>NC_090443.1:1003232177-1006168070 GCF_031143425.1 Pleurodeles waltl | reverse complement strand
GACTGAGGTTGCTCCGCGAGGCCACCTATGAGCTTTCTGTTATTCGATCTAACATGGATGAGGACACTACAGCGAGTGTCGATACACCGATGACTATGGCTCACTTCTGCTCTGTGGATCCCTTTGTCCGTCCAGCTCTCGATTTCACTTCAGACGATGTTGACTCATTTTTGAGATCCTTGAATGGTGACTTCGATGACATTCTTCAAGATCCTGCATATAGCACATAATTTGATGAATTCGCTTGCCGGTTCCCGATTCTAATCAAAGAAGCAATTATACTAAAAGTTTGCTATACTTGTCATGGTTGATATTAAAGTCTCTGAAATGTTTTTTAAAACGAATTTTGTAACACAGCATTTATTTTTTCGTAAAGTTTTTTTTGGCTTTTTAGTTCAGTAGCAGCTTTTTAGCGGTTGGGTTTTCTTTACCTTCATCATACCTGTTACGGCAATGGGGAGGGTGTAGTGAATCCTAGTTTGTTTTAACGGGTTAACAGGAGTTAGCTTAGCCGTAGGCTTGTAAACTCGTGCCCCCGTCACCCAGTGACTTTTAACCTACTTAGCTTGCTCTGGCTTAGTCCATTTAATTATTTATTTCCTTTAAAATGGCGGCCTTGTTTATAGTTAGGCCACTTGTTATGGGTTCTATAATCAGTGTCACTGCGCCAAGGCATCAAGATCAAGCACGAAAGACAAACATACAGTAGGCATTCACACTTAGGGATTTTCCCTCTCTATACTTTCGAGGGATTGTTGATATTAATTGCCGTCCCAAGCATGCCTGTTATCTATTGTTATGAATAACACTTATGTCGGGGGACCTTGTAGATCTGTATAAATACAACACACTTTTAGACAGATAATCAGAGGGATTCCGACCAGAGGGCATCGCCACCATCGCTGATACCGATGCTGCAGTCATCTTGACACTGATCCAGTCTTCGTGTCCCTGCGGAGTCTGAGATAGAGACCTCATTCCAAGGTAACGAGGGTTGGGGGCTCCTCTCATGGACACGGTTTTGGCAGATTAGGTTTAACGAACCCAGCTCTTCCTTTTTAGGTAGGAGGTTAGACCTACTCTCCTTAGGGTATTAGGGCTTATTCCATCTTTTACATATACATATATTTCTTTCATATATTGCATAATGGTGGGGGTCTTTATAACAATGACTCTCCTCTTTACAATACTGTTGCTTGGTATATTCATTATCCTAATCATTGCAGTTCATGCAACTTATCACAAATTGCAGTTATGTTGAATAAAAACTATTATAACTTTACTGCATCTGTGTTATTGCCTTTGTTTGTATGAGACATTATAAATCTGTGAGAAAAGGGTAATTTCCGTTTAACCACGACAACCCTGAGATATTGTATTTTGAGTCCATGCGGAAGCGACTGCTACAAATCACCTTTTACTATTGTGTTTTTTCTGAGGTACTGCTAGTAAGCCGGTAAGGTTTGGACAACAGTTACAAATAGTTGTAGGAAGAGACTTAGGCGGTCATTCTGACCGCGACGGTCGGCGCCCGCCAAGCGGTTCCCGCCGAAAGACCGCACCGCGGTCAAAAGACTGCGGCGGCCATTCCGGCTTTCCCGCTGGGCCGGCGGGCGACCGCCGTCCGGCCCAGCGGGACAGCCCCTTCAACAATGAAGCCGGCTCGGAATGGAGCCGGCGGAGTTGAAGGGGTGCGACGGGTGCAGTGGCACCCGTCGCGATTTTCACTGTCTGCTAAGCAGACAGTGAAAATCTTTGTGGGGCCCTGTTAGGGGGCCCCTGCACTGCCCATGCCAGTGGCATGGGCAGTGCAGGGGCCCCCAGTGGCCCCACGGCACCCGTTCCCGCCATCCTGGTTCTGGCGGTAAGGGGGTCGGAATCCCCATGGCGGTGCTGCAAGCAGCGCCGCCATGGCGGGTTCCCTGGGCCAGTGGGAAACCGACGGGGAACCGCCGGCTCCCCTTTTCTGACCGCGGCTTTACCGCCACGGTCAGAATCGCCCAGGAAGCACCGCCAGCTTGTTGGCGGTACTTCCGCCGCACTCCGCCATGGCGGTCATGGACCGCCAAGGTCAGAATGACCCCCTTAGTCACCTACAAATGAAAGTACTGTCATCCTGAGACCAGCAGTCTTGCTCAGAGCAAGAGTCCAAACTACGACAGGGGCACCACCGTCTCAGTATTGGAGCAGCAGAGTGTACTGACTGTAAGAACTGAGGTGCTTTGGCAGACAGCATGTGTGGGGTTCTGGAACGGCTGAGGGGCTTGGAGTTTGTGAACTGAGGTGCACTGATGGAGCTGCACCCAAGGTCCCAGTACTGGAGCAGCAGTGTGTGCTGACTGCAGTAACTGAGGTGCTCTGGCAGATAGCCTGTATGGGGTTCCTGACAGTGACACAGATGCGGTCTTGGAGTGTGTGAACTACGGCGTGTTATTGGAGCTGCTCCGAGGTCCCAGTACTGGAGCAGCAGAGTGTACTGATTTCAAGAACTGAGGTGCTCTGGCAGATGGCGCGTGTGGGGTTCCTGGCACTGGCAGGGCTGAGGGCTTGGAGTGTGTGAACTGCGGAGCACTGATGGAGCTGCGCCGGAGGTCCCAGAACTGGAGCAGCAGAGTGTATTGACTGCAAGAACTGAGGTGCTCTGGCAAACAGCATGTGTGGGGTTCCTGGCGCTGGCACGGCTGAGGGCTTGGAGTGTGTGAACTGCAGTCCACTAATGGAGCTACGCCGAAGGTCCCAGAACTGGAGCAGCAGAGTGTACTGACTGCAAGAACTGAGATACTCTGGCAGACAGCGTGGGGTTCCTGGCACGGCTGAGGGCTTGGAGTGTGTGAAGTGAGGTGCACTGATGGAGCTGTGAGTGGGATCCCAGTATGGAACAGAAGTAGGCACTTTCTCTAAGGATTGCAGAGCCCTGGTAGAGCTGGCTGCCTAGGCTATAAGCAATTACAAGCAATACTCTGCCCTTGCTCTCAGCACACAGGCAGGCCCACTTGGTAAAGAAAATCCAAGCCTTTGAAGGGTGGGAGCCAGGCAACTGAGAGAGGGTGCAGAGAGCCCACAAAGACCAAATGTGACCAAGATGACAGCCTGATTTATAGTCTTGTTTACAGCTAAGCTTAGAGGATGAATGCTCTGCAAATGAAAAGGGAAGCTTCCCTGGGCAGGTGCAGGAACAAAATAAAAAAATGTCCCTCACAGGCCAGATAAGCAGCACAAAGCGTAATTATGCAGTAGTTGGTCCCTGCTCCCCCACAGAAGGAGGGACAAAGAGACATGACTGACCAATAGCAAGCTAGGATTATTAAATGACACTGAAACTAACAAATTAAATAGCTGGAAGCCTACAGAAGAAGTATGCGTAAAAATATACAAGATGTCATACGCTTAAGCTCGATCTAAAAAGCGTGTTTACTTTCCATTGGAATTTAACCCGTTTGGTGCCAAGGACACTACGTCCTGGTACCGGCCCAGAGGGAGAGCGCTAGCGCAACCCCTGTGGGCCTCCCACCGCCCCCCCCCCCTCCCGGGAAGCGCTTCCGCTGCCACCCACGACCCCCGTTCCCCCGGCATCTAATGAGGTCAGCGCGCACCACGTGCTAACCTCATTAGAGGCCACTGGACGCCCTGGAAGCCATTTGCTTCAAGTGCATCAAGGAGAATAAAGGTGAGTTTCTTCTCCGGCCGGGGGTGTTTCCCCTATAAGAGACATTGGGGGAAAGCAAAGGCTTTTCTTTTCCCTGCTGCCCGATTGCACCGCATGGGAATACGCACTAGACACCAGGGATTTATGTGTGTCTCTATTTTATTTGGGGGGAGTGGCCCCTTGGGCAAGGGTCGTTCCCCTTAGGAGGGCATATTGTTTTCACCATTTCTGCTCCCCTTGGGGGTTGATCGGCCTATTATTTTTAGGCCAATCTGCCCCAAGGGTGGCAGAAGCCACATAGACGCCAGGTATTTTTTCCCTTTGTTTTTTTGTGTGTAGGTGGTGGCCCCTTCGGCAAGGCTCGCCCCCCAAAGGGGCACACAACTGTTGGCCACTTCTGCCCCCCCTTGGGGGCAGATCAGCCTAGTTATTTAGGCCCATCTGCCCCCAAGGGGTACAGAAACCACTAGACACCAGGGAAAATTTCTGAATGTTTGGTGGCGAGGTGTTTGTCAACTGGTGAAGTATTTGCATTTGTGATTATTACGATTTCTCCTTTTTGTTCTAGTTCAAAGCTTTTGCTTCCTTTGCTGTGACTCCTTGAGATTTTGGCAGTGTTTGACCAGCAGTTTGCATAGTTGCATGTTTTAGGTTAGAAAAAACTATTTACTCCAAAGGACTATTGTTGCCATGCATGAATGACATTTTGTAAGTGGTGTACTAAATGTAGGATTGTGTGTGAAATTGTCCTTAGATTTGTGCACGATGATATTTGTGTACTTTTTTTTTCTTTTTCCTTTTTAGTGGGATATCTTTGGTGATTGGTGTGTCTGTGCAGAGTAGTTGCTGGTGAGTCTAGCTTTTTCAGGTAAGTGAGTTGTATAGTTTTGAGTACATAACTCTTTGTGATAAAGCCACACTTTCTTTATTACTTATTTTACACAGTCGATTCCCACAAATCTGGAAGAGTTGAAAAAGGTCTTGGGTTTAACATTTTTGATGGGGTTGATAAGGAAGCTGTCACTGTCTTCATATTGGTCTACTGGTCCCTTGATGGCAATGGCTATATTTCCTGCAACCAGGAGTTGTAATCAGGATTTGATTTTTCTTCAGATGCTGCATTTTGTTGATAATGCTTTAGCCTTGCCACAAGATCACCCTGATTCTGACTGTCTTTTTCAGATTAGGTCTGTCCTTGATAATTTTGTAGATCGGTTTTCCAATAGCTGTAGACGAGTCTTTGGTCCTGTTCAAGGGCTGTTTTATGTTTAGGCAGTACATTCCTAGCAAGAGGGCACGGTATGGAATTAAAATGTATATGCTGTCTGAAAGTACCACAGGATATGTTTAAAATTTTCGGGTCTACACTGGTAGGGATTCCAGTATGACCCCCCCTGGTTGTCCGCCCACTTTTGCAGTTAGTTAGAAAATTGTGTGGAAACGTGGTAGACAATTGTTTAACAAAGGTCACCATTTGTACCTAGATAACTTCTACACTGGAGTGCAATTGTTCAGGGAATTGTTCAAAGTGGACTCTGTGGCACAATCCACTCTAACCGTAAAGACTATCCAAGTGAGCTTGTGTGTAAATAAAGTTGATGGGATAGTCACTGCCTTGCGTAATAATGAGCTGCTAGTTGTGAAATTTGCAGACAGGAGGGATGTCTACTATCCATGATGAGCGTACTTCCCCAGTGACTGTTTGGAGACTGCTGGAGTGCGCAAACCTACGTTTGGTATAAAAAGTTGTCTATACATCTCTTCCTTTTAGCAACTTTGAATGATTTTATTGTGTTCAAGGATTGTTCCCCTGAGCCAAAGGTGACATTTGTTAAATTTCAGGAGTCCGCGATAGAGAGCCTTGTTGTGGTGGAACAGGCAAGAGTTCCTAGAGAAGCAGTGGTGGAGGATGTGACTAGATTGAAAGATGGCCACTTTCCTGATCACATTCCTCCCATGCCCCAAAAAGACGTTCCCGCTAAGAAATGTAGAGTCTGTGTCCCAAGAGGTATCCGGAGGGACACTTGTATGTACTGCCCCGATTGTCCTTCTAAGCCTGGGCTGTGTGTGGCCGGCTGTTTCAGAAGTTACCACACCCAAAATAATTTTTGGGAACTACCGTGAGGGTAAACTGCCTGCTGCCTGTTCTATATATGTTTTATATTTTTTGTTCAGTTTCACAGTTGGCTTACTGTCATGTATTTAGTTAGAGCTCTTGTGTTTGTAGTTTTGTACTTACTTATAATTAGTGTTTTGTTTTTTGTTAAAAACAAAAAGTGATGGTGGTGTGCGTGGAGTGTCACTTGGCTGGTGGTGTACGTGGAGTGGCGCTTGGGTGGCGGTGTGCGTAGAGTGGCACTTGGCTGGCGGTGTGCGTGGAGTGGCACTTGGCTGGCGGTGTAAATAGTGACGCTGTTGGCCACTACAACACACTGCTAGCCAAATGCCATTCCACAGACTCTGTTAGCTGGTGTGATTGCTGTATCAGGCATGTGGGCATATGAAAGTGATGGGCCCTTGAATGGCCTTGTCTGTTGATGTGAGTGTTGTAATGTGCTGGGTCTGCGGCTGGCAGCGTGAATGGTCTTGTGCAAGTCACGTATGAAAGGTGTGTGAATGGACTGTAAAGCGGTTGGTGCCTTGTCGTGGCTTTACAGCTCACGAGCTGTGAGTCTTTGGTTCAGTTTTTCGGCCTTTCAGTTGTTAACAGTGCATTTCAGTTATGTGAAATCTCTTGCTAATAAAATCTGATCTGTTGAATCAGCACTCACCCTTGTGCCAAATCCAACCAGTATGTGTGGTAAAATAAAAAAAATGAAAAAACCTGCTCCACTGTAATCAGGCGTCGAAGCACACCTGTGACATGCTAGGAATCTCGGGTGAGACCCCAATAATGAAGCATGCCACCAACTATGTTGTTGGGTGAGGGGTCTTTTTAGCATAACCCAAGAGCATTTCTTTTCACAATTTGAGAATTTGCAACATCACAGAAGTAAGAGTCTTGGTAGTGTGCTTGCTTCTTCTGTAGGGAAAAAGTACCAACTCTAGATTAGTTTGAAAACTAGACACCGTGTGGGGTATAGGGTGGTGTGCCTCTTGTGGATCCCAACACGTTTCTTAGTCACAATGCCCTGCAAACTTTAGAATGTGACTACAATCACACATTTTCCATGCATTTCTGTACGATATTCTTCCAGAAGCAAAAGTAAACCAGAAACTTATACCACCCACAGTTCCCCCGATCTCCTGATAAAGATGCTACCTCACTTTTGTGGGTAGGCCAAGTGCCCACGACAGGGAAGGGGCCGTAGTGAATCCTAGTTTGTTTTAATAGGGATACAGGAGATATCTCAGCCGTTGGCTTGCAGAACTCATGCCCCCGTCACCTAGTGACTTTTAGCCTACTTAGGGCCAGATGTATCAAAGGGTTTTACCCATTCTGTGTCTATGGGAAAATGCTTTAGTACATATGGCCCTTAGCCTGCTCTGTTTTAGCACATTTATCAAATTAATTCCTTTAAGATGGCTGCCTTGTTTTGACTAAGGCCCATATTTTGCTTTCCCTTATCAGTACCACCGCGCTAAGGCGTCAAGACCAGGAGACAAATACAAACAAACTGAAGGTGTCCGTGTTAGGTACTTTCCCTCCTCACGCTTTTGAGGGAATTGTTTATACTAATTACCGTCCCAAGCACGCCTTGTTATCTATTCTTAGAGAACAACCTACGTCAGGGGTCTCAGCAGACCTGTATATATACTCCTCACTTATTCAGATAGATAGAGGGATTCCGTCAGATGCCATCGCTGCTATCGCTGTGGCACGTCGCCTTGACACTGACCCAGTCTTCATGTTCCTGCGGAGTCTGAGCTAGAGACCTCATTCCAAGGTAACAAGGGTTAGGGGCTCTTCTCATGGACATGGCATTGGCAGATTGAGGTTTAACACACCTCGCTCTCCTCTGGGATAGAGGTTATGCCTACCGACGGGGGTATTAGGACATATCACACATTTCATGAGATCAAATGATATTGCGAGATGGTGGGGGTCTTGTATTAATGACTCTTGTCTTTTCCATTCTGTTTCCTGCATTGTTCATTATCCTAGTCATTGCACCCCATGCAACTTATCGTAGATTGCAGTTTTTGATGAAATAAATATTATTGAACCTTTTACTGCATCTTCTTCTTTGCCTGAGTATGATTGAGACTTCTTGTTGTGAGAGAGGGGTACTCTGCGTTTAACCACGATATCCCCTGAAAAGTCATGCATTGGAGTCCATGCGTAAAGACTGCCACAAATCATCTCTAACCATTTGGGGTTTAGGTGAGGTGCTGCTTGTGAGCCGGAAGGGTTGGGACGACAGTCGCATTTTGTTGTAGGATTGGCATAGTCACCTACAAACATAAGTATTGTCATCCTAAATCAGCAGTCTTGCCGAGAGCAAGAGTCAAAACTACGACATGGCACCATCAACGATGGTGTTTAGGCACTAATTTACAGATACCCCGATTATCACAGTCTTACATACTACAAGTACCCTGAGTACCATTAAACGGAGACGTCCGTGGTCTTAGGAAAGATCCTCCTCAGCTGAACAGGGATCACCTAATTAGGCTATAGTTTGTTCAAGCTCAAACTCATAAAAGGAATTTACTCCCCTCTTGGTTTTCCATCTCTTCACCCATTATTTCAATATAGCTAACGCCATAGACATTCCTGAGAATATTAGACAAGTGTCAGAGTCACCAGATCCTCGGGGTCTGTGCACGTTCCCAACACGTCCACCACTGAACAGCTCCAAAACTCTGATAGATAAATCACAGAGACTGAGAGAGTCCAAGAGGGGAAGAGGGGATTAGGAAGGGAAGGGAATAGCTGGGAAGGAGACCTGTAGTAAGAAAAAGGTTAGAACACACAATATGAAAATTATGGGCCATATTTATACTCCGTTTGCGCCGAAATTGCGTCGTTTTTTTTGACGCAATTTCGACGCAAAACTAACGCCAACTAACGCCATATTTATACTATGGCGTTAGAGGCGAATAGCGCCAAAGTTCCCGGAATGTGCGTCATTTTTTAGCGTGAACCCCTTCCTTGCGTTAATGATATGCAAGGGAGGCGTTCCCGTCTAAAAAATGACTCCCAGGCCTTTACGTGGTATTTATACTCCCGGGCAAAAGAGACGCCCGGGAGTTGGCGTGGCTAAAAACGGCGCATTTGCGCCACTTTTTAACGCCTGCTCAGGGCAGGCGTTAAGGGGCCTGTGGGCTCAAAATGAGCCCACAGGTGCCCTCCCATGCCCCCAGGGACCCCCCCTGCCACCCTTGCCCACCCCAGGAGGACCCCCAAGGATGGAGGGACCCACCCCAGGGACATTCAGGTAAGTTCAGGTAAGTATAATTTTTTATTTTTGATATTTTTTTTTGGTGGCATAGGGGGGCCTTATTTGTGCCCCCCTACATGCCACTATGCCCAATGACCATGCCCAGGGGACAGAAGTCCCCTGGGCATGGCCATTGGGCAAGGGGGCATGACTCCTATCTTTACAATGATAGGAGTCATGTTGATGGGGGATGGGCGTCGTTAAAAAATGGCGCAAGTCGGGTTAAGACGATTTTTTCGACGTAACCTGACTTGCCCCATTTTAAGACGCCCATGCGCCATTTTCCCCCTACGCCGGCGCTGTCTGGTCTACGTGGTTTTTTCCCACGCAAACCAGGCAGCGCCGGTCTGATTGCGCCGTCTAACGCCATTCCATAAATACGGCGCCCGCTTGGCGCTTCAGAATGGCGTTAGACGGCGCAAAACTTTTTGACGCTAAACTGCGTTAGCGCAGTTTAGCGTCAAAAAGTATAAATATGGGCCTATATCTCCTGAAATCAATACTAGACTATGGGGGTCATTCTGACCCTGGCGGTAGCCTACCGCCAGGCCAACGACCGCGGATGCACCGCCAACAGGCTGGCGGTGCATCCATGGGCATTCTGACCGCGGCGGTACTGCCGCGGTCAGAAACGGAAAACCGGCGGGGTCCCGCCGGTTTCCCGCTGCCCTGGGGAATCCTCCATGGCGGCGCCGCCATAGGGATTCCGACCCCCTTACCGCCAGCCTGGCTCTGGCGGTTTTGACCGCCAGAACCTGGCTGGCGGTAACGGGTGTCGCGGGGCCCCTGGGGGCCCCTGCAGTGCCCATGCCACTGGCATGGGCACTGCAGGGGCCCCCTAACAGGGCCCCACCAAGATTTTCAGTGTCTGCCAAGCAGACACTGAAAATCGCGACGGGTGCAACTGCACCCGTCGCACCCCTTCCACTCTGCCGGCTCCATTCGGAGCCGGCATCCTCATGGAAGGGGGTTTCCCGCTGGGCTGGCGGGCGGCCTCCTGGCGGTCGCCCGCCAGCCCAGCGGGAAAGTCAGAATTACTGCAGCGGTCTTTTGACCGCACAGCGGTATTCTGACGGCGGTACTTTGGCGGGCGGCCTCCGCCGCCCGCCAAGGTCAGAATGAGGCCCTATGATTCTAAGCCTGGTCACTCTGAAAACATGAACAATCTAAGAGTTAAGTTTAAAATGACTAAGTTTCAAGATGGCCGGATACCTGTAGGGGAATCAAGATGAATTAAATGAAAACTTTCTTATTCAAGTACTTTCCTTTGCATGAGAATCAGAAAAAAACATTCTGACTAAATTTTAAACTAGTCATATAAATCCTGTTTTGAGAATGTATACCAGGACCATACAATTTTGCATCTAGAAACTCGGGCCTTCTGTGTAAACACCATAAAAGGATTGTGCACCATGAATAACACAATATGGATTCAGGAAACGAATCACATAACTTGTCAACTCGAATATTACATAATAAATAACTTAGAATAGTAGCATACAATAAACAACATGAACTAAACTCGAGGAGAGAATCGTGCGTCTTGCCAATTCGAGTGTTACCATGTAAAATACCAAGAAATGGTAGCACGCAATGAATATCAAAGTCAAGTCATCATTAATCGAATTGCGTGTCTTGCCGATTCGTAAAACACAATGTAAATATCAAGGAATAACAGCTCACAATAAATAACAAGATCAAAGTACAATGAAACGAATCGAACTTCTTTTGCCGATTCTTAAGCCACCATGTAAAATGTCAAGAAATGGTAGCGTGCAATGAACAACAAAGTTAAATGCTCATGAAACGAGTTGTGCGTCTTGCCAATTCGTAAAACATCATGTAAATGTCAAGAAATAGTAGCGCGCAATGGACAACAATGTTTAAACACTATAAAACGAATTGCGCGTCTTGCCGATTCTTCAGCCACCATGTAAATGTCAAGAAATGGTAGCGCGCAATGAATAACAAAGTCAAAACTTTATGTAATAAATCGCGCGTCTTGCCTATTTGTAAACTACCATATAAATGTCAAGAAATGGTAGCGCACAAGTAATCTGTTACTCATTTAAGAATTTAAATCAAGAATATGAAAATTCTAAATAACGGTGTCGGGACAGTCCAACCCCGTCTTACCGCCTGGAACAATGATCACCAATGAAGGATTAGGGCAGAAGACTGGAAGATCCAAATAGGCCGCCGGGACAGGAGCTCAGGAAGAAGCTGCTGCTCTGCACCGGGACCTCTGAATAGTGAGCACTGGGAGTTGGGCTGGCTCTCTTTTATAGTATCTTGGCCCAGCCCAGAACCACGCCCAGGCATGTTGCAGGGAAAGTCTCTGGAAGGCCCTGGAAAGGGGCCACACCCTAACACACTCTGAAAACCTGCAGCAATACATTGCAAAGGAACAGTATTTGTAAGAATATTAAAAATACGTTTTCAGGATTGAACTCTGCAATGCAAAAGGTTAAACCACAACATATCAGCACAATGCATAAATTAATTTGTTTTGAGAGTGCTGGGTTTTTGTATTTTTGTCGCCAATAGGGCGCGTATTGCTCTGGTGTTGACAACAAGCTTTAACATTACATCCAGTAGCGCATGGCTTAACAGATGAGGGCGGAGATGTTACTTTCATAGTAGAAGCTAATTAGGCATACCCAACAGAAACATTTTACTCCTGGGTCACCTTTCCTCAGGAAGACAATACATCAGTTGCATTCCACACACATAGAATAGCGAACATACCTCCATGATACCAAGTAGACCAGTATCATGAAATTCTACTCTCATATCAAGAGCATTAGAACTGGTTCGAAGTCGCCCTACCACATGTAATACAACACGTGAGGATAGGTCCTTTAGGCAATGACGGACCTACGTGGCCTATGTTTGCCACATACACACCTCACCCGGATGTACAAAACATCCAGGCAACAGACCTGCAAAATTTATATTTTGAATTAGTAACGCTATACAGACGACTAATTCAGTTCGTAATGCGAACATTGAATACAACACCACCGCGTCCAGCACCACCAGCGCCTGCTGGATACCAATTGGCTACTGGGATTACTCCACAAACAGTACACACCATTATGGGTAAAGTACCCACAGAACGGGAGAGAATACCGTTCTGGAAAGCCCAGAAAACAAACCAGCTGGAAGCTGTGTTTCCCCATACGAGACCACAGGAGAAACATAGAATTCTCACCATATGCTTACTTTTCGGGATAGTTCCCACAGTGGATGACTGTTCCACATGGGGTACAGTCTTCTCTGCAATATACACTACCACACATGGTACCCCGACACTTGCCAATTTACCAGAGGTGTTAAATACAGAATGAACTCGGGGCTGCACCAGCCCTAGATTTGGGGATGAAACTAATGCGTAACTTTGACGCAGTCTCCTCAATAATACTTAGCAATATCAAAGGGGAAGCAGTAGCACTGGCTATATGTCATCCAACACCTATACTAGTATAGGACGAGATAGTTTGGGGGCCAAACCAAAAAAACGTGAAATACAAAGTACCACCCCTAAATATGGTGCTAAACAAAAACAAGAAAACACCAAGAAGCGCTGGGACAAACAAAAACAATTTAATGATAGACGAAATAAGAGAGCAGATTCTCCACACCCGGAGACCTCCAAAAGGAGATACACTCTGAGAAATACAGAAACTATAAAAACTCCTGACAGATATGCTGATTTGCGTCGCTCTCGTTCCTTTTCGGATGCACTGGATAGACGTAACGAGAGAGGAGGCTGTCCAGATCGACGTCCTAAATACGTGAAACAAAAGAAAGACTCACCGCAGTCTTCAGACAAAAAAGAAGATAAGTCTCCACAACAAAAGCCACAGTTTAAAAAGAAAAAGGTGGCAGCACTGTCAAATTAAAAATGCTGGTGCACTTGAGAGCATTGCTGAAGAACAAGACAGGGGCAGTGACACTGTTAGACAGCGCAGCAGAGGTCATATGTCACCAGAGTCTAAAAGATCATCTGGATGCGACAGCAACTAGCAATTTCATTGGAGTTGAAAAAGCAGACGGATGCGTCCTCCCACCCGATAGAGTATATAATTTAAATATTCAACTTGAGGAAGACATAGAACGCGCTATTCAAGTAATATTCTGGGATTAACTTAATTGTGATATCCTATTGGCCGAAAGAGACTGGCCACCTGAGCACGTCCGTAAGGTCCTGTGAGAAAGTAGCCTCTTTCTAGCCTTGTTACCGCCACTTTTGGCCTGTTTGTGAGTATATGTCAGGATGTTTTCACTGTCTCACTGGGATCCTGCTAGCCAGGGCCCAGTGCTCATAGTGAAAACCCTATGTT
This sequence comes from Pleurodeles waltl, assembly GCF_031143425.1. Classification (NCBI taxonomy): domain Eukaryota; kingdom Metazoa; phylum Chordata; class Amphibia; order Caudata; family Salamandridae; genus Pleurodeles; species Pleurodeles waltl. Next base: position 1,006,154,694 of record NC_090443.1, on the reverse strand, counting down.
GTCAGTATGTTTGTTTTGTGTCACTGGGACCCTGCTAGCCAGGACCCCAGTGCTCATAAGTTTGTGGCCTACATGTGTTCCCTGTGTGATGAATAACTGTCTCACTGAGGCTCTGCTAACCAGAACCTCAGTGGTTATGCTCTCTCTGCTTTCCAAATTTGTCACTAACAGGCTAGTGACTAAATTTACCAATTCACATTGGCATACTGGTACACCCATATAATTCCCTAGTAAGTGGTACTGAAGTGCCCAGGGTATTGGGGTTCCAGGAGATTCCTATGGGTCTGCAGCATTTCCTTTGCCACCCATAGGGAGATCTGACTATTCTTACACAGGCCTGCCAGTGCAGCCTGAGTGAAATAACGTCCACGTTATTTCACAGCCATTTACCACTGCACTTAAGTAACTTATAAGTCACCTATACGTCTAACCTTCACCTTGTGAAGGTTAGGTGCAAAGTTACTTAGTGTGTGGGCACCCTGGCACTAGCCAAGGTGCCCCCACATCATTCAGGGCAAATTCCCCGGACTTTGTGAGTGCGGGGACACCATTACACGCGTGCACTATACATAGGTCACTACCTATGTATGGCGTCACAATGGTAACTCCGAACATGGCCATGTAACATGTCTAAGATCATGGAATTGTCACCCCAATGCCATTCTGGCATTGGGGAGACAATTCCATTATCCCCGGGTCTCTAGCACAGAACCCGGGTACTGCCAAACTGCCTTTCTGGGGTCTCCACTGCAGCTGCTGCTGCTGCCAATCCCTCAGACAGGTTTCTGCCCTCCTGGGGTCCAGGCAGCCCTGGCCCAGGAAGGCAGAACAAAGGATTTCCTCTGAGAGAGGGTGTAACACCCTCTCCCTTTGGAAATAGGTGTGAAGGCTGGGGAGGAGTAGCCTCCCCCAGCCTCTGGAAATGCTTTGATGGGCACAGATGCTGCCCATCTCTGCATAAGCCAGTCTACACCGGTTCGGGGATTCCCCCAGCCCTGCTCTGGCACGAAACTGGACAAAGGAAAAGGGAGTGACCACTCCCCTGACCTGCACCTCCCAGGGGAGGTGCCCAGAGCTCCTCCAGCGTGCCCCAGACCTCTGCCATCTTGGATTCAGAGGTGTGCTGGCACACTGGACTGCTCTGAGTGGCCAGGGCCAGCAGGTGACGTCAGAGACTCCTTCTGATAGGCTCTTACCTTTCTTACTAGCCTATCCTTCCTCCTAGGTAGCCAAACCTCCTTTTCTGGCTATTTAGGGTCTCTGCTTTGGGGAATTCTTCAGATACCGAATGCAAGAGCTCATCAGAGTTCTTCTGCATCTCCCTCTTCACCAAAGGATCGACCGCTGACTGCTCAGGACGCCTGCAAAACCGCAACAAAGTAGCAAAGACGACTACTGCAACCTTGTATCGCTTCATCCTGCTGGCTTTCTCGACTGTTTCCTGGTGGTGCATGCTCTGGGGGTAGCCTGCCTCCTTTCTGCACCAGGAGCTCTGAAGAAATCTCCAGTGGGTCGACGGAATCTTCCCCCTGCAAACGCAGGCAACAAAAGACTGCATCACCGGTCCTCTGGGTCCCCTCTCAGCACGACAAGCGTGGTCCCTGGAACTCAGCTACTCTGTCCAAGTGACTACCACAGTCCAGTGACTCTTCAGTCCAAGTTTGGTGGAGGTAAGTCCTTGCCTCCCCACGCTAGACTGCATTGCTGGGTACCGCGTGATTTGCAGCTGCTCCGGCTCCTGTGCACTCTTCCAGGATTTCCTTTGTGCACAGCCAAGCCTGGGTCCCCGACACTCTAACCTGGAGTGCACAACCTTCTGAGTTGTCCTCTGGCGTCGTGGGACTCCCTTTCCTGACTTCGGGTGGACTCCGGTTCACACCTCTTCTAAGTGCCTGTTCCGGTACTTCTGCAGGTGCTGCCTGCTTCTGTGAGGGCTCCCTGACTTGCTGGGCACCCCCTCTGTCTCCTCATCCAAGTGGCGACATCCTGGTCCCTCCTGGGCCACAGCAGCATCCAAAAACCCTAATCGCGACCCTTGTTTGAGGTCTTTCTGCGTGGGAACACCTCTGCAAGCTTCTTCACGACGTGGGACATCCATCCTCTAAAGGGGAAGTTCCTAGTCCTTTTCGTTCTTGCAGAACACAAAGCTTCTTCCATCTGGTGGCAGCGTCCTTGCACCCTCAGCTGGCATTTCCTGGGCATCTGCCCACTCTCCACACTTTCGCAACTCTTGGACTTGGTCCCCTTGTCTTGCAGGTACTCTGGTCCAGAAATCCACTGTTGCATTGTTCTTCCTGCAGAAACCCCCTATCACGACTTCTGTGCTCTCTGGGGGTAGTAGGTGCACTTTACACCTAACTTTCAGGGTCTTGGGGTGGGCTATTTTTCTAACCCTCACTGTTTTCTTACAGTCCCAGCGACCCTCTACAAGCGCACATAGGTTTGGGGTCCATTCGTGGTTCGCATTCCACTTTTGGAGTATATGGTTTGTGTTGCCCCCATACCTATGTGCTCCTATTGCAATCTATTGTAATTCTACAATGTTTGCATTACTTTTCTTGCTATTTCTTACCTAAGTTTGGTTTGTGTACATATATCTTGTGTATATATCTTATCCTCATACTGAGGGTACTCACTGAGATACTTTTGGCATATTGTCTTAAAAATAAAGTACCTTTATTTTTGGTAACTCTGGGGGTCATTCCGACCCCGGCGGGCGGCGGGCACTGCCCGCCGGGCGGAGACCGCCAGAAGACCGCACCGCAGTCAAATGACCGCGGCGGTCATTCTGACTTTCCCGCTGGGCGGGCGGACGACCGCCAAAAGGCCGCCCGCCCGCCCAGCGGGAAAGCCCCAGCAACGATGAAGCCGGCTCCGAATGGAGCCGGCGGAGTTGCTGGTGTGCGACGGGTGCAGTGGCACCCGTCGTGATTTTCAGTGTCTACTTTGCAGACACTGAAAATCTGAATGGGGCCCTGTTAAGGGGCCCCTGCAGTGCCCATGCCAGTGGCATGGGCACTGCAGGGGCACCCAGGGGCTCCACGACACTGTTCCCGCCAGCCTCTTCCTGGCGGTGTAAACCGCCAAGAACAGGCTGTCGGGAAGGGGGTCGGAATCCCCATGGCGGCGCTGCTTGCAGCGCCGCCGTGGAGGATTCCCTGGGGCAGGGGAAAACCGGCGGGAAACCGCTGGTTCCCCTTTTCTGACCGCGGCTTTACCGCCGCGGTCAGAATTGCCCCAGAAGCACCGCCAGCCTGTTGGCGGTGCTTCCTCCGTCCCCGGCCCTGGCGGTCCATGACCGCCAGGGTCAGAATGAGGCCCTCTGTGTATTGTGTTTTCTTATGATATTGTGCATATGACACCAGTGGTATAGTAGGAGCTTTGCATGTCTCCTAGTTCAGCCTAAGCTGCTTTGCCATAGCTACCTTCTATCAGCCTAAGCTGCTAGAAACACCTCTTCTACACTAATAAGGGCTAACTGGACCTGGCACAAGGTGTAAGTACCTCTGTTACCCACTACAAGCCAGGCCAGCCTCCTACAGCTCCCACATGGGGAAGATGTCATTTTGCCTTCTTTCTCCGATCTTGTTCCAGAGGTGGTAAAACAAGCCTATGCTGTCAATTGGACTTTGATACAGGCTCCTGAGCAAAAGCTCCAGTGAGGGAGATCCTCACTCAGCTAGAGTATCAGGGAGTAATTTAGCCCTGTGCCTCTGCAATGAATAACACGTTATTCCCAGTTGCAAAACCTGACCATTCATATAGAATAGTCTTAGAATATAGACACTTAAACAGTCATACACACACATATTCTATACAAAATTCACATAGCACAGCACTTATCAACAATTTAGTACCCAAAAAATACAAAACAACGTTAGATATATCCAACGGGTTTTTCTGCCAAAACATAGTGCAAGAAAGTCGGGACCTGAGTGCATTCTCATTCGGCTCACAGAAATGCTTTTGCCGTTTGCCCCAAGGCTACAAGAACAGTCTAAGACTGTTCTCAGCCTGTGTAACATCAATATTACAGGATTTAGATCCTGAGGCACTATCCTATGTGGATGAAATCTATTTCACAGATGACGACCTCAGCACTCATCTTGTCAGGGTCGATCGGATCATATTAGGGTTTGCAGAGCTCGGTTACAAATTTAACTTTAAGAAAAGTAAGATAGCCTTTCTCAGTGTATTGTTCCTGGGATATGAGCTATCCATCGAGGGGAAGAGCCTGGCCCCGCACTTTCTAGAGAAATGTGCACAATTACACCCCCCAACAAGCTCAAGAAGCTACAGTCGCTACTTGGCTTTTTCAATTTTGGCAGAACACACATTCCTGACTACACACAACGTATCAAGCCTCTTTATGACTTAATATGTCCAGATTTTTCTAGTAAACACTGGTCAGTTGATCACACACGCATCCTTAGGGAATTGCAACAGGATATGGTAGAAGCAAAACACTTGCACACACGAGACAACAAAACAAATTTGGTCATCAGAATAATAGCTGGTGCCATTGGGTTTACTTATGTCACCTTCAACGAGGGTGACACAGTGCCCATAGCGTATAAATCACATTTATATTCTAATGCAGAACAAGCTTTGCACCTACAGCAAAGATTCTAACTGCGGTTCAAATGGCAGTCATAAAGGAAAGGCCACTAGCACAGGGGAAACACATTATTGTCGTTTCCCCAGTTCCAGCCTTGGAGGCTGTTACTAAAGCAAGCGTTCCGAATGCTAAAGTACTACATCCACGATGGATTCATTGGGCCACCTCCTTGACCGCCAATGATGTTGACTACATCTTTGACCCAAAACTTCAGACACAGGAATACCTCCAGTATGAACAAGAGTACCCCGCTCCTCTAGATATCCTACACTTGACAGATATCATGCTGTCATTTATACTGATGGTTCAGCACAACCAGCTGTAGGTACAAAACATCAATATTCGTCCGCTTGCACAGCCGTGAGTGGAATGATGATGGATGGAGATTTCCACCCTCATAATACCTACACGCAGACCCTGGGGGACTGCACAGCTCAGTTGGCTGAACTTAAAGCCCTACTTTTACAGCTGGAACACACAGAGCCAGGGATGCTGACTTTGATCGTCTGTGATTCTTATTACTGCGTCCAGTCCTACAATGATTCACTTAATCGTTGGAAACTGAAGGGGTTTAGAGATTCTAAAGGGAACACCATGTAACACCAAACTTTGTGCGGGAAGGTATCTGATCTTAAGGATAAGCTACCTTGGGTCCATGTAGTACATACATTGGGCCACCAGCGTGTAGGTGTACACGTTATCAGTAACACTTTGGCTGATGAAGCAACCAAATCTGCAGTAGCTACGGCTTCTGTGGCTGCAGTGACTCGTTCGCAGACGAGATTGGATTATGAATCACTGACTGCTGTAAAGGCTTTGGCTGAAGGCAAGCAAAAGCTAACCCTGCAAATTATTCTTACCACATCAGTGCACAGAATGTTGCTTATGCAACAATTCCTGGGGTTGGAGATTGAGCAATCCCCAACGAAGACCAGAGACTAGGTCTAATGAAAGCAGTGCATGAGGGTGTTGCCTCTACACATGCTGTTATTTCAGCCATGATAACACTCCTACAGAAATGTTTCTGGTGGCCAGGTCTATGTAGACAGACAAAGCGATATGTCCTTTGTTGCAATATTTGCCAGCAAATAAAAGGCTCTAATATAAAACGCCCATCGCAGACATCACTCTGAGGGGCATATTTATACTCTGTTTGCACCGAATTAGTGTCATTTTTTTTTACTCTAATTCGGTGCAAAACTAACTCCATATTTATACTTTGGTGCTAGACCCCTCTAGCACCAAATTTATGGAGTTAAAGTCATTTTTTGAAAGTGGAGACCTACTTTGCCTTAATGAGATGCAAGGTAGGCGTCCCCGTGCAAAAAATGACTCTATGGCCTTAACGCCATATTTAGGGGGATATTTATACTCTGCGGCATATTTATACTCTGTTTGCACCGAATTAGTGTCATTTTTTTTACTCTAATTCGGTGCAAAACTAACTCCATATTTATACTTTGGTGCAAGACCCATCTAACACCAAGGCCCTGATTTAAAAAATTTTTGCACCGCATTAAGGTCATTTTATGACACAAAAGTGGCACAAACTTACAAAATATTGCCCCTTATTTATACTTTTTGCTGCAAAACTGCACTAACTCAGTTTTGCACCAAAAAGTTTAGCACCGGCTTGCACCATTTCTGTGCACCAGCCGGGCACCATATTTATGGAATGGTGCAAGCCGGTGCACAGGGTAGGCTAGAGTTTTAAAAAATGACTTTAGTCGGGTGGGGTTGGCAGTATGGAAGAAGAGGGTTTAGCACCACAAAATGGCTTTAGGCAGGTTAGAGTAAAAAAAAATTACTCTAACCAGATTAGCGTCATTTTATGGTGCTAAACCTACCATGCCACATGACTCCTGCCTTAGAAAAGGCAGGAGTCATGCCCACCACCCCAATGGCCAGCACAGAGGACAGGGTTCCCCTGGGCATGGCCATTGCACCCGGTGCCATGTATGGGGGCCCATTTCAGGGCCCCATATGGCACTTTCAAAAATAAAATGCACTTACCTGTACTTACCTGGGATGGGGTCCCCCATCCTCGCAGTCCCTCTAGTGTGGGTGGGGTGCCCCTAGGGCCTAGGGAGGGCACCTCTGGGCTTATTCCATGGTGTTCCACCATGGAAATAGGGCCACAGGTCCCCTAAAACCTGCCCTGACCCAGGTCTTAAAAAATGGGGCAAAGCAAGCTTTGCCCCATTTTTTGACCCCTCCTCCCTCCCTTGCACCATTTTTACATGGGAGTATAAATATGGTGTTAAGGCCATAGAGTCATTTGTTTCGCACGGGAACTCCTACCTTGCATCTCATTAAGGCAAGGTAGGTTTCCACTTCCAAAAAATGACTTTAACTCCATAAATTTGGTGCTAGACGGGTCTAGCACCAAAGTATAAATATGGAGTTAGTTTTGCACTGAATTAGAGTAAAAATAAAATGACGCTAATTCAGTGCAAACAGAGTATAAATATGCCCCTTAGCGTAAAGAAATTATGTTAATCTGGTCAGAATCATTTATTTTGACTCAAAACTGCCTAACGTAATTTTTTTTTAAGCTAGCCTACCCTTTGCACCGGCTTGCACCATTCCATAAATATGGTGCCCAGCTGATGCTAAAAAATGGTGCAAGCCGGTGCAAAACTTTTTGGGGCAAAACTGCCTTAGTGCAGTTTTGCACCAAAAAGTATAAATAAGGCCCTTAGGGCCTGATTCTAACTTTGGAGGACGGTGTTAAACCGTCCCAAAAGTGGCGGATATACCACCTACCGTATTACGAGTTCCATAGGATATAATGGACTCGTAATACGGTAGGTGGTAAATCCGCCACTTTTGGGACGGTTTAACACCGTCCTCCAAAGTTAGAATCAGGCCCTTAGTGTCCAACAAGCCACTACAATGTGTGTACATGGACCACTGCCGTCCTCTACAAGCCAATGGTGCATATAAATACATCTTAGTTGCTGTAGATTCCTGTTTTAGGTTCCTGTGGGTATGGCCACAACGGTTGGCTGACGCTCAAACTGTTATTTAAAACTTGCTGATCTTTATCGGTACATATGCGGTTACGGCATTCCATTGTGACCAGGTCCCTGCATTTGCCTCAGAGGCATTCAGGGACACCATGGGGACGATAGGTGTTGAACTCCATCACTCCTCACTGTTGGACTTTTTTGCTTATGCAGGGTCATCCCCAATCTTTTTGCCTCCTGCCTCCTATTTTTTCTGACCTGTTGCTTTTGGCCTTTGAACCCTGAGCACTTTACCACTGCTAACCAATGCTAAAGTGCATATGCTCTCTTGGTAAATTGTATGTAATTGGTTTATCCATGATTGGCATATTTGATTTACTAGTAAGTCCCTAGTAAAGTGCACTAGAGGTGCCAGGGCCTGAAAATCAAATGCTACTAGTCGGCCTGCAGCACTGGTTGTGCCACCCACATAAGTAGCTCTGTAATCATGTCTCAGACCTGCCACTGCAGTGTCTGTGTGTACAGTTTTAACTGTAAATTCGGCTTGGCAAGTGTACCCACTTGCCAGGCCTAAACCTTCCCTTTTCTTACATATAAGGCACCCCTAAGGTAGGCCCTAGGTAGCCCCAAGGGCAGGGTGCAGTGTATGGTTAAGGTAGGACATATAGGCGGTCATTCTGACCCTGGCGGTCAAAGACCGCCAGGGCGGAGGACCGCGGGAGCACCGCCGACAGGCCGGCGGTGCTCCAATGGGGATTCCGACCGCGGCGGTAAAGCCGCGGTCGGACCGGCAACACTGGCGGGCTCCCGCCAGTGTACCGCCGCCCCATTGAATCCTCCAAGGCCGAGGGGATTCCGACCCCCCCTACCGCCATCCAGATCCCGGCGGTCCGACCGCCGGGATCCGGATGGCGGTAGGGGGGGTCGCGGGGCCCCTGGGGGCCCCTGCAGTGCCCATGCCACTGGCATGGGCATTGCAGGGGCCCCCGTAAGAGGGCCCCTAAATGTATTTCACTGTCTGCTGCGCAGACAGTGAAATACGCGACGGGTGCAACTGCACCCGTCGCACAGCTTCCACTCCGCCGGCTCGATTCCGAGCCGGCTTCATCGTGGAAGCCTCTTTCCCGCTGGGCTGGCGGGCGGCCTGAAGGCGACCGTCCGCCAGCCCAGCGGGAAAGTCAGAATTACCGCCGCGGTCTTTCGACCGCGGAACGGTAAACTGACGGCGGGACTTTGGCGGGCGGCCTCCGCCGCCCGCCAAGGTCAGAATGAGGGCCATAGTAATGTGTTTTATATGTCCTGGCAGTTAAATATTGCTAAATTAGTTTTTCACTGTTGCAAGGCCTGTCCCTCTCATAGGTTAACATGGGGGCTACCTTTAAATCTGATTAAAGTATAGATTCCCTTTGGGAGCGGATGGACATGTGGAGTTGTGGGTCTCTGAGCTAACAATTTAAAAATACATCTTTTAGTAAAGTTGATTTTAAGATTGTGCGTTTGAAAATGCCACTTTTAGAAAGTGAGCATTTTCTTGCTTATACCATTTCTGTGACTCTGCCTGTTTGTGGATTCCCTGTCTGGGTCAGTTTGACAGTTGGGCTGGTTGCACCTCACACTAGACAGTGACACAGAAGGAGCTGGGGTGTAGTCTGCATTTCCTGATGAGCCAGCTGTGCTAGGAGGGAGGGGAGGAGTGGTCACTTACACCTGAAAGGGCTGTGCCTGTCCTCACCCAATGCAGTCTCCGACCCCCTGGTGAGTGTCTTGGGCCTGGCCTGGGCAAGGCAGGGTTTCACATTCCAAAGAGACTTTACTTTGAAGTAGGCCTACTTCAAAGGAGAAATTGGGTATAAGAAGGGCACCCAAAACCACAGACTTCAGAACACTTCTGGAAACAAGAGGAACCTCTGCCTGGAGAAGAGCTGAGGAGAAGTGCTGCCCTGCCTGTGACTGTGCTTTGTTGAGCTATCCTGCAGTTGCTGCTTCTGCCAGAGTAAGAGGGCAAAGACTGGACTTTTTGTGCCTTCCATCTTGTGACGAAATCTCCAAGGGCTTGATTTAGAGCTTGCCTCCTGTTGTTTGAAGTCTCTGGGACAGCAAAGACTTCTCTATGCCAGCACCTGGAGTCTCTGGAGAGACTCCTGCTCTTACAAGTGGTGCCCTATCCAGTCCCTGGGCCCTTGAAAGAAAAGCTGGTGGAACTCCAAGGAAATCGACTTCGGACGACTTCGGACCAATGCCACTGCCGAATCCGGTGACACCGCCTGCAACCGACTCCGTGATCTTCACTGGAACGCAATGACCTTCGCAGGCCCGACGCCGCTGCAGCCCCGCTGAAGTCCACGACTCTGTGGAAGTCGCCACACCACGCCTTGACGCACGCCGCTCGAAGTGCGTGGATTCAATGTTTCGCACATTTGCCGTAATCCCCGACTTCGCGCATCGACTTGTTTTCACCCTTCACCAAAAGGTACTGTACTTGGGGGTCTACGTGACTCCGTGTACGGCGCCGCTGGTGTCGGCTTGTTGGGAACAACTCCGTCACGAAGCCGTGTTAACACCTCATCGAAGCAATTTGTGTTTCTAAGCGCTATTTTTTAGTTTAATCTTTAGAAATTCACTACTTGACTTGTGTATGTCGGATTTTTGTTGTTTTGGTCTTGTTTTCTTTAGATAAATATTTCCTATTTTTCTAAACTGGTGTTGTGTCATTTTGTAGTGTTTTCATTACGTTACTGTGTGTGTTGGTACAGATACTTTACACCTAGCACTCTGAAGTTAAGCCTACTGCTCTGCCAAGCTACCAAGGGGGTAAGCAGGGGTTAGCTGAGGGTGATTCTCTTTTACCCGGACTAGAGTGAGGGTCCTTGCTTGAACAGGGGGTAACCTGGCTGTCAACCAAAGACCCCATTTCTAACACTCACCATACCATCCCGAGGGAAATTTGGTCGTGGAGAGGCGGAACCGTGATCTAAAGCAGTCCTTAACAGCCAGGGTATTAGGTTCTGGCCGCAGTTGGCTTCATCACCTATATGGGGTCCAGAGAGCACTGAACAATCTGCCAAGATGGTCCTTGGGGGGAGGCACTCCTTATGAGGTTCTTTGGGATACCTATGTATGTCCCAGATCTTGATGGCCCTGGTTTGGCAGCAGCAGACACACCGTTTGACATAAATGAAGGTCTCACTGTCTTGCAGGAGCTTCAGCAATTTTGTGATGATAAATCATCCGCCAGTGCTGCCACCTTAGGAATAAGGGACTTACCATCTACTTTCACTGGCTGGATTCCTAACGTTGGGGATCTGGTACGTGAGAAGATCGCTGTGAAAAAGGAATTCGGACCATCTTACAGAGCACCAGTTCCAGTTTTGGGGATACAAGGTAACCGAGCTGTCATCATACCACCACTGCCTGGTTTGAAAACAAACAGATTTGTTTCCATTGATGATGTCAAAATTTACCATGTGGCCGATCCTGCATAGTAGACCAAGAGGTCCCTTGGGTGGTCCCCGATTTCCTCTCACTACCCAACAGGACATACCTCTTCAAAGTAGACAACACTACTACGTACTATGTCTCATGATATTTAAAAACTCCTCAACCATGGGAAGGGCGGAAAATGAACTCTTGCTGATTCCAGTCACTGTATCAATGACAGAACCTGCCCGAGATTTGGCTGTTTTTTACACCAACACTACGCAGACGAATGACACCATCTACCCAGAGCCTCCACGTGATGTGGATCAATCAACCAGTAATGCGCACGCTCCAGTGTTTGCAGAGACTGCTTTTGGTTACCTCATTGACATTGATGATTTTTCTTCAAACTCATCCACTCCAGCACTTGCAAATGTATCAAAGACACGTAAGCTATACCTATGGCTTAAAAATAACTATTTTATTCACCCATGGACATGTTTTTGGCTTGGTTTGAAATTTTTTACATTATTCCTATGGATTGGGTTTGTGACTGTTTTCTTTTTACTCATAAATGGTCATTACCTTCCTGATCGCTCCTCGGTTGAGCTTGTGGATAAAGTCTTGAATCCATATCATTCCTCACATAAGGTCCGAAGAGACTTGTCCCTTGTAAACATTTCAGCTGTACCAATTCTCGATGGTATTGTATGGGACAACATTCCACTTGATATATACGGGCCTACTGAGGTCATTCAAATTCCATATGTGTTTAAAATTTCTATGCTAGATGTAATTGCACGTGGTGTTGTATCTGATGATTGGGATGTCCAGACAGTTGATTCTATGTTAACTGAGATGAAGAACTATTCAGTGTTTGAAAGTGATATTGTATATAGTGATACAATGAATTATGGGGAAATGTTCTGCTATAATAACTGGGGACATTACTACCTGCATCACGCTACTAGGCACAGACAAGTATTTAACTTCACACAGTGGGAACACTGTTCTACACCACCCGTGGGGAGCCAGAAACACTATTTAGACAAATTGGCTTATTTCACTGGGCATGACACAACAACTTCAGCATCATACTATTTTAAGTTGCCTCCTTTGAAAATTAGGAAGATTTTGCTAACTGATACCAAGCTGATTTATTCAGAGTCCTTTGTTTCCTGTCTAACAGTTGAAGGTTACGAATACTGGAAGAACACTGTTGATTTAAATAGCGTATGGGGAACACGAGATTGGCAAATACAGGGTAGGGAAGCTTTGTTTACAGCATGCCTGATTCCTGTCCAAATTATCTTTTTAAATGACACCATCAAGCAGACATTTTGTCTGGGTTTAGCAAAAGTAAAAGAAATGAATACGGACAGTATCCCCACACCTGCAAAGTTTATCGATTGGCAATTCTTCCTGAATGTCACAGAGGAAATGTTACGTTTCAGGCTGGTACTTTTAATTCTTCACTTTCCAGTCCTGGCGGGTGGTTAATCTGGCCAATAGACACTAATGGATGACAGGCCCGTTTTTGGAATTCCTCAAGGGGTTTCAAGATTATTCGGCCAGACCCTCGCTTTATCTCGGGTCAACACAGATTCGGTGTGGGTAAGCTGTGCCAACAATGGGGAAAGTCTAGCACGTTAGCCGAAGTTAAAGAACATCTTAACACTCTTTCTGAAGACATAGACTTGCAGGACTTTTTGCTAGGTCCTAGGAAGCCGCGCTCTAAAAGATTCCTACATGCTTTGTACAACGAGATCTGGAAGCTTTCTCAGATAGAAGCTGCAGCACGTTTAAGACAACTAGATAAGGAAAACTTAGAAAAAGCTTTAGCTGTTGTCGATAACGGCATGCATACATTGTCCAACAGAATTTATTCACTGACTAACATAGTGTTATCCACAATAGGTATCATCCAGATAGACTTGTCCCATTTATATCATGGGCAAAGTCAGCTGCGTTCCATCGTGCAGTTAGGTTGGACATTGCAGACTTTGAAAAATGGCCGAATTCCATGGAAGTATATTAACGGTAGCAAATTGTTCACTGCTTTTAATTTATCCAGGGAACAACAGACAATGGCTAAAAGGGAAGCGAGCTTCACCATGCTCCATGTAGAGAAGTTAGAAAAGTTGCCTTTTACACTTGCAGAGAGTCTTTTGACAGCATGGCTCTTCCATGGCATCATTATTCTGCCCATTTCTACTTTTTGTTTTTCGAAATGCATGAAACATCTTGCCGTGGGCAGGTACGAGCGATGAGGCAATAGTTATATTAAGGAAGAGTGGGAGTTGCCCTTTGATTACAAGTGTCTGAACGGCGAAACAGAGGTCTTTCTTAGCGGAAGCGAATGTGAGACTGCTGTTAGTCATTCAATGATTTGCAAACAGGTGTCCCTTCACAGCCTTTGCAATGCGAGGGTCGCAAACGTGGCTTGTTTTCTGAGGGGTACTCCCGTCCTTTTGATTCGTTCGGCATTGTTTGTACTTTCCAATAGAAGTTATGTGGTGCTGAGCAACCAAAGTTGTTGCGGTATGCAACCAGGAATTGCCTATGCAATTTCAGTTTCTAAGGTTGTTATGTGTTGTGGACATGTTTTTTTCCCCCCACACAAGAGATAAAGGTATCAGACATGTGGCCTCGCATTGATACTATTAATGTAAACTATGACAAGCTGAGCAGGCTAATGACACTACTGTTTCAAAAACAGGTCACGTTGACTTCAGCCAGAGAGACGTACGCTCTGCAGATTGCAAGATCATCAGTCGAGATACAATCCCTATTGAATACCAACTTCCCCAAGCACTTTGGAGAGCTGGTATCCAGAATTCTTAACACCTCGAGCACAGTCAGGATTGTGCATTTCTTTAAGGCTGTTGGGTCTGGTTTTGTGTCCATCTTTCAGACTATTTTGGAGTCATCCCGACGGCCATCCATTCACTCTTTTCGAGTGTATTTGGTGGCTTTCCACTTATTTTGACTTTGATTGGCTGGATACTACTGCTATTTCTTCTGATGCGCAGCAGTTTTGTCTTTTCAGCTAACCACTGCAATGGAGCCTCTGCCACCAGCTCAACTGTGCCTGTGAACGTATGGTTCAGATCTTAGATGCTTCCTTGGTGATGGAATTGGAGCGTGAGTGGTCATTGAAATTCCGACCACTCCTATGGTGCATGCAACCAGTCTTTCACTGCACATGGTGCCTCTTCGAATACTTGCCGGCAGTGCCGGTGCCTCCTGTGGAACAGGAACTGCTGATGTCCCCAATGTGGGTTCATTCACAGTTGTGCTCCTTGAGGCTAAGGCTGATTCGCGAGGCCTCTTACAAGACTTCCATGGTGACTGAGTTGGCTCGATACACCATGGAGGATGATGCTACTATGAGTGCATCTGCACATGCACCAGAGACTTCTACGCACTACTACTCCGTGGACCCATCTGCTTATCCCGTGATCGATTTAACATCTGATGATGTGGCCGCCCTTTGAGGGTCTATTCTGTTTAATGACTCCGGGGATGCTCTCCAAGATCATGACTATTCTAAATGATTTGATGATTGGCTTCAATTTAAATTTCAAAGTATATCTCTGTTGTTCTTACTTTGACGTGCCTTGCTTGTCATGGCTGACATTATGGGGCATATTTATACTCCGTTTGCGCCGAATTTGCGTCGTTTTTTTCGACGCAAATTCAACGCAAAACTAACTCCATATTTATACTTTGGCGTTAGACGCGTCTAGCGCCAAAGTTCATGGAGTTAGCGTCATTTTTTGGCGTGACCACCTTCCTTGCGTTAATGATATGCAAGGTAGGCGTTCCCGTCTTAAAAAATGACTCCGATGCATATGCGTCGTATTTATACTCCCGGGCAAAAATGACGCCCGGGAGTGGGCGGGTCTAAAAAACCTGCATTAGCGCCGGATTTTAGCGCCTGGGTCAGGGCAGGCGTTAAGGGACCTGTGGGCTCAGAATGAGCCCAGAGGTGCCCTCCCCTGCCCCCAGGGACACCCCCTGCCACCCTTGCCCACCCCAGGAGGACACCCAAGGATGGAGGGACCCACCCCAGGGACATTAAGGTAAGTCCAGGTAAGTATTTTTTTTTATTTTTTTTTGTGGCATAGGGGGGCCTGATTTGTGCCCCCCTACATGCCACTATGCCCAATGGCCATGCCCAGGGGACAGAAGTCCCCTGGGCATGGCCATTGGGCAAGGGGGCATGACTCCTGTCTTTGCTAAGACAGGAGTCATTTCAATGGGGGATGGGCGTCGTAAAAAAATGGCGCAAATCGGGTTGTGGCGATTTTTTTGCCTCAGCATGACTTAGCGCAGTTTTGCGTCAAAAAGTATAAATATGGCCCTATATCTTTCGATATGTTTTTAGCTATTGTTTGTATGTATTTTTATGCTTTTAGCTTTTAGTACAAAGCATTTTTTGGCGTTTGGGATTTTTTCACCCTAGATGGCGTCTAGTCACGGCGTCATACTTGTTACGGCAATGGGGACGGTGCAGTGAATCCTAATCCCCCGTCACCTACTGACTTTTAGCCTACTTAGCCTGCACTGTTTTAGCACATTTATTAAATTAATTTTTTTAAGATGGCTGCCTTGTTTTGACTTAGGCCCATGTTTTGCTTTCCCTTATCATTGCCACCGCGCTAAGGCGTCAAGACCAGGCGACAAATACAAACAAACTGAAGGTGTCCGCGTTAGGTACTTTCCCTCTTCACACTTTCGAGGGAATTGTTTATACTAATTACCGTCCCAAGGAAAACTTGTTATCTATTGTTTGGGAACAACCGACTTCAGGGGCCTAGGCAGGTCTGTATATATATTCCTCACTATAGATAGATAGAGGGATTCCACCAAATGCCATTGCTGCTATCGCTGCAGCACGTCGCCTTGACACTGACCCAGTCTTCGTGTTCCTGCGGAGTCTGAGCTAGAGACCTCATTCCAAGGTAACGAGGGTTAGGGGCTCTTCTCATGGACATGGCATTGGCAGATTGAAGAGTAACACACCTAGCTCTCCTCTGGGTTAGGCCTACCGACGGGGGTATTAGGACATATCACACATTTCATCAGATCGAATGATATTGCAAGATGCTGGGGGTCTTTGTATTAATAACTCTTGTCTTTTCCATTCTGTTTCTTGCATTGTTCATTATCCTAGTCATTGTAGCCCATGCAACTTATCGTAGATTGCAGTTTTTGATAAAATAAATATTATTGAACCTTTCACTGCAACAACTTCTTTGCCTGAGTATGATTGAGACTTGTTGTTGTTGTGACAAAGGGGTACTCTCCATTTAACCACGATATCCCCTGAGATGTCATGCATTTGAGTCCATGCGTAAAGACTGCCACAAATCATATCTAACCATTTAGGGTTTAGGTGAGGTGCTGCTTGTGAGCCGGAAGGGTTAAGACGACAGTCACGTTTTGTTGTAGGATTGGCATGGTCACCTACAAACATAAGTACTGTCATCCTAAATCAGCAGTCTTGCTGGGAGCAAAAGTCAAAACTACAAAAGGGCCAAAACACAATGTGGACACATCAAAATGATCTATTACAAAACTACCTGTGTTTGTAGGGGGACACCAGCATTTTTGGTTCCGGGCGTGGCAGTCATCTAGGGAAACCTACCAAACCCAGACATTTTTGAAAACTAGACACACAGTAGAGTCCAGGGAGGTGTGGCTTGCTCGTTTTCTTACCCAGACTCCTCTGCAATCCTCAAAATCTGCTCAAAAAAGCAAATTCTCCTCACTTTTCTTTGTATGATCACTGCACTGGCACAAATTTCTTACCACCCAGCTTCCCCCTCGGTCTTCCAAGTAAAATGATACCTCACTTGTGTGGGTCCCCAAAGCAGAGTCAGCCTAAACATGTATAAAAAAATGTGCTTTGCAGGTGCCCCTTTTGCAAAAACAGGTAGTTTTATAATAGATACTTTTGTTGTGTCCCTGTTATGTTTTGGACCCCTCCCTGTCGCAGACACAAGGCCTGCTCACACAAGTGAGGTACCATTTTTATCGTGTGTGGGGGCATACTGGGTGGAAGGACGTTTGTGGCTCCCCTCAGATTCCAGAACTTTCCATCACCGAAATGTGAGGAAAAATGTTTTTTTGGCAAAATGTTGAGGTTTACAAATGATTCTGTGTAATAGAACCTGGTGAGAGCCCCACAAGTTACCCCAACCTGGGTTCCCCTAGGTGTTTAGTTTTCAAACTGCGCAGGTTTGGTAGGTTTCCCTAAGTGCGGGTAAGCTACAGCCCAAAATCCACAGTTAGGCACTTTCCAAAAGACCCGTCAGTTTTCAATGTATAAATGTGATGTGTCCATGTTGCATTTTGGGGAGTTTCCTGTGGCCGGCAACAGGCCTACACACACAAGTGAGGTATCATTTTTATTGGGAGACATGGGGGAATGCTGGGCTCCCCTCAGATTCCAGAACTTTGCAGCACCGACAAGTGAGGGAAAAGTTGTGTTTTTTTTGCCAATTTTTGAGGTTTGCAAGGATTCTGGGTAACAGAACCTGGTGAGAGCCCCACAAGTTACTCCATCCGGGGTTTCCCTAGGTGTCTAGTTTTAAAAAATGATAAGATTTGATAGGTTTCCCTAGGTGCCAGTTGAGCTAGAGGCCAAACTCCACAGCTAGGCACGTTCCATAAAACACATCAGATTTCAATGTAAAAATGTGATGTGTCCATGTTGCGTTTTGGGATGTTTCTTTTCGCGGGCACTAGGCCTACCTACACAAGTGAGGTACCATTTTTATCTGGAGACTTGGGGTAACACAGAATAGAAGAACAAATGTTATTGCCCATTTTCTTTCTCTACATATTTTGCTTCCAAATGTAAGACAGTGTGTAGGAAAGAAGTCTATTTGACTAATGCTCTGTAATTCACATGCTTGTATGGGGACCCTAGAATTCATAGATGCTCAAATAACCACTGTTTCTCAACACCTTATCATGTGCCCATTTTGGAAATACAAAGGTTTCCTTGAGACCTATTTTTTACTCTTTATATTCCATCAAATGAGTTGGTATACAATGAAAACACATTGCAAGCTGCAGCTCATTTATTGGTTCTGGGTACCTAGGGTTCTTGATGAACCTACAAGCCCTATATATCCCCGCAACCAGAAGAGTCCAGCAGATGTAACAGTATTTTGCTTTAAAAAATCTGCCATAGAAGGGAAAAGATATAGAAGAAAACATGGACAAAAATGCCTCTTTAACTCTATTTCAATATTTTCTTATTTCAGCTGTTACCTTCTGTAGGACAGCCTTGAATGATCTACACAAATGACCCCTTGCTGAATCAGAATTTTGTCTACTTTTCTGAAATGTTTAGCTGTCTGAGATCTACCATTGGTTTCACACCAATTTCTGTCTCTGGAAGGAGGCTGAAAGAAAAAAATTTAGTAAAAATGGTGTATGTCCAGTAAAATGCCAAAACTGTGTTGACATATTTGGTTTTCTGATTCAAGTCTGCCTTTTCCTGAAAGCTGGGAAGATGGTGATTTTAGCACCAGAGACCCTTTGTTGATGCCATTCACAGGAGAAACCACATGCTTTCTTCTGGGGCACTTGTTTCCCATTTTTCCCAAAAAAAACAAATTTTGGCTGTATTTTGGCTAATTTCTTGGTCTCCTCCAGGGGAACCCACCATCTCTGTGTACCTTTAGAATCACTATGATGATGGAAAAAAAAGGACGCAAATTTGGCATGGATAGCTTATGTGGACAAAAAGTTATGAGGGCCTAAGAGCGAACCAGCCCAAATAGCCAAAAAAAGGCTTGGTGCAGGGTGGGTGGGAGAGGCCTGGCAGCGAAGGGCTTAACAACCAAGTGCTTTACTTTGTATGTTGTGCGAGGAGCGCCTTGTCCGTCCGGTGCAGCGCGTCTCCAGGGCTTCCACGACCATGTAATAAGTAGAGGTCCAATGAATTGGAACCTCCTGCCTCAGCTAATATTTTAGCATCTTGTTGAACCGCCGCTCATTTAAAGAGGTGATGTCTTTGCACCGGACGGACAAGGCGCTCCTCACACAACATACAGGGTCACCTTTGGAGGCTTATCAGGGCCTTTACCTCTTCAGTTCCGAACACTGGACCACTTAGCACTCGCAGATACCAGGCTCAGTGCATACCACCTACCTACCTTCATATCGGTTTGTTGCTATCTCTTCCCTGGCCAGACGGGCCCAGCCTTGATAAAGTCACTTGTGTGACGAAACACGTGTTGGCTGTTTTCTGCAACACGATACTAACCTATGACAAACTTGGTCTAGGAATAAAGACACCACTCAACACCAACTGAGAATCAGCGTCTTTTTCTCCGCTTCTGGATCCACACTACCGGAGATACTCTTCTCCCATACGTTTCTGGACTCTATACCTCTGTGTGCCTTGGTATTTTTTGCATTTATAGGTTTAGGGACCTCCAGTCCCTGCTCTGGTGGGAAACTGGACACTGGAAAGGGGAGTGTCCATCACTACCCCAGGGGCCCCTTGATTCTGCCATCTTGAATCCACGGTGGGCAGAGGCATCTGGGAGCATCTGAGTGGCCAGGTCAGGCAGGTGATGTCAGAGACCCCTCCTGATAGGTGGTCACCTGGCTAGGTGACCAATCCCCCTTCAAGGGCTATTTAGGGTCTACCTCTAGGGTGGGTCCTCAGATCTTACTTGCAAGATTCCAGCAGGACTCCTCTGCAATGTCTACTTCAACTTCTGCCCACTGGAACCGCAACTGGACTCCATAGGAACCTACAATCTGTAGCTACAACAATGACTCTGCTCTGCAACATTGTTTCTCTTGCTCCATCCAGCAACTGCAACATTTTCTCAGCTGTGCAACCTCTGAGAACAGCAAGTCTTCAGTCTGCACAAGAAGCAAGAAGGAATCTCCCTTGGAGTGAAGGAGTCACTTCCCTGCATCTGCAGGCACCAACTGCAATGACGTCCAGCTGTGTGGATCTCCTCTCATCCTGAGCTGTGTGGATCCTGCATCATGGGTTGTGGTCCAAAGTAGCCCCCTTCGTCCTCTGTCAGCTTTTCATCTTTGGTGAAGGTAAGCTCTTGCCTTCCCACGCAGGACAGTACTCCCATGCACCTTGTCTCTTGCAGCTACCTAGCTTGTTGGCATTTCTTCCAAGGGATCTTCAGGCTCCACGTAGCCCTAGCCCCCAGCACTCTTCCATGGGATGCACAGACCTCTGCTTGCTTCTCCTGCGACGTGGGACCTCTCCTCAGGTGTGCTGGGTGGGCCTGTATGTGACTAATGGGCTCCTTACTGTGGGTCTTCTGGGAGAGATGCCTCCTCGTCTTTGGACTCTCGTCACTGCTGAGGGTTGCCTGGGACTCCCCACGTGGGTTGAGTCCCCCTTTGACCTGCTGGGCCCCGGCAGCTCCACGTTTTCCAACCGTGGCATTTACCTTTGCCAAGGCTTGTTGGTGGTTTTTCCACACCACAGACTGACTGTAATCCTTCAAACGATGAGGAACATTGACTGCATCATCCCGGAACTCTTCATCTGCTCCAGTGCTGCAGTGCTGACTGTCTTCGTCTCACCGTTGACCAACTCCTGAATCCACAGACGGGTGGGTAATGGCTCCTGCTACCATCGGACACGCCAACTGGAGCTGGACTTAGTCCCCTTCTTTTCCAGGTCTTCCTCTTTCAGGATGCACCGTTGGTTGCTCGCAGTCTTGTCTGGGTCTTGCAATATCCTTCTCTGAATTCCTTTGGGGTTGTTTGGGGAAAACCAGCAACTTACCTCTTTCCTCCTGGTCGGTGGGGGCCACTCTGGTACTTACCTTAGGGGTTTCCTAGTACTTCCAGCTTCCCTCTACTGATTCCACTTCCTTGGATGGGGACCCGACCTTCGCATTCCATTTCTTAAGTATATGGTTTGGTCTTGCCCTAGTCCTTCAGTATTGCCTATTGCTTTTCACTGTTTTCTATTGCTTTTCATACCTATTTCTGATTACTACTGTACATACAATAAGTGTGTTTACTTACCTGCTACTGGAGAGTTGCCTATCTAGTAATTTAGCATTTGTGTCACTAAAATAAAATACCTTTATTTTTGTAACACTGTGTGATTCTTTCATGTGTGTAAGTGTTGTGTGATGACAGTGGTATTGCATGAGCTTTGCATGTCTCCTAGATAAGCCTTGGCTGCTCATCCACAGCTACCTCTAGAGATCCTGGCTTCTAGACACTGCCTACGCTTAACTAATAGGGGATACCTGGACCTGGTATAAGGTGATAATACCTTAGGCATTCACCACCCACCAGGCCAGCTTCCTAAAACACCTGCCTATTTTATTTTTCTAGTGAGACTAATCTAGCCCGAGATAGATGACTTTCCCAAATTCTTTTTGTCTTCTTTTTCTCTTTTGCCCCCATGTGTTAGCCAGTTCCCAGACGTGCTTGCCCAAATTTGCAATAGTAGTAGGCTGTCCCTAACCTTGTCCATCTAATTTGATATAATGATTTGTGAAATTGGCTTGACTAATGTCATCAACACGTGATTTGAAATCTGTTTCTGTTGCACAAATTGTTTCCATCCTAGAATGTGTAGAACATTTGGAATGCTTAGTGGTGTTGCTGTTAAGTAGATTAAACTTGTTTCATAGATTTGGTCAGCCTATTGTTTTTCTTTATTTGTATAGTTTAATCTTGCACAGAATTTACGTTACTTTGGCTCTGTGGTTATAATAAATCTTTGAAACTTCCCACAGATTGGAGTCTTGTTTCCCTGGCCACATTAGAAATGGTGTTTAAAGTTACTGTTGTATTGATTGAGATTGGAATGATTGTATACAGTTAACCACACTTCTCACTGGGTCCAAAGATCCCATCGACCTCAAGAAAAGCTCTTTTGAATCCTGGGAGGAGAAAACGGACTCACACATTAATACTAAGGGGCTGATTTTAGAAAAGTGGTATTGCACCCAGTGCAACACAACTATCCTTGCGCCCCTTAGCGCCCCCCTACCGCCACCATGTGTGCACTATGGTGCAGGGTAGGGGGAAATAGCGTCAGAATTCCTGACGCTACTGATGTACTCTGCAAAAGTAGCGCCAAAATTTTGGCGCTACTCCTGCAGAGTACATAGGGGCCCATTGTATTCAATGGAATGCCCCCTTTTAACACCTGCTCTGAGCAGGCGTTAAAAGTGCTGAAAAAAATGGCGCAAGGAAATCTTTTAGATGTCCTTGTGCCATTTTTGTGGTCCCCCTAACAGCAGAACTCCCTCTTGCATCCATTATGCCTGGCGCAGGAATAATGTAGCGCAAGGTTTTACAAAGTGGTGCAATGCATGCATAAATATGCTGCATGTAAAAAGCCATTTTAACCCCACCTTAGCGCAAAGAAAAATGACGTTGTGGGGGCACTAAGGTGGCGCTAGGGCCTCATAAATCAGGCCCTAAATTTCAAGAATAGAACATATTTATGTTGTTGTTAGCAACATGTCCAAGATGGGTCTCAGTCCACCATCCCACCAGCAATTGAACAAATAAACGCTATGATACTGCCATCCTCGCAGCTGAGCAACATGGTTAAACACATTGACAAAGCCAATAATTCACAAAGGCGAAATCTACTGGCTTTGCCAATTCTTATTAATTTGACTGCTAACTTTCCCAAAAAACAGTTGTAACGTTCCAATGTCTCACTGGAGCTCAGTTTGCCTTGTGGAGCATCCACCATGCAGAAGGAGCAGTACTATCTGTTGTTACTAGAGGGCAGGCTGCCTGACAACAACCAGCTTTGTTAGATAATTTGCATACCCAGGGAGAGGATGCAGCATAACGGTCTGAGCTGCCAACTCTGGAGCTTGGGAACCAGATTGGAGTCTCTGCATCGGCTCAACATTTTGGGCCAGATGTATCAAAAAAGCCTTTTGCGATTCGGTAATAGCGATTTTTAATAAATCGCTATTTCTGATTCGCAAAATGCTATGTATCATATTTGCAATTCAGTAGTAGCGATTTATTAAAAATCGCAAATGCTATTACCAAATCGCAAATTGCGATACCGGCCCCATTCGCTCCTATGGGCCTGTACGCCCATATTTGTGATTTTTTTACATTTCCCAATTTGCAAATTCCTATCTGGAATTCGCAGATTTGGGAAATGCAAACCCCAGGGTGCTGGGGGCCTAAGGCCCCCTCTGCTGCACCCCAAGACTTTTTTTAAGGACATGTAAGGCGCACACATGCCCCGGGGGCATGTGTGCGTTACACGTCAATTTTAAAAATGCATTTGAATGCATTTTTTAAATTTGCACATGGTTACCACCAAGTTTAACTTGGTGGTGATAGCGACTCCTTAATGTCAAATTCGCATTAAGGAATTGCTTGTTACATGTGGTTTAGAAATCGCAAATAAGGATTCCTTATTTGCGATTTCTTATTTAGAGAATCTCAATTTGCGATTCTCTGAACGGGCTTGCAAATTTAAGGAATCGCTATTTTAGCGATTCCTTAAATTTGCGTTGCGAATGGCTTTCATAAATACTGAAAGGCATTTTTGCATTCGCAAACGGCCATTCTCACCATTTGCGAATGCAAAAATGGATGATACATCTGGCCCACTGTGATTCTGGGCAAATGACTTCGGGCCAGATGTATCAAAAAAGCCTTTTGCGATTCGGTAATAGCGTTTTTTAAGAAATCGCTATTTCTGATTCACAAAATACTATGTATCATATTTGCGATTCGGTAATAGCGATTTCTTAAAAATCGCAAATGCTATTACTGAATCGCAAATTGCGATACCGGCCCAATTCGCACCTACGGGCGTTTTTTTGCCTTTCCCAATTTGAGAATTCCTAAATGGAATTCGCAAATTTGGGAAATGCAAACCCCAGGGTGCTGGGGGCCAAAGTCCCCTTCTGCTGCACCCCAAGAATTTTTTTAAGGGCATGTAAGGCGCACACATGCCAAAGAGGCATGTTTGCGTTACATGTCAATTTTTTTAATGCATTTTTAATGCATTTTTAAAATTTGCACATGGTTACCACCAAGTTCAACTTGGTGGTAATAGCGACTCCTTATTGCCAAATTCGCATTAAGGAATTGCTTGTTACATGTGGTTTAGAAATCGCAAATAAGGATTTATTTTTTGCAATTTCTTATTAAGAGAATCGCTTATTGCGATTCTCTAGACCAGCTCGCAAATTTAAGGAATCGCTTTTTTAGCGATTCCTTAAATTTGCATTGGGAATGCCTTTCATAAATGCTGAAAGCCATTTTTGCATTCGCAAACGGAAATTCGCACGGTTTGCGAATGCAAAAATGGATGATACATCCGGCCCACCTCTCCCTGTGCTTACTAAAAATGAATTTGTCTTTGTGTAACATAATTGGTGCTCATATAAAGCGATCCAATACCTTCGGGTCGAGTTTCTCCTATATAACAGGCATTTGCAATGCAATGGGTTTCGCGTTTGCTCGAGTTAGAGCTATTAGCTTTGTAAATTCTGAAATTGACTTTTCTTGCCACATAAATTGAAAAATAAAACAGTTGACAGAAGCTAGCTGATTCAAAGCGCCACAGCTGCCATGAGTGTGAAGGAGAGACACAAAAGGGAAAGAAAGTTCGCTTGCAATCAAACGTACCAGCAAACATGCATTATCCATGTAACGGCCGGTGTCTAAGGCGGTAACAAAACCGTCCCAAGGAGGGCCAAACGTAGAGCATTTACCAATGATAACAAAGGATTTCCGAAAGGCAAGCCCATGAACGAGTGATAGTGATGGGCGGTTGTATGTCAGAACCACATATTCCATTGAAACGCACACCGTTACTACGAGTGCGTTACAAGAATGCCATTACCACGCATATACCTGAACATGCGTGCCTTTACAATGAATTATGTTGTAAGAGCATGTGTTTTAAAGGCATATGCGTGGTAAAGATTTCCCCCCAAAGGCCCAATCCCCCCCAAGCCCAATAACCACCCGCACCCTAAAACCTAACCCCAACCCTACCTAAAACAGTACCCCCAGACCCAATCCGTGCTCTAATCCTGAAAAACGACCCCAAAACCCCCAAAAGCAGTCCCCCTAAGCCTAAACTCCCTTCCTATTTAACCTGAAAACCACCCCACACCCTCCTCCTCCCCACCTCCCAAAAACAATACCCCCCAAACTCACTATGCCCTCAAGCAGCACCTGCCCTAAAACCCAACCCCTTGCCATTCCCTCGCTAAAACAGTATCCCCACCGAAGACCAATCCTTTCTCCATCTTTAGCCAGCATTCTTACACCTAATCTGGATACCCACCCCGAGAAAACCTAACATTATAAAAACAAAAAATATCTAATTGGTAATTTTGTTTTCTTTTACTCAACATGGGTAACCTTGCGTTTAGCAAGGCTTTCAAAAATGTATGGAAACTCTTAAATATTCCTCTCCACGGAAATCTTTAGTAAAAGGCGAAAGATTTATTCGATTTGAAGAGAAGCCAGAGTATGCGCTTGAGGGCGCCTGTCTGTGCCGCCACTAAACACCCTTCTGCAGACTGTTAGGGCGATTTCATTTACGAATTTCATCTAAGAAAACCCTTTAAAACACAAACAATTTATAATAGCTGTTAAGCTAGTATATTGATAAAACGTTGCCACAAAAAGGAAACAACAGGCGAACTCATAAGTGACAGGAATTATGGGTATGTAAATTTCGTCATAGGTCACGTGACAGGAAAGGCTGCGCCCCAATAGTTTCCCTGTTCAAGTGTAATGTCGGCTCTTTTAACTCTGCACCTGTTGAATGGAGCCCCACGCGGGCTTTTGTGAGGACCAAGGAGAGGATTTGTATATGCCAAGGTGAAAGCTTGCCCATGTTCCTTGCTGTTCTTTCTGAGAAAATGAACGAGAGAAAATGAACGGTGTGTTTTGCACCTGAAGCCTATAAGGCTCAATCAGCTGCTGTAACTAAACAAGCATTGGCAAGGAGAAATAAGTTGGAGCGATTAGTTGTACATTCCTAACTGTGCCAGATAAATTGAAAATGAAAAGTAAAACAGTTTACATAAGCGAGCTAATTCTCTCGCAGTCAACCCTATCGGCAAAAGTGCAATTACCCACGTACCAGGGTCGGTGTCCGAGGCCGTAACAAAACCGCCCCAAGGAGGCACATAAATCATTGACCAATGACAACGAGGGATTTTTTGAAAGGCAAACCCACGAACCAGTGATAGTGATGTGCGTGCGGTGGGCGTGGTTAAAAGCCCAGCGAGAGCTCGCGCGCTGGGACTAAAAATTGCAACAAAAAAATACCCAGAAACCTTTGCAACCTATCCCATTTTCACGGGCAAAACAGTAATTCTTGTTTTTATTTTGAAAATCAAGGGGCATATTTATACTCCGTTTGCGCCGAATTTGCGTCGTTTTTTTCGACGCAATTTCGACGGAAAACTAACTCCATATTTATACTTTGGCGTTCGACGCGTCTAGCGCCAAAGTTCATGGAGTCAGCGTCATTTTTTTGCGTGAACACCTTCCTTGCGTTAATGATATGCAAGGTAGGCGTTCCCGTCTAAAAAAATGACTCCGATGCTATTGCGTCGGATTTATACTCCCGGGCAAAAATGACACCCGGGAGTGGGCGGGACTAAAAAACCCGCATTTGCGCCGGATTTTAGCGCCTGGATCAGGGCAGGCGTTAAGGGACCTGTGGGCTCAGAATGAGCCCAGAGGTGCCCTCCCCTGCCCCCAGGGACACCCCCTGCCACCCTTGCCCACCCCAGGAGGACACCCAAGGATGGAGGGACCCACCCCAGGGAAGAAAAGGTAAGTTGTGGTAAGTATTTTTTTAAATTTTTTTTTGTGGCATAGGGGGGCCTGATTTGTGCCCCCCTACATGCCACTATGCCCAATGACCATGCCCAGGGGACAGAAGTCCCCTGGGCATGGCCATTGGGCAAGGGGGCATGACTCCTGTCTTTGCTAAGACAGGAGTCATGTTAATGGCGTCTGGGCGCCAAAAAAAAATGGCGCAAATCGGGTTAAGACGTTTTTTTTGCCTCAGCCTGACTTGCCCCATTTTTGGACGCCCAAACGCCATTTTTCCCTATGCCGGCGCTGCCTGGTGTACGTGTTTTTTTTTTATGCACACCAGGCAGCGCCGGTCGGCTAACGCCGGCTAACGCCGGCTAACGCCATTCAATAAATACGGCGCCCGCATGGCGCTTCAGAATGGCGTTAGCCGGCGCTAATTTTTTTGGCGCAAAACTGCATTAGCGCAGTTTTGCGTCAAAAAGTATAAATATGGGCCCAAGTGTGGCTAAGTGGGTCTATCGATAAAACAGCGTTGCACATTTTTTTTTGTTTTAAAATTGCCATAATATTCTTAAATTCTATTGATAACACCAATAGGTAGAAGAATAGTTTCTTTAGAGGAAGAT
This sequence comes from Pleurodeles waltl, assembly GCF_031143425.1. Lineage (NCBI taxonomy): Eukaryota > Metazoa > Chordata > Amphibia > Caudata > Salamandridae > Pleurodeles > Pleurodeles waltl. The sequence continues at coordinate 1,006,127,251 of NC_090443.1, read as the reverse complement.
GATTGTTTACTTCGAAGTTCATGTACAGATTGACAACGATAAACCACAAGTTGCTCAAATATTTTTTTGAGTTTTGCGTGCGCAAAACTCGTGTTTAAATAAATGAAAGGCATTTTAAGCTTATGCTCCGTGTGTACCTATGTGTATCTATTGATTTACGTATATATCAGGAGGCAAAAAAAAGATTGTTTCATTTGTTGGAAGAAGGTATGTTGAGAGCACTTCTGATATGTTTATCTTCTGAGCGTGCTGTTCTCAGGAAGCAGCCGCCACCAACTCTGGGTGACACTGAATGAAGTGACATGTGACAGATGAACCGCGTGAAGCTGCGGACTCGCAGCTCGAGGCGCTCTGGGTCTGGACGGACCGCTGGAGGTGCAAGGCTTCTTCTTGCCGATAGAGGGCAGGCTCCTCCCGAGCATCAACCTCCGCTGGTTGTAATCTGCATACCCACAATCCTGTGCGCACAAAACACTTGCATGGCATTTTACCTCGTTAGGAAAAGACGTTTATGGAGAGTAGAGTCAGTGTACTTGGTGCTGCTCCTCTCGCCCCTAGTGACGGCCTCTGGAGGGGAGGAGTGTCCAGGGGGACCCGGGGGAAAACGTGTTAGGGAGCCGGACCCGTCTCTGACCTGACCTGTCAGACGAGAGGCTGCCCTCCCTGGCAGGGTTGACCCAGGGGAATCCCCGCAACATCCCGAGCGGAGACTGCGACTGCCAGGATTACCGGATCTCCGAGACGAACCTGAGAGGACCCTGCTGTCCTTGAGGATCACCACCCCGAGCCGCCACGTACAATCCGAGGCCCCCCCAGTGGCCCGTGACCCTCAAGCCGCCCACAAATAAAAAAAATTCTAGTTTACGATTCTATTAACCCCTTCGCTGCCAGGCCTTTCCCCGAGCCTTTTTTTGGCTATTTGGAGCAGTTTGCGCGTAGGCCCTCATAACTTTTTGTTCACATAAGCTACCCACGCCAAATTTGCGTCCTTTTTTTCCAACATCCTAGGGATTCTAGAGGTACCCAGACTTTGTGGGTTCCCCAGAAGGAGGCCAAGAAATCAGCCAAAATACAGTGAAAATGTTGTTTTTTTCAAAAAAATTGGAAAAAAGGGCTGCAGAAGGAAGCTTGTGTTTTTTCCCCCTGAAAATGGCATCAACAAAGGCTTTGCGGTGGCAAGATCACCACCTTCCCAGCTTTCAGGAACAGGCAGACTTCAATTGGAAAATCCAATTTTTCTATACAATTTTGACATTTTACTGGGACATACCCCATTTTTACTATTTTTTGTGCTTTCAGCCTCCTTTCAGTTAGTGACCAAAATGGGTGAGAAACCAATGCTGGATGCCAGAAAGCTAAACATTTCTGAAAGGTAGACAAAATTCTGAATTATCAAGGGGTCATTTGTTTAGATCCTACAAGTGTTTCCTACAGAAAATAACAGCTGACATAAAAAAATATTGAAATTGAGGTAAAAAAACAGCTATTTTTCTCCACGTTTTACTCTGTAACTTTTTCCTGCAATGTCAGATGTTTTAAAGCAATATACCATTACGTCAACTGGACTCTTCTGGTTGCGGGAATATATAGGGCTTGTAGGTTCATCAAGAACCCTAGGTACCAAAAGCCAATAAATGAGCTGCACCTTGCAATGGGTTTTTATTCTATACCGGGTATACAGCAATTAATTTGCTGAAATATAAAAAGTGAAAAATAGGTATCAAGAAAACCTTTGTATTTCCAAAATGGCCACAAGATAAGGTGTTGAGAAGCAGTGGTTATTTGCACATCTCTGAATTCAGGGGTGCCCATACTGGCATGTGAATTACAGGGCATTTCTCAAATAGACGTCTTTTTTACACACTGCCTTACATTTGAAAGGAAAAAATGTAGAGAAAGACAAGGTGCAATAACACTTGTTTTGCTATTCTGTGTTCCCCCAAGTCTTCCGATAAAAATGGTACCTCACTTGTGTGGGTAGGACTAGCGCCCATGAAAGGAAATGGCCCAAAACACAACATGGACACATCACATTTTTTCACAGAAAACAGAGGTGTTTTTTACAAAGTACCTACCTGTGGATTTTGGCCTCTAGCTCAGCCGGCACCTGGGGAAACCTATCAAACCAGCACATTTTTGAAAACTAGACACCTAGGGCAATTCAAGAGGGGGTTACGTGTGGGGCTCTGACCAGGTTCTGTTACCCAGAATCCTTTGCAAACCTCAAAATTTGACCAAAAAAACACCTTTTCCACTCATTTCGGTCACATAAAGTTCTGGAATCTGAGAGGAGCCACAAATTTCCTTCCACACAGCGTTCCCCCAAGTCTCCCGATAAAAATGGTACCTCACTTGTGTGGGTAGGCCTAGCGCCCACGGAAGGAAATGGCCCAAAACACAACGTGGACACATCACATTTTTTCACAGAAAACAGAGGTGTTTTTTACAAAGTGCCTACCTGTGGATTTTGGCCTCTAGCTCAGCCGGCACCTGGGGAAACCTAGCAAACCAGCACATTTTTGAAAACTAGACACTTAGGGGAATCCAAGATGGGGTGACTTGTAGGGCTCTGACCAGGTTCTGTTACCCAGAATCCTTTGCAAACCTCAAAAGTTGGCCAAAAAAACACCTTTTCCTCCTATTTCGGTGACAGAAAGTTCTGGAATCTGAGAGGAGCAACAATTTCCTTCCACCCAGCGTTCCCCCAAGTCTCCTGATAAAAATGGTACCTCACTTGTGTGGGTAGGCCTAGCGCCCACGAAAGGAAATGTCTCAAAACACAACCTGGACACATCAAAATTATCAAATACAAAACTACCTGTTTTTGCAGGGGGGTGCCTGCGTTTTTGGTCCTGGGCCCAGTAGCCTTCAAGCTTCAAGGGAAACCTACCAAACCCAGACATTTCTGAAAACTAGACACCCGAGGGAGTCCAGTGAGGTGTGACTTGCGTGGATACCCTAATGTTTTCTTACCCAGAATCCTCAGCAAACCTCAAATTTAGCTAAAAAATCAAATTTTTCCCACATTTCTGTGTGGGATCACCGCACTGGGACACATTTCATACCACCCAATGTTCCCCTCAGTCTCCCGGTAAAAATGATACCTCATTTGTGTAGGTGGGGCAAGTTCTTGTGAAAGGGAAGAGCCAAACACTTGTCGATATTGAGGGGGAACAAAGGGGGGCCAAAAGGGCAGTTTGCAAAAAAAATGTTTTAGTCTGACAAGTGCAGCAGAATTTTTATCGGTATAGATGAGACAATGCTGGGTGGTAGGAATTTTGTGGATTTCTGCAGATTCCGGAAGGTTCCATCACAAAAACATGGGAAAAATGTGTGATTTCCAGCAAAGTTGGAGGTTTGCAGGGGATTCTGGGTACAAAAATGGTGCGGGGTGCATGTGAAACACACCAGTCTGGAATCACCCAGATGTTTAGTTTTCAGATGTGTCTAGGTCTTGTGGATTTTTCTACATGGCAGTGTCCCAAAGTCCATAAAGTGAAGCCCTCACCATTCCAAGTGGGACGATTTTGAGAGTAAGCCAAGTTGTCATGGCCCAAATGTAAAACTAAAACCCAAAATAATCAAATGCCTTCTTGCTTGCTGTGGGATAAGATGTTTTAGAGTGCGGGGGGGAGCTGAAAGACTGTTACCCCCTTCAGTTGAGGTGGGGGCGTAACCAGGCCCATACTGGTTGGTAGCCACCACCCCAATATATATATATTTTTTTATTCCCTGGCATCTAGTAGACTTTCTGCCCCCCCGAGGGGTGGTTCAGGGGTAATTGCCCCATCTGCCCACTAGTAGGCAGAACAACTTTGGCCCCATTTATTTGGGGTGGGGGTATGGCCATACCCCCACCCTCTTATTTTTGGGAAAAAAACTTCCCTGGCCTCTGGTGGTCTTTCTGCCCCCCCCCACTTGGGGCAGATGGGCCTTCCAAAAATAGGCCCACCTGCCCCCAATGGGGGGCAGATATGGTAAACAGTAATGTGCTCCCATGGGGAGTGCCCCTTACCCAAGGGGCTGCCTCCCTAAAGAAAACACACGCATACACACACACCAATCCCTGGTGCCTAGAGGTTTCTGCCCCGGGGGCAGATCGGCCTAATAACACTAGGCCGACCTGCCCACAGGGGGGGCAGAAATGGCCTAAAATAAATTTGCCCCCCCACCCACCGCCAACCCCCCCGGGAGCGACCCTTGCCTACAGGGTCGCTCCCCTTGCGTGACATTGGCGCAAAAAAAAAATCCCGGTGACCTAAAATCGGCCGATCTGCCCCCAAGGGGGGAAGAAATGGTCTAAATACAATTTGCCCTCAGGGGAGCGACCCTTGCCTAATGGGTCGCTCCCCATCTAAAAAAAAACAAAACAAAAAAAAAAGACACACAAAAAAATTTGCCCTGGCGCCTAGAGGTTTCTGCCCCCAGGGGGGTCAGAAATGGCCTAATATAAATTTGCCCCCCCCACCCCTCCAACCCCCCCTGAAAGCGACCCTTGCCTACGGGGTCACTCCCCTTGCTTAACATTGGCGCAAAAAAAAATCCCCGGTGCCTACTTGTTTCTGCCCTCCTTGGGGGGCAGATTGACTTAAAATCGGCCGATCTGCCCCCAAGGGGGGCAGAAATGGTCTAAATACAATTTGCCCCCCAGGGGAGCGACCCTTGCCTAATGGGTCGCTCCCCTTGCGTGATATTGGCGCAAAAAAAAACTAAAATCGGCCGATCTGCCCCAAATGGTCTAAATACAATTTGCCCCCCAGGGGAGCGACCCCTGCCTAATGGGTCGCTCCCCATCTCTAAAAAAACAAACAAACAAAACAAAAACCACAAATCTTTTTTTTGCCCTGGCGCCTAGAGGTTTCTGCCCCCCTGGGGGCAGATCGGCCTAATAACAATAGGCCGATCTGCCCCCGGGGGCAGAAATGGCTTAATATAAATTTGCCCCCCCACCCCTCCAACCCCCTCCGGGAGCGACCCTTGCCTATGGGGTCACTCCCCTTGCGTGACATTGGCGCAAAAAAAAATCCCCGGTGCCTACTTGTTTGGGACAGATTGACTTAAAATCGGCTGATCTGCCCCCAGAGGCAGAAATGGTCTAAATACAATTTGTCCCCCAGGGGAGCGACCCTTGCCTAATGGGTCGCTCCCCATCTCTAAAAAAACAAACAAACAGAAAAAAAAAACAAATTTGTTTTAGCCCTGGCGCCTAGAGGTTTCTGCCCCCGGGGGGGCAGAAATGGCCTAAAATAAATTTGACCCCGCTCCCCTTGCGTGACATTGGTGCAAAAAAAAAGATCCCTGGTGCCTAGTGGTTTCTGCCCCCTTTGGGGCAGATCGGCCTAATTTAAAATAGGCTTATCTGCCCCCCAGGGGGGCAGAAATGGCCTAAAATAAATTTGACCCCCAGGGGAACGACCCTTGCCTAAGGGGTCGCTCCCCTTGCGTGAACTTCACGAAGAAAAAATAAACTTCCTGGTGTCTAGTGGTTTATGTCCCCCTTGGGGGCAGATTGGCCTCATAAAAATAGGCCAATCTGCCCCCAAGGGGGGCAGAAATGGCCTAAATATAATTTGCCCCCTAGGGGAGCGACTCTTGCCCAAGGGGTCGTTCCCTTATGCCAATTTCCAAAATAGAAAATAAATCCCTGGTGTCTAGTGGGCATTTCAAAAGCCGGATTGCTTTACAATCCGGCTTTTGAAACGCTCAGAAAGACTTCAAAGGGAAGCTGAGCTTCAAGCACGATGGGAGGAGGCCTTGTGATTGTCAGTGCGCAATGCGCGCTGACGTCACAGAAAGGGGAGTGGGGGGGTCGGGGTGGAAGGGGAAGGGATTCCCCTTCCATCCACGACCGGGGGTGTAGGTGGGGGGCCCATGGGGGAGCGCTAGCGCTCCCCACTGGTTCCCGGGTGCAGGACGAGGTGATCTCGTCCAAGGCACTCGGGAACTGGTGCCTTGGACGAGATCATCTCGTCCAAGGCACCCAAGCAGTTAAGGACACGGAGGCGAGGATTATGCTATCTCCTTCTTTACTGACCCAAATACAGCAGCCAATTAAAACAGAGAAAAACAATAACTACATTTCCCATGATGCACAGGATAGAGATCACATGTACCAATCACCACCCGTGCCCTTTGTCCATAAATGCTTTGACCCCCAATGTCACTTCCTCTTTCTTAGTCCACATCCGACAATTTGAACTTCAGAAACGAAACTTCTTACATAGTCGAAGAGTAACGGGTCCTCAAACTCTTAAGTGCAACACGACCCCATCTCTACTGGAACCAAGTCTTTCAACTGAACCGGACAACAGATCCAAATAACGATCTCCTCAAAAAGGATTACACCAAATACTTCAAGAATTCTTCTGATCAGAGCCTAGAAAGAATAACAATCATAGGTAATATCATAGTATCTAGTATAACAAACAGAACTTTAAGTCCAAACATATTTCTCAGGGTGGGAAAAATAAAACCTTGACATATATATCAACATAGTATGATAACATTTTACTCTGTACAGTACTAAATGAATGGGAGGGATAATCCTCGTCTCTGTGTCCTTAATAGAATTGAAAATTCTTTATTTTTTTATTCTATTTCAGGACCGGAGGCTCCGATTATGCTCGTTTAAAGCTGATTAATAACAACAGAAGCCACATCTACCACAGGTTTATGATCAAATTTGCGAAACGTAGACTCTGAAGACCAATCAGCCGCCTTCATAATATCCTCTAGACGAGAACCTAGTGCATAAGATTTGGATGCCATAGCTCCTCTAACTGAATGGGCTTCAAATTGGTTGGTATATATCCCAGCCTCCTTCATTAACCATTTAATCCATCGAGATAATGTGGCTGATGAGACTGGTTTGAAAGGTTTTTGCAAAGCTATAAGTAACTGACCATTAGCGTCTTGACGGAATTCGTCCATAACTATTTCATACTCTTTTAAGCATTGAACTACACAGAGTTTTGAATTGTCCAAAAACATTGGGTATGTTACCGACCTGCAATTAGTTTTTGTCCGTCTGGTAATATTAAACGTTACTCCGTCCGGAGTGTAAACTCTATCAGCCAAGTCCAAGGCTTTGACATCCGATACACGCTTACAGGATATCAGGCATAACAACATTGTCAATTTGGCCGAAATCTGTTTACGAGACAGGTATCTATTGGATGGCCAGGAATCTAACAATCTCAATATAATGCTCACATCCCACAATACCGAATACCTGGTTTGAGGGGGATTAGATAAATGAATACCTCTAAGTAATTTACAGATAAGAGGATGTTCACCAACAGGCCTACCTTCTATATGAATATGTCCAGCTGAAATGGCCGATCTAAAATTATTAATGGTTCTGTAAGCTAAGCCTGAGCTTGTCAATTCTGCTAGAAAGTTGACTATTATTTCAACACTTGATTCCACAGGATTAATATCCCGTCTAACACACCAACCATTCCATCTGCGCCATGCAGATGCATATCTTTTATGAGTGTCTGATGCCCAAGCTTGCTTTATGAAATCAGCAGCCTGTTGCGAAATTCCTGGGGATATCCATCTTGCCCTGAAACCCTCCAAGCCATCAGTGTCAGTTTCCCTGAAATGGTCATTGGATTTTGATGGTTCTCCGGGTTCAAGTTAAGATCCGGACGAGGAGGAATGAGAAGAGGGGGAGCGCAAGCTAACTGTAGGGCAATCGGGAACCAAGGTTGAGCTCTCCAGAATGGAGTCACCAATATGATCTCTGCTTTCTGACGCCTTATCTGAGAGAGAACTCTGGAGATCATTAGAAATGGAGGGAAAGCATACCCCCGAAACCTTGACCAATCCTGAAGGAAGGCATCTGTTGCCAGAGCCAGAGGATCCGGACGCCAGCTGAAGAACCTCGGAATCTGGGTATTGAGCTGAGAGGCAAACAGATCTACTTCGCATGGGCCCCACATCTTGATTATCTGTATAAAGATTACCGGATCCAGTCTCGAATCCCTGGAGTCCGTTAGATATCTGGAGTTCCAGTCTGCTATTGTGTTCTGATCCCCTGGGAGATATTCTGCCATGACCGTCAAACGATGACTGAGGCAATAATGCCAGAACTCCTTGGCTATCTCCGCCAAGATTCTGGATTTCATCCCCCCTAATTTGTTGACGTACTTCACTGCAGAGATGTTGTCCATCCTCAATAGGATGCAACAGTCCGTCTTCTGAGGAGAAAGGCTCCTTATGGCAAAAGATCCCGCTAGAAGCTCTAGGCAATTGATATGCAGGGTCTGCTCCCAATTTGACCATTGGCCTCCAGTTACTAGGGAGCCGCAGCGGGCTCCCCATCCCCATCAGCTGGCGTCGGATTTGATCACTACATCCGGATGAGATCCGAATATGGCCCTGCCGTTCCAAGCTACCATGTGTTGAAGCCACCAACGAATTTCTGCCTTTACTTCGTTGGACAGGGGAATAATTTCCGAGTAACTCAGTCCTTGTTGTAAGTGTCTGATCTTGAGTCTCTGTAAAGCTTGTTAGTGCAGGGGAGCTGGGAAGATTGCCTGAATCGACGAGGCTAGAAGGCCCACTATTCTGGCAATGTTCCTCAAAGAAATCATCTGATTGGATAGAGCGGACCTCAATTCTCTCTTGATATTTCGAATTTTCTGAGATGGAAGAATCAGTTGGGATCGGAGAGAATCTATCTTGAATCCCAGGAAATCTATCACCTGAGAGGGAGTCAATAATGACTTCTGCACATTGATCAGGAAACCCAGATCCTGCAGAATACTGATGGTCCATTCCAGATGAGACATGAGAGTTAGAGGGTTCTGAGCCATCAGCAAAATGTCGTCTAGGTAAATTATCAATCTGACTCCCTTGGTCCTCAGCCATTCAATCACTGGTCTCAACAGTTTTGTGAAGTACCAGGGGGCTGACGAGAGACCAAAAGGAAGGGCATTGAATTCTAGACAATGCCTGTTCCATAGGAACTGAAGAAACCTCCTGTGAGGGTGGTAAATGGGGACTGAAAGATAGGCATCCTTCAGGTCTAGCCGGACCATCCAATCTCCCTCTACTAGGATATCTCGTAACATGTGGATCCCTTCCATCTTGAAATGTCTGTATAATATCCAGTAGTTGAAATTCTTTAGATTCAATACCAGACGATGGCCCCCACCTTTTGTGTCTACGACAAATATGGGGCTGAGGAATCCGGAAGGATGAGGAGACGAAAAACTCACTGTTCCTTTGTGAATTAAGGCCTGAACCTCTATGTCTATGAAAGTCTGCTCTGCAAGGGAAAAAGACATTTGTGTTGGGGGGGGGGTTAGTTGAGTCGGGGTCCCTATGAATTCAGATGAAAACCTAATACAGTCTGAAGAACCTAGGGATCTCCTGTAATCTTTTTCCAGTTTTCTAGGAACAATCCCACTCTGCCTCCAAGACGTACTTGAGAATATTGAATAATACTCACCTGCATAATTGGATTCCTGGATTGCTCTTTGTTGACCCCTGCGGATTCCTCTTCAGTATTTGGAGCGGCCTCCTCTATAACAAGTGGGGTAGAAGGTGGTGTCCGACTGGTCTGTATGCCAATTTCCTCTCCCTCTTGGGTATTGGTATTGAGGACTTTGAAAAGATCCTCGGCCGGGCATACGTCTTCCGAAACGTCCGGCCCTGGCAAAAAGGTTTCTCTTAAACACTTTAAGCGACAATTGCACCTTATCTAGAGAGGAGAAAGTGGAGCAAAATTTGGCTAACTCCTTTATAAAAGATGAACCGAATAGGAGGCCATCTGCAGAAGGACCTGCTTCAGAAGTGGCCAGGTCTGTTAGCTTAGGATCAATCCTCATGAGAACGGATTTACGTCGTTCTGACGAAATTGCACAATTTGGGTTGCCCAAAAGGCACAAAGACCTCTGGGCCCAACCAATCAGGACATTTGTGTCAACAGGCTCACCTGACTCTTTGGCAAGAAATGCCATATCTAGGATTTTCGACAGCGGGCCAGTGACATCAAGTAATTTGTCTTGGCATATACACCATGATCTGTCTAAGCCTTTCTTGGGGTCTTTGCCAAACTTTTTCATAAATGTGACCATCTTAGGGTCAATGTCAGGAGTGTCCTTAACCTTCTCATCTACATCTGGTCTAGGACACTCTGCCCTAAGTCGTGAACGGACTTCTTTATCAAAGCTCCTTCTGATATTGTCGTGGACATTAAGCGCCACTTCTGGAGACGGAACCCAATTGGAGGCTCTAGGATGTACAATTTCTGAGGGGTCAAAATCCAGAACTCTAGGCGTGGACGCCTGTTTCTTATGTTTTTTACTGGGGACCAGAGTATCCGGGACATCTGAGTCACTGGAGTTGGAATCAGAATCCGAAGATGACTGAGAGGATACCATATATTTATTGGAACTATAGTTGTGCTCAGCTGAGCGTTTTTTACGCAATTTATTAAATGCGTTTGCATGTAAACTAGCAGCAGTCCCTTCGTTTTCCTCTAGGTTTTTGGTTTTTGATTTGCATTTCGATCCTTTTTCATTTAGAGGAGGATGTTGTTCATTAAGCCAACCCTGGGATTTAGCGTAATCGAAGAGTTGCCCTGAAAATGGACCTAGAGCTCTTACCAGGGCGTCATTTACAGATTGTTGGACCCTATTATCGAGGGCTTCCACCAAGTTCACTTCAAGCTGATTGCCCAGCTCTTCAGGGTAATACCCTGCATCATCTTCGCTCCACTGAGCCATTAGATGCTGTGTCACTGATAATTAAATTGTAGTTCAACAAAGGGGGAGTGCAAACCCCTGACAGGTAAAGTCAGCCCAAATAGAATGTGGAGGGAGCAACCTGTCACTGGCACTCTAGACAGAGCCTCTTGAATTGTTACAGCCCAAGTTCTTTGATAAACTGGGCATCAGGGAGCCAAAAGCAGATTATAAATCTATGAATGGGGCTTACTGCTGCCCCACACGTCCGCTATCGAGTCGATTTATCACATTAAAGAAGTGAAGGGATCAGCTTGAAGCGAGCGCGCGAAGCGCGCATAATGAAAATAGAAATGGGACTACACTGTAACGTGTAGAAGGCTCCCGCTCCCGCTCCACAGGGGCTTAAATGAAGTATTGGCACGAAGCCGAAGAGAAAGAACGCGTAAAGCGTTTCTGGAATGGCACAAAGCGCGCAAAATCGCGGCGCTAAAATAAACGCTACAGATAAAAACAGTAACAATCACATACAGCGCATTATGAGAAGAAAATAAAATGTCACTTATCCGCTGCGGAGCAGCAAAGAAAGAGGAAGTGACATTGGGGGTCAAAGCATTTATGGACAAAGGGCACGGGTGGTGATTGGTACATGTGATCTCTATCCTATGCATCATGGGAAATGTAGTTATTGTTTTTTTTTCTCTGTTTTAATTGGCTGCTGTATTTGGGTCAGTAAAGAAGGAGATAGCATAGTCGGAGCCTCCGGTCCTGAAATAGAATCACCAAACTACCCCGAGAAGCGAGATTCACTCCAGGCCACCGTTTTAGCTCTTCTCCTTTCTAGAGGACCCCTCCCCACTTTTTATAACCAGTTACAACGGCCACCGGAGAGATAATAAGAGGCCAGAAAAGGCCTCAAGAGAGAAAGCGGATGGAGCAAAAAAAGAGACACGAAAGGAATACAACAAACAAGGAAGAAAGAGAAGGGGTCGCAAAGAAATGATAGCAGGGAAAGAAAGAACGAGAAAATGAAAACACAATAAGAGAAGAAATAGAGCAAACATATGAGACAAAAAAAAGAGAAGAAAGCTAGCGATGAAAGATAAAGAGGAAAAAATAAAGAAGTGTGAAAAGAAAGAGAAAAATTAACAATAGAAAAAAAGATGGGGAGAGAAACACGCAGCAAAAGAACCAGGGCATCTATGTACTGGCACATTTCCCACAGACACAGAATGGGAACACCACTTTGACACTTCGGGTCCAGACAAGTTACTCGTGGCTTCCACACACACAGGGAAAAGATGGATTTAAGGGAAAATGTGAATTGACAGATAAAGATAAGAAAAACACCAGAGAAAGGAACGAAGAAAGATCTAAGTATTAGAATTGAGCTGCTGTAATAGAACTGTATGTGAGCAGGGTCCCAGTGTAGGAAAGGAAGAGACAGGGTTTTGGCACTGGCATGGCTGAGGACTTGGAGTGCGTGAACTGAGGTGCATTGATGGAGGTGTGCCCGAGGTCCAGTACTGGAACAGCAGTGTGTACTGACTGTAAGAACTGAGGTACTCTGGTAGACATCGTGTGGGGTTGTGGCATTGGCACAGCTGAGGGCTTGGAGTGTGTGAACTGTGGAGCACAGATGGAGGTGCGCCCGAGGTCCAGTACTGGAACAGCAGTGTGTACTGGCAGACATTGTGTGGGGTTGTGGCACAGACACAGCTGAGGGCTTCGAGTGTGTGAACTGTGGTCCCCTGATGGAGCTGAGCTTGAAGTCCCAGTACTGGAACAGCAGTGTATACTGACTGCAAGAGCTGGGGTGCTCTGGCAGACAGCATGTGTGGGGTTTCTGGTGCGGCTGAAGGCTTGGAGTGTGTGAACTGTGGTGCACTGATGGAGCTGTGTAGGAGGTTGGCCTGGTTTGTAGTGGGTATACCATGTAACAGGTCCAGTTATCCCTTATTAGTGAAATGTAGTCGGTGTCTAGAAGCCAGGCCGTCTAGGGGTAGCTGTAGCTGAGCAGCCAAGGCTTATCTAGGAGACATGCAAAGCTCATGCAGTACCACTGTAGTCAGTACTTACACACATGAAAGAAAATACTCAGTGCTACAAAAATAAAGGTACTTTATTTTGGTGACATAAATGCCAAAAATACCTTAGAGACTATACTCCCTTAGGAGGTAATATACACAGTATATTCACTAGAATGCAGAAATAGCTGTATAAACAGATAGAAAACAGTGCAAATATTGAAAATCACAATAGATAGCAATTGGTCTGGGGGGAACACAAACCATATATTAAAATAGTGGAAAGTGAAAGTCGGTTTCCCACCTAGGCAAGTGCAGTGTGTAGAGGGGCGCTGGGCGTGTAAGAAAACACCAAAGGTAAGTAATAGAACCCAGAGCCCAGGAAAGCAGGAGTAAATCACAGTAAGATTTCTAGAACACACAAGAACAAGTGATAGAAGATAAGGCAAGAACCAGAAGAGACTGCAAGACACCAACAATGGATTCCTGGACCTGAAGACCTGTGGAAGAAGGAGACCAATTCCAAGAAACACTGAAGACTCCAGGGAGCCCTGCTAACCCGGATGAAGGTGCAAAAGAAGAACCACCGGTGAAGAAGAACAGTCAGTACTGCACCCAAGAAGATGGATGCGGGTTCCTGGTTGGTGCAGATGATGTCCCACGCCGGATGGAAGATTGCAGTCTGGTTTGTGTCGCTGGATTCCACCAAGAAGCCTTGGCACACACAAAACACAAAGGGATCCCACGCCGCCGGAAAACCACTCAGGAAGTTGTGCGTAGCAAGAAGCAGTGCTGGGGGCCGGAGCTGTGCTGTGCACAAAGAACTTTGTGGAAGGTCGCACACACAAGCCGTGGCAACTGCAAATCACACGGTGCACAGGGTACTGTCTTGCGTTGGGAGGCAAGCTCTTATGTCCACCTAAGTTGGACAGCTGGAACTTAGGACCGTCGGAACAACTTCAATCCACCATCCGTGCTGCTGGATCCACGCACTTCGTCAGGAGAGGGGACCCACGCCACTGGTTGTTGCTGCAGAGGAGTGCCTGCTGAAGCAGGGAAGTGACTCACTTCAAGGGAGATTCCTTTGTTCTTCTGGTGCAGGCTGAAGACAGGCAGTCCTGGGAGGATGCACGGCCTGGAAACAGTTGCAGTTGCTGGCAGGAGTTGAAGATACAATGTTGCAGAAGTCATCTTTGCTTCTTTGTTGCAGTTTGTAGAGTTCCTGGAAGGTCTAGATGCAGTTTCATCGATAGAAGGTGAAGTAAAGGATGCAGAGGATTCCTGCTGGAGTCTTGCAATCCAATTCTGAGGAAACACCCAGAGGAGAGACCCTAAATAGCCCTGAAAGATGGATTGGTCAGCTATATAGGTAAGTACCTATCAGGGGAGGGCTCTGACATCACTTGCTGGCACTGGCCACTCAGATGCTCTGGAGGAGCTCTGGGCACCACCCCTGGGGTGGTGATGGACAGGAGAGTGGTCACTCCCCTTTCTTTTGTCCATTTTCGTGGCAGAGTAGGGACCCGGGGTCCCTGAACCGGTGTAGACTGGATTATGCAAGGAGGGCACCATCTGTGCCCTTCAAAGCATTTCCAGAGGCTCTGGGAGGCCACCCCTCCCAAGCCTGTAACACCTATTTCCAAAGGGAGAGGGTGAAACATCCCTCTCCCAAAGGAAATGCTTTGTTCTGCCTTTCCAAAAGCAACAGGAGGGCAGAAACCTGTCTGTGAGGTGGCAGCAGCTGGGGTTGCCTGGAAAACCTCAGAAGGCTGCTATGGCAGTAAGGGGGGTTCACTGTGGACCCCCCAGAATGCATGGAATTGTACAAGCAATACTGGATTCAGTATTGGGGTACAATTCCCAGATGTTAGACACCTTACATGGCCATATTCGAAGTTACCATTGTGAAGCTGGACATAGGTATTGACCTATGTCCAGTGCATGCGTAAAATGGCGTCCCAGCACTCACGAAGTCTGGGAAAATGATCCTGGACGATGTGGGGGCTCCTCTGCTAGTGCAGGAGTGCCCTCACACACAGGTACTTCGCACCCATCCTTCAGGGTGGGAAGGACTGACATATAGGTGACTTATAAGTGACCTGGTGCAGTGAAAATGGCTGTGAAAGTGTGCATGCACCATTTCACGCAGGCTGCAATGGCAGTCCTGCAGATGCCTTTTGCACAGGCTCCCTATGGGTGCCGAAAGTAATGCTGCAGCCCATAGGGATCCCCTGAAACCCCAGTGCCCTGGGTACCTAAGTACCATATACTAGGGATTTTAAAGGGGTTACCAGTATGCCAATTTGGGATAAAATACTGGATTATCAGTATGCAGTGACAAAATTGAGAGTAGAGAGAGCATAAGCAATGAGGTCCTGGTTAGCAGGACTCCAGTGACACAGTCAAACACACTGACATCAGGCAGAAATTGGGGGTAACATGCCAAAAAGAGGGTACTTTCTTACAAACTGCACCCGAGGTCCCAGTACTGGAGCAGCAGAGTGTACCGACTTTAAGAACTGAGGTGCTTTAGCAGACAGCGTGTGTGGGGTTCTGGCACGGTTGAGGGGCTTGGAGTGTGTGAACTGAGGTGCACTGATGGAGCTGAACCCAAGGTCCCAGTACTGGAGCAGCAGAGTGTACTGACTGCAGTAACTGAGGTGCTCTGGCAGACAGCGGGTGTTGGGTTCCTGGCAGTGACACGGCTGAGGTCTTGGAGTGGGTGAACTATGTCGTATTGATGGAGCTGCTCCAAGGTCCTAGTACTGGAGCAGCAGAATGTACTGACTTCAGGAACTGAGGTGCTCTGGCAGACAGAGTGTGTGGGGTTTCTGGCACGGGCAGGGCTGCGGGCTTGAGTGTGTGAACTGTGGAGCACTGATGGAGCTGCGCTGGAGGTCCCAGTACTGGAGCAGCAGAGTGTACTGACTGCAAGAACTGAGGTGCTCTGGCAAACAGTGGGTGTGGGGTTCCTGGCAGTGACACGGCTGAGGTCTTGGAGTGTGTTAACTACGTCATATTGATGGAGCTGCTCCGAGGTCCCTGTACTGGAGCAGCAGAGTGTACTGACTTCAAGAACTGAGGTGCTCTGACAAAGAGACATGACTGACCACTAACAAGCTAGGATTAATGAAACTAACAAGTGAAATAGCTGGAAGCCCACAGAAGACGTATACTTAAAAGTATACGAGAGGTCATACGCTTACACTCAACCTAAAAAGCGTGTTTACTTTCCATTGGAATTCAACCCATTCGGTGCCAAGGACATTACTTCCTGGTACCGGCCCACGGGGGGAGCGCTAGCGCTACCCCTGTGGGGCTCCTACCCTTCCACACCCCACGAGAAGGGACGGCAGCGGAAGCGCTTCCGCTGCCACCCATGACCCTCCACCCTCTTTCCCCAGCATCTAATGACAAAAGCGCGCACCATGCGCTGACCTCATTAGAGGCCGCCGGATGTTCTGGAAGCCATTTGCTTCCAGCGCATCGAGGAGAATAAAGGTGAGTTTCTTCTCCGGCCGGGGGTGCTTCCTCTATAAAAGGCATCAGATGAAAGCAAAGGATTTTCCTTTCCCTCAATGTTTCTCTCAGCATTCCTGCTGCCCGATCGCATCGATACTAAATGCAGGATTGTGTGAGAAATTGTCCTTAGATTTGTGCACAATGATATGTGTTGTCTTTTGTGTACTTTTTTTTCTTTTTCCTTTTTAGTGGGATATCATTGGTGATTGCTGGTGAGACTAGCTTTTTGAGGCAAGTGAGTGGTATAGTTCTTGAGTACATAACTCTTTGTGATAAAGCCACACTTTGTTTATTACTTATTTTAGAGTGCTGGTTGTTGTTGGCACATTTTTCAAGTTACTTTCCTTAGGAAGGATCATGGCTAGCTGAAGATTGACCGCTCAGTAGGTTGTTGGTATACATTTTGAGTCATCTTCTTACCATGATTTTGAGACTGCCTCTGAGGCAGAAGAGAAAGTGCAAGATTCTGGCAGTGAATTTTCTGTCCAAGAGGAATCATCTGATAAGGAAGTCACTCTCAGTGCGGATGAAGTTCCTGTTTTAGAGAAGGACATTGATGTGCCAATAGTGCAACAGCCTGGTGCTGAAAGGCTTCCCATTGGAAGACCTGAACTCTGGGTTGCCCCAAACATGGAGCAGCTAGAGTTGCCTGTCTTAACTGGTCTCCAGGAGTTTAGAGTGAATACAGAAAACCTTTTGCCTATACATTTATTTCAGTTTTTTTCACGATGTATTTTTGGAAGAGATTGTTAAGCAGACTAATTTGTATGTTGAACAGTATTTGAGGGACAACAGTGCCAGACTTGAGCCCCACTCTAGAGCTACCCAGTCGATTCCCACAAATCTGGAAGAGTTAAAAAAGTTATTGGGTTTAACTTTTTTGATGGGGTTGATTAGGAAGCTGTCACTGTCTTCATATTGGTCTACTAGTCCCTTGATGGCAATGGCTATATTTCCTGCAACCAGGAGTTGTAATCAGTATTTGGTTTTTCTTCAGATGCTGCATTTTGTTGATAATGCTTTAGCCTTGCCTCGAGATCACCCAGATTCTGACCGTCTTTTTAAGATTAGGCCTGTCCTTGATAATTTTGTAGATTGTTTTTCAGAGGTCTATGTTCCAGGGAAAGAAATAGCTGTTAAAAAGTATTTGGTCCTGTTCAAGGGCTGTTTGTTTTTTAGGCAGTACATTCCTAGCAAGAGGGCACAGTATGGAATTAAAATGTATATGCTGTCTGAAAGTAGCACAGGATAGGTTTATGATTGCTGGGTCTACACTGGTAGGGATTCCAGTATTGACCCCCCTGGTTGTCCGCCCACTTTTGGAGTTAGTGAGAAAATTGTGTGGGAACTTGGTAGACTGTTTAACAAAGGTCACCATGTGTACCTAGATAACTTCTACACTGGAGTGCAATTGTTCAGGGAATTGTTCAAAGTAGACACTGTTGCTTGCTGCACAATCCACTCTAACAGTAAAGGCTATCCAAGTGAGCTTGTGTGTAAAAAACTTGAGAGGACAGTGCGGTGCCTTGCATAATGAGGAGCTGCAAGCTGTGAAATTTGGAGACAGGAAGGCTGTCTACATGCTGACTACAATCCATGATGAGCGTACTTCCCCTGTGACTGTTTGGAGTCAGGTTGCTGAAGTACGTAAACCTGCGTGCATTTTAGACTACAATAAGCACATGGGTTATGTAGATAGAGTAGATCCGAGGTTGGAACCTTACACTGCTGTTCGTAAGGCTTACATTTGGTATAAAAAGTTGGCCATACATCTCTTCCATTTAGCAACTTTTAATGCTTTTATTGTGTTCAAGGATTGTTTCCCTGAGTCAAAGATGACATGAGTTAAATTTCATGAGTCTGTGATAGAGAGCCTTGTTGTGGTGGAACAGGCAAGAGTTCCTAGAGAATCAGTGGTGGAGGATGTGACTAGATTGAAAGAAGGCCACTTTCCTGATCACATTCTTCCCACGCCCCAAAAAGACTTTTCTGCTAAGAAATATAGGGGGTCATTCTGACCCTGGCGGTCTTAGACCGCCGGGGCCAGGGTCGGCGGGAGCACCGCCGACAGGCCGGCGGTGCCCCGCAGGGCATTCTGACCGCGGCGGTAAAGCCGCGGTCAGACCGGCAACACTGGCGGACTCCTGCCAGTGTACCGCCGCCCTTTTGAATCCTCCAAGGCGGCGCAGCTAGCTGCGCCGCCGAGGGGATTCCGACCCCCCCACCGCCATCCAGTTCCCGGCGGTCCGCCCGCCGGGAACTGGATGGCGGTAGGGGGGGTCGCGGGGCCCCTGGGGGCCCCTGCAGTGCCCATGCCACTGGCATGGGCACTGCAGGGGCCCCCGTAAGAGGGCCCCTACGAGTATTTCACTGTCTGCTTGGCAGACAGTGAAATACGCGACGGGTGCAACAGCACCCGTCGCACCTTCCCACTCCGCCGGCTCGATTACGAGCCGGCATCCTCGTGGGAAGGGAGTTTTTCCCTGGGCTGGCGGGCGGTCTTTTGGCAACCGCCCGCCAGCCCAGGGAAAAACTTAGAATACCCTCCGCGGTCTTTCGACCGCGGAGCGGTATTTCGGAGGGGGGAACTCTGGCGGGCGGCCTCCGCCGCCCGCCAGAGTTAGAATGACCCCCATAGAGTCTGTGCCCCAAGAGGTATCCAGAGGGAGACTCGTATCTACTGCCCCGAATGTCCTTCTAAGCCTGGGCTGTGTTTGGCCGGCTGTTTCAGAAGTTACCACACCCAAAAGAATTATTGGGAACTACCATGAGGGTAAACTGCCTGCTGCCTGTTCTATCTATGTTTACATTTTTTTGTTCAGTTTCACAGTTGCCATTACTGTCATGTATTTAGTAAGAGCTCTTGTGTTTGTAGTTTTGTACTTACTTATAATTATTGTTTTCTTTTTTGTTAAAAAAAAGTGATGGCGGTGTGCGTGGAGTGGCGCTTGGCTGGTGGTGTGCGTGGAGTGGTGCTTGGCTGGTGGTGTGCGTGGAGTGGCGCTTGGCTGGTGGTGTGCGTGGAGTGGCGCTTTGCTGGCGGTGTACGTGGAGTGGCGCTTGGCTGGTGGTGTGCGTGGAGTGGCGCTTGGCTGGCGGTGTAAATAGTGACTTGCTGTTGGCTATTACAACACACTGCTAGCCAAATGCCAGTCCACAGACTCTGTCAGCTGGTGTGATTGCTGTATCAAGCATGTGGGCGTATGAAAGCGATGGGCCCTTGAATGGCCCTGTCTGTTGATGTGAGTGTTGTAATGTGCTGGGCCCGCAGCTGGTACAGTGAATGATCTTGTGCATGTCACGAATGAAAAGTGTGTGAATGGATTGTAAAGCAGTTGGTGCCTTGTTGTGGCTTTACAGCTCACAAGCTGTGAGTCATTGATTCAGTTTTTTGGCCTTTCAGTTGTTAACTGCATTTCATTTTTGTGAAACCTCTTGTTAATAAAATTTGATCCATTAAACCATCTCTCACCCTCCTGCCAAATCGAACCAGTATGTGTGGTAAAATAAAAAAATGAAAAAACCTCCTCCACTGTAATCGGGCTTCGAAGCACACCTGTAACATGCTAGGGCCCATATTTATACTTTTTGACGCAAAACTGCGCCAACGCAGTTTTGCGTCAAAAAAATTAGCGCCGGCTAACGCCATTCTGAAGCACCATGAGGGCGCCGTATTTATTGAATGACGTTAGCCGGCGTTAGCCGCCGGCGCTGTCTGGTGTGCGTTAAAAAAAACGACATACACCAGGCAGCGCCGGCGTAGGGGGAAAATGGCGTATGGGCGTCCACAAATGGTGCAAGTCAGGCTGAGGCAAAAAAATCACCACAACCCGATTTGCGCCATTTTTTTACGACGCCCATCCCCCATTGAAATGACTCCTGTCTTAGCAAAGAGAGGAGTCATGCCCCCTTGCCCAATGGCCATGCCCAGGGGACTTCTGTCCCCTGGGCATGGTCATTGGGCATAGTGGCATGTAGGGGGGCCCCCCTATGCCACAAAAAAAAAATAACTTACCTGGACCTACCTTAATGTCCCTGGGGTGGGTCCCTCCATCCTTGGGTGTCCTCCTGGGGTGGGCAAGGGTGGCAGGGGGTGTCCCTGGGGGCAGGGGAGGGCACCTCTGGGCTCATTCTGAGCCCACAGGTCCCTAAACGCCTGCCCTGACCCAGGCGCTACAATCCGGCGCTAATGCGGGTTTTTTAGACCCGCCCACTCCCGGGCGTCATTTTTGCCCGGGAGTATAACTCCGACGCAATAGCATCGGAGTCATTTTTTAAGACGGGAACGCCTACCTTGCATATCATTAACGCAAGGAAGGTGTTCAGGCAAAAAAATTACGTTAACTCCATGAACTTTGGCGCTAGACGCGTCTAACGCCAAAGTATAAATATGGAGTTAGTTTTGCGTCTAATTTGCGTCAAAAAAACGACGCAAATTCGGCGCAAACGGAGTATAAATATGCCCCCAGGTGCCTTGAGAGGGACCTCAGTATTGAAGCATGCCACCAATTATGTTGGTGGGTGAGGGGTCTTTTTAGCACAACCTAAGGGTGTTTCTGTTCACAATTTGAGAGTTTGGAACATCACTGAAGTAGGAGTCTTGGTAGTGTGCTTGCTTCTTCTCTAGTGCGGATGGGAAAAAATACCAACTCTAGATTAGTTTGAAAACTAGACACCCTGTGGAGTACGGGGTGGTGTTCCTCTTGTGGATCCCAACAAGTTTCTTAGCCACAATGTCATGTAAACTTTAAAATGTGACTACAATCACACATTTTTCTTGCATTTTTGTACCATATTCTTCCAGAAGCAAAAATAAACCAGAAACTTATACCACCCACTGTTCCCCTCGGTCTCCTGATAAAGGTGCTACCTCACTTCTGGTGGGTGGGCTAAGTGCCCACGACAGGGAAGGGGCCACAACACAATGTAGACACATCAAAATGATCTATTACAAAACTACCTGTTTTTGCGGGGGAAGGCACCTGCATTTTTGGTCCCAGGTGCGGCGGTCATCTAGGGAAACCTACCAAACCCAGACATTTTTGAAAACTAGACACATGGTAGAGTCCAGGAAGGTATGGCTTGCTCAATTTCTTACCCAGACTTCTCTGCAAACCTTAAAATTTGCTCAAAAAAGAACATTTTCCTAACTTTTCTTTGTATGATCACTGCACCGGCACAAATGTCCAACCACCCAGGGTTTCCTTCGGTCTCCCAAGTAAAATTATACCTCACTTGTGTGTGTCCCCAAAGCAGAGTCAGCCTAAACATGTATAAAAAAAAATGTGCTTATCAACTCGCTGTGATATCCACTCAATCTCTACATGTTTTTGGCCCTTCTCTGTTGCAGGCACTTGGCCCACCCACACAAGTGATGTATCGTTTTTATCGGCAGACTGAGGGAAACATTGGGAGGTAGGAAATTTTTTGCCGGTGTGGTGTTCCCACACAGAAATGTGAGGAAAATGTGATTTTCCTTTAGCTAAATGTGAGGTTTGCAAGGGATTCTGGGTTAGAAAATGTTTGGGGATCCATGCAAGACACACCTCCCTGGACTCCACCTGGTGTCTAGTTTTCAAAAAGTTCTGGGTTTGGTAGGTTTCTCTATATGGCTTTTGAGCCCAGGACCAAAAACACAGGTCCCCCCCTTGCAAAAACTGGTAGTTTTGTAATAAATAATTTTGCTGTGTCCATGTTATGTTTTGGACCCTTCCCTGTCACGGGCACTAGGCCTACCCACACAAGTGAGGTACCATTTTTATCAGGAGATTTAGGGGAGTGCTGGGTGAAAGGAAGTTTGTGGCTCCCCTGAGATTCCAGAACTTTGCATCAGCACAATGTGAGGAAAAAGTGTTTTTTTTTTTGCCAAATCGTGAGGTTTACAAAGGATTCTGGGTAATAGAACCAGGTTAGAGCCCCACAAGCCACCCCATCCTAGATTCCCTTAGGTGATTAGTTTTAAAAAATGCACAGTTTTGGTTGATTTCCCTACGTGCCGGCTGAGCTACAGCCCAAAAATCCACAGCTGGGCACTTGCCAAAAAACTTGTCAGTTTTCAATGTAAAAATGTTATGTGTCCATGTTGTGTTTAGGGGTGTTTCCTATTGCGGGCACTAGGCCTACCCATACAAGTGAGGTACCATTTGTATCGGGAGATGTGGGGAAATACTGGGTGGAAGGAAGTTTGTGGCTCCCCTCAGATTCCAGAACTTTCCATCACCGAAATGTGAGGAAATTGGGTTTTTTTTTGTGCACAATTTTGAGGTTTGCAAATGATTCTGGGTAATAGAACCTGGTGAGAGCCCCACAGGTCACCCCATCCTGGGTTCCCATAGGGGTTTAGCTTTCAAAACTGCACAGCTTTGGTAGATTTCCCTACGTGCCAGCTGAGCTACAGCCCAAAAATCCACAGCTAGGCACTTTCCAAAAAACCTGTCAGTTTTCAATGTAAAAATGTGATGTGTCCATGTTGTGTTTAGGGGTGTTTCCTATCGCGGGCACTTGGCCTACACATACAAGTGACGTACCATTTTTATTGGGAGATGTGGGGGAATACTGGGTGGAAGGAAGTTTGTGGCTCCCCTCAGATTCCAGAACTCTCCATCACCGAAATGTGAGGAAATTGGTTTTTTTTGGTGCAAACTTTTGAGGTCTGCAAATGATTCTGGGTAATAGAACCTGGTGAGAGCCCCACAGGTCACCCCATCCTGGGTTCCCATAGGGGTTTAGTTTTCAAAACTGCACAGGTTTGGTAGGTTTTTGTATGTGCCAGCTGAGCTATAGCCCAAAATCCACAGCTAGGCACTTTCCAAAAAACACGTCAGTTTTCAATGTAAAAATTTGATGTGTCCATGTTGCGTTTTGGGGCTTTTCCTGTCGCGGGCACTAGGCCTACCCACACAATTGAGGTAACATTTTTATTGGGAGACTTGGGAGAATGCTGGGTGGAAGGAAGCTTGTGGCTCCTCTCAGATTCCAGAACTTTGCAGCACCGACATGTGAGGGTAAAGTGTTTTTTTGCCAATGTTTGAGGTTTGCAAGGATTCTGGGTGCCAGAACCTGGTGAGAGCCCCACAAGTCAACTCATTCTGGATTCCCCTAGGTGTTTAGTTTAAAAAAAATGATAAGATTTAATAGATTTCCCCAAAACACGTCAGATTTCAATATAAAAATGTGATGTGTACATTTTCTGTTTTGGGGCGTTTCTTGTCTCGGGCACTAGGCCTACCCACACAAGTGAGGTAACATTTTTATCAGGAGACTTGGGGGAACACAGAATAGAAGAACAAGTTTTATTGCCCATTGTCTTGCTCTACATTGTTTGCTTCCAAAAGTAAGACAGTGTATAGGAAAGAAGTCTATTTGACAAATGCCCTGTAATTCACATGCTTGTATGGGGACCCCTGAATTCAGAGGTGTTCAAATAATCACTGTTTCTCAACACCTTATTTTGTACCCATTTTAGAAATACAAAGGTTTCATTGATATCTATATTTCACTCTTTATATTCCTCCAAATGAATTGCTGTATACCCGGTATACAATCAAAACCCATTGCAAGCTGCAGCTCATTTATTGGCTACCTAGAGTTCGTGATGAACCTACAATACCTATACATCTCCGCAACCAGAAGAGTCCCGTAGATGTAACGGTATATTGCTTTCAAAAATATGCCATAGCTGGAAAAAGTTTTAGAAGAAAACATGGATAAAAATGGCTCTTTTTTTCAACTCAGTTTCAATATTTTCTTATTTCAGCTGTTACCTTCTGTAGGAAAACCTTAAAGGATCTGCACAAATGACCCTTTGCTGAATTCAGAATTTACTACTTTTCAGAAATGTTTAGCTGTCTGGGATCTACCATTGGTTTCACACCAATATCTGTCACTAACTGGAAGGAGGCTGAAAGCACAAAAAATAGTAAAAATGGGGTATGTCCCAGTAAAATGCCAAAATTGTGTTGACAAATTTGTTTTTTTGATTCAAGTCTGCCTGTTCCTGAAAGCTGGGAAGAGGGTAATCTTAGCACCATAAACCCTTTGTTGATGCCGTGGGTGGGGGGGGGGTGGGGGATACCCACATGCTTTCTTCTGGAGCACTTGTTTCCCATTTTTTCCCAAACAAACACATTTTAGCTGTATTGTGGCTAAATTCTTGGTCTCCTCCAGGGGAACCTACAAACTCAGGGTACCTTTAGAATCACTAGGATGTTGGGAAAAAAAGAGCGCAAATTTGGCATGGATAGCTTATGGGGGAAAAAAGTTATGAGGGCCTATGAGCGAACTATCCCAAATAGCCAGAAAAAGGCTTGGCACAAAAGGGGGAAAAGGCCTGGCAGCGAAGGGGTTAACAACCAAGTGCTTTACTTTGTTAAACGCTCTGTTCCAGAAACTGTTGAATCCTAAAAAATTAACCAGTAGAGTTTGTTTACAAAACACAAAAAATTAAATAAAAATAACAACAGTGTTAAAAAAAAGCAATTCAGACTGGAACACACATACAACACAAGCAGGACGTTCTAACATAGCAATGAGTTTTGAAAAAATAGACACCGCACCGGTTGTTAACTT
Source organism: Pleurodeles waltl (assembly GCF_031143425.1). Classification (NCBI taxonomy): domain Eukaryota; kingdom Metazoa; phylum Chordata; class Amphibia; order Caudata; family Salamandridae; genus Pleurodeles; species Pleurodeles waltl. Next base: position 1,006,102,437 of record NC_090443.1, on the reverse strand, counting down.
TGCGAAGGGGTGCAGTTTTAGCAAGTGTATTATAATTTTAGAAGCATCTGCTGTTGGCTTTTCTTGCCACCAGATATTTTCAGGCAACAATAAAAATGTCAACATAACTGTGATTAATGTTCTTTTTGGAGAGAGGTCGGGAATCTGTCTAGTGTAAGTTTTGGATTCTATTGTAAGGTAGCGCAGAGGGTTAATGCCAGGCAGTGCGATTGGTGTCACCGCACCAGGTGTTGACTTCGGGTGGGGGCACTGTTTTTGCAAGTGTATTATAATTTTAAAAGAACCTGTTGTTAGCATTTCCAGCCACCAGCTATTTTCAGGCAACAATAAAAATGTCAACATAACTTAATGATTAATGTTCTTTCTGGATAGAGATCAGAAATCTGTCCAGTGTAAGTTTTTACTCTAGGTAAAACTGTTTCCAATTGTGTGAATTGCGTACTTAAACAAAATAAACAATACAAGTAAAATATGAGCCAGCATTTGTAATCTTGTGCAAAAGCAAACAGTCATAAAAGCAAATGGCTGAAAAAACTTGGCACATTTAGGGGCATATTTATACTCTGTTTGTGCCGGATTTCTGTTATTTGTTTTACACAAACCTAACTCCATATTTATACTTTGGTGCTAGACCCATCTAGCGCCAAAGTTTTGGAGTTAAAGTCATTTTTTACTGTGAAAACCTACATTGCGTCAATGAGATGCAAGGTAGGCGTTCCTGGGCAAAAAATTACTCTAGGGCCCTAGCGCCTTATTTATCCTCCCGTGCAAAAATGGCGCATGGGAGGTCGGCGGGCATAAATAATGGCGCTAACACCTGGGTCAGGGCAGGCATTAGGGGACCTGTGGGCTCATTTCCATGGTGGAACTCCATGGAATGAGTCCACGGGTGCCCTCCCAGGCCCCAGGGACACCCCACCTACACCAGAGGGACAGCGGAGGATGGGGGACCCCATCCTAGGGAAGTAGAGGTAAGTATTAATTTTTATTTTTTGATATGCCATAGGGGGGCCTAACTTGGGCCCCCCTACATGGCACTGTGCTGAATGACCATGCACAGAGGACATAAATCCCCTGGGAATGGCCGTTAGGCTGGGGGACATGACTCCTGTCTTTAGACAGGAGTCATGTCCATGGGGGTTGTGCGTCAAAAAAATGGCACTAGTCAGGTTAGACACATTTTTTGACTGTAACCTGACTAGCGCCATTCTTTGACATACAACCTCCTGTTTTCCCCTACACCTCTCCCCCACCCGGATAGTGTCATTTATTTTGATGCTAATCAGGCCTTATCGCCAGCTAGCGTCATTCCTTAATTATGACGCCTGGCTGGTGCTCTGGAATGGCGCTAGCCAGCGGTAAACTTTTTGATGCAAAACTGCGTTAGCGCAGTTTTGCGTGAAAAAGTATAAATCAGGGCCTAACTGTTCTTATGTGAAAAGAAGCAGGGAAAGGGTGCAGTACCACAGGCTGTCCCTAAGTATCCCTTGGGACCTCTTTTGGCCACATAAGGTTCTGCACCATGCAATCGTGAATTAAACACATCCCCAATGACTTTCGGGCACTGTAAGGAAATGCCTTCCTTGGCATGGTTACCCCCTGACGTTTTGCCTTTTGTTGAAGCCAGTTATGATTGAAAGTGTGCTGGGACCCTGCTAACCAGGCCCCAGCACCAGTGTTCTTTCCCTAAACTGTACCTTTGTTCCCACAATTGGCACAACCCTGGCACACAAATATGTCCCTTGTAAATAGTACCCCTGGTACTAAGGGCCCTGATGCCAGGGAAGGTCTCTAAGGGCTGCAGCATGTCTTATGCCACCTTGGGGAACCCTCACTCAGCACATGCACACTGCCTCACAGCTTGTGTGTGCTGGTGGGGAGAAAATGACTAAGTCGACATGGCACTCCCCTCAGAGTGCCATGCCCACCTCTCACTGCCTGTGGCATAGGTAAGTCACCCCTGTAGCAGGCTTTACAGCCCTAAGGCAGGGTGAACTATACCACAGGTGAGGGCATATGTGCATGAGCACTGTGCCCCTACAGTGTCTAAGCAAAACCTTAGACATTGTAAGTGCAGGGTAGCCATAAAGAGTATATGGTCTGGGAGTTTGTCAAACACAAACTCCACAGTTCCATAATGGCTACTCTGAAATCTGGGAAGTTTGGTATCAAACTTCTCAGCACAATAAATGCACACTGATGCCAGTGTGGGATTTATTTTAAAATGCACCCAGGGGGCATCTTGGAGATGTCCCCTGAATACCAGTCCGAATCCTAGTGCTAGGCTGACCAGTTTCTGCCAGCCTGCCACAACAAGCCGAGTTTCTGGCCACATGGGGAGAGTGCCTTTGTCACTCTGTGGCCAGGAACAAAGCCTGTACTGGGTGGAGGTGTTTCTCACCTCCCCCTGCAGGAACTGTAACAACTGGTGGTGAGCCACAAAGGCTCATGCCTTTTGTTACAGCACCCCAGGGCATCCTAGCTAGTAGAGATGCCCGCCCCTCCGGCCACTGCCCCCACTTTTGGCGGCAAGGCTGGAGGAGATAATGAGAAAAACAAGGAGGAGTCACCCACCAGTCAGGACACCCCCTAAGGTGCCCTTAGCTGAGGTGACCCCTGCCTTGAGAAATCCTCCATTGTGAGATTGGAGGATTCCCCCAATAGGATTAGGGATGTGCCTCCCCCTCAGGGAGGAGGCGGCACAAAGAGGGTGTAGCCACCCTCCAGGACAGTAGCCATTGGCTACTGCCCTCCTGACCTGAACACCCCCCTAAATTTAGTATTTAGGGGCGACCCAGAACCCAGGAAATCAGATTCCTGCAACCTACACAAAGAAGAAGGACTGCTGACCTGAAAACCCTGCAGAGACGACGGAGACGACAACTGACTTGGCCCCAGCCCTAGTGGCCTGTCACCATACTCAAAGAACCTGCACAGCGACGCATCTGACAGGGACCAGCAACCTCTGAAGACTCAGAGGACTGCCCTGAACCAAAGGACCACGAAACACCAGAGAACAGCGGCACTGTTCACCAACAGCAACATTTTTGCAACTTTTAAACAACTTTTAAAGAACTCACTCTTCCCGCCGGAAGCGTAAGACTTCACCCTCTGCACCCGACGCCCCCCGCTCGAGCATCAGAGAACCAACACTGCAGAGAGGAGTCCTAGGCAACTGCAACTCGTGAGTAACCTGAGACGACCCCCCTCCACTCCCACAGCGACGCCTGCAGAGAGGATCCAGAGGCTACCCCTGACAGCGACTGCCTGGAACAAAGAACCCGACGCCTGGACCAAGCACTGCACCCGCAGCCCTCAGGCCCGAAAGGGACCAACCTCTAGTGCAAGAGTGACCAGCATGCAGCCCTCTTCCTAGCCCAGTTGATGGTTGGCCTGAGAAGCCCCCCTATGCCCTGTCTGCATCGCCTAAGTGACCCCCGGGTCCCTCCATTGCTTTCTATAGCAAACCCGATGCCAACTTTGCACACTACACCCGTCTGCCCCTGTGCCGCTGAGGGTGTGTTTTGTGTGCCTGTTTGTGTCCCCCCCAGTGTTCTACAAAACCCCCCTGGTCTGCTCCACGAGGACGTGGGTACTTACCTGCCAGCAGACCGGAACCAGAGCACCCCTGTTCTCCATAGGCGCCTATGTGTTTTGGGCCCTCCTTTGACCTCTGCACCTGAATGGCCCTGTGTTGCGGTGACTTAGGGGTTGCCTTGAACCCCCAACTGTGGGCTGCCTATGCCCACTGACTGTGTAAGTGCTTTTGCCACTATCAACCTCTAAGGGGAACCCTGTGCTCTGTGCACACTATCTCTCACTTTGAGGTAGTATATACAGAGCCAACTTCCTACAGGCACCATGCTGAAAAATGAAGAGCAGCAGTTTTGTGAAAAGTTTTATGCTGTGCATTAAGGTTATGAGGGAGGGGAGACAAGAGTAATATGCTTGCTAAAAAAAATACTCACATAGAATGCTAGGTTAAGTAAAGCATGTCAAATGTAAGCAGGAACAACATGGTTAAGTTAGCTGAGAGCAAGAATGCTGTAGAAATGAAAAGGGAAGCTTCACCGAACACAAGGCGGAAACCAAGAAAAAAAACTCCCCCAAAGAACAGATAGGCACAACAAAGCGTAATTATACAGTAGTTAGTCCCTGCTGCCAAAGAGAAAAAGGTGGGGCAAAGAGGCATGACTGACTACTAGCAAGCAAGGTTTATTCAATGACACTGAAACTAACAAATGAAATGGCTTTAAGCCCAAAGAAGTATACTAAAAATATATGAGAGGCCGTACGTTTACGCTTGACCTAATAAGCATTTGCAATGCAATAGGTCTCCCATTTGTGAGAGTTGAAGCTATTGGCGTTGTAAATGACAATGGGGGTCATTACAACATTGGCGGTAAAAGGCGCTTACCGCAGTGCAGAAGAGTGCCAATACACCGCGGCGGCGGCGGTAGTCCGCCACAGCTATTATGACACACATCTCGGAACCCGCCGAAATACAGACACCCACACAACTCCGCCACACCAAAGGTCAGTGTTAAAGTGGCGAATACAAAACCTCCACCTCCACGCCAACAGAAACACGCCCATGCTATTACGACCCACGAATCCACGTGGCGGTCTTTCAACTGCGGTATTCCATTGGCGGTATACACCGCCGCGCTCAAAATACACACACATCTCCAAAACACCGCCACATTGGACATTTCCAAATACACACACCTGATACACATACAAACACCACTCCCACACACCCAATACAATATAAAACACACACCCACATCACCCACAAACCCCTACGACCACAATTCACGGATGAAGGCCAGAGAGACAGCACAGCCAAGACAACACCACCATACAGAGGCACACAACACCATCACCCACACCACATCCACGCACAAAACACCACACACCACTACACATCACCACACACATCAACATTCACACCGCCCCACACATCACACACACCACCCCATGTCACGCCAAAGACACCCCCGCTTCTCCGAGGAGGAGCTCAGGGTCATGGTGGAGGAAATCATCCGGGTAGAGCCACAGCTATTTGGCTCACAGGTACAGCACACCTCCATAGCCAGGAAGATGGAACTATGGCGCAGAATCGTGGACAGGGTCAACGCTGTGGGACAGCACCCAAGAAATAGGGAGGACATCAGGAAGAGGTGGAACGACCTACGGGGGAAGGTGCATTTAACGGTCTCCAGACACAACATCGCGGTTCAGCGGACTGGCGGCGGACCCCCACCTCCTCCACCACAACTAACAACATGGGAGGAGCAAGTCTTGACCACCATGCATCCAGAGGGCCTCGGAGGAGTCAGTGGTGGATGGGACACTGGTAAGTCAAACCTTAACTATCATATCCCCCACCCTACCTGCATGCTATAACACACCCCCACCCTCACCCCCTCCCCTATCACTCCAACTCCTCACTAATGTACTAATAACACAAACTACACATCCCAACACCAAGCCCTGCATGACACAACTAAGCATGGTCACCCCTCACTAAAGCATGCCCACTGCACATACCCAGAACACCCCCTAACCATCATAACACAAGCCCACACACAGGAATGCCTGCACTGGGGTACACAGACACCCACCCATTGCACACCATCACACACACAAATGCATTAATTATGCTCTTATGCCCCTGCAGGAACCCGAAGGACCGTCACCACACCAGAGGGTCCAGACAACACCACTCCACCCCCAGAAGAGGCCCACAGTGACAATAGCAGCTCTGTCCTACTGGATCCAGATGACCAGCCCGGACCATCGTGGGCCTCGGGACAGTCGGTTCCCCTTGCACAGGCACAGCCCAACACTGACCTTCCACCCTCTGGTAACACCAGCACAGCACCCACCCAGCGGGCCCATACCTCCCTACCCAGGACAGGTAAATCAGCGGTGTGTCCACCACTACAGGGAACCCAGGAAAACCCACCACCCCAACAACAAAAGGGACCTGGGGCAGTGGTAGTGGGCACACGGTCCAGGGGATGGAGGCACAGGAACACAGGGGAACTGGGAGGGCTGCTGTGCGACAGGGGGCGGACAGGCCAAGGGAACCCACTCTCCACAAGGCCCTCACCTTCATCATGGGAGCATACCACCACTCCCAGGAGACGATGGCCACGGTCCTGGCCAAGTTTCAGGAGACCCAGCGCCTGCAGGACGAACAGTATTTGGGGTTCAGGGAGGAGCTCAGGACCATCAGCCCCGCCCTGGGCACCATCGTAGGGGTGCTGAAGGACATACAGAACACCTTGAGGGACACCGTGGCACTCCAAGGGGCCCCTGACACTAGCTTGGACGATGAACTGCCCACCACCTCCGCCGGCGCTAGTGGACAGGACGCCCCGCCACAGGACCACCACACCAGCACCCCACCACCTGCAGACGGACAACCACCACGCAAGCGGTCCCTGAGAGCCAGGAACAGGACAGACCAAGATGGCAAGACCCCCGCCAGGAAATTAGACCACCTTGATTGTCCCCCCCACTGACCCAGTTTGTTACCCTGTCCATACTTGAACTGCCCCAGATCCACTTCCTATGCCCAGATGGGTAGTGCACCTGTGAGACTAATAGACTGGACTCTGCCATGGACATTCCTCCGCCATCACCCATCCTCATATTACAACCCCCGCCCATTTCTGAGCACTTCAATAAACACCCTTGAAACACAAAACAATCTGGAGTCAGTCTGTGAGATTGTAAATATGTATTATCAATGACAGTCATAATGTGTTTCCCATTGTAAAGCCAACATACCTATGTCACACATCACAAGTCCTTGAAGGATGCAAGCAGATGACACACGTTGGTAACCACACCTGTGAAACCGTAATGGAAAGGTACAACTCAGTTACCAAACACTGCTTGAAATCGACAGACAGGATAGAGATAGACGTGTGAAAGTTAATGTAATGGTAAAAATTAAAATGTTCTCACCTGTGTCTCACTGGAAATATTGCTGTATGACTGACTCCCTGTTGTCGTTCTCTTCTTCCTCTGCTTCCTCCTCATCACTGTCCCCAGGCTCCACAGGCTCCATAGCTGCTGCAACACCGTCATCTGGACCATCCTCCTGCAGAAAAGGCACCTGGCGTCGTAAAGCCAAATTATGAAGCATCGAGCAGGCGATGATGATCTGGCACACCTTCTTCGGTGAGTAGAATAGGGAACCACCTGTCATATGGAGACACCTGAACCTGGCCTTCAGGAGGCCGAAGGTGAGTTCGATCACCCTCCTAGTCCGCCCATGGGCCTCATTGTAGCGTTCCTCTGCCCTGGTCCTGGGATTCCTCACTGGGGTCAGTAGCCAGGAAAGGTTGGGGTAACCAGAGTCCCCTAATAGCCATACACGGTGCCTCTGAAGTTGACCCATCATATCAGGGATGCTGCTATTCCGCAGGATGTAGGCGTCATGCACTGAGCCAGGGAACATAGCATTAACCTGGGAGATGTACTGGTCTGCCAAACAGACCATCTGTACATTCATAGAATGATAACTCTTCCTGTTTCTGTACACCTGTTCACTCCTGTGGGGGGGGAACAGAGCTACATGGGTCCCATCAATGGCACCTATGACGTTGGGGATATGTCCAAGGGCATAGAAGTCACCTTTAACTGTAGGGAAATCCTCTACCTCAGGGAAAATGATGTATCTCCTTACGTGTTTCAGCAGGGCAGACAACACTCTGGACAAGACGTTGGAAAACATAGGCTGGGACATCCCTGATGCCATGGCCACTGTTGTCTGAAAAGAGCCACTTGCAAGGAAATGGAGCACTGACAGCACCTGCACGTCAGGGGGGATTCCTGTGGGATGGCGGATTGGTGACATCAGGTCTGGCTCCAACTGGGTACATAGTTCTTGGATTGTGGCACGGTCAAACCTGTAGGTGACAATGAAATGTGGCTCTTCCATTGTCAACAGGTCCACCAGCGGTCGGTACACCGGAGGATTCTGCCATCTTCTCACATGTCCCAGCTGACGGTGCCTACGAAGGACAACAGCGACGAATCAGTCATTTTTCATCCAGGTATGTACCCACAGTTACACACAAGACTACACCAATCACAAAACCCTTCCTGTATGTGTGTTGAGTGTAGGCCTAGCTATGTGTGACGCAGAGGTAAATGAAGCCATGTGGGCACCTGAAATGGCGGCTGCCTGACCTCTAAATCGGGACAATGGGATTGTGGGGTAACAGCGCTGGCGTTGTGCACCGTGGCGGTAGGCGGTCGTAGACCGCGGCGCAATGCTGCATTGGTTAACATTGGACCCTATGGGTCCCAGGAGCCAATGAACAGGTGCGCCGGCGGTGATGATGCGCACCGCCGCGGACGTTACCGCCATTTTCTATCCGTTCAATCACTAGATACCTGACCTTCGACAGGAGAGGACCTACACTGCAAGTGCTGCTGTGACCTCGGTCTGGAAGCGATGATGGCTGCTGCGTCTGGGGAAAGGGCCCCTGCCTTCACTGCTCAGGATTTGGAGAAACTGGTAGACGGGGTACTCCCCCAGTACACGCTACTCTACGGTCCTCCAGATCAACAGGTTAGTACACAGGGAGCACGTTGTATGGGCTAGCCCTGGGTGGAGAGGGCTGGTTGGAAGAGGGAAGGGGGCAGAGTTCTTAGAACATTAATGCATGTGAATGAATGGGCCACATGGCCAGAGTAGGGAGGGGGCCACTCACATTGACGGTGCAGTTGGTAATGACTGTTCCTCTTCCCTTTGTGCATGTCATGTAGGTCAGCGCCCACCAGAAGAGGGACATTTGGCGTGCCATCGCCAAGGAGGTCCGGACCCTGGGGGCCCACCAGAGTCGGGCACCCACTGCTGGAAAAGATGGGAGGACATTCGCCGCTGCAGCAAGAAGACGGCGGAGGCTCAGCTGGGGATGGCCTCCCAACGTGGGAGGGGTGCCCGTCGCACCATGACCCCCTGATGTTCCGGATCCTGGCGGTGGCCTACCCGGAGTTGGATGGGCGCTTGAGGGCATCACAGCAGACACAAGGGGGTGAGTACAACCTCATTCTGCGGACTTTGCGCGCAGTAGAGGGGTCTGGGTGGGGGAGGAGGCCTGTGGGTGTACCTAGGCCAGCCAGAAACACGAAGACTAGGCCCCTCTGTAATGCAGCCCATGTGGCACTCTACCCCACCTCAGTAGGGTGCCAATTCGAGGTATAGTTGCCCCTGTGGCATCCCTGTGTGCAGATGTCCACCATTGCCGTGTAGGCCATATCCCAGAAATTGCATATGCAGAGGCCAGGAGCACGGCGTAATGCAGGGGGCTGCTGTGTCTGTCTTGTCTGCCAACGGTAGCGGTATGCCATGCACTCAACCTGTCTTTCTTCTGTCCCTCCCCCCTTTTTCTGCTCTCCCTGTTCTTTTGTGCATCAGCATCATCAGGCGGAGGTACAGTGGCATCGGAGCACGAGGGAGCTGCACCCCAAATGGCCATGGAGGGCCACACCACGGACTCAGAATACACCAGTGGGACGGAGGGCGAGGGGAGCTTCACGTCGGCCACCGGATCACCAAGCAGCGACACGGACTCGTCCACCGATGGGGACTCCCTTGTGGTGGCGGCACCATCTGTGCCCCACACTTCTACAGGTACAGCCGCCACCTCCTCTACCAGCACCCCCCTCCCAGCAGCCCCTCAGCATTCGCCCCGTGCCCGCTCACCCAGGAGGGTGGGCATCACCTTCGCCCCAGGCACCTCAGACCCTGCCCCAGTCACCCCTGCTGCCCTCAGTGAGGAGGCCATTGACCTCCTCAGGTCACTCACTGTTGGGCAGTCTACCATTGTGAATGCCATCCAGGGTGTAGAACGAGAGTTGCAACAGGGTAATGCATTCCTGGAGGGCATTCATTCTGGTCCGGCTGTCCTTCAGCGAACCCTGCAATCTCTGGCCTCAGCACTGATGGCAGCCATTGTCCCTGTGTCTAGCCTCCCCCCTCCAACCTCCTCCGCCCAGACCCAATCCCCTGTACCCCAGCCCATCCCAAGCACACCTACAGACCAGCATGCACACAAGTAGCTCAAGCAAACATAGGCACCACACAACCCACAGGCACTCACGCAAGCCTTACCCACATACAGACACAGCAACATCCACTGCCTCCACTGTGTCCCCTCCTCCTCTTCTCCCTCCTCCCTCCCAGTCTCGTCTACACACACACCTGCATGCACCACATCTACAGGCACCAGGAATCGCACGAGGACACCCAGCACCACAAGCCGCTCACCTGCACTCACCACCTCCACTGCCATTTACACATCCCTGTGTCTGTGACGCCCCCTCCCAAAGTACACAAACGCCGGCAATCACACACCCAACATCCATCCACCTCATGACAGCCTCCAGTACCTGCACTTGCACCCAAAACACCTAAAGTGACACCTCCTACAACCACCTCCTCTTCCTCCACTCCCAGGCCCCCTCCAACTACCCATCCCAGTGTTCGTCAGAAACTGTCCCTCTGTAAAGATGACCTTTTTGCCCCCACCCCCCTCCAATTCATCAGTCCCGTCGTAGCGCCTCAGCCAAAAAGCCTCCAATGCAAGTGGTGCCTGTTCAAGGTATGTGGAGTGCACCGGCCACCAGGGCAGGCAGTGTGACCCGGAGCCAAGGCACTTGCAGCCCACCCCCTGTAAAGGCTCTGAAATTGGAGAGTGGACGACGGGACCGTGTGAAGACTCCTGGTGGGAAAACAACTCACATGGGTTCCAAGGGGATTGGAGAGTCAGCTGTGACTCCACCAAAGGTGGGGAAGGGCCAGAGGAAGTCTGCCCAGCCTGTTGTGAGTATCACGGCGGAGAAAGGCGCCATCATTCCCGGCGGTCGAGACCCAACCGCCAGCACTGTCGTCACTGGTCAGGAGACCACCGCCACCGCTGGAGTCAGTGCCCAGGAGGCCCCAGGTATCGTCACTGGTCAGGAGACCACCGCCGGAGTCATAGCCCAGGAGGGCCCACCGGAGTCAGTGCCCAGGAGGGCCCAAGTATCGTCACTGGTCTGGAGACCACCGCCGGAGTCAGTACCCAGGAGGGCCCAAGTATCGTCACTGGTCAGGAGACCACCGCCGGAGTCAGTACCCAGGAGGGCCCCGGCTGCCACAGCCCAGGTGGGCTATGAGGGAACGTCATGCCACACACCAATGCCCAGTCTAGGGAACGTCATGCCACACACCAATGCCCATTCTATGGTACGTCATGCCACACACCAATGTCCGTACCAGAACCGCCATGGCAAAGCACCGCTGAACAGTCCCGAACCGCCATGGTGAAGACCGCTGAACAGGGCAAGCACCGCCATGACAAAGCACTGCTGAACAGGGCAATGACCGCCATGGTGAAGACCGCTGAACAGTCCAGAACCGACATGGCAAAGCACCACTGAACAGTCCTGAACCGCCATGGCAAAGCACCGCTGAACAGGGCAATGACCGCCATGGTGAAGACTGCTGAACAGTCCAGAACGGACATGGCAAAGCACTGCTGAACAGTCCCGAACCGCCATGGTGAAGACCGCTGAACAGGGCAAGCACCGCCATGGCAAAGCACCGCTGAACAGGGCAATGACCGCCATGGTGAAGACCGCTGAACAGTCCAGAACCGACATGGCAAAGCACCGCTGAACAGTCCCGGACCGCCATGGTGAAGACCGCTGAACAGGGCAAGCACCGCCATGGCAAAGCACCGCTGAACAGGGCAATGACCGCCATGGTGAAGACCGCTGAACAGGGCATGCACCGCCATGGCAAAGCACCGCTGAACAGGGCAATGACCGCCATGGTGAAGACCACTGAACAGGGCATGCACAGGGTAAGAATGAATAGACCGCCACATCAAGCATCGTTATCCCATGTGCAGCTGGGACACTGATGGGACAGGAACTTTCACGGGGAGACTAATCCAGTCTGGGCACCAGTCCCCCTCACGAGCCACTGGCGGATGTTATCTACTTGCAAAATTGAGGCTTTGCACTCCCCAGGATGGCACAGTGGGCAAGCCACCCACTGTAGAGACTTGAGAGACTGTGGCTTTGCACTCCCCAGGATACATCAATGGGCATGGAGCCCCGTCGTGGATCTGGCTTTGCAATCATCCGGCTGAGGTGCCCCCCCTTCCCTTCCCCCTGAGGTGCCTGTAGTATTTCTATCTGATGCCCCGGCAGTGTTCTCTCCGATTGTGGTCAGGTATCTTTTGTGGGCCTCGCCCATGCATTTTTGGACTAGTGGTGCACGGACATTGATATGTACATATCTGCATTACTTCTCGTACTGTATATATTTCTGCCAGATTTTCGTATATATCTGTATATTTTTGTAAGACTTGTTTATTGCAACATTACAATGTTTGAACGGATTTTGCTTTGTCTTTGCATTCTTCCGGGGGGATTGTGGGTTGTTACTGTGATGTTTGGAAATGCATTGGTGTGTATGTTATAATATGCAAGGGTGGGGGTGTTTCGTGGGTGTCCCCCTAACTTTTGCCTCCACCCTCCCCCATGTCGTATGTCCAGTACTCACCGTTGTCTTCGGCGCCTACGTAGATGTTGGTCGTAGAGGGGCAGAAAGACAAGCGCAGGGAGTATTTGAAGTTCTGGCTCCAGGGAGTCCTCGTTCCTCGTGGGATGTGTTCAGGTGAGCGTTTTCCCATTGCAGCAACTGTTTCCGCTGCGTTTTTATCCACGGTGAATCCGCCCCGGAAAAGGTGGCGGATTGGCGGGTTGTAATACTATGGGCGGTACATTGTCTTCCGCCTGTCTGTTGGCGGTGACCCCTGCGCTGCTTGTCTGTACCGCCGTGGCGGGCGGTGTGTTAAAGTGGCTGTCTTTGTTGGCGGTTTCCACCAGGGTCATGATTCCCTTTTTTTGTCCGCAGGCCTGTTTGCGGTATTACCGCCGCTTTAACACCGTCCGCCAGGGTTGTAATGACCGCCAATGTCTTTTACCTATGTGTTTTGGTTTGGAGTGTAGTGGATGTATGAACAGAGAAGCAGCTGCAGCACTGTTTAGAGGACTAAGCATGGGGAATTACCCCCGGGAACAGAGACAGCTGCTGCTGTGCCTAGAGGACATAGAATGGAGGAGTTAATAATGGGATCAGATAAGCATCTGCAGCACTGCCTAGGGGACAAAGAATGAGGATTTCCCACTGGGAACAGAGACACAGCTGCAGCACTGGCTAGAGGACATAGAATGGGGGAGTTACTGACAGGAACAGAGAAGAAGCTGGAGTATTGTCTAGAGGACTTAGAATGAGGATTTTCCACTGTGACCAGAGAGACAGCTGCAGCCAGTGCTTTAAATGAAAATATAGAAGTGCAGGTACTCACTACTTAGAGTACCGGTTTGCTCCTGAGAAGGGCAGGTACCTTCCCATTAAATGTATTTCAGCAGTGCTGAGAAGTGCAGGTACGCTCCTTTAAACTAAAGAAGTGCAGGTACTCAGTACCGGAGAGAGTACCTGCCCATTTAAAGCACTGGCTGCAGCACTGCTTAGAGGACTTAGAATGTTGGAACTAAATTGGCTTGGAAAACATTAATTAAGTATGCCCGAGCAGATTCACAAGAACAAACGAAACCGGAAACCTGCGGTGCCTTTCTAAAACTGGTGTTTTGACTGGTGTGGTGTGAAGACATTGTTAACGACAACTAAAAGAACACTAAGGCCGCAATGCCCAGATGGGAGGAGGGGCCATAACACGCTATAATAGGAGGAAGCGTGAACGGGTATGAAGCTAGTGTGATGGCCAACAAAAATGTTCTCTTAGTGAAATCGCCTGGGAGGAAACTAAACACTAGGCACACAAAGGAGGGGCATTTAGAAAAAAATGCATCAATAAAAAGGAAGGATTTAAGACAAGCACAAGAAAGAACAAATGGCAATAGTGTGCGTGGTTAAAGCCCATAGACTGAGTACAGCATGTACCTGCCTAGGCTCGACCTAAAAAATTGCTAGCTAATGTGTCAAGAATTTTCAGTTCTGTTAAGGACTCGGAGGCGAGGATTATCCTTCTCTTTGTTTGCTGTTTTGCTGTTTATTATACATAAAGGGCCAGATGTAGGTATATTCTGAATTGCTAGTCAGAGCGACTCGCAATTTGCGAGTCGCAATTCAGAATGTAGGATGGTGTCCCTGACACCATCTGCGACTCGCAAGGGGATCTCAAAGGCCCACCTCATTAATATTAATGAGGTGGGTCGCAATTTGCGACCCCCTTGCGAGTGGCGGCATTCACAGGGATGGTGGCCTGCTGCGGACAGCAGACCACCATGCCTGTGACTGCTTTTTTAATAAAACAGTTTTTTTTTTTATAACGCAGCCCGTTTTCCCTAAAGGAAAACGAGATGCATTACAGAAACGAAAAATGAAACGTTTTTGTATCATTTTTTCAGAGCAGGCAGTGGTCTATAGGACCACTGCCTGCTCTGGAAAAATGTTTTTAATGCCATTCACAAATTTGCAAATGGGTTAGCACCCATTTGAAATGGGTGCTAACTGCGATTGTTTTGCGACCGCGGTCACAAAACAATCCTACATCACGTTGCGACTCGCAATTAGGAAGGGAACACCCCTTCATAATTGCGACTGGCAGTCCCGTTTTGCGATTTGGTAACCAGGTTACCGAATCGCTAAACGGGGTTTGGGCATCGCGATGTGCCTTTTGCACGTCGCAAGCAGCAAAAAACGCTGTTTGCAACGTGCAGAAGGTTTTGTACATCTGGCCCAAAATCACAGCAGCCAATGAAATTAAACATTTGATAAACTTGTGTCCTTGTGAAGAGTGGATCAAATCTCCTTGTGGACTGTTCGCAATGTTTGGGAGGGAAGGGACAGAAGGGGAGTAGATTAGTCAATCTGGAATCCAAGAAATTCCATGTGACGGAAGGAGGAAAGAACAGATATATCACATTGATGAGGAAACCCAGGCCTTGTAGGAGCTGTATAGTCCAGTCTAGGTGACAAAGAAGGATCTGTGCGTCTTGGGCCATGAGGAGAATGTTGACTAGATATATGATCAGACGAACATCTCTGGATCTTAGATTCTCTTCCACCGGGCGCTTGACCTTGATAAAACACCATGGGCAGAAGACAGTCTGAAAGGAAGAACCTTGAAGTGGAACCACTGGTTGTTCCACCTGAGTTGCAGAAACTTCTGGTGTGGTTGAAAAATCAGAATGGAGAGATATGCGTCCTTCAAGTCGAGTCCTTCAAGTCGAGGCAAACCATCCAGTCGCCCTCTCGAAGAATATCTCAGAGGAGGTGAATTTCCTCCGTTTTGAATTGATGATAAAGCATCCAGCTGTTGAAATCTTTCAGGTTTATGACCAAGCAGGATCTGCCGCCTCTCTTGGTCACCACAAAGATATTGCTGCGGAGTCCTGGGGGATCTGGTTAGCAGAGGACAAATTGCACCTTTCATTAGAAGTTGGTCTGATCCGATCTAGTTAGGAAAAATGTATAGGAGGGGGGAAGACGAGATTGGTGAGGATCCCCAAAGAATTCTATCTTGAATCCCATTACTGTCTCTAGTATTGGTCGGATGTCAGAGAACACCAGTTGGTTAGAAAGAGCTAGGTCCTGCCACCCAACACAACAGAGGAAGGTTGAATCAGGTTTACTTTGGGGATGTGCTCTGGAGTTGTAATTGTTCTGAGAACGGAAGAATCCCCTGTCCTAGTGAGGTCAGCCACCACATGCTCGTGCAGGGTAGAAAGTTTCTCATGCTTGGGTGGAATAACCATGGCCTCTGGCTGTGGAAGAGGATTGGGAGCTGTTGGAGGAACCTCGGCGGGACGGTTGCCCTCTGTAATGGCTGGCCTTTGCAAAAAGGCACCGGTAAAAGACTTTATGGGGGGATGTCTGGGCTTTGTCCAAAGCTGTGAAGGTGTGACAAATTTTCCAAGAGCTTTGACAAATATGTCGCCAAAAAGAATTCCGTTGGCCAAAGGACCTGGTTCAGCGTTCGCAAGCTCTGTGAGCTTAGGATCTATGCACATGGGTAGTGAGCATCTTGATAGTGTGCAATTGGCATTTCCCAAGAGGCATGGTGCACTTTGAGCCCAGCCTGCCAGAGTGTCGGGATCAATAGGAGTGGCAGTCTCTTTTGCTGATACGGCCATGTCGAGTATTTTGCACTGTGGTCCGGAAAGGTCAAGGACTTTGTTTAACAGGCTTTCCAGAACCTGTTGATCCCTTTTTTGGGATCTGTAGAGAACCGTTTGAGGAAGATGGCGAGGTTGGGGTCGAGTTCTAGGGTCTCCGCTACTTTGTGTGGGATATCGGGGCAGGGACATAAAGAGTGGAGTCGGTTACGGACATCTCTGTCACCTTTACAGAGCCTGCCGTGTACATAGTCACAGACTGCGGAGATGGGTGTCTAGTCCGAAGAGCAGGGGTGGATAATGTTGTCTGGGTCAAAATCTAAGCTTGGGTCAGACAAAGTAACAGGGGAAAAGGGGAAAATAGGTTGATCTGACTGTAGCAACAGTGCTTTGCACATTGATAGTAGTCGATGTCTGAATCAGGGGGCTGGGAGTCATAAGTGTTGTGCTCAGGAGGCAGAAAGAAATGGAGGGACCACTAATGGACAGTTGTGGCGCTAAGTAGGCATGGTCTGAGGACAATGAGCGTGACATGCGAGCCATGGTCGCAGCGTGGGGCCAATCAAATGACTGTGAGGGACCACTATCATGTTGGGGAGATTGTGTCAGGGGGGTTCTGGGCCATAAGGAGGAACAGATAAAGAATAACATTTTAGTTGACAGGCGATGGGCTCGAGGGCGACAGCCAGTGCCCTATTTACTGACTGGGTAACGGATGCACCCAGTGCATGAACAAAATCTCCTGCTCGGATGAGGTCTTCTTCATCCTGATCATGAGGCAGATTGCTAGGGCTGTTGTATTCTGCCATGATGGTTGTATCAAGGCAGATCCAAAGGGGATAGGTCTCAATAAGAGCTGTCTGTTGCTGGGGAGGTAAACCCAGGTTGTAAGTCAAGGAAAAAAGGCAAAATTATGGACCAGCTGCAGGTAAAACCTGTTAATATAGCATCCTAAGCCCCTCAGGAGAACCTATGTAGCCCAGGCAACAAGCGAGGGAGGACGTTGAGAGCTAAACTGTGATGAATATTTCCAGGCGGGAGCTGGCTCTAACTGGCTTATCCTCAGTGTGTACGCTCGCGGAGCCGATATGGTCTGGGAATGCGCCTGCTGTGCCTGAGATGTGTGTGCCGGTAAGCAAGCTGAAAAGAGGACTACTGAGGTCCTTGCGCTAATGCGCTTTGTCTCCCTGCCGTGGCACCCCTGTTGGGTGCGAATAGTATGACAGTAAGCGAGGCCGAATGCTCTATATAATGTGAAGAAAAACACTGTGTAAGCTTCATATATAAAATAGAAAAAGAGAGAACACTTATCTGAGTGCAGATCACCAAAGAAAGAGGACGGAATACGGTCCCAGCAAATTTAAATATGTGGTTGGTGCCGTGATTGGTGCAGAGGACATGAGGTCGTATTGGATGTTTTGGGAAATGTACTTTGTTACAATCCCAAAGTCCAATTGTTCCTATAGCATCAAAGCCGTTTTCAATTCTGAGAGGTGCTCAGGGCAGTACCACTATCATCAACAGCACTAGTAGCACAGGTGCCGGCTGCCAGCAGGGGATCAATTGGGATTGATTGCCCTCTGCTCTTCTGCTTGGGTACCCTAATGACCCCTGCAGGTGGGGTCCTTAGTGCCAATGTTTGAATGTTTGTCCTTATGTTCGTGGAACATTAATGGGGTTGAGCATAAGTTTGATTCGGTTGATTTAATATCCTTTTTAAACAGTTATGATGTAATCACCCTTCAGGAAACATGGGCTGATATCAGTTGTCCGCTGTCAGGGTATTTAGAAATATGGAAACCCATCCATAGAAAGAGCAAGAATGGCCATGCTAAAGGTGGGTTGGCCACTTATGTCACTGTCAAACTAAAAGGGTGTATTTTGCCACTGGCTTGGGACGACAATTGAATCCAGGTGATTGTGATAAGGAACTGGAGCTCGCAGCAAACTCTCATAGTGATTAATGTCTATATCGCTCCTGGAACAAGGGAAAAAATGGGGAGGCTGTCCCAACAAATGCAGATTTTGAGTGATCTAGCTGGGGAACATCTGCGTGCTGATTACCTTATAACAGGGGATTTTAATACGAATTTCTTTCAGGACACTGCAAAGGCTCTTGAAGGCCCTGATCTTTGTAATCGTCAGTAAGTTCCTGAACATCTGAGGCCCCACAGTTGCCTGCACTGTCCGTTGGGAGAGTACGTAGTAATGCATTTGAGTAGTATGGGTTTCAAAGTTCTGAATGGCCGTTTGTGCGATGATGCTCCTCCTTGTTGGACGAGATCGGGCGGACAACTCTATTCTTATTTGGACTATACTATTTGTAACATAGAATTGTTTTCCTTTATTGAGAAGTTTTTGATTTCCTCCCGGACCGAGGGTGATCACCGTCCTCAAATTGTAACTATAAAATCTAGTTTTCATTTCCATGATGTCATGTGGGCTGTGAATGGCGGGGTTTGCTCCGAGTCACTAAAACGTATAAAATCGAACCCTTCTATTAGTGGTACAATAATTGCAGAATGTGTTAATTTCCTCTACTCTGAAGAACCTGGTTGTACGTCCCCAATTAAGTTATGGGATACATTTTCTTCCTTCTTATGGTCAAGGTTTAATCAACCCATTCGTAATTGCACCTCATTCCGTCCCTTTGCTATTTCTAGGGAAACTCTGACTTTAAAGAAAGCGCGTAACAGATTAGCAAGGGCAATTAGGAAGAGCCCTGACTCTGAGAGCCTTCTAATCAGATATAAAGAACTGAGGAAAGACTATCGGAAGGCTATCTGTGATGACCATCAGAGACGTTTTAATCAGTTTTGAGCTAAACTCATAAGTGAGAATAAGGATCCAAATTCAAAAAAAAATTGGTCCCTCATTAACAATTTAACAAATAATTAAAGGAGTCTTGGTACTGGTAATACCTCAGAAGGGGTTTGGGCAACCTACTTAATGAGACATTTCTCTGCAAGCGGGCATGATGGGAAATTGTTGAGTGAGGGGGCTTACTGCACTACAGCTGTCCCGGTAAAGCCTTGTTTTCAGCCCGCAGTGTTCGTGTTTCTCCCTCTTGAAGAGAAGACCCTTTTACAACCTCGTCTCCGTCGTATAATTTCTAGGGCAAAGTGAGATGGAGCCCCAGGTCCCGACGGTCTTCCACAGATCCTGTTCAAACAGGACACGTCCTTTTGGGCAGTTCTCTTGCTCATCTGTTCGAGTATTGTCTTTTGACTTCAAGAATTCCTGATTCCTTGCGTGGTGCCATACTTCACCCGCTATACAAAAGCAGTTCAAGGTCGAATCCAGCTAATTTCAGGATGATAGCCTAGCTTGATAACAAGGCCAAGTTTTATGTCAGTCTTCTGTTGCAAGATCTTCGTGCCTGGGCTGAATCGAAGGGATGAATCCCTATTGTTCAAACAGGGCTCTCTGCTGCTTCTGGTACATCTACAAACTTATTAGCCTTATCTATTTTGATTGACAGGGCGATCCTGTCAGGCTCTATTTTGCATTTCTGTTTTGTTGATTTTAAGGCAGCAATTGATCGGATTCCCAGGAGTGCCCTCTGGGGGCTAAATTACAAAACTGGGAAATTCCATCAGTGCTTTTGGGTGCCATTTGGGAACTACACACTGATACCTGGGTAAGTATTAAATTAGGAGATAGTTGTTCCCTTTCTAGGAAAATTTCCACTGGTCGTGGTGTGAAACAGGGTTGCGTGCTTGCACCCCTGCTTTTGAATCTGTTTACTGCAGATTTGTCATCGGCTCCCGATGATGTTAATTCTCATCCCCCCTCAAGATTGGTGGTCTAGGCTCAGCCACTTGCTCTATGCTGATGATCTGGCAATGTTCAGCTATACCAAGTTTGGCCTTCAACGACTGCTTAACCAACTTGCATCTTATACGTTTGTGAATCAATTAGAAGTTAACCTGCTCAAAACCAAAGTGGTCTCCTTCTGTAGAAAAAAGCATTTGGGAATTAGTTGGTACTACAAGAGTGGCAAACCCGTTTCAGACCAGCCTTACAAATATCTAGGGGTGCATTTCGAATCTAGGGGTGGTTTTGTTAAGCATAGGAAGGAGATTGAACTTAAAGCTGTGCTCTGCAGGTGACCTTTTCTAAATTATTTAAAGCTCTAAAGGAGACGAATCTCCTCCCCCTAATGGAAGTTATGAGAGCAAAGATTATCCCTTCATTGTCTTATGATCAGGAAATGTTGCTGGATAAAGGCTCTTGTTTATTAAATAGTCTGGTTAATAAGATCTACAAGAGAGTTTTCCATGTATCTTCATCTTGTTTCTCCTGCGCAGGTGCAGTTGGAATTTGGGCTTACATTAGGTGCTGGCGCCTTCTTGAAGCTTTGTCATAAGTTACGCCAGGCCAAGGAAGGTAGCTTGGAGGCAGTTCTGTGGCTGGAAATTAGTGCGTCGAAAATGAAGGGGGTCTCACTTTCACTTTCTGGCTGATTGTAAATGGCGATTGAAAGCCGAGGACCTCTGGACAAGTAACCCCCCCTCCATTCTCTTTTCAAACTGGGTGTCAAAAATATTACACAGTTTCACTCGTACCACTCGGATCGCACCCTCCTTGCCAAACGCAAGCATGCCTGGTTGGTAATTAATTCATTTAAGACAGGTACTCCAGTTGGTTATCGTTCTTGCTCATACGGGTTTCATCTGAAAGGATGGGCGATTGGGGTTTTCTGAAACATCTACCCACATGGCAGTTAACACCAGAGGAGAGTGTGATGTGTAGGGGTTGTGGCTGTTGGGAAGAAACAACTGAACATGTGGTTTGTTTGTGTCCAGCCCTGCTCAAGGAGCATAGATCTCTGCTTCGGAGTAAGTGGAATGAATTGGGGATCCGCTCCTATATGCAGGCTATTATTATGTCTTTCGATCCTGCAAACTCTATGTTGAATGTTTTATTGACCACATTTATTAAAGTTGCTCAGACCAAATTTAGGGGCACTGCGAGCAGTGGATAATTATGTTTGAAATTTTCACCCGCTCTTGCCACATTTGGGTTTGTATCAATTTTCTCAAGTTGTTGAGCTTCAGCTTCGCATCATGGGTTTTGATCCCTGTTGGTAGCTAACTTAAGATCATTCAATGCACTTAAGCACTAAAGGGCCTTGACTACTGTGGGCCCCCCTGTTTATTATGCATCACGTGGGGTTCTGGTTTGTTGAGGTCCGGTTATATTTTAAATGCAGGTTATACAATATCATTGTGGGAATGCTTTTACCTAGGTTAGCATATATAAATTATTGAGTATTTTAGTATGTATTTAATGTCTGATTCATTGGCTGGTATGTGCAGTTGGGGCTCTTTTGATTTTTTTTGTAACTGTATTATTGATTGATTCTTTTCTGCTTTAGTTGTATGGGATTGTATTATCTGTACAATAAACTATTCATTCATTAGTTTGTTATACATGTTTAATTTAATTGGCTGCTCTGGTTTTGTGTATAATAAACAACAAAGAAGGAGAAGCATAATCCGAAGCCTGTGGTCCTGATATAGTTTCTGGCTGTGCTGAACATGATTCCACAGACGAGAGCCATCCAGTTCGTACCTCGTAGGAGGTTTGCGTGCCTGCCTATGTCCTCTAGCATGACAATCAACGCAGGTCTCCTGAGCAGGCTTCTGCAGACGAAAGCCACTTGACCTGATTATGCAACATTGGTGGCCTGCCTCCAGTGTCAAATCGGTAGAGACTAGGAGCCCACAGACCAAACATCAAGCATTGGCACGAGCAAATGTAAATATAGACATTCAAAAAATTTGTTTACATGCATTGTGTGCTTGTCTGTTGTTTATCACACAAGTCAATTTCTTAATTGTAGTTGTGGAAAAGTACCCTATTTCTGGCATGGTTACCCTCACTTTCTGCCTGTTGTCAGTATGTTTTGTCTGTGTTCACTGGGATCCTGCTAACCAGGACCCCAGTGACTGTGCTCTCTTCCTTTAAATGTGGTTGCTTGGACCACACACATCCCACATTTGGCATACTGGTGCTCCCTTTTAAGTCCCTTGTATATGGTACCCAGGTACCAAGGGCATTGGGGGCACCAGGGGTCCCCCATGGGTTGCAGCATGTATTATGTCTCCCATTGGGAGCCCATACAAAGTGTATCTGCAAGCCTGCCATTGCAGCCTGCATCAAAGGGTGCATGCACCCTTTTTTATTTACAGGTCACTGCACCAGGTTACTGTAAGTCACCCCTACGGTAGGCCTTTCTAGCCCAGAGGGCAGGGTGCAGGTCACCCCTGCATGAGCAGAGGTGCCCCCACAAACTCCAGCTCCATTTTCCTGGACTTCGTGAATGCGGGGACGCCATCTTACGCATGTACTGGACATAGGTCACTACCTATGTCCAGCTACATAATGGTAACTCCGAACCTAGGCATGTTTGGTATGACACATGTCAGAATCATACCCCAATACTGTTGCCAGTATTGGAAGTATGATTCCATGCACTCTGGGTGCTCCTTAGAGGACCCCTGGCATTGCTCCTACCAGCTTTCTGGGGTTTTCCGGGCAGCTCACACTGCTGCCACCCCTCAGACAGATTTCTGCCCTCCTGCTGCTTGAGCAGCTCAAGCCCAGGAAGGCAAAACCCTCTCCCTTTGGAAATAGGTGTTACATTGTCACGTGGGCTCTCATTATTCTAAATGAGACTACTGGATTTCTAGGCGGCAGGATCTATAACGGTGTGGGGGACTGAGTCTGACCCACGTGTAAAGAACCGTCTCACCCTAAATCTGGCTTTTGCTCCGGCTAACTAGCAGTGCCTCATTTTTCCCATGAGGAAGGAATGATTTGGCAGCCGAGCGCATGACATCTTTGGAACTTCCCAGGGAAGTCGTGGTCACTCAGATCCAAACCAACTCTCTTATTTCCAATATGATCTCATATACAAATGACAAAGACAGTATAAGTTTTATATAATATTTTTAATAAAACGACTGTGTAGGAAAGTCCTCTTTTTTTTGCCTGATCACCCCCACTCTTTTTGGATAGGTACTGGTGGTTACTGACTCTTGGCTGTGCCCTGGGTACTGCTAACCAGTCCCAGGGCCTGTGCTCTGTGTAAAATGGATATGCAAATTAGGCTAATTATAATTGGCTAAGTTAACCTACCTATAAGTCCCTAGTATATGGTAGGGCATGTAGGTTTAGGGACCACAGCATAGGTGGTGCACACCTAGGTGCACTGCTGAGGTGCCCAGTGTCATTTTAAAAGCAAGCCTGCCTTGCTGGCTGCTTTTAAATTAAAGTTATATGCAAATTCGACTTTGGAATTAAAGGTACTTCCAAAGTCTTAAACTACCTTATTTTTACATATAAGTCACCCCTAAGGTGTGCCCTATGTGCCCCTAGGGCTGGGTGCCATGTAACTATAAGCAGGGACTTTATAAAAATAGATTTATAAGCCCTGGTGAGGTAAAAACAGCCAAATTCGTTTTTCCCTCATTGAAGTAAATGGCCTTCATAGGCTAGAATGGGCAGACTTTATTTTAAATTTTAAAGTCTCCTTAAATGTTACATACCAAGAATTTGGTATCAAATTAATTGTTGTAATAAATCCCACAACTTCCCGTTGTTGGATTTAATATAACTTGTTCAGGTAAAAAGTTTAGACTTTACCTAAAAAGTTGCCAATTTCAGCTCTGCATTGTTTTTGCTGCTGTGCTCTGATTGGCCAGCCTGCAGCAGCTTCTGCCAGGCTACTTTGATGAGGTGTGAAGTGGCCTGGCTTCACACAAAGGAATGTGCTTGGGGGAGAGAATCTCCCCTCAGCAGATGGTGAGGCAGGAAGGGGGAGGGCTGCCAAACTGGTCTTCAAAGGCAGAGAAGGACATCTGGAGCACCCAGCAACACCCCCACATCCTGCAACCCCAGACAGCTAGGTGCCCCCTTGATTAGATTAGGAGAGGGCAGGAGAGGGGTGTGTTTATGATTTTTAGCCACACCAGTGGGTGGGCTCAGCCAGATGTAACCTCCAAAAATCAGATTCAGCCATGTTGGATTTTTAGAGACTGTTGCCTTTTGGGATGGATTTTTGCCACACTTCCCAGGAAGTGGTCATCACAGGGGGGCGACCCTGTACCTGATTGGAGAACCAGGGCCCCCCTGCTTTTCACCCAGGAGCAAGAATAAAACTGGCAGACCTGCCCCCACACCTCAGATCCCCGCCAACTTTCAAGAAGAAGGAACTTAAGGAGAAGAAGGACTGCCCTGCTGGACCCCTGGCCTGCACCTGGACCCTGCACTCAGAAGGACTGCACCAGCTGCACACTTGGGCTTCACCATAAGAAGGACTTTGCCTGGCTTCAACTGGTTCAAGGAGGGACTCCCTGTTTGCTACAGGTGAAAAATTGCTATCCAGAGTCCCCTGCACCAACTCCTAAAAAAGAGACCAGTTGACCACTGCCCAGTGGCCAAAAAGGAGTTTGCGCCAGGTGCATTCTGGGAGTTGAAGTCCGCACCCCCCAAGGACCATCACAGAACTTCTGGACCCTTGGGGTGAGCTGTGGACCCCAAAAGAACCCTAAAAGAACATCTGGGTGAAGCCCCAGAAGTTTGGAGAAGATTTGACAAATTTTGTAAAAAAGCTCCAGAGAGGGACCGACCCGCCGCGGAAATTCTAGCCGGCTTGCCTCAACCGCGACCCGGCCTGACTTCGTGGTTCGTCCCGGTAAAGAAAAACATCCGAAAAAGAGACTAAGTCCGAACGTAAAAAGTTGACCGGGACCTCCCAGCCATCGTATCCGAGAAGGGCTCCATGGACGTCGGATCAAGATCCAGGTTTACCCCGGTCGAAGGATTTTCATCTCGAAAAAACGACTAAGTCCGAAGGTAGAAATCACCACCGAGGAAACCCACATCGCGTATCTGGACAAGGGCTCCAGGAGGTCGGATTCAACTGGCAGGTTCGTCCCGGTGAAGAAAAACTTCAAAATAAAGACTAAGTCAGAAGGTAACTTTTCAACCGAGGCCTCCCGCGACTTGTAGCCGAGCAGGGCTCCATCGCGGTCGGCCTGAAACTTTGACTTTGTCCCGGTCCTGGTGCAACCAGATGACCCGATTGGCGCTTTTTGTTTCTAAGCGCTAGAAAAATAATAATACTTTAAAAATTCATATCTCCGGTTCCCCTGAACCGATTTTAATCGTTTTTGTGTCATTTTAAAGATAAAAATATAAACTATTTTTATAAATTGGTTTTGGATTTTTAAACTGTTTCCTGTGTTTTATTTAATTACTGTTTTGTGATATTTGAATGCTTTACACACTGTCTCCTAAGTTAAGCCTTGACGCTCGTTGCCAAGCTACCAAGGGTTGAGCTGGGATTAATTTACTGAGACCTAACTGTACCTAGGTGGAGGTTAGAGGCTTGTTGCTAGGTGTAGGTACCTACCTGCCCTTACCAATAACCCATTTTCCAACATTTTTGGTGGCAGCGGTGGGATCCTGTACTTGTGTTCAGTATCACGTTACAGTTTAAGTAAAACAAATTAAAAATCCTTTAAATTGTCTTAGTGCAAAAAATTTTTTTTTTTAATTTTTAATTACATTTTTTTTTTTTATTAATTTGGATTAATTTCAATTATTGAATTTTTGTAATTTTTCTCAATTCTTGTTTCCAATTTTTGCAAAAAGTTTTTGTTGACACAAAACTAGGGAACCATGGAGCTTGATCTGGCTAGCCTACCCACACTGACAGTAGTCCAGCTTAGGGGGTTGTGTATTGAGAGAGGGTTGCCTGCAACCACTGATCTCAGGAAGCAAATCCTGATTAAATCCCTGACAGCATGGGCTGAGGCCCAAGAGGTAGAGACAGAGGAAGCTCCAGAGGAGGAAGAAAAAGGGGAAGATGCTAACTCTAACCACTCAGGGGAGGGAAGGCATCTGAGCCTAAGTGAGGAAGAGGAAGAACGGTCCTCAATAGATACAGTCACTAGGGGCAGACTCAAAGCTAGTGGTAGGAAGGGGGTCCCTTCAGGAGGAGAGAACCCATCCATCAGAGAAAGAGAGCTGGAGGCCCAGCTAGCATACATAGCTTTGGAAGCAGAGAAGCTGGCCCTAGAAAAGAAAAAGTGGGCAAGCAAAGAGAAAAGAGATGGTGGCAGCGATAAAGAGGCTGAGGTGTCCCTGGGTGGGGGTTTTGCCCCCAGATTACCCAAAGGGGTGGTTCCTGCCTATGTAGAGGGGGATGACATAGATAAGTGGCTGGGGGCCTTTGAGAGGGCCCTCCAGATGAGGAAAGTCAAGCCTCAGTACTGGGGTTCACTTCTTTGGGAGTTAGTTCCCAACTCTGGGAGGGATAGGCTCCTAACCATGAGTGGGGAGGATGCAGACTCATACCCCAGTATGAAGAGTTGCTTGACTAAAAAGTTTGGTCTGACCCCAGAGCAGTATAGGCTCAAGTTTAGGGACACCCAAAAGACAAGCACCCAGTCCTGGGTGGACTTTGTGGACATTTCAGTAAAGGCACTGGAGGGCTGGATACAGGGCAACAGGGTAAGTACCTTTGAGGGGCTGTAAAATTTGATTATGAGGGAGCACCTTCTAACTAATTGTGTCCAAGAGAGGTTCCGCCAGTATCTAGTAGACTCTAGGTTGACCAACCTCAGAGAGCTGGGGGAGGCAGCAGATGACTGGTTAAGAACTAGGGTTAACCAGAAACCCCCAGGGGGTGATCAGAAAAAGGGAGGACATGGTTCTTCTCAGGGGAAGAACCAGGGGAAAGATGATAAAAAACCCAAAGAGTCCTCACAAGAGTCCCCAAAAACTTCTCAGGGAGGGGGAGCCCTGAGCCAATTCACTTTTAAAGGGAAAGGGTATCAGGGAAATAATTTTGATCCTGCTAAAGCAGGAAGGTTTCAGGAGCTTGCTAAGGCCGGCAAGTGTTTTGATTGTCATCAACCTGGACATAAAAGAGGAGATGCTATCTGCTCCAAGAAGCCCCCCACTGGTGGGCAATCCCAGGGGATTGCTAGTGTAGGGTTGGGGGTGGAAGTTGGCCCAGGGGTGGAATCAGGGTACACTGAAGTCACCTTAGTATCCGTGGGTGGGGTGGACATTGCAACTATGGCCACCTTACCTCCCATCATGGAGAGGTATAGGCAGAGGCCTAAAGTCAATGGGACTGAAGTGGAAGCTCTGAGAGATACAGGAGCCAGTGTGACAATGGTCACAGAAAAGCTGGTTTCTCCAGAGCAGGTCTTACCTGGTGTCTTCCACCAGGTGACTTATGCAGATACCAGAACCAAACTCCATCCCATGGCTATGGTGAGTCTGGAATGGGGAGGTGTGACTGGCCCTAAAAAGGTAGCTGTAGCTCCTGCCCTCCCAGTAGAGTGTCTGCTGGGAAATGATCTTGAAGCATCTGAATGGTCAGAAGTGGAGAGAAGGGTCCATGCACAGATGCTGGACCTCCCTGAATGGGTGTGTGCTGTGAACAGGTCACAGGCAGCACAACAGGGAAATGCTGGACACTTGGACCCTGGAACAATGGGCCAAGCCTCCAAGAAAAAGAGAAAGGGCACTGGGTCTGGATTGCCAGCCCCAACAAGTACAGAGGGTCAGGAAGAATCCAACCCTGAGGGGGAGGATCTGAACTCTGAGGGAGGGACACTTTCCCTGCAAACTATGCTTGATTTGGCAGAACTGCAAGGGGCAGGTGGGCCCACCAGAGAAGATTTGTGCCAGGGACAAAGAGAGTGTCCCACTCTTGAGAGCCTGAGGCAGACTGCTGCCAGGCAAGAACAAGGGGATACCAGTGGGTCCCACAAGGTTTACTGGGAGGATGGAGTTCTCTACACTGAGGCAAGGGCCCTCAAACCAGGGGCTACTAGGAGAGTAGTGGTCCCCCAGAAGTATAGAGAATTCCTCCTTACCTTAAGCCATGATATCCCCTTAGCTGGTCATTTGGGACAGACCAAGACCTGGAACAGGCTGGTCAACCATTTTTATTGGCCCCAAATGTCAGAAAAAGTCAGGGAGTTTTGCAGCTCCTGTGTCACCTGTCAAGCCAGTGGCAAGACAGGAGGCAAACCAAAGGCTCCCCTGATACCACTGCCAGTGGTTGGGACTCCCTTTGAGCGGGTGGGGATTGACATTGTTGGTCCCCTAGACCCACCAACTGCTTCAGGTAACAGGTACATTGTGGTGGTAGTGGACCATGCCACCAGGTACCCTGAGGCAATACCCCTCCGGACAGTCACTGCTCCCACAGTGGCTAAGGCCCTACTTGGTGTGTTCACCAGAGTGGGATTCCCAAAGGAGGTGGTCTCAGATAGGGGCACAAACTTTATGTCAGCCTATCTGAAAGCCATGTGGGATGAGTGTGGTGTTACTTATAAGTTCACCACCCCCTACCACCCACAGACCAATGGTCTGCTGGAAAGATTTAATAAGACCCTGAAGGGCATGATCATGGGTTTGTCTGACAAACTCAGGAGGAGATGGGATGTCCTCCTCCCATGCCTGCTGTTTGCCTACAGAGAGGTGCCACAGAAGGGGGTTGGATTCAGCCCCTTTGAGTTACTGTTTGGGCACCCTGTAAGAGGCCCATTGTGCTTGGTGAGAGAGTCTTGGGAAAAGCCTCTCAAAGAATCCAAGGAGAATGTGCTAGATTATGTACTGGGCCTGCGGTCACGCATGGCTGAGTATATGAAGAAGGCAAGCAGAAACCTGGAGGCCAGCCAGGAGCTCATGAAGCTCTGGCATGATCAAAAGGCTACCCTGCCTGAGTATCACCCAGGACAGCTGGTGTGGGTTTTGGAGCCCATGGCTCCTAGGGCACTACAGGCCAAGTGGACTGGGCCCTATCCAATTCTGGAGAAAAAAGGTGAGGTCACATACTTGGTGGACCTTGGCACCCCCAGGAATCCTCACAGGATCCTGCATGTTAACAGGATGAAACCCCACCAGGACAGGGCAGACATGACCATGCTAATGGTCACTGATGAAGGGAAGGAGGAGGAGGGTGAACCTCTGCCAGACCTCCTGTCCTCAAAGGCAAAAGATGGGTCAGTGGAGGGAGTGGTACTCTCTCCCAAATTGACAGACCAGCAACAAAAAGACTGTAAGCAAGTTTTGGGACAGTTTGCTAGACTGTTCTCCCTGACCCCAGGACTCACCAATTGGTGTGTCCATGATGTTGACACTGGTGACAGCTTGCCTGTCAAGAACAAGCTGTACAGGCTGTCTGACCAGGTCAAGGCCAACATCAAAGCTGAAGTGGCTAAGATGTTGGACCTCAAGGTAATTGAGCCCTCTGATAGTCCTTGGTCCAGTCCAGTGGTACTGGTGCCCAAAGCTAATCCCCAAGGTGGGAAGAAAGAATTGAGATTCTGTGTGGACTACAGAGGTCTAAACGCAGTCACTAGGACTGATGCTCACCCCATACCTAGAGCTGATGAGCTCATTGACAGGTTGGGGGCTGCCAAATTCCTGAGCACATTTGATCTGACCTCAGGATATTGGCAGATTGCCTTAAGTCCAAGAGCTAAGGAGAGGTCAGCATTTTCCACACCAGAGGGCCACTTTCAGTTCAAGGTGATGCCCTTTGGCATGAAAAATTATCCTGCCACCTTCCAACGGTTGGTGAACAGAGTCCTATCTGGGTTGTAATCTTTCAGTGCAGCTTATCTGGATGATATAGCTGTATTTAGTTCCACCTGGAAGGACCACCTGGTCCACCTGAAGGAAGTGCTTCAGGCCCTGCTTCAAGCAGGCCTGACTATCAAGGCAAGCAAGTGCCAGATAGGGCAAAGCTCTGTTGTGTACCTGGGCCACCTTGTTGGTGGAGGCCATGTACAACCTCTCCAGCCCAAGATCCATACTATCCTGGATTGGGAGGCTCCAAAAACCCAGACTCAGGTCAGGGCCTTTCTTGGCCTGACTGGGTACTACAGGAGGTTTGTTAAGAATTTTGGGACCATAGTGGCCCCTCTGACTGAGCTTACCTCCAAGAAACAGCCCAAGAAGGTCATTTGGACCCCAGAGTGTCAGAAAGCTTTTGACACCCTAAAACAGGCTATGTGTTCAGCACCAGTGTTACTGGCCCCTGACTATAGCAAGGAGTTTGTAGTGCAAACAGATGCTTCAGAGGAAGGGATTGGGGCAGTGTTAGCACAAGTTAATGAAGAGGGCCATGATCACCCAGTTGCCTTCATCAGCAGGCGACTACTCCCCAGAGAGAAAAAATGGAGTGCCATTGAGAGGGAGGCCTTTGCTGTGGTCTGGTCCCTGAAGAAGTTGAGGCCTTACTTGTTTGGCACTCACTTCCGTGTACAAACTGACCACAGACCTCTCAGATGGTTGATGCAGATGAGGGGGGAAAACCCAAAACTGTTAAGGTGGTCCATTTCCCTACAGGGGATGGACTTCACAGTGGAGCACAGACCTGGGACTGCCCATGCCAATGCAGATGGCCTTTCCAGGTTTTTCCACTTAGCTGATAAGGACTACCAGGGTGTAGGTTAGTACCCATCACCTTTCATCTGGGGGGGGGGCAGTGTAGGAAAGTCCTCTTTTTTTTGCCTGATCACCCCCACTCTTTTTGGATAGGTACTGGTGGCTACTGACTCTTGGCTGTGCCCTGGGTACTGCTAACCAGTCCCAGGGCCTGTGCTCTGTGTAAAATGGATATGCAAATTAGGCTAATTATAATTGGCTAAGTTAACCTACCTATAAGTCCCTAGTATATGGTAGGGCATGTAGGTTTAGGGACCACAGCATAGGTGGTGCACACCTAGGTGCACTCCTGAGGTGCCCAGTGTCATTTTAAAAGCAAGCCTGCCTTGCTGGCTGCTTTTAAATTAAAGTTATATGCAAATTCGACTTTGGAATTAAAGGTACTTCCAAAGTCTTAAACTACCTTATTTTTACATATAAGTCACCCCTAAGGTGTGCCCTATGTGCCCCTAGGGCTGGGTGCCATGTAACTATAAGTAGGGACTTTATAAAAATAGATTTATAAGCCCTGGTGAGGTAAAAACAGCCAAATTCGTTTTTCCCTCATTGAAGTAAATGGCCTTCATAGGCTAGAATGGGCAGACTTTATTTTAAATTTTAAAGTCTCCTTAAATGTTACATACCAAGAATTTGGTATCAAATTAATTGTTGTAATAAATCCCACAACTTCCAGTTGTTGGATTTAATATAACTTGTTCAGGTAAAAAGTTTAGACTTTACCTAAAAAGTTGCCAATTTCAGCTCTGCATTGTTTTTGCTGCTGTGCTCTGATTGGCCAGCCTGCAGCAGCTTCTGCCAGGCTACTTTGATGAGGTGTGAAGTGGCCTGGCTTCACACAAAGGAATGTGCTTGGGGGAGAGAATCTCCCCTCAGCAGATGGTGAGGCAGGAAGGGGGAGGGCTGCCAAACTGGTCTTCAAAGGCAGAGAAGGACATCTGGAGCACCCAGCAACACCCCCACATCCTGCAACCCCAGACAGCTAGGTGCCCCCTTGATTAGATTAGGAGAGGGCAGGAGAGGGGTGTGTTTATGATTTTTAGCCACACCAGTGGGTGGGCTCAGCCAGATGTAACCTCCAAAAATCAGATTCAGCCATGTTGGATTTTTAGAGACTGTTGCCTTTTGGGATGGATTTTTGCCACACTTCCCAGGAAGTGGTCATCACAGGGGGACGACCCTGTACCTGATTGGAGAACCAGGGCCCCCCTGCTTTTCACCCAGGAGCAAGAATAAAACTGGCAGACCTGCCCCCACACCTCAGATCCCCGCCAACTTTCAAGAAGAAGGAACTTAAGGAGAAGAAGGACTGCCCTGCTGGACCCCTGGCCTGCACCTGGACCCTGCACTCAGAAGGACTGCACCAGCTGCACACTTGGGCTTCACCACAAGAAGGACTTTGCCTGGCTTCAACTGGTTCAAGGAGGGACTCCCTGTTTGCTTCAGGTGAAAAATTGCTATCCAGAGTCCCCTGCACCAAATCCTAAAAAAGAGACCAGTTGACCACTGCCCAGTGGCCAAAAAGGAGTTTGCGCCAGGTGCATTCTGGGAGTTGAAGTCCGCACCCCCCAAGGACCATCACAGAACTTCTGGACCCTTGGGGTGAGCTGTGGACCCCAAAAGAACCCTAAAAGAACATCTGGGTGAAGCCCCAGAAGTTTGGAGAAGATTTGACAAATTTTGAAAAAAAGCTCCAGAGAGGGACCGACCCGCCGCGGAAATTCTAGCCGGCTTGCCTCAACCGCAACCCGGCGTGACTTCGTGGTTCGTCCCGGTAAAGAAAAACATCCGAAAAAGAGACTAAGTCCGAACGTAAAAAGTTGACCGGGACCTCCCAGCCATCGTATCTGAGAAGGGCTCCACGGACGTCGGATCAAGATCCAGGTTTACCCCGGTCGAAGGATTTTCATCTCGAAAAAACGACTAAGGGCCAGATGTAGGAAAGGATTTGCAACTCGCAAACGGCAAAAACTGCCGTTTGCGAGTTGCAAATCGCATTTTCCTATGCAGAAATGCATTCTGCGAGTCGGACCGACTCGCAAAATGCATTTCAGAATCGCAAATAGGAAGGGGTGTTCCCTTCCTATTTGCGATTCCTAGTGGTATGCAATACCATTTGCGACCGCATATGCGGTCGCAAATGGTGTTGCAGTTACCATCCACTTCAAGGGGATGGTAACCCACTCGCAAATTAGAAGGGGTCCCCATGGGACCCCTTCCAGTTTGTGACTGGACCCAAAAAAATTTTTTCAGGGCAGGGAGCGGTCCAAGGGACCACTCCCTGCCCTGAAAAAATACCGAAACTAAAGGTTTTTTTTTTTTTTTTAACTGCAGCTCGTTTTCCTTAAAGGAAAACGGGCTACACTTAAAACAAAAAAAAACTGCTTTATTTAAAGCAGTCACGAACACGGAGGTCTGCTGACTACAGCAGGCCTCCATGTTTGCGAGTGCCCATAGTCGGTATGGGGCCGCAATTTGCGACCCACCTCATTAATATTAATGAGGTGGGTCATTGCGACCCCATACCGACTCGCAGACGGTGTCTGAGACACCGTTCTGCATGACATTTTGCGAGTTACAAATAGCGAGGCGCTAAGACTCGCTATTTGCAACTCGCAAAATGCTTCTTTACTACATCTGGCCCTAAGTCCGAAGGTAGAAATCACCACCGAGGAAACCCACATCGCGTATCCAGACAACGGCTCCAGGAGGTCGGATTCAACTGGCAGGTTCGTCCCGGTGAAGAAAAACTTCAAAATAAAGACTAAGTCAGAAGGTAACTTTTCAACCGAGGCCTCCCGCGACTTGTAGCCGAGCAGGGCTCCATCGCGGTCGGCCTGAAACTTTGACTTTGTCCCGGTCCTGGTGCAACCAGATGACCCGATTGGCGCTTTTTGTTTCTAAGCGCTAGAAAAATAATAATACTTTAAAAATTCATATCTCCGGTTCCCCTGAACCGATTTTAATCGTTTTTGTGTCAT
Organism: Pleurodeles waltl; assembly: GCF_031143425.1. Lineage (NCBI taxonomy): Eukaryota > Metazoa > Chordata > Amphibia > Caudata > Salamandridae > Pleurodeles > Pleurodeles waltl. The sequence continues at coordinate 1,006,068,805 of NC_090443.1, read as the reverse complement.
TTTAAAGATAAAAATATAAACTATTTTTATAAATTGGTTTTGGATTTTTAAACTGTTTCCTGTGTTTTATTTAATTACTGTTTTGTGATATTTGAATGCTTTACACACTGTCTCCTAAGTTAAGCCTTGACGCTCGTTGCCAAGCTACCAAGGGTTGAGCTGGGATTAATTTACTGAGACCTAACTGTACCTAGGTGGAGGTTAGTGGCTTGTTGCTAGGTGTAGGTACCTACCTGCCCTTACCAATAACCCATTTTCCAACAGACTGTATTTTAGATATTAAGGCGTGAGCCGCAATAACCAGAACGATACAACACAGTAGGATTGAAATAGTCACCAGGAGAGTAAAACATAAGAACAAAGCTATCATATTGTCTAACAGTTTCTACTCTCCCTCTGCTTGTTCTATTTAGAGCACAGCATGTTAAGCTTCTAGCTTGCCTGTCAGAATCTCTGTGGAGACATCAGACCTCATACCTGAGCAAAGACCTGTGATCTTGCTTCAGCATCTGCAACGAGGCAGTCAGCGTCTAGTTGTGGTTCCCTGGTCGGAATCTCCCTCTTGCGTGTATTGGGACAAGGAAGTGATTTTATAATTAACATGTCATCGTGATCACAAAATGTCCCTACGCAGGAAGGCCAAGTCTAAACTCCTACCACGTCTCTCGGCAATGTACCAGACTGTATCCTTGACTGAAGCACAGAGTAAATGTTATGGAGAACTCCAGTGCTGAAGTAGGCAAAACAGTGTGATATGAATAACAAAACAACACCGTAGAACTGGCTATTCAAAAAATAACAGTACGAAGTCTAATAAAAAGCATGTAGAGCAAAGTGCACAGAGGCTCTAAGCTGTCAGCAAATGAATAAAATATATTCAGGGCAAAGTGCACAAAGGCCTAAAGCCTAAAGCGAAAGCGCAACAAATACGTAAAACTGACCACACTACGCCCTCCCCTTGTCGGTAGCAAGTGGTTCCAATAATATAAAAGGATGCCCCAGAAATAAACAATATATAAAATCATATATTTCGACAAGGTGAGAAGACAACAAAGTCATAAATTTAGGAAACATGTGACCATAAAACCAAATTCAATATTGTGTCAATTTCGTAAAAAGGAAAAAAAAATCCAATCGTCAAACAGAAGCAACAGAACGCAGGAGTTCCTCCACTTCGATATATGTTAATACCAGGAGATCCACGCCACAAAGTACCATGGAGCATGTGTGGTCCAAAGCCCCAAAACCATTCAGGGCGGCACCCCGTGCAGAGCCTATGAAAGAGACAATACCATCTTCCTCCAGGAAGGGAATCTCATAAACCGCCTCACGAAGCAAGCGCATCCGTAGTGCACAAGTCTGGGAATGAGCCCTAATCGGGAACATCAACAGATCAGTATCGACCATTGGAGAGCGCTGCAGTGAGAGACAGAGAGCCAGTGCATGTTCAAACGAGCACCAAAAGGCATCGAAACATGGGTTGCACACAATCCAAAGCCGGTCTAAATGACAGAGACCAGTCACACTCCAAATGTCCCAGGAGTGTTGCTCCAAAATGCTGCATCATGCGTTCACAACACAGCTGCGCTGACGGGAGCAGTAATACAGGATCTTGTTGTGACGGGACAGCCATTGCGAAAAAATAGCAACAACAGCAAAACTCCAGCCAATAAAGCCAAAGTAATCGGGAAACCCCCAAAAATGCTTCAGAAAATAGAATGTATAGCCGAAGGTATCAAACCGAATATGGAAGAGAAGGTATGAGTAAAACCAACACCAACGGCTTTGAAAAAATGTGCAATACCAGCAGTGCTGGATGCATTAAATATACGTCCCACAAGTTCACCGAAGTGACTTGGAAAGTTAGTATTCAAAAGGGACTGTATCTCCGCCGATGACCTTGCCACTTGAAGTGCGTAGGTCTCGCTAGCAGATGTAAGGGCCACATGCTTTTGAAACAATAAAGCTTTTAGCCGACTCAACTTGTCGAAATCAACCTTGGAAGTAGCAATATGAGGCCAGATGTCTGCTACCTCCCTAATTTGAGTGGGGGGAAACAACACATTCCCGCAGCACGTAACAGCCTTGTTGACAACGACGATGTAAACTATTCCGGCACGCATGCCACAGCAACGTTCGCTGTTAAGAACAACGTAACTGCCGTTAGAAAGCACCTGGAAAGTGTTTTTAATAACTGGGACTGGAACTCCCTTCAGATAACAAGCTAAGTTAGCAATCGAAGCGTTACACGCCCCGTGCAAGGACAGCTGTTTACAAACCATTGAATGGCTGACAGAAGCTTCGCATTCGCTGCCGCTAAGAAAAACCTCCCTCAAACCATTAACACATCTGTACTGAAAGGGAAGCTCCCACACCTCGTGTATGTAACTGTCTCCCAATAGTTCATATCTACCCACCGGAATGTGCTTCAAACACGAAGTAAATTGCAAAGTGGAGATAGGCAAATTAATAACCCCATGAATCAACCACTCAGCTGACGGAATCTCAGCTACCGTGAAAGGCAGTTTCTCTAATTTCTCAATATTCAACATAACATATGTCGCTTCCTTTTTAGCCATCAGTTGTTGCTGACGAGTCAAATTAAAAGAGATAAAGATCTCTCTGGCACTGCTGCCATGGAACGCGACCCGCCTTCAAGGTCTGAAGAGTCCAACCCAGCTGCATGATGGACCGCGTCTGACTCTGCCCATGATATAAAGAAGACATGTCCGATTTAATAATGTCAATGGCAGAGGAAACAATGCTGTCAATCGTGTAAACACGGTCAGAAAGGGTATGCATGCCATTATCAACAACAGACAAAGTCTGCATCAGGTTTTCCTGATCAATCTGCCTCAACCGGGCTGCAGCCTCTTGTTGTGAAAGCTTCCAAATCTCATTATAAACTTCGTATAAGAACCTTTTCTTCCGTGGTACTTTGGGACCCGACAAAAAATCTTGTAAATCAGTATCATTAGACGGTAACGTGAGATGTGACTTAGCTGCATCCAGCGTGGATGACTTCAACCATTGCTGACAAAGCTTCCCCACACTGTATGTAGTTATAATATCAGCATGTTCTGGTGAAATGTAACGAGGGTCTGCCCTACTAGTCCTGAAACCCCCTGAAGAGGTGACAAAACGTTGATGACACACATTAGTGTCTACAGGCCATAATAACCACCCACCTGGATGTAATGATGAAATGTTAAGCGTACCATTCTGCACCCAATGTGTAAATTCACTAAAGGTAGCATTCACATAATGTTGCCAATCTCTCAATTTAGAAGGGACAGGTATACTAGGCAAAGTCAACTCTCTAATTGTCGCTAAGCCCAAACAGCTAGTCTGTTGTATTGTGTCGTTGAGGAAAATCATCTGTACAGGGATAATACATGCTCTAAATAACATGTCCCTGCCTCGAATTTGCCAATTTTTTGAACCCCAAACACTTTTCAAATCAACAGTTTTAAACCAGTATTCATACCCTTCGACCGAAAGTTTAGATACAAACAAATTTGAATACAGTAATTTAGTATCAGTCAATAACATTTGCTTATTGGAATACGGTGCAACTTTAAAATAGTAAGACTTAGCATGTCGTTGATCATGCCCAGAAAAATATGCAAATTTATCATAATACGTTTTCGAACTCCCTTGTGGAGGAGTCGGGCAATGTTCCCATTGCACATAATTAAATATGGACTTAGGGCTACTAGCTTTATGAATAAAGTGGTGTCCATAATAGTTGTAGCAAAACATGTCACCATGATTATCTCTAAATTGGTAAGCATCTTCATCGTCATAGACAGTATAATATTGCAAATCCGTTAGCATAGAATCTACTGTCTTCACATCCCAATCATCAGAAACAATACCAGGTATAACAATATCATTCATTGATAATTTGAGGACATACGGTATTTGAATCAATTCAATGGGACCATATGTATCAAACATTACTTTATCCCACACAATCCCATCCGGAATTGGTATAGCAGAAATGCTTACTGTGGACAAGTCTCTTCGAACCATATGAGACAAAAAATGCGGTTTTAACACAGTCTCCACGTGCTCAATGTCAGATCGATCAGGAAGAAAATGACCATGTATTATCAGAAAAAAAGTAACCACAAATCCCAACCATAATAAAAGAGTCATCACGGCCAAAAACAGCCACAAATAGTTCCAAGGAAAAACAAAATATGTGCGTTTAAGCCAATCCAGCATCCGACGTGGACCGTGGACAGAAGACATCGAGGATGAGGAGCCGGACACATCAGTATCAGCGTTGTTGAAGCAGCCAGAGGCAGTTCTAGCAAAAGGTGCAACTGTGAACAAAGAAGCAGATGGAGGCTCTCGCCTTGGCACGCTATAGACCACATGTTCAGAAACATCAGTAGAACGTACAGCAAGTTGATCAAAAGATTCCATATTAATCGTTGTCGGTGGAACAATCGCAAGATCATCATCCACCCTCCCCAAGCTCGGAGAGGAAACAGTGTCGGTGAAAATCACCTGCAGTGGGACTTCTTCCCCAGTAGTGAGAGGGATTCCGGAACTACTGGGTGTCCCTCTTGGTCTGCTGTGCAGAATCGGCCACATGTTGTAACTTGACATTATCAATGGAAACAAAGTGATTTCCTTTGGCCCCTCGCAGCGGCGGTAAAATCACAGTTCTTGTGCCGCTTACCCCCAACACAGGGACAGATGCTCGATAAGAAGGACCAAATTCTTTTTTAACTGCAACCTTTTCACGCACTAGATCCCCAATCCTGGGTATCCAACCAGTAGGTGTTACTGGCTCATCCTTAATTCCTGAGGAGGCAGCACTGGCAGAAGAGTTATCTTCACGGAATTGTTGTAAATCCTGCAAAACAGTGACACGATCATTTATGTCAAAGGGCGTATCTGCCGCCTCCACACCAGGACCATCTAGATCAGGAACATACATTTGTGTTCCAAACAGGCACTCATATGAAGTACGACCCCCCAGTGACCTTCTAGGCAAGTTATTAAGTGCTCTCTGTACTCCATATAGGTGGGCTAGCCAACCACGACCCGTACCTATAACCCTGGCCGTTAAGGATTGCTTTAAATCACGATTTAAACGCTCCACGACAGAATTTCCCTCTGGATGAAATGGAGACGAGAATTGGAGTTGGACCCCCAACGAAGCCATGGTGTCCCTGAATGCCTTAGAGGCAAAAGCAGGGCCCTGGTCCGAATGAAAAGCCGCAACTGCAAATGTATCGACAAAGATGCGCAAATCTTTAATAACAGTTTGAGCGTCAGCCGAGCGTTGTGGCCATACCCACACAAATCTGGAGCACGAATCTACAGCAACAAATATATATTTGTATGCACTATCTGGTGTCAGCGGAACACAATGATCCAAGTACACACACTGTAAAGGTTTATTTGAAATCAGAAGGGGCGTCTGCTGCGGGCGTCTAGCCGACGATGCTTTAATTTGTTGACAAATGTCACAACAAAGGACATACTGCTTCGTCTCTTTATAGAGACCAGGCCACCAGTAACGAGCCTGTAAAAGTGAAATCGTGGCAGCCACCCCAGCATGTGCAGAAGCCACCCCCTCATGTGCTGCAGAAATTAATCGAGGTCTCTCAATTTTATTGGGAATTTCACATACACCAATGCCTGGAATTGTAACAGTAGCATTCAGCGCACCATTCAAGCAGTAACTATATTTAGAAGGAAATCCTTTAGGAAAGGGCGTGCCATCAGCCGTAGCCTTTATGGCAGCCGAAATTTCTGTGTCTGGTTTGGAACTCGAACGAGTCACTGCGGCCACAGTGGCGACAGCCACTGACGATTTTGCGGCTTCATCAGCCAAAGTATTCCCAGCAACGTGTATTCCAACGCGCTGGTGTCCAAGTGTATGCACAACATGGACGTTAGGAAGCGTTTCCTTCAGATCCACAACCTTACCCCACAACATTTTAATTTAATGGTGTTGCCTTTAGAATCTCTGAACCCATTCATCTTCCAATAGTGCAAATATTCATTGAAAGACTGTACACAGTAGTAGGAGTCACAGACCAGCAAGATTAAAATCGCCGGATCCGCGTGCTCCAACGCTAACAATAGAGCTTTGAGCTCAGCCAGCTGTGCCGTGCAATCTCCCAAGGTTTTAGTATAAGTATGTCGGGGGCAGAACACTTCCCCCTCCATAGTGCCGCTCACCACCACACATGCAGCAGAATACTGTTGTTTAGTCCCAACCGCTGGTTGCGCAGAGCCATCGGTATACATGACCACTTGAGATTGGTCAATAGGCAACGTACCAGCAGGAACAGGGTATTCCATCTCATATTGAAGAAATTCTTGAGTCTGCAGTTTAGGGTCAAATACATAATCTACATCAGTGGCTGTCAAAGACGTAGCCCATTGTATCCATCGCGGGTGTAAAGCTTTCGAATTAGGAACAATCGCTTTTGTAACAGCCTCTAAGGCCGGAATCGGGGAAACAACAATAATGCGTAGGCCCTGGGCAAGCGGTCTTTCTTTAATCACAGCCATCTGTACTGCAGTGAGTATTTTCTCAGTCTGTGCAAATCGTTGTTCTGCAGCAGAATACAAGTGGGACTTGTATGCAATCGGGACTGTCTCACCCTCATTAAAGGTGACATACGTAAACCCAACAGCCCCAGGTATCACCCTGATGACTAAATGTGTCTTATTGTCCCGTGTGTGTAAGTGTTTAACTGCTAAGAGATCAGTCTGTAACTCTCGTAGTATGTGTGTATGCTCAATCGTCCAAAATTTACTTGAAAAATTCGGGCGAATCAATTCGTATAAGGGTTTTATACGCGTAGCATAATCAGGAATGTAAGTTCTGCCAAAATTCAGAAACCCTAACAATGACTGGAGCTTCCGAACTGTATTAGGAGGCTGCAATAAAGCACATTTCTCCAAAAAATGTGGCGCTAAGATCTTGCCCTCACTCGACAACTCATATCCCAGGAAAATGACGCTGAGGAAGGCAATCTTTGATTTCTTAAAATTAAACTTATAGCCAATATCAGCAAACCCCACAACAATGCGCGATACACACCTTAGATGTTGCAGAATCTCATCGTCTGTCAGATATATGTCATCAACATATGATAACGCTTCAGGGTCGAACTCGTGCAGCATTTCAGTTACACGAGCCGAAAACAGTCCTGGGCTATTCTTATACCCCTGAGGCAAACGACAAAATTGTTTCTGAGAGCCAAACGCACTGAAACTGGTACAGTCCCGACTTTCGGGCGCTATATTCTGGCAGAAAAATCCATTTGAGATATCTAATGTAGTTTTGTATTTTTTACGCACTATATTATTCATAAACGCTGCGCTATGTGAATTCTGTATTGCATATGTGCGTGTATGACTATTCAAATGTCTATAATCCACCGCTATCCTATATGAATGGTCCGGTTTAGCAACCGGAAATAAGGGATTATTCATCGGCGAGACACAGGGCTCAATTACACCCTGGTACTCCAATTGTGTAAGAATTTTCCTAACCGATGCCCTTGCTTCAAATTTAATAGGATACTGCGGTTGTGGCTGAGGTTCGCCCTTTATCGGAATTACGTGATAAGGTGATTGTCTGTCCCACCCCACGTTATTTCTATACAAGGCAGGAGCCTGTGCTAGAGCCCATGATTTACTATAGGACTCCGCTAGTTCTCTCGGAACAAGTGGTGAGAAGGAAGGTGTAATAACCTCCTCCCCAACCGGACAGTCGCGAACAAAGTCAGGTGGCCAATCCTGTTCGGCCAGCAGAACATCATATGATTTTACCACATGGTCCCAAAAAATGGCGTTTATAATACGGTCAATGTCCCCTTCTAATCGCAGAGTCACTTCATATACTCTATCAGGATCAGAGACTCGCATATCCGCCGTCTCGACTTGTATGAAGTCATCAGTTGCTTTCACCTCCAGATGCTCTAGAAGTCTCCGGCGAACTATTGTGACCTCTGCCGCGCTGTCTAACAGTGCTAACGCCCATGTCTTGTTCGTCAAGAGAACTCTCTTCTTGAGTGACATGTCTAACTGAGACTGCTGCCACTTTCTTCTTTTTAAATTGCTGTTTTTGATGCAGCGGTTTCTCTTCTTGTTTAATAGAAACCTCCGCCGAGCGTTGTGAATCCTGTCTCGGTTTCACGTACTCCGTCCTCCGCTCTGACCGCCCACCTCTCTCACTTCTCTTTTCCGAGGAGTCCTGAAAGGAACGAGATTAGCGTGTATCAGTATATTGATATCTATCAGGCGTCTTCAAAGTATCCCTATTCCGGAGATGATACTTATTCTGTGGGGTCTCCGGTTGCGGAGACTGCCCACCATCTTTTTTAGGTGTTTGCTGTTTCTAGTCCCAGCGCTTTTTTGAAGCCTCAGGTTGATGCTGTTTAGCATTATCTTTATTATTTTTACCCTGTATCTGGGGTTTCTGTGGTCTAGCACCTAGGCTATCTCGACCAATACTAGAATATGTTTCCGCTATTATTCTCGGAAGTTCCTGCTCCTGATTGAGCAGCGGAACATCCCGAAGACGCATTCGCACCGCTAGCGCTACTGCCTCTCCTTTGAGATTACTCAAAATAATAGAAAAACTGTGGCAAAATTGCCCATCAACTGCATGCCCAAGTCTAAGGCAGGGGCAGCCCCATATTCATCTTGAATTTGTTTAAGCACGTCCGGTAAATTAGCTAATGTCGGTGTACCGTGTGCCGTAGTGTAGAGCGCGGCAAACACCGTGCCCCAGGTATTACAAAGGTCCACCGGAGGAACCATCCCATACGGCAAACACATCGTCAAAATTCTATGTTTATCCTGAGGTCCCGTATGGGGAAATACTGCTTCCAGCGTATTAATTTTTTGCGCCAGCCAAAATGGAGTCTCCTCTCGTTTAGCCGGTACCTTACCCATAACAGAGTGTACAGTGGCCGGATTAATACCCGGAATCACTGCCTGTGGGTGCGCTGGAGCAGCACGCGCTGCATTTGTATTTAGGGGCATATTTATACTCTGTTTGCGTCCGGAATTGCGTCGTTTGTTTTGACGCAATTCCGACGCAAAACTAACTTCATATTTATACTTTGGCGTTAGACGCGTCTAGCGCCAAAGTCCATGGAGTTTGCGTAATTTTTTAGCGTGGACACCTACTTTGCGTTAATGATATGCAAGGTAGGCGTTCCCGTCTAAAAAATTGACTCCGAGGCATGTGCGCCGTATTTACACTCCCGGGCAAAATTCACGCCCGGGAGTGGGCGGGTCAAAAAAAATGACGTCCTGCCGCTTTTGCGCCGTTTTTTAGCGCCTGGACAAGGCAGACGTTAAGGGACCTGTGGGCTTGTAAGGAGCCCAGAAGTGCCCTCCCATGCCCCCAGGGACCCCCCCTGCCACCCTTGCCCACCCCAGGAGGACACCCAAGGATGGAGGGACCCATCCCAGGGACATTAAGGTAAGTTCAGGTAAGTATTTTTTTTTTATTTTGTAGTGGCATGGGGGGGCCTGATTTGTGCCCCCCTACATGCCACTATGCCCAATGACCATGCCCAGGGGACAGAAGCCCCCTGGGCATGGCCATTGTGCAAGGGGGCATGACTCCTGTCTTTGCTAAGACAGGAGTCATTTCAATGGGGGTTGGGAGTCGAAAGAAATGGCGCAAATCGGGTTGAGGCGAAAAATTTGCCTCAGCCTGACTTGCCCCATTTTTTGTCGCCCAAGCTCCATATTCCCCTACGCCGGCGCTGCCTGGTGTACGTCATTTTTTTTCACGCACACCAGGCTGCGCCGGCGGCTAACGCCGGCTAACGTCATTGAATAAATACGGCGCCCGCATGGCGCTTCAGAATGGCGTTAGCCGGCGCTAATTTTTTTGACGCAAAACTGCGTTAGCGCAGTTTTGCGTCAAAAAGTATAAATATGGCCCTTAGGGCCGTATTTATACTCTGGTTGCGCCGAATTTGCGTCGTTTTTTTCGACGCAAATTCGACGCTAAACTAACGCCAACTAACGCCATATTTATACTATGGCGTTAGAGGCGTCTAGCGCCAAAGTTCCCGGAATGTGCGTCATTTTTTAGCGTGAACCCCTTCCTTGCGTTAATGATATGCAAGGGAGGCGTTCCCGTCTTAAAAAATGACTCCCAGGCCTTTACGTGGTATTTATACTCCCGGGCAAAAGAGACGCCCGGGAGTGGGCGTGGCTAAAAACGGCACATTTGCGCCGCTTTTTAACGCCTGGGTCAGGCATGGCGTTAAGGGACAAGTGGGCTCAAAATGAGCCCAGAGTGCCCTCCCCTGCCCCCAGGGACCCCCCCTGCCACCCTTGCCCACCCCAGGAGGACACCCAAGGCTGGAGGGACCCACCCCAGGAACATTCAGGTAAGTTCAGGTAAGTATTATTTTTATTTTTTTTTAATAATTTTTTTTGGCATAGGGGGGCCTGATTTGTGCCCCCCTACATGCCACTATGCCCAATGACCATGCCCAGGGGACAGAAGTCCCCTGGGCATGGCCATTGGGCAAGGGGGCATGACTCCTATCTTTACAATGATAGGAGTCATGTTGATGGGGGATGGGCGTCGTTAAAAAATGGCGCAAGTCGGGTTAAGACGATTTTTTTGCCTCAACCTGACTTGCCCCATTTTAAGACGCCCTAACGTCATTTTTGCCCAACGCCGGCGCTGCCTGGTCTACGTGGTTTTTTGCCACGCACACCAGGCAGCGCCGGTCTGCTTGCGCCGGCTAACGCCATTCCATAAATACGGCGGCCGCATGGCGCTTCAGAATGGCGTTAGACGGCGCAAAATTTTTTGACGCAAAACTGCATTAGCGCAGTTTAGCGTCAAAAAGTATAAATATGGGCCTTAGTGTCTGCATTACAAACTGAGCTAATCGTCTATATGTAGCCGTTAAGTCTGTATAGAAACGACGAACTTCAACCACTGCCAATTGAGCAACCGCAGGATGAGGTGTATATGTAGCCAATAAAGGCCAGGTAGGACCATCATTACTCAATGGACCTAACCTAACTTGTGCAACTGTGTGTGGGAGGGCGCCATCAAGCCAATTATGGTGTTCTTGATAAGATAGAGGTATTTCTAAATAAGCGTAAGCCCTGTATTGTCCAGGGACGTTCGCAACAGTGTATTCGTGAAAAGTATTTGTACCCCCATCCACTGCTGGAAATCCGACGCAAGAATAAAAAAGATCAGTTCTATAGGCTGCATTGGCGTCCACCACAAAAGTGACTGGACCCCCCTGGACCGTCAGTCCATGTGCCAACAGATGTCCTGTGAGCGGTTGACGCATATTTATTGCAATATTCACTAGATTAGGATTCGCCATTTATAAAAAATAGCTCCAGGTCAGAGAAGGCACACCAATATCGGGGTTTTCCTTTCAAAGTTCAAGCTTGAACAACCAACCACTAAGCAATAGGAAGCACCTATCCCGTGGCGGCGGAAAGCCTCAGCCCCACCGACGTCTCCGTATACGGAACCGAGGAGTCAAAATATATATGAGACCAAGAGAGTCAGTCAGACCTAAACATTAGAGCCAGACCAAACGTTGGCGGCGCCATGTCGCGTGGGCTCTCATTATTCTAAATGAGACTACTGGATTTCTAGGCGGCAGGATCTATAACGGTGTGGGGGACTGAGTCTGACCCACGTGTAAAGAACTCTGTCACCCTAAATCCGGCTTTTGCTCCGGCTAACTAGCAGTGCCTCATTTTTCCCATGAGGAAGGAATGATTTGGCAGCCGAGGGCCATGACATGTTTGGAACTTCTCAGGGAAGTCGTGGTCACTCAGATCCAAACCAACTCTCTTATTTCCAATATGATCTCATATACAAATGACAAAGACAGTATAAGTTTTATATAATATTTTTAATAAAACGACTGTATTTTAGATATTAAGGCGTGAGCCGCAATAACCAGAACGATACAACACAGTAGGATTGAAATAGTCACCAGGAGAGTAAAACATAAGAACAAAGCTATCATATTGTCTAACAGTTTCTACTCTCCCTCTGCTTGTTCTATTTAGAGCACAGCATGTTAAGCTTCTAGCTTGCCTGTCAGAATCACTGTGGAGACATCAGACCTAATACCTGAGCAAAGACCTGTGATCTTGGTTCAGCATCTGCAACAAGGCAGTCAGCGTCTAGTTGTGGTTCCCTGGTCGGAATCTCCCTCTTGCGTGTATTGGGACAAGGAAGTGATTTTATAACTAACATGTCATCGTGATCACAAAATGTCCCTACGCAGGAATGCCAAGTCTAAACTCCTACCACGTCTATCGGCAATGTACCAGACTGTATCCTTGACTGAAGCACAGAGTAAATGTTATGGAGAACTCCAGTGCTGAAGTAGCCAAAACAGTGTGATATGAATAACAAAACAACACCATAGAACTGGCTATTCGAAAAATAACAGTACGAAGCCTAATAAAAAGCATGTAGAGCAAAGTGCACAGAGGCTCTAAGCTGTCAGCAAATGAATAAAATATATTCAGGACAAAGTGCACAAAGGCCTAAAGCCTAAAGCTAAAGCGCAACGAATACGTAAAACTGACCACACTACAACATGGCTTGGAAGGGGTAGTCTCCCCAAGCCACTGGTATGCTATGAAGGGCACATTTGGTGCCCTCCTTGCATAAACCAGTCTGCACAGGTTCAGGTACCTCCAGTCCCTGTTCTGGTGGTAAACTGGACAAAGGAAAGAGGAGTGGCCACTCCCCTGTCCATCACTACCTCAGGGGTGGTGCCTAGAGCTCATCCAGAGGGTCCCTTGATTCTGCCATCTTGAATCCAAGGTAGGCAGAGGCCTCTGGGAGCATCTGAGTGGCCAGGTCAGGCAGGTGATGTCAGAGCCCCCTCTTGTTAGGTGGTCACCTGGCTAGGTGACCAATCCCCTTTGAGGGCTATTTAGGGTCTCCCTCTTGGGTGGGTCCTCAGATTTGACTTGTAAGATTCCAGCAGGACTCCTCTGCAATGTCTACTTTGACTTCTGGCCACTGGAACCGCAACTGGAGTCCATAGGAACCTACAATCTGTAGCTACAAGAATGACTCTACTCTGCAAAATTGTTTCTCCGGCTCCTTCCAGCAACTGCAACATTTCCCCAGCTGTGCATCCTCTGAGGCCAGCAAGTCTTCAGTCTGCACAAGAAGCAAGAAGGAATCTCCCTTGAAGTGAAGAGAGTAATTTCCCTCCATCCGCTGGCACCAACTGTAACGACCTCCAGCTGCGTGGATCTCCTCTCATCCTGAGCTGCATAGTTCCTGCATCATGGGTGGTGGTCCGGAGTAGCCCCCTTGGGCTCTCTGTCAGCTTTCCATCTTTGGGGAAGATAAGCTCTTGCCTTCCCATGCAGGACAGTGCCACCATGCACATTGTCTCTTGCAGCTACCCAGGCTTGTTGGCATTTCCTCCAAGGAATCTTCAGGCTCCATGTAGCCCTAGCCCCCAGCACTCTTCCCTGGGATGCACAGCCCTTTGCGTGCTTCTTCTGCGACGTGGGACCTCTCCTCAGGTGGGCTGGGTGGGCCTGTATGCGACTCATGGGCTCCTTACTGTAGGTCTTCTGGGGGGGGCTGCCTCCTCGTTGTGTCCTAATTTGTGTTGCTAAAGTTGCCCTAAGTGGGAAGAGTATGTCCAGACGTGGGTCCCTTGCACACTGTGCCAGTGGATTCAAGCTAGCCTGGCTGATGAAGGGTGATACCCTGAAACCAGTCCCAGAATGCTTGTTTCCGGTCCAGGGAGGACTTGGCTTGGCAGTTCGGGCTGGACTGTTCCCATGAGGAACAGGGTCAAGACTGATTTGCATATGGCTGGGTCTAAACTGGGGTGGCATGGTGAGCATATGAACAATGGATTAAACCCAGATCTGTGACTGAGGGTGAGTGTTTGCATTGTTCAGCACTCCGTCCATCATTATTTTGTTTTGCTAAAGTTGCCCTAAGTGGGAAGGCTATGCCCAGACGTGGGTCCCTTGCTCAGTGTGCCACTGGATTCAAGCTAGCCTGGCTGATGAAGGGTGATACCCTGAAACCGGTCCCAGAATGCTTGTTTCTGGTCCAGGGAGGACTTGGCTTGGTAGTTCGGGCTGGACTGTTCCCCTGAGGAACAGGGTCAAGACTGATTTGCTTATGGCTGGGTCCAAACTGGGGTGCCATGGTGAGCATAAGAACAATGGATTAAACCCAGATCTGTGATTGGGGATGAGTGTTTGCATTGTTCAGCACTCTGTCCATCAGTGTTTTGTATTGCTAAAGTTGCCCTAAGTGGGAAGGGTGTGCCCAGACGTGGGTCCCTTGCTCACTGTGCCACTGGATTCAAGCTAGCCTGGCTGATGAAGGGTGATACGCTGAAACCCCATGCCTGCAGTACCTTTAATGTCCACTAGAGGTCACTGTTCTGCTAAAGAGCTACCTGGTGCTATATGCACACAAGGGCACTTTTAAGTGCTACTACTGGAGCTGTTTCCTGCTGAAGATACCTGCCTGCTGTGGACCTTCACCTGCCTGCTGTGGACTTCACCTGCCTGCTGGAACCGCCTGCTGGATCTGCTTGCCTGCTGAAGAACTTCCTTGCCTGCTGGAGTTGCCTGGCTGCTGAGGGTTCCCTACCTGCCTGCCTGCTTGCTAAGAGGACTCCCTGCCTGCCAAGCTTCCCTGCCTGCCTGAAGGAAACCACTACCAGCCACCAGGGACAGGCCTGAGGAGTACCTACCTGCTGCAGCTCCCTGAAGGACCCTTCCCAAGGCACGCCACAACAGCACAGACAGGATGAGCAGACTGCTGAACCCCTGGTTCCACAACACAGTGAAACTGCAGAGGAAGGTGGAATCTGATGGCTGCACACCGGAGCTCAGCAGGAAGACCTTCACAGAGCTGATGGTGACCAAGATGGGGTTCACAGTAGCAGAGATCTGGTGCATAATGTCGGATGCACCCAAAGGCACATACCTGCTGACTTTCATGTCAGAACAAATCTGCAGGAGATACTGGCAGATGTGCTGGTCAAGACAGGACGAAAAACCCTTCTCTGACTTCCACCTGGAGTGCCAACTCGTGATGGAGGTCAAGAGGATGACCGTGCATGTCTACAACCCGCACGTCAACATCCAGGACCTGGCCACCTTCCTACGCCGCCACTGCACAGTGACGAAAGAACCCTCCCGCAACCTGGACAGTGATGGCATATGGGATGGTAAATGGACAGTCATGGTGAAGCTGAAAGAGGACCCGGCCGCCCCGGATGGAATCCATCACCCTCCTTCCAGCTTCTCCCTAGGCCACGACTCGGTCTACCTCTACTACCCCGGGCAGCCCAAACTGTGCAACAAGTGCAGTAAAGCGGGCCACACTGCTAAAGACTGCACAGTGCAAGTGTGCAAGAACTGTAAAAGGGAAGGACACACAGCCAGGGCATGCAAAGAAGAAGCCCCCTGCAACCTCTGCGGGGCTGTGGGCCACCGTTTCAAAGACTGCCCGCAAAGAGTCAAGTCCTACGCCCAGGCAGCCAAACCTCCTTGGAGAGCAACACAAGAGGAGGCTGCTGCGGCCAGCCCTCCAGTCCCAGTCCCGAGAAAGACCAAGGAAACTGGGAGGAGGAAAGGCCCCAGGCAGGAGCAAGCCAAACCTGACCAGGGCTCCACCCAGGCCCTGGAGCCACAGAGCACAGAAAAAGAAATGCCTGCCATCCCCGAGAGTGGACCAATAGACAACGCTCCCCAAACTGCCTCTGAGATCCAGGAAGAAGGAGCGCAGGAAAAGGAGGCACAGTCCCCCACAAGAAACAAGACAAGGAAGAAACACCTGAGCAACCACAACCCCTACTCCGATCCCGAGGAGTCAGAGGAAGAGGAGCAACCAGAGAATGAGGGTCCAGACGACCAACTGGAGCAGGTGACCAAGGTGCTGCAGGAAATGAGGGCGCTAGCCAGTGTCATGGAGGCGTCCCCACCACCATCACCAGCATCAGTCGAGCAGGAAGAGGCCTCCATGGAGGAGGAAGAGGAAAACCGACCCGCTAACCTGGAGGAGGAAGAGCCCGAGACCAGCCAGGTGGGCAAGGCAGCCTCAGAGAAGCACCAAGCAACGGTGGCCAAGACAACAGTCCCCGCACCGGAGACCCTCCAGGAGCCTAACCAGCCTTGTAAGTAGCCTTGTCACTGTGTATAAACAGCTAATTACTCTGACTTGATAGTTAGTATTTAAGCCTAAGTTAAACTCTTAAACACTAATTAAGATGGCTATTTCATTGGTTTCCATAAATGTGAGAAGAATCTGAGACAAGCGTAGATGTGCTAGCACCTTGAACTTTCTTGCCAGCCAGGAATGTGATGTGTACATGATTCAAGAATGCTCCATCCCTTTTGCAGCTTCATATACACACCAAGAACAGCAGTGGCCCTTTGGGCCTTCCTTTTGGTCTGGGGGAAACAGCAGTAGGTCTGTAGGAGTCGCTACCTTAGTCAGAGGGAGGTGCTTCGCAATGGACTTGGACACCGAGCTGGAAGGCGGCAGGGCTCTTGTCGTTGACGGCTCATGGGCAGGAGAACCAGTTAGACTGATCAATGTGTATGCGCCTTCTGATGTAGGTGAGAGGCGGGAGCTGTTCCAGCACCTCAGACCACAGCTGGTCACCTCAAGAACAATCATGATGGGTGGGGATATCAACTGTATCCTAGAAAGTGGTGGTCGATGTGGGACCAGGGCTGGGGAAGGATGGATGGATGATGCCGCGAAACTCCTGGCAGAGATGGTGGGTGAGGCCTCCCTGACAGATGCCATTGATTCCATGGGGCCAGATGCCAGATACTTCATCTGGAGCCACCCTGATGGATCCGTGCGCTCCAGGATAGACATTGTTTTCACCTCTAAATCGGTGAGGATCAGGCAACACTCCATGGTAACAGTGCATTTCTCTGATCACAGGGCTATCAGGTTTCAGGGGGAAATAACAGGAAAGTTCCTGACAGGCCCAGGCACTTGGAAGCTGAATAGTTCTCTGCTGGGGAGAGAGGATGTACAAGAGGAGCTGAGGGACCTTACAGTGAGTGGCAAGACATGAAAGACACCTTCCAGTCCATAGGGGAATGGTGGGAGTGTGTGAAAGGCAGGATGCAGGACTTCTTTAAGAACATGGGCAGGAAAGCAGCAAGGGGGAGAAGGAAGGAGTTCAGTAGACTGCAGCAACAGCTGCAGGAACTGCACGACCTCCAACTCCGGGGATATGACATCATGAACCCTCTGGAGGCAGTCAAGAATAAGCTGAGCAAGCACTTTCATGACAAATCCAGGAGGATTATCTTCCATTCTAAGGTGGAGAATCTGGAAAAGGGGGAGAAATGCAACTCCTTCTTCTTTAAGAAAATCCACTCCGCAGACACCCTGGTTCAACTGCGCAACAGGGAGGGAACTTTGTGTGACACCAAGGAAGACATTAGGAAGGCTGTGACAGACTTCTATGGGGACCTCTACTCAGAGAAGAGATCAGATGGGGATCAGGCAGAAAAGTGTTTGTCAGGTATCCCGAGAAAGGTTTCCTCACCAGCAAAGGAAGTCCTGAACGCACCCCTCACTCTGGAGGAGCTGCACCTTGCAGTTAAATCCTTCAAGTCAGGAAAGACACCAGGTAGTGACGGTCTACCAATTGAATTCTGCACTTCACTGTGGGACCTAGTGGGACCAGACCTTCTGGAGCTGGATGAGGAGATGGAGCAAGAGGGAGTCATGCCCCACACATTAAGGGAAGGAATGATTGCGCTCCTGTATAAACATAAGGGGGAGAGATGTAACCTTAAAAACTGGTGTCCCATCTCTCTCCTGAATGTGGACTACAAGATCCTGGCAAAGAAAATGGTGAATAGACTCAAAGGCGCTATGGGAGAGATAGTTCACCCAGACCAGACCTGCGAGGTTCCAGGACGCAGGGTCACGGACAGCCTAGCACTGATCAGGGACACGATCCAGTACATCACGGACCGGAATATTCGTGCTGCGCTGGTCTGTCTCGATCAGGAAAAGGCCTTTGACCGTGTCTCCCATGAGTTCATGGGGAGGGTACTGCAGGGCTTTGGGCTGGGGGATCGGTTCTGCAATTATGTTAGAATAATGTATACAGACATCTTCAGTTCAGTCATGGTAAATGGTTGGAAAACAGACCCCTTTCCTATCTGGTCTGGGGTAAGACAAGGCTGCCCGCTCCCGCCCTCTCTTGTTTGTTTTGGTTATAGAGCTACTCGCGGAGTACATCAGGAAGAACCCAAACATCAGAGGGATCCCGACACCAGGAGATGCAAAGAAAGAAGTCAAGTGCACGCTGTACATGGACGACGTCACCCTCTTCAGCACGGATGGGAAATCGGTCCAGTCCCTGCTGGAGGCATGCAAGGACTTTGGCAAAGCATCAGGAGCAAAGATCAACGTGGACAAATCACAGGCAAAGCTCTTCGGCTGCTGGGACCTATGTAACGAGCCTCTCCCTTTCCCCATTGAGGCAGGACTGGTAAAGATCCTTGGTATCTGGTTTGGGGGACCAGGAGCAGCGGCGAAAAGCTGGAACGAACGCCTGGCCAAAGTCAAGCAGAAACAGGGCTTCTGGAGCTTGAGACACCTGAGCATTGAAGGAAAGGCTCTGGTGCTCAGGAACGACTCACTGCCCATGCTGCAGTATGTGACACAGGCCTGGCCACTCCTGGCCAACATAGCATGGGCTGTGAACAGCATGGTTTTCTACTTTGTTTGGCACTCAAGGATGGACAGGGTGAAAAGGTCAGTCATGCACAAGGAGCAATGTAAGGAAGGGAAGGCAGTCCCTGACATCCCGACAATCCTCAGAGCCTTCTTTGTGTTGGGCTGCGTCCGAATAACCCTGCTGAACGAGAACAAGGACCACTCAGCCTACAGGGTCTTCTGCGTCTTCCTGCTCCCCGTATGGACAAGACTGGGGTGGGGAGGCGTGGCCGGCAGCCGATGAGGCTGCAAGCTTAGAGCGGAGCTCCGGGGCTGGGATTGGGGCCCGGCAGACATTTATATCACGCAGAGCTCACCGTTTTAACTGTTGAACACCGAGGCCCTTCCCGGAGGTCTGCTGGATGCAGAGGGGGAACGTCCCGGAAGATTTCACCCCCATAAAGACGTTTTTCTGTGAAACCATCGGACGTCCGAAGGGAAATTTCGGAAAACAAAATGGCGACCACGGTGTTCGCAGCGACCACCGAAGAACCAAAAGAGAAATAAAAACCCTGGGCGGTTGCAGCAACCGGAGGCCGAATGCTGCAACTGGAGAAGCTCGCTGGGGGTGTTGAAACCCCAGATTGAACACAGGAGCCCGATGAGTGCAGAGGCGTGAGTGCAGGGGAGAGCATTGGAGCCCCGCCAGGGCACAGAAAACGAACAGGAATCGGACCGCTGTGCAACCATAGCAGAAAAGGCAGCCAGCCCCTGGGACCCCTAAGACCCGTAAAAAGAGGTAATTAAGTCACCGGGGATTCCGCCGCATTTCCAGTCTGAGCTAAATTGAAATCACCCGTTGGTGACTCAGTGAGGGGGGAGGAGCGGGCCCACCCAGCTGCAGGAACCCTGATTGATACGAGTCCACAGAGGCCCGCAAACCCGTTGAGCACCCCTCTGGGACCCGAAGCGGCAGACGGGGAGGGAGAGCTGGAGCAGGATATCCCCCTCCAGCTCCTGCACATTAAGGAACATGTGACATTACTCACAATGTTGGACCGACAAATAACATCGCCTGCTCCTTGACTCACCACCCTACGCTCGAGTTGTATTATGACCAAATCGGAAAGCATCCGGCCCGGCGAATAGAGAGATCCTACAATACACCCCCGGGTAACCCAGAGAAGAACAACGCCAATACACATCTTCCGAAGGGCTAAAATTTACCCCCCGGAGGCCAACTAGATATACGAAACTCTGATCTCTAGGGAGCACGAGCCACTGCATCAAATTCGGGATCTCTAAGAACATTCAAACAATATCTGCAAAAGAGGACACGGAATGGAAAAAGGGGAGGAGCCCTTCCCCCCCCCCAGTGATTGAAACCTGTGGATGGAGGAAGTTTGCAGCGATTAAGGAGATCAAACTAGGCTGAAACCGGCAACTTGGGCCCCTGTGTCGATCTCGACATACAAAACATCTTCCTCAGTCATAGCACATTTTTAATCATGGGGAAACCTTAGAAGCGAGAAGACCATGCTCAAACGGAATGTGCAAATGTGAACCAACCCACCCAACCCTCCAGCCAGGATTGCTCAGGCAGCCCGACCCCTCAAGAAACAACGCTAGACACGGTCCTCCTAGCTATTAAAGAATCTTGCGAAGCACTTGAGGGAAAGATTGATATTCTATCGTCGGACCTCTCACTACCACGGGACGACCACCGCAAACTGAAAGAGAGAGTGGGCGCGAATGAAAAATCTCTAACCACAATCGACCTTACGCAGCAAACAACATCTAAGGAAATGGCGTATTTGTCCTCCCGAATTAAGACATTAGAAACTAGAGCAGAAGATGCTGAAAATCGAGCACGTAGGAACAACCTCACACTTATCGGAGTGCCCGAAGGCTCGGAAACCTCAGCAACCAGTACTGAAGCCTTCCTGGAAGAATGGATTAGAAACACCGTAGCACCGGAGGGCTTTTCAGCTTACTTTGCAATAGAAAGAGCACATAGGATCTCCAACAGAGCACCTCCTCCGGGGGCTAGACCGCGCCCAATCATAGCTAAATTGCTGCACTACAAAGACCGGGACTAATCCAAGATGGCGGCCGGATTTCCCGGCTGATCGCCACTACCGCTCTAGCCCACCTCCAGATCACATGCGGCTCCCATTCACCTGCGAAAGCCGCTGATGCTGTGCGCCTGCAACACGGACCGCTGCGGGCGCTTCACGGCTTTCTGGCGGCCCCTGCTAGGATCGGGGCCACGTCGGCAAGCACCAGAGGGCCCCACAAGAAGATGCGAGCGCGGCACTCGCCCTACACCCGCGCTCCTGCTCCTCTCGACCGAGCACGACCCCTGACGCTTCTTGGCAACATTGGCTGGCTTGTGGGGTGTGTGGGATGCCCTGATGGCGCCGAAGCTAAGCAGGACCCCTCGCTCCTTACGGGCACGGCAGAACCAAGATCCAGGAGGAACCAGAAAGGACAAAAAGCTACCGGTCCCCGGATTGAAGGAGCACAGCAATCCTCAAGTGAAAGGGGGCCTGCATAAAAAAACCGACATGGAAAAAGACACCAGGTACTCTGTTCCAACAATGTTTACTAGCGTGATGCGGCTTAAGCAAATGTCCACGGAAAAGGCTGTATGTGATTCGCAATCTAACGTGCCAGGAGTCAATGATGAGCAGGTACCTGTTGCATCTACATCTCTTGAAGTACTCACTCCTATATGCAATGCAGGGGGGAGGGAGACACCCAGTGGAGAGACTGATAGTACAAGTCCAGGAAAGAGCGGGGAGGTGGTGCCCCCCCCCCAATGGGGTGTGAGAAATTATCTGAGCAGGAACTCAAAGATTCAAATCAGGGGCCTCAGGAATCTAATCCAGAGAAATGTGAAAAACAACCTTGTACGTTAAGCTGCAAGTTAAACTCGCAACAAGCTGAGGGTATGGCCAAGTCCCCAACGACATATGAGACTACCCCCCCAGCTCCAGTCCAGAGGGGGAAAGAGGCGAAACCAGAAAACATTGATCAGGGGCCATTAGATACAGCAGAAAACTTTTTTTCTCTCTCCGATCAGTCTAGAGACTCAGACTTAGACGAAGAAATCCCTTTAACAGACTCAGATATTGAGAGTAGCTCTGCAGCAAGTATCTGGGTATCTAATTACTCAACATGTAGAAGAAAATCAGTCGAGCAAACTGATGTTAGGAGTAGTTCAGGGGCCAAGCTTAGGAGAGACCTGCTTAAGCCTCAAGAGGAGGATGGTGAAATGCAGTGGGACTATACGGCCACCCAACAGGCTTTTTCGAAAAGTGATTCGGCTTGCAGTACTCTAGTGCCCCCTTCCATGGGTGGCCCTGCAGAGCCTCCCTCGTTGGATCTTATCTACAGGACAATGGTTCAGAATCATGAACAGGCACAGAGGGAGAGCAGGAAAATGAAAGCAGCAAACAGACAGTTACAATTATCCATTAAAAAAGTGGGCAAATCTTGCCAGGACATTGGTGTACGCATCACCACCATGGAGACTCGAACTGAGGAGCTGGAAAGCGAAGTGAAAGCAGCAACAGCACAGACGACGACACAAGGACAGCAGATCTCGGATATTCAATGGAGGCTGGAAGATTCGGAAAACCGCCAGCGGCGGAATAACTTGAGGATTTTGGGTATTGCAGAGGACCTTGAGGGGCAGGATACTAGGGCCTACATAGCTTTACTTTTTAAGAAAGCATTCCCAGACCTGATTGGGTGGGATTGGGAAAAGGAGATTCAGAGAGCACACCGTTTTCCGCTAATGAAGAAAAAACAAGCCTTGACCTCTTCCGGTAGAGACCAGAGCTATACACTGGCTATTATAGTGTATTTTGGTAATTTTTTACTGAGACAGGCTGTGTTTGAAAAAGCTTGCCCCAATTCAAAGGTGATGGTGGAGGGTGTATCATTCTTTAGTAGGCCAGACTTTGCTCATGCCACTGTAGAGAGACGGTGGCGACTCAGGCAGATGATTGCTCAATTCCAAGAGTTGGGGGCGGAAGCCTACTTGTTAAGCCCTGCACGTCTAAAAGTTGTCTATAAAACAACTATAAGATTTTTTCGCTCAGAAATTAAAGCAGGAGAATATGTACAGCAACTGAAAACTGGTCAAGGGCAGGGGGTACGGGAGAAGGGGGGGGAGGGCTTGCCGTAAATAGCCGTTTATATATAAATGTATGTAAATGTATGTGATACTGATTGGGGGTAGGTAAACTCCCCCCGCACTCCGCTCTCTACTCTCCCATATTTTTTTTTTCTTTTTTTTCTTTTCATGTATCTCTTTTTGGCCTTTTCTTTTCTTTTTCTCTTTGAATTGTTTATTGATCAAGGGTTTCGATCGGGAGGGTGAAGAAGAGGGGCCGCGGGTAAGGATTGGTAATAGATGTGTGAAGGTTTTTTTTTACGTATGGGTGGGCTAACGGGAGCGGGACTGGCAAATACCATCTTACAGGCTCAGGAGCCTGGCGATTCCATTTGTAGGGGTAAGGGTTGGGGGGTGGGTTAAAGGAGGGTGGGGGGGTCACAGGGACAAAAAGGATAATGGGACACACAGCAGGGGGAGTGGGAATAACTCTCATCAGTGGAAAAAGGGACAGGGTGTGAAAGCAGCAAATTTGAATGGGGCATACAGGGGAGCCAGAAGGACCAACATCCATGAAAATAGGACAGTTAAGTGAAATACGTATTGCCACAGTGAATGTTTGTGGGCTCAATAATAACAAAAAACGGCAGCTTGTAGGAGAGGTTTTCAAGTCATGGAATGTCGATATTATTTGTATGCAGGAAACACATATCCCAGTTACACAAAAGCAACTAATGGAGTTTTATGGCTGGAAGCTAGCGGTTTTTACACGACAACACACAACCACTAGAGGGGTCGCGATATTAACTCGGATCAGTACTTTGGTTATACATAAACAATTCGCTGATAAACTCGGCAGGCTGGTTCTGTTGGAATGTTCGGCTAAGGGGCTAAGGTTCACTCTATGTTCTATTTATGGATCCAACACAGATGATCCAGAGATACTGGATTGGCTTAAT
Organism: Pleurodeles waltl; assembly: GCF_031143425.1. Taxonomy (NCBI): domain Eukaryota; kingdom Metazoa; phylum Chordata; class Amphibia; order Caudata; family Salamandridae; genus Pleurodeles; species Pleurodeles waltl. The sequence continues at coordinate 1,006,045,017 of NC_090443.1, read as the reverse complement.
TTAGAACTTACGACCTGGGCAACACCTATCATAATGTGTGGAGATTTCAATATACATTTAGATAATAAAGAACCCATTCAGGAACAAACACTCTACCTGGGTAGAAAGAATAAAGTCTTTAGGGCACTTCAATCATTGGCCATTAATCATGGCTTGATCGACGTCTGGCAGCTGTGTTGCCCGCAGGACTCAGGGTTCACCTTTTTCTCTGCCCCGCATAAGAAATTAGTTAGGTTAGACTACTTTTTTGTGACAGCCTTTCTACAAAACCAAATAAGGATCAACAGACTTCCTAGAATCATATCAGACAACAACCCATTGGTTTTGGCTTTAGAGATTGGGAGCCTAGATCTTGGACATTTGATAGGGCACTATTAGCCGATCCAGGGTATATCCAAAAAATGAAGGAATGGATCCCGGAATTCTTTAAGATAAATCAGGACTCCGCTTCTTGCCAGACAGTTTGGGATACATTCAAAGCTGCTGTCAGAGGAGAAACCCTGAGCTATGGGTTAAGAAAGGAGAAAATACGCATGGATCAGCTAAAATTAATTCAGCCAAAGCTGGTTAAAGCAGAGCAGCGACTAGGTGAAGTGATCCGCAGCGGAGTTGAGATCGCAGACATTCTGTGTGAGGGGAATATCATTAAGGCAGAAGCCACTAAGATTTTTATGGATAAGGCTGCTGCAAAATTTTTAGTATATCGCCAAAAATGCTATGAGTATAGCGGGAAAGTGGGCCAACAGCTGGCCTTAAGAATGAGACAAAAGCAGGTATTTGGGAACATTAAAAGTTTAGTGAATGAAGAGGGGCGGATGGTACACAACGGTCCAGAGATTATGGAAGTTTTTAGACGATTCTATCAAAAATTATATACCCAGGAAGAACAGCCCCAAGAAGAGGAAGGGATCAATGCTATGGGCAATGAGATATCAGATCAGTTAAGAGAGGAAGATAAGGCAGCTTTAGAAGTACCTATGACATTGGAGGAATTGGAGATAGCAACTCACGCCTTGGCAAGCGGGAAGGCGGCAGGGGGGGATTTAATTCCACTGGAATTCTACAAAGTTTTTTTTGTGGAGATATGTAAACAGTTGCTTAATTTATTTATTGAAGTACAAGCAGGGGTTCCTCAACCGGCCTCCTGGGGGGAGGCTAAGATAGAAGTCTTTTTGAAAAAGGATAAGGAACCCACGCAGCCTGGTTCATATCGCCCAATTTCTTTAATTAACAGTGATGCCAAAATTTATGCTAAAATACTTGCCAGTCGTCTGAGTTTGGTAATCTCAGGTTTAGTATCTCCATGGCAGCATGGTTTCATCCCGGGGAAGAGCACGGCAGACCATATAAGACGAGTAATCACGCTACTTGATGTTAGTGCAACAGCCAAGCTTCCCATGGCAGTAATCTTGCTAGATGCGGAAAAAGCTTTCGATCGGGTTCACTGGCCCTTTTTATGGTCTGTCTTGCGTAAAAACAACATCGATCCCGGGTTTGTTAAAGCAATTCAACAACTTTACCACAAACCAACGGCTACGATACAAGTTGCCGGGCTAAAGTCGACCTCAATCAGTATCCAGAGAGGTACTCGACAAGGGTGCCCGTGTTCACCACTGCTTTTCGCACTATATATTGACCCCTTGATCAGGAGAATGATCAGGAATGATCGGATCATTCCAGTCTCATTGAAAGGAGGGTGTACTAAGATTTTAGCATATGCAGATGATATTGCGGTGGTGACCACGGACCCCAGGACTGCTATGTTGGAAATAGAGCAGGAAGCCCTGCAGTTTGGGAAAAGATCTGGCTACTTGCTGAACAAAAGTAAATGTCAAATGTTGGTGAACGACTCAATAGATTTTAAGGATGAGCGGGTGCTGACACAGGTACAATATTTAGGTGTTAAACTCACAGTAAACCTTGACGAAGTTGTGAAAATAAACATGGGCCCGATTTTAACAAAGACTAGGAAAGATCTCGCTCGCATTAATAATCTACATTTGTCACTTATGGGACGTTGCAACGTGATAAAAATTGTCTTTCTACCCAAAATACTCTGGGGCATATTTATAATCCGTTTGCGCCAGAATTGCGTCTTTTTTTTAACGCAATTTCGACGCAAAACTAACTCCATATTTATACTTTGGCGTTAGACGCGTCTAGCGCCAAAGTCCATGGAGTTTGCGTCATTTTTTAGCGTGGACACCTACTTTGCGTTAATGAGATGCAAGGTAGGCGTTCACGTCTAAAAAATCGACTCCGAGGCATGTGCGTCGGATTTATACTCCCGGGCAAAATTCACGCCCGGGAGTGGGCGGGTCAAAACAAATGACGTACGGCCGCTTTTGCGCCGTTTTTTAGCGCCTGCAAAAGGCAGGCGTTAAGGGACCTGTGGGCTCTGAAGGAGCCCAGAGGTGCCCTCCCATGCCCCCAGGGACACCCCCTGTCACCCTTGCCCACCCCAGGAGGACACCCAAGGCTGGAGGGACCCATCCCAGGGACATTAAGTTAAGTTCAGGTAAGTGTTTTTTTTTTTTTTTGTTTGTGGCATAGGGGGCCTGATTTGTGCCCCCCTACATGCCACTATGCCCAATGACCATGCCCAGGGGACAGAAGTCCCCTGGGCATGGCCATTGGGCAAGGGGGCATAACTCCTGTCTTTGCTAAGACAGGAGTCATTTCTATGGGGGTTGGGAGTGAAAAAAAATGGCGCAAATCGGGTTGAGGCGAAAAAATTGCCTCAACCTGACTTGCCCCATTTCTTGACGCCCAAGCCCCATATCCCCCTACGCCGGCGCTGCCTGGTGTACGTCGTTTTTTTCCACGCACACCAGGCAGCGCCGGCGGCTAACGCCGGCTAACGTCATTGATTAAATACGGCGCACGCATGGTGCTTCAGAATGGCGTTAGCCGGTGCTAATTTTTTTGACGCAAAACTGCGTCCCTAGAGATTGGGCAAAACTGGTTCAAACTAATAGAGGGATTGGTTAATAGCTTCATTTGGTCCTATACAAAGCCGCGCCGGGCTTTCCACTATATGACTCTTCCTAGAGAGAGAGGGGGGTGGGCACTTCCCAACTTTAAACTTTATTATCTGCCAGCAGTGCTTCAGTATGCACAGACACTTTATGTCACAGATAGATCCGGGCAAGATGCCCTCCCTTCGATATATACCCTGATTTTGGGCAAAGAAGCAGATGCAGTCTTTCTGTGGATTCTGGAACCCAGCTACTACAAAAAGGTTAAATTTAAGGTAATCTATGCTGCATTTAAGGCATGGACCCAGGTTAAGCGCAAGATAGGTATAGGACGAATCTGCTACTACACTCCCTTGTGGAATACTCCCACGTTTCCGGCGATATTTAAAGACCACTATTGTTTGAGGTGGAGTAACCGGGGTATTCATAAAGTCGGGGACCTTTTTCATTCTGGTAGCCTCTTCCAATCATTTGAGGAACTGAGTGTGGAATTTGCGCTGGAAAAAACAGACTTTTTAAATTTTTTACAGATTAGAGCTTTTCTACTAACTCGTATGACCCAAGGTTGGCACATAGACAAGATTAAACTAATGGAAGTTTCACGACACCCCACTAGCTGCGGCATTAAAAACCTGTATCCGCTGCTTTTAAATGCTATATTGGACGACCAGGTTTTACTTGTTAAAAAATGGGAAGGACGGGTTGGAGCTAAAGAGATAGAGGTTTGTGAATCTATGGAAATGGCACGGACTGTTTTATTGTCTGCGAGCCCGCAAGCTCAACATTTTATGGTATTGTATAATTTATATTATACACCTGCTAAGATTGCGAGCTGGGGTAAAACGATGGGAATCATGTGTCCACGATGTGGTTGCCCGAATGCAGATCTCTGTCATATGTTTTTTCAATGTGTAAAACTGGAAAGTCTGATTACCGGGATATCCGATATATTGAAGAAAATCTTGAAACAGACTATCTATCTGACACCTCAAATGGTTTTACTGGGAGTTGATCATGCAGTCTGTAATAGTCGAGATAGATATTTTCTGTTCATAGCAATGTCGGTATTTCGCAGCTGCATAGCATCTCTGTGGCGTGATGTAGACCCCCCACGATTTAATCAATGGTTTTCACGACTTTTATCTATGTATCACTTGGAGAATAGACTGTATGAACTAAAAGGAGCAGCGGCCGGTAAAAGACTCACTAGAGTTTGGGCACCCCTTTCTGTATGGCTCTCGGGGCCTCGAGAATATGTTAATTAAATAAGTAACCTTATATGAGATCTTTAAAAGCAGAAACTATGACTATTGATTTAGAATAGAATGCATGTTTCCCCTGTATGACAACATTGATGTACTTACGACTTTTTTTTATTTTTGTTTCTCTTCTTTTATGTTGCAAACATGTAACCCGCTGTGTGTTCTAAATAAAAAAAATTAAAAAACAAAGGGCCTTATTTATACTTTTTGGTGCAAAACTGCACTAAGGCAGTTTTGCCCCAAAAAGTTTTGCACCAGCTTGCACCATTTTTTAGCACCAGCTGGGCACCATATTTATGGAATGGTGCAAGCCGGTGCAAAGGGTAGGCTAGCTTTAAAAAAAATGATGTTAGGCAGTTTTGAGTCAAAATAAATGAATCTGACCAGATTAGCATCATTTTTTTATGCTAAGGGGCATATTTATACTCTGTTTGCACTGAATTAGCGTCCGTTTTTTTTTACTCTAATTCAGTGCAAAACTAACTCCATATTTATACTTTGGTGCTAGACCCGTCTAGCGCCAAATTTATGGAGTTAAAGTCATTTTTTGGAAGTGGAAACCTACCTTGCCTTAATAAGATGCAAGGTAGGCGTTCCCGTGCAAAAAAATGACTCTATGGCCTTAACACCATATTTATACTCCCATGTAAAAATGGTGCAAGGGAGGGAGGAGGGGTCAAAAAATGGGGCAAAGCAAGCTTTGCCCCATTTTTTAAGACCTGGGTCAGGGCAGGGGTTAGGGGACCTGTGGGCCTATTTCCAAGGTGAAACACCATGGAATAAGCCCAGAGGTGCCCTCCCCAGGCCCCAGGTGCACCTCCACCCACACCATAGGGACTGCGGAGGATGGGGGACCCTATCCCAGGTAAGTACAGGTAAGATTGTATTTAATTTTATTTTTTTTGTTTAAGTGCCATAGGGGGCCCTGAAATGGGCATGGTAGGTTTAGCACCATAAAATGACGCTTATCTGGTTAGAGTCATTTTTTTTTACTCTAACCTGCCTAAAGTCATTTTTTGGTGCTAAACCCTCTTCTTCTATACTGCCAGCCCCACCCGACTAAAGTCATTTTTTTTTACTCTAGCCTACCCTTTGCACCGACTTGCACCATTCCATAAATATGGTGCCCGGCTGGTGCACAGAAATGGTGCAAGCCGGTGCTAAACATTTTGGTGCAAAACTGAGTTAGTGCAGTTTTGCAGCAAAAAGTATAAATAAGGGCCAATATTTTGTAAGTTTGCGTCATAAAATGACTTTAATGCGGTGCAAAAAAAGTTTAAATCAGGGCCTTGGTGCTAGATGGGTCTAGCACCAAAGTATAAATATGGAGTTAGATTTGCACCGAATTAGAGTAAAAAAAAATGACGCTAATTCGGTGCAAACAGAGTATAAATATGCCGCAGAGTATAAATATGCCCCTAAATATGGCGTTAAGGTCATAGAGTCATTTTTTGCACGGGAACGCCTACCTTGCATCTCATTAAGGCAAAGTAGGTCTCCACTTTCAAAAAATGACTTTAACTCCATAAATTTGGTGCTAGAGGGGTCTAGCACCAAAGTATAAATATGGAGTTAGTTTTGCACCGAATTAGAGTTAAAAAAAATGACACTAATTCGGTGCAAACAGAGTATAAATATGCCCCAAAGACCGGGACTATATTCTCTCCCAGTCACGACAACTAGGCGAAACTCTATGCAAAAACCAGCAGATCATGATCTTTCCGGACTTCACAAGAGAGACCCAGGCGCAGAGGGCCTCCTTCCACAGTCACAAACACATTCTACGAGACAATGGGATAAAGTATGCAATGCTCTTCCCTGCCAAGCTCAGAATAGAACATGAAGGTAAAACACATATTTTCTCATTGCCACAACTGGTGGGGGAGTGGCTGGATGCCCTGAACCTGACTGCCTCAGCTCTGCCCTCTGGACCTCCCCGCGAACCGGGAAAAAAGCGCAGTCGTTCCTCTAAACAGACCACAGGGGCAGCCGCAACAAAACACCAATCCCTTCGGGAGATGCGAGATGCTGTAGAAGCAGCTGCTGCTCTTAGCAAGGGGACCAACCAAAGACCCCGGACCTCCAGCAACCTTTCGGACCCTGACTTGAGCTGCGGGGGCATCGATATCCTCACAAGACACTGCCACTAGCTTACCTATAATAACTCCAGGAACCTCTGAAGAAATGATCTGACTATAAGGTGGGCAGTTCCGCCGGACCGTGAGTATCTAAAAGAAAACTATTAAAACCGACCTTGATCCCCACCCAGCTTTAGCTCCGGGACAATATTTGTAAGACCTTGGGATAAAAGGGAACAATACTTAGAACTAACCATGCTGCGGCCGGGCCCCGGGAGAAGCTCGGGACACGCGCTCTCGGCCCCTACCACGTCACCCACCTATAGGATCTTAGAATAGAAATGTTAACAGTTTGGACGGGAAGAGTTTTTGTAACCGGTCCTGGGGAGTGGGAGTTGGGATTTACGTTTATTCAATTAATCATAGGGGAACATCGTGCACTGAGGCCTAGAGCGGTTAATATCCCTAGATCCAAACACCGGTCAGATTGTTGTAGCAACAAATTACCCCTGGGTCCCTCCCCTAATAATAGCCAACAACTAGTGAAACAAGTTCATGACTTCCAATTACAAGCTAATAACCTGGAATGTCAGGGGGTTAACTTATATAGCCAAGCGATATAAGGTGTACAGCTACATTAAACGCAGAGGGGCACATATTGCTATACTGCAGGAAACCCATTTGCTAGAGCAGGAGGTCATGGCTCTTAGGAAAAGATGGAGAGGCCAAATATTTGCTACCAACTATTCGGCGTTCGCGAGAGGAGTACTAATTTGGATACTCCCTAGCGTCCCATTTCAAGCTCTACACACTCATATAGATAAAGACGGAAGATACGTAGTTATCTCGGGGAGGCTGGATGTAAGAGAAATAACTATAGGGGGCCTTTATGCCCCAAACCAAGATCAAAAGAAATTCCTTGACCCACTGTCTAGGGAGCTGAGCCCGATTCTAGCAAACCTGAAAATGATAGGGGGAGACTTTAACTGCATATCCGATATCAATATGGATAGGTCACACCACCCCCTTTCAAAAACTCAGACTTTAAAAACTGCTAAAGCTTTCTCAGAATGGCAACAACACTGGCAAATTAGAGACTGCTGGAGACACCTCAACCCGCATAATAGAGAATATTCCTATTATTCTGCAGTACACGACCTACACGTAAGACTAGACACAGTACAAGTTTCCCCAGAGCTACAACCCGTCGTAACTTCAACTGAATATCTGAGCCGTACCATTTCAGATCACAACCTCTTACTGGTTTCACTAGCTTGGAATAGAGAAAAACCTGTGATCTCCACATGGAGACTCAGGATAGACACTTTAGAGGACGAGGCCTTTAAACACCACCTTCACAATAGTATCAAAGACTACTTTAAAATAAATGCAGGAACTACATCCTCTAGAGCATTAGAAAGAGAAGCCTTTAAAATAGTAACCAGAGGTAATTGTATTGGGGAAAGTATAGGAGTGCGTAGATCTATCGAATCTGAGCTTAAAAAACTTGAAGACTCCCTAAGAGACACCGAACGCAAGCACCCCTCTCACCCTGAACTGATCTCCCTCTTGCGGGAAACTAAAACGAAAATAATCGAAAAAACATTAGACTCTCCCGCTTCAACTACAAACAGTACTTAAGTAAGCAGCACGCTGAAGGAGACAAAGCAGGCGCTCTTTTGGCGTGGCTAGCTAAACCCTCCAAACAACAAACCATTATACTCAAAATAGAAAAGAACCCTGGTAATAGAGTTCTTAGCCAAAAAGAAATTAACACTTGCTTCTTCGAATATTACTCCTCTCTTTATGCTCCACCCTCCGAAACAATTAATAACACTCAGATCACAGAACTGAAATTCCTGGCGCTCCCTAGACTAGAAGCCGAAGAAAGCGTAACCCTAGCCGCCCCCATTTCAATAGCAGAAATCAAAACTGCAATATTCAGCATGGCAAAGGGTAAAGTACCGGGAGCAGACGGCCTCCCATCAGAATTCTATCAGCTATATCAGGATACATTTGCACCTAGACTTTGCACACTATACACGGAAGCATGGCATAACAATAAATTACTGCTTCCACTAACGAGGCCATAATGATCCCGTTATTAAAACCAGATAAACCAGCTACTGATGTCCGCTCATACCGACCTCTATCTATGTTGAACCTAGATTATAAAATATTAAGCAGAATATTAGCTAATAGACTCTTACCCTACATGACCTCATTAATTCATCAGGATCAATCGGGTTTCATCCCACTAAGCAGTACAGCGCAAAATATCAGATGTTTAATCTCAATTCTTCATTTTCTACCTGATACCATGCCACAAGCAGCAATAATTTTAATAGACATTGAAAAACCATTTGACAGTTTAAGATGGGATTATCTAGAGCAAGTTATGTTAAACTAGGATTGGGAGAGGGCTTTATCCTCTGGAAGAAATTATTATACACAAACCCCACAGCAAGAGTACGTACGGGTATCGCCTTCTCCGAGCCCTTCACGGTGGGAAGAGGGACCAGACAAGGCTGCCCACGCTCCCCTCTCTTATTTGCTATTGCAGTAGAACCCCTTGCACAAACCGCAAGATCTAAAAGATACTTTGAGGGCATCCCAATTAATAACTGGACACACCACATCGCCCTCCACGCCGATAACATGCTTCTTTTCCTTAAGAACTTAGCTGCAGACCTTCCTGGAGCGATAGAAATGCTAGAAAACTTCGGATCTGCCTCGGGACTTAGGATTAATTGGAGGAAATCCTCCTTCTTCCTGGCGTCCAGGGACACCCTGAAACCCCCCGACACTAAGGGCTTACCCTGGGCCCGACCACTTTCAAATATCTTGGAGTCAATATTTATCATTCAGTAGAAGTCTTGCTTGAGGGGAACATACAGGGAGCAATCAGGGGAATTAAAACTAGCATGCAGTTCTGGAGCACCCTTCCACTAACAGTCGATGGGAGAGTTGCTCTGATTAAAATGATAGTACTGCCCAGGCTCTTATACTATTTTTCTATGCTCCCTTTAATAATCCCAAGCTCGGTATTTAAGAGCACTGACTCTTTAATTGCAAGCTTCATTTGGGGACCCAACAGACACAGAATAGCACTTCAGACGTTACAAAGACCTACCTTGGAGGGGGGTTTAGCCACGCCTAACTTAGAAATTTACTATTGGGCGGGACAATTACAATGGTTAGCAAAATTGATTAATAAACCCTAAGTCGCAGAAGACCTACTGATACCATTAAACTGCCCGCTAAGTAAAATCTTACACATAGTATTGAACCCCAGGAAACCGAAAGATCCATTCCCTCTGAAATGGGAAACTATTAGACACTGCTGGGATCTCTACCTCAAACGATCTCACTTAAAAAACCCTTACGCTCCTGAAATTCCCATGGAATCACTGAATTGCTTCCCAAATAATCAAGGGCCAGATGTATGAATCTGGCCCATTGCGATTCGGTAATTGCGATTTGTAAGAAATCGCAATTACCGACTCGCAATGGGCCATGTAACACATTTGCGATTCGGTAATTGCGATTTCTTAAAAATCGCAAATGCAATTACCGAATCGCAAATTGCAATACTGGCCCCATTCGCAGCTATGGGCCTGTTGGCCCATAGCTGCGAATTTTTTGCATTTCCTAAATTGCGATTTCTGAAACAGAAATCGCAATTTGGGAAATGCAAAAGGCCAGGGTGCTGGGGGCCTAAGGCCCCCTCTCCTGCACCCCAATTATTTTTTTTTTAACATGTAAAGTACACACATGCCAAAAGGGCATGTGTGCTTTACATATTAAATTTAAAAATGCAGTTTTACTGCATTTGAAAATTTTGCACCAGGTTACTACCTGGTTGCAGACAATGGTATTTTGCATGTGCAAAATACCAATCTGCGAAAAATCGCAATTTGCGATTTTTTGTAGAATTCCCTTGCGACCTGGATTTTGCAAATCGCAAATTGCGATTTGCAAAATCCAGGTCACAACGCAGAAAATCGAAATTTTTGCGATTTTCATTTTGTGGTCTGCGAATGCCTTTGATGCATTGCAGACCACGATTTTGCACTCGCAAACGGCCGATTTCGCAGTTTGCGAGTGCAAAATCATTTGATACATCAGGCCCTAAATCTCCAAACATATTAATAAGTTGATCCCGTTCAACATCACAAAACTGGGTGACCTATTTACCAATGGGAAACTTTGCTCCTTTGTGGAGCTGCGGGACCGTTTTGCTCTCCCACCCTGATTGTTCCTCACTCATACTGCCCTTACCAGAATCATTAAAAAATTGTGGGGCGCGGACTCCTGCGAGCCCCCAATCCACATGGGATGCGGTCTCCTCTGCTCGAACGGAGACCAAAGGAGGATAATCTCAGGTACATATAAATTCATGCAATCCGACACCTGCAATCCGCTAAACAAACTCAAGGCAAAATGGCAAACTGATCTTGACACACCATTAGAAGATACTCAATGGACCAGAATTACATCCCACATCTACACCATAACCAGAAACTTAAGATTTAAACTGATAACTTTGTACATTTTCCATAGAGCTTACCTAACCCCTAAAATGATAGCAAAAATATATCATACAAATAAATCTGATTGCCCATGCTGTGCCGAACCAGCAGCAGATCTAATGCATATGTTATGGAAATGCCCTCGAATTAGCGCATACTGGAAGGAAATATTTAGAAAACTAGCCAGCTGCACTGAAAGACCTCTATCGCCTACCTCTATAGCTGCAATTTTGGGGGACTTCCCACGCCCGTCGACACATAAAATATCAAACAAATTCATAGACCTCGCTTTGATCTCAGCGAAGAGAGAGATAACCTCGCATTGGAAAGACCCTGGTGGTCCACTAACAATTAGATGGCAAGGTGAACTAGAAAAATGGGCGGAAATAGAGAGCACAGTGTTAATGAAAGAAGCATTGTGGGGCCAAAGACCCAGGGAGAGTGTCGCACAATGGGACTTATTGCTGGAAAACCTAAAATCTGTGGACGCCCCCCTACAGAGGAAGATATCTCTATATCGGACTCGGACTCCGACAAATCTGCTACAACTGCTTCATAAATATGTTGGAACTTTGATTTACCTTGGGACTTCAGACACTTACCGTCTTAAGAGATATATTTGATGTACTTAGTGCACAATGGGGGGAGGGAGGGTCTATGCTGTTGGGGATTAACGTAACGGGTTCTGATTTATGTTATCATCTTTATAAAAGCAATACAAGATATATTTAAAACAAATGGAGAAGACTGGGGTGGGATAAGTGGGAGAATGCAACAATGTTCAACTGGGACCTCCCCTGGTACTACAAGGAGATTGAGAAGTTTGTGGTGGAATTTGGGCTGAACTGTGTCACACCAAGCCTGTGGAAGCCCAGGACAACCCACAGACTAATCAGGACCAGGGACACCACAGAACCAGTGAGTGACCTTCTAGGAAGGTAGCCTCTTTCTAGCCTTGTTACCCCCACTTTTGGCATGACTTTGAGCATATGTCAGGGTGTTTTTACTGTGTCACTGGGATCCTGCTAGCCAGGACCCCAGTGCTCATAGTGGAAAACCTATTTGTCAGAATGTTTGATATGTGTCACTGGGATCCTGCTAGACAGGACCCCAGTGCTCATAAGTCTTTGGCCTATATGTGTTCCCTGTGTGGTGCTTAACTGTATCACTGAGGCTCTGCTAACCAGAACCTCAGTGTTTATGCTCTCTCTGCTTTTACAGTTGTCACTGCAGGCTAGTGACTAATTTTACCAATTCTGATTGGCACACTGGAACACCTTTATAATTCCCTAGTATATGGTACCTAGGTACCCAGGGTATTGGGGTTCCAGGAGATCCCTATGGGCTTCAGCATTTCTTTTGCCACCCATAGGGAGCTCGGACAATTCTTACACAGGACTGCCACGTTATTTCACAGCCATTTTACACTGCACTTAAGTAACTTCTAAGTCACCTATATGTCTAACCCTCACTTAGTGAAGGTTGGGTGCAAAGTTACTAAGTGTGAGGGCACCTTGGCACTAGCCAAGATGCCCTCACATCGTTCAGGGCAATTTCCCCGGACTTTGTGAGTGCGGGGACACCATTACACGTGCGCACCACATATAGGTCAATACCTATGTGCAGCGTCACAATGGTAACTGCGAACATGGCCATGTAACATGTCTAGGATCATGGAATTGTTCCCCCAATACCATTCTGGTATCCCCGGGGCTCCCGCATAGAGCCAGGATACTGCCAAACTAGATCTCTGGGGTTTTCTCTGCAGCTACCGCTGCTGCCAACCCTCAGACAGGTTTCTGCCCCCGTGGGGCCTGGGAAGCCCAGTCCCAGGAAGGCATAACAAAGGATTTCCTCTGAGAGAGGGTGTTACACCCTCTCCCTTTGGAAATAGGTGTTAAGGGCATGAGAGGAGTAGCCTCTCCTGGCCTCTGGAAATGCTTTGAAGGGCACAGATGGTGCCCTCCTTGCCTAAACCAGACTACACCGGTTCAGGGATCCCCCCAGACCTGCTCTGGCGCGAAACTGGACGAAGGAAAGGGGAGTGACCACTCCCCTGACCAGCACCTCCCCAGGGGAGGTGCCCGGAGCTCCTCCAGTGTGTCCCAGACCTCTGCCATCTTGAATGCAGAGGTGTGAGGGCACAATGGAGACCTCTGAGTGGCCAGTGCCAGCAGGTGACATCAGAGACCCCTCCTGACAGGTGCTTACCTCTGTCTGTAGCCAATCCTCTGCTGAGGGCTATTTAGGGTCTCACCTGTGGGTTTCTCTTCAAATAACGAATGCAAGAGCTCACCAGAGTTCCTCTTCATCTCCCTCTTCGACTTCTGCCAAGGATCGACCACTGACTGCTCCAGGACGCCTGCAAAACTGCAACAAAGTAGCCAGAAGACTACCAGCGACATTGTAGCGCCTAATCCTGCCGGCTTTCTCGACTACTTCCTGGTGGTGCATGCTCTGAGGGCTGCCTGCCTTCACCCTGCACTGGAAATCCCGAAGAAATCTCCTGTGGGTTGACGGAGTCTTCCCCCTGCTACCGGAGGCACGAAACTTCTGCTTCACTGGTCCTCTGGGTCCCCTCTCATCTCAACGAGCGTGGTTCCTGGAACACGAGTCCTGGATCCAAGTGACCCCGACTGTCCAGTGGTCCTTCTGTCCAAATATGGTGGAGGTAAGTCCTTGCCTCCCCACGCCAGACAGTAATCTTGTGTACTGCATGAACTGCAGCTGCTAGGGCCTCTGTGCACTTTTGCAAGGATTCCTTTGTGCACAGCACAGCCCAGGTCCCCAGCACTCCGTCCTGCATTACCCAACTCGCTGAGTTGACCTCCGGCTTCATGGGACCCTCTTTGATGCTGCTGAGTCGACCGTTGTGCTCAGATTTTTTAAACACCTGTTCAAGTGCTTCTGCGGGTGCTGCCTGCTTCTGCATGGGCGTCCTGTGTTGCTGAGCGCCCCCTCTGTCTCCTCATCCAAGTGGCGACCTCCTGGTCCTTTCTGGGCCCGGGCAGCACCCTTTTTCTTCAAACGTGACTCTTGCAGCTAGCAAGGCTTGTTTGTGGTCTTTCTGCATGGAAACAACTCTGCATCCTCCAGAACGCCGTAGGACATATACTGACCAAAGGAGAAGTTCCTGGCACCTTCCGTCGTTGCAGAATCTTTTGCTTCTTTCACCCGGAGGCAGCCCTTTTTGCACCTTCATACAGGGTTTAGTGGGCTCCTGCCCCCCCCCGGACACTTTTGTGACTCTTGGACTTGGTCCCCTTCCTTTGAAGGTCCTCAGGTCCAGGAATCCGTCTTCAGTGCTTGGCAGTCAGTTGTTGTCTTTGCAGAATCCCCTATCTCGACTTTACTGTCTTTCTGGGGTAATAGGGTAACTTTTTTTTCAGTGTCTTGGGGTGGGGTATCTTGGACACCCTTAATGTTTTCTTACACTCCCAGCGACCCTCTACACACTACACTAGGCCTGGGGTCTCTTCGTGGTTCACATTCCACTTTCAGAGTATATAGTTTTTGTTGCCCCTAGGCTTATTGTCTCCTATTACATTCTATTGTGTTCTACAGTGTTTGCACTACTTTTCTAAGTGTTTTACTTACCTGATTTTGGTCTGTGTGTATATTTTGTGTATTTTACTTACCTCCTAAGGGAGTATATCCTCGGAGATACTTTTGGCATATTGTCACTAAAATAAAGTACCTTTATTTTTAGTAACTCTGAGTATTGTGTTTCTTATGATATAGTGCTATATGATATAAGTGGTATAGTATGAGCTTTGCATGTCTCCTAGTTCAGCCTAAGCTGCTCTGCTATAGCTACCTCTATCAGCCTAAGCTGCTAGAACACTTCTAATTTACTAATAAGGGATAACTGGACTTGGCACAAGGTGGAAGTACCACTGGGTAGCCACTATAAGCCAGGCCAGCCTCCTACAGACCTGCCACCCGCTACAGCAACACGGGTGTGGGAAAATGTATCCTCCCCATCCCTGACCAACAGACACAAAGACGCAAAACTGCGCTATCGCAGTTTTGCGCCAAAAAGATTAGCGCCAGCTAACGCCATTCTGAAGCGCCATGCGGGCGCCGTATTTATTGAATGGCGTTAGCCGGCGCTAGCAGACCGGCGCTGCCTGGTGTGCGTGGAAAAAAACCACGTACACCAGGCAGCGCCGGCGTAGGGAAAAATGGCGTTAGGGCGTCTTAAAATGGGGCAAGTCAGGTTGAGGCAAATAAATCGCCTCCACCCGATTTGCGCCATTTTTAACGACGCCCAGACGCCATTTACATGACTCCTGTCTTAGTAAAGACAGGAGTCATGCCCCCTTGCCCAATGGCCATGCCCAGGGGACTTATGTCCCCTGGGCATGGTCATTGGGCATTGTGGCATGTAGGGGGGCACAAATCAGGCCCCCCTATGCCAACATTTAAAAAAAAAAAAATAATAATTATACTTACCTGAACTTACCTGAATGTCCCTGGGATGGGTCCCTCCATCCTTGGGTGTCCTCCTGGGGTGGGCAAGGGTGGCAGTGGCATGGGAGGGCAGCTGTGGGCTCATTTTGAGCCCACAGGTCCCTTAACGACTGCCCTGACCCAGGCGTTAAAAAGAGGCGCAAATGCGGGGTTTTTTGCCCCGCCCACTCCCGGGAGTGATTTTTGCCCGGGAGTATAAATACGACGCATTTGCGTCGCAGTCATTTTTTTAGACGGGAACGCCTACCTTGCATCTCATTAACGCAAGGAAGGCGTTCACGCAAAAAAATTACGCTCATTCCTCATACTTTGGCGCTAGACGCGTCTAACGCCAAAGTATAAATATGGCGTTAGTTTTGCGCCGATTTTGCGTCGAAAAAAACAACGCAAATTTGGCGCAAACGGAGTATAAATATGCCCCAAAGACATTGCATGGATGGCCGTGAAAGGGGGACGGCCAGTCCGGTCGTTCATGCACAGCAGGGGCCTGTGCCCACACAGAGAATGCCCAAGGGGATGACCCTCAGAGGATACTACATACCATTTGTTCTGGGCTTGACCTTTTGCCCAGAGACTGCGAGGAGCCTTAGGACAAGAAATGGAAGCCCACATCCCATACCCAAACATCACTCACCACTCTGTGCTGTCTGGGCTGTTTCCAAAGACACATTCAGTTGGGGCTATCCAAGGATGCTGGAGAATACTCTGCTGCGTTAAGGACATTCTCCTATATGCCAGGACCTGACTGGTGACCAACAGGGAGGTGGTGAGCAGGGAAGCGTGCCGCAGAATGGTACACAACCTGCTGAGAGATTACACAGACAAGGACAATAAGGAGCGTGAGAAGGAAGAAGAACTGTGAACCCTAACCCCTCTTTCCCACTGATCTCCTCACACTGCCCCAAAAACAACCCCCCCTCCATTTACTACTACTTTCACATGTAAACCAACTGTATTGTTAAAGTATGTTTGAAACAAAGTTGAAGTGGACTGTCCTTCCTAAGGGAAGAGGTACCACTCTTTAAAAACCTATGGCCCGTATTTATACTTTTTTTAGTGCCACATTTGCGCCGCTTTTTGACGCATAACGGCGCAAACCTACAAAATACAATGGTATTTTGCAAGTTTGCGCCGTATTTGCGTCAAAAAACAACGCAAATGCGGCGCAAAAAAAGTATAAATACGGGCCTATGTACCACCAACTTTAAGCACTTAATAAAGGTTTAACATTTTTTTTTTTTTTAAATTGTCCCAGAATGCTGGTTTCCGGTCCAGGGAGGACTTGGCTTGGCGGTCAGGGTCAAGACTGATTTGCATATGGCTGGGTCCAAACTGGGGTGGCATGGTGAGCATAAGGACGATGGATTAAACCCAGATCTGTGAATGGGGGTGGGTGTTTGCATTGTTCAGCACTCCGTCCATCATTATTTTGTGTTGCTAAAGTTGCCCTGAGTGGGAAGGGTATGCCCAGACGTGGGTCCCTTGCTCAGTGTGCCGCTGGGTTCAAGCTAGCCTGGCTGGTGAAAGGTGATATCCTGAAACCAGTCCCAGAATGCTTATTTCAGGTCCAGGGATGACTTAGCTTGACAGTTCGGGCTGGACTGTACCCATAAGGAACAGGGTCAAGACTGATTTGTATATGGCTGGGTCCAAACTGGGGTAGCATGGTCAGCATAAGAATGATAGATTAAAATCATATCTGTGAGAGGGGGTGAGTGTTTGCATTGTTCAGCACTCTGTCCATCGTTATTTTGTGTTGCTATTGTTGGCATTTCCTCCAAGGGATCTTTACGTTCTCTGTAGCCCTAGTCCCCAGCCGTCTTCCCTGGGATGCATAGCTCTTTACGTGCTTCTCCTGCGACGTGGGACCTCTCCTCAGGTGTGCTGCGTGGGCCTCTATGCGACTCATGGGCTCCTCACTTGTGGGTCTTCTGTGGGGCTGCTTCCTCGCCTTTGGACTGTCTGCACTGCTGAGGGTTGCCTGGGACTCCCTATGTGGGTTGAGTCCCCCTTTGACCTTGCTGGTCCCCGGCAGCTCCACTTTTTCCAACTGTGGCACTTACCTTTGCCAAGGCTTGTTGCTGGTTTTTCCACACCACAGACTGACTGCAATCCTTCATCCGAAGAGGAACATTGACTGCATCATCCAGGAAGTCTTCATCTGCTCCAATGCTGCAGTGCTGACCGTCTTCGACTCACCTTCGACCAACTCCTGCATCCTCAGACGGGTGGGTAGTTGCTCCTGCCACCACTGGACAATCCAACTGGAGCTGGACTTAGTCCCTTTCTTTTTCAGGTCTTCCTCTTTCAGGATCCACCCTTGGTTGCCTGCAGTCTTGTCTGGCTCTTGCAATATCCTTCTCTGAATTCCTTTGGGGTGGTTTGGGGGAAACCAGCAACTTACCTCTTTCCTCCTGGTCGCTGGGGGGGCACTCTGGTACTTAACTTAGGAGTTTCCTAGTACTTCCAGCTTCCCTCTACCGATTGCACGTCCTTGGATGGGGACCCGACCTTCGCATTTCATTTTTTTAAGTATATGGTTTGGTCTCGCCCTAGTCCTTCAGTATTGCCTATTGCTTTTCACTGTTTTCAATTGCTTTTCATGCCTATTTCTGATTACTACTGTACATACAATAGTGTGTTTACTTACCTACTATTGGAGAATTGCCTATCTAGTAACTTAGCATTTGTGTCATTAAAATAAAATACCTTTATTTTTGTAACACTGTGATTCTTTCATGTGTGTAAGTGCTGTGTGACGACAGTGGTATTGCATGAGCTTTACATGTCTCCTAGATAAGCTTTGGCTGCTCATCCACAGCTACCTCTAGGGATCCTGGCTTCTAGACCCTGCCTACACTTCACTAATAAGGGGATACCTGGACCTGGTATAAGGTGATAATACCTTAGGCATTCACCACACACCAGGGCAGCTTCCCACAACACCTGTCTATTTTATTTTTCTAGTGAAACTAATCTAGCCCGAGATAGGTAAACTTTCCTAAATTATTTTTGTCTTCTTTTTCTGTTTTGCCCGCATGTGTTAACCCGTTCCCACACATACTTGTCCCAATTTGCAATAGTAGTAGGCGGTCCCTAACCTTGTCCATCTAATTTGATATAATAATTTGTGAAATTGGCTTGACTAATGTCATCAACAAATTATTTGAAATCTGTTTCCATTCCACAAATTGTTTACTTGCTAGAATGTTTAATTCTTTTGGAATGCCTAATGGTGTTGACATTAAGGCCCATATTTATACTCTGTTTACGCCGGATTCGCGTCATTTTATTAGACGTAAATCCGGCGCAAACTTAACGCCATATTTATACTTTGTCGCTGGAACCGTCCAGCGCCAAAGTTATGGAGTTTGCGTAATTTTTTGTACGTGAAAACCTACCTTGCGCTAATGGCATGCAAGGTAGGCGTTCCCGTGCAAAAAATGACACTAAGGCATGTACGCCTTATTTATTCTCCCGCGTCATTTTGACGCACAGGAGGAGGCGGGCCTTAAAACATGGCGCCCAGCCGGATTTGTGCCGTTTTTTAGCGCCTGGGTCAGGCCAGGCGTTAAGGGACTTGTGGGCTCATTTCTATGGTGGGAGACCATGGAAGCAATCCACAGGTGCCCTTCCCTGCACCCAGGGACACCCCCTGCCGCCTTTGCCCACCCCTGGAGGACACTAATGGATGGGGGGACCCATCCCAGGTAAGTACAGGTAAGTTTTTTTTTTTTTAAAGTGGCATAGGGGGCCTAACTTGGGCCCCCCTACATGCCACTGTGCCCAATGGCCATGCCCAGGGGACCGAGGTCCCTGGGCATGGCCATTGGGCAGGGGGGGCATGACTCCTGTCTTTGCTAAGACAGGAGTCATTTCCATGGGGGTTGTGCATCAAAAAAGGGTGCAAGTCAGGTTAGAGCCAAGATTTTTTACTCTAACCTGACTTGCCCCATTCTTTGATGCACAACTCCCATTCTTCCCTACGCCTGCACTGCCCAGTTAGTCATTTATTTTGACGCTAACCCGGCCGCAGCGCCGGCTAATGTCATTCCATAAATAAGGCGCCCAGCTTGTGCGTTGCAATGGCGTTAGCCGTTGTTAAACCTTTTGACGCAAATCTGCCCTAGCGCTGATTTGCGTCAATAAGTATAAATATGGGCCTAAGTATATTATACTTGTTTCATAGATTTGGTCAGCCTATTGTTTTTCTTTATTTGTATAATTTAATCTTGCGCACAATTTACGTTACTTTGGCTCTGTGGTTATAATAAAGCTTTGAAACTTCTCACCGATTGGAGTCTTGTTTCCGTGGCCACATTGGAAATGGTATTTACATTTATTGCTATATTGATTGAGATTGGAATGATTGTATCCAGTTAACCACACTCCTCACTGGGTCGAAAGATCTGATCAACCTCGAGGAAAGTGTTTTTGAATTCTAGAAGGAGAAAACGCGCTCACACATTAATACTAAGGGGCTGAATTAACAAAAGTGGCGCTGCACCCAGTGTAGCACCACTATCCTTGCACCCCCATTCTGCCACCATGTGTCAACCATGGTGCAGGGTAGAGGGCAATAGCGTCAGAAATCCTGACGCTATTAATGTATTCTGGCGAAGTAGCGCCAAAATTTTGCTGCTACTCCTGCAGAGTACATAGGGGCCCATTATATTCAGTAGAAGGCCCCCTTTTAATGCCTGCTCTGAACACGCATTAAAAGTGCTGAAAAAAATGACGCAAGGAAATCTTTTAGATTTCCTTGCATCATTTTTTCTCCCCCCAATGGGGAAACCCCCCCCTTGCATAAATTATGCCTAGCGCAGGCATAATGTGGCGCAAGGGTTTACTAAGTGGCGCAATGCATGCATTGCACCACTTTGTAAATATGGTGCATGTAAAAGGCCATTTTAACGCCACTTTAGTGTAAAGAAATGACACTAAGGTGGCACTAGGGCCTCTTAAATTAGGCCCTAAATTTCAAGAATAGAACATATTTATGTTGCTGTTAGCAACATGTCCAAGATGGCTCCCAGTCCGCCATCCCACCAGCAATTGAATAAAAAAGTGCTACGAGACATCCATCCATGCAGCTGAGCAACATGGTTAAACACATTGACAAAGCCAATAGTTCACATAGGCGAAATCTATTGGCTTTGCCAGTGATTATTAATTTGACTCCTGACTTTCCCAAAAAACAGTTGTAATGTTCCCATGTCTCACTGGAGCACAGTTTGCCTTGTGGAGATGTTGGCAGGTTTATCCAGTGCACAAAAACACCAAAGTATTACCACGCACTATGATATCTAAAAATCCTAGCATTGGATTTGCTGTTGTTTGCTTTGTTTGGCTGTTCACATGTGCGTGCACGCATGGGTGGGGAGCAGGGGTGGTATTGAACGCATCCACCATGCAGCAGGCGCAGTACCATCTGTTGTTAGTAGAGGGCAGGCTGCCTGACAACAACCATCTTTGTTTGGTAATTTGCATAACCAGGAAGAGGATGTGGTGTAACGGTCAGTGCTGTCGACTCTCGAGCTAGGGAACCAGGTTGGAGTCTCGGTGTTGGCTCAACATCTTATGATTCTGGGCAAATGACTTAACCTCCCTGTGCCTACTAAAAATGAATTTGTCCTTTTGTAGAGTAATTGGTGCTCATATAAAGCGCTCCAATACCTTTGGGTCAAGTTTGTCCTATATAACAGGCATTTGAAATGTAATGGGTCTCGCGTTTGTTCGATTTAGAGCTATTAACGTTGTAAATTACCAATTGGACTTTTTTTGCCACATAAATTGAAAATGAAAAATAAAACAGTTGACATAAGCTAGCTGATCCAAAGCGCCACTGCCGCCATGAGCGTGAAGGAGAGACACAAAAGAAAAAAAAGTTTGCTTGCAGTCAAACGTATCTGCAAACATGCAATTTATCCTTGTAACAGGGTCAGTGTCCAAAGCGGTAACAAAACCTCTCCAAGGAGGGACGAACGTAGAGCATTTACCAATGATAACAAAGGATTTCCGAAAAGCAAGCCCATGAACGAGTGATAGTGATGGGTGGTTGTATGTCGTAGCCACACATTCCATTGCAACGAACGTCATTACTACAAGTGCGTTACAATGAGAATTCCATTACCACGCATATACGTTATCATGCATGCCTTTACAATGAATTATGTTGTAAAAGCATGTGTTTTAAAGGCATATGCATGGTAAAAATCCCCCCCAGCACTGCCCCCAAGCCCAAAAACCACCTGCCCTAAAACCTAACCCCAACTCCTGCCCCTCCATAAAACAGTACCCCCACCCCCAGACCTAATCCCCCTGCCCTAATCCTAAAAAACTGACATCGCCCTAAAACCTAACCTCCTACCCCTGCCTAAAATAGTCCTCCCCACCCCCAAGCCCAACCCCCTCCTCACTTAACCTGAAAACCACCCTGCCCTAAAACATAACCCTGCCCCCTCCCTAAAACAGTACTCCCCAGACACAATCACCCCCCTAATCCTGAAAACTGACCCCCCTACACTAAAACCTAACCCCCACCCCGCTCCCTCACTAAAACAGTCCTGCAGAGGCCAACTCCCCCTCCGCACTTAACCTGAAAACCACCACCCCACCCTAAAACATAACTCCATCCCTAAAACAGTACCCCCACCAGGCCCAATACCCCCAGCCTGAAAACTACCCCCGCTCTAAAACATAACCCCTCACTCCTGCCCCCTCCTTAAAACAGTACCCCCCGACCCAATCCCACTTACCTTACTCCTAAGGTGTGTTACCTTCACCATCATTACAACTCCTAGCCAGGGTAGAACAGACCATCCAACACTGTCACATATGTCAAACCCTCAGTCTGGCTGACTCACCAGCCCCTATCATCACGGAGCCGATTCCGTCAACTCCTTGGCTTCGAGCTAGTGCTGATTTAGGCAGCCTCCCAGATGGTCGCCACATGTTGGTCGTCATTGATGACTTTTCCAAGTACCCGGAGGTGGAGGTTGAGGTGTTGGATTCAACTACAACGGAGAAGGTGGTGCCCTACCTAGAAAAAATCATGGCCACACATGGAATAGTTCAGGAACTAAGAACAGACAATGGTCCTCCTTTTTCAAGTAATGAGTTTGCTTCTTACTTGGCCTCTCATGCCATTCATCATCGAAAGATCACCCCTTGTTGGCCTCAAGCCAATGGGGAAGCTGAACACTTTATGAGAACACTAAGGGGTTTATCACAACTTTAGAGGAGGTGTTAATCTGTCCCAAAAGTGACGGACATACCACCAGCCATATTACGAGTCCATTATATCCTATGGAACTCGTAATACGGCTGGTGGTATATCCGTCACATTTGGGATGGATTAACACCTCCTCCAAAGATGTAATAACCCCCTAAATAAGGTGCTACATATTGCGGTGTCTCAAGGGAGAAATCTAGAACATGCTCTGTTTGAATTTCTGAGGGAGTATCGTTTAACTCCACATGTCACGAATGGTGTCGCTCCCAGTGAAGTGTGTATGCTTCGTGGTGTGAGGGACACTTTACCACAGGTGACTGGGTCCCACAGAATTCATGATCAAGTAGCGGTCCGGCTACGTCATTGCCAGGTACAGAATGAGTGGTTGTCTCAGAGGAGGCGAGCCTGTCTTAGAAACTTACGAGTGGGAGACATGGTGCTGGTAAAGAACCGATACCCAGGTGGTAAATTCAGACTACAGTTTGAACCAGTCCTGTGGACAGTGGTCAAGGTGACAGGCACGATGGTGACAGCCCGACGAGGCATGGCGTGTGTGACCCGGAATGTGTCTTTCTTTAAGCACTATAATGTGCCCCCAGTGACTATGAGCTCGTCAGCAGTGACCATGCCTCAGCTCATGGATGATGAGGACCCAGACCAAATGTTCCATCCGGCTGAAGGTCCTGTTTCAGAATCAAGGGTTTTGCCAAGAGACTCATCTGTGTTGTCAGAAACACCACCTCTGCATGAAGGTGCTGGAGGGGAGGATGGTGTGTCCCACAGTTCTCCCACTCACAACATAATGACTGATGTTCGGGAGAGAAGATGTGGAGATCGATATAATCTACGTCCACAGCCGGCTGCACCCATAAGGCTGCAGGACTATGTCTGCAAGTAGCGCACCTGTGCTGATGTTTTTTTTTTTCCTATGCTAATTTCGGTTGATGCATTATTCGCTGTAACAAGTGTTTTCATTGGATTTTGAATCACATCCCTGACCGGGATGTTTCAGTTCCATTTGTGTTTTATTTAAAGTTTAGGGAGAATGTTATGTTCATACCATGTCTGTGTTCCGCAGCAGGGGTGTTCAGAAGTGTTGCGCGGATGTTGCCGTGCTGAACCCCCTCTGCTTAACAGTGCGGATGGTTGGCTCCTGACGTAAGGAGCGAGTGAATAAAAGATTTGGGGGGTCATTACAAGCTTGGCGGGCGGCGCCCGCTGTGCGGCCGCATTACGCGGACCCCATTACAACATCCCCGCTGGGCCGGCGGGCGCAAACCTAGTTTACGCCCGCCGGCCCAGCGGGGATGCGGCCGCAACATAGGAGCCGGCTCCTAACGGAGCCAGCGGTGTTGCGGCCGTGCGACGGGTGCAGTAGCACCCGTTGCGCTTTTCACCGTCTGCTATGCAGACAGTGAAAAGCTGCACGGGGCCCTGTTAGGGGGCCCCTGCACTGCCCATGCCAGTGGCATGGGCAGTGCAGGGGCCCCCAGGGGCCCCAGGACTCCCCTTACCGCCAGAAACAGGCCGGCGGTAGGGGAGTCATAATCCCCAGGGCAGCGCTGCTTGCAGCGCTGCCCTGGCGGATTATCACTGCCGGGGCTAAAACGGCGGTGCGACCGCGGCGCTACCGCCGCGGTCGTAATACGGGTCTCCGTACCGCCAGCTTGTTGGCGGTACGGATGCCACGACCGCCAGGGTCGTAATGACCCCCCTGGTGTTTGGCGCCAAAGGGCCAGACGTAATTACGAACAAGTGTGTGCCGGTGTATTCTGTTTTCCCTGTTCACTCCGTGTCACATAGTGGAGTTAGTTTTGCGTCGGAATTGCGTAAAAAAAAACGACGCAATTCCGGCGCAAACAGAGTATAAATATGCCCCTATAAGTTTATACTCTGCTTGCATCTAATGATTTTCGTGTATATCACAAGGTGAATAAAATTGTTTCATATGTTCGAAGAAGTTACGTTAAGAGCACTTCTGGTCTGTTTTATCTTGAGCGTGCTGTTCTCAGGAAGCAGCCACCACGAGCTCTGGCTAACACTGAATGAAGTTACATGTGACAGATGAACCGCGTGAAGCTGCGGAACCTCAGCTCGAGATGCTATGGGTCTGGACCAACCGCTGGAGATGCAAGGCTTCTTCTTGCCGATAGAGGGCAGGCTCCTCCCAAGCATCAACCTTTGTTGGTTTTAATCTGCATACCCACAATCCTGTGCACACAAAACACTTCTGTATGGCCTTTTAAATCATTATAAACAGATGTTTATGGAGAGTAGAGTCAGTCTACTTCGTGCTGCACCCCTCTTGTTCCTAGTGACAGCCTCTGGCACGGCACCGCTATTGTATACATAGGCCCTGATTTATATGTTTTGGTGCAAAACTGCACTAACGCAGTTTAGTTTTGCATCAAAAGATTTAGCATGGACTTGCACCATTTCTGTGCACCAGTGACACCATGGGGCATATTTATACTCCGTTTGCGCCGAATTTGCGTCGTTTTTTTCGACGCAAATTCGACGCAAAACTCCATATTTATACTTTGGCGTTAGACGCGTCTAGCGCCAAAGTTCCTGGAATTAGCGTCATTTTTTTGCGTGAACACCTTCCTTGCGTTAATGATATGCAAGGTAGGCGCTCCCGTCTTAAAAAATGACTCTGATGGTATTGCGTCGGATTTATACTCCTGGGCAAAAATGACGCCCGGGAGTGGGCGGGTCTAAAAAACCCGCATTTGCGCCGGATTTTAGAGCCTGGGTCAGGGCAGGCGTTAAGGGACCTGTGGGCTCAGAATGAGCCCAGAGGTGCCCTCCCCTGCCCCCAGGGACACCCCCTGCCACCCTTGCCCACCCCAGGAGGACACCCAAGGATGGAGGGACCCACCCCAGGGACATTAAGGTAAGTCCAGGTAAGTATTTTTTTTTTAAAAAAATTGTGGCATAGGGGGGCCTGATTTGTGCCCCCCTACATGCCACTATGCCCAATGACCATGCCCAGGGGACAGAAGTCCCCTGGGCATGGCCATTGGGCAAGGGGGCATGACTCCTGTCTTTGCTAAGACAGGAGTCATTTCAATGGGGGATGGGCGTTGTAAATAAATGGCGCAAATCGGGTTAAGACGGTTTTTTTGCCTCAGCCTGACTTGCCCCATTTTTAGACGCCCAAACGCCATTTTTCCCTACGCCGGCGCTGCCTGGTGTACGTGGTTTTTTTTCACGCACACCAGGCAGCGCCGGTCGGCTAACGCCGGCTAACGCCATTCAATAAATACGGCGCCCGCATGGCGCTTCAGAATGGAGTTAGCCGGCGCTAATTTTTTTGCCGCAAAACTGCGTTTGCGCAGTTTTACGTCAAAAAGTATAAATATGGGCCCGTGGGCCTTATTTATACTTTTTGGTGCAAAACTGGACAAGGGCAGTTTTGGCCCCAAAAAGTTTTGCACCGGCTTGCACCATTTTTTAGCACCAGCTGGGCACCATATTTATTGAATGGTGCAAGCCGGTGCAAAGGGTAGGCTAGCTTAAAAAAAAATGACGTTAGGCAGTTTTGAGTCAAAATAAATGATTCTGACCAGATTAACATCATTTTTTGATGCTAAGGGGCATATTTATACTCTGCACTGAATCAGCGTCATTTTTAAAAAACTATAATTCAGTGCAAAACTAACTCCATATTTATACTTTGGTGCTAGACCCGTCTAGCACCAAATTTATGGAGTTAAAGTCATTTTTTGGAAGTGGAAACCTACCTTGCCTTAATGAGATGCAAGGTAGGCGTTCCCGTGCAAAAAAATGACTCTATGGCCTTAACACCATATTTATACTCCCATGTAAAAATGGTGCAAGGGAGGGAGGAGGGGTCAAAAAATGGGGCAAAGCTTGCTTTGCCCCATTTTTTAAGACCTGGGTCAGGGCAGGTGTTAGGGGACCTGTGGCCCTATTTCCATGGTGGAACACCATGCCCTAGGGGCACCCCCACCCACGCTAGAGGGACTGCGAGGATGGGTGACCCCATCTTAGGTAAGTACAGGTAATTGCATTTTATTTTTGAAAGTGCCATAGGGGGCCCTGAAATGGGCCCCCATACATTGCACCGGGTGCAATGGCCATGCCCAGGGGACCCCTGTCCTCTGTGCTGGCCACTGGGGTGGTGGGCATGACTCCTGCCTTTTCTAAGGCAGGAGTCATGTGGCATGGTAGGTTTAGCACCATAAAATGACGCTAATCTGGTTAGAGTAATTTTTTTGACTCTAACTTGCCTAAAGCCATTTTTTGGTGCTAAACCCTCTTCTTCTATACTGCCAGCCCCACCGACTAAAGTCAGTTTTTTAAACTCTAGCCTACCCTTTGCACCGGCTTGCACCATTCCATAAATATGGTGCCCGGCTGGTGCACAGAAATGGTGCAAGCCGGTGCTAAACTTTTTGGTGCAAAACTGAGTTAGTGCAGTTTTGCAGCAAAAAGTATAAATAAGGGCCAATATTTTGTAAGTTTGCACCACTTTTGTGTCATAAAATGACGTTAATGCGGTGAAAAAAAAAGTTTAAATCAGGGCCTTGGTGCTAGATGGGTCTTTGCTAAGACAGGAGTCATTTAAATGGGGGTTGGGAGTCAAAATAAAAGGCGCAAATCGGGTTGAGGCGAAAATTTTGCCTCAGCCTGACTTGCCCCATTTTTTGACGCCCAAGCTCCATTTTCCCCTACACCGGTGCTGCCTGGTGTAAGTCATTTTTTTTTACGCACACCAGGCAGCTCCGCCGGCTAACGTCATTCCATAAATAAGACGCCCGCATGGCGCTTTGGAATGGCGTTAGCCGGCGTTAAATTTTTTGACGCACAACTGCGTTGGCGCAGTTGTGCGCCAAAAAGTATAAATACGGCCCTTGGTATCTGATTTGGGGGACCAGGAGCAGGGGTGGAAAGCTGGAATGAACGCCTGGCCAAAGTCAAGCAGAAACTGGGACTCTGGAGCTTGAGACACTTGAGCATTGAAGGAAAGGCTCTGGTGCTCAGGATCGACGCACTGCCCGTGCTGCAGTATGCGACACAGGCCTGGCCACTTCTGTCCAATGTAGCACAAGCTGTGAACAGCATGGTTTTCCACTTTGTTTGGCACTCAAAGATGGACAGGGTGAAAAGGTCAGTCATGCACAAGGAGCATCGCAAGGGAGGGAAGGCAGTCCCTGATATTCCAACAATACTCAGAGCCTTCTTTGTAAGTGGCTGAATCCTAATAACTCTACTAAATGAGAACAAGGACCACTCAGCCTACAGGGTCCTCCGCTTCTTCCTGCTCCTGGTATGGAGAAGATTGGGGTGGGATAAGTGGTAGAATGCAACAATGTTCAACTGGGACCTCCCCTGGCACTACAAGGAGATTGAGAAGTTTGTGGTGGAATTTGGGCTGAAGTGTGTCACACCAAGCCTATGGAAGCCCAGGAGAATCCACAGACTAATCAGGTCCAGGGAAACCACAGAACCAGTGTGCGACCTGCCACCCGCTACAGCAACACGAGTGTGGGAAAATGTATCCTCCCCATCCCTGACCAACAGACACAAAGACATAGCATGGATAGCCGTGAAAAGGGGACTGCCAGTTCCGTCATTCATGCACAGCAGGGGCCTGTGCCCACACAGAGAATGTCCAAGGGGATGCCCCGCATAGGAAACTGCATACCATTTGTTCTGGGCCTGCTACTTTGACCAGAGACGGCGGGCAGCCTTCAGACAAGAAATGGAAGCCCACATCCCATACCCAAACATCACTCACCACTCTGTGCTGTATGGGCTGTTTCCAAAGACACATTCAGTGGAGGCTATCCAAGGATGCTGGAGAATTCTCTGCTGCATTAAGGACACCCTCCTGTATGCCAGAACCCGACTGGTGGCCAACGGGGAGGTCATGAGCAGGGAAGTGTGCTGCAAAATGGTACACAACCTGCTGAGAGATTACACAGACAAAGACAACAAGGAGAGTGAGAAGGAGGAAGAACTCTAAATCCTAACTCCTCTTTCCCACTGAACTCCTCACACTGCCCCAAGAAACCAAACCCCACTCTTACTACTTCTTTCATATGTAAACCAACTGTATTGGTAAAGTATATTTGAAACAAAGTTGGAGTGTACTGCCTTTCCTCATGGAAGAGGTACTCCTCTTTAAAAACCTATGTGTCGCTTACTTTAAGCACTTAATAAAGGTTTTTGAAACTTAAATAAAAAATAAAATTAAAAAAAGTGGTTCTCCCAGGGTGAGGCTCATCCATTGCACTTCGGATCTGCTGACCCCTGCGATGTCCCCAAATGAGGGATACTCCACTGCATACTTTCTGGTAGTGGGGGACTGCGTTCGCACTTTCCCCTGATCTCTGGTATCAAGAAAGACAAAATAAAAAATAAAAACTAGTCTGGAGCAACCTTAAAAAAAAAGAAAACAAAAAACGACAGCGATGGATGCTGCGTAAGTCCAGAGTTAAATGTTGGGAACTGTAGGAACAGTGCATCAACATTTCCATGATGGTCGAGTGCCCCCAAGATAGTTTGAATTTGTCAGCAAGGTAATGCGGAGCGGATGTGTGTAAGGCTTTGTGGGTGGTGCAGGCGGTCTTGTATATGGCCCTGGCTTCAGAGGGCGGCCACTGCAGTGTGGTCAATATTGGTTACATTGGTCGTTGCCGTTAGCTCCATAGAGAAGCATGCTACCAAGTGAAGGATTGATTTAAGGGGGGAGACAGGAGTCTTGGGGAGACAAGTCAAGAGAAAGTTACAGTAATCAACTCTGGATAGCACCAGAGATTGCACATGATTTTAGATCGTGTTTAGGAATATATCAGGTTATTCCCCGTAGAAGACACAGCCAATAGCATGCATTTCTGGCCATAATGTCAATCTGCAATTGCAGGTTTAGCCTTTTATGTGAGATGATTCCAAGGCATTTGACTCTATCAACTCTGATGGATTTGCTGTTGAGGATGTTTAGTGTGTCCATCCAGGATTGTACTGGCAGTGGTGATTTTGATGGGCAGATTAGGAGGAATTCGGTTTTAGAAGGGTTTAATGTTAAGTGATAGCAATTGTACTTAAAAGTCTCCTCTCCTAATAACATTTTGCACTTTGCCAACACATTAAACGCCATCTAAGATTGTCACACACATATTGATGATAGGAGAGGAGGCCTTTAAGTACAGTTGAACGTCATCCACATATTGACAATAGAAGATACCCAATTTTCCTCAGTAAGGCTCCAAGATGCTTGATAAATAGATTTATTAGAGTCAGAGATAGAATTGATCCTTGGGGAACCTCTTAATCAACAGCCATCACTTTTGAGAGACGGCCATTGATTTTTACACACAGTGACCTGCCTGTGAGGAACGATTCAAACCATCTAAGTACCACACCATCAATTTCCATTGGACTAATAAGGGTGTTTAAGAAGCATGTTGTGGTTTATTATATCAAATGCTGCAGATAGGTCCAGAGGAATCAGGAGGCACAAGTCACCACAGTCTAGGATTCAAAGCATGTCATTAATCACCTGGAGCAGTGCTGCTTCAGTGCTGCAGTCTTGATTGAGGTCAGACTGCTATTCATCTGGGATGTTTTTTCTTTTGATATGTTGGTTGAGTTGATCCAATGCACATCTTTCGAAGATTTTGGCCAGGAAAGGCAGGTGGATACAGGGCAAAAATTGCTGAGGGCTTTCACATCTGCAGAGCGTTTTTTGAGAAGTGTAGTATCTTGTCAAGTTTTGTGACAGTCGGGAAAAATTCCTTGGCTGAGTGAGATATACCAATGTAGAGCAGTAAGGGAGCATGTGTGTATAAATATCTTCTGTAATGTTACCCGAAATCAGATCTACAAAGTGATGGGGTGTTTTGGTTTTCACGATAGTTTTCATTAAATCTTGATCACTAATTATGTTAAAGAGTTGCCCGGTATTCTTGGATTTGCATACAGTATGCACATTAGGGCTGACACCACAAAGCAAAAAAAATTAACTTTGGAATTGAAGAATGTTCAAATTCTTCTGTTTTCTTGGTTGGGTCATCAAGGTTCATGGATGTGGAAGTGAAAAAATTGTTTGCAGTTTTGATCAGATTAAAAAGCTCTTTAGGTCAATTCCTGGCTGAGTCTATTAGAGAACTGAAGTGCTTTGATTTTGCATAAAAGATGTTTCTTTTGGAAAGTGATCTAGCCTTTCGGAGACATGTGAGGTTAAAGGTGGAAGGTTAGGCCCATTTTTATACTTTCCTAGGGCCGCATTTGCATCATTTTTTGACGCAAAAGTGGCGAAAACGTACAAAATTCAATTATATTTTGTAAGTTTGCACCGCTTTCGTGTAAAAAAAAATTCGCAAATGCGGCGCTAAAGAAGTATAAATATGGGCCTTAGTGTCCTTTTTGAACTGTTACTATATAATTACTTAACAGGAAGCATGGGCTGAGGTTTGTTGCCCGCTGTCGGGGTTTTTGGAAGTCTGGAAATCTGCCTACAGAGTGAAGAAAAGCGGATGAGCAAGGGATGGGGGGTAACCTCTTCTGTTGCTGTTAAATTAAAAGGACATATTACGCCATTGGGTTGTCAATTGGCTCCAGGGGATTAAGATCTGTAATTGGAGTGCGCAGCAAACCCTTATTGTGATCAATGTTTATATAGCTCCAGGTACTAAGGAAAAAAGAGGGAAGCTATCCCATCTAATGCAGATATTAGGGGATATAACTCGGAATCTTCCACATGCTGATTATCTGGTAACTGGAGACTTTAATACAAACTTGTTCCAGGACACCTCAGAAGCACATGAAGGGCCTGAGCTTTGTATCTACCAGTTAGTCCCTGATCAGTTGAGACCCAGGGACTGTCCTCACAATGGTCACCAGCAACAAGACACCCCTCCGTGTAGGACGCGATCTGATGGGCGAACTTACTCCTATTTGGATTATACCATTTGTAACATAGAGTTGTTCCCCTCTATCGAAAAGTTCTCAATTTCTTCCCGGTGTGAGAGTGACCATCGCCCCCAGACTGTAATTATAAAATCTAGGGGCATATTTATACTCTGTTTGTGCCAAATTTGCGTCAAAATTTTTGACGCAAATTTGGCGCAAACATAACACCATATTTATACTTTGACGCCCGACCCCGCGAACGTCAAAATTCAGCAGTGTGCGTCATTTTCCGGATGCGTGAAACCGCCTTGGTTAATGACATGCAAAGTAGCCGTTCCCGTTCAAAAAATGACTTTAAGGCCTGTGCGCCTTATTTATACTCCTGCGTCAATTTGGCTCACAGGAGAGGGCGGGCCTTAAAAAATGACACCCAGCCTGATTTGCACTGTTTTTTAACACCTGGGTGAGGGCAGGCATTAAGGGACCTGTGGGCTCATTTCCCTGGTCTCTGACCATGGAAGCAGTCCACAGGTGCCCTTCCCTGCCCCCAGGGACACCCCCTGCCACCCTCGCTCACCCCTGGAGGACACCCATGGATGGGGGGACCCATCCCAGGTAAGTACAGGTAAGTAGAGGTAAGTAGAGGTAAATATTATTTTTATTGTTTTTAAGTGGCATGGGGGGCCTAACTTTGCCCCCCCCCACATGCCACTGTGCCCAATGGCCATGCCCAGGAGACAAAAGTCCCCTGGGCATGGCCAGTGGGCAGGGGGGGCATGACTCCTGTCTTTGCTAATGGGGGCTGTGTGTCAAAAAATGGCGCAAGTCCGGTTAGAGCTATAATTTTTTACTCTAACCTGACTTGCACCATTTTTTGACGCACAACCCCCATTCTACCCTACGCCTGAGCTGCCCGGTTAGAGTAATTTTTTTTACTCTAACCAGCCCGCAGCACCGGCTAACGTCAATCCATAAATAAGGCGCCCACCTGGTGCGTTGGAATGGCGTTAGCCGGCGGTAAATTGTTTGACGCAAACCAGCGCTGGCGCTGATTTGCGTCAAAAAGTATAAATATGGCCCCAAGTGTGCATTATCATGCTGAGGTCTGGGCAGTGGGAGGTGGTGTATGCCTTGAGTGCTTGAAACCCATTAAGTGGAGCCCTTCCTCTATCAGTGCAGTAATGGATGTGTGCGCTAACTTCTTAGAGTCCGATGTGGGTGGCTATGAGTCCCTGGTAAAGTTTTGGGACAAATTTCTTGTTTTCTTATGGTCAAGGTTTCATCATCCTGTACGCACTCCCATTTCTTCTTCATATCCCGTTATTTCAAGGGAAACCCAGAAGCTAAAGAAAGCTCGCAATAAGGCTGCTAGAGCAATTAGAAAGAGCCCTGACTCTAGGGCATTACTCACCAAGTTTAAGGATTTACAGAAAGGGTACAGAAAGGCTGTTTAAGGAGAAAATCAGAGATGTGCCAATAAGGACTCGAACTCTAGAAAGTTTTGGGCCCATATTTATACTTTTTGACGCAAAACTGCGCCAACGCAGTTTTGCGTCAAAAAAATTAGCGCCGGCTAACGCCATTCTGAAGCACCATGCGGGCGCCGTATTTATTGAATGACGTTAGCCGGCTTTTAGCCGCCGGTGCTGTCTGGTGTGCGTTAAAAAAAACGACGTACACCAGGCAGCGCCGGCGTAGGGGGAAAATGGCGTATGGGCGTCCACAAATGGTGCAAGTCAGGCTGAGGCAAAAAAATCGCCACAACCCGATTAGCGCCATTTTTTTACGACGGCCATCCCCCATTGAAATGACTCCTGTCTTAGCAAAGACAGGAGTCATGCCCCCTTGCCCAATGGCCATGCCCAGGGGACTTCTGTCCCCTGGGCATGGTCATTGGGCATAGTGGCATGTAGGGGGGCACAAATCAGGACCCCCTATGCCACAAAAAAAAATATATATATACTTACCTGGACTTACCTTAATGTCCCTGGGGTGGGTCCCTCCATCCTTGGGTGTCCTCCTGGGGTGGGTAAGGGTAGCAGGGGGTGTCCCTGGGGGCAGGGGAGGGCACCTCTGGGCTCATTCTGAGCCCACAGGTCCCTTAACGCCTGCCCTGACCCAGGTGCTAAAATCCGGCGCAAATGCGGGTTTTTTAGACCCGCCCACTCCCGGGCGTCATTTTTGCCCAGGAGTATAAATCCGACGCATATGCATCGGAGTCATCTTTTAAGACAGGAACGCCTACCTTGCATATCATTAACGCAAGGAAGGTGTTCACGCCAAAAAATGACGCTAACTCCATGAACTTTGGCGCTAGACGCGTCTAACGCCAAAGTATAAATATGGAGTTAGTTTTGCGTTGAATTTGCGTCGAAAAAAACGACGCAAATTCGGCGCAAACGGAGTATAAATATGCCCCTTGGTCTCTTACCAATAATCTAACGAAGACCCAGTGGGGCCTTGGCTCTGCCAATATTTCGGAAGGAGATTGGACTGCCTTTTGACTAAACATTTTTCAACAAATGTGTCTGATGGAAATCAGCCGGGTATGAGGGTTCGTTTATCTAGAGCAGTCCTGGACAATTTGTAACCTCATTTTGTAGTGTCTATTCCCCACCGGAAGCTATGGTCTTTTCCCCTCAACGCCTCCAGCGTATCATTTGTAAGTCAAAACGGGATGGAGCTCCAGGCCCCAATGGTCTTCCGCAGACACTGTTTAAACAGGATATCCCTTTTTGGGAAGCCCACCTTGCGAACCTTTTTGACTATTGTGTTTTATCATTGAGGACTCCGGTGTTGCTTTAATTCACCCAATACACAAAAGTAGCCCAAGGTCTGTTCCAGCCAACTTTAGGCAATGAGGCTAGGTTTTATGCTAGCCATCTCCCCGAAGACCTTCGATCTTGGGCTGAGTCGAAGGGCTTAATTCCTATTTCTCAAACAGGGTTTTCTTCTGCATCAGGTACTTCCACAAACTTACTAGCCCTGTCTATTTTGATAGATAAGGCAAATTTATCAGGCTCTGTGTTGCATTGCTGATTTGGTGATTTTAAGGCAGCCTTTCATTGGGTTGCAAGGAGCTCCCTGTGGGTTAAATTACATAACTGGGGAATTTCATCTGTGCTCCTGGGAGCCATTATAGAATTACACACAGACACCTGGGTTCGTATTAAACTAGGGGACAGTTGCTACGTTTCTAGAAAAATTCCCACTTTCCGAGGTGTGAAGCAGGTCTGCATGCTTGCTCCCCTGCTTTTTAATCTGTTTATTGTAGACTCGGCTCCTGCTCTTGATGCCGTCAATGGTCACCCCCGTAAGATCGGTGGACTTCGGCTTAGCCATTTGCTCTATGCAGATGCTCTGGCAATGTTCAGCTATGCCAGGGTTGGCCTTCAACAGTTGCTCAACCAACTTGCATTTCATACAGCTGTGAAGGATTTGGAAGTAAATTTGCTTAAAGCTAAAGTGGTTTCCTTTGTTAGGAAAAGGCAGTTGGGAGTTAGCTGGTTCTATAAGATCAACAAACCTATTTCGGATTTGTCTTATAAATATTTAGGGGTGCACTTTGATACCAGGGGCAGCTTCATCAGGCACAGGAAGGAGACTGAAGTTAAAGCTGTAGCTCTGCAGTTGGCCTTGTCTAAATTATTTAGTACCTTGAAGGGGCCTAATCTGCTCCCATTAATGGATGTTATGAGAGCTAAAATTATTCCCTCACTGTGGTATGGTCAGGAAGTCATGTTGGGCAAAGTTTCATATTTGCTAAACAGGTTGTTCTCTAAGATTTATAAGAGGGTATTTCATTGACCTCAATACGCATCTCCTGTGCAGGTGCCCTTGTCATTTTGGGGCATATTTATAATGCCTTAAAGCCACCTTGCGCCACATTAACGTTAATATTTTTTACGTTAATGTGGCACAACGAGGCCGAAATCCCCGCGCCGTATTTACAGAGTGGTGCAATGCATGCATGCACCACTCTGTAACCCTTAGGGCTACATTATGCCTACGACATAATGTATGTAAAGAGGGCATTCCCCCGTTAGGGGAGCCGGAAAATATAGCATAAGGAAATCTATGAGATTTCCTTGTGGTATTTGTTACAGTACTTTTAACGCCTGCTCAAGAGCAGTAGTTAAAAAGGAGCTTCCATCCTTTAGAATGGAGCCATTTTTACTCTGCAGGAGTGGTGCCCATATTTTGGCGCTACCCCTGCAGAGTACATCAAAAGAATGGAGGCCCTTTGTACTCTGCAGGAGTAGTTCCAATATTTTGGCGCTACTCCTACATAATACATTAATAGCGTCATGAGAAATTACGCTATTGTCCCCTACCCTGTGCCGTAGTGCACCGTATGT
The DNA here is from genome assembly GCF_031143425.1 of Pleurodeles waltl. NCBI lineage: Eukaryota > Metazoa > Chordata > Amphibia > Caudata > Salamandridae > Pleurodeles > Pleurodeles waltl. The sequence goes on along the minus strand of NC_090443.1, from coordinate 1,006,009,219 downwards.
TAAATACGGTGCACACATGGTGGCGGTAGGGGGATGACAAGGGGCGCAGGGAAAGTGGTGCTGCACTCGGTGCAGCGCCACTTTCCATAAATCTGCCCCTTGGTCTATTAGACCAGCGGGCAGTAGACGCAGGTGCCTTCTTGAAACGTTGCCATAAGTTGCAGAGGAGCAAGGAGTCAGTCCTGTGGCTTGAAATTAGTGTGGCTGATGTAAAAGGGTCCTTCTACAGCCTTTTGACTTAATATAAAAGGCTACTAAGTGTTGATGATCTCTGGGCCATTAACCCTTCTCAACCCCTCTTTAAATTGGGCATTACAAAGAGTATTAAGCTCTGGTCTTACCATTCCGATCAAGCTTTTCTCGCTAAACTTAAGCATGCCTGGGCAGTCATCAATTCATTTCAGCCAGCGATCCCAGCTGGATATCTCTCTTGTTCCTGTGGTATCCATTTGAAAGAGAGATTTATGGCCTTAAGGATGGACGATTGGCATTTTCTGAAGTATTTAACCTCACGGCGGTTAGTCCCTGGGGAGGGTGTTACATGTAGGGACTGTGGAAGTGAGGATGAATCCCTTGAAGACGTGGTCTGCTTGTGTCCTTCTCTGCTTCAGGAGTGCAGATTCCTGCTGCAGTATAAGTGGAATGAACTGAAGGCCCGCTCTAGTTGGCAGGCTGTTATTATGTCTCTGGACCCCAGGAATTCAATGTGGAATGTTCTGCTGACTAAGGGTCATATTTATAGTTTTTGGTGTAAAACTGTGCTAACGCAGTTTTGTATCAAAAACTTTACCGGTTGGGTTGCGACATTCTCAGACGCATGCTGGGCGTCATATTAATTGAATGGTGCAAGCCGGCGGTACAGCCTGGCTAGTGTCCTGAAAAACTACGCTAGCCGGGTGGGGGTGGCGGTAGGGAAGGAGAAGATTGTGCCTCAAAAAATTACGCTAGCCTGGATAGAGGCAAAACAAATGCCTGTAACCAGATTAGCCTATTTCCTGGCGCACAATGACCAAAAACATGACTCCTGTCTTAGGAAAGACAGGAGTCATGCCCACCACCCCAAGCTAGGGCCCATGATGGCAACAAAAAACAAAATAAAATACTTGCCTGGACTTACCTGGGATGGGGTCCCCCATCCTCCGGTGTCCCTTTGGTGGAGGTGTTCCTGGGGCTTGTGGAGGGCACCTATTTAATCATGGAAATAGGTCCAAAGGTCCCCTAACGCCTGGTCTGACCTAGACATTAAATAATGGTGCTAAGAAAGCTTAATGCCATTCTTTATACCCGCCTCCCACCCGTGTGTCATTTTAGCAAATGATAGCAGGGGGTAAAGATGGTGCTATGGGAATAGCACCATTTTTGGATGGGAACGCCTACCTTGCATCTCATTGACGCAAGGTAGGTTCATGCAACAACAAAAATTATGCAAACTCCAATATTTTGACACTAGACGTGTCTAGCGTCAAAATATAAATATGGAGTTAAGTTTGCGCCGAATTTGCGTCAAAAGAAATGACGCAAATTTGGCACAAACAGAGTATAAATATGGGCATAAGACCCATATTTATGGGAAAATGAAAGAGTGCGACGCTGTGCCAAAATTGGCAGCGCCGCCCTCCGTCATTTTCACAATGCAGGGATGCGCCGTATTTAAGTGAATATGGTGAACCCCTATGTTGTCCCCTGCGCTGGCGCTAAATTTAGCTGCCAGCGCCAACGCAGGCATCCTTGCACCATCATGCAAGAATGTCTGCGTTGAGGGGTGTGATTGTTTATGTGCGGGAAGGTGCCCCTTCTTGCACATAAACAATCACTATTGGCGCAACAGAAGTGACAAAGCATCATTTTCAAATGATTGTTTATGTGAAGGAAGGGACACCTTCCTGCACATAAGCAATCATTTCTGGCATTTCTGCAACAAGCTTGGAAAAAGCAAAAAACGAGGAGGAATAAAAGTATTCCTCCTTGTTGTGTCTTGCTAACGCCACCCCTGGGATTGGCGTTAGATTTTGGCGCTGCCTCAGGTTTACGAAATCTCATATATCTGAGGCAGCGTCAAAATGCAATGGGTGTTGCTGTGGCACGCCCACAGCAACACCCATTGCACGCCCCTCTGACGCAGATAATTGCGTCAGAGAGGCCCATATTTACAAGGAGGTGTAAAGCCACAAAAAGTGGTGTTACCCCTCCTTATAAATATGGAGCAGAGGTTAGCGCCATTGGAGCGCCATGTAAAGTGATGCTCCAGTGGCGCTAGGGGCTCATAAATATGCCTCTAAATTTATTAGGGTCACTCACACCAAAATTCCTTCAGAGCACTGCGAACAAGGACTAACAATGTTTGGAAATCCTTTCTGCTCTGCTGGGTTTTGAATTACTCCGTATTGTTGCATAGGTTCTCATTATCCTAATGAGAATACTGGATTCGGGCAGCAGAATCACCTGTACTGCGGGAGACTGAGTCTGAAACCGCATCATGTGATGCCTTTTGGCCCAATTTGGGTTTGTTCTGGCTAACTAGCAGTGCCTCATCTCCACCCAAGAGTAGGGATGATTGGGGCAACCGGGCGCATAACATAAATGACTCCTTAGGGGAATCATGGTCACTCAGATCTCATCTGTTTCTCTCAGTTACATTAGTCTCACATATGCAAGGACAATCAGAGGCGAAGTAGAGTTCAATAAGGTTTATTAAAGTAAGTGCATCTTAGACAATAAAGCATGTATTGCAATAACTAGGACGATGAAGCACATTAGGATTAAAATTGTGACAAGGAGAGTAAAACACAAGAATAACGCTATCATGTTGCCAAAAAGATTTTTAAGGATATTTCCTACCTAAGCTATGTTAGAGCACAGCATGGTAAGCTCTAATTCTGCCCTTCAGGTTCCTCCTGGGAAGACATCATCCCTCATACCTGAGCAAGAGGCCTGTAGTCTACATAAGCAGCTGCAGTGAAGCAATCAGCAATCAGCATACAGTCGTAGTCATCTTGCTGGAATCTTCCTCTAACGTACATGGCTCTAAGTAGTGTTTTTATAATAAAACAGCTGATGTTCCAAGAAAAGATCCCCATGTAAGAGTGTGTATGTTTCTGTGAACATTGGAGACAAAGCGTACCACTTTTGCCGGCAACCTATCTTACTGCAGCCTTGAGAAAAGCACAAAGTGAAAGAAACGTCTTGTTTAAGAACACAGTGCTGACCTAGGCGAAGAACAGCTAAATAGAGAAAATAAAACAAGACCGCACATTTGGCTACTGGTAAAATAATATAACAAAGCTAAAATAAAACATATCTGGGTTAAAGTGCACAGCGGCAGGCCTAGTTTGCTAAAATAACGTGTACAAAACTATAGCTAAAATGGCTACACAACAGTATAAGTACTGAGTTTTAACCTTGTACTTTGGTTCTTGATACCCTTTGGCTGACACCTCATGGCTGAATAACCAACGCATGTAAGCACTTTAAGAGTCTTGATTATTGTTGGTTTTATGTTTATTATTTATTAGATGAGCGTTAGGCCTGCCAGTGGGCCCGGAAGTCTACCCGATTAGAATTATGTGCAGTGTTATACTTTTTCAACTGGACCCCCTGTAATTATGGCCTTGTTTTTAAATTGATGTCAAACAGATACATTATTGAAGTATTGATTATGTATTTTATGTTGGATTTTACAATATCTTAATCAGTTGATTGGGGCTCCTAATTGTGTACTGTACCACTTGATCACTTATGGTTTTAAAACTTAAGGAATTTTAATATCTGTGCAATAAACATTTCCCCACAATATTATTTTTAACACAGTCCCATTATTGACCTCAGTTTTATAATCCTGCCGTTCTGCTATATCATTCATTAACCCCTTCTGTGCTGGGGACATAATGGTTATGCCCTGGGGCACAGCGCTCTTGTGCCGAGGACGTAACCATTACGTCCTGGCACCGGGCCCATGAAGGGAGCACTAGCGCTCCCCCCACGGGCCTCCCACCCACCCCCCAGGGCAGGGATGGAAGGGAAAGCACTTCCCCTACCACCCCGACCTCCGCCCCCATCTAATGACATCAGCGCGCAATTGCTTGCTCACATCATTAGAGGCCACCATCGCGCTGGAAGCCATTTACTTCCAGCACAACGAGGGAGAAACACGGTGTAAAGAAAACTATTGCCAGCGTTGTTAAGTTCTCCCCTCAGCAAAAAGAATTCCCCTTTTCCTTATACCTACGTTGGTTGCAGCGGTTTCCTCACTCTCTGTGGCTTTTGCGGAGGCTGTTCTTAGAACCAGCTTCTTCAGGTTTAAGTGCCACTCAAGATGGTGGCCGCAAATCCTTGTGAGGTCAGCGCTCTAGTGTTTCTACCTTAGTCTTGGGCTGAAGCCTCCCTCCAGCTGTTTCTCTCTGGAAGCCCTACACTTCAACTGTCATCCTGAGGAGAATGGGCAGTGTTCCTGAGGCACCTCGGTCCATATTTATACTTTTTTAGCGCTGCCTTTGTGTAACTTTTTGACGCAAAAGCGGCGCAAACTTACAAAATACGATTGTATTTTTGTACGTTTGCGCCGCTTTTGCGTAAAAAAATTACGCAAATGCGGCACTAGAAAAGTATAAAGATGGGCCTTTGTTTCATAGAGAATTCTTCCATTTTTCAGTAATTAATTATTTTTCTTGTTACGGTGTGCACACCAGCTTCTTTTTCCCTTTTGTAGAAGCTGATTTTTTTCCTTCTTCCAAAAACTGGCTATTGGCTTTCTGAGGAGAATTCATTTTGGCTTAATAGAACTTCAAGCAACTACAGTAAGGAATCCTTTTGTATGATTTCCAGACTTGCCAATAAATATATATATATATATATATATATATATATATATATATATATATATATATATATATGTATATATATATATATATATATATATATATATATATATACATTCAATAACTCTTTGCTTTGCAGACTTGTCAGTCTTAGAGACAACCCTCAGTGCTTAGACTAATTCCTAGAGACTGTGGGGCATATTTATACTCCGTTTGCGCCAAATTTGCGTCGTTTTTTTCGACGCAAATTCAGCGCAAAACTAACGCCATATTTATACTTTGGCGTTAGACGCGTCTAGCGCCAAAGTATGAGGAAAGAGCGTCATTTTTTTGCGTGAACGCCTTCCTTGCGTTAATGAGATGCAAGGTAGGCGTTCCCGTCTAAAATAATGACTGCGACGCAAATGCGTCGTATTTATACTCCCGGGCAAAAATCACGCCCGGGAGTCGGCGGGGCAAAAAAACCAGCATTTGCGCCTCTTTTTAACGCCTGGGTCAGGGCAGGCGTTAAGGGACCTGTGGGCTCAAAATGAGCCCACAGCTGCCCTCCCATGCCCCCAGGGACCCCCCCTGCCACCCTTGCCCACCCCAGGAGGACACCCAAGGATGGAGGGACCCATCCCAGGGACATTCAGGTAAGTTCAGGTAAGTATATTATTATTATTATTATTATTTTTTTTTGGCATAGGGGGGCCTGATTTGTGCCCCCCTACATGCCACAATGCCCAATGACCATGCCCAGGGGACAGAAGTCCCCTGGGCATGGCCATTGGGCAAGGGGGCATGACTCCTGTCTTTACTAAGACAGGAGTCATGTAAATGGCGTCTGGGCGTCGTTAAAAATGGCGCAAATCGGGTGGAGGCGATTTTTTTGCCTCAACCTGACTTGCCCCATTTTAAGACGCCCTAACGCCATTTTTCCCTACGCCGGCGCTGCCTGGTGTACGTGGTTTTTTTCCACGCACACCAGGCAGCGCCGGTCTGCTAGCGCCGGCTAACGCCATTCAATAAATACGGCGCCCGCATGGCGCTTCAGAATGGCGTTAGCCGGCGCTAAACTTTTTGACGCTAAACTGCGTTAGCGCAGTTTAGCGTCAAAAAGTATAAATACGGGCCTGTGATTGAAAGAACTGAACATTGTGAAGGAGTTTTTGTTTCCTGTAAAAGACATTAGTAGTTTGTATATTTATGAAATTTTGAACTGTTCTCCAGAGAACCTTGAAAACCTCTGACTCCTGGAGAAAAGAAGCTATTAAGTTAACATTGTTCTCTTAGAGAGAGGCTAGTCTCTCAAAAGATCCAGGTTAGGAGAACGATATAATTGGGTGAATGTGAATGGCTGGACAGTTGAATGCGCAGTAAGAATGTACTTATCTATGCTCTTATCACCCGACTGCAGGTCCTTCCTTTATTTATTTATTTTTTTCTTTTTTTTTTTTTACTCATTCAGCCCGCTTACTGAGACCCCTCTTCGTTTCTATAACCTTTTCGCCCTCTTGTCTATGAAGAGAGACTCAAGTCAGGGGGTGCACCTTTGTAGCTCCTGGTCCGCCTGAATAGAACCGCCGAGGCGTCAAACGGTGCTTAATCATTGGACTAAAGCAGAGAGAAGTTCATTGGGACATTTTCACATAAGTACCCCCGCAGTAAACTTTAGCAGGGGGGCAAATTTAGTCAATTCCCTGCCAACTTAATAATGGTGACCATATTTCTACGCTTTTCTTTGAGCCCTGCGTATTTAAGTCCATATTTGCCGCACGGCGAGCCGCGTTCAACCAGTCTGTATAGCTCGGCGAGTGCTCCTTCAACCATTTTTTGCAGATTTCATTTCGTCCCAGCACAATTACATAGAACAAAAATGAACAATTAGTTTTGTTCACCCTTTTCCATATCCCCTCGTCCTGGAGCTGCCCGAATATAATTAATGGGAGTGATACATTAATTTTCCAACCTAACATCGATTATACTACCCTAAAAACCTCCTCCCAGAACAACCGAACAGAGGGGCAGTCCCAGAACATGTGTACATCCGTTGCTCCCAGCCCACCACATTTCGGACACTTGATCACCTCCCCCTTCTTAAATTTGGACAATTTTGCCGGAGATATGTATGCTCTATGTAGAGTATAAAGATGATTTTTCCTTAATGGCGCCGGTTTCACTACTTCATACAATGTCATGCACGACTTCCTCCACCATAACCCAATCTTGTCGCCTAACATCGCCTTGCCCCATAGCTTGCTTGGTAGGTCAAAGTTCTCATCCAGGGTTTCTAATATTTCCCAATACCAAACCGCCACCCTCTTCCCCGAAGCCGAGACCGCCAGGTCTAAAAAAGAGTCCTCCAGGCCATTTACCACTCCTAATCCCCCCTTAGTTTCTTTTTCCCACTGTCTTATCAGTAAATATTTTAACCTGGACAGAGAACCGTCCGTTATTCTTACCAGTTCCTCCCAAGAAAGTAAAGTGCCATCTCGCGTAACTCCCCCCACCTTTCCACACCTGCCCTTTTAAGTGGTAATGCGAGAATATCCTGGCAACTTTCTGGGGTGCCCGGGGAATCCCAGATAGGGGCCTGATAGCTGTAATAATGTGCACCTAACCGCCTCCTCAACTGGTACCAGCTCCTTGCCATTCCTTGCAGCACTTTTAGTAAAAAATTTTGGAAGAATTTAGGGTCGCCAAATTTAAATAGAAAAGACTGTAAGCCCCCTTTTTCCGACAATACCATAGCCTTGTACATTCTGCCTACTGCTGAGCCGTCTGGAGATATAAACAGCATCCTTGAGTTTTTAAACAAAAAAGCCCACGCATAATATGTCAAATCAGGGAGAGTCAGTCCACCTTTTTCCCTCCTTCTGCGTAGCTTTTTCCATGATATCCTCGGCCCCTTTGAGTTCCAAATGAAACTACTTATCGCTTGTTGCATTTTATCTAGATGCCCCTTGTGCATTGCCAAGGGTATAGCTGAAAACACAAAGTTCCATTTGGGCAAGATAAACATCTTAATTAAATTTATCCTCCCAAGAATCGTCAAGGGGAGACATGCCCATTTTTGTAGCATAATTTTGCATTCCACTAATAACTTTCGAGCATTCCTCTCTGCTAAGTCCTTCAAATTTTGAGTCACTAAAATGCCCAAGTACCGTATTTCCTGCTTATTTGTTATCGACCCTCCTTCCATATTCCACTGTATAATATCTGTTTTCCCCACATTAATCCGGTACCCTGATATCCTTCCAAATTGATCAGCCAAATCTTTGACTGTGTTAAAGGCCAGGGACAGGTTATTTGTATATATTAGTACGTCGTCTGCATATAAGGAAATTTTCTTCTCCCAACCATTACAGCAGAAGGGTGCGATAAGAGGGTTTTGTCTGATTTTTCTAGCAAATGGCTCAATATATAGATTGAACAATACCGGAGACAGGGGGCAGCCCTGCCTCGTACCTCTTAAAATAGTAATAGGACCCGTAAGTTTACCGTTCACCAGAATCTTCGCAGAAGGGGATGTATAAATCCGGTCAATTACACCACAAAACTTGGAGCCTAAATTGGCCCGCCTCAAAACCGATTTCAAAAAATTCCAATTAACTTGGTCGAAAGCCTTCATTGCGTCTAACATAATAACTGCCAAAGGCGAACCAAACGTTGTGGCCATATCTATTGCCCCGATCAGTTCGAAGGTTAATTCATGCAAATATCTGCCTTTAGAAAAGCCTTTCTGGTCGGGGTGCACTAGATTATTCGCTATCCTAGTCAGCCTATCCGCTAGAAGCTTAGCTAGCAGTTTATAATCACTGTTCAGCAATGATATCGGCCTATATGAGGCACAATTCGTTGGGTTTTTATCCGGTTTCAAAATTAAGGAGATCACTGCTTCATTCCATGAAAGAGGAATATCATTGCCAAACTCCAGGATCCCTCCAAACAATTCTGTCAATACTGGGATAACTGAATCTCCTAATACCTTATAAACTTCCACTGGAATACCATCCGGGCCAATCGCCGTTCCTGACTTACTACTAGTCAGAGTTCTCCTAATTTCCTCAGCCGTTATTGGGGCGTTCAATGCTTCCTTCTCCTGCAATGATAAACCTAAAAGTCTATCAGCCCCTATCCAGTCCGTTACCATACCTTCATCCACCACTAACCTTTCCGAATACAATTGCGAAAAAAAGTTTCGGAAAGCCGATTCTATTGCCGCCTCATCTGATCTTTTTTCACCTGTATACTCCACTTCAACCTCCTTAATGTAGTTCCTAACCCGGTCAGCTTTACCTTTCCAGGCTAACAACTTCCCCGCATTTTCCCCGTATTCGAAATGGGCCAGTTTACTTGCTTCCCATTTACTTTGAATTCTTCCCTGTAGTATATTTTCCAACTGACTTCTCAACCCATCCCAGCTGGACCTCAAAGCCTCCGTCTCACCTGCTTCAAATATTTTGGCTTTATATTTTCGCATTTCCTGCTCCAACACAGAAATCTCTTCTTTCTGACGTTTATGTTTCTGAATGGCACAACTCCTTAACTCCCCGCGGATGACTGCTTTAAACGTGTCCCATACTACAGATAAAGGAGCGGAGCCCAAATTTACACTAAAAAAGAATTCGGCTTCCTTGCGCAGCTTTAACAACACCTCTTGATCTAATAATAATGTCCGATCAATCGTCCACCGGGCACTACAACTTATCTGACGAAAGCACATATTTAACACCACCGCAGAATGATCTGATAAATGCGAGGGCAGATACACAATATTCTTCACCTCCTCTCTCAAACGCATGTCTAATAGAAAATAATCAATTTGCGACGCATGTCTGTATTTCTTATTAAAAAAAGAAAAATCCCTGCTCTTCCCTTCCCTTTGCCTCCAAATATCGCCCAAACCAAATTCCTTTATCATTCTCCTTAAAAACTGTTGTGACTTAGGTGTACCTCGTGATTTACAGTTCTGCCTATCCAACTCGTTGTCTAATACCACATTAAAGTCGCCCATCACAATGACCGGGTCCGAGAATTCCAGAAGCTGAGAAAAAAGCTGTTTTAAGGGTTCTATATCGTCGCAGTTGGGCCCATAGTAGCCTGCTAAAACCAGATTACGACCCCCAAATTGTATTTTAGCTATCACCCATCGCCATGCTAAGTCTGATCTAGACTCCAGGATTCCCACACCCCCCAACTGTGCATGTTTAACTAAAATAGCCACCCCTTTATTATGATAGTTGTTTTCTGTACATGTAAATGTTCGCACCCATCTTAGTTTTTGTATTAAGTTAGTACACTCCATCTTTGTGAGGTGCGTTTCCTGCAAGACAAAAATTTGTGCCGTAGAATCCTGCAGATACTGTAATATTCGTTCCCTCCTTCCTCACACCCTTAAGCCATTAACATTCCATGAAAGAATTTGTAGTGGTATATTCTGCACCCTCTGGCTTCTCTCCCTACTAGCCATCTATTAATCTTGAATAACCAATAGTTGGGCTGAACGAGGCACTGCTTTTTACTTTCTTCCAACTCCCCCTCCCCCACCCTAAACCTCTCTCCCCCTCCCCACCCACTTCACCCCCACCCCCACCCATGGAGAACCCCCCCAACTAAGGACCATAATGGTCCAAATATTAGAGCGCCCCCCGGTTCCTGGGAGAATTTTACCATTACCCATTGCACGCAGCCTTACTCAGTAGCCTGCCCATTTTTGACCGCCACCAATAACTCATCAGCTTCACTAATATCTCTGATATTATACATTTTATTGTTATACATGACCCTAAGGAAGGCTGGAAATTTCAGCTGGGCTGAGACCCCCAAAGATTTGAAAATCTCCAACCGTTTTCCCAGTTCCCACTGCCTATCCATAGTCTCCCTGGATAGGTCCGATCTAATCTCAAACACAATATCCTTCACTCTTAAGGACTTCAGTTTCAATGCTCTAGATAAAATCTTTTCCTTCATCTGGTACGACAGAAAGTTTATCAAAATTTTCCGAGGTCTACTACTGTTTGTTCATAGCTTAAAGGGGTCTCGATGAATTCTCTGAATATCCTTCCCAATTTCATGGGAGAACATGGCGGGCTACGGAGGTCACGTAGCGCGCTAGGGCGCTTTCCGGTTCCGGTTCCTGGGGGCGTGGCAGGTCGCGGCGGCCGAGCGGGCGGCAGCTGCGAGCACACGGATGTGCACGCCGCAGCTATTGAGACCTGAGGCAATCTGGAGGACAGCGGGGGCTGTCTGGTGGCACTGGGCCGCGCTGGAGCTGCGCCGGACCCGTAAAAGTGTGTCGCGAATTCCCCTCCGGGGGAATAGCGGCAGCGGTAGCTGCAGCAGCAGAACGGGCGGAGCCGCTCCCGAAAAGTGGCGGCCGGGTGAGCAACCCAAAGAGAATCCAGAGAAGGACGCCAGGAAGAAGACGGTGAGGCAGCGTGGGGTGGGGGGCGTTTTTCCTGCCCCCCCGTTCCCCTTAACAAGTGTGGAGGGGACGGCTCAGTCGCCCCAGGACAACTCGGCTGTGACTACAGAGGAAAAGGGGGACAAGGGAGGATCAGCAAAAAAAAAAATCCTGAGACCTAAACCGGGGGAAGGAGGCAGGAGTGCGGGGAGGAAAGCGGGGGAGAGCAAGCTGAAGGGTAGAGACAAATTGACGCCCTCTCTAAGGTCTTTTTTAAAGTGAGACCTGAGGTAGTTACACTTACCCTTGGGCAGCCTAGAGTTGCAATGGAGGTTACCACCAGGCAGGTGGAAAACGGTACGGATGAGGGCAGAGAGGGGTCGCCCCCGCCACGGCCAGGAGAAGATCTGACGGCCCCAGTGCTAGTTCAGTCCCTAAACGATAACCCAGCAGAGGTTCAGGACTTCGCATTTAAGTCGGTAGTGCTGGAGCCTCCTCAGGTTGCCTCGGTGATCCCCCCCTTACTGAGTTCCTCGTTGGAGGCGTTAATCTTGTCCATTTCTGAGGATGTAAAAAAGGGCTTTGCGAATTCAGAAGTAAATCAAGGGGAGATAAGAGAGGTTTGTGCTAATTTAGAAAAGAAAATTGATGGCGTAATGGTAAGAACGCAGGCCCTGGAAGAAGCGATGGGGGGTATGAAAGAGGAGCTGATTCAGCATAAGGGTGAGATCGACACATTGAAGAGGAGTGAACAGGCTCTAAAAAACAGGGTGGAGCAGATGGAAAACTATTCCAGAGGGGGGCAGAAGCCACACTGACACCAGGGAGTTTTTTAGTTTTGTGTGTTTTTTATTTGGGGGGGTGGCCCCTTCGGCAAGGGTCACTCCCCATGGGGGCACATTACTAATTGCCATTTCTGACCCCCTTGGGTGCAGATCGGCCTATTTTTTCAGGCTCATCTGCCCCCCAGAGGGCAGAATCCACTAAGACACCAGGGATAGTTTTTGTTTCTGTTTTTTTTGTGTGGGGGGTGTGACCTTTGGCCATTTCTGCCCCCCTTAGGGGCAGATCAGCCTTGTTTTTTAGGCCCATCTGCCCGAGGGGGGCAGAAACCACTAGACACCAGGGGAAATTTCTAAATGTTTGGTGGCGGGGTGTTTGGCAACTGGCGAAGTATTTATATTTGTGATTATAATGGTTTATTTCTCCTTTTTGTTCTAGTTCAAAGCTTTTGCTTCCTTTGTTGTGACTCCTTGCGGTTTTGGCAGTGGTTGACCTACAGTTTGCGCAGGTTGCATGTTTTAGGTAAGAAAAAACAATTTACTCCAAACAAGTATTGTTGCCATGCATGAATGACATTTTTGTAAGTGGTGTACTAAAGGCAGGATTGTGTGTGAAATTGTCCTTAGATTTGTGCATGATGATATTTGTGTTGTTTTATGTCTAATATTCTTTTCTTTTTTCTTTTTAGTGGGATATCATTGGTGATTGCTGTGTCTGTGCAGAGTAGTTGCTGGTGAGTCTAGCTTTTTCAGGCAAGTGAGTGGTATAGTTTTAGTGTTTATAACTCTTTGTGATGAAGCCACACTTTGTTTATTACTTATCTTACACAGTGCTGGTTGTTGGTAGTGCATTTGTCAAGTTACTTTTCGCAGGAAGGATCAAGGCTAGCCGCAGGATGACCGCTCATCAGGTTGTTAGTATGCTTTTTGAGTCATCTTCTGCCCATGATTATGAGACTGACTCTGCATCTGAGGCAGAGGAGGGAGTGCAAGATTCTGGCAATTAATTTTCGATCCGAGAGGAATCATCTGATGATGACGTCACTCTCAGTGAGGATGAAGTGCCTGTTATAGAGGAGGACATTGATGTGCCAATAGTGCAGCAGCCTGGGGCTGAAAGGCTTCCCATTGCCCCAAACATGGAGTTGCCTGCCTTTACTGGTCTCCCGGGGTGTAGAGTCAATACAGAAAACTTTTTGCCTATCAATTTCTTTCAGTTGCATATGGACGATGTATTTTTGGAAGAGATTGCTGAGAGGACTAATTTGTATGCTGAGCAGTATTTGAGGGACAACAGTGCCAGACGTAGGCCACACTCTAGAGCTACCCAGTGGATTTCCAAAAATCTGGAAGAGATGAAAAAGTTCTTGGGTTTGACTTTTTTGATGGGGCTGATAAGGAAGCCGTTACTAGCTTCTTATTGGTCTACTAGTCCCTTGATGGCAACGGCTATATTTCCTGAAACCATGACTCATAATCTGTATTTGCTTCTTCTTCGGACACTGCGTTTTGTTGACAATGCTTTATTCTTGCCACAAGATCACCATGATTATGACCGTCTTTTTAAGGGTTGGCCTGTCCTTGATCACTTTGTAGATCGGTTTTCAGAGGTCTATGTTCCAGGGAAAGAAATATCTGTGGACGAGTCTTTGGTCCTGTTCAAGGACCGTTTGGTTTTTAGACTGTACATTCCTGGCAAGAGGGCACGGTATGAAATTAAGATGTATATGCTGTCTGAAAGTAGTATAGGATTTGGTTATATTTTCTGGGTCTACATTGGTAGGGATTCCAGTATTAAACCCCTGTGGTTGTCCGCCCACTTTTGGAGTTAGTGAGAAAATTGTGTGGGAACTTGGTAGACGACTGTTTAACAAAGGTCACCATTTGTACCTAGATAACTTCTACACTGAAGTGCAATTGCTCGGGGAATTATTCAGAGTGGACACTTGCTTGTGGCACAATCCGCTCTCACTTTAAAGGCTATCCAAAGGAGCTTATGTGTAAAAAACTTGAGATGGGACAGTGCAGTGCCTTGCGTAATGATGAGTTGCCAGCTGTGACATTTGCAAACAGGAGGGATGTCTACATGCTGACTACCATCCATGATGAGAGTACTTCCCCTGTGACTGTTTGGGGTCAAGTTGGCAAAGTGTGCAAACCTGTGTGCATTTTGAACTACAATAAGCATATGGGTGGTGTAGATGGAGTAGATCAGAAGTTGGAACCTTACACTGTTGTTCTTAAGTCTTACATTTGGGATACTTTGGAATCTTTTTCATTCAGCAACTTTTAATGCTTTTATTGTGTTCAAGGATTGTTCTCCAGAGTCAAGGATGACCTATGTTAAATTTCAGGAGTCTGTGAGAGACAGCCTTGTTGTTGTGGAACAGGCAAGAGTTCCTAGAGGAGCTGTGGTGGAGGATGTGGCTAGACTGAACGATGCCACTTTCCTGATCACATTCCTCCCAAGCCCAAAAAAGACTTTCCCGCTAAGAAATGTAGGGGCATATTTATACTTTTTGATGCAAAACTGCACTAACACAGTTTTGCACCAAAACGTTTAGCACCGGCTTGCACCATTCCTGAGCACCAGCCGGGTGCCATATTTATGAAATGGTGCAAACCGCTGCAAAGGGTGGGCTAACGTAAAAAAAATGACGTTAGCTAGGTCGGGGTGGCGGTATGGGAGAAGGGGGTTTTGCATCAAAAACTGACATTAGGCTGCTTAGAGGCAAAAAAATATGCCTCTAACCTGCCTATCGTTATTTTCTGACGCAAAACCATCCATACCACATGACTCCTGTCTTAAGAAAGACACCATCACCCCAATGGCCAGCACAGGGGACAAGGGTCCCCTGGGCATAGCCATTGCACCTTGTGCCATGCAGGGGGCCCCAAGTTGGGTCCTCAATGGCACTTCAATAAAAAAAAAAATACTTACCTATACTTACCATACTTACCTGCGATGGGATCCCCCATCCTCCAGTGTCCCTCTGGTGCGGGTGGGGGTGTTCTTGGGGCTTATGTGGTGGATCCCCAGGTCCCCTAATGCCTGGTCTGACCCAGGCGTTAAATAATGATGCAAAGCAAGCTTTGCACCATTATTTAGCCCCTCCTCCCACCCGTGCGTCATTTTAGCACAGGGGATAAATACGGGGCTATGGGGTTAGCACCATTTTTCAGATGGGAACGCCTATCTTGCATCTCATTGACGAAAGGTAGGTTCATGCATCTAAAAAAGGGTGTAAACTCCAATATTTTGATGTTAGACACGTCTAGAGTCAAAATATAAATATGGAGTTAGTTTTGCGCCAAATTTGTGTTAAACAAAAATGACGCAAATTCGGTGCAAATGGAGTATAAATATGCCCCTTAGAGTCTGACCTGAAGAGGTATCCAGAGGGAGACTTGTATGTACTGCCCCGATTGTCCTTCTAAGCCTGGGCTGTGTGTGGCCAGCTGTTTCGGAGGTTACCACACCCAAAAGAATTTTTGGGAACTACCGTGAGCGTAAACTGCCTGTTCTATATTTTTTTATATTTTTTGTTCAGTTTCTCGGTTGGCATTACTGTCATGTATGTAGTTAGCGCTTTTGTGTTTGTAGTTTTGTACTTACTTATAATTAGTTTGTGTTTTCTTTTTTGTTAAAAAAAGTGCTGGTGGTGGACGTGAAGTGGCGCTTGGCTGGCAGTGTGCGTGGAGTGGTGCTTGGCAGGTGGTGTGCTTGGAGTTTCACTTGGCTGGCGGTGTGCGTCGAGTGACGCTTGGCTGGCAGTGTGCGTGGAGTGGCTCTTGGCTGGCGATGTAAACAGTGACTTGCTGTCGGCCACTACAACACACTACTAGCCAAATGCTAGTCCACAGACTCCGTCAGCTGGTGTGATTGCTGTGTCAGGCATGTGGGCGTATGAAAGGGATGGGCCCTTAAATGGCGCTGTCTGTTGATGTGAGTGTTGTAATGTTCTGGGCCCGCGGCTGGTGGCATGAATGACCTTGTGCATGTCACGTATGAAAGGTGTGTGAATGGACTGTAAAGCGGTTGATGGCTTGACGTGGCTTTACAGCTCACTAGCTTTGAGTCATTGGTTCAGTTTTTTGGCCTTTCTGTTGTTAACAGTGCATTTCATTTTTGTGAAATCTCTTATTAATAAAATGTGATCTATTGAACCAGCACTCATGCCAAATCCAACCAGTATGTGTGGTAAAATTAAAAATTAAAAAACCTGCTCCACTGTAATCAGGCATCGAAGCACATGCTACGTGTCTCGGGTGGGACCCCGATGACGAAGCATGCCACCAACTAGGTTGGTGGGTGAGGGGTCCTTTTAGCATAACCTAGAGGCATTTATTTTTACAATTTGATTGTTTGGAACATCACAGGAGGACGTGGACCTATCAAAATGATCTATTACAGAACTACCTGTTTTTGCAGGGGGGCGGGCCACATAAGTTTTTGGTCCCGAGTGCGGCGGTAATCTAGGATACCTTACCAAACCCAGACATTTTTTAAAACTAGGCACCCGGTGGAGTCCTGGGAGGTGTGGCTTGCGTTGATACCCCAACATTTTCTTACCCAGAATCCCTTGCAAATCTCAAAATTGGCTAAACAAAATCTAATTTTCCTCCCTTTTCTTTGTAGGACCACCGCGCTGGCACAAATTTCCTACCACCCAGCGTTCTCCTCAATCTCCCAAGTAAAATGATACCTCACTTGTGTGGGTCCCCAAAGCAGAGTTAGCCAAAAAATTTATAAAAATTGTGCTTATCAACTTGCTGTGCTACACGTTTTTGGCCCTTCCTGGTTGCAGGCACCTGGGCCACCCACACAAGTGAGGTATTGTTTTTATCGGCACACCGAGAGGAACATTGGGTGGTAGGAAATTTGTGCGGTGATCCTACAAAGAAAAGTGTGGAAAATGTAATTTGTTTTAGCTAAGTTTATGGTTTGCAAGGTATTCAAGGTATGAAAATGTTGGGGGATCCACGCACACCCCACCTCCCTGGACTTCACTGGGTGTCTAGTTTTCAAAAATGTCTGGGTTTTGATAGGTTTCCATAGATGGCTGCCAAGCCCAGCACCAAAAACGTAAGTGCTCCCCTTCCAAAAACAGGTAGTTTTGTAATAGATAATTTTGTTGTGTCCATGTTGTGTTTTGGACCATCCCCTGTCACGGGGATTAGGCCTACCCACACAAGTGAGGTACCATTTTTATCAGGAGACATGGGAGAATGCTGGGTGGAAGGACATTTGTGGCTCCCATCAGATTCCAGAACTTTGCAGCACCGAAACGTGAGGAAAAAGTGTTTTTTTGCGTTTTGCAAAGGATATTGGGTAACAGAACCCAGTGAAAGCCCCCAAAGGCACCCCAACCGGGATTCCCCTAGGTGTTTAGGGCCATATTTATACTTTTTGACGCAAAATTGCGCTAACGCAATTTTGCGTCAAAAAAATTTGCGCCGTCTAACGCCATTTGGATGCGCCATGCGGGCGTCAAATTTATACTTTGACGTACGGCGGCGCAACCAATAGGTGGGAGTCATTATTTCGTGACGCAGACAGCGTCGGTCTGTCGTAAAGGAAACCAACGTAAATGCGACGCACATCACTGTGGGTCGATTTACGACAGCGCAATCGTGAAAACGCCGTTTTTTTTCACGCAATTGCGTCACATTTTTGCGCGAAAACTGCCCTTTCAGGAGAGGAGACCCAAAATGGATCCTAGATGCCCCAACAGACCCCAGGAGGATGAGAGCAGACCAGGAACCAGCCAGGAGGAAGCATACAGGAACCAGGACATTTAAAAAAAAAAAAGAAAGTGTCGCTTCAGTGCAGAGGAGCAGGAAATCCTGGTGAAAGAGGTGACGGAAAACCAGCACCAACATTTCATCACCTCCAAATTGCCACTCAGTAGGAGAGAGGCCATCTGGAAACAAATTGTGGACAAGATTAACAGTGTGGCTGAAGAACACCGGACAGTCACCGAGTGTAAGAAACGCTGGCATGACTGCAAACGTAGGACCAAAGAGAAAATGGCCAGGAACAGGAAGGCAGCAATGCAGACTGGAGGGGGGAGTCCAGCACAACAGGAGGCCCTGGACCACATGGAGGAGATGGTCGCAGCCGTCATCCCGGAGGAGATCGTCACAGGGATTCAAGGACTGGACAGCGCAGACTACCACGACACTACGCACATGCAGGGTAAGTCGCATGGGGAATCCTAATACAATAATGGGGACTGTAAGCAGGGGGGGATACCTACTACACAATGCATGTAAGTCAGCACATATATGAAGTGGCATGGGGAAAGGGGCACGGCAGGGGGGCATGCCCAGTACTGACCGAAGCTGGGGCACGACAAAATACAGCAACCACAACAGTCCCACGGGGACATCCTGTAATTACAACAAGAGAGCCAAGGGAAAGCAGTGACAGGTGGGAAGGACACTACCTCAAATCCATATCCAGGCACTTGTATTGCAAAATCTATTCTACATCAACTAGGTCCCTATCTGTAATGCAGTAGCAAATACAACAACTGTAACTTAACTGCAAACACAGTTGACAATAACACCTCTCATCTCTGTGCAGCTATAGTACCAAATGGCAGAAACCCCACCCTGGAACATACATACCTAAATTAGGGGGTGAGGGTGACATCTGCAATTACTCCTAGAAATAAGACAAAGGTACCAGTACACTCAAATGCCGAATGTCCATAACTGACACATACATAAGCCTAAGTAAACAGCAATAGGAGCCACACAGCACTAACGATACACACATGCTGCATACGTCAGGGTCCCTCACGTGCCTGGCTAACAAGGCTACATCACTAATGTCATACTGCTCAGACAACAACATTGAGGAGGGGACACAGGCAACTGGTCACTGAAACACACCTGCAAAGTAGGACAAACAAATAGGACCTTCATACGATAAACAGGCCAATCCAATTCAAAACACATCACCCAACATCATCTCAAAACATCAAGAATATTTACATCCATACCACATCCTAACATTGACATGCATAGGTAATGCCACGTTACATGTACAGATCATGCAATGTGAATAAAAAGTGTATGGGGCAGGGCCTGAGAGGCAAGTGTGCTGGCAGGGCAGTCACAACACCCACAGTCAGTCAAAGTGTAGTGTGGCAAGTGAAACGTATACTTTGCGCATTAGCCTCAGGCTGGAGGCCTTTGTGCATCTTACCCTGAATGTACTTATACTCATTTGCTCACATCTAAGTGCCTCAGAGCAATTTGCACTAAATGATTCTCATTGCCCTTCCTATCAGTTAATGTAGCAAATAGTCAGTCCTAAGGTGTTGTCAATTAGTCAAATCACACTGTTTTGCCTACTTCTGCACTGGAGTTTGCCAGAACATATTCACTCTGTGCCCCAGTCAAGGATACCGTCTGGTACGTTGCTGATAGATGTGGTAGGGGTCAAGGTTTGGCATTCCTGCTTAGGGAAACTTTGTCATCACCATGACATATGTCTTTTACATTCACTCCCTTGTCCCAAGACACGCATGGGGGAGTTTCCAAACAGAAAATAACAACTAGATGCTGCCTGCCTTGCTGCTGATGCACAACCAGATCCTAGCCCATTCCTCTGATATGAGGGATGATGTCTCCCCTGTGATTCTGACAGGCAACCTCCAAACTTAACAAGCTGTGCTATACATAGAACATGCAGGGGGAGAGTAGAAACAGTTAGGCACCATGAAAGCTGTGTACTAATGTATTACTCTCCTGCGGACTATTTCAATTCTAACAGTGTGTATTGTTTGTGTAAATGGGGCTCACACCTAAATTCCTACAAGTCAGTTGTACAATGAAACTTCATATCAAACTAATACTGTCTATGTCATTTGTGTATGGGAACCTACCGGAAAAGATACAAATGTGTAGGACCTGAGTGACCACCACTTCCCTGAGAAGTTCCAAAGATGTCATGCGCTCGGATGTCTAAACATTCCTTTGATGTGGGAGACCAGAGGCACTGCTAGTTAGTCTTAGCTAAATTGAATATCTGGGTGACAGAGTTATTTTCAAGTGGGTCAAACTTAGTCCCCCACACCATTAGCTATCCTGCTGCCTAGAAAGCCAAAAATCACATGTTGGATAATGAGAGCCCACCCTACAAAATGTCCCTCCATAACAATAGTGAAACACCGAGTGAGGAGTATGAGAAAAAAACGCCTATTCCTAAATAATTACAAAGCAACACCTAGAGGCGACCTGGCAGACATGTCTGAAAGATCCATATCAAACATGTGACACACAGGTGGGCCATAGGCCTACAACAATGCCCTATGACGGACAGCAGATACCTAGACAAACACAGAGTACAATGTTAAGGCATCCAAAGGCTTGTATCTTACTGCAAAATTGTCACAACACAGACACACTAATTGTACCCTGTTTCATTGCAGAGGAACACGGATCTCCTGCTGATCTGCCTGTCCATGAGTTCCCTGATGACATGGATGACGACACCATCAACCTCCCACAAGAGACCATTGACATGGTCCTTGAAAGCCTCCAAACCCCACCTTCAGTCACAAGGAGGAGCACAGAAGAAGCAGCCACCACAGTAGAACCACCCGCCACCCCAATTGTAAGACCTGCCAGCTCCAACACAGCTGAGGACTCTGACGACACTGGCACCAGCTTCGAAAGAACTGTCGTTGGGGTCCAGCGGGAGCTGGCCAAGGAGGTGCGGGTGGGGATGCAAAATATGGCAGCCAGCCTTGAGGGGGTGCGTTCGTGCATGTTGTCAACTGCTGATCAGGCAGCTGCAATGCAAGCCAGAAATTTTCTCTTGGAGGACATTTCAAAAACACTGAAGGAAATTGGCACAGCTGTCATCCAGTTGACACAACAACTCAAACTGCAAGCCACTCAACGTGTGCACGAATGCAACATAGAACCCCTCAGGGCCGACCTGGCTGCCTACCATCGGGATGTGGCTGCCATTCTGAAAAACCAGCAGGCACTCCTTGCTGCAGTACTGCCCTTCCTTACTCAACAGGGATCAGCCCCCGGGATGTCTGCCTCCATGTCTTCTAACACTGAGGTGTGTGTTGCCCCTTCACAACCAACAACAACAAGGACACACCAGGCAACACACACATCAGAAGAAGAAGACATGGAACAGATAACATTCACACGCAAGAGTACCCGGAAGCCCTAGTCCCTGCACCATACCCTACTCTGACCAAGGTCCTACGTTTTGACACATGCCAGTCTCACTACAACTAACCTCAATGACTGTTCGGCAATCCACTGTCTGACTTATCCACCTTGCCAGTGAATGTTTCTCTCCTACCATTTGGCATTTCATGTTCCTCTGCACTGTCTGTGACATCACCCCAGCATGTCAGGAGCATCATCCACACCCCTTCTGTAGAATCACCATGTAATAATGCACCAGAAAGGAGTCAGCAAACATGGTGAATGGACATTTTGCACAACACCACTTATGAATAAATATCACTTGCACACCTATTGTGTCTCTGTGTCATTTCAAAATTCAACTGTGCAGTAGATAACTCCAAAGTGGCTGTGTGGTAACCATGTCGATTCTCTATACTACTGTCCTGATTTCATGTATACTGAATCATCTGTGCAGTGGCCAGGATTGCATCATAGCTTTACTATACTGAGGAAAATAACTGATGAAGGGACTAAGCACACACAATCATGCTGTGTTGGACAGAATGATGCACCATCTATAGCTATTCTACACAACTAATGGTGGCAGAGAAATGTAGGCACCATGCAATACTAAAATTTGAAATTATGCTGTAGAATGAAAGGAATGATAAACAAATTACACTGCATCAATCACCCTTACGGCGTATACTTCCATGAAGGAAAGTCATGCTGAATCAGTACACACATGATGTAGGTCAGCAATGATAGCAACAAGACAAGAGTGTGAACAAATCATCATCTATAAAGCTCTCCCTGAACTTCACAATGCTGTCCGACCTATCTATTTACCTACAATAACAAGTCTGGAAGCACTCTTTGTGAAGTAGGATACATACCAACCCCAAACCTTGATGATCAATGCACACTACCAATGGTGGCTCTCCAACATGGTGGATACTTACCAAGTTAGCACACGGGTAGCTGGCATGTTAAACCTCATAAGCCTGGGGATAGGGAGCATGGAACACAAATGTCATACTTAACATTTCTGCTACACTGATGTCAAGGCCATGAAAAGGTAGCACCTAACGCATCAGGTAAAGGGTTAACAAATTTTTTATTTAAAAGTAGTAATAAAAGAGGCAACTAAGGGAAAGGTAAACCTACACTAATCTAACCTGACTACTACTAACCCACAACTGTCCCTAACTAACCTAAGCTAAACTTACTCTACACATGTAACGAAACGATCTAAACATCAACCCCCCACCCACCATTAAGAGACAAGACACATGCAGGACAACACTTACTAACCTACACACATACTATACTATCCTAAACAAACATATATTTTTTTGTATTTTTTATTTTTTATATATATTTTTTTTTATTATTTTTTTATTAAACAGGAATCCCAACATTGCCCCCCACCCACCCACCCACACAAAAATATTAGATAGAAAGTATAAGGACCCCCCACCCTCTTACCTAACACTAACTAAGCTAATTACCTATACTTATCCTATAACTAACCCCCCAAACCCAACTAACAGTATGAAAAGAGGAAAGAGGGGAGAGGGGAGGGGTAAAAGTTCAGGAGGGCAAAATAACTAAAGATTTGCCCTCTGAAGTGTGCGCCGGATGGAGCGCACCTTCTTTTTAACCTCCGCCATGTCCTCCGTCAGGTTGTCCACCTTTTGAATTAACCTGTCCAGTTTCCTAGACAATGCCTGGAAGGCTGCAGGGTCAATTGGAGGGTCACTGCTGGTCTGCGTGCCGGTGGAGGTGGAGATTGTCGCTGGAGTGGAGTGGCCACGGGACAGCCCTGCTCCCAACACACGGCTGGGTCCAGGTCTTGAGGAAGATGGCTGGTCCGTCGCTGGGTCCCCTTGGGCAGACCTGGTGGTTGTAGGTGGCACCGTTGGTGGAGCCTGTGGTGTGGCATACCACGCCCCGGAGGCCCGATCGGAATTGTATCTGCGGGCCATCCTCCGATACCCACACTGCACCTGCAGGATGTGCCTGTACCTCATTGCCCTGTGCTCAAAATGGTTGGGCTCTGCGGCACTCAGGTTTGCAGCTGTGAAGAGAAAAGGGAAATATTGAGCATTGAATTTACAGTGGGTTGAATCCCACAATGGCTCATTTGTCCATTACTAGAAATATATTGTATGCAGCAATTGTTACAACATAGTTCACGGAAATGCTCAGAGGAAGTACATGTGAATCATGCATCCCTAAGGTCATATCACACCTAGCATATCCATGTCTCTACATGATGGATGACATCACCCTAAACTACTCATCCAAATCATACCTAAGGCATTTGACATTATGGCCCCAGCTCTTCCGCATACTGACTTCAGTACATATGTCATTCTATGTGATTACACTCACACTCCTCACTCAATAGCATTTTTAATTAGTTGTGTGCTAAGATTGAACCCCTGGCCCAGAATCATGTGTCCACACTAGGTGTCAGATGTAGGAATTTAGGAAAATCAACTAGCAAATTGCAAAGCAGAACGGTGTCTCTGACACCATCTGCGAGTCGCTATGGGGTCCCTAAAACCCACCTCATGAACATCAATGATGTGGGTTCCAAGTTGCCCCACCTTAGCAACATGGGCACTCACGGGGATGGTGGCCTGCTGGGACCAGCAGAACTCCATAGACGTGACTGTTTTTAAATTAAGCAAGTTATTTCTCCCCAAGTGTAGGCCGTTTACCGGAAAGAAAAATGAGCTGCAATTATTTTTAAATCACAACAATTGTACTTGGAAATTTTCACGGTAATTATTGGTCCCTTAGACCACTGGCTTTTTTGCGCAGGATTTTTTTAGTCCACTCACAAAGGCTGAAGCTTTACAATGAGGACCCCTTCCAGTCAGCAAGGTGGTTACCATCCACTTCAAGTGGATGATAACAGCTACTCACTTTGCAACCACGTACTCGGTTGCAAATGGGATTGCCTACCACTGTGATTTGCAAGTAGGTCTGGTAAAACCCTTCATTATATCAATTTTGAAAAGCATTTTACTCATATGTACATGACCACCAAAGACATTTTGGATTAGGAAACAGACGTTTGCAAATCCCACACAGATATTTATGCCATTTGCAACGTGTAGCCATTTTTCTCACTCTGGCCAAAGGTACTAACTCAAGTCACAAAAGGTGTTAAGTACTTGTAACATACTGGTTGCTACAGTCCTAGGTACCCTGTTTCACAGTAACATCCCAGTCTTTGTGGGTGGTGTGGGAAGAACAACCAACAATCCCATGTTCAATGCACACCCAGGAGTGTACAGAAAGTGCAACAATTATGTGCCTTCACACACAACACCTATGAAGGGCTAGCAACACGTTGTAGTCAGCCCAACCTTGTCACATCCCAGGTCCACACATGTCAAAATGTTATGACTTAGCCCAACATAACATACTATTAGTGAGGCATGTTTAACAACACACACAGGGGAGGTAGTACACCCATTCACATGATTCAACTGAACACCTAGGGCATTGCACTCAAGTCACACACACTTCGAGTTCACCTTGTGGAAGTACATGCCCATGGAAGATCCAACCTACAGTGTACACAGTCCATCCTCAACTAGGAAGAAGCACTTGTCATCAATGCCATGTGCCTAAGCTATCTGGGAGACTGTCAGTCTGATATGCAGACTCAGTTCATGGCAAGTCCCTGACCAAGTCTAACATTGACCAGTCTATTCGAAATGAGTCATACCATTCCCAATTGCCGCCATAATTGAATGGGCTACAGCCCCTCAATCTGAGAGATGACTACGTATTGCTTTGCAGAAACATAATTCTAATTTGATATCACACTAAAAGAACAAAGCCAATGAACGGCCAGAACATCAAATCATGAATTCTCTTGAACACACAGTAATCCATCATGCGTCATTACCAAACAATGTAAATAGCACTCAGGCGACACTCACTGTAGGTATCGGGGTGGTCAAAATGGGCCACCTCTCCCACGGTGTACGGGGCTGGTCCACCTGTAAAGCATGAAACAAAGATTATACTCAGACTGGGTGAACGGACAAAAGATTTCTGTTACAATGACACTGTGTGAAAATGACATGGTAATGATAGACTTTCACACATGCTCATCCTGCATGGATCACTTTGTATTCAACATTAACATTGGATGAGTCTCCTGCTCCAGTGTCACACCCTACTACACTCATGCAGTGGTCAGGACAGTCAGGTGTCGTCCAAGTTAATCCTCCATTAGTATGCCCCAACAATAATGTTATCCATACATCTCAGCATGTGCATCCCCGAGAGACATTCCAAAACTGGTTCCATGAGGACTGCATGACCACTCACAATTAAATAGGCTATTTGGACAGGGTCAACAGACAGCAAACAGACACACATGTGACATATGTGTGAACAACATGACTAACTTCATGTGACGTGACGGCAACACACATGTATAGCATCATCATGTGTTTCCAATTTTCTGTCTAGCTATGGCGTCTGCATATGTAGGTATGTTGTTTCTACATGACGTACTCACTGGCCATTATGACCAGTGGAGTACAAATAGAGCCGTTCACGTGTTGCTTTTCTGACACAAAGGCAACACTACATTACATGCAGCTACAGGCATCTGGTATGTGTTGCAAAAATGATCCATCGGACTGGTAGCATAGGTCTTCATACACATTCTGCAACAAATACACATTAGGACACATATGTATACCTTTGTAGCGCAGCATTTGAAACATTTTGGGACGCAGAGAGGGGGCGACTTAGCATAATACAAATAGATGTTGAATTTATAAAGCTGTCATTGCGTGTACATGTGTTGAATGGGGATTAATGTGTATAACCATGGGCCTAGGTTTCCCTGGCATTACACACACTCAGCTACTTATTTTGCAGATTCGCTAACAATCATCACATGTTCACTCACCGATTTCTGTCATTCCCATGTAATTGTTTTTTACTCACCAACATGGCCACCAATCTGGAGTCCCAGGTGGTCCAGCAGGTCCTGTTCCCTGGTGATCAGATCTGCCCAGCGGTGCTTGAGTTGGTGTACATTCCTGAGACTCCCATAGACCCGGACCAGGTGATGGCGCACCTTCTCCCACTGGATTTTCCTGGCCTCCGTGTGATACCCCTGTATCACACGGCCCCCAGCTTCCAGCATTAGTGGGAGGAAATGGCTTACGAGCCATATGAACCCCCCCAATTCGTCTTCCCCCATCCTGGACAGGCGAGGCCTACCTGACATATTGAGAGGGATAAGAATGTACCAACAAAATATAAAATATAAAGGGGGAAATGGGGAAAGGTAGAGGTGTGAAAGAAAAAGGAGAAGTAGAAAAATAGCCCAACTAACCCCCCAAACTATGCTACCCACAACAGACTCCCACAGACAATACAAACTATCACAGGTATAGACAAAATAACACTAAACAGACTGAGACAATGTGATACAACAATAATAGATTGACACTAAGACAAAATACAAGGCACACAGGACACTAGAGCAGTAAAACACACAACAACACCTTTCACACAACCACACAGTCTAGAGAAATCTGAGACTGCAAAGTGAAAGTGAAAGTTACCTCCCAGTACAGATTTTGTAAACAGGATATCCTATTACATCACTTCCTGCATAAAATGGCCACCGTTTTAATTTTCCCGTTATGCGTCATATTTTCACGCATACACAGTTGTGCGTCAATTTTTTATGACGCATTACAGTGCACATGATGCGGAGTGAAAAAATATGATATGAATATTAATAATTAATACTGTACATGAAATGACCAACATATTGTGCATGTAGCGTCAATTTCACCACGCATACATCATGGGTGTCATTTTTTTTACACGTACAGTGGTGCACATGATGCGGAGTGAAAAAATATGATATGAATATTAATAATTAATACTGTACATGAAATGACCAATATATTGTGCATGTAGCGTCAATTTCACCACGCATACATCATGGGCGTCGTTTTTTTTACACGTACAGTGGTGCACATGATGCGGAGTGAAAAAATATGTTATGAATATTAATAATTAATACTGTACATGAAATGACCAACATATTGTGCATGTAGCGTCAATTTCACCACGCATACATCATGGGCGTCGTTTTTTTTACACGTACAGTGGTGCACATGATGCGGAGTGAAAAAATATGATATGAATATTAATAATTAATACTGTACATGAAATGACCAACATATTGTCCATGTAGCGTCAAATTCACCACGCATACATCATGGGGGTGGTTTATTTTACACGTACAGTAGTGCACATGATGCAGAGTCAAAAATATTGTGGATGTAAATAATATTTTGAAGGCGAAATATCAAGACACTTTTGGATACATTTGTATCTGACTCTGCATTGTGTGCACTCATGTACGTGAACAAATTATGACGGCCATGCTGTATGCGTAGAATATGGAGCAAATTTATCCAAATGTCTTCATGTGTTTAGCTTTGGAAAGGTGATTTGTCATGGTCAAACGGTGCGATGTGAGACACATTTGTGTTTGTATATGACAAATGTCCGTACTTTTATGTATAGACGGCCTTCACACTGTGATGTTTGGGATACGTTAACTAATGTATTGACCATATTTGACAACATATTTGGTGTAATTGCTGATGGCTATTTTGAAATGATGTTTTTGATACCATTATGTATTCCGTCTCCAAAATGTGCCCACCTTTATGATGGGGATGCTTTTATCTGTAGTCCTAACAGGGAGTGGGAGAGTCACTTTCAGTTTTTATGGGGCTGACCATGTCCCATTATGATTTTGTGTTTCATATTTGTGTGGGACTTGTGACATGGAGGCCACACATGTGCCTTATGCATGTGTTTAGTTCACAAGTACATGATTCTTGTATGTTTTGGGGGTGGTAGAGGTGGAGTTAGGCCCCCAGCACCCTAGGATTTGACCATCCAGAATAGCTACTGTATCCATGGAGTATTTTTATCATATCATGGCAAACCTGCAGCAGCGGGCGAATGTAAGGCCATATGGTATGAATGACTGTTGACCATTCATTCATCTCATTAGCCCATTTGACGTTTGCAGTAATGATGATTTGGAGCTAAGTTGCATACCATTTTCATATGACTAAGTTTGCAAGACTCTCAGCGTTCATGATGTGATAATGCGAAGATTTTTTTGCTTGTCTGTGTCCCTTTCTGCATAAACTGGTTTAGTGTCATGTTACAATCTTCCTGCTAGGTTCAAACTGGGACACAACTGTGATGGTCTACTTTCAAATATTAGGTTGGTTGTATGACATATGTGTACATGTGTGTGGGAATGTGGATCCAGTATGACCTGTCTGTGTGTATGTTGTCACTGTAACTTCAAGGTCTCCTCCTGAGTTAGTGGCAGCTGATGTTGTTGCAATTGTGTATTGCTCACATCATACACTTGAGAGAAGCCATTGATGACATGTTCATGTACACATGGATGGTCCCACCCTGTCTCTGAACACGTGTGATGTGACTTTCAAATGATCTCCAATTTTGGGCTGGATGAGAGACTGTTTCAGTTGTTTGGATCCGGCATGTGTAATTGTCACATTTGTACTCTTGTTGGGCTCTGTGTATGGTAATGTAACATGTCACATCCTACCGTCTGTGCATACAGTTATGATGTTTATTTTTGGTGTGATGAATTTTAATGGCATTCTTGATCAATGAGACGACATTCATCTTCAGCTATTTCAAACTAAAGGTGGTCAGAAATGAATAGGCCAAAGCATGATGTGGTGTTTGTTATCTGTGTTTATTTACAAGTGTGGAATACAAGTGATTATAATAACTTAAGTAAAAAAATTGTTCACAAGCTGTTGGCGCCTACGCACTCCTGCTGCGGTGTTAGGTTGTTCCCCCTCCTGTTGCAGGCCAGCATCCTCCTCATCATCATCCTCAGGCATGTCTGGGTCCGGTTCAAGGAGGGGAATGTTCCTTTTTACACAAATATTGTGTAATATGGCACAAGTGAGTATGATCTTGCAGACCATCTCTGGGGAGTATAGTAGGCTTCCGCCAGTGATGTCAAGGCAGCGGAACCTTGACTTTAGGATCCCAAAGGTCCTCTCCACAATGCTGCGTGTCCTCTTGTGGGCGTCATTGTATGCCCGCTCAGCAGCAGTATTTGGGTTCCCATATGGTGTCATTAGCCAAGGCTGGATGCCATACCCCTGATCAGCTGAAAGAGAAACACAGAATGGTATCAATTAGATGTAGGAGGCACTGTTGTACGTATCTTTGATGGCAGTAGTTGTGTTGTGTTGTCTGTGACTATTTTGTGTACTAATGTGACAACCTATGGTTGTTGGTGGAAACTTTGGCATTGTTTTTTTTCCTTGGCTGAGCAAGTGTTTGTTGTCTAACTGTTTGTCAGCAGGATGTATTGGTTTCTCAAGTACAGTGTGCCCTCCCTTGCATTGTGACTTGTGACACAGGTGTCCGTGTGTCCTCACTGGGGGTGTGATGATAGTTCCATGCAGAGTTGAAACATGAAAGGGTATTAGAAACGTTCATATGAACATACCCAGGCCATCCCATCCCTTAAAAGTTATGCATTGTATTAGTGTACAGGTTATTGTGAGACTTCCAATTTGCAAGGTGACATTTAGGCAACCACAGTCATGAATGTCTTCACACTAAGCTGTGGAGTAAATTCAAACGTGTGAGAGGTTCAATGGTGACTTGTGACACATGGCTAGTGATGTGAGTACCTCAGTGTGTTCCTGTCTAGGTGTTGCTATTGTGGTGTATGTGTTGTTTATCCTAGAGGGTTTCTGTGCAGTGCGTATATAAGTAGATTTTTGTCCTTACCAACAAGTAGTCCATTGCCATACCGTCCATCCTGGAAGTGTTGGTTGATGGTGGAGTGACGGAAGATGAATGCGTCATGTACACTCCCAGGATATTTAGCCACAATGTTGCTGATCAGTGCTTGGTGATCGACTATGGCCTGCACGTTGATGGAATGTGTGTGCTTCCTGTTGCGGTAGAGGTGTTCACTCGCAGCAGGTGGCACAAGGCGTACGTGTGTGCAGTCGATTGCACCAAGGACGTGCGGAAAGCCACTGATGGCGTAGAACCCCTGTTTTGTTTCCTGCTGCTTCTGCACTGTGTTAGGGAAGCAGATGTGGCGGGGTGTCAGTCCAATGATGGCATCCAGTACTTTAGGCAGGAATGCGGAGAAAGATGGTTGTAAGATTCCACCAACCAGGGCACCAGTTGTCTGAAACGAGCCACTTGCCAGCAGGTGAAGTACGGCAAGCAGCTTTGTTTCGGTTGGGATAGTGCGTGGAGTCACTAAAGTGGGGGCCAATTGCTGTTCAATATTTGTCAGCAGCTGCTGAATGGCCTGCCAGTTCAACCGGTACCTCTGGATGATGTCTCGTTCCCTGAGGCCATGCAGGGTTGTTCTTGGGCGGAATATCCTCTCCTGCCTTCTGCGCTGTCTTTGGGGTCCCTGCTGTTGTTGTTGTGGCTGCTGTTGTTGCTGCAGGGCTCTGCGTCTACGTGCACGTTGAAGAAAAAGCACCTCCATGTCTCCCTGTTGCTGCTCTGCTGCTCTGCTGCTCTGCTGCTCTGTTGTTTGTTCTGTGTGTTCTGATTAAGTACAGGTGTGTTTGCCCCATTTTAACGCCTGCCCTGACCCAGGCGTTAAAATTTCACGATATTCATGCTTTGCGCCATTTTTTTGCGCCGCCTGCCGCGCGGGAGTGATTTTTGCCCTGGAGCATAAATACCACGCACCGCTATGTGCGTCTGTTTTTGGACGGGAACGCCTACCCTGCATGTCATTAACGCAGGGCGGGGCGCCGCTTCCAGAAACTGGCCCACATAACGCCATTTTCCTGGTGCGCCGGATCGGGCGTCAGGGTTTAAATATGGGGCAACGTTTGCGCTGAAAGTGCGTCAAAACTTTTGACGCACATTCGGCGCAAACGGAGTATAAATATGCCCCTTAATTTTTTTTAAATGCACAGGTTTGCTAGGTTTACCTATGTGCCGGCTGAGCTAGAGGCCAAAATCCACAGCTGGGCACTTTGCAAAAACCTGTCCGCTTTCTTTGAGAAAATGTAATGTGTCCATGTTGTATTTTGGGGCATTTACTGTTGTGGGGACTAGGCCTACCCACACAAATGAGGCACCATTTTTATCGGGACACTTGGGGGAATGCTGGGTGGAAGGAAGTTTGTGGCTTCCCTCAGGTTCTAGAACATTGCAACACCGAAATGTGAGGAAAAAGTGTTTATTTTGCCATATTTTGAGGTTGCAAAGGATTCTGGGTAACAGAACCCAGTGAAAGCCCCACAAGTCACCCCATCTTGGATTCCCCTAGGTGTCTAGTTTTAAAAAATGTACAGGTTTGCTAGGTTTTCCTAGGTGCTGGCTGAGCTAGAGGCCAAAATCCACAGCTAGGCACTTCGCAAAAAACCTGTCTGTTTTCTTTGGTAAAATGTGATGGGCCATATTTATACTTTTTGACGCAAAACTGCGCTAACGCAGTTTTGCGCCAAAAAAAATTGCGCCGGCTAACGCCATTCTGAAGCGCCATGCGGGCGCCGTATTTAATCAATGACGTTAGCCGGCGTTAGCCGACCGGCGCTGCCTGGTGTGCGTGAAAAAAAACCACGTACACCAGGCAGCGCCGGCGTAGGGAAAAATGGCGTTTGGGTGTCTAAAAATGGGGCAAGTCAGGCTGAGGCAAAAAAAAACGTCTTAACCCGATTTGCGCCATTTTTTAACGACGCCCATCCTCCATTGAAATGACTCCTGTCTTAGCAAAGACAGGAGTCATGCCCCCTTGCCCAATGGCCATGCCCAGGGGACTTCTGTCCCCTGGGCATGGTCATTGGGCATAGTGGCATGTAGGGGGGCACAAATCAGGCCCCCCTATGCCACAAAAAAAAAAATAATAATAATACTTACCTGGACTTACCTTAATGTCCCTGGGGTGGGTCCCTCCATCCTTGGGTGTCCTCCTGGGTGGGCAAGGGTGGCAGGGGGTGTCCCTGGGGGCAGGGGAGGGCACCTCTGGGCTCATTCTGAGCCCACAGGTCCCTTAACGCCTGCCCTGACCCAGGCGCTAAAATCCGGCGCAAAT
The DNA here is from genome assembly GCF_031143425.1 of Pleurodeles waltl. Lineage (NCBI taxonomy): Eukaryota > Metazoa > Chordata > Amphibia > Caudata > Salamandridae > Pleurodeles > Pleurodeles waltl. Next base: position 1,005,976,903 of record NC_090443.1, on the reverse strand, counting down.
GCGGGTTTTTTAGACCCGCCCACTCCCGGGCGTCATTTTTGCCCGGGAGTATAAATACGACGCAATAGCATCGCAGTCATTTTTTAAGACGGGAACGCCTACCTTGCATATCATTAACGCAAGGAAGGTGTTCACGCAAAAAAATGATGCTAATTCCAGGAACTTTGGCGCTAGACGCGTCTAACGCCAAAGTCTAAATATGGAGTTAGTTTTGCGTCGAATTTGCGTCGAAAAAAACGACGCAAATTCGGCGCAAACGGAGTATAAATATGCCCCGATGTGTCCACGTTGTGTTTTGGGGCATTTCCTGTTGTGGGATTAGGCCTGCCCACACAAGTGAGGCACCGTGTTTATCGGGATTCTTGGGGAAATGCTGGGAGGAAAGAAGTTTGTGGCTCCCCTCAGATTCCAGAAAGTGCAGCACCGAAATGTGAGGAAAAAGTGTTTTCTTTGCCACATTTTGAGGTTTGCAAAATAATCTGGGTAACAGAACCCAGTGAGAGCCCCACAAGTCAACCCATCCTGGATTCCACTAGGTGTCTAGTTTAAAAAATTTTACAGATTTGCTAGGTTTCCATAGGTGCTGGCTGAACCAAAGGCCAAAATCCACAGCTAGGCACTTTGCAAAAAACCTCTCCGTTTTCTTTGGGAAAAGGTGATGTGTCCAGGTTGTATTTTGGGGCATTTCCTGTCGCAGGGATTAGGCCTACTCACACAAGTGAGGTACCATTTGTACTGGGAGACGTGGGGGAACACAGAATAGAAGAACAAATGTTATTGCCCATTGTCTTTCTCTACATTTTCTCCTTCCAAATGTAAGACAGTGTGTAAGAAAGACGTGTATTTGAGAAATGCCCTGTAATTCACATGCTAGTATGGGGACCTGCAAATTCAGAGATGTGCAAATAACCACTGCTTCTCAACACCATTTTGGAAATACAAACGTTTCCATGATACCTATTTTTCACACTTTTTTTACCAAATTGAGGCCCTGATTTATACTTTCTGTTGCAAAACTGTGGTAACGCAGTTTTGCGTCAAAAATGTTAGCGCTGACTAGCGTAATTTTTTAATGCCACTCAGCGTCATATTTATACTATGATGCTGGGTGGTGCTAAAAAATGTTGAAAGTAATTTTTTCCGATGTTAACCATTGCGCTTTGACGTAAGGCAAAATTACGTTAACGGAGGAAAAATGACTCTAATCCGGTTTACGACATATAAACATGTTGCAAAATGGAAATGCGCCATTTTTGCCCACAATAGCGTCAAAAACAAACGCTAACAGAGAAAACAGTGCAAAGGAGCACCCAAAATGGATCCCGGAAGCCAGAAGAGACTCCAGGGAGACCCTGTTCAGCCAGGGACCAGTCAGGAGGACACAGACAAGACCCAGGGGAGGGAGAAGAAAAAGAGGAAGTGTTGTTTCAGAGCAGAGGAGCATGACATATTGGTGAGAGAGGTGACAGAGCATCAACATCAACTCTTCATCACCTCTAAATTGCCAATTGGAAGGAGAGAGGCAATCTGGCAGCAAATTGTGGATAAGATCAACAGTGTGGAAGAGGTCAGGAGAACTGTGACTGAGTGCAAGAAGTGTTCGCATGACTGCAAGTGAAGGACAAAGGAAAAAATGGCACAGAACAGGGAGGCAGCACTGCAAACTGGAGGTCGGAGTCCAGCAGCACAAGAAGACTTGGAGATGGTTGCAGCAGTCATCCCTGAGGAAATCGTCACAGGAATACAAGGACAGGACAGCGTTGAATACCAGGAAACACCACAAATGCAGGGTAAGTTGCATGGGGGAAATATATGCTTAAATGTCAAGTTCAAGGAGGGGGAGGCACATAGGACTTAGACAATGCATTTCAAAGGAGCGCAGAGGGACACAATACATGTTAAGCAAGTTGCACTGTGCCAACAGAAGCTACACATGTACCTATGCCTTGGTAATGCCATGAACCATTGGCACAGACACAACCTGAACATATTTAGAACACCATGCCTAAATACCTATATGTACAAATGCAGCACATGGGATGGATGGCATGTATAATCACTGGGCCAATGGTTGTGACATCACAATATCCTTTGCATGTAGTCACATCAACACTGCCAACACGACCAAGACCTCAGAGACTAGGTAGTCAGTCAACACCATTCCTGGGGTTACTTCATAGTGGTGTCCCTTGCAGTAACACCTTGCAAGTGCCTTGCCTCATTGCCCAAACGCATCTGTGCTGCATCTCACAGCACACAAGTCATTGCAACTGTCCCAACAGTACCCAGGAATGTGCCAGTTGCACCACCACATCGCATATAGGCAACACATTCACATGAGGCAGCCACTCCTACATCATGCAGTCAGAGTGTCCCCAGGGAGCATGGAACAATGAACTCAGCAGGTGCTGGGGGAATAGCAGGCTGGACCTGTATCATTGGTAACATGCCACTACCCAGACCTCCAAGCTAAAGTTGTGTTGAACCACACATATTGATGATGAATTGAAATGTGCCACTATAGAAAATATGTACTACAGATAGCAAACAGTATGTCGCAACAGTCACAGGCTGAGCCGACAACTACTCTGACACAACCATGTCAGACACATGGGAATAGGGAAATAAACACACATGGGGTATACACATGGGGTATGGCTGTGAACATAATGGCGGATAATTCCACATCAACGGGGGGATGATGCTTGCGCAAGCCGGGTGTTGGTAAGACTACCAGTGCAGTGTACCCTTTTCACTTAGCAGTATGAGTCACACGTTGGGATGGCGAATGAAAATCTGTCTGCTCATGGTAGATCTGTGGGGCACTTAGTAAACATTTTTGATGGATCAAATAGAGTCAGTGCCAGTTTTGGCATGCATTGGGTGTAACAGGACACGCTGCACTCAACCCTGCAAATCAGGCAGTGGAAAGGGTAAAGGGCCAGGGTATGGGACCCCAATCACTGCCCAAGCCAAATGCACGGGCTGTGCAGGGGCACCCAGGGCCACAACACACCACATCAACAACAGCCATTTCATGGGGTTACACTGCCATGCAAAGGCTGGTGGAAATGCAGAAACAGACCTGGAGGGTAGTGTTAAATGTATCACTGGTCTGGTGTCACAGGGCAGATGCCATAGCCATTCTGTAAGCTGCTGGTAACCTAACCATGTCCAGGCCTGTGTTGTTGGGGGTAGTCAAATACACAATGACAGTCAGGTGCCCTTTGCACTGATGCACATGAAATGAGAACTTGCTTCAGGCCCTGACCTAAGTACAACTCCTGTTAAATGGCTATGTCCATAGACACATTTACCATCAGCCACTGCCACATACAGAATGATGTACACAGCAGAAATTTCATACCCATAATGCCCATTCCTGGGTTCAACCCTGTGCTTGTGTCAAATGAGCTGTACTGTCACCATGCTGCACTCATGTATCATAGTGCAAGGAGGGATGCATTGAGAGGGAGGACATAGGTGTTTAGTAAGTCAAACAACCTACACAGACAGGAGTTGAAACTGAACTATGCCAGGTCCATGATTGCCATGCAATGAAGCACACAAACACAAACAACAACATGAGGATCCATCAATGGCAACAAGAGCACAGTTTCCCAGCAATGCCATCCCTGGGGTGGTGCAAGGTCTCAGCACAGCATGGGTGTATGTGAAACATGTAAGACTGTGACAGGTGAAAATTGCCATGTGTGGTGCTGTTGCATGAACACAGCAACACCCATTGCAAGGCCTCACCATGCAAATGGATGCAAAGGGAGGGTAGAACATGAAAAGACAGCATCAAGCCACAGAAAGGATCGACAACACACTTAGAAGATATGACGCAGCCAATTGTGACAACCGGGCTTCCATTCATGTGACATGCAGGTGGGGCATAGGGTTGTAGACTGCAGCTATGATGTACTGGAACAATCCTTTGCAACTAAGGGGCGCATCCTAGGCCCCTAGTGCCAAAGGAGCATCACTTTCAGTGACGTTCCTGTGGTGCTAAGCACTGCGCCGTATTGACAAGGTAGCGTTAAGCCACTTTTTGTGGCTTAATGTCACCTTGTAAATACGGATCCTCCTGATCATCACTGCGTGGAAGGTGGTGCAATGGGTGTTGCTGTGGACGTGCCACAGCAACACCCATTGCATTTTGATGCTGCGACAGATAAATTACATTTTGTAAACTTGAGGCAGGGCCAAAACTCTAACGCCAGCCCCAGGGGTGGCATTAGCAGGGTGCAAGGAGGAGGAATACATTTATACCTGCTCCTTTTCTGCTTTTCCAATGTCTGCTGCATTCTGCATCATGCATAGGAAGAGCACAATGCCAGAAATGATTGTTTATGTGAGTGAAGGTGTTCCTTCCTGCACATAAACAATCTTATGTAAATGTCACTTTGGCTCTTCTGTGTGTGCTGCATTCTACAGCTCACACAGAAGTGCCAAAGCACCATTAGTGATTGTTAATGTGCAGGAAGGGACACCTTCACGGCCATAAACAGTCACACCCCTCAACGCATACATCCTTGCATGATGGGGACAACACAGGGGTGCCCGTATTCACTTACATCACCAAAGTGACGCAGCGCAGCGCTGACTATTTTTGAACAGCACCACTTTTACATAAATATGGCCCTAATATGACAATGAGCCTCAAATATCAAGTCATTTAAGTGACTTGTCAGCTGCCACAACACAGATAGACTGATTTTACACCATCTCAGTGCAGAGGATGATGGCTCTCCTGTGGATCTGCATGTCCTGGAGTATCCTGATGACATGGATGACCAGCTAGCAACTGTCAGCCAAGAGACCCTCCAAGAAGTCCTTGTAAACCTCCAGACACCAACTCCAGTCGCAAGGAAGAGTATTGATGCAGCAGACATCCCACAGGCCACACTTAACACCCCAATAGTACGACCTGCCAGCACCGACACAACAGAGGACTCCAGGGACCCAGGCATCAGCTTTGAGAGGACAGTGGTAGGAGTCTAGAGGTAGCTGGCCAAGGAGGTGCGGGTGGGGATGCATACTATGGCAGCCATCCTTGAGGGGATGCAGACGTGCATGGTCACGGCAACAGAACAGACTGCAGCCAACGGATGCACACACTCCCCAGTGCGTGGAGTCCATGAGTGTCTGAGCGACATAGCTGCTGCCATGAGAGAGAAGCCACAACAACTGCCCTCCCAAACTGGCATCAGCGTGCTTGGGGACAAAATGGGCTCCATGCACCAGGAAATGGTCTCCCTCAGGGCAAACATGACTGCTTACCACAGGGATGTTGCGACTATACTTAAAAATCAGCAGCTCCTCCTTGCTGCAGTGATGCCATATGTAGTGGTAGGTGCCAGGAATTGGGAGTCCACATATCCAACCACTGAAGTGTGTGTGGCCCCCTCTACCTCTTCACTACCACCATCAAGGGTAGAGGAGGCACCACACACATCAGAGGATGAAGATGTGGAACAGATCATCTTCACCCGTAGGAGTTCCCAGTAGCACCAGCCCATGCCACATGGGTGGTGTTTTCCTTTGTCCTGTGCTTGACATCATGCCAATGTTAGCACTGTTGCAGATATGCACTCTTCTTCAACACACTGTTGACCTTTCTGCTATGGACTGCAATTGTTCCTAACTTTTCAATTGGCAATTTATGTTCTCCTGCACTGAAAGACATTCAACCAAACATGTCCCATGACATGCCCCACAACCCTGGACATGTACTGGGTCACAATTGGATGGATTCCACGAATGGGGTCACAAACCTGGGCATTGTAAATATTGCACTATTACACTTGTTATTAAACACCACCTACACAACCAGCATGTTTATGTGTGTTGTGACACATCTGCTATGCCTAGGATTTGTGATGTGTGTAACATGTCTCAAGTCACAGAGTGTCAGTACAAGAGTGCCTGAATATGAGGGCACATATCAATGCACATGGCACCTACATGATGTACGTCGATGCTGGTCTCATCCTCTACAAGCAATTTACTGAGTATGTGAAACATGTTGAACACATATATGCTACACCCACTACATACAGAAGGAATGACTGTGAAACAGTTCTCGGGCAATATCGTCAGCTGGGAGTGCCAGCAAAACACATTGGTGTAAAACAGAGGGATTCAACCTCATCTATTATTGCCACTGGTCAGTTTAACAGGATAGGAATGAAACGTAGGCTGTTGTCAAATGTCCCACAGTGCCCAACATTCTGTAACAAAACCCATACAATGATAGCTGAATTACCACACCTACCTATCCTATACATGGTCAACATCGTCACCTTGAGTGGTGGGTACACTGGTTGGCAGATGCACAGATGAGTAGATGTATTGTAGCTGGCAATGTGACAGCTCAGTCATAAGGAGGTGATGAACATGTCAAGAGAGGGATCTGGATTCAGGACGGAGTCCCTAGGACAACACACAATTTTCACTGTACACCCATGGGAAGACCCTGAGACCCAAGCATATGACACATGAAGTAAGGCTGTACCCAGAATTATTTATTTTGATAGTAAAAAAACTCAAAATAATTATCAACACCTATCCTAACCTAACCTAAACTATCTTAACTATACATAACCCACAACAGACCCTAACTACTCTATGCTACGCTTACCTGACCCATTTAACGACACACTCTAAACATTCACCCACCCCCCTTATATCACAAGACACTTGCAGGACAACATACACTAAACATTTACTATTATTAAAGCATAAGAAGTAGAAAAACCACCCCCAAACCTACTTATCCTAACTAACCCACTAACATACCCTAACCTACAACTAACCCCTAATACCCACTAAAAACCTAGAAAAAAATGAGGAGGGAGGGGACTGAACTTAGGAGGAGTGACATAATGCCATTCAGAGGTTAGCCCTTTTGAGTTTCCTCTTAATGTACTTGAGGGTCTTCGTGTTCTCAGCCACCTCCTTTTCTATAGCGTCCAACTTTTTGGGGACCTGTGTCACATCCCTCTGCAAGTCTCTGATGGCACTCATGTCCAGGGCAGCAGGTGTGGTTGGCTGTGGGAAGGAAGTAGAGGGTGCAGCAGCTGGAGCAATAATGATGTTGGCAGCTGTGGGGCCCTGCACAGCTGTGGTGGTGCTTAGTCCACCTGTGTGGGCAGTGTGGGTCCCCCTTGGCTGAATGCCCGCCACTCACTGGTGGATTGCTCGGATCGATAGCAGCCTGCCATTCTCCTGAACCCAGATTCCACTGCCAATATGTGCCAATACCACACTGACCTCTTCTGAAAGGCATGGAGTTGGTCGTTATTCATGTTGGCAGCTGTTAAGATGAGACAGGCAACCATCAGTGTCAGCATTGTGTGGAATATGTACGGAAAATTAGCTTACTATCTACATCGATTTGCACATGCACTCCTACTCACACTCCGGATAATACAATGGCCCTGATGGATGAAACGGCAAAGCTGCCTTACCACCATTTCCTTGAAACCATAGCCACCCACAACAAGATTATGAAAGAAACAAAGGGCCGTATTTATACTCTGGTTGCGCCGAATTTGCGTCGTTTTTTTCGACGCAAATTCAACGCTAAACTAACGCCAACTAACGCCATATTTATACTATGGCGTTAGACGCTTCGGGCGCCAAAGTGCCCGGAGTGTGCGTCATTTTTTAGCGTGAACCCCTTCCTTGCGTTAATGATATGCAAGGGAGGCGTTCCCGTCTTAAAAAATGACTCCCAGGCCTTTACGTGGTATTTATACTCCCGGGCAAAAATGACGCCCGGGAGTGGGCGTGGCCAAAAACGGCGCATTTGCGCCGCTTTTTAACGCCTGGGTCAGGCATGGCGTTAAGGGACAAGTGGGCTCAAAATGAGCCCAGAGTGCCCTCCCCTGCCCCCAGGGACCCCCCCTGCCACCCTTGCCCACCCCAGGAGGACACCCAAGGACGGAGGGACCCATCCCATGGACATTAAGGTAAGTTCAGGTAAGTATTTTTTTTTTTTTTTTGTGGCATAGGGGGGCCTGATTTGTGCCCCCCTACATGCCACTATGCCCAATGACCTTGCCCAGGGGACAGAAGTCCCCTGGGCATGGCCATTGGGCAAGGGGGCATGACTCCTATCTTTACAATGATAGGAGTCATGTTGATGGGGGATGGGCGTCGTTAAAAAATGGGGCAAGTCGGGTTAAGACGATTTTTTCGACGCAACCTGACTTGCCCCATTTTAAGACGCCCATACGCCATTTTCCCCCTACGCCGGCGCTGTCTGGTGTACGTGGTTTTTTTCCACGCACACCAGGCAGCGCCGGTCCGGTAGCGCCGGCTAACGCCATTCAATAAATACGGCGCCCGCATGGCGCTTCAGAATGGCGTTAGACGGCGCTAAATTTTTTGACGCTAAACTGCGTTAGCGCAGTTTTGCGTCAAAAAGTATAAATATGGCCCAAAATTAGATCTGGATAGATTTTGTACCATGTGTGACAATGCAAAGACAGCGTCAACTTCACATTGATCAGGGTCACTATTCCTCATCATCTGTGTCAAATTTTCAAACATACATCACCAGAAATTTGTATCTGTTATTGGAAGTATGGGATGCAGTTGGTAACCATAAGGGTTCAGTGTTGATAGGAACACATGCAAGCCTGATCAAAATGACTGTCACCTACACTGTGAGCATCACATCTACCTACAAATGTGTTGTTTCCCCTGTGCCTCAGGGGGTATGCCCATGCAGATCCAACTGTCCAGGTCATCCACAGAGGCATGCCCACTCATACATGTAGTCAGGGAGTGGACCATATGTTAGGTGATGACAAATATGAAGCTGGTATCCATAGTTCTATCACATCTACATTCATGTGTCCAGGTGTAGACCCCCATCAACACCTGATCAGCCAATTCCCTACCTCACACACTCATAACCATGCCAGCACACGATTGGACTTGACCTGCATGCACGCCTATTACATTTCACATAAGTGTCACGTAAGTGGAGTACAAAATTAGTGGCACCATGCTGGGGGACAATTGCCCACCCAGTCCTTCATGTACATTACAATACAGGGATGCACCAATTTCTCTACAAAATGGTGCATCCCTGTGTTGTGAGAATGACAGGGTGTTCTAGTGCCATTATTTTCACAACGGTGCACACCAAAGTCACATATGGGCCTACATGTGGCTTCTCATCACATTGTTTACACAATGCTGCCCACTGAGCGCCACAAGCCACACAAGATATGACTCTCTGCACGTCCATGGGGAACCACTTACATGTGACACCGTGTCACCATCCAGCCTACTTTGATTTCTGATCATTTTACAGCTCATCACTTCTAGCATTGGGTGCAACACTCACGACTCACTCACACAAAACACTTAGGGCCATATTTATACTCTGTTTGCGCCGGAATTGCGTCGTTTTATTTTACGCAATTCCGACGCAAAACTAACTCCATATTTATACTTTGGCGTTAGACGCGTCTAGCGCCAAAGTCCATGGAGTTTGCGTCATTTTTTAGCGTGGACACCTACTTTGCGTTAATGAGATGCAAGGTAGGCGTTCCCGTCTAAAAAATTGACTCCGAGGCATGTGCGCCGTATTTACACTCCCGGGCAAAATTCACGCCCGGGAGTGGGCAGCTAAAAAAAAATGACGTACGCCCGCTTTTGCGCCGTTTTTTAGCGCCTGGACAAGGCAGGCGTTAAGGGACCTGTGGGCTCGGAAGGAGCCCAGAGGTGCCCTCCCATGCCCACCCCCTGTCACCCTTGCCCACCCCAGGAGGACACCCAAGTCTGGAGGGACCCATCCCAGGGAAATTAAGGTAAGTTCAGGTTTTTTTTTGTTTTGTTTTTTTGGGTGGCATAGGGGGGCCTGATTTGTGCCCCCCTACATGCCACTATGCCCAATGACCATGCCCAGGGGACAGAAGTCCCCTGGGCATGGCCATTGGGCAAGGGGGCATGACTCCTGTCTTTGCTATGGGGGTTGGGGGTTGGGAGTCGAAAAAAATGGCGCAAATCGGGTTGAGGCGAAAAATTTGCCTCAGCCAGACTTGCCCCATTTTTTGACGCCCAAGCTCCATATCCCCCTACGCCGGCGCTGCCTGGTGTACGTCGTTTTTTTCCACACACACCAGGCAGCGCCGGCGGCTAACGCCGGCTAACGTCATTGATTAAATACGGCGCCCGTATGGTGCTTCAGAATGGCGTTAGCCGGCGCTAATTTTTTTGACGCAAAACTGCGTTAGCGCAGTTTTGCGTCAAAAAGTATAAATATGGCCCTTAGGTCCTGATTTATACTTTTTAGGGCAAAACTGCACTAATGCAGCTTTGCACCAAAACGTTTAGCACCGGCTTTCACCATTTCTGTGCACCAGCCGGGCACCATATTTATGGAATGGTGCGAGCCGGTGCAAAGGGTAGGCTAGTGTAAAAAGAAATGACGTTAGTCGGGTGGGGCTGGAGATATGGAAGAAGGGGGTTTTGCACCAAAAAATGACGTTAGGCAGGTTAGAGTCAAAATAAATGACTCTAACCTGCCTAGAGTCATTTTCTGACGCAAAACAATCCTACCACATGACTACTGTCTGAGATAAGACAGGAGTCATGCCCACCACCCCAGTGGCCAGCACAGGGGACCAGGGTCTCCTGGGCATGTCCATTGTACCCTGTGCCATGTATGGGGGTCATTTCAGGGCCCCCCATGGCACTTTAAAAAATAGAATACTGACGTGTACTTACCTGGGATGGGGTCCCCCATCCTCTGCTGTCCCTTATGTGGGTGGGGGCGTCCCTGAGGCCTGGCGAGGGCACCTGTGGGCTTATTCTATGGTGTTCCACCATGGAAATAGGCCCACAGGTCCCCTAACACCTGCCCTGACCCAGGTGCTAACAAATGGGGCAAAGCAAGCTTTGCACCATTTTTTGACTCCTCCTCCCTCCTGTGCACCATTTTTGCACAGGAGTATAAATATGGCGTTAAGGCCATTGAGTCAGTTTTTTGCACGGGAACGCCTACCTTGCATCAAATTAAGGCAAGGTAGGTTTCCACTTCCAAAAAATGAGTTTAACTCCATAAATATGACGCTTAGACGGGTCTAGCGCCAAAGTATAAATATGGAGCTAGTTTTGCACCGAATTAGAGTTAAAAAAATTACGCTTATTCGGTGCAAACAGAGTATAAATATGCCCCTTAAACACTACACATGACAGACAAAATAACACTTACTAGATACATCTGTGTGCTCAAATTTTGCCACTTCGCCTATGGTGTAGGGAGCAGGTCCACCTGAAATATATGGATGGAAAACCATGGTCAGTATCATATCACTGTCACCACTAGTGGACAACATATTGCAGTGTGTACTATTTCAGAGAAGTGAGGTAATTATCTAGGTTGTGGACAGTGCAACAGACACACCACTGTAAACTCACAATGAGACTGACACTCAGGTGAGTGAGAGTCACACATCTGCACTCTTACACTGGGCCTGAGACTCATGTAGTGCTACACCCTGAAACAACCATATGTGATCCATGAAATGAGGGGGAGTTGGGTGACAGATACATGACACTACCCCTGTGCTCTGCAAGACAACTGACTCAGGTATTCTGGCTTGTCCTGCAAGGCACACAGAGGCACTTTGTGGAGGACAAGCGGCTCCATTTTTAGTCTGTCATTTTCACGCATTGAGTAATCCATGACTGATGTGTTACAGTTGGCTGATGGAATCAAATGCCCCATTGCCAGTGCCCCCTAAGGCGGGTATGCCTCCTTTGTAATCATAATGGCAGGGATGATGTATGTGAAAATCTGACAATGTTGTGCCATACATGGATTGCCCTATTTTGTTATCACAATCCACTTGCATATGGTATGCTGGCGGTGTCTTGGCTTATCATACATGACACAATGCTGGGGCACAGATGTTGCCATGGCCCCTGAAGTGTGTGACTTAGTGATGCGACACTTCATTCTGGTTGCATGCAACCTGTCCACAAGCATTGCATGCAGCACGCCAACACATCTGCTATTGTCATTCAAGTGCGGTGAACAGTAATTAGTTTGCCAATGGGGGACTCACCAACAGGGCTACCAATCACCATACCAAGGCCCATAATTATACTTTTTTTGCGACACATTTGCGTCATTTTTTACGCAAAAGCAGCGCAAACTTACAAAATACAAATATATTTTGTACGTTTGCACCGCTTTTGCGTCAGAAAATGACGCAAATGCGACACAAAAAAGTATAAATATGGGCCAAGATGGTCCAGAAGATCCTGTTCCCTGGCCACCAGATCAGCCCAGTGATGCTTGAGCTGGTGGTCATTGCGACTGGTGTGGTACACCCTCTTCTGCACCTAGCCCCACCGCAGCTGCCTCACCTCCGTCCGGTAGCCCTGTATCACACGGCCACCCATCTCCAACATTAATGGGAGATAGTGGGCTACCAGCCACACAAAGCCTCCCAGCTCCTCCTCCCCCATTCTGGTCTGCCTTTCCCTACCAGACATTGCACAGGGGCACAGGTTGGAAGTGAGAAATAAAGTAGTAATAAACAGAAGTAAGGAAAGGAAACTTAAAACCCAAAAAATAACTAACCCAAATAACCCACCTATACAACTAACCCAGACAGACACCCCACAGCACAGGTACATGGTATAATAGAGTTAACACACAAATTCACAGACACTGGGATAAATAACAATCAAATACAACAGAAAACACAACAGGAAGGACACCATGAGATACAAAAAAGAGCAATAAGACAGCACCAACTCCAAGACACAACCACACTGTCAAAAGAGGCACAGACTGTAAAGAAATAGTGAAAGTATACCCACTGTACGATGCCTGTAAACAGCATATCCTATTGCATTACTTCCTGTGCCTTTGTGTCACGTTTTCTGTTATGCGTGTATTCTTTTGCTGTATTTGCGTATATCTGACGCATTACTTACAGGCGTCTTTTTATATTGACGCATTACATTTATGCGTCAAATTAACAGTAAATCAGCATTGCGATGAGTGTAAGGTGTAAATCACGCTAAGAGCCCATGGGTCATGTACTTTGTTTTTGCTGATGTTTTCAATGCATTTGCGTCATTTATTTGTACTCTATTCCTGATTGCTTGATTTTGTCAATTGTTTATGGATGCACTCTGTATCAACATAAAATGTTGAATGGGCTGGGCTGCAGTATGGCATTTTGTATATGGCCACATGTGGTAGTCCATTGAACAATGTGATTTGTGTGTGATTGGTCTGTTACACCAATGTGTGTGTTACAGAATCAACAGCATGCAAATGTATACACGTCATGCATATGTATGTATGTATGACAACAGGGTATCCACATATGTATGGCTGTCAGTACTATGCAAGAGTCATGGTATGTGATTGTGAATTGTGTTCACTTATGTGCTGTGTGTAGTTGTCTTACAGAGCATCAAATTTCAGACGACATGCACAGCTCAGGCATTGTTGATGATGGTTGATAAATGCAATCTGGCAAATGTTACCCGACAAATGTCTCCATGATCTTGAGTATATGGATGACTTGTGTGTGGACTATAAATATGTCTGACATGTGTACATATTTGGTACATACTCTGGTTGACACACTCTGCCTACATTCCAACCATATCATGTATTGAACACAATAGACAGTAGAAAATCATAACATTTTGAATTGTGAGAAAAATAAATTTGTGATGGACCTGCAGCCTCGCTGCATATGTTCCCATCCATTCTGATGTGCATTCCACAGACATGTCCATCCAAAGTGTGAGGTCATGTGTACCCTGTAACAGGATTGGGCCTCATGGTAGTGGCAGGAGTGATTTCCATGGATATACTGCGCAGGCTCCATTTCTCCCATTGCTTGTCATACCTGGCCTAATCATGTTGAGCTTTGTCACCAATGATGTCCCCCTTTGTCACACATGCTCCATGCAGCCATTGCAACTCTCACACTGAGTTGTGTTAGTAGTCTGTTCAAACATGACAGTCTCACAATATTTTGACATCCACTGTCTCATGTGTGGGGACCTTGTTTACCTCCTAATTGGGCATGTTGTTGTTGTGTGTGATGAGCTATTGTTGTACAAGTTGGCAACGTGGATGTAAATATTATGTTGTGGTCCATAGATTGTGTCCTTCAGTTGTCACATTCAAGTGATGAGACTATTATTGATATGTGTGATGGTAGCAGTCCAATCTTACACATGACGTGATGTTGCTACTGTACTCCTCAGATTAGTGTTTGTGACATGCTCCCTGAGGTTAGACTCACAATCCTGTGGTATATGTTGTGTAGATTAAAGAGATCAAAGCCGGATTTTGTGAATAAGTGAGGTGTTTAGTTAGAAAATCTGCAAGGTGAGTTACGTGATTATTGAGCGAAGAAGTTTTCAACAATGTGCAGTCTGCATCGAATCCTAGCAGCTGTGTTATGCTGTTCCCCCTCATTTTCTTCTCCACCATTCTCCTCCTCTTCCACAGGCAGGTCATCTGCCTGCTCATATAAGGGGACATTCATCCACACACATATGTTGTGCAGGATGGCATATGTCAAGATTATCTTCCAGATGATGTTTGGGGCATATAGGAGGCTGCCTCCTGTGACGTCCAGCCACCTGAATCTGGACTTCAAGATGCCAAATGTCCTCTCCACAATAGTCTGTGTCCTCCGATGTCCCTCAGTATATGCACGCTCTGCTGCTGTGCTTGGGTTGGGAAATGGGGTAATTATCCATGGCTGTATGCCATAACCCTGATCCGCTGCAAAAGATTAAAGGAGTAATTTGTTGTTAGGGCTTTGCAAAAGGTATGTCATGTAGCATGGCAGTTGATATTAAGAGCTGGTTGTGGCTCATGTAATTTGTGGTTTGGGATGACTTCCTATCCTTTTGTAATCTTTCCTCAGCACTAGGTTGTTGGATATGACAGTCTTGTGTTTGGCTCAAGGACCTGGAACATATGATTTGGATTCCACACTGGTAGTCATTATGTATGTACCATGTGTTGTGTACTGCACCTTTGTATCAGTGTGCTATCACTAGAGGGGACATGACACATCCTCACAACACAATGGGGTCAGATGTAGTGGCAACATGGTAGCACTACAGAGCCTGGACATCGCATCCCTTTTGGCATGTGTCATTGCAGATGAGATGTGACACTTAGGGCCTTTGAAATTGGTTAGTGAGAATGCACTACATGTCTCCAAAATTGGCTACACTGTCCTGCAACATTTCAACTATGCAAGAATGCCCCATGTGTGACATGTTACTTGGCAACTGTTGGAAATGCCTTTCTGCAGGGTCACCCCCAAACATTTTGCCTTCCTCCTTCTCTTTTTCTGACCTCGTTTTTGCTGGCTTTAGAACTCTGCACACTTTACCACTGCTAATCAGTGCTAAAGTGCATATGCTCATACCCAATTGGCATATTTAATGTATTTGTAAGTCCCTAGCAAAGTGCACTACATGTGCACAGGGCCTGTAAATTAAATACTACTAGTGGGCCTGCAGCACTGGTTGTGCCACCCACATAAGTAGCCCTTAACCATGTCTCAGGCCTGCCACTGCAAGGACAGTGTGTGGAGCTTCACTGCCACTTCGACTTGACATTTAAAAGTAATTGCCAAGCCTTAAACTCCCCTTTTTCTACATATGTCACCCCTAAGGTAGGCCCTAGGTAGCCCATAGGGCAGGTTGCTATCTAGGTAAAAGGAAGGACATGAACATCTGTGTTCTATATGTCCAGGTAAAGTAAACTCCTAAATTTGTTTTACACTACTGTGAGGCCTGCTCCTTTCATAAGATAGCATTAGGGCTACCCTCATATACTGTTTGAGTGGTAGATTCTGATCCAAAAGGAGTAATCAGGTCATATTTAGTATGGCCAGAATGGTAATAAAAAATCCTGCTTATTGGTGAAGCTGGATTTAATATTACTATTCTAGAAATGCCACTTTTAGAAAGTGAGCACTTCTATACACTCAAATCCTTCTGTACCTTACAATCCACGTCTGGCTGGGGTAGTTGACAGCTCCCTTGTGCATTTCACTCAGACAACCCCAAACACAGGATGCTCAGTCACACCAGCACACATCTGCATACTGAATGGGTCTTCCTGGGCTGGGAGGGTGGAGGGCCTGACACTTACATGTCAAAGACAGTGGCCCGCCCCCACACAATGGATTGCCAAACCCACTACTGGGACCCTGGCAGACAGGATGGAACTGAAAATGGACCTTGTGCACTTCTAAGCCACTCTTTGAAGTCTCCCACTTCAAAGACACATTTGGGTATTTAAACCGGGTCTCTGGCCCTATCAACTCAGACACTTCTTGACAACATACCTACTGGGAAAGGAACTCTGAACCAGAACCTGCAACCTGCTAAGAGAAGCTACCTGGCTTCCCAAAGGACTCACCTGACTACTTTGCTGTAAAGGACTGCTGCCTTGCTGTTGCCCTTCTGCCTTGCTGCCCTCTGGCTCTGCTGAGAAGTGCTCTCCAAGTGCTTGGATTGAGCTTGCCTCCTGTTTCCTGAAGTCTCAGGGCCAAAAAGACTTCATCTCTGCAAAGAACTCCTTGTGCAGCAAAAATTGACGCACAGCCTGCCGGAATCTACGCACAGCCTGTACTGTAGTGAGAAAATCACAGCCTTGCTGAACCGGAACGATGCAGCCCAGCTCCCCGAGTGGAGATCGACGCAGCACCAGCGTTGCGACCAGAACTTTGACGCACGGCCCACCAGATCGACGCATTGCCGAACTGGAATGACGCAGCCCGACTTCCTGCGAGAGGAATCAATAAGCGCCTGCCATGCAACTGAAATTTCCCAACATTGCCCACTGAATCGACGCACCTCCTGTGACTTTGTCCTACACGCACAGGTTTCCTCTGCATCGTCCATGGGGGGGTCTAAATACCCCGCAACCCGAAGAGGATCCAAGGCTGTGCGCTGTAAATCAACGCAAGGACCTTGCTGCGTGGAAAAGCATTGACGCATCGTCTGTGTGCACCCGGAGAGACTGACGCACACCTCCCCGTTTTCCACGCATCTCCTCCTCTGCGGTCCCATGCGGATAATTTAGACGCAAACCAGGTACTTTGCGCTTGCAAAAGACCATTGTTGTTTTTAAGAACAAAAGACTTATCATTACAAAAGTGAAATTTCAACTTGTATTTATCAGATCTCGATCGTTTTCACCTTAATCTACTCAGATAAATATTCTATATTTTTCTAAACCTGTGTGGTGTATTTGTGTGGTGTTATACTGTGTTATTGCTGGATTTATTGCACAAATACTTTACACATTGCCTTCTAAGTTTAGCCTGACTGCTCAGTGCCAAGCTACCAGAGGGTGGGCACAGGATAATTTGGATTGTTTGTGACTTACCCTGACTAGAGTGAGGGTCCTTGCTTGGACAGGGGGATAACCTGACTACCAACCGAAGACACCATTTCTAACAGCAACCCTTTGTTGTCCCCTGTGCCAGTTGCTCATGTGTAGCCATGCACCAACAATACCTACACTGCACCAGGGTACTTGACTATCTGCCTTGTGGAGATGGATGTATCTGTGCAGGACAGTACACCGTCCTGTACATATGCTTTTTTTGATGGCCAATTGGCTCTTTCTGTGTGTGCAGCAGTGTGCAGCATGCATTTGTGCCCCATTCATCCGAGTTCATAGCACAGTCTACTTTCTTTTTGCAACCTGCATACAGCACCCGTGGGGTGGTATTATTTGTTAGCACTTCCTCAGGTTTTAGGGGACAGCTACGTGTGAGTCTGCATCATCATGCTATATATCTTGTGGTGACAGACCTGCAGCGAGAAACATTGCACACCCCTTCCATGCTACATTCAGCATGGGAGGGTGGCCAATTTACAATTTGGCTTCAAGTCATAATGAAGTGTTCATCTGCCAAGATGTACATACACTGCAGGCCATGACTATGGAACTGTGGGCTATTACATTGGCCCCTTGGTGTTCCAGAGTGGCAGCTAATGTTTGTGTTAGCAATGAGGTGTCCAAGGGTATGTATCCCATTGACACAGGATGATCAACATAACTACCAGTGTCTCTCCTATCTTCCAAAACATTAATGTACATTTATATTGTCGACACATGCACAGTGCAGGCTATGGGATGGAGCCCAGCTATTTAGCAAATGTGTCCCTTGGCACAATGCATGTGAGGTCAGTGATGTCCTGTTTCTCTTACTGGATCCCACTATGACATCCATGATCTGCACTGTCTGACTGTGTCTCTGCCCACTGTTAGGCTATTTATTGTATCTGATGCAGACATGATGGTGTTGTGAGTCAGGGAGTGTTGCATGTGAGGTTGCACTGCAGTAGGTGAGGTACCACTTCTCACACATCTGGCACATGGTATGTGATGGGCATTGATCTTGTATTCCTATGTGTGTGAGCCAATGCGTCAGGCAGATGTCTCTGCACACTACTGGTTAGTTAGATATGAGTTGATGAGATGCAGTTGATATAGGCGCAAGTTGAGTGGTGTTTGATATTTGTTCTGGCAGTGATTTGCACAGCATGACTTGAGGCATCTGTGCCTATTTGGAAGTTACATGACATGGGCATGGTGTATACCTTTGACATGTCTGTGCTATTCTTTGTTTGGTGTAGTGTGGGTGATGTGTACGTAGTGGGCAACCTGAGGGCACTTGTAGTGGTCTGTGTAGTTCTGCTGTTTCAAAGGGTACATGTCTGCACCTGTCCTTCCTGTGGTGTGCCTGTCAAGTTGTGGGTGTGTTACGTACATGTGGGTGTATGTATTAGTGTTGTGCACTGATTGTGCTGTAGTGCAGCATGGTGCATATGTGTTATCACCTGCACGTATGTTACCCTGGCCATATGATACTGTAGTGGTGTATGTCATGTGTGTCCGACAGGGTTAGTGTGTTGTGTGTACATTGCTAGATTTGTTGACTTACCCACAAGTAGGCCATTTCCAAATTGTTCATCCTGGAATTGTTCATTGATCCTGCTGTGCCTGAATATGTAGGCGTCATGGACACTCCCAGGATACTTGGCCAAAATGTTTATGCAATTTCCGCGGTGGTCCACTCTGCCCTGCACATTAATGGAGGTGGTGTGAGCTAGACATGGGTGCAGTCAATTGCACCTAGCACATGCGGAAAGCCATGGATTTGATAGAGCCCCTGTTTGTTATACTGTTGCTTTTGCTGGGTGTTGGGGAAGCTGATGTGACAGGGTGTCAGGGAGAAGATTGTGCCTAACACTTTTGGAAGGAATGCAGAGAACGACGGCTGTGAGACACCAGCAACCAGTGCACCCGTTGTTTGGAAGGAACCACTTGCCAGCATGTGCAGGACAGCGAGTAGATTTGTCATAGGTGGTATGTTGTGTGGGGTCTGAAGGCTGGCTGCAATTTGTGGCTCAATGTGGTGCAACAGGTGTAGTATGGCTTGCCGGTTGAGTCTGTAGGTCCTAATGATGTCCAGGTCACAGAGGCCAAGGAGGGTTGTCCTGGTTCTGAAGACCCTCTCCTGCCTTCTGCGTTGCCTTTGTGGGACACGTTAGCGTGGTGGTGTGTGCAGGAGTTGTTGCTGTCCTTTGCTCCGTCTAGCAAGCTGTATTAGTATCACCTCATCTTCTCCTATAGGTTGTAATGTTGCTTCTGGGTGTTCTCCTTAAGTAGTGGTGTGTTTGCCTGATTTTAACGCCTGCCCTGACCCAGGCGTTACATTTTGACGCAAATCGGAGCTAACGTCATTTTTTGGGTCCGCCTCCCACCCGTGCGTCATTTTTGCCCGGGTTGTTAAATATGGCGCAAGAGTGTTTGAGTCATTTTTATGGACAGGAACGCCTACCTTGCATCTCATTGACGCAAGGAGGATTCATGCATCGAAAAATGACATTAACACCAATATTTTGACACTAGACGGGGCTAGCGTAAAAAAATAAAGATGGCTTTGGGTTTGCGCTGAAGTAGCGTAAAAAAAATTATGCTAATTCAGCGCAGAGTATAAATATGCCCCTAATTGATGTATACCCAGTATACAATTAAAACCCATTGCAAGTTGCAGCTCATTTATTCGCTCTGGGCACCTAGGGTTCTTGATGAACCTACAAGCCCTATATATCCCCTCAACCAGAAGAGTCCAGCAGAGGTAACGATATATTGCTGTTAAAAATCTGCCATAGCTGGAAAACGTTACAGAAGAAAACGTGGAGAGAAATGGCTGTTTTTTAACTCAATTTCAATACTTTTTATTTTAGATGTTATTTTCTGTAGGAAAACCTTGAAGGATCTACACAAATGACTCCTTGCTGAATTGAGAATTTTGTCTACTTTTCAGAAATGTTTAACTGTCTGTAATCCAGCATGGTTTCATACCCATTTCTGTCACTAAGTGGAAGAAGGCTGAAAGCACAAAAAATAGTAAACATGGGGGGTGTCCCAGTAAAATGCCAAAATTGTGTTGAAAAATATGGTTTTCTGATTCAAGTATGCCTGTTCCTGAAATCCAGGGAGATGGTGATTTTAGCACCCCCTTTGTTGATGCCATTTTCAAGGGGAAAAAAACAACATTTTAGCTGTATTTGGACTAATTCCTTGGTCCCAGGGGAACCCACAAACTCTGGGTACCTTTAGAATCCCCAGGATGTTTGAAAATAAAAGATGCAAATTTGGCGCTGACAGTTTAACCCCTTCTGTGCCCAGGACGTAATGGTTACGCCCTGAGGCACAGTGCTGCTGTGCCCAGGACGTAACCATTACGTCCTGTGCACAGAGCCCAGAGGGAGCGCTCTCGCTCCCTCTGTGGGGTTCCCCCCCACCCCCCCAAGTCAGGGATGGAAGGGGAAGCCCTTCCCCTCCCACCCCCGACCCCTCCAACCCCCCCTGTGACGTCAGCGCGCGAGCGCGCGTTGATTAGTCACAGGGTCTCCCCCATCGCGCTGGAAGCAGAGCTTCCAGCGCGATTGAAAAAGAAATGCTTTTGCATTTCTTTTTCAATCCCATGGGGGAGGCCCCGAGAGGCTTCAAAGGGAAGGAAATGTATTTCCTTCCCTTTGAAGTCTCTCACAGGTTTCAAAAGCCGGATTGCTTGCAATCCGGCTTTTGAAACCCCACTAGACACCAGGGATTTTTTTTTTTCTTCTTGAAATTGGCAAAAGGGAGCGACCCCTTGGGCAAGGGTCGCTCCCAGGGGGGCATTTTTTTAGGAAGGCCTTTTCTGCCCCCCCTGGGGGCAGATTGGCCTATTATTAGGCCGATCTGCCCCCAGGGGGGGCAGAAACCTCTAGGCACCAGGGACCATTTTTTTTTTTTTTTTTTTTTTTGTGATGAATTCTTTTTTTTTAGGTGGGGAGCGATCCCTTAGGCAAGGGTCGCTCCAATACGGGGCAATATATATTTAGGCCATTTCTGCCCCCCTTGGGGGCAGATTGGCCTATTTTGATAAGGCCAATCTGCCCCCAAGGGGGGCAGAAACCATTAGACACCAGGGAGCTTGTTTTTGCGTGCGAATGTCACGCAACAAAGCGACCCCTTTGGCAAGGGACGCTCCCAGGGGGGGCAATTTTTTGGGAAGGCCTTTTCTGCCCCCCCTGGGGGCAGATCGGCCTATTATTAGGCCGATCTGCCCCCAGGGGGGGAAGAAACCTCTAGGCGCCAGGGCAAATTTTTTTTTTGTGTTTTTTTTTTTTGTTCTTTTTTTTTTTTTAGAGATGGGGAGCGACCCATCAGGCAAGGGTCGCTCCCCTGGGGGGCAAATTGTATTTAGATCATTTCTGCCCCCCTGGGGGCAGATTGGCCGATTTTAGGTCAATCTGCCCCCAAGGGGGCAGAAACCACTAGGCACCGGGGATTTGTTTTTTGGCGCCAGTGTCACGCAGGGGGAGCGACCCCGTAGGCAAGGGTCGCTCCCGGGGGGGGGGGGTGTGGGTTGGGGGGGCAAATTTATTTTAGGCCATTTCTGCCCCCCCGGGGGACAGATCGGCCTATTATTAGGCCGAACTGCCCCCGGGGGGGGGGGGGGGGCAGAACACTCTAGGCGCCAGGGCAATTTTTTTTTTGTGTTATTTTTTTTTTGTTGTTTCTTTTTTTAGAGATGGGGAGCGACCCATCAGGCAAGGGTCGCTCCCCTGGGGGGGCAAATTGTATTTAGACCATTTCTGCCCCCCTGGGGGCAGATTGGCCAATTTTAGGTCAATCTGCCCCCAAGGGGGCAGAAACCACTAGGCACCGGGGATTTGTTTTTTGGCGCCAATGTCACGCAGGGGGAGCGACCCCGTAGGCAAGGGTCGCTCCCGGGGGGGGGGGGGTTGGGGGGGGCAAATTTATTTTAGGCCATTTCGGCCCCCCCGGGGGACAGATCGGCCTATTATTAGGCCGAACTGCCCCCGGGGAGGGCAGAACACTCTAGGCGCCAGGGCAAATTTTTTTTGTGTGTTTTTTTTTTTTGTTGTTTCTTTTTTTAGAGATGGGGAGCGACCCATCAGGCAAGGGTCGCTCCCCTGGGGGGGCAAATTGTATTTAGACCATTTCTGCCCCCCTGGGGGCAGATTGGCCTATTATTAGGCCGAACTTCCCCCGGGGGGGGGGGTGCAGAACACTCTAGGCACCAGGGCAATTTTTTTTGTGTGGTTTTTTTTTTTTGTTGTTTCTTTTTTTAGAGATGGGGAGCGACCCATCAGGCAAGGGTCGCTCCCCTGGGGGGGCAAATTGTATTTAGACCATTTCTGCCCCCCTGGGGGCAGATTGGCCAATTTTAGGTCAATCTGCCCCCAAGGGGGCAGAAACCACTAGGCACCGGGGATTTGTTTTTTGGAGCCAATGTCACGCAGGGGGAGCGACCCCGTAGGCAAGGGTCGCTCCCGGGGGGGGGGGGGGGGTCGAATGGGGGCAAATTTATTTTAGGCCATTTCTGCCCCCCCGGGGGACAGATCGGCCTATTATTAGGCCGAACTGCCCCCGGGGGGGGGGGGGGGCAGAACACTCTAGGCACCAGGGCAATTTTTCTTTTTTTTCTTTTTTTTTTTCTTTGTTTTTTTTTTTTAGAGATGGGGAGCGACCCATCAGGCAAAAGTCGCTCCCCTGGGGGACAAATTGTATTTAGGCCATTTCTGCCCCCCTTGGGGGCAGATTGGCTGAGTTTAGGTCAACCTGCCCCCAAGGGGGCAGAAACCACTAGGCACCGGGGATTTGTTTTTTGGCGCCAATGTCACGCAGGGGGAGCGACCCCGTAGGCAAGGGTCGCTCCCGGGGGGGTGGGTGTTGGGGGGGCAAATTTATTTTAGGCCATTTCTGCCCCCCCGGGGGGCAGATCGGCCTATTATTAGGCCGATCTGCCCCCGGGGGGGGGGGGCAGAAACCTCTAGGCGCCAGGGGAATTTTTCTTTTTTTTCTTTTTTTTTTGTGTTTTTTTTTTTTGTTCTTTTTTTTTTTTTAGAGATGGGGAGTGACCCATCAGGCAAAAGTCGCTCCCCTGGGGGACAAATTGTATTTAGGCCATTTCTGCCCCCCTTGGGGGCAGATTGGCTGAGTTTAGGTCAACCTGCCCCCAAGGGGGCAGAAACCACTAGGCACCGGGGATTTGTTTTTTGGTGCCAATGTCACGCAGGGGGAGCGACCCCGTAGGCAAGGGTCGCTCCCGGCGGGGGAGGGTAGGGGGTTGGGGGGGCAAATTTATTTTAGGGCATTTCTGCCCCCCCCCCCCTGGGGCCGGCTGAGCTACAGGCCAAACACCACAGGTAGGCACTTCGCAAAAAACACCTCTGTTTTCTGTGAAAAAATATGTTGTGTCCACGTTGTGTTTTGGGCCATTTCCTTTTGTGGGCGCTAGGCCTACCCACAGAAGTGATGTACCATTTTTATCGAGAGACTTAGGGGAACGCTGGGTGGAAGGAAATTTGTGGCTCCTCTCAGATTCCAGAACTTTCTGTCACCGAAATGAGAGGAAAAAGTGTTTTTTGGGCCACATTTTGATGTTTGCAAAGGATTCTGGGTAACATAACCTGGTCAGAGCCCCGCAAGTCACCCCATCTTGGATTCCCCTGGGTTTCTAGTTTTCAAAAATGCACTGGTTTGCTAGGTTTCCTCAGGTGTCGGCTGAGCTACAGGCCAAAATCCACAGGTAGGCACTGCTTTTTATAAAAAAATGTGATGTGTCCACGTTGTGTTTTGGGCCCTTTCCTTTCGTGGGCGCTAGTCCTACCCACACAAGTGAGGTATCATTTTTATCGGGAGACTTGGGGGAACGCTGGGTAGAAGGAAATTTGTGGCTCCTCTCAGATTCCAGAACTTTCTGCCACAGAAATGTGAGTAACATGTGTATTTTTAGCCAAATTTTGAGGTTTGCAAAGGATTCTGGGTAACAGAACCTGGTCCGAACCCCGCAAGTCACCCCTCCTTGGATTCCCCTAGGTCTCTAGTTTTCAGAAATGCACAGGTTTGGTAGGTTTCCCTAGGTGCCGGCTGAGCTAGAGGCCAAAATCTACAGGTAGGCACTTCGCAAAAAACACCTCTGTTTTTTTCCAAAATTTCGGATGTGTCCACGTTGCGCTTTGGGGTGTTTCCTGTCGCCGGCGCTAGGCCTACCCACGCAAGTGAGGTATCATTTTTATCGGGAGACTTGGGGGAACGCTGGGTGGAAGGAAATTTGTAGCTCCTCTCAGATTCCAGAACTTTCTGCCACAGAAATGTGAGGGACATGTGTTTTTTTAGCCAAATTTTGAGGTTTGCAAAGGATTCTGGGTAACAGAACCTGGTCCGAGCCACACAAGTCACCCCTCCTTGGATTCCCCTAGGTCTCTAGTTTTCAGAAATGTACAGGTTTGGTAGGTTTCCCTAGGTGGCGGCTGAGCTAGAGGCCAAAATCTCCAGGTAGTCACTTTGCTAAAAACAGCTCTGTTTTCTGTGATGTGTCCACGTTGTGTTTTGGGGCATATCTTGTCGCGGGCGCTAGGCCTACCCACACAAGTGAGGTATCATTTTTATCGGGAGACGTGGGGGAACGCTGGGTGGAAGGAAATTTGTGGCTCCTCTCAGATTCCAGAACTTTCTGCCACAGAAATGTGAGGAACATGTGTTTTTTTAGCCAAATTTTGAGGTTTGCAAAGGATTCTGGGTAACAGAACCTGGTCCGAGCCACACAAGTCACCCCTCCTTGGATTCCCCTAGGTCTCTAGTTTTCAGAAATGCACAGGTTTGGTAGGTTTCCCTAGGTGGCGGCTGAGCTAGAGGCCAAAATCTACAGGTAGTCACTTTGCTAAAAACAGCTCTGTTTTCTGTGATATGTCCACGTTGTGTTTTGGGGCATATCCTGTCGCGGGCGCTAGGCCTACCCACACAAGTGAGGTATCATTTTTATCGGGAGACGTGGGGGAACGCTGGGTGGAAGGAAATTTGTGGCTCCTCTCAGATTCCAGAACTTTCTGCCACAGAAATGTGAGGAACATGTGTTTTTTTAGCCAAATTTTGAGGTTTGCAAAGGATTCTGGGTAACAGAACCTGGTCCGAGCCACCCAAGTCACCCCTCCTTGGATTCCCCTAGGTCTCTAGTTTTCAGAAATGCACAGGTTTGGTAGGTTTCCCTAGGTGGCGGCTGAGCTAGAGGCCAAAATCTACAGGTAGTCACTTTGCTAAAAACAGCTCTGTTTTCTGTGATGTGTCCACGTTGTGTTTTGGGGCATATCCTGTCGCGGGTGCTAGGCCTACCCACACAAGTGAGGTATCATTTTTATCGGGAGACGTGGGGGAACGCTGGGTGGAAGGAAATTTGTGGCTCCTCTCAGATTCCAGAACTTTCTGCCACAGAAATGTGAGGAACATGTGTTTTTTTAGCCAAATTTTGAGGTTTGCAAAGGATTCTGGGTAACAGAACCTGGTCCGAGCCACACAAGTCACCCCTCCTTGGATTCCCCTAGGTCTCTAGTTTTCAGAAATGCACAGGTTTGGTAGGTTTCCCTAGGTGGCGGCTGAGCTAGAGGCCAAAATCTACAGGTAGTCACTTTGCTAAAAACAGCTCTGTTTTCTGTGATGTGTCCACGTTGTGTTTTGGGGCATATCCTGTCGCGGGTGCTAGGCCTACCCACACAAGTGAGGTACCATTTTTATCGGGAGACTTGGGGGAACATAGATTAGCAAAACAAGTACTATTGCCCCTTGTCTTTCTCTACATTTTTTTCTTCCAAATATAGGAGTGTGTGTAAAAAAGACATCTATTTGAGAAATTCCCTGTAATTCACGTGCTACTATGGTCACCCCGGAATTCAGAGATGTGCAAATAACCACTGCTCCTCAACACCTTATCTTGTGCCCTTTTTGGAAATGCAAAGGTTTTCTTGATAGCAATTTTTTACTCCTTATATTTCAGCAAATGAATTGCTGTATACCCGGTATAGAATGAAAACGCACTGCAGGGTGCAGCTCATTTATTGGCTCTGGGTTCCTCGGGTTCTTGATGAACCTACAAACCCTATATATCCCCGCAACCAGAGGAGTCCAGCAGACGTAACGGTATATTGCTTTCGATAATCTGACATTGCAGGGAAAAGTTACAGAGTAAAACGTAGAGAAAAATTGATGGTTTTTTCACCTCAATTTCAATATTTTTCTTTTTCAGCTGTTATTTTCTGTAGGAAACCCTTGTAGGATCTACACAAATGACCCCTTGCTGAATTCAGAATTTTGTCTACTTTTCAGAAATGTTTAGGTTTCTGGGATCCAGCATTGGTTTCATGACCATTCCTGTCACTGACTGGAAGGAGGCTGAAAGCACAAAAAATTGCACAAATGGGGTATGCCCCAGTAAAATGCCAAAATTGTGTTGAAAAATTGGGTTTTCTGATTCAAGTCTGCCTGTTCCTGAAAGCTGGGAAGCTGCTGAGTTTAGCACTGCAAACCCTTTGTTGATGCCATTTTCAGGGGAAAAACCACAAGCCTTCTTCTGCAGCCACTTTTTCCAATTTTTTTGAAAAAAACGAAATTTTCACTGTATTTTGGCCAATTTCTTGGCCTCCTTCAGGGGAACCCACAAAGTCTGGGTACCTCTAGAATCCCTAGGATGTTTGAAAAAAAGGACGCAAATTTGGCTTGGTTAGCTTATGTGGACAAAAAGTTATGAGGGCCTAAGCGCGAACTGCCCCAAATAGGCAAAAAAAGTCCCGGCACAGGAGGGGGAAAAGGCCTGGCAGCGAAGGGGTTAAATGGCTAACAATTTATGAAAACCTAAGCGTGAGTTGCCCAAAGTAAAAAAAAAAAAGGTTCGACACAGAAAACGAAAAAACTAAACACATCGACCACACTAAAACGCACAGCCCATCTAACAATAACACTGCTTTGCGTTTAACTATTAATAATCAGATTTTCGGAGTGACGAAAATCTTGCAAAAATTGAGATTTTTGTCCTCAATCACCACACACAGTGCAATTGATTTCAAAATCTCAGTAGGAAAATGGAAGGACAAAATTACAGTTTGTTAGGCTCGTTTGTGCTCGGATTTGGACTCTTATGAATGTTAGCGCGACTTGGTGTTATGAAGTTTAGACCGAAGAATGCAGAAGAACGTTTCTATATGTAGTACGAAAATTTAAGAAATTAAAGTCTAATAAATGAGAAGTTTTATATTTGTGTTAGAGGAGGCGAAGGGGCTGTCAAGTTTGCAATGCATTATGGGAAGGCGCACGTCCGTTTTGAGTGTGTCACTTTGCACGAGAAGTGTTATCCTAATAGTGTCACTCAAGGAAAAAAAAAAAAGAAACAGGCTCGGCCAATTCACAGTTTCTATCTAGGTGTGAAGTCTTATTTTTGTCCCCATATAGTGCTGTGTCTGACTGGGTCCACTAGTGACGACACCTAGTACTGCACCCCTCGCGCATATACAGTGTGGAGCCCGACTGACTTGATTAGTGTCCTCTAGTGATGACCTGTGGTACTGCACCCCGGTGTATATTTAGTGTGGATCTAGACGGCTGTATTTAATGATTTAATCATCATTTTATTTTCAGTTTATCAAAAAAGATTTATTACAGTTTCATCAAAAATCGATTATGGCCCATATTTATACTTTTGACACAAAACTGTGCGAACGCAGTTTTGCGTAAAAAAGTATAGCACTGGCTTGCGCCATTCTAGGACGCCAGCCAGGTGCCAAATTTATGGAATGGTGCAATCCGGCGCAAAGGGTGGGCTAACATCATGGAAAATGGCGTTAGCCGGGTGGGGGTAACAGTATGGGAGAAGGGGGTTTTGCACCAAAAAATGAAGTTAGGCTGGTTAGATGCAAAAAAAAAAATGCCTCTAAGCAGCCTGGAATCATTTCCTGACGCAAAACCATCCATAACACATGACTCCTGTCTTATAGAAGACAGGAGTCATGCCCACCACCCCAGTGGCCAGCACAGGTGACTAGGGTCCCCTGGGCATGGCCATTGCACTCAGTGCCATGTAGAGGCCCCAATGGCACTTTAAAAAAATTAAATAAATTACTTACATCTACTTACTCTACTTACCTGGGATGGGGGTCCCAGTCCTCTGGTGTCCCTCTGGTGGGGGAGGGGGTGTTCCTGGGGCTTGAGGAGGGCACCTGTGGACCTATTCCATGGTGTCTCACCATGGAAAGGGCTCCACAGGTCCCCTAAAACGCCTGGCCTGACCCAGGCGTTACATAATGGCGGTAAGCAGGCTTAGCGCCATTATTTAGGCCCGCCTCCCCCACGTGCACCATTTTTGCACGGGAAGATAATTAAGACGCTAGGGCCTTAGAGTAATTTATTGGATGGCATCTCAATTAACGCAAGGTCGTTTCAGGCATCCAAAAAATGACTTTAACTCCAAGATTGTGGCGCTATACGGGTCTAGCGTCAAAATATAAATATGAAGTTAAGTTTGCGTTGAATTAGCGTAAAAAAATATGGCGCTATTTCAGCGCAAACTGAGTATAAATATGGGCCCATATATCCCCATTACGTAACTTTTTAAAAAATGCATCAGTATTTGTCCTTTATATTGTGTGAATCAAAATTACATTGTGTCCACGAGTTCCGTTCAGAGGGTAGGTCCACCACAATGGACCTGTGACTAATATTGTCATTTTGAGTCCTCGGAACTTGCCTCCCAAGGAACCCGTTCTGTACTTGGGGATGGGTTACCTGTCCTAACCAGTTTACTTAAATGTAAGTGAACGGTGTTATTTACCCTAATTTGAGGTTTTCTTTTTGATGAAGAGGTGATTTAATTTTTGTATATGTTTGGTCCTGATGAAGCGTCAATGGATCCGGCTGGGCCGCTAGATGCGAAACATGTCGACCCGAGCTCAGAGGTCCTATAATATCTAGAGTCCTCTGAAATGTATTCGTTTTTGAAAGTTATTGAGAATTATATCTAAATTTGTGACTTTCATTTTTTGATTTTAACCTTGGTCTTCATCCCTGTTTAATTGATTAAAATCATGATGGAGCTTGTGTGATGAATAACCAATTTTAACCTTTTTCCCTCTCTTTTGTGTACTGGTGTCGAATTATAAGCATCTTGGTCTGTATAGTTGAACTTACCAGTCACTATCAGAGTAGTACGGTCTAGAGCTCCCCTATCGGGGTGCCCGCCAGGCATTGCAGTGCCGGCCTGGTGAGGAGCAATTCCCGATGATGATGCTAGTCATCCATTGTGATGCTTGAGGGCTCTCGCTCCTGAGACTACTGGTCTCCTAGTTTGGCAGCCTCTTTGGAACAGTGTATTTCTTACTTATTCACTATTATTGGGAGACTGTACACTGGACCATATAATCTCCCGGTCCCTCCCCCCTTTTTGACTTAGTCCACAGTTGGTAAAGACACTAATAGGTCTAACTAGATACACAAAAATAATTTTTTATATATGTATTTACATCCAGTCACTTACATTGAAGTATACTGTCAAATCGATCATATGAACAAAAAGTTCGCCTTAAGAGAGAATTATAAATTAAAATACACATAGTTTGTGCCAACGTCACTCGTGATAAAACAGTGAAAACACAGGGTGACAACCCATAATGCAATGGTGTGAACAAAGGTAATTTGCTTACCATCCCCAGTAGTGGAAAGGGCTCCTTGGGAAGGAACAGGCCTAGGACGGTTGCTACTAATATCAGAAAAAAATGGGAAGACCAAACATTCGTAGAACTACAAGTCAACTCGAATATGGTCAAAACAATGTAATATAATCATAGGTACGTAGGTGGCAGAGCAAAACAAGGTCTAAAAGCTGTTGCTTGGAGCCATAGTGATGTAAGGGCATCTATTGCTGCCTGCTGGTCATAGAATTTATCAAATTGACTACACAATGGCTTCAGATGGTGTCTAACAGCATATTAGGGGCAACACAACCAATAAACAACTAGCGCACAAGGGTTAGAATACCAACAGTGACAAAAAGTGAAACCCGTTCTTGTTAAAAATGAAACACGCTGGTAGTCTCTGATTTATGACACATACAAACTGACGACACAGGGGCCCCTGCGTCTAAACCATGCAGCGACAAAAAACCCTTTGGGACCGCAAAGGTATGTTCGGTTGTGCTAGCAAGAGTGTAAGACTCTGACTAGCTTGAAGATGTGCAAGCGTGCGTGTAGAAAATGCTCTTTGGTCCAAATTAAACGCAGTATTTAAGAGCACAGGTCAAGGAGTACTCACTTGTGAAGCGATGGTCCCTCTGTGTGGAACCTACCCCGGTGTGCTCTCCCAGATCGATGAACGCCGGGCGCCAAGGTACTTATTTAGGCCCATATTTATACTTTTTGAAGCAAAACTGCGCCAACGCAGTTTTGCGTCAAAAAAATTAGCGCCGGCTAACGCCATTCTGAAGCACCATGCGGGCGCCGTATTTATTCAATGACGTTAGCCACGTTAGCCGCCGGCGCTGTCTGGTGTGCATTAAAAAAAACGACGTACACCAGGCAGCGCCGGCGTAGGGGGAAAATGGCGTATGGGCGTCCACAAATGGTGCAAGTCAGGCTGAGGCAAAAAAATCGCCACAACCCGATTTGCGCCATTTTTTTACGACGCCCATCCCCCATTGAAATGACTCCTGTCTTAGCAAAGACAGGAGTCATGCCCCCTTGCCCAATGGCCATGCCCAGGGGACTTCTGTCCCCTGGGCATGGTCATTGGGCATAGTGGCATGTAGGGGGGCACAAATTAGGCCCCCCTATGCCACAATTTTTTTAAAAAAAAATACTTACCTGGACTTACCTTAATGTCCCTGGGGTGGGTCCCTCCATCCTTGGGTGTCCTCCTGGGGTGGGCAAGGGTGGCAGGGGGTGTCCCTGGGGGCAGGGGAGGGCACCTCTGGGCTCATTCTGAGCCCA
The DNA here is from genome assembly GCF_031143425.1 of Pleurodeles waltl. Classification (NCBI taxonomy): domain Eukaryota; kingdom Metazoa; phylum Chordata; class Amphibia; order Caudata; family Salamandridae; genus Pleurodeles; species Pleurodeles waltl. Next base: position 1,005,945,526 of record NC_090443.1, on the reverse strand, counting down.
CAGGTCCCTTAACGCCTGCCCTGACCCAGGCGCTAAAATCCGGCGCAAATGTGGGTTTTTTAGACCCGCCCACTCCCGGGCATCATTTTTGCCCGGGAGTATAAATACGACGCATATGCATCGCAGTCATTTTTTAAGACGGGAACGCCTACCTTGCATATCATTAACGCAAGGAAGGTGTTCACGCAAAAAAATGACGCTAACTCCATGAACTTTGGCGCTAGACGCGTCTAACGCCAAAGTATAAATATGGAGTTTGTTTTGCGTCGAAAAAAACGACGCAAATTCGGCGCAAACGGAGTATAAATATGCCCCTAAAAGTATACGGAGGCGCGAGATTATCGCGCTTCCAGGTCACGTGTCGGAATTAATAAAGATAGAAGAAGGAAAGGTACCTAGCTTCTATCTAAGCCACAAAAATAGAGGAAGGACAAAGACTAATTCCCCAATAGGGAGCCATAATGGGAAGGAAATAGCTCCAGTTTTTTGTAATAAAAAGGGCGAATAGTCCCACATATCATCTTGGTATCCTAATGTAATCAAAGGATATCCACAGTAGTCAGGTCAAAAAGGGGAATGGAAACAAGCAAAAATACCCCTCCAGACATCGAGACCTGTGTCAAGCGTGAAGTGTCAACACTGGGGGAATAAAACCAAAATTGGCTCGGCTACATATTTAGAGAACTAACACAGAGTGGTGACTTTGTGCAACGTCTTTACAGTGCCAAGATAGTTGATGTGAACCAATATATGGCCATTCTTGGTCCAATAAGTCAAATGGGGTCCATATAAAGAAACATTGAGTATGGAGGGGTGTTCAAGGTAACCAGCGAGGGTATTGTCACCTACACATACTAACAACCCAATACGACTCTATGTAATTATTAAGACAATGAAACCCAAGGGATATCATCATTCAATCCGTCTATATTAGTACGGAGCTAAAACACCCATTGTTGTTCAAGCCTGAACAAGGAATGCAAGGTATCATGTCTGAACTTAGGGGCATCCAAGATTACCCATCTTAAATCATCAGGATTGTGGGGTGCTTCTAAAAAATGGGCACACAACTTAGTGGTGACGCGCCCACACCTGATATTACTACGGTGTTCATTTATTCATGTCTTGGCTGGTCTAGTAGTCATCCCAACATATCGCAGGCCACAAGGGCACGTGACCATATAAACGCAGTTTTTAGTATTGCAGTTGGTGTGTTTAGTGAGACGCCATTGGCCTATTGGTTCCAAGTCAAGGGCCATATTTATACTTTTCGACGCACAACTGCGCCAACGCAGTTGTGCGTCGAAAAAGTTAACGCTGGCTAACGCCATTCTGAAGCGCCATTCTGAAGCGCCATGCGGGCGCCGTATTTATACAATGACATTAACCGGCGTTAGCCGGCGGCGCTGCCTGGTGTGTGTGAAAAAAAATGACGTACACCAGGCAGCGCCGGCGTAGGGGAATATGGAGCTTGGGCGCCAAAAAATGGGGCAAGTCAGGCTGAGGCAAAATTATCGCCTCAACCCGATTTGCGCCATTTTTTTCGACTCCCAACCCCCATTGAAATGACTCCTGTCTTAGCAAAGACAGGAGTCATGCCCCCTTGCCCAATGGCCATGCCCAGGGGACTTCTGTCCCCTGGGCATGGTCATTGGGCATAGTGGCATGTAGGGGGGCACAAATCAGGCCCCCCTATGCCACAAAAAAAAATTCAAAAATTACTTACCTGAACTTACCTTATGTTCCCTGGGATGGGTCCCTCCATCCTTAGGCGTCCTCCTGGGGTGGGCAAGGGTGACAGGGGGTGTCCCTGGGGGCATGGGAGGGCACCTCTGGGCTCCTTCCGAGCCCACAGGTCCCTTAACGCCTGCCCTGACCAGGCGCTAAAAAACGACGCAAAAGCGGCTGGACGTCATTTTTTTTGACCCGCCCACTCCCGGGCGTGATTTTTACCCGGGAGTGTAAATACGGCGCACATGCCTCGGAGTCAATTTTTTAGACGGGAACGCCTACCTTGCGTATCATTAACGCAAAGTAGGTGTCCACGCTAAAAAATGACGCAAACTCCATGGACTTTGGCGCTAGACGCGTCTAACGCCAAAGTATAAATATGGAGTTAGTTTTGCGTCGGAATTGCGTAAAAAAAAACGACGCAATTCTGGCGCAAACAGAGTATAAATATGCCCCCTAGTGAGTTGATCCAGTCGGTAAAACAATCAACGTTGGTAAGGGGGCCTTGCTACACAACCAAAATGTTGCCGATATAACATGATAGTGTCTATACATGTACAAACCATCACACTCCTACAAGTGTGACAATTCAGACTGTTCGAGGCCCCCAAACATAAAAGAATGGCTTGGGTGTCTGATATTAGTTGTTTTCAATGTACATTGAATTAATAAACAACCATTGTTCTGCTCATCCCTTAATTACACAGACAGCGCCACCATGTGGCAACTGCCATAAGTGCTAGTGTTGATAATTAGGTGCTGATGCCGAGCACTGGAAACCACCGCCTCAAATGAAGCACTACATGCTAAGCCGTACATTTACAATAATCTCCACATATAGGATGCATTGTACATAGTGTGCATAGGGACCACCAGTCGACAGCCTATACGTACCTAGTTGGTGAATTGATATTTAACCATTGCTTGAATTTCCTTATTGCCCTACTAACAACACCACTACTGCCCTCATCCCTGTAATAGTGGCTCCACTATTGTTTATTTCTCCTCATGTTAATTTTTCCTCATTTTCTCCTCTTTCTATGTGTGTTGCAGAATGCAGTACACATAGAAAAACGAGGAGAAACAAATATATTTCTCCTTGTTATGCCTCTCTGGGGAGGGGTATTTTGTTGGGGCATTCCCAGGCTTGCAAGGTCTTATAAATTTGGGAATGCAACACAATACCATGTTAGTTGCATATCAACACCAACGCCAAGCCCTTGGAACGCCAACCCAGAGCAGAGTAACGCAACACAGCTATTTGTGCTGCATTGCATTACACCATATTTTTTTAACCACTGGAAGCTACGCAAAGTGGCTTTGCGTGGCTTCAACTATATGACTTACGGTTTGCGTTGCTCTTGCATCATGGTGCGTGAGGCAAGAGTGGTGTAAACTGCGTCATAAATATGGCCCCGCTTTACATATAGAGCCATATTTGTAAGGTTGGTAGTGCAGGGCAGCACAGCAAGCCACCTTTCTTCACCTCCCTGGGTCTCAGAGAAAGGGCAGGAATGTGCAGCATTTATAGAATACAGCGCATTCCTGTCCTTTTCCCTTGAGATGGTGCCATTTTAGCAGCCTACAGCCAACACAGTCACCCTTGGACCATGGTGCAAGGGTGCCTGTGTTGTAGGCAGGATTGTTTTTGTGCAGGAAAGGTCATCGTCCTCAATAAAAACAATCCTGAGAGGCTTTTTCCTCTTACTACTATACTATCTCAAAGTAAGAGATAGTGTGCACAGAGTCCAAGGGTTCCCCTTAGAGGTAAAATAGTGGCAAATAATTCTAATGCTCTATTTTGTGGTAGTGTGGTCAAGCAGTAGGCTTATCAGAGGGTAGTGTTAAGCATTTGTTGTACACACACAGGCAATAAATGAGGAACACACACTCAAAGACTTAACTCCAGGCCAATAGGTTTTATATAGAAAAATATATATTTTCTTAATTTATTTTTAGAACCACAAGTTCAAGATTTGAAGTAAATACATTAAATGCAAGGTACTCCACACAGGTAAGTTAGAAACTTTGAATTAGAGCAATAGCATACACAGTTTTAGTAAAAAATGGCAATAAGCTATTTTAAAAGTGGACACAGTGCAAAAATCAACAGTTCCTGGGGGAGTAAGTAATGGTTAGTTTGTCAGGTAAGTAAGACACTTACAAGTCTCAGTTCCTGGGAATAGGCAGCCCACTGTTGGGGGTTCAAGGCAACCCCAAAGTTACCACACCAGCAGCTCAGGGCCGGTCAGGTGCAGAGGTCAAAGAGGTGCCCAAAACACATAGGCAGGTGCCTATGGAGAACAGGGGTGCTCCGGTTCTAGTCTGCCAGCAGGTAAGTACCTGCGTCCTCGGAGGGCAGACCAGGGGCGTTTTGTAGAGCACTGGGGGGGAAGCAAGTAGGCACACAAAACACACCCTCAACGGCACAGGGGCGGCCGGGTGCAGTGTGCAAAGCAGGCGTCAGGGTTTTGTATTAGGATCAATGGAGGGACCCGGGGTCACTTTGACGGTGCAGGCAGGGCACAGGGGGGCTACTCGGGTCAGCCACCGACTGGGCAAGGCAGAGGGTCGCCTGAGGGTCACTCCTGCACTGAGGTTCGGTTCCTTCTTGTCCTGGGGGCTGCGGGTGCAGTGCTTTGTCCAGGCGTCGGGTTCCTTATTACAGGCAGTCGCGGTCAGGGGAAGCCTCTGCATTCTCTCTGCATGCTTCACAGTGTCGGTTCATGGGGGTTATCTTGGGCTACTCACAAGGTCGCAGTCGACTGGGAGTCCTGCCTGTAGTGTTGGTTCTCTGGAGCTCGAGCCAGGGGCGTCGGGTGCAGAGGGTGAAGTCTCACGCTTCCGGCGGGAAGAGTGAAGTCTTTAAAATTTGCAAGAAAGTTGCAAAGTTGTTGCTGTTGTTGAGCAGAGCCGCTGCTCACGGGAGTTTCTTGGTCCTTTGGTTCAGGGCAGTCCTCTGAGGCTTCAGAGATCGCTGGTCCCTGTTGGATGCGTCGCTGTTGCAGTTTTCTTTGAGCCAGGAGACAGGCCGGTAGGGCTGGGGCCAAAGCAGTTGTCGTCTCCGTCGTCTCTGCAGGGCTTCAGGTCAGCAGTCCTTCTTCTTGGTTCAGGTTGCAGGAATCTGATTTCCTGGGTTCTGGGGTGCCCCTAAATACTGAATTTAGGGGTGTGTTTAGGTCAGGAGGGCAGTAGCCAATGGCTACTGTCCTGGAGGGTGGCTACTCCCTCTTTGTGCCTCCTCCCTGAGGGTGGGGGCACATCCTTAATCCTATTGGCGGAATCCTCCAAACTTAAGATGGAGGATTTCTAAAGGCAGGAGTCATCTCAGCTCAGGACACCTTAGGGGCTGTCCTGAGTGGTGGGTGACTCCTCCTTGTTTTTCTCATTATCTCCTCCAGCCTTGCCGCCAAAAGTGGGGGCAGTGGCCGGAGGGGCGAGCATCTCCACTAGCTGGGATGCCCTGTGGCGCTGTAACAAAGGGGGTGAGCTTTTGAGGCTCACCGCCAGGTGTTACAGTTCCTGCAGGGGGAGGTAAGAAGCACCTCCACCCAATCCAGTCTTTGTTCCTGGCCACAGAGTGACAAAGGCACTCTCCCCATATGGCCAGCAACTCGTCTGGTTGTGGCAGGCTGGCAGAAACTGGTCAGCCCCACACTAGAAGTCGGATTGGTATTCAGGGGGTGTCTCCGCCCACCTCAGAGACCTACACTGGCTACCCGTATCAAAGAGGATTACCTTCATACTCCTCACCCACGCACACAAAGCCCTCCACAACACAGGCCCGGCCTACCTCAACGACAGACTCACGTTCCACACTCCCACCCGCCAGCTCCACTCCGCCAGCCTCGCCCTCGCCTCCGCCCCCCGCATTCACTGCGCCACCGCCGGAGGAAGATCCTTCTCTCACCTCTCCTCCAAGACCTGGAACTCCTTACCGCTCCACCTACGCCGGACATACCCAGGACCTCCTGACCTTCAGGAAACGCCTCAAGACATGGCTATTCGATCAGTAGCTCCCCCACCCCCCAGCGCCTTGAGACCCTGACGGGTGAGTAGCACGCTTTATAAATTACCTGATTGATTGATTGAGTGATAGGAAAGTGCCATTTTGCCTGGCATGTTACCCCCATTTTTACTTGTGTGCCAGTTTGTTTTTGCCTGTGTCACTGGGATCCTGCTATTCAGGACCCCAGTGCTCATAGTTTATGGCCTATATGTGTTCCCTGTGTGGTGCCTAACTGTATCACTGAGGCTCTGCTAACCAGAACCTCAGGCCCATATTTATACTTTTTTAGCGCCGCATTTGCGCCACTTTTTGATGCAAAAACAGCGCAAACTTACAAAATACAATAGTATTTTGTAAGTTTGCGCTGTTTTTGCGTCAAAAAGCAGCACAAATGCTGCGCTAAAAAAGTATAAATATGGGCCTCAGTGTTTATGCTCTCTCTGCTTTTAAAATTGTCACTGCAGGCTAGTGACCATTTTTACCAATTCTAATTGGCACACTAGAACACCCTTATAATTTCCTAGTATATGGTACCTAAGTACCCAGGATATTGGGGTTCCAGGAGATGCCTATGGGCTGCAGCATTTCTTTTGCCACCCATAGGGAGCTCAGACAATTCTTACACAGGACTGCCACTGCAGCCTGAGTGAAATAACGTCCACGTTATTCCACAGCCATTTTACACTGCACCTAAGTAACTTATAAGTCACCTATATGTCTAACCCTCACCTAGTGAAGGTTAGGTGCAAAGTTACTAAGTGTGAGGGCACCCTGGCACTAGCCAAGGTGCCCCCACATTGTTCAGGGCAATTTCCCCGGACTTTGTGAGTGCGGGGACATAATTACACGCGTGCACTACATATAGGTCAATACCTACATGTAGCTTCACAATGGTAACTCCGAATATGGCCATGTAACATGTCTAAGATCATGGAATTGTCCCTCCATGCCAAATCTGGTATTTGGGTGCCAATCCCATGCATCCCCGGGGCTCCAGCATTGACCCCGGGTGCTGCCAAACTAGCTCTCTGGGGTTTTCACTGCAGCTACTGCTGCTGCCAACCCACAGACAGGCTTCTGCCCTCCTGGGGTCTGGGCAGCCCAGTCCCAGGAAGGCAGAACAAAGAATGTCCTCTGAGATAGGGTGTTACACCCTCTCCCTTTGGAAATAGGTGTAAAGGGCTGGGGGGGAATAGCCTCCCCCAGCCTCTGGAAATGCTTTGAAGGGCACAGATGGTGCCCTCCTTGCATAGGCCAGTCTACACCGGTTCAGGGATCCCCCAGCCCCTGCTCTGGCGCGAAACTGGACAAAGGAAAGGGGAGTGACCACTCCCCTGTCCATCACCACCCCAGGGGTGGTGCCCAGAGCTCCTCCAATGTGTCTCAGACCTCTGCCATCTTGAATGCAGAGGTGTGAGGGCACAATGGAGACCTCTGAGTGGCCAGTGCTAGCAGGTGGCGTCAGAGACCCTACTGATAGGTGCTTACCTCTCTTGGTAGCCAATCCTCCTCTGAGGGCTTTTAAGGGTCTCTCCTGTGAGCTTCTCTTCAGATAACGAATGCAAGAGCTCACCAGAGTTCCTCTGCATCTCTCTCTTTGACTTCTGCCAAGGATCGACCGCTGACTGCTCCAGGACGCCTGCAAAACTGCAACAAAGTAGCAAGAAGACTACCAGCGACACTGTAGCACCTAATCCTGCCGGCTTTCTCGACTGTTTCCTGGTGGTGCATGCTCTGAGGGCAGTCTGCCTTCACCCTGCACTGGAAGCCAAGAAGAAATCTTCCGTGGGTTGACGGAGTCTTCCCCCTGCTACCGCATGCACCAAACTTCTGCTTCACTGGTCCTCTGGGTCCCCTCTCATCTTGACGAGCGTGGTCCCTGGAACACAGGACCTGGATCCAAGTGACCCCAACAGTCCAGTGGTCCTTCTGTCCAAATTTGGTGGAAGTAAGTCCTTGCCTCCCCATGCCAGACAGTAATCCTGTGTACTGCGTGAACTGCAGCTGCCAGGGCTTCTGTGCACTGTTGCAAGGATTCCTTCGTGCACAGCACAGCCCAGGTCCCCTGCACTCTGTCCTGCATTGCTCAACTCGCTGAATTGACCACCGGCTTCATGGGACCCTCTTTTGTATTGCTGAGATGACCGCCGTGCTCAGATTTCTTGAATGCCTGTTCAAGTGCTTCTGTGGGAGCTGCCTGCTTCTGCATGGGCTCTCTCTATTGCTTAGTGCCCCCTCTGTTTCCTCCTCCAAGGGGCGACCTCCTGGTCCTTCCTGGGCCCGGGCAGCATCCATTACCCTCAACCGCGACTCTTGCAGCTAGCAAGGCTTGTTTGCAATCTTTCTGCGTGGAAACAACTCTGCATCCTCCAGCACGTCGTGGGACATCTTCTGACCAAAGGAGAAGTTCCTGGCACCTTCCGTTGTTGCAGAATCTTCTGCTTCTTCCACCTGGAGGCAGCCCTTTTGCACCTTGATACAGGGTTTAGTGGGCTCCTGCCGCCCTGGACACTTGCATGACTCTTGGACTTGGTCCCCTTCCTTTACAGGTCTCAGTCCAGGAATCCATCTTCAGTGCTTTGCAGTCAGTTGTTGTCTTTGCAGAATCCCCTGTCTCGACTTTACTGTCTTTCTGGGGTAATGGGCTAACTTTACTCCTACTTTTCAGGGTTTTGGGGTGGGGTATCTTGGACACCCTTAGGCCCATATTTATACTTTTTTAGCGCCGCATTTGCATCATTTTTTGACGCAAAAGCGGCTCAAACTTGCAAAATACAATTGTATTTTGTAAGTTTGTGCCGTTTTTGCGTCAAAAAGCGGCGTAAATGCGGCGCTAAAAAAGTATAAATATGGGCCTTAGTGTTTTCTTACACTCCCAGCAAACCCTCTTCACACTACACTAGACCTGGGGTCTCTTCGTGGTTTGCATTCCACTTTCAGAGTATATGGTTTGTGTTGCCCCTAGGCCTATTGCATCCTATGGTATTCTACAGTGTTTGCACTATTTTTCTAACTGTTTACTTACCTGATTTTGGTTTGTGTGTATATTTTGTGTATTTTACTTACCTCCTAAGGGAGTATATCCTCTGAGATACTTTTGGCATATTGTCACTAAAATAAAGTACCTTTATTTTTAGTAACTCTAAGTATTGTGTTTCTTATGATATGGTGCTAAATGATATAAGTGGTATAGTAGGAGCTTTGCATGTCTCCTAGTTCAGCCTAAGCTGCTCTGCTATAGCTACCTCTATCAGCCGAAGCTGCTAGAACACTACTAATCTACTAATAAGGGATAACTGGACCTGGCACAAGGTGTAAGTACCATTAGATACCCACTGTAAGCCAGGCCAGCCTCCTACAGGGGTCATCTCTAAGATGCCCTCTTGGTGCATTTTACAATAAATTTCACACTGGCATCAGTGTGCATTTATTGTGCTGAGAGGTTTGATACCAAACTTCCCAGATTTCAGTGTAGCCATTATGGAACTGTGGAGTACGTGTTTGACAAACTCCCAGACCATATACTCTTATGGCTACCCTGCACTTACAATGTCTAAGGTTTTGCTTAGACACTGTAGGGGCATAGTGCTCATGCACATATGCCCTCACCTGTGGTATAGTGCACCCTGCCTTAGGGCTGTGAGGCCTGCTAGAGGGGTGACTTACCTATGCCACAGGCAGTGTGAGGTTGGCATGGCACTCTGAGGGGAGTGCCATGTCGACTTAGTAATTTTTGCCCCACCAGCACACACAAGCTGTGAGGCAGTGTGCATGTGCTGAGTGAGGGGTCCCCAGGGTGGCATAAGACATGCTGCAGCCATTAGAGACCTTCCCTGGCATCACGGCCCTTGGTACCAGGGGTACCATTTACAAGGGACTTATCTGAGTTCCAGGTCAGTGCCAATTGTGGAAGCAAAGGTACAGTTTAGGGAAAGAACACTGGTGCTGGGGCCTGGTTAGCAGGGTCCCAGCACACTTTCAATCATAACTTGGCATCAGCAAAAGGCAAAAAGTCAGGGGGTAACCATGGCAAGGAGGCATTTCCTTACATATGTGTGCTGCAGAAAGAAGAAAAAAACGAGGAGCAATAAGATATTTCACCTTTTTACGCCTCCCCTGGGGAGGCGCATCTTTTTGGCACAGTCCTAGGTTTAAAAGTTCTTGCAAATACATGGATGCGTCAAAATCCATGGGTGTTAGGGCCTTATTTACAAGAAACTGGCGCATCATGACCGATGCCCCAGTTTTCTTGTGCTGCCCAGCGCCCCTCTAATGATGCCATGGGAGCTCTGTATTTACAATACTCCATGGCGCACATTGGGGCATATTTATAGTTCCCTAGCGCCACCTTGCACCACATTAGTGGCATTATTTTTTACATTAATGTGGCCCAACGAGGCCGAAATCCCGCGCTGTATTTACATGCATTGCGCCACTCATTAACCCTTTGTGCTACATTATGCCTGTGCCAGACACAATGTATGCAAAGGGGGCGTTCCCCCGTTTGGGGAGCCAGAAAAATGGCGCAAGGAAATCTATGAGATTTCCTTGCGCCATTTTGTACAGCACTTTTAATGCCTGCTCAAGAGCAGGCGTTAAAAAGGGGCTTCCATTCTTTAGAATGGGCCCCTATGTACTCTTCAAGAGTAGCACCAATATTTTGGTGCTACTCCTGTAGAGTACATCAATAGCGTCATGAAAAATGACGCTATAGCCCCCTACCCTGTGCCATGGTGCACCGTATTTTAAATACGGCACACACATGGTGGCGGTAGGGGGTTGCTAAGAGGCGCAGGGAAAGTGGCGCTGCACTCAGTGCAGCGCCACTTTTCATAAATCTGGCCCAGTGTCCACAACTACGTCAGAAATTCTGATGCAGTTGTGGCACTAAACCTTAGCACTGCTGGATTAGCTAAAAAATCTTTTGACTCTAGTCCAGCAATGCTAAGTGGACTCCATTAAAAACGCACAGTGTCACTTTAACTCCTGCCCTAAGCAGACATTAAAGAAATTTATGCTGTGATGGTGCATAGTGTCCTCTAGTGATGGTCTGTGGTACTGCACCCCTGGTGTATATACAGTGTGGTCAACATCTAAGGTAGGACTCCCTGCTACTTATCAGGTTCCTGGGGCAGCAGGGCTAAAACTATTATTAAAAACAGAAACCTCTGGCAACCTACACTTTCTCTCCACTGATAAGTCCAACATTCACTACTAAGGCCCATATTTATACTTTTTGACGCTAAACTGCGCTAACGCAGTTTAGCGTCAAAAAATTTAGCGCCGTCTAACGCCATTCTGAAGCGCCATGCGGGCGCCGTATTTATGGAATGGCGTTAGCCGGCGCAAGCGGACCGGCGCTGCCTGGTGTGCGTGGAAAAAAACCACGTAGACCAGGCAGCGCCGGCGTAGGGGGAAAATGGCGTTAGGGCGTCTTAAAATGGGGCAAGTCAGGTTGAGGCAAAAAAATCGCCTCAAGCCGATTTGCGCCATTTTTTTGCGACGCCCAGACGCCATTTAAATGACTCCTGTCTTAGTAAAGACAGGAGTCATGCCCCCTTGCCCAATGGCCATGCCCAGGGGACTTCTGTCCCCTGGGCATGGTCATTGGGCATAGTGGCATGTAGGGGGGCACAAATCAGGCCCCCCTATGCCACCAAAAAAAAAAATAAAAAAAAAACAATTATACTTACCTGAACTTACCTGTACTTCACTGGGATGGGTCCCTCCATCCTTGGGTGTCCTCCTGGGGTGGGCAAGGGTGGCAGGGGGGGTCCCTGGGGGCAGGGGAGGGCACCTCTGGGCTCATTTTGAGCCCACAGGCCTCTTAACGCCTGCCCTGACCCAGGCGTTAAAAAGTGGCGCAAATGCGGGGTTTTTTGACCCGCCCACTCCCGGGCGTGATTTTTACCCGGGAGTATAAATACCACGCATTTGCGTCGCCGTCATTTTTAAAGACGGGAACGCCTTCCTTGCATCTCATTAACGCAAGGAAGGCGTTCACGCCAAAAAATGACGCTATTTGCCCATACTTTGGCGCTAGACGCGTCTAACGCCAAAGTATAAATATGGCGTTAGTTTTGCGCCGAATTAGCGTCGAAAAAAACGACGCAAATTTGGCGCAAACGAAGTATAAATACGGGCCTAAATGTCACTGGCGGCTGGAGACATTTGAAAGTGGTGGGGTGTAAAAGTTCAGGATGAGTGCCCTGTGGGGAGCAAGAGTAGCAGGTGAGCCAGACTGCTATAAGGAGAGATGTAGGGGTGCTCTACCCCCATTCCTTCTGCCAATTTTGTAAACAGACTGGCCAAGTGGTGCATTTTCAAGCAAATCTGAGAAATAAAGAAGATTAATGAATGAAGGAAGCTGGCTTTGTGTGTGGTAGGTACCTAAGGTACTTACGACTTACACCAGGTCCAGCTATCCCCTCTTAGTGAAGTGTAGACAGTGTCTAGAAGCCAGGCTCTCTAGAGACAGCTGTGGATGAGCAACCAAGGCTTATCTTGGAGACATGCAAAGCTCATGCAAAACTGCTGTAGCCACACAGCACTTACACAGATTAAAGAAAACACTCAGGCCCTGATTTATACTTTTTGACGCAAAACCACACTAACGCAGTTTTGCGTCATAAAGGTTACCTCTGACTAGTGCCATTTTTTAACGCCACTTGGGCGTCAAATTAATACTTTGATGCTGGGTGGCACAAACAAACGCTTAGAGTCATTTTGTTTTTCACGTTAACCATTGCGCCTTGTCGGAAGGCAAAATGACGTTAACGGAGGAAAAATGACTCTAATCCAGTTTACGACATGGAAGCACATCGCAAAACGGAAATGCACCATCTTTTGCCCGCAATAGCATCAAAAACAGACGCTAACGGAGCAAACAGTGCAAAGGAGCCCCAAAATGGATCCCAGAAGCCAGGAGAGTCCCCAGGGAGACCCCATTCAATGAGGAACCAGCCAGCAGGACACAGACAAGGTCCAGGGGAGGGAGAAGAAAAAGAGGAAGTGTTGTTTCAGCGCAGAGGAGCATGAAATATTGGTGAGAGAGGTGACGGAGCATCAAAATCAACTCTTCGTCACCTCTAAAGTGCCAATTGGAAGGAGAGAGGCAATATGGCAGCAGATTGTGGATAAGATCAACAGTGTGGCAGAGGGTAGGAGAACAGTGACTGAGTGCAAGAAACACTGGCATGATTGCAAGAGAAGGACAAAGGAAAAAATAACACGGAACAGGAAGGCAGCACTGCAAACTGGAGGTGGGAGATCAGCACCACAAGAGCACTTGGATGAGATGGAGGAGATGGTTGCACCGGTCATCCCAGAGGAAATCATCACAGGAATACAAGGACAGGACAGTGCAGAATACCAGGAAACACCACAAATGCAGGGTAAGTTGCATGGGGGAAATATACGCATTAATGTCAAGTGCAAGAAGGGGGAGGCACATAGGACTCACACAATGTATGTCAAAGGAGCGCAGAGGGGTACAATGCACAGTAAGCAAGTTGCACCATGCCAACGTAAGTTCACCCATGTACCTACGCCTTAGGAGTGCCATGCACCATTGAAACATACACAACCTGGACATATTAAGAACACCAGGGCTAAATACCGAACATGTATAAATTCAGCACATGGGATAGATGGCATGTATAATCGCTGTGCCACTGGTTGTGACATCTCAATCTTCCTTGCATGTAGTCACATCAACACCACTAACACGACCAAGACCTCAAAGACCAGGTAGTCAGTCAACACAATTCCTGGGGTAACTAGATAGTGGTGTCCCTTGCTGTAATATTTTGCAACAGCCTTGCCTCATTGCCCAAACGCATGTGTGCTGCATCTCACAGCACACTAGAGATTGCAACTGTCCCAACGGTACCGAAGGCATGTGCCAGTAGCACCACCACACTTAGACAACACATCCACATGAGGCAGCCATCCCTACATCACGCAGTCAGGATGTCCCCTGGGTTCATGGAACAATGAACGCAACAGGTGCTGGGGGAATACCAGGCTGGACTGGTATCAGTGGTAACATGCCACTACCCAGACCAACTAAATTGAAGTTGTGTTCAACCACACATCTTGATGCTGAACTGAAATGTGCCACTACAGAAAATATGTTCTACAGATAGCAAACAGTTGGACACAACAGTCACAGGCTGAGCCAACAACTATTTGGACACAACCATGTCAGACACATGGGAATGGGGAAATAAACACACACATACAACACATGGGGTATGGCTGTCACATAATGGCGGTTAATTCCACATCAACGGGTGGGGGATGGTGCATGAGCAAGCCCGGTGTTGGTAAGACTGCCAATGCAGTGTACCCATTGTACTTGGCAGTACGAGTCACACATTGGGATGGGGGCTGGTAATATATCTGCACATGGAAGCTCTGTGGGGCACTTACTAGACATTATAGATGGATCAAATAGAGTCAGTGCCAGTTGTGGCCTGCATTGGGTGTAACACGACACGCTACACTCAGCCCTGCAAATCAGGCAGTGGAAGGGGCAAAGCGCCAAGGTATGGGACACCCTGCACGGCCCATGCCAAGTGCATGGGCTGTGCAGGGGCACCCAGGGCCACACCACTTTACCAACAACCATTTCATGTGGGTTACACCGCCATACAAAGGCTGGAGGAAATGCAGAAATATACCTGGAGGGTAGTGTAGAACGTATCACTGGTCTGGTGTCGCAGGACAGATGCCATAGCCAATCTGTCAGCTGCTGGGAACCTGCCATGTCCAGGCCAATGGCCCATGGGGCACTACACATTGACAACAGTTGCCACTACCACCTGTGCTGTAGGGGGTGAACAATTACACAGTGGGAGTCAGGTGCCCCTTGGACTGATGCACATGAAATATGAATCTACCTCAGGCCCTGAAGTACAACTCCTCTGAATTGGCAATGTCCATTCACACATTTACCATCAGGCACTGTCCCATACAGAATGATGTACACAGCAGAAATTTCATACACATATTGCCCATCCCTGGGTTCAACCTTGTTCTTTTGTCACATGAGCTGTACTGTCACCGTGCAGCAATCCCGTGTCATAGTGCAAGGAGGGATGCATTGAGGGGGAGGACATAGGTGTTTAGTAAGGTAAACAACCTACACCGACAGGAGTTGAAACAGTACTCTGCCAGGTCCATGAGTGCAATGCAAAGTAGCACACAAACACAAATGACAACATGAGGAGACATCAATTGCAACAAGAGCACAGTGTTGTGAATATGCCATCCCTGGGGTGGTGCAAGGTCTGAGCACAGCATGGGTGAATGTGAAACATGTTAGACTGGGACAGGTGAAAATTTCCATGTGTGGCATGAGCACAGCAACACACATTGCAAGGCCTCAACATGCAAATGGATGCAAAGGGAGTGTAGAACAAGATAAGAGGCTGTCAAGACACAATAAGGATAGACAACACACTTAGAAGATATGATGCAGCCACTAGTGGCAACTGGGTTTCCATTCATGTGACATGCGGGTTGGGCATAGGGCTGGAACAATCAGTTGGAACTAATGGGTGCATCATAGGCCCCTTGCGACACTAGGGTGTCACTTTAAGTGATGCTTCAGTGGCGCTAAGCACTGCACTGTATTGACCAGGTAGCGTTAAGCCACTTTTTTTGGCGTTATGTCACCTTGTTAATACGTAGCCACCTGATCATGACTGTGGAAGGTGGTGCAACAGGTGTTGCTGTGGGCGTGCAACACATTCAATTTCGATGCTGCCTGAGATAAATGGAATATTGTAAACTTGAGTTAGGGCCAAACCTATTACGCCAGCCCCAGGGGTGGCATTAGCAGGGTGCAACGAGGAGGAATGCATTTATGCCTCCTTCATTTCAGATTTTCCAATGTGTGCTGCATTCTGCAGCATGGTTAGGAAGAGCAAAATGCCAGAAATGATTATTTATGGGTGTGAAAGTGTAACTTGATGCACATAAACAATCATATGTAAATGACGATTTGTCTCTTCCGAGTGTGCTGCATTCTACAGCACACACAGAAGTGCCAAAGAGCCATTGGCGATTGTTAATGTGCATGAAGAGACACTTTCACGCACATAAACAGTCACACCCCTCAACGCATAGATCCTTGCACGATGGTGCAAGGATGCCTGCTATGACGCTGGCAGCTGAATCTTGCACCACCATGGGGGACAACACAGAGGTGCCCCGTATTCACTTACATACGGTGCATTCTTGCGTGACCAAAGTGAAGCAGTGCGGCACTGATTATTATTGCACAGCACCGTGCTGCACCATATTTGCATCAACATGGGCCTATTATGACAATGATCCTCAAATATCAAGTCAGTGACATGACTTGTCAACTGCCATAACACAAAATAGATTGATCTTACACCATCTCGATGCAGAGGGTGATGGTTCTCCTGCGGATCTGCCTGTCCTGGAGTACCCTGATGACCTGGATGACCAGCTGGCAGCTATCAGCCAAGTGACCCTCCAAGAAGTCCTTGTAAACATGCAGACACCACCTCCAGTCGCAAGGAGGAGTATTGAATTAGCAGACATCCTACAGGCCCCACTTAGCACCCCAAGAGTATGACCTGCCAGCACCGATACAGCAGAGGACTCCGAGGACACAGGCACCAGCTTTGAGAGGACAGTGGTAGGACTCCAGCGGGAGCTGGCTAAGGAGGTGCGGGTGGGGATGCATACTGTGGCCAGCCTTGAGGGGATGTGGACGTGCATGGTCACGGCAACAGAACAGACTGCAGCCGACCAACGCACACTAACCAATGCGTGGAGTCCAGGAGTGTCTGAGGGACATAGCTGCTGCTATGAGCGAGAGGCCACAACAACTGCCCCCCCAAACTGGCAGCAGTGTGCCTGAGGACAATAAGGACTCCATGCAATGGAAATTAGTCTCCCTCAGGGCAGACATGGCTGCCTGCCACAGGGATATTGCAGCTACACTTAAAAACCAGCAGCTCCTCCTTGCTGCAGTGATGCCATATCTAGTGCCACAGATGGCAGCTGCCGGGAATTGGGAGTCCACATCTGCAACCACTGAGGAGTGTGTGGCCCTATCTACCTCCCCATTACCACCATCAAGGGTAGAGGAGGCACCACACACATCGGAGGATGAAGATGTGGAACAGATCATCTTCACCCATAGGAGTTCCCGGTAGCACCAGCCCATGCCACATGGGCAGTTTTTAACTTTGTCCTGTGCTTGACATCATGCCAGTGCTGGCACTCTGACAGATATGCACTCCTCCTCAACACAATGTTGACCTTCCTGCTTTGGACTGCTATTGTCCCTAATTTTCCATTTGGCAATTTATGTTCTCCTGCACTGAAAGATACTTTGCCCAAGCATGTCCCATGACATGTCCCTCAACCCTGGACTTGTGCAGTTTCCCAATTGGATGGATTCCACGAATGGGGTCACAGACCTGGACACTGTATATACTTAGCACTGTTACACTTGTAAATAAACACCACGTGCACACCTATGTGTGTTGTGACACTTCTACCATGCCTAGTGTTTGTGATGTGTGTAACATGTCTCAAGTTACGGAGTGTCAGTACAAGAGTGCATGAATATGTGGGCACACATCTATGCACATGGTACCTACATGTTGTACGTCAATGTTGGCCTCATCCCCTACAAGCAAATCACTGAATATGTGATACATGTTGAACACATGCATGCTACACCCACTACATACTGCAAGAATGGGTGTGAAACAGTTCTCGGGCAATATCGTCAGCTGGGAGTACCAGTAGAACACATTGGTGTTAAACAGATGGACTCCAACTCATCCATTATTGCCACTGCACAATTTAACAGGATAGGAATGATGTGTAGGCTGTTGTAATATGTCCCACAGTGCCCAACATTCCAAAACAAAACCCAAACAATGTCAGCTCAATTCACACACCTATTCTGTCCTATACATGGTCAACATAGACAGCTTGAGTGGTGGGAACACTGGATGGCAGGTGTACAGGTAAGTAGATGCGTTGTAGCTGCCAATGTGACAGCTCGGTCATAAGGAGGTGTTGAACATGTCAAGAGAGGGATTTGGGTGCAGAACGGAGTCCCCAGGACAACACACAATTTGCACTGTACACCCATGGGAAGACCCTGAGACCCAAGCATATGACACATGAAGTAGGGGAGGACCCAATAATTTTTATCATGATTATTAAATCAATAAACAATAGTAATAAACACCTAGCCTAATCTACCCTATCCTACCTATACATACCCCACAGCAGACCCTAACTACTCCATGCTACACTTACCTCACACATTTAACGACACACTCTAAACATTCGCTCCCCCACTTATATCACAGGACACATGCAGGACAACATACACTAAACCAAACATTTACTAACTATGTCTAAACAAATCTATATTTTTTTGTGTTTTTTGTTATAATTTGTTTTGTATTTTTTATATTCTTAATTTTTTTTAACAAACATATAAAAGCCCCAAAATCAACGCCCACCCACCAACCCATGTAGTAAAACATTAAGGCCCATACTTATACTTTTTGACGCAAAACTGCGCCAATGCAGTTTTGCGTCAAAAAAATTAGCGCCGGCTAACGCCATTCTGAAGCACCATGCGGGCGCCGTATTTATTGAATGACGTTAGCCGGCGTTAGCCGCCGGCGCTGTCTGGTGTGCGTTAAAAAAAACGACGTACACCAGGCAGCGCCGGCATAGGGGGAAAATGGCGTATGGGCGTCCACAAATGGTGCAAGTCAGGCTGAGGCAAAAAAATCGCCACAACCCGATTTGCGCCATTTTTTTACGACGCCCATCCCCCATTGAAATGACTCCTGTCTTAGCAAAGACAGGAGTCATGCCCCCTTGCCCAATGGCCATGCCCAGGGGACTTCTGTCCCCTGGGCATGGTCATTGGGCATAGTGGCATGTAGGGGGGCACAAATCAGGCCCCCCTATGCCACAAAAAAAAATTTAAAAAAATACTTACCTGGACTTACCTTAATGTCCCTGGGGTGGGTCCCTCCATCCTTGGGTGTCCTCCTGGGGTGGGCAAGGGTGGCAGGGGGTGTCCCTGGGGGCAGGGGAGGGCACCTCTGGGCTCATTCTGAGCCCACAGGTCCCTTAACGCCTGCCCTGACCCAGGCGCTAAAATCCAGCGCTAATGCGGGTTTTTTAGACCCGCCCACTCCCGGGCGTCCTTTTTGCCCGGGAGTATAAATCCGACGCATATGCATCGGAGTAATTTTTTAAGACGGGAACGCCTACCTTGCATATCATTAACGCAAGGAAGGTGTTCACGCAAAAAAATGACGCTAACTCCATGAACTTTGGCGCTAGATGCATCTAACGCCAAAGTATAAATATGGAGTTAGTTTTGCGTCGAAAAAAACGATGCAAATTCGGCGCAAACGGAGTATAAATATGCCCCTAAGATTAGAAATCCCACCCCCAAACCTACTTATCCTAACTAACCCACTAACCTATACTAACCTACAACTAACCCCCTAATACCCACAAAAAACTAGAAAAAGAGGAGGGAGGGAAGTTAAGTTGGGAGGAGTGACATAATGCCATTCAGAGATTGGCCCTTTTCAGTCTTTTCTTTATATTCTTGAGGGCCTTGCTATTCTTGGCCACCTCCTTCTCAATGGAGTCCAACTTTTGGAGGACCTGTTGTACATCCCTCTGAATATCTGTAATGGCACTCATGTCCATGGCAGCAAATGTGACTGGCTGTGTGATGGTACTTGTGGGTGCAGCAGTTGGAGCAATGTTCATGTTGGCAGCTGTGGGCCCCTGTACAGCTGTGGTGCTTGGTCCGGCCTGTGTGGGCAGTGTGGGTACCCCTTGGCTGAATGCCCGGCACTCACCAGTGGATCGCTCCAAGCAATAGCGGCGTGCCATTCTCCTGAACCCAGATTCCACTGCCAATATGTGCCTGTAGTGCACTGCCCCCTTCTGACAGGCACATAGTTGGCCGTTATTCATGTTGATAGCTGTTAAAATGAGACAGGCAACCATCAGTGTTAGCATTGTGTGGAGTATGTACAGTAAATTAACTTACTATCTACATCAAATAGCACATGCACTCCAACTCACAATCCAGATGATAGAAAGGACCTGATGGATGAAACGACAATGCTGCCTTAGCACCATTTCCCTTACACCATGGCCATCCACAACAAGATTAGGTAACTAACTTAGATCTGCTTAGACTTTGCACCATGTGTGACAATGCTTAGGTATTGTCAAAATCACATTGATCAGGGCCACTATTCCTCTTCATATGTGTCAAGTTTTCTAACATACATCACCTGAAACTTGATGCTGTTATTGGGACTATGGGATGCTGTTGTTTACCATAAGGGTTCAGCGTTGACAGAGACGCATGCAAGCCTGATCAAAATGACTGTCACCTACATTGTGAGCATCACATCTACATACACATTTGTTAATCCCACCCCCTATGCCTCAGGGGGTATGGCCATGCAGATCAACATCTCAACTGTTCAGGTCATCTACCAATGCATGCCCACTCATACATGGAGTCAGGGAGTGAACCGTAATTTAACTGATGACAAAAATGAAGCTGGCATCCATAGGTCTATCAGTTCTACATCCATGTGTCCATGTGTAGACACCCATCAATACCTGATCAGCCAATACCATTCCTCATACACCCATAACGATGCCAGCACACGATTGGACTTGACCTACATGCACGCCTATTACATTCCATATAGTTGTCACGTAAGTGGACTACAAACCTATAGGCACCATGCTGGGGGACAAATGCCCACACAATCCTACATGTACATTACATTACAGGGATGCACCAATTTCTGTCCAAAATGGTGCATCACTGTGTTGCGGGAATGACGGTGTGTTCCAGTGCCATTATATACACAACGTTGCATATCAAAGTCACATATGGAGCTACATGTGGCTTGTCACCAGCATTGTTTACACAATGCTGCCCATTGAGCGCCAGAAGCCTCACAAGATATGACTCTCTGCACGTGCATGGGGAACCACTTAATTGTGACACAGTGTCACCAACCAGACTACTTTGAATTTGTCATAGTTTGACTCTTGCTCTAGGCAAGACTGCTGGTTTAAGGATGACAGTACTTATGTTTGTAGGCGATCATGCCAGTCTTACAACAAGTCGCAACTGTCATCCCAACCCTCCCGGTTCCCAAACAGCACCTCACCAAAAACCCAAACAGTAAAAGGTGATTTGTGGCAGCCTTTGCGCATGGACTCAAGAGTGTGACATCTCAGGGAGTGTTGTGGTTAAATGGAGATTAACCCTTTCTCACATAAACACCATATCTCAATCAAACACAAGAAATGAAGAAGATGTAGTAAAGTTTAAATAGGTTTTATTTAGCAAAACTGCAATCTGCGATAAGTTGCATGGGCTGTAATGATTAGGATAATGAACAGTGCAAGAAACAGAATGGTAAAGACAAGAGTCAATAACACAAAGACCCCCACCATCTTGCAATATCATGTAATGACATAAAGTATGAGATATGTCCCAATACCCTAATGCCATGTACCTAATCTCTAACCTAAAAGAGAGATAGATGTGATAAACCTAATCTGCCAATGCCATGTCCATGAGAAGAGTCTCTAGCTCAGACTCTGTAGGGACACGAAAACTTGGTCAGCGTCAAGGCGACGTGCAGCATTGATAGCCGTGATGGCATCAGGTCGGAATCCCTCTGACTATCTGTTTAAGTGAGGAATATTTATACAGATCTGCTTTGACCCCTGACGTAGGTCTGTTCCCAAACAATAGATAACAAAACATGCTTGGGATGTTAATTTATATAAACAATTCCCTCAAAAGCGTGAAGAGGGAAAGTACCTAATGTGAACACCTACAGTTTGTTTATCTTTGTCGCTTGATATTTACGCCTTAGCACGGTGGCACTGATAATGCTAAACTAAAACATGGGCCTAACTAAAAACAAGGCAGAGCAAGCTAAGTAGGGTAAAAGTCACTAGGTGACGGGGGCACGAGTCTGCAACCCAAAGGCTAAGCTAACTCCTGTATCCCATTAAAACAAACTAGGATTCACTACGCCCCCCCCCATTGCCATTACAAGTATGACTCCATAACTTGACGCCACCGAAGGTGAATGAATCCAAATGCTAAAAATGCTCTGACTAAAAGCATAAAAACTAGATTTAAAAAATCACATTTAAAAACGTGTTAAAATCAGCATCTAAAAAACATACAAAGAGATATAGGGCCTCATTCCAAGGCCGGCGGGCGGCGGTCGCCGCCCACCTGGCGGGAACCGCCATATGGCCGCTCCGCGGTCGAAAGACCGCGGAGGCCATTCTGGCTTTCTCGCTGGGCTGGCGGGCGACCGCCAGAAGGCCGCCGGCCAGCCCAGCGGGAAACCCCTTCCCACGAGGAAGCCGGCTCCGAATGGAGCCGGCGGAGTGGGAAGGTGCGACGGGTGCAGTTGCACCCGTCGCGAATTTCAGTGTCTGCTAAGCAGACACTGAAATTCTTTGTGGGGCCCTCTTACGGGGGCCCCTGCAGTGCCCATGCCATTGGCATGGGCACTGCAGGGTCCCCCAGGGGCCCCACGACACCCCATACCGCCATCCTGTTCCTGGCGGGCGAACCGCCAGGAACAGGATGGCGGTATGGGGTGTCGGAATCCCCATGGCGGCGCAGCAAGCTGCGCCGCCATGGAGGATTCCTGTGGGCAGCGGAAAACTGGCGGGAGACCGCCGGTTTTCCCTTTCTGACCGCGGCCAAACCGCCGCGGTCAGAATGCCCTTGAGAGCACCGCCAGCCTGTGGGCGGTGCTCTCGTGGTCGTTGACCCTGGCGGTCAGAATGACCCCCATAATGTCGATCATGACAAGCACAGCAGGCCAAAGTAAGGGCAATAAATGTAAACTTTGAATTTGGTATAATAAGCCAATCATCAAATCTTTCTAACAATAGTCATGATCTTGAAGAGCATCTTTGAAGCCATCGAATGGAAAGGGTCTCAGGAAAAAGGCCACATCGTCAGATGTTAGATCGATCACAGGATGGGCAGACGGATCCACGGAGCAGTAGTTCGTAGTAGTCTCTTGTGCAGGTCCACCTGCAGGAGTGGCACTCTCCACAATGTCAAAAAGAGCCAGCTCGTTCACCAAGGGTGGCTTGTAAGTGGCCTGGCGAATCAGCCTTAGTCTCAAGGGGCACGACCTTGAATGAGCCCTCATCGGGGACATCAGCAATGCTTGGTCCACAGGAGCCACTGGCGTAACAGCAAGACACACTGTAGGCAAGTGTTCGAAGAGGAACCATACGCAGCGAAAGACTAGTTGCACGCACCATAGAAGTGGTCGGAATGACAATGGCCAAACACGCTCCAATTCCTCCAGCAACGAAGCATTAAAAACATGAACCATGTGTTCACGGCACAGTTGAGCTGGTGGCATTGGCTCCATTGCTTTGTGTAGCTGGAAAGGCACAACCACTGCGAATCAGAAGAAATAGCAGCAGTATTCTACCAATCGATGCCAAAATTATAGGAAACACGCCAAACACACTGGAAAAGAGTGAATGGATAGCTGATGGAATGACTCCAAAGACAGTCTGGAAGATAGACACAAATCCAGACCCAACAGCCTTAAAGAAGTGGACAATCCCAGTAGTGCTTGAGGCGTTGAAAATTCCATTTCAGGGCCCCCTATGGCACTTAATTTTTTTTAAATAAAATACTTACCTGTACTTACCTGGGATGGGTCCCCCATCCTCTTCTGTCCCTCTGGTGTGGGTGTCCCTCGGGCCTGGGAGGGCACCTGTGGGCTTATTCCATGGTGTTCAACCATGGAAATAGGCCCACAGGTCCACTAACGCCTGCCCTGACCCAGGAGTTAAAAAACAGTGCAAATCCTGCTGGGCGCCATGTTTTAAGGCCCGCCTCCTCCTGTGCGTCATTTTGACGCCAGAGGATAAATAAGGCGCCCATGCCTTAGAGTCAGTTTTTGCACGGGAACGCCTACCTTGCATGTCATTAGCGCAAGGTAGGTTTTCACGTACAAAAAATGACTCAAACTCCATAACTTTGGGGCTCGACGGGTCTAGCACCAAAGTATAAATATGGAGTTAAGTTTGCGCCGAATTTGCGTTAAAAAAAAATGACGCAAATCCGGTGCAAACAGAGTATAAATATGCTCCTTAGAGTCTCAATTTGTTCTCTAGTATTCTCAGAGCTCGAATTTCCTCATACAACATCTTATTAAACCAAGGAGCCAATCGTGTAGGTGTTTTCTTTTGAAGTGGAGCTACTTCATCTAGTAGATGTGAAAGACGTTCAACGCTATGTGCAGTAGAGGCATTGATATCAATGTCCAGTTTGATGGGCAGTACTTATTTCTGTGCAGTGTTGCTAAGTATGTTGGTTTCAAGGTTCTTGTTGTCTCGAAACCAGGTTGTCATTCTTCTTGGTTGGCCAAGGATCATGGAATCTGAGAGATGCAGAGTGAAGGGAATATGAAAATGACCGGACCAGTTGACTGGTATGGAGTCATCAAATTAGATTAGCTTTTCTATGGAGATTATTACTTCAAGAATAGCTTGTTTGGTATATGTTGGTATTTGGTTCTGTTGGATCAGAGGTCATCGGTTCTGTTGGATCAGATCAATTCCAGAGAGAAAAGAGGCAAGAAAATTGACTGCTGAGTCTTCTGTGCTACCCCAATGAAAGTTAAAGTCTCCCAGAGAGAGAAATTTGTCAGTTTGCATTGATTTGATGTTTGCGAGATCCATGTATTCCTCAAGAAAAGTTGTGTTTTCACCTGGTGGGTGGTAAATGAAATTCAGGCCCAGATTTAAGAAAAGTGGTGCTACATTACATGTAGACCACTTTTCTTGTGGCCCCTTGCAACCCCTACCACCACCATGACGCAGGGTAGGGGCAATAGCGTCAACATTTTTGACGCTATGATGATAAAATGTTGGCGCAAATCCTGCAGAGTACATAGGGACCCATTCAAAACAATGTTATGCCCCCTTTTAACACCCGCTTTGTGCAGGCGTTAAAAATAGCCACTAAAATGGCGCAGTGGAATCTTTTAAATTCCACTCTGCCATATTTGCATTCCCTCTAATGGGGGAATGTCCCCCTTGCATACATTATGCCTGGCACACTTCCTCACTGGTGATTGGTTGGTCCGATTAATGTGTTGGGATTCAATCAGGGTTTTCATTGCTGAAAAGGAGCTGTGGGTGTTGTATGGATTCAATGGCACTGGATAGGATTGGTGATTCAAGTGAGTAGGTGCAGACAGAGTGGAAGGGAAACTGAGTTCTCTATGAAGGTCTCTTTTTGTGGTTCAGCAAGGTGGAGAGGAGTGCAGGGTGGGGCAAGGAAATATCAAATAATATTATGGTGTGTATAGAATATATCCGGGGATAGCAGTTGGTGGTTTGTAGTGGGGTGGTTGGGTTGGGTGGAGGTGTGGAAGGAAGTGAGGGTAGGTTTTGAACTGTGAAAGTTTAACTATTGTGTGATGACAGGGGGTTTACAGTGAGAGTCATTGAGGGGTGTGAGTAATGGAAGGATTAAGCAGCATAAGGTGAGACTAAATGTTCATGTGTGTAGGTATAGATGTCGCATAGAGGGAGCAAGGTTGGTCCATTGGGTGTTTGGTATGTAGGGAGAGTTTTATTTGTGTGGTATCTTGAATCGGGGGGGTGAATGATGGAGTTGGTGGGTATTGTATTGTGAGATTGTGTAGGCTGTGAGAAATCGGAGGGATTGCAGTAGGAGTCAGTGAGGGAGATGCAGGTCTTGTGAGGGCTGTGCAGCATAATGTGATATTAACCATTTATGTGCTGAGGTACTGTCATAACGGGTGGGGCTGAGTTGTCTTGATGGGCTTCCGATGTGTGACGTAAATTCACGTTGTGTGTGTAGAGCTGTGCGGATAGAGTAGAGGATAGTGGGAGGAGGTAGAGGATCATGAGAAGTAGTGACTGTATGCGTGGGGGGTACCAAAGTGGTCAGACTGGGGGAAAGGCAAGTGTTGAGTCCTCACAGGTTGGGAACAGGGGTGGTAGAAAAATGGTGTTATTATCTGGTTTAGAAAGTGGGTTGTTTAAGAGTGTCATGTTGGACGTCTTCTTTGTGATCCCTGAGTGTGAATTTGGAAGAGACAGGAGGTAGGAGAGGTTTGTGAGTAGGGGTTGAGCAGTGTGTGTAGGATCCAGCATCATTTCAGGGGTTGGGGAGACATTTGGGGACCAACAGTGTGGCATTGAGCAGGACTGGAAAGCAGTGGTTGAATAAAGTTAGACATACGTCTGTGGATTGGATCATTATCCCCTATTGTTATATATGGAAATGATGATAGATCCATTGAATAGTGAGGATGGAGCGATTCTTAGTTTTTGGCCATGAGGAATGTTCAGTGATGAAGTGACAATGAGGGGCATAATGCCCTAGCGCCACTTTGCACCACATTAACGTATTTATTCTTAACATTAATGTGGCCCAACATGGCCAAAATCCTTGTGCCGTATTTACAGAGGGGCTCAATGCATGCATTGCGCCACTCTGTAACCCTTTGTGCTACATTATGCCTGCGCCAGGCGGGAAATACCCGGAACAACAAATCCGAAACCATGAAGTTGTGAAAAACGAAAGCGAAACAACGCTTTTGTTTTCTACGACTTCCTGTTTTTTGTACCTTAACCACGCATGTCTGAACCACGTACATGCGTGGTTAAGGTGCAGAAGAAGGGAGTCTGAGTTGACGCGGTGAAGGAGGAGTTAAGTTGGGCTGTGACTGGGGCTGTTTTTTTGGGAGGGGCTCGGGGTGATTAGGGTTTAGGGGGTAGGGGGGTCAGGGTTTAGATTAAGGGGTGGGTTGGGTTGGGGGGCTGGGGTGTATAGGTTTTAGGGGCGGGTGGGGACTCTGGGTATTTTTTGTTTTTGGGGTGGGATGGGGTGGGGGGCTGGGGTTGATTAGGGTTGGGGGAGGGGGGTCAGGGTTTAGGTTTAAGGGTTGGGGTGTTTAGGTTTTAGGGGCGGAGGTGGGGACTCGGGGTATTTTTTGTTTTTGGGGTGGGGTGGGGGGCTGGGGGTTATTAGTGTTTAGGGGGGAGGGGGTCAGGGTTTAGGTTGAAGGGGTGGGTGGTTTAGGTTTTAGGGGAGGGGGTTGGGGTTGTGGTAATTTTGGGGATGGGGTAGTTGTGGGGATGTGGGGGTCGCGGTAATTTTTTGGTAGTGGGGGGCTACGGGGGGAGCATGCTGGAACCGTGCATGCTGATCACTAATGCCTTTACCAGGAATGCGTTTACAACGAAAAATCGTTGTAAACGCATTCGTGGTAAAGGCATTAGTGATAGGAATGAGGTCGTTGTTCCGACCTCGTTGTTGAGCCATGGGTGCTTGAAGCACTCGTGGTTCTGACGTATAACTGCGTCAGGCATAATGTATGCAAAGGGGGCGTTCCCCGTTAGGGGAGCCAGAAAAATGGCGTAAGCAAATCTATAAGATTTCCTTGTGCCATTTTTTATGGCTCTATTAACACCTGACAGAGCAGGAAGGGGGCTTCCATTCTTTAGAATGGGGCCCTATGTACTCTGCAGCAGTAGTGTCATTATTTTGGCACAACTCCTGCAGACTACATCAATAGCGTCATGAGAAATGACGCTATTGCTCCCTACCCTGCGCAATGGTGCGCCATATTTTAAAAACGGCGCACACATGGTGGTAGTAGGGGGGGTGCTAAGGGGTGCAGGGAAAGTGGCGCTGCACTGAGTGCATCGCCAGTGTCCATAAATCTGCCACTGAGTTTACTGTGGAGAGTGTCAGTCCAGGATGTGATGTTATGGGTAAAGAAGATGAGATCAGCTTTGAGCTTCCCATAACCCACATTGAAATAATGATCAGCAAAGAGAGTGTCTGGAAATTCAGCCAGGTTTCTGTGTTTATATTTTTTTACTCATGTTTTAAAGAGATTTGGAGGGTATAGAATCTTGAGTGAGTTTGTTCCAGCTTTTTCTCGCTTGACCAACATTGTGGATTGCAAGGTGGGGTATTTGGCTAGTGAGGTATGTCTATAGAGAGGTAGCTTGCTGTATTGGTTGTGAGGTGACAGGTGTCTGATCTCAGGCACTACATACATGTGAGTGACATGATAGGAGGAAGTTCATGCAGTTACCTGAGGGACGTATCAGCGTGCCTCTACCAGGCTGAAGGAATTCTCAGAAGGACCAAAGAAAGGAGGATTGGTGATCTAGTGGGCTCTTTCCAGGTATTACAGTGATTAGCATGTAGGCACTGGGCAATCGTACAGTGGTTGAGGTCACAGTCACTTGTCATTCAATGACACATGCAATAGTATGTGTCTCACTCAAGGTTCAAAGTCAGAACTGTCAGTGTTCACGGTTTCAATTTCTGATTTGACCTTCGGATTCTTTAGTGTGCCATTTTAATGTTCAGATATGTACGCAAATTAGGAGAATTAACTAAAGCTGGTATACCTACATGCCAACAGGACAGTGGGATTTTCGGGAAAAAAATCGGGAGAATGTATTTTGCCCATTGACTTATATGGAAAAAGATGCAATTTCAGGTGGGAGACAGCTCAAATAAAGCCATTTTGGGCTTCCAAAATCGGGAGTCGTCTACCTGAATCCGGTCTAGCAGCATGCATGCATATGGTCTATGTAGGGTTGTAACCTGACCAGTTTTCTACCAGCAACGCTGGTATTTTAATGTCCCTGTGAGCAAAATCATCTAAAGCCAGTATTTTTAGCTCCTATCTGTGCATATTTCAGTCAGCAAATATAAAGAGAAAGGATTTTAAATGTGTTCTAGAAGAGCTGGGTTAACAATCCCTGACCATAATTAAAGTAAAGAAAGGCATATAAGTCATTTTCCACATGAATACATACAAGTTTGTTTAAAGTCCTATTTAGCATAATGTCTGGGCCTTTGCAGAGTCTTAAAACAACAACAAATGGCCGGTCTTTTCCTGTTGGAAAGGTGGCAACCCTAGGTCCAAGTGAGAGTCCAACTCTGTCAGCAATATTAATATCTAGAAACGTAAGCTTTAATCAGTATTCGTAGGGAACGAAGAGACTCCTCTCCTTCCATGGGCATAAAACAAGTCATCAGTTTGTCTTTCAATATCTAAGCCCGAGAATTCAATGGGTGGTTAGGCTTTTAGGGGCAGTGGGGCTTGTTATCGGGTCCGTCTTCATTAGGTTGCAATGAGCATTTTTTTTAAGGGCGGTGGGCCGTGCACCATAGGTAATTGGGCTTGTTTCACCATGCAGTGGGCCTTGCGTTTAAGTGTAGGGAGTGAAAGATTTGAGTTGTATGGCCTGAGATTCACAGGCATGGATATTGGCATTGCTTGGCACTAAAAAAGTATTACCTAATGTCATGTAGGTTTTCAAATTTGCATACCACATGGGGAGGGCCAGGGATGAGCCTCAACAGGTAAATGAGTACCTATCCACCACCATTCCACTAGGGGCCCTCAAGGGTTTCAATTGATATGCTCCTCTGCCTGGGTAAGTCACCTGATGAGTGGCTCTCTCTTCAAACGTTTCTTCTGCTTAGTTGTCCTTCTCACACTCTGCTCCACTAGTCTGCCTCTGACGGACCCGGTCAATCTGTGGTTTGCAGCTATTGACCAGGGAATGTGACGTCCACTTCCAAGGAATGGCCTCGGGATGGACATCCACCAGATCTGGTTACCAGCGTCCATCAGCTCTGCTCCTAGGCTGCGTCTGCATTCCCTCTCTGTACTGTATGGACTCTGAACTGTCATTCATGCATTTTCATTGTTAACTGTTAAATGGCAATGTTTTACTGTAACTTACCTGCTTGATGTCATGGTTTGTATGAGTTCCATGTTCTGTCTTCTGGAATATGTCTTCTTGGGATGTTCCATGTAAACGGGTCTTCTCAGCAGTTGCACTAGTATTTCCTCTGAGCCGGCAGCTGTTCTGCAGGCTCCCTTTTTTCCTAAAGAATAAACAACTGCACCTGTACATCCGTTGTGGATCATGGTATTCAGCCTAATGTTTGGTGACGAGTGATGATGAAGACTCTTCTGGAAGCCCACCGCTGCATTGTACGATGATCCTGTCTTGCTGCTACAAACTCCAATTTGGCTGGGACATCTGCCACATGCCTTTAAACGCATCACCTGTCTCTTCTTACTTCCGTGAATAGGTGCCGGCTTGCTGCAGGGTTTTGCAAGTGCAGTGGGGCACACACTTAAAATTTGGTAGCGTGTGCAGCTGCTCGAGCGAGGGCTGCACGGTGCATGGTGTCGGAGTTGCCATGCCACTGACATCACACTGAATTCTATGTCAGGACTAGAGGCAAGGATTATGCATTTTTTTCTTCACTCTTTATTACACAGCAAGTTCAAAGATTACAGGGAGCAGTGTGCTTTTTAGGCAACGCAACTGTGCTCTGCCCACAGACAGGCGACACTTCATCCTGATCAAAATAGACCCCAGATTGGGGGAACTGTCTATGTTGAAGGCACGGGCTCTCGTGCAAGGCATCTTGTTTGGCGAACCTTTTGTGAAAGAACTCGAAAAGTTTGTGGGCACCATTTCGGAGCTAGACAAGCGCAGACCTCCATCAAGAAAAGTCTTTTGGGAAAGGTTTTTGCCAGAGCTGAAAGAGGCAGGGGTCGCACCTCTAGTAGCTCCTTTCATCGAGGCCCCATCAGAGGTCAAGCCCATCGGAACAACAGATGGCATGAAAGCTGGCAAGGAGCCTTCTCCCCCAACAGGGAAGGTGGAAAGGGCAGAGCCAACCGCACCGTCTGAGAAGGGATTCAATAGTAAGAAATATCCTGAGGCTATTCATTCACAAGTGGGCAGAGATCATGTTGGACCCTTGGGTCAGGGGGGCGTGGCCAACCACCCAACATGGCGGACGTTTAATCTCGGAGCTCCCGACCGAGCTCACCACAAGAATGAAATTCGGAATGAATTAGGATGTGGATGCGCCTGGAACGACAACCGTGAAATTAGGAGCGAGGTGTGGCGGTGATATGCGATTTCACGCCTTTCAGGTGCCCTCGGTGTGTCCGCATTGAGCGAGGAGGTAGCAGGCCAGAGACGACGCAGGAGATCTGCGCTGCGGCGCGACCGCGAGACAGTAGAAGAGGGCGCAGGGGTGGCACGGTTGCGGAGGGCTGACCGGAGCTGTCTCGTTTTGGCTCTCGGTGGGGCCTTGGCTCCCGACCCCCTTTCCCCTCCCGTCACTTCACTCCCTCCCGACGACGAAGTGCCGCGGGCAACCGATACCGCCCTCGACTGCGGGAGGCTCTCCCGGGCGGCTTGCAGTAGCACGTAGCACAGCGACAACTGGAGAAGGAAGACATCGGCGACCCTTGAGCAGAGGTGGGGACTTTTCATGCTGCAAGTAACGTCCACAGCGCAGCGATAAATCATCCGGTCTGCCGACGGTGCTGCAGTGGGACGAGGTGTGGGCTACACTGCGCAGTTTACTGAAAGGCCCAACACAGCAGTCCTAACACGCAGTACACCATAAACGCCTTGTGAGCGATGTTTGCTCAGACATAGACGGATAGGAGGGCCGTTAACTCACAGACACTCTGATGGGCCGTATTCTGATAGTCAAGCACCGCACTGTGGCATGACCTGGTGGTTTCCCTGCCCCACTCCAATGTTTGACACGGTTCTCCCCTCCTAAATGTACACTGGGTTCCCCATCATGGCTCCCTGTGGGTAGTCAAATTCGTCCTGCAAACAGAGCAGTGCAATAGGCTGTGAGGGCGGTCAACGCATAGAAACCGCGACATGGGCCGCACAAAAAGAAAACAAATGGAGGGTGGAGATCTACCGACCCCCGAGGACCACGGCCTCCTACGGCCAGCAAAAGATAGTGTGGACAAATTAGACATTATCTTGCAAGAAATTAAAGACTCCCGACAAGCCATAGAAAATAGACTGAGCTCGATCACAATAGAACTGAATATCCTAAAAAATGATCAAGCGAACCTCTCAGAACGAATCAAGCACACGGAGTCTGATATTACTGAAATCCTCCCAACGCATAACACGTACAAAACTACCATTGCAAAACTGCAACAGCAAGTGGAAGTTCTCCAAGAAAGGGTTGAGGACGCGGAAGGGCGCTCACGCCACAATAATATCCGCATTCTTGGACTTCCGGAGGGCACAGAAGGAAGAGACCCAACGCATTATGTAGAGACATGGCTACAGTCCCTGGCTACAGACAGACTATCGGTGCACTTTACGGTGGAAAGAGCCCATCGTGTCCCCGGCAGGAAGCCTGCACCGGGTTCCCCGGCGCGAACTTTGATAGCACGGATACTGAATTATAGGGATAGAGATGCTATTCTACAGATGGCAAGTGAGATGGATCCTCGTGCGGAAGGCATACCTTATGCCCTGCTGTTCCCCACAAAACTCCGGCTCACCCACAACCAACAATCTCTTTTTTTTTAAACACCCAAACTGGTATGCACGTGGCTTGATGAAAATTTTCCACACTCACAAACTAGTGAACAGAATAACGCCTCTTCTAGGAGGCAACATCCTCAACCCCGCAAGGATAAGCGAAATAAACCTTCACTGTTGCGGAAAAAAACAGGCCCGACACCACAGCAAGCCTTTGAAGTTCAGAATGAGGCACTCCAGTCCTATGCAGGAAGTGAACGCATCCCCTCGCGATGCCGCTTCTTCCATGGATAGCGCTGTGGCATCGGACTCCGAGGGAAGCTTGGCTTTATTCCCTGCCATAACTCCACAACTCGCAAGGGATTTCTAAAACGCTTGTTTACAAATTGTCGTTGTTACTATAATTGTTTTCCTCCGCTCCTGCCATGATGTGGTGGGCTTGGTCGGTAGAGCTCACTGTTGTACCTAGACCTTTTCTTTCTTATTACAGATAGGTGACCCGCTAGCCGCGGGCTAACAGCTATTGGTCACAACCCCATTGCGTAGGCCTCCTTTAGTTTGTACATTCATCTGCTTTTGTTCTAGCATGATGGCTATGTATTATATAAATGTTTGGCAGAGCTGGTTTAAGCTTTACCTGGTATTTCAATTATTGTTTGGAATTGTTTATTGTTTTTTGAGTCAGACATCTACAATAATTTCACCTACACCTTATGGTAGGAACTGCTGGCTGAAATGGGGCACACTACGGATAGTTCTAATTTTATACCACCATGTCTACACAACGTGAATACAATATTATCACCTGGAATGTAAGAGGGATGGGGTCGATCCACAAACGACACAGAATTTTAGCTCAATTAAATCGCCGTAAAACGCACATTGCTTATCTCCAAGAAACACACCTCACCACACACGAGGCAACGAAACTCCGAAGGAAATGGCGCAGCTGTTCTGCTTTCCCTCTTATCTCATAACCGAGCTTACAGAACCTCTCTGGAATGCACTTCTAAGTTTAAAGAAGACATTTATTGTTATTAATTCCCCACCCACAAGTTCCTGAGAGACGAAATTAGTAGATTGGAAGCACACGTTCAAAAGTAGTCGCAGCCATGAAAGCTAAATATATCAAAGTACTTCTCAGTTGCAATGTACACAGCAAATATAGGTGAAGACATTTATAGCATAACTTCAAAGCAAAGCATAAAAGTCAAAATTCATCACCGTATGGGCAAGTAGGGCCTATATTCAGCTTCATCTTTCTGGGGTCTGCAAGTTGATGACTCCGGTCAACTGCGAGAAAGAGATTCTCTACCCAAACGGGAGGCAGGCAACTGACGTCTAGTTCCTGTCTGAAGTCAAGCAGATTTCAATCTAACTCACTGTAGCCCAGAGTCATCCTTAAAAGCAAACTCAGTGTGAGAGCCGAAGAACCTTGGAGAGGGGCAGATTCTCCTGATCTCACTCGCTCTCAGACTGGATTCCGAGGTAAACACAAAATCTACGTGCTCTTATCAGCTAAGGTCTGGTGTGAAGAAAACAGCTTGGTCCATCTTGTGGAAAAACACAGCTTGGAAAAACACAGCTCATCTGCAATGTCTCAACTGCAATGTCTAACCCCACGTTAAGGCCAATAGGCAGCTAACATAAACATCAAATGTAGGGGCATATTTATACTCCGTTTGCACCGAATTTGCGTCGTTTTTTTCGACGCAAATTCGACGCAAAACTAACTCCATATTTATACTTTGGCGTTAGACGCGTCTAGTGCCAAAGTACATGGAGTTAGCATCATTTTTTTGCGTGAACACCTTCCTTGCGTTAATGATATGCAAGGTAGGCGTTCCCGTCTAAAAAAATGACTCCGATGCTATTGCGTCGGATTTATACTCCCGGGCAAAAATGACGCCCGGGAGTGGGCGGGACTAAAAAACCCGCATTTGCGCCGGATTTTAGCGCCTGGGTCAGGGCAGGCGTTAAGGGACCTGTGGGCTCAGAATGAGCCCAGAGGTGCCCTCCCCTGCCCCCAGGGACACCCCCTGCCACCCTTGCCCACCCCAGGAGGACACCCAAGGATGGAGGGACCCACCCCAGGGAAGAAAAGGTAAGTTGTGGTAAGTATTTTTTATTTTTTAATTTTTGGCATGGGGGGCCTGATTTGTGCCCCCCTACATGCCACTATGCCCAATGACCATGACCAGGGGACAGAAGTCCCCTGGGCATAGCCATTGGGCAAGGGGGCATGACTCCTGTCTTTGCTAAGACAGGAGTCATGTTAATGGCGTCTGGGCGCCAAAAAAAAATGGCGCAAATCGGGTTAAGACGTTTTTTTTGCCTCAGCCTGCCCCATTTTTGGACGCCCAAACGCCATTTTTCCCTACGCCGGCGCTGCCTGGTGTACGTGTTTTTTTTTCACGCCCACCAGGCAGCGCCGGTCGGCTAACGCCGGCTAACGCCGGCTAACGTCATTGAATAAATACGGCGCCCGCATGGCGCTTCAGAATGGCGTTAGCCGGCGCTAATTTTTTTGGCGCAAAACTGCGTTAGCGCAGTTTTGCGTCAAAAAGTATAAATATGGCCCGTAATGTCTAATATCATGTCAGAGCCAATAGGCAGCTGAACTGAATACAAAATGTAATGGCTAATGCCATGTCAAAGCCAATAGGCGGAAAGGCTAACTCCATGTTAAAGCCAATAGGCAGTTAAACTGAACAAAACATATAGGGGGTCATTACAACATTGGCGGTAAAAGCCACTTACCGCCGTGCAGAAGACCGCCAACACACTGCCGCGGAATTCCGCCACAGCTATTATGACCCACAGCTCGGAATCCGACAAAATCCAGACACCCACACAAGACCGCCACACCAAAGGTCAGTGATAAACTGGCGAAAACAAAACCTCCACCGTCACGCCAACAGAAATACGCCCACACTTTCACGACCCACGAATCCACGCGGTGGTCTTTCAACCGCGGTATTCCATTGGCGGTACACACCGCTGCCCTCAAAATACACACACTTTTACTAAACACAGCCACATTGGACAATTCAAAATACACACACCTGATACACATACACACACCACTCCCACACACCCATTACAATATAAAACACCCACCCACATCACCCACAAACCTCTACAACCACCATTACAGAGAGAAGGCCAGAGAGAGACACCACCATCCACAAACTAGCAGCCACAGGCACTCAACACCATCACCCACACTACTTCCACACACAAAACACCACACACCACTACACATCACCACACTTATCACCACATACACCACCCCACACATCACCTACACCACCCCATGGCACGGCAAAAACACCCCAGGTTCTCGGAGAAGGAGCTCAGGGTCATGGTGGAGGAAATCGTCCGGGTAGAGCCACAGCTATTTGGAGCACTGGTGCAGCACACCTCAATTGCAAGGAAGATGGAGCTATGGAGAAGAATAGTCGACAGGGTCAGTGGGACAGCACCCAAGAAATCGGGACGACATCAGGAAGAGGTGGAACGACCTACGGGGGAAGGTGCGTTCCGTGGTCTCAAGACACCACATCGCGGTACAGCGGACTGGCGGCGGACCCCCACCTCCTCCCCCACAACTAACAACATCGGAGGAGCAGGTCTTGGAGATTCTGCATCCTGAGGGCCTCGCAGGAGTCGATGGAGGAATGGACTCTGGTAAGTCAAATCTTAACTTTCATATCCCCCAACCTACCTGCATGCTATCACAGACCCCCGCCCTCGCCCCCTCCCCTATCGCTCCAACTCCTCACAAATGTCCCAACATCACAAACCACACATCCCAACACCAAGCCCTGCATGCAGCAACAAAGCATGGACACCCATCACTAAAGCATGCTCACTGCACATACCCATAACACCCCCCTCAACCATCATCACACAAGCCCCCACACAGGAATGCTAGCACTGGGGTACATGCTCACCCACCCATTGCACACCATGACACACACAGGTGCAATAATCATGCTTTTACACCCCTGCAGGACCACTACCCAACGTCACCAGACAGGAGGGTCCAGACATCTCCACCCCACCCACTGAAGAGGCCCACAGTGATGACAGCAGCTCTGTCCAACTGGATCCAGATGACCAGCCCGGACCATCGTGGGCCTCAGGACAGTTGGTTCCCCACACCCAGTCACAGGCCACCACAGACCTTCCACCCTCTGGTAACCCCAGCACAGCACCCACCCAGCGGGCCCATACCTCCGTCCCCAGGACACGTCAATCAGCTGTGTGTCCACCACTACAGGGAACCCAGGCTAACCCACCACCCCAACAACAACAGGGACCTGGGGGCAGTGGTAGTGGGCACACGGTCCAGGGGACGGAGGCCCAGGAACACAGGGGAACTGGGAGGGCTGCTGTGCAACAGGGGGCGGACAGGCCAAGGGAACCCACTCTCCACGAGGCCCTCTCCTTTATCATGGGAGCATACCACCACTCCCAGGAGACGATGGCAACGGTCCTGGCCAAGTTTCAGGAGACCCAGCACATGCAGGAGGAACAGTATTTCAGGGAGGAACTCAGAACCATCAGCTCCGCCCTGGGCACCATCGTAGGGGTGCTGAAGGAAATACTTAACACCAGGAGGGACACTGTGGCACTACAAGGGGCCCCTGACACTAGCATGGACGATGAACTGCCCATCACCTCCGCCGGCGCTAGTGGACAGGAGGCACCACCACAGGACCACCACACCGGCAACCCATCCCCTGCAGATGGAGAACCACCCCGCAAACGGTCCCTGAGATCCAGGAACAGGACAGAGCACGATGCCAAGACCCCCGCCAAGAAATGAGACCACCCTGATTGTCATCCCACTGTCCCACTTTGTAACCCTGTCCATATTTAAACTGCCCCAGCTCCACTTCCTATGCCCATATGGGCAATGTACCTGTGAGACTAATAGACGGGACTCTGCCATGGACATTCCTCTGCCATCACCCCTCACCATTTAACTTCCCCCTCCAATATTTTGTATTTAAATAAACACCCTTGAATCACAAAACAATCTGGAGTCAGTCTGTGATTTCGAAAATGTGTATTCGCAATTACAGTGGCAAAATGCTCTTTCAGTTGTAATGTCAACATACCTATGTCACACATTTCAAGTCCATGAGGAATGTAAGCAGATGACACACGTCGGAAACCACACCTGTGGAACCGTAAGGGAAATGTACAACTCAGTTACCGTATACTGGTAGAAATCGACAGACAGGATGGAGGTAGAAGTGTGAAAGTACTTGTAGTAGGCAGGAATGTGTTCTCACCTGTGTGTCACTGGAAATATTGCTGGATAACTGAGTCCCTTTTGTCAATGTCTTCTTCCTCTGCTTCCTCCTCATCACTGTCCACAGGCTCCACAGCTGCCATAACACCGTCATCTGGACCATCCTCCTGCAGAAAAGGCACCTGTCGTCGCAAAGCCAAGTTTTGAAGCATACAGCAGGCCACGATGATCTGGCACACCTTCTTTGGTGAGTAGAATAGGGAACCACCTGTCATATGGAGGCACCTGAACCTCCCCTTCAGGAGGCCGAAGGTCCGTTCGATCACCCTCCTAGGTTGCCCATGTGCCTCATTGTAGCGTTCCTCTGCCCTTGTCCTGGGATTCCTCACTGGGGTCAGTAGCCATGACAGGTTGGGGTAACCAGAGTCCCCTAATAGCCACACCCGATGCCTCTGGAGTTGACCCATCACATAAGGGATGCTGCTATTCCGCAGGATGTAGGCGTCATGCACTGAACCAGGGAACATAGGGGCATATTTATACTCCGTTTGCGCCGAATTTGCGTCGTTTTTTTTAACGCAAATTCGGCGCAAAACTAACGCCATATTTATACTTTGGCGTTAGACGCGTCTAGCGCCAAAGTATGAGGAATGAGCGTCATTTTTTTCCGTGAACGCCTTCCTTGCGTTAATGAGATGCAAGGTAGGCGTTCCCGTCTAAAAAAATGACTGTGACGCAAATGCGTTGTATTTATACTCCCGGGCAAAAATCACGCCCGGGAGTGGGCGGGGCAAAAAAACCCGCATTTGCGCCTCTTTTTAACGCCTGGGTCAGGGCAGGCGTTAAGGGACCTGTGGGCTCAAAATGAGCCCACAGCTGCCCTCCCATGCCCCCAGGGACCCCCCTGCCACCCTTGCCCACCCCAGGAGGACACCCAAGGATGGAGGGACCCATCCCAGGGACATTCAGGTAAGTTCAGGTAAGTATAATTTTGTTTTGTTTTTATATTTTTTTTGGTGGCATAGGGGGGCCTGATTTGTGCCCCCCTACATGCCACAATGCCCAATGACCATGCCCAGGGGACATAAGTCCCCTGGGCATGGCCATTGGGCAAGGGGGCATGACTCCTGTCTTTACTAAGACAGGAGTCATGTAAGTGGCGTCTGGGCGTCGTTAAAAATGGCGCAAATCGGGTGGAGGCGATTTTTTTGCCTCAACCTGACTTGCCCCATTTTAAGACGCCCTAACGCCATTTTCCCCAACGCCGGCGCTGCCTGGTGTATGTGTTTTTTTTCCACGCACACCAGGCAGCGCCGGTCTGCTAGCGCCGGCTAACGCCATTCAATAAATACGGCGCCCGCATGGCGCTTCAGAATGGCGTTAGCCGGCGCTAAACTTTTTGACGCTAAACTGCGTTAGCGCAGTTTAGCGTCAAAAAGTATAAATACGGGCCATAGCATTTACCTGGGAGATGTACTGGTCTGCCAAACATACCATCTGTACATTCATCGAATGATAACTCTTCCGGTTCCTGTACACCTGTTCACTCCTGTGGGGGGGACCAGAGCTATATGGGTCCCATCAATGGCACCGATGATGTTGGGGATATGTCCAAGGGCATAGAAGTCACCTTTAACTGTAGCCAAATCCTCCACCTGAGGGAAAACGATGTAGCTCCGCATGTGTTTCCGAAGGGCAGACAACACTCTGGACAACACGTTGGAAAACATAGGCTGGGACATCCCTGATGCCATGGCCACTGTTGTTTTAAATTACTCACTTGCAAGGAAATGGAGCACTGATAGCACCTGCACTTGAGGGGGGATCACTGTGGGATGGCAGATTGCTGACATCAGGTCAGGCTCCAACTGGGCACACAGTTCCTGGATAGTGGCACGGTCAAACCTGTAGGTAATGATCAAATGTCGCTCCTCCATTGTCGACAGGTCCACCAGCGGTCGGTACACCGGAGGATTCTGCCATCTCCTCACATGTCCCAGCAGACGGTGCCTAGGAATGACAACAGCTACCACAGAGTCAAACAACTCAGAGGTATGTACCCACAGTCTACACAGAACACCATTCATACACAAAATCTGGCCTGTATTTGTGTTGTGCGACAAGGCCTAGGTCTGTGTGACGCAGTTGGTAATTAGGGCATGTGGGCCCCTGAAATGGCGGCTGCCTGACCTCTAAAGTGGGACAATGGGATGTGAGGTAACTGCGCTGGCGTTGTACACCGTCGCGGTAGGCGGTCGAAGACCGCGGCGCAATGCTGCATTGGTTAACATTGGACCCTATGGGTCCCAGGAGCCAATGACGAAGTACGCCGGCGGTGATGTTACGCACCATCGCGGACGTG
This sequence comes from Pleurodeles waltl, assembly GCF_031143425.1. Classification (NCBI taxonomy): domain Eukaryota; kingdom Metazoa; phylum Chordata; class Amphibia; order Caudata; family Salamandridae; genus Pleurodeles; species Pleurodeles waltl. The sequence continues at coordinate 1,005,905,668 of NC_090443.1, read as the reverse complement.
ACCGCCGCGGACGTGACCGCCATTTTCTATCTGTTCAATCACTCGATACCTGATCTTCGACAGGAGAGGACCTACACTGCAAGTGCTGCTGTGACCTCGGTCTGGAAGAGACAATGGCTCGTGCGTCTGGGGAAAGGGCCCCTGCCTTCACTGCAGAGGAGTTGGAGAAGCTCGTGGACGGGGTCCTCCCCAGTACACGCTACTCTACGGTCCTCCAGACCAACAGGTAAGTACACAGGGAGCATGTTGTATGGGCTATGCCTGTGTGGAGAGGGCTGGTTGTAAGAATGAAGGGGGCACAGTTCTGCATGCATGATGGAATGTGAATGCATGTGCCACATGGCAAGGGTAGGGATGTGGGCCACTCACTTAGACGGTGCAGTTGTTAATGACTTCTCTTCTTCCCCTGTAAATGTCATGTAGGTCAGCGCCCACCAGAAGAAGGATATTTGGCTTGCCATCGCCAAGGACGTCCGGACCCTGGGGGTCCACCACAGACGGAGCACCCACTGCCCGAAGAGATGGGTGTACATTCGCCGCTGGAGCAAGAAAACAGCGGAGGCTCAGCTGGGGATGGCCTCCCAACGTGGGAGGGGTGCCCGTCGAACCATGACCCCCCTGATGTTCTGGATCCTGGCGGTGGCCTACCCTGAGTTGGATGGGCGCTTGAGGGCATCACAGCAGACACAAGGGGGTGAGTACAACATCATTCAGCGGACTTTGCGCGCAGTGAAGGTGTCTGGGTGGGGGAGGAGGGCTGTGGGTTTCCCTAGGCCAGGACAAGTTCCGTAGGCAAGGACCCTCCGTAATGCAGGCCATGTGGCACCCCAGCCCACCTCTGTAGAGTGCCAAGTACAGGTATTCATGCCCCTGTGTCATCTATGTGTGCAGATGTCATCCATAGCCTTGTAGGCCATATCCCAGGAATTGCATCTGTAGAGCCCAACAGCGCGACGTAGTGCAGGGGGCTGCTGTGTCTGTATTGTCCACCAACGGTAGCGGGAAGCCATGCACTCAACCTGTCTTTTTTCTGTCGTCCCCCCCCTTTTTGTGGTCTCCCTGTTTTGTGTGCATCAGCATCATTAGGCAGAGGTACAGTGGCACCGGAGCACGAGGGAGCTGCATCCCACATGGCCATGGAGGGCCACACCACGGACTCAGAATACACCAGTGGGACGGAGGGCGAGGGGAGCACCACGGCGGTCACAGGATCTGCAATCAGCGACACTGACTCGTCCTCCGATGGGAGCTCCCTTGTGGTGGCGGCAACATCTGTGTCCCCCACTTCTACAGGTACAGCCGCCACCCCCCCTACCAGCACTGCCCTCCCAGCAGCCCCTCAGCGTGTGCCCCGTGCCCGCTCACCCAGGAGGGTGGGCATCACCTTCGCCCCAGGCACCTCAGCCCCTGCCCCTGTCACCTCTGCTGCCCTCAGTGAGGAGGCCATTGACCTCCTCAGGTCCCTCACTGTTGGGCAGTCTACCATTTTGAATGCCATCCAGGGTGTAGAAAGGGAATTGCAACACACTAATGCATTCCTAGAGGGCATTAATTGTGGTCAGGCTGCCCTTCATCGAACCCTGCAAACTCTAGCCTCAGCACTGTTGGCAGCCATTGACCCTGTGTCTAGCCTCCCCCCTCCAACTTCCTCCACCCCGATCCAATCCCCTGTACCTCTGCCTATCCCAAGCACACCATCAGACCAGCCTGCACACACCTCACCACACAAGGGAAGCTCAGGCAAACATAAGCACCACACATCCCACAGGCACTCACGCAAGCATCACACACATGCAGACACACCAACATCCACTGCCTCCACTGTGTCCCCCTCCTCGTCATCTCCCTCCTCCCTCCCAGTCTCGTCTACACTCACACCTGCATGCACTACCACTACAGCCACTACGTCCCGCACCAGCACACCCACCACCACACCCCGCTCACGTGCACTCACCACCCCCACTACCATTTACACGTCCCCTGTGTCCTCTCCCAGTGTGTCTGTGACGCCCCCTCTGAAGATACACAAACGCAGGCACACACCCACCCAACAGCCATCCACCTCACGACAGCCTCCAGCCCATGCACCTGCACCCAAATCCACAAAACTTACACCTCCTACAACCACCACCTCTTCCTCCACTCCCAAAACCCCTCCATCTACCCGTCCCAGTGTCTCCCAAAAACTTTTCCTGGCCCCCCTTAACCTATTTCCCACCACCACCCCCCCTCCAACTCATAGGTCCAGTGCTAGCACCTCAGCCAAGAAATCTCCGGGACCAGTGGTGCCTGTTGTTATAGGTATGTGGAGTGCACCGGCCACCAGGCCAGCCAGTGTGGCACGGAGCCAGAGCACAGCCAGTCCCCCCCCTGGGAAGCACCAGAAGTTGGACAGTGCCCGGCGGGAGAGGGGGAAGACCCCAGCCAGCAAAGCCGCTCACAAGGGTCCCGGGGGGGTTGTCGACTCAGCTGTGACTCCTCCCAAGGTGGGGAAGGGGCAGAAGAAATCTCCAAAGTCTGGGAGGAGCAGCACGGCGGAGAGGACCGCCATCATCCCCGCTGCCCAGGAGGCCAGCCCCATCGTCACTGGCCAGGAGGACACCGCCAGAGTCACTGCCCAAGAGGCCAGCCCCATCGTCACTGGCCAGGAGGCCACCGCCAGAGTCACTGCCCAAGAGGCCAGCCCCATCGTCACTGGCCAGGAGGCCACCGCCAGAGTCACTGCCCAGGAGGCCAGCCCCATCGTCACTGGCCAGGAGGCCACCGCCAGCCACAGCCCAGCTGGCCAGGAGGGACCCGCAAGCCACAGCCCAGCTGACCCATGAAGGACCGCCAGCCACAGCCCTGCTGGGCAATGAAGGACCGCCTTGGCAAGCACTGCTGAACAGGCCAGGGACCGCTGAACAGGGCAAAGACCGCCATGGAATGCACAGCTGAACAGGTCTGACACTGGCAAGGCAAGCACCACTAAACAGGCCAGGGACTGCTGAACAGGGCAAAGACCGCCATGGAATGCACCGCTGAACAGGTCTGACACTGGCAAGGCAAGCACCGCTGAACAGGCCAGGGACTGCTGGACAGGGCAAAGACCGCCATGGAATGCACCGCTGAACAGGTCTGACACTGGCAACACAAGCACCGCTGAACAGGCCAGAGACCGCTGAACAGGACAAAGACCGCCATGGAATGCACCGCTGAACAGGTCTGACACTGGCAAGGCAAGCACCGCTGAACAGGCCAGGGACCGCTGAACAGGGCAAAGACCGCCATGGAATGCATCGCTAGCCCATTTGCGGCAGGGGCAGTGACGCAATTGGGACCGTCACGGGGTGTGTGCTGCACTCTGGGCACCAGTCCCCCTCCAGAACCAGTGGAGAACAGCATTCACTCCGTCTGTCCTTGGCAGGCTGAAGCACTCTGGGCACCAGTCCCCCTCCAGAACCAGTGGAGAACAGCATCCACTTGAGAGACTGTGGCTTTGCACTCCCCAGGATTGAACAGTGGGCAACCCACCCACTGTAGAGACTTGAGAGACAGTGGCTTTGCACTCCCCAGGATGTAACAGTGGGCAAACCAACCACTGGAGAGAATTGAGAGACTGTGGCTTTGCACTCCCCAGGATGTAACCGTGGGCAAACCAACCACTGGAGAGACTTGAGAGACTGTGGCTTTGCACTCCCCAGGATGTAACAGTGGGCAAACCAACCACTGGAGAGACTTGAGAGACTGTGGCTTTGCACTCCCCAGGATAAAGCAGTGGGCAAGCCACCCACTGTAGAGACTTGAGAGACTGTGGCTTTGCACTCCCCAGGATGTAACAGTGGGCAAACCAACCACTGTAGAGACTTGCGAGACTGTGGCTTTGCACTCCCCAGGATGTAACAGTGGGCAAACCAACCACTGGAGAGACTGTGGCTTGGCACTCCCCAGGATAAAGCAGTGGGCAAGCCACCCACTGTAGAGACTTGAGAGACTGTGGCTTTTCACTCCCCAGGATGTAACAGTGGGCAAACCAACCACTGTAGAGACTTGAGAGACTGTGGCTTTGCACTCCCCAGGATGTAACAGTGGGCAAACCAACCAATGGAGAGACTTGAGAGACTGTGGCTTTGCACTCCCCAGGATGTAACAGTGGGCAAACCAACCACTGGAGAGACTTGAGAGACTGTGGCTTTGCACTCCCCATGATGAAGCAGTGGGCAAGCCACCCACTGTAGATACTTGAGAAGATGTGACTTTGCACTCCCCAGGATACATCAATGGGCATGGAGCCCCCTCGTGGATCTGGCGTGGTGCACTCATCCGGCTGAGGTGCCCCCCCTTCCCTTCCCCCTGAGGTGCCTGTTGTATTTCTATCTGATGCCCCAGCAGTGTTCTCTCCGTTTTGATCAGGTATCTTGTGTGGGCCTCGCCCATGCATTTTGGGCCCAGTAGTCCACGGACAATGAATGGTGCATTACCTGCACTACTAATCGTGGTGTATATTTTGTTTAATGTGTATATATATCTGTATATATTTGCTGACTGTATTTTGATATATTACAATGGTTCCACTAATTTCCTTTTGTCTTTGCATTCTTCCGGGGGGGGGGTTGGGGCTTGTTACTGTAATGTATAGATAAGCATTGGTGTGTGTGTTGTAGTGAGTGAGAGTGGGGGTGGGGGTTGGGATGTTGGTTGTGTGTGTCCCTGTGTTTTTGCCTCTCCCTCCCCTATGTCGTAGGTGCAGTACTCACCGTGCTCTTCGCCGCAGGCGTTGATGATCCTCGTATAGGAGCAGGAAGACTATCGCTGGCAGAATATGGAGTTCCGGCTCCATGGTGTCCTGATTCCTCGTGGGAGGTGTAGAGGTGAGCGTTTTCCCTTTGAAATGGCTGTTTCCGGCGTGTTTTTATCCGCGGTGAATCCGCCCCGGAAAAGGTGGCGGATTGGTAGGTTGTGATACTGTGGGCAGTACATTGTCTTCTGCCTGTCTGTTGGCGGTGACCGCTGCGCTGTTTGTCTGTACCGCCGTGGCGGTCAGAGTGTTAAAGTGGCTGTCTTTGTTGGCGGTTTCCGCCACGGTCATAATTCCAAAAATTTTACCGCCGGCCTGTTGGCGGTGTTACCGCCGCTTTAACACCGTCCGCCAGGGTTGTAATGACCACCAAAATGTGCTACTGGTGAACATTGAGCAACTAATATGCGCAGTGGTGAAACACAAAGGGGGTCATTCTGACCACGGAAGCACCGCCAACAGGCTGGCGGTGCTTCCATGGGCATTCTGACCGCGGCGGTACAGCCGCGGTCAGAAACGGGAAACCAGCGGTGTCCCGCCGGTTTCCCGCTGCCCCAGGGAATCCTCCACGGCGGCGCTGCAAGCAGCGCCACCATGGGGATTCCGACCCCCTTACCGCCATCCTGTTCCTGGCGGCTTTCACCGCTAGGAACAGGATGGCGGTAACGGGTGTCGTGGGGCCCCTGGGGCCCCTGCAGTGCCCATGCCATGCCCTAACAGGGCCCCACATTGATTTTCAGTGTCTGCCAAGCAGACACTGAAAATCGCGACGGGTGCCACTGCACCCGTCGCACGCCTTCAACTCCGCCGGCTCCATTCGGAGCCGGCTTCCACGTTGAAGGCGCTTTCCCGCTGGGCCGGCGGGCGGCCTTCTGGCGGTCGCCCGCCAGCCCAGCGGGAAAGCCAGAATGGCCGCCGCGATCATTTGACCGCAGTGCGGTCATTCGGCGGCTCCCGCCGGGCGTGCGGTTACCGCCGCCGGCGGGAGTCGGAATGACCCCCAAAGTCATTGGTCAAACACAATTAATAGCATCACATTCCACCCTATGACCAATCAATTTTTGTTTCACACCTCTTATTTCAAACAAAAACAAAAAAACAACTAATATAAACAAAAAACATTATAAGCAAATCAGATTTGAATGATAAAAGCAATCACTGTAAAGAAATGGAAGTTGATTAACATATTGATCTCATAACCTTTCACATCAGATACATCTACACAGAAAAGACTGAAACTTATATACTCTGAATGAGATAATAGTGTCTCTAAAATAGCAATTTGATGTAGCATGAGTTCTACTCATGTAAAGGTGCACGGTCCACCTGAAAGGTTTGCAGGAATGTAAGTGAAAGTCAGTGTTTCACACGAAAAAACACAGACAGTTAACTTTTAAGGTTGCATAGTTCCGGTGGAGGAATGTAATCAAATAAGTTGAACTTGAACTGAAGACGCCATTCGCACAAAATGGATACATGGTGCTTGTACTTTACTCAGTCAGGTTCAGGTTGGGGGTTCGGTCCCTCACCCAACCCCACACGCACACACCCGAAGGGAGACCACACAGCACACTCATGGTCAGTGGCGAAACGTGGTAGGATCTGCAAAAGAAAAAAGTATGACTTTTCTTGCAAATAACATTTGTCATCTGAAATGTGCCCTTCCTCCTCCTTTCCCTGTTTTATAATCAGCAGGACGTTTTTGGGGCCCTTTGTTATGATTTCTGCAGGTTCTGGAGGGTCACTTGGGGCTTCAACCCACACCACAGCACAGAGGTTTTTATCTGCTGCACCACAGCTTTCCTTTTCTTGCACTGTCAGAAGGGCTGGGGCAGACTCCTTCTTTACCAAACCTCCATTCACTGCACTTTTGACAAGTTGGGCCATTCTGTCTCCAATTTGTATGAATTAATCAGATTCTTTTCCAGTTATCAGCATAATTTTGATTTCTCCTTGGTAATCTGCAGCAATCATTCCCCCTAAAACCTGATCAATTTGCCATATCTGTCCTGGTAACTTTCCTCTCCCCAACTGCTCTGCAACTGTTTGTAGGACAGATTGCTCTTGTGCGTGCTGCACAGTTTTTATCAAATCTAGGGGAATGTGCATCTCTCTCATCTCTGCCCACCTGTAAGTGGCTTTTTCTCCTAGCTGTCCACATTTCTGGTGCACCCACTTAGCCATCCCCACTAAGTCAGAATTCTGGGTGGACACTTCAGACCCTGATTTTTTCTCTTTAACATCTGCAAGGGAATTGAACCAGTTATGTACAAGCCATGTGGAAAACCAAACGGCTAAACCATTGGCAGTGAACCAAGAATCCATGTAAAATTGACACATCTCAAGCAGCTCTTGCTTTAAAGTCTGACACACATTGTACAACGCTGTTCCTTCTCCTGTGCTAGAAAAAAACTTTTCAGTCAATGAATTGTAATCATTAGTCAAACAAACATGCTTTTTATCCTCAGGGGACACAAATTCAAATGGTGCACTCAATTTCACTGGTGACTCTTTTACCTGTGGTACTCCCTGCACCCTCCCCACATCCTGAAAAGGGGCTTGTGACACCTGTTCATGTAGGGCTGAGGTGACTCTAGCCCTGTCTTGCAGGGGCACTCTTTTCTTCCCCTGTTCCTGATTTAAATGTAAATCAGTGTTTCCCTCTTGCACTGCGCAGAAACCTAAAGTCTGAATTATTTCATTTGCCAAATTAAAAGCGTGCTGCTGCTTATATTTTTTCCTAGTGACTTTATACCAAAGTGTTAAGATTTCACTCAGATGAGGGCTATACTGTTTCCAAAAATCAAACAAGCTAATGAAACTCAGCTTTCGTTTTACTTGTGCCAGTAACTGCACATTTTGCGACGGTTCCTCTGCCATGTAATTAATTTTTCTTTGCAGAAGCGGTCTGTATATAACATTCTGAGCTCTGTTATCAGTGTTATCAGTTAAGGAATGCACTTCAACTGCCAAAAAATGAGGGGTATTTTGTTCCATGCCCGGCACACACGGAGGCTCAGACTGGCTCACAGCTGTCTTAACCCCCTCATTAATGGAATGGGAAAAGCCAGATTCTTATAAAACAGCAGTTTTATAGATTTCAACATTATCTTGCATTAATGTGTTCTGGCTAATTTGCTCACGTAAATTCTTATTTTCATGTTCTAACTACCTACATCTCTCCTGCATTTTTCTGTAAGCAGATAAAAATATCCAAACCCTTCTGTCAAGAACAAAAGGAACATCATTGCTTTCAAAAGGCACATTTTCTAAATATGCTTTATCACAGCAAGAAAACATGTTTCTCACAGCACCATCAGGCAGTTTAACTTCACATGCATTTACAAACATGGTCTGCCGTGCTTCTGTAATTCTCTAAACAACAAAAAACAATTACACTTTTAAATAGTGCACCTCTAATTTCCAATTTGACTCCCAAAACTGCTGACTACGCCATAATGTTCTGCTTTCCCTCTTATCTCATAACCGAGCTTACAGAACCTCTCTGGAATGCACTTCAGTTTAAAGAAGACATTAATTGTTATTAATTCCCCACCCACAAGTTCCTGAGAGACAAAATTAGTAGATTGGAAGCACATGTCCAAAAGTAGTCGCAGCAATGAAAGCAAAATATATCAAAGTACTTCTCAGTTGCAATGTACACAGCAAATATAGGTGAAGACATTTATAGCATAACTTCAAAGCAAAGCATAAAAGTCAAAATTCATCACCGTACGGGCAAGTAGGGCCTATATTCAGATTCATCTTTCTGGGGTCGGCAAGTTGATGACTCCGGTCAACTGCGAGAAAGAGATTCTCTAGCCAAACGGGATCCAGGCAACTGACGTCTAGTTCCTGTCTGAAGTCAAGCAGATTTAAATCTAACTCACTGTAGCCCAGAGTCATCCTTAAAAGCAAACTCAGTGTGAGAGCCGAAGAACCTTGGAGAGGGGCCAATTCTCCTGAGCTCACTCGCTCTCAGACTAGATTGCGAGGTAAACACAAAATCTACGGGCTCTTATCAGCTAAGGTCTGGTGTGAAGAAAACAGCTTGGTCCATCTTGTGGAAAAACACACCTTGGAAAAACACAGCTCATCTGCAATGTCTCAACTGCAATGTCTAACCCCACGTTAAAGCCAATAGGCAGCTAACCTAAATATCAAATGTAATGTCTAATATCATGTCAAAGCCAATAGGCAGCTGAACTGAATACAAAATGTAATGGCTAATGCCATGTCAAAGCCAATAGGCGGAAAGGCTAACTCCATGTTAAAGATAATAGGCAGCTAAACTGAACAAAACATATTGGGGGTTATTACAACTTTGGAGGAGGTGTTAATCCATCCCAAAAGTGACGGTAAAGTGACGGATATACCACCAGCCGTATTACGAGTTCCATAGGATATAATGGACTCGTAATACAGCTGGTGGTATATCCGTCACTTTACCGTCACTTTTGGGACGGATTAACATCTCCTCCAAAGTTGTAATAATCCCCATTATGTGCTACTGGTGAACATTGAGCAACTAATATGCGCAGTGGTGAAACACAAAGTCATTGGTCAAACACAATTAATAGCATCACAGCGGCCACATAATCCATACCTCATATTCAGCATTTGCCCGTGGCACAGCTATCTGGATCTGGGCTGGCGTACCCTTAGAAGTGGCAGACACTAGAATTGATAATTAAGGAAGGTTTGTCTTAATTAAGGCCAACTTAGATGGGAAATCTATAGTACTAGGTAGTATATACGCCCCAAACACTGGCCAGGACGTCTTCCTTGAGCGCCTATCAAGGACATTACTACCGTGGGTGCATATCCCCTGGGTGATCGGTGGGGACTTTAATGCGGTGCTGGACGTGGCTATGGAACGCAACACTCCACCACTGTCGGGTACTAATACACGAAGACAGGCTGATGCGTTGCGGAGATGGTTGCAGGAATGGTCTCTGGCAGATATGTGGAGAGCCCAAAATAGAGGGATGAAAGAATACTCCTTCTACTCACACCCCCACAAAGTGCATATGAGGCTAGATCGTATAGTATGTACAGCATCACTGCAGGCACAAATGACGAAGGCCACCTACCTGGGAAAGACGTTGTCAGACCATAACCCCCTGGAACTAACCATGAGATGGGGGAGGGCGTCCACACCTATTCCCACATGGCGATTGCAACCCACAATCTTAGAAGACACTGTTTTACAGGAAGATTTAACTCAGGTAAACTTCTTCCATAATAATGCAGGTACAGCATCCTCTCCATTGGTAGAATGGGAGGCGTTCAAGGTAGTGATAAGGGGAGTAGTAATGAGTGCAGCATCAGGAGTACGCAGGCGGAAGACAGATTGAGTACTCTGGAGAGGGAGGCTATCTTGCACCCTTCTAAGGCGGAAGCTTTACTAGAACTCAAAACTGAACATGCACAGCTGGTTGAAAGATTACGGAAATTCGACTATGCTCAATATCGAGAAAGGATACATAAAGAGGGGGACAAGGCAGGTCCACTTCTGGCACGACTTATATGTGAAGAACTGGCCCCTACTCCTATCCTACATATTACCACCCCACAGCACGTGGTTCTAAATACCCAACTAGACATTAACACAGCCTTCAAAGATTACTACACTATACTATACTCTGCCCCACCCGTGGTGGCAAAGGAACAAATTGCCTCCTTCCTGGCTAAGGTCACACTGCCGACATTATGTCCCGAAGCTAGACAGAAATTGGGCGCACAGATCACCCAGGGGGAAATACGTGACATTCTTAAAACAATGGCGCACAACAAAACACCAGGATTAGACGGTCTCCCAGCTGAATTTTATTCGCTGTATGGTCTGCAACTAGCTCCTCACTTGGAAAAATTATACCAGACCTCCTTAAACATGGGGCGCCTACCGGACACTACTAGGCAGGCATTAGTCACATCTCTTTTTAAACCGGGTAAAGATGCAACGGATATGTTATCGTACAGACCGTTGTCTTTGCTAAACACGGACTATAAAATATTAACGAAGATCTTAGCGCAAAGACTTCTCCAATATGTTGCTGATCTCATACATACTGATCAATGTGGGTTTGTCCCAGCCAGAAGCACCTCCCTCAATATTCGTAGACTGTACCATGTGATGGACGCCGCGATGATACGGTTCCCACATGCGGAATGCCTCTCGCTAGATCTCCCCCAGGCCTTTGACTCCTTTAGTTGGGAATACATGATAATAGTTTTAGAGAAGTTTTGCGCCCCCCTGGCCTATATCCAGTGGGTCCGCCTACTGTACACAGCACCAACGGCCAGAGCACGCACAGGGCAAAATATCTCTGATGTGTACCACATATATAGAGGCACCAGACAGGGCTGCCCCTTGTCCCCCCTGCTGTTTGTCCTGGCGATAGAACTCCTAGCACAGTTGTTGAGGCAAGAGGGCAATATGTGGGGAATTGACATAGACCACACAGCGCATGCAGTTTCCCTATATGCGGACTATATCATATTATACATACGTGATCTCAGACAAAACCCAGTTACAGTTTCACATATATTCGAGGAGTTTACGCCCTTATCCGTTCTAGCCATAAACTTTAAGTCTATAGCGTTCTCCTTCTATGAACAGCTTAATGCTACCACCGTGCCGTTTGGGGTTCACAAATTACAAGTAGCAACTGACACCTTCCGCTACCTTGGTATCCAAGTTTATCGCAAAACTGCGGATCTACTAGAAGGTAACTTAAAGAAAACTCTCACCGCACTCAAGATACAAATCCAATTCTGGGTATCGTTGCCAATTTCGATTGCGGGCAGACTAGCACTGGCCAAGATGGTAATGCTACCCCGTTTGTTATATTATTTTACAAACTTGCCTATGAAAGTACCAGAACTCTATTTCAAACTGATTAATTCTCTGCTACTTGAACTTAGTTGGGGACGAGGGAGGCGCAGAATAAGCTTGGCTAAACTACAGATGCCAGTGGAGCAGGGGGGCATGAGTGCACCGGATTTCAAAGCCTATTGTATAGCAGGCCAACTGCAATGGCTAGCATGCTGGCTATCTGGGAGAAACCTGCAAGAAATAGAATATACCCAGCACATGCTGAACAGGGGAGGTCTGCATTCCCTGCTCTGGCCGAGACCCCCGTCTCCGGAGCCCGTTTCCCTTCTATTACGGATAGCATTACAATACTGGAAATTGGCGCTCCGATACACATCCAATTTGATTCCCTATTCTCCTAATGTTCCACTACTGGGCCTGCCTGTGACGATAGGCACATTAACATGCCCACACCTGCGGAGCTGGGCTCAGGAAGGGATTGACTCTATTGGTTCTTTGTTTAAGGATCAGCACTTACTTACATACACTGACTTTATTCAGGAGCATAACTTGTCGTCATCACTCTTCTTCCTACACGCGAATATTGTTCACTATGTTAGGAATTACTGGGCCCCGGACATCGTTGAACCCGCTACCCATGCACTGGTACATGCTATATATACTACAGGTCAAGGCCCGCACATGATCAAATGGCTTTATAAAAATATAAGAGCCCACTTGCCCAGACCTCTGACAGCTCTCAAAACTAAATGGGAAATAGACGTGGGGAGAGAGCCACTAGACGAGGAATGGAACGGTATACTAAAATACCCCAGCCAAATATCACGCAATACGAGATTTAAATTCATCCAATATGCTATACTTCACAGGGCATACCTCACTCCAAACAGGTTACATATTTTGTATCCAGGGTTGTCTTCGGCATGCCCCAGATGCAGAATGGAGGAAGCGCAGCTTTTGCATATGCTTTGGAGCTGCCCTAATATTGCTGAATACTGGAAATATATTGCTGCCATACTAAATAAGTTATCCGGGAAAGATGTGTATTACAAAATGGAAGTGTGTATACTGGGCATACTCCCCCGCCCCAAAAAACAGAAAGTTCTTTCAAGACTGATTAACCTTGCGCTTTTACTGGCAAAGCCCCTCTTGACTAGACGCTGGAAGGCTGCAATAGCACCTACAGTAACACAATGGAGCTCAGAAGTGTTGGACTGGGGAAAGGCAGAGAGTGCTGCCCTTAGAAGGGAGGAGAGTAATGGAGTTAGGGCCTATCCCATAGCCCAGGAATGGGATGAACTACTAGACGTGTTCTCATCCCGGACACAAGACGACAATGATACTAGTGAACACCACTAAACTGCCATAATTAGAGCTCAATAATCCGTAATAGCTCTCTTGCTATGCAGAGCTGATATGTATGTCCCTCTTACTAACATAGATAATTGTGTACATTATGTAATATATGCTGCAGATGATAACTGCCGACAGTGGAATGGAAATTCCCCCACCAAATATCTGCTGATGTCTAGCTCATAGTTCAATGGTTAATTACTATGGTTCATTGTAGAGATTTGTATAGTCATGTCAATTGCAGATGATGGCAGACAATCCTACACGCTGATTCTCTTTTATATACCCTTATGGGATACCTGCTATAGGATAATATGCATAATGTATGATACCGCCTCCTACTATTTCCCATGTATACTGTTACTCCAACTGTATCGTACATTGACTATCTGACTTTAATTTTTCTTTCTTGTTCGTTTTTCTGGAAAAATAATAAAATATGTTTTAAAAAAAAAAGAAATCGGGACCCTTGTTTCTTAGAGACGGTATAAGTGTTCCACGTAAAGTTCTCCTGATCTCTGGTTTAGGTGGTAAAGCCAACTCCCTTTTTCTTTTCCGGGCAAGACATGGCCCTAATTGATTCAAGTGCCAGAGCTCTTCAGCAAATGGGCGATTCAGCAGTCAGTAATACACCCTTGGGGTTTCTTAAGTAATCTCTTTTTAGTAGAAAAGAAGGACAAAGGGTTCCACCCTGTAATAAATCTATGAGGCTTCAATGAGTGGCTGATATACGGCCATAATGGGGATTCACCTCCTCATTGACCTCTTGCTGCATAGGGATTGAGTGATACACCTGGACCTCAAGGACACGTACCTCATGGCCCCTGTCTTTCCTCCACATCGCTGTTTTCTGCAATTTGAGTGGAGAGATCAGATTTTCACATTCCAATCTCTCCCGTTCGACCTATCGTCAGCACCGTGGTGCTTCACAAAACATCTCAAGCCGGTTGTGGAGGTTATCCGGACGAAGGGAATCAGGTTGATCTTCTACTTAGACAACATCCTAAAACACAAAACACAACTCTCCTTCAGGACTTGGACTTTGTGATCAACAGTCAGAAGTCAGAACTGACCCCGGCACAAACCATGACCTTCTTGGGTTTTCTCATAGAATCCAGGTCAGCCACGCTGAGCCTCTGGAGTCGAAGCTCACCAAAATCTCAAAAGAATTGACTAAGATTCTGAAAAGGGACAGAATTTCCCTCAGGCAGCTGGCCAGGGTAGTTGGTTTGTTAGCAACGTCGATACAAGCCATATTTCCTGGCCCTCTACATTACAGGGCGTTACAACGCTTGAAGGCAACTCACCTATGGAGAGGTCTCACATACTCGAAGTCGATCTCCCTGACTTCGGAAGCCAGGATAGAGTTGTAGTGGTGGATAGACCATACGGAGGCACGGAACGGCAGAACAATCTTCGTATCCTCTCCAGATCTGATCATAGAATCGGACACCAACTGTCAAGGCTGGGGAGCCATGTGCAGCAAGATCTCCATAGGAGGCAGATGGACAGAGGAGAAGTTGAACCTACATTTCAACTGCCTGGAGCTACTCGCAGGATCATTTGCAATCTGATCCCTTACACAAGACAGAGTCTCATGCTGCATACTCCTGTGGATGGAAAAATGTCAGCTGTGCAAGACAGCAACCACTTGGGAAACACAAGCACAAGTGCGTTAACAGAACTGGCAAAGGATTGTTGGCCCTATTGCCTTCCGCATCAGATATCGGTGACAGCAGAGTACCTTTCGAGGCCTCAGAATGTAGTAGCGGATTGGAATTACAGATACATTAGGCATTCCAGTGACTGGCAGCTGGACTGATTGGTTTTCTGTGCCCTGATGGACCGGTGGGGTCTTTACAGCATGGATCTGTTTGCCTCTAGGCTGAATGCTCAACTCCCGCAGTACTTCAGTTGGCGACCAGATCCAGAGGCCACAGCAGTGGATGCAGTCCTTCAGGACTGGACAACCGGTCAGGCCAATGCGTGGCTCATGTCCTATGCCAGGGAGCGTCTTTAGTACTTTTAACTCCGATCTGGAAGCCACAAGTGTGTTGGAGCTCTTGTGGGAAGTCCTGATTCAAATCCCATCTTTCCCACGGATATTGCAGGATCCCCTCGGCCATCACCTTGTCTTGCAGGGCTACTGTCTGTCTCATGGCTTGGAGGATTTCAGGTGATGCTGGGAAGACGTCAGGCTTTTGGATGAAGCTGAGAGGCTCATCAAACAGGGGTGGGCCCCAGGGACAACCAAACAATATAAATTGGCCTGTAGAAGATGGGTTTGTTGGTGTGTGGAGAGACACCTGGGTCCAAGGGGTGCAGATTACAGATATCCTGAATTTTCTGGTGGAACTGGCTAGTAAGTGATTTACCTATTGTTTGGGGAACTTGTTCAGATCTGCGATTTCTGTGGGTCATCTCCCCATCAACAACAACCTGGTGGGGGAACATCCCTGGGTCTGTAAATTACTGAAGGGCATCATGAAGGCTAGAACTCCGGAGCTCAGATATGCCAGGTTATGGGACGTCAACTCGGTTTTATGTCTCCTTTCGGACATCTTTTCTAGGAAGGATTTCTCAGTGAAATTGGCCATGTTGCTTTGCCTGGTCTCCGGCAGGAGAGTTTCAGATATCAGAGCACTAGACATCATGGCAAGAGTCTTCTCCCCCGGATGAGGTTTTGTTCACCCTCTCTAGAAGGACTAAAACCAACACCAGGACAATGACCTATCCAGCCTTTGAGGCTTCACCCAAACTGTGTTTAGTCAGATGCCTTAAAGCGTTTGAGGAGATGACAGTGGACATCAGACCACCGGGTGAGAAACAACTGTTGATTGCCATCAAGAAACCATTCAAGGCAGTTTTATCCCCTTCCATTGCCAGGTGGGTAAAATGGATTA
Organism: Pleurodeles waltl; assembly: GCF_031143425.1. Lineage (NCBI taxonomy): Eukaryota > Metazoa > Chordata > Amphibia > Caudata > Salamandridae > Pleurodeles > Pleurodeles waltl. The sequence goes on along the minus strand of NC_090443.1, from coordinate 1,005,889,797 downwards.
TGGCAGAGGCTGGTATTAATACTCACTTCTTCAGAGCCCACTGGACGAAGGGGGCCATGGCATCCAAAGCCATTCAGGTAGGTGTCTGTGTGTGAAAGAATGAGTGTGTGTGTGTGCTTCCCTCCCGCCCGCCCCCCTTCCTCCTAAAGCTGCCGGCCACCACTGATGGTAGACGTTCTTTGCTGCAGGCACATTAACCCTGGGTGCTGCTATGATGAGTCAACATTGTTATGAGACAAAATTCCTATCTCTCACCAGCAGGAACATCAATCACCAGAGTTATCTTGACATTTTTATTGTCGCATGAAAACTGCTGGACGCACAAGGGTGCTTTTAAACCCATAAATTATTTTTAAACACAGCACCCTCCACCTCCACCAGTGTCAGTGCCAGGTGCGGCTGCACTGATCGAACTGCCCGAAAGTCGACACTAGTCCGAATAGCATACATGCCAACATTTTAGAACAGGGAAGTTGGAGATTTTGCAAAAAGTATCGAGAGGAATGTATTTTCCCCATTGAGATCTATTTAAGCAAAGGCAATTTTGGGTGGGACACAGATAAAATAAAGCCATTTTGCTTAAAAAATAGAGAGTCTGGCACCTGAATCAGGTCAGTTGGCTTGTATGGAACAGGTCACCAGCCAAAGGCGACCCCTCCACGAGAGCGAGAAAATGCCCCAAAACTGCCCCAGTGCTGAAAAATAAAATGGTAATAAAGGTTCTCAGGACGGGTTGACTTCTGCTCTGCTGCTGAGTGACAGCAGCAGGGAGCTGTGAACTTTTGTTTAAAGTGCGCATGTCCCTTTGGCAGGCAGCCTTGCGACAGCCAGACAGACATGCGGGGCCAGATGTACGTAGCAGTTTTCAAGTCGCAAACAGCGAATCAGCCCGTTTGCGACTTGAAAAATGCTATTTGGGATGTACAAAGCCTAAACTGCGATTCAGTAACTTGTTACCAAATCGCAGTTTGGGTTTTGCGATTCGGTATTAGGAAGGGGTGTGACAAGGGCATTCCTTCCTAATACCGAATCCAGATCGTATGTATGATTGTTTTGTGACAGCGAATGCGGTCGCAAAACAATCGCAGTTAGCACCAGTTTCAAACTGGTGCTAAGCTATCGCAAAATCCCATGGGGACTGCTCCCCTTTGTGAATGGTAGCGAAAATATTTTTTCAGAGCAGGCAGGGGTCCCACAGACCACTGCCTGCGCTGAAAAAATGAAAAGAAAACTTTTCATTTTTGATTTTGAAATGCATCTTGTTTTCCTTTAGGGAAAACGTCTGCATTAAAAAAAAAACACTGCTTTATTTAAAAGCAGTCACAGACATGGTGGAGCAGGCGTTAAAAATGATGCATAAAATGCCACTGTAAAATGTTGTAAATTTCACTGCCCTATTTTTTCGGGCCTCCTTGTACCAGAACATCCCCCTTGCATACATTATGCCTAATGTAGGCATAATGTGGCGCAAGTGGTCCCAAAGTGGCACAATGCAAGCATTGCATCAATTTGTAAATATGGTGTGGCAGAAAAGTCACGTTAGCGCCGCCTTAGCATAAAAAAAATTACCCTATGGCAGAGCTAAGCTGGCGCACAAGAGTTGAAAATATGCCCCCAAGTTTCCCAGATCCATGCATTATTGGATAGTCCAGTTCAGGTACATGGGGTTTGCTACACTATGGTCAAAAATGTTGACAATAATGCAGCAAAGCACAGGGAGGCCCATTGAATATAATGGGAACATAATTTTAACGCCTGCTGTTAACAGGCATTAAAAATGATGCATAAAATGCCGCAGTGAAATGTTGTAAATTTCACTGCTCTATTTTTTCGGGCCTCCTTGTGCCAGAACATCCCCCTTGCATCCATTATGCCTGATGTAGGCATAATGTGGCGCTCGTGGTCACAAAGTGGCACAATGCAAGCATTGCATCAATTTGTAAAGATGGCATGGCAGAAAAGTCGCGTTAGCGCCACCTTAGCATAAAACAAATGACCCTATGGCAGCGCTAAGCTGGCGCACAAGGGTTGTAAATATGCCCCCAAGTTTCCCAGATTCATGCATTATTGGATAGTCCAGTTCAGGTACATGAGGCTTGTAGTCTTGGTTTTATACTTGTATTAAAAAAACACTAGGGGGCATATTTATACTCCGTTTGCGCCGGATTTGCGTCGTTTTTTTTAACGCAAATTTGACGCAAAACTAACTCGATATTTATACTCTGGCGTTAGACGCGTCTAGCGCCAAAGTCCATGGAGTTTGCGTCACTTTTTAGCGTGGACACCTACTTTGCGTTAATGATATGCAAGGTAGGCGTTCCCGTCTAAAAAATTGACTCCGAGGCATGTGCGCCGTATTTACACTCCCGGGCAAAAATCACGCCCGGAAGTGGGCGGGTCAAAAAAAATGACGTCCAGCCGCTTTTGTGTCGTTTTTTAGCGCCTGGTCAGGGCAGGGGTTAAGGGACCTGTGGGCTCGGAAGGAGCCCAGAGGTGCCCTCCCATGCCCCCAGGGACCCCCCCTGTCACCCTTGCCCACCCCAGGAGGACGCCTAAGGATGGAGGGACCCATCCCAGGGAACATAAGGTAAGTTCAGGTAAGTAATTTTATTTTTATTTTTTGTGGCATAGGGGGGCCTGATTTGTGCCCCCCTACATGCCACTATGCCCAATGACCATGCCCAGGGGACAGAAGTCCGGGTTGAGGCGATAATTTTGCCTCAGCCTGACTTGCCCCATTTTTTGGTGCCCAAGCTCCATATTCCCCTACGCTGGCGCTGCCTGGTATACGTCATTTTTTTTGACGCACACCAGGCAGCGCCGCCAGCTAACGCCGGCTAACGTCATTGAATAAATACGGCGCCCGCATGGCGCTTCAGAATGGCGTTAGCCGGCGCTAGATTTTTTGACGCACAACTGTGTTGGCGCAGTTGTGCGTCGAAAAGTATAAATATGGCCCTAGAAGTCCTGAGAGGCAAAGAAAATAATCAGGACTGAGGCAGCTAGTCAAGCATGTACCTGGGAAGCTCGGAAGGGCTGGACCAGCCCTTGTTTGCACAAATAATAGACACTGAAATCCATATTTATGCGAAATTGGCATAGGGCAGCGCTGCAAGTCTTGTTGCTGCTCTGCCCTATGCCATTGTGAAAGTTCAGGAATCAACCGTATTTATGCAATAGAGTTAATTCCTGTCCTTCCCCCTGCACTGGCGCACAGTTGGCCATCTAGCACCAACGCAGACACCATTTTACCACAGTGCAAAGGTGCCTGTGTTGCATGCAGGACTGTTTTTGTGCAGAAAGGAACAGCTTCCTGCACTAAAACAATACTGAGAGGTGGAAAGAGGAAAAAATGAGGAGAAATGAAACAATTTCTCCTTGTTATGCCTGCTCTGGGGAGGCATTAAGGTGTTGGTGCTGCCCCAGGTTTACGTGATTAAGTAAATCTGGGGCAGTGTCAATATCCATGCGTGTTGCATGGGGAAACCCCACGAAATTCCCATGGAACGCCTCCCTGGTGCAGATTAGGGCAATGCAGTGACTTATGTTGCTTTATCTTACTCCATATCTATGAGACCATGCAAAGCCACCCAAAGTGGCTTTGCCTGGCCTCATAGATATGGTTAAGAGGCTTGTGCCACCAGAGCATCAAAAAAAGTAACGCTCCGGTGGGGCAAGTCTCTCATAAATATTCCCAGCATGTCTGCTTCACTGAGCCACTAATATGTAGTGGCAGACCCATACTAAGAGGCCTATTTACAAGGAGCTTCCATCTACATTGCGTCATTATTTTTGATGCTCTGGCGGTGTGGTCAATATTCCATATTTACAAGGCATTGCATTTGGCCCAATGCATCAGTTTTTGTAGGCCTGCGTCAGAAGATTCCTGCACTAGAACCAGCTGCTCAATCCAGATTTAATATATGCAAGGTAGGCATTCCCTGGTAAAAGCTAATGTGAAACTGAGACGGTGATATTTATGAGTTTGGCAGTGTGTGACGCATCTTTTAGATGCGTTGTGCTAAGCCTGGAATGTAATAAAATTCCTATCCCTCAGTAACCCAGGCGTAGGAAACTACGCAGTGGCTGTGGCACAGGAATCTAACCAGCTGATGTCACTTGAACCAATGGAATTAGTAATTAAATCACATCCCCTCAATTAGTAGTAGGCTTACAGATGCAACAATCATGCTGTCGGACCCTTTAAGCAACATGGGAACGTAGCCCCATACACTGCAACAATACACATACAAGAGATAGAAATATAAACACTAACATACAAAACAAATTCCAAACAATAGATAAAAAGTCAAGACATAAATAAAATCTACAACCAAGTTGCACACTGTATGAGAGAGATAATAAAAACAGTAGATACAAGAGGCAACATTGAGTGCCTCACAACATCAGACCTTTGCTGATACAAGTAAAGTTTTTGTTCTCAGGAGCCACATGGTGCCAAGAAACTTAGGTGCATATTTATACTTTCTGATGCAAAACTGCACTAATGCAGTTTTGCATCAAAAGGTTTAGCACCGGGTTGCGCCATTCTACAGCGCCATATTTAGGGATTGGCACAAGCCGGCGCTAAGCTTGGGCTACCGTCAAATAAAAAGACGCTAGCCGGGTGGGGTTGGCGTTATGGGAAAAGGAGGTTGTGCAACAGAAAATAACGATAGACTGGCTAGCGGCAAAAAAAAATGCCGCTAACCAGCCGTGCATCATTTCCAGACACACAACCATCCAAAAACATGACTCCTGTCTTAGAGTAGACAGGAGTCATGCCCGCCACCCCAATGGCCAGCACAGATACCAGTGTCCTCTGGGCATGGCCTTTGCATCCAGTGCCATGCAGGGGACCCCATTTAATTTAAGAAATACCTACTTATACTTACCCTACTTACCTGGGATGGGGCCCCCCATCCTGTTGTGTCCCTCTGGTGTGGGTGGGGGTGTTCCTGGGGCTTGGGGTGGGCACCTCTGGACCCATTCCATGGTGTTTGACCATGGAAATGGGTCCACAGGTCCCCTAACGCCTGGTCTGACCCAGGAGTTAAATAATGGCACTAAGCAAGCTTAGCGCCATTATTTCGGTCCGCCTCCCACCCGTGCGTCATTTTAGCACAGAGGAATAAAAATGGCACCATGGGGATAGCCTCATTTTTTGGATGGGAACACCTACCATGCATCTCATTGACGGAAGGTGGGTTCACTCATCCAAAAAATGGTGCAAACTCTAATATTTTGATGCTAGATGGGTCTAGCGTCAAAATATAAATATGGAGTTACGTTTGCGCTGCATTTGTGTAAAAAAATGATGCAAATGCGGCACAAACAAAGTGTAAATATGCCCCTTAGTGACAGAAATGGCTAAAACCTTTTGAGTGCCCATGCTAAGAACACATAGAGTGGTTTAACAGCTGCGAGCACCTATTAGTCTACAAGCAGGGGCAAGCCATTTCCTGAGAGGCGATGCATAGGCTGGACAAACAAAACATGGGGTAAGTTTTCAATATGGATGTTACAAGCTGGACATAGAAACACTCCCCTCAGTCAACCACCTACAAGTAAATTATCTTACCGGCAAAACCCCCACATGAAACCGAAAAGAAAGCTTCCTCTCCTTAGGTACCAGAATCTGATCCCAAAGTGCCTCGTATCTACTCTCACCTTTAAATTCAATGAAATCACATGACAACTTATAACAAGCAGCACCTTGCAATTCATCATTGTCTATCGCCGTCCAGTAGCTCTTTTTCAAATCACTGTTGGAAGGAAATGAGGCAGCCTCTGGGCAGTCCCATAGATCACGCAGATAAAGTGAATACAACTTATCTTTAAGACTCCTAAGCCAAGGGACACTAGTGAAATGGTCAGCTTTTAACACAGCCTGGGGGGCTTTGACATAGTACATAGTAGTCTAACTACGTAGTGGTCCAAAGACGCCTCTAATACAGTAGAGTTCGCAAACTAGCTTCGGACCCTATCCCTATAATACCCAAGTCCATAAAAAAAGGGATCAGTGGGGTACTCTGTAGAAGGGAGACCGAGGAGCATTTTTAAACTCTGTTTGCACCAAATTAGTGTCATTATTTTTTACTCTAATTCGGTGCAAAACTAACTCCATATTTATACTTTGGCGCTAGACCCATCTAGCGCCAAATGTATGGAGTTATAGTAATTTTTTGGATGTGGAAACCTACCTTGCCTCAATGAGAAGCAAGGTAGGCGTTCCCGTGTAAAAAATGGCTCTATGACCTTCACGCCATATTTATACTCCTGTGCAAAAATGGTGCACGGGAGGGAGGAGGGGCCAAAAAATGGTGCAAAGCTTGCTTTACCCCATTTTGTAGCGCCACGGTCAGGGTAGGTGGTAGGGGACCTGTGGGCCTATTTCCATTGTGGAACACAACAGAATAAGCCCACAGGTGCCCTCCCCATTCCCCAGGGACACCCTCACCCCACACAAGAGGGACTGCGGAGGATGGGGGACCCCATCCCAGGTAAGTATTTTATTTTATTTTTTAAAGTACCATAGGAGGCCCTGAAATGGGCCCCCATACATGGCACAGGGTGCAATGGCCATGCCCAGGGGACCCTGGTCCCCTGTGCTGGCCATTGGGGTGGTGGGCATGACTCCTGTCTTTCCTAAGACAGGAGTCATGTGGTATGGATGGTTTTGCGTCAGAAAATGATTCTAGGCAGGTTAGAGTCATTTTTTTTTACTCTAACCTGCCTAACGTCATTTTTTGGTGCAAAACCCTTCTTCTTCCATACCGCCAGCCCCACCGACTAACGGCATTTTTTTTTACAGTAGCCTACCCTTTGCACCGGCTTGCACCATTCCATAAATATGGTGCCCGGCTGGTGAACAGAAATGGTGCAAGCCGGTGCTAAACTTTTTGGTGCAAAATTGATTTAGTGCAGTTTTGCCCCAAAAAGTATAAATCAGGGCATTTCTTCATTAGTTTTTATTTTTATACTAGCCTACCCTTTGCACCGGCTTGCACCATTCCATAAATATGGTGCCCGGCTGGTGCGCAGAAATGGTGCAAGCCGGTGCTAAACGTTTTGGTGCAAAACTGAGTGCAGTTTGGCACCTCAAAGTATAAATATGCCCCTCAGTTCCTTACATAGATATTTTCTACTTTAGATAATTCCTGAACATTAGAATACCCCCATAATTCCACACCACAGAGGGTGGATCCCAAGGCCTTAGCCTCATAGATCTGAAGGGCGGTCGAATAGGTTTAATGTGTGAGGAAGAAAACTCCCTAATCTGGGCACCTGTGATCTGCTTTTGTTTAATAGCCGCCTTAGCAGTATGTGATTTCCAGGACATATTCTCAGAGATCGTCATACCTAGATAGGTGAAAGATTTTGCCATCTCAAGTGGGATTCCTTTCAGTACAATGTTCCATTTGAATGATTTGTGGGGATTGAATGACATCAGTTTAATTTTTTGAATTGTTGATCTCCAGCTCACGAGCGTGACAGAACTCTTCAAAACGTATTAGGAGTTTCTGTAAACCACTCGGTGTCTTGAGATCAACAGGGTGTCATCCGAAAATAAAATAACCAAAACTTTAGTTTTCCCAAAGATGGGGCATCCGTCTCTACCTGGTCCAAATAGGAAAAAATATCATTGATGAATAGTGAAAATAGTGTAGGTGCCAGTACTCAGCCTTGGCGCACTCCCATTCATTTTCATCCACTGCAGCGCATGTTTTTCTGACACAGCGCTGCCTTACCACAACAATGCATCAGTTCTTGTAAATATGCCCCTAAGTGTACAGCAGCAGAAGCTGTAGGGTTTGAGTTGGCCCCCTCCTGTTCTCCGTAAAGTACATGTGACACCTATACGTTGTGCATTTTCATTAACAGATCATACAACAGACAGAGAGCATCAATTGAAATTCTTATTTATTATGCACAGTTTATGATGCATGGGGGAAAGGGCATGGTGCGTAAGCCCCTTAAATAACTGTAAAGTGAACATATCTTTAGTGGCTAACACCTTTAGTCACCCGTAGCTAGTCAGAGAAAACTGACCCCTTTGATTAAGGGCCTCATTTACAAAGAAATGAGGCAGCACAGCACTGCAAGCCAGCTTGCTCTGCCACGCTGAGTCATTTTGAAAGTGCAGGGATGCATTGTATTTACAGAAATATGACACATTCCTGTACTTTCCTCAGCGCTGGTGCACAGACTGCTCCCTGGCACCAATGCAGGCACCCTTGCACCATGGTGGAAGGGTGCTTGTATTACAGGGGTGTAGGAAGTTGGCCTGGTGTACCTAAGGTATTTACATCTTATACCAGGTCCAGGTATCCCATATTAGTGTAGTGTAGGCAGTGTCTAGAAGCCAGGGTCTCTAGAGGTAGCTGTGGGTGAGCAGCCAAGGCTTATCTAGGAGACATGCAAAGCTCATGCAAAACCACTGTAGTCACACAGCACTTACACACATGAAAGAAAACACTAAATTGTACAAACATAAAGGTACTTTATTTTTGGTCAAACAATACCACAAGATACTAGAAGGGCAACCCTTCAATAGGAGGTAAGTAATACACTAATTATATACACTAGTAAACAGCAATAGGCATAGAAAAGGTTAGAAAATAGTGCAGTTGCAAATAACCAATAGTGACCCAGGGGGAGCCCAAACCATATACTAAAAAAATGGAATGCAAACACAAGACCCCCTACCTAGGTAAATGGAATGTGTAGAGGGAAGCTGGGAGTACCAGAAAACCACAGAGGTGGTTAACACAGTACCCCCCCCCCAGCGACCAGGAAAGCAGGAGTAAATTACTGGAATTTCCCACAAACCACAGTGAACACAGTCAAACACACTGACAACGGGGGTAACCATGCCAAGAAAGAGAGTACTTTCCTACAAGGGATGATTGCTTATGTGCTGGAAGGGACACCTTCCTGCACATCAACAATCATTAATGGTGTTTTCTTCTTTCTATGTGTGCTGCAAAAACGGGGAGAAATAATGTTACTTCTTGCTGATGCACCACTTTAATGCCATCCCAGAGGTGGCGTAGGAATCTGGAGCACTCTCAGTCTTGTAAATCTGGGAATGCGTTGGATTCCGTCAGGTTCCATGGGTGTTGCATAGAAACACTTACAGAAGCACCCATGGAATGCGCCTTTCATGCCGAGTTATGCATAAAATGGCGCCATGTGTACAAGGTCATGAAAAGTCACGCCAGATGATTTTGCATGGCCTTGTAAATATGGGCCAACACACTACACCACCAGAGCATCAAAAGAAATGACGCTCCGGTGGCACAGTGTGCCGCTAGGACCTTGTAAATGAGGCCCTCAGCTGGGATTTTGCTGGAGGCACACTGGCGTTTCACCTTAAAACACTAATGCCATTTCAGTTGGCTCAATTAAAAGATTTGGGCTTCTCCCCTTTTGGGTTATGACCACCCACTAGATGGAATTCCATTTCTCTTTAATAGCATAAACACAGGAAATGTGTAGCTAGGTTTCTGTTGCACATTACAAGTTATATGCTGTAGCTCTTACTCCTCACCCCCCAAACAAATGTGGACCCCTCATAGGCAGTTCTACACAGCTTATGGTCCCCAAGTGCAGGATGGCGCATGGGAGATACTTCCCATCGGTACCTTTGTCATCTCACTCCATTTTGGCTGTCTTTCCATGAAAACAATGAGTCCCAGAATGCACAAAGGATATCCTAGCGACTAAGGCCCATATTTATGGAAAGTTAGCACTGCCTTAGTGTCATTTTTGTTTTACGCTGAAGCGACGCTAACTTAACTCCATATTTATATTTTGATGCTAGACCCATCTAGCGTTAAAATATCAGAGTTAGCTCCATGTAAGGAAGCACCAACTCACCTTGTGTTGAATAGCAACAATGATATGCAAGGTAGGCGTTCCCTTCCTAAAAATGATACTAATCCCCCAATGCCATATTTACCTCCCGACGCTGAAACGCTGCGCACCTAGGAGGCAGACCTAAAGAATGACGCTAAGGCCGATTATCGTCAAAATATAATGTCTGGTTAGACCAGGCATTAAAGTGCTGATAGGCCCATTTCCATGGGGAAACACCATGGAGTCACCATATTGGGCACATAGATGGCCAACCCTCAGCATCACCACCACCCACACCACAGGTACACTACAGGATGAGGGAGCCCATCCCAGGTGAGTATAAGTGCTTGTCTGTTGTGTGCGACTGGGGGCCACTTACATGGGGCCCCCGAGCTGGCACTGGTTGTGTTGGTGTTGTCCTGGGGACACAAGTCCCCTGTGGTGGACACTGGGGTTGTGGTAATGTCTCCTGTCTATACTTAGATATGAGTCTTTTTTGGCTGCTTGTGCGACATAAAATGACGCTAGGCTGAATAGCAACAGAATTTCTGCCGCTAATCAGTCTGGCATCATTCTTGGCCCATTAGCACCATTTCTCAGAACGTGGCATCATTTTCAATTATGCTAAACATTCCTTAGCACCATCGTGCATCTTGTTTTAAATACTGCATACTGATGGTGCTAAGGAATGGTGTTAGCTCACGTTAATATTTTTGAAGCACAACTGCGCTAGCGCAGTTGTGCGTTACTTTCCTTAAATATGGATCCAAGTGTGCACACCTCAAATGTGCTCAACTGCTTTCAGGTTATTTCCAGACAATTATAATATTTAAAAAGAAGTAATTTTGTAACTTTATTGCTATAAAGCGTCCCACCAAATGCATTAAAATGTCTCACATGAGGGCACTGATACAGAAAACGTGTAAATGTTGCACAAACGTATACATGCCAAACATTTACAACTGGAAGGTGGGAGATTTTGGAAAACAAATTGGGGGAATGTATTTTTCCACAGTGACATATAATGATGCTGAAGCAATTTTAGAGTGGGAAACACCTCAAATAAAGCCAATTTGGCTTAGAAAATCCCAAGTCTCCCACCTGAATCAGATCTGTTGGTATGTATGCATAAGCAAAATGAACATGCGCTGGCCATGAGTAACATACATGCTAGCAGACCTGATTCAGGCAGAAGAGTCCCCGGGCCACATTTAATAACATTTTTCGTCGTCGTTGCACTACTTTTGGGCTGCATCCATGATACAAAATGCTAGTAGAACTATGCCAGTGGAGCCACACAAGGGGTGATTTGAAATCCCTGTCCCAGACCTGTGCGCACCTACAGAGTTACGCAAACAGCGGCAGTGTCATCACCATTTTTATTCATTTTCTTTTTTCCTTCAGATACTGCAAAAAAGCAAAAAATAAATCTTTTACATATTCTGCACTGCATCAGCAAACTCCATTGGCAAAGCAATTAAGTCCAAAAGGTGAGGATTACTGGCTTTGCCAATGCTTGCTTATGTGTTCCAGCTAGTGGATGATGCGAGGGGTACCACGTGCCCATACTGTTTTTCTAATTTTAGAAACACTGCTCCCCTACTTTTTGTGAAATGGCAACTGTCCCAAGATGGTTAATTCCAACAGTTGAAATGCTTCGTCTGAAGTGTAAGGCAGGGAGTCTCCTGTGCAGTGAAACTGAGGGAAGGGAAGACACCTCAACAAGCCTTCTTGCCAGGGTGCCTGGTTCCTTGAAAGAACTGTAAATGCTCACAACTGGTCAATGTGCAAATGTAAAGGGTGCTCGGAAGTCGGTATTGGGTTTAATTGATAAAATCACTTGAAGCTTCCTAATGACACACATTTATTCTTTTTGCGAGTTATTGCAAGGAAGCTACCAGCTAAGCTGTGAAGTGTGTGCTTTTAAAAGACTTTAAAAGACTGTTCTAAAAAAAGTTGCTTCCTGATTACACAGATTTATTCTTTTTTGAGAGGTATTGTAAGAGAGGTAGTTACCAACTAAATTGTGAAATGTGTCCTTTTTAAGGACAGTTATAACAAAATGCACTATGCAGAGACTTGATATTGCTAAAATACATATTTTGGAAGCACTTTTTTTATCTGAAACCTTTTTGTGTGGATTTTGTAGCAGCCTATCTTATAACATGAGTAATGCAAATTTAAAACAATGAGTTGTATGTTCACAGTGCTTTCTGTCACAGATTGGGACCTTGTAGCACTAAGCACTAGGCATACACAACCAGTGTCGGTTTTAGCGCTGGTGGTGCCCGTTCGATAATGTTTGATGGCACCCACCAACAGTGCCCTTTAAGTCTCCATAACCACTTTCTCTCACATGTAGTTCTTTTGTTTTATAATGCCTCTTATACCAGTGCAGGGTTTCAAAGCGCTTTGCATCACAAACGCATTACACAGAGATAATGAATCCTGCAAGTGTAAATCAGTGTATAGGAAATGTAATTTAAGACAGAGGACTACAAAGTGTAGGAGTCACATGCAATCCATACTGGTAGATAGTGTAGTTTAATAGTGCTTCATCTGGAGAAGCATAAACTCAGAATTTAAAACGGAACACCATGGTTGGGGAGTTGTTTTTAGTAATAAGAAATGATTTCTACCAAAATTAACCCTTTTTACAAAATTAGAAATTGAAAGGCCGGAGAAAAATTCATAACTCTCTAACCTATACCTAGCAGTTTGCATGCAGCTCTTTGCTGACAGTTAATAGCTGTTTTATATCAAGATGTAAACCTATAAACTGCAAGTAACAAAAGGTCCTCTCTGACCAATGTAGTAACCCACAGAACTTGCTACATTTTATGCACTGTGATCAGAATGGTACACGTGCTTTGAAGCAGGTATATTAACACTACCTGCGCTACTTCAGATGAGTGAAAACTGCTGCTAGCTAAAACTCTGATATCTCTCCACCATGTCCATGAAGCGCAGCAACACAGATCCCAAGCCTTTTTTTAGGTCAAGCCTAGACAGCGCGCATGTGCAGCTCATTAGGCAGGTTAGAGTAAAAAAATAAATGACTCTAACCTGCCTAGAGTCATTTTCTGACAAAACCATTCATACAACATGACTCCTGTCTTAAGAAAGACAGGAGTCATACCCACCACCCCAATGGCCAGCACAGGGGACCAGGGTCCCCTGGGCATGGCCATTGCATCCAGTGCCATGTAGGGGGACCGATTTCAGGGCCCCCAATGGCACTTAAAAAAAAAATACTTACCTGTACTTACCTATACCTACCTAGGATAGGGTCCCCCGTCCTCCACTGTCCCTCTGGTGTGGGTAGGGGTGTCCCTGGTGGATGGGGAGGGCACCTGTGGGCTTAATCCATGGTGTTCCACCATGGAAATAGGCCCACAGGTCCCCTAACGCCTGCCCTGACCTAGGCGTTAAAAAATGGAGCAATGCAAGCTTTGCACCATTTTTTTACCCCTCCTCCCCCGTGTGTGATTTTTGCACTGGAGGATAAATAAGGTGCTAGGGCCTTAGAGTCATTTTGAACGCCTACCTTGCATCTCATTGACGCAAGGTAGTTTTCCGCAGTCAAAAAATGACTTTAACTCCAATATTTTGGCACTAGACATGTCTAGCACCAAAATATAAATATGGAGTTAAGTTTGCGCCGGACTTGCGTAAAAAAAAAAAAATGACGCAAATCCGGCGCAGACAGAGTATAAATATGCCCCTAGTGCCTTAGAGTCATTTTTTGGTCAGGAACGCCTACCTTGCATCTCATCGACACAAGGTCGTTTTCCGTTGGCAAAAAATGACTTTAAATCCAACATTTTGGCGCTAGACATATCTAGCGCCAATATATAAATATGGATTTATGTTTGCGCCGGATTTGCGTAAAATAAATGACGCAAATCTGGCGCAGAGGACCAGATTTATACTTTTTCACGCAAAACTGTTAGCGCAGTTTTGCGTGAAAAAGTATAGCGCCGACTAGCGCCACTGCAAGACGCCGGCTGGGCGCCATATTTATGGAATGGCGCTAGCTGGCACTAATGCCCTGTTAGCGTCCTTGGAAAGGACGCTAACAGGGCTGGGGAGACGTAGGGGAAACAGGGGCTTGTGCGCCGAATTATGTCGCTACACTGTTTAGAGGCAAAAAAATTGCCTCAAAGCAGTGTAGCGCCATTTTCTGGCACACAACCCCTATGGACATGGCTCCTGTCTTAATAAAGACAGGAGCCACGCGCACCACCCCAATGGCCATGCCAAAGAGAGGAATGTCCCCTGGGCATGGCCAATGGGGCCAGCGCCGTGCAGGGGGCCCCAAGTCAGGGCTCCAGAGCAGGGTAATACAAAAAAATATATACTTACCGGGACTTACCTGGGATGGGTTCCCCATCCTATGGTGTCCCTCTGGTGTGGGTGGGGGTGTCCCTGGGGCCAGGGAAGGGCACCTGTGGGCACTTTCTATGGTCTCTGACCATGGAAATAGGCCCACAGGTCCCCTAATGCCTGCCTTTACCCAGGCGTTACATTTTGGTGCCAAGCAAGTTTAGCACCATTATTTAAGGCCCCCATCCCCCTGTGCTGGATTTTAGCACAGGGGATAAATACGGCACTAAGGCCATATCGTCCTTTTCTGAACGGGAACGCCTACCTTGCATCTCATTAACGCAAGGTAGGTTTTTACGTCCAGAAAACTATGTTAACTCCATAGCTTTGGCACTAGATATGTCTAGCACCAAAGAGTAAATATGGAGTTAGGTTTGTGCTGAATTAACGTAAAAAAATTAAGCTAATTCAGCGCAAACAGAGTACAAGTATGTCCCTTGGTCTCCCTAACGCACGAGAAAATATGCACAAACATCAATCTGCATTGCGACATGTCGACATATCGAGCGCGGTAATGTCTGATAATCAGTAGGCACATTTCTTTTGTTTTGAAAGTTCAGCAGTGTGCCTTCTGTCGGTTGTCGGTGGAACTGCAGCCTTTGCACATTATTCCCCCTCTATTGCCACGGACAATAGGATTATGATTACAGCTAGGACACGCCACGGTCTCTATTGAGCATGCGCACTACGCACAGCCGCACGCATACGTTACTATGTAAACCTTCAAAGCTTCATACCCACAGTCCTTTGGTTTATTTCGCCATACCCAAAATGCATCTACAAGCTTTTCATCATTTAAGTGTTATGATAATATTAAAAATGTATTCGTTTTTTTGAAACCTCATTCAGTTTTAATACATTGTTACATTTTTGTCTAATAAATTGTCAAATTAGTCGTCCTACCTTTCCAAGGTAAACGTTTTCCAGCACAAGCAGGAAATGCATATTGTTCTAAAAACAAGATGGTCGACGCGCGTATGGGCTAATCACTTGCAGATTTGGTGGCAGTGAAAAGCTCTGGTGCCGTTGCAATTTTTAGAGGATTGTTTGCATCTCTTCGCATGCAATCCATTATTTAGGTATGATAAAGAAATACAATTTTTAAAGTGACTTAATTTAGCTACTTCAACAGGAAAGGGTTGATGTTTATTTAGCTATTATTAAATACAATGTACCGACTATGGTAAATCCGCCGTTGAGTTCTGCTAAAATTAGGCTCATATTTATACTTTTTTAGAGCAGCATTTGCGCCGCTTTTTGACGCAAAAGTGGCGCGAACTTATGTATTTTGAAAGTTTGCGCCACTTTTGCGTCAAAAAATGCCGCAAATGCGGCGCTAAAAAAGTGTAAATATGGGCCGTTGTTTTATTGGTGATAATGAACTATTGTAGATTCCAAAGTTTTGTAATCGCGTATCATGAACTTGTTCTTTAAGCGGTATTTTTTTAATGGCAGCATTTTTTTCATTCTTGTAGGTATTTTATTCATTTGTTTTCTCCCTTTGTCATTGTTTTTCCATCTTTTTCTCCTCTTTTTTTTGTCTCGTTTGTGTTTCCTCTCTTTTTGCTCTAGATGAAAATCGGAAGAGATGACGTGCCAGTCCTCAAAATGAGTGCTGGTAGATCCCACCTGCAACCCATAGCTCATATTAGACACCCCAGTGGCATAACTAGGTCAAACACCACCAACTATATATATAATAATCACCTAAAATGACACAGACAGAATTTACAAACAGCCTAGGACGAAAAAACTAGGGCCCATATTTATACTCTTTGACGCACAACTGCGCCAACGCAGTTGTGCGTCAAACATTTTACCGCCGGCTAACGCCATTCCAACGCACCATGCGGGCGCCTTATTTATGGAATGACGTTAGCCGGTGCTGCAGAATGGTATGCGTAAAAAAAATGACTCACACCAGGCAGCACCGGCGTATGGGAAAATGGGGGTTGTGCGTCAAAAAATGGGGCAAGTCAGGTCTGAGGCCTCAAACCGGATTTGCGCCATTTTTTTGGACGCCCAACCTCTATTGACATGACTCCTGTCTTAGCAAAGACAGGAGTCATGCCCCCTTGCCCAATGGCCATGCCCAGGGGACTTATGTCCCCTGGGCATGGTCATTGGGCATAGTGGCATGTAGGGGGGTCCAAATCAGGCCCCCCTATGCCACAAAAAAAAAACAAAAAAAAATACTTACCCCAACTTACCTGGGATGGGTCCCTCCATCCTTGGGTGTCCTCCTGGGGTGGGCAAGGGTGGCAGGGGGTGTCCCTGGGGGCATGGGAGGGCACCTCTGGGCTCCTTCTGAGCCCACAGGTCCCTTAACATCAGGCTGTGCGCTGTTTTTTAAGGCCTGCCCCCTCCTGTGTGTCAAAATGACGTCAGAGTATAAATATGGGGCACAGGCCTTAAGGTCATTTTTTGGAAGGGAACGCCTACCTTGCATATAATTAACGCAAGGCTGGTTCCCCCTTCCAAAAAATGACTCACATGGTGGAATTTTGACGCCCGCGGGGTCGGACGTCAAAGTATAAATATGGGGCAGGGTTTGCGCCGATTGTGCGTCAAAAATTTTGACGCACATTCGGCGCAAACAGAGTATAAATCTGCCCCTAAGGCCCATATTTAAACTTTTTGCAGCTAAACTGCGCTAACGCAGCTCTGCGGCAAAAAGATTAGCGCCGGCTTGCGCCATTTCACAGCGCCACCCGCGCGGCATATTTATTGAATTGCGTAAGCCGGCGCTAAACTTGGGCTAGCATCTTAAATAAAGACGCTAGCTGGGTGGGGGTGGCGGTAGGGAAGCAGGGGGTTGTGCATCAGAAAATGACGCTAGCCTGGTTAGAGGCAAAAAAAATATGCCTCTAACCAGACTAGCGGCATTTCCTAGCACACAATCACCAAATCATGACTGATGTCTTAGGAAAGACAGGAGTCATGCACACCACTCCAATGTCCAGCACAGGGGACAAGTGTCCCCTGGGCATGGCCATTGCACCCTGTGCCATGCAGGGGCCCCAAATTAGGGCCCCCGATGGCAACATTTTTTAAAAAAAATACTTACCTGGACTTACCTGGTATTGGGTCCCTCATCCTCCGGTGTCCCTCGGGGGGTGTGGGGGTGTTCTTGGGTCTTGGGAAGGGCACCTGTGGACCCATTCCATGGTGTTTAACAGTGGAAATGGGTCCAGAGCTACCTTAACGCCTGGTCAGACCCAGGCGTTAACCGCTTCTGTGCCTTGGACGAGGTGACCTCGTCCAAGGCTACAGTTCCCCTGCGCCCCCCCGTGCACCCCCCCAAGGCGGGGATGGAAGGGGAAGACCTTCCCCTTTCACCCCCGACCCTCCCCTACCCCCCCCCGAGACGTCAGCGCGCGAGCACGCGATGATTTGTCACAGGGGCCTCCCGCATCGCGCTGGAAGCTCTGCTTCCAGCGCGATTGAAAGATAAATGCAAAGCATTTCTCTTTCAATCACTGGGGGAGGCCCGGAGGGGCTTCAAAGGGAAGGAAATGTATTTCCTTCCCTTTGAAGTCTCTTTGAAACCCCACTAGACACCAGGGATTTTTTTTTTTTTGTGAAGTTGACATAAGGGACCCCTTGGGCAAGGGTCGCTCCCAGGGGGGGCATTTTTTCGGGAAGGCCTTTTCTGCCCACCCGAGGGCAGAAACCTCTAGGCACCAGGGATCTTTTTTTTTTTTTTTTTTAAATGTTTTATTTTATTTTTTTAGGTGGGGAGCGACCCTTTAGGCAAGGGTCGCCCCCCTTGGGGGAAAATTATATTTAGGCCATTTCTGCCCCCCTTGGGGGCAGATTGGCCTATTTTGATGAGGCCAATCTGCCCCCAAGGGGGGCAGAAACTACTAGACACCAGGGAGTTTTTTCTTTGCGTGAATTTCACGCAAGGGGAGCGACCCCTTAGGCAAGGGTCGCTCCCTGGAGAGGCAAATTTATTTTAGGCGGGGGGGGCAGAAACCTCTAGGCGCCAGGGGAATTTTTTTTTGTGTGTTTTTTTTTTTGTTTGTTTGTTTTTTTAGAGATGGGGAGCGACTCATCAGGCAAGGGTCACTCCCCTGGGGGGCAAATTGTATTTAGGCCATTTCTACCCCCCTTGGGGGCAGATTGGCCGATTTTAGGTCAATCTGCCCCCCAAAGGGGCAGAAACCACTAGGCACCTGGGATTTGTTTTTTGGCGCCAATGTCACGCAGGGGGAGCGACCCCGTAGGCAAGGGTCGCTCCCGGTGGGGGGTTATGGTTAGGGGGGCAAATTTATTTTAGGCCATTTCTGCACCCCCTAGGGGCAAATCGGCCTATTATTAGGCCGATCTGCCCCCAGGGGGGGGGGGCAGAAACCTCTAGGCACCAGGGGACATTTTTTTGTTTGTGTTTTTTTTTTTGTTTGTTTGTTTTTTTAGAGATGGGGAGCGACTCATCAGGCAAGGGTCGGTCCCCTGGGGGGAAAATTGTATTTAGGCCATTTCTGCCCCCCTTGGGGGCAGATTGGCCGATTTTAGGTCAATCTGCCCCCAAGGGGGCAGAAACCACTAGGCACCGGGGATTTATTTTTTGGCGCCAATGTCACGTAGGGGGAGCGACCCCGTAGGCAAGGGTCGCTCCGGGGGGGGGGTGGGGGTTTGGGGGGCAAATTTATTTTAGGCCATTTCTGCCCCCCCTTGGGGCAGAAACCTCTAGGCGCCAGAGCAAATTCTTTTTGGGTGTTTTTTTTTTGTTTTTGTTTTTTTAGAGATGGGGAGCGACCCATCAGGCAAGGGTCGCTCCCCTGGGGGGCAAATTGCATTTAGACCATTTCTGCCCCCCTTGGGGGCAGATTGGTCGATTTTAGGTCAATCTGCCCCCAAGGAGGCAAAAACCACTAGGCACCGAGGATTTGTTTTTTGGCGCCAATGTCACGCAGGGGGAGCGACCCCGTAGGCAAGGGTCGCTCCCGGAGAGGGGGGAGGGTTGGGGGGGGGCAAATTGCCGATCTGCCCCCAGGGGAGGCAGAAACCTCTAGGCGCTAGTGCAATTTTTGTTTTTTTTTGTTTTTTTAGAGATGGGGAGCGACCCATCAGGCAAGGGTCGCTCCCCTGGGGGGCAAATAGTATTTGGACCATTTCTGCTCCCCTTGGGGGCAGATTGGTCGATTTTAGGTCAATCTGCCCCCAAGGGGGCAGAATCCACTAGGCACCGGGGATTTGTTTTTTGGCGCCAATGTCACGCAGGGGGAGCGACCCCGTAGGCAAGGGTCGCTCCCGGAGGGGGGGGGGCAAATTTATTTTAGGCCATTTCTGCCCCCCCCTGGGGGCAGATCGGCCTATTATTAGGCCGATCTGCCCCCAGGGGGGGCAGAAACCTCTAGGCGCCAGGGCAAATTGTTTTTTTTTTTTTTTTTTTTTTTAGAGATGGGGAGCGACCCATCAGGCAAGGGTCGCTCCCCTGGGGGGCAGATTGGCCAATTTTAGGTCAATCTGCCCCCAAGGGGACAGAAACCACTAGGCACCAGGATTTCTTTTTTGGCGCCAATGTCACGCAGGGGGAGCGACCCCGTAGGCAAGGGTCGCTCCCGGGCAAGGGGGGTTTATGGGGGGGGTCAAATTTATTTTAGGGCATTTCTGCCCCCCCCTGGGGCCGGCTGAGCTAGAGGCCAAACTCCACAGGTAGACAATTTGCAAAAAACACCTCTGTTTTCTGTGAAAACATATGTTGTGTCCACGTTGTGTTTTGGGCCATTTCCTTTCGTAGGCGCTAGGCCTGTCTACACAAGTGAGGTATTATTTTTATCCGGAGACTTGGGGGAACGCTGGGTGGAAGGAAATTTGTGGCTCCTCTCAGATTCCAGCACTTTCTGCCACAGAAATGTGAGGAACATGTGTTTTTTAGCCAAATTTTGAGGTTTTCAAAGGATTCTGGGTAACAGAACCTGGTCCGAGCCCCACAAGTCACCCCATCTTGGATTCCCCTAGGTCTATAGCTTTCAGAAATGCACAGGTTTGGTAGGTTTCCCTAGGTGCCGGCTGAGCTAGAGGCCAAAAACTACAGGTAGGCACTTCGCAAAAAACAACTGTTTTCTTTAAAAAATTTGGATGTGTCCACGTTGCGCTTTGGGGCATTTCCAGTCGCGGGCGCTAGGCCTACCCACATAAGTGAGGTATCATTTCTATCGGGAGACTTGGGGGAACACTGGGTGGAAGGAAATTTGTGGCTCCTCTCAGATTCCAGAACTTTCTGCCACAGAAATGTGAGGAACATGTGTTTTTTTAGCCAAATTTTGAGGTTTGCAAAGGATTCTGGGTAACAGAACCTGGTCCGAGCCCCACAAGTCACCCCATCATGGATTCCCCTAGGTTTCTAGTTTTCAGAAATGCACAGGTTTGGTAGGTTTCCCTAGGTGCCGGCTGAGCTAGAAGCCAAAATCTACAGGTAGGCACTTCGCAAAAATCACCTCTGTTTTCTTTCAAAAATTTGGATGTGTCCACGTTGTGCTTTGGGGCATTTTCTGTCGCGGGCGCTAGGCCTACCCACACAAGTGAGGTATCATTGTTATCGGGAGACTTGGGGGAACGCTGGGTGGAAGGAAATTTGTGGCTCCTCTCAGATTTCAGAACTTTCTGCCACAGAAATGTGAGGAACATGTGTTTTTTTAGCCAAATTTTGAGGTTTGCAAAGGATTCTGGGTAACAGAACCTGGTCCGAGCCCCACAAGTCACCCCATTTTGGATTCCCCTAGGTCTCTAGTTTTCAGAAATGCACAGGTTTGGTAGGTTTCCCTAGGTGCCGGCTGAGCTGGAGGACAAAATCTACAGGTAGGCACTTCGCAAAAATCACCTCTATTTTCTTTAAAAAAATTGGATGTGTCCACGTTGCGCTTTGGGGCGTTTCCTGTCGCGGGCGCTAGGCCTACCCACACAAGTGAGGTATCATTTTTATCGTGAGACTTGGGGGAACGCTGGGTGGAAGGAAATTTGTGGCTCCTCTCAGATTCCAGAACTTTCTGCCACAGAAATGTGAGGAACATGTGGTTTTTTTTAGCCAAATTTTGATGTTTGCAAAGGATTCTGGGTAACAGAACCTGGTCCGAGCCCCACAAGTCACCCCATCTTGGATTCCCCAAGGTCTCTAGTTTTCAGAAATGCACAGGTTTGGTAGGTTTCCCTAGGTGCCGGCTGAGCTAGAGGCCAAAACCTACAGGTAGGCACTTCACAAAAATCACCTGTTTTCTTTCAAAAAATTGGATGTGTCCACGTTGCGCTTTGGGGCGTTTCCTGTTGCGGGCGCTAGGCCTACCCACACAAGTAAGGTATCATTTTTATCGGGAGACATGGGGGAACGCTGGGTGGAAGGAAATTTGTGGCTCCTCTCAGATTCCAGAACTTTCTGCCACAGAAATGTGTGGAACGTGTGTTTTTTTTGCCAAATTTTGAGGTTTGCAAAGGATTCTGGGTAACAGAACCTGGTCCGAGCCCCACAAGTCACCCCATCTTGGATTCCCCTAGGTTTCTAGTTTTCAGAAATGCACAGGTTTGGTAGGTTTCCCTAGGTGCCGGCTGAGTTAGAGGCCAAAATCTACAGGTAGGCACTTCGCAAAAAACACCTCTGTTTTCTTTCAAAAAATTGGATGTGTCCACGTTGCGCTTTGGGGCGTTTCCTGTCGCGGGCGCTAGGCCTACCCACACAAGTGAGGTATCATTTTTATCGGGAGACTTGTCGGAACGCTGGGTGGAAGGAAATTTGTGGCTCCTCTCAGATTCCAGAACTTTCTGCCACAGAAATGTGAGGAACATGTGTTTTTTTAGCCAAAGTTTGAGGTTTGCAAAGGATTCTGGGTAACAGAACCTGGTCCGAGCCCCACAAGTCACCCCATCATGGACTCCCCTAGGTTTCTAGTTTTCAGAAATGCACAGGTTTCGTAGGTTTCCCTAGGTGCCCGCTGACCTAGAAGCCAAAATCTACAGGTAGGCACTTCGCAAAAAACACCTCTGTTTTCTTTCAAAAATTTGGATGTGTCCACGTTGCGCTTTGGGGCATTTCCTGTTGCGGGCGCTAGGCCTACCCACACAAGTGAGGTATCATTTTTATCGGGAGACTTGGGGGAACGCTGGGTGGAAGGAAATTTGTGGCTCCTCTCAGATTCCAGAACTTTCTGCCACAGAAATGTGAGGAACATGTGTTTTTTTAGTCAAATTTTGAGGTTTGCAAAGGATTCTGGGTAACAGAACCTGGTCCGAGCCCCACAAGTCACCCCATCTTGGATTCCCCTAGGTCTCTAGTTTTCAGAAATGCACAGGTTTGGTAGGTTTCCCTAGGTGCCGGCTGAGCTAGAGGACAAAATCTACAGGTAGGCACTTCGCAAAAATCACCTCTATTTTCTTTCAAAAAATTGGATGTGTCCACGTTGCGCTTTGGGGCGTTTCCTGTCGCGGGCGCTAGACCTACCCACACAAGTGAGGTATCATTTTTATCGGGAGACTTGGGGGAACGCTGGGTGGCAGGAAATTTGTGGCTTCTCTCAGATTCCAGAACTTTCTGCCACAGAAATGTGAGGAACATGTGTTTTTTAGCCATATTTTGAGGTTTGCAAAGGATTCTGGGTAACAGAACCTGGTCCGAACCCCACAAGTCACCCCATCATGGATTCCCCTAGGTCTCTAGTTTTCAGAAATGCACAGGTTTGGTAGGTTTCCCTAGGTGCCGGCTGAGCTAGAGGCCAAAATCTACATGTAGGCACTTCGCAAAAAACACCTGTTTTCTTTCAAAAATTTAGATGTGTCCACATTGCGCTTTGGGGCATTTCCTGTCGCGGGCGCTAGGCCTACCCACATAAGTGAGGTATCATTTCTATCGGGAGACTTGGGGGAACACTGGGTGGAAGGAAATTTGTGGCTCCTCTCAGATTCCAGAACTTTCTGCCACAGAAATGTGAGGAACATGTGTATTTTTAGCCAAATTTTGAGGTTTGCAAAGGATTCTGGGTAACAGAACCTGGTCCGAGCCCCACAAGTCACCCCATCATGGATTCCCCTAGGTTTCTAGTTTTCAGAAATGCACAGGTTTGGTAGGTTTCCCTGGGTGCCGGCTGAGCTAGAAGCCAAAATCTACAGGTAGGCACTTCGCAAAAAACACCTCTGTTTTCTTTCAAAAATTTGGATGTGTCCACGTTGCGCTTTGGGGCATTTCCTGTCGCGGGCGCTAGGCCTACCCACACAAGTGAGGTATCATTGTTATCGGGAGACTTGGGGGAACGCTGGGTGGAAGGAAATTTGTGGCTCCTCTCAGATTCCAGAACTTTCTGCCACAGAAATGTGAGGAACATGTGTTTTTTTTGCCAAATTTTGAGGTTTGCAAAGGATTCTGGGTAACAGAACCTGGTCCGAGCCCCACAAGTCACCCCATCTTGGATTCCCCTAGGTTTCTAGTTTTCAGAAATGCACAGGTTTGGTAGGTTTCCCTAGGTGCCGGTTGAGTTAGAGGCCAAAATCTACAGGTAGGCACTTCGCAAAAAACACCTCTGTTTTCTTTCAAAAAATTGGATGTGTCCACGTTGCGCTTTGGGGCGTTTCCTGTCGCGGGCGCTAGGCCTACCCACACAAGTGAGGTATCATTTTTATCGGGAGACTTGGGGGAACGCTGGGTGGAAGGAAATTTGTGGCTCCTCTCAGATTCCAGAACTTTCTGCCACAGAAATGTGAGGAACATGTGTTTTTTTAGTCAAATTTTGAGGTTTGCAAAGGATTCTGGGTAACAGAACCTGGTCCGAGCCCCACAAGTCACCCCATCTTGGATTCCCCTAGGTCTCTAGTTTTCAGAAATGCACAGGTTTGGTAGGTTTCCCTAGGTGCCGGCTGAGCTAGAGGACAAAATCTACAGGTAGGCACTTCGCAAAAATCACCTCTATTTTCTTTCAAAAAATTGGATGTGTCCACGTTGCGCTTTGGGGCGTTTCCTGTCGCGGGCGCTAGACCTACCCACACAAGTGAGGTATCATTTTTATCGGGAGACTTGGGGGAACGCTGGGTGGAAGGAAATTTGTGGCTTCTCTCAGATTCCAGAACTTTCTGCCACAGAAATGTGAGGAACATGTGTTTTTTAGCCATATTTTGAGGTTTGCAAAGGATTCTGGGTAACAGAACCTGGTCCGAACCCCACAAGTCACCCCATCATGGATTCCCCTAGGTCTCTAGTTTTCAGAAATGCACAGGTTTGGTAGGTTTCCCTAGGTGCCGGCTGAGCTAGAGGCCAAAATCTACAGGTAGGCACTTCGCAAAAAACACCTGTTTTCTTTCAAAAATTTAGATGTGTCCACATTGCGCTTTGGGGCATTTCCTGTCGCGGGCGCTAGGCCTACCCACATAAGTGAGGTATCATTTCTATCGGGAGACTTGGGGGAACACTGGGTGGAAGGAAATTTGTGGCTCCTCTCAGATTCCAGAACTTTCTGCCACAGAAATGTGAGGAACATGTGTATTTTTAGCCAAATTTTGAGGTTTGCAAAGGATTCTGGGTAACAGAACCTGGTCCGAGCCCCACAAGTCACCCCATCATGGATTCCCCTAGGTTTCTAGTTTTCAGAAATGCACAGGTTTGGTAGGTTTCCCTGGGTGCCGGCTGAGCTAGAAGCCAAAATCTACAGGTAGGCACTTCGCAAAAAACACCTCTGTTTTCTTTCAAAAATTTGGATGTGTCCACGTTGCGCTTTGGGGCATTTCCTGTCGCGGGCGCTAGGCCTACCCACACAAGTGAGGTATCATTGTTATCGGGAGACTTGGGGGAACGCTGGGTGGAAGGAAATTTGTGGCTCCTCTCAGATTCCAGAACTTTCTGCCACAGAAATGTGTGGAACATGTGTTTTTTTTGCCAAATTTTGAGGTTTGCAAAGGATTCTGGGTAACAGAACCTGGTCCGAGCCCCACAAGTCACCCCATCTTGGATTCCCCTAGGTTTCTAGTTTTCAGAAATGCACAGGTTTGGTAGGTTTCCCTAGGTGCCGGCTGAGTTAGAGGCCAAAATCTACAGGTAGGCACTTCGCAAAAAACACCTCTGTTTTCTTTCAAAAAATTGGATGTGTCCACGTTGCGCTTTGGGGCGTTTCCTGTCGCGGGCGCTAGGCCTACCCACACAAGTGAGGTATCATTTTTATCGGGAGACTTGTCGGAACGCTGGGTGGAAGGAAATTTGTGGCTCCTCTCAGATTCCAGAACTTTCTGCCACAGAAATGTGAGGAACATGTGTTTTTTTAGCCAAAGTTTGAGGTTTGCAAAGGATTCTGGGTAACAGAACCTGGTCCGAGCCCCACAAGTCACCCCATCATGGACTCCCCTAGGTTTCTAGTTTTCAGAAATGCACAGGTTTCGTAGGTTTCCCTAGGTGCCCGCTGAGCTAGAAGCCAAAATCTACAGGTAGGCACTTCGCAAAAAACACCTCTGTTTTCTTTCAAAAATTTGGATGTGTCCACGTTGCGCTTTGGGGCATTTCCTGTTGCGGGCGCTAGGCCTACCCACACAAGTGAGGTATCATTTTTATCGGGAGACTTGGGGGAACGCTGGGTGGAAGGAAATTTGTGGCTCCTCTCAGATTCCAGAACTTTCTGCCACAGAAATGTGAGGAACATGTGTTTTTTTAGTCAAATTTTGAGGTTTGCAAAGGATTCTGGGTAACAGAACCTGGTCCGAGCCCCACAAGTCACCCCATCTTGGATTCCCCTAGGTCTCTAGTTTTCAGAAATGCACAGGTTTGGTAGGTTTCCCTAGGTGCCGGCTGAGCTAGAGGACAAAATCTACAGGTAGGCACTTCGCAAAAATCACCTCTATTTTCTTTCAAAAAATTGGATGTGTCCACGTTGCGCTTTGGGGCGTTTCCTGTCGCGGGCGCTAGACCTACCCACACAAGTGAGGTATCATTTTTATCGGGAGACTTGGGGGAACGCTGGGTGGCAGGAAATTTGTGGCTTCTCTCAGATTCCAGAACTTTCTGCCACAGAAATGTGAGGAACATGTGTTTTTTAGCCATATTTTGAGGTTTGCAAAGGATTCTGGGTAACAGAACCTGGTCCGAACCCCACAAGTCACCCCATCATGGATTCCCCTAGGTCTCTAGTTTTCAGAAATGCACAGGTTTGGTAGGTTTCCCTAGGTGCCGGCTGAGCTAGAGGCCAAAATCTACAGGTAGGCACTTCGCAAAAAACACCTGTTTTCTTTCAAAAATTTAGATGTGTCCACATTGCGCTTTGGGGCATTTCCTGTCGCGGGCGCTAGGCCTACCCACATAAGTGAGGTATCATTTCTATCGGGAGACTTGGGGGAACACTGGGTGGAAGGAAATTTGTGGCTCCTCTCAGATTCCAGAACTTTCTGCCACAGAAATGTGAGGAACATGTGTATTTTTAGCCAAATTTTGAGGTTTGCAAAGGATTCTGGGTAACAGAACCTGGTCCGAGCCCCACAAGTCACCCCATCATGGATTACCCTAGGTTTCTAGTTTTCAGAAATGCACAGGTTTGGTAGGTTTCCCTGGGTGCCGGCTGAGCTAGAAGCCAAAATCTACAGGTAGGCACTTCGCAAAAAACACCTCTGTTTTCTTTCAAAAATTTGGATGTGTCCACGTTGCGCTTTGGGGCATTTCCTGTCGCGGGCGCTAGGCCTACCCACACAAGTGAGGTATCATTGTTATCGGGAGACTTGGGGGAACGCTGGGTGGAAGGAAATTTGTGGCTCCTCTCAGATTCCAGAACTTTCTGCCACAGAAATGTGAGGAACATGTGTTTTTTTTGCCAAATTTTGAGGTTTGCAAAGGATTCTGGGTAACAGAACCTGGTCCGAGCCCCACAAGTCACCCCATCTTGGATTCCCCTAGGTTTCTAGTTTTCAGAAATGCACAGGTTTGGTAGGTTTCCCTAGGTGCCGGTTGAGTTAGAGGCCAAAATCTACAGGTAGGCACTTCGCAAAAAACACCTCTGTTTTCTTTCAAAAAATTGGATGTGTCCACGTTGCGCTTTGGGGCGTTTCCTGTCGCGGGCGCTAGGCCTACCCACACAAGTGAGGTATCATTTTTATCGGGAGACTTGGGGGAACGCTGGGTGGAAGGAAATTTGTGGCTCCTCTCAGATTCCAGAACTTTCTGCCACAGAAATGTGAGGAACATGTGTTTTTTTAGTCAAATTTTGAGGTTTGCAAAGGATTCTGGGTAACAGAACCTGGTCCGAGCCCCACAAGTCACCCCATCTTGGATTCCCCTAGGTCTCTAGTTTTCAGAAATGCACAGGTTTGGTAGGTTTCCCTAGGTGCCGGCTGAGCTAGAGGACAAAATCTACAGGTAGGCACTTCGCAAAAATCACCTCTATTTTCTTTCAAAAAATTGGATGTGTCCACGTTGCGCTTTGGGGCGTTTCCTGTCGCGGGCGCTAGACCTACCCACACAAGTGAGGTATCATTTTTATCGGGAGACTTGGGGGAACGCTGGGTGGAAGGAAATTTGTGGCTTCTCTCAGATTCCAGAACTTTCTGCCACAGAAATGTGAGGAACATGTGTTTTTTAGCCATATTTTGAGGTTTGCAAAGGATTCTGGGTAACAGAACCTGGTCCGAACCCCACAAGTCACCCCATCATGGATTCCCCTAGGTCTCTAGTTTTCAGAAATGCACAGGTTTGGTAGGTTTCCCTAGGTGCCGGCTGAGCTAGAGGCCAAAATCTACAGGTAGGCACTTCGCAAAAAACACCTGTTTTCTTTCAAAAATTTAGATGTGTCCACATTGCGCTTTGGGGCATTTCCTGTCGCGGGCGCTAGGCCTACCCACATAAGTGAGGTATCATTTCTATCGGGAGACTTGGGGGAACACTGGGTGGAAGGAAATTTGTGGCTCCTCTCAGATTCCAGAACTTTCTGCCACAGAAATGTGAGGAACATGTGTATTTTTAGCCAAATTTTGAGGTTTGCAAAGGATTCTGGGTAACAGAACCTGGTCCGAGCCCCACAAGTCACCCCATCATGGATTCCCCTAGGTTTCTAGTTTTCAGAAATGCACAGGTTTGGTAGGTTTCCCTGGGTGCCGGCTGAGCTAGAAGCCAAAATCTACAGGTAGGCACTTCGCAAAAAACACCTCTGTTTTCTTTCAAAAATTTGGATGTGTCCACGTTGCGCTTTGGGGCATTTCCTGTCGCGGGCGCTAGGCCTACCCACACAAGTGAGGTATCATTGTTATCGGGAGACTTGGGGGAACGCTGGGTGGAAGGAAATTTGTGGCTCCTCTCAGATTCCAGAACTTTCTGCCACAGAAATGTGAGGAACATGTGTTTTTTTTGCCAAATTTTGAGGTTTGCAAAGGATTCTGGGTAACAGAACCTGGTCCGAGCCCCACAAGTCACCCCATCTTGGATTCCCCTAGGTTTCTAGTTTTCAGAAATGCACAGGTTTGGTAGGTTTCCCTAGGTGCCGGTTGAGTTAGAGGCCAAAATCTACAGGTAGGCACTTCGCAAAAAACACCTCTGTTTTCTTTCAAAAAATTGGATGTGTCCACGTTGCGCTTTGGGGCGTTTCCTGTCGCGGGCGCTAGGCCTACCCACACAAGTGAGGTATCATTTTTATCGGGAGACTTGTCGGAACGCT
This sequence comes from Pleurodeles waltl, assembly GCF_031143425.1. Classification (NCBI taxonomy): domain Eukaryota; kingdom Metazoa; phylum Chordata; class Amphibia; order Caudata; family Salamandridae; genus Pleurodeles; species Pleurodeles waltl. The sequence goes on along the minus strand of NC_090443.1, from coordinate 1,005,860,950 downwards.
GGGTGGAAGGAAATTTGTGGCTCCTCTCAGATTCCAGAACTTTCTGCCACAGAAATGTGAGGAACATGTGTTTTTTTAGCCAAAGTTTGAGGTTTGCAAAGGATTCTGGGTAACAGAACCTGGTCCGAGCCCCACAAGTCACCACATCATGGATTCCCCTAGGTTTCTAGTTTTCAGAAATGCACAGGTTTCGTAGGTTTCCCTAGGTGCCCGCTGAGCTAGAAGCCAAAATCTACAGGTAGGCACTTCGCAAAAAACACCTCTGTTTTCTTTCAAAAATTTGGATGTGTCCACGTTGCGCTTTGGGGCATTTCCTGTTGCGGGCGCTAGGCCTACCCACACAAGTGAGGTATCATTTTTATCGGGAGACTTGGGGGAACGCTGGGTGGAAGGAAATTTGTGGCTCCTCTCAGATTCCAGAACTTTCTGCCACAGAAATGTGAGGAACATGTGTTTTTTTAGTCAAATTTTGAGGTTTGCAAAGGATTCTGGGTAACAGAACCTGGTCCGAGCCCCACAAGTCACCCCATCTTGGATTCCCCTAGGTCTCTAGTTTTCAGAAATGCACAGGTTTGGTAGGTTTCCCTAGGTGCCGGCTGAGCTAGAGGACAAAATCTACAGGTAGGCACTTCGCAAAAATCACCTCTATTTTCTTTCAAAAATTTGGATGTGTCCACGTTGCGCTTTGGGGCATTTCCTGTCGCGGGCGCTAGGCCTACCCACACAAGTGAGGTATCATTGTTATCGGGAGACTTGGGGGAACGCTGGGTGGAAGGAAATTTGTGGCTCCTCTCAGATTCCAGAACTTTCTGCCACAGAAATGTGAGGAACATGTGTTTTTTTAGCCAAATGTTGAGGTTTGCAAAGGATTCTGGGTAACAGAACCTGGTCCGAGCCCCACAAGTCACCCCATCTTGGATTCCCCTAGGTCTCTAGTTTTCAGAAATGCACAGGTTTGGTAGGTTTCCCTAGGTGCCGGCTGAGCTAGAGGACAAAATCTACAGGTAGGCACTTCGCAAAAATCACCTCTATTTTCTTTCAAAAAATTTGATGTGTCCACGTTGCGCTTTGGGGCGTTTCCTGTCGCAGGCGCTAGGCCTACCCACACAAGTGAGGTATCATTTTTATCGTGAGACTTGGGGGAACGCTGGGTGGATGAAATCTGTGGCTCCTCTCAGATTCCAGAACTTTCTGCCACAGAAATGTGAGGAACATGTGTTTTTTTTTAGCCAAATTGTGATGTATGCAAAGGATTCTGGGTAACAGAACCTGGTCCGAGCCCCACAAGTCACCCCATCTTGGATTCCCCAAGGTCTCTAGTTTTCAGAAATGCACAGGTTTGGTAGGTTTCCCTAGGTGCCGGCTGAGCTAGAGGCCAAAATCTACAGGTAGGCACTTCACAAAAATCACCTGTTTTCTTTAAAAAAATTGGATGTGTCCACGTTGCGCTTTGGGGCGTTTCCTGTCGCGGGCGCTAGGCCTACCCACACAAGTGAGGTATCATTGTTATCGGGAGACTTGGGGGAACGCTGGGTGGAAGGAAATTTGTGGCTCCTCTCAGATTCCAGAACTTTCTGCCACAGAAATGTGAGGAACATGTTTTTTTTTTGCCAAATTTTGAGGTTTGCAAATGATTCTGGGTAACAGAACCTGGTCCGAGCCCCACAAGTCACCCCATCTTGGATTCCCCTAGGTTTCTAGTTTTCAGAAATGCACAGGTTTGGTAGGTTTCCCTAGGTGCCGGTTGAGTTAGAGGCCAAAATCTACAGGTAGGTACTTCGCAAAAAACACCTCTGTTTTCTTTCAAAAAATTGGATGTGTCCACGTTGCGCTTTGGGGCGTTTCCTGTCGCGGGCGCTAGGCCTACCCACACAAGTGAGGTATCATTTTTATCGGGAGACTTGTCGGAACGCTGGGTGGAAGGAAATTTGTGGCTCCTCTCAGATTCCAGAACTTTCTGCCACAGAAATGTGAGGAACATGTGTTTTTTTAGCCAAAGTTTGAGGTTTGCAAAGGATTCTGGGTAACAGAACCTGGTCCGAGCCCCACAAGTCACCACATCATGGATTCCCCTAGGTTTCTAGTTTTCAGAAATGCACAGGTTTCGTAGGTTTCCCTAGGTGCCCGCTGAGCTAGAAGCCAAAATCTACAGGTAGGCACTTCGCAAAAAACACCTCTGTTTTCTTTCAAAAATTTGGATGTGTCCACGTTGCGCTTTGGGGCATTTCCTGTTGCGGGCGCTAGGCCTACCCACACAAGTGAGGTATCATTTTTATCGGGAGACTTGGGGGAACGCTGGGTGGAAGGAAATTTGTGGCTCCTCTCAGATTCCAGAACTTTCTGCCACAGAAATGTGAGGAACATGTGTTTTTTTAGTCAAATTTTGAGGTTTGCAAAGGATTCTGGGTAACAGAACCTGGTCCGAGCCCCACAAGTCACCCCATCTTGGATTCCCCTAGGTCTCTAGTTTTCAGAAATGCACAGGTTTGGTAGGTTTCCCTAGGTGCCGGCTGAGCTAGAGGACAAAATCTACAGGTAGGCACTTCGCAAAAATCACCTCTATTTTCTTTCAAAAATTTGGATGTGTCCACGTTGCGCTTTGGGGCATTTCCTGTCGCGGGCGCTAGGCCTACCCACACAAGTGAGGTATCATTGTTATCGGGAGACTTGGGGGAACGCTGGGTGGAAGGAAATTTGTGGCTCCTCTCAGATTCCAGAACTTTCTGCCACAGAAATGTGAGGAACATGTGTTTTTTTAGCCAAATGTTGAGGTTTGCAAAGGATTCTGGGTAACAGAACCTGGTCCGAGCCCCACAAGTCACCCCATCTTGGATTCCCCTAGGTCTCTAGTTTTCAGAAATGCACAGGTTTGGTAGGTTTCCCTAGGTGCCGGCTGAGCTAGAGGACAAAATCTACAGGTAGGCACTTCGCAAAAATCACCTCTATTTTCTTTCAAAAAATTTGATGTGTCCACGTTGCGCTTTGGGGCGTTTCCTGTCGCAGGCGCTAGGCCTACCCACACAAGTGAGGTATCATTTTTATCGTGAGACTTGGGGGAACGCTGGGTGGATGAAATCTGTGGCTCCTCTCAGATTCCAGAACTTTCTGCCACAGAAATGTGAGGAACATGTGTTTTTTTTTAGCCAAATTGTGATGTATGCAAAGGATTCTGGGTAACAGAACCTGGTCCGAGCCCCACAAGTCACCCCATCTTGGATTCCCCAAGGTCTCTAGTTTTCAGAAATGCACAGGTTTGGTAGGTTTCCCTAGGTGCCGGCTGAGCTAGAGGCCAAAATCTACAGGTAGGCACTTCACAAAAATCACCTGTTTTCTTTAAAAAAATTGGATGTGTCCACGTTGCGCTTTGGGGCGTTTCCTGTCGCGGGCGCTAGGCCTACCCACACAAGTGAGGTATCATTGTTATCAGGAGACTTGGGGGAACGTTGGGTGGAAGGAAATTTGTGGCTCCTCTCAGATTCCAGAACTTTCTGCCACAGAAATGTGAGGAACATGTGTTTTTTTAGCCAAATTTTGAGGTTTGCAGAGGATTCTGGGTAACAGAACCTGGTCCGAGCCCCACAAGTCACCCCATCATGGATTCCCCTAGGTTTCTAGTTTTCAGAAATGCACAGGTTTGGTAGGTTTCCCTAGGTGCCGGCTGAGCTAGAAGCCAAAATCTACAGGTAGGCACTTCGCAAAAAAAACCTCTGTTTTCTTTCAAAAATTTGGATGTGTCCACGTTGCGCTTTGTGGCATTTCCTGACGCGAGCGCTAGGCCTACCCACACAAGTGAGGTATCATTGTTATCGGGAGACTTGAGGGAACGCTGGGTGGAAGGAAATTTGTGGCTCCTCTCAGATTCCAGAACTTTCTGCCACAGAAATGTGAGTAACATGTGTTTTTTTAGCCAAATTTTGAGGTTTGCAAAGGATTCTGGGTAACAGAACCTGGTCCGAGCCCCACAAGTCACCCCATCTTAGATTCCCCAAGGTCTCTAGTTTTCAGAAATGCACAGGTTTGGTAGGTTTCCCTAGGTGCCGGCTGAGCTAGAGGCCAAAATCTACAGGTAGGCACTTCACAAAAATCACCTGTTTTCTTTCAAAAAATTGGATGCGTCCACGTTGCGCTTTGGGGCGTTTCCTGTCGCGGGCGCTAGGCCTACCCACACAAGTAAGGTATCATTTTTATCGGGAGACATGGGGGAACGCTGGGTGGAAGGATATTTGTGGCTCCTCTCAGATTCCAGAACTTTCTGCCACAGAAATCTGAGGAACATGTGTTTTTTTAGCCAAAGTTTGAGGTTTGCAAAGGATTCTGGGTAACAGAACCTGGTCCGAGCCCCACAAGTCACCCCATCATGGATTCCCCTAGGTTTCTAGTTTTCAGAAATGCACAGGTTTCGTAGGTTTCCCTAGGTGCCGGCTGAGTTAGAGGCCAAAATCTACAGGTAGGCACTTCGCAAAAAACACCTCTGTTTTCTTTCAAAAAATTGGATGTGTCCACGTTGCGCTTTGGGGCGTTTCCTGTCGCGGGCGCTAGGCCTACCCACACAAGTGAGGTATCATTTTTATCGGGAGACTTGTCGGAACGCTGGGTGGAAGGAAATTTGTGGCTCCTCTCAGATTCCAGAACTTTCTGCCACAGAAATGTGAGGAACATGTGTTTTTTTAGCCAAAGTTTGAGGTTTGCAAAGGATTCTGGGTAACAGAACCTGGTCCGAGCCCCACAAGTCACCCCATCATGGATTCCCCTAGGTTTCTAGTTTTCAGAAATGCACAGGTTTCGTAGGTTTCCCTAGGTGCCCGCTGAGCTAGAAGCCAAAATCTACAGGTAGGCACTTCGCAAAAAACACCTCTGTTTTCTTTCAAAAATTTGGATGTGTCCACGTTGCGCTTTGGGGCATTTCCTGTTGCGGGCGCTAGGCCTACCCACACAAGTGAGGTATCATTTTTATCGGGAGACTTGGGGGAACGCTGGGTGGAAGGAAATTTGTGGCTCCTCTCAGATTCCAGAACTTTCTGCCACAGAAATGTGAGGAACATGTGTTTTTTTAGTCAAATTTTGAGGTTTGCAAAGGATTCTGGGTAACAGAACCTGGTCCGAGCCCCACAAGTCACCCCATCTTGGATTCCCCTAGGTCTCTAGTTTTCAGAAATGCACAGGTTTGGTAGGTTTCCCTAGGTGCCGGCTGAGCTAGAGGACAAAATCTACAGGTAGGCACTTCGCAAAAATCACCTCTATTTTCTTTCAAAAAATTGGATGTGTCCACGTTGCGCTTTGGGGCGTTTCCTGTCGCGGGCGCTAGACCTACCCACACAAGTGAGGTATCATTTTTATCGGGAGACTTGGGGGAACGCTGGGTGGAAGGAAATTTGTGGCTTCTCTCAGATTCCAGAACTTTCTGCCACAGAAATGTGAGGAACATGTGTTTTTTAGCCATATTTTGAGGTTTGCAAAGGATTCTGGGTAACAGAACCTGGTCCGAACCCCACAAGTCACCCCATCATGGATTCCCCTAGGTCTCTAGTTCTCAGAAATGCACACGTTTGGTAGGTTTCCCTAGGTGCCGGCTGAGCTAGAGGCCAAAATCTACAGGTAGGCACTTCGCAAAAAACACCTGTTTTCTTTCAAAAATTTGGATGTGTCCACATTGCGCTTTGGGGCATTTCCTGTCGCGGGCGCTAGGCCTACCCACTTAAGTGAGGTATCATTTCTATCGGGAGACTTGGGGGAACACTGGGTGGAAGGAAATTTGTGGCTCCTCTCAGATTCCAGAACTTTCTGCCACAGAAATGTGAGGAACATGTGTTTTTTTAGCCAAATTTTGAGGTTTGCAAAGGATTCTGGGTAACAGAACCTGGTCCGAGCCCCACAAGTCACCCCATCATGGATTCCCCTAGGTTTCTAGTTTTCAGAAATGCACAGGTTTGGTAGGTTTCCCTGGGTGCCGGCTGAGCTAGAAGCCAAAATCTACAGGTAGGCACTTCGCAAAAAACACCTCTGTTTTCTTTAAAAAATGTGGATGTGTCCACGTTGCGCTTTGGGGCATTTCCTGTCGCGGGCGCTAGGCCTACCCACACAAGTGAGGTATCATTGTTATCGGGAGACTTGGGGGAACGCTGGGTGGAAGGAAATTTGTGGCTCCTCTCAGATTCCAGAACTTTCTGCCACAGAAATGTGAGGAACATGTATTTTTTTTAGCCAAATTTTGAGGTTTGCAAAGGATTCTGGGTTAAAGAACCTGGTCCGAGCCCCACAAGTCACCCCATCTTCGATTCCCCTAGGTCTCTAGTTTTCAGAAATGCACAGGTTTGGTAGGTTTCCCTAGGTGCCGGCTGAGCTAGAGGACAAAATCTACAGGTAGGCACTTCGCAAAAATCACCTCTATTTTCTTTCAAAAAATTGGATGTGTCCACGTTGCGCTTTGGGGCGTTTCCTGTCGCAGGCGCTAGGCCTACCCACACAAGTGAGGTATCATTTTTATCGTGAGACTTGGGGGAACGCTGGGTGGAAGGAAATCTGTGGCTCCTCTCAGATTCCAGAACTTTCTGCCACAGAAATGTGAGGAACATGTGTTTTTTTTTAGCCAAATTTTGATGTATGCAAAGGATTCTGGGTAACAGAACCTGGTCCGAGCCCCACAAGTCACCCCATCTTGGATTCCCCAAGGTCTCTAGTTTTCAGAAATGCACAGGTTTGGTAGGTTTCCCTAGGTGCCGGCTGAGCTAGAGGCCAAAATCTACAGGTAGGCACTTCACAAAAATCACCTGTTTTCTTTCAAAAAATTGGATGCGTCCACGTTGCGCTTTGGGGCGTTTTCTGTCGCGGGCGCTAGGCCTACCCACACAAGTAAGGTATCATTTTTATCGGGAGACATGGGGGAACGCTGGGTGGAAGGATATTTGTGGCTCCTCTCAGATTCCAGAACTTTCTGCCACAGAAATGTGAGGAACATGTGTTTTTTTAGCCAAATTTTGAGGTTTGCAAAGGATTCTGGGTAACAGAACCTGGTCCGAGCCCCACAAGTCACCCCATCATGGATTCCCCTAGGTTTCTAGTTTTCAGAAATGCACAGGTTTGGTAGGTTTCCCTAGGTGCCGGCTGAGCTAGAAGCCAAAATCTACAGGTAGGCACTTCGCAAAAAACACCTCTGTTTTCTTTCAAAAATTTGGATGTGTCCACGTTGCGCTTTGGGGCATTTCCTGACGCGAGCGCTAGGCCTACCCACACAAGTGAGGTATCATTGTTATCGGGAGACTTGGGGGAACGCTGGGTGGAAGGAAATTTGTGGCTCCTCTCAGATTCCAGAACTTTCTGCCACAGAAATGTGAGGAACATGTGTTTTTTTAGCAAAATTTTGAGGTTTGCAAAGGATTCTGGGTAACAGAACCTGGTCCGAGCCCCACAAGTCACCCCATCTTAGATTCCCCAAGGTCTCTAGTTTTCAGAAATGCACAGGTTTGGTAGGTTTCCCTAGGTGCCGGCTGAGCTAGAGGCCAAAATCTACAGGTAGGCACTTCACAAAAATCACCTGTTTTCTTTCAAAAAATTGGATGTGTCCACGTTGCGCTTTGGGGCGTTTCCTGTCGCGGGCGCTAGGCCTACCCACACAAGTAAGGTATCATTTTTATCGGGAGACATGGGGGAACGCTAGGTGGAAGGAAATTTGTGGCTCCTCTCAGATTCCAGAACTTTCTGCCACAGAAATGTGAGGAACATGTGTTTTTTTTGCCAAATTTTGAGGTTTGCAAAGGATTCTGGGTAACAGAACCTGGTCCGAGCCCCACAAGTCACCCCATCTTGGATTCCCCTACGTTTCTAGTTTTCAGAAATGCACAGGTTTGGTAGGTTTCCCTAGGTGCCGGCTGAGTTAGAGGCCAAAATCTACAGGTAGGCACTTCGCAAAAAACACCTCTGTTTTCTTTCAAAAAATTGGATGTGTCCACGTTGCGCTTTGGGGCGTTTCCTGTCGCGGGCGCTAGGCCTACCCACACAAGTGAGGTATCATTTTTATCGGGAGACTTGGGGGAACGCTGGGTGGAAGGAAATTTGTGGCTCCTCTCAGATTCCAGAACTTTCTGCCACAGAAATGTGAGCAACATGTGTTTTTTTAGCCAAAGTTTGAGGTTTGCAAAGGATTCTGGGTAACAGAACCTGGTCCGAGCCCCACAAGTCACCCCATCATGGATTCCCCTAGGTTTCTAGTTTTCAGAAATGCACAGGTTTGGTAGGTTTCCCTAGGTGCCCGCTGAGCTAGAAGCCAAAATCTACAGGTAGGCACTTCGCAAAAAACACCTCTGTTTTCTTTCAAAAATTTGGATGTGTCCACGTTGCGCTTTGGGGCATTTCCTGTTGCGGGCGCTAGGCCTACCCACACAAGTGAGGTATCATTTTTATCGGGAGACTTGGGGGAACGCTAGGTGGAAGGTAATTTGTGGCTCCTCTCAGATTCCAGAACTTTCTGCCACAGAAATGTGAGGAACATGTGTTTTTTAGTCAAATTTTGAGGTTTGCAAAGGATTCTGGGTAACAGAACCTGGTCCGAGCCCCACAAGTCACCCCATCATGGATTCCCCTACGTTTCTAGTTTTCAGAAATGCACAGGTTTGGTAGGTTTCCCTAGGTGCCGGCTGAGCTAGAAGCCAAAATCTACAGGTAGGCACTTCGCAAAAAACACCTCTGTTTTCTTTAAAAAAATTGGATGTGTCCACGTTGCGCTTTGCGGCATTTCCTGTCGCGGGCGCTAGACCTACCCACACAAGTGAGGTATCATTTTTATCGGGAGACTTGGGGGAACGCTGAGTGGAAGGAAATTTGTGGCTTCTCTCAGATTCCAGAACTTTCTGCCACAGAAATGAGAGGAACATGTGTTTTTTAGCCATATTTTGAGGTTTGCAAAGGATTCTGGGTAACAGAACCTGGTCCGAGCCCCACAAGTCACCCCATCATGGATTCCCCTAGGTTTCTAGTTTTCAGAAATGCACAGGTTTGGTAGGTTTCCCTGGGTGCCGGCTGAGCTAGAAGCCAAAATCTACAGGTAGGCACTTTGCAAAAATCACCTCTATTTTCTTTCAAAAAATTGGATGTGTCCAAGTTGCGCTTTGGGGCATTTCCTGTCGCGGGCGCTACGCCTACCCACACAAGTGAGGTATCATTGTTATCGGGAGACTTGAGGGAACGCTGGGTGGAAGTAAATTCGTGGCTCCTCTCAGATTCCAGAACTTTCTGCCACAGAAATGTGAGGAACATGTGTTTTTTTAGCCAAATTTTGAGGTTTGCAAAGGATTCTGGGTAACAGAACCTGGTCCGAGCCCCACAAGTCACCCCATCTTGGATTCCCCTAGGTCTCTAGTTTTCAGAAATGCACAGGTTTGGTAGGTTTCCCTAGGTGCCGGCTGAGCTAGAGGACAAAATCTACAGGTAGGCACTTCACAAAAATCACCTCTGTTTTCTTTCAAAAAATTGGATGTGTCCACGTTGCGCTTTGGGGCGTTTCCTGTCGCGGGCGCTAGGCCTACCCACACAAGTGAGGTATCATTTTTATCGGGAGACTTGGGGGAACGCTGGGTGGAAGGAAATTTATGGCTCCTCTCAGATTCCAGAACTTTCTGCCACAGAAATGTGAAGAACATGTGTTTTTTTAGCCAAATTTTGAGGTTTGCAAAGGATTCTGGGTAACAGAACCTGGTCCGAGCCCCACAAGTCACCCCATCTTGGATTCCCCTAGGTCTCTAGTTTTCAGAAATGCACAGGTTTGGTAGGTTTCCCTAGGTGCCGGCTGAGCTAGAGGCCAAAATCTACAGGTAGGCACTTTGCAAAAAACACCTCTGTTTTCTTTCAAAAAATTGGATGTGTCCACATTGCGCTTTGGGGCGTTTCCTGTCGCGGGCGCTAGGCCTACCCACACAAGTGAGGTATCATTTTTATCGGGAGACTTGTCGGAACGCTGGGTGGAAGGAAATTTGTGGCTCCTCTCAGATTCCAGAACTTTCTGCCACAGAAATGTGAGGAACATGTGTTTTTTTAGCCAAAGTTTGAGGTTTGCAAAGGATTCTGGGTAACAGAACCTGGTCCGAGCCCCACAAGTCACCCCATCATGGATTCCCCTAGGTTTCTAGTTTTCAGAAATGCACAGGTTTCGTAGGTTTCCCTAGGTGCCCGCTGAGCTAGAAGCCAAAATCTACAGGTAGGCACTTCGCAAAAAACACCTCTGTTTTCTTTCAAAAATTTGGATGTGTCCACGTTGCGCTTTGGGGCATTTCCTGTTGCGGGCGCTAGGCCTACCCACACAAGTGAGGTATCATTTTTATCGGGAGACTTGGGGGAACGCTGGGTGGAAGGAAATTTGTGGCTCCTCTCAGATTCCAGAACTTTCTGCCACAGAAATGTGAGGAACATGTGTTTTTTTAGTCAAATTTTGAGGTTTGCAAAGGATTCTGGGTAACAGAACCTGGTCCGAGCCCCACAAGTCACCCCATCTTGGATTCCCCTAGGTCTCTAGTTTTCAGAAATGCACAGGTTTGGTAGGTTTCCCTAGGTGCCGGCTGAGCTAGAGGACAAAATCTACAGGTAGGCACTTCGCAAAAATCACCTCTATTTTCTTTCAAAAAATTGGATGTGTCCACGTTGCGCTTTGGGGCGTTTCCTGTCGCGGGCGCTAGACCTACCCACACAAGTGAGGTATCATTTTTGTCGGGAGACTTGGGGGAACGCTGGGTGGAAGGAAATTTGTGGCTTCTCTCAGATTCCAGAACTTTCTGCCACAGAAATGTGAGGAACATGTGTTTTTTAGCCATATTTTGAGGTTTGCAAAGGATTCTGGGTAACAGAACCTGGTCCGAACCCCACAAGTCACCCCATCATGGATTCCCCTAGGTCTCTAGTTTTCAGAAATGCACACGTTTGGTAGGTTTCCCTAGGTGCCGGCTGAGCTAGAGGCCAAAATCTACAGGTAGGCACTTCGCAAAAAACACCTGTTTTCTTTCAAAAATTTGGATGTGTCCACATTGCGCTTTGGGGCATTTCCTGTCGCGGGCGCTAGGCCTACCCACATAAGTGAGGTATCATTTCTATCAGGAGACTTGGGGGAACACTGGGTGGAAGGAAATTTGTGGCTCCTCTCAGATTCCAGAACTTTCTGCCACTGAAATGTGAGGAACATGTGTTTTTTTTGCCAAATTTTGAGGTTTGCAAAGGATTCTGGGTAACAGAACCTGGTCCGAGCCCCACAAGTCACCCCATCATGGATTCCCCTAGGTTTCTAGTTTTCAGAAATGCACAGGTTTGGTAGGTTTCCCTGGGTGCCGGCTGAGCTAGAAGCCAAAATCTACAGGTAGGCACTTCGCAAAAAACACCTCTGTTTTCTTTCAAAAATTTGGATGTGTCCACGTTGCGCTTTGGGGCATTTCCTGTCGCGGGCGCTAGGCCTACCCACACAAGTGAGGTATCATTGTTATCGGGAGACTTGGGGGAACGCTGGGTGGAAGGAAATTTGTGGCTCCTCTCAGATTCCAGAACTTTCTGCCACAGAAATGTGAGGAACATGTGTTTTTTTAGCCAAATTTTGAGGTTTGCAAAGGATTCTGGGTAACAGAACCTGGTCCGAGCCCCACAAGTCACCCCATCTTGGATTCCCCTAGGTCTCTAGTTTTCAGAAATGCACAGGTTTGGTAGGTTTCCCTAGGTGCCGGCTGAGCTAGAGGACAAAATCTACAGGTAGGCACTTCGCAAAAATCACCTCTATTTTCTTTCAAAAAATTGGATGTGTCCACGTTGCGCTTTGGGGCGTTTCCTGTCGCAGGCGCTAGGCCTACCCACACAAGTGAGGTATCATTTTTATCGTGAGACTTGGGGGAACGCTGGGTGGAAGGAAATCTGTGGCTCCTCTCAGATTCCAGAACTTTCTGCCACAGAAATGTGAGGAACATGTGTTTTTTTTTAGCCAAATTGTGATGTATGCAAAGGATTCTGGGTAACAGAACCTGGTCCGAGCCCCACAAGTCACCCCATCTTGGATTCCCCAAGGTCTCTAGTTTTCAGAAATGCACAGGTTTGGTAGGTTTCCCTAGGTGCCGGCTGAGCTAGAGGCCAAAATCTACAGGTAGGCACTTCACAAAAATCACCTGTTTTCTTTAAAAAAATTGGATGTGTCCACGTTGCGCTTTGGGGCGTTTCCTGTCGCGGGCGCTAGGCCTACCCACACAAGTGAGGTATCATTGTTATCAGGAGACTTGGGGGAACGTTGGGTGGAAGGAAATTTGTGGCTCCTCTCAGATTCCAGAACTTTCTGCCACAGAAATGTGAGGAACATGTGTTTTTTTAGCCAAATTTTGAGGTTTGCAAAGGATTCTGGGTAACAGAACCTGGTCCGAGCCCCACAAGTCACCCCATCATGGATTCCCCTAGGTTTCTAGTTTTCAGAAATGCACAGGTTTGGTAGGTTTCCCTAGGTGCCGGCTGAGCTAGAAGCCAAAATCTACAGGTAGGCACTTCGCAAAAAACACCTCTGTTTTCTTTCAAAAATTTGGATGTGTCCACGTTGCGCTTTGGGGCATTTCCTGACGCGAGCGCTAGGCCTACCCACACAAGTGAGGTATCATTGTTATCGGGAGACTTGGGGGAACGCTGGGTGGAAGGAAATTTGTGGCTCCTCTCAGATTCCAGAACTTTCTGCCACAGAAATGTGAGGAACATGTGTTTTTTTAGCAAAATTTTGAGGTTTGCAAAGGATTCTGGGTAACAGAACCTGGTCCGAGCCCCACAAGTCACCCCCTCTTAGATTCCCCAAGGTCTCTAGTTTTCAGAAATGCACAGGTTTGGTAGGTTTCCCTAGGTGCCGGCTGAGCTAGAGGCCAAAATCTACAGGTAGGCACTTCACAAAAATCACCTGTTTTCTTTCAAAAAATTGGATGTGTCCACGTTGCGCTTTGGGGCGTTTCCTGTCGCGGGCGCTAGGCCTACCCACACAAGTAAGGTATCATTTTTATCGGGAGACATGGGGGAACGCTGGGTGGAAGGAAATTTGTGGCTCCTCTCAGATTCCAGAACTTTCTGCCACAGAAATGTGAGGAACATGTGTTTTTTTAGCCAAAGTTTGAGGTTTGCAAAGGATTCTGGGTAACAGAACCTGGTCCGAGCCCCACAAGTCACCCCATCATGGATTCCCCTAGGTTTCTAGTTTTCAGAAATGCACAGGTTTCGTAGGTTTCCCTAGGTGCCCGCTGAGCTAGAAGCCAAAATCTACAGGTAGGCACTTCGCAAAAAACACCTCTGTTTTCTTTCAAAAATTTGGATGTGTCCACGTTGCGCTTTGGGGCATTTCCTGTTGCGGGCGCTAGGCCTACCCACACAAGTGAGGTATCATTTTTATCGGGAGACTTGGGGGAACGCTGGGTGGAAGGAAATTTGTGGCTCCTCTCAGATTCCAGAACTTTCTGCCACAGAAATGTGAGGAACATGTGTTTTTTTAGTCAAATTTTGAGGTTTGCAAAGGATTCTGGGTAACAGAACCTGGTCCGAGCCCCACAAGTCACCCCATCTTGGATTCCCCTAGGTCTCTAGTTTTCAGAAATGCACAGGTTTGGTAGGTTTCCCTAGGTGCCGGCTGAGCTAGAGGACAAAATCTACAGGTAGGCACTTCGCAAAAATCACCTCTATTTTCTTTCAAAAAATTGGATGTGTCCACGTTGCGCTTTGGGGCGTTTCCTGTCGCGGGCGCTAGACCTACCCACACAAGTGAGGTATCATTTTTGTCGGGAGACTTGGGGGAACGCTGGGTGGAAGGAAATTTGTGGCTTCTCTCAGATTCCAGAACTTTCTGCCACAGAAATGTGAGGAACATGTGTTTTTTAGCCATATTTTGAGGTTTGCAAAGGATTCTGGGTAACAGAACCTGGTCCGAACCCCACAAGTCACCCCATCATGGATTCCCCTAGGTCTCTAGTTTTCAGAAATGCACACGTTTGGTAGGTTTCCCTAGGTGCCGGCTGAGCTAGAGGCCAAAATCTACAGGTAGGCACTTCGCAAAAAACACCTATTTTCTTTCAAAAATTTGGATGTGTCCACATTGCGCTTTGGGGCATTTCCTGTCGCGGGCGCTAGGCCTACCCACATAAGTGAGGTATCATTTCTATCAGGAGACTTGGGGGAACACTGGGTGGAAGGAAATTTGTGGCTCCTCTCAGATTCCAGAACTTTCTGCCACAGAAATGTGAGGAACATGTGTTTTTTTAGCCAAATTTTGAGGTTTGCAAAGGATTCTGGGTAACAGAACCTGGTCCGAGCCCCACAAGTCACCCCATCATGGATTCCCCTAGTTTTCTAGTTTTCAGAAATACACAGGTTTGGTAGGTTTCCCTGGGTGCCGGCTGAGCTAGAAGCCAAAATCTACAGGTAGGCACTTCGCAAAAAACACCTCTGTTTTCTTTCAAAAATTTGGATGTGTCCACGTTGCGCTTTGGGGCATTTCCTGTCGCGGGCGCTAGGCCTACCCACACAAGTGAGGTATCATTGTTATCGGGAGACTTGGGGGAACGCTGGGTGGAAGGAAATTTGTGGCTCCTCTCAGATTCCAGAACTTTCTGCCACAGAAATGTGAGGAACATGTGTTTTTTTAGCCAAATTTTGAGGTTTGAAAGGATTCTGGGTAACAGAACCTGGTCCGAGCCCCACAAGTCACCCCATCTTGGATTCCCCTAGGTCTCTAGTTTTCAGAAATGCACAGGTTTGGTAGGTTTCCCTAGGTGCCGGCTGAGCTAGAGGACAAAATCTACAGGTAGGCACTTCGCAAAAATCACCTCTATTTTCTTTCAAAAAATTGGATGTGTCCACGTTGCGCTTTGGGGCGTTTCCTGTCGCAGGCGCTAGGCCTACCCACACAAGTGAGGTATCATTTTTATCGTGAGACTTGGGGGAACGCTGGGTGGAAGGAAATCTGTGGCTCCTCTCAGATTCCAGAACTTTCTGCCACAGAAATGTGAGGAACATGTGTTTTTTTTTAGCCAAATTGTGATGTATGCAAAGGATTCTGGGTAACAGAACCTGGTCCGAGCCCCACAAGTCACCCCATCTTGGATTCCCCAAGGTCTCTAGTTTTCAGAAATGCACAGGTTTGGTAGGTTTCCCTAGGTGCCGGCTGAGCTAGAGGCCAAAATCTACAGGTAGGCACTTCACAAAAATCACCTGTTTTCTTTAAAAAAATTGGATGTGTCCACGTTGCGCTTTGGGGCGTTTCCTGTCGCGGGCGCTAGGCCTACCCACACAAGTGAGGTATCATTGTTATCAGGAGACTTGGGGGAACGTTGGGTGGAAGGAAGTTTGTGGCTCCTCTCAGATTCCAGAACTTTCTGCCACAGAAATGTGAGGAACATGTGTTTTTTTAGCAAAATTTTGAGGTTTGCAAAGGATTCTGGGTAACAGAACCTGGTCCGAGCCCCACAAGTCACCCCCTCTTAGATTCCCCAAGGTCTCTAGTTTTCAGAAATGCACAGGTTTGGTAGGTTTCCCTAGGTGCCGGCTGAGCTAGAGGCCAAAATCTACAGGTAGGCACTTCACAAAAATCACCTGTTTTCTTTCAAAAAATTGGATGTGTCCACGTTGCGCTTTGGGGCGTTTCCTGTCGCGGGCGCTAGGCCTACCCACACAAGTAAGGTATCATTTTTATCGGGAGACATGGGGGAACGCTGGGTGGAAGGAAATTTGTGGCTCCTCTCAGATTCCAGAACTTTCTGCCACAGAAATGTGAGGAACATGTGTTTTTTTTGCCAAATTATGAGGTTTGCAAAGGATTCTGGGTAACAGAACCTGGTCCGAGCCCCACAAGTCACCCCATCTTGGATTCCCCTAGGTTTCTAGTTTTCAGAAATGCACAGGTTTGGTAGGTTTCCCTAGGTGCCGGCTGAGCTAGAGGCCAAAATCTACAGGTAAGCACTTCGCAAAAAACACCTCTGTTTTCTTTCAAAAAATTGGATGTGTCCACGTTGCGCTTTGGGGCATTTTGTGTCGCGGGCGCTAGGCCTACCCACACAAGTGAGGTATCATTTTTATCGGGAGACTTGGGGGAACGCTGGGTGGAAGGAAATTTGTGGCTCCTCTCAGATTCCAGAACTTTCTGCCACAGAAATGTGAGGAACATGTGTTTTTTTAGCCAAAGTTTGAGGTTTGCAAAGGATTCTGGGTAACAGAACCTGGTCCGAGCCCCACAAGTCACCCCATCATGGATTCCCCTAGGTTTCTAGTTTTCAGAAATGCACAGGTTTGGTAGGTTTCCCTAGGTGCCGGCTGAGCTAGAAGCCAAAATCTACAGGTAGGCACTTCGCAAAAAACACCTCTGTTTTCTTTCAAAAATTTGGAAGTGTCCACGTTGCGCTTTGGGGCATTTCCTGTCGCGGGCGCTAGGCCTACCCACACAAGTGAGGTATCATTTTTATCGGGAGACTTGGGGGAACGCTGGGTGGAAGGAAATTTGTGGCTCCTCTCAGATTCCAGAACTTTCTGCCACAGAAATGTGAGGAACATGTGTTTTTTTAGCCAAATTTTGAGGTTTGCAAAGGATTCTGGGTAACAGAACCTGGTCCGAGCCCCACAAGTCACCCCATCATGGATTCCCCTAGGTTTCTAGTTTTCAGAAATGCACAGGTTTGGTAGGTTTCCCTAGGTGCCGGCTGAGCTAGAAGCCAAAATCTACAGGTAGGCACTTCGCAAAAAACACCTCTGTTTTCTTTCAAAAAATTGGATGTGTCCAAGTTGCGCTTTGCGGCATTTCCTGTCGCGGGCGCTAGGCCTACCCACACAAGTGAGGTATCATTTTTATCGGGAGACTTGGGGGAACACTGGGTGGAAGGAAATTTGTGGCTCCTCTCAGATTCCAGAACTTTCTGCCACAGAAATGTGAGGAACATGTGTTTTTTTAGCCAAATTTTGAGGTTTGTAAAGGATTCTGGGTAACAGAACCTGGTCCGAGCCCCACAAGTCACCCCATCATGGATTCCCCTAGGTTTCTAGTTTTCAGAAATGCACAGGTTTGGTAGGTTTCCCTAGATGCCGGCTGAGCTAGAAGCCAAAATCTACAGGTAGGCACTTCGCAAATAACACCTCTGTTTTCTTTCAAAAAATTGGATGTGTCCAAGTTGCGCTTTGCGGCATTTCCTGTCGCGGGCGCTAGGCCTACCCACACAAGTGAGGTATCATTTTTATCGGGAGACTTGGGGGAACACTGGGTGGAAGGAAATTTGTGGCTCCTCTCAGATTCCAGAACTTTCTGCCACAGAAATGTGAGGAACATGTGTTTTTTTAGCCAAATTTTGAGGTTTGCAAAGGATTCTGGGTAACAGAACCTGGTCCGAGCCCCACAAGTCACCCCATCATGGATTCCCCTAGGTTTCTAGTTTTCAGAAATGCACAGGTTTGGTAGGTTTCCCTAGATGCCGGCTGAGCTAGAAGCCAAAATCTACATGTAGGCACTTCGCAAATAACACCTCTGTTTTCTTTCAAAAAATTGGATGTGTCCAAGTTGCGCTTTGCGGCATTTCCTGTCGCGGGCGCTAGGCCTACCCACACAAGTGAGGTATCATTTTTATCGTGAGCCTTGAGGGAACGCTGGGTGGAAGTAAATTTGTGGCTCCTCTCAGATTCCAGAACTTTCTGCCACAGAAATGTGAGGAACATGTGTTTTTTTAGCCAAATTTTGAGGTTTGCAAAGGATTCTGGGTAACAGAACCTGGTCCGAGCCCCACAAGTCACCCCATCTTGGATTCCCCTAGGTCTCTAGTTTTCAGAAATGCACAGGTTTGGTAGGTTTCCCTAGGTGCCGGCTGAGCTAGAGGACAAAATCTACAGGTAGGCACTTCACAAAAATCACCTCTGTTTTCTTTCAAAAAATTGGATGTGTCCACGTTGCGCTTTGGGGCGTTTCCTGTCGCGGGCGCTAGGCCTACCCACACAAGTGAGGTATCATTTTTATCGGGAGACTTGGGGGAACGCTGGGTGGAAGGAAATTTATGGGTCCTCTCAGATTCCAGAACTTTCTGCCACAGAAATGTGAAGAACATGTGTTTTTTTAGCCAAATTTTGAGGTTTGCAAAGGATTCTGGGTAACAGAACCTGGTCCGAGCCCCACAAGTCACCCCATCTTGGATTCCCCTAGGTCTCTAGTTTTCAGAAATGCACAGGTTTGGTAGGTTTCCCTAGGTGCCGGCTGAGCTAGAGGCCAAAATCTACAGGTAGGCACTTTGCAAAAAACACCTCTGTTTTCTTTCAAAAATGTGGATGTGTCCAAGTTGCGCTTTGGGGCGTTTCCTGTCGCGGGCGCTAGGCCTACCCACACAAGTGAGGTATCATTTTTATCGTGAGACTTGGGGGAACGCTGGGTGGAAGGAAATTTGTGGCTCCTCTCAGATTCCAGAACTTTCTGCCACAGAAATGTGAGGAACATGTGTTTTTTTAGCCAAATTTTGAGGTTTGCAAAGGATTCTGGGTAACAGAACCTGGTCCGAGCCCCACAAGTCACCCCATCTTGGATTCCCCTAGGTCTCTAGTTTTCAGAAATGCACAGGTTTGGTAGGTTTCCCTAGGTGCCGGCTGAGCTAGAGGACAAAATCTACAGGTAGGCACTTCACAAAAATCACCTCTGTTTTCTTTAAAAAAATTGGATGTGTCCACGTTGCGCTTTGGGGCGTTTCCTGTCGCGGGCACTAGGCCTACCCACACAAGTGAGGTATCATTTTTATCGTGAGACTTGGGGGAACGCTGGGTGGAAGGAAATTTGTGGCTCCTCTCAGATTCCAGAACTTTCTGCCACAGAAATGTGAGGAACATGTGTTTTTTTAGCTAAATTTTGAGGTTTGCAAAGGATTCTGGGTAACAGAACCTGGTCCGAGCCCCACAAGTCACCCCATCTTGGATTCCCCTAGGTCTCTAGTTTTCAGAAATGCACAGGTTTGGTAGGTTTCCCTAGGTGCCGGCTGACCTAGAGGCCAAAATCTACAGATAGGCACTTCGCAAAAAAGACCTCTATTTTCTTTCAAAAACTTGGATGTGTCCACGTTGTGCTTTGGGGCATTTCCTGTCGCGGGCGCTAGGCCTACCCACACAAGTGAGGTATCATTTTTATCGGGAGACTTGGGGGAACGCTGGGTGGAAGGAAATTTGTGGCTCCTCTCAGATTCCAGAACTTTCTGACACAGAAATGTGTGGAACATGTGTTTTTTAGCCATATTTTGAGGTTTGCAAAGGATTCTGGGTAACAGAACCTGGTCCGAACCCCACAAGTCACCCCATCATGGATTCCCCTAGGTCTCTAGTTTTCAGAAATGCACAGGTTTGGTAGGTTTCCCTAGGTGCCGGCTGAGCTAGAGGACAAAATCTACAGGTAGGCACTTCGCAAAAATCACCTCTATTTTCTTTCAAAAAATTGGATGTGTCCACGTTGCGCTTTGGGGCGTTTCCTGTCGCAGGCGCTAGGCCTACCCACACAAGTGAGGTATCATTTTTATCGTGAGACTTGGGGGAACGCTGGGTGGAAGGAAATCTGTGGCTCCTCTCAGATTCCAGAACTTTCTGCCACAGAAATGTGAGGAACATGTGTTTTTTTTTAGCCAAATTGTGATGTATGCAAAGGATTCTGGGTAACAGAACCTGGTCCGAGCCCCACAAGTCACCCCATCTTGGATTCCCCAAGGTCTCTAGTTTTCAGAAATGCACAGGTTTGGTAGGTTTCCCTAGGTGCCGGCTGAGCTAGAGGCCAAAATCTACAGGTAGGCACTTCACAAAAATCACCTGTTTTCTTTAAAAAAATTGGATGTGTCCACGTTGCGCTTTGGGGCGTTTCCTGTCGCGGGCGCTAGGCCTACCCACACAAGTGAGGTATCATTGTTATCAGGAGACTTGGGGGAACGTTGGGTGGAAGGAAATTTGTGGCTCCTCTCAGATTCCAGAACTTTCTGCCACAGAAATGTGAGGAACATGTGTTTTTTTAGCCAAATTTTGAGGTTTGCAAAGGATTCTGGGTAACAGAACCTGGTCCGAGCCCCACAAGTCACCCCATCATGGATTCCCCTAGGTTTCTAGTTTTCAGAAATGCACAGGTTTGGTAGGTTTCCCTAGGTGCCGGCTGAGCTAGAAGCCAAAATCTACAGGTAGGCACTTCGCAAAAAACACCTCTGTTTTCTTTCAAAAATTTGGATGTGTCCACGTTGCGCTTTGGGGCATTTCCTGACGCGAGCGCTAGGCCTACCCACACAAGTGAGGTATCATTGTTATCGGGAGACTTGGGGGAACGCTGGGTGGAAGGAAATTTGTGGCTCCTCTCAGATTCCAGAACTTTCTGCCACAGAAATGTGAGGAACATGTGTTTTTTTAGCAAAATTTTGAGGTTTGCAAAGGATTCTGGGTAACAGAACCTGGTCCGAGCCCCACAAGTCACCCCCTCTTAGATTCCCCAAGGTCTCTAGTTTTCAGAAATGCACAGGTTTGGTAGGTTTCCCTAGGTGCCGGCTGAGCTAGAGGCCAAAATCTACAGGTAGGCACTTCACAAAAATCACCTGTTTTCTTTCAAAAAATTGGATGTGTCCACGTTGCGCTTTGGGGCGTTTCCTGTCGAGGGCGCTAGGCCTACCCACACAAGTAAGGTATAATTTTTATCGGGAGACATGGGGGAACGCTGGGTGGAAGGAAATTTGTGGCTCCTCTCAGATTCCAGAACTTTCTGCCACAGAAATGTGAGGAACATGTGTTTTTTTTGCCAAATTATGAGGTTTGCAAAGGATTCTGGGTAACAGAACCTGGTCCGAGCCCCACAAGTCACCCCATCTTGGATTCCCCTAGGTTTCTAGTTTTCAGAAATGCACAGGTATGGTAGGTTTCCCTAGGTGCCGGCTGAGCTAGAGGCCAAAATCTACAGGTAAGCACTTCGCAAAAAACACCTCTGTTTTCTTTCAAAAAATTGGATGTGTCCACGTTGCGCTTTGGGGCATTTTGTGTCGCGGGCGCTAGGCCTACCCACACATGTGAGGTATCATTTTTATCGGGAGACTTGGGGGAACGCTGGGTGGAAGGAAATTTGTGGCTCCTCTCAGATTCCAGAACTTTCTGCCACAGAAATGTGAGGAACATGTGTTTTTAGCCAAAGTTTGAGGTTTGCAAAGGATTCTGGGTAACAGAACCTGGTCCGAGCCCCACAAGTCACCCCATCATGGATTCCCCTAGGTTTCTAGTTTTCAGAAATGCACAGGTTTGGTAGGTTTCCCTAGGTGCCGGCTGAGCTAGAAGCCAAAATCTACAGGTAGGCACTTCGCAAAAAACACCTCTGTTTTCTTTCAAAAATTTGGAAGTGTCCACGTTGCGCTTTGGGGCATTTCCTGTCGCGGGCGCTAGGCCTACCCACACAAGTGAGGTATCATTTTTATCGGGAGACTTGGGGGAATGCTGGGTGGAAGGAAATTTGTGGCTCCTCTCAGATTCCAGAACTTTCTGCCACAGAAATGTGAGGAACATGTGTTTTTTTAGCCAAATTTTGAGGTTTGCAAAGGATTCTGGGTAACAGAACCTGGTCCGAGCCCCACAAGTCACCCCATCATGGATTCCCCTAGGTTTCTAGTTTTCAGAAATGCACAGGTTTGGTAGGTTTCCCTAGGTGCCGGCTGAGCTAGAAGCCAAAATCTACAGGTAGGCACTTCGCAAAAAACACCTCTGTTTTCTTTCAAAAAATTGGATGTGTCCAAGTTGCGCTTTGCGGCATTTCCTGTCGCGGGCGCTAGGCCTACCCACACAAGTGAGGTATCATTTTTATCGGGAGACTTGGGGGAACACTGGGTGGAAGGAAATTTGTGGCTCCTCTCAGATTCCAGAACTTTCTGCCACAGAAATGTGAGGAACATGTGTTTTTTTAGCCAAATTTTGAGGTTTGCAAAGGATTCTGGGTAACAGAACCTGGTCCGAGCCCCACAAGTCACCCCATCATGGATTCCCCTAGGTTTCTAGTTTTCAGAAATGCACAGGTTTGGTAGGTTTCCCTAGATGCCGGCTGAGCTAGAAGCCAAAATCTACAGGTAGGCACTTCGCAAATAACACCTCTGTTTTCTTTAAAAAAATTGGATGTGTCCAAGTTGCGCTTTGCGGCATTTCCTGTCGCGGGCGCTAGGCCTACCCACACAAGTGAGGTATCATTTTTATCGGGAGACTTGGGGGAACGCTGGGTGGAAGGAAATTTGTGGCTCCTCTCAGATTCCAGAACTTTCTGCCACAGAAATGTGAAGAACATGTGTTTTTTTAGCCAAATTTTGAGGTTTGCAAAGGATTCTGGGTAACAGAACCTGGTCCGAGCCCCACAAGTCACCCCATCTTCGATTCCGCTAGGTCTCTAGTTTTCAGAAATGCACAGGTTTGGTAGGTTTCCCTAGGTGCCGGCTGAGCTAGAGGACAAAATCTACAGGTAGGCACTTCGCAAAAATCACCTCTATTTTCTTTCAAAAAATTGGATGTGTCCACGTTGCGCTTTGGGGCGTTTCCTGTCGCGGGCGCTAGGCCTACCCACACAAGTGAGGTATCATTTTTATCGTGAGCCTTGAGGGAACGCTGGGTGGAAGTAAATTTGTGGCTCCTCTCAGATTCCAGAACTTTCTGCCACAGAAATGTGAGGAACATGTGTTTTTTTAGCCAAATTTTGAGGTTTGCAAAGGATTCTGGGTAACAGAACCTGGTCCGAGCCCCACAAGTCACCCCATCTTGGATTCCCCTAGGTCTCTAGTTTTCAGAAATGCACAGGTTTGGTAGGTTTCCCTAGGTGCCGGCTGAGCTAGAGGACAAAATCTACAGGTAGGCACTTCAAAAAATCACCTCTGTTTTCTTTCAAAAAATTGGATGTGTCCACGTTGCGCTTTGGGGCGTTTCCTGTCGCGGGCGCTAGGCCTACCCACACAAGTGAGGTATCATTTTTATCGGGAGACTTGGGGGAACGCTGGGTGGAAGGAAATTTATGGGTCCTCTCAGATTCCAGAACTTTCTGCCACAGAAATGTGAAGAACATGTGTTTTTTTAGCCAAATTTTGAGGTTTGCAAAGGATTCTGGGTAACAGAACCTGGTCCGAGCCCCACAAGTCACCCCCTCTTGGATTCCCCTAGGTCTCTAGTTTTCAGAAATGCACAGGTTTGGTAGGTTTCCCTAGGTGCCGGCTGAGCTAGAGGCCAAAATCTACAGGTAGGCACTTTGCAAAAAACACCTCTGTTTTCTTTCAAAAATGTGGATGTGTCCACGTTGCGCTTTGGGGCGTTTCCTGTCGCGGGCGCTAGGCCTACCCACACAAGTGAGGTATCATTTTTATCGGGAGACTTGGGGGAACACTGGGTGGAAGGAAATTTGTGGCTCCTCTCAGATTCCAGAACTTTCTGCCACAGAAATGTGAGGAACATGTGTTTTTTTAGCCAAATTTTGAGGTTTGCAAAGGATTCTGGGTAACAGAACCTGGTCCGAGCCCCACAAGTCACCCCATCATGGATTCCCCTAGGTTTCTAGTTTTCAGAAATGCACAGGTTTGGTAGGTTTCCCTAGGTGCCGGCTGAGCTAGAAGCCAAAATCTACAGGTAGGCACTTCGCAAAAAACACCTCTGTTTTCTTTCAAAAAATTGGATGTGTCCAAGTTGCGCTTTGCGGCATTTCCTGTCGCGGGCGCTAGGCCTACCCACACAAGTGAGGTATCATTTTTATCGGGAGACTTGGGGGAACACTGGGTGTAAGGAAATTTGTGGCTCCTCTCAGATTCCAGAACTTTCTGCCACAGAAATGTGAGGAACATGTGTTTTTTTAGCCAAATTTTGAGGTTTGCAAAGGATTCTGGGTAACAGAACCTGGTCCGAGCCCCACAAGTCACCCCATCATGGATTCCCCTAGGTTTCTAGTTTTCAGAAATGCACAGGTTTGGTAGGTTTCCCTAGATGCCGGCTGAGCTAGAAGCCAAAATCTACAGGTAGGCACTTCGCAAATAACACCTCTGTTTTCTTTAAAAAAATTGGATGTGTCCAAGTTGCGCTTTGCGGCATTTCCTGTCGCGGGCGCTAGGCCTACCCACACAAGTGAGGTATCATTTTTATCGGGAGACTTGGGGGAACGCTGGGTGGAAGGAAATTTGTGGCTCCTCTCAGATTCCAGAACTTTCTGCCACAGAAATGTGAAGAACATGTGTTTTTTTAGCCAAATTTTGAGGTTTGCAAAGGATTCTGGGTAACAGAACCTGGTCCGAGCCCCACAAGTCACCCCATCTTCGATTCCGCTAGGTCTCTAGTTTTCAGAAATGCACAGGTTTGGTAGGTTTCCCTAGGTGCCGGCTGAGCTAGAGGACAAAATCTACAGGTAGGCACTTCGCAAAAATCACCTCTATTTTCTTTCAAAAAATTGGATGTGTCCACGTTGCGCTTTGGGGCGTTTCCTGTCGCGGGCGCTAGGCCTACCCACACAAGTGAGGTATCATTTTTATCGTGAGCCTTGAGGGAACGCTGGGTGGAAGTAAATTTGTGGCTCCTCTCAGATTCCAGAACTTTCTGCCACAGAAATGTGAGGAACATGTGTTTTTTTAGCCAAATTTTGAGGTTTGCAAAGGATTCTGGGTAACAGAACCTGGTCCGAGCCCCACAAGTCACCCCATCTTGGATTCCCCTAGGTCTCTAGTTTTCAGAAATGCACAGGTTTGGTAGGTTTCCCTAGGTGCGGGCTGAGCTAGAGGACAAAATCTACAGGTAGGCACTTCAAAAAATCACCTCTGTTTTCTTTCAAAAAATTGGATGTGTCCACGTTGCGCTTTGGGGCGTTTCCTGTCGCGGGCGCTAGGCCTACCCACACAAGTGAGGTATCATTTTTATCGGGAGACTTGGGGGAACGCTGGGTGGAAGGAAATTTATGGGTCCTCTCAGATTCCAGAACTTTCTGCCACAGAAATGTGAAGAACATGTGTTTTTTTAGCCAAATTTTGAGGTTTGCAAAGGATTCTGGGTAACAGAACCTGGTCCGAGCCCCACAAGTCACCCCCTCTTGGATTCCCCTAGGTCTCTAGTTTTCAGAAATGCACAGGTTTGGTAGGTTTCCCTAGGTGCCGGCTGAGCTAGAGGCCAAAATCTACAGGTAGGCACTTTGCAAAAAACACCTCTGTTTTCTTTCAAAAATGTGGATGTGTCCACGTTGCGCTTTGGGGCGTTTCCTGTCGCGGGCGCTAGGCCTACCCACACAAGTGAGGTATCATTTTTATCGTGAGACTTGGGGGAACGCTGGGTGGAAGGAAATTTGTGGCTCCTCTCAGATTCCAGAACTTTCTGCCACAGAAATGTGAGGAACATGTGTTTTTTTAGCCAAATTTTGAGGTTTGCAAAGGATTCTGGGTAACAGAACCTGGTCCGAGCCCCACAGGTCACCCCATCTTGGATTCCCCTAGGTCTCTAGTTTTCAGAAATGCACAGGTTTGGTAGGTTTCCCTAGGTGCCGGCTGAGCTAGAGGACAAAATCTACAGGTAGGCACTTCACAAAAATCACCTCTGTTTTCTTTCAAAAAATTGGATGTGTCCACGTTGCGCTTTGGGGCGTTTCCTGTCGCGGGCACTCGGCCTACCCACACAAGTGAGGTATCATTTTTATCGTGAGACTTGGGGGAACGCTGGGTGGAAGGAAATTTGTGGCTCCTCTCAGATTCCAGAACTTTCTGCCACAGAAATGTGAGGAACATGTGTTTTTTTAGCCAAATTTTGAGGTTTGCAAAGGATTCTGGGTAACAGAACCTGGTCCGAGCCCCACAAGTCACCCCATCTTGGATTCCCCTAGGTCTCTAGTTTTCAGAAATGCACAGGTTTGGTAGGTTTCCCTAGGTGCCGGCTGACCTAGAGGCCAAAATCTACAGATAGGCACTTCGCAAAAAAGACCTCTATTTTCTTTCAAAAACTTGGATGTGTCCACGTTGTGCTTTGGGGCATTTCCTGTCGCGGGCGCTAGGCCTACCCACACAAGTGAGGTATCATTTTTATCGGGAGACTTGGGGGAACGCTGGGTGGAAGGAAATTTGTGGCTCCTCTCAGATTCCAGAACTTTCTGCCACAGAAATGTGAGGAACATGCGTCTTTTTAGCCAAATTTTGAGGTTTGCAAAGGATTCTGGGTAACAGAACCTGGTCCGAGCCCCACAAGTCACCCCATCTTGGATTCCCCTAGGTCTCTAGTTTTCAGAGATGCACAGGTTTGGTAGGTTTCCCTAGGTGCCGGCTGAGCTAGAGGACAAAATCTACAGGTAGGCACTTTGCAAAAAACAACTCTGTTTTCTTTAAAAAAATTGGATGTGTCCATGTTGCGCTTTGGGGCGTTTCCTGTCGCGGGCGCTAGGCCTACCCACACAAGTGAGGTATCATTTTTATCGGGAGACTTCGGGGAACGCTGGGTGGAAGGAAATTTGTGGCTCCTCTCAGATTACAGAACTTTCTGCCACAGAAATATGAGGAACATGTGTTTTTTTAGCCAAATTTTGAGGTTTGCAAAGGATTCTGGGTAACAGAACCTGGTCCGAGCCCCTCAAGTCACCCCATCTTAGATTCCCCTAGGTCTCTAGTTTTCAGAAATGCACAGGTTTGGTAGGTTTCCCAAGGTGCCGGCTGAGCTAGAGGCCAAAATCTACAGGTAGGCACTTTGCAAAAAACACCTCTGTTTTCTTTCAAAAATGTGGATGTGTCCACGCTGCGCTTTGGGGCGTTTCCTGTCGCGGGCGCTAGGCCTACCCACACAAGTGAGGTATCATTTTTATCGGGAGACTTGGGGGAACGCTGGGTGGAAGGAAATTCGTGGCTCCTCTCAGATTCCAGAACTTTCTGCCACAGAAATGTGAGCAACATGTGTTTTTTTAGCCAAATTGTGAGGTTTGCAAAGGATTCTGGGTAACAGAACCTGGTCCGAGCCCCAGAAGTCACCCCATCATGGATTCCCCTAGGTTTCTAGTTTTCAGAAATGCACAGGTTTGGTAGGTTTCCCTAGGTGCCGGCTGAGCTAGAAGCCAAAATCTACAGGTAGGCACTTCGCAAAAAACACCTCTGTTTTCTTTCAAAAATTTGGATGTGTCCACGTTGCGCTTTGGGGCATTTCCTTTCGCGGGCGGTAGGCCTACCCACACAGGTGAGGTATCATTTTTATCGGGAGACTTGGGGGAACGCTGGGTGGAAGGAAATTTGTGGCTCCCCTCAGATTCCAGAACTTTCTGCCACAGAAATGTGAGGAACATGTGTTTTTTAGCCAAATTTTGAGGTTTGCAAAGGATTCTGGGTAACAGAACCTGGTCCGAGCCCCACAAATCACCCCATCTTGGATTCCCCTAGGTCTCTAGTTTTCAGAAATGCACAGGTTTGGTAGGTTTCCCTAGGTGCCGGCTGAGTTAGAGGACAAAATCTACAGGTAGGCACTTCGCAAAAATCACCTTTATTTTCTTTCAAAAAATTGGATGTGTCCACGTTGCGCTTTGGGGCGTTTCCTGTCGCGGGCGCTAGGCCTACCCACACAAGTGAGGTATCATTTTTATCATGAGACTTGGGGGAACGCTGGGTGGAAGGAAATTTGTGGCTCCTCTCAGATTCCAGAACTTTCTGCCACAGAAATGTGAGGAACATGTTTTAGCCAAATTGTGAGGTTTGCAAAGTATTGTGGGTAACAGAACCTGGTCCGAGCCCCACAAGACACCCCATCTTGGATTCCCCTAGGTCTCTAGTTTTCAGAAATGCACAGGTTTGGTAGGTTTCCCTAGGTGCCGGCTGAGCTAGAGGACAAAATCTACAGGTAGGCACTTCACAAAAATCACCTCTGTTTTCTTTAAAAAAATTGGATGTGTCCACGTTGCTCTTTGGGGCGTTTCCTGTCGCGGGCGCTAGGCCTACCCACACAAGTGAGGTATCATTTTTATCGGGAGACTTGGGGGAACGCTGGGTCGAAGGAAATTTGTGGCACCTCTCAGATTCCAGGACTTTCTGCCACAGAAATGTGAGGAACATGTGTTTTTTTTGCCAAATTTTGAGGTTTGCAAAGGATTCTGGGTAACAGAACCTGGTCCGAGCCCCACAAGTCACTCCATCTTGGATTCCCCTAGGTCTCTAGTTTTCAGAAATGCACAGGTTTTGTAGGTTTCCCTAGGTGCCGGCTGAGCTAGAGGCCAAAATCTACAGGTAGGCACTTCGCAAAAACACCTCTGTTTTCTTTAAAAAAATTGGATGTGTCCACGTTGCACTTTGGGGCGTTTCCTGTCGCGGGCGCTAGGCCTACCCACACAAGTGAGGAATAATTTTTATTGGGAGACTTGGGGGAACGCTGGGTGGAAGGAAATTTGTGGCTCCTCTCAGATTCCAGAACTTTCTGCCACAGAAATGTGAGGAACTTGTGTTTTTTTAGCCAAATTTTGAGGTTTGCAAAGGATTCTGGGTAACAGAACCTGGTCCGAGCCCCACAAGTCACCCCATCTTGGATTCCCCAAGGTCTCTAGTTTTCAGAAATGCACAGGTTTGGTAGGTTTCCCTAGGTGCCGGCTGAGCTAGAGGACAAAATCTACAGGTAGGCACTTCACAAAAATCACCTCTATTTTCTTTAAAAAAATTGGATGTGTCCACGTTGCGCTTTGGGGCGTTTCCTGTCGCAGGCGCTAGGCCTACCCACACCAGTGAGGTATCATTTTTATCGTGAGACTTGGGGGAACGCTGGGTGGAAGGAAATTTGTGGCTCCTCTCAGATTCCAGAACTTTCTGCCACAGAAATGTGAGGAACATGTGTTTTTTTAGCCAAATTTTGAGGTTTGCAAAGGATTCTGGGTAACAGAACCTGGTCCGAGCCCCACAAGTTACCCCATCTTGGATTCCCCTAGGTCTCTAGTTTTCAGAAATGCACAGGTTTGGTAGGTTTCCCTAGGTGCCGGCTGAGCTAGAGGACAAAATCTACAGGTAGGCACTTCGCAAAAATCACCTTTATTTTCTTTCAAAAAATTGGATGTGTCCACGTTGCGCTTTGGG
Organism: Pleurodeles waltl; assembly: GCF_031143425.1. Lineage (NCBI taxonomy): Eukaryota > Metazoa > Chordata > Amphibia > Caudata > Salamandridae > Pleurodeles > Pleurodeles waltl. The sequence continues at coordinate 1,005,831,953 of NC_090443.1, read as the reverse complement.
GCGTTTCCTGTCGCGGGCGCTAGGCCTACCCACACAAGTGAGGTATCATTTTTATCGTGAGACTTGGGGGAACGCTGGGTGGAAGGAAATTTGTGGCTCCTCTCAGATTCCAGAACTTTCTGCCACAGAAATGTGAGGAACATGCGTCTTTTTAGCCAAATTTTGAGGTTTGCAAAGGATTCTGGGTAACAGAACCTGGTCCGAGCCCCACAAGTCACCCCATCTTGGATTCCCCTAGGTCTCTAGTTTTCAGAAATGCACAGGTTTGGTAGGTTTCCCTAGGTGCCGGCTGAGCTAGAGGACAAAATCTACAGGTAGGCACATCGCAAAAATCACCTCTATTTTCTTTCAAAAAATTGGATGTGTCCACGTTGCGCTTTGGGGCGTTTCCTGTCGCGGGCGCTAGACCTACCCACACAAGTGAGGTATCATTTTTATCGGGAGACTTGGGGGAACGCTGGGTGGAAGGAAATTTGTGGCTCCTCTCAGATTCCAGAACTTTCTGCCACAGAAATGTGAGGAACATGTGTTTTTTTAGCCAAATTTTGAGGTTTGCAAAGGATTCTGGGTAACAGAACCTGGTCCGAGCCCCACAAGTCACCCCATCTTGGATTCCCCTAGGTCTCTAGTTTTCAGAAATGCACAGGTTTGGTAGGTTTCCCTAGGTGCCGGCTGAGCTAGAGGACAAAATCTACAGGTAGGCACTTCACAAAAATCACCTCTGTTTTCTTTAAAAAAATTGGATGTGTCCACGTTGCGCTTTGGGGCGTTTCCTGTCGCGGGCACTAGGCCTACCCACACAAGTGAGGTATCATTTTTATCGTGAGACTTGGGGGAACGCTGGGTGGAAGGAAATTTGTGGCTCCTCTCAGATTCCAGAACTTTCTGCCACAGAAATGTGAGGAACATGTGTTTTTTTAGCTAAATTTTGAGGTTTGCAAAGGATTCTGGGTAACAGAACCTGGTCCGAGCCCCACAAGTCACCCCATCTTGGATTCCCCTAGGTCTCTAGTTTTCAGAAATGCACAGGTTTGGTAGGTTTCCCTAGGTGCCGGCTGACCTAGAGGCCAAAATCTACAGATAGGCACTTCGCAAAAAAGACCTCTATTTTCTTTCAAAAACTTGGATGTGTCCACGTTGTGCTTTGGGGCATTTCCTGTCGCGGGCGCTAGGCCTACCCACACAAGTGAGGTATCATTTTTATCGGGAGACTTGGGGGAACGCTGGGTGGAAGGAAATTTGTGGCTCCTCTCAGATTCCAGAACTTTCTGACACAGAAATGTGTGGAACATGTGTTTTTTAGCCATATTTTGAGGTTTGCAAAGGATTCTGGGTAACAGAACCTGGTCCGAACCCCACAAGTCACCCCATCATGGATTCCCCTAGGTCTCTAGTTTTCAGAAATGCACAGGTTTGGTAGGTTTCCCTAGGTGCCGGCTGAGCTAGAGGACAAAATCTACAGGTAGGCACTTCGCAAAAATCACCTCTATTTTCTTTCAAAAAATTGGATGTGTCCACGTTGCGCTTTGGGGCGTTTCCTGTCGCAGGCGCTAGGCCTACCCACACAAGTGAGGTATCATTTTTATCGTGAGACTTGGGGGAACGCTGGGTGGAAGGAAATCTGTGGCTCCTCTCAGATTCCAGAACTTTCTGCCACAGAAATGTGAGGAACATGTGTTTTTTTTTAGCCAAATTGTGATGTATGCAAAGGATTCTGGGTAACAGAACCTGGTCCGAGCCCCACAAGTCACCCCATCTTGGATTCCCCAAGGTCTCTAGTTTTCAGAAATGCACAGGTTTGGTAGGTTTCCCTAGGTGCCGGCTGAGCTAGAGGCCAAAATCTACAGGTAGGCACTTCACAAAAATCACCTGTTTTCTTTAAAAAAATTGGATGTGTCCACGTTGCGCTTTGGGGCGTTTCCTGTCGCGGGCGCTAGGCCTACCCACACAAGTGAGGTATCATTGTTATCAGGAGACTTGGGGGAACGTTGGGTGGAAGGAAATTTGTGGCTCCTCTCAGATTCCAGAACTTTCTGCCACAGAAATGTGAGGAACATGTGTTTTTTTAGCCAAATTTTGAGGTTTGCAAAGGATTCTGGGTAACAGAACCTGGTCCGAGCCCCACAAGTCACCCCATCATGGATTCCCCTAGGTTTCTAGTTTTCAGAAATGCACAGGTTTGGTAGGTTTCCCTAGGTGCCGGCTGAGCTAGAAGCCAAAATCTACAGGTAGGCACTTCGCAAAAAACACCTCTGTTTTCTTTCAAAAATTTGGATGTGTCCACGTTGCGCTTTGGGGCATTTCCTGACGCGAGCGCTAGGCCTACCCACACAAGTGAGGTATCATTGTTATCGGGAGACTTGGGGGAACGCTGGGTGGAAGGAAATTTGTGGCTCCTCTCAGATTCCAGAACTTTCTGCCACAGAAATGTGAGGAACATGTGTTTTTTTAGCAAAATTTTGAGGTTTGCAAAGGATCCTGGGTAACAGAACCTGGTCCGAGCCCCACAAGTCACCCCCTCTTAGATTCCCCAAGGTCTCTAGTTTTCAGAAATGCACAGGTTTGGTAGGTTTCCCTAGGTGCCGGCTGAGCTAGAGGCCAAAATCTACAGGTAGGCACTTCACAAAAATCACCTGTTTTCTTTCAAAAAATTGGATGTGTCCACGTTGCGCTTTGGGGCGTTTCCTGTCGAGGGCGCTAGGCCTACCCACACAAGTAAGGTATAATTTTTATCGGGAGACATGGGGGAACGCTGGGTGGAAGGAAATTTGTGGCTCCTCTCAGATTCCAGAACTTTCTGCCACAGAAATGTGAGGAACATGTGTTTTTTTTGCCAAATTATGAGGTTTGCAAAGGATTCTGGGTAACAGAACCTGGTCCGAGCCCCACAAGTCACCCCATCTTGGATTCCCCTAGGTTTCTAGTTTTCAGAAATGCACAGGTATGGTAGGTTTCCCTAGGTGCCGGCTGAGCTAGAGGCCAAAATCTACAGGTAAGCACTTCGCAAAAAACACCTCTGTTTTCTTTCAAAAAATTGGATGTGTCCACGTTGCGCTTTGGGGCATTTTGTGTCGCGGGCGCTAGGCCTACCCACACATGTGAGGTATCATTTTTATCGGGAGACTTGGGGGAACGCTGGGTGGAAGGAAATTTGTGGCTCCTCTCAGATTCCAGAACTTTCTGCCACAGAAATGTGAGGAACATGTGTTTTTAGCCAAAGTTTGAGGTTTGCAAAGGATTCTGGGTAACAGAACCTGGTCCGAGCCCCACAAGTCACCCCATCATGGATTCCCCTAGGTTTCTAGTTTTCAGAAATGCACAGGTTTGGTAGGTTTCCCTAGGTGCCGGCTGAGCTAGAAGCCAAAATCTACAGGTAGGCACTTCGCAAAAAACACCTCTGTTTTCTTTCAAAAATTTGGAAGTGTCCACGTTGCGCTTTGGGGCATTTCCTGTCGCGGGCGCTAGGCCTACCCACACAAGTGAGGTATCATTTTTATCGGGAGACTTGGGGGAATGCTGGGTGGAAGGAAATTTGTGGCTCCTCTCAGATTCCAGAACTTTCTGCCACAGAAATGTGAGGAACATGTGTTTTTTTAGCCAAATTTTGAGGTTTGCAAAGGATTCTGGGTAACAGAACCTGGTCCGAGCCCCACAAGTCACCCCATCATGGATTCCCCTAGGTTTCTAGTTTTCAGAAATGCACAGGTTTGGTAGGTTTCCCTAGGTGCCGGCTGAGCTAGAAGCCAAAATCTACAGGTAGGCACTTCGCAAAAAACACCTCTGTTTTCTTTCAAAAAATTGGATGTGTCCAAGTTGCGCTTTGCGGCATTTCCTGTCGCGGGCGCTAGGCCTACCCACACAAGTGAGGTATCATTTTTATCGGGAGACTTGGGGGAACACTGGGTGGAAGGAAATTTGTGGCTCCTCTCAGATTCCAGAACTTTCTGCCACAGAAATGTGAGGAACATGTGTTTTTTTAGCCAAATTTTGAGGTTTGCAAAGGATTCTGGGTAACAGAACCTGGTCCGAGCCCCACAAGTCACCCCATCATGGATTCCCCTAGGTTTCTAGTTTTCAGAAATGCACAGGTTTGGTAGGTTTCCCTAGATGCCGGCTGAGCTAGAAGCCAAAATCTACAGGTAGGCACTTCGCAAATAACACCTCTGTTTTCTTTAAAAAAATTGGATGTGTCCAAGTTGCGCTTTGCGGCATTTCCTGTCGCGGGCGCTAGGCCTACCCACACAAGTGAGGTATCATTTTTATCGGGAGACTTGGGGGAACGCTGGGTGGAAGGAAATTTGTGGCTCCTCTCAGATTCCAGAACTTTCTGCCACAGAAATGTGAAGAACATGTGTTTTTTTAGCCAAATTTTGAGGTTTGCAAAGGATTCTGGGTAACAGAACCTGGTCCGAGCCCCACAAGTCACCCCATCTTCGATTCCGCTAGGTCTCTAGTTTTCAGAAATGCACAGGTTTGGTAGGTTTCCCTAGGTGCCGGCTGAGCTAGAGGACAAAATCTACAGGTAGGCACTTCGCAAAAATCACCTCTATTTTCTTTCAAAAAATTGGATGTGTCCACGTTGCGCTTTGGGGCGTTTCCTGTCGCGGGCGCTAGGCCTACCCACACAAGTGAGGTATCATTTTTATCGTGAGCCTTGAGGGAACGCTGGGTGGAAGTAAATTTGTGGCTCCTCTCAGATTCCAGAACTTTCTGCCACAGAAATGTGAGGAACATGTGTTTTTTTAGCCAAATTTTGAGGTTTGCAAAGGATTCTGGGTAACAGAACCTGGTCCGAGCCCCACAAGTCACCCCATCTTGGATTCCCCTAGGTCTCTAGTTTTCAGAAATGCACAGGTTTGGTAGGTTTCCCTAGGTGCCGGCTGAGCTAGAGGACAAAATCTACAGGTAGGCACTTCAAAAAATCACCTCTGTTTTCTTTCAAAAAATTGGATGTGTCCACGTTGCGCTTTGGGGCGTTTCCTGTCGCGGGCGCTAGGCCTACCCACACAAGTGAGGTATCATTTTTATCGGGAGACTTGGGGGAACGCTGGGTGGAAGGAAATTTATGGGTCCTCTCAGATTCCAGAACTTTCTGCCACAGAAATGTGAAGAACATGTGTTTTTTTAGCCAAATTTTGAGGTTTGCAAAGGATTCTGGGTAACAGAACCTGGTCCGAGCCCCACAAGTCACCCCCTCTTGGATTCCCCTAGGTCTCTAGTTTTCAGAAATGCACAGGTTTGGTAGGTTTCCCTAGGTGCCGGCTGAGCTAGAGGCCAAAATCTACAGGTAGGCACTTTGCAAAAAACACCTCTGTTTTCTTTCAAAAATGTGGATGTGTCCACGTTGCGCTTTGGGGCGTTTCCTGTCGCGGGCGCTAGGCCTACCCACACAAGTGAGGTATCATTTTTATCGGGAGACTTGGGGGAACACTGGGTGGAAGGAAATTTGTGGCTCCTCTCAGATTCCAGAACTTTCTGCCACAGAAATGTGAGGAACATGTGTTTTTTTAGCCAAATTTTGAGGTTTGCAAAGGATTCTGGGTAACAGAACCTGGTCCGAGCCCCACAAGTCACCCCATCATGGATTCCCCTAGGTTTCTAGTTTTCAGAAATGCACAGGTTTGGTAGGTTTCCCTAGGTGCCGGCTGAGCTAGAAGCCAAAATCTACAGGTAGGCACTTCGCAAAAAACACCTCTGTTTTCTTTCAAAAAATTGGATGTGTCCAAGTTGCGCTTTGCGGCATTTCCTGTCGCGGGCGCTAGGCCTACCCACACAAGTGAGGTATCATTTTTATCGGGAGACTTGGGGGAACACTGGGTGGAAGGAAATTTGTGGCTCCTCTCAGATTCCAGAACTTTCTGCCACAGAAATGTGAGGAACATGTGTTTTTTTAGCCAAATTTTGAGGTTTGCAAAGGATTCTGGGTAACAGAACCTGGTCCGAGCCCCACAAGTCACCCCATCATGGATTCCCCTAGGTTTCTAGTTTTCAGAAATGCACAGGTTTGGTAGGTTTCCCTAGATGCCGGCTGAGCTAGAAGCCAAAATCTACAGGTAGGCACTTCGCAAATAACACCTCTGTTTTCTTTAAAAAAATTGGATGTGTCCAAGTTGCGCTTTGCGGCATTTCCTGTCGCGGGCGCTAGGCCTACCCACACAAGTGAGGTATCATTTTTATCGGGAGACTTGGGGGAACGCTGGGTGGAAGGAAATTTGTGGCTCCTCTCAGATTCCAGAACTTTCTGCCACAGAAATGTGAAGAACATGTGTTTTTTTAGCCAAATTTTGAGGTTTGCAAAGGATTCTGGGTAACAGAACCTGGTCCGAGCCCCACAAGTCACCCCATCTTCGATTCCGCTAGGTCTCTAGTTTTCAGAAATGCACAGGTTTGGTAGGTTTCCCTAGGTGCCGGCTGAGCTAGAGGACAAAATCTACAGGTAGGCACTTCGCAAAAATCACCTCTATTTTCTTTCAAAAAATTGGATGTGTCCACGTTGCGCTTTGGGGCGTTTCCTGTCGCGGGCGCTAGGCCTACCCACACAAGTGAGGTATCATTTTTATCGTGAGCCTTGAGGGAACGCTGGGTGGAAGTAAATTTGTGGCTCCTCTCAGATTCCAGAACTTTCTGCCACAGAAATGTGAGGAACATGTGTTTTTTTAGCCAAATTTTGAGGTTTGCAAAGGATTCTGGGTAACAGAACCTGGTCCGAGCCCCACAAGTCACCCCATCTTGGATTCCCCTAGGTCTCTAGTTTTCAGAAATGCACAGGTTTGGTAGGTTTCCCTAGGTGCGGGCTGAGCTAGAGGACAAAATCTACAGGTAGGCACTTCAAAAAATCACCTCTGTTTTCTTTCAAAAAATTGGATGTGTCCACGTTGCGCTTTGGGGCGTTTCCTGTCGCGGGCGCTAGGCCTACCCACACAAGTGAGGTATCATTTTTATCGGGAGACTTGGGGGAACGCTGGGTGGAAGGAAATTTATGGGTCCTCTCAGATTCCAGAACTTTCTGCCACAGAAATGTGAAGAACATGTGTTTTTTTAGCCAAATTTTGAGGTTTGCAAAGGATTCTGGGTAACAGAACCTGGTCCGAGCCCCACAAGTCACCCCCTCTTGGATTCCCCTAGGTCTCTAGTTTTCAGAAATGCACAGGTTTGGTAGGTTTCCCTAGGTGCCGGCTGAGCTAGAGGCCAAAATCTACAGGTAGGCACTTTGCAAAAAACACCTCTGTTTTCTTTCAAAAATGTGGATGTGTCCACGTTGCGCTTTGGGGCGTTTCCTGTCGCGGGCGCTAGGCCTACCCACACAAGTGAGGTATCATTTTTATCGTGAGACTTGGGGGAACGCTGGGTGGAAGGAAATTTGTGGCTCCTCTCAGATTCCAGAACTTTCTGCCACAGAAATGTGAGGAACATGTGTTTTTTTAGCCAAATTTTGAGGTTTGCAAAGGATTCTGGGTAACAGAACCTGGTCCGAGCCCCACAGGTCACCCCATCTTGGATTCCCCTAGGTCTCTAGTTTTCAGAAATGCACAGGTTTGGTAGGTTTCCCTAGGTGCCGGCTGAGCTAGAGGACAAAATCTACAGGTAGGCACTTCACAAAAATCACCTCTGTTTTCTTTCAAAAAATTGGATGTGTCCACGTTGCGCTTTGGGGCGTTTCCTGTCGCGGGCACTCGGCCTACCCACACAAGTGAGGTATCATTTTTATCGTGAGACTTGGGGGAACGCTGGGTGGAAGGAAATTTGTGGCTCCTCTCAGATTCCAGAACTTTCTGCCACAGAAATGTGAGGAACATGTGTTTTTTTAGCCAAATTTTGAGGTTTGCAAAGGATTCTGGGTAACAGAACCTGGTCCGAGCCCCACAAGTCACCCCATCTTGGATTCCCCTAGGTCTCTAGTTTTCAGAAATGCACAGGTTTGGTAGGTTTCCCTAGGTGCCGGCTGACCTAGAGGCCAAAATCTACAGATAGGCACTTCGCAAAAAAGACCTCTATTTTCTTTCAAAAACTTGGATGTGTCCACGTTGTGCTTTGGGGCATTTCCTGTCGCGGGCGCTAGGCCTACCCACACAAGTGAGGTATCATTTTTATCGGGAGACTTGGGGGAACGCTGGGTGGAAGGAAATTTGTGGCTCCTCTCAGATTCCAGAACTTTCTGCCACAGAAATGAGTGGAACATGTGTTTTTTTAGCCAAATTTTGAGGTTTGCAAAGGATTCTGGGTAACAGAACCTCGTCCGAGCCCCACAAGTCACCCCATCTTGGATTCCCCTAGGTCTCTAGTTTTCAGAAATGCACAGGTTTGGAAGGTTTCCCTAGGTGCCGGCTGAGCTAGAGGCCAAAATGACAGGTAGGCACTTCGCAAAAAACACCTCTGTTTTCTTTCAAAAAATTGGATGTGTCCACGTTGCGCTTTGGGGCGTTTCCTGTCGCGGGCGCTAGGCCTACCCACACAAGTGAGGTATCATTTTTATCGGGAGACTTGGGGGAACGCTGGGAGGAAGGAAATTTGTGGCTCCTCTCAGATTCCAGAACTTTCTGCCACAGAAATGTGAGGAACATGCGTTTTTTTAGCCAAATTTTGAGGTTTGCAAAGGATTCTGGGTAACAGAACCTGGTCCGAGCCCCACAAGTCACCCCATCTTGGATTCCCCTAGGTCTCTAGTTTTCAGAGATGCACAGGTTTGGTAGGTTTCCCTAGGTGCCGGCTGAGCTAGAGGACAAAATCTACAGGTAGGCACTTTGCAAAAAACAACTCTGTTTTCTTTAAAAAAATTGGATGTGTCCATGTTGCGCTTTGGGGCGTTTCCTGTCGCGGGCGCTAGGCCTACCCACACAAGTGAGGTATCATTTTTATCGGGAGACTTCGGGGAACGCTGGGTGGAAGGAAATTTGTGGCTCCTCTCAGATTACAGAACTTTCTGCCACAGAAATATGAGGAACATGTGTTTTTTTAGCCAAATTTTGAGGTTTGCAAAGGATTCTGGGTAACAGAACCTGGTCCGAGCCCCTCAAGTCACCCCATCTTAGATTCCCCTAGGTCTCTAGTTTTCAGAAATGCACAGGTTTGGTAGGTTTCCCAAGGTGCCGGCTGAGCTAGAGGCCAAAATCTACAGGTAGGCACTTTGCAAAAAACACCTCTGTTTTCTTTCAAAAATGTGGATGTGTCCACGCTGCGCTTTGGGGCGTTTCCTGTCGCGGGCGCTAGGCCTACCCACACAAGTGAGGTATCATTTTTATCGGGAGACTTGGGGGAACGCTGGGTGGAAGGAAATTCGTGGCTCCTCTCAGATTCCAGAACTTTCTGCCACAGAAATGTGAGCAACATGTGTTTTTTTAGCCAAATTGTGAGGTTTGCAAAGGATTCTGGGTAACAGAACCTGGTCCGAGCCCCAGAAGTCACCCCATCATGGATTCCCCTAGGTTTCTAGTTTTCAGAAATGCACAGGTTTGGTAGGTTTCCCTAGGTGCCGGCTGAGCTAGAAGCCAAAATCTACAGGTAGGCACTTCGCAAAAAACACCTCTGTTTTCTTTCAAAAATTTGGATGTGTCCACGTTGCGCTTTGGGGCATTTCCTTTCGCGGGCGGTAGGCCTACCCACACAGGTGAGGTATCATTTTTATCGGAAGACTTGGGGGAACGCTGGGTGGAAGGAAATTTGTGGCTCCCCTCAGATTCCAGAACTTTCTGCCACAGAAATGTGAGGAACATGTGTTTTTTAGCCAAATTTTGAGGTTTGCAAAGGATTCTGGGTAACAGAACCTGGTCCGAGCCCCACAAATCACCCCATCTTGGATTCCCCTAGGTCTCTAGTTTTCAGAAATGCACAGGTTTGGTAGGTTTCCCTAGGTGCCGGCTGAGTTAGAGGACAAAATCTACAGGTAGGCACTTCGCAAAAATCACCTTTATTTTCTTTCAAAAAATTGGATGTGTCCACGTTGCGCTTTGGGGCGTTTCCTGTCGCGGGCGCTAGGCCTACCCACACAAGTGAGGTATCATTTTTATCATGAGACTTGGGGGAACGCTGGGTGGAAGGAAATTTGTGGCTCCTCTCAGATTCCAGAACTTTCTGCCACAGAAATGTGAGGAACATGTTTTAGCCAAATTGTGAGGTTTGCAAAGTATTGTGGGTAACAGAACCTGGTCCGAGCCCCACAAGACACCCCATCTTGGATTCCCCTAGGTCTCTAGTTTTCAGAAATGCACAGGTTTGGTAGGTTTCCCTAGGTGCCGGCTGAGCTAGAGGACAAAATCTACAGGTAGGCACTTCACAAAAATCACCTCTGTTTTCTTTAAAAAAATTGGATGTGTCCACGTTGCTCTTTGGGGCGTTTCCTGTCGCGGGCGCTAGGCCTACCCACACAAGTGAGGTATCATTTTTATCGGGAGACTTGGGGGAACGCTGGGTCGAAGGAAATTTGTGGCACCTCTCAGATTCCAGGACTTTCTGCCACAGAAATGTGAGGAACATGTGTTTTTTTTGCCAAATTTTGAGGTTTGCAAAGGATTCTGGGTAACAGAACCTGGTCCGAGCCCCACAAGTCACTCCATCTTGGATTCCCCTAGGTCTCTAGTTTTCAGAAATGCACAGGTTTTGTAGGTTTCCCTAGGTGCCGGCTGAGCTAGAGGCCAAAATCTACAGGTAGGCACTTCGCAAAAACACCTCTGTTTTCTTTAAAAAAATTGGATGTGTCCACGTTGCACTTTGGGGCGTTTCCTGTCGCGGGCGCTAGGCCTACCCACACAAGTGAGGAATAATTTTTATTGGGAGACTTGGGGGAACGCTGGGTGGAAGGAAATTTGTGGCTCCTCTCAGATTCCAGAACTTTCTGCCACAGAAATGTGAGGAACTTGTGTTTTTTTAGCCAAATTTTGAGGTTTGCAAAGGATTCTGGGTAACAGAACCTGGTCCGAGCCCCACAAGTCACCCCATCTTGGATTCCCCAAGGTCTCTAGTTTTCAGAAATGCACAGGTTTGGTAGGTTTCCCTAGGTGCCGGCTGAGCTAGAGGACAAAATCTACAGGTAGGCACTTCACAAAAATCACCTCTATTTTCTTTAAAAAAATTGGATGTGTCCACGTTGCGCTTTGGGGCGTTTCCTGTCGCAGGCGCTAGGCCTACCCACACCAGTGAGGTATCATTTTTATCGTGAGACTTGGGGGAACGCTGGGTGGAAGGAAATTTGTGGCTCCTCTCAGATTCCAGAACTTTCTGCCACAGAAATGTGAGGAACATGTGTTTTTTTAGCCAAATTTTGAGGTTTGCAAAGGATTCTGGGTAACAGAACCTGGTCCGAGCCCCACAAGTTACCCCATCTTGGATTCCCCTAGGTCTCTAGTTTTCAGAAATGCACAGGTTTGGTAGGTTTCCCTAGGTGCCGGCTGAGCTAGAGGACAAAATCTACAGGTAGGCACTTCGCAAAAATCACCTTTATTTTCTTTCAAAAAATTGGATGTGTCCACGTTGCGCTTTGGGGCGTTTCCTGTCGCGGGCGCTAGGCCTACCCACACAAGTGAGGTATCATTTTTATCGTGAGACTTGGGGGAACGCTGGGTGGAAGGAAATTTGTGGCTCCTCTCAGATTCCAGAACTTTCTGCCACAGAAATGTGAGGAACATGCGTCTTTTTAGCCAAATTTTGAGGTTTGCAAAGGATTCTGGGTAACAGAACCTGGTCCGAGCCCCACAAGTCACCCCATCTTGGATTCCCCTAGGTCTCTAGTTTTCAGAGATGCACAGGTTTGGTAGGTTTCCCTAGGTGCCGGCTGAGCTAGAGGACAAAATCTACAGGTAGGCACTTTGCAAAAAACAACTCTGTTTTCTTTAAAAAAATTGGATGTGTCCATGTTGCGCTTTGGGGCGTTTCCTGTCGCGGGCGCTAGGCCTACCCACACAAGTGAGGTATCATTTTTATCGGGAGACTTCGGGGAACGCTGGGTGGAAGGAAATTTGTGGCTCCTCTCAGATTACAGAACTTTCTGCCACAGAAATATGAGGAACATGTGTTTTTTTAGCCAAATTTTGAGGTTTGCAAAGGATTCTGGGTAACAGAACCTGGTCCGAGCCCCTCAAGTCACCCCATCTTAGATTCCCCTAGGTCTCTAGTTTTCAGAAATGCACAGGTTTGGTAGGTTTCCCAAGGTGCCGGCTGAGCTAGAGGCCAAAATCTACAGGTAGGCACTTTGCAAAAAACACCTCTGTTTTCTTTCAAAAATGTGGATGTGTCCACGCTGCGCTTTGGGGCGTTTCCTGTCGCGGGCGCTAGGCCTACCCACACAAGTGAGGTATCATTTTTATCGGGAGACTTGGGGGAACGCTGGGTGGAAGGAAATTCGTGGCTCCTCTCAGATTCCAGAACTTTCTGCCACAGAAATGTGAGCAACATGTGTTTTTTTAGCCAAATTGTGAGGTTTGCAAAGGATTCTGGGTAACAGAACCTGGTCCGAGCCCCAGAAGTCACCCCATCATGGATTCCCCTAGGTTTCTAGTTTTCAGAAATGCACAGGTTTGGTAGGTTTCCCTAGGTGCCGGCTGAGCTAGAAGCCAAAATCTACAGGTAGGCACTTCGCAAAAAACACCTCTGTTTTCTTTCAAAAATTTGGATGTGTCCACGTTGCGCTTTGGGGCATTTCCTTTCGCGGGCGGTAGGCCTACCCACACAGGTGAGGTATCATTTTTATCGGGAGACTTGGGGGAACGCTGGGTGGAAGGAAATTTGTGGCTCCCCTCAGATTCCAGAACTTTCTGCCACAGAAATGTGAGGAACATGTGTTTTTTAGCCAAATTTTGAGGTTTGCAAAGGATTCTGGGTAACAGAACCTGGTCCGAGCCCCACAAATCACCCCATCTTGGATTCCCCTAGGTCTCTAGTTTTCAGAAATGCACAGGTTTGGTAGGTTTCCCTAGGTGCCGGCTGAGTTAGAGGACAAAATCTACAGGTAGGCACTTCGCAAAAATCACCTTTATTTTCTTTCAAAAAATTGGATGTGTCCACGTTGCGCTTTGGGGCGTTTCCTGTCGCGGGCGCTAGGCCTACCCACACAAGTGAGGTATCATTTTTATCATGAGACTTGGGGGAACGCTGGGTGGAAGGAAATTTGTGGCTCCTCTCAGATTCCAGAACTTTCTGCCACAGAAATGTGAGGAACATGTTTTAGCCAAATTGTGAGGTTTGCAAAGTATTGTGGGTAACAGAACCTGGTCCGAGCCCCACAAGACACCCCATCTTGGATTCCCCTAGGTCTCTAGTTTTCAGAAATGCACAGGTTTGGTAGGTTTCCCTAGGTGCCGGCTGAGCTAGAGGACAAAATCTACAGGTAGGCACTTCACAAAAATCACCTCTGTTTTCTTTAAAAAAATTGGATGTGTCCACGTTGCTCTTTGGGGCGTTTCCTGTCGCGGGCGCTAGGCCTACCCACACAAGTGAGGTATCATTTTTATCGGGAGACTTGGGGGAACGCTGGGTCGAAGGAAATTTGTGGCACCTCTCAGATTCCAGGACTTTCTGCCACAGAAATGTGAGGAACATGTGTTTTTTTTGCCAAATTTTGAGGTTTGCAAAGGATTCTGGGTAACAGAACCTGGTCCGAGCCCCACAAGTCACTCCATCTTGGATTCCCCTAGGTCTCTAGTTTTCAGAAATGCACAGGTTTTGTAGGTTTCCCTAGGTGCCGGCTGAGCTAGAGGCCAAAATCTACAGGTAGGCACTTCGCAAAAACACCTCTGTTTTCTTTAAAAAAATTGGATGTGTCCACGTTGCACTTTGGGGCGTTTCCTGTCGCGGGCGCTAGGCCTACCCACACAAGTGAGGAATAATTTTTATTGGGAGACTTGGGGGAACGCTGGGTGGAAGGAAATTTGTGGCTCCTCTCAGATTCCAGAACTTTCTGCCACAGAAATGTGAGGAACTTGTGTTTTTTTAGCCAAATTTTGAGGTTTGCAAAGGATTCTGGGTAACAGAACCTGGTCCGAGCCCCACAAGTCACCCCATCTTGGATTCCCCAAGGTCTCTAGTTTTCAGAAATGCACAGGTTTGGTAGGTTTCCCTAGGTGCCGGCTGAGCTAGAGGACAAAATCTACAGGTAGGCACTTCACAAAAATCACCTCTATTTTCTTTAAAAAAATTGGATGTGTCCACGTTGCGCTTTGGGGCGTTTCCTGTCGCAGGCGCTAGGCCTACCCACACCAGTGAGGTATCATTTTTATCGTGAGACTTGGGGGAACGCTGGGTGGAAGGAAATTTGTGGCTCCTCTCAGATTCCAGAACTTTCTGCCACAGAAATGTGAGGAACATGTGTTTTTTTAGCCAAATTTTGAGGTTTGCAAAGGATTCTGGGTAACAGAACCTGGTCCGAGCCCCACAAGTTACCCCATCTTGGATTCCCCTAGGTCTCTAGTTTTCAGAAATGCACAGGTTTGGTAGGTTTCCCTAGGTGCCGGCTGAGCTAGAGGACAAAATCTACAGGTAGGCACTTCGCAAAAATCACCTTTATTTTCTTTCAAAAAATTGGATGTGTCCACGTTGCGCTTTGGGGCGTTTCCTGTCGCGGGCGCTAGGCCTACCCACACAAGTGAGGTATCATTTTTATCGTGAGACTTGGGGGAACGCTGGGTGGAAGGAAATTTGTGGCTCCTCTCAGATTCCAGAACTTTCTGCCACAGAAATGTGAGGAACATGCGTCTTTTTAGCCAAATTTTGAGGTTTGCAAAGGATTCTGGGTAACAGAACCTGGTCCGAGCCCCACAAGTCACCCCATCTTGGATTCCCCTAGGTCTCTAGTTTTCAGAAATGCACAGGTTTGGTAGGTTTCCCTAGGTGCCGGCTGAGCTAGAGGACAAAATCTACAGGTAGGCACATCGCAAAAATCACCTCTATTTTCTTTCAAAAAATTGGATGTGTCCACGTTGCGCTTTGGGGCGTTTCCTGTCGCGGGCGCTAGACCTACCCACACAAGTGAGGTATCATTTTTATCGGGAGACTTGGGGGAACGCTGGGTGGAAGGAAATTTGTGGCTTCTCTCAGATTCCAGAACTTTCTGCCACAGAAATGTGAGGAACATGTGTTTTTTAGCCATATTTTGAGGTTTGCAAAGGATTCTGGGTAACAGAACCTGGTCCGAACCCCACAAGTCACCCCATCATGGATTCCCCTAGGTCTCTAGTTTTCAGAAATGCACACGTTTGGTAGGTTTCCCTAGGTGCCGGCTGAGCTAGAGGCCAAAATCTACAGGTAGGCACTTCGCAAAAAACACCTGTTTTCTTTCAAAAATTTGGATGTGTCCACATTGCGCTTTGGGGCATTTCCTGTCGCGGGCGCTAGGCCTACCCACATAAGTGAGGTATCATTTCTATCGGGAGACTTGGGGGAACACTGGGTGGAAGGAAATTTGTGGCTCCTCTCAGATTCCAGAACTTTCTGCCACAGAAATGTGAGGAACATGTGTTTTTTTAGCCAAATTTTGAGGTTTGCAAAGGATTCTGGGTAACAGAACCTGGTCCGAGCCCCACAAGTCACCCCATCATGGATTCCCCTAGGTTTCTAGTTTTCAGAAATGCACAGGTTTGGTAGGTTTCCCTGGGTGCCGGCTGAGCTAGAAGCCAAAATCTACAGGTAGGCACTTCGCAAAAAACACCTCTGTTTTCTTTAAAAAATGTGGATGTGTCCACGTTGCGCTTTGGGGCATTTCCTGTCGCGGGCGCTAGGCCTACCCACACAAGTGAGGTATCATTGTTATCGGGAGACTTGGGGGAACGCTGGGTGGAAGGAAATTTGTGGCTCCTCTCAGATTCCAGAACTTTCTGCCACAGAAATGTGAGGAACATGTGTTTTTTTTAGCCAAATTTTGAGGTTTGCAAAGGATTCTGGGTAACAGAACCTGGTCCGAGCCCCACAAGTCACCCCATCTTCGATTCCCCTAGGTCTCTAGTTTTCAGAAATGCACAGGTTTGGTAGGTTTCCCTAGGTGCCGGCTGAGCTAGAGGACAAAATCTACAGGTAGGCACTTCGCAAAAATCACCTCTATTTTCTTTCAAAAAATTGGATGTGTCCACGTTGCGCTTTGGGGCGTTTCCTGTCGCAGGCGCTAGGCCTACCCACACAAGTGAGGTATCATTTTTATCGTGAGACTTGGGGGAACGCTGGGTGGAAGGAAATCTGTGGCTCCTCTCAGATTCCAGAACTTTCTGCCACAGAAATGTGAGGAACATGTGTTTTTTTTTAGCCAAATTGTGATGTATGCAAAGGATTCTGGGTAACAGAACCTGGTCCGAGCCCCACAAGTCACCCCATCTTGGATTCCCCAAGGTCTCTAGTTTTCAGAAATGCACAGGTTTGGTAGGTTTCCCTAGGTGCCGGCTGAGCTAGAGGCCAAAATCTACAGGTAGGCACTTCACAAAAATCACCTGTTTTCTTTCAAAAAATTGGATGCGTCCACGTTGCGCTTTGGGGCGTTTCCTGTCGCGGGCGCTAGGCCTACCCACACAAGTAAGGTATCATTTTTATCGGGAGACATGGGGGAACGCTGGGTGGAAGGATATTTGTGGCTCCTCTCAGATTCCAGAACTTTCTGCCACAGAAATGTGAGGAACATGTGTTTTTTTAGCCAAATTTTGAGGTTTGCAAAGGATTCTGGGTAACAGAACCTGGTCCGAGCCCCACAAGTCACCCCATCATGGATTCCCCTAGGTTTCTAGTTTTCAGAAATGCACAGGTTTGGTAGGTTTCCCTAGGTGCCGGCTGAGCTAGAAGCCAAAATCTACAGGTAGGCACTTCGCAAAAAACACCTCTGTTTTCTTTCAAAAATTTGGATGTGTCCACGTTGCGCTTTGGGGCATTTCCTGACGCGAGCGCTAGGCCTACCCACACAAGTGAGGTATCATTGTTATCGGGAGACTTGGGGGAACGCTGGGTGGAAGGAAATTTGTGGCTCCTCTCAGATTCCAGAACTTTCTGCCACAGAAATGTGAGGAACATGTGTTTTTTTAGCAAAATTTTGAGGTTTGCAAAGGATTCTGGGTAACAGAACCTGGTCCGAGCCCCACAAGTCACCCCATCTTAGATTCCCCAAGGTCTCTAGTTTTCAGAAATGCACAGGTTTGGTAGGTTTCCCTAGGTGCCGGCTGAGCTAGAGGCCAAAATCTACAGGTAGGCACTTCACAAAAATCACCTGTTTTCTTTCAAAAAATTGGATGTGTCCACGTTGCGCTTTGGGGCGTTTCCTGTCGCGGGCGCTAGGCCTACCCACACAAGTAAGGTATCATTTTTATCGGGAGACATGGGGGAACGCTGGGTGGAAGGAAATTTGTGGCTCCTCTCAGATTCCAGAACTTTCTGCCACAGAAATGTGAGGAACATGTGTTTTTTTTGCCAAATTTTGAGGTTTGCAAAGGATTCTGGGTAACAGAACCTGGTCCGAGCCCCACAAGTCACCCCATCTTGGATTCCCCTAGGTTTCTAGTTTTCAGAAATGCACAGGTTTGGTAGGTTTCCCTAGGTGCCGGCTGAGTTAGAGGCCAAAATCTACAGGTAGGCACTTCGCAAAAAACACCTCTGTTTTCTTTCAAAAAATTGGATGTGTCCACGTTGCGCTTTGGGGCGTTTCCTGTCGCGGGCGCTAGGCCTACCCACACAAGTGAGGTATCATTTTTATCGGGAGACTTGGGGGAACGCTGGGTGGAAGGAAATTTGTGGCTCCTCTCAGATTCCAGAACTTTCTGCCACAGAAATGTGAGCAACATGTGTTTTTTTAGCCAAAGTTTGAGGTTTGCAAAGGATTCTGGGTAACAGAACCTGGTCCGAGCCCCACAAGTCACCCCATCATGGATTCCCCTAGGTTTCTAGTTTTCAGAAATGCACAGGTTTGGTAGGTTTCCCTAGGTGCCCGCTGAGCTAGAAGCCAAAATCTACAGGTAGGCACTTCGCAAAAAACACCTCTGTTTTCTTTCAAAAATTTGGATGTGTCCACGTTGCGCTTTGGGGCATTTCCTGTTGCGGGCGCTAGGCCTACCCACACAAGTGAGGTATCATTTTTATTGGGAGACTTGGGGGAACGCTAGGTGGAAGGAAATTTGTGGCTCCTCTCAGATTCCAGAACTTTCTGCCACAGAAATGTGAGGAACATGTGTTTTTTAGTCAAATTTTGAGGTTTGCAAAGGATTCTGGGTAACAGAACCTGGTCCGAGCCCCACAAGTCACCCCATCATGGATTCCCCTACGTTTCTAGTTTTCAGAAATGCACAGGTTTGGTAGGTTTCCCTAGGTGCCGTCTGAGCTAGAAGCCAAAATCTACAGGTAGGCACTTCGCAAAAAACACCTCTGTTTTCTTTCAAAAAATTGGATGTGTCCACGTTGCGCTTTGCGGCATTTCCTGTCGCGGGCGCTAGACCTACCCACACAAGTGAGGTATCATTTTTATTGGGAGACTTGGGGGAACGCTGGGTGGAAGGAAATTTGTGGCTTCTCTCAGATTCCAGAACTTTCTGCCACAGAAATGAGAGGAACATGTGTTTTTAAGCCATATTTTGAGGTTTGCAAAGGATTCTGGGTAACAGAACCTGGTCCGAGCCCCACAAGTCACCCCATCATGGATTCCCCTAGGTTTCTAGTTTTCAGAAATGCACAGGTTTGGTAGGTTTCCCTGGGTGCCGGCTGAGCTAGAAGCCAAAATCTACAGGTAGGCACTTCGCAAAAATCACCTCTATTTTCTTTCAAAAAATTGGATGTGTCCAAGTTGCGCTTTGGGGCATTTCCTGTCGCGGGCGCTAGGCCTACCCACACAAGTGAGGTATCATTGTTATCGGGAGACTTGAGGGAACGCTGGGTGGAAGTAAATTTGTGGCTCCTCTCAGATTCCAGAACTTTCTGCCACAGAAATGTGAGGAACATGTGTTTTTTTAGCCAAATTTTGAGGTTTGCAAAGGATTCTGGGTAACAGAACCTGGTCCGAGCCCCACAAGTCACCCCATCTTGGATTCCCCTAGGTCTCTAGTTTTCAGAAATGCACAGGTTTGGTAGGTTTCCCTAGGTGCCGGCTGAGCTAGAGGACAAAATCTACAGGTAGGCACTTCACAAAAATCACCTCTGTTTTCTTTCAAAAAATTGGATGTGTCCACGTTGCGCTTTGGGGCGTTTCCTGTCGCGGGCGCTAGGCCTACCCACACAAGTGAGGTATCATTTTTATCGGGAGACTTGGGGGAACGCTGGGTGGAAGGAAATTTATGGCTCCTCTCAGATTCCAGAACTTTCTGCCACAGAAATGTGAAGAACATGTGTTTTTTTAGCCAAATTTTGAGGTTTGCAAAGGATTCTGGGTAACAGAACCTGGTCCGAGCCCCACAAGTCACCCCATCTTGGATTCCCCTAGGTCTCTAGTTTTCAGAAATGCACAGGTTTGGTAGGTTTCCCTAGGTGCCGGCTGAGCTAGAGGCCAAAATCTACAGGTAGGCACTTTGCAAAAAACACCTCTGTTTTCTTTCAAAAATGTGGATGTGTCCACGTTGCGCTTTGGGGCGTTTCCTGTCGCGGGCGCTAGGCCTACCCACACAAGTGAAGTATCATTTTTATCGTGAGACTTGGGGGAACGCTGGGTGGAAGGAAATTTGTGGCTCCTCTCAGATTCCAGAACTTTCTGCCACAGAAATGTGAGGAACATGTGTTTTTTTAGCCAAAGTTTGAGGTTTGCAAAGGATTCTGGGTAACAGAACCTGGTCCGAGCCCCACAAGTCACCCCATCATGGATTCCCCTAGGTTTCTAGTTTTCAGAAATGCACAGGTTTCGTAGGTTTCCCTAGGTGCCGGCTGAGTTAGAGGCCAAAATCTACAGGTAGGCACTTCGCAAAAAACACCTCTGTTTTCTTTCAAAAAATTGGATGTGTCCACATTGCGCTTTGGGGCGTTTCCTGTCGCGGGCGCTAGGCCTACCCACACAAGTGAGGTATCATTTTTATCGGGAGACTTGTCGGAACGCTGGGTGGAAGGAAATTTGTGGCTCCTCTCAGATTCCAGAACTTTCTGCCACAGAAATGTGAGGAACATGTGTTTTTTTAGCCAAAGTTTGAGGTTTGCAAAGGATTCTGGGTAACAGAACCTGGTCCGAGCCCCACAAGTCACCCCATCATGGATTCCCCTAGGTTTCTAGTTTTCAGAAATGCACAGGTTTCGTAGGTTTCCCTAGGTGCCCGCTGAGCTAGAAGCCAAAATCTACAGGTAGGCACTTCGCAAAAAACACCTCTGTTTTCTTTCAAAAATTTGGATGTGTCCACGTTGCGCTTTGGGGCATTTCCTGTTGCGGGCGCTAGGCCTACCCACACAAGTGAGGTATCATTTTTATCGGGAGACTTGGGGGAACGCTGGGTGGAAGGAAATTTGTGGCTCCTCTCAGATTCCAGAACTTTCTGCCACAGAAATGTGAGGAACATGTGTTTTTTTAGTCAAATTTTGAGGTTTGCAAAGGATTCTGGGTAACAGAACCTGGTCCGAGCCCCACAAGTCACCCCATCTTGGATTCCCCTAGGTCTCTAGTTTTCAGAAATGCACAGGTTTGGTAGGTTTCCCTAGGTGCCGGCTGAGCTAGAGGACAAAATCTACAGGTAGGCACTTCGCAAAAATCACCTCTATTTTCTTTCAAAAAATTGGATGTGTCCACGTTGCGCTTTGGGGCGTTTCCTGTCGCGGGCGCTAGACCTACCCACACAAGTGAGGTATCATTTTTGTCGGGAGACTTGGGGGAACGCTGGGTGGAAGGAAATTTGTGGCTTCTCTCAGATTCCAGAACTTTCTGCCACAGAAATGTGAGGAACATGTGTTTTTTAGCCATATTTTGAGGTTTGCAAAGGATTCTGGGTAACAGAACCTGGTCCGAACCCCACAAGTCACCCCATCATGGATTCCCCTAGGTCTCTAGTTTTCAGAAATGCACACGTTTGGTAGGTTTCCCTAGGTGCCGGCTGAGCTAGAGGCCAAAATCTACAGGTAGGCACTTCGCAAAAAACACCTGTTTTCTTTCAAAAATTTGGATGTGTCCACATTGCGCTTTGGGGCATTTCCTGTCGCGGGCGCTAGGCCTACCCACATAAGTGAGGTATCATTTCTATCAGGAGACTTGGGGGAACACTGGGTGGAAGGAAATTTGTGGCTCCTCTCAGATTCCAGAACTTTCTGCCACAGAAATGTGAGGAACATGTGTTTTTTTAGCCAAATTTTGAGGTTTGCAAAGGATTCTGGGTAACAGAACCTGGTCCGAGCCCCACAAGTCACCCCATCATGGATTCCCCTAGGTTTCTAGTTTTCAGAAATGCACAGGTCTGGTAGGTTTCCCTGGGTGCCGGCTGAGCTAGAAGCCAAAATCTACAGGTAGGCACTTCGCAAAAAACACCTCTGTTTTCTTTCAAAAATTTGGATGTGTCCACGTTGCGCTTTGGGGCATTTCCTGTCGCGGGCGCTAGGCCTACCCACACAAGTGAGGTATCATTGTTATCGGGAGACTTGGGGGAACGCTGGGTGGAAGGAAATTTGTGGCTCCTCTCAGATTCCAGAACTTTCTGCCACAGAAATGTGAGGAACATGTGTTTTTTTAGCCAAATTTTGAGGTTTGCAAAGGATTCTGGGTAACAGAACCTGGTCCGAGCCCCACAAGTCACCCCATCTTGGATTCCCCTAGGTCTCTAGTTTTCAGAAATGCACAGGTTTGGTAGGTTTCCCTAGGTGCCGGCTGAGCTAGAGGACAAAATCTACAGGTAGGCACTTCGCAAAAATCACCTCTATTTTCTTTCAAAAAATTGGATGTGTCCACGTTGCGCTTTGGGGCGTTTCCTGTCGCAGGCGCTAGGCCTACCCACACAAGTGAGGTATCATTTTTATCGTGAGACTTGGGGGAACGCTGGGTGGAAGGAAATCTGTGGCTCCTCTCAGATTCCAGAACTTTCTGCCACAGAAATGTGAGGAACATGTGTTTTTTTTTAGCCAAATTGTGATGTATGCAAAGGATTCTGGGTAACAGAACCTGGTCCGAGCCCCACAAGTCACCCCATCTTGGATTCCCCAAGGTCTCTAGTTTTCAGAAATGCACAGGTTTGGTAGGTTTCCCTAGGTGCCGGCTGAGCTAGAGGCCAAAATCTACAGGTAGGCACTTCACAAAAATCACCTGTTTTCTTTAAAAAAATTGGATGTGTCCACGTTGCGCTTTGGGGCGTTTCCTGTCGCGGGCGCTAGGCCTACCCACACAAGTGAGGTATCATTGTTATCAGGAGACTTGGGGGAACGTTGGGTGGAAGGAAATTTGTGGCTCCTCTCAGATTCCAGAACTTTCTGCCACAGAAATGTGAGGAACATGTGTTTTTTTAGCCAAAATTTGAGGTTTGCAAAGGATTCTGGGTAACAGAACCTGGTCCGAGCCCCACAAGTCACCCCATCATGGATTCCCCTAGGTTTCTAGTTTTCAGAAATGCACAGGTTTGGTAGGTTTCCCTAGGTGCCGGCTGAGCTAGAAGCCAAAATCTACAGGTAGGCACTTCGCAAAAAACACCTCTGTTTTCTTTCAAAAATTTGGATGTGTCCATGTTGCGCTTTGGGGCATTTCCTGACGCGAGCGCTAGGCCTACCCACACAAGTGAGGTATCCTTGTTATCGGGAGACTTGGGGGAACGCTGGGTGGAAGGAAATTTGTGGCTCCTCTCAGATTCCAGAACTTTCTGCCACAGAAATGTGAGGAACATGTGTTTTTTTAGCAAAATTTTGAGGTTTGCAAAGGATTCTGGGTAACAGAACCTGGTCCGAGCCCCACAAGTCACCCCCTCTTAGATTCCCCAAGGTCTCTAGTTTTCAGAAATGCACAGGTTTGGTAGGTTTCCCTAGGTGCCGGCTGAGCTAGAGGCCAAAATCTACAGGTAGGCACTTCACAAAAATCACCTGTTTTCTTTCAAAAAATTGGATGTGTCCACATTGCGCTTTGGGGCGTTTCCTGTCGCGGGCGCTAGGCCTACCCACACAAGTAAGGTATCATTTTTATCGGGAGACATGGGGGAACGCTGGGTGGAAGGAAATTTGTGGCTCCTCTCAGATTCCAGAACTTTCTGCCACAGAAATGTGAGGAACATGTGTTTTTTTTGCCAAATTTTGAGGTTTGCAAAGGATTCTGGGTAACAGAACCTGGTCCGAGCCCCACAAGTCACCCCATCTTGGATTCCCCTAGGTTTCTAGTTTTCAGAAATGCACAGGTTTGGTAGGTTTCCCTAGGTGCCGGCTGAGCTAGAGGCCAAAATCTACAGGTAAGCACTTCGCAAAAAACACCTCTGTTTTCTTTCAAAAATGTGGATGTGTCCACGTTGCGCTTTGGGGCGTTTCCTGTCGCGGGCGCTAGGCCTACCCACACAAGTGAAGTATCATTTTTATCGTGAGACTTGGGGGAACGCTGGGTGGAAGGAAATTTGTGGCTCCTCTCAGATTCCAGAACTTTCTGCCACAGAAATGTGAGCAACATGTGTTTTTTTAGCCAAAGTTTGAGGTTTGCAAAGGATTCTGGGTAACAGAACCTGGTCCGAGCCCCACAAGTCACCCCATCATGGATTCCCCTAGGTTTCTAGTTTTCAGAAATGCACAGGTTTCGTAGGTTTCCCTAGGTGCCGGCTGAGTTAGAGGCCAAAATCTACAGGTAGGCACTTCGCAAAAAACACCTCTGTTTTCTTTCAAAAAATTGGATGTGTCCACGTTGCGCTTTGCGGCATTTCCTGTCGCGGGCGCTAGACCTACCCACACAAGTGAGGTATCATTTTTATCGGGAGACTTGAGGGAACGCTGGGTGGAAGGAAATTTGTGGCTTCTCTCAGATTCCAGAACTTTCTGCCACAGAAATGAGAGGAACATGTGTTTTTTAGCCATATTTTGAGGTTTGCAAAGGATTCTGGGTAACAGAACCTGGTCCGAGCCCCACAAGTCACCCCATCATGGATTCCCCTAGGTTTCTAGTTTTCAGAAATGCACAGGTTTGGTAGGTTTCCCTGGGTGCCGGCTGAGCTAGAAGCCAAAATCTACAGGTAGGCACTTCGCAAAAATCACCTCTATTTTCTTTCAAAAAATTGGATGTGTCCAAGTTGCGCTTTGGGGCATTTCCTGTCGCGGGCGCTAGGCCTACCCACACAAGTGAGGTATCATTGTTATCGGGAGACTTGAGGGAACGCTGGGTGGAAGTAAATTTGTGGCTCCTCTCAGATTCCAGAACTTTCTGCCACAGAAATGTGAGGAACATGTGTTTTTTTAGCCAAATTTTGAGGTTTGCAAAGGATTCTGGGTAACAGAACCTGGTCCGAGCCCCACAAGTCACCCCATCTTGGATTCCCCTAGGTCTCTAGTTTTCAGAAATGCACAGGTTTGGTAGGTTTCCCTAGGTGCCGGCTGAGCTAGAGGACAAAATCTACAGGTAGGCACTTCACAAAAATCACCTCTGTTTTCTTTCAAAAAATTGGATGTGTCCACGTTGCGCTTTGGGGCGTTTCCTGTCGCGGGCGCTAGGCCTACCCACACAAGTGAGGTATCATTTTTATCGGGAGACTTGGGGGAATGCTGGGTGGAAGGAAATTTATGGCTCCTCTCAGATTCCAGAACTTTCTGCCACAGAAATGTGAAGAACATGTGTTTTTTTAGCCAAATTTTGAGGTTTGCAAAGGATTCTGGGTAACAGAACCTGGTCCAAGCCCCACAAGTCACCCCATCTTGGATTCCCCTAGGTCTCTAGTTTTCAGAAATGCACAGGTTTGGTAGGTTTCCCTAGGTGCCGGCTGAGCTAGAGGCCAAAATCTACAGGTAGGCACTTTGCAAAAAACACCTCTGTTTTCTTTCAAAAATGTGGATGTGTCCACGTTGCGCTTTGGGGCGTTTCCTGTCGCGGGCGCTAGGCCTACCCACACAAGTGAAGTATCATTTTTATCGTGAGACTTGGGGGAACGCTGGGTGGAAGGAAATTTGTGGCTCCTCTCAGATTCCAGAACTTTCTGCCACAGAAATGTGAGGAACATGTGTTTTTTTAGCCAAAGTTTGAGGTTTGCAAAGGATTCTGGGTAACAGAACCTGGTCCGAGCCCCACAAGTCACCCCATCATGGATTCCCCTAGGTTTCTAGTTTTCAGAAATGCACAGGTTTCGTAGGTTTCCCTAGGTGCCGGCTGAGTTAGAGGCCAAAATCTACAGGTAGGCACTTCGCAAAAAACACCTCTGTTTTCTTTCAAAAAATTGGATGTGTCCACATTGCGCTTTGGGGCGTTTCCTGTCGCGGGCGCTAGGCCTACCCACACAAGTGAGGTATCATTTTTATCGGGAGACTTGTCGGAACGCTGGGTGGAAGGAAATTTGTGGCTCCTCTCAGATTCCAGAACTTTCTGCCACAGAAATGTGAGGAACATGTGTTTTTTTAGCCAAAGTTTGAGGTTTGCAAAGGATTCTGGGTAACAGAACCTGGTCCGAGCCCCACAAGTCACCCCATCATGGATTCCCCTAGGTTTCTAGTTTTCAGAAATGCACAGGTTTCGTAGGTTTCCCTAGGTGCCCGCTGAGCTAGAAGCCAAAATCTACAGGTAGGCACTTCGCAAAAAACACCTCTGTTTTCTTTCAAAAATTTGGATGTGTCCACGTTGCGCTTTGTGGCATTTCCTGTTGCGGGCGCTAGGCCTACCCACACAAGTGAGGTATCATTTTTATCGGGAGACTTGGGGGAACGCTGGGTGGAAGGAAATTTGTGGCTCCTCTCAGATTCCAGAACTTTCTGCCACAGAAATGTGAGGAACATGTGTTTTTTTAGCCAAATTTTGAGGTTTGCAAAGGATTCTGGGTAACAGAACCTGGTCCGAGCCCCACAAGTCACCCCATCATGGATTCCCCTAGGTCTCTAGTTTTCAGAAATGCACAGGTTTGGTAGGTTTCCCTAGGTGCCGGCTGAGCTAGAGGACAAAATCTACAGGTAGGCACTTCGCAAAAATCACCTCTATTTTCTTTCAAAAAATTGGATGTGTCCACGTTGCGCTTTGGGGCGTTTCCTGTCGCGGGCGCTAGACCTACCCACACAAGTGAGGTATCATTTTTGTCAGGAGACTTGGGGGAACGCTGGGTGGAAGGAAATTTGTGGCTTCTCTCAGATTCCAGAACTTTCTGCCACAGAAATGTGAGGAACATGTGTTTTTTAGCCATATTTTGAGGTTTGCAAAGGATTCTGGGTAACAGAACCTGGTCCGAACCCCACAAGTCATCCCATCATGGATTCCCCTAGGTCTCTAGTTTTCAGAAATGCACACGTTTGGTAGGTTTCCCTAGGTGCCGGCTGAGCTAGAGGCCAAAATCTACAGGTAGGCACTTCGCAAAAAACACCTGTTTTCTTTCAAAAATTTGGATGTGTCCACATTGCGCTTTGGGGCATTTCCTGTCGCGGGCGCTAGGCCTACCCACATAAGTGAGGTATCATTTCTATCAGGAGACTTGGGGGAACACTGGGTGGAAGGAAATTTGTGGCTCCTCTCAGATTCCAGAACTTTCTGCCACAGAAATGTGAGGAACATGTGTTTTTTTAGCCAAATTTTGAGGTTTGCAAAGGATTCTGGGTAACAGAACCTGGTCCGAGCCCCACAAGTCACCCCATCATGGATTCCCCTAGGTTTCTAGTTTTCAGAAATGCACAGGTTTGGTAGGTTTCCCTGGGTGCCGGCTGAGCTAGAAGCCAAAATCTACAGGTAGGCACTTCGCAAAAAACACCTCTGTTTTCTTTCAAAAATTTGGATGTGTCCACGTTGCGCTTTGGGGCATTTCCTGTCGCGGGCGCTAGGCCTACCCACACAAGTGAGGTATCATTGTTATCGGGAGACTTGGGGGAACGCTGGGTGGAAGGAAATTTGTGGCTCCTCTCAGATTCCAGAACTTTCTGCCACAGAAATGTGAGGAACATGTGTTTTTTTAGCCAAATTTTGAGGTTTGCAAAGGATTCTGGGTAACAGAACCTGGTCCGAGCCCCACAAGTCACCCCATCTTGGATTCCCCTAGGTCTCTAGTTTTCAGAAATGCACAGGTTTGGTAGGTTTCCCTAGGTGCCGGCTGAGCTAGAGGACAAAATCTACAGGTAGGCACTTCGCAAAAATCACCTCTATTTTCTTTCAAAAAATTGGATGTGTCCACGTTGCGCTTTGGGGCGTTTCCTGTCGCAGGCGCTAGGCCTACCCACACAAGTGAGGTATCATTTTTATCGTGAGACTTGGGGGAACGCTGGGTGGAAGGAAATCTGTGGCTCCTCTCAGATTCCAGAACTTTCTGCCACAGAAATGTGAGGAACATGTGTTTTTTTTTAGCCAAATTGTGATGTATGCAAAGGATTCTGGGTAACAGAACCTGGTCCGAGCCCCACAAGTCACCCCATCTTGGATTCCCCAAGGTCTCTAGTTTTCAGAAATGCACAGGTTTGGTAGGTTTCCCTAGGTGCCGGCTGAGCTAGAGGCCAAAATCTACAGGTAGGCACTTCACAAAAATCACCTGTTTTCTTTAAAAAAATTGGATGTGTCCACGTTGCGCTTTGGGGCGTTTCCTGTCGCGGGCGCTAGGCCTACCCACACAAGTGAGGTATCATTGTTATCAGGAGACTTGGGGGAACGTTGGGTGGAAGGAAATTTGTGGCTCCTCTCAGATTCCAGAACTTTCTGCCACAGAAATGTGAGGAACATGTGTTTTTTTAGCCAAAATTTGAGGTTTGCAAAGGATTCTGGGTAACAGAACCTGGTCCGAGCCCCACAAGTCACCCCATCATGGATTCCCCTAGGTTTCTAGTTTTCAGAAATGCACAGGTTTGGTAGGTTTCCCTAGGTGCCGGCTGAGCTAGAAGCCAAAATCTACAGGTAGGCACTTCGCAAAAAACACCTCTGTTTTCTTTCAAAAATTTGGATGTGTCCACGTTGCGCTTTGGGGCATTTCCTGACGCGAGCGCTAGGCCTACCCACACAAGTGAGGTATCCTTGTTATCGGGAGACTTGGGGGAACGCTGGGTGGAAGGAAATTTGTGGCTCCTCTCAGATTCCAGAACTTTCTGCCACAGAAATGTGAGGAACATGTGTTTTTTTAGCAAAATTTTGAGGTTTGCAAAGGATTCTGGGTAACAGAACCTGGTCCGAGCCCCACAAGTCACCCCCTCTTAGATTCCCCAAGGTCTCTAGTTTTCAGAAATGCACAGGTTTGGTAGGTTTCCCTAGGTGCCGTCTGAGCTAGAGGCCAAAATCTACAGGTAGGCACTTCACAAAAATCACCTGTTTTCTTTCAAAAAATTGGATGTGTCCACATTGCGCTTTGGGGCGTTTCCTGTCGCGGGCGCTAGGCCTACCCACACAAGTAAGGTATCATTTTTATCGTGAGACTTGGGGGAACGCTGGGTGGAAGGAAATCTGTGGCTCCTCTCAGATTCCAGAACTTTCTGCCACAGAAATGTGAGGAACATGTGTTTTTTTAGCCAAAGTTTGAGGTTTGCAAAGGATTCTGGGTAACAGAACCTGGTCCGAGCCCCACAAGTCACCCCATCATGGATTCCCCTAGGTTTCTAGTTTTCAGAAATGCACAGGTTTGGTAGGTTTCCCTAGGTGCCGGCTGAGCTAGAAGCCAAAATCTACAGGTAGGCACTTCGCAAAAAACACCTCTGTTTTCTTTCAAAAATTTGGAAGTGTCCACGTTGCGCTTTGGGGCATTTCCTGTCGCGGGCGCTAGGCCTACCCACACAAGTGAGGTATCATTTTTATCGGGAGACTTGGGGGAACGCTGGGTGGAAGGAAATTTGTGGCTCCTCTCAGATTCCAGAACTTTCTGCCACAGAAATGTGAGGAACATGTGTTTTTTTAGCCAAATTTTGAGGTTTGCAAAGGATTCTGGGTAACAGAACCTGGTCCGAGCCCCACAAGTCACCCCATCATGGATTCCCCTAGGTTTCTAGTTTTCAGAAATGCACAGGTTTGGTAGGTTTCCCTAGGTGCCGGCTGAGCTAGAAGCCAAAATCTACAGGTAGGCACTTCGCAAAAAACACCTCTGTTTTCTTTCAAAAAATTGGATGTGTCCAAGTTGCGCTTTGCGGCATTTCCTGTCGCGGGCGCTAGGCCTACCCACACAAGTGAGGTATCATTTTTATCGGGAGACTTGGGGGAACACTGGGTGGAAGGAAATTTGTGGCTCCTCTCAGATTCCAGAACTTTCTGCCACAGAAATGTGAGGAACATGTGTTTTTTTAGCCAAATTTTGAGGTTTGCAAAGGATTCTGGGTAACAGAACCTGGTCCGAGCCCCACAAGTCACCCCATCATGGATTCCCCTAGGTTTCTAGTTTTCAGAAATGCACAGGTTTGGTAGGTTTCCCTAGATGCCGGCTGAGCTAGAAGCCAAAATCTACAGGTAGGCACTTCGCAAATAACACCTCTGTTTTCTTTCAAAAAATTGGATGTGTCCAAGTTGCGCTTTGCGGCATTTCCTGTCGCGGGCGCTAGGCCTACCCACACAAGTGAGGTATCATTTTTATCGGGAGACTTGGGGGAACGCTGGGTGGAAGGAAATTTGTGGCTCCTCTCAGATTCCAGAACTTTCTGCCACAGAAATGTGAAGAACATGTGTTTTTTTAGCCAAATTTTGAGGTTTGCAAAGGATTCTGGGTAACAGAACCTGGTCCGAGCCCCACAAGTCACCCCATCTTGGATTCCGCTAGGTCTCTAGTTTTCAGAAATGCACAGGTTTGGTAGGTTTCCCTAGGTGCCGGCTGAGCTAGAGGACAAAATCTACAGGTAGGCACTTCGCAAAAATCACCTCTATTTTCTTTCAAAAAATTGGATGTGTCCACGTTGCGCTTTGGGGCGTTTCCTGTCGCGGGCGCTAGGCCTACCCACACAAGTGAGGTATCATTTTTATCGTGAGCCTTGAGGGAACGCTGGGTGGAAGTAAATTTGTGGCTCCTCTCAGATTCCAGAACTTTCTGCCACAGAAATGTGAGGAACATGTGTTTTTTTAGCCAAATTTTGAGGTTTGCAAAGGATTCTGGGTAACAGAACCTGGTCCGAGCCCCACAAGTCACCCCATCTTGGATTCCCCTAGGTCTCTAGTTTTCAGAAATGCACAGGTTTGGTAGGTTTCCCTAGGTGCCGGCTGAGCTAGAGGACAAAATCTACAGGTAGGCACTTCACAAAAATCACCTCTGTTTTCTTTCAAAAAATTGGATGTGTCCACGTTGCGCTTTGGGGCGTTTCCTGTCGCGGGCGCTAGGCCTACCCACACAAGTGAGGTATCATTTTTATCGGGAGACTTGGGGGAACGCTGGGTGGAAGGAAATTTATGGCTCCTCTCAGATTCCAGAACTTTCTGCCACAGAAATGTGAAGAACATGTGTTTTTTTAGCCAAATTTTGAGGTTTGCAAAGGATTCTGGGTAACAGAACCTGGTCCGAGCCCCACAAGTCACCCCATCTTGGATTCCCCTAGGTCTCTAGTTTTCAGAAATGCACAGGTTTGGTAGCTTTCCCTAGGTGCCGGCTGAGCTAGAGGCCAAAATCTACAGGTAGGCACTTTGCAAAAAACACCTCTGTTTTCTTTCAAAAATGTGGATGTGTCCACGTTGCGCTTTGGGGCGTTTCCTGTCGCGGGCGCTAGGCCTACCCACACAAGTGAGGTATCATTTTTATCGTGAGACTTGGGGGAACGCTGGGTGGAAGGAAATTTGTGGCTCCTCTCAGATTCCAGAACTTTCTGCCACAGAAATGTGAGGAACATGTGTTTTTTTAGCCAAATTTTGAGGTTTGCAAAGGATTCTGGGTAACAGAACCTGGTCCGAGCCCCACAAGTCACCCCATCTTGGATTCCCCTAGGTCTCTAGTTTTCAGAAATGCACAGGTTTGGTAGGTTTCCCTAGGTGCCGGCTGAGCTAGAGGACAAAATCTACAGGTAGGCACTTCACAAAAATCACCTCTGTTTTCTTTCAAAAAATTGGATGTGTCCACGTTGCGCTTTGGGGCGTTTCCTGTCGCTTGCACTAGGCCTACCCACACAAGTGAGGTATCATTTTTATCGTGAGACTTGGGGGAACGCTGGGTGGAAGGAAATTTGTGGCTCCTCTCAGATTCCAGAACTTTCTGCCACAGAAATGTGAGGAACATGTGTTTTTTTAGCCAAATTTTGAGGTTTGCAAAGGATTCTGGGTAACAGAACCTGGTCCGAGCCCCACAAGTCACCCCATCTTGGATTCCCCTAGGTCTCTAGTTTTCAGAAATGCACAGGTTTGGTAGGTTTCCCTAGGTGCCGGCTGACCTAGAGGCCAAAATCTACAGATAGGCACTTCGCAAAAAAGACCTCTATTTTCTTTCAAAAACTTGGATGTGTCCACGTTGTGCTTTGGGGCATTTCCTGTCGCGGGCGCTAGGCCTACCCACACAAGTGAGGTATCATTTTTATCGGGAGACTTGGGGGAACGCTGGGAGGAAGGAAATTTGTGGCTCCTCTCAGATTCCAGAACTTTCTGCCACAGAAATGTGAGGAACATGCGTTTTTTTAGCCAAATTTTGAGGTTAGCAAAGGATTCTGGGTAACAGAACCTGGTCCGAGCCCCACAAGTCACCCCATCTTGGATTCCCCTAGGTCTCTAGTATTCAGAGATGCACAGGTTTGGTAGGTTTCCCTAGGTGCCGGCTGAGCTAGAGGACAAAATCTACAGGTAGGCACTTTGCAAAAAACAACTCTGTTTTCTTTAAAAAAATTGGATGTGTCCATGTTGCGCTTTGGGGCGTTTCCTGTCGCGGGCACTAGGCCTACCCACACAAGTGAGGTATCATTTTTATCGTGAGACTTGGGGGAACGCTGGGTGGAAGGAAATTTGTGGCTCCTCTCAGATTCCAGAACTTTCTGCCACAGAAATGTGAGGAACATGTGTTTTTTTAGCCAAATTTTGAGGTTTGCAAAGGATTCTGGGTAACAGAACCTGGTCCGAGCCCCACAAGTCACCCCATCTTGGATTCCCCTAGGTCTCTAGTTTTCAGAAATGCACAGGTTTGGTAGGTTTCCCTAGGTGCCGGCTGACCTAGAGGCCAAAATCTACAGATAGGCACTTCGCAAAAAAGACCTCTATTTTCTTTCAAAAACTTGGATGTGTCCACGTTGTGCTTTGGGGCATTTCCTGTCGCGGGCGCTAGGCCTACCCACACAAGTGAGGTATCATTTTTATCGGGAGACTTGGGGGAACGCTGGGTGGAAGGAAATTTGTGGCTCCTCTCAGAGTCCAGAACTTTCTGCCACAGAAATGTGTGGAACATGTGTGTTTTTAGCCAAATTTTGAGGTTTGCAAAGGATTCTGGGTAACAGAACCTCGTCCGAGCCCCACAAGTCACCCCATCTTGGATTCCCCTAGGTCTCTAGTTTTCAGAAATGCACAGGTTTGGAAGGTTTCCCTAGGTGCCGGCTGAGCTAGAGGCCAAAATGACAGGTAGGCACTTCGCAAAAAACACCTCTGTTTTCTTTCAAAAAATTGGATGTGTCCACGTTGCGCTTTGGGGCGTTTCCTGTCACGGGCGCTAGGCCTACCCACACAAGTGAGGTATCATTTTTATCGGGAGACTTGGGGGAACGCTGGGAGGAAGGAAATTTGTGGCTCCTCTCAGATTCCAGAACTTTCTGCCACAGAAATGTGAGGAACATGCGTTTTTTTAGCCAAATTTTGAGGTTTGCAAAGGATTCTGGGTAACAGAACCTGGTCCGAGCCCCACAAGTCACCCCATCTTGGATTCCCCTAGGTCTCTAGTATTCAGAGATGCACAGGTTTGGTAGGTTTCCCTAGGTGCCGGCTGAGCTAGAGGACAAAATCTACAGGTAGGCACTTTGCAAAAAACAACTCTGTTTTCTTTAAAAAAATTGGATGTGTCCATGTTGCGCTTTGGGGCGTTTCCTGTCGCGGGCGCTAGGCCTACCCACAAAAGTGAGGTATCATTTTTATCGGGAGACTTCGGGGAACGCTGGGTGGAAGGAAATTTGTGGCTCCTCTCAGATTACAGAACTTTCTGCCACAGAAATATGAGGAACATGTGTTTTTTTAGCCAAATTTTGAGGTTTGCAAAGGATTCTGGGTAACAGAACCTGGTCCGAGCCCCTCAAGTCACCCCATCTTGGATTCCCCTAGGTCTCTAGTTTTCAGAAATGCACAGGTTTGGTAGGTTTCCCAAGGTGCCGGCTGAGCTAGAGGCCAAAATCTACAGGTAGGCACTTTGCAAAAAACACCTCTGTTTTCTTTCAAAAATGTGGATGTGTCCACGCTGCGCTTTGGGGCGTTTCCTGTCGCGGGCGCTAGGCCTACCCACACAAGTGAGGTATCATTTTTATCGGGAGACTTGGGGGAACGCTGGGTGGAAGGAAATTCGTGGCTCCTCTCAGATTCCAGAACTTTCTGCCACAGAAATGTGAGCAACATGTGTTTTTTTAGCCAAATTGTGAGGTTTGCAAAGGATTCTGGGTAACAGAACCTGGTCCGAGCCCCACAAGTCACCCCATCATGGATTCCCCTAGGTTTCTAGTTTTCAGAAATGCACAGGTTTGGTAGGTTTCCCTAGGTGCTGGCTGAGCTAGAAGCCAAAATCTACAGGTAGGCACTTCGCAAAAAACACCTCTGTTTTCTTTCAAAAATTTGGATGTGTCCACGTTGCGCTTTGGGGCATTTCCTTTCGCGGGCGGTAGGCCTACCCACACAGGTGAGGTATCATTTTTATCGGGAGACTTGGGGGAACGCTGGGTGGAAGGAAATTTGTGGCTCCCCTCAGATTCCAGAACTTTCTGCCACAGAAATGTGAGGAACATGTGTTTTTTAGCCAAATTTTGAGGTTTGCAAAGGATTCTGGGTAACAGAACCTGGTCCGAGCCCCACAAATCACCCCATCTTGGATTCCCCTAGGTCTCTAGTTTTCAGAAATGCACAGGTTTGGTAGGTTTCCCTAGGTGCCGGCTGAGTTAGAGGACAAAATCTACAGGTAGGCACTTCGCAAAAATCACCTTTATTTTCTTTCAAAAAATTGGATGTGTCCACGTTGCGCTTTGGGGCGTTTCCTGTCGCGGGCGCTAGGCCTACCCACACAAGTGAGGTATCATTTTTATCATGAGACTTGGGGGAACGCTGGGTGGAAGGAAATTTGTGGCTCCTCTCAGATTCCAGAACTTTCTGCCACAGAAATGTGAGGAACATGTTTTAGCCAAATTGTGAGGTTTGCAAAGTATTGTGGGTAACAGAACCTGGTCCGAGCCCCACAAGACACCCCATCTTGGATTCCCCTAGGTCTCTAGTTTTCAGAAATGCACAGGTTTGGTAGGTTTCCCTAGGTGCCGGCTGAGCTAGAGGCCAAAATCTACAGGTAGGCACTTCACAAAAATCACCTCTGTTTTCTTTAAAAAAATTGGATGTGTCCACGTTGCTCTTTGGGGCGTTTCCTGTCGCGGGCGCTAGGCCTACCCACACAAGTGAGGTATCATTTTTATCGGGAGACTTGGGGGAACGCTGGGTCGAAGGAAATTTGTGGCACCTCTCAGATTCCAGGACTTTCTGCCACAGAAATGTGAGGAACATGTGTTTTTTTTGCCAAATTTTGAGGTTTGCAAAGGATTCTGGGTAACAGAACCTGGTCCGAGCCCCACAAGTCACTCCATCTTGGATTCCCCTAGGTCTCTAGTTTTCAGAAATGCACAGGTTTGGTAGGTTTCCCTAGGTGCCGGCTGAGCTAGAGGCCAAAATCTACAGGTAGGCACTTCGCAAAAACACCTCTGTTTTCTTTAAAAAAATTGGATGTGTCCACGTTGCACTTTGGGGCGTTTCCTGTCGCGGGCGCTAGGCCTACCCACACAAGTGAGGTATAATTTTTATTGGGAGACTTGGGGGAACGCTGGGTGGAAGGAAATTTGTGGCTCCTCTCAGATTCCAGAACTTTCTGCCACAGAAATGTGAGGAACATGTGTTTTTTTAGCCATATTTTGAGGTTTGCAAAGGATTCTGGGTAACAGAACCTGGTCCGAGCCCCACAAGTCACCCCATCTTGGATTCCCCAAGGTCTCTAGTTTTCAGAAATGCACAGGTTTGGTAGGTTTCCCTAGGTGCCGGCTGAGCTAGAGGACAAAATCTACAGGTAGGCACTTCACAAAAATCACCTCTATTTTCTTTAAAAAAATTGGATGTGTCCACGTTGCGCTTTGGGGCGTTTCCTGTCGCAGGCGCTAGGCCTACCCACACCAGTGAGGTATCATTTTTATCGTGAGACTTGGGAGAACGCTGGGTGGAAGGAAATTTGTGGCTCCTCTCAGATTCCAGAACTTTCTGCCACAGAAATGTGAGGAACATGTGTTTTTTTAGCCAAATTTTGAGGTTTGCAAAGGATTCTGGGTAACAGAACCTGGTCCGAGCCCCACAAGTCACCCCATCTTGGATTCCCCTAGGTCTCTAGTTTTCAGAAATGCACAGGTTTGGTAGGTTTCCCTAGGTGCCGGCTGAGCTAGAGGACAAAATCTACAGGTAGGCACTTCACAAAAATCACCTCTGTTTTCTTTCAAAAAATTGGATGTGTCCACGTTGCGCTTTGGGGCGTTTCCTGTCGCGGGCGCTAGGCCTACCCACACAAGTGAGGTATCATTTTTATCGGGAGACTTGGGGGAACGCTGGGTGGAAGGAAATTTATGGCTCCTCTCAGATTCCAGAACTTTCTGCCACAGAAATGTGAAGAACATGTGTTTTTTTAGCCAAATTTTGAGGTTTGCAAAGGATTCTGGGTAACAGAACCTGGTCCGAGCCCCACAAGTCACCCCATCTTGGATTCCCCTAGGTCTCTAGTTTTCAGAAATGCACAGGTTTGGTAGGTTTCCCTAGGTGCCGGCTGAGCTAGAGGCCAAAATCTACAGGTAGGCACTTTGCAAAAAACACCTCTGTTTTCTTTCAAAAATGTGGATGTGTCCACGTTGCGCTTTGGGGCGTTTCCTGTCGCGGGCACTAGGCCTACCCACACAAGTGAAGTATCATTTTTATCGTGAGACTTGGGGGAACGCTGGGTGGAAGGAAATTTGTGGCTCCTCTCAGATTCCAGAACTTTCTGCCACAGAAATGTGAGGAACATGTGTTTTTTTAGCCAAAGTTTGAGGTTTGCAAAGGATTCTGGGTAACAGAACCTGGTCCGAGCCCCACAAGTCACCCCATCATGGATTCCCCTAGGTTTCTAGTTTTCAGAAATGCACAGGTTTCGTAGGTTTCCCTAGGTGCCGGCTGAGTTAGAGGCCAAAATCTACAGGTAGGCACTTCGCAAAAAACACCTCTGTTTTCTTTCAAAAAATTGGATGTGTCCACATTGCGCTTTGGGGCGTTTCCTGTCGCGGGCGCTAGGCCTACCCACACAAGTGAGGTATCATTTTTATCGGGAGACTTGTCGGAACGCTGGGTGGAAGGAAATTTGTGGCTCCTCTCAGATTCCAGAACTTTCTGCCACAGAAATGTGAGGAACATGTGTTTTTTTAGCCAAAGTTTGAGGTTTGCAAAGGATTCTGGGTAACAGAACCTGGTCCGAGCCCCACAAGTCACCCCATCATGGATTCCCCTAGGTTTCTAGTTTTTAGAATGCACAGGTTTCGTAGGTTTCCCTAGGTGCCCGCTGAGCTAGAAGCCAAAATCTACAGGTAGGCACTTCGCAAAAAACACCTCTGTTTTCTTTCAAAAATTTGTATGTGTCCACGTTGCGCTTTGGGGCATTTCCTGTTGCGGGCGCTAGGCCTACCCACACAAGTGAGGTATCATTTTTATCGGGAGACTTGGGGGAACGCTGGGTGGAAGGAAATTTGTGGCTCCTCTCAGATTCCAGAACTTTCTGCCACAGAAATGTGAGGAACATGTGTTTTTTTAGTCAAATTTTGAGGTTTGCAAAGGATTCTGGGTAACAGAACCTGGTCCGAGCCCCACAAGTCACCCCATCTTGGATTCCCCTAGGTCTCTAGTTTTCAGAAATGCACAGGTTTGGTAGGTTTCCCTAGGTGCCGGCTGAGCTAGAGGACAAAATCTACAGGTAGGCACTTCGCAAAAATCACCTCTATTTTCTTTCAAAAAATTGGATGTGTCCACGTTGCGCTTTGGGGCGTTTCCTGTCGCGGGCGCTAGACCTACCCACACAAGTGAGGTATCATTTTTGTCGGGAGACTTGGGGGAACGCTGGGTGGAAGGAAATTTGTGGCTTCTCTCAGATTCCAGAACTTTCTGCCACAGAAATGTGAGGAACATGTGTTTTTTAGCCATATTTTGAGGTTTGCAAAGGATTCTGGGTAACAGAACCTGGTCCGAACCCCACAAGTCACCCCATCATGGATTCCCCTAGGTCTCTAGTTTTCAGAAATGCACACGTTTGGTAGGTTTCCCTAGGTGCCGGCTGAGCTAGAGGCCAAAATCTACAGGTAGGCACTTCGCAAAAAACACCTGTTTTCTTTCAAAAATTTGGATGTGTCCACATTGCGCTTTGGGGCATTTCCTGTCGCGGGCGCTAGGCCTACCCACATAAGTGAGGTATCATTTCTATCAGGAGACTTGGGGGAACACTGGGTGGAAGGAAATTTGTGGCTCCTCTCAGATTCCAGAACTTTCTGCCACAGAAATGTGAGGAACATGTGTTTTTTTAGCCAAATTTTGAGGTTTGCAAAGGATTCTGGGTAACAGAACCTGGTCCGAGCCCCACAAGTCACCCCATCATGGATTCCCCTAGGTTTCTAGTTTTCAGAAATGCACAGGTTTGGTAGGTTTCCCTGGGTGCCGGCTGAGCTAGAAGCCAAAATCTACAGGTAGGCACTTCGCAAAAAACACCTCTGTTTTCTTTCAAAAATTTGGATGTGTCCACGTTGCGCTTTGGGGCATTTCCTGTCGCGGGCGCTAGGCCTACCCACACAAGTGAGGTATCATTGTTATCGGGAGACTTGGGGGAACGCTGGGTCGAAGGAAATTTGTGGCACCACTCAGATTCCAGGACTTTCTGCCACAGAAATGTGAGGAACATGTGTTTTTTTTGCCAAATTTTGAGGTTTGCAAAGGATTCTGGGTAACAGAACCTGGTCCGAGCCCCACAAGTCACTCCATCTTGGATTCCCCTAGGTCTCTAGTTTTCAGAAATGCACAGGTTTGGTAGGTTTCCCTAGGTGCCGGCTGAGCTAGAGGCCAAAATCTACAGGTAGGCACTTCGCAAAAACACCTCTGTTTTCTTTTAAAAAATTGGATGTGTCCACGTTGCACTTTGGGGCGTTTCCTGTCGCGGGCGCTAGGCCTACCCACACAAGTGAGGTATAATTTTTATTGGGAGACTTGGGGGAACGCTGGGTGGAAGGAAATTTGTGGCTCCTCTCAGATTCCAGAACTTTCTGCCACAGAAATGTGAGGAACATGTGTTTTTTTAGCCAAATTTTGAGGTTTGCAAAGGATTCTGGGTAACAGAACCTGGTCCGAGCCCCACAAGTCACCCCATCTTGGATTCCCCAAGGTCTCTAGTTTTCAGAAATGCACAGGTTTGGTAGGTTTCCCTAGGTGCCGGCTGAGCTAGAGGACAAAATCTACAGGTAGGCACTTCACAAAAATCACCTCTATTTTCTTTAAAAAAATTGGATGAGTCCACGTTGCGCTTTGGGGCGTTTCCTGTCGCAGGCGCTAGGCCTACCCACACCAGTGAGGTATCATTTTTATCGTGAGACTTGGGAGAACGCTGGGTGGAAGGAAATTTGTGGCTCCTCTCAGATTCCAGAACTTTCTGCCACAGAAATGTGAGGAACATGTGTTTTTTTAGCCAAATTTTGAGGTTTGCAAAGGATTCTGGGTAACAGAACCTGGTCCGAGCCCCACAAGTCACCCCATCTTGGATTCCCCTAGGTCTCTAGTTTTCAGAAATGCACAGGTTTGGTAGGTTTCCCTAGGTGCCGGCTGAGCTAGAGGACAAAATCTACAGGTAGGCACTTCACAAAAATCACCTCTGTTTTCTTTCAAAAAATTGGATGTGTCCACGTTGCGCTTTGGGGCGTTTCCTGTCGCGGGCGCTAGGCCTACCCCCACAAGTGAGGTATCATTTTTATCGGGAGACTTGGGGGAACGCTGGGTGGAAGGAAATTTATGGCTCCTCTCAGATTCCAGAACTTTCTGCCACAGAAATGTGAAGAACATGTGTTTTTTTAGCCAAATTTTGAGGTTTGCAAAGGATTCTGGGTAACAGAACCTGGTCCGAGCCCCACAAGTCACCCCATCTTGGATTCCCCTAGGTCTCTAGTTTTCAGAAATGCACAGGTTTGGTAGGTTTCCCTAGGTGCCGGCTGAGCTAGAGGCCAAAATCTACAGGTAGGCACTTTGCAAAAAACACCTCTGTTTTCTTTAAAAAATGTGGATGTGTCCACGTTGCGCTTTGGGGCGTTTCCTGTCGCGGGCGCTAGGCCTACCCACACAAGTGAAGTATCATTTTTATCGTGAGACTTGGGGGAACGCTGGGTGGAAGGAAATTTGTGGCTCCTCTCAGATTCCAGAACTTTCTGCCACAGAAATGTGAGGAACATGTGTTTTTTTAGCCAAAGTTTGAGGTTTGCAAAGGATTCTGGGTAACAGAACCTGGTCCGAGCCCCACAAGTCACCCCATCATGGATTCCCCTAGGTTTCTAGTTTTCAGAAATGCACAGGTTTCGTAGGTTTCCCTAGGTGCCGGCTGAGTTAGAGGCCAAAATCTACAGGTAGGCACTTCGCAAAAAACACCTCTGTTTTCTTTCAAAAATTTGGATGTGTCCACGTTGCGCTTTGGGGCATTTCCTGTCGCGGGCGCTAGGCCTACCCACACAAGTGAGGTATCATTGTTATCGGGAGACTTGGGGGAACGCTGGGTCGAAGGAAATTTGTGGCACCTCTCAGATTCCAGGACTTTCTGCCACAGAAATGTGAGGAACATGTGTTTTTTTTGCCAAATTTTGAGGTTTGCAAAGGATTCTGGGTAACAGAACCTGGTCCGAGCCCCACAAGTCACTCCATCTTGGATTCCCCTAGGTCTCTAGTTTTCAGAAATGCACAGGTTTGGTAGGTTTCCCTAGGTGCCGGCTGAGCTAGAGGCCAAAATCTACAGGTAGGCACTTCGCAAAAACACCTCTGTTTTCTTTAAAAAAATTGGATGTGTCCACGTTGCACTTTGGGGCGTTTCCTGTCGCGGGCGCTAAGCCTACCCACACAAGTGAGGTATAATTTTTATTGGGAGACTTGGGGGAACGCTGGGTGGAAGGAAATGTGTGGCTCCTCTCAGATTCCAGAACTTTCTGCCACAGAAATGTGAGGAACATGTGTTTTTTTAGCCAAATTTTGAGGTTTGCAAAGGATTCTGGGTAACAGAACCTGGTCCGAGCCCCACAAGTCACCCCATCTTGGATTCCCCAAGGTCTCTAGTTTTCAGAAATGCACAGGTTTGGTAGGTTTCCCTAGGTGCCGGCTGAGCTAGAGGACAAAATCTACAGGTAGGCACTTCACAAAAATCACCTCTATTTTCTTTAAAAAAATTGGATGTGTCCACGTTGCGCTTTGGGGCGTTTCCTGTCGCAGGCGCTAGGCCTACCCACACCAGTGAGGTATCATTTTTATCGTGAGACTTGGGAGAACGCTGGGTGGAAGGAAATTTGTGGCTCCTCTCAGATTCCAGAACTTTCTGCCACAGAAATGTGAGGAACATGTGTTTTTTTAGCCAAATTTTGAGGTTTGCAAAGGATTCTGGGTAACAGAACCTGGTCCGAGCCCCACAAGTCACCCCATCTTGGATTCCCCTAGGTCTCTAGTTTTCAGAAATGCACAGGTTTGGTAGGTTTCCCTAGGTGCCGGCTGAGCTAGAGGACAAAATCTACAGGTAGGCACTTCACAAAAATCCCCTCTGTTTTCTTTCAAAAAATTGGATGTGTCCACGTTGCGCTTTGGGGCGTTTCCTGTCGCGGGCGCTAGGCCTACCCACACAAGTGAGGTATCATTTTTATCGGGAGACTTGGGGGAACGCTGGGTGGAAGGAAATTTATGGCTCCTCTCAGATTCCAGAACTTTCTGCCACAGAAATGTGAAGAACATGTGTTTTTTTAGCCAAATTTTGAGGTTTGCAAAGGATTCTGGGTAACAGAACCTGGTCCGAGCCCCACAAGTCACCCCATCTTGGATTCCCCTAGGTCTCTAGTTTTCAGAAATGCACAGGTTTGGTAGGTTTCCCTAGGTGCCGGCTGAGCTAGAGGCCAAAATCTACAGGTAGGCACTTTGCAAAAAACACCTCTGTTTTCTTTCAAAAATGTGGATGTGTCCACGTTGCGCTTTGGGGCGTTTCCTGTCGCGGGCGCTAGGCCTACCCACACAAGTGAAGTATCATTTTTATCGTGAGACTTGGGGGAACGCTGGGTGGAAGGAAATTTGTGGCTCCTCTCAGATTCCAGAACTTTCTGCCACAGAAATGTGAGGAACATGTGTTTTTTTAGCCAAAGTTTGAGGTTTGCAAAGGATTCTGGGTAACAGAACCTGGTCCGAGCCCCACAAGTCACCCCATCATGGATTCCCCTAGGTTTCTAGTTTTCAGAAATGCACAGGTTTCGTAGGTTTCCCTAGGTGCCGGCTGAGTTAGAGGCCAAAATCTACAGGTAGGCACTTCGCAAAAAACACCTCTGTTTTCTTTAAAAAAATTGGATGTGTCCACATTGCGCTTTGGGGCGTTTCCTGTCGCGGGCGCTAGGCCTACCCACACAAGTGAGGTATCATTTTTATCGGGAGACTTGTCGGAACGCTGGGTGGAAGGAAATTTGTGGCTCCTCTCAGATTCCAGAACTTTCTGCCACAGAAATGTGAGGAACATGTGTTTTTTTAGCCAAAGTTTGAGGTTTGCAAAGGATTCTGGGTAACAGAACCTGGTCCGAGCCCCACAAGTCACCCCATCATGGATTCCCCTAGGTTTCTAGTTTTCAGAAATGCACAGGTTTCGTAGGTTTCCCTAGGTGCCCGCTGAGCTAGAAGCCAAAATCTACAGGTAGGCACTTCGCAAAAAACACCTCTGTTTTCTTTCAAAAATTTGGATGTGTCCACGTTGCGCTTTGGGGCATTTCCTGTTGCGGGTGCTAGGCCTACCCACACAAGTGAGGTATCATTTTTATCGGGAGACTTGGGGGAACGCTGGGTGGAAGGAAATTTGTGGCTCCTCTCAGATTCCAGAACTTTCTGCCACAGAAATGTGAGGAACATGTGTTTTTTTAGTCAAATTTTGAGGTTTGCAAAGGATTCTGGGTAACAGAACCTGGTCCGAGCCCCACAAGTCACCCCATCTTGGATTCCCCTAGGTCTCTAGTTTTCAGAAATGCACAGGTTTGGTAGGTTTCCCTAGGTGCCGGCTGAGCTAGAGGACAAAATCTACAGGTAGGCACTTCGCAAAAATCACCTCTATTTTCTTTCAAAAAATTGGATGTGTCCACGTTGCGCTTTGGGGCGTTTCCTGTCGCGGGCGCTAGACCTACCCACACAAGTGAGGTATCATTTTTGTCGGGAGACTTGGGGGAACGCTGGGTGGAAGGAAATTTGTGGCTTCTCTCAGATTCCAGAACTTTCTGCCACAGAAATGTGAGGAACATGTGTTTTTTAGCCATATTTTGAGGTTTGCAAAGGATTCTGGGTAACAGAACCTGGTCCGAACCCCACAAGTCACCCCATCATGGATTCCCCTAGGTCTCTAGTTTTCAGAAATGCACACGTTTGGTAGGTTTCCCTAGGTGCCGGCTGAGCTAGAGGCCAAAATCTACAGGTAGGCACTTCGCAAAAAACACCTGTTTTCTTTCAAAAATTTGGATGTGTCCACATTGCGCTTTGGGGCATTTCC
This sequence comes from Pleurodeles waltl, assembly GCF_031143425.1. NCBI lineage: Eukaryota > Metazoa > Chordata > Amphibia > Caudata > Salamandridae > Pleurodeles > Pleurodeles waltl. The sequence continues at coordinate 1,005,789,105 of NC_090443.1, read as the reverse complement.
TGTCGCGGGCGCTAGGCCTACCCACATAAGTGAGGTATCATTTCTATCAGGAGACTTGGGGGAACACTGGGTGGAAGGAAATTTGTGGCTCCTCTCAGATTCCAGAACTTTCTGCCACAGAAATGTGAGGAACATGTGTTTTTTTAGCCACATTTTGAGGTTTGCAAAGGATTCTGGGTAACAGAACCTGGTCCGAGCCCCACAAGTCACCCCATCATGGATTCCCCTAGGTTTCTAGTTTTCAGAAATGCACAGGTTTGGTAGGTTTCCCTGGGTGCCGGCTGAGCTAGAAGCCAAAATCTACAGGTAGGCACTTCGCAAAAAACACCTCTGTTTTCTTTCAAAAATTTGGATGTGTCCACGTTGCGCTTTGGGGCATTTCCTGTCGCGGGCGCTAGGCCTACCCACACTAGTGAGGTATCATTGTTATCGGGACACTTGGGGGAACGCTGGGTGGAAGGAAATTTGTGCCTCCTCTCAGATTCCAGAACTTTCTGCCACAGAAATGTGAGGAACATGTGTTTTTTTAGCCAAATTTTGAGGTTTGCAAAGGATTCTGGGTAACAGAACCTGGTCCGAGCCCCACAAGTCACCCCATCTTTGATTCCCCTAGGTCTCTAGTTTTCAGAAATACACAGGTTTGGTAGGTTTCCCTAGGTGCCGGCTGAGCTAGAGGACAAAATCTACAGGTAGGCACTTCGCAAAAATCACCTCTATTTTCTTTCAAAAAATTGGATGTGTCCACGTTGCGCTTTGGGGCGTTTCCTGTCGCAGGCGCTAGGCCTACCCACACAAGTGAGGTATCATTTTTATCGTGAGACTTGGGGGAACGCTGGGTGGAAGGAAATCTGTGGCTCCTCTCAGATTCCAGAACTTTCTGCCACAGAAATGTGAGGAACATGTGTTTTTTTTTAGCCAAATTGTGATGTATGCAAAGGATTCTGGGTAACAGAACCTGGTCCGAGCCCCACAAGTCACCCCATCTTGGATTCCCCTAGGTCTCTAGTTTTCAGAAATGCACAGGTTTGGTAGGTTTCCCTAGGTGCCGGCTGAGCTAGAGGCCAAAATCTACAGGTAGGCACTTTGCAAAAAACACCTCTGTTTTCTTTCAAAAATGTGGATGTGTCCACGTTGCGCTTTGGGGCGTTTCCTGTCGCGGGCGCTAGGCCTACCCACACAAGTGAAGTATCATTTTTATCGTGAGACTTGGGGGAACGCTGGGTGGAAGGAAATTTGTGGCTCCTCTCAGATTCCAGAACTTTCTGCCACAGAAATGTGAGGAACATGTGTTTTTTTAGCCAAAGTTTGAGGTTTGCAAAGGATTCTGGGTAACAGAACCTGGTCCGAGCCCCACAAGTCACCCCATCATGGATTCCCCTAGGTTTCTAGTTTTCAGAAATGCACAGGTTTCGTAGGTTTCCCTAGGTGCCGGCTGAGTTAGAGGCCAAAATCTACAGGTAGGCACTTCGCAAAAAACACCTCTGTTTTCTTTCAAAAATTTGGATGTGTCCACGTTGCGCTTTGGGGCATTTCCTGTCGCGGGCGCTAGGCCTACCCACACAAGTGAGGTATCATTGTTATCGGGAGACTTGGGGGAACGCTGGGTCGAAGGAAATTTGTGGCACCTCTCAGATTCCAGGACTTTCTGCCACAGAAATGTGAGGAACATGTGTTTTTTTTGCCAAATTTTGAGGTTTGCAAAGGATTCTGGGTAACAGAACCTGGTCCGAGCCCCACAAGTCACTCCATCTTGGATTCCCCTAGGTCTCTAGTTTTCAGAAATGCACAGGTTTGGTAGGTTTCCCTAGGTGCCGGCTGAGCTAGAGGCCAAAATCTACAGGTAGGCACTTCGCAAAAACACCTCTGTTTTCTTTAAAAAAATTGGATGTGTCCACGTTGCACTTTGGGGCGTTTCCTGTCGCGGGCGCTAAGCCTACCCACACAAGTGAGGTATAATTTTTATTGGGAGACTTGGGGGAACGCTGGGTGGAAGGAAATGTGTGGCTCCTCTCAGATTCCAGAACTTTCTGCCACAGAAATGTGAGGAACATGTGTTTTTTTAGCCAAATTTTGAGGTTTGCAAAGGATTCTGGGTAACAGAACCTGGTCCGAGCCCCACAAGTCACCCCATCTTGGATTCCCCAAGGTCTCTAGTTTTCAGAAATGCACAGGTTTGGTAGGTTTCCCTAGGTGCCGGCTGAGCTAGAGGACAAAATCTACAGGTAGGCACTTCACAAAAATCACCTCTATTTTCTTTAAAAAAATTGGATGTGTCCACGTTGCGCTTTGGGGCGTTTCCTGTCGCAGGCGCTAGGCCTACCCACACCAGTGAGGTATCATTTTTATCGTGAGACTTGGGAGAACGCTGGGTGGAAGGAAATTTGTGGCTCCTCTCAGATTCCAGAACTTTCTGCCACAGAAATGTGAGGAACATGTGTTTTTTTAGCCAAATTTTGAGGTTTGCAAAGGATTCTGGGTAACAGAACCTGGTCCGAGCCCCACAAGTCACCCCATCTTGGATTCCCCTAGGTCTCTAGTTTTCAGAAATGCACAGGTTTGGTAGGTTTCCCTAGGTGCCGGCTGAGCTAGAGGACAAAATCTACAGGTAGGCACTTCACAAAAATCCCCTCTGTTTTCTTTCAAAAAATTGGATGTGTCCACGTTGCGCTTTGGGGCGTTTCCTGTCGCGGGCGCTAGGCCTACCCACACAAGTGAGGTATCATTTTTATCGGGAGACTTGGGGGAACGCTGGGTGGAAGGAAATTTATGGCTCCTCTCAGATTCCAGAACTTTCTGCCACAGAAATGTGAAGAACATGTGTTTTTTTAGCCAAATTTTGAGGTTTGCAAAGGATTCTGGGTAACAGAACCTGGTCCGAGCCCCACAAGTCACCCCATCTTGGATTCCCCTAGGTCTCTAGTTTTCAGAAATGCACAGGTTTGGTAGGTTTCCCTAGGTGCCGGCTGAGCTAGAGGCCAAAATCTACAGGTAGGCACTTTGCAAAAAACACCTCTGTTTTCTTTCAAAAATGTGGATGTGTCCACGTTGCGCTTTGGGGCGTTTCCTGTCGCGGGCGCTAGGCCTACCCACACAAGTGAAGTATCATTTTTATCGTGAGACTTGGGGGAACGCTGGGTGGAAGGAAATTTGTGGCTCCTCTCAGATTCCAGAACTTTCTGCCACAGAAATGTGAGGAACATGTGTTTTTTTAGCCAAAGTTTGAGGTTTGCAAAGGATTCTGGGTAACAGAACCTGGTCCGAGCCCCACAAGTCACCCCATCATGGATTCCCCTAGGTTTCTAGTTTTCAGAAATGCACAGGTTTCGTAGGTTTCCCTAGGTGCCGGCTGAGTTAGAGGCCAAAATCTACAGGTAGGCACTTCGCAAAAAACACCTCTGTTTTCTTTAAAAAAATTGGATGTGTCCACATTGCGCTTTGGGGCGTTTCCTGTCGCGGGCGCTAGGCCTACCCACACAAGTGAGGTATCATTTTTATCGGGAGACTTGTCGGAACGCTGGGTGGAAGGAAATTTGTGGCTCCTCTCAGATTCCAGAACTTTCTGCCACAGAAATGTGAGGAACATGTGTTTTTTTAGCCAAAGTTTGAGGTTTGCAAAGGATTCTGGGTAACAGAACCTGGTCCGAGCCCCACAAGTCACCCCATCATGGATTCCCCTAGGTTTCTAGTTTTCAGAAATGCACAGGTTTCGTAGGTTTCCCTAGGTGCCCGCTGAGCTAGAAGCCAAAATCTACAGGTAGGCACTTCGCAAAAAACACCTCTGTTTTCTTTCAAAAATTTGGATGTGTCCACGTTGCGCTTTGGGGCATTTCCTGTTGCGGGCGCTAGGCCTACCCACACAAGTGAGGTATCATTTTTATCGGGAGACTTGGGGGAACGCTGGGTGGAAGGAAATTTGTGGCTCCTCTCAGATTCCAGAACTTTCTGCCACAGAAATGTGAGGAACATGTGTTTTTTTAGTCAAATTTTGAGGTTTGCAAAGGATTCTGGGTAACAGAACCTGGTCCGAGCCCCACAAGTCACCCCATCTTGGATTCCCCTAGGTCTCTAGTTTTCAGAAATGCACAGGTTTGGTAGGTTTCCCTAGGTGCCGGCTGAGCTAGAGGACAAAATCTACAGGTAGGCACTTCGCAAAAATCACCTCTATTTTCTTTCAAAAAATTGGATGTGTCCACGTTGCGCTTTGGGGCGTTTCCTGTCGCGGGCGCTAGACCTACCCACACAAGTGAGGTATCATTTTTGTCGGGAGACTTGGGGGAACGCTGGGTGGAAGGAAATTTGTGGCTTCTCTCAGATTCCAGAACTTTCTGCCACAGAAATGTGAGGAACATGTGTTTTTTAGCCATATTTTGAGGTTTGCAAAGGATTCTGGGTAACAGAACCTGGTCCGAACCCCACAAGTCACCCCATCATGGATTCCCCTAGGTCTCTAGTTTTCAGAAATGCACACGTTTGGTAGGTTTCCCTAGGTGCCGGCTGAGCTAGAGGCCAAAATCTACAGGTAGGCACTTCGCAAAAAACACCTGTTTTCTTTCAAAAATTTGGATGTGTCCACATTGCGCTTTGGGGCATTTCCTGTCGCGGGCGCTAGGCCTACCCACATAAGTGAGGTATCATTTCTATCAGGAGACTTGGGGGAACACTGGGTGGAAGGAAATTTGTGGCTCCTCTCAGATTCCAGAACTTTCTGCCACAGAAATGTGAGGAACATGTGTTTTTTTAGCCACATTTTGAGGTTTGCAAAGGATTCTGGGTAACAGAACCTGGTCCGAGCCCCACAAGTCACCCCATCATGGATTCCCCTAGGTTTCTAGTTTTCAGAAATGCACAGGTTTGGTAGGTTTCCCTGGGTGCCGGCTGAGCTAGAAGCCAAAATCTACAGGTAGGCACTTCGCAAAAAACACCTCTGTTTTCTTTCAAAAATGTGGATGTGTCCACGTTGCGCTTTGGGGCATTTCCTGTCGCGGGCGCTAGGCCTACCCACACTAGTGAGGTATCATTGTTATCGGGACACTTGGGGGAACGCTGGGTGGAAGGAAATTTGTGCCTCCTCTCAGATTCCAGAACTTTCTGCCACAGAAATGTGAGGAACATGTGTTTTTTTAGCCAAATTTTGAGGTTTGCAAAGGATTCTGGGTAACAGAACCTGGTCCGAGCCCCACAAGTCACCCCATCTTTGATTCCCCTAGGTCTCTAGTTTTCAGAAATACACAGGTTTGGTAGGTTTCCCTAGGTGCCGGCTGAGCTAGAGGACAAAATCTACAGGTAGGCACTTCGCAAAAATCACCTCTATTTTCTTTCAAAAAATTGGATGTGTCCACGTTGCGCTTTGGGGCGTTTCCTGTCGCAGGCGCTAGGCCTACCCACACAAGTGAGGTATCATTTTTATCGTGAGACTTGGGGGAACGCTGGGTGGAAGGAAATCTGTGGCTCCTCTCAGATTCCAGAACTTTCTGCCACAGAAATGTGAGGAACATGTGTTTTTTTTTAGCCAAATTGTGATGTATGCAAAGGATTCTGGGTAACAGAACCTGGTCCGAGCCCCACAAGTCACCCCATCTTGGATTCCCCAAGGTCTCTAGTTTTCAGAAATGCACAGGTTTGGTAGGTTTCCCTAGGTGCCGGCTGAGCTAGAGGCCAAAATCTACAGGTAGGCACTTCACAAAAATCACCTGTTTTCTTTAAAAAAATTGGATGTGTCCACGTTGCGCTTTGGGGCGTTTCCTGTCGCGGGCGCTAGGCCTACCCTCACAAGTGAGGTATCATTGTTATCAGGAGACTTGGGGGAACGTTGGGTGGAAGGAAATTTGTGGCTCCTCTCAGATTCCAGAACTTTCTGCCACAGAAATGTGAGGAACATGTGTTTTTTTAGCCAAAATTTGAGGTTTGCAAAGGATTCTGGGTAACAGAACCTGGTCCGAGCCCCACAAGTCACCCCATCATGGATTCCCCTAGGTTTCTAGTTTTCAGAAATGCACAGGTTTGGTAGGTTTCCCTAGGTGCCGGCTGAGCTAGAAGCCAAAATCTACAGGTAGGCACTTCGCAAAAAACACCTCTGTTTTCTTTCAAAAATTTGGATGTGTCCACGTTGCGCTTTGGGGCATTTCCTGACGCGAGCGCTAGGCCTACCCACACAAGTGAGGTATCCTTGTTATCGGGAGACTTGGGGGAACGCTGGGTGGAAGGAAATTTGTGGCTCCTCTCAGATTCCAGAACTTTCTGCCACAGAAATGTGAGGAACATGTGTTTTTTTAGCAAAATTTTGAGGTTTGCAAAGGATTCTGGGTAACAGAACCTGGTCCGAGCCCCACAAGTCACCCCCTCTTAGATTCCCCAAGGTCTCTAGTTTTCAGAAATGCACAGGTTTGGTAGGTTTCCCTAGGTGCCGGCTGAGCTAGAGGCCAAAATCTACAGGTAGGCACTTCACAAAAATCACCTGTTTTCTTTCAAAAAATTGGGTGTGTCCACATTGCGCTTTGGGGCGTTTCCTGTCGCGGGCGCTAGGCCTACCCACACAAGTAAGGTATCATTTTTATCGGGAGACTTGGGGGAACGCTGGGTGGAAGGAAATTTGTGGCTCCTCTCAGATTCCAGAACTTTCTGCCACAGAAATGTGAGGAACATGTGTTTTTTTAGCCAAAGTTTGAGGTTTGCAAAGGATTCTGGGTAACAGAACCTGGTCCGAGCCCCACAAGTCACCCCATCATGGATTCCCCTAGGTTTCTAGTTTTCAGAAATGCACAGGTTTGGTAGGTTTCCCTAGGTGCCGGCTGAGCTTGAAGCCAAAATCTACAGGTAGGCACTTCGCAAAAAACACCTCTGTTTTCTTTCAAAAATTTGGAAGTGTCCACGTTGCGCTTTGGGGCATTTCCTGTCGCGGGCGCTAGGCCTACCCACACAAGTGAGGTATCATTTTTATCGGGAGACTTGGGGGAACGCTGGGTGGAAGGAAATTTGTGGCTCCTCTCAGATTCCAGAACTTTCTGCCACAGAAATGTGAGGAACATGTGTTTTTTTAGCCAAATTTTGAGGTTTGCAAAGGATTCTGGGTAACAGAACCTGGTCCGAGCCCCACAAGTCACCCCATCATGGATTCCCCTAGGTTTCTAGTTTTCAGAAATGCACAGGTTTGGTAGGTTTCCCTAGGTGCCGGCTGAGCTAGAAGCCAAAATCTACAGGTAGGCACTTCGCAAAAAACACCTCTGTTTTCTTTCAAAAAATTGGATGTGTCCAAGTTGCGCTTTGCGGCATTTCCTGTCGCGGGCGCTAGGCCTACCCACACAAGTGAGGTATCATTTTTATCGGGAGACTTGGGGGAACACTGGGTGGAAGGAAATTTGTGGCTCCTCTCAGATTCCAGAACTTTCTGCCACAGAAATGTGAGGAACATGTGTTTTTTTAGCCAAATTTTGAGGTTTGCAAAGGATTCTGGGTAACAGAACCTGGTCCGAGCCCCACAAGTCACCCCATCATGGATTCCCCTAGGTTTCTAGTTTTCAGAAATGCACAGGTTTGGTAGGTTTCCCTAGATGCCGGCTGAGCTAGAAGCCAAAATCTACAGGTAGGCACTTCGCAAATAACACCTCTGTTTTCTTTCAAAAAATTGGATGTGTCCAAGTTGCGCTTTGCGGCATTTCCTGTCGCGGGCTCTAGGCCTACCCACACAAGTGAGGTATCATTTTTATCGGGAGACTTGGGGGAACGCTGGGTGGAAGGAAATTTGTGGCTCCTCTCAGATTCCAGAACTTTCTGCCACAGAAATGTGAAGAACATGTGTTTTTTTAGCCAAATTTTGAGGTTTGCAAAGGATTCTGGGTAACAGAACCTGGTCCGAGCCCCACAAGTCACCCCATCTTGGATTCCGCTAGGTCTCTAGTTTTCAGAAATGCACAGGTTTGGTAGGTTTCCCTAGGTGCCGGCTGAGCTAGAGGACAAAATCTACAGGTAGGCACTTCGCAAAAATCACCTCTATTTTCTTTCAAAAAATTGGATGTGTCCACGTTGCGCTTTGGGGCGTTTCCTGTCGCGGGCGCTAGGCCTACCCACACAAGTGAGGTATCATTTTTATCGTGAGCCTTGAGGGAACGCTGGGTGGAAGTAAATTTGTGGCTCCTCTCAGATTCCAGAACTTTCTGCCACAGAAATGTGAGGAACATGTGTTTTTTTAGCCAAATTTTGAGGTTTGCAAAGGATTCTGGGTAACAGAACCTGGTCCGAGCCCCACAAGTCACCCCATCTTGGATTCCCCTAGGTCTCTAGTTTTCAGAAATGCACAGGTTTGGTAGGTTTCCCTAGGTGCCGGCTGAGCTAGAGGACAAAATCTACAGGTAGGCACTTCACAAAAATCACCTCTGTTTTCTTTCAAAAAATTGGATGTGTCCACGTTGCGCTTTGGGGCGTTTCCTGTCGCGGGCGCTAGGCCTACCCACACAAGTGAGGTATCATTTTTATCGGGAGACTTGGGGGAACGCTGGGTGGAAGGAAATTTATGGCTCCTCTCAGATTCCAGAACTTTCTGCCACAGAAATGTGAAGAACATGTGTTTTTTTAGCCACATTTTGAGGTTTGCAAAGGATTCTGGGTAACAGAACCTGGTCCGAGCCCCACAAGTCACCCCATCTTGGATTCCCCTAGGTCTCTAGTTTTCAGAAATGCACAGGTTTGGTAGGTTTCCCTAGGTGCCGGCTGAGCTAGAGGCCAAAATCTACAGGTAGGCACTTTGCAAAAAACACCTCTGTTTTCTTTCAAAAATGTGGATGTGTCCACGTTGCGCTTTGGGGCGTTTCCTGTCGCGGGCGCTAGGCCTACCCACACAAGTGAGGTATCATTTTTATCGTGAGACTTGGGGGAACGCTGGGTGGAAGGAAATTTGTGGCTCCTCTCAGATTCCAGAACTTTCTGCCACAGAAATGTGAGGAACATGTGTTTTTTTAGCCAAATTTTGAGGTTTGCAAAGGATTCTGGGTAACAGAACCTGGTCCGAGCCCCACAAGTCACCCCATCTTGGATTCCCCTAGGTCTCTAGTTTTCAGAAATGCACAGGTTTGGTAGGTTTCCCTAGGTGCCGGCTGAGCTAGAGGACAAAATCTACAGGTAGGCACTTCACAAAAATCACCTCTGTTTTCTTTCAAAAAATTGGATGTGTCCACGTTGCGCTTTGGGGCGTTTCCTGTCGCGGGCACTAGGCCTACCCACACAAGTGAGGTATCATTTTTATCGTGAGACTTGGGGGAACGCTGGGTGGAAGGAAATTTGTGGCTCCTCTCAGATTCCAGAACTTTCTGCCACAGAAATGTGAGGAACATGTGTTTTTTTAGCCAAATTTTGAGGTTTGCAAAGGATTCTGGGTAACAGAACCTGGTCCGAGCCCCACAAGTCACCCCATCTTGGATTCCCCTAGGTCTCTAGTTTTCAGAAATGCACAGGTTTGGTAGGTTTCCCTAGGTGCCGGCTGACCTAGAGGCCAAAATCTACAGATAGGCACTTCGCAAAAAAGACCTCTATTTTCTTTCAAAAACTTGGATGTGTCCACGTTGTGCTTTGGGGCATTTCCTGTCGCGGGCGCTAGGCCTACCTACACAAGTGAGTTATCATTTTTATCGGGAGACTTGGGGGAACGCTGGGTGGAAGGAAATTTGTGGCTCCTCTCAGAGTCCAGAACTTTCTGCCACAGAAATGTGTGGAACATGTGTTTTTTTAGCCAAATTTTGAGGTTTGCAAAGGATTCTGGGTAACAGAACCTCGTCCGAGCCCCACAAGTCACCCCATCTTGGATTCCCCTAGGTCTCTAGTTTTCAGAAATGCACAGGTTTGGAAGGTTTCCCTAGGTGCCGGCTGAGCTAGAGGCCAAAATGACAGGTAGGCACTTCGCAAAAAACACCTCTGTTTTCTTTCAAAAAATTGGATGTGTCCACGTTGCGCTTTGGGGCGTTTCCTGTCGCGGGCGCTAGGCCTACCCACACAAGTGAGGTATCATTTTTATCGGGAGACTTGGGGGAACGCTGGGAGGAAGGAAATTTGTGGCTCCTCTCAGATTCCAGAACTTTCTGCCACAGAAATGTGAGGAACATGCGTTTTTTTAGCCAAATTTTGAGGTTTGCAAAGGATTCTGGGTAACAGAACCTGGTCCGAGCCCCACAAGTCACCCCATCTTGGATTCCCCTAGGTCTCTAGTTTTCAGAGATGCACAGGTTTGGTAGGTTTCCCTAGGTGCCGGCTGAGCTAGAGGACAAAATCTACAGGTAGGCACTTTGCAAAAAACAACTCTGTTTTCTTTAAAAAAATTGGATGTGTCCATGTTGCGCTTTGGGGCGTTTCCTGTCGCGGGCGCTAGGCCTACCCACAAAAGTGAGGTATCATTTTTATCGGGAGACTTCGGGGAACGCTGGGTGGAAGGAAATTTGTGGCTCCTCTCAGATTACAGAACTTTCTGCCACAGAAATATGAGGAACATGTGTTTTTTTAGCCAAATTTTGAGGTTTGCAAAGGATTCTGGGTAACAGAACCTGGTCCGAGCCCCTCAAGTCACCCCATCTTGGATTCCCCTAGGTCTCTAGTTTTCAGAAATGCACAGGTTTGGTAGGTTTCCCAAGGTGCCGGCTGAGCTAGAGGCCAAAATCTACAGGTAGGCACTTTGCAAAAAACACCTCTGTTTTCTTTCAAAAATGTGGATGTGTCCACGCTGCGCTTTGGGGCGTTTCCTGTCGCGGGCGCTAGGCCTACCCACACAAGTGAGGTATCATTTTTATCGGGAGACTTGGGGGAACGCTGGGTGGAAGGAAATTTGTGGCTCCTCTCAGATTCCAGAACTTTCTGCCACAGAAATTTGTGGAACATGTGTTTTTTTAGCCAAATTTTGAGGTTTGCAAAGGATTCTGGGTAACAGAACCTGGTCCGAGCCCCACAAGTCACCCCATCTTGGATTCCCCAAGGTCTCTAGTTTTCAGAAATGCACAGGTTTGGTAGGTTTCCCTAGGTGCCGGCTGAGCTAGAGGACAAAATCTACAGGTAGGCACTTCACAAAAATCACCTCTATTTTCTTTAAAAAAATTGGATGTGTCCACGTTGCGCTTTGGGGCGTTTCCTGTCGCAGGCGCTAGGCCTACCCACACCAGTGAGGTATCATTTTTATCGTGAGACTTGGGAGAACGCTGGGTGGAAGGAAATTTGTGGCTCCTCTCAGATTCCAGAACTTTCTGCCACAGAAATGTGAGGAACATGTGTTTTTTTAGCCAAATTTTGAGGTTTGCAAAGGATTCTGGGTAACAGAACCTGGTCCGAGCCCCACAAGTTACCCCATCTTGGATTCCCCTAGGTCTCTAGTTTTCAGAAATGCACAGGTTTGGTAGGTTTCCCTAGGTGCCGGCTGAGCTAGAGGACAAAATCTACAGGTAGGCACTTCGCAAAAATCACCTTTATTTTCTATCAAAAAATTGGATGTGTCCACGTTGCGCTTTGGGGCGTTTCCTGTCGCGGGCGCTAGGCCTACCCACACAAGTGAGGTATCATTTTTATCGTGAGACTTGGGGGAACGCTGGGTGGAAGGAAATTTGTGGCTCCTCTCAGATTCCAGAACTTTCTGCCACAGAAATGTGAGGAACATGCGTCTTTTTAGCCAAATTTTGAGGTTTGCAAAGGATTCTGGGTAACAGAACCTGGTCCGAGCCCCACAAGTCACCCCATCTTCGATTCCCCTAGGTCTCTAGTTTTCAGAAATGCACAGGTTTGGTAGGTTTCCCTAGGTGCCGGCTGAGCTAGAGGACAAAATCTACAGGTAGGCACTTCGCAAAAATCACCTTTATTTTCTTTCAAAAAATTGGATGTGTCCACGTTGCCCTTTGGGGCGTTTCCTGTCGCGGGCGCTAGGCCTACCCACACAAGTGAGGTATCATTTTTATCGTGAGACTTGGGGGAACGCTGGGTGGAAGGAAATTTGTGGCTCCTCTCAGATTCCAGAACTTTCTGCCACAGAAATGTGAGGAACATGTGTTTTTTTAGCCAAATTTTGAGGTTTGCAAAGGATTCTGGGTAACAGAACCTGGTCCGAGCCCCACAAGTCACCCCATCTTGGATTCCCCTAGGTCTCTAGTTTTCAGAAATGCACAGGTTTGGTAGGTTTCCCTAGGTGCTGGCTGACCTAGAGGCCAAAATCTACAGGTAGGCACTTCACACAAATCACCTCTGTTTTCTTTCAAAAAATTGGATGTGTCCACGTTTCGCTTTGGGGCGTTTCCTGTCGCGGGCGCTAGGCCTACCCACACAAGTGAGGTATCATTTTTATCGGGAGACTTGGGAGAACGCTGGGTGGAAGGAAATTTGTGGCTCCTCTCAGATTCCAGAACTTTCTGCCACAGAAATGTGAGGAACATGTGTTTTTTTAGCCAAATTTTGAGGTTTGCAAAGGATTCTGGGTAACAGAACCTGGTCCGAGCCCCACAAGTCACCCCATCTTGGATTCCCCAAGGTCTCTAGTTTTCAGAAATGCACAGGTTTGGTAGGTTTCCCTAGGTGCCGGCTGAGCTAGAGGACAAAATCTACAGGTAGGCACTTCACAAAAATCACCTCTATTTTCTTTAAAAAAATTGGATGTGTCCACGTTGCGCTTTGGGGAGTTTCCTGTCGCAGGCGCTAGGCCTACCCACACCAGTGAGGTATCATTTTTATCGTGAGACTTGGGGGAACGCTGGGTGGAAGGAAATTTGTGGCTCCTCTCAGATTCCAGAACTTTCTGCCACAGAAATGTGAGGAACATGTGTTTTTTTAGCCAAATTTTGAGGTTTGCAAAGGATTCTGGGTAACAGAACCTGGTCCGAGCCCCACAAGTCACCCCATCTTGGATTCCCCTAGGTCTCTAGTTTTCAGAAATGCACAGGTTTGGTAGGTTTCCCTAGGTGCCGGCTGAGCTAGAGGACAAAATCTACAGGTAGGCACTTCGCAAAAATCACCTTTATTTTCTTTCAAAAAATTGGATGTGTCCACGTTGCGCTTTGGGGCGTTTCCTGTCGCGGGCGCTACGCCTACCCACACAAGTGAGGTATCATTTTTATCGTGAGACTTGGGGGAACGCTGGGTGGAAGGAAATTTGTGGCTCCTCTCAGATTCCAGAACTTTCTGCCACAGAAATGTGAGGAACATGTGTTTTTTTAGCCAAATTTTGAGGTTTGCAAAGGATTCTGGGTAACAGAACCTGGTCCGAGCCCCACAAGTCACCCCATCTTGGATTCCCCTAGGTCTCTAGTTTTCAGAAATGCACAGGTTTGGTAGGTTTCCCTAGGTGCCGGCTGAGCTAGAGGACAAAATCTACAGGTAGGCACTTCGCAAAAATCACCTTTATTTTCTTTCAAAAAATTGGATGTGTCCACGTTGCGCTTTGGGGCGTTTCCTGTCGCGGGCGCTAGGTCTACCCACACAAGTGATGTATCATTTTTATCGTGAGACTTGGGGGAACGCTGGGTGGAAGGAAATTTGTGGCTCCTCTCAGATTCCAGAACTTTCTGCCACAGAAATGTGAGGAACATGTGTTTTTTTAGCCAAATTTTGAGGTTTGCAAAGGATTCTGGGTAACAGAACCTGGTCCGAGCCCCACAAGTCTCCCCATCTTGGATTCCCCTAGGTCTCTAGTTTTCAGAAATGCACAGGTTTGGTAGGTTTCCCTAGGTGCCGGCTGACCTAGAGGCCAAAATCTACAGGTAGGCACTTCACAAAAATCACCTCTGTTTTCTTTCAAAAAATTGGATGTGTCCACGTTTCGCTTTGGGGCGTTTCCTGTCGCGGGCGCTAGTCCTACCCAAACAAGTGAGGTATCATTTTTATCGGGAGACTTGGGAGAACGCTGGGTGGAAGGAAATTTGTGGCTCCTCTCAGATTCCAGAACTTTCTGCCACAGAAATGTGAGGAACATGTGTTTTTTTAGCCAAATTTTGAGGTTTGCAAAGGATCTGGGTAACAGAACCTGGTCCGAGCCCCACAAGTCACCCCATCTTGGATTCCCCTAGGTCTCTAGTTTTCAGAAATGCACAGGTTTGGTAGGTTTCCCTAGGTGCCGGCTGAGCTAGAGGCCAAAATCTACAGGTAGGCACTTTGCAAAAAACACCTCTGTTTTCTTTAAAAAAATTGGATGTGTCCACGTTGCGCTTTGGGGCGTTTCCTGTCGCGGGCGCTAGGCCTACCCACACAAGTGAGGTATCATTTTTATCGGGAGACTAGAGGGAACGCTGGGTGGAAGGAAATTTGTGGCTCCTCTCAGATTCCAAAACTTTCTGCCATAATAATGTGAGGAACATGTGTTTTTTAGCCAAATTTTGAGGTTTGCAAAGGATTCTGGGTAACAGAACCTGGTCCGAGCCCCACAAGTCACCCCATCTTGGATTCCCCAGGTCTCTAGTTTTCAGAAATGCACAGGTTTGGTAGGTTTCCCTAGGTGCCGGCTGAGCTAGAGGCCAAAATCTACAGGTAAGCACTTTGCAAAAAACACCTCTGTTTTCTTTAAAAAAATTGGATGTGTCCACGTTGCGCTTTGAGCGTTTCCTGTCGCGGGCGCTAGGCCTACCCACACAAGTGAGGTATCATTTTTATCGGGAGACTTGGGGGAACGCTGGGTGGAAGGAAATTTGTGGCTCCTCTCAGATTCCAGAACTTTCTGCCACAGAAATGTGAGGAACATGTTTTAGCCAAATTTTGAGGTTTGCAAAGGATTCTGGGTAACAGAACCTGGTCCGAGCCCCACAAGTCACCCCATCTTGGATTCCCCTAGGTCTCTAGTTTTCAGAAATGCACAGGTTTGTTAGGTTTCCCTAGGTGCCGGCTGAGCTAGAGGCCAAAATCTACAGGTAGGCACTTTGCAAAAAACACCTCTGTTTTCTTTCAAAAATGTGGATGTGTCCACGTTGCGCTTTGGGGCGTTTCCTGTCGCGGGCGCTAGGCTTACCCACACAAGTGAGGTATCATTTTTATCGGGAGACTTGGGGGAACGCTGGGTGGAAGGAAATTTGTGGCTCCTCTCAGATTCCAGAACTTTCTGCCACAGAAATGTGAGGAACATGTCTTTTTTTAGCCAAATTATGAGGTTTGCAAAGGATTCTGGGTAACAGAACCTGGTCCGAGCCCCACAAGTCACCCCATCTTGGATTCCCCTAGGTCTCTAGTTTTCAGAAATGCACAGGTTTGGTAGGTTTCCCTAGGTGCCGGCTGAGCTAGAGGCCAAAATCTACAGGTAGGCACTTCGCAAAAATCACCTCTGTTTTCTTTCAAAAAATTGGATGTGTCCACGTTGCGCTTTGGGGCGATTGCTGTCGCGGGCGCTAGGCCTACCCACACAAGTGAGGTATCATTTTTATCGGGTGACTTGGGGGAACGCTGGGTGGAAGGAAAGTTGTGGCTCCTCCCAGATTCCAAAACTTTCTGCCATAATAATGTGAGGAACATGTGTTTTTTAGCCAAATTTTGAGGTTTGCAAAGGATTTTGGGTAACAGAACCTGGTCCGAGCCCCACAAGTCACCCCATCTTGGATTCCCCAGGTCTCTAGTTTTCAGAAATGCACAGGTTTGGTAGGTTTCCCTAGGTGCCAGCTGAGCTAGAAGCCAAAATCTACAGGTAGGCACTTTGCAAAAAACACCTCTGTTTTCTTTAAAAAAAATGGGATGTGTCCACGTTGCGTTTTGGGGCGTTTCCTGTCGCGGGCACTAGGCCTACCCACACAAGTGAGGTATCATTTTTATCGGGAGACTTGGGGGAACATAGATTAGCAAAACAAGTGTTATTGCCCCTTGTCTACCTCTACATTTTTTCCTTCCAAATATAGGAGAGTGTGTAGAAAAGACATCTGTTTGAGAAATGCCTGTAATTCACATGCTAGTATGGTCACCCCGGAATTCAGAGATGTGCAAATAACCACTGCTCCTCAACACCTTATCTTGTGCCCTTTTTGGAAATACAAAGGTTTTCTTGATAGCACTTTTTTACTCTTTATATTTCAGCAAATGAATTGCTGTATACCCGGTATAGAATGAAAACGCACTGCAGGGTGCAGCTCATTTATTGGCTCTGGGTTCCTCGGGTTCTTGATGAACCTACAAGCCCTATATATCCACGCAACCAGAGGAGTCCAGCAGACGTAACGGTATATTGCTTTCGATAATCTGACATTGCAAGGAAAAGTTACAGAGTAAAACGTAGAGAAAAATTGATGTTTTTTTCACCTCAATTTCAATTTTTTTCTTTTTCAGTTGT
This sequence comes from Pleurodeles waltl, assembly GCF_031143425.1. Lineage (NCBI taxonomy): Eukaryota > Metazoa > Chordata > Amphibia > Caudata > Salamandridae > Pleurodeles > Pleurodeles waltl. The sequence continues at coordinate 1,005,772,859 of NC_090443.1, read as the reverse complement.
TATTTTCTGTAGGAAACCCTTGTAGGATCTACACAAATGACCCCTTTCTGAATTCAGTATTTTGTCTACTGTTCAGAAATGTTTAGGTTTCTGGGATCCAGCATTGGTTTCATGCCCATTTCTGTCACTGACTGGAAGGAGGCTGAAAGCAGAAAAATTGCAAAAATGGGGTATGTCCCAGTAAAATGCCAAAATTGTGTTGAAAAATTGGGTTTTCTGATTCAAGTCTGCCTGTTCCTGAAAGCTGGGAAGCTGCTGAGTTTAGCACTGCAAACCCTTTGTTGATGCCATTTTCAGGGGAAAAACCACAAGCCTTCTTCTGCAGCCACTTTTTTCAATTTGTTTGAAAAAAACGAAATTTTCACTGTATTTTGGCTAATTTCTTGGCCTCCTTCAGGGGAACCCACAAAGTCTGGGTACCTCTAGAATCCCTAGGATGTTGGAAAAAAAGGACGCAAATTTGGCTTGGTTAGCTTATGTGGACAAAAAGTTATGAGGCCTAAGCGCGAACTGCCCCAACTAGGCAAAAAAGGCCTGGCACAGGAGGGGGAAAAGGCCTGGCAGCGAAGGGTTAAATAATGGCGCTAAGCAAGCTTAGGCCCACCTCCCACTCATGCATCATTTTTTGCACAGGGGGATAAATATGGCGCTACTGGCTTAGTCATTTTTTGGACGGGAACACCTACTTTGCATCTCAATGACGTTAATTCCTATATTTTGACGCTAGACGTCTCTAGCATCAAAATACAAATATGGTGTTAAGTTTGCGACGCATGTGCGTAAAAAAAGGGACGCAAATGCAGTGCAAAAAAAGTATAAATATGCCCCTAAGAGGCATATTTAAGAAAAAAAATTCTTGTGCCCTTTACTGCCCCCCTACTGCTACCATGTGCGCCGTATTTAAAATACGGTGCTTCATGGCGCAGGATGGGGGCAATAGCATAATTTTTTATGACGCTATTGATGTACTCAGCAGGAGTAGAGCCAAAATGTTGATGTTACTCCTGCAGAGTACATAGGGGTCCATTGTAAACAATGGGGTGACCCCTTTAAACGCCTGTTTTGAACAGGCGTTAAAAGTGCTGGAAAAAAAGACTGAAGGAAATCTGTTAGATTTCCTTGTGCCATTTTTTTGCCCCCCCCACACAGGGGAACGCCTCTGCGCATCGGCAACCCAGTTGTAAGAAATTGTGCATTGGTTCTAATATATAAACAGAACATACTCAAAGAACTTTGGCAAGCTCAACTACGCCATGGAGGTGATTATACTGCAGTTAGGAGCAGCTAGAAGACCACCAGCAACACCTCCAGCAGGTAGGCACCGCAGGGGAAGGGAGCTGGTATATCGCCAAAGGACTACCCTCATTGACCTTAGGGGGGAGAAGGTCATCACCTACTACATGCTCAAGAGGAAGTCCATCATTCAGCTCCTGAACCTGATTGCACAAAGGCTGCAGGCAACATCACAGAGGTGAACAAACATCCCTCCGCAGGCCAACTGATGACAGTCCTCCACATGCTGGCATCTGGGTCATTCCAGACCACCACAGCCAGAATGGCAGGAATCTCAGAGTCATCTGTTTTGACATTCCTACCCTCCGTCCTAGATGACATCATCAGCTTAACACTCCTGCACATACACTGCCTTGGTCACCAAACACAGAGATGGCTATTTTATCGTACATTCGATTACTGTTATTAGGTCTGTCATGTAATTCAGATGTACTTACCAACTAGTAGGCCATTCCCATATCTCCCATTCTTGAAGCGCTCATTGATGACTGAGTGCCTGAAGATGTAGGCATCATGAACACTCCTAGGGTACTTTGCCAGCACATTCACACACATCCCCAGATTGTCCCCTATTGTGGAACAGGTGGGATGTAGCAGCAGGAGGCACAAGTTGCACATGTGTGCAATCCATTGCCCAAATACATGTGGGAAGCCACCTATGGCATAGGAGCCTTGCTTGTTGTCCAGTTGTTGCTGCTGTGTCTTAGGGAATACTGGAAATGTCCCTTTGTGCAGAGTTATTCCCAAACTTTTTGTCTTCTTCCTCATATTTTTTCTGGTCTGTTTTTGCTGATTTTAGGACTCTGGGCACTTAACTGCTAGTGGGAGCAGATAGTGATTGGGAGTTTGGGGTCTCTGAGCTCACAATTTAAGAATACATCTTTTGGTGAAGTTGTTTTTTAGATTGTTGGGGGAAGATTTAAAAGAAAGTGGCACATCAGTCCCAATGCGCCACTTTTCCTGCATCCCCCTACCACCACCTAACAACACCATAGTTGCACCATATTTATAATACAGTGCACTAGGCGGTCTTTAGTGCAATAGCATTAACATTGTTGACCCCATGGTGGCACTTTGCTGCACTAGCATGAAAAATGTTGACGCTAGTGCAGCAAAGCACAGGGAGGCGTATAGGTTACTGTGGGTACGTCATTTTAATGCCTGCCTTGGGCCGGCATTAAAAATGACGGAAAAATGGTGCAGAGAAATCTTGTAAATTTCAATGCACCATTTGTTTGGGCCTCCCAGCGTCGGTACGCCCCCTTTGCATATATTATGCCTGACACATGTCCCTTTGTAAATCTGGCCCATGGAAAATGCCACCTTAGTTTAGACACTTGCACCTAAATATGGTTGTACCTGTCCTTACCGAAAGCAGTCTCTAACCCCCTGCGGTGAGTCTAGGCCTAGGAAAGGGGGAGGCAGGTTTGCGTGTACTACAAAGACTTTCCTTTGAAGTTTGCCTATTTTAAAGGCCGAAAAGAGTATAAGTATTGCACTGCTGACCCCACAACTTCAGAACACTTCTGGACTGAGGACATTCTGCCAGGAAGAAGAGCTGGATGCTGTAGGAGGAACCGCTACTCTGCCTTTTGCTTTGATGTGCTGGGCTGATGCTTGCTTCTTCTGTCCTGGGAGTGAAAGGACTGGCCTTTGCTTTCTACATCCTGCTTTCCAAGGTTCTCCAAGGGCTTGAGCTGCGCTTGCTTCCTGTTGTGAAGTCTCAGGGACATCAAAGACATCATCTGCCAGTGCCTGGACTCTTTTGCTGAGAGTCCTGCCTTGATAAGTGGTGCCAAATCCAGTCTCCGGGCCCTTAGAAGTGGAAGCTGGAAACCTGAGTGAAAATCCACGCACTGAGGCCATTGCAGCAGAAAGAATCGATGCAGCACCTGCACTGCAGCTGAATAATCAATGCAGCATCTGTCTCGGCACGGATCCATCGTTGAGGTGCGTCTGAAATTTCCACGCAACATCCCTGGGTGTCATTTGCTTCATTGATATTGCTCTGCAATCAGGAATCAACGCATCGCTAGTCCGGCTAGAAAAGAATCCACGCATTGCCAGTCAGACTGCAAAATAATTGATGCATCGCCAGCCGGGTGGGGAAAGAATCCACAAATCGCCTGTTCAGCGTGAAAATATTCAACGCATTGCTTGCTTTTCTGATGCACTTTGCGGCCTGCATCAACTTTGTTTTGAAGCATCCAAGGTACTGTGGCCCATATTTATACTTTTTGACGCAAAACTGCGCTAACGCAGTTTTGCGTCAAAAAAATTAGCGCCGGCTAACGCCATTCTGAAGCGCCATGCGGGCGCTGTATTTATTGAATGACGTTAGCCGGCGTTAGCCGCCGGCGCCGTCTGGTGTGCGTTAAAAAAAACGACGTACACCAGGCAGCGCCGGCGTAGGGGGATATGGGGCTTGGGTGTCAAGAAATGGGGCAAGTCAGGTTGAGGCAATTTTTTCGCCTCAACCCGATTTGCGCCATTTTTTTTCACTCCCAACCCCCATAGCAATGACTCCTGTCTTAGCAAAGACAGGAGTCATGCCCCCTTGTCCAATGGCCATGCCCAGGGGACTTCTGTCCCCTGGGCATGGCCATTGGGCATAGTGGCATGTAGGGGGGCACAAATCAGGCCCCCCTATGCCACAAAACAAAAAACAAAAAAACACTTACCTGAACTTACCTTAATGTCCCTGGGATGGGTCCCTCCAGCCGTGGGTATCCTCCTGGGGTGGGCAAGGGTGACAGGGGGTGTCCCTGGGGGCATGGGAGGGCACCTCTGGGCTCCTTCAGAGCCCACAGGTCCCTTAGGGGCATATTTATACTCCGTTTGAGCCAGAATTGCGTCGTTTTTTTTTTACGCAATTCCGACACAAAACGAACTCCATATTTATACTTTGCCGTTAGACGCGTCTAGCGCCAAAGTCCATGGAGTTAGCGTCATTTTTTAGCGTGGACACCTACTTTGCGTTAATTATATGCAAGGTAGGCGTTCCCGTCTAAAAAATCGACTCCGAGGCATGTGCGTCGGATTTATACTCCTGGGCGGGTCAAAAAAAATGACGTACGGCCGCTTTTGCGCCATTTTTTAGCGCCTGCAAAAGGCAGGCGTTAAGGGACCTGTGGGCTCTGAAGGAGCCCAGAGGTGCCCTCCCATGCCCCCAGGGAACACCCCCTGTCACCCTTGCCCACCCCAGGAGGATACCCACGGCTGGAGGGACCCATCCCAGGGACATTAATGAAGTTCAGGTAAGTGTTTTTTTTGTTTTTTGTTTTGTGGCATAGGGGGGCCTGATTTGTGCCCCCCTACATGCCACTATGCCCAATGGCCATGCCCAGGGGACAGAAGTCCCCTGGGCATGGCCATTGGACAAGGGGGCATGACTCCTGTCTTTGCTAAGACAGGAGTCATTTCTATGGGGGTTGGGAGTGAAAAAAAATGGCGCAAATCGGGTTGAGGTGAAAAAATGGCCTCAACCTGACTTGCCCCATTTCTTGACACCCAAGCCCCATATCCCCCTACGCCGGCGCTGCCTGGTGTACGTCGTTTTTTTTAACGCACACCAGACGGCGCCGGCGGCCAACGCCGGCTAACATCATTCAATAAATACGGCGCCCGCATGGTGCTTCAGAATGGCGTTAGCCGGCGCTAATTTTTTTGACGCAAAACTGCGTTAGCGCAGTTTTGCGTCAAAAAGTATAAATATGGGCCTTAACGCCTGCCTTTTGCAGGCGCTAAAAAACGGCGCAAAAGTGGCCGTATGTCATTTTTTTTGACCCACCCACTCCCGGGCGTGAATTTTGCCCGGGAGTATAAATCTGACGCACATGCCTCGGAGTCGATTTTTTAAACGGGAACGCCTACCTTGCATATAATTAACGCAAAGTAGGTGTCCACGCTAAGAAATGACGCTAACTCCATGGACTTTGGCGCTAGACGCGTCTAACGCCAAAGTATAAATATGGAGTTAGTTTTGCGTCGGAATTGCGTAAAAAAAAACAATGCAATTCCGGCACAAACGGAGTATAAATATGCCCCTGTGTTCTATAAAGATACAACCACTGATTTTTTAGGATAAAGGGCTAGATGTACAAAGCATTTTTTCGGTCACAATTGGCCCATTGTTTACCAAGTCACATTTTGCTTTTGCGACTCAGCATAGGAAGGGGCATGTTTAGGGCGTCCATTCCTAATACCAAATCGCACTGGCATGTAGGACTGTTTTGCGACCATGAATGTTGTTGCAAAACCTTTGCAGTTACCACCAATTTCAAGATGGTGGTAACCCATTCGCAAATGGGAAGGGGTCCCCAGGGCCCCATTCCTCTTTGTGAATGGAAGCGTAAATATTTTTTCACGGACCACTGCCTACTCTGAAAAAGTGAAAAAAAACTTCATTTTTTAAAAAATGCATCCCATTTTCCGTTAAGGCAAACGGGATGCTTTTTTAAAAAACTGCTTTATTTAAAAGCAGTCACAGACATGGTGGTCCACTGTTCCCAGCAGGCCACCATCCTTGTGAGTGCTGCCATTTTCTACGGGATCGCAAATTCCAACCTACCTCATGAATATTGATGCAGTATTTCTTTGCGGCCCCTTTGAGAATTCCTAAATGTGTCTGAGACAGATTTGTACATTTCATTTTGTGAGTCTCTAATTGTGACTCACAAAAAGTCTCAATTAGAGACAATCGCAAAATAAAATGAATCTGGCCCTAAGACTCTTTTAAATCTTTAAAAAGCCAAGGGCCTTATTTATACTTTTTGGTGCAAAACTGAGTTAGTGCAGTTTTGCACCAAAAAGTTTTGCACCGGCTTGCACCATTTTTTAGCACCAGCTGGGCACCATATTTATGGAATGGTGCAAGCCGGTGCAAAGGGTAGCCTAGCTTTAAAAAAATTAAGTTAGGCAGGTTTGAGTCAAAATAAATGATTCTGACCAGATTAGCATCATTTTTTGACGCTAAGGGGCATATTTATACTCTGTTTGCACTGAATTAGCGTCATTTTATTTTAACTCTAATTCAGTGCAAAACTAACTCCATATTTATACTTTGGTGCTAGACCCGTCTAGCATCAAATTTATGGAGTTAAAGTCATTTTTTGGAAGTGGAAACCTACCTTGCCCTAATGAGATGCAAGGTAGGCGTTCCCGTGCAAAAAATGACTCTATGGCCTTAACGCCATATTTATACTCCCGTGCAAAAATGGTGCAAGGAAGGGAGGAGGGGTCAAAAAATGGGGCAAAGCTTGCTTTGCCCCATTTTTTAAGACCTGGGTCAGGGCAGCCGTTAGGGGACCAATGGGCCTATTTCCATGGTGGAACACCATGGAATAAGCCCACAGGTGCCCTCCCCAGGCCCCAGGGGCACCCCCACCCACACTAGAGGGACTGCGAGGATGGGGGCACCGCAGGTAAGTACAGGTAAGATCGCATTTTATTTTTGAAAGTGCCATTGGGGGCCCTGAAATGGGCCCCCATACATGGCACAGGGTGCAATGGCCATGCCCAGGGGACCCCTGTCCTCTGTGCTGCCCATTGGGGTGGTGGGCATGACTCCTGCCTTTTCTAAGGCAGGAATCATGTGGCATGGTAGGTTTAGCACCATAAAATGACGCTAATCTGGTTAGAGTCATTTTTTTTCTCTCTAACCTGCCTAAAGCCATTTTTTGGTGCTAAACCCTCTTCTTCTATACTGCCAGCCCCACCCGACTAAAGTCATTTTTTAAACTCTAGCCTACTCTTTGCACCGGCTTGCACCATTACATAAATATGGTACCCAGCTGGTGCACAGAAATGGTGCAAGCCGGTGCTAAACTTTTTAGTGCAAAACTGAGTTAGTGCAGTTTTGCAGCAAAAAGTATAAATAAGGGGCAATATTTTGTAAGTTTGCGCCACTTTTGCATCAAAAAATGACATTAACGAGGCGCAAAAAAAGTATAAATCGGGGGCCTTGGTGCTAGACGGGTCTAGCACCAAAGTATAAATATGGAGTTAGATTTGCACGGAACTAGAGTAAAAAAAATGATGCTAATTTGGTGCAAACAGAGTATAAATATGCCGCAGAGTATAAATATGCCCCTAAATATGGCGTTAAGGCCATAGAGTAATTTTTAGGACGGGAACGCCTACCTTGCATCTCATTAGGGCAAGGTAGGTCTCCACTTTCAAAAAATGACTTTAACTCCATAAATTTGGTGCTAGAGGGGTCTAGCACCAAAGTATAAATATGGAGTTAGTTTTGCACCGAATTAGAGTTACAAAAAATGACACTAATTCGGTGCAAACAGAGTATAAATATGCCCCTAAATCTCTACATGTGTATGTTGGATTTTTGTTGTTTTGGCCTTTTTTTACTCAGACAAATATTTGTTGTTTTTCTAAATGGGTGTTGAGTCTTTTGTGGTGTTTTCACTGTGTTACTGTGTGTGTGTACAAATAATTTACACATATCCCCCTCTGAGATAAGCCTGACTGCTTGTGCCAAGCTACCAAGGGAGTGAGCTGGGATTATTTGAGCTGTGTATCTCCATTCCCCTGAGCATAGTGAGGGTCCCTACTTCGACAGGGTGTAGATTGACTGTCAACTAAAGACCCCATTTCTAACATTTGTGATCAGCGGTGAGGATAGGACTTGTATTTGTACTTTGCATACAGTGATTGGTGTACACTACTGTCTGATTGCAGACCATTATGCAACCACATACTGCTTTTCTTTTTTTCTTTTTTAATTTCTCTTGCCTTGTTGAACTTTTGAGCCTAATCTACAAGCATGTCTCAGTCTGCTGCAGTTGCTGCAGATGCAGTGTTTGAGCAGGAAAGGTTGGAGACATACCCAGGTCCAGATTTAAGAGGGCCTTGCGCCATTCTAACGCCAAATTTGCATATTTTGTTTATGCTAATGTGGCGGTAGAAGGCCAAAAATGCTGCATTATATTAACAAAGTGGCGCAATGCATGCATTGCACCACTTTGTAACCCTTTGCACCACATTATGCCTGTGCCAGGCATAATGTATGCAAATGAGGCGTTCCCCAGTTAAGGGGGGGGGATGGTGCAAGGAAATCTAAGAGATTTCTTTGCGTCATTATTTTCAGTATTTTTCAACCCCTGCTCAGAGCAGGAGTTAAAAGGGGGCTTCCATTTGTTTCAATGGGCCTTTGGGTGCTGTGCAGGATTAGCGTCAATTTTTTTGACGCTAATCCAGCAAAGCACCGCTCTAACATAAAAAATGATGACGCTAGTACCCCCGACTACGCCACATGGTGGCATTAGGGGGGCACTAAGGGGCACCTGGTACAGGGCCACTTTTGATAAATCTGCCCCCAGTGTCTCTCCTCAGGAAATTTTGTAAAGATCTCCAGTGCCCAATTAAAGGCCTCAATAAAGAGGAGGAGCTGCAAAAGGTGTTGGGGGCCAGGTTGGCAAAGGAGGCTGGTGGGCCTGAAAAGGAGAAGAATGTTGTTGTGGAGGGCGAAGACAACCTGCAGGATGTGGTGGATAACCAGGATCTGCCTAGGAGGGAGGTGCTCTCCAGGGCAAGCAGCAGTGTTTCCGCCAGAGGTCTGACCCCAGAAGATCTGAGGGATAGGCGGGAGACTCAGAGGCATCAGATGGAAATGTAAAAACTTAAGCTGCAGCATGAGAGGGAACTTCACCTGGAGCTGGCAAAGATCAATAGGGAGGCAGAAAAAGAGAAACGTGCCCTAGAGGAGAGGAAATTGCTTTTAGCTCAGGAGTTGAGATTGAAGAAGCTGGATCTGAGGAGCACCCCCTGCACAAATGGTGGCAGCATTTCATCAGTGCCGTCTGAGAGAAGAGTGCACCTTCCCAAGAATCTAGGGAAAGAGTACACTAAGGAGAATGACATATACAGGTGGTTTCAGGGCTAGGAGGCAAAACTCCACATGCATGGGATCTCTGAAAGAAATAGGGGGGAGGTCCTGTGAAACTACTTCACAGCAGAGGGGAGGAACACATTGTTGGTGCTAGGGATAGCTAGTGAGCTCACCTATAACCAGGATAAAGGTTGCTCTCATCATTAGGTATGGTGTTACACTAGAGATGTATAGGAGCAAGTTCAGAGAGAGTAGGACATTTTGGCCCATATTTATATTTTTAGCTGCAAAACTGCGCAAACGCAGTTTTGCGGCAAAAAGTATAGTGCTGGCTTGCGTCATTCCAGAGTGCCAGCCAGGGGCCAAATTTATGGAATCCCACAAGCCGGCGCTCAGGGTGGGCTAGCGTCAGAAAAAATGACGTTAGCCGGGTAGTGGTGACTGTACGGAGGAAGGGGGTTTTGCCTCAAAAAATGATGCTAGGCTGGTTAGAGGCAACAAAAATGCTTCTAACCAGCCTAGCATCATTTCCTGATTCAAAACCATCCATACCACATGACTCCTGTCTTAGAAAAGACAGGAGTCATGTCCACCAACCCAATGGCCAGCACCGGGCACCAGGGTCCCCTGGGCATGGCCATTGCACCCAGTGCCATGCAGGGGAGCTCATGACAGGGCCCCTTAATGGCACTTCATTTTTTTTTTAAATACTTACCTATACTTACCCTACTTACCTGGGATGGGCTCCCACATCCTCTGGTGTGGGTAGGGGTGTTCCTGGGGCTTGGGGTGGGCACCTGTGGGCCCATTCCATGGTGTTTCACCATGGAAATGGGTTCACAGGTCCCCTAACGCCTGGTCTGACCCAAGTGTTAAATAATGGTGCAAAGCAAGCTATGCACCATTATTGAGCTCCTCCTCCCAACCATGCATCATTTTAGCAGGGCGGGATAAATATGGGGCTATGGGGTTAGCACCATGTTTTAGATCGGAACTCCTACCTTGCATCTCATTGACGCACGGTTGGTGCACGGATCCAAAAAATGGTGCTAACTCCAATATTTTAATGCTATACATGTCTAGCGGCAAAATATAAATATGGAGTTAAGTTTGTGACAAATTTGCGTTTAAAAAATGTCGCAAATTTATCACAAACATAGTATAAATATGCCCCTTGATTCTCAGACCTGGCTTGAGTGTGTAGATTCCTTCTGTAGAGCACTGGATGGTTGGGTGAAGAGAGGTGAGGTGACAGATTATCAGGGGCTGTACAATTTGTACATATGGGAGCACTTGTCTAGACTGTGTTTTCCAGAGCTGCTCTAGCATTTGATTGACAGCATGTTTACTGAGCCAAGGAAGCTTGCTCAGGAGGCGGATGGTTGGATGAGTACCAGGGTCCACAAGAAGTTGTATGTGGGAGACTCAGCCAAGGGTTTGAAAAGTCCCCAGCAGAAAAAGGAGGTGGAAGTCAAGGGAGACACAGACAGGTCCCAGGATAAGAGGGAGAAAAAGGGTCCCATGTCTCTTCTGACAGGAAGGAGGGAGTATCTGGTGGGCGGTGGCCCAGGGCATCCCATTTTCAACCCTGGTGCTGTGAGTGTTCCCAGTTAGGACACAAGAAAGAGGACTCTGCCTGTCCTAAGAAAACCCCATTGGTGGTCCCCCTACAGGGGTGTCCAATGCAGCCTTAGGGGGAGATAATCCCCAGGGGCAGGTAATAGACCATGCTGTAATCTCCCTTAGGTGGGAGGTGAACTCAGAGGGTGATTTGGTGATCCCTATGGATGGGAGTTGTCACTTCCACAAGGTGACAGTGAATGGGGCCTCAATCACTGCTCTGAGGGACAGTGGGCTAGCCATACCATGATGGTGGAAAGGCTTGTCTCCCCAGAGCAGTACACAGGCCAGGTGTGTAGGGTGACACCAGCCCATGGGCAGGATGTTTTCCGCCCTATGGCCCTGGTATCCCTGGAGTGGGGTGGGGAGATGACCCAGAGGCCTTCTGGGGAATACGTTGCTCCAGGTGTCAGGGGAACTATTTTGACTGCCATTTCGACTTGGCAAGTGCACCCACTTGCCAATCCCAAACCTTCCCTTTTTCTACATTTTAGTCACCCCTAAGTTAAGCCCAAGACAGCCAGTGGGCAAGGTGCAGTTACATGTCCTGATGGTTAAATACTGCTAAATTTGTTTTTCACTATTGCAAGGCCTATCCCTCCTATAGGGTTACGTGGGGATAGCCTCAAAATATCTTTCAAGTGTAATTTCCGAGTGGGAGCAGATAGAGATATAGGCCCATATTTATACTTTTTGACGCAAATTAGCGCTAGCGCAGATTTGCGTCAAAAAGTTTACCGCCGGCTAACGCCATTCCAGCCAGGCGCCTTATTTATGGAATGACGTTAGCTGGCGCTGCGGCCTGGTTAGCGTCAAAATAAATTACAGTAACCGTGCAGTGGAGGCGAAGGGAAGACTGGGGGTTGTGCACCAAAGAATGGTGCAAGTCAGGTTAGAGTCCAAAATATTGGCTCTAACCTGACTAGCGCCATTTGTTGGCGCACAACCCCCATGGAAATGACTCCTGTCTTAGCAAAGACAGGAGTCATGCCCCCCAGCCCAATGGCCATGCCCAGGGGACTTCTGTCCCCTGGGCATGGCCATTGGGCACAGTGGCATGTAGGGGGGCCCAAGTTAGGCCCCCCTATGCCACTTGAAAAAACAAAGAAATTATACTTACCTGCACTTACCTGCAGTCACCATGGATGGGTCCCCCATCCATGGGTGTCCTCTAGGGGTGAGCGAGGGTGGCAGGGGTTGTACCTCAATGCAGGGAAGGGCACCTGTGGACTGCTTCCATGGTCTCCCACTATGGAAATGAGCCCACAGGTCCCTTAACTCCTGCCCTGACCCAGGAGTTAAAAAACTGCGTAAATCCGGCTGGGCGCATTGTTTTAAGGCCCGCCTACTCCTGTGCATCATTTTGACACTGGAGGATAAATAAGGCACACATGCCTTAGTCATTTTTTGCACCGGAACGCCTACCTTGCATGTCATTAGCGCAAGGTAGGTTGTCACGTATAAAAAATGACTCAAACTCCATAACTTTGGCGCTGGACGGGTCTAGCGGCAAAGTAGAAATATGGAATTAGGTTTGTGCAGAATTTGCGCCAAAATAAATGATGCAAATCTGGTGCAAACAGAGTATAAATATGGGCCATAGAGTTTGGGGGTCTCTTAACTCACAGTATGAAAATACATCTTTTGGTGAAGTTGGTTTTTAGATTGTAGGGGGCATATTTAAGAGCCCCTAGCGCCATCTACCGACACATTGGCATCATTTTTTTTACACCAATGTTTCGTTAGATGGCCAAAATTCCCGTGCCATATTTACAATGTGGCGCAATTCATGGATTGCACCACTTTGTAACACGTTGCGCTACATTATGCCTGCATCAGGCATAATGTATTCAAAGAGTGCGTTCCCCCAATAGGGAGGGCTGAAAAAATGGCGCAAGGAAATCTAACAGATTTCCTTGAGTAATTTTTTTCTGCACTTTTAACGCCTTCTCAGAGCAGGTGTTAAAAGGGGGCACACCATTGAATACAATGGGCTCCTATGTTTCTGCAGGAGTACCGCCAATATTTTAGAGCTACTCCTGCAGACTAAATTAATAGCATCAATAAAAATGACGCTATTGCCCCACCATGTGCCATGGTGCGCTGTATCTGAGATACAGCCCACACATGGTGGTGGTAGGGGGTGCACTGCACTGGGTGCAGCGCCACTTTCCTTAAATCTGCCCCTAAGTTAAAAAATGCAAATTTTAGAAAGTAGGCATTTTCTTGCTTAACCATTATGTCCCTGATTTATACTTTTTGCTGCAAAACTGCACTAATGCCGTTTTGAACCAAAAGGTTTAGCACCGTCTTGCACCATTTCTGTGCACCACCCGGGCACCCTATTTATGGAATGGTGTAAGCCGGTGCAAAGGGTAGTGTAAAATATTTTTACATCAGTCGGATGGGTCTGGCAGTATGGATGAAGAGGGTTTTGCACCAAAAAATGACGTTAGGCAGGTTAGAGTAAAAGAAAATGACTCTAACCTGCCTAGAGTCATTTTCTGATGCAGAACCATCCAAGAAAAGACAGGCATCATGCCCACCACCCCAATGGCCAGCACAGGGGACCAGGGTCCCCTGGGCATGGCCATTTCACCCTGTGCCATGTGTGGAGTCCTATTTCAGGGCCCCCTATGGCACTTTAAAAAATAAAATAAAATACTTACCTGTACTTACCTAGGACGGGGTCCCCCATCCTCTGCTGTCCCTCTGGTGTTGGTGGGGGTGTCCCAGGGGCCTGGGGAGGGCACCTGTGGGCTTATTCCATGGTGTTCCACCATGGAAATAGGCCCACAGGTCCCCTAATGCCTGCCCTGACCCAGGCGTTAACAAATGGGGCAAAGCAAGCTTAACACCATTTTTTGACCCCTCCTCCCTCCCGTGCACCATTTTTGCACGGGAGTATAAATATGGCGTTAAGGCCGTAGAGTCATTTCTTGCACGGGAATGCGTACTTTGCATCTTATTAAGGCAAGGTAGGTTTCCATGTCCAAAAAATGTTTTTAACTCCATAAATTTAGTGCTAGATGGGTCTAGCGCCAAAGTATAAATTTGGAGCTAGTTTTGCACCGATTTAGAGTAAAAACAATGACGCTAATTCGGTGCAAACAGAGCATAAATATGCCCCTATGTGCCTCTGCCTGGCTGTGAAAACACACCTTGGTCAAACTGACAATTGGGCTGTTTGTGAATTCACTCTAGACAGTCACACAAAGGGAACTGAGGTGTGTCCTGCATATCCTGATGGGTCTTCCTGGGCTAGAGTGGAAGGAGGAGATGACATTTGCCCATGAATAGGGATGTGCCTGTCCTTGCACACAACAATCTCCAACCCCCTGGTGTGTGTTTAGGGCCAGGACAGGGAGATGCATGGTCTTGTGCACTACAAAGACTTTCCTTTGAAGTTTTCCTACTTCAAAGGCAGAAATGAGTATAAGTATTGGACTGCTGACCCCACAACTTCAGAACACTTCTGGACTGAGGACATTCTGCCAGAAAGAAGAGCTGGATGCTGTAGAAGGAAGTGCTACTCTGCCTGATGTTTTGCTGTGCTGGCCTGCAGCTTGCTACTTCTATCCTGGGAGTGGAAAGACTGGACTTTGCTTTCTACATCCTGCTTTCCAAGGTCCTCCAAGGGTTTGAACTGAGCTTGCCTCCTGTTGTGAAGTCTCAGGAACATCAAATACTTCATCTGCCAGTGTCTGGACTTTTTTGCTGAGAGCCCATACTTGCTAAGTGGTGCCAAATCTAGTCACTGGGACCTTAGAAGTGGAAGATGGTAACCTGAGTGAAAATCTATGCACCAAGGCCGTTTCGACAGAAAAATTGACGAAGCGCCGTCACCGCGGCTGAAAAATCAATGCAGGGCTTGTCTCGGCATGGATCCATCATTGGCATGCGTCTGGATTTTCCATGCATGATCCCTGGGCATCATTTTCTTTTTCGGTGTTGCTCCGCAACCAGGAATCGATGCCCCGCTAGTCTAGCAGGAAAAAATCCACGCATTGCTAGTTGGGCTGTAAAAAAATTGCCGCATCGCCAGTCGGTCAGGAAAATAATTCATGCATTGCCTGACCAGCGTAAACATAATTGAGGCATTGCTTGCTTTTCTGACGCATCACCTCCTTTGCAGGTCGCTTCAACGTTGTTTAGACACCTCATAGGTACCATATGTTATAAGGATACATCAACTGATTTTTTAAGATTGAGACTCTTAAATCTTTAAAAAGTGATATCTCTACTTGTGTATGTTGGATGTTTGTCATTTTGGTCTTGTTTTACTCAGCTAAATATCGGCTACATTCCTAAACGGGTATTGAGTATTTTTGTGGTGTTTTCAATGTGTTACCGTGTGTGTGTGGACAAATACTTTTACACATTGTCTCTGAGATAAGCCTGACTGCTTGTACCAAGCTACCAAGGGAGTGAGCAGGGGTTATCTGAGCTGTGTATCTCCCTTACCCTTACTAGAGTGAGTATCCCTACTCGGACAGGGTGTAGACTGAGTGCCAACTAGAGACCCCATTTCTAACTGGGATCATGATGTACTGGGGAGTCAAGCTGATGATGGCATCCAGGTTGAGGATAGGAATGCTGAAAAGCATGGCTGTGAGATTACTGCCTCTCTGACTGTGGTGGTTTGGAATGACCCAAATGCCAGTTTGTGGAGGATTGTCATCAGCTTGGCCTGTGGAGGGATGTTGGTGCACCTCTGTGATATTGCCTGCAGGCTTTGTGTAATCAGGTTCAGGAGCTGGATGATGGACTTTCTCCTGAGCCTGCTGTAGGTGATGACCTCCTCCTCCCTGAGGCCAAAGAGGATAGTCCTTTGCCACTATACCCGCTTTCGTCTCCTGCGCTGCCTACGTGGTGGTGGTATTCTTGCTGCTCCTACCTGCAGTAAGCACTCCATAGTGAAGTTGAACTTGCTAAAGTGCTTTGGATATGTTCTGTTTAAATATTACTCCAGGGGTGCTGATGTGCAGGAATTTTGACGCATTTCAGGCTCTGCGTGCTGCATGCCAACGATGTATCCCTTTTCCATTAACTCGTAAATATCTCTGTGTCGGTTTTGCACTGGTTTTTACAAAGGAATGCCTACCTTGCATATATTAATAGTTGCGTGTTGCAGCTGGTTCAGGCGCAGGAAAATTCCGAAGCAGGCCACCGAAAAGTGATACATTGACCCTAATGTGTTGCTTTGTAAACATGGAAAACAGAATGCGTTGCCGCAGCGTCAAGAGAAATGATGCAGCGGTGGTGCAAGCTCCTTGTAAATATGCCCCACAGTGCACTAGTACAAGGAGAGAGCAGAAATGCTCCATATCTTTGTAAATGTGGTGCATTTCTATCACATAATGCAGCGCAAAAGCTTTGCTTGCTGCCCTGCATGAAACATTAGTAAATCTTCCCCTTAGGGCCATATTTACAAACCCCTAGTGTCACACTACGCCACTCTAGCGTCATTAGTTTTTACGCTAAGGCGGCGTTAAGGAGACCCTTCCTCCTGCTCCATTTTTACAAAGTGGTGCAATGCTTGCATTGCGCCACTTTGAAAAAACCCTTGCGCCACATTAAGCCTGCACCAGGCATAATGTATGCAAGGGGGTTGTTCCCATATAGGAAAGGCCAAAGAAATGGCACAGTGAAATTTACATTTCACTGTGACATTTTTTCTGTCATTTTTAACGCCTGCTCAGAGCAGGCGTTAAAATGATGCACCCATTTCAATCACTGGGCCTCCGTGTGCTTTGCTGCACTAGTGTCAAAAAAATTTACGCTAGTGGAGCAAAGCACCACAATAGCGTCAAATGCTATTGTCCTAATGACCTTCATGGTGCACCATAAAGTAAATACGGTGCAACCATGGTGTTGTTAGATGGGACATGGGCGATGCAAGAAAGGTGGCGCATCAGGACCGATGCACCACTGTCTTGTAAATATGCCCCTTATGGGCAGATTTAAGAGTCCCTAGCGCCTCCTTGCGCCGCATTAGCATCATTTTTTAATGCTAATGTGGCCCAATGAGGCCAAAATTGCCACACCAAGGGGCATATTTATACTCGGTTTGCGCAGAATTAGCGTAATGTTTTTTTAACGATAATTCAGCACAAACTCCATATTTATACTTTGGCGCTAGACATGTCTAGCGCCAAAGTTATGGAGTTAACGTCATCTTCTGGATGTAGAAACCTACCTTGCATCAATGAGATGCAAGGTAGGTGTTCCCGTGCAGAAAATTATGCTATGGTCTTTGCACCATATTTATCCTCCCTGCTAAAATCATGCACAGGGCGATGGGGCCTTAAATAATGGCGCTAAGCCTGCATTATTTAATGTCTGGGTATGGGCAGGCGTTAGGGGTCCTGTGGGCCTATTTCCATGGTCAGAGACCATGGAAAGAGCCCACTGGTGCCCTTCCCTGGCCCCAGGGACACCCCCACCCACCCACATCAGGTAGACACCTAAAGATGGGGGGACCCTATCCCAGGTAATTAGAGGGAAGTAAAGGTGAGTATATTAAAAAACATTTTAAGTGCCATGGGGGGGGGGGGCTAACTTGGGCCCCCCTACATGGCACTTGGCCCAATGGCCATGCCCAGGGGACATAAGTCTCCTGGGAATGGCCATTGGGCTGGGGGGCATGACTCCTGTCTTTACTTAGACAGGAGTCATATCCATGGGGGTTGTGCACCGAAATATGACTCTAATCAGGTTAGAGTAATTTCTTGACACTAACCTGACTAGCGCCATTCTTTGACGCACAACCTTCAGTTTTCCCTATGCCACCCCCACCCGGTTAGCATCAAATATTTTGACGCTATCCGGGCCTACCGCCGGCTAACGCCATATCATAAATATGATGCAAAGCCGGCGTCTTGGAATGGCGTTAGTGCAGTTTAGCGTCAAAAAGTATAAATTAGGGCCCAAATTTACAAAGTAGCGCATTGTTCCACTTTGTAACCCTTTGCACTACATTATGCCTGCACCAGGCATAATGTATGTAAAGGGTCGATCCCCTATTAGGTGAGCCGAAAAAATTGTGAAAATAAATCTAAGAGATTTCTTTGCGTCATTTTTTTCGGTATTTTTAACGCCTACTCAGAGCAGGCATTAAAAGGAGGCTCCCATTGGTTTCAATGGACCTCTGGGTGCTTTGCAGGGTTAGCGTCAGAATTTTCGATGCTAATCCTCCAAAGCTCCAAGCTGGCGTAAAAAATTGTGAAGTTAGTTCCCTAACAACCGCCATGGTGCTCTGTTTATTAAATACGGAGCACACATGGTGGCGTTAGGAAGGTGCTAAAGAGCGCAAAAAAAGTGGCATGCAGTGGATTCAGCGCCCAAAAGATCCTAACGGCCAGATTTATACTTTTTCACGCAAAACTGCGCCGGCAAGCGCCATTCCAAGACGCCAGCTGGGCCGCATATTTATGGAATGGTGCTAGCCTGCGCTAATGCCTTGTTTGCGTCCTTGGATAGGAGAAACCAGAGTTTGTGCATTGAATTATGGTGCTACACTGTTTAGAGGCAGAAAAATGCCTCTAAGCAGTGTAGCGCCATTTTCTGGCACCCAACCCCCATGGACATGCCCACCACCCCAATGGCCATGTCCAGCGGACGAATGTCCCCTGGTCATTGCCACTGGGGCCAGCGCCGTGCTGGGGGTCCCAAGTCAGGGCCCCTGAGCGGGAAAAAAATAAAAAATGAAAAACACTTACTGTGACTTACCTGGGATGGGTCCCCCATCCTGTGGTGTCCCTCTTGTGTGGGTGGGGGTGTCCCTAGGGCCAGGAAAGGTCACCTGTGGGCACTTTCAATGGTCTCTGACCATGGAACTATGCCTCCAGGTCCCCTTATGCCTGTCCATACCCAGGTATTAAATGATGGCGCTAAGCAAGTTTTTCTTTATAAACAATTGTTTATTGTTTTGTGCATAGGAAACGGGAATGGGAATAACAATACTTTACAAACGAGGTTAAAGCACAAGGCAAAATACACATGTAGTTTATGGAGTTCCATTAGTAGTAAAGCATCAAAGTTTGCAATCGACAATATTATGAATTTTGGGCCTATCAGTAAAACCGTCAACCTTTTATTTCTTCCTGTAATATCATGTGTTGTGCAATTTGTCTGATTTATGTCAGTAGGTCCAGCCATCATCCCCATATCTTTCCAAATTTACTTGGACATCCTCTGGATTCGAATACTAGTTTCTCCTGGCTTGCACACCAGTCCATCCCTTTTCCACACTTTTGGATTGATGGGCCCTCAGGGAGGGTCCAAGTTGCGGCAATGTCCCTCTTGGCGACTAATAGTGCAGCGGCCGTGAATGCTCGCAGTAGGATTACTCTCCGCGGCAGGCCCTCGCGCCTCCGCAGATTTCCCTTTAATCTAGCGGCGCCTCCAGCAGCTCATGGCGAGTCGTCCCCTCTTGCCGGGCCCGCCAGTCTCCGCCCATCTCGTGTCCCCGCTCCAGGCCTGGAGAACTTCCCCGATCTTCCCCTGGTCTCCGTTCACATCGGGAGAGGGGGGAAAAAAAAGGGACCGGGAGGACCAAGGGATAACGGGATATAGCAGCCGCCGGCCCGGGCTCACCAGAGTCGCTTTCGGTCTACGCGACCCCTCGGCCGCAACTCGCTGCTCTCCCGCCTCGGGGTTCCAAGGCGTGCCGTGGCTGCCCCAACCACCCCGGCTCCTCGGTCACGGGTTATGTCTCTCCTGCTCTGGGGCTCAGCGGCAAAGCCCTCCGGCACTCCCAGCCGTCTCCGTCGTCCCTCACGTCGGGTGGGTCACGTCTCAGGCCTGCCTCTTGGCCACCATTCTAATCAGAGGCTGCCGCGGGTGGAAACGAAACCAACAAATCCCCGGCCCTGCGGGGACACGGAGACCCAGAAAACTCGCCACAGGTATTGAGGCGGAGTAGCGGGCCTCAAAAGAACACCTGTGGAGTCAATGTGATCGGATGATGGCTGTATAAATGGCGGATGACGGAGGGGTCCTGAGCACTAAGAAAGTGCAACCGCCATCTTGACGCCTTGGCTACGCCCCAACGCTAAGCAAGTTTAGCGCCATTATTTAAGGCCCTCACCCCCCGTGCTGGATTTTAACACGGGGGGATAAATATGGAGCAAAAGCCATATTATCCTTTTCTGGACGGGAACGCCTACCTTGCATCTCATTGACGCAAGGTAGGTTTTCACGTCCAGAAAACAACGTTAACTCCATAACTTTGGCGCTAGACGTGTCGAGCGCCAAAGTAGAAATATGGAGTTAGGTTTGCGCTGAATTAGCGTAAAAAAAAATCAGCGCAAACCGAGTATAAATATGGGCCACAGTGTCAACACAAACACAGAGAAATAGAGATTTGGTTGGCAGCCAACCTCGGATGTGTGCACCCACAGGATTTTTGAGCATGTTGGTTCAGTCTAGAGGACGAATGGTGGGAATTGGAATATTTTAGTATGGTCGCGGGTGCACACATAAATAAAGGAGGAGTAGTTGGGCTACTAGCCACCATTTTGTGATTAGTTGTATATGGTGGCTGTTAGCTGTTTAGGCAGGGTTGGATTTGGAGGCCTGTTTGTGTAGTAGGTTACATGAGGAGAAAACATGGAGGATCCGCAAGTTGCTGAGGTCCTACACCTTTTAAAGATGGTGGGCTGCGACGACTTGCTGGTGCTGAAGAAAAGACAGTGGCCCGTATTTATACTCCGTTTGCGCCGAATTAGCGTTGTTTTTTTCGACGCAAATTCGGCGCAAAACTAACGCCATATTTATACTTTGGCGTTAGACGCGTCTAGCGCCAAAGTATGGGCAAATAGCGTCATTTTTTTGCGTGAACGCCTTCCTTGCGTTAATGAGATGCAAGGAAGGCGTTCCCGTCTAAAAAAATGACGGCGACGCAAATGCGTCGTATTTATACTCCCGGGCAAAAATCACGCCCAGGAGTGGTCGGGTCAAAAAACCCCGCATTTGCGCCACTTTTTAACGCCTGGGTCAGGGTAGGCGTTAAGGGGCCTGTGGGCTCAAAATGAGCCCACAGGTGCCCTCCCATGCCCCCAGGGACCCCCCCTGCCACCCTTGCCCACCCCAGGAGGACACCCAAGGATGGAGGGACCCATCCCAGGGACATTCAGGTAAGTTCAGGTAAGTATAATTTTTTATTTTATTTAATTTTTTTTGGTGGCATAGGGGGGCCTTATTTGTGCCCCCCTACATGCCACTATGCCCAATGACCATGCCCAGGGGACATAAGTCCCCTGGGCATGGCCATTGGGCAAGGGGGCATGACTCCTGTCTTTACTAAGACAGGAGTCATTTAAATGGCGTCTGGGCGTCGAAAAAAATGGCGCAAATCGGGTTGAGGCGATTTTTTTGCCTCAACCTGACTTGCCCCATTTTAAGACGCCCTAACGCCATTTTCCCCCTACGCCGGCGCTGCCTGGTCTACGTGGTTTTTTTCCACGCACACCAGGCAGCGCCGGTCTGCTAGCGCCGGCTAACGCCATTCCATAAATACGGCGCCCGCATGGTGCTTCAGAATGGCGTTAGACGGCGCTAAATTTTTTGACGCTAAACTGCGTTAGCGCAGTTTAGCATCAAAAAGTATAAATATGGGCCAGTATGCCTTTAAAAAATCGGTGAGCTGAGTCATGGTGGGGCAGCGGGGACCCAAGACAGGTTTGGCATAACAAGGCTTCAGTTGTCTAAAACCAGTGGTTACGCCTGTGTGCCCACAAATATGCATAATGTGTGAAGATGGTGGGGAAAATTCAAAATGGCACCAGCCACGGGGTCATGGACCATGGCTGCAGTTTGGGGACAAGTTGCGGGCTCAGAGCATGGGCATCAGCAGGGGTGAGCATGGGGCCCCCAGTGTAGACCAGAGGAAGTTCAGTGATCAGAGCCAGAAGGGCAGACAAACAGCCAGGTGGGACTTTGAGCCCTGAAAGGAGAAGGTTGTGGCTGTAGGGATGTTTATCAAGGAGAGGACGACAATAGCAGGCACAGCCCAAGGAGATGAAGCTGAGGTGGGTAGCATTATGCTCAGAGGCCCGCAGCTGAGCGTTGCCACAGATCGCAGTAAAAGATAATCATCAGCAATTGTACAATACGTGCCTGATTGGAGTGATGGGGATGAGAGAGAGCAGAGGTGCTGGTGAGAGGAGAGGAGACAGGGAGAAATGGAGAGGCTTTCTGTGTGTAGGAGGCACCTTAGAAGCTTTTAAAAGTGTATTGGAGGAAGGGAAAGGGCAGTGGCAAGTCAGATGTGAAGAAGGGGGACATTCACAGCGGGTACTGGGATCAAGGGGGTGGAAGTGGAGAGTAAGCATGACAGAGGAGGAGGATGGGTTGGGAATGGAGGGACAAGGGGCAGGAGGTCAGATTCAAATGGATGGGGAGGGCAGGGGTTATGAGGAGCCCACCCAAATACTAAGGGCCGTATTTATAGGCCCCTAGCGCCACAGGAGCATCACTTTTAGTGACGTTCCTGTGGCGCTAAGCACAGCGCCACTTTTTGTGGCTTAACGCCACCTTTGTAAATACGGCCCCTCCCCACACAGCACTGTGCAACACAGCAACACCCATTGCATTTTGATGCTGCTTCAGATTTATGAAATCTCATAAACCTGAGGCAGCACCAAAATCTAACGCCACCCCCAGGGGTGGCATTAGCAGGGCACAACGAGGAGGCATACTTTTATTCCTCTTCGTTTTTTTTTTTTTCTATGCGGGCTGAATTCTTCTGCAGGCATAGAAAAATGCAAAATGCCAGAAATTATTGTTTATGTGCGGGAAGGAGTCCCTTCCTGCACATAAACAATCATTTGAAAATGACGCTTTGGCACTTCTGTGTGTGCTGCATTGTGCAGCACACACAGCAGTGCCAAAGCGCCATTAGTGATTGTTTATGTGCAGGAAGGGTCACCATCCCGCACGTAAACG
The DNA here is from genome assembly GCF_031143425.1 of Pleurodeles waltl. Lineage (NCBI taxonomy): Eukaryota > Metazoa > Chordata > Amphibia > Caudata > Salamandridae > Pleurodeles > Pleurodeles waltl. The sequence goes on along the minus strand of NC_090443.1, from coordinate 1,005,750,151 downwards.
ATCACACCCCTCAACACAGACATACCTGCATGATGGTGCAAGGATGCCTGCGTTGGATCTGGCAGCTAAATTTAGCACCAGCGCAGGGGGAAACGCAGGGTGCGCCGTATTCCCTTAAATACGGCGCATCCCTGAGTTTCTAAAGTGACGCAGTGTGGCGCTGCCAAGTTTGGCGCAGCACTGCGCTTTGCCATTTTTTTTTAAATCTGGCCCTAAGAGCCTTATCACTGGTTATTCTGGTCTAAGTTTGGATATTGACGCAGACTTGTGAGAGTCTAATGTGGCTCAGTTACCCTGGAGGGGAGAGAGGATATGGTCCAGAGCGGCCGGCATGACAAAGGTGATGGACAGTTGAGCAGCAACCTGGGGAAAGTCTTGCGGGGCCTCTGCAGGATAAGGCCCAGGAGGGTCTGGTGTGGCCTCTTGATGGCAGACGGAGCAGCAATTGCCCTAGGTGTGGTGGGACAAGTGCTCTTATGATGAAATGCCAGGCCCAAGTGGTCTACAAGGTAAGTTGGGGACAGACGGGGAGTACTGTGTGCTTAGTTATGAGGAGGAACATCTGGGAGAAGGGGGATTAGTTGAGTCAGATGAAAGGACAGTGGTACATGGGTGCTATGAAGGGTGCAGTTGGCAAGGGTGCTGGAATTGGGGGACTCAGTAAACACATTTCTACTAGTATTTTGCAGGATGGAAATGAGGAGAAGGCAGCAACAGTGTGGCAAGCTGAGGTGGTGGGCAGCAGGCGGTCAGCAGGACAGCAAGCTTCAGCATGGGCACTGACCCTGCAGCCAGGTAAGCAGACATCTGTGAAAGCACAACCAGTGATGGTGTCGAAAGGGGTAGGGGATGGCATGGGCAAGGGATGACCAGCCATGGTGGTGTGGTTGCAGAAAGGCACATATGTAATAGACAGAGGAGTGGGAACGGATGAGATGGAAGCACAGAAGGAGGCCCACACAGGTGGATAGAAAGACAATGGCAGTAAGAGTAGTGAGGGTGGTGCATAGGTGCGGGCTACAGGGACGCATAAAGACGTGCAGAAGCTGACAGACAAACATAGTGAAGAACAAGGGGAATAAGAAGGGTTGAAAAAGAAAAGCAAGAAGTTGAATTACAAAAAATGTCTAATATGTTAACATCAAAGCCTTTGAGGGCACACTTAATAGGGGTAACAAAAGAACGGATTTGGGAAGAGGAGTAAAAGGAAGTGCTTAAAATGTTGCAGTGGGAGATACGTGCCAAGGAATGGCAAAAGGAGAAGGAGTATGAGTTGGATAAGAGGCCCATAGTACAAGTCACTATTGAAATGTGGAGGGTCGTGTTTTTGACATATTTCCGGAGATATGTGTTGCTTTGTTCAAATACATTGATGTCTTACGAAACGTGTTAGACCTGACAGCCTTAAAATGGTCATCCCCCAACTTTTTTCCATTTTTTCTCGCCATGTTTTTGATGGTTTTAGGACTCCGTGCACTTTACCACTGCTGACCAGTGCTAAAGTACATGTGCTCTCTTCCCTAAACCTACCCAATTGCCATATTTAATTTACCTGTAAGTCCCTATTAAATTGCACTACATGTGCCCAGGGCCTGTAAATTAAGGGCCATATTTATACTTTTTGACGCAAAACTGCGCTAACGCAGTTTTGCGCCAAAAAAATGAGCGCCGGCTAACGCCATTCTGAAGCGCCATGCGGGCGCCGTATTTATTGAATGGCGTTAGCCGGCGTTAGCCGACCGGCGCTGCCAGGTGTGCATGAAAAAAAACGACGTACACCAGGCAGCGCCGGCGTAGGGAAAAATGGCGTTTGGGCGTCCCAAAATGGGGCAAGTCAGGCTGAGGCAAAAAAATCGTCTTAACCCGATTTGCGCCATTTTTTGGGGGCGCCCAGACGCCATTAACATGACTCCTGTCTTAGCAAAGACAGGAGTCATGCCCCCTTGCCCAATGGCCATGCCCAGGTGACTTATGTCCCCTGGGCATGGTCATTGGGCATAGTGGCATGTAGGGGAGCACAAATCAGGCCCCCCTATGCCACAAACATTTTTAAAAAAAATACTTACCACAACTTACCTTTTCTTCCCTGGGATGGGTCCCTCCATCCTTGGGTGTCCTCCTGGGGTGGGCAAGGGTGGCAGGGGGTGTCCCTGGGGGCAGGGGAGGGCACCTCTGGGCTCATTCTGAGCCCACAGGTCCCTTAACGCCTGCCCTGACCCAGGCGTTAAAAAAAGGCGCAAATGCGGGGTTTTTTGCCCCGCCCACTCCCGGGCGTCATTTTTGCCCGGGAGTATAAATACCACGCACATGCCTGGGAGTCATTTTTTAAGACGGGAACGCCTACCTTGCATCTCATTAACGCAAGGAAGGTGTTCACGCCAAAAAATGATGCTAACTCCATGAACTTTGGCGCTAGACGTGTCTAACGCCAAAGTATAAATATGGAGTTAGTTTTGCATCGAATTTGCATAAAAAAAAACGACGCAAATTCGGCGCAAACGGAGTATAAATATGCCCCTAAATGCTACTAGTGGGCCTGCAGCACTGATTGTGTCAGCCACATACGTAGCCCCATAACCATGTATCAGGCCTGCCATTGCAAGGCGTGTGTGTGCAGTTTCACTGCCACTTCGTCTTGCCATTTAAAACTACTTGCCAAGCCTTAAATTATCCTTCTCTTACATATAGGTCTCCCCTATGGTAGGCCCTAGGTAACCCATAGGGCACGGTGCTATGTAAGTAAAAGACAGGATGTGTACTTATGTGTTTTACATGTCCTGGTACTGAAAAACTCTGAAATTAGTTTTCCACTACTGTGAGGACTGCTCCTCTCATAGGCCAGCATTAGAACTGCCTTTATATACTTTTAAGCGGTAGATTCTGATCTGAAAAGAGTAGCCATGTCATGTTTAGTATGGTCAGACTGGTAATAGAAAATCCTGCTTACTGGTGTAGTTGGATTTAATACTACTATTCTAGAAATGCCACTTTTAGAAAGTGGGCATTTATCTGCACTGACTACCATCTATGCCTTACAGCCTGTCTCCAATCCACGTCTGGTCTGTACTGGTTGACAGCTCCACTTGTGCCTTCCATTCAAACAGCTATAAATACAGGATACTCAGTCAGATCTGAATTCATCTCCATGCTGAATGGATCTCCCTGGGCAGGAAGGGTGGAGGGGCTCTCTCTTACACTTCAAAGGCCAGTGGTCTGCCCTCACACAAAGGACTGATAACCCCCCACCGCAGGGATCCTGGCAGGCAGGTCTGAGGTAAAAGGGTAACTTGTGCACTTCAAAACAACTCTTGACAGTTTACCTCACTTCAAAGGCATTTTGGAGTATTTAAAGCGGGTCTCTGACCTCACCAAATCAGATACTTCTGAATCTACACCTGGACTCTGTCAGAGGGACTGCCTCGCTGCTCAAAGGACTCATCTGGACTGCTTTACTGAGAAGGACTGCTGCCCTGCTTGTTGCCCTGCTGCTTGCTGACCTCTGACTCTGCTGGAAGAACTCTGCCTTCCCCACAGGGGCTCTCCAGGGGCTTGGATTGAGCTTGCCTCCTGTTCTGAAGTCTCAGGGCCAACAAAGACTTCATCTACTAACTTCTAGCTAGTTCACTGACTTCAGCGACTCCAGTACTGATGCCGCAGCCTGACACTTCACCGCAGTCTCTCCGACTCCGTGGTCCTTGCTGCACGCAACAACCGCGGCCTGCAACACAAGTCCGATGATGCTGCAATGCCGCTGACGTCCTGCAGTGTGATCGAGCTACTGCAAAGTTGAATCATGAGGTCTTGACCTACCGGATTCATCGACCCCGCAGAGTCACTAAGAACCGACGCCTCACCCCAAATGCCATATCAGCTCCTCTGCACCTGGACGGAACCAACATCCTCACCTTCCCCGCCTTGCAGTAAAGAACTGGTGCCTCATCCCCCTGGAAAATGCAATGGACTGACGCTACACCTGCTTCAGGGATGATTCACCTCCACGTCTCCGTGCAGTGTTTTTGCTTCTTCGGTTTCAAAGGTACTGTGCCTGGGGGTCTGTGCTAAACCGTGTCCGGCGCCAGTGGCGTCAGACTATTGGGAACAACTTTGTGAATGACGTTGTGATAGCCCCAGTTGGGGCTATTGCATCTCTAACGCTTTCTTGGGAATTAATCTTAACCAAATGTAAATCTTGGCTTATATGCTAACAAAAAGGGGGAGAAGGAGGGTTTGGTGGGACTGGATCTATCCTCCTTAGAACTTTGGTAATTGTACAAAAAGGCCCAGTCCGCAGGAACTTCCACAGCGAGAGAAAAGGTTTTCTTGTATGAAAAACCCTCACCAACCAGGGTTACCCCTTGGTGGCATGCTTCATCATTGAGTTTCCTTCCGTTCTGCTACAGAACGAGGCGTGCTGCGACCGATGGAATACGTCGGAGCACTGTTGGTTTCAACCATCAATGTGAATGCTAAAAGGGATAGGAGTGGTGGGGTCTTGGTGAGTTAAAAATACCACCCTCTGGATGGTATTACTAATTGAATATGTCTCACTGGGGTGGTATGGTTAAAAAGGGTATATACCTTACCTCCTAAGTGGTCTACATGTTTCAGAGTCTACCCCTAGACTCCTAATCAGGACCAAGGTGAATTCCCTAGTGTCACTCCTTGTACACCTACCACTAATGAAAGCACTATTACTACATGCTCTGTTGTGTGGTTTAATATATACAACTAAAATGAAATAATACCCATTGGTATCGATGTTCTGCTGGATAAACCTGTGGAAGGATGTAATAATATAAAATGCTAATTGTATCTTTCAGGGGTGTGGTGCTATTGCCACCCTCATCCTGCCCAATGGTACTTGTAGGGGCATATTTATACTCTGTTTGCGCTAAATTTGCGTAAAAATGTTTGAGGCAAATTCGGCGCAAATCTAATACCATATTTATACTTTGACGCCTGACCCCGCAAAAGTCAAAATCCAGCAGTGTGCGTCATTTTCTGGATGCGGGAAACTGCCTTGCGTTAATGACATGCAAGGTAGGCGTTCCCGTCCAAAAAATGTCTTTAAGGCCTTGCGCCTTATTTATACTCCTGCGTCATTTTAACGCACAGGAGGGGGCAGGTCTTAAAAAATGGCGCCCAGCCTGATTTGCGCCGTTTTTTAACGCCTGGGTCAGGGAAGGCGTTAAGGGACCTGTGGGCTCACTTCCATGGTCTCTGACCATGGAAGCAGTCCGCAGGTGCCCTTCCCTGCCCCCAGGGACACCCCCTGCCACCCTCGCCCACTCCTGGAGGACCCCCATGGATGGGGGGACCCATCCCAGGTAAGTACAGGTAAGTAGAGGTAAGTATATTTTTTTATTTTTTTTAAGTGGCATGGGGGGGCCTAACTTGCCCCCCCTACATGCCACTGTGCCCAATGGGCATGCCCAGGGGACAGATGCCTTTCCTAAAACAGGAGTCATTTCCATGGGGGTTGTGCGTCAAAAAATTTCACAAGTCTGGTTAGAGCCATGATTTTTGACTCTCACCTGACTTGCACCATTTTTTGACGCACAACTCCCATTCTTCCCTACACCTGCGCTACCCGGTTAGAGCCCTTTTTTTTTACTCTAACCAGCCGGCAGCGCCGACTCCATAAATAAGGCACCAGCTTGGCGCGTTGGAATGGCGTTAGCCGGCTGTAACTTTTTTTGTATAAATATGAGCCGTAATCCACATAGAAAAACAAATACGAGACATACTACATATAGAAAAAAACGACAACACACTTCAACACGTGAGGCACCTTTAAGAAAACACACATGGTGTATTCGTGACCTACTTTTAGTGTCTACTCTATTCGCCTCTTAGATCCTTCGGGGGGGGGGATGCTTGTAGTCACACACTGAAAAATATATATGCAGCAAAGTTAGACTCACCGAGCGCGTCACCACCGTTGTAGGTGGTCAGAGGCATTGTGCGCACTTACTTCATCAAAGCGACACTCCCGCTTACAGCCTAATTCTCACCTGACCGGGGTCCAAAAACACCTCAGCCCCAGTTGGGATCAGGTATTTATGAGAGAAGCTGCTCACGCGTCCCAACTTGTGGGAGCATCTGGCACTAGACCGATGACCTTCCAAAATGGCGGTCATCGGTGTCCGCAGTCAATGGGTGTCCCTCGGGGTGCATGAAAAAATAAATTAAGGACACCAGAGTACAAAAAAAGGGCGGGAGAGGGAAAAGGGGGTGGAAAAGGGGGAAGAGAGGAGCAAGAGGGAAGAAAAAAGGGAGGGGGAAGGGGAAGAAAAAAATAATAAAATAAAATAAAGAGGGTGAATAGCTCTAATAAGTCATGGATGAAGAAAGAAAATTATTTGTTAAATTCATAAATGGTGACAGTTGGCTTAAAAGAACTCATGAGACGTGTATTAACATATAGATGGTGACCTGTTCGATGTGTTGGTGTCACGCTCGTGAAGGGGAACCAGTCATTAGTATTGCGTTAGCTGGCACCAGCGGATGTTTTTGTTAAGGCCATGTTGATGGGTGCCTAATTTAAAAACCCAACGTTGTTCTCATTCGAGTAGGAAGGATTAGCTCCTAGCCTCCTTGTGATGTTCAAGGATGACCCATTGGTAATCATCTATTGTGTGTGCACTATTAATGTAGTTAGAGGACATTTTTGTGGTGGCACGGCCACATCTCAAATTGCTACGATGTTCACCAATGCGAATTTTCGCTTTACAGGTAGTCATTCCTATGTATTGTAGATTGCATGGGCATGTACTCATATAGACTACTCTTTGGGTGTTGCAGTTGGTGAAATCCCCACCACTCCTATCCCTTTTAGGATTCACATTGTTGAAACCATCAATGCTCCCACGTATTCCGTGGGTCGCAGCACACCTCGTTCTGTAGTAGAACGGGAGGAAACCCAATGATGAAGAATGCCACCAAGGGGTAACCCTGGTGGGTGAGGGTTTTTCATACACGAAAACTTTTTCTCTCCCTGTGGAAGTTCCTTCGGAATAGGCCTTTTTGTACAATTATCTTGGCTTGTACACAGTGGATATTTGACATTTTGACCTTATTTTTTCAGATAAATATTATCTATTTTCCTAAAGTGATGTGGACTGCTTTAGTGGTGTTTTCACTGTGTTACTGTATAAGTTATTGCACAAATACTTTACACATTAGCTTCTAAGTTAAGCCTTCCTGTTCTATGCCAAGGTATCAGAGAGTGAGCACAGGATAATTTAGGTTGTGTTGCGACTTACTCTGACTAGAATTGTGGTCCCTGCTTGAACAGGGTGCATACCTCTGCCAACTAGAGACCTCAGTTTCTAACAAAAAGCTCACATAACGTTTTGGGAATGCTCATGGGTGCACTATGATGAGGAATTCAGGGCACGTTTGCTGGAAAATGCAGAGGGCAAGTGGGACAAGCTCGCTAATGATTTATAGCTTCATACAATGGGACCCGTGTGGCCCACACCAACAGTTTTCACTGCCAGTGGGTTGTCAGAAGTCTGCTAGCCCTTTCAATGCCACCCCACTTGGAGGGGCGTGGGGGTGGCAGATAAAGGTCAAACAGGGTAGGGAAGGGTGTGTTAGGCATTTAACAGAGTATCTTGTACTTGAAAATACTGCAAATTTAGGCGAGTGTTCGAAGTGTGAGGCCATCACCCGTTCATACAGTGTGGGGGATTTGCCAAGGGAGGGCAGGGAGTGTAGTGAGGACATTGGCAGCAGCAAAGACAGCGAGGTAGAGGATAGAGGGCATAAGGGCCTCTGGGGAAGGGCTTATAGACCACTTAAGTTGGACAGGCCGATGTACTGGCTACAATGGTATGAGAAAAAAGGATGACAAAAGATTATTGTTGGAGGGTGTTTAAAATGGATTTCAGTTAGGCTGAACGGGGTCGATCTGGAGGCAGTAAGCAGAAAATTTTAAATTAGTGAGGGAACACCAAATGGTAGTAAAGGACAAGCTAGACAAAGAAGTAACACTGATTGTGTCGCCTGTCGGTGTGGTCCCCAAAAAGGAGAAAGGACAATTTCGGTCTTTCAACACCTTTCATGGCCAGGGAGCCATCAGTCAATGACTATATTACTGACAAACTGTCTTCAGTTCCCTACTCCTCTGGACATAGTCATAGATTTGGTTAATAGGTCAAGCCCTGGAGCACAAATGGCAAATAGTGACATTAAGGGGCAGATTTATGAAAAGTGGCGCTGCACCTAGTGCAGCGCCACTTTTCTTGAGCCCCTTAGCGCCCCCCTAACGCCACCATGCGTTCGCCGTATTTAAAAAACGGCACACCATGGCGATAGTCAGGGTTCTAGCATCATAATCTTTTACGGTACTCCGGCGCTTTGCAGGATTAGCGTAAAAAATTATGATGCTAATCCTGTAAAGCACCCAACGGCCCATTGAAATCAATGGCAGCTTCAATTTAATGCCTGCTCTTAGCAGGCATTAAAAATGCTGATAAAAATGACGCCGGTAGGGAAAAAGGTGTTAGTGGGCCAGAAATGACACTCGGTTAATTAGTGGCAATAAATATGATGCGAACCAGCCTAACGTCATTTTCTGACACACTACCACCCAAAAAGTACTCCTGTCTTAGTAGAGACAGGAGTCATGCCCACCACCCCAATGGCCAGCCCAGGGGATCAGTGTCCCCCGGGCAAGGGCATAATACCGAGTGCCAGGCTGGGGCCGCCAAGTAAGGGGTCCCCCATGGCACAAAAAAATAAAAAATTATAATTACCTCTACTTACCCAGGATGGGGTCCCCCATCTTATGGCGTCCCTCTGGTGTGGGTGAGGGTGTTCCTGGGGCGGGCATCTGTGGGCCCATTCCATTGTGTTTGGTCATGGAAATGGGTCCACAGGTCCCCTAAAGCCGGGTCAGAGCTAGGTGTTTAATAATGGCGCTAAGCAGGCTTAGCACCATTATTTGAGTCCACCTATTCTGTGCGCACCATTTTTACGCCGGAGTATAAATAAGGCGGTAGGGGGTTAGTGTGGTATTGTGGACGGTAATGCCTACATTGCATTTAATTAGCGCAAGGTAGTTTACTGCATCCACAATATTACGCTGACCCATATATTTTGACGCTAGACGGGTCTAGCATCAAAATATAAATATGGGGTTAGCTATGAGCCATTTTAGCGTCAAAATATTTGATGCTAAAACAGCGCAAACAGAGTATAAATATGCCCCTATGTTTCTTTTCTGTAATTCGCCTTTTGTTTATTTACTAGGTACTTCTTTCTCCTAAGGTCCTGAAGAGGCCCACAATTATAAGGGGCCGAAAAGGTCAATCTTTTACTTTTTGGAGAGGTTGCTAGACTTGTTAAATAATACCTACAAGGAATTACCTTGGTACACATCCTTTCAAAAAATGAACAATAACATTTGTTTGATGTGACCACGATGAAACCATCTCTTTTGTGGATTAGTGTTTAAAGCAGAGATCATAACCACATTTTTCTGACAGTGAAAGGATGATTGGAGTACATCTTTGATGAACTGAAGAGGTTGAATAATTGTTTATATTTATTTATGTATAACTTGTTTGTCTTATATATGTTTTATGATACACAATTCTGTCTAGAAGTGCTTTTGACATGTCTAATATTGTTTGATCTAGGCTATTATACAGTCTGATTAAATATCATTAAACGAAGTATAGAAGTTGATTATTCTTCCAGTGATTGATTTAGGTCAGTGGTTCCCAACCTGTTGTCCGGGGGCCCTTGGGGGTCCATGAAGCCTCCTCAGGTGGTCTGCGACTGGTTAGAAAATTAAATAATATTAACAGATAAGATATCCAGCTTTCAGTAATGGCTCAGTGGTCCCCGAATTCCAATAACGATTCAGTGGGGGTCCCCACGTTCCAGTAATGGTAAAGTGGGGGTTCACAGAAGTCAAAAGGTTGGGAACCGCTGATTTAGGGTTTCACTGGTGTACTGATGATGACATTCTTTCCTATTATTGCACGACATTTATTGTAAATGGCCTCTCCCTGAGGCACCTTTGCGCCCTGCTGCAAGGGTGCCTATGTTAAGGGCAGGATTGTTTTTGTGCAGGAACGGGTACCTTCCTGCATAAAAACAATTTTTAAAGGCATTTCCTTTCTCTATGCGTGAATCTCAATGCACCACGCATAGAAAGAGGAAGGAACAAGGAGAAATAAAGATATTTCTCTTACGGACCCAGGTAAGGAACGCATGCCATTTTAGCGCAATCCCAGGTTTATTGACCTTATTAAATCTGGAATTGCGCCAAAATCTATGGGTGGTTGCATGGGAATGTCCATGCTGTACCCAGAGAACACCTCCCTGGTCCAAGGAATCACTGTGCTCTGCGATTCTTTACTTTATTCTTACAAAGGCATGCGCTTCGGGCCTTGTGTGACTTTGTAAATCTTGCAATGAGCCACCCAGCCACTACATTGTGATCAGGACAACCGGATGTAATGCCCGCAAACCTCAAGGCCAGGCACCACTGGAGATGTAACAATTTCATGCAATCCCAGGTTTAGAAACCTTTATAAATCTTTGGGGCAGATTTATGGAAAGTAGTGCTGCACTGAGTGTGGCACCACTTTCACTGCGCCCCTTAGCACCCCTCTACCGCCACCATGTGTGCCCCGTATTTAAAATACAGCGCAGGTTAGGGGGCAATAGCGTAATTTCTCATGATGTTATTGATGTACTCTGCAGGATTAGCGCCAAAATATTGGCATTACTCCTGCAGAATACATAGGGCCCCATTCGAAAGAATGGAAGCCCCCTTTTAATGCCTGCTCTTGAGCAGGCGTTAAAGTGCCCAAAAAATGACGCAAGAAAATCTCATAGATTGCATGCATTGTATCACTCTGTAAATACGGCGCAGGGATTTCGGCCACGTTGGGGCACATTAATGTAAAAATAATTACATTAATGTGGCGCAAGGTGGCAGTAGGGCATTATAATTATGCCCCTTAGATTGCAGAAAATTCATGGGTGGGCACACAGGAACGCCTATGCTCCACTCTTAGAATGCCCCTCAGAATGAAATGTACCGCCAAGAAGAGCATGGTGCCCACATTTGGTGTTACATTTCTTCACAAAGCCGCAAATCACCCTTTGCGTGACTATGTAAATATCTATTAGTATTTTGCCTTGTGCAGTGCCACAAAAGTGATGCAACCAGGATGACAGGATGCAAAATGTTAGTAAATATGGCTCTGGGAGTCTGCTGCCTGAAACAGGTCTATTGGCAGAGCCTAGATACCCTCATGGGTGACAAGAAGCACTCTACAAATCTACTAATTGACATTGGTTGCCACCTGTTACTGATAGCTACCATATGTTCATTTTGCTTATGGATACAGATCCAATCCAGGGGGGAGACTTGGGATTTTTGAAGTCAAAAATAGTATTATTTTAGGTGCTTCCCACTCTAAAACTGCTTCTGGTTGATATTTTCATCTTTCGGGAGCCAGTCGATTTGTGTGAAAGAATTTTATATGAGATGCAGAAACACTTACAAAATTAAGGGGCATATTTATACTCTGTTTGCGCCGGAATTGCGTCGTTGTGTCGCTAAGACAGGAGTCATTTCAATGGGGGTTGGGAGTAAAAAAAAATGGCGCAAATCGGGTTGAGGCCAATATTTTGCCTCAGACCTGACTTGCCCCATTTTTTGACGCCCAAGCTCCATTTTCCCCTACGCCGGTGCTGCCTGGTGTGGGTCATTTTTTTTGACACACACCAGTCAGCTGCGCCGGCTAACGTCATTCCATAAATAAGGTGCCCGCATGGCGCTTTGGAATGGCGTTAGCCGGCGTTAAAATTTTTGACGCACAACTGCGTTGGCGCAGTTGTGCGTCAAAAAGTATAAATATGGCCCTAAGGGTCAGATTTAAAGAAAAGTGGCGCAGCACGGTGCTGCGCCAAAATTTCCAGTGCTGCGCTGCATCACTTTAGAAACGCAGGGATGTGCTCTATTTAAGGGAATTCGGCACACCCCTGTGTTTCCCCCTGCTCTGGCGCTAAATTTAGCTGCCAGTGCCAACGCATGCATCCTTGCACCATCGTGCAAGGATGTCTGCGTTGAGAGGTGTGATTGTTTATGTGCGGGAAGGTGTCCTTTCCTGCGCATAAACAATTACTAATGGCGCTTTGGCCGTTCTGTTTGTGTTGCACAATTCAGTATACACAGAAGTGCCAAAGCGTCATTTTCAAATGATTGTTTATGTGCAGGAAGAGTCACCTTCCCGCACACAAACCATAATTTCTGGCATTTTGCTTTTTCTGTGCATGCGGCAGAAAGCAGCACGCATAGAAAAAGCAAAAAACGAGGAGGAATAAAAAATATTCCTACGGGCGCTGCCTCAGGTTTACGAGATTTCATCAATCTGGGGCAGCGTCAAAATACAATGGGTGTTGCTGTGGCACGCCCACAGCAACACCCATGGCACGCCCCTTCCACGCACAGTGCTGTGTGGGAAGGAGCTGTATTTACAAGGTGGCGTTAAGCCACAAAAAGTGTCTTAACGCTACCTTGTCAATACTGCGCAGTGCTTAGCGCCACAGGAGTGTCATAAGGGGCATATTTATACTTGTTTTGCGCCAAATTTGCATCATTTTTTTAACGCAAATTCGGTGCAAAACTAACTCCATATTTATACTTTGGCGCCAGACCCGTCTAGCGCCAAATTTATGGAGTTAAAGTCATTTTTTGGACGTGGAAACCTACTTTGCGTCAATGAGATGCAAAGTAGGCGTTCCCGTGCAAAAAAATTACTCTGTGGCCTTATTTATCCCCCAGTGCTAAAATCATGCACGGGAGGGAGGAGGAGTCAGGGCAGGCGTTATAGTACCTGTGGGCCTATTTCCATGGTGGAACATAATAGAATAAGCCCACAGGTCACCTCCCCAGGCCCCAGGGACACCCTCGCCCACACCACAGGGACATCGGAGGATGGGGGACCCCATCCCAGGTAAGTAAAGGTAAGTCTTTTTTTTTTTCTTAAATGTCATTGGGGACCCTGAAATGGGTCCCCCTACATGGCACTGGATGCAATGGCCATGCCCAAGGGACCCTGGACCCCTGTGCTGGCCACTGGGGTGGTGGGCATGACTCCTGTCTTTTCTAAGACAGGAGTCATGTGGTATGGATGGTTTTGCGTCAGAAAATTACACTAGGCTGGTTAGAGTCATTTTTAATTTTTACTCTAACCTGTTTAACGCCATTTTTTGCAGAACCACCTTCTTCCATACCGCCAACCCCACCCGACTAACGTCATATTTTATTTCACTATTTCACCTTTTGCACCAGCTTGCACCATTCTATGAATATGTTACCCCGGCAAGCCGATGCGTTAGTGACGCTCCTTAGGACACATTAACTTTCATTCATAGGATAAACTTTTCTGCAACTTGAATCGTCGACTGTCTGTTATATAGAAACAAACAGTCCTCTAAAAAGTTTAGTACATTGGGCATATCACTGCCACACAAAGTGCAAATGATTAACCCTTAGGTTAATTAATAAGTTAGCATAAGAATGTTTGTTATTGCCTGCTATCTCATAGAAAATATAGGGGCATAATTATACTCTGTTTGCGCTGAATCTGTGTCAAAATTTTTGACGTAAATTTGGCCCAAACCTAACACAATATTTATACTTTGACGACCCCGCGAACGTCGAAATTCAGCAGTGTGCGTCATTTTCTGGATGTGGGAAACCGCCTTGCGTTAATTACATGCAAGGTAGGCGTTCCCGTCCAAAAAATGACTTTAAGGCCTGTGCGCCCTATTTATACTCCTACGTCATTTTGTTGCACAGGAGGGGCCCGGCCTTAAAAAATGGCGCCCAGCCTGATTTGTGCCGTTTTTTTATGCCTGGGTCAGGGCAGGCGTTAAGGGAAATTGAGGTAAGTATTTTTTTTTTTTTTAAGTGGCATAGGGGTACTAATTTGGGCCCCCCTACATGCCACTGTGCCCAATGACCATGCCCAGGGATGCCCAGGGGACAGAAGTCTCCTGGGCATGGTCATTGGGCAAGGGGGTATGACTCCTGTCTTTTCTAAGACAGGAGTCATTTCAATGAGGGTTGTGCATCAAAAAATGGCGCAAGTCCGGTTTGAGGCATGATTTTTGCCTCAAACCTGACTTGCACCATTTTTTGACGCACAACCCCATTTTCCCCGAAGCCGGCGCTGCCTGGTTTGAGTCATTTTTTTTTTTTACTCAGTCCAGTCCGCAGCGCTGTCATTCCTTAAATAAGGCGCCCGCAAGGCGCATAGGAATGGCATTAGCCGTCGGTAAACTTTTTGACGCAAACCAGCGCCGGCGCTGGTTTGCGTCAAAAAGTATAAATATGGGCCTCAGTATGAGTAAGAACTGGCACAAATGGCATCAAAGTTGCACTACCGGTACAATGTCACTAGCCCATAATGCAACTGTACAATCATACAAATAGTTGCCCATGTGGATCCAAGCTGCACATTCCCCTTTTGCCACATCAACACAGTTTCAAAATTCATGCATTGATCCACATTCTACATCTTTCCACCAATATATGCCTGTGGTAGATATGCAAGGAAATGTCCCAAATGTAGAGAGGGACAAACTAATGGGGCAGACAGTCCATAATGGTTGCACTGTCCCTTCCAATTAGCACATGTGTGGGGCCTGCTACAGGCATATGAGAATGTAACATAAGCATTGTACTCAATGGATCTACCTGTGCTATGCTGCACTAGTGCCATCATTTATGGTGCCAATGCATAATAGCACCAAAAGAGTGACAGCACACATTATACTACTGTGGGAGTGTCAACCACGGTGAATAGAAAGGCAAATTACGTGCCATCATAGTGTCAGTTGCAGGGACAAGGAGCCTGCAAGGAAGTAGGTGGTGCAGCATCATAGCACATAGGGCCTTATTTATACTTTTTGGTGCAAAACTGCACTAAGGCAGTTTTGCCCCAAAACGTTTTGCACCGGCTTGCACCATTTTTTAGCACCAGCTGGGCACCATATTTATGGAATGGTGCAAGCCGGTGCAAAGGGTAGGCTAGCTTAAAAAAAAATGATGTTAGGCAGTTTTGAGTCAAAATAAATGATTCTGAACAGATTAGCATCATTTTGTGACGCTAAGGGGCATATTTATACTCTGTTTGCACTGAATCAGCGTAATTTGTTTTTTACTCTAATTCAGTGCAAAACTAACTCCATATTTATACTTTGGTGCTAGACCCGTCTAGCACCAAATTTATGGAGTTAAAGTCATTTTTTGGAAGTGTAAACCTACCTTGCCTTAATGAGATGCAAGGTAGGCGTTCCCGTGCAAAAAAATGACTCTATGGCCTTAACACCATATTTATACTCCCATGTAAAAATGGTGCAAGGGAGGGAGGAGGGGTCAAAAAATGGGGCAAAGCTTGCTTTGCCCCATTTTTTAAGACCAGGGTCAGGGCAGGTGTTAGGGGACCTGTGGCCCTATTTCCATGGTGGAACACCATGGAATAAGCCCAGAGGTGCCCTCCCTAGGCCCTAGGGGCACCCCCACCCACACTAGAGGGACTGCGAGGATGGGGGACCCCATCCCAGGTAAGTACAGGTAAGTGCATTTTGGGCCTTATTTATACTTTTTGGTGCAAAACTGCACTAAGGCAGTTTTGCCCCAAAAAGTTTTGCACCGGCTTGCACCATTTTTTAGCACCAGCTGGGCACCATATTTATGGAATGGTGCAAGCCGGTGCAAAGGGTAGGCTAGCTTAAAAAAAAATGACGTTAGGCAGTTTTGAGTCAAAATAAATGATTCTGACCAGATTAGCATCATTTTTTGACGCTAAGGGACATATTTATACTCTGTTTGCACTGAATTAGCGTAATTTTTGTTTTACTCTAATTCAGTGCAAAACTAACTCCATATTTATACTTTGGTGCTAGACCCGTCTAGCACCAAATTTATGGAGTTAAAGTCATTTTTTGGAAGTGGAAACCTACCTTGCCTTAATGAGATGCAAGGTAGGCGTTCCCGTGCAAAAAAATGACTCTATGGCCTTAACACCATATTTATACTCCCATGTAAAAATGGTGCAAGGGAGAGAGGAGGGGTCAAAAAATGGGGCAAAGCTTGCTTTGCCCCATTTTTTAAGACCAGGGTCAGGGCAGGCGTTAGGGGACCTGTGGCCCTATTTCCATGGTGGAACACCATGGAATAAGCCTAGAGGTGCCCTCCCTAGGCCCCAGGGGCACCCCCACCCACACTAGAGGGACTGCGAGGATGGGGGACCCCATCCCAGGTAAGAACAGGTAAGTGCATTTTATTTTTGAAAGTGCCATGGGGGGCCCTGAAATGGGCCACCATACATGGCACAGGGTGCAATGGCCATGCCCAGGGGACCCCTGTCCTCTGTGCTGGCCACTGGGGTGGGGGGCATGACTCCTGCCTTTTCTAAGGCAGGAGTCATGTGGCATGGTAGGTTTAGCACCATAAAATGACGCTAATCTGGTTAGAGTCATTTATTTTTACTCTAACCTGCCTAAAGCCATTTTTTGGTGCTAAACCTTCTTCTTCTATACTGCCAGCCCCACCCGACTAAAGTCATTTTTTAAAACTCTAGCCTACCCTTTGCACTGGCTTGCACCATTCCATAAATATGGTGCCCGGCTGGTGCACAGAAATGGTGCAAGCCGGTGCTAAACTTTTTGGTGCAAAACTGAGTTAGTGCAGTTTTGCAGCAAAAAGTATAAATAAGGGCCAATATTTTGTAAGTTTGCGCCACTTTTGCGTCATAAAATGACGTTAATGCGGTGCAAAAAAAGTTTAAAACCGGCCTTGGTGCTAGATGGGTTTAGCACCAAAGTATAAATATGGAGATAGTGTTGCGCCGAATTAGAGTTAAAAAAAAGACACTAATTCGGTGCAAACAGAGTATAAATATGCAGCAGAGTATAAATATGCCCCTAAATATGGCGTTAAGACCATAGAGTCATTTTTTGCACGGGAACGCCTACCTTGCATCTCATTAAGGCAAAGTAGGTCTCCACTTTCAAAAAATGACTTTAACTCCATAAATTTGGTGCTAGAGGGGTCTAGCACCAAAGTATAAATATGGAGTTAGTTTTGCACCGAATTAGAGTTAAAAAAAATGACACTAATTCGGTGCAAAAAGAGTATAAATATGCCCCAAAATACCTTGTAAGGTTGCCCCATGTGTGATGTCCAATGCTGCACATAAAATACAACTACAACCTGGGGTCTGTAACATGTCACTGAACCTCCAATAACAAGTAAATGATGTGCCATGTCAATAGCCACCACAATCAAAGATTGACATAACACTATCTCATTGCACAGGATAATGCCTTGCCTCCTGCCGACCTGCCTGTCCTGGATTTTACAGATGACATGGATGACCTGCTGCTGGCCATCAATGAAGAGACTCTCCAGGATGTCCTAGGTTCCCTCCAGATACCACCTCCAGACACAAGGAGGACACCCAGGGCCATATTTATACTTTTTGACGCAAAACTGCGCTAACGCAGTTTTGCGTCAAAACAATTAGCGCCGGCTAACGCCATTCTGAAGCGCCATGCGGGTGCCGTATTTAATCAATGACGTTAGCCGGCATTAGCCGCCGGCGCTGCCTGGTGTGCGTAGAAAAAAACGACGTACACCAGGCAGCGCCGGCGTAGGGGGATATGGAGCTTGGGCGTCAAAAAATGGGGCAAGTCAGGCTGAGGCAAATTTTTCGCCTCAACCTGATTTGCGCCATTTTTTTCAACTCCCAACCCCCATAGAAATGACTCCTGTCTTAGCAAAGACAGGAGTCATGCCCCCTTGCCCAATGGCCATGCCCAGGGGACATATGTCCCCTGGGCATGGTCATTGGGCATAGTGGCATGTAGGGGGGCACAAATCAGGCCCCCCTATGCCACAAAAAAAAAATAATAATAATACTTACCGGAACTTACCTTGATGTCCCTGGGATGGGTCCCTCCAGCCTTGGGTGTCCTCCTGGGGTGGGCAAGGGTGACAGGGGGTGTCCCTGGGGGCATGGGAGGGCACCTCTGGGCTCCTTCAGAGCCCACAGGTCCCTTAACGCCTGCCTTTTCCAGGCGCTAAAAAAAGGCGCAAACGCGGCCGTATGTCATTTTTTTTGACCCGCCCACTCCCGGGCGTGAATTTTGCCCGGGAGTGTAAATACGGCGCACATGCCTCGGAGTAAATTTTTTAGACGGGAACGCCTACCTTGCATATCATTAACGCAAAGTAGGTGTCCACGCTAAAAAATGACGCAAACTCCATGGACTTTGGCGCTAGACGCGTCTAACGCCAAAGTATAAATATGGAGTTAGTTTTGCGTCGGAATTGCGTAAAAAAAAACGACGCAATTCCGGCGCAAAAGGAGTATAAATATGCCCCCCAGTGTTGCAGGGTCTCCACATGAACCACCCAGCTACCAACACACAGCACCAGCCAGTCCTGACCAGCCCTGGACTCCGAGGACCCAGACATCACCTTCCAGAGGACAGTGGTAGGAGTCCAGCGCAAGCTGGACAAGCAGGTGCGGGTGGGGATGGAGACCATGGCAGGCAGCCTAGAGGGAGTACAGAGGTGCCTCAGTCCAATTAAGGACAACTCAGCTGCCATCAAAGGCACCCTTCCCTGCTACGTGAACTGCAGCAGTCCCTGGCTGACATAGCTGCTATCATGAGGCAAAGGCTTCAACAATTGCCTCCCAAAGTGGGAGCAGCATGATAGACAATAGGCTGGGGGCTATACAGAATATCCTGGAGTCCATACAGCGGGAAGTGGTCTCTCGCAGAGGAAACATGGCTGCCTTCCACTGTGATGTTGCTGCGGTTTTGAGAAATCAGAGGTTCTTCCTTGCTGCAGTGATGCCTTATGTGTTCCCACAAATGGCAGCTGACAGGACCTTTGACTCCACATCTCTATCCCCGAAGTGTGTGTGACCCCCTCAACCTCAACAACAGCACTACCCCTGGCACAGGAGGCACCACACACATCAGAGGATGAAGATGTGGAAGGAACAACATTCACATGGAAAACCACCCAGTACCACCAGTCTGTGCCACATGGACAGCATCTCCTTAGTTCTGTGCCTAAGATCATGCCAATATTGGGACAGCTCAACCACTGTTGACTTGTCTGCTATGTACTGTCATTGTCTCAAATCTTACCTATTGGCAATTTGGACACCTCCTCACTAATGCACATTTTCCCTAACCATGTCTCATGACATGTCCCTCACCCCTGGTCTCTGATTGTACAACAAATGGCTCAGGATCTCTCATGGGGTCTGTGAACTGGACATTGTATAGCATTGGAAAATACACTTGCACCTGTAAATAAATAACCTTGTTCACATGTAATATTTCAACGTTTACTCTGATCTATCAACTCAGCTAAATGTATGCATTGTGTGAAGCTTTGTTAATGAGAACAGAACATAACTACATGCGTGCATTATTGTCAGACACAAAGCCACACACTGGGATCCTAACATAAAAAAAGGTGAATTATGGTTTTGTGGGCTACAACCACCTTAGGTGCATATTTATATGCCATTTGCGCCAAATTTGCATCATTTTATTAACGCAAATTCGGTGCAAAAATAACTCCATATTTATATTTTGATGTGAGACACGTCTAACGTCAAAATATTGGAGTTAGCACCATTTTTTAGATGCATGAACCTACCTTGTGTCAATGAGATACAAGGGAGGTGTTCCCATCTAAAAAATTGTGCTAACCCCATAGCCCCATATTTATCCCCCCCATGCTAAAATGACGCACGGGTGGGAGGAGGGGCTAAATAATGGTGCAAAGCTTGCTTTGCACCATTATTTAATGCCTAGGTCAGACCTGGCGTTAATGGACCTTTGGACCCATTTCCATATTTAAATACCATTGAATGGGCCCACAGGTGCCCTGCTCAAGCCCCAGGAACACCCACACCAGAGGGACACCAGAAGATGAGGGACCCCATACCAGGTAAGTAGGGTAAGTATAGGTACGTATTTTTTTATTAAAGTGCCATTGGGGGCCCAACTTGGGGTCCCCTGCATGGCACAGGGTGCAATGGCCATGCCCAGGGGACACTGGTCCCCTGTGCTGGCCATTGGGGTGGTGGGCATGACTCCTGTCTTGTCTGTCATGTGGTATGGATGGTTTTGCATCAGAAAATTAAGCTAGGCTGGTTAGAGGCTTTTTTTTTGTCTCTAACCAGCCTAACGCAATTTTTTGGTACAAAACTCCCTTCTCCCATACCACCACCCCTACCTGGCTAACGGTTTTTTTTTTCGCTAGCCCACTCTTTTCACCAGCTTGCACCATTCCATAAATATGGTGCACGGCTGGTGCTCAGGAATGGCGCAAGCTGGTGCTAAACTTTTTTCTGCAAAACTACATTAATGCAGTTTTGCTTCAAAAAGTATAAATATTCCCCTTAGAGTCTTAAATACATGTAGTAAGCAGATATCCATGGAAGTTGACATATGGCATGTATGGTCTGACCAAGTGTATGGTAATTTACCCAGATGAGAGCACTAGTACAAATAATATGTGTGGTTCAGAAGAGGTGATTCTAATCAGTGATGGGCAGCTGTCAGTATGGCAGGATACAGACCCAAATTTGGTTAATGTCACATGTGCCACGCTTTCCAAAAATAATACTGCCAGACCTCAGCAATGACAGTTGAAGTTCCATACTTACCTGTCCAAGATACCATATACATACACAATGTGAGTGGCCGGAACTGTGCATGGCAAATGTTTTGACTAGCTGATGTCATTTAGCAGCCAATCTGACAGCTCCTTGGTCATTGAGGATGCACATGGTCATGCATGGAAATTAAGACAGAAAGCATACCCTAAGCCATTCCTCCTACTTGGCCAATGCACACATGACAACACCCAGACACTCAATCAACATGGAGAGATAATCGTCTAATACCAACAGGGTTTATTAAAACATATTAAAAAATCATATCAACACCTATCTTATACACTACCCTACAATAACTAACTTAAACTAACTTAACTTGCACCTACATCTATCTAGCCTATTCTAAACAAATCTTACACATGTAACGCCACACTCTAAACATTGTCCCTTCACCCCCCAAGAGACAAGACACCAGTAGGACAACAAAAACTAAGGCTACACATGTACTATTACTTCAACAAATATATATATATACATTTTTTTGATTTTTTAAATTTCTTTAATTGTTTTTAATTTGTTTTTATAAAAATAGAAACCCCCACATAACCCTCCCACCCAGCCCACCAAAATAAAAAATGTACTAAAACCCACCGCCCAACTATACTTACACTATCCTACATATAAACTACACTGTTTTACTATCCTAACACTATCAGTAAAAGGAAGGAGGAACTGGGAGGCTGTGGCGCAAATTCTTCTACAACTTCTTCATTTTTTTCTTCCAGTACTTTAATAGTTTACAGTTACGGGCATTGTCCCTTTCCAACTATTTCAGCATTGCCATTATGGCTGCCATGTCCTGTCTAATGTCGAATTTAAAGGTAGAGCTTGTGGCTGGAGCAGATGGCTGTTGGGGTGCCTGGCTGTGGATTGGTGCTGTAGAAGTGGTGGGGGTAGGACCATCAGAGGCCCCTCTGGTTTCAGATGTCTTTCCCGATGTGTCCTGACCAGTTTTGGACTGTAGCGGAGGTTCCTCATTTGAAAATGCACTTCAAGCCTCACTCGATTTCTTCCTCCTATGTCTTTTCTCCATCCTTTGGTACCTGGCCTGTACCGCCATTATGTGACGGTGCCTGTAAGCCATCTTCTCAAAGGAGTATTTTGCCACTGGGGTCATATTGGCAGCTGAAACATGAGGGGAACATGTCATCAAATACAGCATTGGTGGAGGTAGAACAAACATGCATTGTACACAGCATCCTCAAATGACACCTGCTGTCCACCACATATTCCACAACATTGACAAACTCCAAATCAATACAAACTTCCTACCAGCCATCTACGGTATCATTTACATGTCACTGGGGTAACTGCTATTCATTGTTGACCATCGGGGCCCAGAAGTAAGTGGACTACTGTGTCCTTGCTCAACATTTGTTTCATGAGACTAGTGAGGATCAAGTGGCCCTACAATTCCATAACCCCTGTGCCATTGTCAATATATGGCACAATGTATGCAATCCACCACTTTGACACCCCTGGTGCTACATCAAGCCTTGGCCAGGCATCATGGATGCAAGGTGGGGGTCATTGATAAGGGGACTGGAAACTTCCCACTGGCAAATCTAAAGTTTGGCAAAGCATCGTTTATATGTCCTTGAATTAACACCTGCTCAGAGCACGTGTTACAAGGGGGCATGCCATTGCTCACAATGGGCCCAAATGTACAGTTCAGGCTTAGTGCCCATATAGTTTGGTCAAAGCATGAACAGTACATCTATGTTGTCTACAGATTTGGGGGCAGATTTATGAAAAGTGGTGCTGCACCGAGTGCAGCGCCACTTTCCCTGCTCCCATTATCACTCCCTGCTGCCACCATGGCAGGGTAGGGGGCAATGGTGTCATTTTTAATGACGCTATTGATGTACTCTGCAGGAGTAGTGGCAAAATATTGGTGCTACTCCTGCAGAGTACATAAGGTCCCATTCTAAAGGATGGAAGCCCCCTTTTAACGCCTGCTCTTGAGCAGGCGTTGAAAGTGCCGTAATAAATGGCGCAAGGAAATCCCATAGATTTCCTTGTACCATTTTACTGGCTCCCCTAACGGGGGAACGCCCCCTTTGCATACATTATGCTTGGCGCAGGCATAATGTAGCGCAAAGGGTTACAGGGTGGTGCAATGCATGCATTGCGCCACCCTGTAAATACGACGTGGAGATTTTGGCCTCGTTGGGCCACATTAAAATCAAAATAAATTACCTTAATGTGGCGCAAGGTGGCGCTAGGGATGTATAAATATGCCCCTTGGTACCTATTGCCCCCTACCCTGTGCCATGTTGTGCAAATGGGGTAATGCAGCCACACATGGTGGCTTTATAGGTGCCCCAAGGGGCACAGTAAGATTGGCACTGCACTGAGTGCAGCTACAGTATTCCTATTTATTGAACAACATGTGCACATGCATATCAGACATCTCCTAAGTACCAGGTACACACTCAGCATTCACTTTCTATGCAAATGTGATGTGACCGAAATCACTCACAAATATCATGATGGATAGACCATGTTGGTAAATCTGCACACATCTAGCCTGCTATATACCGTAGACATGTCCCACAACCTACTTGAGCAGAGTTGTTTTCTCATTGTGTACTCAACTGACTGTTGGCCAGCACAATAAGGCTCTTTTCACGATGGCTGCCTCACTCAAAATCTGAAGAGTAGTGAGGCACAGGTGTTGAAAGTGTCTCCTACAAAAGTCCCCTAGAGACCTCTAGACCTATACATCCTGTTCCTGAGTAACTAAAAGCTATGTCTGACACACAGTGCTGTCAAACGTGCAGTGACATATAGGGCCATATTTATACTTTTCGATGCACAACTGCGCCAATGCAGTTGTGCGTCAAAAAATCTAACGCCGGCTAACGCCATTCTGAAGCACCATGCGGGCGCCGTATTTATTCAATGACGTTAGCCGGCGTTAGCCAGCGGCGCTGCCTGGTGTGCGTAAAAAAAATGACGTACACCAGGCAGCGCCGGCGTAGGGGAATATGGAGCTTGGGTGCCAAAAAATGGGGCAAGTCAGGTTGAGGCAAAATTATCGCCTCAACCCGATTTGCGCCATTTTTTTCGACTCCCAACCCCCATTGAAATGACTCCTGTCTTAGCAAAGACAGGAGTCATGCCCCCTTGCCCAATGGCCATGCCCAGGGGACTTCTGTCCCCTGGGCATGGTCATTGGGCATAGTGGCATGTAGGGGGGCACAAATCAGGCCCCCCTATGCCACAAAAAAAATAAATAATAATATTTACCTGAACTTACCTTATGTTCCCTGGGATGGGTCCCTCCATCCTTAGGCGTCCTCCTGGGGTGGGCAAGGGTGACAGGGGGGGTCCCTGGGGGCATGGGAGGGCAGCTCTGGGCTCCTTCCGAGCCCACAGGTCCCTTAACGCCTGCCCTGACCAGGCGCTAAAAAACGACGCAAAAGCGGCTGGACGTCATTTTTTTTGACCCGCCCACTCCCGGGCGTGATTTTTGCCTGGGAGTGTAAATACGGCGCACATGCCTCGGAGTCAATTTTTTAGATGGGAACGCCTACCTTGCATATCATTAACGCAAAGTAGGTGTCCACGCTAAAAAGTGACGCAAACTCCATGGACTTTGGCGCTAGACGCGTCTAACGCCAGAGTATAAATATGGAGTTAGTTTTGCGTCGAATTTGCGTTAAAAAAAACGATGCAAATCAGGCGCAAACGGAGTATAAATATGCCCCATATTGTATTGTAATAGTATTTATATAGCACTTACTTTTCGGCGAATAGCACACTACTCCGGAACTCAAAAGGAATTAGTGGTGGAATAGTATAGGGAAATATGAGTACAGTATTGGTATTATTATGAGTTAATTTGAGCAGAGGATATGTGAGTTTGTTAATTGGATTGAGTAGAGTAATGGAGGAATAGAGGAGGGAAGAATCCAGGAGTGTTAATTGGGAGTTTAAAGTAATAGGATTGGGCTTGGGATGAGTAAAGGAGAGATGGAGGAGGGAAGAGTCTTTGGAAAAGGTTAGGGAGATCATAAATGAGGGAGAATATGGTAGGGTTGTTTGGGATATCATGGTAGTAAACTGAGGTTTGGGGTGAGCTAGATGTGGTAGAGGAGGGAAGAGCTTAGGCAGGGTTATTTTGGAGATGAAAGTAGTTGAATGGGTTTGGGATGAGTCAGAGTGGGGATGGAGGATATATTGATAGAGATATAGGGTGATATGGAGACAGGGTAAAGCTTACAAGAGAGTAACTGTATCATTTTTTTAAACGTATAATTATATATATACATATATATATATATATAAATATATATGTATATATATATATTTAATATTTTATTTCAATGTTTTTATTTATTTATTAATATATATTTTTTCACTTTAATTTAATTATTTGTAATTTGAAGTTTTATTTTATTTATTTTTATTAAATTTTTCTCTAGTACAGTAGGGCTAGAGTAATAAATAGATATGTAAATACATAGGCCCTCATTATGACCCCGGCGGGCGGGGGAGAAGTGGCAGTAATACCGCCAACAGGCCGGCAGAAAACAAATGGAATTATGACCATGGCGGTTACCGCCATGGTCATCCGCCACTTCTCCACACCGACCGCTAGGGCGGTGACGACCGCTGGGCTGGAGACTTCGGTCTCCAGCCCGGCGGCCGTCACCAGACCCCCGGCGGTATCAGGACCCTGCATACTGCCATAGATTTTGTGGGGTTTGGAACCGCCACGAAATCCATGGTGGTAGGCACTATCAGTGCCAGGGAATTCCTTCCCTGGCACTGATAGGGGTCTCCCCCACCCGAGTCCTCCCCCCACACCCCCAACCCCCCTACTACCCTCCAAAGGTGGCAGGACCCCCCTCCCCACCCCCAACATTGACACACACACCCCACACGCACACATACACTACAACAACACATACCCGCTCACATACAGAGATCCCAACAGACATACACACACACATACTCACAGACATACACACACACATACACAAAGACATACAAACAGACTGACACGCACACATTTTCCAAACACAGAACACACCCCCGCATGCATACACACACTCACACACCGTCTCTACATACTCACACGCACACCCCCATGAACGCACACAACACCCCCTCCCCTAACGGACGATCACCTTACCTGGTCCGGTGATCCTCCGGGAGGGAACGGGGTCCATGGGGCTGCTCCGCTGCCAGCTCCCCGTCACCAGAACACCGCCACACTGAATCATTGGACGTGATTCGGTGGGCGGTCTTCTGATGACGGACGGTGGAGGTGGAGCAGCCTCCACTTCCCCACCAACCGCCAGTATGGCTGGTGGCGGCTCTCCGTCCAAAAAAGGGCATTGGGCTGCCAGCAGTCATAATTCGCTGTGTGGAAAACCACCTGCACTGGCGGTCTTCAGCACGGCGGTACCTCAGCGGTCTTGAGAAAAGACCTCCGAGGTTAAAATGTGGGCCATAGTAAGGGAATATATGTGCAAGGAATATAATACTGGGTATATTAATATGAGAAGAAAAGTAGTATTGTAGAAATACAAACTTTCAAGATTTGTAATATTTGAAGCTAAGTAATAAATGCACTTTTCTAACTTTTAATTATCTTTCCTCAATTTTGAATAGTGAAATGCTTATGATAATAAAACATTTGATCAGTGTGATATAAAACGAAAGCAGGGAGTCATAAGTATCTAATATAACAACTTATCTAGGAGCTATGCAGTGACCTATGAACATGTTAAGCATAGAATAATATACACAGATATATATATACACACACATGCACACAAACATACACACATGTATATATATATATATATATATATATATATATATATAACGTTCAACACTCCCTTCAATACCAGGAGAACCAGGACACCTCCATTGTGAAAATTCAGTTTATTTCAGCACAAAAATCCAACGCGTTTCGGCAACAGCCTTACTCATGGATACAACATTACTAAAGTGCTCCACATAAATAACCCAAGTAAATCATAGACATAAACAACAGACAAGGCCTAATTCATTCAACAAAGGCACATATTGTAGCGGCCATCTTTAAGCCAAGCCAAGGAGAGGGGGCGTAGGAGACAACGCAAGGCCCTTGGGAGTGGTAACTCGTGCACGCAAGTAAAAACTATGGATGTTGTGAATCTCTCCAGCAGGGTGTTGTCTGCTGTTGAAGAGGACCTCCTATCTCTGGGCTTGTCCTTTTGCCCAACTAGTTGTTTTAGCTATACCCAAACTAGGATTGACACTTTATTAGAAAATTGAAACTAAAAAAGTGGTACCATACTAAGGTAAAAAATGATGAGGAAGTGGGGGCAATGAAAAATGTGAGTAACTTGTGTATTTCTGATATTGATATGCTACATACAGCAATGGACCTCTGTGAGGGGGTGGATGCTCATGATGACCCTATTTTGAACTTGATGGGAACGGGTATTGCCCTGGATGGCACATGTCCTAGCAAGTTCAAACCAAAATCTACCTTTCTACCTGCCATTCATTGTGACGCTCTTGATGCTTTTGAATGGGAAATGACAAAGCAAGTAAAGAAGCTGAGATATGGTGTGATGAATGTAAAAAACAATAATCTATCGGGTGAGCAATGGCAAGCTCTCCGAGAACTGAAGAAAGATCATACTATTGTCATTAGGCAATCTGACAAGGGTGGCAATGTAGTTATACAGGACACTATTAATTATGTGGCAGAAGGAGTGAGACAGCTCAGCGACATTCGTTGCTATGAGGAAGTGAGTTGGGGAGATGTGAGATTAATGAATGAGAAATACTATGACATGCTTATGGATTGGAGAGATCAGGGCATGATAACTTGGGATGAATTTTTGTTTCTCAAGGTTGATCATCCGAAAATTCCAGTATTGTATCTCCTCCCTAAGATCCATAAAGATATGGTTAGCCCACCAGGAAGACCTATAGTTTCGGCTATGGAGTCTCTTTTGGAAAACACATCGAAATATATTGACTATTTCCTACGCCCCTTTGTTGAATCAATACCTTCCTATGTGAAAGATACCACGTACTTCCTAGAAATCATTGAGGACATCCAATGGGAGGATGATTTCCTATTATTAACTTTAGATGTGACCAGCCTTTATACCAGTATAGATCATGACTTGGGGGTAAAAGCCATTAGACACTGCCTTAGAGCAAGGTCACTGTCTTTTTTCTTTCACTCAGAAATGCTTTGCACTATGATTGAATTCTGTCTTAAGAACAATTTGTTCATCTTTGATAATCATTTGTACAAGCAGTTGCAAGGGACAGCTATGGGCACTTGTTTTGCCCCCAGCTATGCAAATTTGTTTATGTGCTGGTGGGAGGAACAGATATCAGATGGATGTACTCAATTCGATACCAATGTGGTCCTATGGTGTCGTTTTATCGACGACATCTTTGTAATCTGGAGGGGGGAGGAAAAAGAAGCGAGGCAATTTGTGCGGGATCTGAACAACAATTAATGCAATTTGAGATTTACCGAACAGTTAGATTCAAGTCGCATTGAGTTCCTTGATGTAGAAATTTCTGTTAGGGGCAATAGATTGGTGTCCAAATTGTTTAGGAAAGCGACAGCCGGCAACAGTCTGCTTTGCGCCCATAGTGCACACCCGGGGGCTTTAATTCGAAGCATCCCGTTTGGTGAGCTGTTAAGAGCCCGGAGAAACTGTAGTGAAACATCTGACTTTCAACAGGAGTGTGAAGTAATGTGCAATAGGTTCAGGAGTAGAGGGTATGGGGTTAAGGTTATTGATCAAGCCAAACGGAAAGTTGAGACTTTGAAAAGAGATGATGTCCTATATGGGACGAATAAGAGTCAAAGGGAGGACAATGACTCAATCAGATTCATTACAACGTTCAGCAATCAGTCTTACAAAATACGTTCCATTCTCAGCAAGAGTTGGCATATTTTACAGACCAACCCTATTCTGAATAATTGGATTGGTGACAATCCCCAAATAACTTTTAGGAGGAATAGATCTCTCAAGGATAATCTATGTCGCAATGATGTAACATTGAAGGGACAAGTCATGAGTACCAGAGTAGGGGGTTTTGCCTGCTGCATGAAATGCAAAGCCTGTAGAACTAGCAATAATTGTAAGACATTGAATGTTCCAGGAAGAATAGATAGTTTTGTAATTAGAGGTAATTACGATTGTAACACAACTTATTGTGTTTACTGTCTGATTTGCCCATGTGACAAACTATACGTTGGGAGCACGATACACAGTGCGAAGAAAAGAGTTCTGGAACATAGACGAGCTATTAAGAATTATGATAAAAACTACCCGGTAGCTAGACATTTCTTTACTCAACATTTTGGCAATGAAAATTTGTTGAAGTTTGTAGTGATTGACCAAGTTAGGATCAACATAAGGGGTGGCAACAGAGAGAGGTTGCTGCGCATCTTGGAATCCAAATATATAATAGAGTTTGAGTTATTGGAACCATTAGGGCTGAACTCGAGTGAAGAGTTAAGTATCCATCTAGGGTAACTGACATATTTTAAAATATTTTGGAATGTGGCGATTGTTTAGTACAACAAACATGGTTTAGCATTGGATTTACTGGGATATTCATTTGCGAAGGTATTAGGGGTGGGCTTTCAGTAGTAGTTTGTTTATAACAACGGAGTTGGTACGTCTACCCACTTGGGTAAAGAAGTCTCAGTAAACAAGTAGGATATAGTGAGTTGTCAATAAATTCTGAAATGATACCATTAACATGATAGGATTTCCTCCAGAGAAGCCATTTACGAGTATGTTTGCCCTTCGGGTGTTATAACACCTAATGGTAGTAATTTTGACGTGGGTATAATTATTAATGTTTATATTAAGTATATTGGATTTTAACTTGATAATATATACAGATATTTTATCACAATGTCACAATGAATAATTTATAATTTAATAATTTTACAACTTTAGAATTTTGTAATAAGCTTTTATCTGGTGGACAGCAACATCAAGATTAATCCTTTTGACTAAATTTTGATATAAAGAATTTTACGTGAGATTTTTTACGAACTTTGGGACCAACAAGTTGCTAATTACTATGTATTGTAATTGAATGTGCACTTTAAAGATGGCCGCTACAATATGTGCCTTTGTTGAATGAATTAGGCCTTGTCTGTTGTTTATGTCTATGATTTACTTGGGTTATTTATGTGGAGCACTTTAGTAATGTTGTATCCATGAGTAAGGCTGTTGCCGAAACGCGTTGGATTTTTGTGCTGAAATAAACTGAATTTTCACAATGGAGGTGTCCTGGTTCTCCTGGTATTGAAGGGAGTGTTGAACGTTATATTAGGGCCTCTCGGAGCCCACCCGGGACCGCTGTGTTGTGCACCTGCATTCCGGGACTTGTGTACGAAATATATATATATATATATATATATATATATATATATATATATATATATATATACATATATATATATATATATATATATATATATATATATATATATATATATATATATATATCCGTGAGTAAATATACATTTGTTAAACAGACTTAAAGAGTATGTGTCTAATTTATTATTATGACATAGTAACGATACATATTTCCTAAAGAAATATACATGTCTAGAATATGCACATAATCAGATTATAAATATTTATCAACACAGGCATATGCAGTCCATTGCTGTTTGGATATGGTGGTTACGAAGGAAAGAGCCAACTCTTGAGTAATCTTCTGAAAGCAAGATATTCATCAGTGGATCTTATATTTGGGGATAATTGAATTTCATAGTTTGGCTGCTTGGACGGAAAAGGATGTACCACCTATTGTCTTTTTCTTGTATGGTGGAAGGCGGGGTGCCAATCTTGAGCGGAGGTTTCTTTGTTGAATGTATTTGGTTATTTTGTTTCTGATAAAAGCGCTCCTGTTCCATGTATAGCATTGTGGGTGACACAAAATCGTGTGAAGGTGGATCTTCTGGCAACGGGTGACCAGTGTAGTGCTCTCAAGGCTGGGGAGATGTGGGCTTGTAGCTTTACATGTAATAGTAGCCTGGCAGCGGAGTTCTGAATAAGTTGTAGTTTTTTCATAATAGAGATGATGATAATAGAGATGATCCATGGTAGAGGCTATTGGCATAATCCAGTTTGGATAGTACAAGAGAGACAGTATCCTGTACCTTGTGTGGAAATCCGGGGTGGGGGAAGATGCGTCGAAGAGTCTTCAAGGTGATAAAGCTTGATTGTGCTAATTTGTCCCCTGGGGCATTTATTGTTAACTTGAAGTCCATGGTAATTTCAAAGTTTTTTAACTTCCCTGGATACTAAAGGAGGTGGACCGAGATTCTTTAGGCGCACAGTGAGTCATCATTTTTCCAGTCACCACATGTGAGTATTTCCGTTTTGGAAGCATTTAGGCCCATATTTATACTTTTATTGCACACATTTGCGTCATTTTTTGACGCAAAATCGGTGCTAACTTAAAAAATAAAATTGTATTTTGGACGTTTGTGCTGCTTTTGCGCCAAAAAATGACGTTAATGCGGCGCAAAAAAAGTATAAATGTGGGCCTTAGTTTGAGATGGCTCAAAGTCATCCACTGATCAATGGCAACCGAAGATTTGCGACTTTTCAATGTCTTTGGGGCATTACAATTTAAGTAATGTTTATGTGTCATCTGCATAGTTGTAGCATATGTTCGCAACAGCCATGCTAATCAGATAAACAGCAGCTCAGACACATATCATGATTGGCATCAATATATATGTGGGCATGCTTTCCTATTCCTAACACCCACTATCCCATAGCTGCAGATGTTGGCACTTGTACAAAAATTAACTCATGCTACATCCTCAACATAGCATCAGACATGATGTCTATATCCTAACTCAGATGATGTCATCTCATTGGGCACACATTACATTTCATCCCTGCATTGCACACATCTGACCCTCTCACACAAAACCCAGGAATGACACATGTGACGCACAAGGTGACACTTAATGGCTGCATTGGGGTCTTCAAATCAGGACACTTCTCCAGTGGTGTATGGTGGAGGCCCACCAGCAATACATGGCAGGAAAGCATAGCTCAGTGATTTTTTGACATTTCTTTGCATGGACAACAGTTTCATATTCAACATGTTAAGCTGACTAAGTCAGCTTAGTGGTAGGTCAGAACATCTGCCAAACATTTATAATCTGTCTGTGAGATGATGAGCCAGATAATGGAGACCCTGGCACCACCAAAGCATCACTTTCCCTGACACTCCTGCTTTGCATTTCACTGCACCATATGTACATGGATTTGTCATGCAGCTGTTTATCCATGTACATATGGGGCATCATGAGACAGTATTCTGCATCAGAGGGGCATGCAATGGTTGTTGCAGTGGCCATCCCATTCTAACAACCATTGCTTTTATCCCTGCCTCAAATGTTGAAGACATCTTACTAATTTTCAGCACTAAAAAAGCTAAAAACTGATCCGGGGTGGTGTGAGTATAGCAAAGAGTTGAGGGATGAATTGGTACATCCTTGTTTCTTGTCACTAATATGTGTGTGCCATGTCAAGGCATACACATTAGAGCTAAAATGCCATGGCACTTTCCTCATGTTCACGTAGTTGTCCCTTCCTGCACATTCAGTGAATACCATTATGGATGTCTTCCCAATACTCTGTGGGCAGCCATTGTCACCATAGTAGAACATTTATGTTCAGGAAGGGATACCAACGTGCACATATACACTTCCCTCAACACAGACACCCTTGCACAGTGGTCCAAGTATGCCTGCGTTGGTGCAGGGTTCTGAGTAATGTGCTAGTGCTGGCGCAGATGCTGGCCTGCCCTATACTGTCTGTAAAACGGGGCAGGAATGTGGTACAAAATCTACACATGCGTGTCAGATTTTATGACATTATGGGGTTTATGAGATACACGATGTACACAAGGAGGAATGTGTAAGTAGTCTGGACTCGGTGCCTAGCTAAGCTCCCTTAAATGCCGTTGGCTTAAGACATAAAGGGACTGACCTTGTCCTTGCACCCCTTAGCGCCCCACCTTTCCCCCACCATGTGTGCGCCGTATGTAATATGCGGCACACCATGCCGCAGGGTAAGGGGTAATTGCGTCATTACATATAGATCAAATTATGTACTCAGCATGAATGGCACCAAAAATTTAGCACTGCTCCTGCGGAGTACACAGGGGACCATCATATATAAAGGTATGCCCCCTTTTAACGCCTGCTCTGAGTAGGCGTTCAAAGTGGTGGGAAAAAAGCCCTAGGAAATATAGCATTATTCCCTGCCATATTTATTTTGCCCCCCCCTTACAGGAGAAGGCCTCCTTCCCATACATGATGCCTGGCGCAGCCATCATGGTGTGCAAGGCTTACCAAAGTGGCGCTATGCATGCATTGCACCATTTTGTTAATATGGAGCTGAGAAAATGGCACATCAGCCCTGGCTTAGCGTCATATGTGAATTGCACAATGGCAGCGCTAAGATGGCGCTTGAGGCTCCTAAATATGGCCCACAACAACCTGTCCTGACCCTTGACAAAACATGCTGCACTCAACTTTATGTCTGCCTGTATTACACATGCAAATAAGGATGTAGCAATGCAAACAGGATACTTACCAACTGGTCTATCAATCTGTATCCCCAGGTGATCCAGTAGATCCTGCTCCCGTGCTATCAGGTCAGCCCAATGATGCTTCAACTGGTGGTCGGTGCGCACTACTCCAAAATTTCTGCACAGGTGGTGGAGCACCTTGCTCCACCGCAGCTTCCGTGCCTCTGTGGAGTAGTCCTGGATTACACAGCCACCCAAAACTAGCATCATCGGAAGGTAATGCTGCACCAACCACATAAACCCTCCCAGTTCATTAGCTGCCATCTTGGTTGCCCGCCCTTTCCCTGACATTATGCAGTATGTACAAACTGCAAATGTACCGACCCAAAAAAAAATATTAACAAACTGTCCCACCTAACCCCAATTACAACAACAAACTATGCTACCTACCCCTTAACAAACACCCCACAATACAATAACAAATACAGTACAAAAACACTACAAAAGACTGAGGAAAAAGACAAAAAGCACACAAAAGTCACAGGACATAGCACAAAACTCTCCAACAACACTAATCCTCCACCAGCACCAGCTCCACACACCCTCACACAGTCACAGACAAAAAGACTGTGAAGTGAAAGTGAAAATGAATGCACTGCACCATGCATGCAGCCAGGACGTCCTGTTTCATCACTTCCTGGGCCTGTGCTTCATGTTTTCTGATATGCGTCATTTATTTTGACACATGACAGTCATGCGTCGAATTTCCCTCATTGAGGCTGACAAGGCCTCAAGACTTGCAATTGACGCAGAGGGGTCAGGCATAAATTTTTCCTTAACAAACTTAGTAGCGTTTGCGTCAAAATCTTGGCATGTGACAGCATGCGTGACATTCCTTCCCATGAAGCATGTCAAGGCCTGTGGACTTGAGATTGACGAACAGGGGCCAAGCGTCATATTTTTGCCATAGCGGAGTATTGAATATTGCTGTTTGCGTCAACATTTTTGACGCATAACAAGAATGCATGGATTTTGTTGGAAAGGCTGACAGTGCACCCAGATTCACATACCATGTCACAGGGGCTATGCATGTATATAGTAACTATGGTATGGCTACCTGTGTGTGGATGTTCATATAAATCTTAACAGTAACATCCGTATGTGTTACCATTGTGTTTGTATGTGTATATGATACATGCAATGACTGATACCGTTTTCATATGAGCATGTTTTACTAGACTTTGTACACATACACGTTACCTTGTGTACTAGGAGTGCACATATGTGATCTAATCCATATATGTGGGTCTATCACCTTGTAATGTCTGATTTCCAACTTTACCTATGACTACAACACAGTAGATATGATTGGCTATGTCCAATACATGGCAATGTACATGATACCCATGACAAATCCCCTTGCATACATTAAGCCTGGCACAGGCATATTGTGGCGCAAGGGGTTACACAGTGGAGCAATGCATGCATTGCGCCACCTTGTACATATGGCACAGTGTTTTTGGCCTTCCAACGCCACATTAGTGTGAAAACAATTATGCTAATGTGGCGTTGGAATGGCGCTATGCTTTCCTAAATCTGGACCATAGCTATTTTTAGCAAATGTTTTTCGAATTTTTTTCTTTAAGATGAAAAATGTGCCACAATTGTTTCAAAACGTTCTTTAGGAATGACACCTTCAATGTCCCCTTGATGAGCAGACACAGTAGGAACTGTTGTTAATATAATTATCTCATGACTGTTCATAATGAACTACTTGGGAAAAGTCTATCTTTTTGGTGAAATTCTTAAAAGAATGAACTTTTAAAATGCACTATTGGGGCAAAATATTGCAAAATAGTTTGCAAATTGACTTGGAGGGAGGGTTACCAGCCCTGAACAAGTGCCACCCCTTGGGTCCATTTTGAATATGGTTCAACATGGGGGGTATTATGGGCCATATTTATACTTTTTGACGCAAAACTGCGCTAATGCAGTTTTGCGTCAAAAAAATTAGCGCCGGCT
The DNA here is from genome assembly GCF_031143425.1 of Pleurodeles waltl. Lineage (NCBI taxonomy): Eukaryota > Metazoa > Chordata > Amphibia > Caudata > Salamandridae > Pleurodeles > Pleurodeles waltl. The sequence continues at coordinate 1,005,714,812 of NC_090443.1, read as the reverse complement.
AACGCCATTCTGAAGCGCCATGCGGGCGCCGTATTTATTCAATGACGTTAGCCGCCGTTAGCCGCCGGCGCTGCCTGGTGTGCGTGAAAAAAAACGACGTACACCAGGCAGCGCCGGCGTAGGGGGATATGGAGCTTGGGCGCCAAAAAATGGGGCAAGTCAGGCTGAGGCAAATTTTTCGCCTCAACCCGATTTGCGCCATTTTTTTCGACTCCCAACCCCCATTGAAATGACTCCTGTCTTAGCAAAGACAGGAGTCATGCCCCCTTGCCCAATGGCCATGCCCATGGGACTTCTGTCCCCTGGGCATGGTCATTGGGCATAGTGGCATGTAGGGGGGCACAAATCAGGCCCCCCTATGCCACAAAAAAATAAATAAAAAAAATTACCTGAACTTACCTTAATGTCCCTGGGATGGGTCCCTCCAGCCTTGGGTGTCCTCCTGGGGTGGGCAAGGGTGGCAGGGGGTGTCCCTGGGGGCTTGGGAGGGCACCCCTGGGCTCCTTCCGAGCCCACAGGTCCCTTAACGCCTGCCCTGACCAGGCACTAAAAAACGTCGCAAAAGCGGCCGGACATCATTTTTTTTGACCCGCCCACTCCCGGGCGTGAATTATGCCCGGGAGTGTAAATACGGCGCAAATGCCTCGGAGTCAATGTTTTAGACGGGAACGCCTACCTTGCATATCATTAACGCAAAGTAGGTGTCCACGCTAAAAAATGACGCAAACTCCATGGACTTTGGCGCTAGACGCGTCTAACGCCAAAGTATAAATATGGAGTTAGTCTTGCATCGGAATTGCGTAAAAAAAAACGACGCAATTCCGGCGCAAACAGAGTATAAATATGCCCCTATGTTTTTCGGACTACCCTCTTGATACCAAACAATATTGAAATATACGTTAAACATACAAAAATAACTGAAATGTGCCTTAGCAACAGCTTAAAAAATTCCTTAAGATGATACATTGCAAAAAGAAAAAAGTTAGAGATAGTGGTGGGGAGAGATGAAGTGGAAGGAGAGAAATAGATAGGGTGGAGGAGATTCACTTTTCCAGGGGATCCCTTGAAAAGTGGGGGGCCTGGGTGTTAGACTTTTCATCCTTGGCGTGGTCTCCCTTAACTTTTTGCCTCTGTTTCCCAGGTTGTTGATGTGTGCTGGACCCTTTACTGTTTTTGTTACTCTGGGCACTTTACCACTGCTAACCAGTGCTAAAGTGCAAGTGCTCCTGTTTAAAATGTGTACGTAATTGGTTCTCCATGATTGGCATATTTGTTTTACTGTTAAGCCCCTAGTAAAGTGCACTAGAGGTACCCAGGGCCTGTAAAATCAAATGTTACTAGTGGGCCTGCAGCACTGGTTGTGCCACCCACACAAGTAACCCTGTAATCATGTCTCAGATCAGCCACTGCAGTGTCTGTAAGTGTATTTTTACACTGTAAATTCGACTTGGCAAGTGTACCCACTTGCCAGGCCTAAACCTTCCCTTTTCTAACATGTAAGGCACCCCTAAGGTAGGCCCTAGGTAGCCCCAAGGGCAGGGTGCAGTGTATGGATAAGGTAGGACATATAGGCGGTCATTCTGACCCTGGCGGTTGAAAACCGCCAGGGCAGAGTGCCGCGGAAGCACCGCCAACAGGCTGGTGGTGCTTCATGGGCAATTCTGACCGCGGCGGTAAAGCCGCGGTCAGAAAAGGGCAACCGGCGGATTCCCGCCGGTTTACCCCTGCCCCAAAGAATGCGACATGGCGGCGCTGCTCGCAGCACCGCCATGGGGATTCCGATCCCCTTCCCGCCATCCTGGTCCAACAGGATGGTGGGAACGGGTGTCGTGGGGCCCCTGGGGGCCCCTGCACTGCCCATGCCACAGGCATGGGCAGTGCAGGGGCCCCCTAACAGGGCCCCATAATGATTTTCAGTGTCTGCCTAGCAGACACTGAAAATCGCGACGGGTGCCACTGCACCCGTCGCACACCAGCAACTCCGCCGGCTCCATTCGGAGCCGGCTTCATCGTTGCTGGGGCTTTCCCGCTGGGTTGGCGGGCGGCCTTTTGGCGGTAGCCCGCCAGCCCAGCGGGAAAGTCAGAATGACTGCCGCGGTCATTTGACCGCGGTGCGGTCTTCTGGCAGTCTCCGCCCGGCGGGCAGCGCCCGCCGCCCGCCGGGGTCCGAATGACCCCCATAGTAATGTGGTTTATATGTCCTGACAGTGAAATACTGCCAACTTCGTTTTTCACTGTTGTAAGGCCTGTCTCTCTCATAGGATAACATGGGGCTACATTTCAGTATGATTAAAGTGTAGATTCCCCTAGAGAGTAGATGGACATGTGGAGTTTGGGGTCCCTGAACTCACAATTTAAAAAGACATCTTTTAGTAAAGATGATTTTAAGATTGTGCGTTTGAAAATGCCACTTTTAGAAAGTGAGCATTTTCTTGCTTAAACCATTCTGTGACTCTGCCTTGTTTGTGGATTCCCTGTCTGGGTCAGTTTGACAGTTGGGTTGTTTTTCACCTTGCACTAGATAGTGACACAAAGGGGGCTGGGGTGTAACCTGCATTTCCTGATTAGTCATCTCTGCTAGGAGGGAGGGGTGGAGTGGTCACTCTCATCTGAAAGGACTGTGCCTGCCTCTGACAATGCCGGCTCCAACCCCCTGCTGTGTGTCTGAGGCCTTGCCTGGGCAAGGCAGGATTTCACAAGTAGGTGTGAGTCCCCTTTGAAGAAAGGTGACTTCAAAGACTAAAATGGGTATAAGAAGGGCACCCAAATCTACAGACTTTAGAAACACTTCTGGAACCAAGAGGAACCTCTGCCTGGAGAAGAGCTGATAGCTGAGGAAGAAGTGCTGCCCTGCCTGTGACTGTGCTTTGTGGAGCTTTCCTGCAGTGCTGCTTCTGCCAGAGTTAGAGGGCAAAGACTGGACTTTGTGTGCCTTCCATCTTGTGAAGAAATCTCCAAGGGCTTGATTTAGAGCTTGCCTCCTGTTGTTTGAGGTCTCAGGGACAGCAAAGACTTCTCTCTGCCAGCACCTGGAGTCTCTGGAGAGACTCCTGCCCAACAAGTGGTGCCCTATCCAATCCCTGGGCCCTTGAAAGGAAAGCTGTTGGAATCCAAGGAAATCGACTTCGGACAACTTCGGACCGACGCCGCTACTGAATCCGGTAACGCCGCCTGCACCTGACGCCGTGACCTTTGCTGTAACGCGACGCTCTTCGCAGGCCGTGGAAGTTGCCGCACCACGTCGTGACCGACGCCGCTCGAAGTGCGCAGATTCAACGTTTCTCACAGACGCCGCGGTCCCCGACTTCGCGCATCGGCTTGTTTTCACTCTTCACCAAAGGTACTGTACTTGGGGGTCTACACGACTCCGTGTCCGGCGCCACTGGTGTCGGCTTGTTGGGAACGACTCCGTCACGACGCCGTGTTAACATCTCATCGAAGCATTTTAGTTTCTAAACGCTATTTTTGAGTTGAATCTTTAAAAATTCATAACTTGACTTGTGTATGTCGAATTTTTGTCATTTGTGTCTTGTTTTGTTTAGATAAATATTTCCTATTTTTCTAAACTGGTGTTGTGTCATTTTGTAGTATTTTTCATTAAGTTACTGTGGGCCTGATTCCGACCTCCGCTGCCCGCCAAAGTCCCGCCGACAAATGACCGCACCGCGGTCAAAAGACCGCGGCGGCCATTCTTACATTTCCGCTGGGCCGGCGGGCGCTCTCCAAAAGAGCTTCCGCCGGCCCAGCGGAAATGCCCCTGCAACAAGGATGCCGGCTCCGAATGGAGCCGGCGGAGTTGCAGGGGTGCGACGGGTGCAGTGGCACCCGTCGCGTATTTCAGTGTCTGCATTGCAGACACTGAAATACTTTGTGGGGCCCTCTTACGGGGGCCCCTGCAGTGCCCATGCCATTGGCATGGGCACTGCAGGGGCCCCCAGGGGCCCCGCGGCACCCCCTACCGCCATCCTGTTCCTGGCGGGAGACCCGCCAGGAACAGGATGGCGGTAGGGGGTGTCAGAATCCCCATGGCGGCGGAGCGTGCTCCGCCGCCATGGAGGATTCTGTAGGGCAGTGGTAAACCGGCGGGAGACCGCCGGTTTACCCTTTCTGGCCGCGGCTGAACCGCCGCGGTCAGAATGCCCTTGGGAGCACCGCCAGCCTGTTGGCGGTGCTCCCGTGGTCGGTGACCCTGGCGGTCACCAGCCGCCAGGGTCAGAATGACCCCCTGTGTGTGTTGGTACAAATACTTTACCCCTAGCGCTCTGAAGTTAAGCCTACTGCTCTGCCAAGCTACCAAGGGGGTAAGCAGGGGTTAGCTGAGGGTGATTCTTTTTTACCCTGACTAGAGTGAGGGTCCTTGCTTGAACAGGGGGTAACCTGACTGTCAACCAAAGACCCCATTTCTAGCACTGGGCAATTGCCAATTCTGCCCATGCCTTAAAATTTTCCTGATTGAAGGACCAACAAATGCCACATGTGTCACCCTTAAGTGGTTTACAAAATGCCATCTCGTCTCAATGGTACTATTTATTTGGGTTTTTGAAAGCTTGCTTTTCAGCAAGTTTGAATGCATACCAAGATCTTACTGGTCCACGTATTTTAAATAAACTGTGTACTACCTGTGCGAATCGTTGTGTGCTACTTGGAAACAGTGGGCCAGATGTATGCTTTTTCAAGCAAAACTGCGTTAGCGCAGTTTTGCGTGAAAAAGTATAGTGCCGGCTAGCGCCATTCCATGACGCCGGCCAGGCGCCATTTTTATGGAATGGCACTAATGCCCTGTTAGCGTCCTTGGAAAGGACACTAGCAGGGCCGGGGAGGCGTAGGGGAAACCAGGACTTGTGCGCCAAATTATGGCGCTACACTCTTTAGAGGTAGAAAAATGCCTCTAAACATTGTAGCGCCATTTTCTGGCGCACAACCCCCATGCACATGGCTCCTGTCTTAGTAAAGACATGCCCACCTCCCCAATGGCCATGCCCAGGTGACAGATGTCCCCTGGGCATGGCCATTGGGGCCAGCAACGTGCAGGGGGCCCCAAATCAGGGCCCGTGCGGGGAAAAAAATAAAAAATAAAAATACATACCGGGACTTACCTGGGATGGGGCCCCCATCCTGTAGTGTCCCTCTGGTGTGGCTGGGGGTGTCAGGGAAGGGCCAGGGACGGGCCAGGGAATGGCACCAGTGGGCACTTTCCATGGTCTCTGACAATGGAAATATGCCTACAGGTCCCCTTACGCCTGCCCATACCCAGGTGTTAAATAATGGCGCTAAGGAAGCTTAGCGCCATTATTTAAGGCCCCCATCCCCCGTGCTGGATTTTAGCACGGGGGAATAAATATGGTGCAAAGGCCATATCGTCCTTTTCTGGATGGGAAGGCCTACCTTGCATCTCATTGACGCAAGGTAGGTTTTCACGTCCAGAAAACTACGTTAACTCCATAACTTTGGCGCTAGGCGTGTCTAGCGCCAAAGTATAAATATGGAGTTAGATTTGCGCTGAATTAACGTAAAAGAAAATGATGCTAATTCAGCGCAAACCCAGTATAACTATGGGCCAGTGTGTTCTGTATCTTTCTTGGTGCTTGTTTGGTGTCATTTCTTAGATGGACTTATATGTGGAAAAGCTGGACGGAGGAAGAGCGTATAACTAAGCTGACTAATGCATGAAGAGTTAGTGGTGCAGATTGTATTATGGCAAGCTATTATTAATTTAAAAAAAAAACACTGCTTTTCTCCCCTTGAGCAATGCAGTGCAGTAACTTTGAGTGCTGTGCTGCGTTGCGCTGAAACATAATACCATCCGCACCACCAACTCTTCATGCTGTGGAGTTTTTTTTTATTAGTAATGTCTTGCCACTGCTTTCTTCCCCTGCACTGGCACACTTAGGGGCATATTTTTATACTCTGTTTGCGCTGGATTTGCGTCTTTTTTTTACGCACATTCGGCGCAAACATAACTCCATATTTATACTTTGGCGCTGGACCTGTCCAGTGCCAAATTTATGGAGTTTGAGTCATTTTCTGTACGTGAAAACCTACCTTGCGCTAATGACATGCAAGGTAGGCGTTCCAGTGCAAAAAATGACTTTAAGGCATGTGCGCCTTATTTATCCTCCAGCGTCATTTTGACGCACAGGCGGAGGAGGTGTGCCTTAAAACATGGCGCCCAGCCGGTTTTGCGCCGTTTTTTTAACGCCTGGTCAGGGCAGGCATTAAGGGACCTGTGGGTTCATTTCCATGGTCTCCGACCATGGAAACAGTCCACAGATGCCCTTCCCTGCACCCAGGGACACACCCTTCCACCCTCGCCCACCCCTGGAGAACACTCATGGATGGGGGGACCCATCCCAGGTAAGTAGAGGTAAGTATTTTGTAATTTTTTTTTAAGTGGTTCAGGGGGGCCTAACTTGGGCCCCCCTACATGCCACTTTGCCCAATGGCCATGCCCAGGGGACAAAAGTCCCCTGGGCATGGCCATTGGGCAGGGGGGCATGACTCCTGTCTTTGCTAAGACAGGAGTCATTTCCATGGGGGTTGTGCATCAAAAAATGGCGCAAGTCAGGTAAGAGACAAGATTTTTTACTCTAACCTGACTTGCCCCAATCTTTGACGCACAACCCCCATTCTTCCCTACGTCTGAGCAGCCCGGTTAGAGTAATTTATTTTGACGCTAACCCGGCCGCCGCGCCGGCTAACGTCATTCCATAAATAAGGCGCCCGGCTGGCGCATTGGAATGGCGTTAGCCGGCGGTAAACTTTTTGACGCAAATCTGCCCTAGCGCTGATTGGCGCCAAATAGTATAAATATGAGCCTTAATGCTGCATAACACCATGCACAACCTTTATACCCTGGTATAAAACTGAGGGCCTGATTTATACTTTTTTAGCACCGCATTTGCGTCATTTTTTGATGCAATAGTGGCGCAAACGTACAAAATTGTATTGAATTTTGAAAGTTTGCGCCGCTTTTGTGTAAAAAGATGACGCAAATACAGTGCTAAGAAAAGTATAAATCAGGCCCTGAGTGGGTGTTCTTTCACGCAGAGGTTTGGCATTGAAAGCATACATACAGATTCCTATGCCTAGACACATTTTTAAACATTCCATACATTGGATGTGTGCTGTACATTATTCACACATAAAATATGGAGAATATTTGGAGAAATACAAACATTTCTTTTTCTTAATGCCTGCTTCAGGAAGACTTTTTTGTTTTGCAAACCCTGGGGACTATCGTAGTAGATAATGCTTTGGGTCAAAACATATTGGGGCTGTCACTGGAATGACCAAGATCCACCCTTGTAACAACACCTTCACACAAAGTTGGGGAAAGCAATGTAAAAAGCTGCTTGCTCTCAAAAAGGCACAGTTCCAGAGCAAAATAACTTTTGCAACCGGAAAGTGAGCACTCTTTTGAGACCTTGCTCTGTTTTCTTCTCCTCTGTTTCATTTTGCGCCAGCGAAAAGTCTTGATAAATATGCCAGTCTGACTTTGTAAACATTCACTGATCATAAAAAACAGATACTGGGACAGATTTATCAAGACTTCGAACCCATGCAAATGGTTAGATTTATAAAACTGTCACCCAACGCAGCAGCCAAAAATGCTGTGCTGCATTGCGTGGCAGGGAAAGAGCAGGAGGGTGCACTTCTAAAGCTATATGGCACTCTCCTCCTCTATCCTTAGCGCCGGTGGTGAATGTTGCCTCTGTGCGTCACACACACACACCCACACACACACACTTTTCTGCTGTAGTGCAGTGTTTGTGAGTCTAGCATAGGTTTCCTACTTTGTATGTGAGCTGTACAGTGAAGCATAGATGCAAAGTAAAAAACAAAGGAGAAATGAAACCATGTCTCCTTTTAACACCTGCTTTCAAATGACATTAGTTATTCATGCAACACCCTGTCTCAGATTTTTGGTAGATAGAGTTTTGCTTCAAAAAGCATGGGTATTTGAATACCAAAACCTATGTAACTATCGCTTAACGGTAAGTAATGCAAAGCAGCATTTGTGCTATCGTGCATTATTTTTAAGCAGTTTCCAGCGGAATACAAGTTTTGCACTGGAAAGTAAATAACAAAAAAAATGGTGCTGCTTTTGTATTATTTTGTGATCCAAACACAGCAAATTCTGTCCCAAAGACTATTTAAAGGTGGTGCAAAGTCTAGTATTTACTTTACAGATCAAAAGTTATGGCATACATCCAATGTGGGGTATGTTGAAGAGTTCGTCTAGGCATAGGATTTTGCACTGTACTGTGATAGAAAGGATGCACACACCTTTTCACCATGTCAGCCTTTATGTGCACAAGTGTTTGGGAAGTAATCAACAGCAGGCCATTTCTAATAAATATGACTCTGCCATGCTTTCTCCCCTTTGCACAACTTTGGCTGCTGCACTGCGTTGTGCTGAAAAGTAATAAATGTACCCAAGAGACTACTGGTATTTCGATATGCAATGGTGGCTCATAGGCAGCACAGATCAGGGACTCATTCTCAGTGTGTTGTAAGGAAAAGTGAACTCTTTCATTTTTCTCAAAACACAGAGTGGACAAAAGGGGTTTTGTTAGAAATTGGGGCCCATATTTATACTTTTCGACGCACAACTGCGCCAACGCAGTTGTGCGTCAAAAAATTTAACGCCGGCTAACGCCATTCTGAAGCGCCATGCGGGCGCCGTATTTATTCAATGACGTTAGCCGGCGTTAGCCAGCGCTGCGGAGTGGTGTGCGTCAAAAAAAATGACTTACACCAGGCAGCGCCGGCGTAGGGGAAAATGGAGTTTGGGCGTCAAAAAATGGGGCAAGTCAGGCTGAGGCAAATTTTTCGCCTCACCCCAATTTGCGTCATTTTTTTTCACTCCCAACCCCCATTGAAATGACTCCTGTCTTAGCAAAGACAGGAGTCATGCCCCCTTGCCCAATGGCCATGCCCAGGGGACTTATGTCCCCTGGGCATGGTCATTGGGCATAGTGGCATGTAGGGGGGCACAAATCAGGCCCCCCTATGCCACCCAAAAAAAAAATACCTACCTGAACTTACCTTAAGTTTCCTGGGATGGGTCCCTCCATCTTTGGGTGTCCTCCTGGGGTGGGCAAGGGTGGCAGGGGGTGTCCCTGGGGGCATGGGAGGGCACCTCTGGGCTCCTTCCGAGCCCACAGGTCCCTTAACGCCTGCCCTGAGCAGGCGTTAAAAAATTACGCTAACGAGGGTAGACGTCATTTTTTTTGACCCGCCCACTCCCGGGCGTCATTTTTGCCCGGGAGTATAAATACGACGCACATTCCTCTGAGTCATTTGTTAGTAGGGAACGCCTCCCTTGCATATCATTAACGCAAGGAAGGTGTCCACGCTAAAAAATGACGCAAACTCCATGAACTTTGACGCTCGACGCGTCTAACGCCAAAGTATAAATATGGAGTTAGTTTTGCGTCGGATTTGCGTAAAGAAAAACGACGCAAATCCGGCGCAAACAGAGTATAAATATGCCCCTGGGTCTTTGGTTGGCAATCAGGTTAAGCCCTGTCCAAGCAAGTATCCTCACTCTAGTCAGGTTTAAGGAGTATCACCCTCAGTTAACCCCCGCTCACCCCCTTGGTAGCTTGCCATGAGCAGGCAGGCTTAACTTCAGAAGCAATGTGTAAAGTATTTTTACCAACACACAAAGTAACACAGTGAAACCCACTACAAAATGACACAACACAGGTTTGGAAAAATATGTATTATTTATCTAAACATAACAAGACCAAAACAGCAAAAATCCAACATACACAAGTCAAAAGAATAAGAGTTTTAAATCCTTAAAATACAGTGAGAATGCTGTTACTGCACAAAGTACCTAGGTAGAGTCAAAATAAAGCCGAACGGTGAAGTGTACGTTGAAAAAGGCCAGCGATGAGTCGATTTCTCACTCGCAAGTGAGACCGTGCGTCGTTCCTCCTCCAGTCGGGTCAGCGTGTGTCGTTTCTTCTCTCCCGCCAGAGAGCGATGCGTCGATCTCAGACAGGAACCTCGAGTCTGGGCAGGCTTTGCATTGATTTTCCGCACCCAGCGATGTTGCGTTGAAATCCAGTAGCATTGTGGCAGGAAACCACGCTGCGTGGAGGCTTTCGTCGTTAAACCGCAGCAGCTGCGGGCGTTGCACGTCTGTCGATCTCCCAGCCATGATGCAGATGGAGCATCGATGTTAGCTGCGAGGCCGTCGGCCTATCGTTTATCTTCCGCGAGGTGGGTGGTGCATCGAAAATTTCCTCGCACAGCGGTCTTTGCGTGGATTTCTGTCCTTTTTCACCAGCTGCACTTTTCAAGGGCCCGGAGACAGGTTAGGCACCACTTGGCAGGCAGGACTCTCAGCAGAAAGTTCAGGTGCTGGCAGAGAGAAGTCTTTTATGTCCCTGAGACTTCAAGAAAAGGAGGCAAGCTCAGTTCAAGCCCTTGGAGATTCTTCACCAGTGGGAAGTCACACAAAAGTCAGTCTTTGTCCTCTCACGGGCAGACGCAGCTACTGCATGCCAACCCAGAAAAGCACAAGCACAGGCAAAGGGGCAGTACTTCTCCTCCAGCTTCTCCAGCTCTTCTCCTTGGCAGAGGTTCCTCTTGGTTCCAGAAGTAATCTGATTTTCAGGGGGGTTGGGTGCTCTTCTTATGCCCCTTTCTGCCTTTGAAGTAGGTCTAATTCAAAGAGAAGTCTCTGTTGTTTTCAAGATCCTGCCTTGCCCAGGCCAGGCCCCAGACACACACCAGAGGTTTGGATACTGCATTGTGTGAGGGCAGGGACAGCCCATTCAGGTGTAGGTGACGACTCCTCCCCTCCTCTCAGCCCAGATGCCCCATCAGGATATGCAGGTTACACCCCAGCTCGGTTTCTGTCACTGTCTAGAGGAGAGGTGCAAACAGCCCAACTGTCAAACTGACCCAGACAGGGAATCCTCAAACAATGAGAATTACAGAATGGTTTAAGCAAGAAAATGCTTATTTTCTAAAAGTGGCATTTTCATACACACAATCTAAAAACCAACTTCACTAAAAGATGTATCTTTAAATTGTGAGTTTAGAGATCCCAAACTCCACATGTCTATCTGCTCCCAAAGGGAATCTGCGCTTTAATAATATTTAAAGGCACCCCCATGTTAACCTATGAGATTGATAGGCCTTGCAATAGTGAAAACCAAATTTGGCAGTATTTCACTATCAGGACATATAAAATTCATAAGTACCACCTTTAACATACACGGCACCCTGCCCATGGGGCTACCTAGGGCCTACCTTAGGGGTGCCTTACATGTATAAAAATGGAAGGTTTAGGTCTGGCAAGTGGGTACACTTGCCAAGTCGAATTGTCAGTTTAAAACTGCACTCACAGACACTGCAGTGGCAGGTCTGAGCCATGTTTACAGGGCTACTAACGTGGGTGGCACAACCAATGCGGCCCACTAGTACCATTTGATTTACAGGCCCTGGGCACCTCTAGTGTACTTTACTAGGGACTTACTAGTAAATCACATATGCCAATCATGGATAAGCCAATGTACACATATAGGCCCATATTTATACTTTTTGATGCAAATCAGCGCTAGGGCAGATTCGCGTCAAAACGTTTACCGCTGGGCGCCTTATTTATGGAATGACATTAGCCGACGATGCGGCCTGGTTAGCGTAAAAATAAATGACTCTAACTGGGCAGCGGAGGCGTAGGGAAGAATGGGGGATGTGCGTCAAATAATGGTGCAAGTCAGGTTAGAGGCAAAAATATTGCCTCTAACCTGACTTGCGCCATTTTTCAATGCACAACCCCCATGGAAATGACTCCTGTCTTAGCAAAGACAGGAGTCATGCCCCTCTGCCCAATGGCCATGCCCAGGGGACTTCTGGCCATTGGGCACAGTGGCATGTAGGGGGGCCCAAGTTAGCCCCCCTATGCCACTTAATAAAATAAAAAAAATATGCTTACCTGCACTTACCTGGCCTCACCATGGATGGGTCCCCCCATCCATGGGTGTCCTTCAGGGGTGGGCAAGGGTGGCAGGGGGTGTCCCTGGGTGCAGGGAAGGGCACCTGAGGAATGCTTTCATGGTCTCCCACCATGGAAATGAGCCCACAGGTGCCTTAACGCCTGCCCTGACCCAGGTGTTAAAAAACGGCGCAAATCCAGCTGGGCACCATGTTTTAAGGCCTACCTCCTCCTGTGCATCAAAATGACGCAGGAGAATAAATACGGCACACATGCCTTAAAGTCATTTTTTGCATGGGAACGTCTACTTTGCATGTCATTAGCGCAAGGTCGATTTTCATGTTCAGAAAATGACGCACACTCCATAACTTTGGAGCTGGACGGGTCCAGCGCCAAAGTCTAAATATGGAGTTAAGTTTGCACCAGATTTGCGTAATTACGCAAATCTGGCGCAAACAGAGTATAAATATGGGACATAATTTTTACAGGGAACACTTACACCTTTAGCACTGGTCAGGGGTGGTAGAGTGTCCAGAGCAAACAAAACAGCAAAAACAGAGTCCAGCACACAGAAACAACCTGGGAAATAGAGGCAAAAAGTTAGGGGAGACCATGCCAATGATGCCAATTCTAACACTCAGCTGAAAGTGAGGAGCAACTACCCAACCTCATAGGAGTTCTCATCACTAAGGATGAAGAATCTGGACAGACCATCAGCACTGGTGTGGTCAATGTCAGGGAATTCTCACCCCTCATCTACATTAACCATCTGAGGGGGCCTGCGTTCTGTCTGAACCCGGAAGTGAGTCCCAAACAAGTAGGGTCTTAGCTTCTTCAGTGCCAAGACCACAGCAAAAGCTTCACGCTCAATTGCACTCCACCTACGTTCCCTGGGAAGTTCCTTCCTGCTAATGAAGGCTACAGGTTGACCTAGGCCCTCTTCATTAAGTTGTGAGAGTACTGCTCCAGTACCATGGTCTGAGGCGTCTGTTTGCACAAAAAATTCCTTGGAATAGTCAGGTGCCTTCAGTACAGGTGCTGTGCACATGGCAGCTTTCAGGGCATCAAAAGCCATCTGGCAAGACTCAGTCTAGATCACATTTCTGGGCTGCTTTTTGGAGGTTAAATCAGTCAAGGCAGCAACAATTGCGCCACACCTCTTGACAAACCTCTATAGTATCCAGAGAGACCGAAAAATGTTCTCACCTCACTCTGGGTCTTGGGGGCTCCCAAGCCAGAATAGTTTCAATTTTTGGCAGTAGGGGTACCACCTGGCCACTCCCCACCTGGTGTCCCAAGTACACCACCGAACCCTTCCCTATTTGGCACTTGCTTGCCTTATTAGTGAGGCCTGCCTTCTGCAGGACCTCCAACACTTTACAGAGGTGTTGCAAGTGTTCCTCCCATGTGGAACTAAAGACAGGGAGGTGGCACTGAAATCATCCAGCCCAGCCAACACCTGGTTGACCAACCTCTGAAAGGTGGCAGGGGCATTCTTCATCCCAAAGGGCATCACCCTAAAATGGTAGTGCCCATCTGGTGCGGAGAATGCAGACCTCCCCTTAGCCCCCTCAGTCAGGGAGATCTGCCAGTACCCAGAGGTAAGATCAAACGTACTTAGGTACTTGGCAGCTCCTAACCGGTCAATGAGCTCATCAGCTCTGGGAATGGGGTGCGCGTCAATCTTAGTGACCGCATTGAGAACCGGAGTTCTGGAGTGGCACCAGGAGCAGCAGGCTTGGGGACCAAAACCACAGGGCTGGCCCAAGGGCTACTGGAAAACTCAGTAACCCCCAATGCTAACATTTTAGACACTTCGGCCCTCATTATGACATTGGCGGTAAATCCTGCTTACCGCCACTGTGACGGCCACCAACATACCGCCGCAGTGGCGAATATCCGTTCCCCAATTATGACACACACACACCAATCAGACAGAATACAGCCACATACACAAATCCACCAGCCCAAAGGCCAGTGCTAAAGTGGCGGTACCAACACCCATACCGTTACACCAACAAAACAACACCCACCACATCATGACCCACGAATCACCACGGCGGACATTAAATGACGGTAAACCATTGGCGGTACATAGCGCCGCGCTCAGAATGGACACCCATATACGTACAAAACAACACTACATTGGCCAATACTAAAAACACACACCTGACAATCATACACACACCACACCCACCCACCCACAGCACCATATAACACACACACACATTACCCACAACCCTTTACGAACAACAATTACTGCCAGGAGATTGACACTAACAGCACAGAGACAACTAGACACACACACCACATACACCCATACATCCCTCATGCACCCCACATCACACACCCCACCACATTACTAAATGCATTCTCTCTAACATACACCAGACAACACCTATGTCCCCACTAAGGCACCCCAGTTTCACTGATGTGGAGTTAAGGGTCATGGTGGAGGAAATATTCAGGGTAGAGTCACAGCTGTTTGGAGCACAGGTACAGCAAATATCCATTGCCAGGAAGATGGAGCTATGTCAGAGAATCGTGGACAGGGTGAAACCCATGGGACAACATTAATAAACAAGGGACAACATCAGGAAGAGGTGGAACGACCTACGGGGGAAGGTACGTTCCATGGCAGCAAGGCACCAGCTCGCCATACAGAGGACTGGTGGTAGACCCTCACCTCCTCCCCCACAGCTCACAGCATGCGAGGAGCAAGTCTTGGCATTACTGCATCCTGAGGGACTCACTGGAGTAGCTGGAGGGCTGGACACTGGTAAGTCAATATTTACTACTTATCACCCCGCCATAGCTGCATGCCATCACATCCCCTCACCCTCACTCCCATCGCTCCACTCCATCCCACACACTGCACCTACACAAATGACTAACCCCAGTGCCAAATCCTGCATGCCATACCAATGCATGGACAGCCCTCACAGCCCTGCATGGACAGCAATCACTAAAGCATGCACATCATAGGGAAACTAACAATCCCACAATACATCACCATTCATAAACAAATGTGGCAGGGCAACAGCAACGATAGAGGGGAAGTCAGGGATGTACAATATGTCAACAATATGTCACAGACATGAAGCATATTACATCACTTTCATCCCGACAGATGCCCCAGCCAATCCCAGCGGAGAGGTGGTGCCACGACTATCCAGTCCCCCAACAGAAGATGCCCCCAGTGATGACAGTAACTCTGGACTTCAGAATCTGGACCAAGAACCTGGCCCATCAGGGACCACTGGACAGTCAGTTACCCCAGCCCACTCACAGTCCATTACAAAGCCTCCCCTATCAGTATCCAACACCACAGCACCCACCCAGCTTACCCACACCTCTGTTGCCAGGATACGTCAATCAGCAGTGTGCCCACCTATACAGAGACCCAAGTCCACACCTCGCCCCCCAAGACAATCAGGGATCTGGGGTCAGTGGCAGTGGGCATACCGTTCAGGGGACAGAGGCACATGGCAACAGGGACACTGGGAGGACCGCTGTGCACCCGGGGGAGGACAGGCCCATGGAACCGACTCTCCAGGAGGCGCTAACCGAGATCCTGGGAGCCTACCAACATTCCGAAGACACGATGGGCCAGATCCTTGACAACGTGCAGGAGAACAGGCGGCTCCAGGAGGAACAGTATCAGGGGATCAGGGAGGACCTGCAGGCCATCAACACCACCTTGATCTTCATAGCAGGGGGGCTGGCAGACATGGCCAACATCATGTAAATTAGCACTTGTATAGCGCACTACTCACCCGTTAGGGTCTCAAGGCGCTGTACTCATACCGCTATGGAACCCCTCCTGGCTTTTTTCCCTGTGAGGCGCCCACTCCTGAGCACCCCCAGGGTGAAGCTAGGCATCCAAGCGCTGTTGGGGCCGTTGTGGAGATTAAGCAAGCTATTGCCCAGAGTTGTAGAGTGGGACCCATGAATTAGATTAGGCACTGAGGCGAGAATTATCTGGTCAAGGGGAATTGAGCCCAAGACCTGCCGAAGCGGGACTTGAACCCTGGTCTTGAGCCAGATCTCTGCTTCAGGGTCTGCCGCTCTAACCATTGAGCCACACTTCTCCACTAATGAGGGAAGCAACAGCACACCAGCGGGCCCCTACCACAAGCCAGTCCATTGACCAGCCCTCCACTTTCAGCTAGTGGGCAGGAGGGCCTGCCACAGGACCCACAGGCCACCAGCACCCCTCCCCCTGCAGAAGGTGAACCACCCCGCAAATGTTCCCTGTGACCCAGACAGAAGCCAGAGACACTTGCCAAGACCACCACCAGGAAATGAGACTCTCCTGATTGTCCCCCTTGTGTCCCACACTGTCACCTTGTCCACTTTGAACTGCCTTTGCTCCCCTCCCTATGGCCCCTTGGACACTGGACTTGTGCTACAAACAGACTGGAACAATACCCTGGACTTTCCTCCATCATCACCCCATTCCATTGCTCTTTTACCTCAATTTCATAGCACTACAATGAACACCCTTGAACACAACTTGACTACTAGTATTTTATGTGTTGAAAATGTGCAGTTATGGAAACAGTTGCATCTAGTGCAAATGATCTGAACACTGTGAGAGCATAGAAATAATGACCTGTAGCTGTCTGTAGTCATCACATCAGTACACAGTTGTTATCTCACCAACATCTGTAAAATGACAAGCCATAGGTGACAGTAAGTTGAGATGCAATGGAAGTTAATGCCATCATGCTATAGCCGCACAGAAAACATCAATAGTCATTGCAATGGTCAGTAGCACTGTCTCACCTGTGTGTCATTGGAAGTATTGACGTATAACTGATGTTCGGTTGTCCTCATCCTCTGCCTCCTCATCCTCACTGTCCTCGGGGTCCACTGCTGACACAGGGGCATCTCCAGTCCCCTCCTCCTGCAGAAAAGGTACATGCCGTTTGAGGGCTAGGTTGTGCAACATGTAGCATGCCACTACTATCTGGCAGACCTTTCCGGGTGAGGAGCACAGGGATCCACCTGTCAGATGGAGGCACCTGAACCTGGACTTCAGGAGGCCGAAGGTCCTCTTGATGATCCTTCTCGTTCACCCATGTACCTCAATATAACGTTCCTCTGCCCCTGTCCTGGCATTCCTCACAAGGGTCAGCAGCCACGATAGGTTTAGGTAGCCTGAGTCACCTGCAAGTATTGAGGGACAACATTTAGCCTCACACAATGTATTGGGATGACACTTGAAGGCATACACTTACAGTGGGTTGGGACCATGGCTCACCTATTTGCCACACCCTGTGCCTCTGTAGTTGGGCAATCACATTTGGGATGCTGCTATTCCTCAGGACAAAGGCGTCATGCACCCAGGATGACCAGGACGACCCAGGATACTTAGCAGTGACGTGGGAGATGTACTGGTCTACCAGGCACATCATTTGCACATTCAGTGAGTGAAAACTCTTAGGATTCCTGAACACCTGTTCATTCTAGCGGGGGAGGGGGACTAACGCAATCTGTGTCCCATCAATTGCCCCAACAATATTGGGGATAAATCCCATTGCACAGAATCCGGCCTTCACAGTGGCCCAATCTTCCACCTGGGGGAAACATATGCAGCTGCACATGTGTTTCACCAGGGCAGACAAAACTCTTGCCAGCACGATTGAAAACATTTGCTGTGACATTCCTGCTGCCAAGCCCACTGTCACTTGGAAAGAACCAGTTGCCAGGGAATGGAGCACTGATAGCACTTGCACAAGAGAGGGGATCCCAGTCGGATGACAGACAGCAGATATCAGGTCAGGCTCCAATTGGGCACACAGATCTGTGATTGGTGGCCCTGTCTAATCTATAGGTGAGTATAATGTGCCTGTCCTCTGGAGTAGCCAAGTCACAAGGGGTCTGTACGCGGGAGTTTGTCTCCTCCTCCTATTAATCTGCAGCGGTAGGTATCTAAGGGACACAAGAGTGAGTAGGCTGTCACAATTTGAAGCACATCCTCACTGTACATAATGCATTTATGTGATGGGACAGTGGGAATGGTGAGGTATGTGCTAATCTAGGCTGTGATGCAGTTAAGCTTGATATGACCGTTGTCCGCCACTATGAAATGGTGACCGCCTGTCCTGTTTGTGGGGACAGGTGGAAGTGAGGTTACTCTGCCGACGTTGGGCCTCGTGGCGGAAGGCGGTCTTGCACCGCCGTGCAATTCCTCATTGGATAATATGGGTCTCTATGGAGTACAATGGCCAATGAGGATCAGCGCTGGCGGTGACCCCATTTTCTATCTTATTCCTCACTTGTTTCCTGACCTTCAACAGGAGAACACCTACACTGCGGGTGCTGCTGTGACCTGTGTCTGGAACCTACCATGGCCCGTGTGACCGGGGAAAGGGCCCCTGCCTTCACTGCCGAGGAGTTGGAGCGATTGGCAGATGGGGTCCTACCCCAGTATGGACTGCTGTATGGGGCTACAGACCAACAGGTGAGTACACCTTGGACAAGATGCATGTGGGAAGGATACATGGAGATGTGTGTGCAAGCATCATGTCATCGGGGGGACGTCTTGGGCTGATATACATAGGCCCGTATTTATACTTTTTGACGCTAAACTGCGCTAACGCAGTTTAGCGTCAAAAAGTTTTGCGCCGGCTAACGCCATTCTGAAGCGCCATGCGGGCGCCGTATTTATTGAATGGCGTTACCCGGCACTAGCAGACCGGCACTGCCTGGTGTGCGTGGAAAAAAACCACGTACACCAGGCAGCGCCGGCGTTGGGGAAAATGGCGTTAGGGCGTCTTAAAATGGTGCAAGTCAGGTTGACGCCAAAAAATCGCCTCCACCCGATTTGCGCCATTTTTAACGACGCCCAGACGCCATTTACATGACTCCTGTCTTAGTAAAGACAGGAGTCATGCCCCCTTACCCAATGGCCATGCCCAGGGGACTTATGTCCCCTGGGCATGGTCATTGGGCATTGAGGCATGTAGGGGGGCACAAATCAGGCCCCCCTATGCCCCAAAAAAATATAAAAAAATAAAAAATGATACTTACCTGAACTTACCTGAATGTCCCTGGGATGGGTCCCTCCATCCTTGGGTGTCCTCCTGGGGTGGGCAAGGGTGGCAGGGGGGTCCCTGGGGGCATGGGAGGGCAGCAGTGGGCTCATTTTGAGCCCACAGGTCCCTTAACGCCTGCCCTGACCCAGGCGCTAAAATCCGGCGCAAATGCGGGGTTTTTTGCCCCGCCCACTCCCGGGCGTGATTTTTGCCCGGGAGTATAAATACGACGCATTTGCGTCGCAGTCATTTTTTAGACGGGAACGCCTACCTTGCATCTCATTAACGCAAGGAAGGCGTTCACGCAAAAAAATGACGCTCTTTCCTCATACTTTGGCGCTAGACGCGTCTAACGCCAAAGTATAAATATGGCGTTAGTTTTGCGCCGAATTTGCGTCGAAAAAAACGACGCAAATTCGGCGCAAACGGAGTATAAATATGCCCCATAGTGTGCACCGGGCGATGTGTGTGCCAATGGAGTTGGAAGTGGGACTGGTGGGCCATATGCGTGACAGGCTGGATTGTATGTGTAATGATGTCCTCCTGTCTGTATTACCTGTGCAGGTCAGCGTCCATCAAAAGAAGGGATTATGGCGTGTCCGAGCTGGGGATGACCTCCCAACGAGGAATGGGTGCCCATCGGAACCTGGCCCCCCTGATGGCCTGCCTACTGGCGGTCGCCTGCCCAGAGCTTGATGGGCGCTTGAGGGCATCACAGCAGCCACAAGGGGGTGAGTACAGTGGGCATAACTACAATAATTGGCAGGTGGAATGGGATCCGAGGGGGTGGTGGTGAGTTAGTGGGTGCCGCTTAATGCCAGGTCAGACATTGCAGCGTGATCCAGCTCATGGCTAATGGGTGTATGGCAAATGCACGTAACCTAGCTTGTTAGCATTCCATGTCAGTCAGGGCTTTGTGGGTACCAGGAGGGGTGCAGTTGGCAGTGTGTGGCCCTCATCTTGCCTTGGCATCTAGCCAAATCACAGTCAGTGCAATGCATAGTGCTCAATCCTGATCCCTGTGTGTGACATGCTGTATATGCCAACTGTGGTGTTGGTGCAGTAATTGATCCAGTGTTTCCTTTCTCTCCCCTCCCTTTTTTGTTCTCTCATCCTGTCCAAGTGTGCATTAGCATCATATGGCAGTGGAGCAGGGCACCAGCGACAGAGTGAGCTGCATCCCACAGGACCCTGGAAGCAGAGTTAACCGATGCTGAGGGAACCAGTGGCACAGAGAGCGAGGGGAGCACCTCGGCGGAGACAGGAGGTGACAACACAGACTCAGATACCTCCTCTGATGGAAGCTCCCTGGTGGTGGGGGACACCTCTGTGACCACCCCAGCTGCAGGTACAGCCGCCACCCCCGTACCAGCACCACCCTCCCAGTAGCCCCTCAGTGTGTTGCCCGTGCCTGCTCACCCAGGAGGGTGGGTATCTCCTTCGCCCCAGGCACCTCAGGCCTGGCCCAGTGAGCCCTGCTGCCCTGATTGAGGAGGCTATTGACCTCCTGAGATCCATCTCTGTAGGGCAGTCAACCATAATGAATGCCATCCAGGGGCTGGCATTCCAGATGCAGCAATGCAATGCAATCCTGGAGGGCATCCACGGTGGATTGGCAGCCTAACAGAAATTAAATTCAGGATCTAGCCTCCTCTCTGATGGCAGCCATTGTCCCTGTTCCTACCGTCCCCCCTCCAACTACCACTTCGCAGTCCCAATCTCCTCAACCCCAACCCTTCCCATGCACACATACAGACGAGCACGCACACAAGACATCACACAAGAGTGGCACAGTCAAACACAGGCACCACACTTCATCCCACAAGCACTCACGCATACACCAGACAATTGTAGACACAACCACATCTACTGCCTCCACTGTCTCCCCCTCCTCCTCCTCCGCCTCCCTCACAGTCACATCCACACTCACACCTGCATGCACTGCATCAACATCCACCACCAGCATCACTACACCAAGCAGCACACACAACTCACTAGCAGACACCTATACAAAATCCATCCACGTGTCCTCTCCCACCCTTCTAAAGGACACAAACGCAAGCACTCACACACCCAACAGCTATCCACCTCACAGCAGCACACTGCCCATGCACCTGCACCCAAGTTCAGCAGACATGCACCTCCATCAACCACTCCCTTAACCTCCACTCCCATCCCTCCTCCATCATCCCACCCCACCATCCCTAAGAAGCTTTTCCTTGCCCAACTTGACTTCTTCCCTCTCCCTTCCCCACCCATCCTGCCCGTAAGAGCAGGGTCCCAACAATACAGCCCAGCACTTCAGCCAAACAGTCCATGTGGACAGTGGTGGCACTACCTAGTCGTCATCCCACTCCACCAGCCAGGAAGGTTAAGGATCCAACATCTCCTGCCATGAAGGGGAAGAAGCCCTCGACTCCTGACAGGAAGGCTAAGGAGCCTGCACATCCTGCCATGAAGGGGACAAACCCCTCAATTCATGCCAGGCAGGGTAAGGATCCAACGCCTCCCGCCATGAAGGGGAAAAAGCCCTTGACTCCAGCGGAGGCTGTCAGAGTGACACCACCACCAGTGGTCACAGGGCCCTCACCGCCAGCTGAGGAAGTGCAGTCTACTCCTCCTGCAGAGGCTGCCCAGGAGGCACCTTCACCTGCTGAGAGGAGTGCAGCCCTCACCTCCAGCTGAGACTGCCCAGGAGGCACCTTCAACTGCTAACACAGTGCAGACCTCACCTCCAGCAGAGGCTGTCAGGGTGACACCGCCACTGCCAACACCAGTGATCAGGGGGCCCTCACCGCTAGCTGAAGAAGTGCAGCCTACTCCTCCTGCAGAGGCTGCCCAGGAGGCACCTTCACCTGCTGAGACAGTGCAGCCCTCACCTCCAGCAGAGGCTGCCCAGGAAGCACCTTCACCTGCTGACACAGTGCAGCCCTCACCTCTAGATGACACAGTGCGGCCCTCACCACCAGCAGAAGCCATTTAGGCCATCCTCCAGGGACTGCTGTACAAGGGGCCCCCTCCAGAAATAGTGGGCATGTCCCCAACCTGAGAGACTGTGACCTTGCTCTCCCAGCACAGAGAAATGGGCATTGAGCCTGTCAGAGGCTGGCCTGGTTTGTAGTGGGTACCTTGGGTATTTACACTTTATACCAAGTCCAGTTATCCCTTATTAGTGAAATGTAGTAGTGTTTTAGCAGCTTAGGCTGATAGAGGTAGCTATAACAGAGCAGATTAGGCTGAACTATGAGACATGCAAAGCTCATGCAAAACCACTCATAGTTACACAGTACTTATACACAAGTACAGACAATGCTCAGTGTTACCAAAAATAAAGGTACTTATTTGGGTGACACAGTACCAAAAATATCTTAGAGACAATACTCCTTCTGGAGGTAAGTATTATTCACAATATATACACTAGACACCAAAATAAGACAAGTAAATAGTCATAGAACAATGCAAACAGTAGGAAATCCTATAGAATGCACTGGGAGAAATTAAGTCTGGGGCAACACAAACCATATACTAAAAAAGTGGAATGTGAATCACAAATTCCCTCCTAGACAAGTGTAGTGTGTGCAGAATTGCTGGGAGAGTAAGCATACAGTAAAGGTAAGTAAATTCCTCCACCCCAGAGCCCAGAAAAGCAGGAGTAAAGTACTGCAAGTTTCCTTAGGACACACTACACCTCGTTTTGGGGATTTTGCAGCAGCCAACCAAGTCTGCAAAGAACAACTGCTGGATTATTGGACCTGAAGGCCTGCAAAGGAAGAGGACCAAGTCCAGAAGTCGAAAGAAGTTCCAGGAAGGACAGGAGCCCCTGCCAACCCAGAAAAGGGTACAAAAGAAGAGTCCCTGGTTAGTAGAAGATTGCAGAAATGCACCCTAGGAAGAAGCCAGTGGGTTCCTGCATAATGCAAAAGATGTCCTACGGCGCGAAGACCGTTGCAGATGAGATTTCGTGTTGAAAGGCGCCAACAAGCTTTGGCTACAACAAAAGTGTGTTTTTCATCAAAATGGCACTGGGTGGACCCAGGAGGGACCTGGGGGCCTCAACTCTGTGTGAGGAGGAAGAGGGGGCTCACAGCACTTTAGAGAGCCCTCACTATGCCAGCCTGCACCCCCAGAAGCCGCAGGATTCGGGTTCAAAGGAGGTGCAAAACGTGGTTGATAGAGCACAACAAAAGAAGGTCCCACCCTCTGTGTCCTTAGGAGCACGCTCGTTGCTGTGAGAGGATTCCCAGGGTACTGGTGGTCGCCTTGGAAGGTGCCTTCTTGGAGCAGGGGAGTGATTCTGTCACTCCACGGGAGATTTCTTCAGTTCTTCTGGTGCAGGATGAAGATAGCGAGTCCCCAGAGCATGCACACTGTGGAAACTGTTGCAGTTGCTGACTTGGAGCTGAGGTTGCTGAAGAAATGTGTCTCTGGTAGACACTTTGCTGCAGTTACAGTGTTTCCTGGAGCAGGCTGCAGTTGATCCGAGGTCAAAAGATTCTGAAGTTGTTGCAGAGGATTCCTGAAGGAAACTTGCAAGCAGAATCTGAAGAGAACCCACAGGAGAGGCCCTAAATAGCCCTGAGAGGTGGATTGGATACCTTATCAGGTATGGACCTATCAGGAGGGGTCTCTGATGTAACCTGCTGGCACTGGCCACTCAGAGCCCTCCAGAGTGCCCCCACACCTTGCAAAGCAAGATGGCTGAAGTCTGGGACACACTGGAGGAGCTCTGGGCACCACTCTTGGGGTGGTGATGGACAGGGGAGTGGTCACTCCCCTTTCCTTTGTCCAGTTTCCCGCCAGAGCAGGGGAGAAGGGGTCCCTGAACTGGTGTAGACTGGTTTATGCAAGGAGGGCACCATCTGTGCCATTCAAAGCATTTCCAGAGGCTGGGGGAGGCTACCCCTCCCCAGCCTGTAATACCTATTTCCAAAGGGAGAGGGTGTAACACCCTCCTCTGGGGGGGCAGCCCAGACCCCAGGAGAGCAGAACCCTGTCTGTGAGGTGGCAGCTGTAGCGGCAGTGCAAGCCTCAGAGAGCTGGTTTGGCAGTACTGGGGGTCCATGGTGGAGCCCCCAGGATGCATGGAATTGGCTCCCCAATACCAGATTTGGAATGGGGGGATAATTCCATGATCTTAGACATGTTACATGGCCATATTCAGAGTTACCATTGTGAAGCTACATATAGGTATTGACCTATATGTAGTGCAAGTGTGTAATGGCGTCCCCGCACTCACAAAGTCTGGGCAAATGGCCCTGTACTATGTGGGGCACCTTTGCTAGTGCAAGGGTGCCCTCACACTTAGTAACTTTGCACCTAACCTTCAGCAAGTGAAGGTTAGACATATAAGTGACTTATAAGTTACTTAAGTGCAGTGAAAATGGCTGTGAAATAGTGTGTGCAATATTTCACGCAGGCTGCAATGGCAGTCTTGTGTAAGGGTTTGTCTGAGCTCCCTATGGGTGACAAAAGAAATGCTGCAGCCCATATGAATCTCCTGGAACCCCAATGTCCTGGGTACCTAGGTACCATACACTAGGGACTTATAAGGGGGGTCCAGTGTGCCAATTGAAATTCGTAAATGAAGTCACTGGCCTACAGTGACACACTTAAAAGCAGAGAGAGCATAAGCACTGAGGTTCTGATTAGCCTTGGCATGAGTGTGTCACTGTTGTTTTCCTCCCTCCCTTCTGTGCTAGGCAGCTGTATTCACCGTCGTTGTCTTCATCGCCGTTGGTGATCCAGGTGGAGTATGACGTAGATGAGCACTGGGAAGATTTGCAGTTCCGTTCCATTGCGCCGATTGTGTTCCCTGTGTCTCCGATGGTGAATCTTTGGTCTTCTGTGTTCTGTTTCCACCAAGCTTTTGATGGCGTTGGTACTGCCCCGGAAATCGTGGTGGTTTCCTGGGTCATGATATGGTGGGCGGGTACTTTGTCTTCCGCCTGGCTGTTGACGTCGTGGTCAGTGGTGTTAACTCCCTGGCGGTTGGTGTGGTACATTGGCTGTCTATGAGAGTTATCACCGCCATCGTCATAATTTGGCAGTATTTATCACTCACCACCAATGTCATAATGAAGGCCATTTTGCCTTTGTCCCCCACCGGAGAAATAAACAGGTGTTCAGAAATCGAAAGAGCTTTCACTCTCTGAATGTGCAGATGGTGTGTTTGGCAGACCAGTATATCTCCCATTTCAATGCAAAGTATCCTGGCTTTGTGCATAATGCCTTTATCTTGAGGAATAGCAGCATCCCATATGTGATGTCTCAGCTCCAGAGGCACCGGGTGTGGCTAATAGGTGAGCCATGGTCCCCACCCAGTTGATGTAGGTATATGGGTGTGGGATTGACCCTAAGGGTGAGTGTGTGGCTAACAGGTATCCCTCAATATTTACAGGGGACTCTGGTTACCCCAACCTCTCATGGCTACTGACCCCAGAGAGGAATCCCAGGACAAGTTTAAAGGAACGTTACAAGGAGGATCATTGAGCACATCTTTGGCTTCCTGAAGGCCAGATTCAGGTGCCTCCATCTGACAGGTGGACCCCTGTACTACTCACCCAAGAAGGTGTGCCAGATCATCGTTGCATGTTGCATGTTGCACAACCTGGCCTTGAGACGCCAGTTGCCTTTTCTGCAGGAGGATGAGCCTGGGGATGGTCGTGTGGCAGCGGTGGAGCCTGTGGACAGTGACGAAGAGGAGGCAGAGGAAGAGGATGTGGACAACAGAACTACAATAATCCAACAGTACTTCCAGTGACACACAGGTAAGACACTGTAACTTCACCTTCCATTGCAGTTTTGTGTTGGACATTGTACATGGCCGCCTGATTTCCCTATTTCTATGGCCACTTACTGTACCCTATGCAATTTCTATTTTCAGATATCTGTGCCCCACTCTGGCTCCTGGTGTGTTTACTGCTGCCCACTACAGGTCATACCTATGTAAATATAACTACATTTCAATTGCAATGTTTACAGCTTGTTAAACTAATAAATATTTCAATCAATTGACAGACTCCATACTTGTATTTGTTCCAAGGGTGTTTATTTCTGTGACAATAAGTGTAGGGAATATTGCAATGGGCTGGGTTGATGGTGGAGAAATGTCCAGGATAGAGTCCAGTCTATTAGTATCACGGGTGCATTGTCCAAGGGGCATAGGAAGTGAAGTAATGTCAGTTAAAGGTGGACAGGGTGACAGAGTGGGACACAAGGGTGACAATCAGGTGAGTCCTATTTCCTGGTGGGGGTCTTCGTAATGTTCTCTGGCTTCTGCCTGGATCGCAGGGACCTTTTGCGTGGTGGTTCTCCTTCTGCAGATGGTGGGGGTGCTGATGGCCTGTTGTTCCAGTGGCAGGGCCTCCTGGGCACTAGCGTCTGCGGAGGTGGAGGGCTGCTCTTCAGTATGGCTAGTGTCAGGGGCCCGTTGGTGTGCCACTGCCTCCCTCATGGTGTTGGCCATGTCTGTCAGCCCCCCTGCAATGGTGACCAGGGTGATGTGGATGTCCCTCAGGTCTCCTGCAGCTTGGCCAGTATCTGGCCCATGGTCTCCTGGGAATGGTGGTATGCTCCCAGGATGTTGGTGAGTGCCTCGTGGAGAGTGGGTTCCCTGGGCCTGTCCTCCCCCTGTTGCACAGCAGTCCTCCCAGCTTCCCTGTTGTCCTGTGCCTCTGTCCCCTGAACCGTGTGTCCACTGCCACTGACCCCAGGTCCCTAATCGTCTTGTGTTTGTGGGGTTGCCTGGGGTCTCTGTAGTGTTGGACACCCTGCTGAATGACGTGTCCTGGGTCAGAGGTATGGATCCTCTGGGAGGGTGCTGTGCTGGTGTTTCCTGAGGGGGGAGGCTCTGTGGTGGTTTGGGAATGTGGATGGGTCACCGACTGTCCAGAGGTCCCTGATGGGCCAGGTTGGTCATCCTGATCCAGGCGTGTAGAGCTGCTGTCATCACTGTGGGCCCATCTGGGGGTGGCCTGGATGTTGCTGGCACCTCCTCTCCAGTGACGTTGAGTGGGGGTCCTGTGGGTATGTAAATGCAGTGTTATTGTTACTGCGTGTGACATCTTGTGCATGGGTGTGTTTCCCTCTATGGTTGTTATTACCAAGGCAGCTTTGGCTTGTGTGAGTTGTAATTTGGTTGGCTGAGTGATTGCCACTGCTGTGAATGCTGTGGTGATGGGTGTCCATGCAGGGCTGAGAGTGTTGTCCATGCATTGTTGTTGCATGCAGTTCAGGGTATTGGGATGGGTGGGTTGTGATGGTGGGGTGTATGTGAGGTGGTGGGGTGATGGGGTGAGGGTGGGGGTGGGGTATGTGATGGCATGTAGGTAGTGGGGTGAAAGTAGTAAAGATTTGACTTACCAGAGTCCAGTCCTCATGCTACTCCTGCCAGGCCCTCAGGATGCATGATTGCCAAGACTTGCTCCTCCCATGTTGTTAGTTGTGGGGGAGGAGGTGGGGATCCACTGCCAGTTCTCTGTACTGCTATCTGGTGTCTTGCAACCACGGAACGTACCTTCCCCCGTAGGTCGTTCCACCTCTTCCTGATGTCATCCCTTGTTCTTCGGTGCTGTCCCACGGCGTTGATCCTGTCCATGACTCTCCGCCATAGCTCCATCTTCCTAGCAATGGATGTCTGCTGCACCTGTGATCTGAATAGCTATGGCTCTACCCGGATGATTTCCTCCACCATGACCCTAAGCTCCTCCTCAGAGAATCTGGAGTGTTGTTGTGGTGCCATGGGTGTAGTGTGAGTAATGCGTGTGAGGGTGTGTGGGGTGATGTGTTGGGGTGTGTGCTGTAAAGGTGCGTGGATGGTGTATGTGTGATGGTATTTTGTGGCTCTGATTCAGTCGGTGCTCCTGGCTTGTCTCTCTTTCAGTTGTCAAATTCTTTGGGTTGTAAAGGGTTGTGGGTAGTGTTGTGTGTGTTTTATAGTGGTGTGGGTGTGTGGGTGTGGTGCGTGTATGTGTCAGGTGTGTGTAGTTTGAATTGTTCAATGTGGGGTTGTTTTGTATGTGTGTGTGTATTTTGATTCGCGGAGGTCTGTACCCCCAATGGTTTACCGCGGTTGAATGACCACCGCGGAGATTCGTGGGTCATGATGCTGTGGGCGTATTTCTGCTGGCGTAACGGTGTGGGTTTTGGTACCACCAGTTTATCACTGACCTTTGGGCTGGCGGACTTGTGTGTATATCTGTATAGTGGCAAATTTTTCATGTGTGAGTCATAATACCCGTAGCGGTATACCGCCATCGTTGCGGTATGTTGGCGGCAGTCAGCATGGCGGAAAGCGGCACTTACTGCCAATGTCATAATAAGGGCCTATGTGTACCATCAATGGCACCAATGATGTTGGGGATATGTCCCAGTGCATAGAAGTCAGCCTTCACTGTGGCCAAATCCTCCACCTAGGGGAATACGATGTAGCTGCGCACGTGTTTCATTAGGGCAGACAACACTCTGGTCAGCACATTTGAGAACACAGACTGCGACATCCCTGATGCCATGGCCACTGTTGCTTGGAAGGAACCACTTGCCAAAAAATAGAGCACTGGCAGGACCTGCACTAGAGGGGGGATACCTGTGGGGTGGCGGGTAGCTGAAATCAGGTCTGGCTCCAATTGGGCACACAGCTCTTGGATTGTGGCGCTATCAAGTCTGTAGGTTAGGATAATGTGCCTGTCCTCCATTGTCACCAGGTTCTACAGGGGTCTGTACACGGGGGATGTCTCCATCTCCTATTCATCCTCAGTGGTTGAACTCTAGGTTGAAAAACGGTGAGCAGAAGGTCATATTCAAACATATACTCAGATTAATATCCAATTTTTGTTTTACAGAAACAGTATGTGAACTTGTAAGTCAGTTGATGTGCCTATGTCTGCTGTAATACAGTTAGGTGCCATGGCCTGTGCCCCCCTGAAATGGCGGCTGCCTGACCTGTGAGGAGGGACAAGTGGAAATGAGGTAATTCCGCTGTCGTTGTGCGCTATTGCGGTCGGCGGTCAACGACCGCCGTGCAACACCACATTGGTTATCATTGGAGCCTATGGGTTCCAGGAGCCAATGGCGATGTACGCCGGCGGTGACGGTACACACCGCCGTGGACGTGACCGCCATTTTCTATCTGTACACTCACTTGCTACCTGACTTTCAACAGGAGAGGACCTACACTAAAAGTGCTGCTATGACCTGTGTCTGGAAGCGACCATGGCCTGAGTGTCTGGGGAAAGGGCCCCTGCCTTCACTTCGGAGGAGTTGGAGAGACTGGTGGATGGGGTCCTACCTCAGTATCGTTTACTTGATGGTCCTCCAGACCAACAGGTGAGTACACTGTGAGCATGATGCGTGGGGCATGAATGTATGGAGTGCTGTGTGTGTAATCCTCGTGTGGGGGGGATGAGGGGTCCTGGGCAGAGTGCTGCATGTATGGTGATCAATGTCTGTGCGTAAGAGGATGGGAGGGATATGGTGGGCCATGAGTATGGCAGTCCGGACGGTATGACTAATCCCTTTTCTGCTGTATTTTTCCTGCAGGTCAGCGCCCATCAGAAAAAGGGTATTTGGCGTGCCATCGCCAAGGAGGTGTGGACGCTGGGGGTCTGTGACAGGCTGAGCACCCACTGCCACAAACGGTGGGAGGACCTGCGCCGCTGGGCAAGGAAGTCAGCAGAGGCCAAGCTGGGGCTGACCTCCCATGACCCCCCTGATGTTCCCAATCCTGGTGGTGGCCTATCAGGAGTTGGATGGGCACCTGAAGGCATCACAGCCCCTAGGCCAGGGCGAACATGGCAGGGTAGGTTGCATGATGGACAAGCTCAGATGCACTCCAACCACAGTAATGTTGGTGGGCATCTACTACTGGGCAGGGTCCTGTGGGTTTCAGGTGTGCAGCTAATGGCGTTAGTCATTGTACCCCATGGGCTGGTGACTAGCATTGTAACTGGTAGTGCATGGCCTAGTGCAAAGGGCTGTTCCCTGTGAGTTGTGTACGCCAACAGTAGTGTTGTTGCTGGCATTGACCAAGTTTATCCTCTGCCTCTCCCCCCATTTTTGTTTTGTCACCCTGTTCTTGTGTGAATTAGCATCACCTGGCGAAGGAGCAGAGGCACCGGCGATGGAGGGAGCTGCATCCCACATGGGCCTGGAGGCCGAGGGGAGCACCACGATGGAGACAGGAGGGGACAGTACCGACAGCGACTCCTCTTCCGATGGAAGCTCCCTGGTAGTGGCGGACACCTCTGTGCCCACCCCAACTACAGGTACAGCCGTCACCCCCGTACCAGCACCGCAGCCCCTCAGCGTGTTTCCTGTGCCCAATCACCCAAGAAGGTGGGCATCTCCTTCGCCCCAGGCACCTCAGGCCCTGCCCCAGTCAGCCCTGCTGCCCTCAGTGAGGAGGCTATTGACCTCCTGAGATCCCTCTCTGTTGGGCAGTCAACCATACTGAGTGCCATCCAGGGTCTAGCAGGGCATTTGCAACAAACAAATGCATCCCTGGAGGGCATTCACTCTGGCATGGCAGCCCAACAGAGAGCATTCCAGGCTCTGGCCAACTCACTGATGGCAGCCATTGTCCCTGTCTCCAGCCTCCCCCTCTCCAACTTCCTCTACCCAGTCCCAATCCCCTCAACCCCAGCCTATGCCAAGTACACCTTCAGACCTGCATGCACCCAAATCAACACACAGAAGTGGCTCAGGCAAACACAAGCACCACACTTCGTCCCACAGGCACTCACACAAGCACAATCCAGATGTAGACACACCAACATCCACTGCCTCCACTGTGTCCCCTCCTCCTCATCGTCCACCTCCCTCCCAGTAGCGTCTCCACTCACACCTGCATGCACTACATCCTCATCCACTACCTCCATCACCACTACGCCTATCACTACATGCCCCTCACTGGCAGTCACCACACCCTCGTCCATGCACACGTCCCCTGTGTCCTCTCCCACTGTGTCTGTGACCACTCCTCCCAAAGTACACAAACGCAAGCACTCAGATACCCAACAGCCATCCACCTCACAACAGCATCCAGCCCATGCACCTGCAACCAAACACAGCAAACTGACACCTCCTACAACCACTCCATCTTCCTTCGCTCCCAAACCTTCACCCTCTTCCCGCCCCAGTGTCCCTGAGTAGCTTTTCCTCGCCACCATTGACCTATTCCCTACCCCTCCCCCCCGGTCCTTCACTTCGGGCCAGGGTGGCCAGAACCCAGCCCAGCACCTCAGCCACCCAGTCCACGGCCACTGTGGTTTCTGCAGCTACTGCAGGTGTGAGAGGCTCCAATGAGGCACCTGTCAGCACAGCCAGTGTGCCAGACCCTCCTGCCAAGGCCAAGAAGGGGCTGCCACCTAGCAAGGGCAAGAAGGGTATACCAGCCAGCAACGGGAAGGAGGCACCACCAGCCAACAAGGGGAAGGAGGCACCACCAGCTAGCAAGGGCAAGAAGAGAACACCAGCTGGCAGAAGCAAGGAGGCACCACCATCTGCCAAGGGCAGGAACGGGCACACAACACCAGCCATGGCACTTCAGCCGTCTGAGGCTGCAGGGGAAGGGCTGGAGCCTCCCCCCACCACTGACAGCACCGCCACCTGCAGCGCAACTGCCATCCACTGAGCAGCCGTCACCGCCGGCGAGCAGTGTGTAGTAGTGACTACATGGGCTACAGTGAGTCCTGGCCC
This sequence comes from Pleurodeles waltl, assembly GCF_031143425.1. NCBI lineage: Eukaryota > Metazoa > Chordata > Amphibia > Caudata > Salamandridae > Pleurodeles > Pleurodeles waltl. Next base: position 1,005,683,120 of record NC_090443.1, on the reverse strand, counting down.
CTGCAACACCTGTCAGTGTGACACCCAGGTGAGAGACTGTGACCTTGCACCATCCAGGATGAAGCACACTGGGCACAAAGCCCCCTCTGGAACCAGTGGAAGAAGGCATCCACTCACCCCCTCCTTGGCAGGATGAAGTACACTGGGCACAAAGCCCCCTCCGGAACCAGTGGAAGAAGGCATCCACTCACCCCCTCCTTGGCAGGATGAAGCACACTGGGCACAAAGCCCCCTCCAGAACCAGTGGAAGAAGGCATCCACTCACCCCCTCCTTGGCAGGATGAAGCACACTGGGCACAAAGCCCCCTCCAGAACCAGTAGAAGAAGGCATCCACTCACCGGATCCTTGCCAGGATGAAGCACACTGGGCACAAAGCCCCCTCCAGAACCATTGGAGAAGCCATCCACTTGAGAGACTGTGGCTTTGCACTCCCCAGGACCAAGCAGTGGGCAAACCACCCACCTGAGAGACTGTGGACTTGCACTCCCCAGGAGCAAGCAATGGGCAAATGACCCACTTGAGAGACTGTGGCTTTGCACTCCCCAGGACCAAGCAGTGGGCAACTCACCCACTTGAGAGACTGTGGCTTTGCACTCCCCAGGACCAAGCAGTGGGCATGGAGCCCCCTCCAGGCCAGTGGCGTTGTACCGTCTTCCGGCTGAGGTGCACCCCCATTCCCCATCCCCCTGAGGTGCCTGTGTGTTTTCGACCTGATGTCCCTGCAGTGTTCTCTCCGTATTGAGGCAGAAGTCAAGTGTGGTCTTGGCCTATGTGTTATGGCCCCGTGGGCCACGGACATTTTGGAGTGGGCATTGCCCCTCCTTTTGTATATATTGTACATACTATTTATTGATTTAAGGACGTATTTATCTAAAATGGTATTATTACACTCATTTTAATCCATTCCTTTTGTCCTTGCGTTATTCCTGAGGGTTACGGGGTGTATATGTAATGTTGTTGCATTTGTTTGTGTGTATGGTGTTGGGGGTGAGGGTGGGGGTAGGGGTGTTGCGTGGTGCGTGTGTGTGTCACTTTCTTTTTCCTCCCCCCTCCCTTCTGTGCTAGGTGCAGTACTCACCGTGGTCGTCTTCGCCAGCGTTTGTGTCCCTGGTGTATGAGGAGGTACACCAGCATTGGAAAAATGTGCAGCTCGGGCTTCATGGCATTGTGGTTCTTCCTTGAGTGTCGATAGGTGAGACGTTTCCCTTCGGTGTACATTTTCCGCCGTGCTTTTGATGGCGTTGGGACCCCCCTGGAAAAGGTGGCGAATAGGTCTGTTGTAATGCTGTGGGCGGTACATTGTCTTCCGCCTGGCTATTGGTGGTTACTGCCACAGTGTTTGTTGCTACCGCCGTAGCGGCCGGTGTGTTAAACTGGCTATCTGTGTTGGCGGTTCCGGCCGGGTCATAATTCCATTTTTCTTACCGCTGGCCTGTTGGTGGTATTACCGCCACTTTATCACCGACTGCCGGGGTTGTAATGAGGGCCTAAGAGTCTTAGGCCCTCATTACAAGATTGGCGGTAATGGCCACCTACCGCCATGGCGACAGCCGCCAACATACCGCCGCCATGACTACCAGCCGGCAACGCGTAATATGACAGCTGGTGGTATACCGCCAGAAATCCATCAGAACAGCGCTGGCCGGCATGGCGGCGGTCGTCGGTAAGGCAGCGCTGCTGACAGCAAAACACCACTGACCGTATCATGAGCAATGATACGGCCTGGCGGTGTTCTGCTGGCGGACGCTGCTGCTGCCAGCAGTGCCGCGGACCCTCTCTAGCCAGAGGACCCCCGGCAAGCAGGTAAGTCGGGTTCTCTGACCGGAGATGGGAGTGGGGGTGTTGTGTGTATGTGGGGGGGGTGTATGTTTTGGGATGCGTGCATGCGGGTGTGAGTCGCGGTGGATGGATGCGTGAATGAGTGAATGTGAGTGTTGTGTATTGTCGATGCATGTGTGTGTGTGTCAAGGTCTGTTGGTGTATGTTGTGACGTGTTGGTATGTATGTCTGCATGCGTGGGTGGTGGTGGGTATGCATGTGTGCACGTGTGTATATGGGTGTGCGTGTCGTACATGTGCGGGGCAGGAGCACGTTGGGGAGGGTGGGGGAGGACTCTGGGGAGGGTGCGGAGGATACCCCTATCAGTGCCAGGGAACGGATTCCCTGGCTCAGATAGTGTCTACCGCCATGGTTTTCATGGCAGTACAGAAACCACGAAACCCATGGCGGTAGGCCGGGTCGTAATCCCAAGGGTGGGAATGTGATGGCCGCCAGACTGGAGACCGAAGTCTCCAGCCCAGCGGCAGTTACCACGCTGGCGGTCGGTGTGTTAAAATGGCGGTTTTGGGTGGCGGTAACCGCCATGGTCCAAATCCCGATTTTCTTACCACCGGCCTATTGGCAGTATTACTGCCGCTTTAACACCGACCACCAGGGTTGTAATAAGGGCCTTAAATCCTTAGAAAACAGTGAGAATGATGTTATTGCACAAAAGTACATGGGTAGCGTCAAAATAATGGCGCATGGGCGGGTGTGTGTCAAAAAAGGCCAGTGATGCGTCGATTTCTCATTCGCAAGTGAGAGTGCGTTGTTCCTCCTCCGGTCGGGTCAGCGTGCGTCGTTTCTTCTCTCCCGCAAGAGAGCGATGTGTCGATCCCGGACGGGCACCTCGGGTCCAGGCAGGCTTTGCACTGATTTTCCGTGCCCAGCGATGTTGCGTTGAAATCCGGCCGGACGGTGTCAGGAAACCGCGCTGTGAGGGGGCTTGCGTCATTAACAGCAGCCGCTGCTGATGCTGTGTGTCGTTTTTCCAGCTGTGTTGTGTTGATCTCTCAGCTGTGATGCAGGTGGAGCGTCGGTTTTAGACAGGAGGACAGTGGTGTGTCGTTTATCATCCGCTAGGCGGGTGTTGCGGCGAAAGTTTCCCGCATGGGGGTCTTTGCATGGACTTCTGTCCTTTTCCACCAGCTGCACCTTTCAAGGGCCCAGAGACAGGTTAGGGCACCACTTGGCAGACAGGACTCTCAGCAGAAAGTCCAGGTGCTGGCAGAGTGAAGTCTTTCATGTCCCTGAGACTTAAAAAACAGGAGGTAAGCTCAGTTCAAGACCTTGGAGATACTTCACTAGTGGGAAGTCACACAAAAGTCAGTCTTTGTCCTCTCTTAGGCAGAAGCAGCTACTGCAGGCCAACCCAGCAAAGAACAATCAGAGGCAAAGGGGCAGTAATGCTCCTCCAGCTTCTCCAGCTCTTCTCCTTGGCAGAGGTTCCTCTTGGTCCAGAAGTAATCTGATTTTCAGGGGTTTTGGGTGCTCTTCTTATTCCCCTTTCTGCCTTTGAAGTAGGCCTACTTCAAAGAGAAGTCTCTTGTTTTTAAGATCCTGCCTTGCTTAGGCCAGGCCCCAGACACACACCAGAGGGTTGGAGGCTGCATTGTGTCAAGGCAGACACAGCCCTTTCAGGTGTGAGTGACCACTCCTCCCCTCCCCTCAGCCCAGATGGCCCATCAGGATATGCAGGCTACACCCCAGTTCCCTTTGTGTCACTGTCTAGAGGAGAGGTGCAAACAGCCCAACTGTCAAACTGACCCAGACAGGGAATCCACAAACAAGCAGAGTCACAGAATGGTTTAAGCAAGAAAATGCCTACTTTATAAAGGTGACATTTTCAGACACACAGGGGGTGATTCTGACCCCGGCGGTCAAGGACCGCCGGGGCCGGGGTCGGCGGGAGCACCGCCAACAGGCTGGCGGTGCTCCGCAGGGCATTCTGACCGCGGCGGTATGGCCGCGGTCAGAACAGGAAAACTGGCGGTGTCCCGCCGGTTTTCCGCTGGTTTTCCGCTGCCCTGCTGAATCCTCCATGGGGATTCAAACACCCCATACCGCCATCCTGTTCCTGGCGGTTCGCCCGCCAGGAACAGGATGGCGGTATGGGGTGTCGTGGGGCCCCTGGGGGCCCCTGCAGTGCCCATGCCAATGGCATGGGCACTGCAGGGGCCCCCGTAAGAGGGCCCCACCCTGAATTTCAGTGTCTGCTTAGCAGACACTGAAATTCGCGACGGGTGCTACTGCACCCGTCGCACATCCTCCACTCCGCCGGCTCCATTTGGAGCCGGCATCCTCATGGAGGGGTGTTTCCCACTGGGCTGGCGGGCGGCCTTTTGGCGGTGGCCCGCCAGCCCAGTGGGAAACCCAGAATACCTGCGGCGGTCTTTTGACCGCGCAGCGGTATTCTGGCGGTTCCCTCCAGGCGGGCGGCTCCCGCCGCCCGCCGGGGTCAGAATGACCCCCACAATCTAAAAACCAACTCCACTAAAAGATGTATTTTTAAATCGTGAGTTCAGAGACCCCAAACTCCACATGTCTATTGTAGGAGGCTGGCCTGGCTTACAGTGGGTACCTGATGGTACTTACACCTTGTGCCAGGTCCAGTTATCCCTTATTAGTAGATTAGTCATGTTCTAGCAGCTTAGGCTGATAGAGTAGCTATAGCAGAGCAGCTTAGGCTGAACTAGGAGACATGCAAAGCTCCTACTATACCACCTCTATCATATAGCACTATATCATAAGAATCACAATACTTAGAGTTACTAAAAATAAAGGTACTTTATTTTAGTGACAATGTGCCAAAAATATCACTGAGGATATACTCCCTTAGGAGAGATGTAAAATACACAAAATATACACACAAACCAAAATCAGGTAAGTAAACAGTTAGAAAAGTTGTGCGAACACTGTAGAATACAATAGGATGCAATAGGCCTAGAGGCAACACAAACCATATACTAAGAAAGTGAAATGCGAACCACTTAGGGACCCCTGGCCTAGTGTAGTGTGTAGATGGTCGCTGGGAGTGTAAGAAAACACTAAGGCCCCGTATTTATACTTTTTTAACGCCGCAATTGTATTTTGTACGTTTGCACCGCTTTTGCGTCAAAAATTTGCAAAAATGCGGTGCTAAAAAAAGTATAAATATGGGCCTAAGGGTGCCCAAGATACCCCACCCCAAGACCCTGAAAAGTAGGAGTAAAGTGACCCTACTTCCCCAGAAACACACTAAAGTCGTGATAGGGGATTCTGCAAAGACCACAACTGACTGCAAATCACTGAAGACAGATTCCTGGACCTGAGGACCTGTAAAGGAAGGGGACCAAGTCCAAGAGTCAGGAAAGTGTCCAGGGGGGGCAGGAGCCCACTAAACCCCGGATGAAGGTGCAAAATGGCTGCCTCTGGGTGGAAGAAGCTGAAAATTCTGCAACAATGAAAGTTGCCAGGAACTTCTCCTTTGCACAGAAGATGTCCCACGGCGTGCTGGAGGATGCAGAGTTATTTCCATGCAGAAAAAACACAAACAAGCCTTGCTAGCTGCAAAGGTTGCGGTTGAAGAAAAAGGGTGCTGCCTGGGCCCAGGAAGGACCAGGAGGTCGCCAATTGAATGAGGAGACAGAGGGGACGCTCAGCAAGACAGAGAGCCCATGCAGAAGTGGGCAGCACCCGCAGGAGCACTTGAACATGGGTTCAAGAAATCTGATCACGGCAGTCGTCTCAGCACTACAAAGGAGGGTCCCACGAAGCCGGAGATCACCTCAGTGAGTTGAGCAATGCAGGACGGAGTGCTGGGGACCTGTGCTGTGCTGTCCATGAAGGAATCATTGCAAGAGTACACAGAAGCCCTAGCAGCTGCAGTTCACACAGTGCACAAGATCACTGTCTGGCGTGGGGAGGCAAGGACTTACCTCCACCAAATTTGGACAGAAGGACCACTGGACTGTCGGGGTCACTTTGATCCAGCTCCTGTAGCTAGTGGAGGGTCCTCAGGTGTTGGGAGATGTGTTCTCGGTGAGGGAGGTCCAGAATGAGTCTGGCGGCGGTGTTCTGGATGAGTTGTAGTTTTTTGATGTTCTTGGTTGAGTTGCCGGCGCAGAGGGTGTTGCTGTAGTCAAGCTTGCTAGTGACTAAGGCGTGGGTGACTGTCCTGCAACAGTCTGCGTGAAGATCTTCCAAAGTTTGCGGAGTGTGTGCTAGCAGGAGGAGGCAACAGAGTTTACCTGGCGGGTCATGGATAGGGAGAGTCAATGAAGATTCCTAAGTTGCGGGTGTGCTCAGTCGTTGCAGGGGGAGCGCTGAGGGATGTGGGCCACCAGGAATCATCCCAAGCTGAGGTGGCATTTACGAAGATGATGAGCTCAATCTTGTCGGAGTTGAGGTTGAGGCAGCTTTCTCTCATCCAGGTAGCGACGGCTTCCATTCCTGAGTGGAAGCTCCTTTAGGCCCTGTCCAGGTCTTCAGAGAGGGAAATGATGAGTTGAGTGTCATCGGCATATGACACGATGTTCATACCGCGTCGTCTGATGATGGCAGTGAGATGGACCATGTATACGCTGAACAGTGTGGGACTCAGGGAGGATCCTTGGGGGACTCCGCAGTTGACTCCTCTGGGTCTGGAAGTGTAGGGCGGGAGTCTGACCCTCTGGTCCTCCCGGAGAGGCAGGAGTGGATCCATTCCAGGGGTCTTCCATGGATTCCTATGTCGTGGAGTCTGGTTCGCAGAGTGCTGTGGGAGACCGCGTTGAATGCTGCTAAGAGGTCGAGGAGTATGAGTGCTGTGCTGTGGCCGTGATCTAGAAGTAATCTGATGTCATCATTGGCTGCCAGGAGGGCTGTCTCAGTGCTGTGGTTGCTGCGGAAGCCAAACTGGGAGCTGTCCAGGGAGTTGTTGGCCTTGATGAAATTCCATAGTTGTGCGTTGATTACTTTCTCCAGTATTTTGACGGGGTAGGGTAGCAGTGAGATGGGCCGGAAATTCTTTAGTTCTGATGGGTCGTCCGGAGGTTTCTTCAGGAAAGGGTGTATTTCGGCGTGTTTCCAGTCCTCGGGGAAGGTGTCCGTGTTGATGGAGCAGTTGATTGTATGGTGCATTCCTGCTCTCTCTCTGCAACTGGTGCACCGTGCAGCTGAGAGGGAGAAAGAGATACATTGTTCCCAGAAAAGCCCATTCTTCTAATTGTTTTGTAGGCCTCTCCGACCTTTGAAGTATACATGTAGCACACTCAATTGCCCTGTCCGCATGCATGAGGAAGGATAATCAATCTTGACACGCCGCACCCATGGATGTTCTGATCCTAATTAGAACATGGGAGACATATTCGCCCAAGCCAAGGAGCTCCCATGCCTTTGTCTCTGTACACTTGCTTGCTCAGCCTTGGGACAGGTCCCCGTGTGACTCTATGTTGGCCCTTTCTCTGTCCTCATGTAGACCCACATTAAGGCCCATATTTATACTTTTCGATGCACAACTGCGCCAACGCAGTTGTGCGTCAAAAAATGTAACGCCGGCTAGTGCCATTCTGAAGTGCCATGCGGGTGCCGTATTTATTCAATGACGTTAGCCGGCGTTAGCCGGCGTTAGCCGGAGCTGCGGAGTGGTGTGCGTAAAAAAAAAGGACTTACACCAGGCAGCGCCGGCGTAGGGGAAAATGGAGTTTGGGCGTCAAAAAATGGGGCAAGTCAGGCTGAGGCAAATTTTTCGCCTCAACCCGATTTGCGTCATTTTTTTTCACTCCCAACCCCCATTTAAATGACTCCTGTCTTAGCAAAGACAGGAGTCATGCCCCCTTGCCCAATGGCCATGCCCAGGGGACTTATGTCCCCTGGGCATGGTCATTGGGCATAGTGGCATGTAGGGGGGCACAAATCAGGCCCCCCTATGCCACCCAAGAAAAAAAAAAAATACCTACCTGAACTTACCTTAAGTTTCCTGGGATGGGTCCCTCCATCCTTGGGTGTCCTCCTGGGGTGGGCAAGGGTGGCAGGGGGTGTCCCTGGGGGCATGGGAGGGCACCTCTGGGCTCCTTCCGAGCCCACAGGTCCCTTAACGCCTGCCCTGAGCAGGCGTTAAAAAATTACGCTAACGAGGGTAGACGTCATTTTTTTGGACCCGCCCACTCCCGGGCGTCATTTTTGCCCGGGAGTATAAATACGACGCACATGCCTCGGGGTCATTTTTTAGTAGGGAACGCCTCCCTTGCATATCATTAACGCAAGGAAGGTGTCCACGCAAAAAAATGACGCAAACTCCGTGAACTTTGACGCGCGACGCGTCTAACGCCAAAGTATAAATATGGAGTTAGTTTTGCGTCGGATTTGCGTAAAAAAAAACAACGCAAATCCGGCGCAAACAGAGTATAAATATGCCCCTAAAGGTTTTGAATGATGACACTTTTCCTGGTCGAAACGTCGACAACTTCATTATCTATGCCTGGCCTGTATCACTATCCTCAAAGAGGGAAGCAATTGATATAAGCAAAAACATGTATCATAAGGGCAATGACTAGGTTACTAACCATTATTTCAGACAGGCTGTTTGCAGTTGCCTGTGTGCACTGTGATTCATATTCAATTATTTTATTTGTAAATATCCATCATTTGTCATTTTGCACAAGCAATTTTTCTAGCACTTGTCACGTGATGGAGCAACCATGACATTATGAATTTTGTGTATATATTATAAAAGATTAATATATGTGATATTTTGCAAATTCTATTACTCTGGTGTTGTATTTCATTTGCTCTCTCATTTCTTTGATTTTGTATAGGTTTCAGCACAGGTTTACCTCTTCCAGTAATCAAATCTAACACAAACAATCAGAACTCTTGACCATCCCCTCTTACTCACAATATACACTCCTCTCCAAAACACATCACCACACCCTGTCTTTCCAAATACCACTCATCAGCAGTAACTTACATACAAATCCTTTGCAAAAATGCTACAGGCCAGATTTAAAAGGCCCTAGCGCCACCGAAGCGTCACTTTCAGTGATGCTCTGGTGGCGGTTTTCACTGCTCCATATTTACAATTATTCTGACGTTACGCCTCCTTGTAAATATGGCCCCTCCAATGCAGTTTTCTGCGTCAGAGGGGCGTACAATGGGTGTTGCAGAGGGCATTCCATCGCAACACCCATTGTTTTTGGGGCTACCCCAGATTTACGAGAAATCGTAAACCTGTGGCAGCGTTAAAAACTAACGCCACTCCAGGGGTGGAGTTAGCATGGCAAAACGAGGAGCAATGCTTTTATTAATGCTGCAGCACACATAGAAGAAGCAAAATGCCATGGATGATTGTTTATGTACAGGAAGGTGTCCCTTCCTGGACATAAACAATGATTCAAAAATGACGCTTTGGTACTTCTATGTGTGCTGCATTCTGCAGCACACATAGAAGTGCCAAATCACCATTATAGATTGTTTATGTGCAGGAAGGGACACCTTCCTGCACATAAACAATCACTCCCCTCAACGCAGACACCATTGCACTATGGTGCAAGGATGCCTGCAGTGGTGCAGGCAACTTAATTTAGCGCCAGAGCAGGGGGAAACATAGGGCTGTGCCATACTCTTTTGAATACAGCACAGCCCTGCATTTCAAAACTGACAGCACGGCGCTGTTGATTTTGGTGCAGCACCATGCTGCGCCAGTTTCTTTGATATCTGGCCCTACATCTATATCTACTCTCAGTTCTCCACAAAAACAACCACACAAAATCCCACACACTTTCAAAATACTTCCCATCCTACCACTCCCACCCTCATGACTACACAAATAATACAAATCCTAAAGCAACTTTATTCCAAAATTCACATTCTTCATCAACATCTACCACAAACACCCTGACACAGCCCAGCAACATTCTTTCATACACCTCTAATCCATTGCACAATATAGAGCCTTACAATATGACCACATACTCCACCACCATCTCAGTCCATACTCCTTCCACTCTAAACAGACACAAACAAAAAATACAACATGCCACTCTTCACAATTTTGCACCCCCATGTCTATTGCACAACAAGGCTACTCTACAAAAACAATACAGCTCACCATCTAATGCTCACCCACCATCTCCACCACCAACACACTCAGACCCAACAAAATTCCTTCTAAGCCTGCTGCACGAGGAACACGATGTATTAAAACAAAACTATTGTGACCCTCATACAGTTAATATCAGCACTAATGACACACCTGCTACAAGTTCAAAATATACTGATAACCTCTCTACAAAACAAAATCACACAACTACCAAAACACAATCTCTAAGCTGCCTGCTCATAAATGCTCGATCACTCTTTATAAACCACATCTACAACCTACTCAATGACACACAACCTGACTTACTTTTCATGACTGAATCATGGTTGGAAGATGACATGGATGGTGCATGAATCCATTCCTCCAGGCTTTCAAACCATCACATACATCTTTATAGGCAAAAGAGGAGGTGTCCTAGCTGTTATATTCAAACAAACAATAAATCTCAGCAAAACTGACCATGGAACAAACTCAATTTTGAACTTGGAAACACAATTAACAGCCAACACATATCTAGAAACAATAAATTTTGTTAAAAATCTTTACAAGTGACCAAAGGAAGCTTTTGATATCCTAATACCACTAAGAAAAACTAAACAGGACAAAAGCAAACAAGCACCTTAGAGAAATACAGAACTAAAAAAGATAAAACAACAAATCAGAAGACTGCCATGAACCTGGCTCACATCAAACAATGTTCAAGATAAACTTAAGCTATGCAAACTTAACAGAATATACAAATCAACAATCAAAAAAGCTTACAAGAGGTACTACTCAGGCAGAATTCAAAATGCTATATCAGCAAATAAAGAATTTTATGAAATTCTCAATGAATTTTGAAAACCTAAATGCATGGAAGCAACTCATTCCATTACTCAAGATTTCACAAACTGGCAAATCGTTACACAACCAAGGCAGACACATTGGACTCCTACTTAAAACAAAGGAAGACCACCAGCACCAGCCCATTTCCAAAAATCCCCTCCAAGAGTAAGCCAACCCAGCCTCTGCACTCCTTCAAACAAATATCCCAAAATGAATTTATGGGTCTGGTCAAAACAAACAGGCCTTCTGGCTGCCCTTCTGACCCTTGTCTACCACACATCTAGCTGTCACTCCAGTAAGAAGAATCATCAATAGTTCTTTAACTATGGGAATTGTTCCTGAAGATCTTAAAAAGGCACACATATGCCTGTTGTTAACCCCTTCGCTGCCAGGCCTTTTCCCCCTCCTGTGCCAGGCCTTTTTTTGCCTATTTGGAATAGTTCTCGCTTAGGCCCTCATAACTTTTTGTCCACATAAGCTACCCACGCCAAATTTGCGTCATTTTTTCCAACATCCTAGGGATTCTAGAGGTACCCAGACTTTGTGGGTTTCCCTGAAGGAGGCCAAGAAATTCGTCAAAATACAGTGAAAATTTAGTTTTTTTTCTAAAAAATAGGAAAAAGGGGCTGCAGAAGAAGGCTTGTGTTTTTTTCCCTGAAAAGGGCATCAACAAAGGGTTTGCAGTGCTAAAATCACCAGCTTCCCAGCTTCCCAGCTTTCAGGAACAGGCAGACTTGAATCAGAAAACCCAATTTTTCAACACAATTTTGGCATTTTACTGGTACATACCCCATTTTTACGATTTTATGCTTTCAGCCTCCTTCCAGTCAGTGACAGAAATGGGCGTGAAACCAATGCTGGATCCCAGAAACCTAAACATATCTGAAAAGTAGACAACATTTTGGATTCAGCAAGGGGTAGTTTGTGTAGATCCTACAAGGGGTTCCTACAGAAAATAACAACTGAAAAAATAAATATTGAAATTGAGGTGAAAAAAACAGCAATTTTTCTCTACATTTTACTCTGTAACTTTTTCCTGCAATGTCAGATTTTTTAAAGCAATATACCGTTACGTCTGCTGGACTCTTCTGGTTGCGGGGATATATAGGGCTTGTAGGTTCATCAAGAACCCTAGGTACCCAGAGCCAATAAATGAGCTGTACCCTGCAGTGGGTTTTCATTCTATACCGGGTATACAGCAAATCATTTGCTGAAATATAAAGAGTGAAAAATAGCTATCAAGAAAACCTTTGTATTTCCAAAATGGGCACAAGATAAGGTGTTGAGAAGCAGTGGTTACTTGTACATCTCTGAATTCCTGGGTGCCCATACTAGCATGTGAATTACAGGGCATTTCTCAAATAGACGTCTTTTTTACACATTCTCTTATATTTGGAAGGAACAAATGTAGAGAAAGACAAATGGCAATAACACTTGTTTTGCTATTCTATGTTCCCTCAAGTCTCCCGATAACAATAGTACCTCACTTGTGTGGGTAGACCTAGCGCCCGCAACAGGAAATGCCCCAAAACACAACGTGGACACATCCCATTTTTTGACAGAAAACAGAGGTGTTTTTTGCAAAGTGCCTACCTGTAGATTTTGGCCTCTACCTCAGCCGGCACCTAGGGAAACCTACCAAACCTGTGCCTAAACTAAATATGCCCCCCAAGCCCCCCGGGGAGCGACCCTTGCCTACGGGGTCGCTCCCCCTGCGTGACATTGGCGCAAAAAAAAAGATCCCCGGTGCCTAGTTGTTGCTGCCCCCCTTGGGGCCTAGCATCATTTCTTGACGCAATACAATCCATACCACATGACTCCTGTCTTATAAAAGACAGGAGTCATGCCCACCACCCCAATGGCCAGCTCAGGTGACAAGGGTCCCTTGGGCATGGCCACTGCACCCAGTGCCATGTATGGGGGCCCATTTCAGGGTCCCCAATGGCATAAAAAAAAAAATCTAATATTCTTACCTCTACTTACCTATACTTACCTAGGATGGGGTCCCTCATCCCCCGGTGTCCCTCTGGTGTGGGTGGGGGTGTTCCTGGGCTTGGGGAGGGCACCTGTGATCTCTGCCCATGGTGTTTCACCATGGAAATGGGTCCACAGGTCCCCTAACGCCTACCTTGACCCAGGCATTAAATAATGATGCTAAGCAGGCTTAACGCCATTAGTTAGGCCTGCATCCTTCCCGTGCACCATCTTTGCATGGGAGGATAAATAAGGCGCTAGGGCCTTAGAGTCTATTTTTAGATGGGAACGTCCACTTTGCATCTCATTGACGCAAGGTAGGTTCACGCATCCAAACAATGACTTTTTTTTTATTGATTGACTGTTTATTTATTGTTTCAGTTGATTAAAACCATAACAATTTTGCCAGATTACATGATAAAAACAATCTAAAGAAAGGAAAAAATTTAAATTGTAATACAAAGAAATTAGATGTAGGAAGAAAGTTAAGAGTTAAGTAAGTAAATAAATCTTTCAAAAGTTTAGCTGGGGGGAACAGTATGCATGGCGTGTTTCAAAACCTTGACAAACTTGCAGTTTAGCTGGCGGTCGTATTGAAGCAGGCTACTATAGCTCCCCTGCAGGCCCTGATGGCTCTGTCAGTGAACATCCTCTTAAGAAATCTCTTTCGTAGATCTAGCAGGCCCGGGCAGATGCAGATTGTGTGTATTAGATCCTCCTTTTGGCATGCACAGTGTCTGCACTGCTGTGAGGTGATATTCTTGCAGGACGGAGCATTGGCCAGGGTTGGCAATTTGCCTAGTCGCATTGACCTAAGATTATGGGTCGTATTTATACTTTTACACGCAAAACTGAGTTAGCGCAGTTTTGCGTGTAAAAGTATAGTGCCGGCTAGCGCCATTCCTGGATGCCATCCGGGCACCATATTTATGGAAAGGCGCTAGCTGGTGATAATGCCCTGTGGACGCTAACCGGGTGGGGGAGGCGTAAGGGAAACCAGAGGTTGTGCACCGAATTATGCCGTACACTGTTTAGAAGCAAAAAAAATGCCACTAAGTAGCGTAATGCCATTTTCTGGCGCACAGCACCCATGGACATGGCTCCTGTCTTATAAAAGACAGGAGCCATGCCCACCACCCCAATGGCCATGCCCAGGGGACAAATATCCCCTGCGCATGGCCACTGGGGCCAGCTCCATGCAGGGGTCCACAAGTCAGTGCCCCGAGCGAAAAAAAAAAAAAAAAAAATACTTACCAGGACTTACATAGATTCGGTCCCCCATCCTGTGGTGTCTCTCTGGTGTGGGTGGGGGAGGGTGTCCCTGGGGCCAGGGAAGGGCACCTGTGGGCTCTTTCCATGGTAGCTGACCATGGAAAAAGGCCCACAGGCCCCCTAATACCTGCCCTGACCCAGATGTTAAGTAATGGCGCTAAGCAAGCTTAGCGCCATTATTTAAGGCCCTCATCCCCCGTGCTTGTTTTTAGCACAGGGATAAATATGGCGCTAAGGCCATTTCGTCATTTTCTGGATGGGAACGCCTACCTTGCATCTCATTGACACTAAGTAGGTTTCCACGTCCAGAAAATGACGCTAACTCCATAACTTTGGCGCTCGACTTCTCTATCGCCCAAGTATAAATATGGAGTTAAGTTTGCGCTGGATTAGCGTAAAACAAAATGATGCTAATCCAGCGTAAACAGGTTTTAAATATGCCCCTATGTTTCATGCGCGGTGCAAACGTTGTGGAGATATAGGCAGCCAGTTCAAGTTTAGCATATTGTTTTATCGTCATCCATGCGTGTGCCCGGGTGCTGAATTTGTCATTGTCTTCTGTTAACGAAAGGATTTCAATGGCCTTAGAAGCCCCTCTTGAGAAAGAATTGTATGTCAGGGCTGCCTCCCACAGATCTTTAAGTCGTAATTCGACAATTGATGATCAAAGTTACTTATGGTAGGCTGAGTGCTGGTCATATTCTAAGGCCTGCCAAAGAGCCTCGATCAGTTTGTCTGCAGAGTGACTGATTTTGTACCAGGTTTTAACAGCCTCTGTTCTTGCGACCAAGACTTGCCGTACAAGTCTGAATTCAAGACGGAGCTGTGCTGGGGAGGCGGAGTTTGGTAATTTGAAGATTCGTCTGAATACTTTGAGCTGTGCTTTGTCTATCAGGGGCTCGTCTTGGCCATGCATTGCTACTCCTGCAGAAGTTAGTGTGGGAAGCAGTTTGGATGAGATGACTGTTAATAGAGGACAACGTGATGGACTGTGTAGACGTTTGGCCAGTAGGGAGAAAGCGTAAATTAGTGCTGGAACTCTTTTCGCAATGTCTTTCTTCTGTTGACGAAAGGAGCCCTGGGCATCTAAAATTACTCCAAGATATTTGGAGTACGGCACCATCTCTAGTGACACATTGCTTAAGGCCATCCTTGATTTGAGGGTGTACTTGCCACCTAAAAACTTTATTTTCGATTTTGATGCATTGATTTCCTGCTGGTTGGATTGAACAACATAGTCTGCATGAATGTTTAGGGATCTTTGTAGCCCGACCTTAGTGCAGCTGAACAGAAATACGTGTCAGAACCACAAATGCTGGAACCACGCATGCCTAAACAACGCGGTCAGGACAACGACTGCCTTGTTACCACGAATACCTTTACCACGAATGCCTTAACAACGATTTTTTGTTGTAAAGGCATTTCTGGTAAAGGCATGCGGGGAACGGCATGCGTGGTTCCAATATGCGACCCCCCCCTCCCGATCCCCTACCCCTAAAACAATCGTACCACAACCCTCACCCCCACCCCTAAAAACAATTCTACCCCAACCCTGCCCCACCCCTCAAATTTAAACTACCCTCCACCCCCCTAAAAACAAAAAATACCCCGATCCCCTACCCTTCCCCTAAAACTACCTTGATCCCCCACACCTACCCCTTAAAACTAAAAATAGCTGACTCCCCACCCCTGCCCCTAAAACTACCATGACCCCCAACCCTGCCCCTAAAAACTATAAATATCCCACCCCTGTCCCTAAAACTACCACAGCCCCCCACCCCTTAAAACCTAAACTACCCGACTCCCCACTTCTGCCCCTAAATCTACTGCAACCCCCACCCACCTAAAACCTAAACTACCCGACCCCCACCCCGCCACTAAAACCTAAACTACCCCGACCTCCCACCCCACCCCTAAAAACTAAAAAAACAACAACAAAAAAACACCACCCTAAAACCTAAACTACCCTGACCCCACGCCCCTGCCCCTAAATCGGCCCCAGCCCCACTTACCTGGCCGCATCCTCCTCAGAAGCCGACTCCCTTCTGTGCCTTAACCATGCATGTGCGTTGTTCAGCACATGCATGGTTACGGCACAGAGCAACGAAGTTGTGGTTAATGAAAGCGTTGTTCCGCTTTTGTTGTTCATGACTTCGTTGTTCCGGAGTTGTGGTTGGGGATGTTTCCCGCTGAACAGTACCAGATTGTCCGCGTAAAGTAGGTGGGTCAGTGAGAGCCCTCCCCGGTGAGGGGGGTGAATGTTTCCGGCGTCCAGAGCAGGGGTTAGCTCCACCATGAATAGATTGAACAGATGCTCGGTGAGTACGCAGCCTTGTTTCAGGCCAAGGGTTGTGTAGCTTTTCCTTGAGAGCCCTGTGTCATCGCTGATCTTTATGCGTACCCATGTGTCTGAGTATAGAGCAATTATTGTGTTTAGGAGGGTGGCCGGAAGGCCCCATTGCTTCAGCTAACTCCAGAGCAGATGTTTGTTCACTCAATCGAAGGTGGCCTTGAAATCAATTAAACCAAGGTGTAGTTTTCTATGCTGCCGTTTACTCTGCTCTACCAGGAGCGAAGTTATTAAGATACTCATCGTAGTACCCACTCTTTTCCTGAAGCCTGTTTGGTTGATTGGGATGATTTTTTTGTTTTTCAGACCATGTTGTTAGTTCAACAAGGAGCAGGGAGGTGTAGGTTTTTGCCTCAATGTCAATAAGGGCGATTAACCTGTAGTCCCCCGGATTGGCTCTATCGCCACCCTTGAAGATTGAATTGATTATAGAGCCTCAGCAGCTCTCGGCATGCCTCCTCCTAAGCTTGCTTCTAGATGTAAGGAGGTTAGCACTTCTGACCAGAAGGCTGCTTTTTCCCTAAATATTGCTTGTGGAAGGCCATTTGGCCCCGGGGCCAATTTCCGGCAGGCCTTTAGGAGTGTTCGGTATGTCCTGTCAGACGACTGGTGAGTTCGATCATCTCCCCATCGTCCAGCAAGATGTTTCCTGTGATGGGCGTCCATGCTGGCAGTTGCAAGGTGTTTCCATTGGGGTTGTGCTTTGCTGTAAAGATTGTCTTGAAGTGACTCACCCAGGTCTTTTCCGGGATGTTTGAGTTGTTGAGTTCCCTCTGGTATTTAGATTATTGCTGATACACCAGAATTCCCTGGGATTTTTCCCTTTAGCGGCATGTGACTTTGGCCCTGTCTTTACGTATTTGTCTTTTGTACGCTTTCTTTGTGTTCTTCAGTTTTTTCCAGAGTAGCCGGTTGCCTGGGTGGGCCTTCAGAAGTCTCGCAAGCTTCCTTTGAGCTTTTTTGAGAAGTTGAGCTTGTTTTGAGAGGCGTGCAGGAGTGACCCGATGAATTGGTTGTGATGGGTTGTGATCGGCATAATGGTCCAGTATTTTCATTTGAAAGTTCTCTCAGGCATCCATTATGTGTTTGTGGGTTTTAAGGCTCTCAAACATCTGCAATTTTGCAGATAAAGATAAGGTTTCTATTGTGGCAGATGACCAGCATAGTCTCTTCAAGCTTGTTGATTCTGTTGGCCCCATTTGTGGTGGGGCAGGTTTGTGAACAGGCGAGGAGGACCGTAGGGTCAGGATTTGATACGAATGGTCACTGGAAGTGGTATATTTTATTTTAAATTGCTGTACCAATGGGATCAGAGGTAGTGTGACTAGGCTATAGTCTAGAATAGACCGTGAATTAGGGCCGTGGAAGGTGTGGCTTCGGGGTGGGGGGAGTCACCAGTGAACCTCCTGTTTAATACCCGTAGCTTGAGGTATTCCAGTGACGTTACCAACTGTCTTTCTTGTTGATCACAGTGAGTAAAGGTCAATGACACCTGTGATGGGACATTCCAGTAGGAGTTGTCGGCGCTTAGTATTTCGTCTTCCTCTTGAGCCTTAAATAGATTTAGCTGAAGTCTCCTGTCAAAATGATGTCCCATCAGGCTGGGTCTGGCGGTGCTACGTAATGATGTCTGTTAGGCTTTTTATTGCAGCTCGTTTGTGGAAAGAGCCAGGGTGTACATAGGCATTAACCAATAACACTGTTGGCCTATTGTAGAAATTCCAATTGCAGAGTTTGAGCACTTGGTAGTCTTTGTCTTTTTGTGGCAGCTCTTCTATGTCCATTTTCAGGGTTAGTGAGAGGTATACTGCTTGTGCTTAACTGCGTTTTTTTTTAAAGGACATGAAACCTGATAGCAGAAAGACCTGTTGTGACCAGGTTTCCTGGAGTGCAATTATATCCATGTTGTGCTAGGCTTTTGGCGGAGAGCCTGTTTCCAAAATAATTGGGCTCCTGCTATGTTCCAAGATAGCAGCCTTAGGTGTTCCTGGTCTGGGCGTGGCAGTGATGGTTGTGGTTCTCAACGCGGGGGGCATTAAGGGCTACCGGCAGCCACTCACAGCTAGCTTCGACGATCGGAGTTTGGGTTTGAGTTGTGTGGTTTCTTTGATTAACAAAAGGTGTCTGAGAGGCTCCTAGGGCTCCCCTCAAGACCGTTATTGGTAGTTCGTTCGCTACTATAGGAGCATTAGTGCTCAAAAGCGGTTGTGGATTTCTGACCCGCTCTGGCCTGGCTATAGAAATCCCCCAGGTTTCAAAGCGCGGACCAAACATCAGGATGTGATCTGCTATTTGTGCTGATTCCCAGGTTGTTAGATTGGCTTTTGGTCGGTTGTTGTCCTTAGCTGGTTGGAATTCTACAGATGTTAGTTCTGCGGAGGACAAGGTGTTGAGCTCTGGGATTGCTTTTAGAAGCCTCACAATGTTTCCTCTATTCAGGATGTCGTGGTTCCCCTGAGAGGTCTAGGGGCATATTTATATTCTGTTTGCGCCATATATGCGTAATTTAACTCCATAGTTATATTTTGATGCTAGACATGTCTAGCGCCAAAATATTGAAGTTAAAGTCATTTTTTGCCTGCGGAAAACTACCTTGTGTCAATGAGATGCAAGGTAGGCATTCCTGGGCAAAAAATGACTCAAAGGCCCTAGCACCTTACTTATCCTCCCCTGCAAAAATCACGCAAGGGAGGAGGGCCTTAAATAATGGGGCTAAGCCTGCTTAGCACCATTATTTAACACCTGGGGACCTGTGGGCCTTTCTCCATGGTCAGAGACCATGGAAACAGCGCACAGGTGCCCTTCCCTGCCCCTAGGGACACCCCTACCTACCCGCACCCACACCTGGAGGACATCTATGTATGGGGGGACCCATCCCAGGTAAGTATTTATATTTTTTAGGCAAAATGCCATGGGGGGGGGCCTAACTTGGGCCCCCACTACACGCACTGTGCCCAATGGCCATGCCCAGGGGAATTAAGTCCCCTGGGCATGGCCAGTGGGCTGGGGGGCATGACTTCTGTCTTTACTTAGACAGGAGTCATGTCCATGGGGGCTGTGTGTGGAAATAATGACGCTAATCAGGTTAGAGTCATTTTTTTTACTCCAACCTGAGTAGCCCCATTCTTTCAAGCACAACCTCCAGTTTCCCCAACGCCTCCCCCACCTGGTTAGCATCAATAATTTTAATGCTAACTGGGCCTTACCGCCGGCTAGCGTCATAGCTTAAATATGACACCTGACTGGCATCCAGGAATGGCGCTAGCCGGCGGTATACTTTACTAATGCAGGTCTGCATCAAAAAGTATAAATCGGGGCCATAGTGTGGTTGGAACCCCAGCCTGAGGGGAAGTCCATCTTGCATTGATAGCTGTGAATGCCATGATGATACATTATATGCAAGTGCCGTGCTTGGTGTTCTATAGCACGCAGGAGAATGAGGGCGGGTGGCGGAGCTTTCTGAGTTAAGTGCGCTGTTGTTTTTTTACTGGAGCTTGGGATGATGGGATTTGGTTCCAGTGGAGGGTGGTGGCTGTATGTGTGAATGGATCTTGCCGTGGCGGAGTACTTTAACTCCAATATTTTGGGGCTAGACTTGTTTAGCGCCAAAATATAAATATGGAGTTAAGTTTGCATTGAATTAGCGTAAAGAAAAATTATGCGAATTCAGCGCAAAGTATAAATCTGAGCCTGAATCTGCCTTCATGGCCATCTGGGATGATCTTAACAACACAATACACCACAATGGAGTTGCTGCACTACTTCTCCTGGACCTCTCAGCTTGACCATGACACTCTATTATAAAGACTCTACGAAGCCTGCATAGAGGGGACTGCTCTTGACTGGATCACATCCAATTTTCAAAACAGAACTAAGGTCATCTATATTCCCTCTTTCTTGTCCAAACCCTACTTCACAAAAGCAGGGGTCCCTCAAAGCTCAAACATCTCACCCATGCTTTTCAACATCTACATTATGTCATTACTGACAATGATCAGTGAATTTCAAGTGACATGCTACAACTATGCATTTGACACACAAATACTCATTAAGCTGGAATGTCCCAAAGAAATTGCAAACTCACAAATCTTCAGTTGCCTCAGCGCTGTTGATCAGTGGATGACATTTAGCCACTTCAAACTGAATGCTTCCAAAACAGAAATACTCACATGTGGTGAATGGAAAAATTATGACCCACTCTGGGCCTGGCCTGACAATCTGCGGCCACCCCCTAAACTATCTAAGGAAGTAAAAAACCTTGGAATTACCATGGACTCCAAGTTAACAAAGAATGCTCAAGTGACAAATTGGTAAGATCAAGCTTCATCACCATGAAAACTGTGCGACACATCTTCCCCACCTCGGATTTTTCCACACAAGGTGCAGGCTACTATTTCTTTTGTACTATCTAAACTGGATGATGCCAATGGCCTCTATCATGCATCATTTCTATCTACTATGAAAAACCTACAACACATCCAGCACTCAGCTGCCAGACTACTCATACATGTAAAGCCATTGGCCCACATCTCCCCTGCCTGAGGTTCCTACATTGGTTACCGGTTTCCAGAAGATTTACCTTCAAGCTGCTTTGTATCACCCACAAAGCAATAAATGAAACAGGACCGCTTTTCATCAGGAATAAAATCACCAAATAAATTCAACAAAGAAACCTCCACTCAAAACTGGCACCCCGCCTCAAAACACCACCATACAAGAAAAAGACAATAAGTGGTGTATCTTTCTCTGTTCAAGCGGCCAAACTATGGAATTCATTACCCCGAAATATAAGATCCACAGATAACTATATTATCTTCAGAAGACTATTCAACAGTTGTCTCTTTCCTACATAACCACAATATTCAAAGAGCAATGGACTGCATATCCCCGTTTATGTAAACATGTTCGAATTTGATTATGTGTATATATCTAGAAATATGTATTTCTTTGTACAAATACGTATAATAACTATTTTATCTTAAAACATACACATACTCCTTAGGCCTGTTTAACAAACGTATATTTTACTTCAGTTAAATGTATTTATGTATGTATTTGTATTTATAGGTGTATGTATGTGCATATATATATTATGTATATATGTCTGTTTATATATATATATATATATATATATATACATATATATATATAGAGAGATATAAATATATATATATATATATATATGTTATTCTACACTTGACATGTACATATGTTGTTGCATAGTTTCTAAGTTTCTTGACTAGATGCTCATGAGTCTCTGTATTTTATCTATCACAATATGTAAATATTTTCTTAACTATTTACACGCTTTTCGCTATTGAAATATTAGGGAAAGAGAAAATAATGTTATAAAAGTACACAAATAAATGAACTTCAAATACTGTAACTCTTGAAAGCCTGTGTTAATACGATACAACTTTAAATCTCAATGTATTATATTCCTTACACATTTATTCCATTAATTATGTAATCATGTATCTATATATTTACTAGTCTAATCCTACTGTACAAGAGGAAAAACATTTTACTCTCTCGAAAGCTTTAATCTTTCTGACCATCTATCAATCTATCCTCTATCTCCACTCTCTGACTCATCCCAAACCCATTCTACTACTATGATCTCCAAAATAACCCTTCCCAGACTCTTTCCTCCTCTACCCCTCCTGGCTCTCCCCTAATCTCAGTTTATGACTATGATCACCCAAACAACCCTACTAACTTCTCCCTTATTTATCTCTCTTTCGACTCACTCCAAACCCCATTTAACCACCATGATCTCCCTAATCCCTTTCTACAGACTCTTCCCCCTCCACCTCACCTTTACTCATCCCAAACCTCATCTTACTACTACGATCTCCCAAAAAACACTTCTGGATTCCTCCCTCCACCATCCCTCCATTGTTCTATTCAAACCGACTAACAGACTCAAATGTCCTCTGCTCAAATTAACTCATACCTCTCTATACTAATAGTAATGCCTATTCTAATCCACCACACTCCTTTTGGATTCAGATTTAGTGTGCTACTTGCCAAAAAGTGCTTTGAGGCCTCATCAGGAGTAGTAAGCGCTATAGAAATACAATTACAATCACGACTAATAACATTTTGTGCCTTGTTAGAATTTGTTACTATCAATTAAATAATTATCTGTAGTTCCCGTATGGACCATTTTGTTATCTGTACTAAACTGTACCCAGGCCCTAAAGTATCTTGAGCCATCCCATTATGTTGTAATGTCATACTTGTGCCTACACAGGAATTCTTGTGTCATGTTGCAGGGACGTCTGTGTTACTGGCAGGATTTTTTGTGCAGTTGGCACATCTTCCTGCACAAAAACAAGCCCTTGAGGCATTTTCCTCTTTGCACATGTGCTGCAAGATGCAGCACTTGTGGAAAGGGGAAATATCAAAGAGAAATAAACATATTTCTTCTCATTGGGTCTCTGCTTTGATGCAATCACAGGTTTACTATCCTTAGCAAATCTAGGATTCTTCCAAAATCCATGGGCAGGTACGTGTGAACACCTACACTCTACTGATTGAACACCTTTCCAACGCAAGGCAACTATTTGCACTGCCTTACATTACTCTGGATTTACTAAGCTCCGCAGAGCCTAGCAAGGTGGCACAGAGAAGAGCAACCAGGAGAAGCCCTTGAATTGGCCATCCATATGGACGAACCTTACCTCAAACAAAATTACATCTTCACTAGGGTAATGTAGATATTGGATGGCATACATGCCACACTGGATGCCCGCCAAATTAGCCAAACTAGGCTTACCGACCTCTGATAGGTGCTGGAGCTACGAAAAGGGAGCATGTGATTTGAAGCATATGCTATTGGACTGCACCTTCTCACAAATCCTACACACAGACTAGACGCCCACCATAGCCTTCCATCACTTTGAGAATCCTTTCCCCGACACACACTAAACACTAAGCAAAGAAGACCGTCTTCTATGGGACATCCTTGCCACAACAGGCCTCAAAACCATCCTTTCAGAACAGAAAGACTTATCTAAACTTTCGCCCCACACTTGGTGGGAATGGGTGCAATTCAGTAGAGGTAAATGAATACTTAAAGACATCCTTTAGAAGGAAAGACAAAGGGGCATATTTATACTCTGTTAGTGTCGGATTTGCATCATTTTTTTTATTTAAATCCAGAGCAAACTTAACTCCATCTTTATATTTTGACGCTAGACATGTCTAGTGCCAAAATATTGGAGTTAAAGTCATTTTTTGCCCGTGGAAAACTACCTTGCGTCAAAGAGATGCAAGGTAGGCGTTCCCGGGCAAAAAATTACTCTAAGGCCCTAGCACCTTATTTATCCTCCCCTGCAAAAATCACACACGAGGGGGAGGAGGGGTCAAAGAATGGTGCAAAGTTCGCTTTGCACCATTTTTTAATGCCTTAGGCCCATATTTATACTTTTTGACACTAAACTGCGCTAACGCAGTTTAGCGTCAAAAATTTTTGCGCCGTCTAACGCCATTCTGAAGCGCCATGCGGGCGCCGTATTTATGGAATGGCGTTAGCCGGCGCAAGCAGACCGGCGCTGCCTGGTTTGCGTGGAAAAAAACCACGTACACCAGACAGCGCCGGCGTAGGGGGAAAATGCCGTATGGGCGTCTTAAAATGGGGCAAGTCAGGTTACGTCGAAAAAATCGTCGTAACTCGACTTGCGCCATTTTTTTCCGACGCCCATCCCCCATCAACATGACTCCTATCATTGTAAAGATAGGAGTCATGCCCCCTTGCCCAATGGCCATGCCCAGGGGACTTATGTCCCCTGGGCATGGTCATTGGGCATAGTGGCATGTAGGGGGGCACAAATCAGGCCCCCCTATGCCACAAAAAAAAATTGAAAAATAACAAAAATTATACTTACCTGAACTTACCTGTACTTCACTGGGATGGGTCCCTCCATCCTTGGGTGTCCTCCTGGGGTGGGCAGGGGTGGCAGGGGGCGTCCCTGGGGGCAGGGGAGGGCACTGTGGGCTCATTTTGAGCCCACTTGTCCCTTAACGCCATCCCTGACCCAGGCGTTAAAAAGCGGCGCAAATGCGCCGTTTTTGGCCACGCCCACTCCCGGGCGTCATTTTTGCCCGGGAGTATAAATACCACGTAAAGGCCTGGGAGTCATTTTTTTAGACGGGAACGCCTCCCTTGCATCTCATTAACGCAAGGAAGGGGTTCACGCTAAAAAATGACGCTCACTCCGGGCACTTTGGCGCCCGAAGCGTCTAACGCCATAGTATAAATATGGCGTTAGTTGGCGTTAGTTTAGCGTCGAATTTGCGTCTAAAAAAACGACGCAAATTCGGCGCAACCAGAGTATAAATACGGCCCTTAGTGAGGGCAGGCGTTAGGGGACCTGTGGGCCTATTTCCATGGTAGAACACCATGGAATAAGCCCACAGGTGTCCTCCCCATGCCCCAGTTGTTGTAGTTTAGCAGCGATTAGATTAAGCATTAGCAGAAGACATCTTGGGCCATATTTTTACTTTTTGACGCAAAACTGCGCTAACGCAGTTTTGCGTCAAAAAAATTAGCGCCGGCTAACGCCATTCTGAAGCACCATGCGGGCGCCGTATTTAATCAATGATGTTAGCCGGCGTTAGCCGCCGGCGCTGCCTGGTGTGCGTGGAAAAAAACGACGTACACCAGGCAGCGCCGGCGTAGGGGGATATGGGGCTTGGGCGTCAAGAAATGGGGCAAGTCAGGTTGAGGCAATTTTTTCGCCTCAACCCGATTTGCGCCATTTTTTTTCACTCCCAACCCCCATAGAAATGACTCCTGTCTTAGCAAAGACAGGAGTCATGCCCCCTTGCCCAATGGCCATGCCCAGGGGACTTATGTCCCCTGGGCATGGTCATTGGGCATAGTGGCATGTAGGGGGGCACAAATCAGGCCCCCCTATGCCACAAAAAAAAAAAAAAAACACTTACCTGAACTTACCTTAATGTCCCTGTGATGGGTCCCTCCAGCCTTGGGTGTCCTCCTGGGGTGGGCAAGGGTGACAGGGGGGGGGCCCTGGGGGCATGGGAGGGCACCTCTGGGCTCCTTCAGAGCCCACAGGTCCCTTAACGCCTGCCTTTTGCAGGCGCTAAAAAACGGCGCAAAAGCGGCCGTACGTCATTTTTTTTGACCCGCCCACTCCCGGGCGTGAATTTTGCCCGGGAGTATAAATCCAACGCACATGCCTCGGAGTCGATTTTTTAGACGTGAACGCCTACCTTGCATCTCATTAACGCAAAGTAGGTGTCCACGCTAAAAAATTACGCAAAATCCATGGACTTTGGCGCTAGACGCGTCTAACGCCAAAGTATAAATATGGAGTTAGTTTTGCGTCGAAATTGCGTAAAAAAAATGACGCAATACCGGCGCAAACGGAGTATAAATATGCCCCCTTGTATTTAGTGACTATTGTGAACATTTCGCGGAATCCATTTTGTATTCATGGCAGCCATTTTCTCTGCCACATGCTGCCATGTGCTCACCATGTGCTCTGTCCTACCTTTCTGTTAACTACTCTTGAAAATCTGCCTAGTGACAAGTTATATTTAGCATCTCCCACTTTCGCACATGCTCAGTAAGGTCTGCAGCTGTTAGTCCTTGAAAACTGTTAGCTCCTCCTACCTGTCGACTGTGCATTTCCACATGACCTTATATATGTATAGAAGTCTTGCTTCTATAATTGTACCACCTCCTTTTAGCCCCTGTGTTGGTATAAAAGGACCATGCTCTCTCAGTTCAGTGTGCTACTTCAAACATTACCTAAGGATGCTGTTTGAACTGTAGTACCACCTCATGAGGTTAATAAACGTTGTCTTTTATTTCGGTTCCTGTGCCAACTTCTTCCTACATGGTCTGAGGACTTTGTGCAGAGAAAGGTGAACCCCTTGCACTAGTAGGCCTTGCTGAGGCTTACTTCAACAAATTGGCACCCGAACAGGGACTCATCGGTGACTCGGACGCCCAACGGATTGGTCGCGATGAAGATTGGGATCTCGCTGCGGACGATCAATGCCTGAGGAGACCCGAGTCTTGCCAACCACGGAGTTTTTCCCTTGCTTCTGATTTGACCATCCAGGTGGTGCCGGTCCTCGACTGAGATCCTTTTTGTTCATTCATCATGCAGTGACCATTTGGTCGATTTTAGAACTTGGCATTTGGAACCTGGACACCCTGTGATTGGTAAGAGCCATTTTACGGCACTTGCAGTGGGTTTTGATGCCTTTATTTGGTAATGTAGTTTAGCACTACTTACTGTGGCTCTCGTGTTTTGGGTGACTAGTCAATTTGTGTCCTTGGAATTGATATATACATTGCAATTTATATAGGCAGGTAATGAGGAGAATTTTCTCCAATTTAATTTTGATTTGAACGGCACCTTAAGTGCTATTTTGATTATAATATTGCATATTCTGCACTATTTTTTGGCATGCCTGTTTTTAGCGCACTTCGTAGGATGTGTTGCTTTTGTAATGGTACCAATTTGAGACTGGAAGAATCGCAACCAGCACCCCCAGAGGGGACACCAAATAGAGATATGTATGTTAAATATGGTCTTTCTTCTTTAATGTACAGCACATTATGGAATAAATACACTCGTGCGGATCCTGAGTTACGTTGGCCTATGCATGGGTCATTTGATTTGCGAAAGATTGAGTATGTGGAACAATGTATGTGTAAGCAAAAGTCTAGGCAAGATATGTTTGACTGTGTACGAATGTGGGAGAAAGAAGTGCGTGGACGAGTGAAGCGTGAGCAAGCCTTGCTTGAGAAAGAGCAGCGGAAGAATGTATATGTGAAAGCATTGGAAATGAGAAAGAAAGAAAGAAATGACTTAAAGGAGCTAGAAGAGAAAGAATGTAAATTACAGGTTACTGGCCAATACACGTTAGGCAACCTCTCTATCCTATCCATAATAAACCACATGACGATTTTTTGTTACTAGATCGCCCTCCACCTCCGTATGTCGTTCCTTCTGCCCCTCATGAGTTAGCTAAGGTCTCCAGTTCGGAGCAACAGAAGATGCAAGACAGTCGCTGTATGTTGCCTGCTGACCGTGCGTCTGAGCTTAGATCTATTGCTCGTAAAACAATTCGTATTGTTGTCTCTGCTTCTGAACTTTTAGATAACATGAAAGGGAGGACGGAAAAGGAACAGCTATATTTTACTGAGGCATTTGGCTCAGAAGCTATTGAACTATATCGGAAATATTCTGATGAGTTAGAGCCCGATGATGTAGCAGCTGATCATAAGCAAATGCGTGATGGTCTTTTTGTTTTCTCCCAGGTGGCTGATGCAATCAGGCGTTTGGTGAAATTATGTGTTGCAGCAGACCGTTTGCGAGAGGAGAAAAGGGCTGTGGACGTAGTTGCACGGACATCTCATACCGGTGGGGTGCAAGCTTCCATCTTTGGAACAGATAAGATTATGATAGTTCACGCGAAACCAATGCGGGAGGCTGCGCCTTTGTATGTTCCTCCTAAAGGATCGGGTACAAGTGATGATAAAACTTCTGTTGATGCTAGGGGTTATTTTATTTATAATTGGGTGTATACTCCTTGGAATAGGGCAGATGTAATGGCACTTAAAACAGCATTACCTGACCTGCGGAAAAATACAGCCGCCTTTTATGAGGAAGTTGAGGGAGCAATTAGTTCTTGTACTATGACTTTGGACAACTTGATTCTTTTGTTTAGCCTAAAGGTGTGGCTCTCATACAATATGTCGATGATATTTTGTTGGCAGCTGATACCCCTGAGCAATGTGAAAAGTGCACTTTGTCCTTACTTTCTTTTCTTGCTTTACACCATCATAAAGTGTCACGAAAGAAATTGCAATATTGTAGACCAAAGGTAACCTATTTAGGTCACCTTTTGTCTAAGGAGGGCCGTGCACTTACATCAGATCGTATTCAAGCAATTTTAGACACACCAATACCCTCTACTCAGAAAGATGTTCGTGCATTCCTTGGTCTTACTTCTTTTTGTAGGCAATGGATATTAGGGTTTGCACACATTGTCAAACCTTTGATAGCACTTTTGACTAAAGATACTCCAATGCCCCTCCCATGGACAGATGAATGTGAGACTTCTTTCCGGCAGCTAGAACAAGCCCTTTGATCAGCACCAGTGTTAGGTACTCCAGATTAAATGAAGCCTTTTGCACTTTATGTACATGAGAAAGATGGATGTGCATTGTCAGTTTTAGTACAGACACATGGCGATAAGCAGCGGCCATTTGCATATTTTTCAGCAGTACTTGATCCTGTCGCTCGAGCGTTGCCTGGGTGTTTTCGTTCAGTTACGGCAACAGCTGTGTCAATACGTCAGAGTGAAGGGATAGTTTTGACACATAAGCTGTTGGTGTTAGTACCCTATGCGGTTGATGCTCTTTTAAATCAAACAAAGACGCAACATTTAACCAGCGCTCGCCTGATAGGCTATGAATTGACATTGCTGGCTCCTCACATTACACTGAAGAGATGTGCAACACTAAATCCAGCCACTTTGTTGCCTTATCCGGTGACTCAGCCTCAGTCACAAGAAACACATGATTGTATATTCCTTACCGAAGAACAGACAAAGGGTCGTATTGATTTACAAGATACGCCCCTTCCAGATTTAGACGGGGAATTGTGGGTTGATGGGTCTTGTTTGAAGTTGCCAGATGGTACGACCTCAGCTGTATATGCAATCACCACAATACACACGGTAGTGGAGACAGCTCATATACCACAGAAGTCAGCTCAAGCAGCTAAACTAACAGCTTTGACACGAGCATGTGAGCTTAGTACTGACTTATGTGTGAACATTTATACAGACAGCCGCTATGCTTTTGGAGTGGCTAATAATTTTGGTTGCTTTGGAAGGAGAGAGGCTTTCTCATATCCCACGGGATGCAGATAATGCACGGACAATTAGTGCATAACCTCTTGACTGCATTGACATATCCAAAGAAACTAGCTATTATGAAATGTAGTGCACACAAGAAAGTGACCGATAAGATAGGGCAAGGTAATGCTCTTGCGGACCACGTAGCACATGAGACTTCGATGCAGCGAAGTACTACTTCTATGTATGTAGTGAAGTCACAAGCTGAACGTTGGCATAATGCTAGACAAGACGTATTAGATATACAGAAATCTGCTTCTGTGAAAGAACGTGAGCAATGGTCTGAAGAAGGAGATTTGGATGAAGAGGGCTGTTGGCGGAATAAGCAGATGGATAAATGGAAATTGCCTATAGCTTTTGTACAACCTATGGTTCAGATGGCACATGGGCTGGCACATGTTGGAGCTTCAACAATAACGAAGTTGCTTACGCAAGTTTGGGAGCATCCAGAAATTTCCAGTACAGGTAAGAGAGTAGTACAGTCTTGTTTGATCTGTTTACAATACAATCCTGGAAAAGGGACACGAACTCCTGCGGGAGGGTTTGCTACACCAACTGCACCTTTTGAAGTTCCACAAATGGATTATATTCAGCTTGAACGCTGCAACAATTTAAAGTATGTCTTGGTGGTAGTATGTGCTTTCAATAAATGGATAGAGGCGTACCCCACAAAGGATAATACTGCCATTACCACAGCGAAGGTGCTTTTGAAATAATTTTTCCCTAGGTTTTGTGTTTGCAGACTTTTATGGAGTGATAACGGACCTCATTTTGTTGGGGAAGTTATTAAGTATGTCCTGAAAGGATTAGGGATCAAACAGAAGTTCCATGTGGTTTTCCACCCACAATCGGCAGGGTTGGTGGAAAGGTATAATGCTACTTTGAAGCTGAAGTTAGCGAAGATACAGGCTTCCACATCCTTAACTTGGTTGGATGCATTACCGTTGGCATTATTGTCTATTAGGTCAGTGCCACACTCTCGACTTGGCCTTAGCCCATACGAAGTGGTTTTAGGGAGTTCCTAAGCCAAATTCTGTATATGATGTACCTTGTGTCCTGATGAATGATTATTTGGCACAGTTAACCAACAATTTGGTTTCTATTCATCAACAGGTTCGAGAAGCACTTCCTGACAGATCTACAGGTGAAGGCCATGAACTCCGACCTGGTGACCAGGTGATGATTAAGTCCTTTGATCAACCAAGGTGGCGAGGCCCAGAACAGGTGCTCCTTGCGACAAGGACAGCAGTTTGAGAGACGGACCGAAATAATTGGGTCCATAGTACTCACTGCAATAGAGTGCTACCTACCTTGGTGGAACCTGCTGTGCTGACCGATCATCAAGAGATTTTGACTACGGAGAAAGGCCGTGCTATATCACCTGACGAATCTGCAGAGGTCTTCCCAGACCATGCGACTTCTGGAGTGTTGCGATATAATTTGAGACTGAGGAAAGAATCTGATTTTTTTTTTAAATGAACTGGTTGAGCTACCGCCCTGGGTTAGTGAAACGAGAGCCACTGTGGCAAGGGGGGAGGATCAGCCATGCATTAGAGTAGTGACACCCGTCTTGGCCCGTGGTGAAGAAATCAGCGGCTGCCCAGGGATAAGAGCTCCAACGATTGTTTTTAATCCATTTCTGAAAGGGTCGATTATCCCTGTTGCTAAAATGAATAACAAACTGATCATTAGTACTATGGGGTTTGTTGTTGTTTTGGTGGTTATAGCAATAATCACCTGGTTTGTTGAAAAGAAGGCTCCTGCTTGTGAGTTTTTTGTTGCCACTACTCCAGTACCAGAGGATAACTATTACTTTACTTTTCCCTATCAGGAGCAGAAGCATTGTCAATCGTACTTCAATAATACTTTCATTCAGATGTTGCATCATACTCATAATGCTACAAATACTACTAACTGTT
This sequence comes from Pleurodeles waltl, assembly GCF_031143425.1. Taxonomy (NCBI): domain Eukaryota; kingdom Metazoa; phylum Chordata; class Amphibia; order Caudata; family Salamandridae; genus Pleurodeles; species Pleurodeles waltl. The sequence continues at coordinate 1,005,651,993 of NC_090443.1, read as the reverse complement.
GGGTATGTGGAATGATACCTGCGCATAAAAAGAAAGGAGGAACACCTTTCATTCCTCTTCCTTTTTCACACAATGGTTCTTCTCAAGCTTGGTACACGCTTTTGTTTGCATCGGGAAAACGTACAGAGGGCCAACTTCTTTTTCACCTTAATAGAGTATGCTACCAAGACAAACATGGGTATCCCCAAGCTAAACTAAATGGGAATGGGAAGAGTATCAACCGGACAATGTTTCAGTACCATGGGGCATATTTATACTCCGTTTGCGCCGAATTTGCGTCGTTTTTTTCGACGCAAATTCGGCGCAAAACTAACGCCATATTTATACTTTGGCGTTAGACGCGTCTAGCGCCAAAGTATGAGGAAAGAGCGTCATTTTTTTGCGGGAACGCCTTCCTTGCGTTAATGAGATGCAAGGTAGGCGTTCCCGCCTAAAAAAATGACTGCGACGCAAATGCGTCGTATTTATACTCCCGGGCAAAAATCACGCCCGGGAGTAGGCGGGGCAAAAAACCCCGCATTTGCGCCGGATTTTAGCGCCTGGGTCAGGGCAGGCGTTAAGGGACCTGTGGGCTTAAAATGAGCCCACAGCTGCCCTCCCATGCCCCCAGGGACCCCCCTGCCACCCTTGCCCACCCCAGGAGGACACCCAAGGATGGAGGGACCCATCCCAGGGACATTCAGGTAAGTTCAGGTAAGTATAATTTTTTAATTTTTTTATATTTTTTTTTGGCATAGGGGGGCCTGATTTGTGCCCCCCTACATGCCTCAATGCCCAATGACCATGCCCAGGGGACATAAGTCCCCTGGGCATGGCCATTGGGCAAGGGGGCATGACTCCTGTCTTTACTAAGACAGGAGTCATGTAAATGGCGTCTGGGCGTCGTTAAAAATGGCGCAAATCGGGTGGAGGCGATTTTTTGGCGTCAACCTGACTTGCACCATTTTAAGACGCCCTAACGCCATTTTCCCCAACGCCGGCGCTGCCTGGTGTACGTGGTTTTTTTCCACGCACACCAGGCAGCGCCGGTCTGTTAGCGCCGGCTAACGCCATTCAATAAATACGGCGCCCGCATGGCGCTTCAGAATGGCGTTAGCCGGCGCAAAACATTTTGAAGCTAAACTGCGTTAGCGCAGTTTAGCGTCAAAAAGTATAAATACGGGCCCATATGTCTTCACAAATATAAGAGACTCTGACAAGAAAGAACAATTTGTGATTTCTGTTACAAAAACTAAAGCAGATTTATGTATACGTAGCATTGGGCGAATTCCAGTAGGGATAAGCGATTGTACCTTGATTTTAACTATTGAGGGTGTAAAAAATAGTAGTTTTACAGCTTCACACAATACATACTTTGTTTGTGGTAACTATGGATATTACCAACTACCTGTTGGGTGGTCAGGTGTGTGTAATGATTGCAATATTTTTCACATGCTGTATCTGTATTCAGTGTGGTCCAATGTTCTGCTCCATGTGTATTACTGCTTGTATGCCTACCAAAAGAAATATTACAGAAATGAAAGCACAATATATGTTAGATAAAGAAATAGCTGAAATGATGAGCATAAATATACAAGATGAATATTTAGATTATCTCAGAAAGACGAATATCTTCAGCTAATGCTGAAAGGGTCGTCTGTTGTAGTTTAGCAGCGATTAGATTAAGCATTAGCAGAAGACATCTTGTATTTAGTGACTATTGTGAACATTTCGCGGAATCCATTTTGTATTCATGGCAGCCATTTTCTCTGCCACATGTTGCCATGTGCTCACCATGTGCTCTGTCCTACCTTTCTGTTATCTACTCTTGAAAATCTGCCTAGTGACAAGTTATATTTAGCATCTCCCACTTTCGCACATGCTCAGTAAGGTCTGCAGCTGTTAGTCCTTGAAAACTGTTAGCTCCTCCTACCTGTCGACTGTGCATTTCCACATGACCTTATATGTATAGAAGTCTTGCTTCTATAATTGTACCACCTCCTTTTAGCCCCTGCGTGGGTATAAAAGGACCATGATCTCTCAGTTCAGAGTGCTACTTCAAACATTACCTAAGGATGCTGTTTGAACTGTAGTACCACCTCATGAGGTTAATAAACTTTGGCCCGTATTTATACTTTTTTAGCGCCGCATTTGCGTCGTTTCTTGACGCAAAATCGGCGCAAACTTACAAAGTACCATTGTATTTTCTAAGTTTGCGCTGATTTTGCGTCAAAAAACGATGCAAATACGGCGCTAAAAAAGTATAAATATGGCCTTTTGTCTTTTATTTCAGTTCCTGTGCCAACTTCTTCCTACATGGTCTGAGGACTTTGTGTAGAGAAAGGTGAACCCCTTGCACTAGTAGGCCTTGCTGAGGCTTACTTCAACACAGTGACATCCCCACCCACACCAGAGGGACAGGGGAGTATGGAGGACCCCCAACCCAGGTAAGTATAAGTAAGTACAGGTAAGTATTTATTTTTTGTAAGTGCCATTGGCGGCCCTGATATGGGCCCCCCTACATGGCACAGGGTGCAATGGCCATGCCCAGGGGAACCTGGTCCCCTGTGCTGGCCATTGGTGTGGTGGGCATGACTCCTGTCTTTTCTAAGACAGGAGTCATGTGGTATGGATGGTTTTGCGTCAGAAAATGACTCTAGGCAGGTTAGAGTCATTTTTTTTTACTCTAACCTCCCTAACGTAATTTTTTGGTGCAAAACCCCCTTCTTCCATACTGCCAGCCCCACCCGACTAACGTCGGGGCATATTTATACTCTGTTTGTGCCGGATTTGTGTCATTTCTTTTTACGCAAATCCAGCACAAACTCAACTCCATGTTTATATTTTGGCGCTAGACATGTCTAGCACCAAAATATTGGAGTCAAAATAAATTTTTGCCTGTGGAAAACTACCTTGCGTCAATGAGATGCAAGGTAGGCGTTCCCGAGCAGAAAATGACTCTAAGGCCCTAGGGGCGTATTTATACTTTGTTTGCACCGAATTAGCGTCATTTTGTTTTCTCTGATTCGGTGCAAAACTAACTCCATATTTATACTTTGGCGCTAGAACCATCTAGCGCCAAATTTAAGGAGTTAAAGTCATTTTTTGGACGTGGAAACCTACCTTGCCTTAATGAGATGCAAGGTAGGTGTTCCCATGCAAAAAATGACTCTATGGCATTAACGCCATATTTATACTCCCGTGCAAAAATGGTGCACGGGAGGGAGGGGGGTCAAGAAATGGTGCAAAGCTTGCTTTGCCCCATTTTTTAACGCCTGGGTCAGGGCAGGCGCTAGGGGACCGGTGGGCCTATTTCCATGGTGGAACACCATGGAATAAGCCCACAGGTGCCCTCCCCAGGCCCCTGGGACACCCTCACCCACATCAGAGGGACAGCGGAGGATGGGGGACCCCATCCCAGGTATGTACAGGTAAGTATTTTATTTAATTTTTTTAAGTGCCATGGGGGGGTCCTGAAATGGGTACCCATACATAGCACAGGGTGCAATGGCCATGCCCAGGCGACCCTGGTCCCTTGTGCTGGCCATTGGGGTGGTGGGCAAGACTCCTGTCTTTTCTAAGACAGGAGTAATGTGGTATGGATAGTTTTGTGTCAGAAAATGATGCTAGGCAGGTTAGAGTCATTTTGTTTTATTCTAACCTGCCTAACATCATTTTTTGGTGCAAAACCCCCTTCTTCGATACCGCCAGCCCCACCTGACTAACGTCATTTTTTTGACACTAGCCTACCCTTTGCACCGGCTTGGACCATTCCATAAATATGGTGCCCTGCTGGTGCACAGAAATGGTGCAAGCGGTGCTAAACTTATTGGTGCAAAGCTGATTTAGTGCAGTTTTGCCCCAAAAAGTATAAACCAGGGACCTGGTGCATTATTTATCCTCCCATGCAAAAATCATGCACGGGGGAAGGAGGGGTCAAAAAATGGTGCAAAGCTTGCTTTGCACCACTTGTTAATGCCTGGGCCAGGGCAGGCATTAGGGGACCTGTGGGCCTATTTCCATGGTGGAACATCATGGAATAAGCCCAGAGGTGCCCTCCTCAGGCACAAGGGACACTAGAGGGACAGTGGAGGATGGGGGACCCCATCCCACATAAGTATAGGTAAGTACATGTAAGTATATATATATATATTTTTTAAGCACCATTGGGGGCCATGAAATGGGCCCCCCTACATGGCACTGGGTGCAATGACCATGTCCTGGGGACCCTGGTCCCCTGTGATGGCCATTGGGGTGGTGGGAATGACTCCTGTCTTTTCTAAGACAGGAGTCATGTGGTATGGATGGTTTTGCATCAGAAAATGACTCTAGGCAGGTTAGAGTGCTTTTTTTTACTCTAACCTGCCTAACATCATGTTTGGGTGCAAAACCCCCTTCTTCCATATCGCCAGCCCCACACGACTAATGTCATTTTTTTTATGCTAGCCCACTCTTTGCACCGGCTTGCACCATTCCATAAATATGGTGCCCGGCTGGTGAACAGAAATGGTGCAAGCCGGTGCTAAACTTTTTGGTGCAAAACTACACTACTGCAGTTTTGCACCAAAAAGTATAAATCAGGGGCATCATTTTTTTTTACGCTAGCCTACCCTTTGCACTGGCTTGCACCAGTCCATAAATATGGTGCCCAGCTGGTACACAGAAATGGTGCAAGTCGGTGCTAAACTTTTTGGTGCAAAACTGCGTTAGTGCAATTTTGCACCAAGTATAAATCAGGGCCGTCATTTTTCAGACATTTCCCTAAAGCAAGAGAGGGAAAACTCACAAAGGGAAAAGTAGGAGGAAGAGAAAGACAGAAAAAAAATCTCAAAATTATAATGCAGGAATGTGCAAGAGTGAGCTAAAGAGGCAAGGAGTGTCTGGTAGTGTATTATAGAGGCAAGAGGTAGATTGAAGACTGCATCGCTTTGGTTTTCGACTCACACATTTAAAAGTACCAGCCATGGGCTTCTGAGCTGGCACTCAGCCATTTACAAATTAAGCATTGGTGAAGCGGGGGCACCATTTTGTGTTCAGCCAGTGACTGGCGTGCATGTACAACATAGCTATGAGTAACACCTCTGTGCTTCTCTGTGATGTATGTATTGTCTCCTACAATGCAGTAACTAAGGGGGAAGGAAACACGGGCAGCAGGTTAGGAAAAAAGAGTGGTTGAGATTGTCAGAACATCAAAACCTGTCAAGAGATGGGCACACATTTCTAAACGCATTACAAACCATGTCGATGGAAGCAGCTAACTGACCAAAGTTGGAACAATCAGGGCCAGATTTACAAGGAACTGGCGCAGCGCAGACTGCGCCAAAATTGGCAGCACTGCATCACTTCATAAACACAGGAACGTGCCGTATTCAAGACAATATGGCGCACCCCTGTGTTTACATCAGGCACTGGCACTAAATTCAGCTGCAGCGCTAAGGCAGGCATCTTTGCACCAAAGTGCAAGGGTGCCTGCGTTGAAGGGAATGATTGTTCATGTGCAGGAAGGTGTCCCTTCTTGCACATAAACAATCTACAATGGCGATTTGGCACTTCTATGTGTGGTACATTCTGCAGCACACATAGAAGTAGCACATTGTCATTATTGAATGATTGTTTATGTGCAGGAAGGGACACCTTCCTGCAAGTAAACCATAATTTATGGCGTTTTCTCTTTCTATGTGTGCTGCAGAATGCAACACATTAGAAAAATGCAAAAACGAGGAGAAATAAAAATATTTCTCCTTGTTGTAGCATGCTAATGCCATCCCTGGGGTCATGTTAGTTTTAGGCACCGCCTCAGATTTAGCAATCGGTGTTGCAGTGGAACGCCCACAGCGACACCCATTGCACACCCCTCTGATGCAGAAAACTGCGTCGGAGAGGCCCATATTTACAAGGCAGCGTTAAGCCATAAAAAGTGGCTTAGCACCACCTTGTAAATATGGCACAGTGTACAGTGCCACTGGAGCGTCACAAAAAGCGACACTCCAGTGGCACTAAGGGCATGTAAATATCCTCCTCAATGTTCATAAGATGCCAGTAAATCTAGTTAATTAGACTGTGAAAAGTCTTTCAGATTGTGTAATTAACTCTGTCAAAAAAAAATTGAGTCAAAAAATGACGTAAAGGCGGCGCTAACTTTTCATAAATCAGGCCCAGAACATCACATAACAAATCTTTTTCTCTAATTACCCATGGTGAACCACTTTTGCAGTGGAACAAAGGGGAAAAGTGTTTGAGAACTTTGCAAAAGGGTGTGGACCGTACGGTGGGTAGACTAAACAATTGTAGAATTGTTACATAATATGGGGGCAGAAAGCCAAAAAAGGGTTAGACAGTTTACCTGATAAAGTGACATTCCACATACTTTAAATGAGTATGAAGTGAATAATAAGGAGATGGATTTAAATTTTTTGATAATTGCCCTTTTGGAATGACACAATTTTTGAAGACTCGAACAGTCAGGAGCAGAATCAGACTAACAATACACAACAGTCCTAAGAAAGTTAGCAACTACATGCTAGTTTGGCCAGTCAAAAGACAAAAGAATATGAGATCAGTTTTTGTTTTAAATTGTAGATGTGAGAATGTGTTCAAGGAGGTTAGGTTGAAGGATGAGAAACCAGTGAAGTGTTGTCTGTTTATAAAGGAATTCAACACTTGTTGAAGTATGAAGTGTGTGAATGATGTAAACAAAGAATGGGTAAAATTAGTAGGAGGGCATGCTGTAAAGACCAAAAGGAGTGACCTGAATTTCAAAATAAAGGGACAGTGTAGGTGGTGTGGCATCATGGAACAGAAGACAAGTAGCAGAGAGCGCCTCATTCTCAAAGCTAATTGTAATTGTTGTAGTCATTTTGCAAAGTGCTGTAGGACGGTCAATTCAGCTGCAGACAGATAATAGGACATGAAGGAAGTACGTGAAGAGATAATGTTGCAGCTCTGTTAAGGAAATGCGAGTAGTCTTGTGGCTATTGTCAAAGTACAAGGGGTGGCTTGTAAACTCCACTCCTCCAGTGGAGTTCACAGAGTTTTGCAGAGTTTCGTAAAAACTCCACCAAAGGCTGCGTGGTGGAGTTTTTTCTCATGCGCAGCTCGCCAACAGTAAGTTGGCGAGTGTGAGCAAGAAAATCAAGTGCTAGAGTGCCTCCCGGTGAGATTTCTCAACGTGGGAAGTCGTGGCAGGTTGCTACTGCTCATGTTGAGAAAGCTGCCACTCATGGTGAGAAAGCTGCAACTCGAGTAGAAAATCAACTTGAGCAGCAGAAAGAAGCAGCATCCTCTGGCAGGTCACTTGGGCCCTGAATTATACTATTTGACGCAAAACTGCACTAACACAGTTTAGTGTCAAATGTTAACCATTGCGCCCTGTAAGGCAAAATAAAGTTATCGGAGGAAAAATGACTCTAATCCGGTTTACGACATGAAACACGTCACAAAATGGAAATGCACCATTTTTGCCCGCAATAGCGTCAAAAACAGATGCTAATGGAGAAAACAGTGCAAAGGAGCCTCAAAATGGACGTAGAAAGCCACGTGAGACCCGAGGGAGACCCCATTCAACCAGGAACCAGCCAGGAGGACACAGACAAGACCCAGGGGAGGGAGAAGAAAAAGAAGAAGTGTTGTTTCAGAGCAGAGGAGCATGAATTACTGGTGAGAGAGGTGACGGAGCATCAACAACAACTCTTTGTCACCTCAAAATTGCCAATTGGAAGGAGAGAGGCAATCTGGCAGCAGATTGTGGATAAGATCAACATTGTGGGAGAGGTCAGGAGAACTGTGACTGAGTGCAAGAAACGCTGGCATGACTGCAAGAGAAGGACAAAGGAAAAAATGGCACAGAACAGGAAGGCAGCACTGCAAACTGGAGATGGGAATCCAGCACCGACTTGGACGAGATGGAGGAGATGGTCACAGCGGTCATCCTGGAGGAAATCGTCACAGGGATACAAGAACAGGACAGCCCAGAATACCAGGACACACCACTAATGTGGGGTAAGTTGCATGGGGAAATATATGCTTAAATTCCAAGTGAAAGAAGGGGGAGGCACATAGGACTCACACAATGCATGCCAAAGGAGCGCAGAGGGATGCAATGCACATTAAGCAAATTGCACCATGCCAACGTAAGCTACACATGTACCTACGCCTTGGGAGTGCCATGCACCATTGACACATACACAACCTGGACATATTTAGAACACCATGCCTAAATACCTACATGTACAAACGCAGAACATGGGATGGATGGATGGGATGGATGGCATGTATAATCACTGTGCCACTGGTTGTGACATCACAATATCCCTTGCATGTAGTCACATCAACACCACTAACACAAACCAGACCTCAGAGACAAGGTAGTCAGTCAACACAATTCCTGGGGTTACCTCAGAGTGGTGTCCCTTGCAGTAACACCTTCCAACTGCCTTGCCTCATTGCCGAAACGCATGTGTGCTGCATCTCACAGCAAGCAAGTCATTGCAACTGTCCCAACAGTACCTAGGCATGTGCTGGTAGCCCCACCACACAAAACATAGACAACACATGCACATGAGGCAGCAATCCTTACATCATGCAGTCAGGGTGTCCCCTGGGTGCATGCAACAATTAACTCAACAGGTGCTGGGGGAATAGCAGGCTGGATCGGTATCAGTGGTAACATGCCACTACCCAGACCATCTAAACTGAAGTTGTGTTCAACCACACATATTGCTGCTGAACTGAAATGTGCCACTTCAGAAAATATGTACCACAGATAGCGAACAGTGCGTCACAACAGTCACAGGCTGAGCCAACAACTAGTCGGACACAACCATGTCAGAGACATGGGAATGGGGAAATAAACACACACATACAACACATGGGGAATGGCTGTCACATAATGGTGGTTAATTCCACATCAATGGGTTGGGGATTGTGCATGGGCAAGCCCGGTGTTGGTAAGACTGCCAGCGCAGTGTACCCCTTGCACTTGTCAGTATGAGTCACACATTGGGATGGCGGCTGGAAATATGACTGCACATGGTAGCTCTGTGGGGCACCTACTAAACATTATTGATGGCTCAAGTAGAGCCAGTGCCAGGTTTGGCCTGCATTGGGTGTAACAGGACTCAGCCCTGCAAATCAGGCGGTGGAAAGGGCAAAGGGCCAAGGTATGGGACACCCTGCACTGCCCATACCAAATGCATGGGCTGTGCAGGGGCACCCAGGGGCAGTCCTCACCACATCACCAACAACCATTTCATGGGGGTTACACTGCCATACAAAGGCTGGAGGAAATACAGAAACAGACCTGGAGAATAGTCTGGTGTCACAGGACAGATGCCGTAGCCAGTCTGTAAGCTGCTGCTAACCTGCCATGTCCAGGCCATTGACCCCTGGGGCATTCCACATTGACAACCTTTGCCACTACCACCTGTGCTGTTGGGGGTGGTCAATTACACAGTGGCAGTCAGGTGCCCCTTGGACTGATGCACGTGAAATATGAACTTGCCTCCGGACCTGACCTAAGTACAACTCCAGTGAATTAGCTATGTCCATAGACACATTTACCATCAGGCGCTGTCACATACAGAATGATGTACACAGCAGAAATTTCATATCCATACTGCCCATCCCTGGGTTCAACCCTGTGCTTTTGTCAGATGAACTGTACAGTCACTATGCTGCACTCATGTATCATAGTGCAAGGAGGGCTGCATTGAGGGGGGAGACATAGGTGTTTAGTAAGGCAAACAACCTACACAGGCAGGAGTTGAAACAGTACTCTGCCAGGTCCATGAGTGCTATGCAATGTGGCACACAAACACAAACGACAACATGAGTAGCCATCAATGGCAAAAAGAGCACAGTGTCCCGACAATGACATCCCTGGGGTGGTGCAAGGTCTCATCACAGCATGGGTGTATGTGAAACATGTAAGACGGTGACAGGTGAAAATAGCCATGTGTAATGCTCTGGCATGAGCACAGCAACACACATTGCAAATCCTCACCATGCAAATGGATGCCAAGGGAGGGTAGAACAAGATAAGAGGGTGTCAAATCACAATAAGGATAGACAACACACTTAGGAGATATGACGCAGCCAATTGTGGCAACTGGGCTTCTATTCATATGACATACAGGTGGGGCATAGGGCTGTAGACTGCAGCTACGATGTACTGGAACAATCCTTTGGAACTAAGGGGCGCATCATAGGCCCCTAGCTCCACAGGAGTGTCACTTTCACTGACGCTCCTGTGGCGCTAAGCACTGTGCTGTATTGACAAGGTAGCGTTAACCCACTTTTTGTGGCATTATGTCACCTTGTAAATACGTACCCTCCTGATCATGACTGTGTGTGGATAGTGGTGCAATGGGTGTTGCTGTGTGCGTGCCACAGCAGCACCCATTAAATGTTGATGCTGCCTCAGATAAATGGAATATTGTCAACTTGATGTAGGGCCAAAACTCTAATGCCAGCCACAAGGGTGGCATTAGCAGGATGCAAGGAGGAGGGATACATTTATACCTCCTCCTGTTCTGCTTTTCCAAAGTGTGATGCATTCTGCATCATGCAGAGGAAGAGCAAAATGCCAGAAATTATTGTTTCTAAGCGTTAAGTTGTTCCTTCATGCACATAAACAATCATGTGTAAATAAATGACGATTTGGCCCTTCAGTGTGTCCTGCATTTCACAGCTCACACAGAATTGCCAAAACACCATTAGTGATTGTCAATGTGCTGGAAGGGACACCTTCACGCACATAAACAGTCACACCCCTCAAGGCATACATCCTTGCATGATGGTGCAAGAATGCCTGCGATGACGCTGGCAGCTGAATATTGCACCAGCGCAGGGGACAACACAGGGGTGCCCCGTATTCACTTACATATGGTGCATCCTTGTGTTATCAAAGTGATGCAGCACAGATTTGTTGTTCACAGCACTGTGCTGCACCACATTTACATCAACATGGGTCTAATATGACAATGAGCTTCAAATAGCAAGACTTGTCAACTGCCACAACACAGATAGACTGAATTTACACCATCTCATTGCAGAGGATGATGGCTCTCCTGTGGATCTGCCTGTCCTGAAGTACCCTGATGACCTGGATGACCAGCTGGCAACTATCAGCCAAGAGACCCTTCAAGAAGTTCTTGTAAACCTGCAGACACCACCTCCAGTCGCAAGGAGGAATATTTAAGTAGCAGACATCCCACAGGCCCCACTAAGCACCCCAATAGTACGACCTGCCAGCACCGACACAGCAAAGGACTCGAGGACCCAGGCACCAGCTTTGAGAGGACAGTGGTAGGGGTCCAGTGGGAGCTGGCCAAGGAGGAACGGGTGGGGATGCAAACTATGACAGCCAGCCTTGCGGGGATGCGGGCGGACGTGCATGGTCACAGCAACAGAACATACTTCAGCCAACCGACGCACACACTCCCCAATGCATGGAGTCCAGGAGTGTCAGAGGGACATAGCTGCTGACATGATGGAGAGGCCACAACAACTGCCTTCCCAAACTGGCAGCAGCGTGCTTGAGGACAAAATGGACTCCATGCACCGGGAAATGGTCTCCCTCAGGGCAGACATGGCTGCCTACCACAGGGATGTTGCAGCTATACTTAAAAAACCAGCAGCTCCTCCTTGCTGCAGTGATGCCATATGTAGTGCCACACATGGCAGCAGCCGGGAATTGGGACTCCACATCTGCAACCACTAAAGTGTGTGTGGCCCTCTCTACCTCCCCACTACCACCATCAAGGGTAGAGGAGGCACTACCCACATCGGATGATGAAGATGTGGAACAGATCTTCTTCAGCCATAGGAGTTCCCGGTAGCACCAGCCCATGCCACATGGGCATTGTTTTCTTTAGTCCTGTGCTTGACATCATGCTAGTGTTAGTACTGTTACAGATATGCACTCTTCCTCAACACACTGTTGACCTTTCTGCTATGGACTGCAATTGTCTCTAACTTATCAATCTGTTCCCGTACACTGAAAGACACTTTACCCAAACATGTCCCATGACATGTCCCTCAACCCTGGACTTGTGTTGTGTCACAATTGGATGAATTCCACGAATGGGGTCACAGACCTGGACATTGTATATATTTTGCACTATTACACTTGTTCATAAACACCACCTACACAACCAGCATGTGTATGTGTGTTGTGACACATCTACTATGCCTAGGATTTTATATGTGTGTAACATGTCCCAAATCACAGAGTGTCAGTACAAAAGTGCATGAATATGTTGGCACACATCTATGCACATGGTACCTACATGTTGTACGTCGATGTTGGCTTCATCCCCTACAAGCAATTCACTAATGCCCATATTTATACTTTTTTAGCGCCGCAATTGTGCCGCTTTTTGATGCAAAAGCAGCGCAAACTTACAAAAAACAATTGTAATTTGGAGGTTTGCGTCGCCTTTGCGTCAAAAAGCAGCGCAAATGCGGCGCTAAAAAAGTATAAATATGGGCCTAAATATGTGATACATGTTGGACACATGTATGCTACACCCACTACATACTGCAGGAATGGGTGTGCAACTAATCAGGCAATATCGTTAGCTGGGAGTGCCAGTAGAACACATTGGTGTGAAACAAAGTGACACATACTCATCTATTATTGACACTGGTCAGTTTAGCAGGATAGGAATGAAATGTAGGCTGTTGTAAAATGTCCCACAGTGCCCAACATTCCAAAACAAAACCCATACAATGTCAGTTGAATTCCCAGACCTACCTGTCTAATACATGGTCAACATAGTCAGTTTGAGTGGTGGGTACACTGGATGGCACGTGCACAGGTAAGTAGATGTGTTGTGGCTGCCAATGTGACAGCTCAGTCATAAGGAGGTGTTGAACATGTCAAGAGAGGGATTTGGATGCAAGAAGGAGTCCCCAGGACAACACACAATTTTCACTGTACACCCATGGGAAGGCCCGGAGACCCAAGCATATGACACATGAAGTAAGGGAGTACCCAATATTATTTATTATTATTATTAAAGAAATGAAAAAGATTATTAACACCTATCCTAATCTATCCTATCCTAACTATACATTACCCACAGCAGACCCTAACTACTCTATTCTACACTTACCTAACACACTCAACGACACACTCTAAACATTCACCCCCCCCCCTTATATCACAGGACACATGCAGGACAACATACACTAAACTACATATTTACTAACTATGACTAAACAAATATATATTTTTGGGGTATTTATTATTTTAGAATTTTTTATTTTTTATTTTTATTTTGTTAATGAATAAACACATAAAAACCCCAACATCACCCCTCACCCACCCAGCCACATATTAAAATGAGAACTAGAAAACCCACCCCCAAACCTACTTATCCTAACTAACCCGCTAACCTACTCTAACCTACAACTAACCCCCTAATGCCCACAAAAAAACCTGGAAAAAAGAGGAGGGAGGGGAGTGAACTTTGGAAGAGTGACATCATGCCATTCAGAGGTTGGCCCTTTTCAGTCTCTTCTTAATGTTCTTGAGGGCCTTTGTATTTTTGACCACCTCACTCTCAGTGGAGTCCAACTTTGTGATGACCTGTTGTACATCCCTCTGTAAATCTGTGATGGCACTCATGTCCATGGCAGCAGGTGTGGATGGCTGTGGGATGGTAGTAGAGGGTGCAGCAGCTGGAGCAATAAGTGTCTTGGCAGCATGAGGCCCCTGCCCAGCTGTGGTGCTTGGTCCAGCCTGTGTGGGCAGTGTGGGTCCCTCTTGGCTGATGCCCGCCACTCACCAGTGGATCGCTCCGAGCGATAGCAGCGTGCCATCCTCCTGAACCCAGATTCCACTGCCAATATGTGCCTATAGTGCACTTACCTCTTCTGAAAGGCACGGATTTGGTTCTTATTCATGTTGGAAGCTGTTAAAATGAGATAGGCAACCATCAGTATCAGCATTGTGTGGAGTATGTACAGTAAATTAGCTTACTATCAACATCGATTAGCACATGCACTCCTACTCACATTCCGGATGATACAATGACCCTGATGGATGAAATGGCAACACTGCATTAGCACCATTTTCGTCACACAATAGCCACCCACAACAAGTTTATGAATCAAACCAAGTTAGATATGCTTAGTTTTTGTACCATGTTTGACAATACTAAGGCAGTGTCAAAATCACATTGATCAGGGCCACTATTCCACATCATCTGTGTCACATTTTCTAAACTACATCACCATAAACTTGCATCTGTTATTGGGAGTATGGGATGCTGTTGGTAACCATAAGGGTTCAGTGTTGATAGGTACACATGCAAGCCCAATCAGGATGACTGTCACCTACACTGTGAGCATCACATCTACCTACAAATATGTTGTTCCCACCCCCTGTCCCTCAGTGGGTATGGCCATGCAGTTCAACAGCTCAACTGTCCAGGTCATCCACCAATGCATGCCCACTCATACATGGAGTCAAGGAGTGGACCATTTGTTAGCTGATGACAAAAGTTATGATGGTATCCATAGGTCTAGCACTTCAACATTCATGTGTCCAGGTGTAGACACCCATCAATACCTGATCAGCCAATACCATTCCTCACACACCCGTTACCATGCCAGCAAACAATTGGACTTGACCTGCATGCACGCCTATTACAATCCATATAAGTGCCAGATAAGTGGAGTGAAAAAGTTAGTCACACCATGCTGGGGGGCAATTGGCCACCCAGTCCTACATGTTAATTTCAATACAGGGATGCACCAATTTGTCAACTAAATTGTGCATCACTGTGTTGTGGGAATGACGGTGTGTTCTTGTGCCATTATTTACAAAACAGTGCACATCTATGACACATATGAAGCAACATGTGTCTTGTCATCACCTTGTTTAAACAATGCTTGCCATTGGGTGCCACAAGCCTCACAAGATATGACTATCTGCACGTGCATGGAGAACCGTTCAAATGTGACACAGTGTCACTGTTAGACGTGGTGGGGTCTCCCTTAACATTTTACCTCTGTTTACCAGGTTGTTGATGTGTGCTGGACTCTGATTTTGCTGTTTGTATTACTCTGGGCACTTTACCACTGCTAACCAGTGCTAAAGTGCCAGTGCTCCTTTACAAAATGTGTATGTAATTGGCTTATCCATGATTAGCATATTTGATTTATTAGTAAGTCTCTAGTACAGTGCACTAGAGGTGCACAGGGCCTATAAATCAAATGCTACTAGTGGGCCTGCAGCTCTAGTTGTGCCACCTACACAAGTAGCTCTGTAATCATGTCTCAGACCAGCCATTGCAGTGTCTGTGGGTGCAGTTTTAACTGTAAATTCAATTTTTCTTACATGTCAGACACCCCTAAGGTAGGCCCTAGGTAGCCCCAAGGGCAGGGTGCAGTGTATGGTTAAGGTAGGACATATAGTAAAGTGTTTTATATGTCCTGACAGTGAAATATTGCTAAATTTGTTTTTCACTGTTGCAAGGCCTGTCCCTCTCATGGGTTAACATGGGGGCTACCTTTAAATCTGATTAAAGTGTAGATTCTCTTTGGGAGCGGATGGACATGTGGATTTTGGGGTCTCTGAACTCACAATTTAAAAATACATCTTTTAGTAAAGTTGATTTTAAGATTGTGTGTTTGAAAATGCCACTTTTAGAAAGTGAGCATTTTCTGTGACTCTGCCTGTTTGTTGATTCCCTGTCTGGGTCAGATTGTCAGTTGGGCTGGTTGCACCTCACACTAGACAGTGACACAAAGGTAGCTGGGGTGTAGCCTGCATATCCTGATGAGCCATCTGTGCTAGGAGGGAGGGGCGGAGTGGTCACTCACACTTGAAAGGGCTGTGCCTGCCCTCACACAATGCAGTCTCCAACCCCCTGGTGGGTGTCTGGGGCCTTGCCTGGACAAGGCAGGATTTCACATTCAAGAGAGACTCTGCTTTTAAGTAGGCCTACTTCAAAGGAGACATTGGGTATAAGAAGGGCACCCAAAACCAAAGACTTTAGAACACTTCTGGAAACCAAGAGGAACCTCTGCCTGGAGAAGATCTGAATAGCTGAGGAAGAAGAGCTGCCCTGCCGGTGACTGGGCTTTGTGGAGCTATCCTGCAGTTGCTGCTTCTGCTAGAGTAAGAGGGCAAAGACTGGACTTTGTGTGCCTTCCATCTTGTGAAGATCTCCAAGGGCTTGATTTAGAGCTTGCCTCCTCTTGTTTGAAGTCTCAGGGACAGCAAAGACTTCTCTCTGCCAGCACCTGGAGTCTCTGGAGAGACTCCTACTCTGCCCTGTGGTGCCCATCCAGTTCCCGGGACCCTGAAAGGAGAAGCTGGCAGCCTAAGAGGAAGAAATCCACGCACAAAACGCTGTGCGGGGAAAAGATCGACGCAAATCCGATCTGCGGCTGGGAAATCGATGCACCGCCGGCTTCGCAGCTGAAAATCGACGCTCGCCTGTAACGCGACCGAAGAATCAATGCACGGAGCTGGAGAAACTACGCGCAGCATCGCTGACAGAGGCTTGTGAGATCGCAACCTGCGCTGCGTGGTTTTCGGATCATCGTGAAGCTGGATTTCTGACTCAAACACCTCTGGGTGTGTAAAAGCAACGCAAGGCCTGCCCGGACCAGAGAGTGTTGACCAGATCAACGCATCGCTTTCCTGCGGAGAGAAGAAACGACGCGCTCGACCTGACGAAAGGAGAAACAACGCAAGGTCTCGCTCGTGAGTGAAATTGATGCATCGCAAGCCCTTTTTGACGCACACTCGTCCATGCGGGGTTATTTTTGATGCACCCAAGGTACATTTCCATGATAACAGTGTTAGTGTGTGTTTAAAACTACATGAAGACTCTTTTTACTTTTTAATTGATGACTTATGTATTGTGGATTATTGTCGTTTTGGTCTTGTTTTGTTTAGATAAATATTCTCTATTTTTCTAAACCTGTGTTGTGTCATTTTGTAGTGTTTTCATTAAGTTGCTGTGTGTGTTGGTACAAATACGTTACACCTAGCACTCTGAAGTTAAGCCCACTGCTCGTGCCAAGCTACCAAGAGGGTAAGGAGGGGTTAGCTGAGGGTGATTCTCTTTTACCCTGACTAGAGTGATGGTCCTTGCTTGGACAGGGGGTAACCTGACTGCCAATTAAAGACTCCATTTCTAACAGTCACCATCCAGCTTTGGTTTCTGATCATTTTACAGCTCATCAGTTCTAGCATTGGATGCAACACTCATGACTCACTCACACAAAACACTTCACCACTACACAGGACCAACAAAATCACACTTACTGGATACATCTGGGTCCTCAAATCTTGCCACTTCACCTATGGTGTAGGGGGCAGGTCCACCTGAAAGATATGGATGGAAAACCACGGTTAGTATCATATCACTGTCACTACTAGTGGACAACATATGGCAGTATGTACTATTTCAGAGGAGTGAAGTAATTATCCAGGTTGTGGACAGTGCAAGAGACACACCACTGCAAACTCACAATGAGACTGACACCCAGGTGAGTGAGGGCCATCCTTCTGCACTCCTACACTGCACCTGAGACGCATGTAGTGCTACACCCTGCAACAACCATTTGTGGGCAATCTGTAGAAGATGGAACTCCATGGAGTGAGGGGGAGTTGGGTGACAGATAAATGGCACTACCATTGTGCTCTGCAAGACAACCAACTCAGGTATACTGGCTTGTCCTGCAAGGCACACAGAGGCACTACGCAGAGAACAAGTGGCTAAGTTTGTAGACTGCAATTTTCATGCATTGAGTAATCCATGACTGATGTGTCACGGTTGGGTGATGGCCTGAAATGCCCCATTGCCAGTGCCCCCTAAGGCGGATATGCCCCCTTTGTAAACATAATGGCAGGTATGATATAAGTGAAAATCTGACAATTTTGCGCCATACTTTGTTATCACAATCCAATTACATATGGTAAGCTGGCGGTGTCTTGGCTTATCATACATGACACAATGCTGGGGCACAGATGTTGCCATGGCCCTTGAAATGTGTGACTTAGTGATGGATGTGCATGACTCACCTAACATCTGACTTGAATTGGTAAAATGGTAGGATATGTGAAGCCCATGTCTATACAGGCGTGGTGACACCTCATTCAGGTTGAATGCAACCTGTCCTCAAGCATTGCATGCAGCATGCCAACACATCTGCTACTGTCATTCAAGTTCGGTGAACAGTAATTAGTTTGCCAATGAGGGACTCACCAACAGGGCCACCAATCACCACACCAAGATGATACAGAGGATCCTGCTCCCTGGCCACCAGATCAGCCCAGCGATGCTTGAGCTGGTGGTTGTTGCGACTGCTGTGGTACCCCCGCCTCAGCTGGTGGAGCACCTTGCCCCACCGCAGCCGCCTCGCCTCTGTACGGTAGCCCTGGATCACATGGCCACCCATCTCCAGCATCAATGGGAGGTAGTGGGCTCCCAGCCACACAAAGCCTCCCAGCTCCTCCTCCCCATTCTGGTCTGCCTCCCCCTGACAGACATTGCACTGGGGTACAGCTTGAAAATTAGAATGTTATTGTAATAAACATTAAATAAGGAAAGGAAACTTAACAGCCAAGAAATAGCTAACCCAACTAACCCACCTATACGACTACCCCAGACAGACACCCCACAGCACAGGTACAAAGTAAAATACACTTGACACACAAATTCACAGACACTGGGACAAATGACAATCAAAAACAACATAAAACACAACAGGAAGGACACCACAAGATACAAAAGAAGAGCAAGAAGACACCACCAACTCCAAGACACAACTACACAGTCAAAAGAAGGCACAGACTGTAAAGAGAAAGTGAAAGTACACCCACTGTACCATGCCTGTAAACAGGATATCCTGTTACATCACTTCCTGTGCCCTTGCGTCACATTTTCTGTTATGTGGGAATTTTTTTGACACATCTGATACTTGCGTGAATTTTTTCAGACGTATTAGTTATGTGTGTCTTTTTATGATGATGCTTTACCTATATGCGTATATTTTACAGTAAATCAGCATTGATATGCGTGCAAAAATGAAAATCACGCTAAGGGCCCATGGGCCATGTACTTTGCACTTGCGTATATTTTTGACGCATTTTCATTTTTTTTTTTACTCAATTACTGATTGCGTGATTTTGTCATTTGTTAATGGATGCACCCTGTGTCAACACTGTAACTGTATGGGCAGGGCTGCAGTTTGGCATTTTGTGTATGGCCACATGTGTTAGTCCATTCAGCAATGTGATTTGTGTGTGATTGGTCTGTTACACCAATGTGTGTGTTACAGAATGAACAGCATGCAAATATGTACACGTCATGCATTTGAATGTATGTGTGACAACAGTGTATCCACATATGTATGACAGTCAGTACTGAGCGAGAGTCACGGTATGTGATTGTGAAATGTGTTCACTTATGTGCTGTGTGTTGTTGTCTTACAGAGGACCACATTTCAGACAACATGCATAGCTCAGGCATTGTTGATGATGGCTGATGAATGCAATCTGGCAAGTGTTACCCAACATATGTCTCCATGTGTTGCTCTTGAGTATATGGATGACATGTGTGTACTACACATATGTTGGACATGTGTACATATTTGTTACATAATGTGATTAACACACTCTGCCTACATTCCAAGCGTATGATGTATTGAACACCATAGACAGTTGAAACTCCTGCCATTTTCCATTGCAATCAAAATTATTTTGTGGTGGACCTACAGCCCTAGCTGCATTTGTTCTTATACAGTCTGATGTACATCCCACAGACGTGTCTGTCCAAAGTGTGAGGTCATGTGTACCCTGTGACAGGACTGGGTCCCATGGCAGTGGCAGGAGTGATTTTCAAGGATGTACTGCGCAGGATCAATTTCTCCCATTGCTTGTCATACCTGGCCTAATCATGTTCAGCATTAACACAAATGATGTGCCCCCCTTGTCACACATGCTCCATGTAGCCATTGCAACTCTCACACTGAGTTGTGTTAGTGCCCTGTTCAAACATTACAGTCTCACCATATTTTCACATCCACTGCCTCATGTGTGGCCCCCTGTTTACCTCTTTCCCGTGATGTGCCTCTCAAGTTGTGGGTGTGTTACGTACATGTGAGTGTATGTATTAGTGTTGTACACTGATTGTGCTGTACTGCAGCATGGTCAATATTTGTCAACACCTGCACATGTGTGTTACCCTGGCCATATGTTACTGTAGTGGTGTATGTCTTGTGTGTCCGACAAGGTTGGTGTGTTGTGTGTACATTACTAGTTTTGCTGACTTACCCACAAGTAGGCCATTTACAAATTGTCCTTCCTGGAATTGTGTGTTGATCCTGCTGTGCCGGAACATGTAGGCGTCATGGACACTCCCAGGATACTTGGCCAAAATGTTTATGAATAATCCACGGTGGTCCACTATGCCCTGCACATGAATGGAATGAGTGTGCTTGCAACTCCAGTATAAATGCTCTGTTGCTGCAGGTGGTACGAGCCGGACATGGGTGCAGTCAAATGCACCTAGCACATGCGGAAAGCCATGGATTTGGTAGAACCCATGTTTGTTCTCTTGCTGCTTTTGATGGGTATTGGGGAAGCTGATGTGGCGGGGTGTCAGAGCGATGATGGCTTCTCACACCTTTGCAAGGAATGCAGAGAACGACGGCTGTGAGACACCAGCAAGCAGGGCACCCGTTGTTTGGAACGAGCCACTTGGCAGCATGTGCAGGACAGCGAGCAGCTTTGTCATAGGTGGTAAGTTGTGTGGGGTCTGCAGGCTGGCTGGAATTTGTGGCTCAATGTGGTGCAGCAGGTGTAGTATGGCTTGCCGGTTGAGTCTGTAGGTCCTAATAATGTCCAGGTCCCTGAGGCCAAGGAGGGTTGTCCTGGTACTGAAGAGCCTCTCCTGCCTTCTGCGTTGCCTTTGTAGGCCGCGTTGTCGTGGTGGTGTGTGCAGGAGTTGTTGCTGTCCTCTGCGCCGTCTCGCAAGCTGTATGAGTATCACCACCATCTTCTCCTGTGGGTTGTAATGTTGCTTCTGTGTGTTCTCCTTTAGTAGTGGTGTGTTTGCCTCATTTTAACGCTTGCCCTGACCCAGGCATTAAGGCCCATATTTATACTTTTTGACGCTAAACTGCGCTAACGCAGTTTAGCGTCAAAAAGTTTTGCGCCGTCTAACGCCATTCTGAAGCGCCATGCGGGCGCCGTATTTATGGAATGGCGTTAGACGGCGCAATCAGACCGGCGCTGCCTGGTTTGCGTGGGAAAAAACCACGTAGACCAGACAGCGCCGGCGTAGGGGGAAAATGGCGCATGGGCGTCTTAAAATGGGGCAAGTCAGGTTACGTCGAAAAAATCGTCTTAACCCGACTTGCGCCATTTATTTTCGACGCCCATCCCCCATCAACATGACTCCTATCATTGTAAAGATAGGAGTCATGCCCCCTTGCCCAATGGCCATGCCCAGGGGACTTCTGTCCCCTGGGCATGGTCATTGGGCATAGTGGCATGTAGGGGGGCACAAATAAGGCCCCCCTATGCCACCAAAAAAAAATATAAAAAATAAAAATTTATACTTACCTGAACTTACCTGAATGTCCCTGGGGTGGGTCCCTCCATCCTTGGGGGTCCTCCTGGGGTGGGCAAGGGTGGCAGGGGAGGTCCCTGGGGGCATGGGAGGGCACCTGTGGGCTCATTTTGAGCCCACAGGCCCCTTAACGCCTGCCCTGAGCAGGCGTTAAAAAGTGGCGCAAATGCGCCGTTTTTAGCCACGCCAACTCCCGGGCGTCTCTTTTGCCCGGGAGTATAAATACCACGTAAAGGCCTGGGAGTCATTTTTTAGACGGGAACGCCTCCCTTGCATATCATTAACGCAAGGAAGGGGTTCACGCTAAAAAATGACGCACATTCCGGGAACTTTGGCGCTATTCGCCTCTAACGCCATAGTATAAATATGGCGTTAGTTGGCGTTAGTTTTGCGTCGAAATTGCGTCAAAAAAAACGACGCAATTTCGGCGCAAACGGAGTATAAATATGGCCCTAAATTTTGACGCAAATCGGAGTTAACGTTGTTTTTTAGGTCCGCCTCCCACCCGTGTGTCATTTTTGCCTGGGTGGTTAAATACGGCGCTAGGGTGTTTGAGTCATTTTTTGGACGGGAACGCCTACCTTGCATCTCTTTGACGCAAGGTGGTTTCACGCATCCGAAAAATGACGTTAACACAAAAAAATTTATGCTAGACAGGTTTAGCATCAAAATATAAATATGGGGTTGGGTTTGCGCTGGATTAGAGGAAAAAAATGACGCTATTTCAGCATAAAGCAAGTATAAATATGCCCCTTGGTGCCGTGCACACTGACTTTACAGCACAGGACAAGCTCCTGGGGATAAAACTCAGCGCAAGCGGCTCGACGAACCACAACTCCCCTGCTTGTGGAACTCTGCAGAATTTCCCTGTTTTTGGATCACTCCGCTGAACTCCATAGAGTGAAACTCCACGTGTTCCGCCCACCTCTACAAAGTACATGAAGTGCAGGTTAGGATGATGGTTATTTTGTTCTCAAAATTAACAATAATTTCAGAAGAATTATTCAATAGATAGGTTGCAATAATATACACGTTGAGATGCATGGGCATAAGAACTGGTGGTTAAGGTAGTCAACCTACCCAAATGAGACTCTAATTTGAAGCTTCTGTGGTGTTTGAGGACAGAAGTATTGCAGTGTATATGGCTCCATACTGGGCTATGAGATCATTGGGTAGCCTCAGTGATATTGTTATATCCCAATGCATATTCATTGCTACAGGTGATACAAGTAGAAGTTACTTTTGTGGAGTTTGAAAAGATGTTTCCAAAAGTGTTCAAGAAGAGGTCAGGGTTTCGTGTGACTTATGATCTCAAAATAAAGTTGAGAGATGATGGTAGGCTGGTGATATCTAAAATTAGGAGGTTAACTATATCTGTAAACAGTTGGTTAAAATTCAGTTGAAGAGGGTGTTTGATTTGAGGGGTTTCACACGAGTGGAGGCCTTAAAGTGGTTAGCTTTTATACTTGTGCTGTCTTTGACTTGATATTGGAGCACTGAAAAAGAGGTGGTTGTCAATAAACTTCTATTACTCAACATCAATGACATAATTATAATGCGGACTGTTTACACTACATTAGATCTGGTGTCTGCATACCTCCGGGCAGTATTACAAGAGGCATTTCAAGACTTGGCAGCCTTTATTAAGCCTTTGGTGTGCTTATTCAAGTCTTCAAATGCCATTTTGCCTTGTGTAGGCAGTTTCAGTCTGTCAAAGAGTGATGTTGTTGTTGAGAAATATGCCTGAGCTATGTTTGACTGGGATGACACACAGATCCATGGGAATTTGGAGGAGCACAATGCGTGTAAAGAGTATTTTTCAGTTCTTTGAGAAGTTTGGCTTAACACTGGGAGCCAGCAAGTGTTGCGTTGAGAAGGAAGAGATTTCTCACCTTTGGCATGACATTGGTGTATCTGGAGTTCGTCTAAAGAAATAGCATCTGAAAGCAATTAAGAAACTAGAAGTAAAGGGCCGGGTGAGGATGACCATCAACATTAGCACCTGGGGATTTTAAGTATCTGGGAATATACATTACGGAAGAATCAGGATGGATTTCTAAATCCACATCAAAAATCACTCCTCAAAATGTTTAAGGGTGATTTGGCACATTGAAGGAAGCTCCCAGTTTCTATTCTGGAGAGAGTGGTACTCTATGAAATGACTGTTCTGCTTATAACAAGTTTTAGAACACCTCATATTGGATCTTACTGTAGGATGGGAAAACTGCAGGACTGCTGTTGATATTTGTCAAAGTCATAGCATTGCCTTCCCAAATCTACATACATACTATTGGGTATCTCAATTAATCATGGAAACTGATTGGGCCTTTTGATCACAACTGGAACCAGTTGTCCTACCAGATAGAACCTATAGAGCCAACAGTGTACCCAGTGTAATTTATGCTGGTAGGACTCATTAGCCCTCAAAACTCAAAATCAGTCAGAATGTTGCAAATGGTGAATCGAGCCACTGGATGGGTGAGCAAAGTCACTCTGGAGACCCTGTTATGGGACTCCAGACTGCAGCCCAACCTGGGTAAATTGGAAGGTTTTAGACTGTTAGATCTCCTGGGAATACCTAAATTGGGGAATATCTAGGGGAATTATAACCTTTCAGGAAATCCAGCTGCAAACTGACCTGAAGAAAACCCAGAGGTTTACATATCTTTTGGGTTAAGCATGTATTACCCAAATATAAAAATCTACTTCATGAGTTCCAGGACACGTCCGCACTGGAATGGAGGCTGCTGGCTGCCTTTCTCAGTAGGCATGCTGTATCTAAAAATATACCCAATGATCATGAGCAATAGTAAAGGCCCTCTTGATGGACTGTAGGAGAAATTGGAGCATAATCTTGGAAGGGCTCAATGATACAGCCTGAACGGAAGCATGACGCAGACTTAAAAGGTGGTAATAAGGGATGAGGGTAGGTTGGTCCAGCTAAAGATACTGCATAGGGATTACTATATGAGAACCCTCCTGTGGCAAATGGGTAAAGCTAAGGATGATAGATGTCTATGGGGTGTGGTGGTGTGGCATGCTTCTTCATACTCTATTGGAATGCCATAAAATTCACCTTTTTTGGCCGGGGATTAACTGCAAGATGCGGAGTGCAATGGGTGAAAGGTCTGAGGTGCACCCTCATTTGGAGTTGTTGGGCATGTGGCAGGATTTGACCCTAACAAAATATATTCTTAGATATTCTGTCATTTGGCGATGATGGTGGCTAGACGAGATGTGGTAAGACTCCGGGGATCTGGAACCAACCTGCCCCTTGGACCATGAGCCAAACCCAGCTATCTGGTATCCCCCTAAGAAGGAGTCCCCCTGTTTCCCTCCCTGAGAATTATGCCTCAAGTTAAGGCCACAATAATGTCCTCCACCTCCTGAGTAGTGATGTGACGTTGCAGGCATATATTAACCTGGGAATTCATCCTATGGGTGGACTTGCTAACCATGTGAGATGTTGACAAACATGAGGCCAGACTTCAAAGATGTTTTCCAAGGTCACAAGGGACGGTGGCCATCTTTGTTATTACCTAGAATAAAACCCCGGCCCGGCGCACGTGCCAGTAGCTTGGCTTTTCTACTGTATGCACCAGAAGGAGGTGTCTCACCATTGATTGAACTTACCTTGCTGTCATCCTTGCTAAACTACTGGAGAGTGGTCCCATGCTCGAACCTTCCCTGCTGTTGGCGCCTGCAACCTGTGGAAAAAGAATACAATATGACAAGGTTAGTGGTTGGAATTATCCCAATTATAGAATCAAGTTTATGAACAAAGTTATGTGAAATGCACATGAGCGAACATTTTTTAAATGCTGCCCGAACATGCTAAAAAAAATCTGTAAAAAGAATCTTTAAACAGAAATATTGTTTTTTAGTGAGAAATACCAATATCAAGAACTAGTGTAGAGAACATTGTAAGTGTCTATGCAAACACAGTGAAATAGAGGTTTGGGGGGCAGCCAACCGGACATGTATGCCCCCTCCCAAGGCTTTATGGGCATGTTGGTTCAGTCCAGAGCATTGATGGTGGGAACTGGGCTATTTTATAAGGGTCGCGGGGGGCACACATAAAGGAGGAGGAGTTGGGCTACTAGCCACCATTCTGTGATTAGGTGTATATAGTGGCTTGAGGCCGTTTAGTCAGGGTTGGATTTGGAGACCTGTTTCTGTAGTAGGTTACTGAAAAAGAAAACATGAAGGATCCATGGGTTGTTGACGTGCTACGCCTTCAAAATTCATGGTTGGATGTGTGGGAATGCCCATTCTCTACCAAAGGAACGCCTCCTCTACACACGGTAATGCAAGTCATCGCTGTCCTCTGTGTTTTTTTACTTTATTCTTACAAAGCCATGCACGTCGGACTTTGTGTGACTTTGTAAGTCTTGTAGTGAGCCACCCAGCCAATAAATTGTGACCAGGACACCCGGATGTAAGGCACACAGCGCTCATGGGCGCCTCTGGGGAATTAGCAATTTCACGCAATCCTAAATTTAGAAAACTTTGAGGGGCATATTTATACTCCGTTTGCGCCGAATTTGCGTCGTTTTTTTCGACGCAAAACTAACTCCATATTTATACTTTGGCGTTAGACGCGTCTAGCGCCAAAGTTCATGGAGTTAGCGTCATTTTTTTGCGTGAACACCTTCCTTGCGTTAATGATATGCAAGGTAGGCGTTCCCGTCTTAAAAAATGACTCCGATGCATATGCGTGGGATTTATACTCCCGGGCAAAAATCACGCCCGGGAGTGGGCGGGTCTAAAAAACCCACATTAGCGCCGGATTTTAACGCCTGGGTCAGGGCAGGCGTTAAGGGACCTGTGGGCTCAGAATGAGCCCAGAGGTGCCCCCCCATGCCCCCAGGGACACCCCCTGTCACCCATGCCCACCCCAGGAGGACACCCAAGGCAGGAGGGACCCATCCCAGGGACATTAAGTATTTTTTTTAAAAAAAATTGTGGCATAGGGGGGCCTGATTTGTGCCCCCCTACACGCCACTATGCCCAATGACCATGCCCAGGGGACAGAAGTCCCCTGGGCATGGCCATTGGGCAAGGGGGCATGACTCCTGTCTTTGCTAAGACAGGAGTCATTTCAATGGGGGTTGGGAGTGAAAAAAAAATGGCGCAAATCAGGTTGAGGCGATTTTTTTGCCTCAGCCTGACTTGCACCATTTGTGGACGCCCATACGCCATTTTCCCCCTACGCCGGCGCTGCCTGGTGTACGTGTTTTTTTTTAACGCACACCAGAGAGCGCCGGCGGCTAACGCCGGCTAACGTCATTCAATAAATACGGCGCCCGCATGGCGCTTCAGAATGCCGTTAGCCGGCGCGAATTTTTTTGACGCAAAACTGCGTTGGCGCAGTTTTGCGTCAAAAAGTATAAATATGGGCCTGAGAATCTTAAATTGCAGGAAATCCATGGGTGGGTGCACAGGGATACCTATGCTCCACCGATAGAACGCCTTCCAGAATTAAATGTGACGCAGTAAAACTCAAGGTGCTGCATTGAGTTATTTTCCTTTACAAAGCCGCAAATTTCCCTTTGCGTAGCAATGTGAATTTCTATTAGTATTTTGCATCGTGCTGTGCCACAAAAGTGATGCAACCAGGACACAAAGGGGCATATTTATACTCTGCACCGAATTAGCATCATTTTGTTTACTTTAATTTGGTGCAAAACTAACTCCATATTTAAACTTTGGTGCTAGACCCGTCTAGCACCAAATTTATGGAGTTAAAGTCATTTTGTGGACGTAGAAACCTACCTTGCATTAATGAGATGCAAGATAGGCATTCCCGTGCCAAAAACGACTCTATGGCCTTAACGCCTTATTTATACTCCTGTTGAAAAATGGTGCACGGCAGGGAGGAGGGGTCAAAAAATGGCGCAAAGCTTGCTTTGCCCCATTTTTTAACTCCTGGGTCAGGGCAAGCATTTGGGGACATGTGGGCCTATTTCCATGCTGGAACACCATGGAATAAGCCCACAGTTGCCCTCCCCAGGCCCCAGGGACACCCCCACCCACACCAGAGGGACTGCGGACGATGGGGGACCCCATCCCAGGTAAATACAGGTAAGTACAGGTAGGTTTTTAGGTCCATATTTATACTTTTTGACACAAACCAGCGGCGGCGCTGCTTTGCGTAAAAAAATGCACCACCGGCTAACGCTATTCCTACGCGCCAAGCGGGCGCCTTATTTAAGGATTTACATTAGCCGGCGCTGCGGGCTGGTCAGAGTAAAAAAAAAAGACTCAAACCAGGCAGCGCCAGCGTAGGGGAAAATGGGGGTTGTGCGTCAAAAAATGGTGCAAGTTAGGTTTGAGTCAAAAATCATGGCTCAAGCCGGACTTGCGCCATTTTTTGACACACAACCCCCATTGAAATGACTCTTGTCTTAGGAAAAACAGGAGTCATGCCCCCTTGCCCAGTGGCCATGCCCAGGGGACTTCTGTCCCCTGGGCATGGTCATTGGGCACAGTGGCATGTAGGGGGGCCCAAATTAGGCCCCCCATGCCACTTAAAAAAATAAAAAAATGATACTTACCTCAACTTACCTGTACTTACCTGGGATGGGTCCCCCCATCCATGGGTGTCCTCCTGGGGTGGGCAAGGGTGGCCGAGGGTGTCCCTGGGAGCATGAAGGGCACCACTGGACTGCTTCCATGGTCTGAGACCATGGAAGTGAGCCCACAGGTCCCTTAACGCCTGCCTTCACCCAGGCGTTAAAAAACGGCACACATCAGGCTGTGCGCCTTTTTTAAGGCCCGCCACCTCCTGTGCGTCAAAATGACACAGGTTATAAATAAGGCGCACTGGCCTTAAAGTCATTCTTTGGACGGGAACGCCTACCTTGCAAGTCATTAACACAAGGCGGTTTCCCGCATCCAAAAAATGATGTAATCTGAGGTTTTTTTACGTCTGTGGGGTCGGGCGTTATAGTTTAAATATGGTGCAAGGTTTACGCTGAATGTGCATCAAAATTTTGGATACACATTTGGTGCAAACAGAGTATAAATATGCCCCTTAATTTTATTTTTTAAAGTGCCACAGGGGGCCCTGAAATGGGCCCCCATAAATGGCACAGTGTGCAATGGCCATGCCCAGTAGACCCTTGTCCCCTGTGCTGGTCATTTGGGGGGGTTGGCATGATTCCTGCCTTTTCTAAGGCAGGAGTCATGTGGCATTGCAGGTTTAGCGCCATAAAATGAAGCTAATCTGGATAGTCTTTTTTTTTTTTTTTACTCTTATCAGCCTAGCATAATTTTTTGGTGCTTAACCCCCATCTCTCATACCGCCAACCCCACCCAGCTAGCGTCAAAATGTTTGGCACTAGCCCACCCTTTATGCCGGCAAGCGTCATTCCTTAAATATGACGCCAGGCCGGCATCTAGGAATGGCGCTAGCCGGCA
The DNA here is from genome assembly GCF_031143425.1 of Pleurodeles waltl. Lineage (NCBI taxonomy): Eukaryota > Metazoa > Chordata > Amphibia > Caudata > Salamandridae > Pleurodeles > Pleurodeles waltl. The sequence goes on along the minus strand of NC_090443.1, from coordinate 1,005,622,993 downwards.
CTATACTTTTTGGCGCTATATTTTTTGCTGCAAACCTGCACTAACTGCGGCAAAAAGTATAAATCAAGGCCAAAATGTTAGTAAATATGACTCCGAGAGTCTGCTGCCCAAATCAGATGTATTTCTGGCAACACCTGGATACCTTCATGGGTGAGGTGAGAAGAAGTGCTCTACAAATTAAATCATTGACTCAGTTCTTAGTAACGTGATTCGTAGACTGTTTATTGCAAAAAAACAAACAGTCTTCCAAAAATGACAAAATGTTGGGCCTCTCACTACCACTCAAAGTGAAATGATTGACCCAATATTGTGTTAGCATAACTAGGCCTAACAAACATTAAGAGAGAATATTATTTTCCTGATTTCTCACATAAAATGTAATCTTTGTAAAGATAGGACGGCAAACCCAAACCCCCCAATACTTCTTAAAAAACAAGCAAACATTTATGAAGAATATTGCTGATTAACAAAAGAACTTAAATGGCGAAACTCAAGTAAATGTATTGTGGGTATGCAACCATAGACCAAAGGATTGTAGGTATGATGGTACTCGTAACAAAAGGACTGTGCTTGTGACAATTGTAGCACTAATGTGGCTGTGCGTAGTGCGCATGCTCAAGAGAGACCATGGTGTGATGCAGTAAGCTCGATACTGGCTCAGATATGGCTCCTGTTCCCGCTCCAGAGTAGAGCGGATTAAAAAATTACTAGCTATTGCGTCAAGAATTTTAGATTCTACTAAGGAGATGGAGGAAAGGATTATGCTTTCTCTTACTTTACTGACAAAAACAGCAGCCAATAAAAAACGTTAAAACTTAAAACTACTATTCCCATGATGCCAAGTCCACCAATCACAGCCCCACAATGACCATAAATAGTCTGTGTGCCAAAGTCCGTCCTCTTTCTTTGCGAATCCAACCTGACGCTGAATAGTTCGCCACCTTGAAACGAAACTCCTCGAAACCTGAGGGACCAACACTTCACTCCAACCTAGAACAGAACTGGAATCCGATTCTTGATCCGAGAAGATGACCTCTACACATTTGTGTTATTTGCTCCTGTGAATGTAAAAGAATAACTAATATCCATGTACATTGAAGGGAGGGTCAACAGTTTAATATAATTGAAATACGTACAATAAATTGATTATAAACATTGACAATATTCATCATAATGAATTGAAGGGTGGGATAATCCTCGCCTACGTGTCCTTAATAGAATCTAAAATTCTTGACGCGATAGCTAGAAAATTTTTCATTCTATGTCATGACCGGAGGCTTCGGATTATGCTAGTTTAAAGTCTATCCACCACTTCTGAAACCACGTCAACAATAGGTTTATGATAGAACACCTTGAAGGTGGAATCATTTGACCAGTCTGCTGCCGCCATAATATCTTCTAGTCTAGCTCCAGTATCAAAAGCTTTTGAAGCCATGGCTCCTCTAACAGAGTGAGCTCCAAATACAGTTATGCCAATACCTGCTTCAGCTAGTAACCATTTAACCCAACAAGCTAAGGTTGCTGCAGTGAGTGGACGAAACGGTTTTTGCAAAGAAATCAATAATTGACTTAAAACATTCTGCCTGAATCCGCGTGTGCAGTCTTCATACACTTTCAAACATTGAACAACACAGAGTTTCTTATTATGAGGAAAAGATGGATAAGAAATGCATTTCGATAGGGTTTTAGTACATCTGGTAATGGAAAAAGATACTCCCTCCGGAGTAAATACTCTACCTGACAAATCCAGAGCTTTAACATCCGACACCCTTCTGCATGACAGTACGCATAGTAACATTGTCAATTTAGCCGATAATTGCTTGCGAGATAATACCTCATTGTCTGACCAATTTCTGAGGAAACGTAAGATAATATTGACATCCCATAAGGAAGTATATTTTGGATGAGGAGGTTTAACCATACGTATACCCCTAAGTAATTTACAAATCAAAGGGTGTTCACCTACTGGTTTCCCTTGAATATGCGGGTGCCCAGCAGAAAGAGCGGAGTGACAGTTATTAATTGTCCTGTATGCTAAACCTTGGGAAGCCAATTCCGAAAGAAAATTGGCTATGATAAGAATTTCGGACCCCAGGGGATCCATACTCCTTGTTTTGCACCAACATACCCACTTCCTCAAGGCCTGCTCGTATCTTTTCTGAGTGGAAGGGGCCCAAGATAGGGATAAGAAAAACAATGCAGATTCCGAAACTCCAGGCACATGCCATCGTCGCCTGAAAGTTTCCATGCCATCAGGGACAACAACCCCTGTAGAATTAATGGGTGAAAATTGTTCAACGGATCCGTGAGAAGGTCCACAGCCAGTGGAATTCTCACCGGAAAGTTGCAAGACAGAACCATCGCAGAAGGGAATCAAGGCTGAGCACTCCAAACACAGAGTTTTCAGAATGACCTCTGAGCGTTGGCGACGAACTTGTGCCAGGATGCGAGGAATCATCACAAAAGGAGGGAAGGCATAAAGGAGCCCCTTCGGCCAAATTTGTAGAAAGGCATCTGTCCCTTTCGACTGAGGATCCGGTTAACAACTGAAAAAACAAGGAACCTGACTGTTCAATCGGGAGGCAAATAAATCCATCTGACACTTCCCCCAGCATAGCTGGAGTGCTTGGAAGATTCATGGATTGAGCCTCCAGTCGCTGCCGTCTCGAAGGAAACGAGAATTCCAGTCTGCTGTCGTGTTGACCCGGCCTGGAATGTATGCCGCTATTACTGAAATTTGCTGACTGAGGCAATAATGCCAGAATTCCTTCGCTATCTCCACTAGGAGGCGAGATCTGGTCCCCCCCAGGTGATTGATGTATCTGACCGCGGAGACATTGTCCATCCGCAGGAGACTACAACAATGAGGCCGATGAGGGGCAAGAGATCTGATTGTAAAAGCTCCTGCTAGGAGTTCTAGGCAATTGATATGGTATGTCAGTTCTCCCGGGGACCATCGCCCCCTGTCTCCGCCGGACCGCAACGAGCTCCCCAGCCCCATAGGCTGGCATCTGACTCTATGACAACATCTGGACTGGAGGGAAAAATCGCTCTGCCGTTCCAGGCGTCCATGTGAAAGAGCCACCATGACATCTCTGTCTTGGCTTCCTCTGACAGGGGAACCAACTCTGAGTATTGAAGACCCTTCTGAAGATGGAGAATCTTCAATCTCTGAAGGGCTCTGTAATGTAAAGGGCCTGGAAAAATCGCTTCAATGGACGATGCCAAGAGCCTGACCAGGCGAGCTAACGTCCTCAATGATATAGTCGGAGAGGCAAGTGCTCTCCTCAACTCTTTCTTGATCAAACTGCGTTTGTTGGCCGGAAGAATTAACCAGGTCTTTATTGAATCTACTTGAAATCCTAAGAATTCTATATTCTGAGTTGGGATTAAACAAGATTTCTCGGAATTGATTACAAATCCGAGATCCTGTAACAATTGTATTGTCCAATTTAGATGAAGAAGAACTAGTTGTTTGTCCTGAGCCATGATAAGTATGTTGTCTAGATAAATAATCAGACGCACTCCTCGCTCTCTCAAAAACTGGACCACTGGGCGCAAAAGTTTGGTGAAACACCAGGGAGCTGAGGAGAGACCAAAGAGAAGGACTTTGAACTCAAACCATTGGGAGCCTCATTGGCACTGCAGGAATCACCTGTGAGGAGCAAAAATTGGGTCTGAGAGGTAAGCGTCTTTGAGATCATTGTCTCTTAGTCTCTTAGAAGATCTCTGAGAAGGTGAATATCTTCCATTTTGAAATGACGATATATCATCCAAGAATTGAAAAACTTGAGGTTTAGGACTAACCCGGAACCCCGCCTTTGTTTTGGACTAGGAATATTGTGCTGGCGAATCCCCGAGGACGCAGGGAAGTTTGCACGATTGCCCCCTTTTTTAATAGAGAGATAATCTCTTTTTCTATGAATTCGCGATCTGCGAGGGAAAAAAGGAGAGGCATAGGAGGAGTCTTCTGAATCGGGGAGGCGTAAAACTCCAGTTGAAAACCCTTAACAGTTTGAAGAACCCAAGGATCCTGAGAGATTTGTTGCCAGGCTGGTAGAAAAAATTGTATCCTGCCCCCCAAAATGACCTCTGAAGGGGGAATAACTCTCATCTGAATTTGAGGTATCGGGTTGGAACCACCTCCACGATAACCTCTGGAGGAGCGACCACACCCTCTGTAGCTGTTGGGGTAGAAGTTTTGTTGATCTGCCGAACCACCTCGGTTACCCTGAGAGGCGTACCTGGAAGCCTGATATCTGCGGCCTGATGCTCGGCCTCTGAAGCGCCCGGCCCGGGCAAAAAGAGCGTTGTTGAAAACTTTCTTGATATTCAACTGCTGTCAAGAGCTGTAAGTGTGGCCACATATTTGCTCAAATTGGAAATAAATGTATCTCCAAAGAGCATACCATTGGCTGAAGAGCCTGCATCGTTAGTAGCCAATTCTGCCAATTTTGGATCTAAGCGAATAAGAAAGGAGCGTCTGCGCTCTGTTGACATGGCGCATTTGGCATTGCCAAGAAGACAGATAGCCCTCTGAGCCCATTGCAATACCGCTTCCGTATCTATGGGAACATCCGATTCTTTAGATTGGATGGCTAGATCCAAGATCTTAGTCAAAGGGTCGGAGACGTCCAACAGTTTGTCCTGGCAACCTCTCCAGGCCCGATCTAGCCCTTTCTTAGGGTCCTTGGCAAATTTGCGAAGGAAGGTCGCAATGCTGGGGTATAGCTCAGGTGTATCCGCTACTTTACCCAGTAGAGAGGGACGAGGGCATTCGGATCTGAGGGTGTTGCTCACCTCTTTCTCAAAACGTTTACGCAGTCTGTCTTGGACATAGTTGGCCACCTCCGGAATAGGCACCCATTCAGGGGAGCGTGGGTGAATAATATCTTCAGGCGTGAATAAGAGGTTCTTACCCGCTGGAGGAGTGGCTTCGGACATAGAATGTCGAGACTTACGTTTCTTTTTAAGTGGAAAGGAATCTGATTGAGATTCATCTGAATGTGATTTGGATGAAGAGGGGTCTTGATAACTGGATTGGGAAAAAGATGACTGTTGGAACTTTGAGGATGCCTCTTGAGGAGGAGGAAAACCCCCATTAGCGTGGTCGCGCAACACCGAGGTTGCCATTTGCGCCAAAATATCCGCTGAGGAAGAGCCTCCTGATCGCTGCAGAGGGAGTCCCACATTCTCTTTGGGATCTCCTGATTGTAAGCGAGGCTGTTGACTGTTCTCGCCCAAAAACTCTCTTTTGGCAAAATTTGTCAAAGGTTGGGTAAAAGGCTTGAGGGCTTGAATCAGAGCCCAATTCACGGAGTCTTGCACATGGTGACCAAGTGCCTCCACAAGTCTTTCCTCCATTTGATGCTCCAAAGGCATCTCCTGCAGCTCCTGATACTGCTCGTCTTCATTGGACTAGTACGCCATTATATAGATCAAAATGGTGTTGGAGGAGTTAACGGGGAGGCAAAAACCATGAGCAGGTAATCAGTGAATTCAACAAAAACAGCTAAAGCTGTATAACCGGCAGAATTTTAGAGTGGAGGGAGCCACCTGCTAATCAAAACTCAAGATCTGGTTAGACACCAAGATTGCCCCCTGAGCAGAGCTCTAATAAGTATTATTTCAGCCCCTACGGGCGAACCAAGGCCGTTTAGTTGGAATCTGGGTGCAGATCGCTCGTTTGCCAGCCTGCTCCCGCTCCACGCAGGTAATTAAGGGGGAAAAACAGAAGAAATATACAATAAAAACTAGAGGAGCCAAAGCTCCGAAATCGCATTGTAATAAACAGAAAACGGAAGTGCTGAGGCTAAGCGCGCTCGTTTTAACCATGCACAATAGCATAAACATTAAGGCCGATATTTATACTTTTTTAGCGCCGCATTTGCGCTGCTTTTTGACGCAAAAGTTGCGCAAGCTTACAAAATACAATTGTATTTTGTAAGTTTGCGCTGCTTTTGCGTCAAAAAATTACGCAAATGCGGCGCTAAGAAAGTATAAATATGGGCCCAAGCATTTAGCGCGCAACACTTAACTGGCTGCTGAGCAGCAAAGAAAGAGGACGGACTTTGGCACACAGACTATTTATGGTCATTGTGGGGCTGTGATTGATGGACTTGGCATCATGGGAATAATAGTTTTAAGTTTTAACGTTTTTTTATTGGCTGCTGTTTTTGTCAGTAAAGTAAGAGAAAGCATAATCCGAAGCCTCCGGTCCTGACATAGAATCCTGCTCCTTTGCTCTGAGCTCAGAGAGCACGTGGAGCTGCTGAGGCCAAGCTCCCGGGGCTCAGGATCCTGGTCTCTGTGGCAATGTATGGGCAATAATGTACAGAGACTGTAGTTTCACTGACAACCGACAGAGGGCCTACTGCTCCACTTTCAAAACAAAAAACGTTACTGCTCATTTCGTAATGATGCTAATATGGGGAGGTGCAGGACATGTAGTTTTGTCCAATGCGGATTCATGTTTGTGCGGAAAAAGATTCCACAAGTTAATAGGGACACAAAAGGAAAGTTTCACTGTATTCAGTCAAAATGAAGTCCTGTTAGCTTGACATGAGGGAGGCTTTAGACCTACTCTGTACATGCCAACAGGACCCATTCAGTGGGCAGACTCCTGGGGGCAAAGTTGAGAGCCCCATGCGCCCCTGGAGCATCACTGTTCGTGATGCTCTGGTGGCGCTAAGCACTGCTCCATATTTACAAGGAGGTGTAAGGGCACTTTTTTGTGGCATTAGTCCTACTTGAAAATATGGGCCCCTCCAATGCAGTTTTCTGCAGCAGAGGGGCGTGCAATGGGTGTTGTGGTGGGCATTCCATTGCAACACCCATTGCTTTTGATGCTCCCTCAGATTTCTGAGTTGTTGTAAACCTTTGGCAGCGCCAAAAACTAACACCACCATTCTGCAGCACACATAGAAGAAGCAAAATGCCATTGACGATACTTTACGTGCAGGAAGGGACAACTTCCTGCACTTAAACAATCATTCAAAATGACGCTTTGGTACTTCTATGTATGCTGCATTTTGCAGCACACATAGAAGTGGTAAATCGCCATTATAGATTGTTTATGTGCAGGAAGGGATACCTTCCCACACATAAATAATCGATCCCCGCAATGCAGACACCCTTGCATTATGGTGGAAGGATGCCTGCGTTGGCGCTAGGCAGCTTTATTCAGCGCAGGGGAAACACCGGGGTGCACCATATTCCTCTAAATACAGCGCACCCCTGTGTTTCTAAGGTTGCACAACGCGGTGCTGCTATTTTTGGTGCAGCACCGCGCTGCATCACTTTCGCATAAATCTGGGTCCAAATCTATGAGACCACTCAAAATCACTTTGCTTGGCTTTGGATGTCCTCATAGATATGTAGTAAGGCAAGCCACCTCAAGTCGGTGCATTCACTACTCTGCATCAGAGAGGCATTCCGTGGGTTTTCCCACCCAAAACTTATGGATTTTGACACATCTCCAGATTTACCAGAGTATATCGCAAGGAGAAACAACTTAATTTCTCCTAATTTTTAACTCTTTCCATTTGTCCTGTATTCTGCAGCACACACAGAAAGAGGAAAACACCTCTGTAGATTGTTTCTGTGCAGGAAGGTGCCCCATCCTAAACAAAAACAATCCTGCCGATACACAGGCACCCTTACACCAAGGACAGGAATGCACCATATTGCATTAATAAAGTGCATCCCTGCCCTCTCAATTTGGCATAGGGCAGTGCAGCAAAGTGACTTGCTGCACTGCCCTACACCAAATCCCTTTAACTGAGGGCCCTGGGCTTTAAAGCAGATAATGTCTTTAATTTAATTGTCTCCCTCATGAAATTGCCTCCCTTTCAGTGCAAGTTTATGGGGAAAGTAAATCTCAACTAATATTTTTTTTTAATCTACCTCTCTCTGTTTTTTCCAACATTGGCATATATGCTACTTGTGTGTTCAGTTTGCACATTTTTTATTCGGTGGTTTGAAATGCTTGGCTCAAACTCATCTTCCTCCCGCCTGTGCATCATAGAACTCAATTGTGACTTTCACTCTAATTGTATGAAATTCAGCTAGTTCAATGGTCATGCTCGATCTGTTGCATCTGATAAAATGTGATGTTTTCTGTTCCTGATATTCCTGGAGACGATAGATTTACAGTTCTATGCAAAACTTGAAGGCCACTTTCTTCATCTGAACTGAGGTGCTATTTATATTGTGAATGCTTTATTGTTTTCTGTGTAAGGTGTAGTAAAGCACATTCATTATATATACACAGAAGAAGACAATATTATCATATAATGCTTTTTCTACTTATCTACTTATTATGAGATGTACTTTTTTGTCACACCACAGTGAATACACAGTCTGTAAAGGTTTGTATGAACCAACCGTTTTCAAAGTGAGCCTTGGTTCATATTTATGGAATGTTGCAAGCCGGCACAAAGGTTAGGCTGGCGTAAAAAAATATGACGTTAGCCAAGTGGGGTGGCGGTAGCGGAGAAGGGGGTTTTGCACCAAAAAATGACGTTAGGCAGGTTAGAGTAAAAAAAATGACTCTAACCAGCCTAACATCATTTTCTGATGCAAAACCATCCATACCACATGACTCCTGTCTTAGAAAAGACAGAAGTCATGCCCACCACCCCAATGGCCAGCACAGGGGACCAGGGTTCCCTTGGCATGGCTATTGCAACCAGTGCCATGTAGGGGGGCCCATTTCAGGGTCCCCAGTGGCACTTAAAAAAAAGAAATACTTACCTGTGCTTACTGATACTTACCTGGGATGGGGTCCCCCATTCTCCACTGTTCCTCTGGTGTGGGTGGGGGTGTCCCTGGGGCCTGGGGAGGGCACCTGTGGGCTTATTCCATGGTGTTCCACCATGGAAATAGGCCCACAGGCCCCCTAACGCCTGCCCTGACCCAGGCATTAAATAATGGTGCAAAGCAAGCTTTGCACCATTATTTGATGCCACCCCCCCACCGTGCATGATTTTAGCACGGGGGATAAATATGGCGCAAAGACCATAGAGTCATTTTTTGCACTGGAATGCTTACCTTGCATCTCATTGACGCAAGGTAGGTTTCCACATCCAAAAAATGACTTTAACTCCATAACTTTGGCGCTAGACAGGTCTAGCTGCAAAGTATAAATATGGAGTTTGTTTTGCACCGAATTTGCGTAAAGAAAAATGATGCAAATGTGGCGCACAACAAGTATAAATATGCCCCTAGGTGACTCTATATTTGCATTTGAAGGCCTAGCAGAGATGAATTAACATGTCATGTAAAGTGTGCATGTTTGTGGACATTGTGCCTACCCCTATTGTGCAACCCATTTACCATGGCAGACGTTGTGCCTAACTGTGTTATTATAATGCTAACCTGATTCATAACAATGCTTGAGAAGAATGTAGTTTAAAGTAAAACGTGTGCAGAAAAATAAACGCATGCCAAAGTCATACTTAATATGATGCGTAGACAATGTTTGCAATTAATATTGAAAATGCTTTACATATTTCATGATGTATTATTAATGAAAAATATATTCATGAGTTTTTAAAATTGCGTGTTTTTATTAATGCTTATATTAATACGTTTATTCTTATATTAGTACAAGTAGGCCTGAAAATTCATATTTGCAGCAGTAATAAAAAGGTTGAATCATTTCTTTCCCTTTAACTTGAATTTTTCCACTATGATGTTTCACATGATTAATGAAGAGTCATATTGTATTGAGTGTGCGCTTATTCAGTAACAACCTTAAATTGTTCCAATCTTAGTACATGAGGGCTGGAAAGTAAATCCATACTATTCTTTAACTGTTCACTCTCATGTGGAAAGTGGAAAACGTCGTGAGCCATGGAAAGTTTTTGTAGTATATCAATAAATGTACAGAGTTGCTAACTACTGCCGGTGTTGCATGGAAGGGAAGATGGTTTCCCACCTACCCTGAAAAGATTTGGAAATGTTGCAAACCTAATGGGGTTCTAAATGTCATTGGACATTTGTCATTTTACAACATATGTTTCTACTCAGTGGACCAATCAAATTCCAGTGGACATTACTAGTTAGGGAGAGACTTTTGACATTTTTAGTTAGTTCCCTTCTTGCCTCACATGCTGCTAGTTCTCCTCTGGCCCCCATGCTGTCAAGCTCTTTGGATGCATCTGAAATTAAATCTCCTCTTGATGCTTATGTTGTTAAATCCTTCATGCACTTCTAATTTGCCCTTTTGAATTTAATTGTTAATTGGCCCCATACCTGTTTTTTATATGAAGCCAGTGTTCTGCATTTCCTGATGACGTTCCTGATGTACGCTGCCGGATCTTACATATTCAGGTGTGGTTTCTGATTCGCTCGCTGTATGTTGGGAGAGGCATAAAATTGCAGTGCTAATTTTTCCTTTTGCCTACATTTCGTTTGGTTGAGCATGCTGACGCCAGTTTCTTTTTACTTTAGTAGTTAGCCTAATCTAACCAGAGTTAGATGATTTTCCTAATTATTTTTGTCTTCCTTTTTATATTTGCTTTTGCCCACATGTTAGTCCATTCCCACACATGCTTCTCCTAGTTTCTGGTAGCAGCAGGGAGTGACCATTCTTTTAATGCTGATTAATTGATCTTTATGATAAGAACCATCCTCCTAATGTTGATTCGTTAAACACTTTGGCCCGTATTTATACTCCGTTTGCGCCGAATTAGCGTCGTTTTTTTCGACGCAAATTCGGCGCAAAACTAACGCCATATTTATACTTTGGCGTTAGACGCGTCTAGCGGCAAAGTATGGGCAAATAGCGTCATTTTTTTGCGTGAACGCCTTCCTTGCGTTAATGAGATGCAAGGAAGGCGTTCCCGTCTAAAACAATGACGGCGACGCAAATGCGTCGTATTTATACTCCCGAGCAAAAATCACGCCCGGGAGGTGGCGGGTCAAAAAACCCCGCATTTGCGCCACTATTTAACGCCTGGGTCAGGGTAGGCGTTAAGGGGCCTGTGGGCTCAAAATGAGCCCACAGGTGCCCTCCCCTGCCCCCAGGGACCCCCCCTGCCACCCCTTCCCACCCCAGGAGGACACCCAAGGATGGAGGGACCCACCCCAGTGACATTCAGGTAAGTTCAGGTAAGTATAATTTTTTATATTTTTTAATTTTTTTTGGGTGGCATAGGGGGGCCTTATTTGTGCCCCCCTACATGCCACTATGCCCAATGACCATGCCCAGGGGACATAAGTCCCCTGGGCATGGCCATTGGGCAAGGGGGCATGACTCCTGTCTTTACTAAGACAGGAGTCATTTAAATGGCGTCTGGGCGTCGAAAATAATGGCGCAAATCGGGTTGAGGCGATTTTTTTGCCTCAACCTGACTTGCCCCATTTTAAGACGCCCTAACGCCATTTTCCCCCTACGCCGGCGCTGCCTGGTCTACGTGGTTTTTTTCCACGCACACCAGGCAGCGCCGGTCTGCTAGCGCCGGCTAACGCCATTCCATAAATACGGCGCCCGCATGGCGCTTCAGAATGGCGTTAGACGGCGCTAAATTTTTTGACACTAAACTGCGTTAGCGCAGTTTAGCGTCAAAAAGTATAAATATGGGCCTTGATGCATTGATTATTGTTAATGAACCATCCGTTTAAATTGAAATGTTAGGTGAGATAAACATCCTCATAAGATTTATATCTTTGAATTTGAAATTTGATTAATTAACTGATGCCACCATCAACTGACTTGAAAACTGTTTCTGTTGCCCAAATATTATCATTGCTTGCTTGTGCAATTTTGCTGGAATGTTTAATGGTTTTGATGCTGAGTAGATTATACTTGTTTCACAGATTTGGTCAGCCTATGGTTTTCATTTATTTGTATAATCTAGTTTTGGCGCACTATTACCATGACGCTGGCATTGTGGTTGTAATAAAGCTTTGAAACTTTTCATTGACTGAAGTTTTGTTTCCATGGCCAAATTCGTTATGGTGTTTAAATTGACTTTGTATTGACTGAGATTTGATTCAAGGTGTTGGGTTTTATCACACTCTTCACTGGGTTCAAAGATCCCATCAACCTCGGATGCTGGTATTTTTTAAATCTCGACCTGTAGGATAAAAAATGCGCTTGCACAGGTTGAAGCAGTTTCTGAAGCGATGATTAGGTGAGTATAAATAAGAAAAGTATTTATTTTGTCTTACACTGCAGTGTGTTAATTAGGGCCTGATTTATACTTTTAGCGCCGCATTTGCGTAATTTTTTAATGCAAAAGCGACGCAAACTTACAAAATATAATTTAATTTTGTTAGTTTGCACTACTGTTGCGTTAGAAAATGCCACAAATGCAGCGCTAAAAAAGTATAAATCAGGCCCTTATTGTCTTGCACATGTTTGAATGGTGGTACTTTATGTTAATGTTTTTTGTTTTATGTGCCACAAACGCATGGCCCATCAAGGGCACAGAAGTTGAAATTCATATTGGATTCTAAGGCCCATATTTATACTTTTTGACGCTAAACTGCGCTAACGCAGTTTAGCGTCAAAAAATTTAGCGCCGTCTAACGCCATTCTGAAGCGCCATGCGGGCGCCGTATTTATGGAATGGCGTTAGCCGGCGCTAGCAGACCGGCGCTGCCTGGTGTGCGTGGAAAAAAACCACGTAGACCAGGCAGCGCCGGCGTAGGGGGAAAATGGCGTTAGGGCGTCTTAAAATGGGGCAAGTCAGGTTGAGGCAAAAAAATCGCCTCAACCCGATTTGCGCCATTTTTTCGACGCCCAGACGCCATTCAAATGACTCCTGTCTTAGTAAAGACAGGAGTCATGCCCCCTTGCCCAATGGCCATGCCCAGGGGACTTATGTCCCCTGGGCATGGTCATTGGGCATAGTGGCATGTAGGGGGGCACAAATAAGGCCCCCCTATGCCACACAAAAAAAATTAAAAAATATAAAAAATTATGGCCCATATTCATACTTTTTGACGCTAAACTGCGCTAACGCAGTTTAGCGTCAAAAAATTTAGCGCCGTCTAATGCCATTCTGAAGCGCCATGCGGGCGCCGTATTTATGGAATGGCGTTAGCCGGCGCTAGCAGACCGGCGCTGCCTGGTGTGCGTGGAAAAAAACCACGTAGACCAGGCAGCGCCGGCGTAGGGGGAAAATGGCGTTAGGGCGTCTTAAAATGGGGCAAGTCAGGTTGAGGCAAAAAAATCGCCTCAACCCGATTTGCGCCATTTTTTTCGACGCCCAGACGCCATTTAAATGACTCCTGTCTTAGTAAAGACAGGAGTCATGCCCCCTTGCCCAATGGCCATGCCCAGGGGACTTATGTCCCCTGGGCATGGCCATTGGGCATAGTGGCATGTAGGGGGGCACAAATAAGGCCCCCCTATGCCACCAAAAAAAATTAAAAAATATAGAAAATTATACTTAGCTGAACTTACCTGAATGTCCCTGGGGTGGGTCCCTCCATCCTTGGGTGTCCTCCTGGGGTGGGCAGGGGTGGCAGGGGGGGTCCCTGGGGGCAGGGGAGGGCACCTGTGGGCTCATTTTGAGCCCACAGGCCCCTTAACGCCTACCCTGACCCAGGCGTTAAATAGTGGCGCAAATGCGGGGTTTTTTGACCCGCCAACTCCCGGGCGTGATTTTTGCCCGGGAGTATAAATACGACGCATTTGCGTCGCCGTCATTTTTTTAGACGGGAACGCCTTCCTTGCATCTCATTAACGCAAGGAAGGCGTTCACGCAAAAAAATGACGCTATTTGCCCATACTTTGGCGCTAGACGCGTCTAACGCCAAAGTATAAATATGGCTTTAGTTTTGCGCCGAATTTGCGTCGAAAAAAACGACGCTAATTCGGCGCAAACGGAGTATAAATACGGGCCTATACTTACCTGAACTTACCTGAATGTCCCTGGGGTGGGTCCCTCCATCCTTGGGTGTCCTCCTGGGGTGGGCAGGGGTGGCAGGGGGGGTCCCTGGGGGCAGGGGAGGGCACCTGTGGGCTCATTTTGAGCCCACAAGCCCCTTAACGCCTACCCTGACCCAGGCGTTAAATAGTGGCGCAAATGCGGGGTTTTTTGACCCGCCACCTCCCGGGCGTGATTTTTGCCCGGGAGTATAAATACGACGCATTTGCGTCGCCGTCATTTTTTTAGACGGGAACGCCTTCCTTGCATCTCATTAACGCAAGGAAGGCGTTCACGCAAAAAAATGACGCTCTTTACTCATACTTTGGCGCTAGACGCGTCTAACGCCAAAGTATAAATATGGCGTTAGTTTTGCGCCGAATTTGCGTCGAAAAAAACGACGCTAATTCGGCGCAAACGGAGTATAAATATGCCCCCTGGTCCCTAGTGTATCTACTAGTGTGCTACGTTGGTGCCACCAGCAAGAGAGCCAGAAGAAATTAATATTGTTAGACTTAAAACTGACAGCGAGAAATTATTATTGGTACAATAACTTAAGAGAGTATACAGACATACAATGAAGAAGAATTAATACAACTTATACATTATTGGGGGAGATCTTGAAAGTGTATAAAGAAAGCTGGTTGAAGAAAAGGGAAAAGCAAATGAAACCATAAAAGAAAAATAAGGTAGTGTGAGTGATTCTGTGTGTGTAATGGTTGTGAATATCCACTGAGAGGTGGATATGTTCACATGTGATTGACAAAGAGTAACCATCTGACATTTATGAAGAGTTTTCTTTAGCATAGAGAAGAAACGGATATGTGTATGCAGAAGTAGAGAAAATTGTGACAAAGTTGAAGGCCATTTAGGTTGATTTGAATATGTTATTTGAGATCATTATTCTCAAAGATCTGTGGTTAGAGTGCAAGACCTTTGCAAGTTGGTCAGATGAAGAACGGGCAAGAGTTCAGCCCCACAATGGTTCACCTCATGTTGTGGTGGATAAATATAAATTGGTAATTTAAAGTTTAAAGACTACAGTGCTACCAAAAGAAATAAATTGGTCAAAACTCATGAAAGCACAGAAGCCTAAAGAATTCTTGCATGCATAATAGGAGAGATTAATGCAGATCTATAAACAGAACAGCGGAGTCGATAACCGCTCAAAAGATGCCATTAGTGGATTTGTTCATCTTTAGTGGTGGGTTTGAGCCAGATATCAGTTCCCATATTCAGCAGAGTGTGATTTGTTGGCAAGCAAAATCTTGCGATGAGATTTGAAGTATGTCAAATATTGTAGTTATTGTTATAATGCGAAAAGTTTATCGTGGCTCAAACAAAGTATTTTCAGAAAGGTGTCAGGAAAGAAAACTCTTCCCAGTTGACAGATCCTGGTTTTGTTTCTGCTGTGACTTTGGGGATGCAGAGAGTTGGTGTGCACACTAATATTTACAATTTGTGCAAGCTGGAAAAAATGTTCCTCAAGGCAAAGGTAGAGGTTTTCTCAGTGATACCAAAGTGCCTAATGAAAATATTAATACGTTGAACAAGACTATACCCTGCCATTTTTTGCAAGAAAAGTGGTCATTGGAAACAAAAAAGGAAACCTAATCCAGACAGATTGCAAAATGCGTCCATATTGCTCCTCAGAGGCAATAGAACATGAATCAGGTGGCACAGAATGGGTTAGCTGCCCCTGCCCAACTACTGGTCTCTGTGCAGAACATGCAGAATCAAATGCAGTTCAATGGAAACTTGCTTTCAGTCCCATTGGACTTGGCCCTTTTTGCAGGGACATCCCCAATCTCTATGCCTCCTTCCTCCTATTTTTTCTGACCAGTTTCTGTTGGCTTTAAGAGTCTGGGCACTTTACCACTGCTAAACAGTGCTAAAGTGCATATGCTCTCTGTATAAATTGTATTGTTGATTGGCTTTCCATGATTGGCATATCTGCTTTGCTAGTAAGTCCCTAGTAAAGTGCACCAGAGGTGCCCAGGGCCTGTAAATCAAATGCTACTGGTGGGCCTGCAACACTGGTTGTGCAACCCACATTAGTAGCCCTGTAAACATGTCTCAGACCTGCCACTGCAGTGTCTTTGAGTGTCAGTCTTAAACTGCCAATTCGACTAGGCAAGTGTACCCACTTGCAAGGCCTAAACCTTCCCTTTTTATACAT
Source organism: Pleurodeles waltl (assembly GCF_031143425.1). NCBI lineage: Eukaryota > Metazoa > Chordata > Amphibia > Caudata > Salamandridae > Pleurodeles > Pleurodeles waltl. Next base: position 1,005,606,931 of record NC_090443.1, on the reverse strand, counting down.
GTAAGGCACCCCTAAGGTAGGCCCTAGGTAGCCCCATGGGCAGGGTGCAGTGTATGTTAAAGATAGGACATGTACTTACGTGTTTTACATGTCCTGACAGTGAAATACTCCCAAATTCGGTTTTCACTGTTGCAAAGCCTATCTCTCTCATAGGTTAACATGGGGGCTGCCTTTAAATATTATTTAAGCCCTTTGGGAGCAGATAGACATGTGGAGTTTGAGGTCTCTGAACTCACAATTTGAAAATACATCTTTTAGAGAAGTTGATTTTTGGATTGTATGTTTGTAAATGCCACTTTTAGGAAGTAGGCATTTTCTTGCTTAAACCATTCTGTGACTCTCCTTGTTTGTGGATTCCCTGTCTGGGTCAGTTAGACAGTTGGGCTGTTTGCACCTCTCCTCTAGACAGCAAGACCAAGGCGGCTTGGGTGTAGCCTGCATATCCTGTTGGGGCATCTGGGGTGAGTGGAGGGGAGAAGTGGTCACTTACACCTGAAAGGGCTGTGACTGCCCTCACACAATGCAGTCTCCAACCCCCTGGTGTGTGTCTGAGGCCTGGCCTGGGAAAGGCAGGATCTTGAAAAATACAGAGACTTCTTTTCGAGGTAGGCGTACTTCAAAGGCAGAAAGGGGTGTAAGAAGAGCACCTAAAACCCCTGAAAATCAGATTACTTCTGGAACCAAGAGGAACCTCTGCCAAGGAGAAGAGTTGGAGAGCTGGAGGAGGAGTACTGCCCCTTTGCCTGTGACTGTGCTTTGCTGGGTTGGCCTGAGTAGCTGTTTCTGTCTGAGAGAGGACAAAGACTGACTTTTGTGTGACTTCCCACTGAGGAAGAATCTCCAAGGGCTTGAACTGAGCTTGCCTCCTGTTGTTGAAGTCTCAGGGACAACAAAGACTTCTCTCTGCCAGCACTTGGGCTTTCTGCTGAGAGTCCTGCCTGCAAGTGATGCCCTAACCTGTCTATGGCCCTTGAAAGGTGCAGCTGGTAGAGGAGGACAGAAATCCAAGCAAAGACCACTGTGCGGGGAAACGTTCGATGCACCACGCGCCTCACGGCTGATAAATGACGCGCCGCCGACCTCGTGGCTAAAATCAACGCTTCACTTGCATCGCGGCTGGAAGATCACCGCAACGCAGCTGGAGAAACAACGCACAACACCCGCAGCGGCTGCTGTTTATGATGCAAGCCCTCACACAGCGCAATTTCTTGACACCGTGCGACCGGATTTCAACGCAACATCGCTGGGCACGGAAAATCACTGCAAAGCCTGCCCGGACCTGAGGTGCCCATCAGGATCGACGCTTCGCTCTCCTGTGAGAAAGAAGAAACAACGTCCAGCCACCTGACTGGAGGAGGAACGACACACGTTTTTCGACACACAGTCGCCTGTGGGGCTTTATTTTGAAAATATCCAGGTACTTTTGTGAAATAACAGCATTCTCACTGTTTTCTAAGGATTAATACTCGTGTATGTTGGATTTTTGTCGTTTTTATCTTGTTTTGTTTAGATAAATATTACCTATTTTTTTCTAAACCCTTGTTGTGGCATTTTATAGTGTTTTCACTGAGTTACTGTGTGTGTTGGTACAAATACTTTACACATTGCTCCTGAAGTTAAGCCTGCCTGCTCGTGCCAAGCTACCAAGGGGATGAGCGGGGGTCAACTGAGAGGGATTCTCCTTTACACTGACTAGAGTGAGGGTCCTTGTTTGGACAGTGGGTAACCTGACTGCCAACCAGATAACCCATTTCTAACAAGTCCCAATGCAGAATAAGATGCAGAATTTCCAACACAATCCTGGTTTTCAGCAAAATCCTTCAGTGAAGATTGCAGTCCTAGAGGTAGGCCAGCGTGGCTCTTATATAAATGATTAGCTGAAAGGCCAGACAGTATAATTTATGATTGATACAAGTGCTACCTGCTTCACAGTTTAACCAATGGAGGTTCCAAACCTACTACTCTCTGGAAAAGAAGTCCAAAATGTAGGTATAAGTAACAAACAGATCACTTATAAGGTGTCAGCAAATGCCCCAGTAAAAATTGAATCAATAGAAAATGATAATTAGTTCACACTTTGTGACACAAGTCCATTTTATTTGTTGGGTCATGACCTTTAGTCCAAAATTAATTTTGTAATTTATTGTTCACCGGATGGTGTAGCAATTCTAATGGAGGGCGAAGAGTTAGATTTCAAGTTAAAATCACAAGAGTCCAGTTCAGTTCTCACAGAAGAGGGTTTGCCTTCTGGTTTAAGACACACAGTGAAAGAAAAGATATGGGATTTTAAAGTAAAACAAATTTGATTAAAAAAGCGAGAGCCAGTGCATATTTAAGTGAAAGCAAATGCAGTGTTTCCTCGTACCCCTCAGTACAAGCTTACTCGTGAAGAAGAAGAGAAATGGCACTTGCTATTGAGAAAATGATTGAGCAAGCAATTTTAAAACAATTGTTAAGAAGTGCTTTCAACTTCACGATCACATGATTTAAAAAAGCGAGCGGAAAGTGGCAATATGAAGAACCTTTAAATTATTAATAGTATTTTTGTCCCATGGTACCCAATCCTGCTGTCATTTTGTTCCAGATCCCTGCTGACGAGGAGTGGTTCACTATTAGTGATTTGTGCCAAGCATATTTCTTCATTGGTCTTCATAAGGATCAGCAGCGGCTCGCTGGGGTTACAGGGGGTGAGGCAGGGTGGCACACGCGGGGGGTGGGAGAGGGCAGGGGGGTAAAGAAATGGTAATTAAGAAAAAATTATAATAAACTTCCCCCTGCGCTGCTTCTCGCCGCACCGCTCCTCTCCTCTGTCCTGCAGGCAGGCAAAGGCTCCCAGCCTGCCCTGTGCCAATCCGGACTCATACAAAACGCCTCCGCACGCCTGATCCTCGATGCCCACCGCCACATCACTCCCCTTCTGGGAGACCTACATTGGCTCCCTGTCAACAAAAGGATAACATTCAAGCTCCTCACCCACGCACACAAGGCGCTCCACAACACCGGTCCAGCCTACCTCAACACACGACTCACCTTCTACACCCCATCCTGCCAACTCAGCTCAGCCGACCTCACCCTCGCCACCGTCCCCCGCATCCGAAGAGCGAACACCGGAGGCAGATCCTTCTCCCACCTCACCGCCAAGACCTGGAACACCCTTCCCTTGCCCCGGCGACAGACCGAAGACCTGCTGACTTTCAGGAAGCGGCTCAAAACCTGGCTATTTGAGCAGAAGCAGCACCCCCCTCAGCGCCTTGAGACCCTCTCGGGTGGTAGTGCGCTCTACAAATAGACTGATTGATTGACGCTGCTCAGAGCAGCGTCAGGATTGGCTGGGAGCCTGTGCAGGCTCTCTCCAGCCCGGCAACACAGTTGCCGGGCTGGAGACAGCCTTCTGCGCATGTATGTTTGGCCGGCCCGCTTCCAAGGGGCTGATTTAAATATTGGCGGACAAGTTACTCTGTCACAATGGTGACAGATATACTGTGCACCGAAATCTAAATCCCATTGTATACAATAGGATTTAGATTTTGGGGGACAGGATAGCCATCATCAATGTAACTAACTCGTCCGATATCTAAATTCGGCCCCAAATCTTTTGGCAAATCAAAAAAATTGCCTCAATCGGGGGATAACAATGGGGCTGAGTTTTGTCCCCCTTTTTGAATATTGGTGCATATATTGCTTCGTACCAAGTCTGGACTAATGGGCCTGCAATCGCTGATCTAACAACATTGGTGATTACCGGGCTCCAGAATTGGAGGTGCACTTTCAACAGATCAGAGGGCGTTTAATCTGGGCCTGGCACTTTATGAATAGAGCCACTTTCAATAGCTGAGATAATAATAGATACTTCGATTGATTTACTCACATCATTAGCGGCCTCAAGGTCAATATACATTTCTTCCCCCATCGCCATTAAATGGGTTGAGTCGCTGGGCTCCAAAATCTTGGAGAAATGTGCTACCCAGGTTTCTGCAGGGATAACTACATCTACCTTTGGGCTGCCATAGCTTTAAAAAAAGGGCAATTCACAACTTTGCGAAAGGTACGGGGTCCTTCAACCTACATGCGGCCTTAAGGTCTGCCCATGCCATGTTCTGGATTTCAGCTTTCCTGGCTGCAATGGCTGCTTTATAAGCTTTCCTGGTCCTGATCACTCCTAGCTTGTCATGGGATCTAAAGAGCCAAATCGGGGGGCATATTTATACTCTGTTTGCACCGAATTAGCGTCATTTTTTTTGCTCTAATTCGGTGCAAAACTAACTCCATATTTATACTTTGGCGCTAGACCCGTCTAGCGCCAAATATATGGCGTTAAAGTCATTTTTTGGAAGTGGAAACCCACCTTGCCTTAATGAGATGCAAGGTAGGTGTTCCTGTGCAAAAAATGACTCAATGGCCTTAATGTCCTATGTATACTCCTGTGCAAAAATGGTGCACAGGAGAGAGGAGGGGTCAAAAAATGGTGCAAAGTTGCTTTGCCCCATTTTTTAACGCCTGGGTCAGGGCAGGGGTTAGGGGTCCTGTGGGCCTATTTCCATGGTGGAATACCATGGAATAAGCCCACAGGTGCCCTTCCCAGGCCCCAGGGACACACCCCCCCACACACCAGAGGGACTGCAGAGGATGCACTAACGCAGTTTTGCACCAAAAAGTTTAGCACCGGCTTGCACCATTTCTGTACACCAGCCAGGCACCATATTTATTGAATGGTGCAAGCCGGAGCAAAGGGTGGACTAGCATTAATATAAAATGACGTTAGTCAGGTGGGGCTGGAGCTATGGAAGAAGGGGGTTTTGCACCAAAAAATGACGTTAGGCAGGTTAGAGTGAAAAAAAAATGACTCTAACCTGCCTAGAGTCATTTTCTGACGCAAAACCATCCATACCACATGACTCCTGTCTTAGAAAGACAGGAGTCATGCCCACCACCCTAATGGCCAGCACAGGGAACTAGGGTCCCCTAGGCATGGCCACTGCCCTCAGTGCCATGTAGAGGGCACATTTCAGGGCCCCCAATGGCACTTAAAAAAAGATACTTACCAGTACTTACCTATACTTACCTATACTTACCTGGGATGGGGTCCTCCATCCTCGCAGTCCCTCTGGTGTGGGTGGGGGTGTCCCTGGGGCCTCGGGAGGGCACCTGTGGGCTTATTCCATGGTGTTCCACCATGGAAGTAGGCCCACTGGTCCCCTAACGCCTGCCCTGACCCAGGCGTTAAAAAATGGGGCAAAGCAAGCTTTGCACCATTTATTGACCCCTCCTCCCTCCCGTGCACCATTTTTGCATGGGAGTATAAATATGGCGTTAAGGCCATAGAGTCATTTTTTGCACGGAAACGCCTACCTTGCATCTCATTAAGGCAAGGTAGGTTTCCACTTCCAAAAAATGACTTTAACTCCATAAATTTGGTGCTAGACGGTTCTAGCGCCCCAAATTAGAGTTTTAAAAAATGACGCTGTTTCGGTGCAAACAGAATATAAATATGCCCCTTAGTATTTTGCATCGTGCTGCGCCTCAAATTGGATGCAACCAGGATGCAATAGGTTAGTAAATATGGCTCTGGCAATCGGCTGTTTGAATCAGATCTATTGGCAGCGCCTGGATACCCTCAGGAGTAACAAGAAGCGCTCGTATCGTGTGAAAAACACGTTATTGCAATTACAACACTACTTTTTTAAAAATTATTACTTCGACACTACTACCAACTTTATAATAAAAATACAACCTGACTGAACAATATTTAAATAACTGATATCGATGTAATTTTTACATTTAAACGAATCTTGACTGCTAGTTGTACAGAAACTAACAGTCCTCCAAAAATTTACTATGTTAGGCGTCTCATCGTCACACGAAGTACAAATGATAAGCCCATGATTGAAGTGAACTGGATCATATCGTTTTCCTGTTTTCTCACATGAAATTTACACCCTGGAAAGGTAGGATGACAAACGCAACTATTAGAGAAAGCGGAAGTACGTCTTACACCACAATCACACACTCGTAAGGAATATAGCTCACTAACAACGAAACTTAAATGGTGAAACTCTAATAAATGCATTGTGGGTATGCGGCAAAAGACCCAAGGATTGTGGGTATGATTCTATTTCTCATAAAAGGACAGTGCGCTTTTTAACAAGGACTTGGTTGTGCGTAGCGCATGCTCAATAGAGACCGTGATGTTTACGTCTTTGCTGTAAACATAACTCTGTCTCGGATGTGGTTCCTGTTCCCGCTCCAGAGTAGAGCGGATCCTGCGCCTTTGCTCTGAGCTCAGAGAGCACGTGGATCAGCGGAGACTAAGCTCCCGGGGCCAGCATCCTGCTCTCTGTGGAAATGGAGGGGAAATATGGGCAAAGGCTGTAGTTTCACACCCACCCAAGACATGCGTCACGGGTGACGTGGCGACTGCAAATAACAAGCATTGATAAAGCCAATAGGTCTTATCTATACTAGAACTTTTGGCTTTGGCAATGTCTTTTTGCCACGTTGATCATTAGTGTGGCTGTTGTTCAGCATTGCTAAACGTTTTTGGGATGGAGTGTTGGAGTGTAAAAAAAATTCTAGCATTCGTGTTAACACGGAGGCAACGATTATGTTTCTCTTTCTCTGCTTTTATTTAACCCCTTCGCTGCCAGGCCTTTTCCCCCTCCTGTGCCAGGCCTTTTTTTGCCTATTTGGGGCAGTTCGCGCTTAGGCCCTCATAACTTTTTGTCCACATAAGCTAACCAAGCCAAATTTGCGTCCTTTTTTTCCAACATCCTAGGGTGGCTGCAGAAGAAGGCTTGTGGATTTCCCCCTGAAAATGGCATCAACAAAGGGTTTGCAGTGCTAAACTCAGCAGCTTCCTAGCTTTCAGGAACAGGCAGACTTGAATCAGAAAACCCAATTTTTCAACACAATTTTGGCATTTTACTGGGGCATACCCCATTTTTGCAATTTTTTGTGCTTTCAGCCTCCTTCCAGTCAGTGACAGGAATGGGCATGAAACCAATGCTGGATTCCAGAAACCTAACCATTTCTGAAAAGTAGACAAAATTCTGAATTCAGCAAGGGGTCATTTGTGTAGATCCTACAAGGGTTTCCTACAGAAAATAACAGCTGAAAAAGAAAAATATTGAAATTGAGGTGAACAAAACATCAATTTTTCTCTACGTTTTACTCTGTAACTTTTCCCTGCAATGTCAGATTATGGAAAGCAATATACCGTTATGTCTGCTGGACTCCTCTGGTTGCGGGGATATATAGGGCTTGTAGGTTCATCAAGAACCCGAGGAACCCAGAGCCAATAAATGAGCTGCACCCTGCAGTGCGTTTTCATTCTATACCGGGTATACAGCAATTCATTTGCTGAAATATAAAGAGTAAAAAATTGCTATCAAGAAAACCTTTGCATTTCCAAAAAGGGCACAAGATAAGGTGCTGAGGAGCAGTGGTTATTTGCACATCTCTGAATTCCGGGGTGACCATACAAGCATGTGAATTATAGGGAATTTCTCAAATAGATGTCTTTTTTACACACTCTCCTATATTTGGAAGGAAAAAATGTAGAGAAAGACAAGGGGCAATAGCACTTGTTTTGCTAATCTATGTTCCCCCAAGTCTCCCGATAAAAATGATACCTCACTTGCGTGGGTAGGCCTAGCGCCCGCGACAGGAAACGCCCCAAAGCGCAACGTGGACACATCCAAAATTTTGGGAGAAAACAGAGGTGTTTTTTGCGAAGTGCCTACCTGTAGATTTTGGCCTCTAGCTCAGCCGGCACCTAGGGAAACCTACCAAACCTGTGCATTTTTGAAAACTAGAGACCTAGGGGAATCCAAGGAGGGGTGACTTGCGGGGCTCGGACCAGGTTCTGTTACCCAGAATCCTTTGCAAACCTCAAAATTTAGCTAAAAAAACACATGTCCCTCACATTTCTGTGGCAGAAAGTTCCGGAATCTGAGAGGAGCTACAAATTTCCTTCCACCCAGCGTTCCCCCAAGTCTCCCGATAAAAATGATACCTCACTTGCGTGGGTAGGCCTAGCGCCGGCGACAGGAAACACCCCAAAGCGCAACGTGGACACATCCTAAATTTTGGAAAAAAACAGAGGTGTTTTTTGCGAAGTGCCTACCTGTAGATTTTGGCCTCTAGCTCAGCCGGCACCTAGGGAAACCTACCAAACCTGTGCATTTCTGAAAACTAGAGACCTAGGGGAATCCAAGGAGGGGTGACTTGCGGGGCTCTGACCAGGTTCTGTTACCCAGAATCCTTTGCAAACCTCAAAATTTGGCTAAAAAAACACATGTCCCTCACATTTCTGTGGCAGAAAGTTCTGGAATCTGAGAGGAGCTACAAATTTCCTTCCACCCAGCGTTCCCCCAAGTCTCCCGATAAAAATGATACCTCACTTGCGTGGGTAGGCCTAGCGCCGGCGACAGGAAACACCCCAAAGCGCAACGTGGACACATCCCAAATTTTGGAAAAAAACAGAGGTGTTTTTTGCGAAGTGCCTACCTGTAGATTTTGGCCTCTAGCTCAGCCGGCACCTAGGGAAACCTACCAAACCTGTGCATTTCTGAAAACTAGAGACCTAGGGGAATCCAAGGAGGGGTGACTTGCGGGGCTCGGACCAGGTTCTGTTACCCAGAATCCTTTGCAAACCTCAAAATGTGGCTAAAAAAACACATGTCCCTCACATTTCTGTGGCAGAAAGTTCTGGAATCTGAGAGGAGCTACAAATTTCCTTCCACCCAGCGTTCCCCCAAGTCTCCCGATAAAAATGATACCTCACTTGCGTGGGTAGGCCTAGCGCCGGCGACAGGAAACACCCCAAAGCGCAACGTGGACACATCCTAAATTTTGGAAAAAAACAGAGGTGTTTTTTGCGAAGTGCCTACCTGTAGATTTTGGCCTCTAGCTCAGCCGGTACCTAGGGAAACCTACCAAACATGTGCATTTCTGAAAACTAGAGACCTAGGGGAATCCAAGGAGGGGTGACTTGCGGGGCTCGGACCAGGTTCTGTCACCCAGAATCCTTTGCAAACCTCAAAATTTGGCAAAAAATACACATTTTACTCACATTTCTGTGGCAGAAAGTTCTGGAATCTGAGAGGAGCCACAAATTTCCTTCTACCCAGCGTTCCCCCAAGTCTCCCGATAAAAATGATACCTCACTTGTGTGGGTAGGACTAGCGCCCACGAAAGGAAAGGGCCCAAAACACAACGTGGACACATCAATTTTTTTTATAAAAAGCAGTGCCTACCTGTGGATTTTGGCCTGTAGCTCAGCCGACACCTGAGGAAACTTAGCAAACCAGTGCATTTTTGAAAACTAGAAACCCAGGGGAATCCAAGATGGGGTGACTTGCGGGGCTCTGACCAGGTTATGTTACCCAGAATCCTTTGCAAACATCAAAATTTGGCCCAAAAAAAACTTTTTCCTCTCATTCCGGTGACAGAAAGTTGTGGAATCTGAGAGGAGCCACAAATTTCCTTCCACCCTGCGTTCCCCTAAGTCTCTCGATAAAAATGGTGCCTCACTTCTGTGGGTAGGCCTAGCGCCCACAAAAGGAAATGGCCCAAAACACAACGTGGACACAACATATTTTTTCACAGAAAACAGAGGTGTTTTTTGCAAGGTGCCTACCTGTGGTGTTTGGCCTGTAGCTCAGCCGGCCCCGGGGGGGGGGGCAGAAATGCCCTAAAATAAATTTGCCCCCCCAACCCCCACCCTCCCCGGGAGCGACCCTTGCCTACGGGGTCGCTCCCCCTGCGTGACATTGGCGCCAAAAAACAAATCCCCGGTGCCTAGTGGTTTCTGCCCCCTTGGGGGCAGGTTGACCTAAACTCAGCCAATCTGCCCCCAGGGGGGGCAGAAATGGCCTAAAATAAATTGCCCTCCCCCCCAGGGAGCGACCCTTGCCTAAGGGGTCGCTCCCTTTGCGTGAAATTCACGCAAAGAAAAAACTCCCTGGTGTCTAGTGGTTTCTACCCCCCTTGGGGGCAGATTGGCCTCATCAAAATAGGCCAATCTGCCCCCAAGGGGGGCAGAAATGGCCAAAATATAATTTTCCCCCAAGGGGAGCGACCCTTGCCTAAGGGGTCGCTCCCCACCAAAAAAAAAAATATATAACACAAAAAAAAAAAAAAAAAAAGGTCCCTCGTGCCTAGAGGTTTCTGCCCCCCCTGGGGGCAGATCGGCCTAATAGTAGAAAAGGCCTTCCCGAAAATATGCCTCCCCTGGGAGCGACCCTTGCCCAAGGGGTCGCTCCCTTTTGTCAATAACAATAAAAAAAATAAAAATCCCTGGTGTCTAGTGGTTTCTACCCCCCTTGGGGGCAGATTGGCCTCATCAAAATAGGCCAATCTGCCCCCAAGGGGGGCAGAAATGGCCAACATATAATTTTCCCCCAAGGGGAGCGACCCTTGCCTAAGGGGTCGCTCCCCACCAAAAAAAAAAAAAAATGAAACAAAAAAAAAAAAATGGTCCCTGGTGCCTAGAGGTTTCTGCCCCCAGGGGGGGCAGAAAAGGCCTTCTCAAAAAAATGCCCCCCCTGGGAGCAACCCTTGCCCAAGGGGTCGCTCCCTTTTGTCACTTTCAATAAAAAACAAACAAATCCCTGGTGTCTAGTGGGGTTTCAAAAGCCGGATTGCAAGCAATCCGGCTTTTGAAACCCTCGGAGGGACTTCAAAGGGAAGGAAATACTTTTCCTTCCCTTTGAAGCCCCTCCGGGCCTCCCAGTGATTGAAAAAGAAATGCTTTTGCATTTCTTTTTCAATCGCGCTGGAAGCAGAGCTTCCAGCGCGACTAGGGAGGCCCCTGTGACACATCAGCGCGCGCGCGTGCGCTGACGTCACAGGGGAGGGGTGGGGGGGGGTCGGGGGTGTAAGGGGAAGGTCTTCCCCTTCCATCCCCGACTTGGGGGGGAGGGGGGTGCACGGGGGGCGCGCTAGCGCGCCCCCAAGTTCCCCTGTGCCTAGGACGAGATGATCTCGTCCAAGGCACAGGGAAACTGTAGCCTTGGACGAGATCATCTCGTCCAAGGCACAGAAGGGGTTAACACCAGCTAATGAAAACTTAAAACAGAAACTACATTTCCCTAAAGTCTCTGCATCACGTGATGACCATAGAGGAGAATTCCTATAAAGTGCAGCCTCACCAAGATCAACTCCTCTTTCTTTGCCCAACACTCGAGAAATTACTTGTCTTCATTTCCTAGAAAAAGAGAAAAAAACGGACCATAAAAACTGAACATCATGAAATGATTCACCACCACCGATGCAATATCAACAATAGGTTTACAGTAAAATGCTTTAAATGTAGATGGAGAAGACCAATCTGCTGCCCTTAAAATGTCTTCTAAACGTGAACCCAAAGCAAAAGATTTCGATGCCATAGCACCTCTGGAGGAATGAGCACCAAACTTTGATACATCAATGCCTGCTTCATTCAATAACCATCGCATCCATCTAGCCAGAGTGGCTGATGAAACAGGATGATAGGGTTTAACCAAAGAAATTAGTATTTGACCCCCCCGTATCAGAACTAAACTCTCCTGTACTCACGTCATAAGCTCTGAGACACTGCACCACACGCAATTTGGGATTAGCCACAAAAATGGGATAAAATACCGATTTCAGATTACATTTAGTTCTTCGACAAATGGAAAAAGTCACTCCTTCGGGAGAAAAAACTCTGCCTGCCAAGTCTAGGGCTCTAACATCTGAGACTCTCTTATAAGAGATTAAACATAACAACATCGTGAGTTTGGCCAAAAGTTGCTTACTGGACAGAAATCTATTGGACGGCCATGATTCCAAAAAACATAGAACAATGTTTACATCCCATAAAGTAGAGTTACAAGGACGAGGCGGATTAGCCAATCTGATACCCCCTCAACAGTTTACAAACAATGGGAAGCTCTCCAATAGGTTTGCCCTCAATAGGTAAATGACCCGCTGATATAGCAGATCAATAATTATTAATTGATCGAAAAGCTAGACCTGATGCAGCTAAAGAAGATAAAAAAATTCAGGATCAGACTGCAATCCGCTGAAGAAGGATTTCCACTTCGAGCACTACACCAAGTACTCCATCATTTCCAAGCAGAAGCGTATCTTTTGTGTGTACTGGAGGACCAGGAACCCGCAATGAAATCGGAAGATTCCTGCGAAAGTCCTGGGATACTCCATCTTTCCCTGAAAGACGCCACGCCACCAGGGACAACTGACCCGACAGAACCAATGGATGAGGGAGGCACAGAGGGTCCTGGAGTAGGTTCTTCCTGAAAGGAAGTATTATTGGATGATCGCAACTCAACTCCATAGCCAGCAGAAACCAGGCCTGAGACCTCCACAGAGGTGTCACTAGAACCAGATCGGCTTGTTGACGCCTTGTAGGAAGCTCGCTCTGTATATACTATTTCAAAGTAAGAAATAGTGTGCACAGAGTCCAGGGGTTCCCCTTAGAGGTAAGATAGTTGCAAAATTAGATCATTCTAATGCTCTATTTTGTGGTAGTGTAGTTGAGCAGTAGGCTTATCAGAGGGCAGTTTTAAGCATTTGTTGTACACACACAGGCAATAAATGAAGAACACACACTCAAAGACTTACTCCATGCCAATAGGTTTTTATATTGAAAAATATCTTTTCTTAGTTTATTTTAAGAACCACAGGTTCAAGATTTACAGTTAATACTTTAAATGTAAGGTACTTCACTTAGATACTTTAGGAACTTTGAATAAAAACAATATCATGTACAGTTTCTGTAAAAATGTCAATATGCCATTTTCAAAGTAGACACAGAGCAAAAATCCACAGTTCCTGGGGGAGGTAAGTAAAGGTTAGATTAGGAGGTAAGTAAAACACTTACAAGTCTCAGTCCTGGGGCATAGACAGCCCACCGTTGGGGGTTCAAGGCAACCCCAAAGTTACCACACCAGCAGCTCAGGGCCGGTCACTTGCAGAGGTCAAAGAGGTACCCAAAACACATAGGCGCCTATGGAGAACAGGGGTGCTCCGGTTCCAGTCTGCCAGCAGGTAAGTACCTGCGTCCTCGGGAGGCAGACTAGGGGGTTTGTAGAGCACTGGGGGGGACACAAGTAGGCACACAAAGCACACCCTCAGCGGCACAGGGGTGGCCGGGTGCAGTGTGCAAAGCAGGCGTTGGGTTTTGTATAGGCTTCAATGGAGGGACCCATGGGTCACTCTAGCGGTACAGGCAGGCACAGGGGGGCATCTCGTGGCAGCCACCACCTGGGCAGGGCAGAGGGTCGCCTGGGGGTCACTCCTGCGTCAAAGTTCGGTTCCTTCAGGTCCTGGGGACTGTGGGTGCAGTGTTGGTTCCAGGTGTCGGGTCCCTTGTTACAGGCAGTCGCGGTCAGGCTGAGCCTCTGGATTCTCTCTGCAGGCGTCGCTGTGGGGGCTCAGGGGGTTTGTCTCTGGTTACTCACAGACTCGCGGTCGCCGGGGAGTCCTCCCTGAGGTGTTGGTTTTCTGCAGGTCGAGCCGGGGGCGTCGGGTGCAGAGTGTAGAGTCTCACGCTTCCGGCAGGAAACGTGAAGTCCTTGGAATTTGCTTCTTTGTTGCAAAGAAGTAGCTGGTTTTGAACAGGGCCGCTGTTCACAGGAGTTTCTTGGTCCTGTAGTCCAGGGCAGTCCTCTGAGGCTTCAGAGGTCGCTGGCCCCGTCGGATGCGTCAATGGAGCAGGTTTTCGAAGTTGGAGACAAGCCGGTAGGGCTGGGGCCAAATCAGTTGTCGTCTTCCTCCTTCTCTGCAGGCTTGTAGGTCAGCAGTCCTTCTTCTTTCTTCAGGTTGCAGGAAACTGATTTCCTGGGTTCAGGGTCACCCCTAAATACTCAATTTAGCGGTGTGTTTAGGTCTGGGGGGCAGTAGCCAATGGCTACTGTCCTTGAGGGTGGCTACACCCTCCTTGTGCCTCCTCCCTGAGGGGAGGGGGACACATCCCTAATCCTATTGGGGGAATCCTCCAAAATCAAGATGGAGAATTTCTAAAGGCAGGGGTCATCTCAGCTCAGGACACCTTAGGGGCTGTCCTGACTGGTGGGTGACTCCTTCTTGTTCTCATAATCTCCTCTGGACTTGCTGCCAAAAGTGGGGCTGTGTCCAGGGGACGGGCATCTCCACTAGCTGGAGTGCCCTGGGGCATTGTAACACGAAGCCTGAGCCTTTGAGGCTCACTGCTAGGTGTTACAGTTCCTGCAGGGGGGAGGTGTGAAGCACATCCACCCAGAGCAGGCTTTGTTTCTGGCCTCAGAGAGCACAAAGGCCCTCACCCTAGGGGTCAGAAACTCGTCTCTCAGTAGCAGGCTGGCACAGTCCTGCACTGAAGGATTGGGTAAAATACAGGGGGCATCTCTAAGATGCTCTCTGTGTGCATTTTTTAATAAATCCAACACTGGCATCAGTGTAGGTTTATTATTCTGAGAAGTTTGATACCAAACTTCCCAGTATTCAGTGAAGCCATTATGGAGCTGTGGAGTTCGTTTTTGACAAACTCCCAGACCATATACTTAATATGGCCACACTGTACTTAGAATGTCTAAGAATGGACTTAGACACTCAAGGGGCATATTGCTCATGCAGCTATGCCCTCACCTGTGATATAGTGCACCCTGACTTAGGGCTGTAAGGCCTGCTAGAGGAGTGACTTACCTATGCCACAGGCAGTATTTTGTGTGCATGGCACCATGAGGGGGATGCCATGTTGACTTTGCCTTTTTCTCCCCACCAACACACACAATCTGCAATGGCAGTGTGCATATGTTAGGTGAGGGGTTCCTAGGGGTGGCACAAGACATGCTGCAGCCCTTAGAGACCTTTCCTGGTCACAGGGCCCTTGGTACCACGGGTACCTTTTAAACGGGACTTATCTGTGTGCCAGGGGTGTGCCAATTGTGGAAACAATGGTACATTTTAAGTGAAAGAACACTGGGGCTGGGGCCTGGTTAGCAGGGTCCCAGCACACTTCTCAGTCGTCAGCATCAATATCAGGCAAAAAGTGGGGGTAACTACAACAGGGAGCCATTTTCCTACACAAGCCCCCCCCCCTCCAGCCACACAGGCCAGGAGACTCAGCCAAAGCTGGGAGAGTCTTCCTAGTCAGTCAGGTGAGGAAGAGTAGGGGAAATAGGCTGGTTTGTTGCAGGGCCAACTCTGCCTTACATCCTCCTGTTCAGGTCATTCTGTCTGGGGAACGGACCCACTTACACAGTGATAGGACCTAGTCTGAATTGCCTCTTGTCTGTGTCTTTGATATCTTCACCAATTTTCTCTATTTTGGGGTTAGAGGTATCCACCTCTGCTAATCTCATATTAGCCAGGGTCACCCCTAGCTTACCCTAAGAGGTTACCCAGAGCTGGAGTAACCCCACCATGACCAACAGGGTCAGGGGGCCTAACTTGCTATTTGGCATGGGGTCAGACCACCATGCCAAGGATAGTGCAGCCATAATGGGTAACACCCGGCAGAGGCCACTGACAGTTGTCAGTGCCCAGAACCACACCTTTAGCTCTTCACCTACAAGGGAAGGAGCTAAGTTACAGGCTTCTTTGGGTTCAGGTTGCCTGTCTGCTGTGTTAGAGTGGGGGGTTGCTACATCTTGTAGTAAACACCCTTCTTCCACTCTTTCTTCTGTTAACTGAGGAGCCACCCACTCAGGTTTAACATTTGCCTGACTAGCCAGGACTTCTTGTGGGTCAGGTTGGACCTTACCAGTGCCACTTTTGGAGTTCTTCCCTACTGGAGCAGAATCTCCTTGGCCTGCTGGAACCTTGGCTAAAGGTTGTCCACCTTTCCTACTCTTTTTTCTTTTCTTTTTCTTCTGGGGCCTACCTCTTTTTTTATTTTATTTATTTATTTATGAATTTATGTGAACAACATACAACATACAAACAAAAGAACCTCTTCTGCCCAAACGGCAGTAGATCAAGGCAGTTACCGCTACATTGGATCACCTGATCTCCAGAGCACCAGCCATATCACATGTCACTAAAGGTTCTCGAGCTTCAAACAGATGGAGTCCGATAACAATACCAAATGTCCATGTACATGCAGCCTACCACCGAACAGTCTCAGCAGGACGTCGAGTCCAAGGTAAGGCCTCTAAACACATGTGGCAGAGAGGAAGAAACAAAAAACCCAAAATAAAGAAGGAAAGAAAAGGCCGGGATGATCAATCAGAACTCTCAGCAGTCATTCCATGCCACTGCAGTCCGTAGAAGCGAGTACAGCACTCAATATGTCAAGATACACACCCACAGAACAGACTCTTCAGACAGACGCAGATTCAAGATAGGATCGAAGGGGCGCCCAGATATCACGTGGCCTGGAGCCAACCGGTGTCAGCTCCCATTGCTCCTGGCAGAACGTAGCATTCCGCAGCCAATCTGAGACTTGAGGAGACCGGGCCCGGCCCCAACAAATTGCCACCCTGCGCTTAGCCAACAGCAACATCATGCCAACCAAGCGTCGCACTGTAGTCTGTACTCCGCTTACCCCACCCAGCAGCGCCATCAAGGGAGACGGAGAAATCTCCAGCCCAATCATCTCAGAAAGCACACAAAAAACCTCCCTCCAAAAGGCATACACTTCTGGACAATTCCATGGCAAGTGTATAAAGTCAGCGGCAGGGGCCCGGCATCTTACACAGGTATCATCCGCTCGCAGCCCCAAAACACATAAACTTCGAGGAGTATAATATAAACGGTGCAGAAACTTAAAGTGGACAAGGCGTAGCCTGTAGTTGGGTGACAACTCCTTCATATGCGCACAGCACGCCCTCCAAACATTGTCTGCAATGTCCTCCCCCACATCTTCCGCCTACTCCATCCTTACAGGCAGCCCTGTCCCCTTCCCCCGCTCCTGCACACAACCATACAGCTTTGTGATAAGCCTCCTTGGCGACTGCGCACTCCACAGCACCTCCAGTGCACGGCAAGTCGTCGGAGGCGCAGGCAGGCTGGGGTAACTAGCACGCAGCATAGCACATATCCGCAACACATAAAAACGGTGAAGCGCAGTGGCAGGTCTATCCCCCAGGAGCTCCCCCGGGGACATCAACCTACCATCGACAAACCAATCGTCAAGGGATATCAAATCGAAGGCCCGAAGGAAATTCCGCAGCTGCGAGTCCTGAAACATCGCCTTGTCTCCGGCAGCCGCCACATGCATAGACGGCGCAAACGGCACATTTGTCCCAGAGCGCTTCAGCAAGATCGACCAGGCCCGGACCGTAGAGGCCACTGTATCTATACCACGAGGCAGAGCCCTGGCCAGATTGCCCAACACTCGCACCGCATCACTCTCAGGAGCCAGGTGTGGCAAATAACGAATAGGTCGGATCCAATAGTACGCAAACAGGGCCTGCGCACAGTGATAATAAAGCTCCAAATCAGGGGCCGCAAGTCCTCCTAACTCAAATTTCTGGGGCCTACTTGGAGTTACTGCAGGGGTAGCACCTCCAGAATCCTTGGGAGCGGACTGGAACTGAACCAGTTACTCTCTTGGGCTCTGACTAACCTCTGGATAGTCATTTCCAAGGAGACAATCAAGGGGGAGGGCTGTACTGACTACCACCCTTCTCCAGCTAAAAGTCCCACCCACTTCTATGGGCACAAAAGCCATAGGCTTATCAGTGACCCTGTCTGGGCTAACTCTTACTCTGGCAGTCTCACCTGGGATGTAGTGGTTTGAGAGCACCAGCCTGTCATGCACAATAGTGTGACTGGCACAAGTGTCTCTCAGGGCAGTGGCTGGGATCCCATTCACCAGTAGGTGGTGGAAGTGTCTACTTCCCTCTGGAATCTCCAACTCACTTATGGGCCCTTTTTCCAGTTGAAGGCTATGAAGACCTCCTTATCTGAGGAGTCATCCCCAATGGCTACACTGGTCACCCCAGGGATTTTGCTAGGGGGTTTGTTTTGGGACAAGAAGTGTCCTTGGTGTGGTGCCCTGTCTGTCTACAATTTTGGCACCATGCTTTAGTGGCATCCCAGTTCTTACCCTGGTACCCACCTTCGCTTTGGGTTGTGTCTTGGGGCCCACCCACCTGGTCTGGTTTTTAGGGGGCTACAGAGGACTATTTTTCTTTGTTTCTAGTTTCACCCACTTTCTCCTGGGGAGGAATTGTAACCCCTTTCTTTTGGTCACCCCTAGTGGAAGTTTTGGTTACCCTAGTCTTGACCCAGTGGTCTGCCTTCTTTCCCAATTCTTGGGGAGAAATTGGACCATGGTCTACCAGATACCGATGCAACTTTTCATTTAAGCAGTTACTTAAAATGTGTTCTTTCATAAACAAATTATAAAGCCCAACATAGTCATGCATTTCATTTCCAGTTGCCCAACCATCCAGTGTTTTCACTGAGTAGTCTACAAAATCAACCCAGGTCTGGCTCGTGGATTTTTGAGCCCCCCTGAACCTAATCCTGTACTCCTCAGTGGAGAATCCAAAGCCCTCAATCAGGGTAGCCTTCATGAGGTCATAAGATTCTACATCTTTACCAGAGAGTGCGGGGAGTCTATCCCTACACTTTCCAGTGAACATTTCCAAATGGAGAGCTCCCCAGGGAGATCTGTTTATTTTTCTGGTTGCACAAGCCCTCTCAAAAGCTGTGAACCATTTGGTGATGGTTTTCTGCAGGTTGAGCCGGGTGCAGAGTGTGAAGTCTCACGCTTCCGGCGGGAAACGTGAAGTCTTTAAAGTTGTTGAAAAGTTGCAAGTTTGTTGCAGATTGTTGAGCAGAGCCGCTGCTCACGGGAGTTTCTTGGTCCTGGGGGTCAAGGCAGTCCTCTGAGGCTTCAGAGGTCGCTGGTCCCTGTCGAATGCGTAGCTGGAGCAGGTTTTTGAAGTTGGAGAAAAGCCGGTAGGGCTGGGGCCAAATCAGTTGTCGTCTTCCTCCTTCTCTGCAGGCTTGTAGGTCAGCAGTCCTTCTTCTTTCTTCAGGTTGCAGGAATCTGATTTCCTGGGTTCTGGGGTGCCCCTAAATACTGAATTTAGGGGTGTGTTTAGGTCTGGGGGGCAGTAGCCAATGGCTACTGTCCTGGAGGGTGGCTACACCCTCTTTGTGCCTCCTCCCTGAGGGGAGGGGGGCACATCTCTAATCCTATTGGGGGAATCCTCCAAAATCAAGATGGAAGATTTCTAAAGGCAGGGGTCACCTCAGGACACCTTAGGGGCTGTCCTGACTCGTGGGTGACTCCTCCTTGTTTTTCTCATTATCTCCCCTGGACTTGCCACCAAAAGTGGGGGCTGTGTCCAGCGGGCGGGCATCTCCACTAGCTGGAGTGCCCTGGGGCATTGTAACATGAAGCCTGAGCCTTTGAGGCTCACTGCTAGGTGTTACAGTTCCTGCAGGGGGGAGGTGTTAAGCACCTCCACCCAGAGCAGGCTTTTGTTTCTGTCCTCAGAGAGCACAAACGCTCTCACCCCAGGGGGTCAGAAACTTGTCTCTCAGCAGCAGGCTGGCACAGACCAGTCAGTCCTGCACTGAAGGATTGGGTAAAATACAGGGGGCATCTCTAAGATGCCCTCTGTGTGCATTTTTTTATAAATCCAACACTGGCATTAGTGTTGGTTTTGTAGTGTAGCCATTTTAAGTATAGCCCCATGCACGTTAGTTTAACATATTAGGTCGCTGTGCACTTTGCCCTGGATATATTTTATTCAGCTTCGCGTTGTTATTTTACAATAACCAGTTTTTACGGTCTTGTTTTAATTTCTTCTATCGCACTGTTTAGCTTAGCTCAGCACTGTGTTCTCAAATAATGCATTCTTGATCGCCCTGTGCTTCAGTCAAGGCTACAGTCTGGTACATTGCCGGTAAAAGTAGTAGAAGTTTAGTCTCCAGCATTTGTAGAAAATACACATCCTTACGTAGGGCCATTTTCTTAGAACATCTGCGTGTTAGTTATAAAAACACTTTCTAGTCCTAGTACACATCAAGAGGGAGATTCCAACCAATGAACCACAACTGTATGCTGAAGGCCTTTGCTCAGGTATGAGGGTTGATGTCCTCCTGGGGGTACCTGAAAGGCAGGCTTAGAGCTTAACATGATGTGCTTGAAATATAACTTAGTGAGAGAATAATATAGCGGCACTATGATAGCCTTATTCTTGTGCTTTACTCTCATCGTTACTATTTTAATATTATTGTGTTGTGTAGTTCTGGTTATTGCAGCTCACGCTTTGTTATATAAAATGCAGTTGTTTTATTAAACCAATCTTTAAAACTTATACTGCCTCTATTGTCATTTATATATGAGACCCCACTGTGTGTGAGAGAACCGGTTGTGACCTGAGTGACCACGACTTCCCTGAGATGTACTGAGATGTCATGCGCTCGGCTGCCCAATTGTCTCTACCATTTGGGAGAGATGAGGCACTGCTAGTTAGCCGGAGCAAAGCCCGGATTTGTAGTGACAAGCGTCATCTACCGTGGGTCAGACTTAGTCCCCACATCGTGGACGATCTTGTTGCTCAAAATCCAGTAGTCTCATTAAGATAATGAGAGCCTACGCGACATGGCGCCGCCAACGTTTGGTTAGGCTCTAATTTTCTGGGTCCACCGGAATATCTCAGTATCCTTATATATAATGACACCTCAGTTCCGTATACGGAGACGTCAGTGGTGCTGAGGATTTTCACCACAGCCGCATAGGTAATCCTATTTTAGCTTGTGGTTGTTCAAGCTTGAACTTTAAAAGGAAAACCCCATCTTGGTGTGCCTTCTCTGAACTCTTAGTGCTTCTGTGATGGCGAATTCCCAGGTTGTACAAATAGCTCTTAATATGAGACAACCTCTCACAACACACTTACTAGCACATGGCCTTACGGCCCAGGGAGGTCCAGTCACGTTTGTGGTGGACACCCACGCAGCCTATAGAACAGAGCTTTTCTACTCTTGGGTCACATTTCCAGCAGTTGATGGGAACACAAATACATTTCATACATATACAATAGTGAACGCGCCTGGACAATACAGGGCATACGCATACTTGGAGATACCTCTATCTTATCAAGAACATCATAATTGGCTTGATGGTGCCCTACCCCATACAGTATTACCAGTAAGGTTAGGTCCACTAAGTAATGACGGTCCTACCTGGCCTTTATTGGCCACAAATACACCACATCCTGCGGTTGCGAATTTGGCAGTAGCTGAGGTTTAACGCTTATACATTGAGTTAACAGCAACATACAGAAGATTAGTACAATTTGTGATGCAAACTTTAAATACAAACCCAGCGCGTGCTGCTACAGCACAACCACATGCAGTAACACCAGGAATAAATCCGGTGACTGTACATTCAATTATGGGTAAGGTCCCGGCCAAACGAGAGGAGACTCCGTTTTGGCTAGCATAAAAAATTAATACGCTGGAGGCAGTATTTCCCCATACGGGACCTCAGGATAAACATAGAATAACTATGTACTTGCCATTTCGGATGGTCCCTACAGTTGAACACTGTAACACATGGGGCACGGTATATGCCAAGCTCTATACAACGGCACACGGTACACCAACACTTGCCAACCTACCGGAAGTGCTTAAACAAATTCAAGATGAATACGGGGCTGCTCCGGCCCTAGATTTGGGAACGCAACTGATGGGCAATTTTGCCACAGTTTCTTCAATCATCCTAAGTAACCTTAAAAGGGAAGCAGTTGCACTCGCAGTGCGCGTGCGGCTCCGTGACGTTCCGCAACAAGATCAGGAAGGAGAGCTGCCTAAAATAATAGCGGAAACTTATTCAAGTATCGGTCAAGATAGCCTAGGGGCTAGACCACAAAAACCTCAAATTCAAGGTAAAATTAATAAAGATAAAACTAAACAGCAACCTGAGGGTACTAAGAAACGCTGGGAGAAAAAACAACAAACACCTAAAAATGAAAGGGGAGAATCTCCACGAGTGGAGACCCCACAGAATAGATATAATCTCAGGAATAGAGAGAATATAAAAACGCCTGATAGATATCAATATACAGATATACGCCAATCTCGTTCCTTTCAGGACTCATCGGAAAAGAGAAATGAGAGAGGTGGGCGATCAGAGCGGAGAACAGAGTACGTGAAACCGAGACAGGAATCACAACGCTCTTCGGAGGTTTCTGTTAAAAAGGAAGAGAAACCTGTACAACAAAAACAACAATTTAAAAAGAAAAAAGTGGCAGCTGTCTCAGTTCGACATG
Source organism: Pleurodeles waltl (assembly GCF_031143425.1). Lineage (NCBI taxonomy): Eukaryota > Metazoa > Chordata > Amphibia > Caudata > Salamandridae > Pleurodeles > Pleurodeles waltl. The sequence goes on along the minus strand of NC_090443.1, from coordinate 1,005,584,732 downwards.
CCACTCAGGAAGAGGGTTCTCTTGAAGAACAAGAACTGGGCTCTGGCACTGCTAGACAGCGCGGCAGAGGTCACAATAGTTCACCGGAATCTTCTAGAGCATCTGGAGGTGAAAGCAACTGGTAACTTTATACAAGTAGAAACAGAGGACATGCGTGTCTCCGAGCCCGATAGGGTGTATAAAGTAACACTACAACTGGAAGGAGACATTGAACGCACGATACACGCAATCTTTTGGGACCGTGTAGTCAAAGTATATGACATCTTGTTGGCCGAACAAGATTGCCCGCCTGATTTTGGCCGCACCTGCCCATATGGAGAAGAGGTTATTAAACCTTCCTTCTCGCCCCTTGTTCCAGAGGAACTTGCAGAGTCTTATTCTATAGAATGGGCTCTAGCACAAGCACCTGCGTTATATAGAAATCAGGTAGGGTGGGATAGGGACTCTCCATACCATGTCATTCCCATTAAAAGTGAACCTCAGCCACAACCGCAGTATCCCATAAAGCATGAAGCAAGGGCACCGGTGAGAGAGATACTCACGCAATTAGAATACCAGGGTGTGATTGAACACTGTGTCTCACTGATGAATAACCCTTTATTCCCTGTAGCTAAGCCGGACCATTTATACAGAATAGTCTTAGACTACAGACATTTAAACGGACATACACGTACATATGCTATACAAAACTTACATAGCACTGCACTAATGAGCAAAATCGTGCGGAAAAGATATAAAACAACTTTAGATATCTCGAATGGGTTCTTCTGCCAGAATATAGCGCCTGAAACAGGGATTTAACAAGCTTTAGCGCATTAGGCTCCCAGAACAATTCTGTCATTTGCCCCAGGGGTATAAGAACAGCCCAGGACTGTTTGCGGCTCGTGTGACTGCTATTTTACACGAGATAGACCCTGAAGCATTGTCATATGTGGACGATATATATCTCACAGATGATGAGTTACTACAACATTTAAGACGGGTAGCCCGCATTGTTGTAGGGTTTGCCGAACTCGGCTTCAAATTTAACTTTAAAAAGTCAAAAATTGCCTTCCTCAGCGTCCTGTTCCTGGGATATGAGCTGTCGAGTAAAGGGAAGAGCCTAGCGCCACAATTTTTAGAAAAATGTGCACAATTGCAACCACCATATACGATTAAAAAACTTAAATCGTTGTTGGGCTTTCTAAATTTTGGCAGAACATACATTCCTGATTATGCAACACGCATAAAACCTTTATATGATTTAATATGGCCCGATTTTTCAAGTAAATTCTGGACGGGCGAACATACCCGCACTCTTCGAGAGTTACAGACAGATATGCTAGTAGCAAAACATTTACACACAAGGGACAATAAAACACATTTGGTCATCAGGGTAATAGCTGGTGCCATCGGTTTCACTTATGTAACATTTAATGAAGGTGAGACAGTCCCAATTGCATACAAATCACATTTGTATTCAGCTGCTGAGCAACGCTTTGCACCCACGGAGAAAATTCTCACTGCTGTGCAGATGTCTGTTATTAAAGAAAGACCTCTTGAGGTACTGGGTTTTTCAGAACCGGTACTGATCCGGTAACCCAGCGGTGCCAGGGTACACCCAAAGACCTCGGGTACTTTCCTGATTCAGACCACAGAAACTCAGAGTCTTCCAGGTGAAGTCAAAGATCGAATTTATTGGCTGCAACCAAGTAACAAGCGTCCTAGAAGTACAACAGCACGGTTTGTATGTTCTCAGGAGACTGTCTGTCAATGCAAAATCAGGTTTCCTTATATACAGTTTTTTAAGCTTCAGGCAAACATTCTTGACATTTTGGTTGGTCATTCACATGTTTTCACTACAAAGGAAAAAACAGTGTCATGATGAAACCTCATATTTCATGTCATCCAACCCATAATAAATTACCCGGCAAGGCCTAGAATTTCAGATCAGATAAGTGTGGACCCCCAATAAAACGGGCACCTCCCCCTCGTAAAGTAAGAAGAAGAAAAGAGCAGGTGCAGGTGTGAGCAAGATTAGGCAGGGTGTGTGAGCGATAATAAGGGTTTTATGGCATGGTGTGCCTTGATGCTATCTGATTCGGCCACTGGGAGAGGGACTGACCAAACAGGGTTGGCCTGAGGCAATGGTTCCAGCTTGCCCAGGTCAGAGAAAAGTCAATCAAGGTGTACGTGTCCTTGGAATCAAATCTGACTGTATTATAAGCCTATGTGAGGGCAACTTTTAAAATGGCTGCCGTGTATAAAATGGGAGCCACGAGTGCAGGACGAAAATGGCGATTTCGAGGTGAAAACGCTGCTGGAATTGAGCGAAAATGCTCATGCCTAGTGTACTAGTCATTATCGGTCTTTTGATACTAAAATCGTACTGCTGTGGCAAAGTAAATTACATGGGTCCAGAATTTTTAGAACCACAAACCCTCCTTTTGCCCTTACATAGGCAATAAACCTATTCTCATGCTAATCTGAGTCCAGGTCTATGTTTCTAAAGTCGTTGAGATGTTGCTGTAACATCATCCTAGTATTTAGCTCGTCTCTTGGTGCAGGTTTCCTTATGCATGATGTAACACAGAGGCCACATATCGCAGGAGCACACTGCACGCATAGACAGAACAGGAAAAGAATGGCCAAGATCATCCCAATGACCATCAGAATCTTCCATCCCCATGCTGATATCAGTTCCCAGAGCCATCCCATTAATGACCAATCTCCTTTATCTAAATAAATAGATTCAGAAATTCTATGCAGTTTGGAGATGGCCTGGTATACTGTTGGAGCGTTATCTGGGACAAAAACACAGCAACTCGATTGGATCAATGTACATACTCCACCCCGGTCTGCAAGTATGACATCTAATGCGACCCTGTTCTGAAGGGTCATAAGACGATCCGACTGGAGCTCAGCAGTCAAGTTACCAAGGGCACCAGCGGTTTCAGCCACGGTGGATTCAACCACTCTTATCAATTGCCTTATGCTCCTGCTGTTACTTATTTGTCCCCAGAACGGCAGAAAACCCTTTACGAAGTCCCCAAATTCTTGTCCTGCAGTGTCTTCTTCACTGAAGACGCCTCTAACTATCCTTGTCTTGTGGTAATCTGCCGCTGCTGTGTAGGTAGGGGGCAACAGGAACGAAACGAAGCATGTGCCCGAAAAGTCAGGGGGCAACCATGTAAAGGCTCTATCATGGCAGATGAAATAGGTACCCTTAGCTGCCAAGAGCGGAGGGGAGGTCTGAGATGCGAAGACATATGTCTCAGTGCAGACGCTTTCCCCTAGCTGAGCTCTGGGATTCTTGCCAGTACCTTGCAGACACAGGTGACCCTGATGGGGTACAACCCAAATCAGGGAAGATATCTTAGCTTGCTGTTTCTCACTCATTGTGGTTTCATACCCGGTCATGTTCCATCCTATATATGCCATTGTCTCATCTCTGGGGATAGTCTCGTAGAAGATATTGTCCTTCATCATGTCTATGATACCTTTAACTAAAGCATTTTTCTTAGGGTTGTCTTCCGCAAAACGTAGGGGGTAGTGTGCATAGATGAATATCGTTCTGAATGCCCACACGGAACCATTGTGGCTGAAAGGCAGGATCAGATAAGGGATACCTTTATCTGCTGTGTGAGGCATAAGGCCACACACCCAACAGTTAGTTGTATTTATCACTAGTTGGTGTTGGTGCAAAAGCTGGATGAAGGAGTTATTAATGAACTCTAGTCTCCTAGCAGATTCATGTTTAGGGAGGAGTTGAAAAGAATGTGGGGAAACAGTGGAAGGAGGAGGTGTAGACGAGGTAGTGGGTGCCAATATCACGTTAAAACAGAATAAAATATATCCTATAAAAAACATAAGTATACTAAATAATATAAAAATGCACAGCAGCAAAAACCGTTTCCTGGTTATCGTTTCACATATTCTTTTCTTGAAACTCAGTCTTTCAACATGTTCTCCATTTTGGAAAGATTCCATCCTCTAACCGTTGCCGTTCGTGGCGGTTGGTTTACTTCACTTAGGAGTGTTCTGAATGTTCCAGGCCGCCCTAGAACAAACCAGACCTGTAGACCTTGTGTCCACAGGCTACCCCCCTAAGTCTTTTCAGCCACGATCCTACAGCTGAACCCGGATGAAGGTTAAAAAAAAACACAAAAAAAAGCAAAAAGTCATTCAAAAATAATTTTCCATATTGGAGAACTTTGCTAAAGGGAAGAAAAGTAAACTGTTTTATTTGTCCTTTATTCTTGGTCGTAGATTATAACGGTTAGTCCCAGGTATCGTGTGGTCCTGAAAAAGGAGTTCAGGTTCTGTAGTGTCCAATCAAACTGACGGTGATACTGCTGATTGTAAAATGTCATCACTTTCTTTCTCAGTGAGTGTTCCTTTTATTCGTGCATCGCTGAAAGGCAGAAAACGTGGCACGGTTTCAGTCTCTGAGTCGGCGACACCTTCCTGGACCCACCGGTCATATGGCAGAGGTAGGGGTACCCTTTTGCAATGGGTCCCATGGATCCAGTGTTTCTTCCCTTCTACTCGAACAGCTGATCTTGTGGAGAGAAGAACGAGGTGCGGTCCGGTCCACCTGGGCTGCTCGTTTTTGGTTCGCTGAAAGTTCTTTATTAAAACCCAGGATCCAGGCTCAATGGGATGACCTGGAGATTCAGAGACCGGAGGCAGGGTGTCGTGGACCTGTTGATGTAAGACACGCAATTTAGCCGTCAATTCATACAGATAGTCAAGCAAAACAGGATGCTCTATCTCGCTGAACTTCTTGGGCCTAGGCACTCCCCATATATTGGCCGGGCGGCCGAAGACTATTTCATAAGGACTAAGTTTCACTCGTGAATGCACAGTCATTCTGGTTGATAGGAGTGCTAAGGGTAGAGCGTCAGGCCATTTGAGACCAGAGCTCGCTTGTATCTTGGCCAATTTTAGCTTTAGAGTGCCATTATAGCACTCCACTAATCCAGCTGATTGGGGGTGATTTGCAGCGTGAAACTTTTGGTTTATGCCTAGCCCTTCGCATACTTTCTTCATCACTTGACCCACAAATTCACTTCCATTGTCATTCCAGATCATTCTCGGCATTCCGAATCTAGGGAAGAACTCTTTCACAAGGGCTTTGCCTGTGGATAGCGCAGTATTGTCTTTTAGGGGATAGGCTTCCACCCATCTTGAAAAGGCACAAACAACAACGAGTACGTATTTTAAGTTGTTGCACCTCTCCATGTGGATGAAATCTAGCTGCAAAACCTCAAACGGATACGTAGGAGGTGCAAAATGACCAGCTGGAGTTGGGGTTCCTCTACCAGGGTTGTGTTTCAGGCATACCATGCAATTTTTAACCACATTTTCTGCCCACTTGGGAATTCCTGCATTTTGCCATACTGGGGCCAACAACTTACAAATCCCTTTCACACTGATGTGAGCCATTCCATGAGCCATTGTAACTACTGCAAGCACATACGCATCGGGTAGCAACCATCTTTGATGTTCTGACAACTCGACCCAACAACCATTTGCATCCAATTTACCCGTACTTTCTCTCCACACACTCAATTCTCTCTCTGTGGCTTCAGCTTGAATCGATTTCACGCTTTCTATCGTGTCTTCACACATTCCAACATCACCAATCCATCTTGCAGGGCCCGCGACATACATTCGGCTCATCACATTCCTTGCCGTTTCTTTTGCGACCTCGTCAGCAAATGCATTCCCACGACCAACATCATCAGTCACCTTTTTATGTGCGCTACACTTCACAATCGCAACTTGCAACGGTAAAGTAAGTGAATCAAGGAGCTCATTTACCAACTGACCATGCTGTATTTTAGTTCCATGCGAGGTCAGGAACCCACGTTCCTTCCACAAACGCCCAAAACTATGGGCCACACCAAACGCATATTGGCTATCGGTATAGATAGTCACTTTCATTCCTTTTGATACTGTACATGCTCTTGTTAGGGCTATTAACTCAGCTGCTTGGGCTGAATTATGTGGGATACGTGCAGCTTCAACAATCGTACACAAAGTTGTCACAGCATACGCCGCAGTCGTGTCACCATTCGGGAGCTTAAAGCATGAACCATCCACCCACAAAGTACCATCACTCTTTGCAATGGGAGTGTCCAGAAGGTCTATTCTCCCTTTCGTTTCTTCTTCTGTTCTACGGAGACAATCATGTTGTTCAGAAGTATCTAACTCCGTCACAATTGGCAATAACGGAGCTGGGTTAAGTGTAGTGCATCTTTTTATATGTACATGGCTTGCTAACAATGTCAACTCGTAACCTGACAATCGAGCACTAGTTAAATGCTGTGTCTTGGTTCTGTTTAACAACGTGTCCACTGCATGTGGAACCATTACGATTAATGTGTTATTCATCACTAAACCAGCAGACTGTCGGATAGAAACAGCAGCTGCCGCTGCCGCTCTTAAGCAGCTCGGTAGTGCCTTAGCTACTGGGTCTAAGGTTGAAGAGAAATAGGCGCATGGACGCTCCCTGTCTCCAAACTGTTGTGTCAAAACTGCTAACGCACAACCTTCTTTCTCATGGACATACAATGTAAAAGGCTTGCTGTAGTTGGGGGTACCCAACACAGGAGCTGAACATAATGCATCACGTAATTCGACAAAACTTTTCTGACAATCTTCAGACCATGGGACGGGATTTGGTATATCTTTATAAGTTAATGCCACCAAGGGTTTGGCTATTAACGAAAAATTAGGTATCCATTGTCTGCAATATGATGTAATACCCAAGAAAGCACGCACTTCTCTTTGTGTTCTTGGCACACTCATTGCTGCAACAGCCCTGATTCTCTCTGGGGTCAGTTGCCTTCCCTCCTTCGAAAAGAGATGACCTAAATAGGTCACTTCTTTTTGACAATACTGTAACTTTGAAAGGGACACTTTGTGGTGTAAATCAGACAAATGACGCAATAATGACAATGTTGCTTCTTTGCAGATCTCCTTAGTATCTGCGGCAACTAGCAAATCATCTACATATTGAATGAGAGTGGCGCCATCAGGTAACATAAGAGTGTCAAGTTGTGCTTTCAAAGCCTGACTATAGATAGATGGACTTTCACAATAGCCTTGAGGAGCTCTCTTAAATCTGAAGCTTCGTCCTCCCAAATTGAAGCCAAAAATGTCCCTGCTCTCTTCTGCAATAGGGATGCTGAAGAAAGCATTTTTCAGGTCTATTACTGAAAACCAAGTGGCTGAAGCTGGAATCATTGTCAACAATGCAGTGATATCGGGGACGACTGGAAACTGTGGCACAACTATTTTGTTCACCTCTCTAAGATCAATTACAAACCTATAAACAGGTGGCTGAGTAGGGTCAGTATGCTTCAAGACAGGCAAAACAGGACTATTGCAAACGTTGCCTCTTGTCTCCTCAATTACATCCTTCTCAATCAGATCACGAATAATTGCCAACAACGCTTTTTCCCCTTCACTAGAGATCTTGTATTGGGGAATACGTGGCATTTTAACATTGGCTTTTAATGTTATCACATATGGCTGAATTTCCAAAAGACCTACATCATTAGGTACAGTAGCCCAAAGAGTATTAGGAAGAGACGAAAATTCTGGTGGAAATCTGTCCTTTGACAAATACATTGGTGAAACCACTTTCTTACCCAATGTGAGTTGCACTCCAGAAGGAGAGCAATACAATGTCGCATACAATCTCTTTAACAGATCTAATCCTAACAAGTTCTCACCACAACCTGTCGCCAAAATAAGGGGTGTTTCAAATTTACAAGGTCCAACAGAAAGAGATATAGGGTTAGAAATCGGATTTCTAACTGGGGCGCCGGAAAACCCTACTGATACATTTGTTTCGCCAGACAAAGGTGCGCCAGGGAGTTTTGAGTGCATAATAGAACTCTTGGTAGCACCAGTATCCAACAGAAAAGGTTCTGACACACCTGATGCAATCACCTTAACATAAGGCCCACTCTGATCTACTGGAACTGAAACAACTCCCTCTCTTTGTCTATGGCTGTCCTAGCAATCATTACTGTCCAAATGCTCATCCTCTGTATAGTAATCATCAGTATAGTACTGAGCCGTCCTACCAGATGCATTAACCTGTTGATCAAATCTGTTCATTGAGTTTTGAGGGAGGAATGGGCGCGCGCTCTGGGGAACATATCCACGTCCTCTTCCTCTAGGTGTTTGTGGAACACCTCGACCTCTTAAACCAGAAGTACCATTTGCGCGCTGTAGCAAAGCAGGGCAACTATACTTGAAATGACCCTCTTCCTTGCAATATGAACACTGATTGGGACCTACTGGGATACGTGGTTGAGCATACTCGGTTCTTTGCGAGTTTCTCTGAAACGGTTGGGGCTGATAGTTATTCTGATAGTTGTTCTGTGCACCACTATTCTGACCACCATGTGGCGGTTACGCTTGTTGTAACAGAACCTTCGTTTTCAATTCTTTTGTTTTCTTCTCTACTCTATCTCTCTCATCTTTATCTCTATTTTCGTAGTACTGTGCAGTAGCCAATATCTGTGCTGAAGAGGAAACTGCCCAAGAACTTTCTGAGTCTTTTAACTTTTTACACAACTCAGGAAGCAGATTATGCACAAATTTATCGACGAACAAACGTTGACCACCTTCCGTGCTCATATCTTGACCACTGTGGTCCACAAACGTTTCTTCAAACCTGGTGAAGAAATCTGATACCGTTTCTTCTTTCTTTTGCTTACATGCAGACAATTTATCCCAGTTTACACGCATCGCAGGCATTATAGTTTTCATGTAATCAATAATCCTACCAGGAAGCTCTGTCACTAAAGGCTCAGGTTTAGCACCACCAATTTGTCGGGCATCTGCAGCAGCAATATTAGCCCATGTGTCACCTAACTCTTGAGCATGGTCTGTATGGCGAATCTTTCCCCATAAAGGCTATGGAACAACATTCCCAAACAACATGTCTATGTCAGCTAAATTCATAATGCAAGACCCCGCAGTCTGTGACAATTCCTTGTAATACCCTGTAGGATTCTTACGGGGATCAGGCAATGTCTGCTTAAGGGCTAAAACTTCAGCTCGCTTCCATGGAACGTGTACCCATACACGCTGGAAATGAGGCAGGACAGGTGGATTAGCATTTGGGTCCCCTTCCCTCCACTGTGGGGGAACTTCCCTCATGGGGTACTGTTTCCCTTTCTTTTTAGCAGAAGAATCATATTTAAACAATAACCTGGAAACACCTTCAGTCCTAAACGACAATAATATCGCAACTGCTTTCTCGACATCTGAACCCACAATCAAACCTGTCGAAAAATCGAACCGTACACGACACAACTTAGGCGGATTGGGCTCCAAACCATTTTCCTCTAAATCCTCAGAAAGAAAAGTACAAATTTTTTCAAAAACGTATCTCTGTTTCGGTTCTTCCCACTGATGGAAGACATCCATAACAGACTCTAGTTCATATCTCGCTGGTTCAGTAACCCATTTATGCGCCAAATAATTCAGTGTCTCTTTCTCCATACCATCAGGCAATTGGCTACGCAATTGTTTACGCTCTGAAACTGGGGTCGTAGCTAATGACCCAAAGAGAGGGGATAAAAGACTAGTCACAGTGTTTGTCATTCTCTGATGGATAGAGGGAGAGGTTGACAAATGAACAGGAGGAAAAACAGAATGAGACAAGGCAGAGACAGAAGCAGTGTCAGAAACAATACCAGGAGTGGTAGTCGCTATAGTAGTCAAAGTTGTAGGAAGTAAAGGCAGAGCAGATGTCAAAGCCGGTGGCCCTTGAGGAGGCTGCACCGGAGGAATAGGAACCAACTGAAGAATAGCTGGTGGGTGCTGGGGAGGAGCAGGAGGCAATGCAACCACTGGTTGTGCAACTAGAGGTTGCGGAGGTGCCGTGGCATTCTGCGCATAGGGTGGTGGCGAACTTAGCAAATGCAACATTAGGGGATCTTTTTCAGAGTCTTTTACTGCATCTTGCTGAAGAGGCGGCAAAACTGGATAGCATTTATCTACTGTCATTTTATGTTGCCTATGCAACTGCTCATTCAACTGTTCTACTTCGTTATCTTTAAACTGTATAGCAGCTTGCATAATCGAAATACCTTTTTCTCTCTTATTTTTCTTAGCTAATTTAATTTCCTTTTGCTTGGCTTCCTTACGCCATAAGCGGAAAGAATCAAACATTGCCGGCCGGGCTTTCTTCTTAAAAAGTCTAACTTCGAGGTTATCTAAGATTTCTGTGTCAAAGCTACCATTTTGGGGCCATTTTAAAACACCATCTTTTCTGGTGTAACGGATCCATACTTCATTATATGTGATGGGGCCTACTCCGTGCTTCACATATAGTTCATAGGTTGGAGTTCCAATCGGAGGAACCGGACATGAGTCCTCCAACCGGGAGTCCCTTTTACAACCAAGACAAAACAAATTTCCAAGTCTGCTAAGACCAGGCATCTTCGCTCACTAGTCTAGCTTCAAACTTTAAAGGATTATCGTTTATGATAGTCTCGTGAATACACGAGTCCTTCGGCTTTGGTACTTGCAAGTTCCAAATCAAAGTGATCCCGAAGGGATACCAAACCAAATGTCCAACTAAGGACCAAACCAAGGGGCATATTTATACTCTGTTTGCACCGAATTAGTGTCATTTTTTTTAACTCTAATTCGGTGCAAAACTAACTCCATATTTATACTTTGGTGCTAGACCCCTCTAGCACCAAATTTATGGAGTTAAAGTCATTTTTTTATAGTGGAGACCTACTTTGCCTTAATGAGATGCAAGGTAGGCGTTCCCGTGCAAAAAATGACTCTATGGCCTTAACGCCATATTTAGGGGCATATTTATACTCTGCGGCATATTTATACTCTGTTTGCACCGAATTAGTGTCATTTTTTTTTTACTCTAATTCGGTGCAAAACTAACTCCATATTTATACTTTGGTGCTAGACTCATCTAGCACCAAGGCCCTGATTTAAACTTTTTTTGCACCGCATTAACGTCATTTTATGACGCAAAAGTGGCGCAAACTTACAAAATATTGGCCCTTATTTATACTTTTTGCTGCAAAGCTGCACTAACTCAGTTTTGCACCAAAAAGTTTAGCACCGGCTTGCACCATTTCTGTGCACCAGCCGGGCACCATATTTATGGAATGGTGCAAGCCGGTGCAAAGGGTAGGCTAGAGTTTTAAAAAATGACTTTAGTCGGGTGGGGCTGGCAGTATAGAAGAAGAGGGTTTAGCACCAAAAAATGGCTTTAGGCAGGTTAGTGTAAAAAAAAAATGACTCAACCAGATTAGCGTCATTTTATGGTGCTAAACCTACCATGCCACATGACTCCTGCCTTAGAAAAGGCAGCAGTCATGCCCACCACCCCTGTGGCCAGCAAAGAGGACAGGGGTCCCCTGGGCATGGCCATTGCACCATGTGCCATGTATGGGGGCCCATTTCAGGGACCCCTATGGCACTTTCAAAAATAAAATGCACTTACCTGTACTTACCTGGGATGGGGTCCCCCATCCTCGCAGTCCCTCTAGTGTGGGTGGGGGTGCCCCTAGGGCCTAGGGAGGGCACCTCTGGGCTTATTCCATGGTTTTCCACCATGGAAATAGGGCCACAGGTCGCCTAACACCTGCCCTGACCCTGGTCTTAAAAAATGGGGCAAAGCAAGCTTTGCCCCATTTTTTGACCCCTCCTCCCTCCCTTGCACCATTTTTACATGGGAGTATAAATATGGTGTTAAGGCCATGGAGTCATTTTTTTGCACGGGAACGCCTACCTTGCATCTCATTAAGGCAAGGTAGTTTTCCACTTCCAAAAAATGACTTTAACTCCATAAATTTGGTGCTAGATGGGTCTAGCACCAAAGTATAAATATGGAGTTAGTTTTGCACTGAATTAGAGTTTAAAAAAATTACGCTAATTCAGTGCAAACAGAGTATAAATGTGCCCCTTAGCGTCAAAAAATGATGCTAATCTAGTCAGAATCATTTATTTTGACTCAAAACTTCCTAACGTCATTTTATTTTAAGCTAGCCTACCCTTTGCACCGGCTTGCACCATTCCATAAATATGGTGCCCAGCTGGTGCTAAAAAATGGTGCAAGCCGGTGCAAAACTTTTTGGGGCAAAACTGCCCTAGTGCAGTTTTGCACCAAAAAGTATAAATAAGGCCCCAAGTGTCCAACTAAGGACTGGGAGACGCTCCACTTATACTTAACTGAAAATATCGATGACGTCACCAGAAGACTCGTCTTATCGTTTCGCTCTACCAAACATCAAGGGTCCAAATCAGGGCGATAGCCAGGGCAGCAGTCCTTCGTAGCCGTCGGGAAGCGGGGAACCTCGCAGCAAAGACTTTTGGACCACGTCGACATGCAGGGGTCGATGAAGTGGCGGCCTTCCTCCAGAATTTTCACACGAAGCTCCTCACGGACCTCAGGCTTGGATCGGTACCGCTGGTATCGCCCCACGTTGGGCACCAACTGAGGTACTGGGTTTTTCAGAACCGGTACTGATCCGGTAACCCAGCGGTGCCAGGGTACACCCAAAGACCTGGGGTACTTTCCTGATTCAGACCACAGAAACTCAGGGGCATATTTATACTCTGGTTGCGCCGAATTTGCGTCGTTTTTTTCGACGCAAATTCGACGCAAAACTAACGCCATATTTATACTTTGGCGCTAGACGCGTCTAGCGCCAAAGTTCCCGGAATGTGCGTCATTTTTTAGCGTGAACCCCTTCCTTGCGTTAATGATATGCAAGGGAGGCGTTCCCGTCTTAAAAAATGACTCCCAGGCCTTTACGTGGTATTTATACTCCCGGGCAAAAATGACGCCCGGGAGTGGGCGTGGCCAAAAACGGCGCATTTGCGCCGCTTTTTCACGCCTGGGTCAGGGATGGCGTTAAGGGACAAGTGGGCTCAAAATGAGCCCAGAGTGCCCTCCCCTGCCCCCAGGGACCCCCCCTGCCACCCTTGCCCACCCCAGGAGGACACCCAAGGACGGAGGGACCCATCCCATGGACATTAAGGTAAGTTCAGGTAAGTATTTTTTTTTTTTTTTTTTGTGGCATAGGGGGGCCTGATTTGTGCCCCCCTACATGCCACTATGCCCAATGACCATGCCCAGGGGACATAAGTCCCCTGGGCATGGCATTGGGCAAGGGGGCATGACTCCTATCTTTACAATGATAGGAGTCATGTTGATGGGGGATGGGCGTCGAAAATAAATGGCGCAAGTCGGGTTACGATGATTTTTTCGACGTAACCTGACTTGCCCCATTTTAAGACGCCCATGCGCCATTTTCCCCCTACGCCGGCGCTGCCTGGTGTACGTGGTTTTTCTCGCGCACACCAGGCAGCGCCGGTCTGCTTGCGCCGGCTAACGCCATTCAATAAATACGGCGCCCGCATGGCGCTTCAGAATGGCGTTAGCCGGCGCTAATTTTTTTGACGCAAAACTGCGTTAGCGCAGTTTTGCGTCAAAAAGTATAAATACGGCCCTCAGAGTCTTCCAGGTGAAGTCAAAGATCGAATTTATTGGCTGCAACCAAGTAACAAGCGTCCTAGAAGTACAACAGCACGGTTTGTATGTTCTCAGGAGACTGTCTGTCAATGCAAAATCAGGTTTCCTTATATACAGTTTTTTAAGCTTCAGGCAAACATTCTTGACATTTTGGTTGGTCATTCACATGTTTTCACTACAAAGGAAAAAACAGTGTCATGATGAAACCTCATATTTCATGTCATCCAACCCTTAATAAATTACCCGGCAAGGCCTAGAATTTCAGATCAGATAAGTGTGGACCCCCAATAAAACGGGCACCTCCCCCTCGTAAAGTAAGAAGAAGAAAAGAGCAGGTGCAGGTGTGAGCAAGATTAGGCAGGGTGTGTGAGCGATAATAAGGGTTTTATGGCATGGTGTGCCTTGATGCTATCTGATTTGGCCACTGAGAGAGGGACTGACCAAACAGGGTTGGCCTGAGGCAATGGTTCCAGCTTGCCCAGGTCAGAGAAAAGTCAATCAAGGTGTACGTGTCCTTGGAATCAAATCTGACTGTATTATAAGCCTATGTGAGGGCAACTTTTAAAATGGCTGCCGTGTATAAAATGGGAGCCACGAGTGCAGGACGAAAATGGCGATTTCGAGGTGAAAACGCTGCTGGAATTGAGCGAAAATGCTCATGCTTAGTGTACTAGTCATTATCGGTCTTTTGATACTAAAATCGTACTGCTGTGGCAAAGTAAATTACATGGGTCCAGAATTTTTAGAACCACAAACCCTCCTTTTGCCCTTACATAGGCAATAAACCTATTCTCATGCTAATCTGAGTCCAGGTCTATGTTTCTAAAGTCGTTGAGATGTTGCTGTAACATCATCCTAGTATTTAGCTCGTCTCTTGGTGCAGGTTTCCTTATGCATGATGTAACACAGAGGCCACATATCGCAGGAGCACACTGCACGCATAGACAGAACAGGAAAAGAATGGCCAAGATCATCCCAATGACCATCAGAATCTTCCATCCCCATGCTGATATCAGTTCCCAGAGCCATCCCATTAATGACCAATCTCCTTTATCTAAATAAATAGATTCAGAAATTCTATGCAGTTTGGAGATGGCCTGGTATACTGTTGGAGCGTTATCTGGGACAAAAACACAGCAACTCGATTGGATCAATGTACATACTCCACCCCGGTCTGCAAGTATGACATCTAATGCGACCCTGTTCTGAAGGGTCATAAGACGATCCGACTGGAGCTCAGCAGTCAAGTTACCAAGGGCACCAGCGGTTTCAGCCACGGTGGATTCAACCACTCTTATCAATTGCCTTATGCTCCTGCTGTTACTTATTTGTCCCCAGAACGGCAGAAAACCCTTTACGAAGTCCCCAAATTCTTGTCCTGCAGTGTCTTCTTCACTGAAGACGCCTCTAACTATCCTTGTCTTGTGGTAATCTGCCGCTGCTGTGTAGGTAGGGGGCAACAGGAACGAAACGAAGCATGTCCCTGAAAAGTCAGGGGGCAACCATGTAAAGGCTCTATCATGGCAGATGAAATAGGTACCCTTAGCTGCCAAGAGCGGAGGGGAGGTCTGAGATGCGAAGACATATGTCTCAGTGCAGGCGCTTTCCCCTAGCTGAGCTCTGGGATTCTTGCCAGTACCTTGCAGACACAGGTGACCCTGATGGGGTACAACCCAAATCAGGGAAGATATCTTAGCTTGCTGTTTCTCACTCATTGTGGCTTCATATCCGGTCATGTTCCATCCTATATATGCCATTGTCTCATCTCTGGGGATAGTCTCGTAGAAGATATTGTCCTTCATCATGTCTATGATACCTTTAACTAAAGCATTTTTCTTGGCTCTGCGCAACCAGCGATTGGAACTAAACATCCATATTCTGCTGCATGCGCAGTCGTAAGCAGCTATATGGAGGGGGAGTAATTCTGTCCCCAACATACCTATACACAGACCTTGGCGGATTGTACAGCACAGTTGGCTGAGCTAAAAGCTCTACTGATGGCACTAGAACATACGGATATGACACAATTCACACTGATTGTTTGTGATTCATATTATTGCGTCCAGTCCTTTAATGAATATCTGCATTACTGTCGCTTGAATGGGTTCAGAGATTCAAAAGGCAACACCATAAAACACAGACTCCTGTGGGGGAAGGTAGCAGACCTGAAAGAGACGCTACCCAAAGTCCATGTTGTGCATACACTTGGACTCTAGCGCGTTGGAATACACGTTGCTGGAAATACTTTGGCTGATGAAGCCGCAAAGTCAGCAGTGGCAGTTGCCACTGTAACTGCAGTGACTCGTTCGAGTTCCAAACCAGACACAGACATTATGGATGCCATAAAAGCTACGGTTGATGGCACACCTTATCCTAAAGGATTTCCTAATAAATATCAATACTTGATGGGAAGTAAGCTGAACGCTGAAGTTAAAATTCCAGGTGTACGCGTACGCGACATCCCCAATAAAGATATAAGACCTCAATTGATCAAAGCAGTGCATTAGGGGGTGGCATTTGCACATGCTGTTGTGGCGGCTACAATTTCACTCTTACAGGCCCATTATTGGTGGACCGGTCTATATAAAGAGACTAAGCAGTATGTCCATTGTTGTGACATCTGTCAACAAATTAAAGTTTCCGCGGCCAAGCACCCGCAGCAGACACCTCTCTTAATTTACAATAGACCATTACAATGTGTGTACTTGGACCATTGCGGTCCAATAACACCTGATAGTGCATACAAATATATATTAGTCGCTGTTGATTCCTGCTCCAGATTTGTGTGGGTGTGGCCACAAAGCTCGGCTGACGCTCGGACTGTTATTAAAGATTTGCAAGTCTTTGTCGGTACATATGCAGTTGTGGCATTCCATTCGGACTAGGGCCCAGCTTTAGCCTCAAGGGCATTCAGGGACACCATGGCTTCATTGGGGGTCCAACTCCAGTACTCGTCTCCATTTCATCCCGAGGGAAATAGTGTAGTGGAACGATTAAACCGCGATTTAAAGCAATCCTTAACAGCCAGAGTCTTAGGTACGGGCCGTAGTTGGCTAACCCACCTATATGGAGTTCAGAGAGCACTGAATAACCTGCCTAGAAGGTCCCTGGGGGGTTGTACCTCATATGAGTGCCTGTTCGGAACACAAATGTGTGTTCCAGATCTTGATGGTCCTGGTGTGGAGGCATCAGAAACACCTTTTGACATAAATGATTGTGTCACTGTTTTACAGGAATTACAGCAGTTCCGTGAAGATAACTCTTCTAAAAGTACTGCCTCCACAGGAATTAAGGATGTACCGGTAACATCTACCGGCTGGATTCCCAAGGTTGGGGATCATGTACGTGAAAAGGTCGCAGTGAAAAAAGAATTTGGCCCTTCTTATCGAGCACCAGTCCCTGTGTTGGGGATACACAGTACCAGAACTGTTATTCTACCACCGTTGCCAGGTGCCAAAGAAAATCGTTTTGTTTCCATTGACAATGTCAAACTACAACATGTGGCCGATTCTGCGCAGCCGACCAAGAGGAACGTCCAGTAGTTCCTGAATACCTCTCACTACTGGAGAAGAAGTTCCGCTTCAAGTTGTTTATACCAACTCTGATACCTCTCCGAGCTTGGGGAGGGTGGATGATGATCTTGCAATGGTTCCACTAACAACAAGCAATTTAGAAGCATTTGATCAAGTCACTATGATTACAAATCTGACAGATGGTGCTGTCTACAGTGTACCACCACAGGAAACACCAACTCCACCATTGGCACGGCCACGCCATTTCCACGAACTGCCTCTGGTTACTTTGCAGACTACAACAACGGTCTATCAGACTCGTTTGCCTCTTCGACAGCTGATCTGTCAGGTGCACGTAAGCTAATACATTGGCTTAAAGAAACATATTTCATTTTTCCAAGGAACTATGTATGGCTTTCCTTGACTGTCTTAGCCTTTCTGCTTTGGATTGTGTAGGAAGTTGGCTCTGTATGTACTATTTCAAATTAAGAAATAGCATGCACAGAGTCCAAGGGTTCCCCTTAGAGGTAAGATAGTGGCAAAAAGAGATAATTCTAATGCTCTATTTTGTGGTAGTGTGGTCGAGCAGTAGGCTTATCAGAGGGTAGTGTTAAGCATTTGTTGTACACACAAAAGCAATAAATGAGGAACACACACTCAAAGACAATTCCAGGCCAATAGGTTTTTGTATAGAAAAATATATTTTCTTAGTTTATTTTAAGAACCACAGGTTCAAGATGTACAAGTAATACTTCAAATGAAAGGTATTTCACTTAGGTACTTTAGGAACTTTGAATTAGCAAAATAGCATGTACAGTTTTCACAAAATTGGCAATAAGCTATTTTAAAACTAGACACAGTGCAATTTTCAACAGTTCCTAGGGGAGGTAAGTGTTTGTTAGTTTTGCAGGTAAGTAAACCACCTACAGGGTTCAAAGTTGGGTCCAAGGTAGCCCACCGTTGGGGGTTCAGGGCAACCCCAAAATTACCACACCAGCAGCTCAGGGCCGGTCAGGTGTAGAGGTCAAAGTGGTGCCCAAAACACATAGGCTTCAATGGAGAAGGGGGTGTCCCGGTTCCAGTCTGCCAGCAGGTAAGTACCGGTGTCTTCAGAGGGAAGACAAGGGGGGTTTTGTAGGGTACCGGGGGGGACACAAGTCAGCACAAAAAGTACACCCTCAGCGGCACGGGGCGGCCGGGTGCAGAGTGCAAACAGGTGTCAGGTTTGCAATGGAGTTCAATGGGAGACTCAGGGGTCTCTTCAGTGAAGCAGGCAGGCAAGGGGGGGGTTCCTCGGGGTAGACACCACCTGGGCAAGGGAGAGGGCCACTTGGGGGTCGCTTCTGCACTGGAGGTCGGATCCTTCAGGTCCTGGGGGCTGCGGGTGCAGTGTCTTTACCAGGCGTCGGGTTCTTAGAAGCAGGCAGTTGCGGTCAGGGGGAGCCTTTGGATTCCCTCTGCAGGCGTTGCTGGGGGGGCTCAGGGAGGTCAACTCTGGCTACTCACAGGGTCGCAGTCACTGGGGAGTCCTCCCTGTATTGTTGTTTCTCCGCAGGTCGAGCCGGGGGCGTCGGGTGCAGAGTGCAAAGTCTCACGCTTCCGGCGGGAAACGTGTTGTCTTTAAAAGTTGCTTCTTTGTTGCAAAAATGTTTCTCCTTTGGAGCAGAGCCACTGTCCTCTGGAGTTCTTGGTCCTTTTAGATGAGGCTTCAGAGGTCGCTGAACCCTGTGGAACACGGCGCTGTTGCAGTTTTTCTTGAAGTGGGGAGACAGGCCGGTAGAGCTGGGGCCAAAGCAGTTGGTATCTCCGTCTTCTCTGCAGGGCTTTCAGGTCAGCAGTCCTTCTTTGTCGTAGGTTGCAGGAATCTATCTTGCTAGGTTCTGGGAGCCCCTAAATACTCAATTTAGGGGTGTGTTTAGGTCTGGGGGGTTAGTAGCCAATGGCTACTAGCCCTGAGGGTGGCTACACCCTCTTTGTGCCTCCTCCCTGAGGGGAGAGGGGCACATCCCTAATCCTATTGGGGGAATCCTCCATCTGCAAGATGGAGGATTTCTAAAAGTCAGAGTCACCTCAGCTCAGGACACCTTAGGGGTTGTCCTGACTGGCCAGTGACTCCTCCTTGTTTTTCTCATTATCTCCTCCGGCCTTGCCACCAAAAGTGGGGCCGTGGCCGGAGGGGGCGGGCATCTCCACTAGCTGGAGTGCCCTTGGGCGCTGTAACAAAGGGGGTGAGCCTTTGAGGCTCACCGCCAGGTGTTACAGTTCCTGCAGGGGGAGGTGAGAAGCACCTCCACCCAGTACAGGCTTTGTTACTAGCCACAGAGTGACAAAGGCACTCTCCCCATGTGGCCAGCAACATGTCTGGTGTGTGGCAGGCTGGTAAAACTAGTCAGCCCACACTGGAAGTCGGGTATGTTTTCAGGGGGCATCTCTAAGATGCCCTCTGGGGTGTATTTCACAATAAAATGTACACTGGCATCAGTGTGCATTTATTGTGCTGAGAAGTTTGATACCAAATTTCCCTGTTTTCAGTGCAGCCATTATGGTGCTGTGGAGTTCGTGTATGACAGACTCCCAGACCATATACTCTTATGGCTACCCTGCACTTACAATGTCTAAGGTTTTGCTTAGACACTGTAGGGGCATAGTGCTCATGCAACTATGCCCTCACCTATGGTATAGTGTACCCTGCCTTAGGGCTGTAAGGCCTGCTAGAGGGGTGACTTACCTATGCCATAGGCAGTGTGAGGTTGCCATGGCACCCTGAGGGGAGTGCCATGTCGACTTAGTCATTTTCTCCCCACCAGCACACACAAGCTGGCAAGCAGTGTGTCTGTGCTGGCTGAGGGGTCCCCAGGGTGGCATAAGACATGCTGCAGCCCCTAGAGACCTTCCCTGGCATCAGGGCCCTTGCTACCAGGGGTACCAGTTACTAGGGACTTACCTGATGCCAGGGTGTGCCAATTGTGGAAACAAAGGTACAGGTTAGGGAAAGAACACTGGTGCTGGGGCCTGGTTAGCAGGCCTCAGCACACTTTCAAATCATAACTTGGCATCAGCCAAGGCAAAAAGTCAGGGGGTAACCATGCCAAGGAGGCATTTCCTTACAGATTGATTTTGTCATTACTTTTTTCTTGTTAATACATGGTCATTTTTTTCCCGAGAGATCAGCGGTTGAACATGTGGAGGAGGTTTTGAAACCACATTTTTCATCACATAAGATTCTAAGAGAATTGCCTTTTGTGAACATTTCTGCAGTACCAATTCCTGATGGGATTGTGTGGGATAAAGTAATGTTTGATATATATGGTCCCACTGAAATTATTCAAGTACCGTATGTGTTAAAATTATCCGTGAACAATATAGTCATACCAGGCATTGTATCTGATGATTGGGTCATGAAAACAGTTGATTCTATGATGACAGAATTGCAATATTATACTGTCTACGAAAACGAAGATGTTTACCATTTTAAAGAAAATTATGGTGATATGTTTTGCTATAATTATTATGGGCACTACTTCATACGTAGAGCAAGCAGTCCAAAAACGATATTTAATTACCCACAATGGGAACATTGCCCAACTCCCCCGCAAGGGAGTTCAAAAACTCATACTGAAAAGTTTGCGTATTTTTCTGGGCATCGTCAAAAAAATGCTGAGTCATATTATTTTAAGGTAACTCCTACTAAGGATATACATATGTTATTGACCAACACAAAATTTATATATTCATACTCCTTTGTTTCCCGGTTATCGATGGAAGGTTATGAATATTGGTCTAAATATGTTGATTTGAAAAGTGTTTGGGGAACGAAAAATTGGCAGACTAAGGATACAGAAACATTGTTTAGAGCATGTCTCATCCCTGTTCAAATGATTTTTTTAAAATGAAACAGTACAACAAACAAGTTGTTTAGGCTTAGCCACGATTAGAGAATTAAACATACCCAGTATACCTGCCCCTGCAAAATTTGATAACTGGCAAAAGTACACGAACGCAACTATACAAGAGCTGAACGAGTGGGTCCAGAATGGTACGTTTAATGCTTCACTGACAAGTCCAGGCGGGTGGTTATTGTGGCCAATAGATACCAACGGGTGTCATCAATGTTTTGTCACCTCCTCGGGGGGTTTCCGAACGAGTAGGTCAGACCAGTGCCTAATTTGTAAACAAAAACGTGCCGGTGCTCAAAGCCCTCCTTTTAAATACGCGGCTTCTGTAATTAAAAGTTCGAGCACGGAATACTGAGGCAGCGTAATCCTGAAGCCATCACGGGCCTCTTCAATCTATATAAAGCCACTCCCTGCACCGTCAGCTCACTCTAGCAGCTTTCTGTTTTCTCCCTTTGTGACGCTTTTTCTATTTTTCCCTTCCTCCGTCTTTCCCATATGTGTCTTTTGCTCGCAGCAAATGCTTGAGGCAGAAGAATAAGCCCTGGCCTGCAAAAATAAGTGCCGGTGCTCCGGATACAACAAGCACAAATTAAGCACTGGGTCAGACCCTCGCTATATATCACCAGACCATGCTGACATAATTACAACATATAGGGCCTCATTCTGAGGCCGGCGGGCGGCGGTTGCCGCCCGCCTGGCGGGAACCGCCATATGGCCGCTCCGAGGCCATTCTGGCTTTCCCGC
This sequence comes from Pleurodeles waltl, assembly GCF_031143425.1. NCBI lineage: Eukaryota > Metazoa > Chordata > Amphibia > Caudata > Salamandridae > Pleurodeles > Pleurodeles waltl. The sequence continues at coordinate 1,005,563,058 of NC_090443.1, read as the reverse complement.
TGGGCTGGCGGGCGACCGCCAGAAGGCCGCCCGCCAGCCCAGCGGGAAACCCCTTCCCACGAGGAAGCCGGCTCCGAATGGAGCCGGCGGAGTGGGAAGGTGCGACGGGTGCAGTTGCAAGTCAATGACCGCCAGGGTCAGAATGACCCCCATAGTGTAGGAAAATTGTGCCACCAATGGCTAAAAACATCCTCACTAGACGTCGTTAAGACACACTTCAATCTCCTGTCTAACAACACTGACTTACAAGATTTCTTGTTAGGCCCAAAGGTACCACGTAGGAAGCGTTTCTTGTATGAGGTATACAATGAAATATGGAAACTTTCCCAACAAGAGGCTGCAGCCCGGTTAAGGCAGATAGATCAGGAAAATTTGAAAAAGCATTAGCTGTTGTGGATAATGGGATTCACACCTTGTCCGACCGGATATATACAATTAATAACAGTGTTTCTTCTGCTATAGACATTATACGATCTGATATGTCTTCTTTATATCATGGACAGAGTCAGACCAGGTCCATTATGCAGTTGGGTTGGACACTTCAGACATTGAAGGCGGGTCGCGTTCCGTGGCAGCACATCAGTGCCAGGGAAATATTTTTTTCCTTTGATTTTACGCGGCAACAACAACTAATGGCTAAAAAGGAAGCGAATTATGTCACGCTTAACATTGAAAAGATAAAAAGACTGCCTTTTACTGTGGCTGAGATTCCTTCGGCAGAGTGGTTGATTCAAGGGGTTATTAATCTGCCTATTTCTACATTACAATTCACTTCTTGTTTAAAACACGTTCCTGTAGGCAGATATGAAAAGTTGGGAGATAGGTATATCCATGACGTGTGGAAGCTTCCCTTCTCGTACAAATGCCTCAATGGCATGAAAGAGGTCTTTTTTAGCGGTAGTGAATGCGAGACTTCAGTCAGTCATTCGATGATTTGTAAGCAGCTGTCCTTGCGTGGGGCGTGTAATGCCTCTGTTGCGAACTTGGCTTGCTATCTGAATGGAGTTCCAGTCCCCTTGATTAAACGCACGTTCCAGGTGCTTTCAAACGTCAGCTACGTCCTTCTCAATAGTGAAGACTGTTGTGGCATGTGGGCCGGAATAGTTTACATTGTTTTGGTCTCTAAGGTCGTTACATGCTGCGGGAACGTGTTGTTTCCCCCCACTAAATTTAGGGAGGTAGCTGACATTGCTACTTCCAAGGTGAATTTTGACAAGTTAAGTAGACTGAAGGCTTTATTGTTTCAGAAGCATGTGGCCCTTACATCTGCACGCGAGACCTACGCACTTCAAGTGGCAAGGTCGTCGGCAGAAATACAGTCCCTGTTAAATACGAACTTTCCGAGACACTTTGGTGAACTCGTGGGACGTATATTTAATGCATCCAGCACGGCTGGTTTAGCACATTTTTTCAAAGCTGTTGGTATTGGTTTTGTTCACACCTTTTCCTCTATATTCGGTTTGATACCTTCAGCTATTCACTCAATTTTCGGAAGCATTTTTGGGGGATTTCCAATAACTTTGGCTTTATTAGCCGGCATTATGCTGTAGCTGTTGTTTTTCCGCAGTGGCTGTCCCGCCGCAACAAAGACAAATGAAGGCGCTCCCATCAGCGCAGCTGTGTCGTGAACGCTTGATGCAGCAGTTTGGAGCAACACTCCTGGAACATTTGGGGTGTGACTGGTCTCTGTCATTCAGACCGGTCTTGGATTGCGTGCAGCCCCTGTTTGGGTGCCATTGGTGCTCTTTTGAACATGCACTGGAAGTTTGTCTTTCACAGCAACGCCCTTCAGTGATTGATGCTGATCTGTTGATGTTCTCATTGAGGGTTCATTACCAGACATGCGCGCTGCGTTTGCTCTGAGAAGCTGATTACGAGCTACCCTTCCTGGAGGAAGTTACTATTAACTCTTTAATAGGCACTGCACGGGATGCCGCCCTGGTTGACACTGGGGCTATGGAACACACCTGCTCCTTAGTCATTTTTGGTGCGGATTTACCGGTTTTGTCATCTGCCGAAGTGGAGGATCTCCTGCTTTCAATGACTAATGCTTGATTTGGAACTGTCCTAAATTGACATTTTCCTTTGAATTCGGCTCTTGGCTGCATGTTCATTTTTTAAATTACCGAGTAGTATGCTTGTGTGTCCTCTTGGCTTGTCAAAATTAAGTAGGGTTTTAAATATATTTTAGGTTAGGGCATTTTAGCTTTGGCTCGAACCACTTTCTACCGACAAAGGGAGGGTGTAGTGTAGCCATTTTAAGTATAGCTCCATGCACGTTAGTTTAACATACTAGGCCGCTGTGCACTTTGCCATAGATATATTTTATTCAGCTTTGCGTTGTTATTTTACAATAACCAGTTTTTACTTGTTTTAATTTCTTCTAACGCACTGTTGAGCTTAGCTCAGCACTGTGTTCTCAAATAATCCATTCTTGACCGCCCTGTGCTTCAGTCAAGGCTACAGTCTGGTACATTGCCGGTAAAAGTGGTAGAAGTTTAGTCTCCAGCATTCGTAGAAAATACACATCGTTACGGAGGGACATTTTCTTAGAACATCTGCGTGTTAGTTATAAAAACACTTTCTAGTCCTAGTACATGTTAAGAGGGAGATTCCAACCAGGGAACCATAACTGTATGCTGAATGCCCCGTTGCAGATGCTGACGCAGATTACAGGCCTTTGCTCAGGTATGAGGGTTGATGTCCTCCCGGGGGTACCTGAAAGGCAGGCTTAGACCTTAACATGCTGTGCTCGAAATATAACTTAGAGAGAGAATAATCTAGAGGCACTATGATAGCCCTAATCTTGTGCTTCACTCTCATCGTTACTATTTTAATATTATTGTGTTGTGTAGTTCTGGTTATTGCAGCTCACGCTTTGTTATCTAAAATGCAGTCATTTTATTAAATCAATCTTTAAAACGTATACTGCCTCTATTGTCATTTATATATGAGACCGCACTGTGTGTGAGAGAACCGATTATGACCCGAGTGACCACGACTTCCCTGAGAAGTACTGAGATGTCATGCGCTCGGCTGCCCAATTGTGTCTACCATTTGGGAGAGATGAGGCACTGCTAGTTAGCCGGAGCAAAGCCCGGATTTGGAGTGACAAGCGTCATCTACCGTGGGTCAGACTCAGTCCCCCACATCATGGACGATCTTGTTGCTCAAAATCCAGTAGTCTCATTAAGATAATGAGAGCCTACGCGACAGTTTATTATTCTGAGAAGTTTGATACCAAACTTCACAGTATTCAGTGTAGCTATTACGGAGCTGTGGAGTTCATTTTTGACAAACTCCCAGACCATATAACTAATATGGCCACAATGTTCTTACAATGTCTAAGAATAGACTTACACACTGTAGGGGCATATTGCTCATGCAGCTATGGCCTCACCTGTGATATAGTGCACCCTGCCTTAGGTCTGTAAGGCTTACTAGAGGGGTGACTTACCTATGCCACATGCAGTATTTTGTGTGCATGGCACCCTGAGAGGGATGCCATGTCGACTTTGCCTTTTTCTCCCCACCAACACACACAATCTGCAATTGCAGTGTGCATGTGTTAGGTGAGGGGTTCCTAGGGATGGCACAACACATGCTGCAGCCCTTAGAGACCTTCCCTGGTCACAGGGCCCTTGGTATCAATGGTATCTTTTAAAAGGGACTTATCTGTGTGCCAGGGGTGTGCCAATTGTGGAAACAATGGTAACTTTTAAGTGAAAGAACACTGGTGCTGGGGCCTGGTTAGCAGGGTCACAGCACACATCTCAGTCAAGTCAGCATCAATATCAGGCGTAAAGTTGGGGGTAACTGCAACAGGGAGCCATTTTCCTACACGCCTGATCTGCGCTAACACTCTGGGGATCATCAAGAAGGGTGGAAAAGCGTATCCGCGCTCCTGAGACCAGTTCTAAAGAAAAGCATTTGTGGCTGATGCTTCCGGGTCCGATCTCCAACTGACAAAACATTTGATCTGTCGGTTGAGGCGGGATGCAAATAAATCTATCGAAAACGGGCCCCACCGGGCATAGAGTGCCCGGAATAACATTGGGATGAAGTCTTCAATCGTTGTAATCTCTCAAATGTCGATAATGCCAGTCCGCAACTAGACTACTGCTCCTGGCAGATATTCCGCAATAACCGAGATCCTGTATTGTAGACAGAAGTGCCAAAAATCCTTGGCAATCTCCGCTAACATACAGGAACGGGTTCCCCCCAATTTGTTGACATACCTCACCGCCGAGATATTGTCCATGCGCAGAAGGATACAACAGTTCGCCTTGAGAGGGGAGAGGCTCTTGATCGCAAACGAGCCCGCTAGAAGCTCCAAACAATTGATATGGAGACTCAGTTCCGTACTGGACCAACAGCCTCCCGTGGGGACTGATCTGCAACGAGCTCCCCAGCCCCAATGACTGGCATCAGACTCTATCACGACATCCGGGGAGGAGCTGAAGATCTCTCTGCCTTTCCACTCCTCCATGTGCTCCAACCACCAAGTCATTTCTGACCGAGCCTCCCCCGAGAGGAGAACTTGGTCTGCATAACTGAGACCCTTCTGAAGATGGGAGATCTTCAACCATTGAAGGGCTCTGTAACGGAGAGGACCTGGAAAGATCGCTTGGATCGATGAAGAAAGCAAGCCCACCATGCGGGCAATCGCCCTCAATGATACAGTCTGTCTGGACAATAGAGATCTCAACTCCCTCTTGATTGAATGAATCTTCCACGGGGGAAGTATCAATTGAGACCAAATAGAGTCTATCCAGAATCCCAGAAAATCCGTCCATTGAGATGGGATCAGAATAGATTTCTGGGCATTGATTATGAAACCCAAGCCCTGCAGCAGAGACACAGTCCACACCAAATGAGAAGGAAGAAGTCCGGATCTTGGGCCATGATCAAAATGTCGTCTAGATATATTATTAGACGGACCCCCCCCCCCCGAGAACGCAGGGACTCTACGACAGGTCGCATCACCTTCGTGAAGTACCAAGGGACTGATGACGGGCCAAACGGGAGAACTTTGTAGTCGTAATAAACGTCTTCCCAAAGGAATTCAAGGACTCTTCGGTGAGGAGGAAAAACAGGAATGGTCATATAAGCATCTTTCAAGTCTAAACAAACCATCCAGTCTCCCTCTTGGAGAATGTCTCTCAGCAAGTGAATGCCCTTCATCTTGAAATGACGGTACAGTAAGAAACCGCTGAATTCTTTTAAGTTCAGAACAAGGTGTGAGCCACCCCCTTTTTTTGTCTACCAGAAACACCGGACTGAGAAAACCGGACGGGCATTTTGATACCTTGACAATGGCGCCTTTTGCTAGCAGAGCAGAAACCTCTGCGGAGATGAAACTGCACTCTTGAAGAGAAAAGTATGTTGGACAGGGAACGCATTGTTGGGACGGGGACTTGTAAAACTCTAGCTTGAAACCCTGCACAGTCTCCAAAACCCAAGCATCAGAAGTAATTTGATACCATATTTTCAGAAAACACTTCGTTCTTCCCCACAACATTATATCTGAACTTGCAATCAAGCTTACCTGTGGATCCTGACTCCTGGGAGAAAGATTGGTGGCCTTTGGATCTCCCTCTGTGGAACCTGGAGCGACTCGCTCTTGGTCGTGATGGGTAGAAGGTTGAAGAGGAGGAGTCCTACTCCTGAAAGCCGCCTCTTCCTTGGTGGTAATACCCACACTGAGGGCTTTGCTGGCTGAATCGGCCAAAGGCACGCCCGCTGTAGCGTCCAGGCCCTCGAAAAAGTGGACGCAGCACACGCCTATTCGAACCCTGGGCTTTGTCCATACTTGCATAAGTTGCTACAAATTTTGAAAGTTCCTTGATAAAAGGAGAACTAAATAGCAAACCCTGCGCTACAGGGCCTGACTTGGAGGTAGCTAGATCTGCCAATTTGGGGTCTAACTTCATCAAAATGGAACGGCGACGCTCTGAAGATTTAGCACAATTTGCATTGCCCAGGAAGCAAAGCGCTCTTTGAGCCCAACCCGCCAAAATATCAGAGTTAATCGCCTCTCCTGACTCTTTGGCTGGAAAAGCCAGCTCTAAAATGTTTGTCAGTGGGCCAGAAACGTCCAAGAGTTTGTCCTGACATCCATGCCAGGCGCGATCTATACCCTTCTTAGGATCCTTGGCAGATTTTTTAAGAAAAGTGACTAATGTAGGATCCAATTCTGGGGTCTTTGTCACCTTTGAAGGGAAATCCGGCCTGGGGCATTCAGACCGCAGTCTGGAGCGAACCTCATCAAAACTGATGGGATTCCACATAATCTGCTACCTCAGGAGGTGGTAACCACAGCGACGAACGGGGGTGAACAATGTCTTCCGGTTCAAATGTCAAAACTCTAGGAGTAGGAGCTTCTTGATGATGAGATTTCTTTTTGTGTTTATGAGGGGGGTCATCCCCTTGCTCAGATGAATGCTCGGAAGAAGAAGCCGGTTCACTCGCGGCTTTCTTTTGTGTTGATGCATTATAATCATGCTCCTTAGCCATGGCCCTGATAAGGGTCTCAAAGTCCGCCGAATGTTGGTTATGACTCTCCTTAATGGATTGGGTACCAGCAGAAAGGGAGGGTTCCATAATAGACTGAATGCCCGAAGGGGCCACCCAGCACTGTTGCTCCGCAAAACCCAGAAGGTGATGCTTAATAGGTTTGATAGCCTGTGCTAAGGCTTGGTTGACTGTATGACGCACCCCAGCGCCCAGGGCATACACTAAGGCGGTCATTCTGATCGGGGCGGCCAGCGGTCGCCACCCCCATGCGGTCACCCCCAAATGACTGCCCCGCAGTCAAAAGACCGCGGCGGCCATTCCAACTTTCCCGCTGGGCCGGCGGGCGCCCTCCAAAAGAGCGCCCGCCGGCCCAGCGGGAAAGCCCCTGCAACAATGAAGCCGGCTCCGAATGGAGCCGGAGGAGTTGCAGGGGTGCGACGGGTGCAGTGGCACCTGTCGCAATTTTCACTGCCTGCTAAGCAGACAGTGAAAATCTTTGTGGGGCCCTGTTAGGGGGCCCCTGCACTGCCCATGCCAGTGGCCCCCAGGGGCCCCACGACACCCGTTCCCGCCATCCTGGTTCTGGCGGTGAAAACCGCCAGAAACAGGCTGGTGGGAAGGGGGTCGGAATCCCCATGGCGGCGCTGCTTGCAGCGCCGCCATGGAGGATTCCCTGGGCCAGGGGAAAACCGGCGGGAAAACGCCGGTTCCCCTTTTCTGACCGCGGCTTTGTTGGCGGTGCTTCCGCTGCCCTCCGCCCTGGCGGTCAGAGACTGCCAGGGTTGGAATGAGGGCCTAAGTCCTGTTCAAAAGAACCAGCGGGTTCCTCAAAATAATATTCATCCTCAGCCTGGTCTCCATAACCAGCCATACTGTAACACAGCAAAGGGGCTCCAGGGGAGCAGAAAACTATATATACATATATATATATATATATATATATATATATATATATATATATATATATATATATATATATATATGCAGGGCAGATGTATATATGTTCAGGTGTGGAGGGAGCTGCCCTGAAAGCAATCAGACAAATATATTCACAGGCCCAGCCTGAAAATCAATTATATTTTGCAACCCCACCTACAAGCACTGGGGTGTAAACGGGGAGAAAATCACTTAATCCGGCCCAGAAACGAAGGAACACGCATCTCTTCGTGTTCAAGTAACGCGCTCCAAATTACAAGCATGCTAAAATGGAATGGAATTCAAACGCTCAAAGACGCTCGGCAATGCGAGCGCTGCAAATAGAAATGGAAACCGGAACTGAAAAAGAGAACTGCGCGGAATAAGGGGTGCGAGCCGATCGGTCGCCATAGGGAGGGCAAAACTGCTCCCAATATTATATTGTAAAGCTGTAATGAAATACAATACAATATAAAAGGAATGCATTTAACTGGCTGCGAAGCAGCAAAGAAAGAGGAGTTGATCTCAGTGGAGCTGCACTTTATAGGAGTCCTCCTCTATGGTCATCACGTGATGCAGAGACTTTTGGGAAATGGAGTTTTTTGTTTTGACAAGTTTTCATTGGCTGCTGTTAAATAAAAGCATAGAAAGAGAAGCATAATATGAGCCTCTGGTCCTGACATAGAATGGAGTGTGGGAGTACAGTGGTAGAGTGTAGTAGATGAAGCAGAGTGTTGTGCATAGGTAGTAGGGTGGATTGGGGTGTGATGGATTGGAGTGGGTGGATTGAAATGGAGTGAGGTGGATTAAAGTGGGGTGATTAGATTGGATTAGGGTGGGTCAATTGGACTGAAGTGATAGGACTAGGGTGGGGTGCATTTGTGTGGTTTTGAGTGGGGTGAATTGGAGTGGGGTCGATTAGAGTGGGGCGGATTGGATTCATTTGATTAGAGTGGGGTGGATTGGACTGGAGTTGAGTGGAGAGAGTTGGGTGGGTGAATTGGATTAGGTAGAGTGGGGTGGACTGGACTAGAGTGGAGTAGGTGGAGTGGAGTAGGGTAGACTGAAGTGAAGTGGGATGGATTGGAGTCGGTTGACTGGTGTGGTGTAGACTGAAGTGGAATGGAGTGGAGTGGAGTGGGTTGATTGTATTGGGATGGGGTAGGTTGGATTGGGTTGGGGTGGATTGCATTGAGGTGGGGTGGATTGGAGTAGGGTGATATGAGATGAAATTGGAATGCAGTGGGGTGGATTGGGCATGGGTGGAGTGGAATTGAGTTGGGTGGAATAGCGTGGATTCGATTGAGTGGGGTGGACTGGATTGGGGTGGATTGGATTGCACTGGGATGGACTGGATTGAGATGGACTGGATAAGGTGGTGGGTAGCTTGGCACGCTGCACCCATGGACTTTCTGATCCTAACTGGAGAATAGGGGGTGTATTCGCCTTGGATGAGGAGCCCACATGCCTTTGCCTCTATACACTTGCTTGCCAAGGCTTGGGACAAGTTTCTGACCGACTCTAGATTGCCCCTTTCTCTGTCATGATGAAGAACCACATTAAGGCCCATATTTATACTTTTTGACGCTAAACTGCGCTAACGCAGTTTAGCGTCAAAAAGTTTTGCGCCGTCTAACGCCATTCTGAAGCGCCATGCGGGCGCCGTATTTATGGAATGGCGTTAGACGGCGCAATCAGACCGGCGCTGCCTGGTTTGCGTGGGAAAAAACCACGTAGACCAGACAGCGCCGGCGTAGGGGGAAAATGGCGCATGGGCGTCTTAAAATGGGGCAAGTCAGGTTACGTCGAAAAACTCGTCTTAACCCGACTTGCGCCATTTTTTAACGACGCCCATCCCCCATCAACATGACTCCTATCATTGTAAAGATAGGAGTCATGCCCCCTTGCCCAATGGCCATGCCCAGGGGACTTCTGTCCCCTGGGCATGGTCATTGGGCATAGTGGCATGTAGGGGGGCACAAATAAGGCCCCCCTATGCCACCAAAAAAAAATATAAAAAATAAAAAATTATACTTACCTGAACTTACCTGAATGTCCCTGGGGTGGGTCCCTCCATCCTTGGGGGTCCTCCTGGGGTGGGCAAGGGTGGCAGGGGGGGTCCCTGGGGGCATGGGAGGGCACCTGTGGGCTCATTTTGAGCCCACAGGCCCCTTAACGCCTGCCCTGAGCAGGCGTTAAAAAGTGGCGCAAATGCGCCGTTTTTAGCCACGCCAACTCCCGGGCGTCTCTTTTGCCCGGGAGTATAAATACCACGTAAAGGCCTGGGAGTCATTTTTTAGACGGGAACGCCTCCCTTGCATATCATTAACGCAAGGAAGGGGTTCACGCTAAAAAATGACGCACATTCCGGGAACTTTGGCGCTATTCGCCTCTAACGCCATAGTATAAATATGGCGTTAGTTGGCGTTAGTTTTGCGTCGAAATTGCGTCAAAAAAAACGACGCAATTTCGGCGCAAACGGAGTATAAATATGGCCCTAAAGGTTTTGAATGACTACGCTTTTCTAGGTCAAAATGTCAACAACTTCATTACCACTGTCCTCAAAGAGAGAAGCAATTGAGTTAAGCAACTACCTCTCTCATCAGGACACTGAGTAGGATACTGATCATTGTTTCAGACAGGCTGTATGCAGTTGCCTGCGTGCATTGAAATGCATATTTCAATCAATCAGTCAAACAGTATTAGTATAGTGCAGCACTGTCACAAATACGGGTATGTGGGTGGAACGTCTTTGTTAAACAACCAGGTCTTGAGTTTCTTCCGGAAATCCGCCAGGCAGACGCTGTTTGAAGATGGAAGGTTAGACCTTTCCAGGTCTTGGCAGTGATGTAGAAGAAGGAGCAACCCCTGCTGTGAGTGTGATGGATGCAGGGAGTATTTGCATGGGCTAGTGAGGTGGAACGCAGGTGTCTTGGGGATCAGAGGAAGTTCAGTCACTGATTGGTCGGTCCTTGATTATGCAGAGCTTTGTAGGTGTGCGTGAGCATCTTGAACTGGCAACTTTTCTGGATAGGGAGTCAGTGGAGGTTTCTGGAGTGGGGGGTGATGTGGATCCATTCGAGGAGGTCTGGGATTAGTCTGGCTGCAGCATTCTGTGTCGTCTGGATTCTTTTGAGGAGCTGGTTGGAGATTCTGGCATAGAGAGCCTTACTGTAGTCGAAGCAGCTGGTGACAAGGGTCAGAGTGATGGTCTTTCTTAAGTTAACTGGGATCCATCTGTAGATTCTTTGGCTCATGAGAAGGGTGTGGAAGCAGGATGAGGCAACTGCATTAATTTGTTGTTTCATGACCAGTTCACTGTCGAGGATGAGGACTACGTTGCATGCATGGTCTGTGGGCGTTTGTCCGAGTTCTGCTGGCCACCAACTGTGGTCCCAAATTGAGGTGTTCTTCCTGAATTCTGTTGTGTTGGAGTTGAGTTTAAGGCAGTTGTCTCTCATCCAGTTGGCTACGTTGGTTGTGGCATTGCAGAAGTTGTTTCTAGTGGCAGACGTGTCTTCAGTGAGCGAAAGGATGAGTTGAGTGTCAACTGTGTAAGAAATTATGTTGAGGCCATGGAATCATACGATGTCTGCAAGAGCGATCATGCAGGTGTTGAACAAGGTGGGGCTGATGGATGATACTTGGGGTATGCTGCATAAGATGTTTTTGGGTTGGAGGTGAAGGGAGGCTGCCGGATGCTTCGTGTGCGTCCTGTGAGGAAGGTGGCAATCCACGTGAGGGTGTTTTGCTGAATACCAATGTTGTAGTGTCTGTTGATGAGGGTGTGGTGGGAAATGGTGTCGAAAGCAGCTATCGCGGTCGAGGAGGATCAGGGCCTCCATCCCTCACGGTCAAGGATGGCTCTGATATCATCTGTGGCAGAGATCGGGGTGGTCTCAGTGCTGTGGTTGGCACGAAATCCTGATTAGGAGGTGTAGGCGGCTGGCCTGCTTATAGTGGGTACCTTGTGGTACTTACACCTTGTGCCAGGTCCAGTTATCCCTTATTAGTAGATAATAGTGTTCTAGCAGCTTAGGCTGATAGAGGTAGCTATAGCAGAGCAGCTTAGGCTGAACTAGGAGACATGCAAAGCTCCAACTATACCACTTATAAAATATAGCACAATTTCAAAAGAAACACAATACTCAGAGTTACTAAAATAAAGGTACTTTATTTTAGTGACAATATGCCAAAAGTATCTCAGCGGATATACTCCCTTAGGAGGTAAGTAAAATACTCAAAATATTCACACAAACCAAAATAAGGTAAGTAAACAGTTCGAAAAGTAGTGCAAACACTGTAGAATACAATAGGATGCAATAGGACACAATAGGCCTAGGGGCAACACAAACCATATACTCCAAAAGTGGAATGCGAACCACGAATGGACCCCAGGCCTAGTGTAGTGTGTAAAGGGTCACTGGGAGGGTAAAAAAACACTAAGGGTGTCCCAGATACCCCACCGCCAAGACCCTGAAAAGTAGGAGTAAAGTTACCCTACTATCCCAGAAAGACAGTAAGGTCGAGATAGGGGATTCTGCAAAGACAACAACTGACCGCAAAGCACTGAAGACGGATTCCTGGACCTAAAGACCTGCAAAGGAAGGGGACTAAGTCCAAGAGTCACGCAAGTGTCCAGGGAGGGCAGGAGCCCACTAAACTCTGGATGAAGGTGCAAAAGGGCTGCCTCCGGGTGGAAGAAGCCGAAGATTCTGCAACAACGGAAGGTGCCAGGAATTTCTCCTTTGGTCAGAAGATGTCCCACGGCGTGCTGGAGGATGCATAGTTGTTTCCATGCAGAAAGACTGCAAACAAGCCTTGCTAGCTGCAAGAGTCACAGTTGAAGATTATGGGTGCTGCCAGGGCCCAGGAAGGACCAGGAGGTCGCCCCTTGGAGGAGGAGACAGAGGGGTCGCTCAGCAACACAGAGAGCCCACGCAGAAGCAGGCAGCGCCCGCGGAAGCACATGAACAGGCGTTCAGGAAATCTGAGCACGGCAGTCGTCTCAGCACAACAAAAGAGGGTCCTGGGCTGTGCTGTGCATGAAGGATGTCTTACAAAAGTGCACAGAAGCCCTAGCAGCTGCAGATCACACAGTACACAGGATTACTGTCTGGCGTGGGAAGGCAAGGACTTACCTCCACCAAATTTGGACAGAAGGACCACTGGACTGTCGGGGTCACTTGGATCTAGCTCCTGTGTTCCAGGGACCACGCTCATCAAGATGAGAGGGGACCCAAAGTACCAGTGATGCACAAGTTTGGTGCCTGCGTTAGAAGGGGGAAGATTCCGTCAACCCACTGGAGATTTCTTCTTGGCTTCCAGTGCAGGGTGAAGGCAGACAGCCCTCAGAGCATGCACCACCAGGAAACAGTTGAGAAAGCCAGCAGGATTAGGTGCTACAATGTTGCTGGTAGTCTTCTTGCTACTTTGTTGCGGTTTTGCAGGTGTCCTGGAGTAGTCAGCGGTCGATCCTTGGAAGAAGTCGAAGAGAGAAGTGCAGAAGAACTCTGGTGAGCTCTTGCATTCATTATCTGACGAGAAACCCACAGGAGAGACCCTAAATAGCCATCAGAGGAGGATTGGCTACCTAACCAGGTAAGAGCCTATCAGGAGGGGTCTCTGACGTCACCTGCTGGCACTGGCCACTCAGAGGTCTCCATTGTGCCTTCACACCTCTGCATTCAAGATGGCAGAGGTCTGGGACACACTGGAGGAGCTCTGAGCACCATCCCTGGGAACACCTTCCCAACTCAGAGTAATGCAAGGCAGCGATTTGCACTGCCTTACGTTACTCTGGATTTACTAAGCTGTGCAGAGCCATGTAACAGGGCGTTGCCTGACTTAGTATATATTTTATGAGCCATTGTGGAGAATAAGGTACAGAGGGTCAGATTTATGAAAAGTGGCGCTGCACCAAGTGCAGCACCACTTTCCCTGCACCTCTTAGTGACCCCCCAACTGCCACCATGTGTGCGCCGTATTTAAAATATGGAGCACCATAGCGCAGGGTAGGGGACAATAGCATCATTTTTCACAGCGCTATTGATGTACTCTGCAGGAGTAGCGCCAAAATATGGCACAGCGCAGCGCCACTTTTCTTAAATATGCCCCTGGGTGCGTAAAAAGCATTTTTTAATTTCTTTGAGAATTTTTGGTTAACACTAGGAGCATGCAATTGTTGCTTTCAGAATGTTGAGATTTCTTACCTGTGGTATGACATTAGTGTATCTGGATTTCGGCCAAAGGAATATCTTTTGGAAATAATAAAAAAAACTAGAGGTGAAGAGCCGGGTGAGGATGCCCATTGGCATTGGCAACCGGGGATTTTAAATGTCTGGGAAAATACATTACGAAGAATCAGGATGAATATCTGTACCATCATCAAATATCACCCCTGAAAAGGTTTTCGGATGATGTGGAACATTGAAGGAAGCTCCCAGTTTCTTTTCTTGTGAAAGCGTTACTCTATGAAATTATTGTTCTGCCACCAATAAGCTTTAGAACACCCCATATCGGATCCCTGAAATCTCTGAATTTACATATATACTATTGGGCCTCTCAGTTAATCATGGAGCATGTTTAGGCCTTTAGTGCAAAACAGGAACCAGTAGTTGTGGCAGAAAGACGGCCTATGTAGCTAAGAGTGCACCCAGGGTAGTTAATGCTGGAATGTCCTCAAAACTCAACAGAACAGCAGTCAGAACGTGGGAGATGGTGAACCAAGCCATTTGATGGATGGGAAAGCTCACACTGGAGACCCAAAGATCTCAGCTCTTTTGGCCAAGGATTAACTGACAGATGCAGAGTGCAACAGGTGAGAGGTTTGAGATGCTCCCTCAGTTGGAGTTGTTGAGCATGTGGCAGGATCTGACTCCAACCAAACATATTCTCAGATATTATTTCATTTGGCAACAATGGCAGCTAGATAAGTGGTGGTATAACGCTGGGGATCTGGAACCACCCCTTCCTTTGCACATTGGGATAAGAACTATGGACTGGTGTGGGATGTCAGAGGAAACAGTGTGTAAGACGAGTGTTGCGTCTTGCGCACACTCCACCCAAGCCAAATCCAGTTGTATGTATTCCCCTCCCTGAAAATTATGCCTCAAGATAAGGCCACAATAATGTCCTCCACCTCCTGGGTGATGATTTGAAATTGTGGGCATAACTGAACCTGGAAATGCATCCTGTGGGTTGACCGGCGAGATCAGAGACTTGTCAACCATGTGAGATGTTGACAAATGCTGGAGCATTTTCATCCTTTGCAGGTATCAATGCTCACAGAGGTCAACAGGCCTTTTGACCCAGCAATAGAGTGCGGTAGAACCATCAAACAAAACTAAATATGCAATAAATTTGGTCAGTATGACCTATTTGGCCATACAAGAAAAACTCCAGTCGAAATTAAGGTTAGGATTTTTACTACAAACTCAGGATTAAAGTCATATAAATTATTCTCAATACAACGTTATAAATATACATTATCACCAGGGGTTGCCAAAGGCGACTAAAGGAGTTTAGTTGAACTAACATTAACAGAACTAAACACTCAATGCCCAAAATACAAAACACCAATAAGATCAATTGTAACAAAGGCAGTAAACGTTGCTCAGTTCAGGGATACATCAATCAAAATTCAACAAAAAGCTTAATTCGTTTTCAAATGTAAGGGGAAACTCTACCATGGCCAAATCAGGGACTAGCATGTGTGGGGTTGAAAACATGCGGGCGAAAACCTAAGCAAAAAAAATTATTAGGAAAAAGAGGAAACTTGGAATCATTAAATTTTAGCTACAGGGGGCAAAAAGGGGAAAAGCATCAGTATGTTAGGAACTCGATTAGGAGTCACCCGAAGGGGCTTGTGAAAGTTCTAAATCTTCAATGGGACATTTCAAAGGACAACGGTAAAGTAGAGAGGAACTCCTCTCCAGAGGTTCTGCTTAAACCGTGACCCACGCCCTCGTCACGAGCCGCCTGGACTACGGCAACACCCTCTAGGCTGGGACCACCGCCAAGCTCCAAAAACGCCTGCAACGTATTCAAAACACCTCGGCCCGCCTCATCCTCGTCGTACCCCGCAACAGCCACATCTCCGCACACCTGAGACACCTGCATTGGCTCCCAGTCAGCAAAAGGATCACCTTCCGACTTCTCACCCACGCACACAAAGCCCTCCACAACAAGGGACCGGATTACCTCAACCATCGCCTCAGCTTCTACGCCCCCACCCGTCTCCTCCGTTCCTCGGGCCTCGCGCTCACTGCCGTCCCTCGCATCTGCCGCTCCACGGCGGGTGGGAGGTCCTTCTCCTTCCTGGCAGCCAAGACCTGGAACTCCCACCCCACCAGCCTCAGGACCACCCAGGACCACTCCGCATTCCGGAGACTCCTAAAAACCTGGCTCTTCGAGGAGCAGTAACCCCCCCCCCTTTTTTCCCCTAGCGCCTTGAGACCCGCACGGGTGAGTAGCGCGCTTTATAAATATTAATGATTTGATTTGATTTGCTTACAAGGATTCTTCTTCAGCAAAAGTTAAATTTGAAAGGCATCTGGATACTTAACTGCATCACTCCCCTCTGAGAGCCAGTCTCCCAAACAACATCTCCAATATCTCTGACCAGAATCGAAGTTGCACCATATTATCAAAGTTCAGAAGTGAGTCATCAGGGGATGAGTCCATGTAACATTAGACCATCTTCCATCTGTTTGAATTAAGCAGGTTTGAATATTTTGGCGCTACTCCTGCAGAGTACATCAATAGAGTCATGAGAAATGACGCTATTGCCCCCTACCTTGCATCATGGTGCACCGTATTTTAAATACGGCGCACACATGGTGGCTGTAGGAGAGGTGCTAAAGGGTGCAGGAAAAGTGGTGCTGCACTCCGTGCAGCACCACTTTCCATAAATCTACCCCATAATGGGTGCGCTGTGATTAGGAATTCAGGGCATGTTTGGGCACGTTTGGTGGAAGACGCAGAGGGCAAGTGGGATAAGCTTGAGAATGATTTGTGGCTTCATACCATGGGACCAGTGCAAACCACACCAACAGTTTTTACAGTCGGTGGGTTGCCAGTAATCTACCAGCCTTTTCATGGGTGCTCCACTTGGGGAGAGCTGGGGATGGCAGATAAAGGACAAACAGGGTAGGGAAGAGCATGTTAGACACATAACCAAGGATCTTCTACTGAAATATATTGCAAATGTAGGCATCAGTGTTCAAAATGTGCGGTCTGCCACCCACTCATACAGTGTGGGGCTATACCAGAGGAGCGCATGCATCAGGAGCAGTGAGGACATTGGCAGCAGCAAAGACAGCGAGGGGGAGGACAGAGGGCATAAGGACCTGTGTGGAAGGGCTCATACGCCAATTAAGTTTGATGGGCCGATGTACTGGCTACAATGATATGACAAATAGGATGGCAGAAGATTACTGTTGGAGGGTTTTAATACAGATTTCAGTTAGGTTATAAAGGGCCATGTGCAGGTGATGAGTGGAAAATTTGAAATCAGTGACAGAACTCCACATGGTAGTAAAGAACAAGCTAGACAAAAAGGTTAGGGAGGGCAGATTGTCAGGCCCATTTGACAACTGGCCCTTGGATAGAATGACTGTGTTTCCTGCCAATGTGTTCCTGAACAAAGAGAAGGGGTAATTTTGGCATATTCAACAACTTTCATGGTCAGGGGGACATCAGTCAAAGACTATGGCCCATATTTATACTTTTTGACGCTAAACTGCGCTAACGCAGTTTAGCGTCAAAAAGTTTTGCGCCGTCTAACGCCATTCTGAAGCGCCAAGCGGGCGCCGTATTTATGGAATGGCGTTAGACGGCGCAATCAGACCGGCGCTGCCTGGTTTGCGTGGGAAAAAACCACGTAGACCAGACAGCGCCGGCGTAGGGGGAAAATGGCGCATGGCCGTCTTAAAATGGGGCAAGTCAGGTTACGTCGAAAAAATCGTCTTAACCCGACTTGCGCCATTTTTTAACGACGCCCATCCCCCATCAACATGACTCCTATCATTGTAAAGATAGGAGTCATGCCCCCTTGCCCAATGGCCATGCCCAGGGGACTTCTGTCCCCTGGGCATGGTCATTGGGCATAGTGGCATGTAGGGGGGCACAAATAAGGCCCCCCTATGCCACCAAAAAAAAATATAAAAAATAAAAAATTATACTTACCTGAACTTACCTGAATGTCCCTGGGGTGGGTCCCTCCATCCTTGGGGGTCCTCCTGGGGTGGGCAAGGGTGGCAGGGGGGGTCCCTGGGGGCATGGGAGGGCACCTGTGGGCTCATTTTGAGCCCACAGGCCCCTTAACGCCTGCCCTGAG
The DNA here is from genome assembly GCF_031143425.1 of Pleurodeles waltl. Lineage (NCBI taxonomy): Eukaryota > Metazoa > Chordata > Amphibia > Caudata > Salamandridae > Pleurodeles > Pleurodeles waltl. The sequence goes on along the minus strand of NC_090443.1, from coordinate 1,005,545,288 downwards.
CAGGCGTTAAAAAGTGGCGCAAATGCGCCGTTTTTAGCCACGCCAACTCCCGGGCGTCTCTTTTGCCCGGGAGTATAAATACCACGTAAAGGCCTGGGAGTCATTTTTTAGACGGGAACGCCTCCCTTGCATATCATTAACGCAAGGAAGGGGTTCACGCTAAAAAATGACGCACATTCCGGGAACTTTGGCGCTATTCGCCTCTAACGCCATAGTATAAATATGGCGTTAGTTGGCGTTAGTTTTGCGTCGAAATTGCATCAAAAAAAACGACGCAATTTCGGCGCAAACGGAGTATAAATATGGCCCTATATTTCTGACAAACTATCTTCAATTTCCTACTCCTCAGTGGACATAGTCATAGATTTGGTAAATAAAGTGAGCCCTGGGGCATAAATGGCAAAGAGTGACATTAAGGGCCATATTTATGAGAGGCTTACGTTGCTGTTGCGTCACTTATAGTGGCACATCGGTGGTGCAAACCTCGCAACTATATCACTTTGCATGGCTTTGAATAGCATCATAGATAGAGTAGGGCAAGGCAGGGCAAGTTGCTGCATTGCATTACTCTGCATCAAGGAGGCGCTCCATGGGCGTTGCAGTGGGTTTTCCCATGCAAATCCCATGTGTTTTTGACGCATTCCCAGATTTACAAGAACCTATAAACCTTCAAATGCATCAAAACCTTACCCTTTCCCAAAGCAGGCATAACGAGGAGAAATATTTTTATTTATCCTCATTTTTCCCTCCTTCTATTTGTGCTGCATTCTGTGGCACACATAGCAAGAGGAAAAAGCCTCTATGGATTGTTTCTGTGCAGGAAGGTGCCCCATCGTGCACAAAAACAATCCTGCTGACAATACACCGTAGCTCGGCTGCCAAAACAGCGCCAGTGCAGGGGGAATGGACAGAAATGCACAGCATTGTATGAATACGATGCATTCCTGCCCTTTCACTTTGGCATAGGGCAGCACAGCAAGATGACTTGCTGCACTGCCCTACGTCAAATCCCTGTGAATTTGTCCCTAAGGCCCATATTTATACTTTTTTAGCGCCGCATTTGCGTTGTTTTTTGACGCAAAATCGGCGCAAACTTACAAAATACAATGGTATTTTGTAAGTTTGCGCCAATTTTGCGTCAAAAAACAACGCAAATGCGGCGCTAAAAAAGTATAAATATGGGCCTAAGTCTACATTTCTCCTGTTGCCATTACATAGAGTGGATTTCAAAATGCTGGGCATACAGTTCAAGGGAAAAGGCACATGGATAAAGCCCTGCCTATGCAGCGCTCCATTTCATGCTCATTGTATCAGAGATTCAGCATCTATTTACATTTGTGACAGGACGTGCGTCGGTGGCCTACTACTTGGATGGCTTCTTTTTTGTGGGACCCTATGGCGCTGTGGCTTGCCAACAGATGTTGGTAAATTTTAAGAAGCTGATGGATGATGTGGGTGTTCCACAGCTGAGAAAAACATTGGGTCCAAACATGGTTTTGATGTTTCTGGGAACTGAGATTGATTTTGTGAAGAGGGAGGAATGGCTCCTGGAGGACAAGAAAAGGGCAATGAAGCAGTTGATTGATTGTATGTTGGACAAGAAAGAAGTGCAGGTGAGAAAGGTGCAAGTACTACTGGGACATTTGAACTTGACATGCAGATGGTATTTCCCTAGAAGGGCTGGTTGAGTTAACAGAATAGACAACACAGACATTTATGATGCAGAAGAAGGTTTGGGCTTTGATTTGTACAGGCAAGGACGCTGGGGTGGAAAACCGTGGGTAAAGACTTGGAAGAAGGGCGGGAAGAGTTTGCATTTCTGGAATTTTTCCCATTGGTGGTCATATTGTTTCTGTCGGGCGATGAGTTTGCTAACAAGATGGTACTGTTTAATATAGACAGTATGGCAGTGGTTAGTGTGGTTAACATGCAGTTTTCCAGGGATGCACAAGTTTTGAAATTGCCGTGGTCCTTTGTATTGGTCTGCTGAAAGCATAACATACTGATCAGGGTGCATCATGTGCCAGGCCTAGAAAACAGAGTTGTGGATCAATTTCTGCTGTTTCCTAGTGATGGCACACTGTGTGCTGCTTAGCCCTGCGGCACCTTTGTACCATGGTGCAAGGGTGCCTGTGTTACGGGCAGGATTGTTTTTGTGCAGAAAGTTGTACCTTTCTGCATAAAAGCTATCCTTAAACCTTAAAGGCATTTTCTTCTCTATGTGTGCTTCTCAATCCATCATGCATCTAAAGAGGAAGGAACAATGAGAAATAAAGATAGCGCTCCTATAGGCCTAGGTCGGGGAGGTATACCATTATTGCGCAATCCCAGGTTTTGTGACTCTATTAAATCTGGAATTGCATCAAAATACACAGGTGGATGCAAGGGAATGCCCATGCTCTACCCTGGGAATGCCTTGCTGACACAAAGTAATGCAAGGCGTCAGCACGCTCTGCATTGCTTGATTTTATTCTTACAAAGCCATACACGTCTGCCCTTGTGTGCTTCTGTAAATCTTGTAGTGAGACACCCAGCCACTACCTTGTGACCAGGACACCCGGACTTAACGCACCCCACCGTGAAGGTCGGGGACCTCAGGGTAAGTAGTGATTTCATGCAATCCCATTTTAGAAAGCTTTGGAATTCTTGGGTTGCGTGAAATCCATGGATGAATGCACAGGAACTCCAATACTCCACCCCTAGAACACCTCCCAGAACCTAATGCGACGCCATGAAGAACAAGGTGCTGCTTTGAGTTACATTTCTTTACAAAGCTGCAAATCGACCTTTGCGCGGCTATGTAGACATCAAGGCCCATATTTATACTTTTTTTGCGCCGCATTTGCATATTTTTTTGACGCAAAAGTGGTGCAAACTAACAAAATACAATTATGGTCCATATTTATACTCAGTTTGCGCTGAATTAGCATAATTTTTTTTACGCTAATTCAGCGCAAACCTAACTCCATATTTATACTATGGCGCCAGACACGTCTAGCGCCAAAGGTATGGAGATAACATTGTTTTTTTTACGTGAAAACCTATATTGCGTCAATGAGATGCAAGGTAGGCGTTCCCGTCCAGAAAAGGATGACATGGCCTTAGCGGCATATTTATCCCCCGTGCAAAAATCCAGTACGTAGGGATGGGGGCCTTCAATAATGGCGCTAAGCTTGGTAGCGCCATTATGTAACGCCTGGGTATGGGCAGGTGTAAGGAGACCTGTAGGCATATTTCCATGGTCAGAGACCATGGAAAGTGCCCACAGGTGCCCTTCCCTGCCCCTGGGACACCCCCACCCGCATCAGAGGGACACCACAGGATGGGAGACCCATCCCAGGTGAGTTCCAGTAAGTATTTTTACACCACCCGGGGGCCCTGACTCGGGGCCCCCTGCACGGCACTGGCCCCAATGGACATGGCCAGGGGAGCTTTGTCGCCTGAGCATGGCCATTGGGGTGGTGGGCATGGCTTCTTTCTTTACTAAGGCAGGAGCCATGCCCATGGGGGTTGTGCGCCACAAAATGGCGCTGCACTGCTTAGAGGTATTTTTCTGCCTCTAAACAGTGTAGCGTCATAATTTGGCGCACAAGCCCCGGTTTCCCCTACGCCTCCCCACCGTTAGCACCCTTTCCAAGGACGCTAACAGGGCATTAGGGCCGGCTAGCGCCATTCCATAAATATGGTGCCAGGCCGGCGTCTTGGACTGGCGCTAGCCGGCGCTTTACTTTTTCATGCAAAACTGCGCTCATGCAGTTTTGCGTGAAAAAGTATAAATCTGGTGCTATATTTTGTAAGTTTGCGCCACTTTTGCAACTTTACAGAATACAATTATGGCCCATATTTATACTTTTTTAGCGCTGCATTTGTGCCGCTTTTTGACGCAAAAACGGCGCAAACTTACAAAATACCGGCCCATATTTATACTTTTTTAGTGCAGCGTTTGCGTCAATTTTGACGCAAAAGCAGCACTAACGTACAAAATACAATTGTATTTTGCAGGTTTGCGCCGCTTTTATGTCACAAAATGCCACAAATGCGGCGCCAAAAAAGTATAAATATGGGCTACAATTGTATTTTGGAAGTTTGCGCCGCTTTTGTGCAAAAAATGACGCAAACGAGGCGCTAAAAAAGTATAAATATGGGCCCTCGTAGCATTTTGCATCACGGTTGCACCACAAAAGTGATGCAATATGGAAGTCTTGCTGCCTGAATCAGGTCCATTGGCAGCGCCTGGCACTCTACACATCTACTGATTGCTTGTTTGTCATGTATGTTACTGATGGCTACCACATGTCCATTTTGCTTATGCACACCTGAAAAAGAGTCCGATTCAGATAGAAGACATATTTTGAAGCCAAAATTGTTTTACATGCATACACTGCAACTTAGAATTAATACATAGCAGTTCGTTCTAATGTTAACATACGCTATGGACGACTTGTGCTAATAAACACTTGAAATCCTCCAAAATTTTTAAAGCACTGGGCATCTCATTGCCACCCGAAGTGCAAATGATAAACTCACTACAAGTCTATCTCTTTCCCACATCAATATTTTTCTGCACTCTCACAAAAGAGATATACTTAAAAAAGGTAGGATGACATGCTTACCTACATCAGAAAACAGACATCCTTTTTAAGTACAAGCACACATTTTTAATTAATATAGGTCCCAAAAGAAACTTAAATGGAGAAACTGTAAAAAAAAAAAGGCACTGTGTGTAGCTAAAGACAAGAGGATTGTGGGTATGATGGTTTTCCTAAGAAAAGGGCTGTGCGTGCGTATGACGATGTTCACACGAACGTGTGCGTTCGCGGCTGTGCGCAGCGCATGCTCAATAGAGACGGGCCTGTGAGTGATGCTGTACCCACTACTCTGGCTCGGATATGGTTGCTGTTCCCGCTGCAGAGTAGGGCGGATCCTGCTCTTTTTTTCTGACCTTAGAGAGCACGTGGAGCCGTTGAGGCAAAATTACCGGGCCCAGGATCCTGCTTCGTTGTGGCAATGGAGGGAAAAAAATGGGCAAAGGCTGCAGTTCCACCGACAACCGACAGAGGTCCCAGTTTTGCACTTTCAAAACACAACAAAGTTTGGGGGTCATTCTGACCCCGGCGGGCGGCGGGAGCCGCCCGCCTGGAGGGAGCCGCCATATGGCCGCTCCGCAGTCGAAAGACCGCGGAGGCCATTCTGGCTTTCCCGCTGGGCTGGCCGGCGACCGCCAGAAGGCCGCCCGCCAGCCCAGCGGGAAACCCCTCCCCACGAGGAAGCCAGCTCCGAATGGAGCCGGCGGAGTGGAGGATGTGCGACGGGTGCAGTGGCACCCGTCGCGAATTCCAGTGTCTGCAAAGCAGACACTGGAATTCAAAGTGGGGCCCTCTTACGGGGGCCCCTGCAGTGCCCATGCCATTGGCATGGGCACTGCAGGGGCCCCCAGGGGCCCCACGACACCCCTCACCGCCATCCTGTTCCTGGCGGTCGGAACCGCCAGGAACAGGATGGCGGTGAGGGGGTCGGAATCCCCCATGGCGGCGCAGCAAGCTGCGCCGCCATGGGGGATTCCCAGGGCACCGGCAAACCGGCGGGAGACCGCCGGTTTTCCTGGTCTGACCGCGGCCAAACCGCTGCGGTCAGAATGCCCTGCGGGGCACCGCCAGCCTGTTGGCGGTGCTCCCGCATCCCCGAAGGACCGCCGGGGTCGGAATGACCCCCTTTAAGTTCTAATTTCGTGACGATGCTGATATGGAAAGTTGCAGGATATGTAATAATGTCCAATGCGGATTCATGTTAGGGTGACCACCTGGCATTGAGGCAAATTCTGGACAGGACTGTTAAAAATTCAGGACAAAAGGTCAAAATTCAGGACAAAAATTCAGGACAAAGGGTCAAAATTCAGGACAAAAATTCAAGAACAAACGTCAGTTTTACAGACACGCGCAACAGAGGCCATTCCTCACTATGTTGTCAGTGCATTTATTTACTCTTTTTTAACATAGCACTATTTATTCACTGTGGACCTTTTGTGATTGCCTCCTGGTATGCTCCATTCAGGTGTCACATTACATCCTTGTTCAGTAGTAAATTAATGCCCTTCAGTACTGCGGCAAGGCCATCACCCCTACCCAAATCTACCCGATCTTTCCTGAAGAGAAAGTAACAGCAAAATTTTGATTATGTTTCTGAACATTTTAAAACCCCTGGCAAACAGTTTGGGACACATTAAGATAATTAACCTTATGCTAGTTTAAACAAATTGAACAAAAACATCTGGCTTACCCCAACCGCCCATGGACTTTCAACCTAATTTTTTTTTAAAGAGGCAGGGCAGATGGTGTGGGCGACAGTCTCACACCTAGGGGCATATTTATACTCCGTTTGCGCCGAATTTGCGTCGTTTTTTTCGACGCAAATTCGACGCAAAACTAACTCCATATTTATACTTTGGCGTTAGACGCGTCTAGCGCCAAAGTTCATGGAGTTAGCGTCATTTTTTTGCGTGAACACCTTCCTTGCGTTAATGATATGCAAGGTAGGCGTTCCCGTCTTAAAAAATGACTGCGATGCATATGCGTCGTATTTATACTCCCGGGCAAAAATGACGCCCGGGAGTGGGCGGGTCTAAAAAACCCGCATTTGCGCCGGATTTAAGCGCCTGGGTCAGGGCAGGCGTTAAGGGACCTGTGGGCTCAGAATGAGCCCAGAGGTGCCCTCCCCTGCCCCCAGGGACACCCCCTGCCACCCTTGCCCACCCCAGGAGGACACCCAAGGATGGAGGGACCCACCCCAGGGACATTAAGGTAAGTCCAGGTAAGTATTTTTTTTTATTTTTTTTTGTGGCATAGGGGGGCCTGATTTGTGCCCCCCTACATGCCACTATGCCCAATGACCATGCCCAGGGGACATAAGTCCCCTGGGCATGGCCATTGGGCAAGGGGGCATGACTCCTGTCTTTGCTAAGACAGGAGTCATTTCAATGGGGGATGGGCGTCGTAAAAAAATGGCGCAAATCGGGTTGTGGCGATTTTTTTGCCTCAGCCTGACTTGCACCATTTCTGGACGCCCATACGCCATTTTCCCCCTACGCCGGCGCTGCCTGGTGTACGTCGTTTTTTTTAACGCACACCAGACAGCGCCGGCGGCTAACGTCATTCAATAAATACGGCACCCGCATGGCGCTTCAGAATGGCGTTAGCCGGCGCTAATTTTTTTGGTGCATTGCCGCAGTTTTGCGTCAAAAAGTATAAATATGGGCCCTAATGTCAGGATGTGATGTACCCATAACTTGTCTGTAGCCTCACTGCACTAGAGTGTATGAATGGAACTCTACATTTATCTCAGAAATGGGAGCCCGGACTACCAATCAAAGATAATCAAAGAGGAGGATGAAACTGAGATCAAATGGGAGATCCACGGCAAGTAATTCAAAGGGTTGTTGCTAAGAACTGGATAAATAAAGAAGAGAAGAACAAGGTGGGACAATTCCTAAAATCAGACAAGATGGGTCCACCAAGACTATTTGAAGGTATTGGGTACCTGGGGAGTTTTGTCTGCACACAGGAGCGAAACAGAAGGGGCACTGTCAAGTGGTTGAACAAGCAACACCCATCCATCTTGGCAAACTCTTCTGGTGCAATGGTCCGCTGTTAGTGGTTTTGAAGGGTGAGCAGGGGCCAGACCCCTTGCAAGGTTGTGCAAGGCAATTGCCCACTTTGTCCATGTCTTTATATGGTTTTGAAATTGAGCAAAAGCCAAACTAGAGATCTGGGTTATCCCTAAGTGTCAAGTACACATAGAATCTTAAAAATATTTGGGATGTAAATTACACAAACAAAATTTAGAAATGTTAAAATGTAATTAGTATTTCTTTAACATATGGCACTGTTTTCACCTTCATATACAATTAGATCTCAGATTAAACTGGGAACCAGTTACCTTTTGATACCTAGTGATTAATATCTACCATTCTTACACTGATTTCCAGGATGAAAATCTCGGCAGAGCGAACGGTCCCTCCAAGCCCAGTTTGCTTTTTGGTCTTCTCTTCTGCTTTCTGTAAAAGCCACGTGGCACTAGTGAAGATGGTGTGCTACCCCAATGATAGTATTATTTTGCAAACCTTCCCCGCTCGTCCTTCATTCCTTCTTCAGATAGGCCACACATCTGATTTGGTCACTGCAGCGCCATCAGGAGCTCTTTCCACCCTAAAGCTAACTGTGACTGCGGGTGGATTAGGTCTTCTGGCCACTGCACTCTAGGCACTATACTCTACTCTACACCACTCTACAATACTCCACTCTGCACCACTCTACACCACTGCACTCTGTGCCACATGAGTCTACTCTGCACTCTATGACACTGCACCACTCTGCATTACTGCACTCTGCTACTCTATTGTATGCCACTCTACTCCACTGCACTCTATGTAACTCTACCCCATGCCACTCTATGCCACTGCACTCTGCGCCAATGCACTCTAAACAACTGCACTGTACGCCACTGCCCTATACTCTGTACCACTGTACTATACGCCACTGCTCTCTGTGCCACTCTACTCCACTCTACATCACTGCACTGACACTCTACTCTGCAGCGTTGCACTCTCCACCACTGTACTATACACCGATGTACTATGTACTACTGTATTCTATGCCACTGCACTCTATGCCACTGCACTCTATGCCACTCTACTCTGCATCACTCCACTCTACAGCACTTTGCTCTACTCTGCACCACTCTACACTACGCCACTGCACTCCCTGCAAAGTGAGTCTACTCTACAATCTATGCCACTGCACCACTTTTCGCTACTGCTCTCTCTGCGACTCTAATGTATGCAACTCTACTCCTCTGCACTCTATTCCACTCTACTCTGTCCCACGCTACTCCATGCCACTGCACTCTAAACCACTGCTCTCTATGCTAACACACTCTAAACAACTGCACCTTACCCCACTGCACTGTACTTTGCACCACTGGGCTTTACGCCACTGCTCCTATGCTACTCTACTCCACTCCACACCACTATGCCACTAACTTTAAGCCATGCTGAACAGCAGCTACTCTGGTCTATAACATGGCTAATGGCTAAAACACATTAACAAAGCCAATAACTCTTTCGTAGATGAGACCTATTGCTTTGCCAATGTTTGTTAGTACTATGAGGTACCGAAGTACCTGAAAGAACTGTGAAAAATACAATTACATCATAATAAAAGCTGCTACAAAATGCGCAAATACATTTTGGTTAAATTAAAAAAAAGTGCTTCTGAAATACAGATTTGAATAATATACAGTTTATACCTAATACTAAAAAATATTATAACACTCCATTAAAACCACACACTCCACAGCTCACCTTGGAACACCATTACAACACCTCTCTAAAAGTAATGTCTTTGCCATCAGAAAACTTCAAGTGACTCCTTTTAGTAAAGTAAATGCAGTTTTTTCAAGCCCTTTTGTATTTGCAGATTTACCAGTTGGGCACATTTGCATGTCTTTAGGGAAGGAGACTCCCTGGCAATAAGGTCTGATTCTTATCTGTCTGCCCCTCCCTCCCTCAGAGCACAGGAGACCCCCTGCCTTCCAGCCCAGCTGGGGAAACTCCTCTGCCTGTAATTTCGCCCTGCCTCTGTTGCCCTTTAGGTGAAAGGCTAAAATTACGGACAAATGCCGTCCGTTAAAGCTTTCATCACGGACAACGGACAGCAGGGCGAAATTACGGACAGTCCGTGAAATTTACGGACGGGTGGTCACCCTAATTCATATTTGTGTGGAAAAAAGGTTCCACAAGTTAATAATTGTGCAATTTCACTAATACAGGAGAGACACAAAGGGAATGTTTGACTGTATTCAAATTAAATGAAGCTCCGTTAGCTCGACATGAGGGAGGCCTTAGGCCTACTCTGTACATGCCAACAAGATCTATTCAGTGGGAAGACTCCAGATGTTTGAAGCAAAAAATGGCTTTAATTTAATTGTCTCTCTCTTGAAATTGCTTCCTCAGTGCAAGTTGATGGGGAAAGTAAATCCCAGCAAGTATTTTTTTTTAATCTGCCTCTGTTTTCCCAGTGTGGCATGTGTGCTACTTGTGTGTTCAGTTTGCACATTTTTGATGCCTGTGGTTTACAGTGCTTGGTTCAAACTCATCTTACCCATTGCCTGTGCACTAGGAACTCAGGCCCATATTTATACTTTTTGACGCTAAACTGCGCTAACGCAGTTTAGCGTCAAAAAGTTTTGCGCCGTCTAACGCCATTCTGAAGCGCCATGCGGGCGCCGTATTTATGGAATGGCGTTAGACGGCGCAATCAGACCGGCGCTGCCTGGTTTCCGTGGGAAAAAACCACGTAGACCAGACAGCGCCGGCGTAGGGGGAAAATGGCGCATGGGCGTCTTAAAATGGGGCAAGTCAGGTTACGTCGAAAAAATCGTCTTAACCCGACTTGCGCCATTTATTTTCGACGCCCATCCCCCATCAACATGACTCCTATCATTGTAAAGATAGGAGTCATGCCCCCTTGCCCAATGGCCATGCCCAGGGGACTTCTGTCCCCTGGGCATGGTCATTGGGCATTGTGGCATGTAGGGGGGCACAAATCAGGCCCCCCTATGCCAAAAAAAAAATTAAAAAAATTATACTTACCTGAACTTACCTGAATGTCCCTGGGGTGGGTCCCTCCATCCTTGGGGGTCCTCCTGGGGTGGGCAAGGGTGGCAGGGGGGGTCCCTGGGGGCATGGGAGGGCACCTGTGGGCTCATTTTGAGCCCACAGGCCCCTTAACGCCTGCCCTGAGCAGGCGTTAAAAAGTGGCGCAAATGCGCCGTTTTTAGCCACGCCAACTCCCGGGCGTCTCTTTTGCCCGGGAGTATAAATACCACGTAAAGGCCTGGGAGTCATTTTTTAGACGGGAACGCCTCCCTTGCATATCATTAACGCAAGGAAGGGGTTCACGCTAAAAAATGACGCACATTCCGGGAACTTTGGCGCTATTCGCCTCTAACGCCATAGTATAAATATGGCGTTAGTTGGCGTTAGTTTTGCGTCGAAATTGCGTCAAAAAAACCGACGCAATTTCGGCGCAAACGGAGTATAAATATGGCCCTCAATTTTGATCATGGGTGTAGGAAGTGTGGGGGACGCAGGGAATGCATCCCCCCAGATTTTGGAGGGTGAGGGACACGTGGGACGAGGGTGGGGGGGACAAGGAGACAAAATAATTTCCACTCTTACCTCTACTAGTCACAGGGCCGTTAGAGCACAAAAGCTGTACTTATAATAGCCCTGCACTGACCTGCCTCCAATCTGATGGTAACAGAATGAAGGTGAGTCAGGAGGCCCCCTACGCCCTCTCTCTCTTTGTTTGTCCTGTTTACAGATGTGGGCATTAAGGGTGCACATGAGAACAAAGGAAGCGAGGCTGAGAAAATAGTTGTTGATGATTGCTGTCTGCATCACCTGCCGCCTTGAAGAGGAGCACTGCATGATGCCTTGAAGAGGAGCTGCAGGACAATGAGGAAGGTCTAAAGAGGAAACAGAGTCCCACTCAGCCTGATGCCTGCAGACTAGAAAGGAGACTGTGAAACACAATGCGCCTCATTTATACTTTTTTAGCGCCGCATTTGCGTCATTTTTTTACACAAAGGCGGTGCAAACATACAAAATATATTTAAATTTTGTAAGCTTGTGCTGCTTTTGCATCCAAAAATGATGCAAATGCGGCACTAAAAAAGTATAAATCAGGCCCAATATTTGTATTTGCCTAAGATCACACCAGATGGTGAAACAGGGAAGTCGAGATTGAGCCCAGATTTTACCTTTTCACACTACACAATTTAGCTATTAGAAGGCAATTTTTTCTAACATTTATGCTTAATCTTTTTAATCTAGGTAGTGAAGAGTTTGATTACAGCGTGGCTAACAGGGAGAAGCCATATTTCATTTTGGGCCGTTATGCCTAGCGTTACTATTTATGTTGTAATCGTTACATACTTACACATATTGAAGTACATTATCTTTTCTCTATCTATCTTTTATTCAGTCTACTCTGAAACAATCTACCCTATGCCACTGCACCCCTTTTCTCCACTCTGTGCTACTCTATGCCACTTTAATCTATGCTGTACCACTCCACAATACTCTACTCTGCAGCACTCTACACTATGTATGCCAGTGCAATCTATGCTGTTCTACTCTAACCAATGTACACTACCTCCCTGCACTCTACGCCAGTGCACTCTTAACCACTTTCTCAAAACCAATGCACTCTATGCCACTGCACTGTATGCCAATCTACTGTGCACCACAGCACTCTATGCCACTGTACTCTGCACCACAGCACTCTATGCCAGTGCACTCTACGCCACTCTACAATACACCACTGTACTCTACGACCCTCTAATCTGCAACATTGCACTCTCCGCCACTGTAGTCCACGCCACTCATCTGCACCACTGCACTCAATGCCATTGTGCTCTTCCCCACTGCACTATTTTATGCACTACTGCACTCTAATCCACTCAACACCACTCCACTCTAGGGAACTTCACTCTACTTTGAAACCATCTACTTTATGCCAATGCAATCTGCGCAACTCCACTCTGTGCTAAGCCAGTCCAATCTACCCTGCACAACATCAATTTGCTCTGCACCAGTCTATACTACTGCACTCTACATCACTATGCTCTACTCTGCAACACTCTACTCTTCACCACTATACTCTACTCTGCAGCAATCTTCTCTGTGCCACTCTATTCTACTCAGCACCACTGTCCTCTATGCCAGTCTTCTCTACTCTGCGTCACTCTACAGCACTGCACTCTACACCAATGCATTTTATGCCACTCTACTCTACACAACTGCCCTTTGTGTCAATTTACTCTGCAACACTGCACTCTGCCACTAAACTATACTCCTCTCTACTCTGCACCGCTCAACTTTATGCCATTCTACTGCACTCTACACACATTTACTCTATGCCACTACAATCTACGCTACTCTACTCTCCATCACCGCAATCCACCACTGCACTCTACACCAGTCTACTCCACCTTGCACCACTCCACTCTACCATGCACCACTCCACTCTACCATGCACCGCATCACTCTGACACAGCACTCTGCACCACTGCAATCTATGAGGGCCACTCCACTCTGCGCCACTCTGCTCTTCACCACTCTACGCTACTGCACTCTACTCTAAACCAGTGCACTCTACACCAATGCTTTCTACACCACTTTACTCAAAACCAATGCACTCTACACCACTTCTACTTTGCACCACTGTACTCTAAGCCACTTCACTCTAGACCACTCAACTCCACTCTATGACACTTCACTCTGACCTTACACTCCATGATACTACACTCTGACACTCTATTCCATTAAACTCTTTAACATTTTCTCCACTCTGTAACTCCCCACACAACTCCCTATACTCCACTCCATTCCACTTTACTCCATTCTATGCCACTCCACGCCACTCTATGCCACTTCAGTCTACAATACTCTACTCCACACCACCCCACAACCCTCTATGCCACTCCAATATACAACAATGTACTATGCTCAACAACACTCTTCCCAACTCTCTCCATGCCACTTCATGTTACTTTACTTCACTCTATGCCACTTCACTCTTCTTTATGCCTTTCCACTCTACAACACTCTGCCACTCCACTCTACAACTCTCTACTAGACTCTGACACTACTCCACTCTACTACTACTTTATGGCATTGACACTGGATTACAGATTCAGATCTCCATTGACTGCTTTCTCACTCATGTGAGACGTGAGTCAGTTTTATCTTGGCCTTTATGGTTACAAGCACTCAGTAACCCTTTTATCTCAAGCTTAACTAAGCCTGAGGATGATCTTGATACTTGTCTAGGGGATCGGAACGTCGTTAGCCAAAGTACCTTGACTTCAATTTGTGATATTGTGTATAAGTTGGAATAAGCATAGGTACTATGAGCTAATGACTTCTTGATTCACTATTTGAGTCATTAATGTAAAAGTCGATGTATTGTGCGTGCTAACCACTGTGCTATACGGGTTACTTTTTACATTTTTCTTGTAATTGGTGACACTGGGTCATCCAGATAACTTATGTAATGTCTGGTTACCAAAGTCTTTCTCGATTTCCCCTGTTGATGTTTTCCCACTACATTTGATCTTTTATATTTTGATTGAATAAATGCACGAAACCTTGCATTTGGATACTACTTTAATATCATTGTTTATTGGAGAGGTGTTGCATTTTACTCAAGGGACCCCTGTTCCTTTAGAGTTAGTTTACTACTCCATTCTAGGACACTCTACTTACTCCATAACGCTACACCACACTTCTCCTTTAAGCCATTAACTTTTAGCCATGCTGAATAGTAGTCTTACTAGTGTACAGCATGGCTAAAACACATTGGCAAAGGCAATAGATCATGCCTAGGCGAGACCTATTGGCTTTGCCAATGCTTGTTTATAAAGTATGAACTTTGAGGTGACTTGCAATATCCTTATGTACGCAGGGGGTATTTTACACCATTTAATACATGGTCACACCATCAACGTTCCCACAAACCACTTAAAATCTTAGTGCATAACTTCTCTCATTGCAAGCTATTAAAATAGAGCAGAAGAAAGAAAAGCAACATTCCATTTGTTGCTTTAAGCAGCTGCATTAATTATGCTCTGTGACCTGATCTGCCTTTCACCTTGGCTGCCAGCTCTGGCAGAAGGCATTGTGATGTCAGAACTCGACTGTAATAACCTTATAATAGTCATTTTCTGATGTATTTTCTTTATAATTAGTGACTTGGTGCTTCACAAATAGCCGATTCTAAAGAAATTAGGCCCTGATTTATACTTTTTGACGCAAACCTGTGTTAGCGCAGGTTTGCGTCAAAAAGTTTACCACCAGCTAGCTCCATTCCTTGACGCCAGCTGGGCGTCATATTTAAGGAATGACCCTAGCGGCGGTAAGGCCAGATTAGTGTAAAAATAAATGATGCTAACCGGGTGGGGGAGGCGTAGGGGAAACAGGAGGTTGTGCGTCAAAGAATGGCACTAGTCAGGTTAGAGTCAGAAAAATGACTAACCTGATTAGCGTCATTTTTTGACGCACAACCCCCATGGACATGACTCCTGTCTTAATAAAGTAAAGACAGGAGTCATGCCCCCCTGCCCAGTGGCCATGCCCAGGGGACTTATGTCCCCGGGGTATGGCCATTGGTCACAGTGCTATGTAGGGGGGGCCAAAGTTAGGCCCCTCTATGGCACTGTAAAAAAAAAAAAAAAAAAAAAAAACTTACCTGGACTTACCTGGGATGGGTCCCCCCATCCTTAGGTGTCCTCCAGGTGTGGGTGGGGGTGTCCCTGGGTGCAGGGAAGGGCACCTGTGGGCTGTTTCCATGGCCTCTGACCATGGAAAATGGCCCACAGGACCTCCAATGCCTGCCCTGACCCAGGTGTTAAATAATGGGGTTAAGCAGGCTTAGCACCATTATTTAAGGCCCTCCTCCTCTGCGTGATTTTTTCACAGGAGGATAAATAAGGCACAAAGGCCTTAGAGTCATATTTTGCCCGGGGACGCCTACCTTGCATCTCATTGACACAAGGTAGTTTTCTGCAGGCAAAAAATGCAGTTAACTCCAATATTTTGATGCTAGACAGGTCTAGCGTCAAAATATAAATATGGAGGTAAGTTTGCGCTGGATTTGCGTAAAAAAAAAAATTACGCCAATCCGGCGCAAACAAAGTATAAATATGCCCCTAAGTGACTGCAGTTTAAACAAGGATTAAAGAATCCCATGTTTATATAGCCTGTAGCTCCAAGAGCTTCTTTAGTTGAAATGCTTCCAGTTATGACTGATGTGGAGCTGAGCTGCCCAAGATCACACACCGGAGAAGTATTATTAGAACTATGGTTTCTGAGCACAGTTTACAGCTGTTATACCTAACTGCTTTTGATATCTCCAGTGCGCTTCCAATTGGCATGAGGCGAGAGGCATGATGGGTGTGGGACGCAAAGGGCATGTTCTTCCTTTTTACCCTCCTACCTTTATTTGCTTGGTTCAGGAAGATGAAAGGTTCATCAACATGTTAATTTCAGATTTGAGCTAATTACTTTGTTAATGTAAATAATAATTAAAGATACTTTCAGACTGTGACAACATGCCTTCCTTTCTCCTTATTTCACTTCCAACATATATGATGGTGTACATTTATCGGAGCCTGCTGTTCGCAAACAACAAGCGATTTGTATAGGGTCGATTGAAAAGTCCTCAAGGCAGTCCCTGCCCCACCCAGAAATGTATTGTCTCCTACGCTCCTGATTGTGACCTTCATTGTTTAATAGTACGAAATTCAGCTAGTACAGTGGTTTTGCTTGCTCTGTTACATTTTATAAAATTTGGGGGCATATTTATACTCCGTTTGCGCCGAATTTGCGTCGTTTTTTTCGACGCAATTTCGGCGCAAAACTAACGCCATATTTATACTTTGGCATTAGACGCGTCTAGCGCCAAAGTATGAGGAATGAGCGTCATTTTTTTGCGTGAACGCCTTCCTTGCGTTAATGAGATGCAAGGTAGGCGTTCCCGTCTAAAAAAATGACTGCAACGCAAATGCGTCGTATTTATACTCCCGGGCAAAAATCACGCCCGGGAGTGGGCGGGGCAAAAAACCCCGCATTTGCACCTCTTTTTAACGCCTGGGTCAGGGCAGGCGTTAAGGGACCTGTGGGCTCAAAATGAGCCCACAGCTGCCCTCCCATGCCCCCAGGGACCCCCCCTGCCACCCTTGCCCACCCCAGGAGGACACCCAAGGATGGAGGGACCCATCCCAGGGACATTCAGGTAAGTTCAGGTAAGTATAATTTTTTTTTTTTTTAATAATTTTTTTTGGCATAGGGGGGCCTGATTTGTGCCCCCCTACATGCCACAATGCCCAATGACCATGCCCAGGGGACATAAGTCCCCTGGGCATGGCCATTGGGCAAGGGGGCATGACTCCTGTCTTTACTAAGACAGGAGTCATGTAAATGGCGTCTGGGCGTCGTTAAAAATGGCGCAAATCGGGTGGAGGCGATTTTTTTGCCTCAACCTGACTTGCCCCATTTTAAGACGCCCTAACGCCATTTTCCCCAACGCCGGCGCTGCCTGGTGTACGTGGTTTTTTTCCACGCACACCAGGCAGCGCCGGTCTGCTAGCGCCGGCTTACGCCATTCAATAAATGCGGCGCCCGCATGGCGCTTCAGAATGGCGTTAGCCGGCGCTAATTTTTTTGGCGCAAAACTGCGATAGCGCAGTTTTGCGTCAAAAAGTATAAATATGGCCCTTGATGTTTTCTGTTCCTGCCATTCCAGGAGAGGACGGATTTACAGTTGTATACAAAACTGAAGGCCACTTCCGCCAGGTGAACTGAGGTGCTGATTATTTTGTGACTGCAGCATTGTTTTCACGTAAGGCTTAGTACAGTACATTCAATATATATACAGTAGAAGTCAATATTATCATATAATGTGTTTTCTATTTATCTACTTATTGTGAGATGCAACTTTCTTTGTCACACCATAGTGGATGTACGGTCTGTCTAAAAGTGTATATAAGCCCACCATTTTGGAAACAAGTCTTGGTTCCTTCCCGATCTCCGTAGACAGCATACTCCATGATAGCCTGTTTATAGCTTTGGGTAACTCTGTTTTTTTATCATTTGTGTTTAGGGCTCTTGTCTTTAAAGACACCTACATAGCGCTGATCTATCAATCAGCTTCTTGATGTAAAAAGTGCAGTTTTTGGTAGCAGAGGATGGATAATAGTTAGCTTCCCTATGCTATGTTATGAACGATTGCTTTGTTCCTACAGAGAGATATTTAGAATTTTTCTATCCAATTCTCTGAACCCAAACCCTCCTGGTCCCAGTTCTAGAATCGCATAGATCTACCAGGTCCGGGCTGAAGCAGTTTCTGGAGAGCTCATTAGGTGAAAATAAATAAGAAACGTATTATTTTGCCTTACACTGCGGTATGTTGCTTAGTGAGCTGTTGTCTTGAATTGTGTTTGAATGGTGGTACTTTTTGTTAATGGTTTGTGTTTTGTGTGCCTCACACGTGTGCCCCATCCAGCGCATTGAAGTTGAAATCGGTATTGCCTTCTAATTGTTTGATATGAATTAGTGAACATATTCTGAATTGCGCGTGTTGTAATCTTGTGTTTTTATGTGGTTTTGGTTTGGTTATAGGATTCAAAGTAATCCAAGAGCTCTCTAAGTCATTTGATGGAAGCTAGGAAAGGAATGCAAAAGAAAGCATGGAAAGAGGACATGGAAGAAAAAGTGGGAGTTTATTTTCTGTGATTGTTAAAGAAATAGTCAAAAAGAAAATAACAAATAATAGCAAAATTAAAATCTAAAATGAGAAAGAAGAGAAAGAATCACTTTCAACTAATGCTGATGAGTAGGACTGTTTGTTAAATGATTTGCTAAATTCAAGACTACCTCCACATAATGATGATTATAGTATACAAGTGCAGAAGAGGAGAGCTTTATAGCCAAATCCAGCTTCACAAATATTAAGTAATGATGTAGAACCAAGGCCCTCATACACAAATCTGACACATCGATGGCGGTGCATCAGATTTCTTGCGCTTCTCTCACATCCCCTAATGATGCCATGGATGCGCTGTATTCACAATACAGAGCTCCATGGCGCAGGTTTTCACAGATGCATCAGAAATTCTGATGCATCTATTGGTGCTAAACTCACGCAGTGCTGGAGTAGTGTCGTTAAACTGACACATCTCCAGCAATGCGAGGATTCTACCATAGGAATAGCCCTTCGTCAATTTGATGCCTACTCTGAGCAGGCAGTAAAATTTTGATGCAGTGAACTGTTGTAAATATCACTGCATCAGTTATTCGTGGCTTTCCTGTGGGAACACCTACCCTGCATACATTATACCTGGTGCAGGTATAATGTGACGCCGGGCTTTGAAAACTGACACATCGAGCCCAGTACGTCAGTTTGTAAATATGGACCAGTATGGAGTAAAAACAAAATTGACACAAAGGTGGCGCAAAGAGCTTGTAAATGAGGCCACTAGTCTATACTAGTGTGCTATGTTGGTGCCAGCAGTCAGAGAGCCAGAAAAAGTTAGGACCGAATTTAAGAAAAGTGGCACTGCATAATGTGGCGCAAAGGGCACGCATTGCGCCACTTGGTAAATATGGCGCAGGTAAAAGGCCACCTTAGCATAAAAAAAATAACATTAAGGCAGCACTTAAGTAGCACAAGAGGCTCTTAAATCTGCCCCTTAATGTTTTTAGACCTAAAACTGATAGCGAGAAATTATTAATGTTAGAATAAATGATGACAGTGTATATAATAATGAAGAATGAATAAAACTTATAAATCATTGGGGGAAATCTTGAAAATGTATAAATAAAGCTGGTTGAAGATAGGGGAAAAGAAAATGAAACCCTAAAAGGAAAAATAAATTAGTGTGAATGATTCTGTACATGGAATGGTTGTGAATATCCACTGAGAGGCGGATATGTTCACATGCGACTGACAAAGTCTTACTTTTATGAAGACTTTTCTATAGCTTAAAGGAGAAACAGATAAGTGGTATACAGAAGCAGAGAGAATTGTGACAATTTTGAATTGTCTTTGGGTTGATTTGAATATTTTGCTTGAGATCATTAGTCTCAAAGATCTGTAGTTGGAGTACACAGCATTTGCAGGTTGGCGAGGTAAAGAATGGACCAGTGTTCAGCCCCACAGTGGTCCATCTTCTGTTATGATAGATAAATATAACTTGGTAATTGAACATTTGAAGACTACAGTGTACCAAAAGAAATAAATTGGTCAAAAGTCATGAAAATAACACAGGGGCCTAAAGAATTGGTGAATGCATATTAAGAAAAATGCAGATATATAGACAGTACAGCAGAGTCGACAACCTGCAAATGAAGTTGTTATTGGGTTTGTTTCAGCTTTAGTGTTGAGTTTGAGTCCAGATAACAATTCCCATGTTTAGCAGAGTGTGATTTGTTGGCAAGCAAAATCTTTTGATGAGATTTTGAAATATTGCAATTATTGTAGTTATTGCTTTAGTGCAATACAGATGAAGATTAAGGAAAAGCTTATGGTGGTTCAGCCGAAGTATTTTCAGAAAGGTGGCAGGAAAGGAAACTCTTCCCAGTTGACAGAGCCTGGTTTTGATTCTGGTTTTGAATCTGGTTTTGTTTCTGGTCTGAATTAGGGAATGCAGAGAGTTGGTGTGAAGAGTAATGATTTTCAGTTTGTGCAAACTGGAAATAATGTTCCTCAAGGCAATGGTAGAGGTTTTGTCAATGATTCAAAATCACCTAATAAA
The DNA here is from genome assembly GCF_031143425.1 of Pleurodeles waltl. NCBI lineage: Eukaryota > Metazoa > Chordata > Amphibia > Caudata > Salamandridae > Pleurodeles > Pleurodeles waltl. The sequence continues at coordinate 1,005,524,915 of NC_090443.1, read as the reverse complement.
ATAATTAATTTGTTGAACAAGACTATACCAAGCTAACAAGGGGGTGAGCGGGCGTTAGCTAAGGCTGATTCTCTTTTGCCCTGACTAGACTGAGAGTCCTTGCTTGGACAGGGTGGTAACCTGACTGCCAACCAAAGACCCCATTTCTAGCACATAACCTTGGATTCCCCCTTTTGTATGGCAACATGTTATCAAGAAGCTCAGGAACCAGTCACACCAATTAACTGTGCGGTTGCACATCACTCTCACCCTAACACATTACCACAGGAATATCATGACTTTTCAGACATCTTGGGTCCTATCAAAGCTACCCAGTTACCACCTCACAGGGTGTATGATTGTATAATCAATCTCATTCCTGGGGCAGTACTCCCATGCAGTAGAATTTATGCTCTTGAAGAGCCAGAAACCCAACATTTTCGTAAATATTTGAACAAAATGCTAGGACTAGAATTCATAAGGCATTACACCTCACCCATTTCCTCATCCCTCTTTTGGATCCCAAAACAGAATGGAGAATTATAGGCCTGCACCAACATTTGCAGAGTTAACAAGGCCAAGATAAAAAATCGTTGCTCATTACCACTCATGCCCATGCTATTAGATCAAGTACGTTGCTCCACTATCTATACAAAGTTTGGTCTATGCTGTGCTTACCACCTCTTGTGTTCAAACTGAAGATGAGTGGAAAATGGATTTCAGAACGAAATGTGGCCTATTTGAGTATACTGTAATGCCTTTTTGTCTCTGTAATGCCCCGGTGACATTTCAATATTTTATCAACAAAGTTCTCCATGACTTCATGGATGTTTGTGCAATTGTCTACATAGATGATATTTTGATTTACTCTAAGACTGAGCAGAATCATGTCCAGCACGTAAGAACTATTGTTCAACATTTGACAGAGCATTCTTTGTACACTACATTATATAAGTGTACATTTCACTCTAGGTCAGTGGAATGCTTAGTTTACCATCTGTCCTCGGAAGGTATTACATTGGCTCCAAAAAAAGGCAGAAGCCATCCTTTCTTGGCGTCACCTACTTCAGTTAAAGAGATCCAGAGAGTTCTTGGTTTTGCCAACTTTTATCAGAGATTTATTGCAGGTTTTTCAGATATTGTGGTACCAATTACTCATTTATTAAAGAAAAGACAAACATTCTTGTCATCAAAAGTGGCTGAACAGGCCTTTCAAACCTTAAAGCAGAAATCCACAACAGCTCCCATTCTGTCACATCCAGATCCTGATCAACCAATCTTTGTTGAGACTGACACTTCACAAAATGCCATTTGTGGGGTGTTATCTCAAAGAAATCCCAAGACCGGCCATCTGCACTCTTTAGCGTATTATTCTCGAAAACTACTTCATGCTGAACAAAAATACACAGTGGCAGAGAGAGATTTAGTGGCCATATCAAGGCGTTTTTTGCAGAATTGTGTCATCACCTATTGGGGACAAAACACACCATTACAATTTTCACAGATCATAACTTACAATTCTTTACTTCAATAAAGCTTTCACACCTCGGCAAATGTGCTGGCTACACCTTTTTAGTGATTTTGAATTCCTTATCACTCATCGTCCTGGAACCAGGCACTCACAATAAGACAGTTTGTCTAGGTTATGGCAAAAGGAATACAAGGAGAACTCTACACCCCCTCCTAGTATTATACCCTCTGAAAAGATTGTGGCAGTGACAATAGCTTATACTTTCTTGACTGAAGTTAAAAAGTCACTATAAATAGTTAAGATTCAGGATTGTTTGCCTAACCCAAAACACAGCGTAAAAGAAGGTTACCTTTTTCATGACCAAAAGATGTTTATACCACAAGCAGATCTGAGACACTAAATCATAGAATGGCACCATGATTGGGCCTTAGCTGAGCATCCAGGTATCTGGAAGATCCCAGAGAAAATGTCAAGAAATTTCTGGTGGGAAAATATTTGAAAGAGGTTCAGACTTGCATAAATTCTTGCGCTGCATGTGCTCGTAATAATACTCAACACATGACACCCTTGTGTTTTCTACAGCCATTACCCATTCCATCAGCTCCTTGTCATACGATCAATTTAGATTTTGTCACTGATTGTCCAAAATGGTCCACTTCATTCCCCCAAGACAGACCCTCTGCAGTGGAGTTTAGTGATATATCATTACAACAAATTTTTAGTTTCATGGATTACCAACTAAGATTATTTCAGATTGCAGTTCACAATTCCTATGTACTACATTAGGAACTGAGTTGGCCCTTTCAACTTCCCATCGTCCCCAAACAGATGGTCAAATGGAGAGAGTAAACCAATCTTTAGAATCGATCCTTAGGTGTTTAACCTCCACTCTTACTAGTTAATGAGATCAGGCCCTACCATTGGCCAGGTTGTCATATTATAATAATAATGTCCATTCCACCTTGGGGTGCTCTCCTTTCTTCTTTCTTGCTATTTGTCATCCACGGTCCCGTCCAATGATGTTAACCAACACACCAGAGTTAATGCCTTCAGTCTCTGAAAGGTTATTGACATTACAAGACACATAAGAACAAGCCTGTAAATGTTTAGCACAAAAACAAACTAATCATGAAAGTCGATAAACATAGAACTCCAGAACCTAACTTAAAGAAAGGAGACATGGTGTGGTTATCCACTTGCAACATCAAATTTGAAGGCCCAAGGAAACTTTAACCACGATTCATAGGTCCTTTTCCGATTATTGATATCCTGACACCTGTCATAGTACCTTTAAATTACAAGATGAATATGCTATACACCCAGTGTTTCATATTTCTCTTATCAAACCAAGTCACCCACACACAAATTGATATGCTTTCTCCCCCAGTGGTAGTAGATCATAAAGAATACGAAGTACAACATATTCTACATACAAAAAGCATTAGAGGAGAAGTGTATTTTTTGATTGATTTGAAGGGTTATACCCCTTCTGGATGCTCTTGGGAACCAGCCTCCTTTGCCCATGTCCTCGTCTAATCTAACATTTCTATGCTTGGAACCCCACTAAACCTCAGCCTGTTGGTCGGCCTTTGGGAGGGACATCTGTCATGGTCCCAGCTGTTAGCAGGGCTAGTCATGCTTTAGTCATGCCTTATTGCCCCCCTTATGAGTGATATCAGAGATGTTATTTTCTTTTCTCACACACTACCAGTTTGAATCATGTTTTGCCTTTGAAACCTTGCACAATTTGGCAACTCGGTTATCAACATAATGGCGATGTTTAAAGCAGATCTAGACCAATGCTTGTTGTCAAGATGACTTCTGAACACCTGGGCCTCACCCAGGTAATCCAGGAAGCACATGTCAACTGTCTACAACCGCTGTTTTTTTCATTGATCATCCTAATGGAAAAAAGACAGTTGAGAAACATGTGCAATTACAATAATGACTAACGAGTTTCTCTGTTTTTCCCATGGGTTTCCTTGCACCTGGTTCAGGCCAGCTATAAAAGCCGGCGTTTCAGACTTAACCCAGATTAGCCTCGTTTAACTTGGAAGCAGCACTCATCTGTCTCTAGTCTTTGGCAGCCTTCCCTTCTCAGGGGCAGTCCTCTCTTTACAGTGGCATCTATACTTTCACAGCGACAGGCTTAACCTCACAGCGACACGCTTCCTGTGTTCCGACCTAATATTTCCCATCTTCTCTGCAGTTACCACAGCACCCGTAAAAGGCTGGCACCTTTCAATTATTCTATCTCATTGCGCTTTCTTGCGCTGGCAAAAAAAGACAAGTCATGCTAAAGAAGATAACACAAGTTTTTCAGTTTACTTTGGGATCTTGATCAGTGCTGATTAATCAAACTAATCTAAAGCCAACAATAATATTTGGATCAATCTTGTGCCTGAATTTTTTTTTGAGAAAAGTTGCATTTCTTGTGATAGCTGCACCTTCCTTGATCTTGTGCTCAGAGTTAGTTTTCAATCCTTGTTTTCTTGATCAGAATCTGATGTTGGCATTCTAAAGACTTTTCGGATAATTGAGAACTATAATCTGACGTCCACTGCATATTTGCATGTGAACCTTGAACTCTTGAGACGCTTGAAATACTGAAGAACTTGAAGTAGTTCTGTCGTGATTAACCCAGTTATTTTCTCTCAATGAAATCTTTGTACATGATAATTTCAGTTCATGATAATTCCTGGATAATTCTTGAATCACACTGGGGAGTGTTTCTTGTGTGAAGTATTGGTATGTTCATTTGACGCTAGATAATGCCAAAGATCTGTTAATTTTTTTCCTGTTTTACAGTGTGGAAATCTGAATCCAAACCCTTGTATTTGAATAATTCTGATTGCCAGCATCCTGAATCCAGAAACAGAATCCAGATATTATTGAGCCCAGCAGTGCTCGGAGTAGAGAAATCGGAATATGCAGAAGTCTTGGTGTCTTGGTATTTCTTTCTTTCTGATGGATACACCTACCTGTGGATTCTTCACCTAAAGAATTCTCCCCTCGCGCCAGCCCTCGACGGAAATTTATTCTAGCTCTGCACGTCGACGATGATGTCACAATCGCCCGACTCCACGCGACGCCACATGACGTCATCCAGGCAATAAGAAGCCCTCGTCGACGTGCAGACGTCAGTTCCCTATTTTCCGTGCCCGAGTAACGGTTAATTCTTTGAGGCTCACAGGGAGCTACTGTTTCCAACGACGGTTACGATGTCGCAGCCAAGAAAATCTGGCTTTAAACCTTGTAGCCAGTGCGGGGGTCGAATGTCGGTTACCGACCCCCACGAAAACTGCCTCTGGTGCCTTAGTTCCGACCATGAGGTCGAGTCATGCGGCTCATGTCAGTGCATGAACCCTAAGGCACTTAAAGAGAGGGAGGCGAAATTGTTCTTGGCTCGGTCCAATAAGAAGAAGGAGAGGCGTCATCGGAGGGAGTCTTCTTCGAGATCCTCGAGGTCTCGTCACCATCATAGTGACTCTCGACGCCGTCACGGATCTCGGCGCCGATCGAGCAAGGGACGGTCCAGGTCAAGATCAGCTTCTCCGTCAGCTCGGCGTCATCCGACATGGGAGATAAGCCCGACCGTCACCCCTCCGCCTCCTACGACCCCGACGTCACCCGGGTCGGTCTTTGAGTTCGAGCCTCCCCAGAGGCCTGAAAGTTCTCCTGGCCAGGAGTTACCAGGACCCTCCTCGGCATCTATACCGGCGCCGGTGCAGCAGCAGCAATACCCGGCTTTCCCGACTCCAGGAATGGATCCTGCAGCGTTTTTAAACGCGATGTTTAACATTTTTGCTTCCATGACGCCAGGTGGAAGTCATGCAGGTCCGTCTGGCCCTCTGACCTATGATTTGGGTGTGAATTGAAAAAGGGGGATATGGAGGATTAATGGTCCAGTGTATGCCCTCCTATGGATACCATAATATACTGAAATACACTGTTCCAAGAAAAAGAGCAAGAAAGGAAGGAACTGGGGACCTAATAATCAGGAGCAAGAGTCCTCACACACCCTATTGGGTGTCATGCTTCATCATCGGACATGCTCCTAGTCAGACCGGCGCTGCAATGTCTGACGGGCTCTCCCTTTCAGGGGGCTCTTTGCCGGAGATCTTTTCTCAATGATGCCACAAACCCCAAAAGTGAGTAAGGAGAATAAAGAAGGGAGAATAATGGAAAAATTTAAAATTGGTTCACAACCCTCTGAATAATCAAATTTATTAATCTAGGTAGGGAAATGGCCAAGATTAAAAACATAACGAGGGAGTGGGAAAAGAGGTAATGCTCCACCACTCTATATTGGTTTGTAGAAACAAGAGGAGGCCAGGAATTACCTGACACACCTCAGCAGTGAGGTCGACATGTTTTGCGTCTCTATGGTCCTCAGAGGATCCAGTGACGCTTCTTCAGGACCTAATATACTATAAATCTCTCCTACTATCAACTAATTAGATACCTGCAGTCAGTAACTGTCAGCACAAAGTCAAAAAGGAAGGATCACAGTCACCTACACGAGTCCAATCTGACTCGAACTTGCTGTTCCTATAAGTCACCCTGAGGATATAAAATGACAGCATATAATTATAGTCCATCAATGGTGATTAACAGAATGGGTATCAAAATGACGCCAACAAAACAAGCAAAAGGTGAAAAACCGTGTACACCAAAGTGATAGTGTAACAAAAGTAGCAAACCCATGCAAGTTGAAAAAATGAGCTTACCCTCCCAATTAGGGAAAGGGGCTTCATGGGACTGCGTCGGCCTTTAGCCAGGCTTTACAAGCACTCTAGTCATAAGTGTAGCAAGCGGACATAAAAGCGGGACATAAAAAACACAGAAACCTCAATTAGGGTACAAATATAAATGTAAATGATATGCATCACATAGTGAATTTGACTAATGCATTCATGATATGTACAATAATGCTCTCAAGTGTATCTGATTCATCCATTCTCTATATTGTCTATTGGGCAGGTCTCTCTTATTATAAACCAAGTACACACAAAAAGAGGAATGTAGTTGTACAAAATATGTACAGAATGACAAGGGCAAACAATCGATGTAAAGCACCAGTGGGGTTGTTATTTGGATAAAAAAGGTAACGCCATGCTAAACCCTTGGCGAAACCGCAGTCGAAAAGGGGGACTCAGAATTAAGTCCACTAAAGAAATTATTTACGTAAAGAGACAAAGTAAATAAGGATAGCGTGTATGGGTCGTCATCTCCATTAAGGAGGAGATCGCCATATCAGTCATAGCAGCACTAAACCAGTCTTTAGAGGTCCATAAACCACTCCCCAGGCACTTACTTGTGATAGTCCTGGGTCAGAGAAGATCACCTACCCCGAGCCGCGCTCCCGAATGATAGTGGGAGTCGCAGGCTGGGGAGAAAAAATAGCGCTTGAACCGGAAATACAGGCGTTAGGCTGGTGTATTCGTTGTCTGGCAACGCGGTCCCACGTTATCAAATTGTTCAGTTGGGACGCCATAAAAATAGAAGACGGACAGCGTACCTACATGGAAGCAACTCGGAGTCTAAAAGTGGCGGCCATTGTAAGACTATTAATTCTAACGTCAAAAAGGCATGGTTTGTGTTTAAAAGGGGTATCCATGTTCTTCTCAATTTGTCAAGGAGAACGAAAATAGCTGTTTCTTTTCAGTAATAAATATGTAAAACAAAATTCATAAAGAATGAAAATAAATCAGTCATTATTACCTAATTCATTGTAAAATATGGGTATAGTACAATAGTTTGCTGTCCTGGTATTTGTCAATGTCATATGTAAAATGTAAAAAAACAGGGGGGGGGCAAGTCTGAATACAGAAAAAACTTAACCCACCCTAAAGAAGAATTCTACCGGCAAAGTAGTGGGCACTCTGGGATAATCAAATCAAATGTCCCACAAAGGTCCTGGAATTTTAATAAGAAAAACTCGTCCAGGGAATATCGCCATTAAGCCCATGGCGATGTGTGTTGAGTTTGAACACCCAACGCTGTTCCAATTCGAAGAGACCTCTTGTTCCCTTCTGTGTACAAGTTTGCAGTATGACCCACCACATGTCGTCCGGACTATGATTAGTATCTTTGTAGTGGACACTCAATTTTGTGGTGGTACGTCTGCAGCGAATATTGCTACGATGTTCGTTAATCCTTGTCTTGACTGCTCGTGTGGTCATTCCTACATAGCGTAGGTTACACGGGCAGGTGATCAAATAAACGCAGTTAGAGGTATTGCAGTTAGTGTGTTTTAATAACCGCCAATTGCCAATTGGATCTAATTCAAGAGACTCTACGGCCCATATTTATACTTTTTGACGCTAAACTGCGCTAACGCAGTTTAGCGTCAAAAAATTTTGCGCCGTCTAACGCCATTCTGAAGCGCCATGCGGGCGCCGTATTTATGGAATGGCGTTAGCCGGCGCAAGCAGACCGGCGCTGCCTGGTTTGCGTGGAAAAAAACCACCTACACCAGACAGCGCCGGCGTAGGGGGAAAATGGCGTATGGGCGTCTTAAAATGGGGCAAGTCAGGTTACGTCGAAAAAATCGTCGTAACCCGACTTGCGCCATTTTTTTGCGACGCCCATCCCCCATCAACATGACTCCTATCATTGTAAAGATAGGAGTCATGCCCCCTTGCCCAATGGCCATGCCCAGGGGACTTCTGTCCCCTGGGCATGGTCATTGGGCATAGTGGCATGTAGGGGGGCACAAATCAGGACCCCCTATGCCACAAAAAAAAAAAAAAAAAAAACTTACCTGAACTTACCTTAATGTCCATGGGATGGGTCCTTCCGTCCTTGGGTGTCCTCCTGGGGTGGGCAAGGGTGGCAGGGGGGGTCCCTGGGGGCAGGGGAGGGCACTCTGGGCTCATTTTGAGCCCACTTGTCCCTTAACGCCATCCCTGACCCAGGCGTTAAAAAGCGGCGCAAATGCGCCGTTTTTGGCCACGCCCACTCCCGGGCGTCATTTTTGCCCGGGAGTATAAATTCCACGTAAAGGCCTGGGAGTCATTTTTTAAGACGGGAACGCCTCCCTTGCATATCATTAACGCAAGGAAGGGGTTCACGCTAAAAAATGACGCTCACTCCGGGCACTTTGGCGCCCGAAGCGTCTAACGCCATAGTATAAATATGGCGTTAGTTGGCGTTAGTTTAGCGTCGAATTTGCGTCGAAAAAAACGACGCAAATTCGGCGCAACCAGAGTATAAATACGGCCCTACATGTTTAGTCAGTGCACACACGTTACAGTTGCCACAAGGGAAATGACCTGTAACTGGTGGAAGATCCCACAGGGACCTTTGTCTCGTCGAGGCAATTCGGGGTCTGGGGCGGGTGTGGACCAGCATATCCTTAAGATTGGTGGTCGTTTTGAAGGCAAACAAAGGTTTTTGAATATCATTCCCACCGCTGCAGAGGATGTCCCATCTCTTGTTAATTACTTTCTTAATAGTATTGGACAGCGGGGTGAATGTGGATACACATGTCAGTTTATTTTCTGATGGTCTGGAGGTCATCTGCAACAATGCATCCCTGTCACTACATCTTGCTCGTTTATAAGCGGTATTAACCACTTTTTGAGGATAATGCCGGTCGCCTAATTTATTACGCAATTCTGATGCTTGCACGTCAAATGAGTGTATATTACTGCAATTGCGACGGAGTCGTAAAAACTGGCCGAAAGGCAGGTTGTATCTCAGTGCTTTAGGGTGATGACTCTCATACTGTAACAGGCTATTGCCGTCTGTCGTTTTCTGGTATGTGCGTGTAGACAGCTTACCCCCTCAATGGTGATCACCAAATCTAAGAAAGAAATCTTGGTGGTGGAAACCGAAGAGGTGAATTTCAAATAAGGGTCCAAGCTGTTAATCCATTGTGTAAATGTGTCTACCTCGTTTATGGAGCCTTGCCAAACCACCAAAATGTCGTCTATAAAACGTCGCCATAGTTTAATATGATCAAAAAAAGGATTGGAATCTGGTAATATGAGCCGTTTTTCGAAGTCATACATATAGAGGCAAGCTTAATGGGAGCAAAAGTGCTACCCATTGATGTGCCTTGTATCTGGTGGAAGAGTTGATCTTCAAATTGAAAAAAAAAATCAGTCATAGCTAGATTAGCACAATGCATAATGAAATGAGCTGGGGTTGCTGAATCTAAACTAGCAGCTAGAAGGGCTGTCTCAACCACCCTTAGGGTGGCTTCTTGTGGAATATTAGTGTATAGTGCTTCCACGTCTAGGGTGATAAGAGCATCAACAGAATCTGCAGAATTAATCAACTCTATCAGATTAAGGACATCTTTAGTATCCCATAGGTAAGTAGATGACTCACGTACAAGGGGTTGCAGAAAATGGTCACAAAAAGTGGATAGGGGCTCAAGAATTGATCCTATCCCCGAAACTATAGGGCGACCCGGAGGGGGGGTTACGCCTTTGTGGATCTTCAGGAGACAATAAAAGTAAGGTGTGCGGGGATTCACAGTGTCAAAGAACTCAGCTTCTTTTAATGATATCCAAGAATTTGCTAGAGCATCCTCTATCATGCCACGTATTTCAGTTTGTATTCCGTCTGTAGGATCGCAGTGAATCTGAGCGTAATAAGTAGAGTCACTGAGGAGGCGCAAGCATTCTTGTCTGTAGTCCTCTGTGTTCATTATGATGATAGCACCACCTTTATCAGCTGATTTGATGGTGATATTGGCATCAGTTGACAGTCCTCTAAGAGCAATGTTCTCGGCCTTGGGTAGATTGACAAAGCTATGCTTGGGTCGTAACTTGGTTACATCGGCCATGACTGCTTGTTCAAATGCCAAGACTTCGCAGGGCATAGAAAAGGAAGGAGGCACGAATGTAGACGGTTTCTTAAGACCTGAATCTGAAGGTAGGTCATTAATGGGTTTATCTTTAAAGAAGACCTGTAATCTGATATTTCTAAAGAATTTGGAAAGTTCACACTGGAGGCGGAAGAAATCTTCCTGTGGAGTGGGTACAAAGCCCATCCCCCTATTGAGAACCTTGGTCTCGTCAGAAGTAAGTGATCTAGATGACAAGTTGACCACTAGGTCTTTGTTGGTTGTACTTTGCCCTGGCTTTGTGTTACCATCTGTGGTTCCTCCTGGGCCCAATTAACCCTTCTGCCTCTTCCTCTCCTTCTGCCTCTTCCTCTGTCCCTGCCGTGGCCTAAAAAAGGCATGTATGGTAACATGGGACAGGGTTGGTAGAAGCGGAAAGGTTGTTGCCATGCTAAAGGCTGGCCTGAGTAGAATTGGGGATAGTTGAAGTATGGTTGCGGTCTCTCGTCATCCGTATTCCACCCATCCGAGGAGGAACTATGACTAAACTTCCGAGGTTTCCTACTAGAAGTTGAAGAATCATCTGACGAAACAGACTGTGGGGGTCATTCCGACCCCGGCGGGCGGCGGGCACCGCCCGCCGGGCAGAAACCGCCCAAACACCGCCCCGCAGTCAGATAACCGCGGGGGACATTCCGACTTTCCCGCTGGGCCGGCGGGCGATCTGCAAAAGATCGCCTGCCGGCCCAGCGGGAAAGCCTCAGCAAAGATGAAGCCGGCTCCGAATGGAGCCGGCGGATTTGCTGCGGTGCGACGGGTGCAGTGGCACCCGTCGCGATTTTCAGTGTCTGCTGAGCAGACACTGAAAATCTTTATGGGGCCCTGTTAGGGGGCACCTGCACTGCCCATGCCAGTGGCATGGGCAGTGCAGGGGCCCCCAGGGGCCCCACGACACCCGTTCCCGCCAACCTCTTCCTGGCGGTGTAAACCGCCAGGAACAGGCTGGCGGGAAGGGGGTCGGAATCCCCATGGCGGCGCTGCTTGCAGCGCCGCCATGGAGGATTCCTTTGGCCTGGGGAAAACCGGCGGGAAACCGCTGGTTCCCCTTTTCTGACTGCGGCTTTACCGCCGCGGTCAGAATTGGCCAGGAAGCACCGCCAGCCTGTTGGCGGTGCTTCCACGGTCCCCGGCCCTGGCGGTCATGGACCGCCAGGGTCGGAATGACCCCCTGTGTGTCAACAGAATAGTCTTCCTTTATGTAAGGATAGACTTTTTCTCTGTTGAATTTGTTGATATCTTTCTGTAGTTTAGTGATTTTTTGTTGGGTCAGAAATTCTTTAGTCTCATTGAGGTCGGAATTAATTTCCACCAGTCGGTTCTTAAATGCCGCAATAGAGACTGTGGTCTTCAATGTGTTTTCCATAAAAGTGATCTGGATGGCCATGGATTCTGCTAGTCGTCTGGACGTGTTGATGATCAACACCAGCCAGTCACGTCTGCATTTCCAGGTGATCTGAGCCCAGTCTTTCCTAAAGACCAAGTCATGTAGGAAGATCCTTGGCATATTGGACACAAGTAGTCCATTCGGCGCTATATTTGCCCTAAGGTATTCTATCATAATGGTCCTGTGTAAAACGTTTTTTACCAGATCTCGTTTTAATGAGGACAATTGATCCCATTCTTCCTTAGTGGGACCCAAAGGTTCTGCACCGTCATTAGACAAAGTAGACGGAGTCTGTAAAATTGCAGATTTGACGAGAGACTGCAACCATACTTCAACTATCCTCAATTCCACTCAGGCCAGCCTTTAGCATGGCAACAACCTTTTCCCTTCTACCAACCCCGTCCCATGTTACCATACATTCCTTTTTTAGGTCACATCCACTGCCTCAGTCCTTGGCAGGATGAAGCACTCTGGGCACCAGGCCCCCTCCAGAACCAGTGGAGACTGTTATCCACTTGAGAGACTGGGGTTTTGCACTCCCCAGGACAGAGCAGTGGGCAAACCACCCACGAAAGAGACTTGTGAGACTGTGGCTTTGCACTCCCCGGGATACAGCAGTGGGAAACCCACCCACTGGAGAGACTTGAGAGACTGTGGCTTTGCACTCCCCAGGATAGAGCAGTGGGCAACTCACCCACTGGAGAGACTTGTGAGACTGTGGCTTTGCACTCCCCAGGATACAGCAGTGGGTAAACCACCCACTAAAGAGACTTGTGAGACTGTGGCTTTGCACTCCCCGGGATACAGCAGTGGGAGACCCACCCACTGGAGAGACTTGAGAGACTGTGGCTTTGCACTCCCCAGGATAGAGCAGTGGACAACCCACCCACTGGAGAGACTTGTGAGACTGTGGCTTTGCACTCCCCAGGATACGGCAGTGGGCAAACCACCCACTGGAGAGACTTGCGAGACTGTGGCTTTGCACTCCCTAGGATACATCAGTGGGCATGGAGCCCCCTCGTGCAGCAGTGGCATTGTGCGGTCATCCGGCTGAGGTGTCCCCCCTCCCCCTCCCTCTGAGGTGCCTGTGTATTTTCGATCTGATGCCCCAGCAGTGTTCTCTCTGTTTCCAGTCAGGTATTGTGTGGGTTTCGCCCATGCATTTTGGGCCCAGTGGTCCACGGACAATGATTGGTACACTATCCGGACTTGTGTAGTTGGTGTACATATTTGTATATACTGAATTTTGACTAATGGATTTTTCATGATAACAATCGTTACAATCATTTACTTTTGTCCTTGCGTTCTTCCAGGGGGCGGGGGAGTGTAAATGTAATGTTGCTGCATGTATTTGTGTGTATGTTGTGTGTGAGGGTGGGGGTGTTGCATGTGTGTGTCACTCTCTTTTTCCTCCCCCCTTCCCCTGTGTGCTAGGTGCAGTACTCACCGTGGTCGCCGCCACCGTTCGCACTCCTGGTAGAAGAGGAGGTAAACATACATAGGTAACACCTGAAGTTCGGGATTTATGGCGTCCTGGTTCCTCGTTGGGTGTCGAGAGGTGAGTGTTCTCCCTTCTGTGTACTGTTTTCCACCGTGCTTTTGATCGCGTTAGTTCCGCCCCGGAAAAGGTGGCGGATAGGCGTCTTGAAATACAGTGGGCGGTACTTTGTCTTCCGCCTGTCTGTTGGCGGTTACCGCCGCGGTGTTTGTTTGTACCGCCGTGGCAGTCGGAGTGTTAAAGTGGCTGTCTATGTTGGCGGTTTCCGCCATGGTCGTGATCCCATTTATTTTTCCGCTGGACTGTTTGCGGTATTACCGCCGCTTTAACAACGACCGCCAGGGTTGTAATGAGGGCCATAATTCTCTATCAATATTGAGTCTCTTGTCAATGCTCTGAGTCGATCCATTTGCCTTTGAGCTATCTCAGAGCTTGCACGGGTGCCCTTTTGGCTGCCTAGCGCCAACGCAGGCACCCTTGCGCCATGGTGCAAGAGTGCTTGCATTGTAGGCAGGATTGTTTTTTTCACAGGGAGAGGCACCTTTCTGCACTAAAACAATCCTCAAAAGCATTTTCCTCTTTATGTGCTGTACAATGCAGCACACATTGTGGTAAATCTGGGAGTGTGCCATAATGCCTCTCTGGAGCAAAGTAACGTAATGAAGCGATTTGCTCTGCGTTGGGTTACTCTTGATTTATCAAGCCACGCAATGTGGCCCTGCATTGCTTGATAAATCTGTGTGTTGCACCACCATTGCAGTTCGAGAAGTTTGCCCTTAAATGTATATGAATGAAGTCCAGAATAATTCCTTTGTACAGTTGAGCTTGCCACAGCCATTCTTAGAAGCATATCCAACTTGCATCGCATCATGAGAAGTGAATGACCGTTTGTCCATTTCCATTTTTAATATTTTAGAAACACAGATATTAATTAAAGCACTTTGAGTGCTACATATTTGTCTCGAGATGTAATTAGATTTACACTTGCAAATGTTTGCTGAAGGCTATGATTGTATTGATGGTTACTGCTCTGTGTTGTGGCCCAAAACCAAGCTGTAAGTGACCAGTGGCCTGGGGCCTAATCGCTACCTTGCAGGAATAATCCACCCACAGACAAGTAGTGATAGCTGGGTGGAAAGACCATGGGCTGTATTTATAGGCCCCTAGTGCCACAGGAGCGTCAATTTTAGTGACGCTCCTGTGGTGCTAAGCACAGCGCTGTATTTACAAGGTAGGGTTAAGCCTCTTTTTGTGGCTTAACGCCACCTTATAAATATGGCCCCTTCCCACACAGCACTGTCCGTGGAAGGGGCGTGCATGGAAGGGGCGTGCAATGGGTGTTGATGTGGGCGTGCCACAGCAACACCCACTGCATTCTGACGCTGCCTCAGATTTATGAAATCTTGTAAACCTGTGGCAGCGCCAAAATCTAACGCAACCCCCCCCCCGGGTGGCGTTAGCAGGGAGCAACGTGGAGGAATACTTTGATTCCTCCTCGTTTTTTGCTTTTTCTATGTGTGCTGCATTCTGCCACACACATAGAAAAAGCAAAATGCACATAAACAATCACACCCTTCAACACAGACATCCTTGCACGATGGTTCAAGGATGCCTGTGTTGGTAGCTAAATTTAGCATCAGCGCAGGGGGAAACGCAGGGGTGCGCCGTATTCCCTTAAATACGGTGCATCCCTGTGTTTCTAAAGTGACGCAGTGCGGCGCTGCCAATTTTCTTTAAATCTGGCCTCACATGCGGTCTCCGCCTGTTTATTTTATAGCCTCTGGCAATGCGTGGTCAGAGGATGTACAAGATGTACATCTGGGCTAGCACGCTATTGCAGGTGTAGTCCTCAGATGGCCCACTACAACCCTTTCCAACGTATGGGGCATATTAAAGAAAAGTGCAGCGCCACTTTTCTTGAGCCCCTCAGCACCCGCCATAACGCCACCATGTGTGTGCCGTATTTAATATATGGCACACCATGGCGGTAGCTAAGGGACTAGTGTCAGAATTTTTAATGCTAGTCCAGTGCTTTGCAGGATTAGCATAAAAAATGTTGATGCTAATCCTGCAAAGCACCCAGGGGCCCATTGTATCCAATGGAAGCCTCCTTTTAATGCCTGCTTTTAGCAGGCATTAAAAGTGGCAAAAAAATGACGCAAAGAAATCCTTTAGATTTCTTTCCATCATTTTTTGGCCCCCCCTAATGGGGGCATACCCCCTTTGCATACATTATGCCTGGCGCAGGCATAATGAAGCGCAAAGGGTTACAAAGTGGTGCAATGCATGCATTACGCCACTTTGCAAATATGGCGTGCCGTTTTTGGCCTTCTAATGCCACATTAGATTTTTAAAAATGATGCTAATGTGGCGTTGAAATGTCGCCTAGGGGTTCTTCAATATGTCCCTTGGTGTCAGTGTTCATTGTTTCACCTGACATGCGAAGTCCTTGAGCCATTGGCTTGGTTTGGGATTTGGTTGGAGATCATACCGCTGGTGACGAGAGCAGCCCTCTGTCTCTTGGCTGTCATGGCAAGTGTTGTATCTTCAATCTCTGGTATTTTGAAATGGCATTATGTTGACAGAGGGTAACCCACTGGGTCCCCTCCCATCAGTGGATGTGTCCCACATGATGCCCTCTACTTCGACGTGGGCTTCCTGTGACTCTGGAAGAACCAATTTGCGAAACCATAAGACATTCTGGGTTACTTGCTCCTTCCCCTTTTGGGTGGTAACCATGGTGCCACCCACAGCGAGTACCATCCAGGTCTCCGGTTCAAAAGGTGTCCACAATTTCCACCCTGGTCTCCAGTCCTTGATGATCTCTTGGTTTTAGATGTTGTGTCACCGCACGTCACCCCAGGGTTGCATGAGCGTTGTTTTGAATGTGGCTGGCTTGGGTGTTTTCTGGGTTGTATGGTGGTGGTGACTTACCTGGACAAATCAGGATGGTGTCCCTTCTGGGCCCATTCAGCATCAATGACCATGGGGGTCATTGTGTAGTACAGTGCGGTGTACCTCCGTACTCTCTTAGGAACCTTTGGAGACTAATTTCGGGATCGGTCTTGTCCATTATGGTCATTCAGAGGACTTTGCTGTGCATACAACGCTCCACCTTTCCATTTGCCTGTGGCCATTGGGGTGTGATACAATCATGCTGCATCCCTGGTTATTCGACCAGTCCTCTGAACTCAGCTCCCTGAAAAGGTGGTCCATTGTCTGTTTTGATCTCTTTGGGGAGACCAATAGTGCAAATACTTCCTCAAGTGCTGGTGCCACTTTGGCAAATGCTATGGAGTAAATCACTTCAACAACAGGATATTTTGATTATCCTTCTACTAAGACAAGGGTGGTCCTTTCATCTGGGAAACTCCCAAAATTAAGGCTGACTTTGGACCAGGGTGCCGTGCAGGGTTCTTCAGTTATGACAGGCACAGGGGTATCTTGGGAGCTTGTAAGCTGGCAAGCTAGGAATTGTCTCAGCAGTTCACTGACGGTAGCTTTAAGGTGGGGGAAACACACTTTTTCTCACATCTCTGACTTCATCTTGGCAGTACCTTAATGCCCCCCATGGGCCAACATGGTTACTCTCCGTTGGGGGTTAGCAGGGATCACCAGCCAGTGTCCTCCTAGTATGAGGGTGCTTTGGGTATCACTGAGTTTGTTGCGGACTCTCCAGAGTTTTGTGAGCCTTTCCTTGCGTGGTCCGAGCCAGTCATTGGCATTGCGTAGGAGGTCCTGCCATAATTCTTTCTATAGGGCATCCTTTACTTTCACAAGTACTATATCTGCTGCAGTGTCTGTTCCAATCTCGTGGAGGTTGAGTGCTTTTGGACATGCCCTGCTGGTTATTGTTTTGACATATTCTTCCATTGCTTTGTCACTGTCTGTGCTTCCTTCCATCAGTTGGGGTGGATGATGCAATAGGAAGTCCGCTCGATTCTTGGTGCCTGGGCGATAGACTACTTCCATGATGTAGTGTTGCATTTGGATGGCCCAGTGTTTGATTTGCTGTGGAGGGTAAGGAGAAGTGCCTCTAAAGAAAGGAATGAGTGGTTGATGGTCAGTGACCACTTTGAATGGTCGTCCATAGAGGTAGTGGTGAAAATTTTTATAAGCACACTTGATCGCAAGGGCTTCTCTTTCAATCGGAGCATATTGCTTCTTGGTTTGTGTAAATGCTATGCTAGCAGTGCCCACCTTCCTGGTTCTATCACCTGAGTGAATACAGCTCTGTAGGCCGGCGTCTACTAAGAGTTCAGTCTTTTTCTTCGGGTCAAAGTACGTCATTGTGTTTTTGCTCAACAGAGCTGTCTTTACGGTTTGAAATGCCTCTTGTTCCTTTTGGTACCACAACCAGGGGTCTTCGGTTTACGTCACAGTCCTTAGTGGTTCTGCAATGGTAGCTAAGTTAGGTATCAATCTGCTGCAGTAAGTGTCCATTCCGAAAAAACTGTGTACCCCAGATGCTGTCTGCAGCGCTTAGGCTTGCTTGATCGGTCAACTTTTACTCCCTCTTGGCTAAAGAATGGTCCAAAGAACACGATGGACGTTTGAAAGAAGGAGCAGTTGTCTCTTTGGAAGGTGATGCCGTGTTCCCAGAGACGCTTGAGGGTGCCTCTGCGGTGTTGATGATGGTCTTCGGCAGTTGCAGAGTGGATTAGGATGTCATCACTGATGTTCATGATGTTCTGGAGTCCTGACAAAGTTTTCCATATGACATCATGGAATACCTCCACCGCCGAAGACATGTCAAAATCCAGCCTTTTGTATGGGCGTCGTCCAGGTATGTGGAGGACGTTATATACCTGCTTTCTTCAGACAAGCAAAGCTGATGGTACCCAGCACTTCTCGGCGTAGTCCGGGTATGTGGAGGATGTTGTTATATACCTGCTTTCTTCAGACAAGCATAGCTGATGGTACCTGGCATTTAAATCTAGTTTGGAGAACATTTTGACCCATTCAGCTCAGCGATGATGCCCTCTATTGTAGGCGTTGGATGCCTCTCTTGTTTAATCACTTGGATGGGGAGGCGCATGTCAATGCATAGTAGTATCTTCCCCGGTTGTTTGGTTTTTCTTTAATCAACATGGGAGAGACCCACAATATCGGGCCAGATACTTTTTCTATCACACCTTGGCTCTCACACTTGCCAGTTCTTGTTCAACTAATAGCTGCAGGTGGAAGGGTATGCACCAGTTTGGTAAGGCAATGGGTTTCCCAGACTTGTCTGTATGCAGCCTAACTGCAAACATCCTAGGCCACTGAACAGTTCATTGAACCGGAATGCTTTCACATTCTTCACAGACGACACCACCCCTAGATCTTCAACCAAGTGGCTTGTGAAGGAGCGTGTCTCCTTCTCTGTTGACCACGTGGAAAGTGGTTTAGATTTCCTGGTCATCTGAGGACATGCGTCCTTTCAGCAGCAGTGGGGTGAGGCTCCCATACGTGAATATTTTTGTGTTGGACTGCAACAGCACTGGTTTGGGTTGGCAGCATCTGTATTGTTGCATGCCCATTACTTTGGCTCTATGAGAGCTTTTATTTGGGATCTCACAATCTCTACAATGCATGTTGGTTGTGTTAGTCTGTGCCTTTTCAGGTCGTTGGTGAACGAAATAATGAGTACTTCCTCCTCATGTTCTGATGAGACCTCTGGGCTGTTTCTTTGCACTGGCAGGTGTTGGGGGCCCTGGTAGGTTCTGATTCTTCCAGGGAAGTTGTTTCACCGCTCTTGCGAGGGCATATCTTCCACTGGTCCTTCTTCCTCTGAATCCTCACTGACACACTGTTGCAAGTGGTTAATTTTCCTGCAGTTGGAACACATGCAGCTTTGTGCTGGGTACTACTTTGGGGCATGTTTACCGTCCACAGTACGTGCAGTGAGATCCTGTTCATGTGGGAGCAGACACCCTGGGGTTGCTTGTTTTCTCTTATGCGTGTCTGGCATCAGCACGTTCTGGCCCATATTTATACTTTTTGACGCTAAACTGCGCTAACGCAGTTTAGCGTCAAAAAGTTTTGCGCCGTCTAACGCCATTCTGAAGCGCCATGCGGGCGCCGTATTTATGGAATGGCGTTAGACGGCGCAATCAGACCGGCGCTGCCTGGTTTGCGTGGGAAAAAACCACGTAGACCAGACAGCGCCGGCGTAGGGGGAAAATGGCGCATGGGCGTCTTAAAATGGGGCAAGTCAGGTTACGTCGAAAAAATCGTCTTAACCCGACTTGCGCCATTTTTTAACGACGCCCATCCCCCATCAACATGACTCCTATCATTGTAAAGATAGGAGTCATGCCCCCTTGCCCAATGGCCATGCCCAGGGGACTTCTGTCCCCTGGGCATGGTCATTGGGCATAGTGGCATGTAGGGGGGCACAATAAGGCCCCCCTATGCCACCAAAAAAAAATATAAAAAATAAAAAATTATACTTACCTGAACTTACCTGAATGTCCCTGGGGTGGGTCCCTCCATCCTTGGGGGTCCTCCTGGGGTGGGCAAGGGTGGCAGGGGGGGTCCCTGGGGGCATGGGAGGGCACCTGTGGGCTCATTTTGAGCCCACAGGCCCCTTAACGCCTGCCCTGAGCAGGCGTTAAAAAGTGGCGCAAATGCGCCGTTTTTAGCCACGCCAACTCCCGGGCGTCTCTTTTGCCCGGGAGTATAAATACCACGTAAAGGCCTGGGAGTCATTTTTTAGACGGGAACGCCTCCCTTGCATATCATTAACGCAAGGAAGGGGTTCACGCTAAAAAATGACGCACATTCCGGGAACTTTGGCGCTATTCGCCTCTAACGCCATAGTATAAATATGGCGTTAGTTGGCGTTAGTTTTGCGTCGAAATTGCGTCAAAAAAAACGACGCAATTTCGGCGCAAACGGAGTATAAATATGGCCCTCTGTTTTTACAACCAGAGTCTTTTCGGAATTAGGCATCATGACGGTGTCCATTGTTGGACCTGGCCATAATAAAGATGTCATCCTGGCTGATGTTTGGTTGTCTTAGGATGAGGCTTCTGAGTGTTTTGTTACAGCATCCTTGAATAATCTGGGCCCTTATCTCCTTTGGTTGGTCATCAACTGTACATGTGCTGAATAATTCTCGCAGCTGTGCATAGAAAGTGTCTATCGACTCTCCCTCCCTTGGTAGGCTTGAAAGAGTTTAAAAAACGCTCAAAGTCTGGGTTTAGTTGGAGGTCATAACGAGCATTGAGAACTCTTACTAATTTGTTGTAGTCATCTGCGTCCGTATTGGGGAGGTGTCTGAAGCGTTTGTAGATTTTGTCTCCTGCATAATGTGGTAGGACTGAGCATTTCACTGCTCCATCTCTTTCTTGGGTGATGACGAAATAGTTTTCTAACCTCCCAACCCATATCTTCCAGTGAGGCGATGCTGTTGCGGGGTCGATGAGTTCACTGAAAGGTTATAACACCCCCAACCCAAGGAGTGTTGCAGTGGAAGCTGTCTTGGAGGTTGTGCTGAGTTTTGGTCTTCAGCCATACTTGTGTGAGGTGTGGCTTCTGTGTTTATTCGGGTGGTGGTTTAAATCAGTGGGGTACTCAGCAACCGTTTTCATTGTCTTCCGGTTGATGTTTACGCTGCTTCTGGCAGTTCACATGGTACAGAAGGGTTCAAATACTCCTCTGGCTCAGACCTTACCCGATAACACGAGGTTGCTTCCTCCCCAGCAGTGTGCTCATGCTAGTAGCTCTCAGTTTTTTTTTTTAGGGTCGAGCCTGCGTTGCATGCGCTCGCGCATGCGTATTGCAGTGAGACGCTTTCGTATTTAGAAAAGCGCTCGGAGCCCTGTCAACTTCACGTCAGTGTTTTTTATTTGTTCGTGGGCTTGCCTAATAAAATCTGCTTGCTTTCATTAGTCGAAGGCACGCATAGGTCATGCCTTTTCCGGTGGCTAGCCCTCCTCCAGCGCAGCGACCAAGTACAGAAAACATGCCAGGCTCGCTGTTTTCCATCGGGCTCGTGGACTTCTTTTTCTCTCATTTACGAGCGCAATCGCGCTTGGCAGAAGTCGAGCGCTTTACATAGTTAATTTCACTTTTTTTTTGGGTTATGTACATAAATGCACTTTTGCCCTATAGGTGAAAAGTCGGGTTAGGAGTTTACAACGCGATCAGCTCTAACATGAGCAAACGCGAGACCCGTTGCATTGTAAATGCTTGTTTTTATTTCCTGTGGCACTCCTCCTCTTAATTAATGGCCCTGTTTCATGCAGTGCAGTCAACCCATTTAAATGATTCTCACGCCGCAAACAGTCTTGCTGCAAACTCATCCCATTTAAATATTATTGTGAACACGAAAACACTACTTGGCACACGTTGCATAATTATTATGCCTTCTGGTAATTACCATTGCACCAGACTTTTGAAGTGAATGTATTATAATCTCAGATTATCATAATTATAAATGTATAATGTCTGAAATCTATCTAACTTTTAACAGGTTAATCGGATTATAAGTAATCCTTCAAAAATTAAAACGTTACCAAAAAGTTTCATTCGCCACCCGAAGTGCAAATGATCCTCCCATGGCCGTCCACCATTTTGTGTACTGTTTGTTAGCTCGGCTAAAACCACAGAAAAATGATTACCCTGGAAAGCTACCGTGAGTTATTCCACTTTTTGAACTCATTGTCAGGTTAACCTCGATATCAATGATTAAACATAATGCAATACTTCGATAAGTTAAAATACATTGTGGAGTTGCTGCTAAAACAAACTGATATGCAGATAAGGCACAAGGGGTTGTTGGTAAGGCGTCGTTTAACAACGGATTGTGGTTACGCGCGCGCCCGGCGACATCACGCGGCTCAACGGAAGGAGGCGCTGTTGGATGTTAGGAGTCTCGCTCGGCGTCGGTTAAGCTTCTTTCTCTTCAGAGAAGCGCCGGCTCTCGTTCTCTTTCACTATGAAAAACGTCCGGAAATTTCTACAGTGTGTATTTTAGATGCCCCTAAAAAGCAAGTAGCTGAAGTCGATCCGAGCCGCTTGAGGGTTTTTAGTTCAGAGTGATAGGGAGGCTGGAAGAGCTGAGCGCACGCCTCGGGGGAATAATGTACAAAAGCTGCAGTTCCGCCGGCTGCCGACAGAGGACCTCGCTCCCGAGTTAATGGCATTTATTTTTTTAACGTTTCCGTCTGTATTTATCCATATTTACTCTTCGACCATCTTATTCTTGTTTATCAATATTTATTTTATGTTTTGTGAGGAGATGAGGTGATAACTCATGCATTTTTGCATGTATTTAACAAATAAACGTGCACTCACACTTTGGGGCATATTTATACTCCGTTTGCGCCGAATTTGCGTCGTTTTTTTAGACGCAAATTCGACGCAAAACCAACGCCAACTAACACCATATTTATACTATGGCGTTAGACGCTTCGGGCGCCAAAGTGCCCGGAGTGTGCGTCATTTTTTAGCGTGAACCCCTTCCTTGCGTTAATGATATGCAAGGGAGGCGTTCCCGTCTTAAAAAATGACTCCCAGGCCTTTACGTGGTATTTATACTCCCGGGCAAAAGAGACGCCCGGGAGTGGGCGTGGCCAAAAACGGCGCATTTGCGCCGCTTTTTAACGCCTGGGTCAGGGATGGCGTTAAGGGACAAGTGGGCTCAAAATGAGCCCAGAGTGCCCTCCCCTGCCCCCAGGGACCCCCCCTGCCACCCTTGCCCACCCCAGGAGGACACCCAAGGACGGAGGGACCCATCCCATGGACATTAAGGTAAGTTCAGGTAAGTCTTTTTTTTTTTTTTTTTTGTGGCATAGGGGGGCCTGATTTGTGCCCCCCTACATGCCACTATGCCCAATGACCATGCCCAGGGGACAGAAGTCCCCTGGGCATGGCCATTGGGCAAGGGGGCATGACTCCTATCTTTACAATGATAGGAGTCATGTTGATGGGGGATGGGCGTCGAAAAAATATGGCGCAAATCGGGTTTAGACGATTTTTTAGCGTCAACCCGACTTGCACCATTTTAAGACGCCCTAGCGCCATTTTCCCCCTACGCCGGCGCTGCCTGGTCTACGTGGTTTTTTGCCACGCACACCAGGCAGCGCCGGTCTGCTTGCGCCGGCTAACGCCATTCCATAAATACGGCGCCCGCATGGCGCTTCGGAATGGCGTTAGACGGCGCTAAAATTTTTGACGCTAAACTGCGTTAGCGCAGTTTAGCGTCAAAAAGTATAAATATGGGCCTTTGAATCCTGTCCTGTTTTAGCACATTACAAAGGAAAAAATAATAAATCCACATTAACATAATAGTGTAACAGCACATATACATGTTGCTATTGTTGCAGCTGATACGCTAATGAGTTGCGTATATTTACTAATGAGAAAATGTGACATTTGATTAACAGTAATTGAAAATAACATGTAATGTGCAAAATGTGCCCACGGGGAGAGGTCACCATCTGTGTTAATAGTACCAAATAATGTGAAATGTTTAAAAATATTGTATTAATATATCATAATTGACTATATAATCTATGTTTGTAATGCCATATGTTCTTAACTTAGCCAGAGGCCTAGTTGGCGCTGGGCCTTGCTTGCTTAAATGTGGATGACACAATGCGCTGCCGCCGACTGGAACTGGAGAAAAGGACCTTGAATTGTACAGAGTTCACCATGAAACACTGCTAGAAAAATCTGCAAACTCACCAGCGGACAGGAGAAGATCAGAACAAATTGAGAAAATTATGTGTAGAGTAGGCTAAATGTACTTTCCCAGGACTTGAACAATGGAGCTACAGACTAAGAGCTGGGGGCAACAATTTAATTACCTGAAGACCCGGATGATGAACTCATTGACAAGAGGACCAATCATGTTAATGGAACTTTACTCAAAATAAAGTAGACCAGTGGTAAACAAAAACTATAGGTTAAAGTCATAACCCCTGATAAGGTTGACCAGTGGGCAAATTGTGGGACGGACTAAGGGGCATATTTATACTCCGTTTGCGCCGGAATTGCGTCGTTTTTTTTTTACGCAATTCCGATGCAAAAGTAACTCCATATTTATACTTTGGCGTTAGACGCGTCTAGCGCCAAAGTCCATGGAGTTTGCGTCCTTTTTTAGCGTGGACACCTACTTTGCGTTAATTATATGCAAGGTAGGCGTTCCCGTCTAAAAAAGTGACTCCGCGGCATGTGCGCCGTATTTACACTCCCGGGCAAAATTCACGCCCGGGAGTGGGCGGGTCAAAAAAAATGACGTACGGCCGCTTTTGCGCCGTTTTTTAGTGCCTGGAAAAGGCAAGCGTTAAGGGACCTGTGGGCTCGGAAGGAGCCCAGAGGTGCCCTCCCATGCCCCCAGGGACACCCCCTGTCACCCTTGCCCACCCCAGGAGGACACCCAAGGCTGGAGGGACCCATCCCAGGGACAATAAGGTAAGTTCTGGTAAGTATTTTTTTAAAAAATGTTTGTGGCATAGGGGGGCCTGATTCGTGCCCCCCTACATGCCACTATGCCCAATGACCATGCCCAGGGGACAGAAGTCCCCTGGGCATGGCCATTGGGCAAGGGGGCATGACTCCTGTCTTTGCTAAGACAGGAATCATTTCTATGGGGGTTGGGAGTGGAAAAAAATGGCGCAAATCGGGTTGAGGTGAAAAATTTGCCTCAGCCTGACTTGCCCCATTTTTTCACGCCCAAGCTCCATATCCCCCTACGCCGGCGCTGCCTGGTGTACGTCGTTTTTTTCAATGCACACCAGGCAGCGCCGCGGCTAACGCCGGCTAACGTCATTGCTTAAATACGGCGCCCGCATGGCGCTTCAGAATGGCGTTAGCCGGCGCTTATTTTTTTTGACGCAAAACTGCGTTAGCGCAGTTTTGCGGCAAAAAGTATAAATATGGGCCTAAGAGACCCTAATAAAAATTCATGACATGAGGGGAGAAATCAGAACGGAGAGGTGAAAGTTGATGACATCAGGAGACGCTGTCCGAAGTGCTGAAACTTGGGCTTGCTTCCTGTGAGCACGAGCCTTGCTGATGACTGATGACCTGGAGGCAAAGACTGACTCGTTGCTGATCTATCTTGGATAGGTAGCTATAACCTGACTGACTAATGAATGTTTTTGCTTTCTAGGTACCAACTGCGCTGTTTTAAAATGTTTTTCTCTTCTAGTTAGATTTTTCCAAATTCATGATTTTGACTAAATTGTTTTCGCATGAAGACCCACATGCTGATGCTAATTGGAAATAGGTAGACTGACAAGGGCGACTTAGGGTGACTTAGACTGACTGACTTATATTGCTGAATTATTCAATTGATCTTGAATTGCTATGCTTTACTTAACGTTGGTTGCATATTAATAAAGGGCTGAGAATTCATTGCTTAGGTTGCTAATGAAGTTTGGAAATCATGATATTACTGAATAAATGTTTTTGATTAGAATTGTAACTAATAGGGAATAAAACTAACTAACTTCCATATGAGTGATGGTGGTCTCTGATTAGATTAGTTCATGGTATTTTAAGTTGATTGGAGTGATTTTTGTAGATGTCTTTTACTCACTATACTTAACTAGGATACCCTAGTCGATCCAAAAGATTAAGGGGCATATTTCTACTCCGTTTGCGCCGAATTTGCGTCGTTTTTTTCGACGCAAATTCGGCGCAAAACTAACGCCATATTTATACTTTGGCGTTAGACGCGTCAAAGTATGAGGAAAGAGCGTCATTTTTTTTGCGTGAACGCCTTCCTTGCGTTAATGAGATGCAAGGTAGGCGTTCCCGTCTAAAAAAATGACTGCGACGCAAATGCGTCGTATTTATACTCCCGGGTAAAAATCACGCCCGGGAGTGGGCGGGGCAAAAAACCCCGCATTTGCGCCGGATTTTAGCGCCTGGGTCAGGGCAGGCGTTAAGGGACCTGTGGGCTCAAATGAGCACACAGCTGCCCCCAGGAGGACACCCAAGGATGGAGGGACCCATCCCAGGGACATTCAGGTAAGTTCAGGTAAGTATAATTTTTTATTTTTTTTATATTTTTTTTTGGCATAGGGGGGCCTGATTTGTGCCCCTCTACATGCCTCAATGCCCAATGACCATGCCCAGGGGACACAAGTCCCCTGGGCATGGTCATTGGGCAAGGGGGCATGACTCCTGTCTTTACTAAGACAGGAGTCATGTAAATGGCGTCTGGGCGTCGTTAAAAATGGCGCAAATCGGGTGGAGGCGATTTTTTGGCGTCAACCTGACTTGCACCATTTTAAGACGCCCTAACGCCATTTCCCCCAACGCCGGCGCTGCCTGGTGTACGTGATTTTTTTCCACGCACACCAGGCAGCGCCGGTCTGCTAGCGCCGGCTAACGCCATTCAATAAATACGGCGCCGGCATGGCGCTTCAGAATGGCGTTAGCCGGCGCAAAACTTTTTGATGCTAAACTGCGTTAGCGCAGTTTAGCGTCAAAAAGTATAAATACGGGCCTAATTGACCTATACGCGTCCCCTTGTAAGTTTACTTACTAAGGATAAGGCGTGCTAGCACGATAGACAGTAATTTAAGCAAATCTCATTGAGCTTTGTAACTCCCCATGCTGCCAATATCTACAGCAATTGGCCTGAAAGTCATTAATGTCAGATGGTGAGTCACTCAAAAGAAGGCAAATTGTCTGTATTTTTCCACTTTTAAATAGGAAAGACAACGTTTTCTACCTGTATTTGTCTGTAAAAATCAGTAAAAACAGGGAGCCCTACTTATGAATACATACTGCAGCTGCATCCAGGTGATACTTGTAAAGGACAAGGGCTGTGATGGTCCCTTTGGTTCTAACCCTGAAGCAGCATTTAAAAAGTCCACAGTGCCTACTAAATTGATGCTGTGGAAAACTGTTGTTGTGGTGTGAGAAAATTAATATATGTCAGCCAGCAGTTGACATTTACAAAAAAAGCATGGGAATAATAATCCTGAGTGTAATAGGGGAGATGGGACGGGGTTAGTGAAAGCATAGCTGGCAAGTTTTCGGATTGCTAACGTGTGACGTTTCCATGGTTTCAACACACTTATGACTGATATTCAGCTGCCAAATGTGAGACATTCAGAGTGATACTTGTTGTGAGTAAAGCCTAGGATTGAAGTCAGTAAAAGACAGATATAAAAATGTGTACCTTTCTGAGCAATAACAAATTCTAAGCAGATCTTGAAACTGCTGGAAATCCCTTGAAATGGACAGTCACTACCCTATTGCCCCTATTTCAAAATAATAACTTGCATATTCACTGTGTTTTATCATTGCCGCACTTTCTAAAACGTGCATTATAGATAAAATACTAAGGGCAAGATTTACAAGGCTCTAGCGCCACCGGAGCATCACTTTTTGTGCCGCTCTGGTGGCGCAGTGTGCCAAATTTGCAAGGCGGCGCTAAGCCACTTTCTGTGGCTTAAAGCCACCTTGTAAATATGCCCCCCCCAATGCAGTTTTGTGAATCAGAGGGGTGTGCAATGGGTGTTGCTGTGGGCGTTCCACCGCAACACCCATTGGTTTTGACGCTACCTCAGATTTACAAGAAGATGAAAATCTGGGAGAGCCAACAACTAACGCCACCCCAGGGGTGGCGTTAGCATGGCGTAACAAGGAGAAATACTTTTATTTCCCCTCGTTTTTATATTTTCTATGTGTGCTGCAGTCTACAGCACACATAGAAAGAGCAAAAGGCCATGAATGATGGTTGATGTGCAGGAAGGTGTCCCTTCCTGCACATAAACAGTAATAAAAAAATGACGCAGTACACATAGAAGTGCCAAATCGCCATTTGAGATTGTTTACATGCAGGAAGGGACACCTTCCTGCACATAAACAATCAATCCCCTCAATGTGGATACCCTTGCACTATGGTGCAAGGATGCCTCCATTGGTGCTGCCAGCTACATTTAGCGCCGGCGCAGGGAGAAACACAGGCGTGCCCCGTATTTTAGTAAATGCGGCGCATCCCTGCACTTCTAAAGTGACTCAGCACAGCACTGCACATTTTGGCACAGCACCACACTGCACTATTTTTTTAGTAAATCTGGCCCTAAATGACAACATAAGAAGAAAGCAGAGAATCATGTGTATTCCATTATAGCTAATCTAGGTGATTTTTATAAATGGCAATGTTGGGGTGCAGGCAGTCAAAGTATGCCTCTATAAACTAGATAAAAAGAGAGAAATTACTTGAAAGTATGTGGCATTTGTGTTCAAGAGCAGCGCACTATTTCAAGTCTTAGGTTTACAACTTCCACCAGGCAAGCAAGTACACTATTCTTTATCTGCTTGTTAGAAATGGGGTCTCTAGTTAGCAGAGGTATACACCCTTGTCCAAGTAGGGACCACAGTCCTAGTCAGGGTAAGTCACATGCAATCAAGTATTGATAAGCACCAGTCAAAATATCACTTTTGCAATGATAAGAAGAGTTTTAAGTCTTTAAGAATCAACAAATGTCTCTTGTGTGCACAAAGTACCTGGTATGCGTCAAAATTACAAGCCACGAAGACCGCAGAGGAGGAGATGCCTAGAAAAAGGAAGGTGTGCGTCACATTTTCTGACGTGCACAGATGATGCATCGATTCTTCCCATGCTGCAAGGGCTTTATGTCAATTTTCCGGTGCGCAGTCTTGGATCCTCACTGCAATGCGGGGTCTTTTGACACCCAGGAATGATGTGTGGAAATCCTGGGAGTGCGGAACGAAGTCACAGGTGCTGCGTTGATCTGGTATGGCGATGCGTAGGAGTTTCTGTCGCACGGCAGATGCTGCACCAATTCCTCACTCAGGAAGTTGGGCTGCGTTGTTCCGGCTTGGCAATGCGTCGATCCAGTATGGATGTGCGCCAAAGTTTCGGTCGCAACGCAGACGCTGTGTTGATCTACAATCGTGGAGCCGGGCTGCATCGTTCTGTTTCGGCGATGCAGCAATTCTTTCACCGCTGGGCAGGCTGTGCATCGATTCCGGCAGGATTTTTGCTGCACAAGGAGTTTCCTTGAAGAGTAAAAGTCTTTTTGGCCCTGAGACTTCAGGAACAGGAGGCAAGCTCAATCCAAGCCCTTGGAGAGCACTTCTCAGCAGAGCCAGAGGCCAGCAAGGCAGCAGGACAACAGCAAG
The DNA here is from genome assembly GCF_031143425.1 of Pleurodeles waltl. Lineage (NCBI taxonomy): Eukaryota > Metazoa > Chordata > Amphibia > Caudata > Salamandridae > Pleurodeles > Pleurodeles waltl. The sequence continues at coordinate 1,005,495,619 of NC_090443.1, read as the reverse complement.
GCAGCAGTCCTTCACAGCAAAGCAGTCCCGGTGAGTCATTGGCATGCCAGGCAGCTCCTCTTGGCAGTTTGCAGGATCTGGTTTAGAGTGTCTGTCCCAGGAAGTGTCTGAGTTGGTGGGGTCAGGTTCGCAGTTTATATACCCAAAAGTGGCTTTGAAGTGGGGGAGACTTCAAAGAGTGGTACAGGTCTGTCTGCCAGGGTCCCAGTAGGGGGTTTGGCAGTCCATTGGTTGAGGGCAGGCAACTAGCCTTGAAATGTATGTGTCAGGCCCCTCCACCCTTCCAGCCCAGGAAGACCCATTCAGTATGCAGATGAGTGCAGTTGTGACTGAGTATCCTGTGTTTGTGGTTGTCTGGGAGAAATTCACAGGGGAGCTGTCAACCAGCCCAACCCAGAGGTGGGTTGGAGACAGGCTGTAAGGCACAGATGGATTTTAAGTGCACAGAAATACTCACTTTCTAAAAGTGGCATTTCTAAAATAGTAATATAAAATCCAGCCTCACCAATAGGCAGGATTTTTTATTACCACTCAGGCCATACTAAACATGACCTGTCTACACCTTTCTGATCAGAGCCTACCACTCAAACAGTATATGAGGTCAGCCCCAATGCTAGCCTTTAAAGGGAGCAGTCCTCACAGTAGTGGAAAACAAATTTAGGAGTTTTCCACTACCAGGACATATAAAACACACAAGTATATGTCCTGCCTTTTACCTTCTTAGCACCCTGCCCTATAGGTTACCTAGGGTCTACCTTAGGGATGATGTGTAGAAAAAGGGGAGTTTAAGGCTTGGCAAGTACTTTTAAACGCCAAGTCAAAGTGGCAGGTGTAGGGAAGAGCCACTGTTGGCATGGTTACCCCCACACCTTTTGCCTAGTGTTGATGCCAACTTTGATTGAAAGTGTGCTGGGACCCTGCTAACCAGGCCCCAGCACCAGTGTTCTTACCCCAAAACTATACCTTTGTTTACACAATTGGCACAGCCCTGGCACACAGCTAAGTCCCTTGTAAAAGGTACCCCTGGTACCAAGGGCCCTGCGGCCAGGGAGGGTCTCTAAGGGCTGCAACATGTATTATGCCACCCTGGGGGACCCCTCTCTCAGCCCATGCACACTGCCTTGCAGCTTATGCGTGCTGGTGGGGGGAAAAAAGCAAAGTCGACATGGCATGTCTCTCAGGGTGCCATGCCCACAAACCACTGCCTGTGGCATAGGTAAGTCACCCCTCTAGCAGGCCTTACAGCCCTAAGGCAGGGTGCACTATACCACAGGTGAGGGCATAGCTGCATGAGAAATATGCCCCTACAGTGTCTAAGTCCATTCGTAGACATTGTAAGTGCAGTGCCATATTGAGTATATGGTCTGGGAGTTTGTCATTACGAACTCCACAGTACCATAATGGCTTCACTGAATACTTGGAAGTTTGGTAACAAACTTCTCAGCACAATAAACCCACACTGCTGCCATCAAAGAGAGGCCCCCTGCATGTTAGACCAACTGTTAGTGTAAGGCTGACCGGTCTGTGCCAGCCTGCCACTTTCAGACGAGTTTCTGACCACATGAGGTGAGTGCCTTTGTGCACTCTGTGGTCAGAAACAAAGCCTGTCCGGGGTGGAGGTGCTTCACACCCCCCTGCAGAAACTGTAACACTTGGAGGTTCAAGCCTCGGGTTACAGTGCCCCAGGGCACTCCAGCTAGTGGAGATGCCCGCCCCCTGGACAAAGCCCAATTTTTGGCTGCAAGTCCGGCAGGAAAATTAGGGAAAACAGGGAGGAATGACCACCTCAGCCAGGACCACCCCTAAGGTGTCCAGAGCTGAGGTGACCCTCTCCCTGCAGAATCCTCCATCTTTGTTTGGAGTACAGGGACCAATAGGGATAGGAATGTGCCTGCCTCCCCAAAGAGAGTGGGCACAATGAAGTTGTAGCCACCTCAGGGACAGTAGCAATTGGCTGTTGCCCCCTGACCCTCCTAACACACCCCTAATTCTAGGATTTAAGGGCCTCCCTGAACCCAGCTCACCAGATTCCTGGCGACCTACAAGCAGAGGAAGGACTGCTAAGCTGAAAACCCCAGCAGAGAAGAAGAAAGACGACAACTGCTTTGACCCCAGCCCTACCGGCCCGTCTCCTGCTTCAAAGAACCTGCAAGAAGAGCAGCGACGCATCCAGCAGCCCCTGCGACCTCTGCCAAAGCCAGAGGACTGCCCTGCACCCAAAAGGACCAAGAACTCCAGAGGACAGTGGCTCTGTCTAAAAGAAACCTACAACTAAGGACTCCTGCTAACTCCAGATGCATGAGTCCTGACACCTGTGCACCCGACGCTCCCACGGCCTGTGTCCAGGTGGTCCATCCAGTGAGAAAGGGTCCCAAGGCGATTGCTAACAAGAGCCCTGTATGGGTTGACCCCTCCAACCCCTCACAACAACGCCTGCAGAGGGAATCCCGAGGATTCCCCCCCACCGCGATTTCCGGACGAAGATATCTGGGGGCATATTTATACTCCGTTTGCGCCGAATTTGCGTCGTTTTTTTCGAGGCAAATTCGACGCAAAACTAACTCCATATTTATACTTTGGCGTTAGACGCGTCCAGCGCCAAAGTTCATGGAGTTAGCGTCATTTTTTTGCGTGAACACCTTCCTTGCGTTAATGATATGCAAGGTAGGCGTTCCCGTCTTAAAAAATGACTCCCAGGCATGTGCGTGGTATTTATACTCCCGGGCAAAAATGACGCCCGGGAGTGGGCGGGGCAAAAAAACACGCATTTGCGCCGGATTTTAACGCCTGGGTCAGGGCAGGCGTTAAGGGACCTGTGGGCTCAGAATGAGCCCAGAGGTGCCCTCCCATGCCCCCAGGGACACCCCCTGCCACCCTTGCCCACCCCAGGAGGACACCCAAGGATGGAGGGACCCACCCCAGGGACATTAAGGTAAGTTCAGGTAAGTATATATATATTTTTTTTTGTGGCATAGGGGGGCCTGAATTGTGCCCCCCTACATGCCACTATGCCCAATGACCATGCCCAGGGGACAGAAGTCCCCTGGGCATGGCCATTGGGCAAGGGGGCATGACTCCTGTCTTTGCTAAGACAGGAGTCATGTTAATGGGGGTTGGGCGTCGTAAAAAAATGGCGCAAATCGGGTTAAGGCGATTTTTTTGCCTCAGCCTGACTTGCCCCATTTTTGGACGCCCAAACGCCATTTTCCCCTACGCCGGCGCTGCCTGGTGTAGGTCGTTTTTTTTTGACGCACACCAGGCAGCGCCGGTCGGCTAACGCCGGCTAACGCCATTCAATAAATACGGCACCCGCATGGCGCTTCAGAATGGCGTTAGCCGGCGCTATTTTTTTTTACGCAAAACTGCGTTAGCGCAGTTTTGCGTCAAAAAGTATAAATACGGGCCCTGATGTCTAAAGGTCACACTGCACCCGCACCCCCCAGGCTTTGGAGAACCTGACCCCCAGTGCCTCATCGTTCAGTAGGCTGCCCTCCTTGTCCAACCAGTGGTGTGCCCGAGATACCCCCAAGGACCCTGCCTGCAGCCTCTGAGTGACCCCGAGGTCTCCTCATAGACCTGCATTGGAAATCCGATGTCCTGTTTGCACCCTGCACCCAGCCGCCCCTGTGCCGCTGAGGGTGTGCCTACTTGTGGCCCCTCCAGTGCTCTTCTAACCCCTCCACCCCCCGGTCTGCCCTCCGAGTCGCGGGTACTTACCTGCTGGCTGACCGGATTCCGAGTACCCCCCTATCTCCATAGGAGCCCATCTTAATTTGATTCCTCTTTGACCTCTGCGCCTGACCGGCCCCGTGTTGCTGGTGGTGGGTGTTTGGGGTTAACTTGAACCCCCAACAATGGCCTTCCTACACCCGAAGATAAGAACTGTAAGATATATACTTAGCTGCAAAACTGTACTATCTTTTCTTCCCCCAGGAACTCTTGAAAAATGCAGTGTCCACTTTAAAAATAGCTTTTTGCCATTTTAAGAAAAACTGTATACATTGTCAATTCTATTCAAAGTCCTGATTATATATATGGAAAGTATCTTTCATTTTATGTACTTAACTGCAATAAATGAACAAAATATATTTTTCTATAAAATCCTATTGGTCTGGACTTAAGTCATTTATACTCTGTTGGCACCGAATTAGCATCATTTTTGTTTACTCTAATTCGGTGCAAAACTAATTCCATATTTATACTTAGGCGCTAGACCTGTCTAGCGCCAAATTTATGGAGTTAAAGTCATTTTTTGGAAGTGGAAATCTACCTTGCCTTAATGAGATCCCGTGCAAAAAATGACTCGATGGCCTTAACGCCAAAATAAATATACTCCTGTGCAAAAATGGTGCATGGGAGGGAGGAGGGGTCAAAAAATGGGGCAAAGCTTGCTTTGCCCCATTTTTCAACGCGTGGGTCAGGGCAGGCGTTAGGGGACCTGTGGGCCTATTTCCATGGTGGAACACCATGGAATAAGCCCACAGGTGCCCTCCCCAGGCCCCAAGGACACCCCCACCCACACCAGAGGGACAGCAGAGGGTGGGGGTCCATCCCAGGTAAGTACTGGTAAGTATTTTATTTGATTTTTTCAAAGTGCCATGGGGGCCCTGAAATGGGCCCCCATACGTGACACAGGGTGCAATGGCCATGCCCAGGGTTTCCCTTGTCCCCTGTGCTGGCCATTGGGGTGGTGGCTATGACTCCTGCCTTTTCTAACGCAGTAGTCATGTGGCATGGTAGGTTTAGCGCCCTAAAATGACGCTAATCTGGTTAGAGTATTTTTTTTTTACTCTAACCGGCCTTATGTCATTTTTTGGTGCTAAATCCCCTTCTCTCATACTGCCACCACCACCCCTCCACCCGGCTAGCGTCAATTTTTTTAATGCTAGCCCAACCTTTGCACCGGCTAGCGCCATTCCTTAAATATGATGCCCGGCCGCCGCCAAGAAATGGTGCTAGCCGGTGCTATACTTTTTGCTACAAGCCTGCGCCAACACAGGTTTGTGGCAAAAAGTATAAATCAGAGCCTGAGTGTGTGTTTCTTCTATTGCTTGTGTGTGTACAACAAATGCTTAACACTACCCTTAATAAGGCCTTAAGGGCAAGATTTACAAGAAAGTGCCGCATCATTACTGATGCACCACCTTCCTTGCGTTGCCCCTGCCCCATGTAACGACACCATCTGTGCACCATATTTAGAATACAGTGCACCATGCGGTCGTTAGAAAAGTAGCGTCAACATTTTTGACGGTATTGTGGTGATTTGCTACACTAGTTTCAAAAATGTTGAAGCTAGTGTAGAAAAGTGCAAGGAGGCCTACTGATTTCAATGGGTGCGCCATTTGAATGCCTGCTCTGAGCAGGTGTTAGAAAGAACGCCAAAAATCTTTTGGGCCAAATTTACAAGGCCCTAGCTCCACCGGAGTGTCACATTTAGTGACACTCTGGTGGCGATTTTCGCTGCACTATATTTACAAGGAGGCGTTAAGCCACTTTTTGTGGCTTAACGCCTCCCTGTAAATATGGACCCCTCTGACGCAGTTTTCTGTGTCAGAGGCACATGCAGTGGGTGTTGCTGTGGGCGTTCCACTGCAACGCAACACCCATTGCTTTTGACGCTGCCTCAGATTTACAAGAAGGTGTAAATCTGAGGCAGCAGCAAAAACTAACACCACTCCAGGGGTAGCATTAGCATGGCACAACAAGGAGAATTACTTTTATTCCTCCTCGTTTTTTGCTTTTTCTATGTAGCTCAAGGAGGAGCTACTAGGGCCTTGTAAATCTGCCCCTAAGTGTGTAACCAGAGAGTCACAGAATAGAATCCTGGTTGGTACAGTGGGAAGCAGTGACTTGTGTATGTATAGTGCTATGAGGTCCCAGCCTGTGGCTGAAACTATTGTGAATAAGTAAGTGATTATTTTAAAATTGTACTACACACCTTATGTGACCGGCTAATGCAAAATGCACAAAGATTTAGGCCCAGATTTAGCAAACCTTCATGCAATGTAATGCAGCAAGACATCTTGCTGGGCTGTGTGAAAGGGACAAGGCAGGGATGCACCATATTTAAGATTTTGTTGCACACTTTTCACCTAAAGTTTCTAAAAATCACTCGGGTCTGATGGTAGACCAGTGAAACCTTGTACTATTGCTATAGTTTGCCAATGAGGAAAAACTTACATTTTTGCGGATTGATAGTCTTAGGCATAAGAGCAGAGGTGTTCAATCGTGGTGCACGACCCCTGGGGGGGGGCGTATATTCCAGGGAAGGGTGGCGCGCATTCCCCCAGTCGATCGTCAAAATACTTCAGCTGAACTTTCATTCAGTGACTCTCTTGTGCTGTGAAACAAAGCCGCACAGACAACTAAAGAAGCCTTCATGCCAGGGTGCCACTTTCCTGAATGAAACGCAAGTGTGAGCTACGAGTTTATCTGCAAATGCAAAGGGTAAAATATGGAAATGTAAAGTATGAGGGAAGTTCTGGCTTTAATTGATAAAATCACTCAAAGCTTTGTGATGACAGAGATTTGTTCTTTTTGAATGGTAGCGCAGAGTTAATGACTGGGCTGTGAAGTGTGTGCTTTTAATTGTAATTGTATATACACAGTGCCTACTAACCCTGAGGAGGTGTTCAAAGGACAGCTATTAAAAAAAATTGTATTACATTTGGTCTGGTATTACTTAAATCTACATTTTGGAAGCCCCTTTTTTATCTTAAACCTTTTTATTCATTATATAAAATAATGACTAATGGCTTACATATTCACAGTGCTTTCTGTCACAGGCTGTGACCTTGTGGCACTAAAAATACACAGGTCATTATTCTCCACTGCACCAACCAAGATTAATTCTGTGGCTCTCTGGTTACACACAGACCTCTGCAGTGCATTAACTAATAGAGATTTCATAATGCACTACAGTGCATTTTCCAAAGAGTAACAACTTTCTTTTATTTGTTTTTCATTTAAGCTGGCTGTTATTTTATATGTAGCTCCCTGACGGTGAAAGACCGAAAAAAAACTTAAAGAATATTTCGGGGCATATTTATGAGAGGCTCGCGCTGCTGGAGCATCACTTTTTTGACACATCGGTGGCACAAGCCTGTCAGTCATATCGATGAGGCAACGCAAAGCTGCTCTGCGTGGCTTTGCAAGGCCTCGTAGATATGGAGCAAGTCAAAGCAGCGCAAGCCGCTGCATTGTCTTACCATGCGCCAAGAAGGGGTTCCATGGGCATTGTGGGGGTGTTCCCACACCCATGGATTTTGACACTGCCCTAGATTTACTAAATCACGTAAACTGGAGCAGTTGCAAAACCTTACGCCTCCCCAGAGCAGGCGTAACGTGGAAAATGTTTTCATTTCTCCTCATTTTTCCTCTTTCTGTGTGTGTTGCATTCAGCAGAAAACATAGAAAGAGAAAGATGCCTCTCTGGATTGTTTTTGTGCAGGAAGGTTCTCCTTCCTGCACCAAAAAATCCTGACTACATTGGCACTAGGCAGAAATTTGTGCACCAGAGCAGGCGGAAAGGACAGGAATGCACCATGTTTCATAAATACAGTGCATTCCTGCTTTTTATATTGGTGCAGGGCAGTGTAGCACGAAGACTTGCGGCGCTGCCCTACACTAATTCCTCCTAAATGAGGACCTTTGTTTTTTGCAACACGTTTGACCACACCCCCACACTCACTGACTTTTGGTTTGCTAAACAGTAATGATGTGCTGTGGGAATTGCAGACGTTTATGATTGTCGATGATGAGGAGTACCACGTTCTAGAAACTTTTGTCAGGGAGTGGTCCTTATGCCTAAACACCTTTGAGAGGGGGCCCGTCTTTAAAAAATTTAAGGACCTCTGCCTAAGAGAGTGGAGATGGGATAGTGCGAATCTTGTCAAAGTGCCCTGGAGTGCTTTATAACAGAACTAGATTATGTTAAACATTTTTTGTTTTCTTTTGGGCACAAAGATTTTGTACAGATGCTCTTCGAAGCCGACATACCACAAGAAAAGGCAAACCATGCATTTCTAAACCAGCTTTTAAAAACAGGATTCTGTACCCGTACCCGATCCTCTAAGAACAGTGCATCTTCTCGATGTGTGTCAAATGGTGAAAGAAAGGTTTTATAGCAACCTTACTTGTTAAAAGGTCTCAAATATTGGAGATGAAATAAGTGATGTTGCGGTCTCCTCACAGCAGTTCCCTGCTCTTAGTGACAGTAAGGAGCACATTGGGGTGGGACTACATCCCCCAAAGTACAGCGTGGCATAACTTCACCACAAGACACTATAAAAGCCGTTTCCATATGGCGGTTACCTCCTCTCAGTGACAGTAAGGAGCACATTGGGGTGGGACTACATTTCCCAGAGTGCAGCGGGCATACCCTCCCTGTGGGACACTATAAAAGCCGTTCCTGCCACCCATAGCGCGGGTCTCCTCACGGCGGTCCCCTGCTATCAGTGACAGTAAGGAGCACATGGGGTGGGATTACATCCCCCTAGGTGCAGCGGGGCTTAACTTCGCCACAGGACACTACAAAAGCTGCTTCTGATCCCACCGTGCAGGACTTGCATGGGGCGCGTCCGGGCATGCCCCCGGGCCAAGGGTGGGCCCGCCTGTGAGGCTAGGCTGGGCCCCTTCTCTTTGGCCCGTGACTTGAGGCCCTCTCAACCGTCCTCTTAATAGGAGCATCATTCTGGCAAGATGTCTGAAATGGGGAAGTTCAAGGCTGATGAGAGAACACTTACTGCACGCCCCTCAGTGTCTACTGATAGTATGCAGGAAACGGTTATTGGGATCAGTGCTTAATTTGTGCTTGTTGTTTCGGGTGCTGAGCACCGGTACTTTTTATTGAGGGCCGGGGCCTATTCATTCTTCTGCCTGAAGAATTTGCTGCGAGCAAAAGACAAACTTGGGAAAGACGGAGGAAGAGAAAAACGAAAAAAGCGTCACAAAGGGAGAAAGCAGAGAGCTGCAAGAGTGAGCTGTAGGGACAGTAAATGGCTGGCTTTATATGGATTGAAGAGGCCCGAGGTGGCTTCAGGATTACGCTGCCTCCGTATTCCGTGCTCGCAGATTTAATTGCAGCAGCCGCGTGTTTAGGAGGAGGACTTTGAGCACCGGAACGTTTTTATTTACAAATTAAGCACTGGTTGGGATTGTGACAACGAGATTGAACAGACAGAGCACAGACTTTCATTGGACCCTGGGGAGTCCTCTGCTGATGATTGGCTAGTAAATAGCCCTGTGTTTGAGGATCGGGCTGGGCCCCAGCGACAATTGTTTGTTCCGATAAAAATGTTGGTCTGGGCGTTATTGCTGAGCCAGTGCCGGAGTGGGGTAACTCTCCTCCTTTGCAGACTGTCTCCACCACTACTGCTAAGCGAAAAAGAGAATTGGGAATTTTAGCGTCTGTGAAGCGGAAGCAGCCGCACATTCTCCTCCCAATAGTAAACATTTGCTTACTTGGATTCAGCACCCAGTGCCTTCAGAACCTCATCTCAAACCTTTCTCAGTCCTCTAAACAATCTATGGCCTCTCAAACTATAGTGCCTTTGCTTTTTGACCCCCCTTTGATTGAATCTTTGTGTGTGAGGGTTGGTACTATTCTTGATGAGAAACGTAAGCCTTTGATCAGGCGCTTGGATCGTCTCGAGGGCCTGTTAAGCAGAGTTCCTAAATGTGTTCCGCCTATGGCCACTAGCCATAAGGTTAGTGAGTTGTTGGCATCTGATCAGCAGCATGGGAGTAACCCTTTTCAAGTGCCTTAAAGCAGTGGTTCCCAACCTTTTGATTTCTGTGGACCCCGACTTTAACATTAATGGAACCCAGGGACCCCCACTGAATCATCATGGGTATCCGGGGACCCCCGCCTGAGTCATTACTGGAAGCTGGGGAACTAATTTGTCAATATTTGTTAATATTTGTTAATTTTCTAGGCTCTCGTGGACCCCCTGAGAAGGCTTCCCGGACCCCCAGGGGTCCCCGGACCACAGGTTGGGAACCACTGCCTTAAAGTGTTATCGGGATTACAACCATGGCTGTTACAGGTAATAATGGGCATTCTTCAAATTCCCTGGATAAGGGGGCAGCCTGGGGCTCACTCCACCCAAGGTGTCCTTTGTCAGCCATCTTGTAATTTTGACCCAATTCAATTTGTTCACTTGGTAGTGGTACTGCCGCTGCTTAATCCCAGGCAATGTTGAGCCTTCCACCTTCGTGTTGCCCCTATGTGTTAATTTTGGCCGGGGTCCTACCCCTTAAATCTGACCAACAGGAGTCCTGGGAACAGTTTAGGAACAAGGCTGCTCACTATTTGTGCATAAGCATTTTAGTGCTTGGGGGCCTAGTGAGATAATTATGATGAGGCAGGTTGGCTGGCTTGGCCATTCTGTAAAAAGTAATTTGGGGGATGATATTGTCATAAAGTTTCGAAGGCCTGCTTGTGTTTGTGACATATTAAGCACAAAGGGATCCCATAGCACAGTTGACACTGAGGCTGTTACCCTCCCATTGGGATTCTTTTATAGACCACTGAGCCCTATATTGCACCATCAGCTTCAGAATTTAAGTCCACTGTATGGTGTCCCCTGTATTAATATGTTTTCAGCATTAAGTGATCTGGAAAAGGTAGACTGACTTAGAAAATGTGCCCGAACACCTACACACGTCCCCTGGGAAAACAGAGCCCGTGGTAGCTACTAGGGAGCTTACCCTCCCTAGAGAGGTTGCGAATGAGGCAATGGGTTATTATTCCCTGTCACATTCTTGCAAAATGGTTGCAATAAATACCACAGTTGTGCCTGATCCTGGGATGTGCGAGAGAGCAAGTGTCAATATCATGGACAAGGATACTGACACCCTTAAGATTCTTAGGCCCATATTTATACTTTTTTTGCGCCACATTTGCGCCGCTTTTTGACGCAAAAACGGCGCAAACTTAGGGCCATATTTATACTTTTTGACGCAAAACTGCGCTAACGCAGTTTTGCGTCAAAAAAATTAGCCGCCGGCACTGCCTGGTGTGCGTGAAAAAAAACGACGTACACCAGGCAGCGCCGGCTTAGGGGGATATGGAGCTTGGGCGCCAAAAAATGGGGCAAGTCAGGCTGAGGCAAATTTTTCGCCTCAACCCGATTTGCGCCATTTTTTCCGACTCCCAACCCCCATAGAAATGACTCCTGTCTTAGCAAAGACAGGAGTCATGCCCCCTTGCCCAATGGCCATGCCCAGGGGACTTCTGTCCCCTGGGCATGGTCATTGGGCATAGCGGCATGTAGGGGGGCACAAATCAGGCCCCCCTATGCCACAATTCTTTAAAAAAAAAAACATTTACCTGAACTTACCTTCATGTCCCTGGGATGGGTCCCTCCATCCTTAGGCGTCCTCCTGGGGTGGGCAAGGGTGACAGGGGGGGGTCCCTGGGGGCATGGTAGGGCACCTCTGGGCTCCTTCCGAGCCCACAGGTTCCTTAACGCCTGCCCTGACCAGGCGCTAAAAAACAGCACAAAAGCGGGCGTACGTCATTTTTTTTGACCCGCCCACTCGCGGGCGTGAATTTTGCCCGGGAGTGTAAATACGGCGCACATGCCTCGGAGTCAATTTTTTAGACGGGAACACCTACCTTGCATATCATTAACGCAAAGTAGGTGGCCACGCTAAAAAATGACGCAAACTCCATGGACTTTGGCGCTAGACGCGTCTAACGCCAAAGTATAAATATGGAGTTAGTTTTGCGTCGGAATTGCGTCAAAAAAAAACGACGCAATTCCGGCGCAAACAGAGTATAAATATGCCCCTAACAGAATACAATTGTTTTTTGTAAGTTTGCGCCGTTTTTGCGTCAAAAAGTGTCGCAAATGCGGCGCAAAAAAAGTATAAATATGGGCCTTAGTTGGGACGTGGCCGGCCTTAGATCCAAGACTGAATTGCCGGACTGGCTCCAATTTATTAGTGGGTACGATATTGTCTTGTTTCTAGAAACCTGGGATTCATTGCTTGTATTTGTGGATGGTTTCCACTGCTTTAGTGTTCCTGCAACTCCTTCACGTAGTGAGCACGCATGGGCGGGGGGCTGGCAATCTGGATTAGTTCTGCACTAGGTGGGCATTTTGCAACCTTAGAGCATGCCAACAGTAGTTTTCAAGTTACAGTAGTCAAATTAGCTCTAACTTTGCATATTGTGAATTTTTACAACAATGATTTCAGTGGTTCCCCAATGTTAAATTTCCACCACTTTTTAGATTCATTTCTGAGTTAGCAGATGATCTGCCCTGTTTAGTGCATACATTGTATCTTTGTCAGGCTGGTGAGTTTAATGTGTGCCTGCCTATTAACTATGAGGGTTTATATTCTGAACTTTATGTGAACACTGACGCCAGGAGTGCAGAACTAGTTTCTTTTCTTGCCCCTTTTGATTTGGTTACTGTCCTGGCTATTTCTGATTTGTCCATCTGTGAGGTCCCCATTTTTATAGGGGCATGGTAGATCCTCAATCATAGACTATGTTTTTCTTACCCATAATCTTGAGGGTTTAATTTTATATGGCAGGGTTATCTCATGTTACACCAACCACACTCCCATTGAGGCCTTGCTATTTTTGCTTCTAAAGGGGAGGTATAGGCAGGAGATTGGAGTTTGCCATTTGTAACCTAGTACTGACATTCCAACACTGATTTGGAGATTGTATGACCCTCAAACCTTAAAAGTTATAATCAAAACTAATTTGGATCTGGTTAATTTCTGGCTGATAGTGGAGGCTCGATTCTCAGGGTTGATGGAAGCTTTCTCCAACCTGTGCTCGGGGATTAGGAAGGCACTCGAGAAACCAGTTAAGTCTATGCCTGACACCCCCAGATGGTTTAGAGCTCTCCGGCTAGCACTTGGCTCTAATCCAAGGGACCATGCCCTAGTGGCTCCTTTGCACAAGCAATACAAAACAACCACCGCCAAGCGACGGCAGGAGCTTGTGACCGCTCAATGGAAGGCATGAGTCCAGGCTTCACACTCGGGCAATGGCAAGTTATTTTGGGTCTTTGTCGCCAAAGTAAAGCGTATTAACAGATCGTCCAGTACAATTTCCTGTCATATTGTTAGCAGCACGTGGAAGGAACACTTTAGTACAATATAGGCAGCTCCCTTATCTTCTTTCTCCTTATCTATAGATTACTGCTTAGTATCCTGTTTCCCGACAACTATAGAGGAACTAGAGGATGCTGTTAACCAAAGTGTGGGTGGTAAAGCCCCAGGCCCCAGTGGGGTTCCTATTGATCCCATAAAATGTAGAACTGATCTCTGGGTTGCCACGCTTTCAAATGCTTTCAACAATCTAGCTCATTCTCCTCTACCTGATACCTGGGGTACATCTATTATAATAGTCCCTATATTTAAGAAAGGGGATCTTTCATCCCTTGGCTGTTATTGGCCAATATCACTGATTGATACTACGGCAAAGATACTTGGGAGCATTTTGTATAATAGAATTATGGTATGGGTCTCAGAGGAGTCCGTTTTACACCATTGTCAGTATGGGGAATGACATGAAGGTCTGGGTTCGAATTAGCACACAGGGTGATGTGTCAATGGACATTGGAATTCATTGCTGAGTGAGACAGGATTGTGTGTTGGACTCCCTTTTATGTATTCTTTAGTTTAATGATTTACATCTATATCTGACATGGGCTACCCCTGATGTACCTGTTATTAAAGGCAGACTGCACCCTACGCTTCTCTTTGAGGGTGATGCAGTGCTCCTGGCACAGACCCCCAGGGCTTTACGCCAGCTGAGTCACACTTTTGTTGATTTTTTTATCCCCCCTAGATCTACAAACTAATTTTAGAAAATCACATATTATGGCCTGTGGCCCCAGGTGTGGCTCTCTCCCGAATGTGTCATTTGGTAAGTAGTACCTGAGCAGTATCAATAATTTTCCCTACCTGTGCATAATTTTTTCTGCCCAAGGATCCTGGTCCCCTAATATTGACCAATGTGCTACTAAATTCTTCCCGGCTAACGGGTCGCTATGCAGTCTCCCGCAACCCAAAGGAGGTGAGGGTTCCCTTGCTCCAGTGCTACTAATATACAGATCGCAATGCCTATCCATTGCTATGCATGGGGCCGAGGTGTGGGGGATTTCAAATTCTATGGCTGTGCAGCATGAAGAAAATAGGGTTTGCAGAACACTTTTATGTGTCCCAATCTCAGCTTTGTATTTCATTTTCCATAATGAACTTGGGGGGATGTTTATAGCCCCTTAGCGCCACCTTGCGCCACATTAACGTCATTATTTTTTATGTTAATGTGGCCCAACGAGGCCGAAATCTTGGTGCCATATTTCCACCCTGTAACCCTGTTTGCTACATTATGCCTGCGCCAGGCATAATGTATGCAAAGAGGGCGTTCCCCCATTAGGGGAGCCAGAACAATGTCGTAAGGAATCTATTAGATTTCCTTACGCCATTTTTTACGGCACTTTTAACGCCTGCTTAAGAGCAGGCGTTTGAAAGGGGGCTTCCATTCTTTAGAATGGAGCCCTATATACTCTGCAAGATTAACGTCAATATTTTGGTGCTACTCCTGCAGAGTACATCAATACTGTCACATTGAATGATGCTATTATCCCCTACCCTGTGCCATGGTGCGATGTATTTTAAATACGGCGCACACATGGTTGCTGTAGGGGGGTGCAGCGCCACTTTCCATAAATCTGCCTCTTGGACTTCCCTATATAGTGGACATGATTAGGGTGCAGCCAGTCTTGTTATGGCTTGCCATTTGGCAATCTTCTGAGGCTGTTTTAACTAAAGAGATTATAAGGGACTGTCTTTCTTTAGACAAATGTTTATCAGCTCCTTGACTTGCATTTGTAAAGAATGAACTTAGCAAAATCAGGATGCAAACTATGCTTACTGACTCGTCATCCTGCGAAGGTGTTAACAAGAAGGCTGCAGCCGTAGCAGTTTATGATCATGAGTAATCAAGGCGTTGTAGGGATATGGAGGGGAAGACAAGTGTGGTTGAATACCTGTATTTGTGGGAATCAGAGTGTACATCTGACTACATTAGGCTTGCTCATACACATTGGAACATTCCGTCCTTTTTCGCTTTAGGTCTGGTATTATGAAATATCTTCTTTGTTTTCCCCTGGGCTTTGTACATAATCTTGATTCTAAGCCCACTCTATGTGATGATCTGTCTGGACAATCTATGCTCCATTTTATGTTTTTTTGTAAACTCTATGTCAAGTATACCAGAGTTTTTAAATTCCTCTCTTAAAGAAGTATTGCTATGATGTTGGTCAGTGTAGACCTGCTTTTAGATTTCTGTTATTGCTCTCAAACGAGGAAGTAACTTTATACATTGGATCTTTCTTAAAAGCTGCTGTACGAGCACACAGGTTTTAATATGTTTGTTATTTTAATGTTTTTTATGCAATACTTGTGCTGCTATGACTGACATTTTATTCTATTTCGTACACATTTATGGATGCTAGAATGCATCCGAATAAAGTTTTATTGAATTGAATTGAAGTGATGCTGGCAGCAGAAAAGTCCTCAATATTTTAACTGCTTTGAAGGAGAAAGGTCATACTGAGAGTATCGGTTAAATTCTTGTTGACACAAAGTGTTTGACTGCAGTAAATTGTAGTACTTTGGCGCAACCAGTGGTTCATACCCTCGGATTTCAATTGTTTCAATGATCAATCAAGCAATCAGTATTTGTAAAGCGTGGCCACTCACCCGTGAGGGTCTCAAGGCGCTGGGGGGAGGGTCCTCATCCGAAGAGCCAGTTTTTGCGGTTCTTCCTGAAGATGGTGAGCAACGGGCTTTGTCTGAGGTGCAGGGGGAGGTTGTTACAGCTCTTCGCTGCAGTGTAGGTAAAAGATCGTCCTCCAGCGTGGTTTTGCAGATGCGAGGGATGGTGGCCAGGACCAGTGGAGGGTCCTCAGGTGTTGGGAGAAGTGTTCTCGGTGAGGGAGGTCCAGAATGAGTCTGGCAGCTGCATTCTTGATGAGTTGAAGTTTTTTGAGGTGCTGGTGTAGAGGGCATTGCCATAGTCGAGCTTGCTCATAACTAAGGCATAGGTGACTGTCCTGCAACAATCTGCTGGGATCCATCTGAAGATCTTCCGGAGTTTGCGGAGTGTGTGCCAGCAGGAGGAAGTGATAGAGTTTACCTGGCGGGTCATGGATAGGGAGGAGTTGAGGATGGTTCCTAAGTTGCGGGCGTGCTCGGTCAGTGCATGAGGGGTTCTAAGGGATGTGGGCCACCATGAGTCGTCCCAAGCTGAGGTGGCGCTTCCGAAGATGATGAGCTCCATCTTGTCGGAGTTGAGCTTGAGGCAGCTTTCTCTCATCCAGGTAGTGACGGCTTCCATTCCTGCATGAAAGCTCCTTTTGGCCGTGTCCTGGGTCTTCGGTGAGGGAAATGATGAGTTGTGTGTCATCGGCATATAACACGATGCTCATACCGTGCCTTCTGATGATGGCAGTAAGAGGGGCCATGTACACGTTGAACAGTGTGGGACTCAGTGAGGATCCTTGGGGGACTCCGCAGTTGACTCCTGTGGGTCTGGAGGTGTAGAGCGGGAGTCTGACCCTCTGCATCCTCCCAGAGAGGAAGGAGTGGATCCATTCCAGGGCTCTTCCGCGGATTCCATATCTCGTATAGTCTGGTGCGCAGAGTGCTGTTGGAGACCGCTTCGAAAGCTGCTGAGAAGTCGAGTAGTATGACTGCTGCGGTGTGGCCGCAGTCTAAGAACAATCAAATGTCGTCGGTGGTTTCCAGGAGTGCTGTCTCCGTGCTGTGATTGCTGTGGAAGCCGGACTGGGAGCTGTCCAGGGAGTTGTTGGCCTCAATGAAATTCCATAGTTGTGAGTTGATTGCTTTCTCTAGTACTTTGGCGGGGTATGGTAGCAGCAAGATGGGCCGAAAATTGTTTAGTTCTGATTGGTCAGCCAAAGGTTTCATTAAGAGAGGGTGTATTTTGGCATGCTTCCAGTCCTCATGGTGTCTAAGGGCCTTATTTATACTTTTTGGTGCAAAACTGCACTAAGGCAGTTTTGCCCCAAAAAGTTTTGCACTGGCTTGCACCATTTTTTAGCACCAGCTGGGCACCATATTTATGGAATGGTGCAAGCCGGTGCAAAGGGTAGGCTAGCTTAAAAAAAAATGACGTTAGGCAGTTTTGAGTCAAAATAAATGATTCTGACCAGATTAGCATCATTTTTTGACGCTAAGGGGCATATTTATACTCTGTTTGCACTGAATTAGCGTCATTTTTTTTTTACTCTAATTCAGTGCAAAACTAACTCCATATTTATACTTTGATGCTAGACCCGTCTAGCACCAAATTTATGGAGTTAAAGTCATTTTTTGGAAGTGGAAACCTACCTTGCCTTAATGAGATGCAAGGTAGGCGTTCCCGTGCAAAAAAATGACTCTATGGCCTTAACACCATATTTATACTCCCATGTAAAAATGGTGCAAGGGAGGGAGGAGGGGTCAAAAAATGGGGCAAAGCTTGCTTTGCCCCATTTTTTAAGACCTGGGTCAGGGCAGGTGTTAGGGGACCTGTGGCCCTATTTCCATGGTGGAACACCATGGAATAAGCCCAGAGGTGCCCTCCCTAGGCCCTAGGGGCACCCCCACCCACACTAGAGGGACTGCGAGGATGGGGGACCCCATCCCAGGTAAGTACAGGTAAGTGCATTTTATTTTTTAAAGTGCCATTGGGGGCCCTGAAATGGGCCCCCACACATGGCACCGGGTGCAATGGCCATGCCCAGGGGACCCCTGTCCTCTGTGCTGGCCACTGGGGTGGTGGGCATGACTCCTGCCTTTTCTAAGGCAGGAGTCATGTGGCATGGTAGGTTTAGCACCATAAAATGACGCTAATCTGGTTAGAGTCATTTTTTTTTTACTCTAACCTGCCTAAAGCCATTTTTTGGTGCTAAACCCTCTTCTTCTATACTGCCAGCCCCACCCAACTAAAGTCATTTTTTAAAACTCTAGCCTACCCTTTGCACCGGCTTGCACCATTCCATAAATATGGTGCCCGGCTGGTGCACAGAAATGGTGCAAGCCGGTGCTAAACTTTTTGGTGCAAAACTGAGTTAGTGCAGTTTTGCAGCAAAAAGTATAAATAAGGGCCAATATTTTGTACGTTTGCGCCACTTTTGTGTCATAAAATGACGTTAATGCAGTGCAAAAAAAGTTTAAATCAGGGCCTTGGTGCTAGATGGGTCTAGCACCAAAGTATAAATATGGAGTTAGTTTTGCACCGAATTAGAGTAAAAAAAAATGACACTAATTCAGTGCAAACAGAGTATAAATATGCCGCAGAGTATAAATATGCCCCTAATTATGGCGTTAAGGCCATAGAGTCATTTTTTGCACGGGAGCGCCTACCTTGCATCTCATTAAGGCAAAGTAGGTCTCCACTTTCAAAAAATGACTTTAACTCCATAAATTTGGTGCTAGAGGGGTCTAGCACCAAAGTATAAATATGGAGTTAGTTTTGCACCGAATTAGAGTAAAAAAAAATGACACTAATTCGGTGCAAACAGAGTATAAATATGCCCCTAAGTGTTTGACACAGATAGTGCTCAGTGATCTGCTTGGAAACTGTACCCGCATCACATGTTTATCTGACATAAAGGGTGAAGTTGCAGGGGTCTTTGAGAAGCCCTTTGTATATGAAGTTGTTCTGAGAGCTGTTTTTGCTTCCCATTGGAGGGAACTTGCATTATCTTTACTCCTTAAAGGGCATGAATCCTGCTTGAAAAGGGCCCATGCCACCGTCCTTGGCCTACCAGTTGGTGCCCATATTTGCAAGCAACAACTTACCATAGTGAACACCTTAATTATGAGAAAGCTTTCATAGGGCAAGATGGAACTAACCTCAATACAGTGCACTATCCTAAACAGCTTAGCAGTGAGATTTCGCTGAACAAAATCAATGTATTCTTGTATCAGAAGATATGTTTTTTTCTAAAAAAAAACAAAAAAATGAATATTGACTTCAAAAAGAAAACAGTCACATCACAGCAAAAAGGGCATTCACACAAGGCACAAGCAACCATTAAGCATTTACATACAGAAGATCATAAAGTGTCCTATATTATTCTGTGAACATGCAGCCCCTGGACCTGCAAGACCCCTCTCCTGCATTCACCCTGTTGTATTATAAAGAGCTGCTAGCCTTGACAACTGTGTTTGAAATTAAGTACTTTTTTAGTGGAGCCCAAATATCTTTAGGACCAGCTAATAATGGCTGCAAATTTTCATAGAGTTCAAGCAGCTCCTAATAATAAAAAATGTCTTGCAGCTGGGATTGAAGAGTATGACTGTGGTCTCGCCCCAGTGCTGGGCAGCTGCCCTCAATAGCATTGCTATTGCAATGAGTTTCCATTTTGTATCAACTTATCACAGCCAATGAGTGGCAGCTTCAGTTTTAGTTATGGAGTACAATTTGCCATGATGGGAATGACATTCCCCAGAGATTGCAAGAACTGGTGTGTCCCGTGAAATCCCTACACTAGGTGTAAAAAATCTGCTTCAGCCCTTCTGCAGCACTTACAGTTCACAATTTTTCTAAGACACATTTCCACATATCCCACTGACCGTTACCAATTTCTTTACTAGGTGTAAAAAGTCTGCTTCAGCCCTTCTGCAGCACTTACAGTTCACAATTTTTCTAAGACACATTTCCACATATCCCACTGACCGTTACCAATTTCTCTGAGACCACATTTCCTCAGACTCAGCGGTGTATAGTAAATTCTACACGGGAGACAGGTATGCATCGTTGATAACTTGCTATTGGGCGACAGTGCATCCATTTGCATTCAATATGTCCAGACCTTCTGACGCTGGAAGGGGTAGCTCCCATTTATCCGTAGGTTTGGACATGCATATCGATGCTACGTCTTGATGTTTTGGAAGGTTGAAAGCACAGCGATTGTTGTGGAAAATTATCCCATTATAATTGCAGTAGGAATGTTAAATACATCCACAGCCTGAACTGCTGGACAGATTTACACAAAACTTGGCAGAAAGGTACCTTTTGGTCCAGAAAGAAGCTTTTTTTGGTTGGTTTAAATCCAGTCACTAGTTTTTCAGATATTAAATGAAAAAGAGATACAGATATCTCGCTAAAATGAAAGAATGAAAGGGGGTCCATTGCGGACCCCCAGGCCGATGGACCAGCTCCTCCCCGGGGCAGATACAATGTTGGAGACCTCACTTGTGAAGCCATAAATGGCCCTGGGGACCACCATCCCTTAGGGCCGGCGCATGCTATGTCCCTGGGAGCCCACACCCAGGACATAGCTGTTTGCTTATAACGTCCCTGTAACTTTTGATTTTTGTCAGTGAATTCCTGTGTTTTTTAAACAGAAAGTCATTTCAATTACTATAAGTTATTCTAGTCACCGCCACTTATGGCCTTCTGCCGTGCTCTGCGGGGGTTGGGCGCACGGCCTGCAGCCAACATGCCTTTGAACATGCATGGCAGGAGTTGGCTGCACGGCCAGCCAGCCCCCCTATAACCACCCTACCCATTGCCATACATGGCCAAAGGCCATACATTACTGGGTTGGCCATGGGGCCAGGCCTACAGCCAACCCCCCATAACCATCCAACTCCATACTATGCATGGCCTTCCCCGGTACAACATAAACAAATGTATATGGGGTGCACAGACCCCCGTGCACTGGGGACCACCACATCCATAGAGCTACATTAAAAAAAAACTATGTGAGGGGGGTCGCAGTGACCACTGCTCCCCCCTTAGAGACCACCACCTTATGAGGACAACATAAAAAAATGTATGTGGGGCCGCACGGGCCGCCCCATGCCCTGGGGACCACCACCTCTCCAGGACTACATTTTAAAAACTATGTGGGGGGCTCGTAGAACGTCCGAGTCGTGGGATCCCCATCTCCCCAGGACAACATAAAAAAAATATTGGGGTGGGGCCGCACTGTTCCTCCGTGCCTCGGGGACCACCACCTCCCAGGGGCTACACTTTAAAAAATATGGGGGGTCAGCGAGGACCCCCCCCAGGCCCAAGCAACTACCCCTCCCCGGGGATATTCTAATAATATTTAAAGGGGTACCCCCTCTGGCCCTGGGGACCATGTAGCCATGTGGCCCACCTCCCTAGGCTGATATTGGCCCTGGGGATCGCATCCTCGGTCCCCACGGTCCCACCAGCTCCCATCTCCTGCGGGAGCTGGGATCGCTCCCGCACACAGGGAGCTACTACAAATAGCAGCTTCCTCCATGAGGGAGAAATGTTTTCATCTCTTTCCCTGCCCGCATGTTAGCGGGCAGGGAAAGAGATAAAAACTCTGCTTTCAGCAAGCGGGAGCAGTTTGACAGCTCCTGCTTGCTGAAAGTGGAGTATTTGCTTTTGCTTGGCTTCAGCTACCTCCCAAGGTGGACTCCTCTGGAGGTAGCAGGAGCCGGCCCTAGACCAAACCATGGAAATTCACCAGGTATAGTTATAGTTCTCTCAAGTAACTGTAACTTGTGCCCTAAGGTAACTATAACGTGTGCTCCTGCCATGCAGTTTTCTCATCAAAAATGTTACTTCAAATATTTCATTGATATTATCTATGATGTTATCAAAGGTGTCATGAGTGCCGTAATTTGTGTGGTAATTAGTGCATGGCCAGGGCGCAAGTTATAGTTACCCTAGGGCATGAGTTACAGTTATTTGAGATAACTCTATAACAGGTGAATGTCTATGGTTTGGAACATTTAAAATTTGAGCCTGACTATAACGTCCTATAGCCTTTGGTTTTTTGAGTGAATTTCTATGGTTTTTGTAATTCGATTTCCTAACTACAATGTCCCTGTAACCTTTGTTTTTTTGTCTGTCAATTTCTACATTATTTTTAACCTAAATTAATTTTCATTACTATACGTTAATCTAGCAACCACGACACACAGCCTTTGGCCATGCACAGCTGCGGTTGGCCACAAGGTCTGCACTCAACTCCTAGAGCCACCCAATCCTGCACTGCGCATGGCCTTCATCCATGTGCAGCAGGGGTTGGCCGCAAGGCCTTGCCTGCACCCAGGCCATGCAGATAACCCTTATAACCACCCAACCCTTCACTGCTCATGGTCTTAGGCCCTTGCGGCCAACCCCCTATAACCATCCAACCCCATGCTGCACACTGCCAAAGCAGCTCTCTCTCTGTGAGAGCAGTGGTTCCTCTGTTTCACTGCCTGCATCCCTGCACAGGGCTGATCTCGGCCCTGGGGACCCCATTCCTCAGGGCCAGACTGAATTATTAATTGTTTTTGTTGGGAGGGAGACGGCCTGGCCACACTCAGGGCCAATCTCAACCATAGGGGCCCCAACCCCAGGGCCCAGCCTAATACAATTTTTGGGGGAAGACGGGCCATGTAGCCCTCCTTGCCAGGGCTGATCTCAGCCCAGGGACCCCATTCCCGGGGCCTGGCATAAACTTTTTTTTTGTTGTCACAGAAAGAGAGCTGTCAATGCAGCTCCCTCTCTGTGAGAGCAGTGGTTCACTCTGTTTCACTTCCCTGCAGCCTGAGAAGCAGAGGAAGCCTCTGCTTCCAATAAGTGAGAACTCAGTCAAAGCTTCCGACAACTGAGAGCAAACAGCTATGTCCTGGGGTGGGCACCCTTGGACATAACAGGTGCCCTGAGGTGTGGCCGTCCCCAGGCCTATCAGTGGCTCCACGCCTCAAACATCAGTATCTCCGGGGGTGTGATGGGCCCCGGAGGTTCAAAACAAACCCCCTATTTGTTTTCAAATTAGCCCCGGGGAGGTGGCGCTCCCTGGGCAATGGGGTGGCCAGGGGCTCGCCCCCCCATTAGATTTGTTAAAGCCCCAGGGAGGAGGCAGTCCCCAGTGTTGCGGGGGCTGGGTGATTTATTTAAAGCCCTGGGGAGGTGGCGGTCCCCTGGGCTGCGGGTGGCCGAGTAACCCCCAGGGTTATATCTGTTATGAGCCCTGGGAGGTGGTGGTCCCTGGGGCTGCAGCGGCGGGGGAGCCCCAGTTAGATTTGTTAAAAGCCCCGGGGAGGTGTTGGTCCTCTGAGAGAGCCGCCTCTGCGTTAGATTAGTTTCCTCTGGGGGGTTCCTCTGGGACCCCAGCACCAGAGCTAGGGGGTCACAGTGACTCTATCCAGGGCCCTTTCTTATTTTGTACATTTTTGTCAGGGGCTTGGCTGAAATTGATCCCCAACATGGCTGCCAACACTTCCTTGTTGAAGTGTTGGCAACCAATTATATCTCAGCACAAGATCTGGAAGGTTTGCGAAGCTTTTGTGTCCCTAAATTTAGTTTTTCATCAATTACAAAAAAACAACTTAATGGATTAATACCAAATAACAAAAAGGTTGCTTTCTGGACCAAGAGCTACCTTTCTGCCAAATTTGGTGTAATTCCATCTAGTGGTTTGGGAGCTGTCGCTGTTCAAAATCCAGATGGAGAAATGAATGGGGAAAAAGTGTTTTGGGACCACCCCCCTTTTTTCTCAGCCCTCGCTTGACAGCTCATTCCGAAACCTTCCAGAGAGCAGCTCACATGAGCATCAAATTTAAATTTCATGAAGATTCGTAAACTGGCGCCAAAGATATAGGCAAGTAAAAAATGTTATTTCTATGGAAAGTAGGTCCCAACTATAACTATCTGTGTGTGTGTGTGTGTGTGTGTGCGTGTGTATGTGTATAGTTATATATATATATATATATATAAAACCTACTGTTGGTTGCCAGTAGGTATAGTTAGAACCTAGTTTCCATAGGCAAAGCGTTTTTGTTTTGAAATAACTTTGGCGCCGTGTGACGAATCTTTATGAAATTTTCAAAATTTGTACAACAGTCAGTTCAGCTGCAGTCTTGAAAATGTTTTGTGGTGATTTGTCAAGCGAGGGCTGAGGAAAAGGGGGGTTAAAAAACACTCTTTCCCCATGCAGATTTCCATAGGGATTTTGAAGACAACTACAGCCCGAAACACTGGACGGAAATACACCAAATTTGGCAGGAAGGTAGCTCTTGGTCCAGAAAGCGACCTTTTTGTTATTTGGTGTAAATGCTGTCAGTAGTTTTTGAGATATTAAAAGACAACCAAATTTGTATATCTAGAGCAGGGGTCTCCAACCTTTTCTGTAGCGAGAGCTACTTCTGATCCGTGAAAATCATTGTGAGCTACGGAAGGCTAAGCAATTCATGAATTATTACCAGACACCCCCATGCCCAGCTTCCTTAACTTTAAGACTAATGTCCATAGAGCCAGATATTCCAGCTTGGCTAAAATACTTTGACTAGGGGCACTACGACAGGCCTTCCTTGTGTGTCAGTGAGAGAGTGTTCTTTTGAGGATGTATGAACATGTGTGCATATGAATGGACATAGGCCATAGGCCGTGCTCGGCGGTTGCATTAACATATAGTAGTTAAAATTACTTTACATTAACAAAAACAGAAATTCACTGGAAAAAAAACAAAGATTACAGGGACTTTATAATTAGGAAATAAAATTAAAAAATCCATAGAAATTCACTTGAAAATCAAAGGTTACAGGGATGTTATAGTTAGGATCACATTTTAAACATACAAAACCATAGAAATTCACCTGTTAGAGTTATCTCAAGTAATTTTAATCCTTGCTGCAGGCATAGTGTTTGCTGTGGCTTGGCAGCAGCTGTCAAAGTTGCAGCCAAGCCACAGCAAACAGCTATGTCCCGGGGATAGGCACCCTGGGACATAGCAGGAGCTGGCCCTGGGGGGTGGCGGTCCCCATGGCTATCAGTGGCTCCACGAGGGGGTCCAACAAAAAAAGCGCCAGGGAAGTTGGTGGTTCCAGTGGTTGCTGGGGTCCGAAATGGAGCCCCTTTTCTTTTTTTAAATTTGCCCCGCACACCTTCTGATCAATGCCCCGGGGAGGTTGTGGTCCCCTGGGTTGCGGGGGCTGTGTGGCCCCTCCCACATAGAATAACACAAATGCCTTGGGGAGGTGGCGATCCCTGGTGTGGTGGGGGGACACACGCTCCCATGCATACAATTAGACAAGTGCCCTGGTGCGGTGGCAGTCCCCAGGACTGCAGGGGTGGGGGGCTGGGTGACCCTGCATTTAATTTCTTTACATGTGGGGGGACACTTAAATCAGAACTGTGCCCTGGAAAGGGGTGACATGAAATGCCCCTGGCCCATCCTGGGGCTTCATAGAAAACAAGCACAGGAGGCCACCCGTTTTTATTTTTTTATTTTCCCGAATTTCAGCCCCATTGCGAATACACAGCAAAAAATGTTTTTAAAAAGTGCTTTTTAGGCCTGGGTTGGTCCCTCTAGGACCCCACCACCAGAGCTAACGGGTCAGGGTGCTGGTAGCCTGGCCCTTTTTCTTCATTTTTAACCTTTTTTCTGGAACTTGGCTGAAGTCGAGTCCCAATGTGGCTGCCAACACTTTTTTTTTTAAGGGATGGCAGCCTATCAGATCTCAGCACCAGATCGGGAGTGGTCGCGAATCCTTCACGTCCCTATATATACAAATTTGAATATTCTCTCATTTCTGTAAAACTACTGAGAAAATTTACACCAAATCACAAAAAGGATGTTTTCTGGACCAAGAGCTACTTTTCTACCAAATTTGGTGTAATTCCGTCTAATGGTTTGGGTGCTATCGCTGTTCAAAATCCTTGTTGAAAAGTAAATGGGGAAAAAGCATTTTTGGACCGCCCTCCCTTTTCTCGGCCCCCGCTTGACAGATCACCACAAAACTTTCCAGACAGATGCTGGAAAATTTAGTGTAGATTCATCAAACAGCGCCAAAGTTATTAGCAAAACAAAAAATGCTTTTTCTATAGAACCTAGGTCCTAACTATAACTATATATATATATATATATATATATACATATATATATATATATATATATATATATATATATATATATATATATATCCTAGTGACGATTGCCACTAGGTAGTAGTAGGTCTGATTTTCCATAGAAAAAACGTTTTTTGGTTTGCTAATATATTTAGCCCCATTTGACGTATCTCCACAAAACCTTAAAAAAAAGTTAATTCACCTCAACTTCTAGACAAAGCTACTATAAAACCTGTCTAAATGGAATTACACCAAATTTGGCAGGAAGCTAGATCTTGGTCTGCATATTTGTGGCCCTCATTACAACATTGGTGGTAAAAGCCGCTTACCGCCGTGCAGAAGACCGCCAACACACCGCCGCGGCAGCGGAATTCCGCCACTGTCATTATGACCCACTGCTCGGAATCCACCAAAATTCAGACACCCACACAAGTCTGCCACACCAAAGGTCAGTGATAAACTGGCGAAAACAAAACCTCCACTGTCACGCCAACAGAAATATGCCCACACTATCACGACACACGAATCCACGCGGCGGTCTTTCAACCGCGGTATTCCATTGGCGGTACACACCGCCGCGCTCAAAATACACACACATCTCCAAAACACATCCACATTGGACAATTCGAAACACACACACCTGATACACATACACACACCACTCCCACACACTCAATACAATATAAAACACACACCCATATCACCCACAAACCCTTACGTCAACAATTGTGACAGAAGGCCAGAGAGAGACACCACCAGAAAGAACAATAGCATCCACAGGCACACAATACCATCACCCACATAACTTCCACGCACCGCACACAACACACCACTACATATCACCCCACTTATCACTACATACATCACCCCACACATCACCCACACCACCCCATGGCACGGCAAAGACACCCCAGGTTCTCGGAGGAGGAGCTCAGGGTCAGGGTGGAGGAAATCGTCCGGGTAGAGCCACAGCTATTCGGATCACAGGTGCAGCACACCTCTATAGCTAGGAAGATGGAGCTATGGCGAAGAATAGTGGACAGGGTCAATGCAGTGGGACAGCACCCAAGAAATAGGGATGACATAAGGAAGAGGTGGAACGACCTACGGGGGAAGGTGCATTCTGTGGTCTCAATACACCACCTTGCGGTTCAGCGGGCTGGCGGCGGACCCCCACCATCTCCCCCACAAC
This sequence comes from Pleurodeles waltl, assembly GCF_031143425.1. Taxonomy (NCBI): domain Eukaryota; kingdom Metazoa; phylum Chordata; class Amphibia; order Caudata; family Salamandridae; genus Pleurodeles; species Pleurodeles waltl. The sequence continues at coordinate 1,005,468,557 of NC_090443.1, read as the reverse complement.
TAACAACATGGGAGGAGCAGGTGTTGCCGATTCTGCATCCTGAGGGCCTCGCAGGAGTAGATGGAGGAATGGACTCTGGTAAGTCATACCTTAACTATTACATCCCCCACCCTACCTGCATGCTATCACATACCCCCACCCTCACCCCCATCACTCCAACTCCTCACAAATGTCCCAATATCACAACCCAGTCATCCCAACACCAAGCCCTGCATGCAACTACAAAGCATGGACACCCATCACCAATGCATGCCCACTGCACATACCCACACACACCCCTAAAACAATATCACACAAGGTCCCACACAAGAATGCAAGCACTGGGGTACACGGTCACCCAACCATTGCACACCATGCCACACCATGCCACACACAGATGTAATAAACATCCTTTTATACCCCTGCAGGTCCCCTACCCAACATCACCGGACAGGAGGGTCCACACATGTCCACACCACCAACAGAAGAGGCCCACAGTGATGACAGCAGCTCTGTCCAACTGTATCTAGATGACCAGCCCGGCCCATCGTGGACCTCTGGACAGTCGGTTCCCCTGACACAGTCACAGGCCACGACAGAGCTTCCCCCCCTCTGGAAACACCAGCACAGCACCCACTCAGCGGGCCCATACCTCTGTCCCCAGGACACGTCAATCAGCAGTGTGTCCACCATTACAAGGAACCCAGGCTAACCCACCACCCCAACAACAACAGGGACCTGGGGCAGTAGCAGTGGCCACACGGTCCAGGGGACGGAGGCCCAGGAACACAGGGGAACTAGGAGGTCTGCTGTAAGACAGGGGGAGGACAGGCCAAGGGAACCCACTCTCCACGAGGCCCTCTCCAACATCATGGGAGCCTACCACCATTCCCAGGAGACGATGGCAACGGTACTGGCCAAATTTCAGGAGACCCAGCGCCTGCAGGAGGAACAGTATTTGGGCTTCAGGGAGGAACTCAGATCCATCAATTCCACCCTGGGCACCATCGTAGGGGTGCTGAAGGAAGTACTCAACACCAGGAGGGACACTGTGGCACAACAAGAGGCCCCTGACACTAGCCTGGACGATGAACTGCCAACCACCTCCGCCGGCGCTAATGGACAGGAGGCACCGCCACAGGACCACCCCACCCCCTGCAGGAGGCACCGCCACAGAACCACCCCGCAAACGGTCCCTGAGATCCAGGACAAAGACAGAGAACGATGCCAAGACCCCGCCAAGAAATGAGACCACACTGAGGGCCATATTTATACTTTTTGACGCAAAACTGCGCTAACGCAGTTTTGCGTCAAAAAAATTAGCGCCAGCTAACGCCATTCTGAAGCACCATGCGGGCGCCGTATTTATTCAATGACGTTAGCCGGCGTTAGCCGCCGGCGCTGCCTGGTGTGCGTGAAAAAAAACGACGTACACCAGGCAGCGCCGGCGTAGGGGGATATGGAGCTTGGGCGCCAAAAAATGGGGCAAGTCAGGCTGAGGCAAATTTTTCGCCTCAACCCGATTTGCGCCATTTTTTTCGACTCCCAACCCCCATTGAAATTACTCCTGTCTTAGCAAAGATACGAGTCATGCCCCCTTGCCCAATGGCCATGCCCAGGGGACTTATGTCCCCTGGGCATGGTCATTGGGCATAGAGGCATGTAGGGGGGCACAAATCAGGCCCCCCTATGCCACCAAAAAATAAAAAAATAAAAACTTACCTTAATGTCCCTGGGATGGGTCCCTCCAGCCTTGGGTGTCCTCCTGGGGTGGGCAAGGGTGGCAGGGGGTGTCCCTGGGGGCTTGGGAGGGCACCTCTGGGATCCTTCCGAGCCCACAGGTCCCTTAACGCTTGCCCTGACCAGGCGCTAAAAAACGGCGCAAAAGCGGCCGGACGTCATTTTTTTTGACCCGCCCACTCCCGGGCGTGAATTTTGCCCGGGAGTGTAAATACAGCGCACATGCCTCGGAGTCAATTTTTTAGACTGGAACGCCTACCTTGCATATCATTAACGCAAAGTAGGTGTCCACGCTAAAAAATGACGCAAACTCCATGGACTTTGGTGCTAGACGCGTCTAACGCCAAAGTATAAATATGGAGTTAGTTTTGCGTAAAAAAAAACGACGCAATTCCGGCGCAAACAGAGTATAAATATGCCCCTGAATGTCATCCTTCTGTCCCACTTTGTCACCCTGTCCATCCTCAAACTGCCCCAGCTCCACTTCCTATGCCCATTTGGGCAATGCACCTGTGAGACTAATAGACTGGACTCTGCCATGGACATTCCTCCACCATCACCCCTAACCATTTTACAAACCCCCCCCCAATATTGAGCACTTAAATAAACACCCTTGAAGCACAAAACAATTTGGAGTCAGTCTGTGATTTCGAAATAGTGTATCAGCAATTACAGTGTCAAAATGCTCTTTCAAAGGTAATGTCAACATACCTATGTCACACAGCTCTAGTCCATGAGGAAATAAAGCAGATGTCACACAGTGGGACCCACATCTGTGAAATCGTAAGGGAAAGTGACAACTCAGTGACCATACACTGGGTGAAAACGACAGACAGTTGAGAGGTAGTAGTGTGAAATTACATGTAGTAAGCAGGTTTGTATTCTTATCTGTGTCTCACTGGAAATATTGCAGGATCACCGAGTTCCTGTTGTCCATGTCCTCTTCTTCAGCTTCCTCGTCTTCACTGTCCACAGGCTCCATAGCTGCAACAACACCGCCATATGGACCATCCTCCTGCAGAAAAGGCACCTGTCGTCGCAAAGCTAAGTTGTGAAGCATACAGCAGGCCACGATGATCTGGCACACCTTCTTTGGTGAGTAGAATAGGGATCCACCTGTCATATGGAGGCACCTGAACCTGGCCTTCAGGAGGCCGAAGGTCCACTCTATAATCCACCGAGTTCGCCCATGGGCCTCATTGTAACGTTCCTCTGCCCTTGTCCTGGGATTCCTCACTGGGGTCAGTAGCCATGACAGGTTGGGGTAACCAGAGTCACCTGCAAATGGCGAGGGACAACTGTTAGACACACACTAACCTGTAGGGATATCCCCAGACCCAGACAACCATTCCCACTGACTTGCTTCCAGGTGCTCACCTAATAGCCACACACAGTGCCTCTGGAGTTGACCCATCACATAAGGGATGCTGCTATTCCGCAGGATGCAAGCGTCATGCACTGAGCCAGGGAATTTGGCATTCACATGGGAGATGTACTGGTTGGCCAAACACACCATCTGCACATTCATGGAATGATAACTCTTCCGGTTTCTGTACACCTGTTCACTCCTGCGGGGGGGGTACCAAAGCCACATGTGTCCCATCAATGGCACCTATGATGTTGGGGATATGTCCCAGGGCATAGAAGTCACCTTTCACTGTAGGCAAATCCTCCACCTGAGGGAAAACGATGTAGCTCCGTATGTGTTTCAGCAGGGCAGTCAAAACTCTGGACAACACGTTGGAAAACATAGGCTGGGGCATCCCTGATGCTATGGCCACTGTTGTTTGAAATGACCCACTTGCAAGGAAATGGAGTACTGACAGCACCTGCACTTGAGGGGGGATTCCTGTGGGATGGCGGATAGCTGACATCAGGTCTGGCTCCAGCTGGGCACACAGTTCCAGGATTGTGGCACGATCAAGCCTGTAGGTGATGATCACATGTCTTTCCTCCATTGTCGACAGGTCCACCAGTGGTCTGTACACCGGAGGATGCCGCCATCTCCTCACATGTCCCAGCGGACGGTGCCTATGAAGGACAACAGCGAGCACAGAGTCAACCAATTCAGAGGTACGTACCCACAGCTTACACAGAACACGAATCATAACCCGAAATTTGGCCTGTATGAGTGTTGAGGCAAGACCTAGGTATGTGTGACGCAGTTAGAAATTAAGCAATGTGGGCCCCTGAAATGGCGGCTGCCTGACCTGTAAAGTGGGACAAGGGGATGTGAGGTAACTGCGCTGGCGTTGTACACTATCGCGGTAGGAGGTCGAAGACCGCAGCGCAATTCTGCATTGGTTAACATTGGACCCTAAGGGTCCAAGGTGCCAATGAGAATGTACCCCGGCGGTGACCGTACGCACCGCCGCGGACGTGACCGCCATTTTCTATCTGTTCAATCACTCGATACCTGATCTTCGACAGGAGAGGACCTACACTGCAAGTGCTGCTGTGACCTCAGTCTGGAATGGCTTGTGCGTCTGGGGAAAGGGCCCCAGCCTTCACATCGGAGGAGTTGGAGAAACTCGTGGATGGGGTCCTCCCCCAGTACACGCTACTTTACGGTCCTCCAGACAAACAGGTAAGTACACTGGGAGCATGCTGTAGGGGCTATGCCTATGTGGAGTGGGGTGGATGAAAGATGGGGGGGGGAGATTGAGGCGTGCATGAAACGATGGTGAGTGCATGTGCCACATGGCAAGGGTAGGGATGGGGGCCAATGACTGTGACGGTGCAGTTGGTAATAACTTTTCTTTTCCCCCTGTACAATTCATGTAGGTCAGTGCCCACCAGAAAAAGGATATTTGGCGTGCCATCGCCAAGGACGTCTGGACCCTGGGGGTCTACCACAGACAGAGCACCCATTGCCGTAAGAAATGGGAGGACATTCGCCGCTGGAGCAAGAAGACGGCAGAGGCCCAGCTGGGGATGGCCTCCCAACGTGGGAGGGGTGCCCGTCGCAGCATGACCCCCCTGATGTTCAGGATCCTGGCGGTGGCGTACCCGGAGTTGGATGGGCACTTGAGGGCATCACAGCAGCCACAAGGTGGTGAGTACACTCTCATTCTGCTGATTTTGCGCGCAGTGGAGGTGTCTGTGTGGGGGAGGTGGGCTGTGGGTTTCCCTAGGCCAGGGCGAGTGTGCTAATTAGGTCCCCTTCTTCTGGCAGACCCTGTGGCACCCCACCCCACCTGTGTACAGTGCCAAGTACACCTAGTCAGGCTCCTGTGTCATCCATGTGTGCAGATGTCGGCCATAGCCTTGTAGGCCATGTCCCAGGGATTGAACAGTGGACTCCAAGTGCTCGGCGTAGTGCAGGGGGCTTCTGTGTCTGTTGTGTCCGCCAACGGTAGCGGTAATGCATGCACTCAACATGTCTTTCTTCTGTCGTACCCCCCTTTTTGTGGTCTCCCTGTTCTTGTGTGCATTAGCATCAGCAGGCGAAGGAGCAGTGGCACCGGAGCAGGAGGGAGCTGCATCCCACAAGGCCCTGAAGGGTGAGACAACGGACTCGGAGTTCACCAGTGGGACGGAGGGCGAGGGGAGCTCCACGGCGGGGACAGGAGCTGAGACCAGTGATACGGACTCGCCCTCTGATGGGAGCTCCCTTGTGGTGGCGGCAACATCTGTGCACCCCGCATCTACAGGTACAGCCGCCACCCCCCCCTACCAGCACCGCCCTCCCAGCAGCCCCCCAGCCTTTGCCCCGTGCCCGCTCACCCAGGAGGGTGGGCATCACCTTCGCCCCAGGCACCTCAGGCCCTGCCCCAGTCACCCCTGATGCCCTCAGTGAGGAGGCCATTGACCTCCTCAGGTCCCTCACTGTTGGGCAGTCTACCATTTTGAATGCCATCCAGGGTGTAGAGAGGCAGTTGCAACAAACAAATGCATTCCTGGAGGGCATTCATTCTGGTCAGGCGGCCCTTCAGCGAGCTTTTCAGACTCTGGCCTCAGCACTGATTGTAGGAGGCTGGACTGGCTTGTAGTGAGTACCAAGGGGTACTTACACCTTGCACCAGGCCCAGTTATCCCTTATTAGTGTATAGGGTATCTAGCAGCATAGGCTGATAGATAATGGTAGCTTAGCAGAGCAGCTTAGGCTGAACTAGAAGACGAGTGAAGCTCCTACAGTACCACTAGTGTCATATGCACAATATCATAAGAAAACACAATACACAGATATACTAAAAATAAAGGTACTTTATTTTTATGACAATATGCCAAAAGTATCTCAGTGAGTACCCTCAGTATGAGGATAGCAAATATACACAAGATATATGTACACAATACCAAAATATGCAGTAATAGTATTAGAAAACAGTGCAAACAATGTATAGTTACAATAGGATGCAATGGGGACACATAGGGATAGGGGCAACACAAACCATATACTCCAAAAGTGGAATGCGAACCACGACTGGACCCCAAACCTATGTGACCTTGTAGAGGGTCGCTGGGACTATTAGAAAATAGTAAGGGTTAGAAAAATAGCCCACCCCAAGACCCTGAAAAGTGAGTGCAAAGTGCACTAAAGTTCCCCAAAGGACATAGAAGTCGTGATAGGGGAATTCTGCAGGAAAGACACAAACCAGCAATGCAACAACGATGGATTTCCAGTCGAGGGTACCTGTGGAACAAGGGGACCAAGTCCAAAAGTCACAAGCAAGTTGGAGATGGGCAGATGCCCAGGAAATGCCAGCTGTGGGTGCAAAGAAGCTGCTACTGGACAGTAGAAGCTTAGGTTTCTGCAGGAACGACAAGGGCTAGAGACTTCCCCTTTGGAGGACGGATCTCTCACGCGTGGAGAGTCGTGCAGAAGTGTTTTCCCGCCGAAAGACCGCCAACAAGCCATGCTAGCTGCAAATCGTGCGGTTAGTGCTTTTGGATGCTGCTGTGGCCCAGGAGGGACCAGGATGTCGCCAATTGCGTCAGGGGACAGAGGGGGCGTCGAGCAAGACAAGGAGCCCTCTCAGCAGCAGGCAGCACCCGGGGAAGTGCCAGAAACAGGCACTATGAGGATGCGTGAAACGGTGCTCACCCGAAGTCGCACAAAGGAGTCCCACGTCGCCGGAGGACAACTTAGGAGGTCGTGCAATGCAGGTTAGAGTGCCGTGGACCCAGGCTGGACTGTGCACAAAGGATTTCCGCCGGAAGTGCACGGAGGCTGGAGTAGCTGCAAAAGTTGCGGTTCCCAGCAATGCAGTCTGGCGTGGGGAGGCAAGGACTTACCTCCACCAAACTTGGACTGAAGAGTCACTGGACTGTGGGAGTCACTTGGACAGAGTTGCTGGATTCAAGGGACCTCGCTCGTCGTGCTGAGAGGAGACCCAAGGTACCGGTGATGCAGTTCTTTGGTGCCTGCGGTTGCAGGGGGACGATTCCGTCGACCCACGGGAGATTTCTTCAGAGCTTCTAGTGCAGAGAGGAGGCAGACTACCCCCACAGCATGCACCACCAGGAAAGCAGTCGAGAAGGCGGCAGGATCAGCGTTACAAGGTCGCAGTAGTCGTCTTTGCTACTTTGTTGCAGTTTTGCAGGCTTCCAGCGCGGTAGAGCAGTCGATTCCTTGTCAGAAGGTGAAGAGAGAGATGCAGAGGAACTCGGATGAGCTCTTGCATTCGTTATCTAAGGAATCCCAAGAGACAGAGACCCTAAATAGCCAGAAAAGAGGGCTTGGCTACCTAGGCGAGAGGATAGGCTAGCAACACCTGAAGGAGCCTATCAGAAGGAGTCTCTGACGTCACCTGATGGCACTGGCCACTCAGAGCAGTCCAGTGTGCCAGCAGCACCTCTGTTTCCAAGATGGCAGAGGTCTGGAGCACACTGGAGGAGCTCTGGGCACCTCCCAGGGGAGGTACAGGTCAGGGGAGTGGTCACTCCCCTTTCCTTTGTCCAGTTTCGCGCCAGAGCAGGGCTAAGGGGTCCCTGAACCGGTGTAGACTGGCTTATGCAGAAATGGGCACCATGTGTGCCCATGAAAGCATTTCCAGAGGCTGGGGGAGGCTACTCCTCCCCTGCCTTCACACCATTTTCCAAAGGGAGAGGGTGTAACACCCTCTCTCAGAGGAAGTCCTTTGTTCTGCCATCCTGGGCCAGGCCTGGCTGGACCCCAGGAGGGCAGAAGCCTGTCTGAGGGGTTGGCAGCAGCAGCAGCTGCAGTGAAACCCCGGGAAAGGCAGTTTGGCAGTACCAGGGTCTGTGCTACAGACCACTGGGATCATGGGATTGTGCCAACTATGCCAGGATGGTATCGAGGGGGCAATTCCATGATCATAGACATGTTACATGGCCATATTCGGAGTTACCATTGTGAAGCTACATATAGGTAGTGACCTATATGTAGTGCACGCGTGTAATGGTGTCCCTGCACTCACAAAGTCCGGGGAATTGGCCCTGAACAATGTGGGGGCACCTTGGCTAGTGCCAGGGTGCCCACACACTAAGTAACTTAGCACCCAACCTTTACCAGGTAAAGGTTAGACATATAGGTGACTTATAAGTTACTTAAGTGCAGTGTAAAATGGCTGTGAAATAACGTGGACGTTATTTCACTCAGGCTGCAGTGGCAGGCCTGTGTAAGAATTGTCAGAGCTCCCTATGGGTGGCAAAAGAAATGCTGCAGCCCATAGGGATCTCCTGGAACCTCAATACCCTGGGTACCTCAGTACCATATACTAGGGAATTATAATGGTGTTCCAGTAAGCCAATATAAATTGGTAAAATTGGTCACTAGCCTGTTAGTGACAATTTGAAAGAAATGAGAGAGCATAACCACTGAAGTTCTGATTAGCAGAGCCTCAGTGAGACAGTTAGTCATAACACAGGTAACACATTCAGGCACACTTATGAGCACTGTGGCCCTGGCTGGTAGGGTCCCAGTGACACATACAACTAAAACAACATATATACAGTGAAAAATGGGGGTAACATGCCAGGCAAGATGGTACTTTCCTACACTGATGCAGCCATTGTCCCTGTGTCTAGCTTCCCCCTTCAACTTCCTCCACCCAGACCCAATCCCCTCTACCTCAGCCTATCCCAAGCACACCTTCAGACCAGCATGCACACACCTCAACACACAAGGGAAGCTCTGGCAAACATAAGCACCACTCATCTCACAGGCACTCACGCAAGCATCACACACATGCAGACACACCAACATCCACTGCCTCCACTGTGTCCCCCTCCTCCTCGTCTCCCTCCTCCCTCCCAATCTCGTCTCCACTCACAGCTGCATGCACTACATCTACAGCCACTACTTCCATCACCAGCACACACACCACCACACCCCGCTCACGTGCAGTCACCACCCCCACTGCCATTCACACGTCCCCTGTGTCCTCTCCCAGTGTGTCTGTGACGCTACCTCCCAAGATACACAAACACAGGCACACACCCACCCAACAGCCATCCACCTCAAGACAGCCACCAGCGCATGCACCTTCACCCAAATTCACCAAACCAACACCTCCTACAACCACTACCTCTTCCTCCACTCCCAAACCCCCTCCAGCTACCCGTCCCAGTGTCCCGAAGAAACTTTTCCTGTCCATCCTTGACCTCTTTCCCTCACCTCCCCCACCCCGTCAGTTTCCTAGGGCCCGACTCTCCAGGTCCCAACCTAACACCTCAGCCACAACATCTCCGGGACCAGTGGTGCCTGTAGTCACCGGAATCTGGAGTGCACCGGCCACTGGGGCAGCCAGTGTGGCACGGAGCCACAGCACGGACAGTCCCCCACCTGTCAAACATCAAAAGTTGGCCAATGCCCGGCGGGAGAGGGGGAAGACTCCAGCCACCAAAGCCGCTCCCAGGGGTACAGGTGGAAGTGTGGAGTCAGCTGTGACACCTTCCAAGGTGAGGAAGGGCCACAAGAAAGTCTGCAAGTCTGGGAAGAGCAGCACGGCGGAGAAGACCGCCATCATCCCCGCTGCCCAGGAGGCCACAGCCATCATCCCCGCTGCCCAGGAGGCCACCGCCATCATCCCCGCTGCCCAGGAGGCCACCGCCAGCACCAGCCCAGCTGCACAAGAGGCCACCAGCCCAGCTGCACAGGAGGCCACCGCCAGCACCAAGCCCCGCTGGGCCAGACAGGACCGCCAGCACCAGTCCCGCTGGGCCATGAGGGACCGCCAGCACCAGTCCCGCTGGGCCATGAGGGACCGCCAGCACCAGTCCCGCTGGGCCATGAAGGACCGCCAGCAGCTGAGTCACTGCCAAGGACCCCGCCGCCACAAGCACCGCTGAACAGGACACCGCCGCTACAAGCACCGCTGAACAGGACACCGCCGCCACAAGCACCGCTGAACAGGACACCGCCGCCACATGCACGCTGAACAGGACACCGCCGCAACAAGAACCGCTGCCAAGGACACCGCCGCAAAAAGCACTGCTGCCAAGGACACCGCCGCAACTAGCACCGCTGGCCCAGGAGCGCCAAGGGCACTGACGCTACTGAGTACGTCACGAGCAGGATGAAGCACTCTGGGCACAAGGCCCCCTCCAGAACCAGTGGAGAGATACATTCACTACCTCTGTCCTTGGCAGGAAGAAGCACTCTGGGCACAAGGCCCCCTCCAGAACCAGTGGAGAGATACATCCACTACCTCTGTCCTTGGCAGGAAGAAGCACTCTGGGCACAAGGCCCCCTCCAGAACCAGTGGAGAAAGGCATCCACCTGAGAGACCGTGGCTTTGCACTCCCCAGGATATGGCAGTGGGCAACCCACCCACTGTAGAGACTTGAGAGACCGTGGCTTTGCACTCCCCAGGATATGGCAGTGGGCAACCCACCCACTGTAGAGACTTGAGAGACTGGCTTTGCACTCCCCAGGATACGGCAGTGGGCAACCCACCCACTCTAGAGACTTGAGAGACTGTGGCTTCGCACTCCCCAGGATTGAACAGTGGGCATGTGGCCCCCTCGTGGATTTGGCGTTGTGCACTCAACCGGATGAGGTGCCCCCCCTTTCCCTTCCCCCTGAGGTGCCTGTTTTATTGCTATCTGATGCCCCTGCAGTGTTCTCTCCGTCATGTTCAGGGATTGAGTGTGGGCCTTGACCATGCCGTGTGGGCCCAGTGTTCCACGGACTTCAATGGAGCACTACCTGGACTACCATTCTTGGTGTAAATATTTGTTAATGGTGTATATATATTTTTGCGTCCTGGATTTTAATAGATTACATTGGTTACACTCATTTGCTTTTGTCTTTGCATTCTTCCAGGGGATTTGGGGGGTTTAACTGTAATGTATCATGCTGTATTCGTATGTGTGTTGTAGTGGGTGGGGGTGGGGTTGTTGCTTGTGTGTGTCCCTGTTTTTTCCCTCCCCACTCCCCTGTGTCGTAGGTGCAGTACTCACCGTTGTCTTCGCCGCCGGCATTCATGCTCCTGGTAGAGGAGCAAGAAGATGAGGGCTGGCAGGATGTGGAGCTCGGGTTCCATGGTGTCCAGATTCCTCGTGGGGTGTGTAAAGGTGAGCGTTTTCCCTTCAGAGTCCTGTTTCCGCCGTGTTTTTGTCCACGGTGAATCCGCCCCGGAAAAGATGGCGGATTGGTAGGTTGTGATACTGTGGGCGGTACATTGTCCTCCGCCTGTCTGTTGGTGGTGACCGCCAAGCTGTTTGTTTGTACCGCTGTGGCGGTCGGAGTGTTAAAGTGGCTGTCTTTGTTGGCGGTTTCCGCCACTGTCGTAATTGCAATTTTTTTACCGCCGGCCTGTTGGCGGTCTTACCGCCGCTTTAACACCGTCTGCCAGGGTTGTAATGACCATCTGTGTGTTTTGTGATTTGGTGTAAATCTGTTCAGTAGTTTTTGAGACATTTAGGGTAAAAAATAATTGTATATTTTAGCAGTTGGGTCCACAAGAGTTTCGAAGACTCTTGCAGTAGAGCCAATTTAAAAATTAGAGCTTTCTGATTGCCCAGGGAGCTTTATTTCTATTGGGCCATCTTGCTCTTGCTGATGTCAGACTTCGGCAAGAGCGAGTGCTCTGATTGGCCACCAGCAACATGAGCAGAATGTTGTTGGCATCCATTACAGGACCGCGGACTGAGTTCCCTGTCCTGAACTTACAAAACAAAATAGTATAAAGTGGCAGAGTAGAGATACCCTAAACACGTAGGCCTAGGGTGACCACCTGGCATGGAGGTAAATTCTGGACAAGGCTGTAGAAAATTCAGGACAAGGGTCAGAAATCAGAACAAAAGGTGGAGCATCCATACCCACTGGTTTATCAGTGCACTTATTTGCTGTTTTTGATATTGCACTACTTATTTCCTTAAGGGAGCCAAGACCAATATCGTAGCACTGTCCCTGCCAAGCAGCCCAGTGGAAACCACGTACTACAATGTTCCTGCCAGTCAGCCTGGCGGTAACATTGTAATATACTTGGGAGGTACGCCACTGCCATGGCGGTGATGTGCTCCCTGCGAGTTTTGCAGTCCTGCGGTGGGACTACAAAACTCATAATGAGGCCCTCTATATTTATCTCAGAACTGGGAGCCCAACCACCAGCCAGAATTTAAGAGCAGGGTGAAGTCAACATCAGATAGAAGATCCATAGCAACTGATTCTAAGGGTCATTGCTAAGATCCAGATAAATAAGTAAGAGAAAAACAAGGTGGGACCATTTCTATAATTGTGACTTCTTAGATAAATTGCTACTGGATTTTGAGCAGGGATCCAGAGAAGTAGAAATAAAGATGTCTCAGGGTATACCAAAGGAAATTTCCTTTATTATTTGAGTACCCTAGACATAATTAAAAATCTTTTGTCGAGGGTACAGAAATAATAAAGGAAATTTCCATGGGCATATCCTGACACATTTTAATTTCTGTTTCTCTGGATCCCTGCTCAAAATCCAGTAGCGATCTATCTAAGAACTCCTCATTCTGGTTGAGTTTGCCATGGTGGTACTAACCTACCATGGTGTGGATAGGCACCAAGATGAACATGTCATGGTACTAAGTGGGTGATGCTTCTACTCCAGAATCTCTTGGTTTTCCACAGGACCGACCCCAGAATTCAAACCTAGTTCCCTGTATGTGATTTCTGTTGAAATTAGGGAGAACACAATGAGGTTTCCCTATGCTCTTGCTTTCTCATTGTGTGATACATGTCCAACGGTGCCCACTCCGGGACATAGCAGTTTCCCAGACTCCAGCGCTGCTGACATGGAAACCTGTGATTGCTCTCGCTTAGCAGGAGTATTTTCAAATCTCCCACCAAACGTGAGCAAAGACAAAGTCTGCTCCCAGTGGACAGAAGCTTCGAAAATGATTCCCCCTACTGGGAGCAGACTTTTGATCTGAAGCGGGCAGGGAAACAGATCAAAAGGCTGCCCTCACAAGGAGGGAGCAGCAATATTGGATGCCCCCTCTGGGTGGGGACAAAGCTGGCTCCCGCTGGAAGCGAGGAGCCAGCTGGGACTGCAAAAGCCTTGGGGATCCCCCCATGGCCCCTAACGATTCTATGGTGGTTGCTCTGGATGGGCACTACCTTTTACAGCAGTGGGACCCTGGGGCATGGGGGGCCACGTGTCCCCTCTCCTAAAAAAGGCTCTGAGCTCCTAAGAGATGGGGTCCCTGGGCCGAAATCAGCCTGTGGATGGGGGCCACATGCCCCTCTCCACAATATTAAAGCCAGGCCCTGGGGGATGCGGTCCCCTGGGCAGAAATCAGCCTGGGACAGGGGCTGTGTTCACCCCTCCCCACCTCAGGGCAACAATCGGCCTGGGGAGGGGGGCTGCGTGCCCTTCTACCCCCAAACAATCACATCAGGACCTGGGGGTTGGGGTCCATGGGTCCAAAATCAGCCTAGAGATGTGGGCCACGTGCGCCCCCCCTTTATTTAAAGGAGTGGCCCTGGGGAATGGGGTAAAATGGCCTAACAAGGCTCGGGGGCACACCACCCCCTCACCCCTTAAAAGAAAGGCCCTGGGTGATGGGGTCCCCAGGGCCTAATGAGACTCAGGGGTAGAGGCTATGCAGCCCCTCCCCTTAAAAATAAAAAAAAAGCCAAGACGAACAGGGCATGGCCTGGCCGGGAATGCAGTAGGACATAGCTTGTCTCTGCTTAGAGTGCCCGCAGGCTTATAAGCCTTATTCAGCTTGTCCTGCTGTTCCGACATTGGCCTTTAAGGGACCCGACTGCACCAGGGGCCCTAGCAACTGTGGGTCTCTGATTCAGTGTTCTGAGACCCCGGCTGGTGGAATCATAGCTGCCTGGCTTGCTCATGAGTTCGGGAGGGGCAGCCATTTTCAGTGCGATGCTGTGGAGGTCCTGATAGAGTTTCGCTGCAGGGAGCAGATGAGCCCTGGCTCCAGTGCAGTATTGGAAGCAGACACCCTAGATTAGCCCCTGCCCCTGGGGACAGTGAATACCAAGTGGCAGCGGATCGTTGCCAGTGGGACACCTTGATGGGCTCAAGGAGGTAGGAGCCAGCATTTCCTGCTTCGACCCTCTGAACAGCTGGGGCCCCCACGTGATAAGCTCCTGAGCGTGGAGGTGACGGGCTGCCTTGTTGGTCCCTGCACTGCTGCTTGGCCCTCCGGTGGGTGCCTGGATGGTGAGGGGTGCCTGTTAGTCCCAGACGAGACCGAGCTAAAGGCAAGGCCGCCCTACTTCCGGTAGCGCTGTAGCTGCTTTGAGGAGGGAGAGGAGGGCTGCGCCTGACAGCAGTTGCAGGCTTAGCCGAAGGTACGGCATGGAGTGAGGGGCTGAGGATCTCCTTTAGAAGTCCCTGCAATGCTCTGGGTGGGGGAGTGCTGGCCCCAGATTACAGTGGGTCTTCGAGGACTCTTTCATTTTTGGTACCAGGGGAGACCTTGTGGTCTGAACACAGCATCTGCTCTGGCCTTACTGTGACAGGGGCCTATCTGGCATCTACTGAGTATGCTGCAGGAATAACTCCTCACTTCATGGTCCTGGGCTCCAGTCCTGGTTGATGAAAGATAGTGTCAGTGATAACCCCTTGCTTTATTAACTCTGCTGGTGCATTTCCCCATCTGTCTCCGGTATCCCCCGTCAATGCAGAACTTGCCCCCACTCGGCCTTCGTTCCTACTACAAGACGACAATCTATACTTCTGGCCAGTGGCCTGCCTGAGCTGGTGTTGTCTGGTCCTGTGTGGGAACACAAGCCCCATCCCCCCATAAAAGACTCTTGCTTAATCTCCCCATATTACTGTGCAGAGGGGCAAATCCTCTGGGGACAGCTCTGTTGTTTCTTTGTGGTCCAAGCCCTTCCCAACGATCATGAACAATAAAGGTGACTCTTCACAAGTCCCTGGGACGGCTGCAACCCTGCATATCACCCAAGACTAAATGGACACATTTTTAAATGACATCAAACTCAAAATTGGCTGTCTTAAGGCGGACTGTAAGAGCTGTATGCAGAATCTCTGCAGAGACATTACTAAAGTGGGTGCACGCATACACAATCTCGAGCTCACCATGGACTCTCGCACGGAGGACCAAGAGATGCTTTGGTGTTGCATATCTGCTTTGGAACATCAGCAGATCAAACTCCAAGCCAAGCAAGAAGATCTATAGAACCGCAGCCACAGAAATAGTATCCGCATCTAGGGAATCCCACGGGGAATGAGAGGGTGGACATCATGGCCTTCACAAGAGACTTAGGGCCTGATTTAGATATTGGTGGATGGGTTACTCTCTCACAATGGTGACGGAAATCCTGTTTGAAAAATCTAAATACCATAGGCAGTGGTTTATTTGTAAAATGATAAGGGCCAGTGCTCAAAGCGCTGCTGAGACACCTACGGCTGGCGCTATAAAATGTCAGAGTGCAAATAGCAAGAGTGCGCAGTCTCAAATCCACTTCGGGCCTCTTCAGTTGACCGAAGGCACATCCTGCTCCGTTATTTGACTCTTTCAGGAGTTTGCTTTCTCCTTTGGTACCACATTTTCTGTATATTACTTCCTCTGTTTTTTCGTTTTCTTATTTTTTTCCTAGGTTGGTCTCAGGAAATGGCTGATGGGCAGAAATGAATGCCAGCCCCCAAAAATAAGTGCCAGTGTCCTGCACCGGAAACCACTGGCTCAAATTAAGCATTGACATAGGATATGGGATATCCATCACCGTTGTAACGGAGTAACCTGTCCGACAGGATCTAAATCAGGCCCCTACTCCGGACCATTCGGGGGGAGTTCAGAAGACCAGCCTCTAATCCTGGACAGGGGACAATGCATCACGGTATGGCAGGCCGCTCAGACACTACTCTGACATTCTAACCAGGGTCCACTTTTTCCAGGAGAAACAGACTATTCTGCGAGCGGCTTGGGGAAAGGCTGATCTAGGTTTCCATGGTCCTACACGGCAAACCTTTCAAGGCCTCTCTTTGGTGCTCAAAAAACAGGTATTTTAAATCAGAGAAGTTGAGGAAACAGGAGCTCAAGTATCATTGGACCCATCCTTTGGTCTTCTTTTTCAGTGGAAAGGCAAGCAATGACTGTTGAGAATCCTCACCCAAGCCAAACGCATGCTGGGCTTGCCTGAGGGATTCCCAGATCGGGAGTCCTTGTCCACTGTCCTGGAGGAACAGGATGGTTGGTGTCCGACCTGGAGCACAGTTGGCAGCATGGTCAGGTAAAGCAATGGCTCTCTGAGTGGCAAATGCAGCTCTCCGTGGGCAGTGCTTGACTGTCCTGGGCATTGACTGCACCAGACTTCCTACATATGCCGAAACACATTTCCATGCTTACCCTATTTTTCTTTTGTAGGACCCACGACCTTGAGACCAGACTTTCCCGTTTCTGATTTGTTATACATAGATCTGAGTGACTGACTATGTTGCCTGGTCATACACCACAGTATTTACACTTGAACCTCTTTTCCCGGTACCTCTCCTTAAGGTCCACACTCCTCCTGAGGAGACACCTTTTTAGACCCTGATGGAGCTTCTCATCGGTCCACTGATGGAGAGCCTCGCAATTTAGGACCTGTTCTGTTTGGGTTTTGGGTGTGCCACGCACATTCTCCTAGCTCTTCGTCTCCTGCACATGCTACTGGGCTAGAGGTCTTTTTCCCCCTTAGCCTGCCAGCATCCTTTGGCGGAATCACTACTGCTTCACCACCATCACTCTTACCCTGGGTGGGAAATGGGGACCCTAACTAGTGAAAAACTCTTATCCCTGAATGTGAAGGGGCTTAACTCACCCAGTAAGCGAAGGCAGATCTGGCGCTACCTCCTCCAGCCGGACCCTGATATCATGTTTTTACAGGAGATGCATTTGCTTAGGGAGGATTGTCACCACATGTTAGATCCGCAATACCCCTCCCAATACTGGGTGTATACTGAGACTAAAACATTGGGGATTTAAAGGGGCTTTTTCACCAAACTGGTACGCATGGTCAGGGATCCAGGAAGGCATTTCCTGATGGTGTTGGTAGAGAGTATACATCATACCCTGACCTTCCTCAACCAATATGCCCCGAATCACGCTTATGAGTCCTTCTTCTGTAAAGTAGTCAGGGACCAGCTTAGTTAGTCCCAGGAGGAGGTGGTCATGGGAGGGGACTAAAGCTTAGTTTGAGGCCCTGCACTTGATAGGAATACTACACATTTCTATGGCATGGGCGTCTTGTCAGTTCAGCTCAAGAGGGAATTTGCTGATACCGGCTAAGTGGACGATTGGCTTTACCTACAACCTGATGTGCAGGATTACTCTTTTTACTGTCATGTCTGCATGCCCTATTCCCACATTGTTTACGTTTTCCTTACGCACTCTCTTTTGTGCGGCTTAAAATCTGCATGCATATTGGATAACTCCATCTCTGACCATGCACACATAAAATTGGCCTGGTACCTCCGAGCAGGCACACTGTGTGCTTCCCATCGCTGGCGTCTCCACCCCAGCTGCTGGGCGACCCAGGGGATAAATTTGCTATTTAGGATACCATACGAGTACTTCTTACTTAATGCTCTGCCAGATACCCCCCAACATGCTTTGGGGTGGCTTCAATCCCAAGGGGCCTCATCTCCTCCATTGCGATAGCTAGATTATGCGAGGCGCGCTTATTTGAAACTAAACTCACTGAAGAGATTAGCGCCTTGGAGTGTGACGATAAGCTAAAACCCTCGGCCGTGATAAACCGCAGCTTGCATTGCTACGTGGACAGCTTAAGCAAAAATGCTATGATTGGGGAGATAATGTCAGGACACTCTTTTGCCATAGACTTTGCCACCAGTACACTCTCTTTCTCATTGCCAATATACACACGGATGCCACAGGTTGGGTGGTTCGGGATTCAGATAAATGGGAGGCCTTTCGGGCCTACTATCAGGCACTTTATACTGGTGGGGAGGAAGACCAAACTGCTATTCACTCATATCTTTGGGACTGCCCTTGAACCCCTTTGGACCTGCAGTTAACTCAAGATTTGGAAATGCCCTCTTCGGCTGTGGAATTCAATAAGGCTCTCGGGGCTGTCTGCGGGGAAGACTCCAGATGGCCTGCCAGTCACTTTCCACAAGATCTTTTAGCCCTAGTTCAAGGACCACCTGCTTGGGCAGTTTAATTCTCTCTCTCATAGTACTGGCCTCACACCCACGATGTTGGCGGTGGAAATTTCACTAATCCCTAAACCTGACAAAGACCCTACCTGTTGCTCTTCTTACAGGCCCATTGCGCCTTTAATTACTGATGCCAAGATCTATACCAAGATGCTGGCCGACCAGTTGGAGCCTCTCTTGCCTAGCTTGATTGACCTTGATCAGGTGAGATTCATTAAGTACCAGCAAGGCCCTTACAACACCAGATGCCTTGCCCACCTAGTTAGAAAGGCCCATATGCACAACACTCGCGCCCGTCCTCTGTCCTTAGACACCAAGAAGGCATTTGACATGATCAGTTTGACCTTCTTCTGGGCGTTACTCATCAAGATAGGGTTGGGTCCTGTCATGGATAGCAAAATCATGGCCTCCTACGCTGTGCCAATGCCCACCATCCAGGCGAATGACCAACTTACTAAACCTATTGCGCTTTAGTGAGGCACTCAACAAGGCTGTCTATTGTCCCTGCTCGTTTTTGCTCTGGTTGTAGAGCTGTTGATGATTTGCCTTTGTCAGGCTCCAGACATTGGGGGCATATCCTTCGGAGGACGGGAACAGAAGGTTCTGCTATACCTTGATGACCTTCTATTGACTTTGACGGAACCAGTAACCACCCTTCCAGCAGCGGTACAGAAGCTCCAGGAGTTCGAACTAGCCTCGGGCTACATGATCAATATGGCCAAATCACAGGCGCTTAACCTCACTGTTTAACCACAACATCTCCTGCAACTGCAGGGACTGGCTCCTTTTCAATGGGCTACCCATTTTGTCCAATACTTGGGCCTTACCATCACTATCTCCTTGCAGACCTGGACCCGAGCTAACTAGCCATGATACTCCAGGGCCATATTGGAGGACCTGTGCCAATGGAGGCTGTTACATGTCTCCTAGCTGGGCCGAGGGAACGTGGTCAAAATGAATATTCTGCCCCAGTTGATTTATCTTATTCAGGCCCTCCCGACCCCCATTCTGGCAGAAGACATTTGCCATATGCAAAGGGATCTTGGATTCTTCATATGTAAAGGAACGCAACCCTGCATCCCTAACACATTTCTCATGCTCCCCGAAATCTCAGCAGACTGGCCTGCCCCAATCTGTTAGACTACTACCGGGCAGTCCATCTACACTTTATCTCTGAATGGGTGGTCAGAGAGAGTGAAAAACACTGGCTGCATATGGTCCGTGCGGTGGACTGCAGAACACTTTGGGACCTGGCCTGGCTGCTGAAGTGCCATTGCCCTAGTAGTGCATATCTGGTGACCCACACCCGGACAGTGCTGAGATATGGGACAGTGTGCCAGTTGAGGGTAGCCTGACTGATTCCTTCTAAGAATACCCCCATAGCTCGCAATCCGAGTTTACACCTGAGCTTGGCTCAGACTCCTTTCCTGACTGGGATAAGGGAGAATGTTGGCTGCTACCAGACCTCTTCCAAGTAAAAATGATAAAATCATTCAAACAATGCAAGACAGATTTCTGCATCCCGACAAACCAGCATTTTCAGCTATGCCACTGGGCACTTTATCCCCCACCCAACGTTTTAGGGGCGCCCGGGCACTT
The DNA here is from genome assembly GCF_031143425.1 of Pleurodeles waltl. Lineage (NCBI taxonomy): Eukaryota > Metazoa > Chordata > Amphibia > Caudata > Salamandridae > Pleurodeles > Pleurodeles waltl. The sequence goes on along the minus strand of NC_090443.1, from coordinate 1,005,448,701 downwards.
GCACATGTCGAGATGTTGGTTCATAACTTTGACGGCTCGAGGGGTGTGAAATCCAAGCCCTATTATACAATAGTCCAGCCTCCTCCCTAGCCACCCTTATCAGGCGAAGTGGGAACTAGGTAGTGAGTCAGGCATTACACAGAAACTGGGGGAATTTCTATGGCGTGAGATCCCCAAAACACATTGGAGCATTTTACAGCTGGAAACTGCTTACAAGCTTATGTTTCAATGGCGCTGTACCCCAGTTCCTTTACACAACATGTTCCCTGTGGCCTCTGCTGCTTGTTGGAGATGTGGAGCGCGAAAGGGAGATTTTCACCATATGTGATGGTCCTGCCCTCCCCTCACTGTTCTCTGGAAGACAGTGCTGGGACATATCAAAAACACTTTGGGGTTACCCGATCCCAGTGAAGTATTGCACAATGGTCTTAGGTATTTGTCCACCCACTCTCAAAGTACTGACAGTCGTGGACTGGTATCTCGTCCAACATTTGAGGGGTGGGGTAAAACAGCTTATAGCCTTGGCCTGTTGCATTCTGGTTCCCAAGGCTTTTTTGCATACTCTAGCTCAGTGGGCTATGGCAACCTCTACTTGATTATATGGCCCAGATGGAACACCTCTGCTTCCAGCCTCCTGGACTATGTGCTCTGCCCAAGTTTGACTGGCTCTCCCATGTGGCGATCCTGAACCTTACTGCCCTTTGACCTCATACGTTTTGAGGATATTCCTAGATACCTTAGGCTTTCCTCTCTCCCCCCTCCCCTTCCATTTCCTCCTCTCATTGCCCCTGACCTTGTACTTCCAGCGATACCACCCCTTTCCTTTGTTTTGTGAGGCCGGAGAGGTTTTTGTTTTCTTTTTGTACCCCACGGTTGAGCCTGTTGGGTCCTCCTGCCTCTTCCTAGAGAATTTCATCCAGGGCTCCATCGCTGCCCTGCTTCCGCTTTCTTGCTCCTCTGGCGCTCTCTTCACATAAGGATCTGCAGAGGCCACAAGATGCTTTCTCATCTTTGACTCTCGAGGTACCTGATTTGGAAGCAGGACGTGCCCTGCTCACAACGTTTGCTGCACCATGATGTTGTTAGGTGACTATAACTAATGTGCTTTATTGCCTTTGCTTTCCTGCTGCTCCCTCTTTGTACCATTCTAATTGTTGGTTCTCTATGTTTGTATTGTTGTTACCGTCCTATTGAACTTGTAAGGCCACTCACACATACCATTGTTATTTTGAGCTCTGCCTCTTGTATCACAAGGCCAGTATTTGTGTGTTCTGCTTAAATTCAATAAACAGATTCTGAGTAAATAAAAAAGACCCTGGGGGATGTGATCCTCTCTGGCAGGCCCTGTGGCCAACCCCCTCGCCCTGCACAGCTGAAGACCGTGTCAGTGTAGAGTTTGGCTGCCCTTGGGGAGGAGGGGATTGGCTATACTAGAAATTCACTGAAAGCACTGCTATCACTGGGGAATTTCTTTTTTGTTGTTGTTTTTGTTTGTTCAAAACGTTAATTTTGTCACTGACAGATTCACTTAAATATAATGTCACTTTAACCATTGTTTTTTTCAGTGAATTTCTAAGGTTTGTTTAAAAATAAAAACAGATCTTTTCATCACACCTAACTACAACAGTACTTTAACCTTTGATTTTCCGTGAATATATGTATATATATAGTGAAACAACACGTAATACTTATATTTATAAAAAACAATGGCCCAGATTTAAGAGCCCTAGCGCCTTCTTGCTCCACATTAGCATAATTTTCTTTCACGCTAATGCGGCCCAACAAGGCCAAAATCGCCGCGCCAGATTTATAAAGTGGCACAATGCATGCCCCTTTGTAACGCCTTGCGTCACATAATGTGTGCGAAGGGGGCATTACCGCGTTGGGGGGTGCAAATAGATGGCTCAAAGAAATCAAAAAGATTCCTTTGAGCCTTTTTTTGTGGCACACCATTATTTATAATGGGCCTCAATGCGCTTTGCAGGATTAGCGCCAAAAATATTATAGCAAAGCGCCAAACTAGCATACAAAATGTTGACACTAGTTCCCTAACAACCGCCATGGTGTGCTGTATAATAAATACGGTGCAACATGATGGCGTTTGGGGCGGTGCTAAGGGGCACAAGAAAAGTGGCACTGGAATGGATGTAGCGCCACTTTTCATAAACTGGGCCCCATGTGTTAATTGAGTTCATGAAAAAATTCACCACAAAACATTGAATTCATGCATTGGCTCAGTTGTACTTCACTGTGTTTCATTTTTATTGTGTGTTACATCTCAGTGCGTCTTGAAGTAATGCAGTTTTAGATATGTGCATACATGTATGGTTCAAAAGACAGTAAGGTTACTCCACATGATACCAGTATTGTCCATTTGTAGAGTGCACATGGTAAACTAATCCTGCCTCTTGGTTCATCATGGCAGCAACACCAACCAGGACACTTGTGCTAGAGAGTTCTTTAGTATTTTTAGGTTTGTGTTTGAAGACTATCACATTTAATAAATGTCAATGTAAAGTAATACTAAATTGAGCTACAGGCAATCATAATATACCCTATTTTAATACTGAAGGGCGATATATCATGTTTTTACATGAGGTTTGTTTTACTTACATGCCAAAACCTTTAATGGCTCTCTCATGCTTTAACTCCTAGAGCTGGACCAGACCCTTGGCTCAGCTCTCCCTATGAGTGCGCTGGCCTGCCCACCTCTACTACACAGGACACAGAAGAGTAGCGCAAGCTGTCCTCCGCATATGTTATACAGCAGACTAAAATACTATCCAGACCTAAAATAGTCTGAGGACTGCTGCAGTGCTATTCTCACACAGCAGGAGATTTAGGGGCATATTTACAAGCCCCTATCGCCTCCTTGTGCTGCCCCAGCATCATTTTTTTTATGCTAAGGTGGCGTCAAGAAGGCCTTTCGCTGCACCAGATTTACAAAGCGGCACAATGCAAGTATTGCAGCACTTTGTAACCCCATGTGCCATTTCATGCCTGCATTCCCCCGTAAGGAGACCCAGAAAAATGTTGTAGTGAAATTTACGAGATTTCATTGCGCCATTTTTGCCGTCATGTTTAACTCCTGCCCAAGGCGGGCATTAGAGGGACCCTTTTTTTGTTTCCAATATGCCGTCCCACGCATTGCTGGACTAGCACCATCATTTTTGGCGCTAGTTGACCAATGCGCCACAATAGCCTCAAAAATGTTGACGCTAATGTGCGCCATGGTGCAGCGTATTTTAAATATGGCGCTACCATGGTGATGTTAGAGGGTTCAAGAAAAGTGCTGCATCATAGCTGATGCGCCACTTTCTTGTAAATATGCCCCTTAGACTCGAGCCATTGGCATTGTAGTGTAACAGCCGGAAGACTGTTTGACCAGTGCATCAAATGTCACTCATCACCAGCTAGAATCAGTGCTTCAGTGGCTGGCTTGAATGAAGCATGCGGTTGCTGTTTGCCTAAATGTGTCCCCCACAGGGTTGCTTTCTTTCACCCCATCCATGAGACACGAGTAGCACACAGGTGTCTGCTTTCACTCCGCATGGTGTGGGGTCTGTGCTGTTTTGTTTGTGCATAGGGATTCTTAGCCCCTTGCTTCCATGATTGTGTGGGAATGGTGTCATCTGAAGTTTTCGGTTGCTGTGGTGTGACCGGCCAGGGCAGATGGCAGAGTATGTGAAGATCTGGGCTGAGCAGGGGGTGACCTGGGTCCTAGTAGGGCTTTATGTTTTCTTCTATTTATCCATCGGGTACTAGGAGAATTACCTTCTTTTCTAATAAAGAATCTACATAGGTAGAACTTGCAGCCTCCAGTGCGTTCCTTCAGCACACTGCCCTATGGATTACAACACTGGTGACAAGTGCAAACCAAGGAAGGAGAGCTGTGGGCTTTTAAAGATAAACAGCCCTAGCAGGACGGAGAAAGAGAAGGAGAGTTTCCCCCCTAGTGCTATCTCCATAACTGGCAGCCCAAGGAAAAAGGATGCTTTATGGGGAGAAATGGTTGCAGACCAGTACACCTGTCCATGCCTACTTCCGAGAGAAAAAAGTATAATAGTGGCAAGAGTTCACGAATAGAAGGCACACATCCTATAAATGTCCACTTTCAAGTCCATCTTTAATCTTCGTTTCTTGTATTCCAACCATATATTCCAGCCATTTCTTGCCAGTTGCCGCCAACACGTTGTAGTGGTGAAATCCTTGAATGAGATACAGAGCCAAAGAGTTGAAGTAAGTGCTATTCCTCCTTTATTAAGAACGCCAGTACAGTAAAAGGGAACAGGTCTGTACAGCAGTGCGTCCTGGCTCAACTCACTCCAAGAGCATTCCAACGTCGAGGACATTGGAACTCTCTTGCGTCACTAGCCATACATTCCATCAAGGAATGTGCTTACACACACAACACATCTCCCTTCTTTATTTTAAAATAAATCACTAAATAATAACAAAATAAAAAACAAGAACAAAACAATTCAAAGCTAAAGTATAAGGATGAAGAAGTTCCCTGAAACATAGAAATAAGATTTACCCGTCAAGTATATGTCCTAACACATAATCCTTCAGCCAACCCGGACGTGTCACCTTCCTCTTCTCCACACACATAGCATCTTCCACATTAAACTCAGAATCGCTACCTTCACACGTTACACAACTTCCACCTTCATCACAGACGGAACCATGTTGGGACGCAGGCAAAAGGCAATCACCCTCGCCGGAAATCCTAACATCTTGTAACTCATCTTCTAACCAATCAGATCTTCCTTTCTCAATCTTACGACCAACAGCTTCCCGCACAATATGCTCCTTATTGTTAATCAAGGCAATGCGTTTAAGATTCCAAACCTTTCCATCACTCAATCTAACAGCATTATGCAACACTTCCATCACTTGTTCTGGTTCAAAATATTGACTTTCATTCTTCTTAACTCTATAAGGTTTCTTAACCCGTACCCAATCACCCACAGCAATCTTTACCGGTTTCACATGATGAGATTGGTCATAGTACGACTTGTTTTTTTAAATTGATTTGTCCAAATTATCCCTCACCGATTCCACAGACCAATGCTCCACACCCACATCACACAACCACGCAGGATTATGCTTACCCCTGGGTTTCCTACCTCTCATAATGACAAAAGGACTCAATCCAGTAGTTAGATTTTCAGTAATTCTGTATGCCCACAACGCTTTGAATACAGCCGTGTGCCAATCGCATTTACTCATAGAGCTTTGAATGACATTTTTGATGACCCTATTAAATCTCTCCACAGTACCATTGCCACTGGGATTGTACAAAGACGTAGTTTTGTGTTTAATTCCCACTCTTTCAAAATACATTCTAGCAGCATCTGAAACAAATTGCACACCGTTATCACTTAACAACTTCGCTGGAATACCTTCAGATAAAAATACCTTATCCATAAACTCCAGCACATTTGCAGTGTCCGCTCTTTCTATTATACCGATTTCGGGCCATTTAGAAAATAGATCGATAAGAACAATTACATATTCTTGTTCATCCCCTACAGGACCAAACAAATCTACAGCAACACACGCCCAAGGTTGTTTAGGCAAGAGAACTTGTTCCATGGGTGGTCTCAAGGTACACAAGCTTTTGTCCGTTGATGAACACACTTTACAGGATCTTACAAACCTTTCCACTGCTTTGTCCATTCCCGGCCACCAAAATAAATCCTTAACAACTGATTTGGTACGAACAATGCCAAAATGACCTTCATGGCACAAATTCAAAACAACATCCCTCATACCACACGGTGGAATAATTTTACTCCCCCTCAAGATGACACTTCCTTCTATGGATAGTTCATGTCTAACCTCCCAAAAGTGCTTATTCTGCTCAGTAAGTTGGTCCTTCCTAGGCCAACCTTCCAAAATGAACTTCCATACCAATTTCAAGTCAGGATCCTTATCCATCTCATTACCCCAAGATTCCTGATCAAGAGAAGAACTACCAGTATCATGTATAAGAGCAATGCTATAATCCTCCCAAAGATCATCCACACAACTTTCCAACGGGCCTGGCAACCTTGATAAACAATCTGCCATCAAATTGTTTCTCCCAGGAACGTACACAATGCGGTATATGAAATCTTTCATACGCATGGACAATCTTAAAATTCTCGCAGAAGCAAAAACGCTACCTTCCGATGTAAGTAGCTTAATCAAAGGCTTGTGATCACATTGAATAGTGATGTTCTTACGCCAAATAAATGTACGAAAGTGTTCCAAAGCCCAAGCACATGCTAAAGCCTCCTTTTCAATAACAGAGTACTTCTCCTCAGAAGGTGATAATGATCTTGAAGCAAACAATATTATCCTCTCCCTTCCATCTATATCTTTCTGTGATAAAACTGCACCTAATCCCTTATTGCTAGCATCAGTAGTTATCACGGTATCCAGTTCAGGGTCAAAACTTCCTAAATTCGCAACTTTGCTCAAATATTCTTTAATATTTCCAAATTCCTGCTCACATACATCACTCCAAATAAAATGAGCATTCTTTTTAAGAAGAAGTCTCAAATTATAAACCTTTTCAGCAAAATTTGGGACGAATTTTGCACAAAATTCTGCCATCCCTAAAAATGATCTTACTTCCTCCTTAGTAGTGGGGGTCGCTGCACTAACAATGGCGCTAACTAACGACGCCTTTGGTTTCACTCCATCACCACTGATTTCATGCCCCAAATACTCCACACTTCTCCTGGCAAACTTGCACTTGCTCAATTCTACCGTCAAACCCTTACTCTCCAACACCCACAAAACATGTTCCAATCTCTCATCATGCACCTTACGATCACATCCAAATACCAAAATATCATCTTGGAAACACATCACTCCTAAAGATTTTCCGAATAGTTTATACATTAGTCTTTGAAAAACTGCAGCTGCAGACGCTAGTCCAAAAGGCATCCTTTTGTACTGGAAACATCCAAAAGGCGTGATGAAAGCTGTCAATTTCCATGATTCAGTTCTCAAAGGAATCTGATGATAAGCAGCAGATAAGTCAATTGTAGAGAACCAACTAGCACCTTTTAGATTGGAAACCATTTCAGTGATCTTAGGTAAAGGAAAGCGATCGATCACAATATTTTCATTCAAATATCTCAAATCGACGCATAAGCGAATCCTCCCATTGCTGCGTCGAGCGATAACCACCGGAGAAATCCATTCTGCATTCTCTATCGGTTCAATAACATCCATACGTACCAACTTCTCCAACTCTTTCGAAACTTCATCCCTTATCATCAAGGGTACCGATCTCACTTTATGAATTTTTGGTATGGCATTCTTCTTCAATACTATTTCATGTTCAAAACCTACCAATTTTCCTAACAGCGTATCAAAGACTTTAGGAAATCTTCTTTCCATTTCCATAGTTAAAGAAACCCCATCACCAACTATTAACACTTTTTCTCTGCTGTTAGGATCCAGGATCATCTGAAGTTTTCCTTCCATCCAAGGACTGATGGCCCCCTTTTTGATACATACAATTTTCCTCTGGTACACCTATTTTTAAAAGAGAATAAGAGCCCTCTGAAACCTAGGAGATCAACTTTGTCCCCAGTATAGCTCTCTGGCCGGACATCTGGTTGCGACAATTGTTTTCCTAATTTATTCACAAATGTTGTATTCCACACTTCTTCATTCACAATGGTGAAGGGTGAGCCAGAATCGGCATACATAGTAATTGGAATCCCACCAATTTGCATATCACACATTGGTTTCCCTTTGGTCTCTGCATCAGTTATATTCAGGATAAAGTTCCCATCCTCAGTAACGTCTCTAGATTCCGAGGAATATTCTTCGTTCTCAATTCCCATGTGAGCATCACTTCCCAATATACACTTAACTATTCTCTTTTATCTCCTGCAGACCTTCGCAAAGTGGCCTACAATACCACATTTGCTGCATTTCAATTTCAAAGCCGGGCACGACTTAGCATATGCCAGGTGCTCTTTACTGTCACACCTATAACACCTCTTCTCATTGTCATTACTCTGTGATGTTTTCTGTTCCTTCTGTGTTCTACGATTAGTAATTTTGAAAATGTTATCAACACTCCTCTCTGTTGACTTTAATTCTGAAACACACCTTCCAGAAATTTCTGCCTTCCTAGCAATGGCCAATATCTCCTCCAGCGGGGAATCACCATTGATCCATAACCTTTCTTGAATAGATTGATTGTTGCCATGCATAACTACTTGATCCCGTATCAAATCATCATGTATAGGACCAAACTTACAGTCAAGAGCCAATTTTTTTAAGTCTGCCACATAGTCATCCACAGACTCCCCCTTTTCTCGTTTCCTTTGGAAAAACTTATAACGAGTAGTTCCAACACAAACTTTCGGTGCAAAATATCTGTCAAGATCTTGCATTGCAACATTAAAAACACTTATGTCACCACTAAAAGAGCCCTTCTGCATCTTATTATACATTTTCAAACCAATAGGCCCCAATGAATGTAGCAAGAGTCTCTTCTTCTGTTCTGCAGGCATTTTGTTCTCAAGATCAATGGCTCCTATATAGTTCAAAAAATAATCCTTCCATTCAGTCCATTTAACAGGAGGAGCATTCCCTGTAGCCCAAAATGCTTGTGGTGGAATAATAGTAAAATTAGGTTGTGCAGACTGTGCCATGACACCCACACCTTAATGCACCGTTTAGTAATTTGCACAAAGAGAAGGAGATTAAAAAAAATATATTCTAAGACCTGTTCCCCTTTTTTTTTAAAGTTTCAAAACTTGTTTCTTTTTTTTTCCTTCCTTCTTCTTCCTTAATACGCTAATTCCCAAACAGCAGCGTGCCGAACAATGTGCAGAGCGTCTCTGGTTGCTTAGGAGACGCTCCGCTAGTAGACCGTGCCGTAGCGCATGCGTTGTTTCCGTTCCTACGGAAACGCGCTAATTCCTTAGGAGACGCGAGGAAACGCGTCTCCGTTTCCCTGGATACGACGTGTGTGCGTTAAACGCGCTAAAGCATTATGAGACGTGAGAAGATCACCGTTTCCCTGGTGATGACGGGTGCGCGTTGAACGGCTCGTGGGCCTCAACGATATCCGCTCGCGCGTCTCGTCGCTTTCAATTCAGGAAATGTCCAATTTAAATAAAAATCATAAAAAATTAAAACCTGTTTGAAGATGGTGTAGACGAAAGCCACGGTAATGAAGATGAGACACACGCATACACTGAGATCCTTCCTGGACGCTGGTCAAGTCGCGCTTCAACCACTCTCGTCGCCAAATTGTAGTGGTGAAATCCTTGAATGAGATACAGAGCCAAAGAGTTGAAGTAAGTGCTATTCCTCCTTTATTAAGAACGCCAGTACAGTAAAAAGGAACAGGTCTGTACAGCAGTGCGTCCTGGCTCAACTCACTCCAAGAGCATTCCAACGTCGAGGACATTGGTACTCTCTTGCGTCACTAGCCATACATTCCATCAAGGAATGTGCTTACACACACAACACACGTGTTTCGTCAGGGTTGCAAACTACTTTTTTATGTCCTTTTGCAATCTAATTTTGATCCTTAAAATTCGTTGCTGTGTCCTGCTTTTCTTATTTTCTAATCCCCCTGATTGCCGGCGTCCATTAGCTGCAGCGAGTACGCTTCCTGTGATATCGCACCATCTGGGACTTTGGAACAAGAATTAACGTTACTACTATTTAGAAGTGACAGATAGCGCCATACACTCCTCACAATCACCCACGGAATTAATAGACTTAATAGTGGCAAGAGGAAGAGTCTAAGCTGTAGCTAAACTTACAGGAAGTCATAAAAGAAAGGAGCATGCTGCTACTCCTCTGAATGGAGTCATTTTTCACAGAGGATGGTGAAGAACATTCACTGTGAGGCTATTTTTACCATGAACATTAAAGCAGGACGAGATGCTACATTCCAGTGCTCAATGAGAATAAAGCACCGTGGCTGCCAGTTCCTCGACCAGCAGACGCCATGTGCCACATTTACAAATTGTCCTCATATGAATATATATTTTTTTATTTTGGTATCTTTTTCTGAAAGTTTTGTTCACAAGTCTAATTGCGTACCAAGATCTGACTGGCACAAGCTATGTTTAATACTTCAGCGCAGTGACCATCGTAAGAATTTCATTAGTCCCTGGGCAGGAAATATTTTGGGGGCCCCTGTTCGAATCAACCATGAATTCTATTTCTGCTAATTCCAACACTGTGATTCCAGTTAACAGTTTAAACAGAGAAATAGACAGAAAATAGAAAGTTGAAACACAGAAATAGACAGAAAAAAGATATTAGAGAGATAGTTCCCTTTCCCAGTGGCCCCTTGGGAGGTGCGGGCTTGGCGCACCATGCCACCTCATTTTGGACATAGTCATACACAAATCAGACTTGACCCTGCTCCAGTTGGAACAGTTCAGCCCAAGGTGTCAAGCCAAGCCCTCCCTAAACTTGAACACAAGCAACAAAGCCCTGTTTCACCCCAGTTAGGATTCATCAGCCAGTTATAGATTAGTTCCAGTGACACTGTTGTAGTAGCTTTTTTTAAATGTGCAAATGTGTAATAATGGGTGAAAGTGTTTTTTTTTAATGTAATGGTTTTATTGGTGCTTAGTGGTAATTGATGAATTAATAAAAATGTTGCACTTGAAACAAATTTACTGAGTCACTTTGAAATGTAATCAATTCTGTGATGTAGTTGTGTCACATTTTCCAGTGAAAAGTCATTTATTTTGATAAGGATGCAGTTTCTTGTGTACTTCTTTGATATTGATGTGGTTTCTGGTGTTCTGCTCATCTTGCTCATTCCCCTCTGCAAATCATGGGCATACTTAAGAGCCCCTAGCACCATTCTAACGCCACATTAGCGCCAATATTTTTTACCCTAATGTGGCATTAGAGGGCCAAAAACGCAGCGCCATATTTACAAAGGGGCGCAATGCATGAATTGCGCCACCTTGTAACCCTTTGTGCTACATTATGCCTGTGCTAGGCATAATATATGCAAAGGGGGCATTCCCCCACAAGGGGGGCCAAATAAATGGCACAAAGAAATGGAAGAGATTTCTTTGCGTCATTTTTTTCCGGCACTTTTAAAACCTGCTCAGAGCAGGCGTTAAAAGGAGGCTTCCATTGGTTACAATGGCCATTGGGTACTTTGCAGAATTAACGTCAAAATGTTTTACGCTAATCTTGCAAAGCACCAGACTAGCGTAAAAAATTGTGATGCTAGTCCCCTAACTACCGCCATGGTGCGCCGTATTTTAAATACGACGCACACTTGGGGGTGTTAGGGGGGTGCTAATGTTTCTTAAATATGCCCGACAGGTTTCCTGCTGCAACCCATCTGTCCTCTCATTTCAGTGGAGCACCAAGTGAATCACGTTGAGGATTCAAACATGAACTATTTTGTTAGGAGGTGTACATTGTGGATGAAGCTTCCTTTGTGTACCGAAAGTATCATATTCAAGGACTTCCACTGGTAGTGCCTCTGAAGGTGTGCTAGCTGTTTTTTAATTTGCCAATGCAACCCTAACTATGATCATACCATGCTGAATTTGCAAACTCTATTAATACTCTATTAAACTCTTGGAGTTTAAAAATCCTGTGAGTCATTTTTATAGTTGTCTCTAGGTTGTTGTTGCTGGGGAGATGTCTCATTTTTTCCTGAGCCTACATCTATGTCAGGACTGAGTTAGTAATAAAGATTTTTTTAAAAAATGTTGTTGTTTCTGGTTTGCCAATGCAATCTTAACTGTGATTGCAGTATGTAGAATCTATTAATAGAAAGTGTGATTTGTGTATAAAAAGCTCTTGGGTTTCAGAATTGTGGGGGTCCTTTTTAGTTTGAAACCTACCAGTCAGTGCAGCTGTCTGGTTTGCTAGCGACATCTTGGGGACATTTGGAAAGCTTCCCTGGGAATGCATTCTACCCATTAATTACCACTGGCTTTGTGGTTTGTAACTCACATTTGCTTCATTTCTATTTGCTGGCTTTCTTTGTTTTTAGACTTTCCAGCTTGAGTTTCTCCCTTGCTTTGCTCAACCTCTATTTAATGTAATCCTCAACCGGTACTGGATTTTTGGTGAATAGGCCTTTAAATCTTGTTCTTTTCTTATCACATTTGTCGGGCATTCAAAGACAGAGATCAAATGTCAGTCTCTGTCTTCCAAGGAGCTTGTTGTTTACTTTTCATTCTCTGTCTTCAAAGTGAGACGATTTATATGACAATCCTGTTGAGTACCCATGTGAGACAGAAAGGCTGTCATTCTTTCTAGCTGGCTACTCGCGGTGTGGTGTACGATGTTATTTTTTTTTCTAGCACAAAACAAAATGTAAAAGTCTGCAAGTGAGCAGTGCAAATATTTCAGAGTATGGAAAGCACAAATTAAGCACATTTTTGGTAATTCTGAAGTGTGGTGGAAACAAATATTTTAATACAACCAAAACAAATGAATACAGTAGGTGATGACATTTCCACACATTATTGTTTGTCACTAAAACTGTATGTCTATGCAAATGTAATGGTCATTTCAATTGAAGATGTGTTGTCTGTAATGGCAGTTCCCTACTACACCATGTATACTCCACTTGACCTCATTTCTCTGTACCCTGCACCACTCCAATCTGGACCACTCCACACTATGCTACTCTACTCCACTCCACACTGCACTCCACTCTGCACCACTCCACTCTTCGCCAATCCAGTCCAAGCCACCCTAATCTACTCTGCACCACTGCACTCTGTGACATACACTCTATGACACTACTGAAAGCCATTGCACGCTAAGCCACTCCACTCTGCTCTTAAACATCCTACTCTACGCCAATGTATTCCACTCTGCACCATTCCGCTCTACGCCACTGTAATCTACCCTGCGCTGCTCCACTCTCTACCCCACTATACTCTACACCAGTTTACTCTTTGCCGCTGCACACTACGCCAGTGCACACTATACGACTTTACTTAAAACCAATACACCCAATCGCCACTGCACTCTACGCTAATCTACTCTGCACCACTGCCCTGTATGCCTCAATACAACACTCTGGTGGTCATTACAACCCTGGTGGTTGGTGTTAAAGCAGCGGTAAAACCGGCAACAGGCTGGCGGTAAAAAAAATGGAATTACGACCGTGGCGGAAACCGTCAACATAGACAGCCACTTTAACACTCTGACCGCCACGGCGGTACAAACAAACACTGCGGCGGTAACCACCAACAGACAGGCGGAGGACAATGTACCGCTCACAGAATTACAACCCACCAATCTGCCACCTTTTCCGGGGCGGATTCACCGCAAACAAAAACACGGCGGAAACAGGACTTTGAAGGGAAAACGCTCACCTCTACACACCCCACGAGGAACCAGGACACCATGGAACCGGAGCTCCAAATTCTGCCAGCCTTTATCTTCCTGCTCCTCTACCAGGAGCACGAACGCTGACGGCGAAGACCACAGTGAATACTGCACCTACGACACAGGGGAGGGAAAAAACAGTGACACACACACGCAACACGCAAAACCCCCACCCTCACCCACTACAACACACACACAAGTACATGTTGATACATCACAGTTACACCCCTCAAACTCCCTGGAAAAATGCAAGGACAAAAGGAAATGAGCCGAATGATTGCAATATATTCAAAGACAGTAATCAAAAATATTTACATATATACACATTTACACTATGAACAATTATATACACCAAGAACACAAGTCCAAGGGATTCCACCATCATAATCCGTGGATCACTGGGCCCAAAAGGCATGGGCGAGGCCCACACTCAATACCCAATCAAAACTGAGAGAACACTGCAGGGGCATCAGATAGAAATAAAACAGGCACCTCAGGGGGAAGGGAAGGCGGGCACCTCAGCCGGTTGAGTGCACGATGCGAGATCCACGAGGGGGCTCCATGCCCATTGATGTATCCTGGGGAGTGCAAAGCCACAGTCACACAAGTCTCTACAGTGGGTGGTTCGCCCACTGTTCAATCCTGGGGAGTGCAAAGCCACAGTCTCTCAAGTCTCTACAGTGGGTGGTTTGCCCACTGTTCAATCCTGGGGAGTGCAAAGCCACAGTCTCTCAAGGTTCTACAGTGGGTGGTTTGCCCACTGTTCAATCCTGGGGAGTGCAAAGCCACAGTCTCTCAAGTGGATAACAGTCTCCACTGGTTCTGGAGGGGGCCTTGTGCCCAGAGTGCTTCATCCTGCCAAGGACAGAGGTAGTGGATGTATCTCTCCACTGGTTCTGGAGGGGGCCTTGTACCCAGAGTGCTTATCCTGCCAAGGACAGAGGTAGTGGATGTATCTCTCCACTGGTTCTGGAGGGGGCCTTGTGCCCAGAGTGCTTCATCCTGCCTGTGGGAGACTCAGTAGCGTCGGAATCATTTGCGCTGACTGGCCTGCGGGGCTGCTGGCGGCGGTGTCCTGGGCAGCGGTGCTTGTGGCGGTGTCCTTGGCAGCGCTGCTTGTGGTGGCGGTGTCCTGGGCAGCGGTGCTTGTGGCGGTGTCCTGGGCAGCGGTTCTTGTGGCGGTGTCCTTGGCAGCGCTGCTTGTGGCGGCGGTGTCCTGGGCAGCGGTTCAGCTGCTGGCGGTCTTGTTCTGCCCTGCAGGGCTGCTGGCGGTGGTGTCCTGGGCAGCGGTTCAGCTGCTGGTGGTCTTGTTCTGCCCTGCGGGGCTGCTGGTGGCGGTGTCCTGGGCAGCGGTTCAGCTGCTGGCGGTCCTGTCTGTGGCTGCGGGGCTGCTGCTGGCGGTCGCTTCCTGGGCAGCGGGGCTGCTGGCGGTCCTTTCTGTGGCAGCGGGGTTGCTGCTGGCGGTCGCTTCCTGGGCAGTGGGGCTGCTGGGGGTCCTGTCTGTGGCAGCGGGGCTGCTGCTGGCGGTCGCTTCCTGGGCAGCGGGGCTGTTGGCATTCTTGTCTGTGGCAGCGGGGCTGCTGCTGGCGGTTGCTTCCTGGGCAGCGGGGCTGCTGGCAGTCCTGTCTGTGGCTGCGGGGCTGCTGCTGGCGGTCGCTTCCTGGGCAGCGGGGCTGCTGGCGGTCCTGTCTGTGGCAGCCGGGCTGCTGCTGGCTGTCGCTTCCTGGGCAGCGGCGCTGCTGGCGTTCCTGTCTGTGGCAGCGGGGCTGCTGCTGGCGGTCCATTCCTGGGCAGCAGGGCTGCTGGCGGTCTTGTCCACCGTGCTGATCTTCCTAGACTTGCTGCTTTTCCTGTGCCCCTTTCCCCCCTTCGATGGTGTCGCAGCTGTCTCCACACTCCCAACTGGGAGCGGGTTTGGTGGCTGGTTTCTTTCCCCTCTCCCGCCGGGCACTGTCCAACTTTTTATGCTTGACAGGTGGGGGACTGTCCGTGCTCTGGCTCCTTGCCACACTGCCTGCCATGCTGCCTGGTGCACTCCATAATCCGGTGACTACTGGCAGCACTGGTCCCGCCGATGTTGTGGCTGAGATGCTAGGTTGGGACCTGGAGAGTTGGGCCCTAGGAGACTGATGGGGTGGGGGAGGTGAGGGAAAGAGGTCAAGGCTGGACAGGAAATGTTTCTTAGGAACACTGGGACGGGTAGCTGGAGGGGGTTTGGGAGTGGAGGAAGAGGTAGTGGTTGTAGGCGGTGTACGTTTGGTGACTTTGGGTGAAGGTGCATGGGCTGGAGGCTATCGTGAGGTGGATGGCTGTTGGGTGGGTGTGTGGCTGCGTTTGTGTACCTTGGGAGGTGGCCTCACAGACACACTGGGAGAGGACACAGGGGATGTGTGAATGGTAGTGGGGGTGGTGAGTGCACGTGAGCAGGGTGTGGTAGTGGGTGTGCTGGTGATGGACGTATTGGATGAGGATGTAGTGTATGTAGGTGTGAGTGGAGACGAGACTGGGAGGGAGGAGGGAGACGAGGAGGAGGGGGACACAGTGGAGGCAGTGGATGTTGGTGTGTCTGCATGTGTGTGATGCTTGCGTGAGTGCCTGTGGGATGAGTGGTGCTTATGTTTGCCAGAGCTTCCCTTGTGTGTTGAGGTGTGTGCATGCTGGTTTGATGGTGTGCTTGGGATAGGCTGAAGTTCAGGGGTGTGGGTGGAGAAAGTTGGAGGGGGAGTATAGAGACCGGGACAATGGCTGCCATCAGTGCTGAGGCCAGAGTCTGAAAAGCTCGCTGAAGGGCTGCCTGACCAGAGTGAATGCCCTCCAGGAATGCATTGGTTTGTTGCAACTGCCTCTCTACTCCCTGGATGGCATTCAAAATGGTAGACTGCCCAACAGTGAGGGACCTGAGGAAGTCAATGTCCTCCTCACTGACGGCAGCAGGGGTGACAGGGACAGGGCCTGAGGTGCCTGGGGCAAAGGTAATGCCCACCCTCCTGGGTGAGAGGGCACGGGGCAAAGGCTGAGGGGCTGCTGGGAGGGCGGTGCTGGTAGGGGGGGAGGCGGCTGTACCTGTAGATGCAGGGGGCACAGATGGGGCCGCCACCGCAAGGGAGCTCCCATCAGAGGAGGAGTCCGTCTCGCTGGTGTCAGCTCCTGTCCCCGCCTTGGAGCTCCCCTCGCCCTCCGTCCCACTGGTGAATTCGGAGTCCGTAGTCTCGCCCTCCAGGGCCATGTGGGATGCAGCTCCCTCCTGCTCCGGTGCCACTGCTCCTCCGCCTGATGATGCTAATGCACACAAGTACAGGGAGACCACAAAAAGGGGGAGGAAGACAGAAGAAAGACATGTTCAGTGCAAGCAATAGCGCTACTGTTGGCGGACACGACAGACACAGAAGCCCCCTGAACTACGCCGCGCACTTGGGCTCCACTATACAATCCCTGGGACATGGCTTACAAGGCTATGGCCGATTTCTGCACACATGGATGTCACAGGAGTCTGACTAGGTGAAGTTGGCACTGTACACAGGTGGGGTGCCACAAGGCCTGCCTGAAGTAGGGAACTTAACTACCAAACTCGCCCTAGCCTAGGGGAACCTACAGCCCACCTCCCCCACCCAGACACCTAAAAGGCGTGCTGAATCAGCAGAATGAGAGTGTACTCACCCCCTTGTGGCTGCTTTGATGCCCTCAAGTGCCCATCCAACTCCGGATAGGCCACTGCCAGGATCCTGAACATCAGGGGGGTCATGGTGCGACGGGCACCCCTCCCACGTTGGGAGGCCATCCCCAGCTGGGCCTCCGCCATCTTTTTGCTCCAGCAGCGAATGTCCTCCCATCTTTTCCGGCAGTGGGTGCTCCGTCTGTGGTAGACCCCCAGGGTACAGACTTCCTTGGCGATGGCACACCAGATGTCCTTCCTCTGGTGGGCGCTGACCAACAGGAATTGTACAGGGGAAAAGAGAAGTAATTACCAACTGCACCGTCACAGTCATTGGCCCGCATCCCTACACTTGCCATGACACACATGCACTCACCGTCGTTTCATGCACGCCTCATTCTCACCCCCCCCCCATCTTTCATCCACCCCACTTCACACAGGCATTGCCCATACAGCATGCTCACAGTGTACTTACCTGTTTGTCTGGAGGACCGTAGAGTAGCGTGTACTGGGGGAGGACCCCATCCACGAGTTTCTCCAACTCCTCCGTGCTGAAGGCAGGGGCCTTTTCCCCAGACACACGAGCCATTGTCGCTTCCAGACTCAGGTCACAGCAGCACTTGCAGTGTAGGTCCTCTCCTGTTGAAGGTCAGGTATCAAGTGAGTGAACAGATAGAAAATGGCAGTTACGTCCGCAGCGGTGCGTACCGTCACTGCCGGCGAACATCGTCATTGGCTCCTGGAACCCATAGGGCCCAATGATAACCAATGCTGAATTGCGCCACGGTCTTCGTTCGCCTACCCCGACGCTGCACAACGCCAGCGCAGTTACCTCATTTTCCCTTGTCCCTCCTTACAGTTCAGGCATCCGCCATTTCAGGGGGCCACATGTCAGGGCAACTAACTGCGTCACAGCACTTTTGGACAGGAATACGGACAGACAGCGCCACACACCGATTACATCACAATAGTGCAAAACACCCTTGTACAAGTTATGTGGTGTATGACCCTCTGCTCACCCTTCTCCTCCATAGGGCACATCCGCTGGGGCAGATGATGAGATGGCGTCATCCTCTGGTATACAGACCACTGGTGGACCTGTCAACAATGGAAGACAGACACATCATTATCACCTACAGACTTGATCGTGCCACAATCCAGGAACTGTGTGCCCAGTTGGAGCCAGACCTGATGTCAGCTATCCGCCATCCCACGGGAATCCCCCCTCTAGTGCAGGTCCTGTCAGTACTCCATTTCCTGGACAGTGGTTCCTTTCAAATACCAGTGGCCATGGCATCAGGGATGTCACAGCCAATGTTCTCTAACGTGTTGTCCAGAGTGTTATCTGCCCTGCTGAAACACATGCGCAGCTACACCGTTTTCCCTCAGGATTTGCCCACAGTGAAAGGTGACTTCTATGCCATGGGACATATCCCCAACATCATTGGTGCCATTGTTGGTACACATGTGGCATTTGTCCCACCCCGCAGGAATGAACAGGTGTACAGAAACCGCAAAAGCTACCATTCCATGAATGTGCAGATGGTGTGTTTGGCAGACCAGTACATCTCCCATGTGAATGCCAAGTACCCTGGCTCAGTGCATGATGCTTACATTTTGAGGAATAGCAGCATCCCTTATGTGATGGCCCAACTCCAGAGGCACCATGTGTGGCTAATAGGTGAGCCCAAGGTCCCCACACAGTTTGAATAGGTGTCTGGGTATTGGAGAGTCCCTAAGGGTTGGTGTGTGTCTAACAGATACCCCTCGATATTTGCAGGTGACTCTGGTTACCCCAACCTGTCATGGCTACTGACCCCAGTGAGGAATCCCAGGACAAGGGCAGAGGAATACTACAATGAGGCACATGGGCGAACTAGGAGGATAGTAGAGCGCACTTTCGGCCTCCTGAAGGCCATGTTCCGGTGCCTCCATCTGACAGGTGGCTCCCTTTACTACTCACCGAAGAAGGTGTGCCAGATCATCGTGGCATGCTGTATGTTACACAACCTGGCTTTGTGACGCCAGGTGCCTTTTCTGCAGGAGAATGGGCCTGATGTTGGTCTTATGGCAGCTGTGGAGCCTGTGGACAGTGAAGAAGAGGAGGCAGAAGACAAAGATATAGACAACCGAAACAACATCATCATGCAATACTTCCAGTGAGACACAGGTAAGAGACTGGCACTGCTCCTCTCATATCATACTACTGTTGGACATTGCATGATTCTGCCTTTTTACCTCTGTGTATTGACCCTGACAGTTCACTTTGCCTTTCCATTTCACAGATCTGGGTACCACTTTCTGCCTTCTGCTATGTTTACTGCTGCCCAACAACTGCCAAACATTGGTATGTGAAAATGAACATTGACATTGATATTTGTCAGAGAGGTTGTAATAACACACTTGTGAAAGTACAGACTGACTCCAGATCGTTTTGTGATTCAAGGGTGTTTATTGACATGCTATTCAGTGGAGGGGTATGTGCAATGGGCTGGGGTGATGGTGAAGGAATGTCCATGGTGGAGTCCAGTTTCTTTCTATCACAGGTGCATTGTCCAAGGGGGCATAGGAAGTGGGGTAATGGCAGTTCAAGTTTGTCAGGGTGACATAGTGGGACAGAATGGTGACAATCAGGAGAGTCTTATTTCCTGGCGGGGGTCTTGGCAATGTTCTCTGTCTTGTGCCTGGATCTCAGGGACCGTTTGCGGGGTGGTTCTCCTTCTGCAGGGGGTGGGGTGCTGGTGGCCTGTTGGTCCTGTGGCGGCACCTCCTGTCCACTAGTGCCGTCGGACATGGAGGGCTGTTCATCGTCCAGGCTAGTGTCAGGGGCCCGTTGGTGTGCCACTGTCTCCCTCGTGGTATTGGCCATGTCTGCCAGCACCCCTGCAATGGTGACCAGTGTGGTGTTAATGGACTTCAAGTCCTCCCTGATCCCCAAGTACTGTTCCTCCTGCAGCCGCTGGGTCTCCTGAAACTTGGCCAGTACCGTGCCCATGGTCTCCTGGGATTGGTAGTATGCTCCCATGATGTTGGAGAGTGCCTCGTGGAGAGTGGGTTCCCTGGGCCTGTCCTCCCCCTGTCGCACAGCAGTCCTCCCAGCTTCCCTGTTGTCCTGTGCCTCTGTCCCCTGAACTGTGTGCCCCAGGTCCCTGATTGTCTTGGGTTAGGGGGTTGCCTGGGGTCACTGTAGTGGTGGACACACTGCTGATTGAGGTGTCCTGGGGACAGACGGATGGACCCGCTGGGTGGGTGCTGTGGTGGTGTTTCCTGAGGGGGGAGGTTCAGTGGTGGTTTGGGACTGTTGCAGGGGACCCGACTGTCCAGAGGTCCCTGATGGGCTTGAACCAGGCGTGCACAGCTGCTGTCGTCACTGTGGGCCTCTTCTGTGGGGGGACTAGATATGGCTGGCACCTCCTGTCTGGTGATGTTGGGTAGGGGTCCTGTTGGGGTGTAAATGCATTGTTATTGTATCCATGTGTGCCATCTTGTGCAATGGGTGAGTTACCCTCTACTCCTGATCTTGCATTATTGCCTTGGCCCTTGCGTGATTGATGATTTTGGCGCCTGGGTGAGTCTCTCTACTGGACATGCTTTGGTAATGGGTGACCATGCACTGGTGTTACATGCAGGGCTTGGTTTTGGGATGTGTGGGTTGTGATAGTGGGGTATCTGTGAGGTGTTGGGGCGATGGGTGTCAGGGTAAGGGTAGGAGTTTGTGATGGCATGCAGGTAGGTTGGAGGGGATATAATAGTAAATATATGCCTTAACAGAGTCCAGTCCTCCTGCTACTCCTGCAAGGCCCTCAGGATGCATGATCACCAAGACTTGCTCCTCCCATGTTGTTAGTTGTGGGGGAGGAGGTGGGGGTCCAGCGCCAGTCCTCTGTATGGCTACCTGGGGCCGTATTTATACTCCGTTTGCGCCGAATTTGCGTCGTTTTTTTCGACGCAAATTTGACGCTAAACTAACGCCAACTAACGCCATATTTATACTATGGCGTTAGAGGCGAATAGCGCCAAAGTTCCCGGAATGTGCGTCATTTTTTAGCGTGAACCCCTTCCTTGCGTTAATGATATGCAAGGGAGGCGTTCCCGTCTAAAAAATGACTCCCAGGCCTTTACGTGGTATTTATACTCCCGGGCAAAAGAGACGCCCGGGAGTGGGCGTGGCTAAAAACGGCGCATTTGCGCCGCTTTTTAACGCCTGGGTCAGGCATGGCGTTAAGGGACAAGTGGGCTCAAAATGAGCCCAGAGTGCCCTCCCCTGCCCCCAGGGACCCCCCCTGCCACCCTTGCCCACCCCAGGAGGACACCCAAGGCTGGAGGGACCCACCCCAGGGACATTCAGGTAAGTATTTTTTTATTTTTTTTTAATAATTTTTTTTGGCATAGGGGGGCCTGATTTGTGCCCCCCTACATGCCACTATGCCCAATGACCATGCCCAGGGGACAGAAGTCCCCTGGGCATGGCCATTGGGCAAGGGGGCATGACTCCTATCTTTACAATGATAGGAGTCATGTTGATGGGGGATGGGCGTCGAAAATAAATGGCGCAAGTCGGGTTACGACGATTTTTTCGACGTAACCTGACTTGCCCCATTTTAAGACGCCCATGCGCCATTTTCCCCCTACGCCGGCGCTGCCTGGTGTACGTGGTTTTTCTCGCGCACACCAGGCAGCGCCGGTCTGCTTGCGCCGGCTAACGCCATTCAATAAATACGGCGCCCGCATGGCGCTTCAGAATGGCGTTAGCCGGCGCAAAACTTTTTGACGCTAAACTGCGTTAGCGCAGTTTAGCGTCAAAAAGTATAAATATGGGCCCTGGTGTCTTGATACCACGGAATGTACCTTCCCCCGTAGGTCGTTAAACCTCTTCCTGATGTCACCCCGTGTTCTTGGATGCTGTCCTACTGCGTTGACCCTGTTGACACTTCTCCGCCTTAGCTCCATCTTCCCTGGGATGGACGTCTGCTGCACCTGTGATCCGAATAGCTGTGGCTCTACCCAGATGATTTCCTCCACCATGACCCTGAGCTCCTCCTCAGAAAACCTAGGGTGTCTTTGAGGTGCCATAATGTGGTGTGGGTGATGTGTGAGGTGATGTTTGTTGTGCTGTGTGAAATGTTGTGTTGGTGTGTGTTCTTTGAGGTGCGTGGATGTTGTATGAGTGATGGTGTTGTGTGCCTGTGGATGCTGGTGTTGTGTTTCCTATTCTCTCTCTCTCTCTGCTTCTTCCAAAAATGTTGTTTTAAGGGGTTGTGGGTAATGTCGGTGTGTGTTTATAATGGTGTGAGTGTGTGGGTGTGGTGTGTGTATGTGCATCAGGTGTGTGTATTTGGAATTGTCCAAGGTGGTTGTGTTTTGTAAATGTGTGTGTATTTTGAGTGCAGCGGTGTGTACTGCCAATGGATTACCGCGGTTGAATGACTGCCGCGTTGATCCGCGTTGATTCGTGGGTCGTGATAGTGTGGGCGTATTCCTGTTGGCGTGACAGTGTAGGTTTTGCTATCGCCAGTTTATCACTGACCTTTGGTGTGGCGGACTTGTGTGGGTGTCTGTATTGTGGCAGATTACGAGATGTGGATCGTAATACCTGTAGCAGATTTCCGCCGCGGCCACGCATCTTGACGGCCATCAGCACGGCAGTAAGTGGGATTTACCGCCAGGGTTGTAATGAGGGCCAGAGATTGGTACTCTTCAGTGACATCAGACTGTGTACACCTCACTGTAAACAAAACTTGTCAAAAAAATGTAGTAAAAGACGTATTTATTTTAACAGCTACTATTAGTATTCCTGATCTATGTTGCCTGGCATATTTACTGAGGTTTCACACAACACAGGGCAGCAAGCACAGTTGAACTTGAACCCTGTAGGTGGTTTACTTACCTGCAAAACTAACAAACACTTACCTCCCCCAGGAACTGTTGAAAATTGCACTGTGTCTAGTTTTAAAATAGCTTGCACAGAGTCCAAGGGTTCCCCTTAGAGGTAAGATAGTGGCAAAAAGAGATAATTCTAATGCTCTATTTTGTGGTAGTGTGGTCGAGCAGTAGGCTTATCAGAGGAGTAGTGTTAAGCATTTGTTGTACACACACAGGCAATAAATGAGGAACACACACTCAGAGACAATTCCAGGCCAATAGGTATTTGTATAGAAATATATCTTTTCTTAGTTTATTTTAAGAAACACAGGTTCAAGATTTACAAACAATACTTTAAATGAAAGGTATTTTACTTAGGAACTTTAGAAACTTTGAATTAGCAAAATAGCATATACAGTTTTCACACAAATGGCAAATAGCTATTTTAAAGACAATGCAATTTTCAACAGTTCCTGGGGGAGGTAAGTGTTTGTTAGTTTTTGCAGGTAAGTAAACCAGCTACGGGGTTCAATTTTGGGTCCAAGGTAGCCCACCGTTGGGGGTTCAGAGCAACCCCAAAGTTACCACACCAGCCGCTCAGGGTCGGTCAGGTGCAGAGGTCAAAGTGGTGCCCAAACCACATAGGCTTCAAAGGAGAAGGGGGTGCCCCGGTTCCAGTCTGCCAGCTGGTAAGTACCCGCGTCTTCGGAGGGCAGACCAGGGGGGTTTTGTAGGGCACCGGGGGGGACACAAATTAGCACAGAAAGTACACCCTCAGCGGCACGGGGCGGCTGGGTGCAGTGGGCAAACAGGCGTTGGGTTCGCAATAGGATTCAATGGGAGACCAAAGGATCTCTTCAGTGATGCAGGCAGGCAGGGGGGGGGGGGGCTCCTCAGGGTAGCCACCACCTGGGCAAGGGAGAGGGCCACCTGGGGGTCGCTCCTGCACTGGAGGTCGGATCCTTCAGGTCCTGGGGGCTGCGGGTGCAGTGTCTTTACCAGGCGTCGGGTCTTTGAAGCAGGCAGTCGCGGTCAGGGGGAGCCTCGGGATTCCCTCTGCAGGGGTCGCTGTGGGGGCTCAGGGGGGTCAACTCTGGCTACTCACGGTCTCGTAGTTGCCTGGGAGTCCTCCCTGTGGTGTTTGTTCTCCACAAGTCAAGCCGGGGGCGTCGGGTGCAGAGTGCAAAGTCTCACGCTTCCGGTGGGAAACGTGTGTTGTTTCAAAGTTGCTTCTTTGTTGCAAAGTTGCAGTCATTGGGGAACAGAGCCGCTGTCCTCAGGAGTTCTTGGTCCTTCTAGATGCAAGGTAGTCCTCTGAGGCTTCAGAGGTTTCTGGACCCTGTGGAACCCGTCGCTGGAGCAATGTCTTTAGAAGTGGGGAGACAGGCCTGTAGAGCTGGGGCCAAAGCAGTTGGTGTCTCCGTCTTCTCTGCAGGTTTTCAGCTCAGCAGTCCTCTTCTTCTTAGGTTGCAGGAATCTATCTTGCTGTGTTCTGGGAGCCCCTAAATACTCAATTTAGGGGTGTGTTTAGGTCTGAGGGGTTAGTAGCCAATGGCTACTAGCCCTGACAGTGGCTACACCCTCTTTGTGCCTCCTCCCTGAGGGAAGGGGGGCACATCCCTAATCCTATTGGGGGAATCCTCTATCTGCAAGATGAAGGATTTCTAAAAGTCAGAGTCACCTCAGCTCAGTACACCTTAGGGGCTGTCCTGACTGGCCAGTGACTCCTCCTTGTTTTTCTCATTATCTCCTCTGGCCTTGCCGCCAAAAGTGGGGCTGTGGCCGGAGGGGGCGGGCAACTCCACTAGCTGGAGTGCCCTGGGGTGCTGTAACAAAGGGGGTGAGTCTTTGAGGCTCACCGCCAGGTGTTACAGTTCCTGCAGGGGGAGGTGAGAGGCACCTCCACCCAGTACAGGCTTTGTTACTAGCCACAGAGTGACAAAGGCACTCTCCCCATGTGGCCAGCAACATGGCTGGTGTGTGGCAGGCTGCTAAAACTAGTCAGGCTACACGGATAGTCGGTTAAGGTTTCAGGGGGCACCTCTAAGGTCCCCTCTGGGGTGTATGTTACAATAAAATGTACACTGCCATCAGTGTCCATTTATTGTGCTGAGAAGTTTGATACCAAACTTCACAGTTTTCAGTGTAGCCATTATGGTGCTGTGGAGTTCGTGCATGACAGACTCCCAGACCATATACTCTTATGGCTACCCTGCACTTACAATGCCTAAGGTTTTGCTTAGACACTGTAGGAGCATAGTGCTTATGCACTTATGCCCTCACCTATGGTATAGTGCACCCTGCCTTAGGGCTGTAAGGCCTGCTAGAGGGGTGACTTATCTATACCTATAGGCAGTGTGAGGTTGGCATGGCACCCTTAGGGGAGTGCCATGTCGACTTAGTCGTTTTATCCCCACTAGCACACACAAGCTGGCAAGCAGTGTGTCTGTGCTGAGTGAGGGGTCCCCAGGGTGGCATAAGACATGCTTCAGCCCTTAGAGACCTCCCTTGGCATCAGGGCCCTTGGTTCCAGGGGTACCAGTTACAAGGGACTTACCTGGATGCCAGGGTGTGCCAATTGTGGAAACAAAGGTACAGGTTAGGGAAAGAACACTGGTGCTGGGGCCTGGTTAGCAGACCTCAGCACACTTTCAAATCATAACTTGGCATCAGCAAAGGCAAAAAGTCAGGGGGTAACCATGCCAAGGAGGCATTTCCTTACACTTGCCTTTCCTCTTCCCCACATAACCGACGAAGAGCTGATCCTCCATTCAGAATTCTCTCGTCCTATCGACGTAGAAACTCAACACCCTTTTTGGATCCAGACGATGCAGTCTCTCCTCCTCCTTTGATGGATGTGGAGGAGGATAGAAGGACAAGAGTGTTATTGACTGCTCTAAATGAAAGGGTGTAACAATCTTCGGTAGGAAAGCCGCCTTGGTCCTCAACACCACCTTGTTCACATGAAAGGAAATAAAAGGGGGTTTAATGCTAAGCGCCTGAAGCTCACTCACAAGCCTAGCCGATGTGATGGATATAAGAAAAACTGTTTTTAATACTAAGGGCCGTATTTATACTTTTTGGCGCACAACTGCGCCAACGCAGTTGTGCGTCAAAAAATTTAACACCGGCTAACGCCATTCCAAAGCGCCATGCGGGCGCCGTATTTATGGAATGACGTTAGCCGGCGGAGCTGCCTGGTGTGCGTCCAAAAAAATGACTTACACCAGGCAGCGCCGGCGTAGGGGAAAATGGAGCTTGGGCGCCAAAAAATGGGGCAAGTCAGGCTGAGGCAAAATTTTCGCCTCAACCCGATTAGCTCCATTTGTTTTTACTCCCAACCCCCATTGAAATGACTCCTGTCTTAGCAAAGACAGGAGTCATGCCCCCTTGCCCAATGGCCATGCCCAGGGGACTTCTGTCCCCTGGGCATGGTCATTGGGCATAGTGGCATGTAGGGGGGCACAAATCAGGCCCCCCTATGCCACAAAAAAAAAAAAAAAAAATACTTACCTGAACTTACCTTAAGTTCCCTGGGATGGGTCCCTCCATCATTGGGTGTCCTCCTGGGGTGGGCAAGGGTGGCAGGGGGTGTCCCTGGGGGCATGGGAGTGCACCTCTGGGCTCCTTCCGAGCCCACAGGTCCCTTAACGCCTGCCCTGACCAGGCGTTAATAAATGACGCTAAAACGGCTGGACGTCATTTTTTTTGACGCGCCCACTCCCGGGCGTAATTTTTGCCCGGGAGTGTAAATATGGCGCACATGCCTCAGAGTCATTTTTTAGACGGGAACGCCTACCTTGCATATCATTAACGCAAGGTAGGTGTCCACGCTAAAAAATGACGCAAACTCCAAGATCTTTGGCGCTAGACGGGTCTAACGCCAAAGTATAAATATGGAGTTAGTTTTGCGTCGGAATTGCGTAAAAAAAAACGACGCAATTCCGGCGCAAACAGAGTATAATTATGCCCCTAAAAAACTTATAGGACATGAATGCAAGGGTTCAAACGGTGAACCCATCAGGAATGTTAATACTAAATTTATATCCCACTGAGGCATAACAAAAGGAGTGGGAGGAAACCTATTAGTAAGGCCCTTTAAGAACCTTAAAATTATAGGGGACTTAAATAAAGAGGGTTGATCTGGAAGACACAGAAAGGCAGACAGTGCTGACAAATAGCCTTTAACTGTCGCAACTGTACAACCCCCCTGCGCCAAGGATAATGCAAATGATAAAATGTCCGACAAATGGGCACGTAAGGGATCAATTTGTCTCTCTCCACACCAAACCACAACTTTTTCTCATCTTTCAGCATAGATAGATTTGGTGGAGTGTTGCTTGGTCGATAAAATAACATCCACCACCTCTGGTGGGAGAGAAAAGGAACTCAGATTGCCCCGTTCAATCTCCAGGCATGAAGGCAGAGGCTCTGGAGGTGGGGGTGTAGAACCTGCCCCTGCGACTGCGAGAGGAGGTCTGCCCTGTGAGGGAGACAGAGCAGAGGGCACAGAGAGAGTTGGAGAAGATCTGTTTACCACACCCTTCTTGGCCAATCCGGCGCTATAAAGATGACTTGGGCCCGGTCTTGGCGAATCTTCCTCAGAACCCGAGGGATCAAGGGTATGGGAGGAAACGCATAATGCAACTGGCCGTACCAGGACATCTGAAATGCATCCCCCAATGCTCCTTGCACCGGATACTGGAGGCTGCAGAACGACGGACAGTGTGCGTTCTCCCGAGTGGCAAAGAGGTCTACCTGAGGAAACCCCCACATCTGGAAGATGTAAAGGATCAGGTCTGGATGGAGACGCCACTCGTGATCGGCCAAGAAGTGCCGACTTAGACTGTCCGCACGTATGTTTAGAACCCCAGCCAGATGGTTTGCTACTAAGAAAAATCGATGGTCCCCTCCCCAGGACCAGAGCTGCAGAGCCTGTCTGCAGAGAAGGTACGACCCTACCCCTCCTTGCTTGTTGATGTATCACATCGCAGTAGTGTTGTCCGTCAGGACCTGAACCGACTGACCGCGAAGGGAAGGGAGGAAGGCCTTGAGTGCTAAACGTATCGCCCGCATTTCCAACAGATTGATATGAAACATCTGCTCCACTGGAGACCAATATCCTTTGATCTCCAGGTCCCCCAGATGAGCTCCCCACCCTAGAGTGGAAGCATCCGTTATCACCGTGGTTACAGGAGGTGGCATCGAAAATGGCCTTCCTTGGGAAAGGTTGCTGTCCACAGCCCACCATCATAGATCCATTGCAGCGTCGCTGGAGATCTTTATCAATTCCTTGAGATCCCCTCTGTGCTGAAACCACTTCCTGCTGAGGCACCACTGAAGAGCCCTCATATGCCAGCATGCATGAGTGACCAACAGAATGCAAGAAGCAAACAGACCGAGCAGACAAAGGACCTTGAGGACTGGAACGACCGCTCCACTTTGAAACATTGGAATCAACGCCTGAATGTACTGAATCCGCTGAGGCGGAGGAAAGGCCCGACTCAATGTTGTGTCCAGTACTGCCCCTATGAACAGGAGGCGTTGAGAGGGCTCCAGGTGAGATTTGGGCACATTTACCAAAAAGCCAAGGTCGAACAACAACTGGGTTGTCATCCACAGGTGATGCAGCACGAGCTCTGGAGAATTGGCTTTGATCAACCAATCGTCCAGGTAAGGGAATACCGCTATTCCCTTCCTTCTGAGACTTTCTGCAACCACCGCCATCACCTTAGTGAAGACTTGAGGTGCGGAAGTAAGACCAAAAGGACGGACCGCAAACTGGTAGTGTTGCGACCCCACCACAAACCGGAGATACTTCCGGTGTGACTTGAGAATGGGAACATGAAAGTAAGCATCCTGCAAGTCAACAAACACCATCCAATCCCCTTTGTTCAACAACAAAAGCACCTGCGCTTTTTGAATTTCTCCTGTTTTAGGAACCAATTCAAAACCCTCAGGTCCAGGATAGGCAGCAACCGACCATCCTTCTTGGGCATCAGGAAATATCTCGAATAACAACCCTGACCCCTTGCCTGCTCTGGAACCAACTCCACTGCACCTTTTGACAAAAGGACTAGAACCTTCTGCTGCAACAACAGGAGATAATCTTCTGTGCAGAAGGATGGACGGGGAGGGATGGGAGAGGGAAACTCCCGAAAAGGAAGGGCATAGCCTTTCCCCACAATACTGGTGACCCAGGAGTCCGATGTGATTGACTCCCACATTCGGAGAAAATGCAATAGCCTTCCCCCTACAGGAGAAGTATGGGATGGAATAGATGGAGGACTAAGGCTGCTTTCCCTGCTGCACCCCTCCAGAGGAAGAGGCAGGGTGCTGCTGGGTGGCTCCTCTCTTCCTAACCCTACCCCACCCCCTATATCACCTATAGGGGAGAGTAGAAGTAGGCTGTTGGCCTGCTTGCTGGCATCTTCCCCTAAAGGAAGAGTCACGCCCAAATCCCCTGAACCTCCTGAATGAACGAAAAGGGGTGGTGGTAGTAGCCTGCAAGCCCAGAGATTTAGCTGTAGCCCTGCTCTCCTTGAACCGCTCCAAGGCAGAGTCAGCCTTAGTACCAAATAGTTTGTCCCCATCAAAAGGTAAGTCTAGAAGGGTTGATTGCAAATCAGATGAGAATCCAGATGACCTCAACCACGCATGCCTCCTGGTTGCTGTGGACGTGCCCATCCCCCTGGCCACCGAATCAGAAGTATCCAGCCCTGACTGAATGACCTAGGTTGCCGCTGCCTGTGCATCAGACAAAAGGCCCAGAACATCCTGAGACAAATCAGGCTGCGCAGCATTGGCCGTGTCCATCAAGGCACAGATGTACCTGCCCAAGACACAGGTTGCGTTGGTCGACTTCAGGGCCATACTGCAAGATGAAAAAGTTTTCTTTGCAGATTGCTCCATTTTCTTGGATTCTCTGTCTGATGGGACCCCAGGAAAGGACCCAGGAGCTGCACGAGAGGAACACGAGGCCTGCACTACCAGACTCTCCGGAGTCGGGTGTATTGAAAGGAATCCTGGATCCCCAGGAGCCACTCGGTATCTCCTCACCACAGATCTATTGACGGCCAAAGAAGAGACTGGTTTTCTCCACACTTCCAGGATCGGATCCATGAGCGCCTCATTAAAGGGGAGGAGCGGCTCTGCCACAGCCGAAGCAGGGTGCAATACCTCAGTGAGGATGTTGGTCTTGACTTCAGCAGCGGGAAGCAGAAGGTTTAGAAAGTCCACTGCCTTCCTCACCACCGAGTGGAACAAAGCAGCCTCCTCTGTGTACTCCCCAGAAGATGCCAAATCCCACTCTGGGGAAGTGTCCAGACCGCTGGCGGAGTGCAAGCCCTGAAGTTCTCCCAGGTGCTCCTCGATCTCACCCTCCTCCAGGAGCTGCCTCCTATATTCTTGCTCCTCAAGCAACCTCAGAGCCTTTCTCCTGGAGCGCAGTCTGGCCTCTATCCTTGGAGTCGACAAGGAGTTAGCCGACGCCAAAGACCCCGGTTGACACAGATCTTCGGATTCGCCCGACACTGGATCCATCGGCGCCATGGACGGGCGGACCCTCTTCTCCGGCATCGACTGGAGTCGTGGCGAAGTCAACTGCGCCGTGGCAGCAGAAGCTAGCGGCGTCACAGGCCTTCTTGGCGACGCCAACAGCATCGGTGCCGAACCGGCACCTTCCACAGGACAGAAGGGCATGAAGGGCGTCGGTCTGCGTGGAGGCAGAACACCCAAATCAAAGGCCAAGGAACCTGAGGGACCAGCTGGTGCACCGCCAGGAGCCATGGATGCGAAGATGTTAAACATCGCATTCAAAAATGCAGCTGGATCCGCACGTGGCGCCGGGAACACCGGAAACCCCTGGGGCATCGGCACTTGAGGTGCTGTGAACTCCTGCCGAGCGGGCGTCGGATCGGGCACCTCCGATTGCACCGGCGAGAAGTCAGGACTCTGGTGAGGTTCGACCTCATAGACCAATGGCGCCGGAGAAGTCTGAGGAGTCTGAAGTTGAAGCGTCACTGTTGGGCTGACCTCCCACGACGGTGCCGAGCCGATGGAGACCTCGAGCGGGACCAGTCTTTCCCTGACCGACGCCGGGAGTCATGACGATGCCTCATGTGTGACCTCGAAGACTTAGAAGACGACCTCCGATGATGACGCTTCTCCTTCTTCTTCGATTTCGCCAAGAACAACTTGGCCTCACGCTCTTTCAGCGCCTTCGGTTTCATCTGTTTGCATGAACCATGCTCCTCCACGTCATGCTCTGAGCTTCGACACCACAAGCAGTCATTATGCGGGTCCGTAACCGACATACGG
Source organism: Pleurodeles waltl (assembly GCF_031143425.1). Lineage (NCBI taxonomy): Eukaryota > Metazoa > Chordata > Amphibia > Caudata > Salamandridae > Pleurodeles > Pleurodeles waltl. The sequence goes on along the minus strand of NC_090443.1, from coordinate 1,005,417,503 downwards.
CCCCCGCACTCCCTACAGGGAAACCCAGATTTACGTGGCGGAGACATAACAACAAAGTATCAGTATCAGCGATACAGTTGCTCCAAAGAGCCTCGAAGAAAAAAAACATTACTCGAAGGCACGGATAAAAGGGAACTGACGTCAGCACGCCAGCGAGGACTTCTAATTGCCTCAATGATGTCAGACGGCGTTGCGTGGGAGTCGGGCAGTTGTGACGTCCTCGTCGACGTGCAAAGCTACGAAACAAATTACCGTCAAATGTTGGCCCATTGGGAGAATTCATTAGGCTAGGAATCCACAGGTAGTTGTATTCATCAGAAACGCTCTTTTGGGCAGGGTGTGTCATTCAAACCAAGCTATTCCTGGATGATGAGCCTTAACTAAGCAGAACAGGGCCTGGGTTGCTCGTGTTCCAGTTCGGGAAGAACCTGGCCTGGCAGTCTGGACTCAACTGTTCCCATTGAAGCAGGGTCAAGACTGATTTGCTCCAAACTGAGGTGGCATAGTGCCCTAAATAACAATGACTGGGATACCGTCCCAAGAAATTACCAGTGGCTGAGATTAATTCAAACATTCCACCCATCACTTTTTTGTATACTCTAGTGTGTCACTCTAAGGGGCATATTTATACTCTGTTTGCACCGAATTAGTGTCATTTTTTTTTTACTCTAATTCGGTGCAAAACTAACTCCATATTTATACTTTGGTGCTAGATCCCTCTAGCACCAAATTTATGGAGTTAAAGTCATTTTTTGAAAGTGGAGACCTACTTTGCCTCAATGAGATGCAAGGTAGGCGTTCCCGTGCAAAAAATGACTCTATGGCCTTAACGCCATATTTAGGGGCATATTTATACTCTGCGGCATATTTATACTCTGTTTGCACCGAATTAGTGTCATTTTTTTTAACTCTAATTCGGTGCAAAACTAACTCCATATTTATACTTTGGTGCTAGACCCATCTAGCACCAAGGCCCTGATTTAAACTTTTTTTGCACCGCATTAACGTCATTTTATGACACAAAAGTGGCGCAAATTTACAAAATATTGGCCCTTATTTATACTTTTTGCTGCAAAACTGCACTAACTCAGTTTTGCACCAAAAAGTTTAGCACCGGCTTGCACCATTTCTGTGCACCAGCCGGGCACCATATTTATGGAATGGTGCAAGCCGGTGCAAAGGGTAGGCTAGAGTTTTAAAAAATGACTTTAGTCGGGTGGGGCTGGCAGTATGGAAGAAGAGGGTTTAGCACCAAAAAATGGCTTTAGGCAGGTTAGAGTAAAAAAAAAATGACTCTAACCAGATTAGCATCATTTTATGGTGCTAAACCTACCATGCCACATGACTCCTGCCTTAGAAAAGGCAGGAGTCATGTCCACCACCCCAGTGGCCAGCACAGAGGACAGGGTTCCCCTGGGCATGGCCATTGCACCCAGTGCCATGTATGGGGGCCCATTTCAGGGCCCCCTATGGCACTTTCAAAAATAAAATGCACTTACCTGTACTTACCTGGGATGGGGTCCCCCATCCTCGCAGTCCCTCTAGTGTGGGTGGGGGTGCCCCTAGGGCCTAGGGAGGGCACCTCTGGGCTTATTCCATGGTGTTCCACCATGGAAATAGGGCCACAGGTCCCCTAACACCTGCCCTGACCCAGGTCTTAAAAAATGGGGCAAAGCAAACTTTGCCCCATTTTTTGACCCCTCCTCCCTCCCTTGCACCATTTTTACATGGGAGTATAAATATGGTGTTAAGGCCATAGAGTCATTTTTTTGCACGGGAACGCCTACCTTGCATCTCATTAAGGCAAGGTAGGTTTCCACTTCCAAAAAATGACTTTAACTCCATAAATTTGGTGCTAGACGGGTCTAGCACCAAAGTATAAATATGGAGTTAGTTTTGCACTGAATTAGAGTTTAAAAAAATGACACTAATTCAGTGCAAACAGAGTATAAATATGCCCCTTAGCATCAAAAAATGATGTTAATCTGGTCAGAATCATTTATTTTGACTCAAAACTGCCTAACGTCATTTTTTTTTAAGCTAGCCTACCCTTTGCACCGGCTTGCACCATTCCATAAATATGGTGCCCAGCTGGTGCTAAAAAATGGTGCAAGCCGGTGCAAAACTTTTTGGGGCAAAACTGCCTTAGTGCAGTTTTGCACCAAAAAGTATAAATAAGGCCCTAAGTGTGATGGGTATGCCTAGACAAAGGCTCCATGCACACTTTGTGTGAGATAAACTCAAATAATCTCCTGAACCTCAATATTTTGAACACCTCAATTTTCACCCAATTAATTCTGCTCCAGAATCTCCAATAGATCTAGTGGTTAGAGACTACACTCCCAATGACAAATATACATTTTAGCAGAGTAAAACAGAATAAACGACGAAGTGCTAATAACTGAGTTCTAGGTCAAAAGTAAAGGAAAAAACAGATTGTGAGAAAGTAGCCTCTTTCTAGCCTTGTTACCCCCACTTTTGGCCTGTTTGTGAGTGTATGTCAGGATGTTTTCACTGTCTCACTGGGATCCTGCTAGCCAGGGCCCAGTGCTCATAGTGAAAACCCTATGTTTTCAGTATGTTTGTTATGTGTCACTGGGACCATGCTAGTCAGGACCCCAATGCTCATAAGTTTGTGACCTATAGGTATGTGTTCCCTGTGTGATGCCTAACTGTCTCACTGAGGCTCTGCTAATCAGAACCTCAGTGGTTATGCTCTCTCATTTCTTTCAAATTGTCAATAACAGGCTAGTGACCAATTTTACCAATTTATATTGGCTTACTGGAACACCCTTATAATTCCCTAGTATATGGTACTGAGGTACCCAGGGTATTGGGGTTCCAGGAGATCCCTATGGGCTGCAGCATTTCTTTTGCCACCCATAGGGAGCTCTGACAATTCTTACACAGGCCTGCCACTGCAGCCTGAGTGAAATAACGTCCACGTTATTTCACAGCCATTTTACAGTGCACTTAAGTAACTTATAAGTCACCTATATGTCTAACCTTTACCTGGTAAAGGTTGGGTGCTAAGTTACTTAGTGTGAGGGCACCATGGCACTAGCCAAGGTGCCCCCACATTGTTCAGGGCCAATTCCCCGGACTTTGTGAGTGCGGGGACACCATTACACGTGTGCACTACATATAGGTCACTACCTATATGTAGCTTCACAATGGTAACTCCGAATATGGCCATGTAACATGTCTATGATCATGGAATTGCCCCCTCTATGCCATCCTGGCATAGTTGGCACAATCCCATGATCCCAGTGGTCTGTAGCACAGACCCTGGTACTGCCAAACTGCCTTTCCCGGGGTTTCACTGCAGCTGCTGCTGCTGCCAACCCCTCAGACAGGCTTCTGCCCTCCTGGGGTCCAGCCAGGCCTGGCCCAGGATGGCAGAACAAAGGACTTCCTCTGAGAAGTGTGAAGGCAAGGGAGGAGTAGCCTCCCCCAGCCTCTGGAAATGCTTTCATGGGCACACATGGTGCCCATTTCTGCATAAGCCAGTCTACACCGGTTCAGGGACCCCTTAGCCCTGCTCTGGCGCGAAACTGGACAAAGCAAAGGGGAGTGACCACTCCCCTGACCTGCACCTCCCCTGGGAGGTGTCCAGAGCTCCTCCAGTGTGCTCCAGACCTCTGCCATCTTGGAAACAGAGGTGCTGCTGGCACACTGGACTGCTCTGAGTGGCCAGTGCCATCAGGTGACGTCAGAGACTCCTTCTGATAGGCTCCTTCAGGTGTTGCTAGCCTATCCTCTCTCCTAGGTAGCCAAACCCTTTTTTTTGGCTATTTAGGGTCTCTGTCTCTTGGGATTCCTTAGATAACGAATGCAAGAGCTCATCCGAGTTCCTCTGCATCTCTCTCTTCACCTTCTGCCAAGGAATCGACTGCTGACCGCGCTGGAAGCCTGCAAAACTGCAACATAGTAGCGAAGACGACTACTGCAACTCTGTAACGCTGATCCTGCCGCCTTCTCGACTGTTTTCCTGGTGGTGCATGCTGTGGGGGTAGTCTGCCTCCTCTCTGCACTAGAAGCTCCGAAGAAATCTCCCGTGGGTCGACGGAATCGTCCCCCTGCAACCGCAGGCACCAAAGAACTGCATCACCGGTACCCTGGGTCTCCTCTCAGCACGACGAGCGAGGTCCCTTGAATCCAGCAACTCTGTCCAAGTGACTCCCACAGTCCAGTGACTCTTCAGTCCAAGTTTGGTGGAGGTAAGTCCTTGCCTCCCCACGCCAGACTGCATTGCTGGGAACCACGACTTTTGCAGCTACTCCGGCCTCCGTGCACTTCCGGCGGAAATCCTTTGTGCACAGTCCAGCCTGGGTCCACGGCACTCTAACCTGCATTGCACGACCTCCTAAGTTGTTCTCCGGCGACGTGGGACTCCTTTGTGCGACTTCGGGTGAGCACTGTTTCACGCATCCTCGTAGTGCCTGTTTCTGGCACTTCTGCGGGTGCTGCCTGCTGCTGAGAGGGCTCCTTGTCTTGCTTGACGCCCCCTCTGTCCCCTGACGCAATTGGCGACATCCTGGTCCCTCCCGGGCCACAGCAGCATCCAAAAACACTAACCGCACGATTTGCAGCTAGCAAGGCTTGTTGGCGGTCTTTCGGCGGGAAAATACTTCTGCACGACTCTCCACACCGTGAGGGATCCGTCCTCCAAAGGGGAAGTCTCTAGCCCTTGTCGTTCCTGCAGAAACCTACGCTTCTATTGTCCAGTAGCAGCTTATTTGCACCCACAACTGGCATTTCCTGGGCATCTGCCCATCTCCGACTTGCTTGTGACTTTTGGACTTGGTCCCCTTGTTCCACAGGTACCCTCGACTGGAAATCCATCGTTGTTGCATTGCTGGTTTGTGTCTTTCCTGCAGAATTCCCCTATCACGACTTCTATGTCCTTTGGGGAACTTTAGTGCACTTTGCACTCACTTTTCAGGGTCTTGGGGTGGGCTATTTTTCTAACCCTTACTATTTTCTAATAGTCCCAGCGACCCTCTACAAGGTCACATAGGTTTGGGGTCCATTCGTGGTTCGCATTCCACTTTTGGAGTATATGGTTTGTGTTGCCCCTATCCCTATGTGTTTCCATTGCATCCTATTGTAACTATACATTGTTTGCACTGTTTTCTAATACTATTACTGCATATTTTGGTATTGTCTACATATATCTTGTGTATATTTGCTATCCTCATACTGAGGGTACTCACTGAGATACTTTTGGCATATTGTCATAAAAATAAAGTACCTTTATTTTTAGTATATCTGTGTATTGTGTTTTCTTATGATATTGTGCATATGACACTAGTGGTACTGTAGGAGCTTCACTCGTCTCCTAGTTCAGCCTAAGCTGCTCTGCTAAGCTACCATTATCTATCAGCCTATGCTGCTAGAACCCTATACACTAATAAGGGATAACTGGGCCTGGTGCAAGGTGCAAGTACCCCTAGGTACTCACTACAAGCCAGTCCAGCCTCCTACATTGGTTGTGCAGCGGTGGGATAAGTGCTTTGAGACTACTTACCACTTTTGTCATTGTACTTTTCATAAGAGAAAAATATACAAAACAAGTTCAGTGTATGTACACCTAACCAAAAAGTTTTGCATTTCTTTTCTCACCTCTTTTCTAAAGTGCTGAAAAGTACCTCTAAACTTACTAAAAGTTCTTAAAAAGTTGAAAAAGTTTTTTTTCTGTCTTTCTAAAAAGTTCTGAAAACTTTTTTCTCTTTTTCTATCACTTAAACTCTTTCTAAAAATGTCTGGCACAGGCCAAAATGTTGATCTGTCCAAACTTGCATATGACCACCTTAGCTGGAAAGGAGCAAGGAGTCTCTGTGTAGAAAGAGGTTTGAGTGTAGGGAAGAATCCTTCCTTGGAATTATTGCTTAACATGCTTAGAGAACAAGATAAGGCCAAAAGAGCCCCATCTGTTGAAAAAGTAGCTAATGGTTCCCAATCTGATCCAGGGACACCCATAGGAAAAGATTTAGGAAAGAAACTTCAGAGCCTGCCCATTACTAGACAGTCTAGCATAGTTGGTACTGATGTAGAGTCACACCATACAGATAGTGTTGTCTCACATCATAGCAAGAGCATTCATTCTCACCACAGTAGAAGTGATGTTTCTGTTAACCAAGCTGTTAGGGTGCCTTCTGTAAGGGACAGGTCTCCTTCTGTCCATTCTCATCATACTTCTGTTTCAAGACATGTCCCTCCCACCCACCCTGATGACAGATTGTTAGAAAGGGAGCTCAATAGATTGAGAGTGGAACAAACCAGACTGAAGCTCAAGAAGCAACAGCTGGATTTGGATAGACAGACCTTAGAAGTAGAGAAGGAGAGACAGAAATTGGGTTTAGAAACCCATGGTGGCAGCAGCAGTATTCCCCATAGTCATCCTGCAAAAGAGCATGATTCCAGGAATCTGCACAAGATAGTTCCCCCTCATAAGGAGGGGGATGACATTAACAAGTGGTTTGCTGCACTTGAGAGGGCCTGTGCTGTACAGGATGTCCCTCAAAGGCAGTGGGCTGCTATCCTATGGCTATCATTTAGTGGAAAAGGTAGGGATAGGCTCCTTACTGTGAAAGAAAGTGAAGCCAATGATTACAAAGTTCTTAAGAATGCACTCCTGGATGGTTATGGCTTAACCACTGAACAATACAGGATAAAGTTCAGAGAGACCAAAAAGGAGTCTTCACAAGACTGGGTTGATTTCATTGACCATTCAGTGAAGGCCTTGGAGGGGTGGTTACATGGCAGTAAAGTTACTGATTATGACAGCCTGTATAACTTGATCCTGAGAGAGCATATTCTTAATAATTGTGTGTCTGATTTGTTGCACCAGTACTTGGTGGACTCTGATCTGACCTCTCCCCAAGAATTGGGAAAGAAGGCAGACAAATGGGTCAGAACAAGGGTGAACAGAAAAGTTCATACAGGGGGTGACGAAGAGAACAATAAGAAGAAAGATGGTGAAAAATCTCAAGATAAGCATGGGGATAAGGGTAAAACCAAAGATCCCACTTCAAATCTTAAACACTCTTCAGGGGGTGGGGATAAAACAAATTCTTCCTCTTCTTGTCAACCTACACAATTTAAAAAGACTTGGTGCTTTGTGTGTAAAAATAGAGGCCATAGGCCAGGGGATAAGTCCTGTCCAGGTAAACCCCCTGAGCCTACCACCACTAATACATCACGCTCTAGTGCCCCTAGCAGTAGTTGTACTATTGGTGGGACTGCTGGCAACAGTCAAGTTAAGGGTGTAGTTGGGTTCACTTATGGGTCCATAGTAGAAACTGGGGTAGTCAGTCCCAAGACAGTTTCTGTCACACCTAGTGGCATTGGCCTTGCCACACTGGCTGCTTGTCCCCTTACAATGGATAAGTACAGGCAGACAGTTTCAATAAATGGTGTTGAGGCCTTGGCCTACAGGGACACAGGTGCCAGTATCACTTTGGTGACTGAAAACCTAGTGGCTCCTGAACAACACATCATTGGACAACAGTATAAAATTATTGATGTCCATAACTCCACTAAGTTTCTTCCCTTAGCTATAATTCAGTTTAGTTGGGGTGGAGTTACTGGCCCTAAGCAGGTGGTGGTATCACCTAGCTTACCTGTAGACTGTCTCTTAGGTAATGACCTAGAGGCCTCAGGTTGGGCTGATGTAGAGTTTTATGCCCATGCAGCCATGCTGGGCATCCCTGAGGAATTGTTCCCTCTCATTTCTACTGAAATGAAAAAGCAAAGGAGAGAAGGCCTGAAAACTCAGGATCCCTCTCCATCAACAGGTAAAAAGGGTATCACAGTATCCCCTAACCACCCTACCATTCAGGATACCATTCCTGTGGTGGGAGAAACCTCTCCTGGGGTGGCACCTGTTCCAAGGGAAGCATCAGCTGGTAAAGCTGTACTCCCTGAGGTAGAAGTACCTCTCTGTGGGATAACTAACATTGGTGAGAAAAAGAGCACCATTTTAGTTAACATGGAGCATCCCTCAAACTCTCCCAGAGAAACTTTAGTGCAGAAACCCTGCACTGCCTCACAATACTTAGGACAGCATCCCTGCCCTAGTGTGGAGCTCATAGGACAGCATCCCTGCCCTGCTCCAACTCAAGAGAAACAGCATCCCTGTTCTCTCTTCCAGCCATATGGACAAAGTTTTTGCCCAGCTATGGCTTTTCTGAGACAGCATCCCTGTCTGGCATTTCCATCACTACAAATAGGTTCAGTGGACAATTCCCACTGCTCTAAACTAAAACTTACTGATAGAAACACTGAAAATACATCTTCACATTGTTGCTTAGCTAAAAAACTTCAAACAGGGTGGTTTACATCCCCACAGGGAAGTAACCATATAGTGGATGATAAAGGGAGTAACCAGTCTATTGCAGAGCTACTCTCTACTTATCACCACTTAGACAATAAAGTCTCAACTGGCCATGGTTAGCCTTATTGTCCTTCGTTTGGGGGGGGGTTGTGTGAGAACGTAGCCTCTTTCTAGCCTTGTTACCCCCACTTTTGGCCTGTTTGTGAGTGTATGTCAGGATGTTTTCACTGTCTCACTGGGATCCTGCTAGCCAGGGCCCAGTGCTCATAGTGAAAACCCTATGTTTTCAGTATGTTTGTTATGTGTCACTGAGACCCTGCTAGTCAGGACCCCAGTGCTCATAAGTTTGTGACCTATAGGTATGTGTTCCCTGTGTGATGCCTAACTGTCTCACTGAGGCTCTGCTAATCAGAACCTCAGTGGTTATGCTGTCTCATTTCTTTCAAATTGTCACTAACAGGCCAGTGACCAATTTTACCGATTTATATTGGCTTACTGGAACACCCTTATAATTCCCTAGTATATGGTACTGAGGTACCCAGGGTATTGGGGTTCCAGGAGATCCCTATGGGCTGCAGCATTTCTTTTGCCACCCATAGGGAGCTCTGACAATTCTTATACAGGCCTGCCACTGCAGCCTGAGGGAAATAACTTCCACGTTATTTCACAGCCATTTTACACTGTACTTAAGTAACTTATAAGTCACCTATATGTCTAACCTTTACCTGGTAAAGGTTGGGTGCTAAGTTACTTAGTGTGAGGGCACCCTGGCACTAGCCAAGGTGCCCCCACATTGTTCAGGGCCAATTCCCCGGACTTTGTGAGTGCGGGGACACCATTACACGCGTGCACTACATATAGGTCACTACCTATATGTAGCTTCACAATGGTAACTCCGAATATGGCCATGTAACATGTCTATGATCATGGAATTGCCCCCTCTATGCCATCCTGGCATAGTTGCCACAATCCCATGATCCCAGTGGTCTGTAGCACAGACCCTGGTACTGCCAACTGCCTTTCCCGGGGTTTCACTGCAGCTGCTACTGCTGCCAACCCCTCAGAGAGGCTTCTGCCCTCCTGGGGTCCAGCCAGGCCTGGCCCAGGATGGCAGAACAAAGGACTTCCTCTGAGAGAGGGTGTTACACCCTCTCCCTTTGGAAAATGGTGTGAAGGTAAGGGAGGAGTAGCCTCCCCCAGCCTCTGGAAATGCTTTCATGGGCACACATGGTGCCCATTTCTGCATAAGCCAGTCTACACCGGTTCAGGGACCCCTTAGCCCTGCTCTGGCGCGAAACTGGACAAAGGAAAGGGGAGGGACCACTCCCCTGCACCTCCCCTGGGAGGTGTCCAGAGCTCCTCCAGTGTGCTCCAGACCTCTGCCATCTTGGAAACAGAGGTGCTGCTGGCACACTGGACTGCTCTGAGTGGCCAGTGCCATCAGGTGACGTCAGAGACTCCTTCTGATAGGCTCCTTCAGGTGTTGCTAGCCTATCCTCTCTCCTAGGTAGCCAAACCCTCTTTTCTGGCTATTTAGGGTCTCTGTCTCTTGGGATTCCTTAGATAACGAATGCAAGAGCTCATCCGAGTTCCTCTGCATCTCTCTCTTCACCTTCTGCCAAGGAATCGACTGCTGACCGCGCTGGAAGCCTGCAAAACTGCAACATAGTAGCGAAGACGACTACTGCAGCTCTGTAACGCTGATCCTGCCGCCTTCTCGACTGTTTTCCTGGTGGTGCATGCTGTGGGGGTAGTCTGCCTCCTCTCTGCACTAGAAGCTCTGAAGAAATCTCCCGTGGGTCGACGGAATCGTCCCCCTGCAACCGCAGGCACCAAAGAACTGCATCACCGGTACCCTGGGTCTCCTTTCAGCACGACGAGCGAGGTCCCTTGAATCCAGCAACTCTGTCCAAGTGACTCCCACAGTCCAGTGACTCTTCAGTCCAAGTTTGGTGGAGGTAAGTCCTTGCCTCCCCACGCCAGACTGCATTGCTGGGAACCGCGACTTTTGCAGCTACTCCGGCTTCCGTGCACTTCCGGCGGAAATCCTTGTGCACAGTCCAGCCTGGGTCCACGGCACTCTAACCTTCATTGCACGACCTCCTAAGCTGTTCTCCGGCGACTCCTTTGTGCGACTTCGGGTGAGCACCGTTTCACGCATCCTCGTAGTGCCTGTTTCTGGCACTTCTGCGGGTGATGCCTGCTGCTGAGAGGGCTCCTTGTCTTGCTCGACGCCCCCTCTGTCCCCTGACGCAATTGGCGACATCCTGGTCCCTCCTGGGCCACAGCAGCATCCAAAAACAATAACCGCACGATTTGCAGCTAGCAAGGCTTGTTGGCGGTCTTTCGGCACTTCTGCACGACTCTCCACGGCGTGAGGGATCCGTCCTCCAAAGGGGAAGTCTCTAGCCCTTGTCGTTCCTGCAGAAACCTAAGCTTCTATTGTCCAGTAGCAGCTTCTTTGCACCCACAGCTGGCATTTCCTGGGCATCTGCCCATCTCCGACTTGCTTGTGACTTTTGGACTTGGTCCCCTTTGTCCACAGGTACCCTCGACTGGAAATCCATTGTTGTTGCATTGCTGGTTTGTGTCTTTCCTGCAGAATTCCCCTATCACGACTTCTATGTCCTTTGGGGAACTTTAGTGCACTTTTCACTCACTTTTCAGGGTCTTGGGGTGGGCTATTTTTCTAACCCTTACTATTTTCTAATAGTCCCAGCGACCCTCTACAAGGTCACATAGGTTTGGGGTCCATTCGTGGTTTGCATTCCACTTTTGGAGTATATGGTTTGTGTTGCCCCTATCTCTATGTGTTTCCATTGCATCCTATTGTAACTATACATTGTTTACACTGTTTTCTAATACTATTACTGCATATTTTGGTATTGTCTACATATATCTTGTGTATATTTGCTATCCTCATACTGAGGGTACTCACTGAGATACTTTTGGCATATTGTCATAAAAATAAAATACCTTTATTTTTAGTATATCTGTGTATTGTGTTTTCTTATGATATTGTGCATATGACACTAGTGGTACTGTAGGAGCTTCACTCATCTCCTAGTTCAGCCTAAGCTGCTCTGCTAAGCTACCATTATCTATCAGCCTATGCTGCTAGACACCCTATACACTAATAAGGGATAACTGGGCCTGGTGCAAGGTGCAAGTACCCCTAGGTACTCACTACAAGCCAGTCCAGCCTCCTACACAGATTTATTACATAATTGTTAATAAATGCAGTACAGAGAAAAATGCATGAAATTGGGATGAAGGCATAAATACAGTAGTCATAAAATGTGTCCCAAATTGGACAAGTCTAAACAAAATCCCAAGTCATCATCATATAGAGTACTGACAGCACCCTCATAAGAAAATCGAATTCAAATAGACAGGAAGCTCAGGAAGCAGTCCTAGAGACAACTATAACAAGCATTGGCAAAGCAAATAGGTCTCATTTCTGCGAGAGCTATTGACTTTGCCATTATTTTTTAGCCATGTTAGCCAAGTGTGGCTGCTGTTCAGCATGGCTAAGAGTTAGTGGGGTAAAGGAGAGTGGAGTGAAGTATCATAAAGTGGAGTAGAGTGGAGGAGTGCAGGAGAGTGGTGGGGAGTGGAACAGTATCATGGAGTAGCATAGAGGGTTGTTGCGTACAGTAGAGAAAAGTGTTGTAGAGTAGACTGACAGAGTGGAGTGTCATAGAGTGGAATAATGTAGGAGAGTGTAATGGCATTGAGTGGAGTAGAGTGTTGTAGAGTTGAGTGACAGAATGGAATGGCAGAGAGTGTCAGAGTGGAGTGTCATAGAGTGGGCTGGAGAGTGGAGAGGCGAGCAGTGGAGTGGAGTAGAGCGGAGTAGTGTATTGTAGAGCAGAGTGGAGTATAGTGCCATGGAGGGGCATAGAGAGTTGCATGGAGCGTTATAGAGTGGAGTAGTGTCGTAGAATGGCACTGAGTAGAGTAGAGTTTTGTGGAGTGGCAGAGTGAAGTAAAGTTTAATGGAGTAGAGAGTGGAGTATCCTGTAGTGTCGTAGAGTGGAGTGTTGTAGAGTGGACTAAAGTGAAGTGGTGTAAAGTACAGTGGAGCAGAGTAGATTGGTGTAGAGTGCATTGGATTTGAGTAGGGTGTTGTAGAGTCCATTGGCATAGAGTGCTGTGACATACAGTAGTGTGTTGCAGAACAGATTGCTGTGGCATAGAGTGCAGTGGTGTAGAGTAGAGTGGCACAGAGGGCAGTGGCTTGGTGTGCAGTGGTGCACAATAGATTAGAGTGGTGTAGAGTTGAGTGATTCAGAGTAGAGTGGCGTAGACTGTAGTGGCATACAGTTCAGTAGAGTGGCATACAGTGAATCGGTGCAGTGGCGTAGAGTGAGGTAGCATAGAGTGGTCTTGCAGACTAGGGAGACGTATAGGGGCATATTTATACTCCGTTTGCGCCGGAATTGCGTCGTTTTTTTTAATGCAATTTCGACGCAAATCTAACTCCAAATTTATACTTTGGCGTTAGACGCGTCTAGCGACAAAGTCCATGGAGTTTGCGTCATTTTTTAGCGTGGACACCTACTTTGCGTTAATGAGATGCAAGGTAGGCGTTCACGTCTAAAAAATCGACTCCGAGGCATGTGCGTCGGATTTATACTCCCGGGCAAAATTCACGCCCGGGAGTGGGCGGGTCAAAAAAAATGACGTACGGCCGCTTTAGCGCCGTTTTTTAGCGCCTGCAAAAGGCTCTGAAGGAGCCCAGAGATGCCCTCCCATGCCCCCAGGGACACCCCCTGTCACCCTTGCCCACCCCAGGAGGACACCCAAGGCTGGAGGGACCCATCCCAGGGACATTAAGGTAAGTTCAGGTAAGTGTTTTTTTTCATTTTTTTTGTGGCATAGGGGGGCCTGATTTGTGCCCCCCTACATGCCACTGTGCCCAATGACCATGCCCAGGGGACAGAAGTCCCCTGGGCATGGCCATTGGGCAAGGGGGCATGACTCCTGTCTTTGCTAAGACAAGAGTCATTTCTATGGGGGTTGGGAGTGAAAAAAAATGGCGCAAATCGGGTTGAGGCGAAAAAATTGCCTCAACCTGACTTGCCCCATTTCTTGACGCCCAAGCTCCATTTTCCCCTACGCCGGCGCTGCCTGGTGTACGTCGTTTTTTTTAACGCACACCAGACGGCGATGGCGGCTAACGCCGGCTAACGTCATTCAATAAATACGGCGCCCGCATGGTGCTTCAGAATGGCGTTAGCCGGCGCTAATTTTTTTGACGCAAAACTGCGTTAGCGCAGTTTTGCGTCAAAAAGTATAAATATGGGCCATAGTGTATTGGCACAGAGTAGAGTGCCATAGAGTGCAGTGGTGCAGAGTAGTTGTGATGCAGAGTGCACTGGTGCACAGTGTTGTGGCACAGAGCCGTAGAGTGCAGTGGTGCATAGTACATTGGTGCAGAGTGCACTGGCACAGAGTAGAGTGGTACAAAGTAGAACAGAGAGGTATAGCGTGAAGTGGTGTAGAGTGCAGTGGTGCATAAAAGATTAAAGTGGCGTAGAGTGGATTGAAAGTAGCACAGAGTAGAGTGGCATAGAGTTCAGTGGGAGAGAGTGCCGTGTTGTAGAGTGCAATAGTGTAGAGTGCAAGGATACATTGGTGTAGAGTGTAGTGGTGCAGAGTGGTGCAGGATAAAGTGACATATAGGGGGTCATTACAACATTGGCGGTAAAAGCCGCATACCGCCTTGCAGAAGACCGCCAACACACCGCCGGGGCCGTGGAATTCCGCCACCGTCATTATGACCCAAAGGCCGGAATCCGCCAAAATCTAGACACCCACACAAGTCCGCCACACCAAAGGTCAGTGATAAACTGGCGATAACAAATCCTCCACCGTCACGCCAACAGGAATACGCGTCACACTATCACGACCCTCGAATCCACGCGGCGGTCTTTCAACCGCGGTATTCCATTGGCGGTACACACCGCCGCGCTCAAAATACACACACATATACAAAACACATCCACATTGGACAATTCGAAATACACACACCTGATACACATAGACACACCACTCCCACACACCCAATACAATATAAAACACACACCCACATCACCCACAAACCCTTACGACCACAATTGCGACTGAAGGCCACAGAGAGACACCGCCATCTACAAACGAGCATCCACAGGCACTCAACACCATCACCCACATAGCATCCACCCACCTCACACAACACACTTCTAAAATCACCCCACACATCACAACACACACCACCCCACACATCACCCACACCACCCCATGGCACGGCAAAGACACCCCAGGTTCTCTGAGGAGGAGCTCAGGGTCATGGTGGAGGAAATCATCTGGGTAGAGCCACAGCTATTCGGATCACAGGTGCAGCATACCTCCAAAGCTAGGAAGATGGAGCTATGGCAAAGAATCGTGGACAGGGTCAACGCAGGGGGACAGCACCCAAGAAATAGGGATGACATCAGGAAGAGGTGGAACGACCTACGGGGGAAGGTGCGGTCCGTGGCCTCAAGACACCACATCGCGGTACAGAGGACTGGCGGCAGACCCCCACCTCCTCCACAACAACTAACAACATGGGAGGAGCAGGTCTTGGCTATTCTGCATCCTGAGGGCCTCGCAGGAGTAGCTGGAGGAATGGACTCTGGTAAGTCAAATCTTTACTATTACATCCCCCACCCTACCTGCATGCCATCACATACCCCCACCCTCGTCCTCACCCCCATCACTCCTACTCCTCACACATGTCCCAATATCACAAACCACCCATCCCAACACCAAGCCCTGCATGACAAAACAAAGCATGGACACCCATCACTAAAGCGTGCCCACTGCACATACCCATAACACCCCCCTCAACCATCATCACACAAGTCCCCACACAGGAATGCAAGCACTGGGGTACACGGTCACCCACACATTGCACACCATGGCACATACAGATGCAATAATCATGCCTTTACACCCCTGCAGGACCCCTACCCAACGTCACCGGACAGGAGGGTCCAGACATGTCCACTCCACCCACAGAAGAGGCCCACAGTGATGACAGCAGCTCTGTCCAACTGGATCTAGATGACCAGCCCGGCCCATCTGGGACCTCAGGACAGTCGGTTCCCCTCACACTGGCACAGGCCACTACAGAGCTTGCCCCCTCTGGAAACACCAGCGCAGCACCCACCCAGCAGGCCCATACCTCTGTCCCCAGGACACATCAAGCAGCAGTGTGTCCACCACTACAGGGAACCCAGGATAACCCACCACCCCAACAACACCAGGGACCTGGGGGCAGTAGTAGTGGGCACACGGTTCAGGGGACAGAGGCCCAGGAACACAGAGGAACTGGGAGGGCTGCTGTGCAACAGGGGGAGGACAGGCCCAGTGAACCCACTCTCCACGAGGCCCTCTCCAACATCATGGGAGCCTACCACCATTCCCAGGAGACAATGGCAACGGTACTGGCCAAGTTTTAGGAGACCCAGCGGCTGCAGGAGGAACAGTATTTGGGGTTCAGGGAGGAACTCAGATCCATCAATTCCACCCTGGGCACCATTGTAGGGGTGCTGAAGGAAATCCTCAACACCAGGAGGGACACTGTGGCACAACAAGGGGCCCCTGACACTAGCCTGGACGATGAACTGCCCACCACCTCCGCCGGCGCTAGTGGACAGGAGGCACCGCCACAGGACCATAACACCAGCACCCCACCCCCTGCAGATGGAGAGCCACCCCGCAAGCGGTCCCTGAGATCCAGGACAAAGACAGAGAACAATGCCAAGACCCCCGCCAAGAAATGAGACCACCCTGATTGTCATCCTTTTGTCCCACCTTGTCACCCTGTCCATCCTTAAACTGCCCCAGATCCACTTCCTATGCCCCTTTGGACAATGCACCTGTGAGACTAATAGAATGGACTCTGCCATGGACATTCCTCCACCATCACCCTTCACCATTTTACAACCCCCTCCAATACTGAGCACTTAAATAAACACCCTTAAAGCACAAAACAATCAGGAGTCTGTCTGTGATTTCGAAATAGTGTATTAGCAATTACAGTGGCAAAATGCTCTTTTAAATGTAATGTCAACATACCTATGTCACACAGCTCTAGTCCATGAGGAAACAAAGCAGATGTCACACAGTGGGACCCACATCCGTGAAATCGTAAAGGAAAGTGACAACTCAGTGACCATACACTGGGTGAAAATGACAGACAGTAGAGAGGTAGTGGGTTAAAATCAGATGTAGCAGGCAGTGTTGTCTTCTTACCTGTGTCTCACTGGAAGTATTGCATGATCATCGTGTTCCTGTTGTCGATGTCCTCTTCTTCTGCTTCCTCGTCTTCACTGTCCACAGGGTCCACAGCTGCCACAACACCTCCATCTGGACCATCCTCCTGCAGAAAAGGCACCTACCGTTGCAAAGCCAAGTTGTGAAGCATACAGCAGATCACGATGATCTGGCACACCTTCTTTGATGAGTAGAATAGTCTTCCCTACACCCCCATCCTTCCCCTAGGGCCAGGATGTCCAGATCCCAGCCCAGCACCTCAACCACAAAATCCTCGAGCACTGTGGTGCCTGCAAGTCTGGGAACATCGAAGGCGGCACCCATCAGGGCTGCTAGTGTGCCACCTAGGGAGGCCAAGGATCATCCTATTCCGCCACCTGCCAAGGTGAAGAAGGGGCCCACATGCAGTAGGGAAAAGCCGCACCAACCACCCCGCAAGGCCTCATCCAAAACAAAAGAGGACAGTGCCAAGGTCCCAGCGACTTCCAAGGTGGGGAAGGGACACAAGGCTAAAGGGAAGTCAGCTCAGGGCACGGAGCCTCCGGGTGAGGGACTGGTGTCACCTCTTCTGCAAGACAGAACAGCAACCTGTGCACCGCAATCACCGCCACCTGCACCTCCACCTGCACCGCCACCTGCACGTCTGCTGCCTCTGCTACAGTCCCCAGCATCATCCCCAGTGGCCAGCTGTCCGAGACTGCAGGAGACATCCTGGTGTCTCCCGCCACAGGTGCTGACACCTGCATCACCAGCAGCATCTCCGCCATGGACACCGCCGCAGCCACCGCCACATGCCCCGCCATCTGCCCCGCGACATGCCCAGCCAGTGCCACCGCAATGGACATCAGCAGCATCCCCAGTGGGCAGCCGTCCAAGGCTGCAGGAGACGTCCTGGACCCTGCACACAGTACATGAGGCACCACAACCAGCACTGGCAGTACCAGCAGTTGGCAGGCTAACTCGCCGCAGGGTGGAGTCTGTCTCTGCCTCCATGGAGTACCATGCTACCTGTTCCCAGGAAATCTCGTGGCCCAGACACCCAGGTGAGAGAATGGGAACTGCCACACCCCAGTTGCAGCACTCTGGGCACAAAGCCCCCTCCAGAACCAGTAGAGAACAGCATCCACTACCCCAGTCCTTTGCAGGATGAACCACTCTGGGCACAAAGCCCCCTCCAGAACTAGTGGAGAACAGCATCCAGTACCCCAGTCCTTGGCAGGATGAAGCACTCTGGGCACAAAGCCCCCTCCAGAACCAGTGGAGAACTGCATCCACTAACCCAGCCCTTGGCAGGATGAAGCACTCTGGGCACAAAGCCCCCTCCAGAACCATTGGAGAACTGCATCCACTCCAGAGACTGTGGCTTTGCACTCCCCAGGACCCTGCAATGGGCAACCCACCCACTTGAGAGACTTGAGAGAATGTGGCTTTGCACCCCCCAAGACCCTGCAATGGGCAACCCACCCACTTCAGAGACTTGAGAGACCGTGGCTTTGCACTCCCCAGGACCCTGCAGTGGGCAACCCACCCACTTGAGAGACTGTGGCTTTGCACTACCAGGACCAAGCAGTGGGCAACCCACCCACTTGAGAGACTTGAGAGACTGTGGCTTTGCACTCCTCAGGACCCTGCAGTGGGCAAACCAACAGCTTCCGGCTGAGGTGCCCCCCCTCCCCTTCCCCTTGAGGTGCCTGTGTTTTTTTACCTGATGCCCCTGCAGTGTTCTCTTTGTTTTGAGGCAGGTGTCATGTGTGGGCTTCGCCCATGCTTTTTGGGACCACTGGTCCACGGACATGTGATAGAACAGTATACGGACTTGTGTACTTGCTGTAAATATTTGTATATACTGATCTTTTAAAGTTATGTTGGCCTATCTGGATTTTCGATGATTACCCTTGTTACAATCATTTCATTTGGTCCTTGCGTTCTTCCAGGATGTTACGGGGTGTAAATGTAATGTTGATGCATGTGTTTGTGTGTCTGTTTTTGTGGGTGAGGGGTGGGGGTGTTGTATGTTGCGTGTGTGTGTCACTCTCTTTTTCCTCCCCCCTCCCCTGTGTGCTAGATGCAGTACTCACCGTGGTCATCGCCGCCATATTTGATGTTTCTGGTAAAAGAGGAGGTAAACCAACATTGGTAACACCTGTAACTCGGGCTCCATGGCGTCCTGGTTCCTCATTGGGTGTTAAGAGGTGAGTGGTTTCCCTTCTGTGTTCTGTTTCCGCTGTGCTTTTTATGGCAATGGTACCGCCCCGGAAAAGCTGGCGGATTGGTGCCTTGTAATAGTGTGGGCGGTACATTGTCTTCCGCCTGTCTGTTGGCGGTGACCGCCGCGGTGTTTGTTGCTACCGCCGTGGCGGTCGGAGTGTTAAAGTGGGTGTCTGTGTTGGCGGTTTCCGCCATGGTTGTGATTCCATTTTTTTTACCGCCGGCCTGTTGGCGGAATTACCGCAGCTTTATCACTGACCGCCAGGGTTGTAATGAGGGCCTCAATGTGGTGCAAGGAAAAGTCGACTGTCAATTTTCTCAAAACACAAATGAACAGAATGGTTTGCATAAACCTATCTTTGCTGGATGTCTCTTGTCCCATGAGGGTGGATATCTCTTTCTCGCAGTTGAACGGGGTCATCTTCTTGCTGGCATGAGAAAGATGAAGAGCATGGCAGGCCCTACGGTGATTAATTTTTACTTTATTCTTTGCTTTGCAATTATGCTATAATATAATCACATATATTTGCTGTGTACATTGCAGTTGAGAATCACTTTGATATATTTTCCTTTCATTGCTGTGACTATTTTTAAATGTGTGCTTTCGACCTACTAATCTCCTTTTTTAGGAACCTCATGGTGAAATAATAATAAATGTCTTCTTTGAACTGAGAAGTGCATTCCAGAGATTTTTGTCAGCTCCCTCATTAGTGAAAGCAAAACAGTGACTTTCAGGGCCATATTTATACTCTTTGACGCACAACCGCGCCAACGCAGTTGTGCGTCAAAAATTTTAACGCCGGCTAACGCCATTCCAAAGCGCCATGCGGGCGCCTTATTTATGAAATGACGTTAGCCGGCGCAGCTGACTGGTGTGCGTAAAAAAAAATGACCCACACCAGGCAGCGCCGGCGTAGGGGAAAATGGAGCTTCGGCGTCAAAAAATGGGGTAAATCAGGTCTGAGGCAAAATATTAGCCTCAACCCGATTTGCGCCATTTTTTTTTACTCCCAACCCCCATTGAAATAACTCCTGTCTTAGCACAGACAGGAGTCATGCCCCCTTGCCCAATGGCCATGCCCAGGGGACTTCTGTCCCCTGGGCATGGTCATTGGGCATAGTGGCATGTAGGGGGACACAAATCAGGCCCCCCTATGCCACAATTTTTTTAAAAAAAAATACTTACCTGAACTTACCTTAAGTTCCCTGGGATGCGTCCCTCCATCCTTGGGCGTCCTCCTGGGGTGGGCAAGGGTGGCAGGGGGTGTCCCTGGGGGCATGGGAGGGCACCTCTGGGCTCCTTCCGAGCCCACAGGTCCCTTAACGCCTGCCCTGACCAGGCGTTAAAAAATGACGAAAAAGCGGCTGGATGTCATTTTTTTGACCCGCCCACTCCCGTGCGTCATTTTTGCACGGGAGTTTAAATAAGGCGCAGATGCCTTGGAGTCATTTTTTAGACGGGAACGCCTACCTTGCATATCATTAACGCAAGGTAGGTGTCCACGCTAAAAAATGACGCAAACTCCAAGATCTTTGGCGCTAGACGGGTCTAACGCCAAAGTATAAATATGGAGTTAGCTTTGCGTCGGATTTGCGTAAAAAAAAACGACGCAATTCTGGTGCAAACAGAGTATAAATATGCCCCTCAATATCCTTATAATTTACAGCGGGGGTACTTTATTCTTTATATAAGGCCCTTACCTGAGTCAGATGCATAAGCATTGAAACCCTTTCATGAACCTGCAGTTACCCTACTCATTACTAGATGTCCCTGTCATGACAAATGCAAAGCTTTGATTTTCTTTCATGAAGGTGGAGTCCTGCAAGCCTTTACCAGGTGTCCTTCACAAGGCAAATGCAAACGTATTGAAATGCTTACATGAAGGTGCAGTTCCACTAGTTAGGGATAAGGGGTCCCTCTCGAGTCTGTTGGAAAAGCATTGAAATGCTTGCATGAAACTGCAATTCTACTGATGGTTACTAGGTGTTCCTCACAAGTCAAATGCAAAAGTATTGAAATTCACACACAAAACTACAATTCTACCAGTAGTTACTACTTGTCCCTCACAAGTCTAATGCAAAATCAGTGAAATTCTTACAGTAAGTCATTTCCATGAGTAGCCACTCGGTGTCCCTCCAAACTTGAAGGCAAAAGCATTGAAATTTGATCAGCTGAAATTTGACTAATTCTTATAAGGTGCCCCTCTCAAGTCCACAGCAAAAGAACTGAAATATTTCAGGAATCTGCAGTTCCACCTGTTGTTAACCTATTAACTTCTGAGGCGTTTTCACTCCAGTGATGAGCCCCTTTTTGGCTATTTGGGCCTTGTAACTTTTTTTCCACATTATACATAGTTTATTTTTTGGGCTTCCTTGCTACTTTTAGTCCAGTTTTAAATGTTCTGTGGGTCAGACATAGAGTCATATCTCTTCTATGACCCAAGTAGACGTTCCTAAGTGAGAAACTGAGAGCCCTGATGCAAACAAGAGTAGATCAAATAAAAATGGAAAATTATGAGTAAAAGTGCAGAGAGCTATTTCTCTGGGTGTCAATCACTGACCATTTAAAAACTGCATGATTTAACCAAATGTTTGTATGAGCCTTAAAAAAGCCCCAGGTGTTCCCAGCCACACAGGGGTTGAAACACTTGTTGCCACAACCTGAGTGTACCTTATACAATCTGAACACATCTTGCATGTTATATCAATGAACCATCGTGTGGCATAAGTCATGAAATCAACATTGTTCAATTTAAGCGATGTAACTTATGAGAACACCTAAGGAGAATAAATATGACCTTATGAAAAAAGAAAAAGCCTACTTTGTCAACTTTCACTTACAAAAGAATTTCTTATGTGAATGCACAGGATTATTATCAGACTTTGGCCCATATTTATATTCTGTTTGCTCCGGATTTGCATCATTTTTTTCACGCAAATTCGGCGCAAACTTAACTCCATATTTATACTTTGGCACTAGACCCATCCTGCGCCAAAGTTATGGAGTTTGAGTCATTTTTTGTACGTGAAAACCTACCTTGCGCTAATGACATGCAAGGTAGGCGTTCCCGTGCAAAAAATGACTCTAAGGCATGTGCGCCTTATTTATACTCCTGTGTCATTTTGACGCACAGGAGGAGGCGGGCCTTAAAAGATGGCGCCATTGTTTAACGCCTGGGTCAGGGCAGGCGTTAAGGGACCTGTGGGCTAATTTCCATGGTGGGAGACCATGG
Source organism: Pleurodeles waltl (assembly GCF_031143425.1). NCBI lineage: Eukaryota > Metazoa > Chordata > Amphibia > Caudata > Salamandridae > Pleurodeles > Pleurodeles waltl. Next base: position 1,005,395,417 of record NC_090443.1, on the reverse strand, counting down.
AAGCAGTCCACAGGTGCTCTTCCCTACCCCCAGGGACACGCCCTGCCACCCTCGCCCACCCCTGGAGGACACCCATGGATGGGGGAACCCATCTAGGGTAAGTAGAGGAAAGTACTTTTTTTTTTTAGGTGGCATAGGGGGGCCTATCTTGGGCCCCTCTACATGCCACTGTGCCCAATGGTCATGCCCAGGAGACAGAAGTCCCCTGGGCATGGCCATTGGGCAGGGGGGCTCGACTCCTGTCTTTGCTGAGACAGGAGTCATTTCCATGGGGGTTGTGCATCAAGAAATGACGCTAGTCAGGTTAGAGTCCGTTTTTTTTACTCTAACCTGACTTGCACCATTCTTTGACGCACAACCCCCAGTCTTCCCTACGCCTCCGCTACCCGGTTAGAGTAATTTATTTTGACGTTAACCAGGCCGCAGGCCGGCTACAGTCATTCCTTAAATATGATGCCCGGCTGGCGCGTTGGAATGGCAGTAGCCGGCGTAAAACTTTGTGACGCAAACCTTCGCTGGTGCAGGTTTATGTCAAAAAGTATAAATATGGGCCTTTGAGTTTTTGGGTGGGTACACTCTAAACTCATCTGTGAACTTGAAATTTGTAGAGGTGCAGTTGGCCGTAACCTCAAGGGTGTACTACCCCAGCCAAAAGGTGTCACTTATCAGAGAAGGAGTGTCAGGCCATTCTTCTTGCTCAACCCATACATATATTTGTGTGGTTATATAAATATATAGTTACGTATAATATTGTAGGAAGCTGGTGTGTGGTGGGTACCTAAGGTGCTTACACCTTATACCAGGTCCAGGTATCCCTATTAGTGTACTGTAGTCAGTGTCTAGAAGCCAGGCTTTCTAGAGGGAGCTGTGGATGAGCAGCCAAGGCTTATTAAGGAGACATGCAAAGCTCATGCAATACCACAGTAGTCACTCAGCACTTACCCACATGAAAGAAAACACTCAGTGTCACAAAAATAAAGGTACTTTATTTTAGTGACCAAATACCAAACAATATTGGAGAGGCAACCTTCCATTTGGAGGTAAGTAACACACTAAGGCCCAGATTTATACTTTTTGATGCAAAACTGCATCAAAAAGTATAGGGCCGGCTTTCACCATTCCAGGATGCCATCCGGGCGCCATATTAATGGAATGGTGCAATCCGGCGCAAAGGGTGGGCTAGCGTGAAAATGACATTAGGTTGGTTAAATCTAACCAGCCCAGGGTGAATTCTTAACGCAAAACCATCCATACCACAAGACTCCTGTCTTAGAAAAGACAGGAGTCATGCCCACTACCCCAGTGGCCATCACTGGGGACCAAGGTCCCCTGGGCATGGCCATTGCACCCAGTGCCACGTAGGGGGGCCCATTTCAGGGCCTCCAATGGCACTTTAAAAAATACTTACCTATACTTACCTGGGATGGGGTCCCCCATCCTGTGGTGTCCCTCTGGTGTGGGGGGGAGTGTTCCTGTGGCCTGGGGAGGGCACCTGTGGGCTCTTTCCATGGTGTTTCACCATGGAAATGGGTCAACTGATCCCCCAACGCCTGCCCTGACCCAGGTGTTAAATAATGGCACTAAGCAGGCTTAGTGCCAATATTTAGGCCCGCCTCCCTCCCTTGCACCATTTTTGCATGGGAGGATAAATAAGGTGCTAGGGCCTTAGAGTAATTTTTTGGATGGGAATGCCCACCCTGCATCTCATTGATGCAAAGTGGGTTCACGCATCCCAAAAATGACCTTAACTCCTATATTTAGACGCTAGACAAGTCTAGCATTGAAATATAAATATGGAGTTAAGTTTGCGCTGAACTAGTGTAAAAAATGATGCTAATTGAGCACAAACAGAGTATAAATCTGGGCCTAAATATATACACTAGTTATCAGCAATAGTCATAGAAAGTGATAGAGAACAGTGCAAATGCAATTAGAAAATAGTGACCCTAGGGGGAGCCCAAACCATATACAAAAAAAATAGAATGTGAACACAGGACCCCTACCTAGGTAAGTGGAATGTGTAGAGGGTAGCTGGGGATACTAGTAAACCCCAAAGGTAAGTACCACAGTGCCCCCTAGCGACCAAGAAGAAAGGAGGAAGTTACTGACTTTTTACTGTCATGCGTGAGAAGGCAAGGGCTTACCTCCATCAAAGTTGGACAGCTGGTAGAAAGGACCAAGAGGACTACTCAGGACTACCACCCATGATGCAGGATCCACACAGCACAGGATGAGAGGAGATTCACGCAGTCAGTCGTCTTTGCAGTTGGTGTCTGCGGATGCAGGGGAGTGACTCCTTCATTTCAAGGGAGATTCCTTCTTCCTTCTGCTTTAGACTGAAGACTTGCCACCCTCAGTGAATGCACAGCCAGGGAAATGTTCCAGAAGCTGGAAGGAGCCGTGGAAAACAATGTTGCAAGCAGAGTCTTCGTCATGGATGCAGATTGTCGGTTCCTGGAGGGTCCAGTTGCGGTTCCAGTGGTTAGAAGTCAAAGTAGAGGTTGCAGAGGAGTCCTGCTGGAATCTTGTAAGCCGAATCTGAGGACCCACCCAAGAGAGAGACTTTAAATAGCCTCGAAAGGGGGTTTGGCGCCCCAGCCAGGTGACCACCTATCAGGAGGGGGCTCTGATTTCACCTGCCTGACCTGGCCACTCAGATGCCCCCAAAGGTCCCTGCCAACCTTGGATTCAACATCTCAGAACCTAGGGACCCTCTGGAGGAGCTCTGGGCACCGCCCCTGAGTTGGTGATGGACAGGGGAGTGGTCACTCCCCTTTCCACTGTCCAGTTTTGCGCCATAGCAGGGACTAGAGGTCCCCGGACTGGTGTAGACTGGTTTATGCACAGAGGGCACCAAATGTGCCCTTCAAAGCATACCAGTGGCTTGGGGGGACTACTCTTGCCAATCCATGTAGCGCCTCTTTCCAAAGGGAGAGGGTGTTACCCCCCTCTCCCAAAAGGAAATCTTTTGTTCTGCCTTCAAAATCTTTTTTTCTGCCTCCCGGGGCTTGAGCTGTTCAAGCAGCAGGGGGGCAGAAACCTGTCTGAGGGGTGGCAGCAGCCTGGGCTGCCCGGAAAACCCAAGAAGGCAGGTAGGAGCAATGCTGGGGGTCCTCTAAGGAGCCCCCAGAGTGCATGGAATCATACTTCCAATACTGGCAACAGTTTTGGGGTATGATTCTGACATGTTTGATACCAAACATGCCTAGGTTCAGAGTTACCATTATGTAGCTGGACATAAGTAGTGGCCCATGTCCGGTACACGCATAAAATGGCATACCCGCACTCAAGGAGTCCAAGAAAATGGAACTGGAGTTTGTGGGGGTACCTCTGCTAGTGCAGGGGTGCCCTCACACACAGGAACTTGGACCCTGCCCTCTGGGCTAGGAGAGTCTGTCATAGTGGTGATGTACAATGACCTGGTGCAGTGACCTGTAGCGAAAAAGGTTGCATGCACCCTTTTCACGCAGGCTGCAATGACGGCCCTGCAGAACACTTTGCATGGGCTCCTTATGGGTGGCATAATACATGCTGCAGCCCATGGGGATCCCCTGGTACCCCAGTGCCCCGGGTACCTGGGTAGCATATAGTAGGGACATACAAGTTGGCACCATTATGCCAAATATGGGGTTAAAATGGTACAAGTTACCAAGTTAGAAGGGAGAGAGCATAATCATTTGGGTCCTGGTTAGCAGGATCTCAGTGAACACATTCACACTTACTGACAACAGGCAGGAAAATGGGGGTAACTATGCCAAGAAAGAGGGTGCTTTCCTGCAAGTATTAAACAATTAGTGGAATTTATTTTATATATTGTAATATTTACCATTTACATTAGGTAGTTGGAGTAAGGATCTAGGGCCAGATGTAGGAAAAATCCAATTTGCGAGTTGCAAATTGCAAGTCATTCCGACTCGCAATTTGCAACTCGCAAATTGGTATGCAGAACGGTGTCTCAGACACTGTCTGCAACTCGCTATGGGGTCGCAATGACCCACCTCATTAATATTAATGAGGTGGGTCGCTAATTGCGGCCCCATAGCGAGTCTAGGCACTCGCAAACATGGAGGCCTGCTGTAGTCAGCAGACCTCCATGTTCGTGACTGCTGTCAATAAAGCAGTTTTTTTTTTTTTTAAGTGTAGCCCGTTTTCCTTAAAGGAAAACGAGCTGCACTTAAAAAAAAACCGAAACCTTTAGTTTCGGTTTTTTTTCAGGGCAGGCAGTGGTCCCTTGGACCACTACCTGCCCTGAAAAAAATGTTTTGGGTCCATTCACAAACTGGAAGGGGTCCCGTGGGGCCCCCTTCCAATTTGCGAGTGGGTTACCATCCACTTGAAGTGGATGGTAACTGCGATACCCTTTGCGACCGCATATGCGGTCGCAAATGGTATTGCATTCCACTCCGAATCGCAAATAGGAAGGGAACACCCCTTCCTATTTGCGATTCTGAAATGCATATTGCGAGTCGGTACTGACTCACAATATGCATTTCTGCATAGCAAAGAGGCATTTGCACCTCGCAAACGGCAATTTGCGCCGTTTGCGACGTGCAAATACTTTGCTACATCTGGCCCCTAGTTTCCATACAAAAATCATATTTTGTTTTGCCAATAACTTTGGCACTGTGTCACAAATCTTCACGTAATTTTCAAATTAGTTCACCACTCACTGCAACTGCTGTCTTGAAACTTTCAGGGTGATCAGTCAAACTGGGGCCGAAAAAAAGGGGGAGTCCCAAAACACATTTTCCCCATGCATTTTCCCATGGTGTCTTTAGACATGACTAGAGCCTGAAACGCTGAATGGAATTACACCAAATTTGGCAGGAAGCTAGATCTTGGTGCGCAGATTGTGTGTTTTGTATTTTTTGGAGTAAATCTTTCAGTAGTTTTTAAGATAAAATACCTTATACCAGGTCCAGGTATCCCTATTAGTGTACTGTAGTCAGTGTCTAGAAGCCAGGCTCTCTAGAGGGAGCTGTGGATGAGCAGCCAAGGCTTATTAAGGAGACATGCAAAGCTCATGCAATACCACAGTAGTCACTCAGCACTTACCCACATGAAAGAAAACACTCAGTGTCACAAAAATAAAGGTACTTTATTTTAGTGACCAAATACCAAACAATATTGGAGAGGCAACCTTCCATTTGGAGGTAAGTAACACACTAAGGCCCAGATTTATACTTTTTGACGCAAAACTGCATCAAAAAGTATAGGGCCGGCTTTCACCATTCCAGGATGCCATCCGGGCGCCATATTAATGGAATGGTGCAATCCGGCGCAAAGGGTGGGCTAGCGTGAAAATGACATTAGGTTGGTTAAATCTAACCAGCCCATGGTGAATTCTTAACGCAAAACCATCCATACCACAAGACTCCTGTCTTAGAAAAGACAGGAGTCATGCCCACTACCCCAGTGGCCATCACTGGGGACCAAGGTCCCCTGGGCATGGCCATTGCACCCAGTGCCACGTAGGGGGGCCCATTTCAGGGCCTCCAATGGCACTTTAAAAAATACTTACCTATACTTACCTGGGATGGGGTCCCCCATCCTGTGGTGTCCCTCTGGTGTGGGGGGGAGTGTTCCTGTGGCCTGGGGAGGGCACCTGTGGGCTCTTTCCATGGTGTTTCACCATGGAAATGGGTCAACTGATCCCCCAACGCCTGCCCTGACCCAGGTGTTAAATAATGGCACTAAGCAGGCTTAGTGACAATATTTAGGCCCGCCTCCCTCCCTTGCACCATTTTTGCATGGGAGGATAAATAAGGTGCTAGGGCCTTAGAGTAATTTTTTGGATGGGAATGCCCACCCTGCATCTCATTGATGCAAAGTGGGTTCACGCATCCCAAAAATGACCTTAACTCCTATATTTAGACGCTAGACAAGTCTAGCATTGAAATATAAATATGGAGTTAAGTTTGCGCTGAACTAGTGTAAAAAATGATGCTAATTGAGCACAAACAGAGTATAAATCTGGGCCTAAATATATACACTAGTTATCAGCAATAGTCATAGAAAGTGATAGAGAACAGTGCAAATGCAATTAGAAAATAGTGACCCTAGGGGGAGCCCAAACCATATACAAAAAAAATAGAATGTGAACACAGGACCCCTACCTAGGTAAGTGGAATGTGTAGAGGGTAGCTGGGGATACTAGTAAACCCCAAAGGTAAGTACCACAGTGCCCCCTAGCGACCAAGAAGAAAGGAGGAAGTTACTGACTTTTTACTGTCATGCGTGAGAAGGCAAGGGCTTACCTCCATCAAAGTTGGACAGCTGGTAGAAAGGACCAAGAGGACTACTCAGGACTACCACCCATGATGCAGGATCCACACAGCACAGGATGAGAGGAGATTCACGCAGTCAGTCGTCTTTGCAGTTGGTGTCTGCGGATGCAGGGGAGTGACTCCTTCATTTCAAGGGAGATTTCTTCTTCCTTCTGCTTTAGACTGAAGACTTGCCACCCTCAGTGAATGCACAGCCAGGGAAATGTTCCAGAAGCTGGAAGGAGCCGTGGAAAACAATGTTGCAAGCAGAGTCTTCGTCATGGATGCAGATTGTCGGTTCCTGGAGGGTCCAGTTGCGGTTCCAGTGGTTAGAAGTCAAAGTAGAGGTTGCAGAGGAGTCCTGCTGGAATCTTGTAAGCCGAATCTGAGGACCCACCCAAGAGAGAGACTTTAAATAGCCTCGAAAGGGGGTTTGGCCCCCAGCCAGGTGACCCTGCCCTCTGGGCTAGGAGAGTCTGTCATAGTGGTGATGTACAATGACCTGGTGCAGTGACCTGTAGCGAAAAAGGTTGCATGCACCCTTTTCACGCAGGCTGCAATGACTGCCCTGCAGAACACTTTGCATGGGCTCCTTATGGGTGGCATAATACATGCTGCAGCCCATGGGGATCCCCTGGTACCCCAGTGCCCCGGGTACCTGGGTAGCATATAGTAGGGACATACAAGTTGGCACCATTATGCCAAATATGGGGTTAAAATGGTACAAGTTACCAAGTTAGAAGGGAGAGAGCATAATCATTTGGGTCCTGGTTAGCAGGATCTCAGTGAACACATTCACACTTACTGACAACAGGCAGGAAAATGGGGGTAACTATGCCAAGAAAGAGGGTGCTTTCCTGCAAGTATTAAACAATTAGTGGAATTTATTTTATATATTGTAATATTTACCATTTACATTAGGTAGTTGGAGTAAGGATCTAGGGCCAGATGTAGGAAAAATCCAATTTGCGAGTTGCAAATTGCGAGTCATTCCGACTCACAATTTGCAACTCGCAAATTGGTATGCAGAACGGTGTCTCAGACACTGTCTGCAACTCGCTATGGGGTCGCAATGACCCACCTCATTAATATTAATGAGGTGGGTCGCTAATTGCGGCCCCATAGCGAGTCTAGGCACTCGCAAACATGGAGGCCTGCTGTAGTCAGCAGACCTCCATGTTCGTGACTGCTGTCAATAAAGCAGTTTTTTTTTTTTTTTAAGTGTAGCCCGTTTTCCTTAAAGGAAAACGAGCTGCACTTAAAAAAAAAACGAAATCTTTAGTTTCGTTTTTTTTTCAGGGCAGGCAGTGGTCCCTTGGACCACTACCTGCCCTGAAAAAAATGTTTTGGGTCCATTCACAAACTGGAAGGGGTCCCGTGGGGCCCCCTTCCAATTTGCGAGTGGGTTACCATCCACTTGAAGTGGATGGTAACTGCGATACCCTTTGCGACCGCATATGCGGTCGCAAATGGTATTGCATTCCACTCCGAATCGCAAATAGGAAGGGAACACCCCTTCCTATTTGCGATTCTGAAATGCATATTGCGAGTCGGTACTGACTCACAATATGCATTTCTGCATAGCAAAGAGGCATTTGCACCTCGCAAACGGCAATTTGCGCCGTTTGCGACGTGCAAATACTTTGCTACATCTGGCCCCTAGTTTCCATACAAAAATCATATTTTGTTTTGCCAATAACTTTGGCACTGTGTCACAAATCTTCACGTAATTTTCAAATTAGTTCACCACTCACTGCAACTGCTGTCTTGAAACTTTCAGGGTGATCAGTCAAACTGGGGCCGAAAAAAAGGGGGAGTCCCAAAACACATTTTCCCCATGCATTTTCCCATGGTGTCTTTAGACATGACTAGAGCCTGAAACGCTGAACGGAATTACACCAAATTTGGCAGGAAGCTAGATCTTGGTGCGCAGATTGTGTGTTTTGTATTTTTTGGAGTAAATCTTTCAGTAGTTTTTAAGATAAAATACCTTATACCAGGTCCAGGTATCCCTATTAGTGTACTGTAGTCAGTGTCTAGAAGCCAGGCTCTCTAGAGGGAGCTGTGGATGAGCAGCCAAGGCTTATTAAGGAGACATGCAAAGCTCATGCAATACCACAGTAGTCACTCAGCACTTACCCACATGAAAGAAAACACTCAGTGTCACAAAAATAAAGGTACTTTATTTTAGTGACCAAATACCAAACAATATTGGAGAGGCAACCTTCCATTTGGAGGTAAGTAACACACTAAGGCCCAGATTTATACTTTTTGACGCAAAACTGCATCAAAAAGTATAGGGCCGGCTTTCACCATTCCAGGATGCCATCCGGGCGCCATATTAATGGAATGGTGCAATCCGGCGCAAAGGGTGGGCTAGCGTGAAAATGACATTAGGTTGGTTAAATCTAACCAGCCCAGGGTGAATTCTTAACGCAAAACCATCCATACCACAAGACTCCTGTCTTAGAAAAGACAGGAGTCATGCCCACTACCCCAGTGGCCATCACTGGGGACCAAGGTCCCCTGGGCATGGCCATTGCACCCAGTGCCACGTAGGGGGGCCCATTTCAGGGCCTCCAATGGCACTTTAAAAAATACTTACCTATACTTACCTGGGATGGGGTCCCCCATCCTGTGGTGTCCCTCTGGTGTGGGGGGGAGTGTTCCTGTGGCCTGGGGAGGGCACCTGTGGGCTCTTTCCATGGTGTTTCACCATGGAAATGGGTCAACTGATCCCCCAACGCCTGCCCTGACCCAGGTGTTAAATAATGGCACTAAGCAGGCTTAGTGCCAATATTTAGGCCCGCCTCCCTCCCTTGCACCATTTTTGCATGGGAGGATAAATAAGGTGCTAGGGCCTTAGAGTAATTTTTGGGATGGGAATGCCCACCCTGCATCTCATTGATGCAAAGTGGGTTCACGCATCCCAAAAATGACCTTAACTCCTATATTTAGACGCTAGGCAAGTCTAGCATTGAAATATAAATATGGAGTTAAGTTTGCGCTGAACTAGTGTAAAAAATGATGCTAATTGAGCACAAACAGAGTATAAATCTGGGCCTAAATATATACACTAGTTATCAGCAATAGTCATAGAAAGTGATAGAGAACAGTGCAAATGCAATTAGAAAATAGTGACCCTAGGGGGAGCCCAAACCATATACAAAAAAAATAGAATGTGAACACAGGACCCCTACCTAGGTAAGTGGAATGTGTAGAGGGTAGCTGGGGATACTAGTAAACCCCAAAGGTAAGTACCACAGTGCCCCCTAGCGACCAAGAAGAAAGGAGGAAGTTACTGACTTTTTACTGTCATGCGTGAGAAGGCAAGGGCTTACCTCCATCAAAGTTGGACAGCTGGTAGAAAGGACCAAGAGGACTACTCAGGACTACCACCCATGATGCAGGATCCACACAGCACAGGATGAGAGGAGATTCACGCAGTCAGTCGTCTTTGCAGTTGGTGTCTGCGGATGCAGGGGAGTGACTCCTTCATTTCAAGGGAGATTTCTTCTTCCTTCTGCTTTAGACTGAAGACTTGCCACCCTCAGTGAATGCACAGCCAGGGAAATGCTCCAGAAGCTGGAAGGAGCCGTGGAAAACAATGTTGCAAGCAGAGTCTTCGTCATGGATGCAGATTGTCGGTTCCTGGAGGGTCCAGTTGCGGTTCCAGTGGTTAGAAGTCAAAGTAGAGGTTGCAGAGGAGTCCTGCTGGAATCTTGTAAGCCGAATCTGAGGACCCACCCAAGAGAGAGACTTTAAATAGCCTCGAAAGGGGGTTTGGCCCCCTGCCAGGTGACCCTGCCCTCTGGGCTAGGAGAGTCTGTCATAGTGGTGATGTACAATGACCTGGTGCAGTGACCTGTAGCGAAAAAGGTTGCATGCACCCTTTTCACGCAGGCTGCAATGACGGCCCTGCAGAACACTTTGCATGGGCTCCTTATGGGTGGCATAATACATGCTGCAGCCCATGGGGATCCCCTGGTACCCCAGTGCCCCGGGTACCTGGGTAGCATATAGTAGGGACATACAAGTTGGCACCATTATGCCAAATATGGGGTTAAAATGGTACAAGTTACCAAGTTAGAAGGGAGAGAGCATAATCATTTGGGTCCTGGTTAGCAGGATCTCAGTGAACACATTCACACTTACTGACAACAGGCAGGAAAATGGGGGTAACTATGCCAAGAAAGAGGGTGCTTTCCTGCAAGTATTAAACAATTAGTGGAATTTATTTTATATATTGTAATATTTACCATTTACATTAGGTAGTTGGAGTAAGGATCTAGGGCCAGATGTAGGAAAAATCCAATTTGCGAGTTGCAAATTGCGAGTCATTCCGACTCACAATTTGCAACTCGCAAATTGGTATGCAGAACGGTGTCTCAGACACTGTCTGCAACTCGCTATGGGGTCGCAATGACCCACCTCATTAATATTAATGAGGTGGGTCGCTAATTGCGGCCCCATAGCGAGTCTAGGCACTCGCAAACATGGAGGCCTGCTGTAGTCAGCAGACCTCCATGTTCGTGACTGCTGTCAATAAAGCAGTTTTTTTTTTTTTTAAGTGTAGCCCGTTTTCCTTAAAGGAAAACGAGCTGCACTTAAAAAAAAACGAAATCTTTAGTTTCGGTTTTTTTTCAGGGCAGGCAGTGGTCCCTTGGACCACTACCTGCCCTGAAAAAAATGTTTTGGGTCCATTCACAAACTGGAAGGGGTCCCGTGGGGCCCCCTTCCAATTTGCGAGTGGGTTACCATCCACTTGAAGTGGATGGTAACTGCGATACCCTTTGCGACCGCATATGCGGTCGCAAATGGTATTGCATTCCACTCCGAATCGCAAATAGGAAGGGAACACCCCTTCCTATTTGCGATTCTGAAATGCATATTGCGAGTCGGTACTGACTCACAATATGCATTTCTGCATAGCAAAGAGGCATTTGCACCTCGCAAACGGCAATTTGCGCCGTTTGCGACGTGCAAATACTTTGCTACATCTGGCCCCTAGTTTCCATACAAAAATCATATTTTGTTTTGCCAATAACTTTGGCACTGTGTCACAAATCTTCACGTAATTTTCAAATTAGTTCACCACTCACTGCAACTGCTGTCTTGAAACTTTCAGGGTGATCAGTCAAACTGGGGCCGAAAAAAAGGGGGGGGCATATTTATACTCCGTTTGCGCTGAATTAGCGTCGTTTTTTTCGATGCAAATTCGGCGCAAAACTAACGCCATATTTATACTTTGGCGCTAGACGCGTCTAGCGCCAAAGTATGAGGAAAGAGCGTCATTTTTTAGCGTGAACGCCTTCCTTGAGATGCAAGGTAGGCGTTCCCGTCAAAAAAAATGACTGCGCCGCAAATGCGTCGTATTTATACTCCCGGGCAAAAATCACGCCCGGGAGTTGGCGGGGCAGAAAACCCCGCATTTGCGCCACTTTTTAACGGCTGGGTCAGGGCAGGCGTTAAGGGACCTGTGAGCTCAAAATGAGCCCACAGCTGCCCTCCCATGCCCCCAGGGACCCCCCCTGCCACCCTTGCCCACCCCAGGAGGACACCCAAGGATGGAGGGACCCACCCCAGGGACATTCAGGTAAGTTCAGGTAAGTATCATTTTTATTTTTTTTAATATTTTTTTTTGGCATAGGGGGGCCTGATTTGTGCCCCCCTACATGCCTCAATGCCCAATGACCATGCCCAGGGGACATAAGTCCCCTGGGCATGGCCATTGGGCAAGGGGGCATGACTCCTGTCTTTACTAAGACAGGAGTCATGTAAATGGCGCTAGGGCGTCGTTTAAAATGGCGCAAATTGGGTTTAGACTTTTTTTTGCGTCAACCTGACTTGCGCCATTTTTAAGACGCCCTAACGCCATTTTTCCCTACGCCGGCGCTGCCTGGTGTACGTGGTTTTTTTCCACGCACACCAGGCAGCGCCGGTTTGCTTGCGCCGGCTAACGCCATTCAATAAATACGGCGCCCGCATGGTGCTTCAGAATGGCGTTAGCCGGCGCAAAACTTTTTGACGCTAAACTGAGTTAGCGCAGTTTACCGTCAAAGAGTATAAATACGGGCCGGGGAGTCCCAAAACACATTTTCCCCATGCATTTTCCCATGGTGTCTTTAGACATGTCTAGAGCCTGAAACGCTGAACGGAATTACACCAAATTTGGCAGGAAGCTAGATCTTGGTGCGCAGATTGTGTGTTTTGTATTTTTTGGAGTAAATCTTTCAGTAGTTTTTAAGATAATAAAGGAAAAAGAAATATAGATATCTGGACAGTTGGTGTTCAGGTATGCTGTGATTGGCCAATATAAAGGAGTCTAGTTAATCCTGATTGGTTGGTGATAACCTGAACAATATGTTTTGGCAGCCATTACAAGACTCAGGGACTTACTCCCTGGTTCCAGAAAATGAATCAAAAAATATTAGGTGGGCAGGATGAGCACACCCACGCCACAAAAGGCATATATGAAGTTCCCAAATAAACCTTCCCCTCCACTTTATTGTCTGGCCACAACATGAACAACATGCCGTGGCAGCACTTACAGGACTTTGAGGCATGGACCCTATTGAAATGCTTTGTAGTGAAGGCCAGATTTAGAGGGTCACAAAAAGAAGAACGTATAAAGTGTGATACCAGATTTTAGTTACACTATAAATCATTTGTTGGTGGTATCATATTTTTTTTTTAGGAATTGTGTTGTGGTGTAAGGAGATTTTACGCTTATGAAAAGGCCTTCTGCTGGGATTTCATGAATCATGTTTGAGAGAAAACTGTTTTCTCATGATTTTCTCATAGAGGTTATGGAAGGTGCTCCAGAAGCTAAAACTAGGGCCCGTATTTATACTTTTTGACGCTAAACTGCGCTAACGCAGTTTAGCGTCAAAAAGTTTAGCGCCGGCTAACGCCATTCTGAAGCGCCATGCGGGCGCCGTATTTATTGAATGGTGTTAGCCGGCGCTAGCAGACCGGCGCTGCCTGGTGTGCGTGGAAAAAAACCACGTACACCAGGCAGCGCCGGCGTTGGGGAAAATGGCGTTAGGGCGTCTTAAAATGGTGCAAGTCAGGTTGACGCAAAAAAATCGTCTCCACCCGATTTGCGCCATTTTTAACGACGCCCAGACGCCATTTACATGACTCCTGTCTTAGTAAAGACAGGAGTCATGCCCCCTTGCCCAATGGCCATGCCCAGGGGACTTATGTCCCCTGGGCATGGTCATTGGGCATTGAGGCATGTAGGGGGGCACAAATCAGGCCCCCCTATGCCAAAAATAAATATTAAAAAAATAAGAAATTATACTTACCTGAACTTACCTGAATATCCCTGGGATGGGTCCCTCCATCCTTGGGTGTCCTCCTGGGGTGGGCAAGGGTGGCAGGGGGGGTCCCTGGGGGCATGGGAGGGCAGGTCCCTTAACGCCTGCCCTGACCCAGGCGTTAAAATCCGGCGCAAATGCGGGGTTTTTTGCCCCGCCCACTCCCGGGCGTGATTTTTGCCCGGGAGTATAAATACGACGCATTTGCGTCGCAGTCATTTTTTTAGACGGGAACGCCTACCTTGCATCTCATTAACGCAAGGAAGGCGTTCACGCAAAAAAATGACGCTCTTTCCTCATACTTTGGCGTTAGTTTTGCGCCGAATTTGCGTCGAAAAAAACGACGCAAATTCGGCGCAAACGGAGTATAAATATGCCCCTAGATGTTATTGTATGTACACTCGTACTATCTTTCTCAGCCACAACACATGAGAATGAAGGCTGACATTCTCCGTAAAAAATGTACTTCCAACAGGAGCAGTTTGTCAGTTGATTCTCTTGTGTTCTAATCCAGGCTCCCAGAGTGTTTAAAAAGATAACTAAAGCCTAATGGTCTTATTTATGACAAAAGTGTTGCACATCTGAATCAAATTGGTAAAACTTAAAACATTTAATTTAGAAAGGAATAAAATGTCATAGAAATTATGGTTAGTGCTGTAGAAAGACAAATTAGAACATGTTTTAAGTGAGTTCTCAAATATATTCCTCTACTATTTCATAAACCCCTTCGATTCCAGGCCTTTTCTCCCTCAAGTGCCAGGCCTTTTTTTGGGGCAGTTCGCACTTAGACCATCATAACCTTTTGTCCACATAAGCTACCCATGCCATACTTGCGTCTTTTTTTTTCCAACATCCTAGGGATTTTAGAGGTACCCAGAGTTTGTGGGTTCCCCTGGAGGAGACCAAGAAATTAGCCAAAATACAGCGAACATTTCGTTTTTTTTTTAAGAAATGGGAAAAGGGACTGCAGGAGAAGGCTCGTAGTTTCTTCCCTGAAAATGGCATCAACAAAGGGTTTGCGGTGCTAAAATCACCATCTTCCCAGCTTTCAGGAACAGGCAGATGTGAATCAGAAAACCACATTTTTCAAAACTATTTTGACATTTTACTGGGACATTCCCCATTTTTAATATTGTTTGTGCTTTTAGCCTCCTTCCAGTTAGTGACAGAAATGGGTGCAAAACCAATCCTGGATCCCGGAAAGATAAACATTTCTGAAAGGTAGACAAAATCCTGAATTGAACTAGGGGTCATTTGTGTAGATCCTACAAGGTTTTCCTACAGAAAATAACAGCTAAAATAAAATAAAACTATTGAAATTGAGCTGAAAGAAAACAGCCATTTCTGTCCATGTTTTACTCTGTAACTTTTTCATGCCATGTCAGATTTTCAAAAGCAATATACTGTTACGTCTGCTGCAGTCTTCTGGTTGCGGGAATATATAGGGTTCATCAAGACCCCTAGGTACCCAGAGCCAATAAAAGAGCTGCACCTTGCAATGGGGTTTCATTGTATACCAGGTATATAGAAATTCATTTGGTGAAATAAAAAGAGTGAAAAATAGGTATCAAGGAAGCCTTTGTATTTCCAAAATGGGCACAAGATAATGTGTTGAGAAGCTGTGGTTATTTGCACATCTCTGAATTCCAAGGTACCCATACTAGCATGTGAATTACAAGGCATTTCTCAAATAGACGTCTTTTTTACACACTGTCTTACATTTGTAACGAAAAAATGAAGAGAAAGACTTGTACTTCTGTTCTATGTTCTCCCAAGTCTCCCGATAAAAATGGTACCTCACTTGTGTTGGTAGGCCTAATGCCCGCAACAGGAAACGCAACATGGACACATCACATTTTTACATTGAAATCTGATGTGTTTTTTGGAAAATGCCTAGCTGTGGATTTTGGCCTCTAGCTCAGCTGGCATCTAGGGAAACCTACCAAATCTGTGAATTTTTTTTAAACTACACACCTACGGGAATCCAGGATAGGGGTGAATTGTGGGGCTTTCACCAGGTTCTGTTACCCAGAATCCTCTGCAAACCTCAAAATTTGGCCAAAAAACCCTTTTTTCTCACATTTTGGTGACAGAAAGTTCTGGAATCTGAGAGGAACCATAAATTTCCTTTCACCCAGTGTTCCCCCAAGTCTCCCGATAAAAATGTACCTCACTTGTGTGGGTAGGTCTAGTGTCCGTGAAAGAAAATGTCCCAAACCACTATGTGAACACATCAAAATTATCAAATACTAAACTACCTGTTTATGTGGGGGGCAACAGCGTTTTAGGTCCAGGGCTCAACAGCATATAGGGAAACCTACCAAACCCAAACATTTCTGAAAACGTGACACCTGAGGGAATCCAGGAAGGTGTGATTTGTGTGGATCCCCCAGTGTTTTCTTACCCAGAATCCTCAGCAAACCTCAAATTTAGCTAAAAAATCAAATTTTATCCACATTTCTGTGTGGGATCACTGCACCAGGGCAAATTTCCTCCCACCCAACGTTCCCGGTAACAATGATACCTCACTTGTGTAGGTGGGCCAAGTGCGTGTGACAGGGAGGAGCTAAAACATGTTGAAATTGAGGGGGAAACAAAGCAGGTCCAAAAGGGTAGTTTGAAAAAAAAAATTAGGCTGAAAAGTGGGGCAGAATCTTTATCGGTATAGATGAGACAATGCTGGGTGGTAGGAATTTTGTGGATTCCTGCATATTCCGGAAGGTTCCATCACAAAAATGTGTGATTTCCAGCAAAGTTGGAGGTTTGCAGGGCATTGTGGGTAAGAAAATGGTATGGGGTGCATGTGAAGCACACCACCCTGGACTCACCCAGATGTTTAGGGCCATATCTATACTTTTTGACGCACAATTGCGCCAACACAGTTGTGCGTCAAATATTTGACCTCCGGCTAACACCATTCCAACGCGCCATGCAGGCGCCTTATTTATGGAATGGCGTTAGCCGGCGCTGCGGACTGGTACATGTAAAAAAAAATGACTCACACCAGGCAGCGCCGGCGTATGGGAAAATGGGGTTGTGCATCAAAAAATGGTGCAAGTCAGGTCTGAGGCAACAATCAGGCCTCAAACCGGACTTGCGCCATTTTTTTTTATGCCCAACCCCCATTGACATGACTCCTGTCTTAGAAAAGACAGGAGTCATGCCCCCTTGCCCAATGGCCATGCCCAGGGGACTTGTGTCCCCTGGGCATGGTCATTGGGCATAGTGGCATGTAGGGGGGCCCAAATCAGGCCCCCCTATGCCACTTAAAAAAAACTGAAATAAATACTTACCAGAACTTACCTTTCCCTCCCTGGGATGGGTCCCTCAATCCTTGGATGTCCTCCTGGGGTGGGCAAGGGTGGCAGGGGGTGTCCCTGGGGGCAGGGGCGGGCACATCTGGGCTCCTTCCGAGCCCACAGGTCCCTTAACGCCTGCCCTGACCAAGGCGTGAAAAACGGCGCCCATCAGGCTGTGCGCCGTTTTTTAAGGCCCACCCCCTCCTGTGCGTCAAAATGACACCAGAGTATAAATAAGGCGCACAGGCCTTAAAGTCATTTTTTGGAAGGGAACGCCTACCTTGCATATCATTAACGCAAGGCAGGTTCCCCCGTCCAAAAAACGACGCACATGGTTGGATTTTGACGTCAGCGGGGTCAGGCGTCAAAGTATAAATATGGGGCAAGGTTTGCGCAGAATGTGCGGCAAATTTTTTGAGACGCACATTCGGCGCAAGCAGAGTATAAATATGCCCCTTCGTTTTCAAATGTGCCGAGGTCTTGTGGATTTCTCTACATGGCAGCGTCCAAGTGGGACAATTTTTAGAGTTAGACAAGCTCTCATGGCCCAAATGTAAAACCAAAACACAAAAAAATCAGGGGGCATATTTATACTCCGTTTGCGCCGAATTAGCGTCGTTTTTTTCGACGCAAATTCAGCGCAAAACTAACGCCATATTTATACTTTAGCGTTAGACGCGTCTAGCGCCAAAGTATGGGCAAATAGCGTCATTTTTTTGCGTGAACGCCTTCCTTGCGTTAATGAGATGCAAGGAAGGCGTTCCCGTCTAAAAAAATGACGGCGACGCAAATGCGTCGTATTTATACTCCCGGGCAAAAATCACGCCCGGGAGTGGTCGGGTCAAAAAACCCAGCATTTGCGCCACTTTTTAACGCCTGGGTCAGGGTAGGCGTTAAGTGGCCTGTGGGCTCAAAATGAGCCCACAGGTGCCCTCCCCTGCCCCCAGGGACCCCCCCTGCCACCCTTGCCCACCCCAGGAGGACACCCAAGGATGGAGGGACCCATCCCAGGGACATTCAGGTAAGTTCAGGTAAGTATACATTTTTTTTTTTTTTGGGTGGCATAGGGGGGCCTTATTTGTGCCCCCCTACATGCCACTATGCCCAATGACCATGCCCAGGGGACATAAGTCCCCTGGGCATGGCCATTGGGCAAGGGGGCATGACTTCTGTCTTTACTAAGACAGGAGTCATTTAAATGGCGTCTGGGCGTCGAAAAAAATTGCGCAAATCGGGTTGAGGCGATTTTTTTGCCTCAACCTGACTTGCCCCATTTTAAGACGCCCTAACGCCATTTTCCCCCTACGCCGGCGCTGCCTGGTCTACGTGGTTTTTTTCCACGCACACCAGGCAGCGCCGGTCTGCTAGCGCCGGCTAACGCCATTCCATAAATACGGCGCCCGCATGGCGCTTCAGAATGGCGTTAGACGGCGCTAAATTTTTTGACGCTAAACTGCGTTAGCGCAGTTTAGCGTCAAAAAGTATAAATATGGGCCCAAATGTCCTCTTGCTTGTCATGGGATAAGATGTTTTAGTTTGCGGGGGTGGGAGAGCTGAAAGATTGTTACCCCCTTCAGTCGGGGTGGGGACATAACCATGCCCATACTGGTTGGTAGCCACCACCCCACTCTTTTTTTTCTTTTGATTCAATGGCATCTAGTAGGTTTTCTGCCCCCCCCCCCCCCCCCGGGAGAGAATCGTGTGTAATTGGCACATCTGCCTACCAGTGGGCAGAACAACTTTGTCCCCGTTTACTTGGAATGTAGGTATGGCCGGCCATACCCCACCCTCTTTTTTGAAAAAAAATCTTCCCTGGTCTTTGGTGGGCTTTCCTTCCATAAATAGGCCGCACTGCCCCCAAGGGGGGAAGAAATGGCCTAAAATAAATTTGCTCCCCCCACCCCCAGGGGAGCAACCCTTGCCTAAGAGGTCGATCCCCTTGTGTGAAATTGGCGCAACAAAAAAGAAAGCCCTGGTGCCTAGTTGTTTCTGCCACCCCTGGGTGCAGATTGGCCTAATAAACATAGGCCAATCTGCCCCCAAGGGGACGGAAATGGCCTAATATGAAATTACCCCCCAGTGAGCAACCCCTGCCTAAGGGGTTGCTCCCCATGTCTAAAAAAAATGAATACAAATAAATCCCTGGTGCCTAGTGGTTTCTGCCCACCTTGGGGGCAGATCGGCCTAATTAAAATAGGCCAATCTGCCCCGAGGGGGGCAGAAATGGCCTGAAATAAATTTGCCCCCCAGGGGATCGACCCTTGCCTAAGTGGTCGCTCCCCTTGCGTGAAATTGGCACAAAAAAACATCCCTGGTGGTTTCTGCCTCCCTTGGAAGTAGATTGGCCTAAGAAAAATAAGCCAATCTGCCCCAAGAGGGGGGGGGGGGGGTAGAAATGGTCTAAAATAAAATTGCACCCAAGCTGAGCGACCCTTGCCTAAGGGGTCGCTCTGATCTGTAAAAAATTTAAAACAAATCACTGGTGCCTAGGGGTTTCTTCCCCCCCCCCCCCCTTGGGGGCAGATTGGCCAAAGTAAAATAGGCTGATCTGGCCCCAGGGGGCAGAAATGGCCTAAAATAAATTTGCCCCCCCAAGGGAGCAACCCTTGCTTAAGGAGTCGCTCCCCTCACGCGAAACTGACATAAAAAAATCCCCAATGTCAAGTGGTTTCTGCCCCCCCTTGGGGGCAGATTAGCCTAATAAAAATAGGCCGATCTGCCCCCAAGGGGGGCAGAAATTGCCTTCAAGTAATTTCCTCCCGCCCCCATCATCCCTGGGGAGCAGCCCTTGCCAAAGGGGCCGCTCCCCTTATGAGTAAATGTAAAAAAAAAAAAACTCCCTGGTGTCTGGTGGGCATTTCTGCTGCTTCATCGCATCCCGATTGGGCAGCAGAAATGCTGAGAAAGACTTCAAGACTCTGATCCGTGCTGGAAGTGCGAAGCCTCTGATGATTTCAAGGTGCAATCACGCGCTGACATCATCAGATGCCCTGGGGAGACCGGGGGGGCACAGGGATGGAAGAGGAAGCGATTCCCCTTCCATCCCTGCCCAGGGGAGGAGGGCCCACAGCAGGACGTAACGGTTACGTCCTCGGCACCCGAGCGGTGCAAATGAGGACGTAACCGTTACGTCCTGGGCACCCGTGGGGTTAAAACATTCTGACATGCAGACGTAAACATTCAACACCTGCAGCAGACAACGAGTTAACCCCTTGGTAATCAGCAGCTTTACTACAGTGTTCTAATGAACAACTAGAGTGCTAACATTCTAAATTTATGCCAAAAGTGTGGCACGTCTGAACGCCATCTTGATGGAACTGAAATGGAAAACTGAAAGCATTTTCTACTGAGGATACTGCAGTAAATAAGGAACTTGGAGAGCTTCATAACAAATAAGTCTCCCAAGTTGGCCACTAGAAAAAGAACCCAAATGTAGCACAAATATCACCCAAATGTAGCTCAAGTATAGCCCAGTGACAGAAGTATGCAAACACACATTTCTTTGTTTTTTTGCAATTTTATATAGCGCAGACTTGACCTGTGGAGTTCTTTATATTTACATCAGTTAAAATACATAAGGGCACATTCATTTTGGTTTTAGGCTTCTGGAGATTAAGGGCCTGATATAGTTGGTGAATAGGGTTACTCCGCCACAGCATGACAGATATCTGTCCGCCGTATTATGATTCTGTTAAATCCTATGGATATCGTAATACAAGGGATGCGATATCCGTCACATTTTTGATGGAGTAACCTGTCTGGCAGACTCTAAATCAGGGCCTAAACGATTTGCCCAGAATCACAGGATGTCGAGCTGATGCCAAAACTCAAACCTAGATCCCCAATTGCAAAGGCTGCAGCTCTGGCCATAACGCCACATCCTCTCCCCTAAGAGTACCACATCAAGTGATCAACTAGATAAAAAAAATAAAGATAGCAAATAATTTAAAAGTGCTTTTCAGTATTTGATAACTCAGAATATATATCCTCATTTCAGTTTTTTTGAGCAACAACCATAATTTCTATGGGAATAAAACCCTCTCATTTTTATAATTTGTAAAGAAAATGGTAGGTATTACAGTTTTGAATACATCAATATAATTTCTGCCATGTAACACTTTTGTAATAACTATAAAATGTTAGCAATCTAGTTGTTCATTAGAATACTCCGGGGAGGCAGATGTCAGAGGCACGGGCACGGATAATTGACGGTGGGGGGGAGGGTGCAGATGATACAAGTTGACCACGCTGGGCAGGCGAGAGGGGCAGTGGCAGCTCAACAGACTATGGAGGGTAGGGGGAGGGGAGCAGGAGCAACAAACCAACCATGCAGGACAGGCACGAGAGGCTGTGGAAATACAACACACTATTGAGGGCAGAAGGAAAAGGCAGAGGCAGTACAACCATACATGCCAACAGACGGGATTCAGGGAGGAGACTCCCAATGAGCCCAAAAGGAATTTATTTTATCTGTCTCCTGCATAAAATGTCCTCTTTTTCAATATAGGTCAATGGGGAAAATCAATTTCTCCAGATATTTGTTTCAAAATCTCCCTCTTACTAAGTTGAAAATGTTGGCAAGTTTGGTACTTTGCATCACAGAGGACAGGAGGACTAGGGTAGGGGCATGGACTCGGATAACAGAGGGCAGGAGGAAGATGGTCACGTGCACCAAATTAACCTTACAGGGCAGGCATCAGAGGTTGCAGCAGCACATTACACCATACAGGGCAAGCAGGACAGCAGTGTAGCACAATAGACCATGGAAAGCAATAGGGAGGAAACAGGGCCATGCACATGGACAAAAGAGGGCAGAGGGGAAAGAGGCAAGGGCAGTAAGCTTACCAGTAAGCTGACAGAAAGGACAGTTGCAGCTTAACGGACCATGAAGGGCAGGAGCAGGGGCACGACAACAGAGTAAACAAGGCAGGAGGGGGGAATAGAACATGCACATGGAAATCGGAGGACAGGGGGCAAAAGGGCAGGAACAGCAAGCTGACCATGGAGGGCAGGTGGGATGGGCACTGGAAGCACACCACACCATGGAGGGCAATAGTGAGACTATATTGCCATACATATAGACAACCCTGTTAAACTATATGTTGAATTGTGGGACCTTAGCAGCCTGGCCTTGCTGGACCTCTATGAGGAAATGTTGGAAAGGGCAGTATGCCGCAATCCCTGTGTTAAGGTGTGATTACACTTTTCTATAAGCAGAAGGGAGAGAGGGTCTCAAGACCTGGAAGCCTGTCTTGCTCCTCAATGTGGACCGCAGAATCCTAGCGAAGATTGTGGCCAACCACATGAAGAATCTCATAGCAAAGATAGTCCACCGTGACCAGTCCTTTCTGATACCTGTTCAGCAGGTTGCTGACAGTCTTATCCTGCTTAGGGACACAATCAAATATATCAATAGCCAAAAGGTTCAGGCAGCACTGGTCAGTCTCAACCAGGAGAAGGCATTTGACCACATCTTCCATGGATTCATGGGCTAGACACTGGGACTGGGCAACGTCTTCTGCGATGTGGTGACCACAATGTATAGAGATGTGTTGGACCTTTTTCTTTATGCAGGGTCATCCCAAATCTTTTTGCCTCCTACCTCCTATTTTGTCTGACCTGTTTTTGTTGGCTTTAGAACTCTGAGCACTTTACCGCTGTTAACCAGTGCTAAAGTGCATATGCTTTCTGTGTAAATTGTATGGTTGATTGGTTTATCCATGATTGGCATATTTGATTTACTAATAAGTCCCTAGGAAAGTGCACTAGAGGTACCCAGGGTCTGTAAATCAAATGCTACTAGTGGGCCTGCAGCTCTGGTTGTGCCACCCACATTAGTAGCCCTGTAAACATGGCTCAGACCTGCCACTGCAGTGTCTGTGTGTGCAGTTTTAAACTGCCAATTCCACTTGGTAAGTGTACCCACTTGCCAGGCCTAAACCTTCCCTTTTCTTACATGTAAGACACCCCTAAGGTAGGCCCTAGGTAGCCCCATGGGCAGGGTATGTTTAAGGTAGGACATATAATTATGTGTTTTATATGTCCTGACAGTGAAATACTGCCAAATTCAGTTTTCACTGTTGCAAGGCCTATCTCTCCTGGGTTAACATGGGGGGCTACCTTTAAATATGATTAAAGCGTAAAATCCCTTTGGGAGCAGACGGACGTATAGAGTTTGGGGTCTATGGGCTCACAATTTAAAAATACATCTTTTAGTAAAGTTCGTTTTGAGATTGTCTGTTTGAAAAAGCCATTTTTAGAAAGTGGGCATTTTCTTGCTTAAACCATTCAGTGACTCTGCCTGTTTGTAGATTCCCTGTCTGGGTCAGTTTGACAGTTGGGCAGTTTGCACCTCTCTTTAGACAGTGACACAAAGGGAGCTGGGGTGTAGCCTGCATATCTTGATGAGCCATCTGCGCTAGGAGGGAGGGGAGGAGTGGTCACTTACACCTGAAAGGGCTGTGCCTGCCCTCACACAATGCAGTCTCCAACCCCCGGTAGGTGTCTGGAGCCTGGCCCGGGCAAGGCAGGATTTCACAAACAAGAGAGACTTTCCGAAGTAAGCCTACTTCAAAGGCCAAAATGGGTATAAGAAGAGCACCCAAAACCACAGACTTTAGATCACTTTTGGACATCAAGAGGAACCTCTGCCTGGAGAAGAGCTGAGGAGAAGTGCTGCCCTGCCTGTGACTGTGCTTTGTGGATCTATCCTGCAGTTGCTGCTTCTGCCTGTGCAAGGGGACAAAGACTGGACTTTGTTGTGCATTCCTGCTTGTGAGGAAATCTCCAAGGGCTTGTCCTGAGCTTACCTCCTGTTGTTGAAGTCTCAACGCCATCAAAGACTTCTCCTGCCAGCACCTGGACTCTCTGCTGAGACTCTTGCCCTGCCAAGTTGTGCCCTATCCAGTTCCTGGGGCCTTGGAAGGTGAAGCTGGCAGACCAAGACTGAAAATCCACGCACAGACCGTTGTGCAGGGAAAATTTTGACACACCTTCCGAGACGCGGCTGAGAAACGCTGCGCCGCTGGCTTCGCGGCAGAAATCGCTGCTCTACCTGTATCGCAGCTGGAAGATCGATGCACGCAGCTGGAGAAACGACGCGCAACATCCACTGATGAAGGCTGATGACGTTGCAACCCACATAGCGTGGTTTTGCTGATACCGTGCGTCAGGATTTTCAATGCAAACTTTACTGGGTGCGGAAAAAACGACGCAACGCCTGCCTGGACCCTAGTGCTTGCCAGGATCGACGCATCGCTTTCCTGCGGAGAGGAAAAACGACGCACGCCGACCCAACCGGAGAGGGAGAAACAATGCACGGCCTTGCTTGCGGGTAAGAAATCGACGCATCGCTAACCTTTTTCGACGCACACTCGCCTGTGCATGTTATTTTTACTCTACCCAGGTACTTTTGAACGCTAACAGTGTTTTTACTGTTTTCCCAAGGATGAAAGACTGTGCTTTGTTAATTAATAACTTGACTTGTGTATGTTGGATTTTTGTCGTTTTGGTCTTGTTTTGTTTAGATAAATATTTCCTATTTATCTAAACCTGTGTTGTGTCATTTTGTGGTGTTCTCACTGAGTTACTGTGTGTGTTGGTACAAATACTTTACACCTAGACTCTGAAGTTAAGCCTGCCTGCTCATGCCAAGCTACCAAGTGGTGAGAGGGGGTTAGCTGAGGGTAATTCTCCTTTACCCTGACTAGAGTGAGGGTCCTTGCTTGGACAGGGGGTAACCTGACTGCCAACCAGAGACCCCATTTCTAACAAGATATTTCTAAGACAGCTTTAGTTAACAGATGGAAAACCGATCCCATTCCTTTCCTATCACATGCTAGACAGGGCTCTCCACACTCCCCTTTTCCGTTCATTTGTGTTATAGAGCTCCTTATCCATAGCCCCCAAGATATTTCAACATACATTTGCAAATTTTGCAGCACAAAAATTGAAATTTTGTGGTACAAAAATAAAACAATTGCAGCATTATTGAGGCCCTCTATTTTACTTGGAATCATTCCTTTTCAGTCTTAGATCAATGGAAACTCTTTTAGCAGAGTATTCCACTTTAAAAAGGCATTTTTATTGTCTGAGTGTTTATTTGCTATACACTCCTTTGTGGTAACATTCTAGGCATAGGCTAAGCCGAGCACAATAGCACAGCGTTGATAGTCGGCCTATTTTCTGTGGCATTGTGTTGACTTGCGGCTAGCAATTCCAAGTCCCAGAGCCATCTACTGTAGGACACCATGGCCTCATTTCAAGGCCTTTTCACCATTGTTGCATCAATTTTTATTTTTTGATGCAACGGTGGCGCAACCAGTGTTTTACACTGCTCCATATTTTAGAAACTGCTGCCCAGTGTGCGTCAGTTGTGAAGCTTTTCGTCACATTATACTTGTGCCAGGTATAATGTATGCAAGATAGGCGTTCCCTCGGGAAAAGCCATGCAGAACTGATGCAGTGAAATTTACAACATTTCCCTGCGTCGTTCTGCGACTTCACTGTGTCCGAATTTTAACGTCTTCTCAGAGCAGGGGTTTACCTGATGCAGGAGTCGTAGGGCAGTGCAAAAAATCTGATGCAGCGCCTTGAGACCCTTACGAGTGAGCAGTTGCGCTCTATAAATTATGATTTGATTTGATCTGATTTGACGCATCTGAGCCGATACGTCAGATTCTTGTAAATGAGGCCCCAAATGTCTTGATATTTGCCAATCACAGACCATAAAGCAAAGAAGGCCATAGGAGTAGGAGGGATATGGCGTATGGAGAGGCTGGGAATGATGCCTTGAGCAGTCTGGGTATGTGTATCTGGGTCATATTTCAACTCCTTCTAATGTAAACATCATGAGCTGTGAAGAGCTGCTCTTCATAAGTCAGCGTTTGTTTCCGGGATGGCTGGATCCCCCCACCTTAGTGACTCCCGATATCACATCCTCAGCATTCATCTGCTCATACCTCTCTTCATTTGGTCCCAGGTTCCTGTTAAACTCCTGGTATTTCTCACCTCTCCCATAGACTGAATTACTACTACGGCATTGGTAGGCTGTTTGCATTTGTTGGACTGCTTGGGCAGCACAGACACAAATATCAACTATGGCGGACATTAAAAAGTGACATGTAGTGATTTAAGAATCCCTGCTCCATCAGGTGTAATAACTTACTTTGATAAATGTCAAGAAATGTTTGACATCTGTAATTTTGACTCATTATTTTGAACCAGGTTTGACAAATAATTAAACCTCTGTAATACAACCACAAATTATTAAAATAGTAAAATTGTGTATACAAATGTATATATTAAAGCAGTACAACCTCATCTTGGTGCAGGTCATTTGAAGCAGATGCATTTGACTTACGGGGAACTCAATTAACAAGGGAAACTTGGCATTTGACTTGACAGAGACACCTAATAAGCTAGTGGAACTGTAGCTCCATTGAAGAATTTCAGTACTTTTGCAATTGACTTGTGAGGGACAACTAGCAAAGACTAGTGTAATTGCAGCTTCATGTACAAATTTCATTGTTTTTGCATTTGACTGGAAAGGCGCATCTAGTATCAACTTGTGGACCTTTGGCTTCATTTTTTTTGTAATCATATTCTATTGACATTTTAATAAAACCCAATATAGTGTTAGATTCCTGTTGCAACTGTATGTTTACCTCTCATAAGTGGTGATACATCAAGTGGCAGTAATCCATCAGAATGGAGTAGTAATGCATAAAATGCGTGTAGAGATCATCCTGTCTGTATAGTTGTCGACCTTCTCCTGTGTGCATTTCCACGATTACAAGCTTTTCTTGGTCGAGGTAGCCAACTATGCCAGTAGGGAACCCATTTTGTCTCTTTCTGCATGAGCCCTTATTATGTACTTTTTGTAATCAAAGCATCGGAATCTCAACATGGCTAGCTACTGCCTCTTTGGCCTCTAGCAATGCCGCTTGAAACCCTGGGTGGCCTGGCCTGCGCTTTTCTTCTTCCCTCAGGTGGTGTTCTGATTGTTCATTCTCTTGCATTAAGGTGTGCCTGATGCCTACTGACTCCCCTACGCACTTTCCCCTTATGACTGCTTAAATGCATCCCATTCCACTAACCACGTGGTTGCAGTGCCCTTGTTATCTGTGAAGTGTTCAGTAATGTGTCTTCTGATAACCTCCTGATTGGTCGGGTCTTCAAGTGATTCTGGCTTCAGGCGACACATGAGGATATTAGCCCTGGTACACCCCAAGCGCAAATGGATAAGCACCGGGTTATGATCTGATACTGTGCAGGTCAGATATTCTACTGCATGTACCATACCGTAGGCCTCTGGTGACACACAAGAAAGTGTCTGATTGTCTGTGAAGATCATGTATTATCGAGAAGAAAGAATAGTTGTGTTCTTGTGGATGTATGCTGTGCCATGAGTCTATGACGCCCCACTGTTTCTGCTAATTTACAAGGTGACATCTAGTCCTAGCAGTTGGGGCGTCCCAGAGTGGAGGATGGGCGTGATCCAGGAAAGGTTCTGCTATGCAGTTAAAATCTCCCCCAGTTTCTGATGTGTGGACCAGGTATGGTGCAGAGGTAGCCATGAGGTGTGATAGGAAGGGTCCCTGACCTATATTTGGAGCATATATATTTATGAAAGCTATGTCTCGACACTCTAGGCACCCAGTTACCACTACATAGTGGCCCTCTGGGTCGTTGAGGTTGCTAGTGTTTTGGAATGGTTCCCATGCTCTGATCTAGATCAATGTGCCTCTGGCATAGGCCGAGTAGGTGGTGAAGTAGGCTTGTAGTGCAGCTTCCTCTTTGGCAGTGAGATGTGTTTCTTCTAATAGTGCCACGTGTCCCCCTCCAATTCAGAAAAAATAAAATATTTTGTATTGCTTTGTCATTGTGTGCACCCCCTTTATATTATATTCAATGACAAAATCCTGTAAGGCATAGTAGTATCTGTCATGGTAGCATAAATTTCCCCACCTCTCTTCCCCCATTTCCCTCCCTCACCAACAGGAGGAAAGCAATACGCAGCAGTTGTGTAATTTCAAGTGACCGTTGATCCCTACTCACCCCTTTAAACATCCAACTATGAATAGCCCAACTCCCACTCCCCAGGATAAGCAGGCATACACCCATCCATCTAAACAGTCAAATCAATATACAACACATGCAGGAGAATTTGCTTGTTATATAGAGTGAGGGGTGGCAGTCTCCTCGGTGGTCTCATCTGGCCATCCCCTTCTGGCTATTTCAATAACACGTATGGCTTACGGTGGACCACAATTATTTCAAGACCCACCAGTCAGACACCATGGGGCATATTTATACTCTGTTTGCGCCGGAATTGCGTCGTTTTTTTTACGCAATTCCGACGCAAAACTAACTCCATATTTATACTTTGGCGTTAGACGTGTCTAGCGCCAAAGTCCATGGAGTTAGCTTCATTTTTTAGCATGGACACCTACTTTGCGTTAATTATATGCAAGGTAGGCGTTCCCGTCTAAAAAATCGACTCCGAGGCATGTGCGTCGGATTTATACTCCCGGGCAAAATTCACGCCCGGGAGTGGGCGGGTCAAAAAAAATGACGTACAGCCGCTTTTGCGCCGTTTTTTTGCGCCTGCAAAAGGCAGGCGTTAAGGGACCTGTGGGCTCTGAAGGAGCCCAGAGGTGCCCTCCCATGCCCCCAGGGACACCCCCTGTCACCCTTGCCCACCCCAGGAGGACACCCAAGGCTGGAGGGACCCATCCCAGGGACATTAAGGTAAGTCAGGTAAGTTTTATTTTTTATTTTTTTTGTGGCATGGGGGGCCAGATTTGTGCCCCCCTACATGCCACTATGCCCAATGACCATGCCCAGGGGACAGAAGTCCCCTGGGCATGGCCATTGGGCAAGGGGGCATGACTCCTGTCTTTGCTAAGACAGGAGTCATTTCTATGGGGGTTGGGAGTGAAAATAAATGGCGCAAATCGGGTTGAGGCGAAAAAATTGCCTCAACCTGACTTGCCCCATTTCTTGACGCCCAAGCCCCATATCCCCCTACGCGGGCGCTGCCTGGTGTACGTCGTTTTTTTTAACGCACACCAGACGGCGCCGGCGGCTAACGCCGGCTAACGTCATTCAATAAATATGGCGCTTCAGAATGGCGTTAGCCGGCGCTAATTTTTTTGACGCAAAACTGCGTTAGCACAGTTTTGCGTCAAAAAGTATAAATATGGGCCCATATTTCTAACTTATTCACGGAGCACCTGTCATTTTTAGCAAGGAAGCACTGTCAAATAATGTCATCAGAAGTTCCTGGTGTCACCACTGGCAAAGCATGGCACAAGTCCTCAGAGGAAGTTATGCCAGGATGTTCTGAAGTCATCTTCTGCCAGTAGGGGTGACACACTTCTACTGCTTTCTGACGCTCTTGTTGCACTTCTTCTCTAGACGGGGCAGCTGTGGTGCCCGTCAGACATGTCAATGAGAGCAGGATCTATGCAGCGGGTTCTGCGGGCTCCTCAGTTTGAGTTGGTTGTCTGAACATGGTCTATCCAGGTCCACACCTCGTCTGGGGTTTGAAAGAACTGCTTCCAATCTGTTGTTTCCTCCTTGAGGCAAGCAGGTAAGAGCATCGCATAAGGGGTGTTGAGCTTCCAAAACTTGGATTGGCCTCTAGAAATGAAGAATGTTGTTTCCGGATCTTCCCAGACTGTTCTCTATGACGAGGTCCCCTTTCTGTCTTGCTTGATGCAGGATATGATTGCAGTCTCCGTAGTGAAGTACTCCTGCTACTACAGGTCTCGGCGCAGGCCCCTGGGAGAAGGGGGTCACACTGGCACTCTGTGACCTTTCCACAGCAAAGAAAGGGGAGAGGCCCTCTCCTACCTCCTCCTGTCAGAGCCAGCGCTTCAGATAGCCCACCATGTCTCGTCCTTCATTTTGTTCCATTAGTCCAAGCACCATGATGCTGTTGCGGCGTTACATGTTTTCTGCATCCTCTACTCTTTTCTCTAGGATGTGGATTTTCATTCCCTTAGCTGCTAGTCTATTAGTGACCTCAGTCACTGCTGGAGAGATAGATTTCCGGTCTTTTTTAGTTGTAGTGGCTCATTCAGTTAATCAGCGAAGGTCCTCTCATAGGATTCCCATGTCAGTGGCCGATGAGTCCATTTTGGCCTGCAGTACCTCTTTAGAAGCTTTGATAGCATTTATTATGTCCTGAAGTGAAGTGTTGCCTTCGGTTCCATGACTGTCAGTCTGCCCCCCGGTCTCATGAGATGATGCAGTGGGGTCTTCAGAATGATCACTCCCCAGTCTCAAGTTCTTCTTAGAGGGTTTTCCCATACCTTGTGATGTGGTGGGGGAAAAGGAGTGCCCTCTCCTCTATTCACTGAGCAATGTGTATGTCAGGTCTCAGTTCCCACTGATTGGGCGGGGGGAGTGCTGAGGAGATGCAATAATCAAGTAGCACAAGGGGGTGGCAGGCTAGACCTCCCTGACCACGATCCCACCTCGAGGAAGGGTGGTCAATCATAGTCTGCATGTGGGCCCTCTTGGTTCTTCACCCGCGGAGTGTCTCGCATCAGCCAGATCAAGTAGTTTCAGCAGTAGAGGTACTTCCAATGGCATCTGGAAGTGCTCCCCGCCGGGTATAGAAGTACAGCTCATTGTTCGCCCATGCCCCAATACAAGTTCAGCTGTGGTCTTCCAAGAGTGAAGTATGCTATTTTCTTAGTGCCTCTGTGTGGTTTTGGTCAGTGGGAATCCTAGTTGGGTCAGCCAAGGCCCAATATGTCTCTGCCAGCATGGGGCAGAGTCAATACTAGCCTGTGTGCAGGCCCCTAATTTCAGTTTATATGAGCAGAAACCTCTCTCCTCACATATATGTTTACGGGCATTCTCTAATACGTTACTGGAGATTAAAATGCAGAGTAAAAGTTTACCCCCTATTGGGCCCCACTTAGCTGTGTAGCTGTGTTGTGAACACTGGCTTCTGGCAGGGCACTGGGCCTGGTTCGTATGGGGGCCACCACCGACGCCTAGAGTAGAGAAACTGGGGG
This sequence comes from Pleurodeles waltl, assembly GCF_031143425.1. Classification (NCBI taxonomy): domain Eukaryota; kingdom Metazoa; phylum Chordata; class Amphibia; order Caudata; family Salamandridae; genus Pleurodeles; species Pleurodeles waltl. Next base: position 1,005,364,497 of record NC_090443.1, on the reverse strand, counting down.
AATGCTGCTCAGTGCAGGCGGTCATTCATCTCATGCCACACAGGGCTGATATTAAAGGCCCTCGCCAGGTGGCACCCCACCACCTCACCGTGAGGTCTCAGCGCCCTCCCTTCTTCTGCCACCCACAGCGAGCAGCTCTGACGGTACCGCCACAGTGCCTCCAGTGCTCAGTTCCAGGTCCAGATCTCAGTAGGGTCCTTTTCTATGCAGTAACGCCTGCCTCGAGACTCCGTCATGGCTCAGCGTTGTTTATTTAGTGTGCGGGCTGCCTGCTCCATTTGTTGCACTGTTCACGCGCCCCGTCGACCCACGCCATGCTGCTAGACCTCACCATCCCTCCCAGGGGCGACTTCTCAATCACGACTGGTGCCTCACTGTCTAATTTCACCCCAGGCCTCCGCCGCTGCTGCAGATCAGTAATTCCTGCTTGATGTGGGTGTTAAAGCATCAGACTTTCTGGTCGCAGGAGGCTCCGGTCGCCATCTTGGGGCCGCCTTCTCCTCCCTCGACCCAGATTCTCCACCGTCGTACGGGGCTATGAATGCATTCTTAGTATTTGTGTGCCCTGTGGGGCACTGGGAAGAGGACCCCGACTTTTATAGGGCTCAATTGCCAATTCTTTTGCCAGGATTAGGCTGAATTGAGTGCGCCAGCAGGAGTTCACTTACAGAGCGAACTGCTCCATTGGCAGCTTCATGTAAGCATTTGTATGTGACTCAAGAGAGACACCTAGTCATGACTTGTGGAACTGTACATTTGGGGCTTATTTATGAGAGGTTTGTGTCATGCTTGCACCATGCAACGTGGTACATGCAAAACGTAAACCTCTACCACATACAGATGAAGTCACGCAAAGCCACTTTGCATGGCTCTGAGTGGCTTCATGAATCTTGAGTAAGGCAACACAATGCAAATCGCCGTGAGTAGGCGATTCAGGGGTGCTGCAGTGGGTGTTCCCACAAAAGCCCAATGGATTTTGACGCATTCCCAGATTTACAAGGACTTGAATACCTGGGAATATGCCAAAATCTTATGCCTAAGGCATAACGAGGAGAAATATATGTATTTCTCCTCTTTTTTTCCACTTTCTATGTGTGCTGAATTCTGCATCATACATAGAAAGAGGAAAAAGCCTTGCAGTATTTTGTGTGTGCAGGAAGATGCGTCTTCCTGCACAAAAACAATGTTCCCTACAAAAACAGGCAACCTTGCACAATGGTGCAAGGGTGCCTGCGTTGGCCCTAGGTTGCCAGAACGACACCATCACAAGGGGAAAGAACAGAAATGCATAGTATTGTATAAATATGGCGCATTCGTGCACTTTCCATGTGACACAAGCCAGCGCAGCAAGGTGACTTGCTGCACTGCCCTGCGCCCCTAAACTCATAAATATGCCCCTTAGAGTTTGAACTTCACATAAGATTATTCAAGTTTTCCAGTTTGGCATCAATGCTTATTATGAAAATGGCTAACATTTAACAGGTACACTTGCTGTCTAGTTCCTGAGAGTGAAAATGTAAGGCTTCAATTGTGACTTGAAACATGGGCAACAGAGAAGACCAAGAGTCATTTTTTCGTTCCTATTTAGGATGCAAGCATAATGCAAACCTCACATAAATATGCCAGAGTGATAAGCCTTTTGATGCCTTCATATCTGAGGTTGTTCTGTTTTCATATCACTGTGTTGCGTTTTCATATTACTATGTTGGGTTCATTTGATCTACAGTAATGAGGCATTAAATTTAGGATGAAGGATTTCCTGTGATTCCTGTGATTACATATATGTTTCCCCAACAGTGATAGGAATGAGCCAGAAAGATGCCAGCCCCAGAAAACTCTGTCACACATCAGAGCTCACTACTGCCTGACCCACTAGGACCCAAGTTTGTCATTAAATATTGAGACCAAATGTAAATAAACAAAGCCCAAAATAACTCCTTTGTACAGTTGAGCCGGCCACAACCATTGCTAGCAGTATATCCAACTTGCATCACATCATGAGAGGTGAATGACCATTTGTCCTTTTCCATTTTTTGTATTTTAGACATGCAGATACTAATTCAAGCACTTTGGCCTATTTTTAAGAATAAGTGGTGCACCAGCTATAATGCTCCACTTTCCTTGCATCCCGCGTCGTATTTATAATACGGCGCACCATGGCGGTTGTTAGTGCAAAAGCATCAACATTTTCTGATGCTATTGTGGTGCTTTGCTACACTAAAAAATTGCGCGATGGCAGCAACAAGGTGGCGCTAGGGGCTTTTAAATATGCTTCTTTGAGTTCTACAAATTAGTCTTGGGTAGTAATTAGATTTACGCTCATAATCTTCTATTGTATTTCCTAGTATTCTATATACACATATAAGGAGAATGTGTTATGTTTACTGTTGGTTCTTTCCGTCTATAATGCCCCCTCCCTGTACCATGTATATGGTTTGTTCCATAGAACTCTCTAGGTAGTGCATTTAGGCGCAAATTTATGAAAAGTGGCGCATCATGTAATGATGCGCCACTTTTCTTGCGTCCACCCCCCAACGCCACCATATGTGCGCCGTATTTATGATACCGTGCACCATGGCGCACGTTAGGGAACAAGCATTATACATTTTGATGTTAGTTTGGCGCTTTGCAGGATTAGCACCAAAAATATTGATGCTGATCCTGCAAAGTGACAGGGGTCCCATTGAAAACAATGGAAGCCTCCTTTTAAAGCCTGCTTTAAGCAGGCGTTAAAACTGACACTAGGAATGGTGCACTGGAATCTCATAGATTCTACTGAACCATTTTTTGGGCCTCCGAACGCCAGAATGCCCCCCCTTTGGCGCAGGCATATTGTGGCGCACATGTTTACAAAGTAGCGCAATGAGTGCTTAATGATCAGAATCTATGCCCTATGTGCAGTGTCAGGAGATTCTTAGGGCCATATTTACACTTTTTGTCGCAAAACTGCGCCGACACAGTTTTGCGTCAAAAAGTTTAACGCTGGCTAATGACATTTCATTGCGCCACTCGGGCATCAGATTTATACTTTGACGCACGGCGGCATAAACCATTGGTTAGAGTCATTTTCTTTACTCAAACCAATGCGCCACGTCATAAAGAAAAACAATATTAACGCAGCGAAAATGACTTTAATCCGGTTTATGACATCGCAAACCAGATACGTGCCATTTTTTGACACAGTAGCGTCAAAAAGTAGCGCAAACACAGCAAAATGTGTAAAGGAGATCCAAAATGGATTCCAGAAGATACGAGAGACCCCAGGAAGATGACAACCGACCAGGAACCAGCCAGGAGGACCCACACAAGACCCAGGAGAGGGAGAAGAAGAAAAGGAAGTGTCCGTTCAGTGCAGAGGAGCCTAAAATACTGGTGAAAGAGGTGACGGAACACCAGCACCAACTTTTTGTCACCTCTAAATTGCCAATTGCTAGGAGAGAAGCAATTTGGCAACACATTTTCGATAAGATCAACAGTGTGGCAGAAGTAGGGAGAACAGTCACTGAGTGCAAGAAACGCTGGCATGACTGCAAGCGCGGGACCAGAAGAAGATGGTCAGGAACAGGAAGGTAGCACTGCAGACTGGAGGTGGGAGTACAGCACCGCAGGAGGCCCTGGACCACATTGAGGAGATGGTAGCAGCCAGAGGAGATCGTCACAGGGATTCAAGGACAGGACAGCGCAGACTACCAGGAGACAACACAGATGCAAGGTAAATGGCATGGGGAACTAAAATGCCTAATTGTTAACTGCAAGCGGGGGGCGTAACTACTACACAATGAATGTAAGCCATGATAATGAGGTAGTGGAAAGGGCAAAGGCGCACGGCACGGGGGCATGGGCTGTGGAGGGCAAACCTGGGGCACAGCACAACACTACACCAACAACCTTTGCATGGGGGTACTCAGCCATGCCAAGGATGTTTGAAAAGCAAAGCCAGTCCAGCAGGGTAGGGTACAACGTAAAACTGGCCTGCTGTCACACGACAGCTGGAATTGTCACTACATGAGCTAGGGCTCAATTTCCAGTCTCAGGCCATATCTGCAAGTGGTATTTACCATTGACAACAGTTGCCACTATCACCTCTGCTGTGTGTGGAGGTCAAGCAGCTAATGGCTGTTATGTGCCCATGGATCAAACACACTCAAATTAGAGGATTCAGGATGACAACGCTATCAATCACCTGTAATGAGTATAAACGTGTAAATCCTGTCAAATGCCCATGTCCATAGGCACAACAAACATCAGGTATTGTATGTAACATTATGAGGTACTCAGCACTAATGTCATACCCATGATGCACATGTCAGGGTATACCCTGTGCCTGGGTCACAACATCAGCAATGCCACCATGCAACAACTCAAATGTCATAGTGCTAAGACAACAGCATTGAGGGGGAGGACATATGTTTCCAGCTTGTGAAACACACTCGCACAGTCATAAGAGGAAATGGAACACTGCTAGGACCATCATTGCAATCCAATGTAGCACACATTTCCCAACATCAGCAGTACACACTGCCAATGCTGACACCCGTATCGTGCCATGCCAATGCAATACATAGTATATGCTAGGTCTCAGAAACATATAGGTGGATGTGAAATATCAGAGACTGGGTCAGTTCCAGATTGTTAAGTGTGGTGCAAGTGCCATCAGAACACCCACAGCCAGTGCAAGGCCACACCATGATAATGGAAGTAGACGGAGAGTTGATTAGGGCAATAAGGTGGCAACATACAATTTGGGCAAAACCTACACCTAGAGGATATGACGCAGACATTTCCCCAAACTGCCCACAGTACATGTGACATGCAGGTGGGGCACAGGCCTGGGAGAATGCTAATCTTAGTGACAGGAACAATGAACAGGAACCAAGATCACAATGTGCTAATAATAGGAAGTCAGGCACGTCACATTACAAATGCCACAACACAGACACACTCATTGTACAATATCTCATTGCAGAGGACGATGGCTCTCCTGGGATATGCCTGTCCTGGACTTCCCTGATGACATGGATGACGAGCTGACAAACATCAGCCAGCAGACCCTCCAAGATGTCCTTGGAACCCTCCAGACCCCACCTTCAGTCACAAGGAGGAGCACAGAAGTAGCAGCCATCACAGAGGACCCACCCACCACCCCAATTGTACGACCTGCCAGCTCCAACCCAGCTGAGGACTCTGGCACCAGCTTTGAGAGGACTGTAGTTGGAGTACAGCGGGAGCTGGTCAAGGAGGTGCGGGTGGGGATGCAAAATATGGCAGCCAGCCTAGAGGGGGTGCGTTCGTACATGATGTCATCTGCAGAACAGGTAGCAGCCATGCAAGGGCGAACACCTATCCTGCAAGAACGTCAACAAAGTGTGAAGGAAATCAGCACAGCAGTAAGGGAGTTGCCACAACACCTTGCACACCAAACCTTTCACTGCATGCATGAATGCAATATTGATCCCCTCAGGGCCGACCTGGCTCCCTACAACAGTGATGTAGCTGCTATACTTAAGAACCAGCAGCTCTTCCTTGCTGCAGTACTGCCCTTAATAGCCCCACAGTTGGCAGCTACTGGGAATTCTGACTCCACATCTTCAAACACTAAAGTGTGTGTTGCTCCTTCAAACCCACCACCACCAAGGGCAGAGGAGACGACACACACATCAGAAGAAGAAGACGTGGAACAGATCACCTTCACCCGTAAGAGTACCCGGTAGCAGAAGTCCATGCCAAATGGGTACTTATATCCTAGGTCCTGTGCTTCTCAAAATGCCAGTCTTACAAAAGCTGCTCACATGCACTGTTCTCCAGTCCACTGTTTACCTTGACACTATGCTCTGTGATTGTCTCTCACTACCTCATTGGCAAGTCATGTTCCTTTGCACTGTATGATACTTCACTCCAGCATGTCCAATGACATGTCCCATTGCACCTATATAGTATCACAATAGAAGGCGTCACACTAATAGACTCACAATCCTAGACTATGTAAATATTGCACTACAGCACTTTAAAATAAATAGCACTTACACAACCACTTTGTCTCTGTGTAATAAACTGTGTAGGAGATTAGTGATGTATGTCACGTCAATGGCCATAGAATGGTGTTGGACAGAAAAAGTCCGCTTCAAGGGATGTTTAAGCAGAAAATCAATGTGTTAAAATTTTCCTTCTAGACAATCTTTAGGTATGTGACATCTGACTCTAAACTTTCATCACACACACGCACACCATACAGCAGGAATGGATGTGTACGAGTGTAATGACAAATATGTAACCTGGCAGTACAATGTAAGAAATGATAGGTGTGAGTTTTGTATACTATACTACATAAGATTATACCATCACTCACCTTATCAGGGTTCACATGAACATCAGGCTGCAGGCAGACGTACCACAGTGCCCAAGATTCAAAATCTGCTCTCAAACTATGACAGATTGAAAACACACATCCAAACTTAACAACACATTGGGAACCATAGTAACCTTGAGTGGTGGGTGCAATGGATGGCGGATGCATAGAGAAGGAGCTTTGGTGTAGCTGGCAATGTGACTGCTCAATTGGAAGTGGGAATAACCATGTCAAGAATGGGATTTGGATGCAAGATGGAACACAAGTGCTACTACTAAATTGACACTGTTCACCCATGCCAAGGCCCTGATCCCCAAGCATATGACACATACTGTAAAGGAGTACCTAAATATTTATTTAACAGTACAAAATGGATACTAAAACTAGGGGAAACACCTTAACTAACCTAACCTATCCTAACTACATATTACCCACATCTGGCCGTAACTACACTAATCTAAACTTACTCATCACATTTAACTAAACACTCTAAACATCACCCCCACCCCCCCTTATATGTCAGGACACATGTAGGACAACATATACTAACCTAAACACATACTATCTTATCCAAAACAAATATATATTTATTGGGATTTTTTTTTATATATATATATATATATATATATATATATATATATATATATATATATATATATATTTTTTTATACACAAAAACCTCAACATCATCCCCCACCCACAACTAAAACACATGTAAAAATATAATCCCCTCCACCCCCCAACCCACTTATACTAACTAAACTAAACTAACTGCCTATTCTAACCTAACACTAAGCCCCCTAAACCCACTAAATATAAGAACCAGGAAAGAACCAGGAAAGAGGAGGGAGGGGAGGGAATCATGGCTGAGGGTCCAACATTTACAAGTTTGCCCTCCGCAGGATCTTCTTTATCCCACGCAGTCCCCTGCTATTGCTGGACACCTCCTGCTGCAGCCTGTCCATCCTGCGCAACATACGTTGCATGTCACGTTGCATGTTCATAAATTCCACACTTTCCATGACTTCAGCAGGGGGGGTCTGTGTGCCACTACTGGATGGTTCTGCTGTGCCATGCTTGGAGGGGGAGGTGCAGGAGCTGCTGTTGTGGTCCAGGAGCAGATGATGTTGAGGGACCTGCAACGTTGGCTGTCATCCTTGGTGCAACTTGGGTCGGAGTGGTGGTGCTGGTGGTGGCGGCTGTTTTGGACACGGATGGGCCCCCTTGGGCAAATGCCCTCCAGACCCTTGTGGCTCTCTTATGCCGATAACGCCGTGCCATGTGGCAGAACTCAGACTCCACATCCAGAATGTGGCGGTAACTCATCGCCCTCCTCTGAAATTCTCAGATCTGATTGGCATCCATATTGGCAGCTGTAAAAAAAGAGTAAGCCAAACATTAGTTACATCATTGTGTGATACATCAACTGATGATATTCAAACACTTCCTCACAATTAGCCTAAACAGCCCAAATCACAGTACAGATCATAGATTGTCCCTGAGGAAGTACATGCCAACGCAGACTTCACATCTCCTATCTAATAGCACAGCAATGCTCAAAAAGGGGTGTACCTACTTAAATGATCTATGCATCATTGTTCTGCCATTAGTCACATTACAAATGCTGCAAGTAGTCCATATGTGACAGGCCAACTAATGACTATCTTCTAGATGACAAGCAAGGGCCACAAGATCTGTGATTTGTAAATGGAATTGCCTGCATGGTATGCAGTTGCTAATCATGAGAGGGTATCCTAGGTCGGAACAAATGATTGTTGGAATTACATGCCTGTCTTATAAACTGTTATCCTCACCCCTAGGTACACATATTTTATAAACCTAACACTGTGCCTCAAAGGGTCATGGACATGCAACACATACTTTCAAACATCAAGGACAGCCAGGAAGCTGTGGACAGCTGTTCGTGGGTTTAGTCAGTCCACCACAGGTAAGGAGGGCTGCCAACTAGGATGGACACAGACGTTGGACAATCACATCCACATTTATGTTCCTAAATGCGGACAATTGTCCACATCATTTGCTATCACTAATACCTTTCCAAAAACAAGCACATAGATGCAAGCACCCATCTGGGCTTGAGCTGCCTGCACACCTATGATATTCTACTCAAGTGCCACATAAACGTAGCACAACATGTGGAGCTAGATGCTGCTAGGAAGTCAAACATACATTCCTACATGTCCATTAGTTAACAGGGAGGCTCAAGTCTGTGGGTAATACTTCAGCATCACTGGTCAGTATGAATCAGGGTATGACTTGCTGACTAAATCATGAAAATGGCTACCTCCAAAATTTTAATTGGCATAAATGTAGCAACAAATGTCACCCTGTTCTCCTGCCCATGCCTACAGTGCAGCACTAGATTCCCAAAATATGACTCTACACCACTGATTGTCCAACTCAAATATGGAAAAACAAGGCAAACTCCTGTCAAGACACATATCTGATCATGTGCCAGCACATCATACCTTGCTATGTGTCCGACACACAGGAGTCAATCACACAACAGCTGCAAACACAACACAGAACTAACATATCAACACTTACTGGATATGTCTGGGTCCGCAAATCGAGCCACTTCTCCAATTGTGTAGGGGGCTGGTCCACCTGTAAGACATGGAAGGGTGAAATGTGCTCACTGTACAACGCTTGGAACACAAAATCACTGCGTGTGACATTATATATGATAGACCAGCACCTCAGGCATGTAGACACCCCAACAGACATACCACTGCAAACATGTATTGACCCTGTCACTCCAGTGAGTGATATACACTCATATGCACACATGCAGTGGCCCTAACAATCATGTGGTGACAAACCTGATTACTCAATTGGTTGCAGATTCATTTATAGAGGGTACTCCATTTCTTCATTTGTTGTTATGAGAGACATGCCAAGCCACAATCCTGGTGCACTGCAATACCAGTCACTCAGGTATTGTGGCTTGTGCATCAAGGGACAATCAGTTACTGTGTGATGCTCATGTGGGTTGAGTTTAGCTCATTAATTATTATGCTTTCTATGGTCCATTATATGTCTGCCTGTGTTGTCTGTAGGTTACATATGCCACATTGCCTGTGTACCCAGAGCCGGATATGCCCCCTATGATGGCAGGGATCCAGTGTGTTACTTGACGACAATCTTATGCTAAACATGGATTGGCCATTTATCTAAATCAAAACAACCAAGAAATATATGCTGACACTGTCTATTTTGATTATCCGTGACAGAATGCATGGGCACAGGTGTAGTCATTGCACCTGAAATGTGTTACTCATGGCCCTGTGTACCTATATCGGGTATTGTAAATCACAGTTAGCCACATTCATCATCTTACATTTGCCAAGTTGGGTGATCTGCGGGTATACAACGAACTGACACTGTCCCCTAATTGAAACATGGTTTACCAAATGTCCTACTGTGGCAATCTTGATGAGGTAGGTCTCAATTTCTATGCACCTTGGGAATGGCAGCAGTCACAGGAATGCTGGTCTGCTAATCTTAGCATACACCCATGTCTGTGATAGCCTTCATTCTGGGAAGTTAATTATTGTACATATGCTGCACTAGATCAGCAGGGGTGCACCAAACGGAAACTAACAAACTATTTTGTCACTTAACATGTATGATGGAAGCGATCCGGGGTCCCTTGCCCAACATCATGCAAGTAATATTTTGTGACCATGCATGTGAGAAAGTAGCCTCTTTCTAGCCTTGTTACCCCCACTTTTGGCCTGTTTGTGAGTGTATGTCAGGATGTTTGTCACTGTTTTCACTGTCTCACTGGGGTCCTGATGGCTAGGCCCCAGTGCTCATAGTGAAAACACTATGGCCCTCATTCCGCCGCCCGCCAGGCTTCCCCCCTCCGAAATACCGCTCCGCGGTCGTAAGACCGCGGAGGGTATTCCGAGTTTTCCCCTGGGCTGGCGGGCGGTCTTCACAAGACCGCCCGCCAGCCCAGGGGAAAACTCCCTTCCCACGATGACGCCGGCTCGTAATAGAGCCGGCGGAGTGGGAAGGTGCGACGGGTGCAGTTGCACCCGTCGCGTATTTCAGTGTCTGCTTTGCAGACACTGAAATACTTTTAGGGGCCCTCTTACGGGGGCCCCTGCCGTGCCCATGCCATAGGCCATAGGCCCCGCGACTCCCCCTCCCGCCATCCGGTTCCCGGCGGGAGAACCGCCAGGAACTGGATGGCGGGAGGGGGAGTCGGAATCCCCATGCCGGCTTGGAGGATTCCTTTGGGGCAGCGGGAAACCGGCGGGAGACCGCCGGTTTCCCTTTACTGACCGCAGCTAAGCCGCCGCGGTCAGAATGCCCCGCGGGGCACCGCCGGCCTGTCGGCGGTGCCACCGCGTCCCACGGCCCTGGCGGACTTGTTCCGCCAGGGTCGTAATGACCCCCTATGTTTTCAGTATGTTTGTTATGTGTCACTGGGACCCTGCTAGTCAGGACCCCAGTGCTCATAAGGTTGTGGCCTATATGTATGTGTCACTGGGACCCTGTCACACAGGGCCCCAGTGCTCATAGGTGTGCATGTATGTGTTCCCTGTGTGGTGCCTAACTGTCTCACTGAGGCTCTGCTAACCAGAACCTCAGTGGTTATGCTCTCTCATTACTTTTAAATTGTCACTAACAGGCTAGTGACCAATTTTACCAATTTACATTGGCTTACTGGAACACCCTTATAATTCCCTAGTATATGGTACTAAGGTACCCAGGGTATTGGGGTTCCAGGAGATCCCTATGGGCTGCAGCATTTCTTTTGCCACCCATAGGGAGCTCTGACAATTCTTACACAGGCCTGCCACTGCAGCCTGAGTGAAATAACGTCCACGTTATTTCACAGCCATTTTACACTGCACTTAAGTAACTTATAAGTCACCTATATGTCTAACCTTTACCTGGTAAAGGTTAGGTGCAAAGTTACTTAGTGTGAGGGCACCCTGGCACTAGCCAAGGTGCCCCCACATTGTTCAGAGCCAATTCCCTGAACTTTGTGAGTGCGGGGACACCATTACACGCGTGCACTACATATAGGTCACTACCTATATGTAGCTTCACAATGGTAACTCCGAATATGGCCATGTAACATGTCTATGATCATGGAATTGCCCCCTCTATGCCATCCTGGCATAGTTGGCACAATCCCATGATCCCAGTGGTCTGTAGCACAGACCCTGGTACTGCCAAACTGCCCTTCCTGGGGTTTCACTGCAGCTGCTGCTGCTGCCAACCCCTCAGACAGGCATCTGCCCTCCTGGGGTCCAGCCAGGCCTGGCCCAGGATGGCAGAACAAAGAACTTCCTCTGAGAGAGGGTGTGACACCCTCTCCCTTTGGAAAATGGTGTGAAGGCAGGGGAGGAGTAGCCTCCCCCAGCCTCTGGAAATGCTTTCTTGGGCACAGATGTGCCCAATTCTGCATAAGCCAGTCTACACCGGTTCAGGGACCCCTTAGCCCCTGCTCTGGCGCGAAACTGGACAAAGGAAAGGGGAGTGACCACTCCCCTGACCTGCACCTCCCCTGGGAGGTGTCCAGAGCTCCTCCAGTGTGCTCCAGACCTCTGCCATCTTGGAAACAGAGGTGCTGCTGGCACACTGGACTGCTCTGAGTGGCCAGTGCCACCAGGTGACGTCAGAGACTCCTGCTGATAGGCTCCTTCAGGTGTTAGTAGCATATCCTCTCTCCTAGGTAGCCAAACCCTCTTTTCTGGCTATTTAGGGTCTCTGTCTCTGGGGAAACTTTAGATAACGAATGCATGAGCTCAGCCGAGTTCCTCTGCATCTCTCTCTTCACCTTCTGATAAGGAATCGACCGCTGACCGCGCTGGAAGCCTGCAAACCTGCAACATAGTAGCAAAGACGACTACTGCAACTCTGTAACGCTGATCCTGCCGCCTTCTCGACTGTTTTCCTGCTTGTGCATGCTGTGGGGGTAGCCTGTCTCCTCTCTGCACCAGAAGCTCCGAAGAAATCTCCCGTGGGTCGACGGAATCTTCCCCCTGCAACCGCAGGCACCAAAAAGCTGCATCACCGGTCCCTTGGGTCTCCTCTCAGCACGACGAGCGAGGTCCCTCGAATCCAGCAACGCTGTCCAAGTGACCCCCACAGTCCAGTGACTCTTCAGCCCAAGTTTAGTGGAGGTAAGTCCTTGCCTCACCTCGCTGGGCTGCATTGCTGGGAACCGCGACTTTGCAGCTACTCCGGCCCCTGTGCACTTCCGGCGGAAATCCTTCGTGCACAGCCAAGCCTGGGTCCACGGCACTCTAACCTGCATTGCACGACTTTCTAAGTTGGTCTCCGGCGACGTGGGACTCCTTTGTGCAACTGCGGCAAGCACCGTTTCACGCATCCTTGTAGTGCCTGTTTCTGGCACTTCTCCGGGTGCTACCTGCTTCAGTGAGGGCTCTTTGTCTTGCTCGACGTTCCCTCTCTCTTCAGGTCCAATTTGCGACCTCCTGGTCCCTCCTGGGCCCCAGCAGCGTCCAAAAACCCCAAACGCACGATTTGCGCCTAGCAAGGCTTGTTGGCGTCCTTCCGGCGGGAAAACACTTCTGCACGACTCTCCAAGGCGAGAGGGATCCGTCCTCCAAAGAAGAAGTCTCTAGCCCTTTTCGTTCCTGCAGAAACCTCAGCTTCTTCTGTCCAGTCGAAGCTTCTTTGCACCCGCAGCTGGCATTTCCTGGGCATCTGCCCATCTCCGACTTGCTTGTGACTTTTGGACTTGGTCCCCTTGTTCCACAGGTACCCTAGATTGGAAATCCACAGTTGTTGCATTGCTGGTTTGTGTCTTTCCTGCATTATTCCTCTAACACGACTATTTTGTCCTTAGGGGAACTTTAGTGCACTTTGCACTCACTTTTCAGGGTCTTGGGGAGGGTTATTTTTCTAACTCTCACTATTTTCTAATAGTCCCAGTGACCCTCTACAAGGTCACGTAGGTTTGGGGTCCATTCGTGGTTCGCATTCCACTTTTGGAGTATATGGTTTGTGTTGCCCCTATCCCTATGTTTCCCCATTGCATCCTATTGTAACTATACATTGTTTGCACTGTTTTCTAAGACTATACTGCATATTTTTGCTATTGTGTATATATATCTTGTGTATATTTCCTATCCTCTCACTGAGGGTACACTCTAAGATACTTTGGCATATTGTCATAAAAATAAAGTACCTTTATTTTTAGTATAACTGTGTATTGTGTTTTCTTATGATATTGTGCATATGACACTAAGTGGTACTGTAGTAGCTTCACACGTCTCCTAGTTCAGCCTAAGCTGCTCTGCTAAGCTACCATTATCTATCAGCCTAAGCTGCTAGACGCCCTATACACTAATAAGGGATAACTGGGCCTGGTGCAAGGTGCAAGTACCCCTTGGTACTCACTACAAGCCAGTCCAGCCTCCTACATTGGTTGTGCAGTGGTGGGATAAGTGCTTGAGACTACTTACCACTCTTGTCATTGTACTTTTCATAAGAGAAAAATATACAAAACAAGGTCAGTGTATATACACATAGCCAAAAAGTTTTGCATTTCCTCTTTTCATTCTTTTCTAAGTGCTGAAAAGTACTCCTAAACTTTCAAAAAGTTCTTAAAAGTTTAAAAGGTTTTTTTCTGTCTTTCCAAAAAGTTCTGAAAACTTTTTTCTCTCTTTCTATCACTTTAACTCTCTCAAAAAAAATGTCTGGCACAGGCCAAAGTGTTGATCTGTCCAAACTTGCATATGACAACCTTAGCTGGAAAAGAGCAAGGAGTCTCTGTATAGAGAGAGGTTTGAGTGTAGGGAAGAATCCTGCCTTGGAACTGTTACTTAACATGCTTAGAGAACAGGATAAGGCCATAGGTGCCCCATCTGTTGAAAAAGTACCTAATAGTTCCCAATCTGATTCAGGGACTCCCCCAGGAAAAGATTCAGGAAAGAAACTTCCTAGCCTGCCCATTACTAGACAATCTAGCATAGATGGTAATGATGATGAGCCACACCAAATAAATAGTGTTGTCTCACATCATAGCAAAAGCATTTATTCTCACCATACTGGTAGTAATGTTTCTGTAAACCAAGCTGTTAAGTTGGCTTCTGTAAGGGACAGGTCTCCTTCTGTTCATTCCCATCATAGCTCTGTTTCTAGAAATGTCCCTCCCACCAACCCTGATGACAGAATGTTAGAGAGGGAACTCAATAAGTTGAGGGTGGAACAAACCAGACTGAAGCTTAAAAAGCAACAGCTGGATTTGGATAGACAGTCTTTTGAATTAGAGAAGGAAAGACAGAAGTTGGGTTTAGATACCCATGGTGGCAGCAGCAGTATTCCCCATAGTCATCCTGCAAAAGAGCATGATTCCAGGAATCTGCACAAGATAGTTCCCCCTTATAAGGAGGGGGATGACATTAACAAGTGGTTTGCTGCACTTGAGAGGGCCTGTGTTGTACAGGATGTCCCTCAAAGGCAGTGGGCTGCTATCCTATGGCTATCATTTAGTGGAAAGGGTAGGGATAGACTCCTTACTGTGAAAGAAAGTGATGCCAATAATTTTACAGTTCTTAAGAATGCACTCCTGGATGGTTATGGCTTAACCACTGAACAATACAGGATAAAGTTCAGAGAGACCAAAAAGGAGTCTTCACAAGACTGGGTGGATTTCATTGACCATTCAGTGAAGGCTTGGAGGGGTGGTTACATGGCAGTAAAGTTACTGATTATGAAAGCCTGTATAACACAATCCTGAGAGAGCATATACTTAATAATTGTGTGTCTGATTTGTTGCACCAGTACCTGGTAGACTCTGATCTGACCTCTCCCCAAGAATTGGGAAAGAAGGCAGACAAATGGGTCAGAACAAGGGTGAACAGAAAAGTTCATACAGGGGGTGACAAAGATGGCAATAAGAAGAAAGATGGTGAAAAATCTCAAGATAAGCATGGGGATAAGGGTAAAACCAAAGATCCCACTTCAAATCTTAAACACTCTTCAGAGGGTGGGGATAAAACAAATTCTTCCTCTTCTTCCCAACCTGCACACATTAAAAAGCCTTGGTGCTTTGTGTGTAAAAACAGAGGCCATAGGCCAGGGGATAAGTCCTGTCCAGGTAAACCCCCTGAGCCTACCACCACTAATACATCAAGCTCTAGTGCCCCTAGCAGTAGTGGTACTAGTGGTGGGACTGCTGGCAACAGTCAAGCAAAGGGTGTAGTTGGGTTCACTTATGGGTCCATAGTGGAAACTGATGTCATCAGTCCCAAGACAGTTTCTGTCACACTTAGTGGCACTGGCCTTGCCACACTGGCTGCTTGTCCCCTTACAATGGATAAGTACAGGCAGACAGTTACAATAAATGGTGTTGAGGCCTTGGCCTACAGGGACACAGGTGCCAGTTTCACTTTGGTGACTGAAAACCTAGTGCACCCTGATCAACACATCATTGGACAACAGTATAAGATTATTGATGTCCATAACTCCACTAAGTTTCTTCCCTTAGCTATAATTCAGTTTAGTTGGGGTGGAGTTACTGGCCCTAAGCAGGTGGTGGTATCACCTAGCTTGCCTGTAGACTGTCTCTTAGGTAATGACCTAGAGGCCTCAGGTTGGGCTGATGTAGAGTTTTATGCCCATGCAGCCATGCTGGGCATCCCTGAGGAATTGTTCCCTCTCATTTCTACTGAAATGAAAAAGCAAAGGAGAGAAGGCCTGAAAACTCAGGATCCCTCTCCATCAACAGGTAAAAAGGGTATCACAGTATCCCCTAACCACCCTACCATTCAGGATACCATTCCTGTGGTGGGAGAAACCTCTCCTGGGGTGGCACCTGTTCCAAGGGAATCATCAGCTGGCAAAGCTGGACTCCCTGAGGTAGAAGTACCTCTCTGTGGGATAACTAACATTGGTGACAAAAAGAGCACCATTTTAGTTAACATGGAGCATCCCTCCAACCCTCCCAGAGAAACTTTAGTGCAGAAACCCTGCACTGCCTCACAACACTTAGGACAGCATCCCTGCCCTAGTGTGGAGCTCATAGGACAGCATCCCTGCCCTGCTCCAACTCAAGAGAAACAGCATCCCTGTTCTCTCTTCCAGCCAAATGGACAAAGTTTTTGCCCAGCTATGGCTTTATTGAGACAGCATCCCTGTCTGGCATTTCCATCACTACAAATAGGTTCAGTGGACAATTCCCACTGCTCTAAACTAAAACTTACTGATAGAAACTCTGAAAATACATCTTCACATTGTTGCTTAGCTAAAAAACTTCAAACAGGGTGGTTTACATCCCCACAGGGAAGTAACCATATAGTGGATGATAAAGGGAGTAACCAGTCTATTGCAGAGCTACTCTCTACTTATCACCACTTAGACAATAAAGTCTCAACTGGCCAAGGTTAGCCTTATTGTCCTTCGTTTGGGGGGGGGTTGTGTGAGAAAGTAGCCTCTTTCTAGCCTTGTTACCCCCACTTTTGGCCTGTTTGTGAGTGTATGTCAGGATGTTTGTCACTGTTTTCACTGTCTCACTGGGGTCCTGATGGCTAGGCCCCAGTGCTCATAGTGAAAACACTATGGGCCTCATTATGACCCTGGCGGGCGGCGGAGGCCGCCCGCCCGGATCCCGCCCTCCAAATTACCGCGCCGCGGTCAAAAGACCGCGGCGGGTATTACGAGTTTTCCCCTGGGCTGGCGGGCGGTTCCAGTTAAACCGCCCGCCAGCCCAGGGGAAAACGACCTTCCCACGAGGATGCCGGCTCGTAATCGAGCCGGCGGAGTGGGAAGGTGCGACGGGTGCTACTGCACCCGTCGCGTATTTCACTGTCTGCAAGGCAGACAGTGAAATACATTTTGGGGCCCTCTTACGGGGGCCCCTGCCGTGCCCATGCCATTGGCATGGGCACGGCAGGGGCCCCCAGGGGCCCCGCGACCCCCCCTACCGCCATCCTGTTCATGGCGGCTTTCCCGCCATGAACTGGATGGCGGTAGGGGGGGTCAGAATCCTCATGGCTGCGGAGCGCGCTCCGCAGCCATGGAGGATTCCAATGAGCAGCGGAAAGTCAGCGGGAGACCGCTGACTTTCCGCTTCTGACCGCGGCTGAACCGCCGCGGTCAGAATGCTCATTGGAGCACCGCCAGCCTGTCGGCGGTGCTCCCGTGGTCGGTGGCCCTGGCGGCCACCGGCCGCCAGGGTCAGAATGACCCTCTATGTTTTCAGTATGTTTGTTATGTGTCACTGGGACCCTGCTAGTCAGGACCCCAGTGCTCATAAGGTTGTGGCCTATATGTATGTATCACTGGGACCCTGTCACACAGGGCCCCAGTGCTCATAGGTGTGCATGTATGTGTTCCCTGTGTGGTGCCTAACTGTCTCACTGAGGCTCTGCTAACCAGAACCTCAGTGGTTATGCTCTCTCATTACTTTTAAATTGTCACTAACAGGCTAGTGACCAATTTTACCAATTTACATTGGCTTACTGGAACACCCTTATAATTCCCTAGTATATGGTACTAAGGTACCCAGGGTATTGGGGTTCCAGGAGATCCCTATGGGCTGCAGCATTTCTTTTGCCACCCATAGGGAGCTCTGACAATTCTTACACAGGCCTGCCACTGCAGCCTGAGTGAAATAACGTCCACGTTATTTCACAGCCATTTTACACTGCACTTAAGTAACTTATAAGTCACCTATATGTCTAACCTTTACCTGGTAAAGGTTAGGTGCAAAGTTACTTAGTGTGAGGGCACCCTGGCACTAGCCAAGGTGCCCCCACATTGTTCAGAGCCAATTCCCTGAACTTTGTGAGTGCGGGGACACCATTACACGCGTGCACTACATATAGGTCACTACCTATATGTAGCTTCACAATGGTAACTCCGAATATGGCCATGTAACATGTCTATGATCATGGAATTGCCCCCTCTATGCCATCCTGGCATAGTTGGCACAATCCCATGATCCCAGTGGTCTGTAGCACAGACCCTGGTACTGCCAAACTGCCCTTCCTGGGGTTTCACTGCAGCTGCTGCTGCTGCCAACCCCTCAGACAGGCATCTGCCCTCCTGGGGTCCAGCCAGGCCTGGCCCAGGATGGCAGAACAAAGAACTTCCTCTGAGAGAGGGTGTGACACCCTCTCCCTTTGGAAAATGGTGTGAAGGCAGGGGAGGAGTAGCCTCCCCCAGCCTCTGGAAATGCTTTCTTGGGCACAGATGTGCCCAATTCTGCATAAGCCAGTCTACACCGGTTCAGGGACCCCTTAGCCCCTGCTCTGGCGCGAAACTGGACAAAGGAAAGGGGAGTGACCACTCCCCTGACCTGCACCTCCCCTGGGAGGTGTCCAGAGCTCCTCCAGTGTGCTCCAGACCTCTGCCATCTTGGAAACAGAGGTGCTGCTGGCACACTGGACTGCTCTGAGTGGCCAGTGCCACCAGGTGACGTCAGAGACTCCTGCTGATAGGCTCCTTCAGGTGTTAGTAGCATATCCTCTCTCCTAGGTAGCCAAACCCTCTTTTCTGGCTATTTAGGGTCTCTGTCTCTGGGGAAACTTTAGATAACGAATGCATGAGCTCAGCCGAGTTCCTCTGCATCTCTCTCTTCACCTTCTGATAAGGAATCGACCGCTGACCGCGCTGGAAGCCTGCAAACCTGCAACATAGTAGCAAAGACGACTACTGCAACTCTGTAACGCTGATCCTGCCGCCTTCTCGACTGTTTTCCTGCTTGTGCATGCTGTGGGGGTAGCCTGTCTCCTCTCTGCACCAGAAGCTCCGAAGAAATCTCCCGTGGGTCGACGGAATCTTCCCCCTGCAACCGCAGGCACCAAAAAGCTGCATCACCGGTCCCTTGGGTCTCCTCTCAGCACGACGAGCGAGGTCCCTCGAATCCAGCGACGCTGTCCAAGTGACCCCCACAGTCCAGTGACTCTTCAGCCCAAGTTTGGTGGAGGTAAGTCCTTGCCTCACCTCGCTGGGCTGCATTGCTGGGAACCGCGACTTTGCAGCTACTCCGGCCCCTGTGCACTTCCGGCGGAAATTCTTCATGCACAGCCAAGCCTGGGTCCACGGCACTCTAACCTGCATTGCACGACTTTCTAAGTTGGTCTCCGGCGACGTGGGACTCCTTTGTGCAACTGCGGCGAGCACCATTTCACGCATCCTCGTAGTGCCTGTTTCTGGCACTTCTCCGGGTGCTACCTGCTTCAGTGAGGGCTCTTTGTCTTGCTCGACGTCCCCTCTCTCTTCAGGTCCAATTTGCGACCTCCTGGTCCCTCCTGGGCCCCAGCAGCGTCCAAAAACGCCAAACGCACGATTTGCACCTAGCAAGGCTTGTTGGCGTCCTTCTGGCGGGAAAACACTTCTGCACGACTCTCCAAGGCGAGAAGGATCCGTCCACCAAAGGGGAAGTCTCTAGCCCTTTTCGTTCCTGCAGAAACCTCAGCTTCTTCTGTCCAGTCGAAGCTTCTTTGCACCTGCAGCTGGCATTTCCTGGGCATCTGCCCATCTCCGACTTGCTTGTGACTTTTGGACTTGGTCCCCTTGTTCCACAGGTACCCTAGATTGGAAATCCACAGTTGTTGCATTGCTGGTTTGTGTCTTTCCTGCATTATTCCTCTAACACGACTATTTTGTCCTTAGGGGAACTTTAGTGCACTTTGCACTCACTTTTCAGGGTCTTGGGGAGGGTTATTTTTCTAACTCTCACTATTTTCTAATAGTCCCAGCGACCCTCTACAAGGTCACATAGATTTGGGGTCCATTCGTGGTTCGCATTCCACTTTTGGAGTATATGGTTTGTGTTGCCCCTATCCCTATGTTTCCCCATTGCATCCTATTGTAACTATACATTGTTTGCACTGTTTTCTAAGACTATACTGCATAGTTTTGCTATTGTGTATATATATCTTGTGTATATTTCCTATCCTCTCACTGAGGGTACACTCTAAGATACTTTGGCATATTGTCATAAAAATAAAGTACCTTTATTTTTAGTATAACTGTGTATTGTGTTTTCTTATGATATTGTGCATATGACACTAAGTGGTACTGTAGTAGCTTCACACGTCTCCTAGTTCAGCCTAAGCTGCTCTGCTAAGCTACCATTATCTATCAGCCTAAGCTGCTAGACACCCTATACACTAATAAGGGATAACTGGGCCTGGTGCAAGGTGCAAGTACCCCTTGGTACTCACTACAAGCCAGTCCAGCCTCCTACAATGCATTCACCAAGTTCAGGTATCCCATGATGACCCATTAACTTATGAGAATTGCATGGCTATAAAGTGACACAGATGGCAAATACATCAGCTCTGTTCGAGCAATTGTGCCCAAAGCAAATTAAAACACACAGGAACAATGAACGAGAGACACATATTTTACTTTTCTTCAATGTTTAGCATTTGCTTCATGTTTTACGCTACAGCTATGGAAAGTAGCACCAAACATTTAGATATTATCCCGTGTGTATTACTTTGGCATCCATTTCTAATTTAAATGCTGCACAAACCAATTCAAAGTATCAGCCTAAGATATTGCCAGAGGTTAGGAAGAACTTTGTACGTATGGCCATGAATACAGTTCAGACATGTATTCCAAATAATTCGGGACTACATTCATTCCTTGTGTCAGGAATAAGGCCATGCGCGGTCCAGGTCTCACCCGAAACTCCGCTGCGCAGCTCTGCGGCACTTTCTGCGCACCACTTGTCATCCCCACTTGCTCTAAAGGTGGCCATCAGCGTCGTCTGCCCTGTGGCAAAGCTCATAGAGTTGCAGGTTCAGGACATTGGTGGACAAGATACACTTATCAGTGCTATTCCATGAAGGGACTACAATTCCCATGTTTTTAGAGGCAGCAGCCATCTTGGGGTGTGGCAGGCCTATAAAGCCCAGCCACACCCAAGCACTTTGCTCACTATTTTGAAGACTTCGATGAAGTCAGACCTCGTGGGGGTTTCTCTGAAGAAGAGCAGAGTTCCTGAATGGCAGAGTGGCATCCAACCGAAGTATCCTTGTTTCCATGGTGCTTTTAAAAACGAGTATGTCGTACTCGTAGCGGTAAGGCCTTGATGAATCAGATTTTGGAGGAAGTCGTTATTTCCAAAGGTAAAGCGCCCCTTAGCGCAACGAGCAAAGCGTTTTCAGTTTTCAGAGTACAGCGGCCTTGGCGCAACGATCAAAGGCGTTTCAGCAATTCAAGTGTTTTCGTTCACAGATGTAAAGCGCTCTAGGCATGGCAATTCAAGCGCTTCAGTTCATACATGTAAAGCGTTCTTGGCACGGCAATTCAAGCACTTCAGTTCACAGAGGCAAAGTGCTCTTGGCACGGCAATTCAAGCGCTTCAGTTCACAAATGCAAAGCTCTCTTAGCACGGCAATTCAAGCGCTTCAGTTCACAGAGGTAAAGCGCTCTTGGCCCGACAATTCCAGCACTTCAGTTCACAGATGTAAAGCACTCTTGGCACGGCAATTCAAGCGCTTCAGTCCTCAGGTTTAAAGCGCTCTTGGCACGACAATCAAATCGCTTCAATTCACAGGAGTGAAAGGTTCTTGGCACAACAATCAAAGTGATTTAGGCCACTTGAGTAAAAGCGCCCCCTTAGCATAATGAGCGTAGCGCTTTAAGGCAAGACACGTAAAAGCACTTCCTGGTATTATTAAGTAAAGCACTTCAAGTTCAATGAGTAAAAACCTTTTGGCCTTTATTGTTGTGAATGTGAAAGTATTTCTGGAGATAAGAAAATCATAGTTTTCAATGTTCTTTGAAAAGCTTAAGATGTGAAAACCATATTTAATTCTTTGAGATTTTCTAAATCATGATCAAAGGTTTATGTTGTGAATGCATAGATTTTACAGGATTGATATTCTGAGTATAATCATAGTCCAAAGCTGTTGCCATCTCTTGATTCTGAGGTTGTAGTTTTCTCTTGTTCCATGTTTCAAAGAAGGGGGTTTTCCCTCATTTCAAAAGGGGTCTCCATCTGATACGCATTTAGTCAAGAGTCTATTGATAAGTTACATTTCTATGAATGAGTAAATGCATATTTGTTCTGACCTTTACTTTTCAGATCTCTCTCCCTGCTGTTCCCTACCCTAATTCCCTTTCTCACGACTGGTTTCATCATACCTCTGTGCTATAATAGCTTTCTGAGTTGGTGACGCCGGAAGGTGGGCCTTTTGTTCAGCGACGTGCAGATCCCGAGGAAAGGACACTGTGACACCTTGCATTTGCATGTGAAATACATCTCATTCCTGGTACACTCACAGACCATGAATAAAACATAAGTTTGATCGACATTACCATCATCTATTGATGTCAAAGCAGCACTAATTGACAAGATCAAGTTGTGTTTTGTAAGTTTGTGCAACTTTTGCGTCAACAAATGATGGTAATGTGTAACAAATATTGTATAAATAGGGCCACTGTATATTTAACTTGCATTCCACATGTCCCCAAACATTGCATGCAGCATGTCAACAAATCTGCTACTGTCACTACAGAGCATTTAAATGTGCACATTAGTCTGAATTGTACTCACCAACAGGGCCACCAATCACCACACCCTGGTGGTCCAACAGGTCCCGCTCTCTGGCAACAAGGTCAGCCTAGCGATGCTTGAGTTGCTGGTCATTGCGCGATGTGTTGAATATTCTCTTCAGTTGGTACAGCACCTTGGACCACCTGAGCCTCCTCGCCTCCGTGTGATACCCCTGTATCACCCTGCCACCAGCCTCTAACATCAGGGGTAGGAAGTGGCACACCAGCCAAATGAAAGCACCGAGCTCCTCCTCACCCATTCTCCCCAGACATGGCCTTCCCAACATGACAAAAGGTTATAGGGATAGGAAAGGGAAAATAGGAAAATACAGGGAAAGAAGCTAGGAAAATGAAATAAAAAGAACCCACAAACAGCCCAACAATACCCCAACTAACAATACCCAGTACACACTCCCAACAGTACAAAGACAAAATCAGACTAAAAAAATGACAAAAACACACTTACACTTATTTACTGAGACAAATACAACAGATGACAAATGGAATGGCACACAAGATACAAAAGCACAATTTGGACAGACAAAACTCTCAGCACAGCCACACAGTCTAAAAGATTCACAGACTGCAAAGTGAAAGTGAAAGTACACCCACAGGATATCCTATTACATCACTTCCTGTCTCAAATGTGGTGCGTTTTTATTATGATGCATGAAATTTTTATGCCGCTTACGCGCTTTGCGTCAAAAGAAATTCACGCAAATGCTTACAAATTCCCCTGCATTGAAAGATCAATATATTTTTCATGGATAACCAATTTCATGGGGCCCAGTGTTTAAATTACCGCTAGGGACCAATGGATGTGTAATGGCTGTGAGCGTCATTTTTCAACGCATATGCGGCAAAACATGTCTTTAACTGTGTTTGTGTCATTTTTCTCATTTTTAACGTACATGAAAGCTGTAACTATACAGAGATATGCTGTTTGGGCCTCCTGTGTGTGTTCCAGTGTTTGGGCACATGTGGCAGACCACACTACTGCGGACCATAATACTAATGTTGTTGTGCCCGATAAGCACTGTTGACTGACCCAACAGCAACCCAAACATTTGGAATAAAAATTGGTATTCCCTAGTTTGAGGAGGTGGTGCGTCAATAGAGGATAGCAAGGCTACGCAACTTGATAGATCACTCATGGCCTGTGTGTAAATGTCTGTGAATTGGCTAGTTCAATTGTTATTGTGACTCGGTGTGAACGTCACAAGATGTGTTTTGCATAATGTGCCTGTATGCATGTGTTGTAGATGTGGATAACCATCAGATGCCATTCATTGTGGTACATCATTCAGGATATGTGTTTGTCATACCCGTAGCGTCTAATGCTGTGTGAACTTCCCTGACTTGGGGGACAAAACATCTCCCATGACAAACTATGCACAGGATAGATAGAGGACGGTTGATAAAGGCTATGTTGCAAGGGTAAGCCATCACATGTACTGGAATGTTGGATACCACTTGCTGGTCACTTGTTTGTATACTACCCATGAGTCAGGCATTTGAACATGCTAGGTGGGTACAGTGTTTGTGACACAGAGTCCCAAAACCAATCCAAAAAAGTTATGCTACACCACATTTTGAGTCATAAAAATGACTTATGTTTCTCCTGTGGCAGTGGAGGACCAACAGACCATGCTGCATGTGTTCACATATTTCCAGTGGTTCATTGCACAAAGGTGTCCAGTTCAATTGTGTTGCCATGTGTAACCAGTGTCAGTATTGGCCTCCATGTTGTCACAGTTACATGCAGGTCTAGTCATGAGTCTATGGAGCCATTCCTTGCATTAGCAGAGTATACTTAAAAGCAGAATTGACATGAAGGCAAAGATAAATTGACGACACACGTGGGGATAGTCCAGCTATGGCACTGCAGAACTTTTATACAGCTGACAACAGGGCAACTTTGGTGTGCTTAAAAACTTTATGGATCAGTAATAGGAAACAGGCAGGTTTCTTCAAAACATGTGTACACAGGGTGGCCTCTAAATTTCCCACTGCAACAGGGAACATCAGTGCCTCTGTGCTGATTAATCTCACATATAGTCACCACGCAAGTACCATCAATAGTTTGTGGCCAATGTGAATCAGTGTGTGGACCGTCAGGGCACAAACATGTTTTGTCCTTTCATACACATTAGCTAAAGTTGTTTTTTGTGCTGGAGGCACCATACCAAATCCATGCATGCAGCCATAGTACACTGTCACTGTTTGTCGCTCATGAATACATGAAACCCAGACAAGGGATGGGGGCTGGATTTGGCTAATTGAATACATGTCCCAGACCATAATACGATAAGTAAACTGATTAAACTATACTATACATTTGAGGATTCATCGTAGACCTACCAGACACAATACCCCTGGAGGTAAGAGACGGCATGGAAAGCAACTATGTGACAAATGTAGCCACAGGGAACTTGTGCTGTGGGCTGCAACGTTAGAAAATACCCAAAGGCCTGTGTTACACAAGTGATTTATACGACAATGCACAAAAAGGATATTCAGAAAATATCAGCTTCTAAGCAGTTCCAGGCAGCAGCAAGGGCACGGCAGAGGCAAATGGCTGGTCTGCATGGAAGTGCTCACAGGCATGTGCAGCTTCAGTCTCTCACAAGTCCTGTCGTTGAGAATCAAGTTCAAATGGCCAACAGTACCTTTCACATGTGAAGCAATGGACAGCTGATTACAGGTCCTACCGACTACCAGGCAGTGCGTTATCGGACCTGAAGCCCATGCAGACAGATCAACTATGACTGTGGCATGCCATACTAAAGAGGGAAGCACACAGGAGTCAGAATGGGAGTCTGGGTGTGTGCAGATGATGATTATCAGGGTACAAATAGTCCATTTACAGGGCCCCCTAGAGAAGGGTGGGGAGAGACTGAAAACATGGCACTGGCAGGACTGATTACCTGGGATGGACTGCGCAGGGCATGTCTTGTGAGCAATGCTTGTCATACCTGCGGCACTCGTGCTGTCCATTTTAAGCTTAGATGGACTTCTTGCCACACATGCTCCTTGCAAAGATAGCTGATGTCACACTTACTGCTATCAAGAGTGTGGTCATACATTCCTGTTACCAATACAATAGCACATCCACTGCCTCATGTATGAAACACTATTTAACCTTATGATTGATGGGGTCTTAGTTGTGTGTCATGTGCTGCAATGACCAATGTTGGCAACATGGATGTGTCTCAGAGATGTAGTCCTCTGATTTTCCCCTTCACATGTGAAATAGACAGGACATATGTCATTTCTACTGTGTGTGATGTTGGGTGTTCATTCATACCCATCAAATGTGATGTGGCTTTTTCAGTATTCTAATCTGTATTTCTGCAATGCTCCATGAGGCTAAACTCTGATTATGATTCCTAGGGATCATGTGATGCATAAATAATTACACAGACCATGATTGAGTGATGAAGTGAGGTGTTTAATAACATATGGTACGAAAGTGGTGATGGTGACTATAGTTAAAAGAAGTTTTGTACAATGTGTTGTCTCCGACACAATCCTGCTGCAGTGTTTGGATGGTCCCCAACCAGCATCCTCCTCATCCTCCTCTTCAGGCATTTGTGGGTCTGGTTCATAGAGGGGAATGTTCCTCCTTACACAAATGTTGTGCAGGATGGCACAGGTCAAAATGATCTTGCACACCATTTCAGCGGAGTATGGGAGGCTGCCTCCGGTGATGTCCAGGCACCTGAATCTTGACTTCAGGATGCCAAAAGTCCTCTCTACTATGGTGCGTGTCCTCCGATGTGCCTCATTATAGGCACGCTCTACTGCAGTGCTTGGGTTTGCAAATGGGGTTAGGATCCATGGCTGGATCCCATACGCCTGATCAGCTGAAAGAGAAAATGAGTGTAAATATTTGGATTTTGCATGCACCTTGATTATAACGTTGCATGGCAGTTGTTATCTTGTGTCGTCTGTGACTCATCTGTGTTTGTGTTATTGTGTGGGATCCTAGGCTTCTAGGATGTTCTATCAGCATTGGGTTGTTTCTTTATCTAAACTGGTGTTTGGCTGATTGACCGGAAATCAGCGGTATATTTGTAAACTTACAGTACATTGTGTATCTCCCATGCATTATGTCATGTGAAAGAAGTGTCCATGTGTCTTCACTGGAGGTGACATGATACTTCCACACAAAGAATCGATTCCACTGTGGTGGTAACACGGTTCACTATGTGGCCTGAACATCCCATCCAATCCAACATATGTAATAGCATGTGAAAAACAACAGTGAGGCCCTTTGATTTGGCTAGGTGACAATGCACAACACATCTCCATAAGTTTGCAGCACTGACATGTTGACAATTGACAATGCACAAATACCCCATGTGTGACAAGTTCTATGCAAACCTATTTTTGTTCCATCATCGAGTTGGCTCATGTGCAAAAGGGGTACCTACACTACTCAACCTGGTACAGGTAAGCTGGCTAACTTTGTTGTGGAGGTGAAGGTTTAATTGTCAGAAGGTCCATATGCCTGTATATCTTTTGTGTATATGTGTACTTGTCTCAATCTGTATGTGTAGCAATGTGCACTTTGCAATAATGTCACATCAATATGTGTTCTTAGCACAGTCCACTTCCTTATTGCTAGCGGGAAATGTCACCCCAGGAGAGATGTGAGATGTCGGTACTGCCTCAATGATTCCATGTCACCTTCATTTGAGTCATCATCATCATCATGCTATGTGTCTCATGGTGTTTGACCTGCGACGAACCACATTACACACCCCTTACACAGTACGTATTGTTTGGAAGGGTGTGTGATTGAGTGTTATTGATGTGATATTGTAAGATTCATCTTCCAAGTTGTTCTGCCAGTTAAGGCCATGTCATTGTCACTGTGTGGTTTTAAATTGGTCCCTTGTGGCTCTGGAGTGGCATCTGTTGTTATTTGCATCTGTCATTTGTCCATAGGTTTGTATCCCATTGGGTCAGGATATCAAACATGACTAGCAGTGTTGCATCCTCAGTGTCTTCCTGGCCACATGTCAATGTAGTGGTGTATGTGTTGTGTGTCCTACAGGGTTTCTGTGCAGTGTGTATAGAAATCGGTTTCTGTACTTACCAACAAATAGGCCATTTCCATATCGTCCATCCTGGAAGTGTTGATTGATGGTGCAGTGGAGGAAGATGAATGAATCATGTACTCTCCCACGATACTTTGCCATGATGTTGGTGATCAATCTTGGGTGATCCACAATGGCCTGCACATTGATGGAGTGTGTGTGCTTCCTGTTGCAGTATAGATGCTCGGTTGCAGCAGGTGGCACAATCCGTACATGTGTGCAGTCAATGGCACCAAGGACGTGTGGGAAGCCATTGATTTGGTAGAAGCCCTGTTTGGTCTCCTGCTGCTTCTGCTGTGTGTTGGGGAAGCTGATGT
Source organism: Pleurodeles waltl (assembly GCF_031143425.1). Lineage (NCBI taxonomy): Eukaryota > Metazoa > Chordata > Amphibia > Caudata > Salamandridae > Pleurodeles > Pleurodeles waltl. Next base: position 1,005,336,199 of record NC_090443.1, on the reverse strand, counting down.
GGAGGGGTGTGAGGGAGATGATGGCGTCCAGTACCTTGGGTAGGAAGGTAGAGAATGAGGACTATGAGATCCCGGCAACCAGGGCACCAGTGGTTTGAAAAGAGCCACTTGCCAACATGTGAAGGACAGCTAGCAGCTTGGTCTCTGGTGGAATGATGTGGGGTGTCTGCAAGCTGGGTGCCAACTGTGGCTCAATGTGGCGCAGAAGCTGCTGTATGGCTTGCCAGTTTAATCTGTACCTCTGGATGATGTGATGTTCCCGGAGGTCCTGAAGGGTTGTCCTGGTCTGGAATATCCGCTCTTGCCTTTGCTGTTGCCTTTGGGGTCCCTGCTGGTGTGGTGGAAGCTGCTGCTGTTGGTCCTGTGCTCTGCGTCTTCATGTATTCTGGATGAATAGCACCTCCATGTCTTCCTTTTGGAGCTCTGATGTTGCTTCTGTGGGTTTTCCTTAAATACTGGTGTGTTTGCCTCATTTTAACGCCTGCCCTGACCCAGGCATTAATTTTTTACGCAAATCGGGCTGTGCGTCATTTTTGGACTCCACCTCTTAGCCATGCAGGATTTTTGCACAGTTGGATAAATATGGCACACAGGTGTTTAAGTAATTTTTTGGACGGGAAGGCCTACCTTGCATGTCATTAACGGACGGCGGTTTCACGCATCCAGAAAATGACAGACACTGCTAAATTTGGATGTTTGCGGGGTCGGGCGTCAAAGTATAAATATGGTGTTAGGTTTGCGCCGAATTTACGTTAAAAAAATGACGCAAATCTGGCGCAAGTAGAGTATAAATATGACCCTTAGTGCTGAGACCTGCAGGGGACGGTGTGCTTCTGCTGCATAGCAACAGAGCCTACCAATTTAAAACAGTGATGAAAACGGCACTGACGAGGCGTGGCTTGAGCTTCAAGATGGTGGTCGCACCTTAATGGTGCTCCGGATCCCTCCGTCATCCGCTCAAGATACGCGCATCGACGGCCCTCCCCAGAGGAGAAGGGAGATTGCGGAAGGCTGTAGGCAGCTCCTGGGACGTTTGATCCGCGTCCCGGAGCTCACAGCCCCAAAAGGAGCGGAAAACGGACGGAGCATCTCGCGTCCAAAATGGTGGGTGCTCCGAATGCATAGGAGGCGGCCGGCGGACTGGCGGTAAACAGAGGCTGCAGGCGACCCTGAGACAGCGCGTGGGACCGGAGACGCCTGGTCCGCGCTGCAAACCCGGCGAAAATTAAGGAGGGGGAAAGAGGAGATTTTCCACACGGGCGTCCCGCGCACAAAATGGCGGGCGCTCCAACGGCAAGACGCTGCAGACCCTAGCAGCCGTGGTCGAGTGAAGCTCCTGCGGACTGGAGGGAGGAGAGGGTGATACCGGTCCGGAGGGGGGCACGGGCGGAGCCGGGGCTGAGGCGGGTCCGGCGGCCTGACGGGCTCCAGGTATCGCCCCAGAGGGCGAAAACAGGTCGAGGTGACCTCCCCGCTTCCCCCCCCAGGTCCGGGGGGCACTGGTGAGTGACTGCTGCCCCCGGCCCCATCGGTCTGGAGTGCGCCCCCGGGGCCCCCTGGAAGACATAACGGAGACGAAGTCGGGGCCCTGAGAAATGGTTGGAGCGACTTTCCCCCCCCCCCACCCCCTGTGACTCATAGCTTCCGGACGCCGTGTGGTGGACGAGGGGTGGAGCAGGCCAAACTGGGGATTCTGGCGTGAGAAGAGACGGGGGTCCCGGTGGTCAGAGGTGAGGGGCGACCCCCCCCCGCCGGGCATCATTGGAGCCGAGGCTGGTAATCTGAGCTGCGGGAGGAGAGGTGGAGGAGCTGCAGTCAAGGGCACACCGGCGGAAGTGGGGGGCCCTCCCCCTCTCCCTCCTCGGATAATAGCGGACCCAAAAGTTGACGAGAAGCGTTGCAGGGGGGTAACTTACAAGCAGGCTCCAGAAGGCAGTTGTGATGGGCAAAGATAGACAAACCCGCCCTGCCGCGGCACAGACGCGCATCAACCAATTTGCCACAGGCCCCGGTGGAGCACCAAAAGATGACCGAAAGGCGGAGGGTGGCGAAGGGAAACAAGCCGTGACCAGTGATTGGATGAGGAGTACGTTGATAGCCTGAGGGAGTCGTTACGCAAATACTTTAATATTAATGGGGGCTCGGTGAGGTCACCCGGGACACTATGGGCGGCAAGCAAGGTGGTGCTGAGAGGGACAGCTAGGGGCCTAATCCGTGCACGGGAACGCGCCCGGGACTCCCGAGTTGCCCAACTGGAGGCCCGTGCCATTCTTCTCGAGACAGAGCAGGAAACACACTCGAACGAACGGATAACCAGACAACTCCTGCTGATTCAGGAGGAAATTCATAGTCTATCCCTAGAGGCGGCCAAACACATGTGGCGCGCCTCCACGGCTCGAGTATACTGTTGGGGCAATAAGACAGGGAAATTACTATATTGGTTGATTTCCCAACAACAGGCTCCCCGAATCGTCCCTGAGATATGTAATGAGCAAGGGGAACGGTTGGTTGAACTCCAAGGGGTGGCCGAAACGTTCGCTGAATTCTATAAGGTCTTATACCGAGTGACAAATCCGGAGAAGGCGGGCTCCCCAGACCGGTTCCTGGCAGACTCTTCACTCCCAAAACTGCCCACGGGGATGTCTGGGCATTGGAGGAACCGTTCACAGAGACTGAAATCGGTGAGGCCATAGCGGCGATGGGAGTGGGGAAAACTCCCGGGCCTGATGGGTTTCCTCCAGAATACCACAAGAGATTTAGAGACGACCTGGTCCCGCATCTAATGAATCTCTATGCAGAGGTAGACCAGAAGGGCTTCTTTCCGGATGGGCTAGATGTTGCCACCATTGTCGTACTGCCTCAGACCCAGCCCTTTCTTGCGCAGATTACAGACCCATATCTCTGATTAACAATGAAGTAAAGATTTACGCTGGGATACTGGCCTCCCGCCTCAAGAGGGTGATGCCCCTACTAGTCCACCGGGATCAATGTGGATTCATGACCGGACGTAGCACGCATCACTGTATACGAAGGCTCCAGGTGGCCCTCGCAAGGCGACATCGACTGCCCCAACACTTAGCCCTCCTATTCATCGACTTCGAGAAGGCGTTTGACTCAGTTAACTGGGAGTTCCTTCTTGCGGTACTCCGACGCGCCGGTTTCGGGCCAAGGTTCCGCAGACTGGTCCAGGCCCTGTATACCAAGCCCACGGCCCGGGTGCAGGTCAATGGAGTTCTGTCCTCGGCCTTTCCGATTCATCGGGGAACCCGACAGGGTTGCCCCCTCTCTCCTCTCGTCTTTGCCTTGGCCATTGAGCCCTTGGCGGGAATGATAAGAGATGACCCGATTTACCAGGGATGGAAGTGGGGCCTCACATGCGAAGACCGAGTGGTCCTGTATGCGGACGATGTCCTGTTATACATGGCAAACCCGGAAGTGACCGGACCCCGAAGTTTCCATCTACTGCGGCATTTCGAGGAGGCCTCAGGGCTCAAACTGAACCCGACCACGTCGGTACTGGTCCCTCTGACGCGGTCACGAGACTGCTTTGACTGGCAGAAGGTGGTCCCTCTGCGCCGGTTAAGTTTTAAATACCTAGGGATATGGGTGGCGCTGCTCCCTGAACTATCCTGGTCCCTGAACCTAGCTCCACTGGCATCTCGCATACGGGAAGATCTTAAGCGGTGGCACTCATTGCCACTGAATATATTGGCCCGTGTAGCCTTGTACAAGATGATGGTCCTACCGCGTCTCCTGTATGTTGTTCAGAACTTGCCATTCACGATCCCTCGCTCATGGTTTAGAAAACTGGATGGGATTACCACCTCCTTTATGTGGGGAGGAGCAAGACACAGAGTAGCGTCCCGGAGCTGCCGTAGAGAGGTATACGGTGGGGGACTGGGCATGGCGGATCCGTACCTGTATTACCTGGCAACACAACTCCTGGTGGTTCATGACTGGTTCAACGGGGGTTGGTCAGACCCAGCATATCAGGTAGAATTAGACGCTTTGGGGTATTCCCATATCCTGGGTGTGCTATATGGTGCATCGATGCCCAGGGAATTGGAGCCTATCACCAAGGCGGTCTTCTTAGCATGGAGTGCGGCTCTAAGACATACTGGCTGGAACAAAGTGGTTACCCCGCAAACCCCACTGTGGCACGGTAGCTGGCTGAGAGAGACAGCCAAACTGGAGGGATTCGGGAAGTGGGACACACTGGGCATATCCTTGGTGGGAGATGTGTGGAAAGGAAGTATGATGAAGTCATTTCAAGAAATGCAGCAAGAGTTCCAACTATCCCCGAAACAATTCTTTAGGTACCTCCAGCTCCGGCATGCCCTTGTTATGCACCTGAAAGAATCGTCCCTTGTACCGGAATTCAATCCAGTCGAGGCCAAAACACTCATGGGAAGCCTGGGGAAGAAAGGTGTCTCCCAGATCTACAAAATGCTGGTCACCAATGCACCCGGGGACCTAGGCCACCTTAGGAAGGGATGGGAGAAGTGGGTGGGACCACTTGAGGAGGCAGATTGGACGGAGGCACTGATGGCTCCCCGGACGCTGGTGGTGTCGACAAGGCTGAGGGCGACACAATTCTATTTTCTACATAAAGCATATCTGTCTCCAGATAGACTGTACAAGATGGGTGACCGCTGCTCGTCCCAATGCCCACGATGCAGGGAGGACCAGGCCGACTTCTTCCATATGATATGGTCCTGCCCTGTGATTCAAACGTTCTGGGAGGGAGTAAATCATGAGCTGAACTGTGCCTTGGGATCAGCACGGGTATTGACCCCCAAAATGGTACTACTGGGAGTGGTGAATGACATGGAGGGATCAAGAGCGGACTAGACGTTGGTCGGAACAGCGACGATGGTGGCCAAGAGAGACATTGCGGCCGCTTGGAAAACGGCCAGGGGCCCCTCCCTTCAGAAATGGAGACTGGTGTGCAGCCCAAGAAAAAGTGGTGTATGATTCAAGGGGATGTCCCCATAAATATGAGAAAATATGGGGGAAATGGACGGGACTGTTAGGCTGAAGGGGCTCAGAAGAATGTGTGCACATGCTCCTTTTTCCCTTTCCCTGTACTATCAAATTATGATACTTTGGAACCTCCTGTGTACTCTGAGTGCAGAAATGTTAGACTAGATCTAGTTGTCCAGTCGGTGGCGAACAGACCAGGGCTTGTATGTTACTTGTATACTTTACCAGTTCCTTCTTTAAAAGCAATAAAATGTGTTTATAAAAAAATAATAAATAAATAATAAAAAAACAAAAACGCCACTGACCAAAGCAGGGTTAGCAGCAGACCTCTTTGGCAGACACTCATTCCGCATAAGGGCGGCAACCTCACGGCCCATTGCGGCTTGCCAGCTGCAGGCATCAAGAAAATAGGAAAATGGCGCTCGAATGCATATAGTAGCCACATCAGGGAGCAGCACCCTAGGCAGAAATAAGAGCAGCTGGAGGCCCTTCCCTCACAACAACACACACACACACACACTCTTAGAGAACCAACAGAGAACCCCCTTCCCTCTACAATAGGGAGCAATGAATGGGAAATAGTGAAAGTTGAGAGCCTGCAAATTTGTGCTTACATCGCAAGCAGGTTCTGAATGCAAGACATCGTGGGTGGTCGGCCACTCGTTTGAACAGAGATCCCATGCCTGGTGGAAATACAATAGGCCCAGGAGGGATCTATTCCCACAGCAGACTGACATCGAATGGTTCAGGCTACCAGTGATGACATGGCAGCATCTTAGGCCTACACTCGAAGAGCTGCAGGCGACTGGGTCACAAAAGCCGAACATTTCAATCATACACCTGTGGGGTAATGACCTGACGTAGCTGGGTAGGAGGGAGCTCCTAGCACGCGCTAGGTTGAATTTAAATGAGGCAGGAAGACTCTTCAATAACACAATGTTGATCTGGTCAGAGATCATTCAAAGGCAGGCATGGAGGGGATCCAAATAGGTGGGAGCACTGTATAGTCAAAAAAGAAGTTTAATGGGCAGTAAAAACGTTTTGTACTGCTAAAGCCTGGGAAAGCATCAGGCACGGCCTCATCAACAGGCAGAGGCCGTAATACTTCCACGATGATGGGGTGCACCTGTCCAAGGAAGGGACAGAGGTTTCCTGGGCCAACATCTGAGCGGCCATGAAGCTAGCAGGCGGCGAATAAAGGAACCAAAACTTGGGGGGAGCTGCCATTGGGTGGTGACCCAAAGGTGGCGTGCCATTAAGGAGCGTAAGGTCGATGGGGATGCCAAACCCAACACGGCTGGGTGGCAGGACTACTTACTGTAGGAAAGTCCTCCTTTTTGCCCTGGTCACCCCCAAACGTTTTGGACAGATACTGGTGGTTACTGACTCTTGGCTGTGCCCTGGTTACTGCTTACCAGTCCCAGGGCCAGTGCTCTGTGTAAAGTGGATATGCAAATTAGGCTAATTATAATTGGCAATATTAACCTACCTATAAGTCCCTAGTATATGGTAGGACATGTAGGTTTAGGGACCCCAGCATAGGTGATGCACTGCTGAGGTGCCCAGTGTAATTTTAAAGCTAAAACTATTTTCTATTTTTACAAATTGGTTTTGGATTTTTAAACTGTTTCCTGTGTTTCATTTAATTACTGTTTGTGATATTTGAATGCTTTACGCTTTGTCTCCTAAGTTAAGCCTTGTCACTCATTGCGAAGCTACCAAGGGTTGAGGTAATGTTTAATTTACTGAGACCTAACTGGACCTAAGTGGAGGTTAGTGGCTTATTGCTAAGTGTAGGCACTTAGCTGCCCTTAGCAATAACCCATTTTTCAACACTTACCTTGGGATGCCTTATGGCAGGGTGTAAGATAGTCAGTGGAGGGGGTACACGAAACACGGCGCTCCCAACCGATGTCCGCCTGAGGGCAGGACGCAACAAACGACCAATGGTATTGAGTTAAGCCTAAAAAGGTTAAAATGAGTACCCCTCACAGCAAAGGACAAACGCTAGCACCAAGCCTAAATGTACTCAAAAACAAACAGATTGATTGATCAATGGCTAGGTGATTTATGGTCATGCTACATATAAATGTCAGAATGATTTACGTTAGGCCTGTCAACAAGTGAGGTATAGCCCCATAGGGCTCATAAATGTCAAAGTGATTTATGACAGGCTCAAATGATTTATGACCCTAATAAAGATTAACAAGAGGTGACCCTCTTGCTATAAATCAATGTGAATAACCTGGGGCCAATATTTTCTAAACTACAAGAAGAGTACATGTATCATTGTATTGTTCGGGACTAGGCCACGTGCAGGGGTTTAGGGGCTGAGCAGGTGTTCACTGTGGAGCCTGATTGACTCTGTGGCACTTCTGCGCAGTATTTCTCCATACATCCATCCAGTCTACAGTGTTGGTTAAGAGAAACTGACCCCTCCCGGCTTCTTCTTTTTAAATGTGAGGCTTATCTTGACTGGGTATTTAAAGGTTTGATAATTTTACTTTACAATACAATGTGAGCAATATTGAGACTGAGAACAATTTATATTGGTAATGCTTTAAAAGTTGTTTTCCAAGTGGAGAGTATTAATTGTTTATTCTCTAATGCAAGGTGAGCAGTATTGAGACTGAAAACAGATTATACTGCTAAAGCTTTAGGAGTTGTTTTCCAAGTGATGAGTATTAATTATTTAATCTCCATTTTAGTTTCTGTCTATCTGCTTAGAGGTTTATTATTAATGGCTGCAGGAAGCATGAGTCAGCCATCACCATTTTAAATGAGGTAGGAATCCAGATGTTCCATGGGACAGATGGATAAAGATATTCCACTCCTACCTGATTGCTATTGGGGGAGAAACGTTTTTCTCAATAAGGATTAAAAGGGAGGAAACTTTATAAAGACATATGAGACAAAAACAATAATGACGATAGAGATGTAGATGAAGATAATGGCCCATATTTATACTTTTTGACGCAAACCTGCGCAAGCGCAGGTTTGCGTCAAAATGTTAACCGCCGGCTACCGCCATTCCAACGCACCAGCCGGGTGTCATATTTAAGGAATGACGCTAGCCGGTGCTGCAGCCTGGTTAGCGTCAAAATAAATGACGCTAACCGGCCAGTGGAGACGTAGGGAAGACTGGGGGTTGTACGTGAAAGAATGGAGCAAGTCAGGTTTGCGTCAAAAATATTGACTCTATCCTGACTTGCGTCATTTTTTGAAGCACGACCCCCATGGAAATGATTCCTGTCTTAGGAAAAACAGGAGTCATGCCCCCCTGCCCAATGGCCAGGCCCAGGGGAGCTATGTCCCCTGGGCATGGTCATTGGGCACAGTGGCATGTAGGGGGGCCCGAATTAGGCCCCCCCCATGCCACTTTAAAAAAGAAAATGAAACAACTTACCTTGACTTACCCTGGATGGGTCCTCCCATCCATAGGTGTCCTCCAGGGGTGGGTGAGGGTGGCAGGGGGTGTCCCTGGGTGCAGAACCTGTGGACTGCTTCGGAGACCATAGAAATGAGCCCACAGGTCCCCTAACACCTGCCCTGACGCAGGCGTTAAAAATGGTGCTAAACAGGCTTAGCGCCATTTTTCAAGGCCCGCTGCCTCCCGTGCATCATTTTTGCGCCAGAGGATAAATAAGGCGCAAATGCCTTAGAGTAATTTTTTGCACTGGAACGTCTACCTTGCATCTCAAATGACGCACACTCCATAACTTTGACGCTAGATGGGTCTAGTGCCAAAGTATAAATATGGAGTTAAGTTTGCACTGGATTTGCATTAAAAAAAATGACGCAAATCTGGCGCAAACAGAGTATAAATATGCCCCTATGTTTGTTTTGGGCGACCAGCCATATTAAGGGCCTTATTTATACTTTTTGGTGCAAAACTGCACTAAGGCAGTTTTGCCCCAAAACGTTTTGCACCGGCTTGCACCATTTTTTAGCACCAGCTAGGCACCATATTTATGGAATGGTGCAAGCCGGTGCAAAGGGTAGGCTAGCTTAAAAAAAAATGACGTTAGGCAGCTTTGAGTCAAAATAAATGATTCTGACCAGATTAGCATCATTTTTTGACGCTAAGGGGCATATTTATACTCTGTTTGCACTGAATTAGCGTAATTTTTTTTTTACTCTAATTCAGTGCAAAACTAACTCCATATTTATACTTTGGTGCTAGACCCATCTAGCACCAAATTTATGGATTTAAAGTCATTTTTTGGAAGTGGAAACCTACCTTGCCTTAATGAGATGCAAGGTAGGCGTTCCCGTGCAAAAAAATGACTCTATGGCCTTAACACCATATTTATACTCCCATGTAAAAATGGTGCAAGGGAGGGAGGAGGGGTCAAAAAATGGAGCAAAGCTTGCTTTGCCCCATTTTTTAAGACCAGGGTCAGGGCAGGCGTTAGGGGACCTGTGGCCCTATTTCCATGGTGGAACACCATGGAATAAGCCCAGAGGTGCCCTCCCTAGGCCCTAGGGGCACCACCACCCACACTAGAGGGACTGCGAGGATGGGGGACCCCATCCCAGGTAAGTACAGGTAAGTGCATTTTATTTTTGAAAGTGCCATAGGGGGCCCTGAAATGGGCCCCCATACATGGCACATGGTGCAATGGCCATGTGCCCATAAAATGCCGCTAATCTGGTTAGAGTCATTTTTTTTTTACTCTAACCTGCCTAAAGCCATTTTTTGCTGCTAAACCCTCTTCTTCTATACTGCCAGCTCCACCCGACTAAAGTCATTTTTGAAAACTCTAGCCTACCCTTTGCACCGGCTTGCACCATTCCATAAATATGGTGCCCGGCTGGTGCACAGAAATGGTGCAAGCCGGTGCTAAACTTTTTGGTGCAAAACTGAGTTAGTGCAGTTTTGCATCAAAAAGTATAAATAAGGGCCAATATTTTGCTAGTTGGTGCCACTTTTGCGTCATAAAATGACTTTAATGCGGTGCAAAAAAAGTTTAAATCAGGGCCTTGGTGCTAGATTGGTAGAGTCGAAAAAAACGACGCAAATTCGGCGCAAACGGAGTATAAATACGGCCCTTGGTGCTAGAGGGGTCTTGCACCAAAGTATAAATATGGAGTTAGTTTTGCACTGAATTAGAGTAAAAAAAAATGACACTAATTCGGTGCAAACAGAGTATAAATATGCCCCTAAGTATTACTTGTGGAGTTTGCCTTTTATGCTAAGGACAGACCACAAATCTCTGATTCCTGCCTTTGCTAAAAAAGATATTGAAAAAAAACCCTCTTAGAATCCGCAAGTGGTTAATGAACCTGCAAGGTTCTAATTTTAGTATTGAGGGCCGTATTTATACTCCGTTTGCGCCGAATTTGCGTCGTTTTTTTCGACGCAAATTCGACGCTAAACTAACGCCAACTAACGCCATATTTATACTATGGCGTTAGAGGCGTATAGCGCCAAAGTTCCCGGAATGTGCGTCATTTTTTAGCGTGAACCCCTTCCTTGCGTTAATGATATGCAAGGGAGGCGTTCCCGTCTAAAAAATGACTCCCAGGCCTTTACGTGGTATTTATACTCCCGGGCAAAAGAGACGCCCGGGAGTGGGCGTGGCTAAAAACGGCGCATTTGCGCCGCTTTTTAACGCCTGGGTCAGGCATGGCGTTAAGGGACAAGTGGGCTCAAAATGAGCCCAGAGTGCCCTCCCCTGCCCCCAGGGACCCCCCCTGCCACCCTTGCCCACCCCAGGAGGACACCCAAGGCTGGAGGGACCCACCCCAGGGACATTCAGGTAAGTTCAGGTAAGTATTTTTTTATTTTTTTTTAATAATTTTTTTTGGCATAGGGGGGCCTGATTTGTGCCCCCCTACATGCCACTATGCCCAATGACCATGCCCAGGGGACAGAAGTCCCCTGGGCATGGCCATTGGGCAAGGGGGCATGACTCCTATCTTTACAATGATAGGAGTCATGTTGATGGGGGATGGGCGTCGTTAAAAAATGGCGCAAGTCGGGTTAAGACGATTTTTTTGCCTCAACCTGACTTGCCCCATTTTAAGACGCCCTAACGTCATTTTTGCCCAACGCCGGCGCTGCCTGGTCTACGTGGTTTTTTTCCACGCACACCAGGCAGCGCCGGTCTGCTTGCGCCGGCTAACGCCATTCCATAAATACGGCGCCCGCATGGCGCTTCAGAATGGCGTTAGACGGCGCAAAATTTTTTGACGCTAAACTGCGTTAGCGCAGTTTAGCGTCAAAAAGTATAAATATGGGCCTGAATATGTTCCTGGTGCAAATTATTTTGCTGCAGATTTCTTATCCAGCCTACCCCTTAACAAAACTGATGAAGATTATGGACAAGAACTATGAGTCATGCAAGTTATTGTTCCTGCCATCTTGAATTATGTGTGGAAAAATCATATAGAGGAGGAAGAAACATTAAAATCAGTCAAAGCTATGATCATCGAATGGGTGGCCTAAGAAATGTAGTGAACTGCCTTTAGAATTGCAAACTTATTGGAATGTTAGAGGAAAAATATCCTTAGGTGGTGAAAACATTTTCAGATCAGGAAAGATTGTTCCTCCAGAAAGATTAAGAGAACACATTTGTGAAATATCACATGAAGGTCTTTTAGGAAGGAATCGCACCAAAGCAAAATAAGAGTTGATTATTGGAACCCCAATATGGATTCCTTAACAGAAAATGTAGTTAAGGACTGTCACACATGCAGGCTCAGTGATAAATCCAAATACGCTAGAAGAACACCATTAGACCCAGTCCATATACCTACTCGTCCATTGCACAACTTAGGACTTGACATTATTGGACCCATACATGTATCTGGGCAATATGAGAAAAATTATTGTCTTAGTTGACTGTTTTCCAAAATGGATTACTATATAATTTGTAAATTCCATCAATGCAAAAACTCCCATATGTTTTTTTATCTGACGTATCTGTAAATGAGGGCATCCATATTACTCTAATTACAGAGACAATGCGGTTCAGTTCATGTCTGAGGAAATGAGGAATTTTATATATAGTATGGCTATTAAACACATTAAAACACCCCTTTATTGTCCTAGAAGTAATGGTCTAGTGCGCCTTGAGACCCTCACGGGTGAGTAGCGAGCTTTATAAATGTTTTTTTATTTGATTTGATTTGATTAGTGGAACGCACCAATAGAATGCTAAAGAAATCTTTGCAATTGGCCTTCACTGTGTCCAAACCCATTATCCAATCCATGAAAAGTTGTGGTCGTATCATATCACCCCAAATAGTGTAACAGGAGTTTCACTATTTACCTTATTAGGCGGTTGTAAACCAGGATCCAAACTGACCCCTATTTGGCTTTTTGAAAATAAAACTAATCAAGTGAATGGAGATGATTTGAAAGAAAAAAATCCTAAATGACGAAACGAAGATGTGACAAAAAATGGGGTACTAAGCAACAAAGGTGGAAAGATAGGCAATAGGTCCTAATAAAGACACTCAGCAACAGTTTCAACACATTTTAACAAAGTCTACAAACCAGAAAAAGTTTTAAAAAAATGTAGTGACAATGGAAGTTGGGCACCTGTGAAGTATAAAGAGTATCCCCATGCACCCGCCAGGGTGCGCTTAATGGAAAAGTTCAATCCAATGGTAAAGTATCCAGAGACCCGAGTGAAGGAGTTAAGAGAAATGTATGCCCCCTGTATGCCAATGTGATCATGTAATGAAGTAATACTCTTCTTTTGTTACTAATGTTATCATCTTATGGTTTTGTAAACACGTGCAAATGCTGCAATTTATCTATCCTACGTATATCCAATAAAGGCCCATATTTATACTTTTTGACACAAACCTGCGTCCTTTCCCCCTGTGCTGGTGCATAATTTGCTGCCTAGCGCAAACGTAGGTACCCTTCCATCATGGTGCAAGGTTGCCTATGTTGTAGGTAGAATTGTTTTTGTGCAGGAAGGGACACCTTCCTCCACAAAAACAATCCCAAAAGGCGTTTTCCTCTTTCCATGTGTGCTGCATTCTGCAGTACACAAGGAAAGAGGAAAAAACACAGAGAAAGCAAGTTATGTTAGCACGTTTTTTTAATCCTTCACAGGAATCAAGGCCCATATTTATACTTTTTGACGCAAAACTGCGCCAAAGCAGTTTTGCGTCAAAAAAATTAGCGCCGGCTAACGCCATTCTGAAGCGCCATGCGTTAGCCGCCGGCGCAGTCTGGTGTGCGTTAAAAAAAACGACGTACACCAGGCATCGCCGGCGTAGGGGGATATGGGGCTTGGGCGTCAAGAAATGGGGCAAGTCAGGTTGAGGCAATTTTTTCGCCTCAACCCGATTTGCGCCATTTTTTTTCACTCCCAACCCCCATTGAAATGACTCCTGTCTTAGCAAAGACAGGAGTCATGACCCCTTGCCCAATGGCCATGCCCAGGGGACAGAAGTCCCCTGGGCATGGTCATTGGGCATAGTGGCATGTAGGGGGGCACAAATCAGGCCCCCCTATGCCACAAAAAAAATAAAAAATAAACACTTACCTGAACTTACCTTAATGTCCCTGGGATGGGTCCCTCCAGCCTTGGGTGTCCTCCTGGGGTGGGCATGGGTGACAGGGGGTGTCCCTGGGGCATGGGGGGCACCTCTGAGCTCCTTCAGAGCCCACAGGTCCCTTAACGCCTGCCTTTTGCAGGCGCTAAAAAACGGCGCAAAAGCGGCCGTACGTCATTTTTTTTGACCCGCCCACTCCCGGGCGTGATTTTTGCCCGGGAGTATAAATCCGACGCACATGCCTCGGAGTCGATTTTTTAGACGGGAACGCCTACCTTGCATATAATTAACGCAAAGTAGGTGCCCACGCTAAAAAATGACGCTAACTCCATGGACTTTGGCGCTAGACGCGTCTAACGCCAAAGTATAAATATGGAGTTAGTTTTGCGTCGAAATTGCGTTAAAAAAAACGACGCAATTCCGGCGCAAACGGAGTATAAATATGCCCCCAAATGCTTCACTGAGGTCGATTAAACTTTTGATTCAGTAAGAAGTGTGATGAACCATACGCAATTACTTCAACACCACCCCAACAATTTAGACACCATGACCAATGTGGCCACAGAAGGAGAACTCCAATCAATTAAACATTTCATATCTTTATTTTATGACCACAAAGCTAATGTCATGAAGACTGTGCGCAAAATCAAATTATAAAGAGATAACAACACCATTGGCTGCCCAAACCATCGAAACACGTTTAATCCAGTTAGCATCAACACAATTAAGCATTTAAGAAGAAGAATACATATCATTAACGATATAAACTGAGACACAGATACATACCTCAAATCAGACTGAGTTAGCATTTGTCAAGCTCGATACACAATTTGGGGGTGGACATGGGTTGTCCCCACAGCTAACCAAACTAGGCCATACATGTGTGGGGACGGGCTAACACAAGCGGGCAAAATACAAAAGAGATAAAAATAATTTGGGAAAGAATATATCTAGGGCTATAGATCGCTAACTAGAGAAATAAAATATGTGAGTTTCAGCATGCTAGCTTCTATTCTAGAAAAAGAGACATATCAAGGTAAATGGCAATGAGCAGGGAGATATACCTCTCCAAGGGTCAGCATTCAAGGATTCTTCATCATCAAAGCAATTTGATCAGCAGCAAATCCAGTCCAAAGAATCATCAGGAAGGTGCAGAGGGAGCTGCACAAAGTCAAAAGGGTCTTAGGAGTCAAGGAAAGAAGGACTAAAACTTATGAAGTCCATCCCTAATCAAAAATAACATTATACTCTGATTTGTTGATCTAATGGCACTACATCATGCAAAAGGGGCAAAGTCCAATCAAATACTGGTGAGTTTTCAGGTTGCAACAGTCCTTTTAATTCCTAGTTCTAGCCTGAGATCATCTCCTCTTTCCAAGTGACTCTAAACAGTTTTGCAACAATTTACTCTTGATTGCAACAATCCAATTTCTTTCCAGGGTGTACAATGTGCTTGTCTCAGTCCCATGTGAATCTGTATGTCAATTGAAACAATATAAAGTCACTAAACTTTGGGGCATATTTATACTGTTTGCGCAGAATTTGCCTCATTACTTTTACGCAAATTTGGCGCAAACCTAACTCCATATTTATGTTTTGACGCTAGGCATGTCTAACGTCAAAATATTAGAGTTTGCACCATTTTTTGGATGCATGAACCTACCTTGTGTCAAAGAGATGCAAGGTAGGCGTTCCCATCCAAAAAATGGTGCTAACCCCATAGCCCCATATTTATAACCCGTGCTAAAATGACGCACGGGTGGGAGGAGGGGCCCTAACTTAGGCCCCCCTGCATGGCATTGGGTGCAATGGCCGTGCCCAGGGGACACTTGTCCTCTGCGCTGGCCATTGGGGTGGTGGGCATGACTCCTGTCTTACCCAAGACAGGAATCATGTTTTTGGTGGTTGTGCGCCAGAACATGGCGCTAGTTTGGTTAGAGGCATTTTTGTTGCCTCTAGCCAGGCTAGCGTCAATTTCTGACGCAAATCCCCCTCCTTCCCTACTGCCACCCCCACCCGGCTAGCGTCTTCTTGCAAGACGCTAGCCCAGGTTTAGCACCGGCTTGCACCATTCAATAAATACGGCGCCCAGCTGGCATTGTTAAATGACGCAAGCCAGCACTAAACTTTTTGCCACAAAACTGCGTTAGCGCAGTTTTGCGGCAAAAAGTATAAATCAGGGCCTTAAATTCTCTGTGCAATTGAACAGGGGTGAAAAAATGTCGCAAAGAAATATAAGGGATTTCTTTGCGTCATTTTTTTCTTCACTTTTAACGCCTGCTCAGAACAAGCGTTAAAAGGAGGTACACCATTGTTTACAATGAGCCTCAATGGGCTTTGCGGGATTAGCTTCAAAAAATTTTACGCTAATTCTGTAAAGCTCTGAACCAGCGACAATTTTTTTTACACTAGTTCCCTAATTACCTTAATAGTGTGACGTATCGTAGATACAGTGCACACATGGTGGTGTTAGGGTGGTGCCAAGGGGCGCAAGAAAAGTTTTACTGCACTAGGTGCAGCAACACGTTTCTTAAATCTAGGCTTAAGAGATTTCTTTGCATCCTTTTTTTTGGCACTTTTAACGCCTGCTCGGAGCAGGATTTGCACTCAAAAAATGTTTGCTGGAGGCTGTGATTGCATTGAGGATCGGACAGCTTTGTGCTTGGGACAGGTGTTGAAATCTGGTAATGCTAGGGGACAGTTTGGAACCTCGAGTTGTGCCCCCACAAACTGCAGTCCGAAGAGGAAATTTATTCCGAGAGGACAACCAGTGCAGTCAGGCCTCCTTGGGCATCCTTGTTACCCCCAAATATAATTCATTGAGACGTTCCGCGTGGAGTAATCGGTCAGCAGTTTATTGATACATAACTTCATGCATTATTGTGCAACATAAAAAAAACATTATTTTTGATTTTTTATCTTTGATAATTTATTACACATGTCTGTCCTTATTGTTCCATCCTGGAGGCGTGTGTTTGCGCCTCCGTCTGTTTTTGTTTTTTGCGGATTCCTGGCTTCACCTTGCTACCAAGTAGCTTGTTTCCCACCGCCGGCCCCTGGGACTGATGCAGGCTGCGAGCCCCGGGTCTGAAGTGGTGTTTAACCCTGGACCCCCCTGGACCGGCCGCTTTAATCCTTTCCCCTTTGGACCACGTGGAGTCTGGAATCTTTAAAGTCACCGCCGCTCACAACCGCTTAATGTTTCCTGCAACGTCCTTTCGCTCTACACGTATCTTACAATCGCGGTGTGGAAGAAATGTGGCATACTCAAACAAATGCTGTTTGTTTTATTTTATTAATATTTAATAGGAAGCAGTACTTTTCTGATATCGCGGAAGGTTTATAACCTTAGACAGAAAATGTAACATTACGTTAATTTTGTTTATTTTTAACCTATAATACGGATTAAATACAATCCTCTAAAAATTTATCTGTCTCAGAGTATCATTCACCATCTGTCATGCGAATAACATTCTCCAAGGTTGCTGATCGATTGATGTATGGAAATTAACGGTTGACTGAACACACAAAAATACGTGCTCTGGAAACGTACCGCGAGTTACTTTAGCAGTTAAACAAGCACACATCACAGTGGCAAAGAAACAGGTTTATCGCCGTTCAAACATACTGCAATAATCACATAATTTATAATTCATTTTAGAGTTACTGTTACAACAGACGGTATGCAGATAGGTCACAAAGGATTGTGGTAGTGTTTCGTCAGACGCACGCACGCTCACGGGAAGGAGACGGCGTTGGATCGCAGCGTCATAAGCGTCAATAGCAGTTAGACCTCGTTCTCGTTTATACGTTAGCCCCTTTGTTGGCAGGCTTCCCCCCTCTTCCCCCACCAAGAAATTTGCCAAAATACAACAAAAATGTCTTTAAAAAAAAAAAAAAAAAGGGGGGGGGGAGTGCTGCAGAAGAAGGCTTGTGGGGTTTTTTTCTCCTGAAAATGGCATCAACAAAGGGTTTGCGGTGCTAAAATCACCATCTTCCCAGCTTTCAGGAACAAGCAGACTTGAATCAGAAAACAACATTTTTCAACACAATTTTGGCATTTTACTCGGACATACCCTGGCCCATATTTATACTTTTTGACGCAAAACTGCGCTAACGCAGTTTTGCGCCAAATAAATTAGCGCCGGCTAACGCCATTCTGAAGCGCCATGCGGGCGCCGTATTTATTGAATGGCGTTAGCCGGCGTTAGCCGACCGGCGCTGCCTGGTGTGCGTGAAAAAAAACCACGTACACCAGGCAGCGCCGGCGTAGGGAAAAATGGCGTTTGGGCGTCTAAAAATGGGGCAAGTCAGGCTGAGGCAAAAAAAACGTCTTAACCCGATTTGCGCCATTTTTTTACGACGCCCATCCCCCATTGAAATGACTCCTGTCTTAGCAAAGACAGGAGTCATGACCCCTTGCCCAATGGCCATGCCCAGGGGACAGAAGTCCCCTGGGCATGGTCATTGGGCATAGTGGCATGTAGGGGGGCACAAATCAGGCCCCCCTATGCCACAAAAAAAATAAAAAATAAACACTTACCTGAACTTACCTTAATGTCCCTGGGATGGGTCCCTCCAGCCTTGGGTGTCCTCCTGGGGTGGGCATGGGTGACAGGGGGTGTCCCTGGGGCATGGGGGGCACCTCTGAGCTCCTTCAGAGCCCACAGGTCCCTTAACGCCTGCCTTTTGCAGGCGCTAAAAAACGGCGCAAAAGCGGCCGTACGTCATTTTTTTTGACCCGCCCACTCCCGGGCGTGATTTTTGCCCGGGAGTATAAATCCGACGCACATGCCTCGGAGTCGATTTTTTAGACGGGAACGCCTACCTTGCATATAATTAACGCAAAGTAGGTGCCCACGCTAAAAAATGACGCTAACTCCATGGACTTTGGCGCTAGACGCGTCTAACGCCAAAGTATAAATATGGAGTTAGTTTTGCGTCGAAATTGCGTTAAAAAAAACGACGCAATTCCGGCGCAAACGGAGTATAAATATGCCCCCAAATGCTTCACTGAGGTCGATTAAACTTTTGATTCAGTAAGAAGTGTGATGAACCATACGCAATTACTTCAACACCACCCCAACAATTTAGACACCATGACCAATGTGGCCACAGAAGGAGAACTCCAATCAATTAAACATTTCATATCTTTATTTTATGACCACAAAGCTAATGTCATGAAGACTGTGCGCAAAATCAAATTATAAAGAGATAACAACACCATTGGCTGCCCAAACCATCGAAACACGTTTAATCCAGTTAGCATCAACACAATTAAGCATTTAAGAAGAAGAATACATATCATTAACGATATAAACTGAGACACAGATACATACCTCAAATCAGACTGAGTTAGCATTTGTCAAGCTCGATACACAATTTGGGGGTGGACATGGGTTGTCCCCACAGCTAACCAAACTAGGCCATACATGTGTGGGGACGGGCTAACACAAGCGGGCAAAATACAAAAGAGATAAAAATAATTTGGGAAAGAATATATCTAGGGCTATAGATCGCTAACTAGAGAAATAAAATATGTGAGTTTCAGCATGCTAGCTTCTATTCTAGAAAAAGAGACATATCAAGGTAAATGGCAATGAGCAGGGAGATATACCTCTCCAAGGGTCAGCATTCAAGGATTCTTCATCATCAAAGCAATTTGATCAGCAGCAAATCCAGTCCAAAGAATCATCAGGAAGGTGCAGAGGGAGCTGCACAAAGTCAAAAGGGTCTTAGGAGTCAAGGAAAGAAGGACTAAAACTTATGAAGTCCATCCCTAATCAAAAATAACATTATACTCTGATTTGTTGATCTAATGGCACTACATCATGCAAAAGGGGCAAAGTCCAATCAAATACTGGTGAGTTTTCAGGTTGCAACAGTCCTTTTAATTCCTAGTTCTAGCCTGAGATCATCTCCTCTTTCCAAGTGACTCTAAACAGTTTTGCAACAATTTACTCTTGATTGCAACAATCCAATTTCTTTCCAGGGTGTACAATGTGCTTGTCTCAGTCCCATGTGAATCTGTATGTCAATTGAAACAATATAAAGTCACTAAACTTTGGGGCATATTTATACTGTTTGCGCAGAATTTGCCTCATTACTTTTACGCAAATTTGGCGCAAACCTAACTCCATATTTATGTTTTGACGCTAGGCATGTCTAACGTCAAAATATTAGAGTTTGCACCATTTTTTGGATGCATGAACCTACCTTGTGTCAAAGAGATGCAAGGTAGGCGTTCCCATCCAAAAAATGGTGCTAACCCCATAGCCCCATATTTATAACCCGTGCTAAAATGACGCACGGGTGGGAGGAGGGGCCCTAACTTAGGCCCCCCTGCATGGCATTGGGTGCAATGGCCGTGCCCAGGGGACACTTGTCCTCTGCGCTGGCCATTGGGGTGGTGGGCATGACTCCTGTCTTACCCAAGACAGGAATCATGTTTTTGGTGGTTGTGCGCCAGAACATGGCGCTAGTTTGGTTAGAGGCATTTTTGTTGCCTCTAGCCAGGCTAGCGTCAATTTCTGACGCAAATCCCCCTCCTTCCCTACTGCCACCCCCACCCGGCTAGCGTCTTCTTGCAAGACGCTAGCCCAGGTTTAGCACCGGCTTGCACCATTCAATAAATACGGCGCCCAGCTGGCATTGTTAAATGACGCAAGCCAGCACTAAACTTTTTGCCACAAAACTGCGTTAGCGCAGTTTTGCGGCAAAAAGTATAAATCAGGGCCTTAAATTCTCTGTGCAATTGAACAGGGGTGAAAAAATGTCGCAAAGAAATATAAGGGATTTCTTTGCGTCATTTTTTTCTTCACTTTTAACGCCTGCTCAGAACAAGCGTTAAAAGGAGGTACACCATTGTTTACAATGAGCCTCAATGGGCTTTGCGGGATTAGCTTCAAAAAATTTTACGCTAATTCTGTAAAGCTCTGAACCAGCGACAATTTTTTTTACACTAGTTCCCTAATTACCTTAATAGTGTGACGTATCGTAGATACAGTGCACACATGGTGGTGTTAGGGTGGTGCCAAGGGGCGCAAGAAAAGTTTTACTGCACTAGGTGCAGCAACACGTTTCTTAAATCTAGGCTTAAGAGATTTCTTTGCATCCTTTTTTTTGGCACTTTTAACGCCTGCTCGGAGCAGGATTTGCACTCAAAAAATGTTTGCTGGAGGCTGTGATTGCATTGAGGATCGGACAGCTTTGTGCTTGGGACAGGTGTTGAAATCTGGTAATGCTAGGGGACAGTTTGGAACCTCGAGTTGTGCCCCCACAAACTGCAGTCCGAAGAGGAAATTTATTCCGAGAGGACAACCAGTGCAGTCAGGCCTCCTTGGGCATCCTTGTTACCCCCAAATATAATTCATTGAGACGTTCCGCGTGGAGTAATCGGTCAGCAGTTTATTGATACATAACTTCATGCATTATTGTGCAACATAAAAAAAACATTATTTTTGATTTTTTATCTTTGATAATTTATTACACATGTCTGTCCTTATTGTTCCATCCTGGAGGCGTGTGTTTGCGCCTCCGTCTGTTTTTGTTTTTTGCGGATTCCTGGCTTCACCTTGCTACCAAGTAGCTTGTTTCCCACCGCCGGCCCCTGGGACTGATGCAGGCTGCGAGCCCCGGGTCTGAAGTGGTGTTTAACCCTGGACCCCCCTGGACCGGCCGCTTTAATCCTTTCCCCTTTGGACCACGTGGAGTCTGGAATCTTTAAAGTCACCGCCGCTCACAACCGCTTAATGTTTCCTGCAACGTCCTTTCGCTCTACACGTATCTTACAATCGCGGTGTGGAAGAAATGTGGCATACTCAAACAAATGCTGTTTGTTTTATTTTATTAATATTTAATAGGAAGCAGTACTTTTCTGATATCGCGGAAGGTTTATAACCTTAGACAGAAAATGTAACATTACGTTAATTTTGTTTATTTTTAACCTATAATACGGATTAAATACAATCCTCTAAAAATTTATCTGTCTCAGAGTATCATTCACCATCTGTCATGCGAATAACATTCTCCAAGGTTGCTGATCGATTGATGTATGGAAATTAACGGTTGACTGAACACACAAAAATACGTGCTCTGGAAACGTACCGCGAGTTACTTTAGCAGTTAAACAAGCACACATCACAGTGGCAAAGAAACAGGTTTATCGCCGTTCAAACATACTGCAATAATCACATAATTTATAATTCATTTTAGAGTTACTGTTACAACAGACGGTATGCAGATAGGTCACAAAGGATTGTGGTAGTGTTTCGTCAGACGCACGCACGCTCACGGGAAGGAGACGGCGTTGGATCGCAGCGTCATAAGCGTCAATAGCAGTTAGACCTCGTTCTCGTTTATACGTTAGCCCCTTTGTTGGCAGGCTTCCCCCCTCTTCCCCCACCAAGAAATTTGCCAAAATACAACAAAAATGTCTTTAAAAAAAAAAAAAAAAAGGGGGGGGGGAGTGCTGCAGAAGAAGGCTTGTGGGGTTTTTTTCTCCTGAAAATGGCATCAACAAAGGGTTTGCGGTGCTAAAATCACCATCTTCCCAGCTTTCAGGAACAAGCAGACTTGAATCAGAAAACAACATTTTTCAACACAATTTTGGCATTTTACTCGGACATACCCTGGCCCATATTTATACTTTTTGACGCAAAACTGCGCTAACGCAGTTTTGCGCCAAATAAATTAGCGCCGGCTAACGCCATTCTGAAGCGCCATGCGGGCGCCGTATTTATTGAATGGCGTTAGCCGGCGTTAGCCGACCGGCGCTGCCTGGTGTGCGTGAAAAAAAACCACGTACACCAGGCAGCGCCGGCGTAGGGAAAAATGGCGTTTGGGCGTCTAAAAATGGGGCAAGTCAGGCTGAGGCAAAAAAAACGTCTTAACCCGATTTGCGCCATTTTTTTACGACGCCCATCCCCCATTGAAATGACTCCTGTCTTAGCAAAGACAGGAGTCATGCCCCCTTGCCCAATGGCCATGCCCAGGGGACTTCTGTCCCCTGGGCATGGTCATTGGGCATAGTGGCATGTAGGGGGGCACAAATCAGGCCCCCCTATGCCACAAAAAAAGATATAAAACAATACTTACCTGGACTTACCTTAATGTCCCTGGGGTGGGTCCCTCCATCCTTGGGTGTCCTCCTGGGGTGGGCAAGGGTGGCAGGGGGTGTCCCTGGGGGCAGGGGAGGGCACCTCTGGGCTCAAACGCCTGCCCTGACCCAGGCGCTAAAAGCCGGCGCAAATGCGGGTTTTTTAGACCCGCCCACTCCCGGGCGTCATTTTTGCCCGGGAGTATAAATCCGACGCAATAGCATCGGAGTCATTTTTTAAGACGGGAACGCCTACCTTGCATATCATTAACGCAAGGAAGGTGTTCACGCAAAAAAATGACGCTAATTCCAGGAACTTTGGCGCTAGACGCGTCTAACGCCAAAGTATAAATATGGAGTTAGTTTTGCGTCGAATTTGTGTCGAAAAAAACGACGCAAATTCGGCGCAAACGGAGTATAAATATGCCCCCCTGTTTTTAGGTCGGGGTTAGCGTCGGCCTGCTGTACACTAAAGTATACAATAGAGTGAGTTCCGGTGTTCTGATTTGTTAGTTGCAGTGTCCTTCAAAAATCCTTGCTTGCTGTGGTCAGTTTGCCTCTTTGTCCTGCCTTTTTTCACTTTGGGAGCAGCACAAAGTTACTGTGTAATTACGCTATGTCCTGTTTATCTCTTTTGTAAGGGACTTTATTTTTGGCATTTGCCTGTTTAATCTCAACAGTGTGGGTGCTTGTTCAGTCCCTCCTCCCAACCAGCTCCCTCTGCAAACATAATAAAAACAGAGGGGGGCTTTTCCAGGGCCACCCTGCTCTCCCCTCACTGTTTTTATGTTGTGCAAACATGATTCCGTTTCTTGTGCATAATTTTAAAAGGTCACAGTAAAACACGACCCATGTGTTACGAGTTAAGTTGTAAAGCTTATTGTTTTCATCACCGTGAGCGCTGATCGGTAAAGCACGACCCATGTGTTTATGCGAGTTCAGCTGTTTATACCTTCGCACTGTGATTTACACATACAGTGTGTCATGTAATTTTGGAATCAAATGTTGTTTTATGTTTCCTGCAGCAGCAGCGAGAAGATGCAGAAATACTGTGGCCCATATTTATACTTTTTGACGCAAAACTGCGCCAACGCAGTTTTGCTTCAAAAAAATTAGCGCCGGCTAACGCCATTCTGAAGCGCCATGCGGGCGCCGTATTTATTGAATGACGTTAGCCGGCGTTAGCCGCCGGCGCCGTCTGGTGTGCGTGAAAAAAAACGACGTACACCAGGCAGCGCCGGCGTAGGGGGATATGGGCCCATATTTATACTTTTTGACGCTAAACTGCGCTAACGCAGTTTAGCGTCAAAAAGTTTTGCGCCGTCTAACGCCATTCTGAAGCGCCATGCGGGCGCCGTATTTATGGAATGGCGTTAGACGGCGCAATCAGACCGGCGCTGCCTGGTTTGCGTGGGAAAAAAACACGTAGACCAGACAGCGCCGGCGTAGGGGGAAAATGGCGTATGGGCGTCTTAAAATGGGGCAAGTCAGGTTACGTCGAAAAAATCGTCTTAACCCGACTTGCGCCATTTTTTAACGACGCCCATCCCCCATCAACATGACTCCTATCATTGTAAAGATAGGAGTCATGCCCCCTTGCCCAATGGCCATGCCCAGGGGACTTCTGTCCCCTGGGCATGGTCATTGGGCATAGTGGCATGTAGGGGGGCACAAATCAGGCCCCCCTATGCCAAAAAAAATTATTAAAAAACAAAAAAAAAATACTTACCTGAACTTAACTGAATGTCCCTGGGGTGGGTCCCTCCAGCCTTGGGTGTCCTCCTGGGGTGGGCAAGGGTGGCAGGGGGGGTCCCTGGGGGCAGGGGAGGGCACTCTGGGCTCATTTTGAGCCCACTTGTCCCTTAACGCCATGCCTGACCCAGGCGTTAAAAAGCGGCGCAAATGCGCCGTTTTTAGCCACGCCCACTCCCGGGCGTCTCTTTTGCCCGGGAGTATAAATACCACGTAAAGGCCTGGGAGTCATTTTTTAGACGGGAACGCCTCCCTTGCATATCATTAACGCAAGGAAGGGGTTCACGCTAAAAAATGACGCACATTCCGGGAACTTTGGCGCTATACGCCTCTAACGCCATAGTATAAATATGGCGTTAGTTGGCGTTAGTTTAGCGTCGAATTTGCGTCGAAAAAAACGACGCAAATTCGGCGCAAACGGAGTATAAATACGGCCCATGGAGCTTGGGCGTCAAGAAATGGGGCAAGTCAGGTTGAGGCAATTTTTTCGCCTCAACCCGATTTGCGCCATTTTTTTTCACTCCCAACCCCCATAGAAATGACTCCTGTCTTAGCAAAGACAGGAGTCATGCCCCCTTGCCCAATGGCCATGCCCAGGGGACTTCTGTCCCCTGGGCATGGTCATTGGGCATAGTGGCATGTAGGGGGGCACAAATCAGGCCCCCCTATGCCACAATTTTTTTTTTTTAAAACACTTACCTGAACTTACCTTAATGTCCCTGGGATGGGTCCCTCCAGCCTTGGGTGTCCTCCTGGGGTGGGCAAGGGTGACAGGGGGTTTCTCTGGGGGCATGGGGGGGCACATCTGGGCTCCTTCAGAGCCCACAGGTCCCTTAACGCCTGCCTTTTGCAGGCGCTAAAAAACGGCGCAAAAGCGGCCGTACGTCATTTTTTTTGACCCGGCCACTCCCGGGCGTGATTTTTGCCCGGGAGTATAAATCCCACGCACATGCCTCGGAGTCGATTTTTTAGACGGGAACGCCTACCTTGCATATAATTAACGCAAAGTAGGTGTGCACGCTAAAAAATGACGCTAACTCCATGGACTTTGGCGCTAGACGCGTCTAACGCCAAAGTATAAGGCCCATATTTATACTTTTTGACGCAAAACTGCGGCAATGCAGTTTTGCGTCAAAAAAATTAGCGTCGGCTAACGCCATTCTGAAGCGCCATGCGGGCGCCGTATTTATTGAATGACGTTAGCCGGCGTTAGCCGCCGGCGCCGTCTGGTGTGCGTTAAAAAAAAACGACGTACACCAGGCAGCGCCGGCGTAGGGGGATATGGAGCTTGGGCGTCAAGAAATGGGGAAAGTCAGGTTGAGGCAATTTTTTCGCCTCAACCCGATTTGCGCCATTTTTTTTCACTCCCAACCCCCATAGAAATGACTCCTGTCTTAGCAAAGACAGGAGTCATGCCCTCTTGCCCAATGGCCATGCCCAGGGGACTTATGTCCCCTGGGCATGGTCATTGGGCATAGTGGCATGTAGGGGGGCACAAATCAGTTCCCCCTATGCCACAAAAAAAACAAAAAAAAAACACTTACCTGAACTTACCTTAATGTCCCTGGGATGGGTCCCTCCAGCCTTGGGTGTCCTCCTGGGGTGGGCATGGGTGACAGGGGGTGTCCTTGGGGGCACGGGGGGGCACCTCTGGGCTCCTTCAGAGCCCACAGGTCCCTTAACGCCTGCCTTTTGCAGGTGCTAAAAAACGGCGCAAAAGCGGCCGTACGTCATTTTTTTTGACCCGCCCACTCCCGGGCGTGATTTTTGCCCAGGAGTATAAATCCCACGCACATGCCTCGGAGTCGATTTTTTAGACGGGAACGCCTACCTTGCATATAATTAACGCAAAGTAGGTGTCCACGCTGAAAAATGACGCTAACTCCATGGACTTTGGCGCTAGACGCGTCTAATGCCAAAGTATAAATATGGAGTTAGTTTTGCGTCGAAATTGCGTCGAAAAAAACTACGCAATTTCGGCGCAAACGGAGTATAAATATGCCCCTAAATATGGAGTTAGTTTTGCGTCGAAATTGCGTAAAAAAAAAGACGCAATTTAGGCGCAAACGGAGTATAAATATGCCCCTGTGTATTTTGTCCCCGACTACTGCTTGCAGTTCACTTATCTCTCTGTGCCGCCCCCACGCCCCACCTTCCGCCACAGTGCGTCAGCAAACTGCGCTGGGATCAGATGGCCCTTCCTGAATGAAACTGACCCACTTGTTTGCCTTTGATTTCAGTCGGGATGTTTGCTCCTCTGGCTTAACAAGCGACTGACAATATTCATCCAGTACGCTAGAGTTAAATATTTCGCGGAGGAAAGAATGATTGGTCTCAGACTTTAGCACTTTTTGGGAACACTCACCCTGCTTCCGATTCAGACGTGAGCCCACTTTCGGACGCTTAGTAGCTCGCAGAATCTCTTTTATGAGTTGGAGCGAAGTACAAGCTACGCATCAGAGACAGAAGAAGTGTGTACTGCTACACGGATGATATTGCAGCGCCATTTGCAAATGCCGACCAATGTAAAATGTCAGCTGTGCTGATGCATCAGTGCAAAACGACATTTTAGCACTTTTTGTGCACAAACTGGTAAATAATTGGTAAATGCAAATACTGGTGCAGAATTGGCGTATTACCAGTGCAAAGCAAGAAATCTGATCCATGCAGTATTATTTTCCTACACAAAAAGATTGCTAAAAAAATACTGTTGTCATGTGCGACACTGTTCTGTATTAACTCGTTATGCCCTATATATGCAATAAGCACCTCAAATGCATTTTGTGTAGATGATAAAGATATTTTGGGGTCCTCGTGCAATACACCAAATGCAGGCTAACATCTATCTATCTATCTATCTATCTATCTATCTATCTATCTATCTATCTATCTATCTATCTATCTATCTATCTATCTATCTATCTATCTATCTATGCCACCACTTTGTAGTTATAGTTGGGATTCACAGAGACAGGAATTCCTCAGATTTTTGCTTGCTAATAACTTTGTCACAGTTTCATAAATCTCCACAAAACTTTGCAGACGTATACATTTTTAGGGTTGAGTGCGCGCAAGCGCTCTGGCCCCTGTTGTAATCTCTCCCTGGTAAGGGTTTATGTGATAATTGTATATGTTTTAAGATAGAGGAACAAGGTAAATGGAAGTGCTTTTAATTAAATGCTGGGACACTGGAATTATATTGCAGGAAAAGATGAAATTATAAGGCAGGGTTGACCGATTTATGTGGCAAGAAAAACACAGTTATGAATTTACAATGCCAATAGCTCTAACTCAAGAAAATGTGAGACCTATTGCATTGCAAATGCTTGTTACTATTTTTTGTGCTTTTAGCCTCCTTCCAGTTAGTGACAGAAATGGGTGTGAAACCAATGCTGGAAACATTTCTGAAAAGTAGGCAAAATTCTGAATTCAGCAAGGGGTCATTTGTGTAGATCCTACAAGGTTTTCCTACAGAAAGTAACAGCTAAAAAAATAAAATATTGAAATTGAGGTGAAAAAAACAGCCATTTCTCTCCATGTTTTACTCTATAATTTTTTCCTGCCATGTCAGATTTTCAAAAGCAATATACCATTACGTCTACTGGACTCTTCTGGTTGCAGGTATATATAGGGCTTGTAGTTTCATCAAGACCCCTAGGTACCCAGAGCCAATAAAGAAGCTGCACCTTGCAATGGGTTTTCGTTGTATACCGGGTATACAGCAATTCCTTTGGTGAAATATAAAGAGTGAAAAATAGGTATCAAGGAAACCTTTGTATTTCCAAAATGGGCACAATATAAGGTGTTGAGAAGCAGTGGTTATTTGCACATCCCTGAATTCCGGGGTCCCAATGCTAGCATATGAATTCTGTGTCAGGACCGGAGGCGAGGATTATGCTTATCTTTCTTCACTCTTTATTAAAACAGCAAGTTCAAAGTTCAACAAGTGCATAAAAAACTACAGCACCCATGAGACAATGTTTCCATGGTAACCACAGTCCAATCAACGCTGGTTCTGTCTCCATGTATAAATATCCCTTGCCGCCTTCGGTCGCCCTCTTTGTTCACTGCTCCGGTGTCAGATAAGTTGCCTTTACTGCCCCTCGAGTTTTACAATTATACGATTGTCTGTGGCTTGTTTGGCTGTTCGCAGTTCATGCAACTTATCACAAATTGCAGTTATGTTGAATAAAAACTATTATAACTTTACTGCATCTGTGTTATTGCCTTTGTTTGTATGAGACATTATAAATCTGTGAGAAAAGGGTAATTTCCGTTTAACCACGACAACCCTGAGATATTGTATTTTGAGTCCATGCGTAAGCGACTGCTACAAATCACCTTTTACTATTGTGTTTTTGGTGAGGTACTGCTAGTAAGCCGGTAAGGTTTGGACAACAGTTACAAATAGTTGTAGGAAGAGACTTAGGGGGTCATTGACCGCCAGGGTCAACGACCGTGAGAGCACCGCCAACAGGCTGGCGGTGCTCTCAAGGGCATTCTGACCGCAGCGGTTTGGCCGCGGTCAGAAAGGGAAAACCGGCGGTCTCCCGCCGGTTTTCCGCTGCCTGCGCCGCCATGGGGATTCTGACACCCTATACCGCCATCCTGTTGAACAGGATGGCGGTATGGGGTGTCGTGGGGCCCCTGGGCATGGGCACTGCAGGGGCCCCCGTAAGAGGGCCCCACAAAGAATTTCAGTGTCTGCTTAGCAGACACTGAAATTCGCGACGGGTGCAACTGCACCCGTCGCACCCTTCCCACTCCGCCGGCTCCATTCGGAGCCGGCTTCCTCGTGGGAAGGGGTTTCCCGCTGGGCTGGCGGGCGGCCTCCTGGCGGTCGCCCGCCAGCCCAGCGGGAAACACAGAATCACCGCGGCGGTCTTCGGACCACGGAGCGGTGTTCTGGAGGGGGAACTCTGGCGGGCGGCCTCCGCCGCCCGCCAGAGTTAGAATGACCCCCTTAGTCACCTACAAACGAAAGTACTGTCATCCTGAGACCAGCAGTCTTGCTCAGAGCAAGAGTCCAAACTACGACATGGCGCCACCAACGATGGTGTTTAGGCACTAATTTACGGATACCCTGACTATCACTGTCTCACAGACAACAGGTACCCTCAGTACCATTATACGGAGACGTCCGTGGTCTTTGGGAGAATCCTCCTCAGCCAAACAGGTAACACCTGCTTAGGCTGTAGGTTGTTCGAGCTCGAACTCACAAAAGGAAAAACTTCCCCTATTTTGGTGTTCCGTTTCTCTAAACAACTATGGCTAATACCATAGACATTCCTGCAAATGCTAGACATGCACTTACACAACATTTATTAGCGCATGGCCTTACAGAAGAGGGCGGGGAAGTTACTTTGATTATAGAAGCAACTGAAGCATACCAAACGGAAACATTTTATTGTTGGGTTGCCTTTCCTGAGGCTGACCAACGAACGCACACATTTCACACTTATGACATTGCGGACGTACCCGTAAGGTATGAAGCATACCAGTATCATGAAATATCGCTCACATATCAGGAGCATCAAAACTGGTTTGAAGGCGCCCTACCACATATACTGCGGCGGGTGAGGCTAGGTCCTTTAAGTAATGAAGGGCCTACGTGGCCCATGTTTGCCACATATACACCTCACCCAGGCATACAGACTATGCCGCTTGTAGATTTAAGGATATTATATAATGAATTAGTGGTATTATATAGACGATTGGTCCAGTTCGTAATGCGAACATTGAACACTACACCAGCGCGTCCAGCACCGCCAGTAGCTGGTGGATATCAATTGGCTACTGGGATTAATCCACAAACGGTGCATACCATTATGGGTAAAGTGCCCTCGGATCGAGAAAAAATACCGTTCTGGATTGCTCAGAAAACAAATCAGCTGGAAGCTGTGTTCCCCCATACGGGGCCACAGGAGAAACATAGATTGCTCACTATGTGCTTGCCATTCGGGATGGTTCCCTCGGTTGATGAATGTGCCACTTGGGGTACAGTCTTCGCTGCCGTTTATACTACCACGCATGGTACCCCTACACTGGCCAATTTGCCGGAAGTATTGAAACAAATACAAAATGAGCATGGGGCTGCACCAGCCCTAGATCTGGGGATGAAATTGATGCGTAATTTTGACGCCGTCTCCTCGATAATATTGAGTAATATTAAAGGGGATGCAGTAGCACTGGCGATACGCTAGCGTCTCCGGGGAGCTCCACACCAGGAACAAGAGAGACAGCTACCCAAAATAATCTCTGATACCTATACTAGTATAGGACGGGATGGGCTGGGAGCCAAACCTAAAAAATTGGACATACCAAGTACCACCCATAAGGAAGGTACGAAGCAGGCACAAGAGGGCTCTAAGAAGCGCTGGGAAAAACAAAAAGATTTCAAGGATAGGAGAAACAAAAGAGCTGATTCTCCTCATCCGGAGTACTCCGAAAGGAGATATAATCTCAGAAATAGGGATAACATTAGAACTCCAGACAGATATACTGATTCACGTCCTTCTCGTTCCTTTCAGGACGCACCGGATAGACGTAGCGAGAGAGGGGGCCGTCAAGATCGACGTCCGGAATACGTGAAAGAAAAGAAAGACTCGCCACAGTCTACTGTTAAAAAAGAAGAAAAGACTCCTCAACAAAAGCCACAATTTAAAAAGAAAAAAGTGGCTGCACTGACCATTAAAAATGCCAGTAGTATTGAGAACACTGTTGAGGAACAAGAAGTGGGCAGTGACTCTGTTGGACAGCGCGGCAGAGGTCACGATATGTCGCCAGAATCTGAAAGATCATCTGGATGCGACAGCAACTAGCGATTACATCGCAGTTGAAACGGCGGATGGCCGCGTACTTCCACCCGATCGGGTTTTTGATTTAACAATTCAGATAGAGGGAGATGTGGAACGCATTATTAGTGTAATATTCTGGGATGAACTTACTAGTGATATCCTGTTGGCTGAGAGAGACTGGCCACCTGAACATGTCCGCATGCTCCCACATGGGGAAGATGTCATTTTGCCTTCTTTCTCCGATCTTGTTCCGGAGACAGACAAACGAGCATTAGCTGCTGGATGGGCTTTAGCACAGGCACCTGCATTATACCGTAATCATGTAGGATGGGACAAGGACTCTCCTTGCCATGTTATTCCCGTTCGGTCTACACCACACCCGCAGCCACAATACCCTGTTAAACATGAAGCAAAAGCTCCAGTAACGGAGATACTGTCACAGCTTGAGTACCAGGGAGTAATTGAGCCCTGTACATCAGCAATGAATAATCCGCTATTTCCCGTTGCGAAACCTGATCATTCATATAGAATAGTGGTTGATTATAGGCACTTGAATATTCATGCACGCACTTATGCTATACAAAATTCACACAGCACAGCGCTAATTAATAATATAGTGCGTAAAAAATACAAAACTACATTGGATATATCTAATGGTTTTTTCTGCCAGAATTTAGCACATGAAAGTAGAGACCTAAGCGCATTTTCCTATGATTCTCAGAAACGCTTTTGTCGTTTACCACAAGGCTATAAAAACAGCCCAGGACTGTTTTCGGCCCGTGTCACATCAATATTACTGGAGCTTGATCCCGAGGCATTATCATATGTGGATGATATCTATCTCACTGATGACACCCTTGACATTCATCTTGCCAGGGTCGATCGGATAATTTTGGGATTTGCAGCCTTCGGATATACATTTAATTTTAAGAAAAGCAAGATAGCATTTCTTAGTGTATTGTTCCTAGGATATGAACTATCAAACGAGGGGAAGAGCCTGGCCCCACACTTCCTAGAGAAGTGTGCTCAGCTACAGCCTCCGAACACGCTTAAGAAATTACAGTCATTACTGGGTTTCTTTAATTTTGGCAGAACATATATTCCAGATTATGCTGAACGCGTAAAACCACTATATGACTTAATTCAGCCCAATTATTCTGGCAGGCGATGGACAATTGAACACACACACATCCTAAGGGACATACAACGAGACATGCTAGAAGCTAGATACTTGTACACACGGGACAATAAAACAAGTTTGGTCATCAGAATAATAGCTGGTGCCCTAGGATTTACCTATGTCACCTTTAATGAGGGTGACACGGTGCCAATAGCATACAAATCACATTTGTACTCCAATGCAGAAAAACGTTTTGCTCCTACTGAAAAAATTCTGACGGCAGTTCAGATTGCCGTCATAAAGGAGAGACCGCTTGCCCAGGGGAAACGCATTGTTGTTGTCTCCCCGGTTCCGGCCTTAGAGGCTGTCACTAAAGCGAGCGTTCCTAACGCTAAGGCATTGCATCCACGCTGGATTCAATGGGCAACATCTCTGACCGCCACTGATGTTGATTATGTGTTTGACCCAAGACTTCAGACACAAGAATTTCTCCAGTATGAACAGGAGTACCCCGCTCCCTTACACATATTGCCAATAGACAGTTATGATACCATCATTTACACTGACGGATCGGCACAACCGGCTGTGGGTACTAAACATCAATACTCGGCAGCTTGCGCAGCCGTGTGCGGGGTAATGGAAGACGGAGTTTTTCATCCTCATAACACGTACACTCAGACCTTAGGGGACTGCACAGCCCAATTGGCCGAGCTTAAGGCTCTTCTTCTAGCGCTCGAACATTCAGAGCCAGGAACACAGACTTTGATAGTCTGTGATTCGTATTACTGCGTCCAGTCATACAATGAATACCTCAATCATTGGATACTGAATGGGTTTAGAGATTCTAAAGGGAACACCATTAAACACAAAATATTGTGGGGAAGGGTGGCTGATCTTAAGGATAAGCTGCCATGTGTCCATGTAGTTATACATTGGGACACCAACGTGTAGGAATACATGTTGCCAGTAATACATTGGCTGACGAAGCAGCCAAAGCTTCAGTAGCTATGGCTTCTGTGGCTGCAGTGACTCGTTCTAAGACGAGGTTGGATAATGAAATACTGATTGCCGTGAAAGCCTCGGCTGCAGGCAAGCCCCTTCCGAAAGGATACCCTACGAACTACACATATCATATCAGTGCACAGAATGTTGCTTTTGCAACAATTCCTGATGTTAGTGATCGAGTGATCCCAAATGAAGACCAAAGGTTGGAACTGATTACAGCTGCACATGAGGGTGTCGCTTCTGCACATGCTGGTATACAGGCCACTATCACCATTCTACAACAACGGTACTGGAGGCCTGGTCTATGCAGACGGACTAAACAGTATGTCCTTTGCTGTGACATTTGTCAGCCGATTAAGGGCTCGAATATCAGACGCCCTCCGCAGACATCTCTCTTAATGTCAGACAAACCACTCCATTGTGTGTACCTGGACCATTGTGGTCCTTTGCAACCTGATGGTGCATACAAATAAATTTTAGTGGCTGTAGATTCCTGTTCTCGATTCCTGTGGGTATGGCCACAGCGGTCGGCTGACGCCCGGACTGTTATAAAAGATTTGCTGATCTTTATCGGTACATATGCGGTTGCAGCATTCCATTCGGACCAGGGCCCTGCATTTGCCTCTAAGGCTTTCAGGGACACCATGAGGACGATGGGTGTTGAACTCCATTACTCCTCACCATACCATCCCGAGGGAAATTCGGTCGTGGAGAGGCGGAATCGTGATCTAAAGCAGTCCTTAACAGCTCGAGTATTAGGTTCAGGCCGTAGTTGGTTATATCACCTATATGGGGTCCAGAGAGCACTGAATAATCTGCCAAGACGGTCCTTGAGGGGCAAGTCTCCATATGAGTTTCTCTTTGGGACAACTATGTATGTTCCCGATCTTGATGCCCCTGGTATGGTGGCAGCAGAAACACCATTTGACATAAAAGAACGTCTCGCTGTTTTACAGGAGCTTCAACAATTCCGTGATGATAAATCATCTGCAAGCGCTGCCACCTTGGGAATAAGGGATTTGGCGAAAACTTCGACTGGCTGGATTCCTAACGTTGGGGATCTGGTTCGTGAGAAGATCGCTGTGAGAAAAGAGTTTGGTCCAGCATACAGAGCACCTGTACCGGTCTTGGGGATAAAAGGCACCAGGACTGTCATCCTTCCGCCATTGTCTGGTTCCAAATCAAACAGATTCATCTCCATTGATGACATCAAATTACACCATGTGGCCGATTCTTCACAGTAGACCAGGAGGTCCCTTGGGTGGTTCCCGATCCCCTCTCACTACCCAACAGGACATCCCTCTACATAGTAGGATGACCATCGCTACTACTGACTATACAACTATGTCAGCTGCTGTTCCAGACACTTCCTCGATCATGGGGAGGGCAGAAAATGAACTTTTGTTGGTTCCTGTAACAACTTCGGAGAACACACCGCTACAGGATTTGGCTGTATTTTACACGAACACTTCCACGACTGGTAACGTCATCTATCATGAACCTCCAAGAACAGTGGATGGGAATTCGATGAGTCCTGTGTTTGCGGAGACTTCCTCTGGCTATTTTGTGGACATTGATGATTTTTCTTCAGATTCATCCTCAGCTGAGACTGACAAACTTTCCAGAGGTAGCAAGTTCTATCAATGGCTTAAAAAGAACTATTTGATATATCCATGGAACTATCTCTGGTTCTGTTTGACATTTATTGCATTGTTTTTATGGATTGGTTTTGTGACTGTTTTCTTTTTACTAATTAATGGTCACTATATTGCTGATCGCTCCTCTGTGGAGCCTGTTGATGTAATTTTAACACCGCATCATTCATCACATAAAGTCCGACGTGATTTGTCCCCTGTCAATATTACAGCTATTCCAATTTCTGATGGGATTGTTTGGGACAAAGTTCCGTTCGATATATACGGGCCTACAGAGATAATTCAAATACCATACGTGTTCAAAATTTCTATGTCTGATGTCATTAAACCTAATGTTGTCTCTGATGATTGGGATGTCCAAACAGTGGATTCCATGCTAACTGAAATGAAGGACTACTCCGCTTTTGAAAGTGATGATGTATATGATTTTACAATGAATTATGGTGAAATGTTCTGCTATAATAATTGGGGACATCACTACCTGCACCGTGCAATAAGATATAGGCCTCTTTTTAACTACACACAATGGGAACATTGTTCAACACCACGGGTGGGGAGTCCAAAGTATTACAGTGACAAATTCACATACTTTTCTGGGCATGATACAACAAAAGCTGAATCTTATTATTTTAAATTACCTAAGACACACATTAGAAAATTGTTGCTAACAGATACAAAACTGATTTATTCAGATCCCTTTGTTTCCCGACTTTCGATTGAGGGTTATGAATATTGGAAGAACACTATTGATTTGAAGAGTGTATGGGGGACGCAAGATTGGCAGATACAGGGTAGGGAGGCTTTGTTTCGAGCTTGCTTAATTCCTGTGCAAATGATTTTTTTAAATGACACTGTTGAGCAGACATCATGTCTGGGATTAGCTAGAATAAAGGATCTAAACACACCCAGTATCCCTACACCGACAAAATTTACAGATTGGCAACACTTTCTAAATGTTTCTGAGAAAAGGCTAGATGCATTGGTTAAGGCTGGTGACTATAATTATTCACTTTCCAGTCCCGGGAGATGGTTGGTATGGCCCACCAATACTGATGAGTGTCAAAGGCGTTTTTTGAACTCTTCAGGGGTTTTTTCCATTCATAGACCAGACCCTCGCTTTTTGTCAGGTCAGCATGCTGGTATAATTACGACATACAGTGTGGGCAAGCTGTGCCAACAATGGGTACAAACGAACACCTTAACAGTGGTGAAACAACACCTGAATACTCTTTCTGACAGTATAGACCTACAAGATTTCCTATTAGGTCCTAGAAAGCAACGCTCAAAACGGTTTTTATATGCCATGTATAATGAAATTTGGAAACTTTCTCAAATTGAGGCTGCTGCACGTTTACGGCAACTTGATAAAGAGAATTTGGAAAATACATTGGCTGTTGTCGACAATGGCATGAACACGCTTTCCAACAGGATTTATTCCCTGTCGAATATAGTGTCATCTGCTATTGATATCACTCAGACTGATTTGTCTCGGTTATATCATGGGCAAACACAGCTGCGTTCCATCATGCAGCTGAGTTGGGCATTGCAGACGCTGAAAAGTGGCCACATTCCATGGAAATACCTTAATGGGAGTGAACTATTCGCTGCTTTTAATTTTTCCGGGGAACAAGTGACAATGGCTAAAAGAGAGGCTCGTTTCACCTTGCTTCAAGTAGAAAAATTAGATAAGTTGCCCTTCACGGTAGCAGAGAGTCCTTCAACTATCTGGCTCTTACACGGCATTATTAATTTACAGTTTTCAACGTTTCGTTTTCGAGCTGCCTGAAACATCTTGCAGTGGGACGATATGAACGGCTAGGAGATAGCTTTATTAAGGAAGAGTGGGAGTTGCCCTTTGAGTATCGATGTCTGAACGGCGAACAAGAGGTCTTTCTTAGCGGAAGTGAATGTGAGACTAATGTTCGTCATTCCATGATATGCAAACAGGTGTCTCTTCACGGTCTTTGCAATGCGGGGGTCGCAAATTTGGCCTGTTTTCTGAAGGGTACTCCCGTCCCCTTGATTCGTTCAGTGTTTCATGTTCTTTCTAATGGGAGTTATGTTCTTCTGAGCGATGACAGCTGTTGCGGCTTGCGACCTGGAATTGCCTACGCAATCTCAGTCACAAAGGTCGTTACGTGTTGTGGCCATGTTTTGTTTCCCCCCACACGAGAGATACAAGTATCTGAAATGTGGCCCCACATTGATACTATTAATGTGAACTATGACAAGTTGAGTAGACTGAAGGCGCTATTGTTTCAAAAACATGTCGCCTTGACATCCGCAAAAGAGACGTATGCTCTCCAGGTTGCGAGATCATCAGCCGAGATACAATCCCTTTTAAATACCGATTTCCCCATACACTTTGGAGAGTTGGAATCTAGAATATTCAATGCTTCAAGCACCACTGGGATTGTTCATTTCTTTAAGGCTGTCGGTCTGGTTTCGTGTCCATCTTCCAGACTGTCTTCGGAGTCATCCCATCAGCCATCCATTCACTCTTTTCCAGTGTGTTTGGTGGCTTTCCAATTATTTTGGCTTTAATTGGCGGACTACTACTGCTATATTTTCTGATTCGCGGTGGTTGTTTCTTTCCAGCGACACAGAGCAATGGAGCCGCTCCCGTCAACCCCGCTGTGCCGTGAACGCATGGTTCGGATCTTCGGTACACCTTTGCTGGTGGAACTAGAGTTTGACTGGTCATTGTCATTCCGGCCTCTACTATGGTGTGTACAACCGGTGTTCCGCTGCATATGGTGTCTCTTTGAACATCTGCCTATGGTCTGTCTTGCTGTTGCACCGACATCTCCTGTGGACCACGAACTGCTGATGTCCCCGATGAGGGTTCATACACGGTCATGCCCCTTGAGACTAAGGTTGCTCCGCGAGGCCACCTATGAGCCTTCTGTTATACAAACTAACATGGATGAGGACGCTGCAGCGAGTTTCGATGCACCGATGAATATGGCTCACTTCTGCTCTGTGGATCCGTTTGTCCGCCCAGCTCTCAATTTCACTTCAGACGATGTTGACTCATTTTTAAGATCCTTGAATGGTGACTTCGATGACATTCTTCAAGATCCTGCGTATAGCACATAATTTGGTGAATTCGCTTGCCAGTTCCCGGTTCTAAAAAATTGCAATTTAACTGAAAGTTTGCGATACTTGTCATGGTTGATATTAACATCTCTGAATTTAAAAAAAAAAAAAAAAAAATAAGAAACGTATTTTAACACACAGCATTTATTTTTGTCATTACGTACATTTTTTAGCTTGAGTTTTCATTTTCGTTTTTTGGCTTTTGGGTTCAGTAGCAGCTTTTTTAGCGCTTGGATTTCCTTACTTTCATCATACCTGTTACGGCAATGGGGAGGGTGTAGTGAATCCTAGTTTGTTTTAGCGGGATAACAGGAGTTAGCTTAGCCGTAGGCTTGTAAACTCATGCCCCCGTCACCCAGTGACTTTTAACCTACTTAGCTTGCTCTGTCATAGTCCATTTAATTATTTATTTCCTTTAAAATGGCGGCCTTGTTTATAGTTAGGCCACTTGTTATGGGTTCTATTATCAGTGTCATTGCGCCAAGGCGTCAAGATCAAGCACGAAAGACAAACATACAGTAGGCATTCACACTTAGGGATTTTCCCTCTCTATACTTTCGAGGGATTGTTGATATTAATTGCCGTCCCAAGCATGCCTGTTATCTATTGTTATGAATAACACTTATGTCAAGGGACCTTGTAGATCTGTATAAATACAACACACTTTTAGACAGATAATCAGAGGGATTCCGACCAGAGGGCATCGACACCATCGCTGATACCGATGCTGCAGTCATCTTGACACTGATCCAGTCTTCGTGTCCCTGCGGAGTCTGAGATAGAGACCTCATTCCAAGGTAACGAGGGTTGGGGGCTCCTCTCATGGACACGGTTTTGGCAGATTAGGTTTAACGAACTCAGCTCTTCCTTTTTAGGTAGGAGGTTAGACCTACTCTCCTTAGGGTATTAGGGCTTATTCCATCTTTTACATATACATATATTTTTATCTTATATTGCATAATGGTGGGGGTCTTTATAACAATGACTCTCCTCTTTACAATACTGTTGCTTGGTATATTCATTATCCTAATCATTGCAGTTCATGCAACTTATCACAAATTGCAGTTATGTTGAATAAAAACTATTATAACTTTTCTGCATCTGTGTTATTGCCTTTGTTTGTATGAGACATTATAAATCTGTGAGAAAAGGGTAATTTCCGTTTAACCACGACAACCCTGAGATATTGTATTTTGAGTCCATGCGTAAGCGACTGCTACAAATCACCTTTTACTATTGTGTTTTTGGTGAGGTACTGCTAGTAAGCCGGTAAGGTTTGGACAACAGTTACAAATAGTTGTAGGAAGAGACTTAGTCACCTACAAACGAAAGTACTGTCATCCTGAGACCAGCAGTCTTGCTCAGAGCAAGAGTCCAAACTACGACACTGGCATCTAGTAGGCTTTCTGCCCCCCCCCAAGGAGTGGATCAGGGGTAATTGCCCCATCTGCCCACCAGTGGGCAGAACAACTTTGTCCCCATTTATTTGGGGTGGGTATATGGTCATACCCCCACCCTCTTTTTTGAAAAAAAATCTTCCATAGACTCTGGTGGGCGTTCAGCCCCCCTTGAGGGCAGATGGGCCTTACAAAAATAGGCCGATCTGCCCCAAAAGGGGGCAGAAATGGCCAACAGTAATGTGCCCCCATGGGGAGTGACCCTTGCCCAAGGGGCTGCCCCCCAAACAAAACACACACACACCAATCCCTGATGCCTAAGTGGTTTCTGACCCTCCCCCCCCCACCGGGGACAGATGAGCCTAACAGAAATAGGCCGATCTGTCCCCAAGGGGGGCAGAAATGGTCTAAAATTAATTTGCCCCCCCCAGGGGAGCGACCCTTGCCTAAGGGGTCGCTCCCCATCTGTAAAAAAGTAAACAAAAAAAAAACTTGTGCCTAGTGGTTTCTGCCCCCCTTGTGGGCAGATTGGCCTAATAAAAATAGGCAGATGTGCCACCAAAGGGGGGCAGAAATGGCCTAAAATAAAGTTGCCCCCCAGGGGAGCGACGTTTGCCTAAGGGGTCACTCCCCTTGCGTGAAATTAGCTCCCCCCCAAAAATCCCTGGTGTCTGGTGGTTTCTGCCCCCCTTGGGGACAGATTGGCCTAAGAAAAATTGGCCAATATGCACCTAAGGGGGGCAGAAATGGCCTAAAATAAAATTGCCCCCCAGGGGAGTGACCCTTGCCTGAGGGGTCACTCCCATCTGTAAAAAATGTAAAAAAAGTTTTCAAAATCCCAGGGGTCCAGTGGTTTCTGCCCCCTTTGAGGGCAGATTGGCCGAATAAAAATGGGCCGATCTGCCTGCAAGGGAGGCAGAAATGGCCTAAAAACAATTCCCCCAGGGGAGCTACCCTTCCCTAAGGGGTCCCTCCCCACATGAAAACAAGAAAATAAAAAAATAAAAAATGATCCCTTGTGTCTAGAGGTTTCTGCCCCCCTGGGAGCAGATCGCCTAACTTAAATAGGCTGATCTGCCCCCAGAGAGGGCAGAAAAGGCCCAATAACAAATTGCCCCCAGGGGAGCAACCCCTGCCTAAGGGGGTCTCTCCCCTTCATTTATAAATAAAAAAATTAAAAAACTCTCTGGTATCTAGTGGGCATTTCTGTAGCCCAATCCCTTCACGATCGGACTGCAGAAATGCTCAGAAAGGCATGAAAGGAGAGGAAAGGCCTTTCCTTTCCTTTTACGCCTCTCTGTGCCCCCACCTTCCAGCCCAATGGGAGGCGACCTCTGATGAGGTCAGCACGAGATTACGTGCTGACGTCACCAGATGTCACTGAGGGTGGGGTGGGGGTGGAAGGGGAAGCGATTCCATTTCCATCTCTGCCCTGGGGGTGTGGGGGCGAGGCTCTTGGGGGGAGCGCTAGCTCTCCCACCATCAGCCTGTCTAAGGACGTAACGGTCATGTCCTTGGTGCCTCAGCACCGCAGCCAAGGACGTAACTGTTATTTCCTTGGCTGTGAAGGGGTTAAGCTTCTTTCTCTTCAGAGAAGCGCTGGCTCTCGTTCTCTTTCAGTACGAAAAAAAATCAGTAATTTTTTGTGTGTTTTTTTAGATGCCTCTAAAAAGAAAGTAGCTGTAGTCGATCTAAGGTGCCTGAGGGTTTTTCATTCAGAGTGTCAAGGAGGCTAGAACAGCAAGGAGACTTAAAGAGCTGATTGCAGGCCTCTCAACCAATCCATCAACCAAGATATATAAAGCGCAGCTAATCTCCAAATAGGGTATCTAGGCGCTTGCAGGTCCCGAAGGCTTATTCCATCAGCCAGGTCTTGAAGGTCATTCAGAATTTTGGAAATGAGGTGTGTGGGGAGGCTGTTCCAGGTTTTTGCTGCGATGTGAGAGAAGGAGTGTCCGCCACTTCTTCTTTGGTAGATGCGGGCGTATAAGCAAGTGAAAGGGCAGCAGAGTGTAGTTATCTCAACGTGAAATGAAGGCAGAGCGGTCTTCTCAACGTGAAAGGAAGGCAGAGCATTGTCTTCTCGACTTGAAAGGGAGGCAGAGGTGGAAGTTCAGGTTGTGGTTAATGAACGCGGGTCTTTGTTTGTGTAGAGCCTTGTGTGTGTCAGTCATCAGCTTGAATTGGCATCTCTTCTCTACGGGGAGCCAGTGGAGTTGCCTGAGGTGGGGTGTGATGCCGGTTCGTCGGGGAAGGCAGAGGATGAGTCTGACTGCGGCATTCTATATGGTCTGAAGACTCTGTGGGAGTGTGCGTTGATTGCTAGGTAGGGGGCGTTGCTGTAGTCGAGTCGGCTGGTGATCAGGGCCTGTGTCACGGTGTGTCTCGTATATAGGGGTAGCTACTTGAAGATCTTAAGTAGCATGCACAAAGTGAGGAAGCAGGCGGAGGAGACTGTGTTGATCTGTGATTTCATGGTGAGCTTGTTGTCAATGAAGATTACGAGGTTTCTGGCATGGTCAGAGGAAGAGGGTGCGGATCCTAGGTCTGATGGTGACCAGGAGTTGTTCCATGTGTTGCTGCTGTTGCAAAGGATCAGTACTTCCATCTTGTCTGTGTTCAGCTGCAGGCAGTTGTTCTTCATCCAGTCAGAGACGCTTGTCATGCATCTGTGGAAGTTGGTTCTGGTGGTGGAGGTTTCTTCGGTGAGTGAGAGGATGAGTTCAGTGTTGTCTGTGTAGGAAATTATATTGAGACCGTGGGATGTGATGATGTTGGCCAGCAGGATCATATATGAGTTAAAGAATGCAGGGCTGAGCCCTTGGATTCAAAGGTTGGAGGTGGATCCTCTGGGTTCTTCCGGTGAGGAAGGAGGTAATCAATCTGAGCCTCTGGGGAATAATGTACAAGAGCTGCAGCTTCACGTGCTATCAACAGAGGGCCTTGTTTCTGATTGCGTATGAATACACCCTGCAGCTCAATCCACATGACACTTCTAAGGAAGGCTGGGGCCTCTTTGGGACTGTTAGAAATGGGGTCTTTGGTTGGCAATCAGGTTACTCCCTGTCCAAGCAAGGACCATCACTCTTGTTAGGGTAAGTCACACACAATCCAAATTATCCTGTGCCCACCCTCTGGTAGCTTGGCACTGAGCAGTCAGGCTTAACTTAGAAGGCAATGTGTAAAGTATTTGTGCAATAAATCATGCAATAACACAGTGTAGCACCACAAAAATGCACCACACAGTGTTTAGAAAAATATATAATATTTATTTGATAAGATGCAGGACAAAATGATTAAAATGCAATAAGTATATGTTAAGATATTACTGTAAAAGTGATATAAAGTGTCTTGAGTCTTTTAAAAGCAATAAATGTCTCTTTCAAGCACAAAGTACATGGTTTGCATTCAACATCTCCGCAAAGAACCACAGAGGAGGAGATGCGTGGAAAAAAGGGGGTGTGCGTCAATTTCTCAGGCCGCACATGGCGATGCGTCATTTAGTTTTCAAGCAGGGACAGCTGTGTGTCGATTTCTGGCGCTCGGTCATGGATCCTCTTCGGGTTGTGGGGTTTTCGGACTCCCCGGGGACAATGCGTGGATTTCTGGTGCTGACAGGACGAAGTCACAGGGGCTGTGTTGATCTGGTGGGCGTTGAGTGGAAATTTCTACTGCATGGCAGACGCTGCGTCAATTCCTCTCTGGAAGTCGGGCTGCGTCATTCCGGCTCAGCTGTGCGTCGATCCAGTGGGCCGCGCATCGAATTTCCGGTTGCTACGCTGGCGCTGTGTCGATCTTCTCGTTGTGAAGTCGGGGTGCATCGTTCCGGTTCTGAGTGGGGTGAATTTTTCGATGCGATGTA
The DNA here is from genome assembly GCF_031143425.1 of Pleurodeles waltl. Classification (NCBI taxonomy): domain Eukaryota; kingdom Metazoa; phylum Chordata; class Amphibia; order Caudata; family Salamandridae; genus Pleurodeles; species Pleurodeles waltl. Next base: position 1,005,292,912 of record NC_090443.1, on the reverse strand, counting down.
GGCTGTGTGTCGTTTCTGGCAGGCTGTGTGTCGATTTTCGCTGCACAAGGAGTCTTTCTTGTAGAGATGACGTTTTTCTGGTCCTGAGTCTTCAGGGAACAGGAGGCAAGCTCTATCCGAGCACTTGGAGAGCACTTCTCAGCACAGCCAGAGAGCAGCAAGGCAGTAGGGCAACAGCAAGGCAGCAGTCCTTCACAGACAGCAGTCAGATGAGCCCTTTGGACAGCCAGGCAGTTTTTCTGGGCAGGTTGCAGATTCTGGTTCAGGTTCTCTTCTCCAGGAAGTGTCTGAGTTGGTAGGGGCAGAGGCCCTGTTTAAATACCCAAATGTGCCTTTGAAGTGGGGGAGACTTCAAAGAGTGGCTTAGAAGTACACAAGGTCCCCTTTCAGTTCAATCCTGTCTGCCAGGGTCCCAGTAGTGGGTATGGCAGTCCTTTGTGTGAGGGCAGGCTACTGTCCTTTGACATGAAAGTGTCAGGCCCTCCACCCTCCTAGCCCAGGAAGATGCATTCAAAATGCAGATGTATGCAAGTGAGGCTGAATATCCTGTGATTGGGGTGTGTCTGAGTGAATGCACAAGGGATCTGTCCACTGAACCCAGCCAGACTTGGATTGTAAGGCACAGAAGGATTTAAGTGCAGAGAAATGCTCACTTTCTAAAAGTGGCATTTCTAAAATAGTAATATTAAATCCAACTTCACCAGTCAGCAGGATTTTGTATCACTATTCTGGCCATACTAAATATGACCTTCCATTTCCTTTCAGATCAGCAGCTACCACTCAAACAGTATATGAGGGTAGCCTCAATGTTAGCCTATGAAGGGAGCAGGCCTCACAGCTGTGTAAAAACGAATTTAGGAGTTTTACACTACCAGGACATGTAAACTACAGCGGTACATGTCCTGCCTTTTGCCTACACAGCACCCTGCCCTAGAGGTTACCTAGTACATACCTTAGGCGTGTCTGATTGTAGAAAAAGGGGAGTTTTAGGCTTGGCAAGTACTTTTAAATGCCAAGTCGAATTGGCAGTGAAACTGCACACACAGGCCTTGCAATGGCAGGCCTGAGACAAGTTGAAGGAGCTATTTAAGTGGGTGGCACAATCAGTGCTGCAGACCCACTAGTAGCATTTAATCTACAAGCCCTGGGCACATATAATGCACTTTACTAGGGACTTATAAGTAAATTAAATAATCCAATTGGGTATGATCCAATGTTATCGTGTTTAAAGGGAGAGAGCATTTGCACTTTAGCACTGGTTAGCAGTGGTAAAGTGCGCCGAGTCTTAAAACAAGCAAAAACAGTATCTAAAAAGTGGAGGAAGCAGGCAAACAGTTAGGGGTGACCACTCTAGGGCTGTCAGGTCTAACATGTGTCCCCCGAGCTGAAAGTGGAGAGAGCTACCCAACCTCCTAGGAGCATTCATTGCTAATGCGGAAGTATCTGGAGAGACCATCAGCGTTGGCGTGGCCAATCCCCGGGCGATGCTCCACCGTAAAGTCCATCCCCTGTAGGGAAGTGGACCACCTCAAGAGTTTAGGATTCTCACTCCTCATCTGCATGACCCATCTGAGGGGCCTGTGGTCTGTCTGAACACGGAAGTGAGTCACAAACAGGTATGGTCTCAGCTTCTTCAGTGCCCAAACCACAGCAAATGCTTCTCTCTCAATAGCACTCCACCTCTGTTCCCGTGGTAATAGTCTTCTGCTAATAAAGTCTACTGGTTGGTCTAGGCCCTCCTCATTTAGCTGTGCTAGAGCAGCCTCTATGCCATGCTCTGAAGCGTCTGTCTGCACAATAAATTCCTGGGAGTAGTCAGGGGCCTTGAGCACGGGGGCCTTCATGGAGTCAAAGGGTTTCTGACATGCCTCTGTCCAATTCACCAACCTAGGTTGCTTTTTGGAAGTAAGTTCTGTCAAGGGTGTCACAATGGATCCATAGCCCTTGAAAACTTACGGTAGTATCCAGTGAGGCCTAAGAAGGCTCTCACTTCTGTCTGTGTTCTAGGTGGTTGCCAGGTCTTGATAGTCTCAAACTTGGCCTGGAGGGACTGCACCTTGCCACCACCTACTAGGTGTCCCAAGTACACCATGGAACCCTGCCCAATCTGGCACTTACTAGCCTTGATGGTCAGGCCTGCCTGTTGCAGAGCCTGAAGCATCACCTTGAGGTGGAGCAGGTGTTCCTCCCAGCTGGAACTGTAGGCGGTTAGGTCGTCCAGGTAGGCTGCGCAGAAGGCATCCTTGCCAGCTAGAACCCCATTAACCAACCGTTGGAAGGTAGCGGGTGCATTTTTCAACCCAAAGGCCATCACCCTGAACTGGTAATGGCCCTCAGGTGTGGAAAATGCAGATCTCTCTTTAGCCCCCTCAGTCAAGGCGATCTGCCAGTACCCTGATGTGAGATCAAAAGTACTAAGGAATTTGGCAGCACCTAGTCTGTCTACGAGCTCATCAGCTCGGGGGATGGGGTGAGTGTCAGTCCGTGTGACTGTGTTGAGGCCCCAGTAGTCCACACAGAACCGGAGTTCAGGCTTGGTACCGGGTGCAGCAGCCTTAGGTACCAGCACCACAGGGCTGGCCCAGGGACTGCTTGACTTCTCAATAACCCCTAGGGCCAGCATCATGGCAACTTCCTCCTTGATGCTGGCCTTCACCTTATCTGACAACCTGTACATTTTGTTATTTACAGGGGGACTGTCTCCCGTGTCAATATCATGGACACACAAGTGGGTGAGTCCAGGAGTAAGGGAAAAGAGGGAAGAGAACTGTTCCAACAAATCATAACAGTCTCCTCTCTGATTTAGAGTCAGGGAGTCAGAGAGATTGACACCCTCCACTGACCCATCACCTTCTTTGGCAGCGAGGAGGTCGGGGAGAGGTTCACTCTCCTCTTCCATGCCCTCATCTGTCACAAGGAGCGTACTGGCATACCGACCTCAGAGCTCTCAAAATGAGGCTTAAGTCGGTTGTGGTGGAGAACCCTTAGTGGGTGTCTAGGGGTCTTGAGGTCCACTAGGTAAGTGGTCTCCCCCTTCCGCTCCTTGATTTCAAATGGGCCAGTCCAGCGGTCCTGGAGAGCTCTGGGCTCTACTGGCTCCATTACCCAAACCTTGCCTTCAGGTCATACCACTCCTTCATCAGCTCTTGACGGGTTTCAAAGTTACTTTTGGCCTGCTTCCAGAAGCGTTGGGTTTGGTGGAGGAGGGCCAGCATGTAGCTGACCACATCCTGGGGAGGTGTTTTGGGAGCTTTCTCCCAGCCCTCTTTCACTATGCTTAGCGGTCCCCTGACAGGGTCACCATAGAGAAGCTCAAAGGGGCTGAACACCACCCCTTTCTGGGGCACCTCCCTATAAGCAAAGAGAAGGCATGGCAAGAGGACGTCCCACTAAAGCCTCATGGCCTCAGGTCAGCCAGTGATCATGCCTTTGAGGGTCTTGTTGAATCTCTCAACAAGCCCATTGGATTGAAGATGTAAAGGGGTGGTAAACCGGTAGGTCACCCCACACTCATCCCACATGGACTTCATGTACGCAGACATGAAGTTTGTGTCTCTGTCAGACACAACTTCCTTAGGGAATCCCACACGGGTAAATATTCCCATCCGGGCTCTGGTCACCACTGGTGCAGTCACTGTTCTCAGAGGGATTGCCTCTGGATAGCGGGTGGAATGGTCCACCAAAACCAGGATAAACCTGTTGCCCAAGGCAGATTTGGGGTCCAAGGGACCAATGACGTTGATGCCCACCCTTGCAAAGGCGGTGCCAACGACGGGGAGTGGGATCAGGGGGCCTTAAGCCTTTTCCCTGTCTTCCCACTAGCCTGGCAGGAGGGGCAGGCCCTGCAGAAATTATCTGAAGCTACCTGCATTCTAGGCCAATGGAAGTGGGTGACAAGCCTGGCAAAGGTCTTGTCTTGGCCCAGATGTCCTGCCAGGGGGATGTCGGTGAGCCAGACCCAATAGGAAGGCCCGGTAACACTGGGGGACCACCAGCACACGTGCTGCCCCAATGGCCGAAGCCTTAGGCTCACTGTAAAGGAAATCATTCTCCCAGTAGATATGTTGATCGCCAGAGGCTTTACCAGCTGCTTGGGCTGTGACCTGTTGCCTGAGTTTATAACCTTGGCCAGTTGCATTCTGGTTCCCAAGGGTTTGGCATACTCTAGCTCTGCAACATCTCTCACACAAATGTTCCCTTTCAGACAAGAAATTCAGTGGGCTATGGCAACCTCTACTTGATTATATGGCCCAGATGGAACACCACTGCTTCCAGCCTCCTAGACTGTGTGCCCTACCCAAGTTTGACTGGCTCTCCCACTTGGCCATCCTGAGCCTTACTGCCCTTTGACCTCATACTTTTTGAGGATTTTCCTAGATACCTTATGCTTTCCCCTCTCCTTCCGTTCCCTACCCTCTTTGCTCCTGACCTTGCACTTCCAGCGGTACCACCCCTTTCGTTTGTTTTGTGTGGACAGTGGTATGTTCCTTGGGTTGTTTTTATATTTGTACCCCACTGTTGGAACCATTGGGTCCTCCTCCCTCTTCCTAGAGAATTTCATCCAGGGCTCCATCGCTGCCCTGCTTTCGCTTTATTGCTCCTCTGGCACTCTCTTCACATAAGGATCTGCAGAGGCCACAAGATGCTTTCTCATCTTTGACTCTCGAGGTACCTGATTTGAAAGCATGACATGCCCTGCTCACAACGTTTGCTGCACCATGATGTTGTTAGGTGACTATAACTAATGTGCTTTATTGCCTTTGCTTTCGTGCTGCTCCCTCTTTGTACCATTCTAATTGTTGGTTCTCTATGTTTGTATTGTTGTTACCGTCCTATTGAACTTGTAAGGCCATTCACACATACCATTGTTATTTTGAGCTCTGCCTCTTGTATCACAAGGCCAGTATTTGTGTGTTCTGTTTAAATTCAATATACAGATTCTGAGTAAATAAAAAAGACCCTGGGGGATGTGATCCTCTCTGGCAGGCCCTGTGGCCAACCCCCTCCCCTGCACAGCTGAAGACCGTGTCAGTGTAGAGTTTGGCTGACCTTAGGGAGGAGGGGATTGGCTATACTAGAAATTCACTGAAAGCACTGCTAAATTTCACTGGGGAATTTCTGTGGTTTTTTTTGTTCAAAACGTTAGTGTTGTCACTGACAGATTCACCTAACTATAATGTTACTTTAACTGTTGTTTTTTTCAGTGAATTTCTAAGTTTTGTTAAAAATAAAAACAGATCTTTTCATCACACCTAATTATTATAACATTACTTTAACCTTTGATTTTCTGTGAATATATATATATATATATATATATATATAGTGAAACAACATGTGATACTTATATTTCTTAAAAACAATCGCCCAGATTTAAGAGGGCCTAGCGCCTCCTTGCGCCACATTAGAATCATTTTTTTTCACACTAATGTGGCCCAACAAGGCCACAATTGCCTTGCCAGATTTATAAAGTGGCACAGTGCATGCATTCTGTCACTTTGTAACCTCTTCCACCACATAATGTGTGTAAGGGGAGGCGTTCCCCGTTAGGCCAAAACTAGCATAAAACATTTTGACGCTAGTTCCTTAAGTACCGCCATGTTGCGCTGTATAATAAACATGGGGCAACATTGATGGCATTAGAGGGATGCTAATGGGGGCAAGAAAAGTTGCACTGCAGTGGATGCAGCACCACTTTTCTTAAATCAGGCCCCATGCGTTAATTTAGTCAATGAAAAGATTTGCCACAAAGCACTGAATTCATGCACTGGCTCAAATGTACTTCACTGTGTTTCATTTTGATTGTCTGTTACATCTCAGTGCGCCTTAAAGTAATGCAGTTTTAGATGTGTGCAATATGAAAATCTCACTTTTATATTGTTCAAAAGACAGTAATGTTACTCCACATATGATAACGATATTGTCCATTGGTAGAGTGCACATAGTAAACTAATCCTGTTCTTTAGTATTTTTAAGTTTGTGTTTGAAGACTAGCACATTTCATAATTGTCAATGTAAAGTAATACTAAATTAAGCTACAGGCAATCATAATATACCCTATTTTAACACTAAAGGGCAAAATATCATGTTTGTACATGAGGTTTGTTTTACTTACATGCCAAAACCTTTAATGGCTCTCTCATGCTTTAACTCCTAGAGCTGGACCAGACCCTTGGCTCAGCTCTCCCTATGAGTGCGCTGGCCTGCCCACCTCTACTACACAGGGCACAGAAGAGTAGCGCAAGCTGTCCTCCGCATATGTTATACAGCAGACTAAAATACTATCCAGACCTAAAATAGTCTGAGGACTGCTGCAGTGCTATTCTCAAACAGCAAGATTTAGGGGCATATTTACAAGCTGCTATTGCGTTCTTGCGCTGTCCCATCGACATTTTCTTTACGCTAAGGTGGCATGAAGGAGGCCTTTTCCCCACACCAGATTTACAAAGGGGCGCATTGTGCCGCTTTCTAACTCTTTGTGTCACATTATGCCTGCACCAGGCATAATGGTTTCAAGGGGGCAGTCCTCCATTAGGAGACCCAGAAAAATGTTAAACTTTACAAGATTTCATTGTGTCATTTTACCAGTCATTTTTAACGCCTGCCCAAGGCAGGCGTTAAAGTGATGCTCTTATTGTTTCTAATGGGCCTCCCCACGCATTGCGGTACTAGTGCCATCATTTTTGGTGCTAGTCGACCAATGCGCCAAAATAGCGTAAATAATGTTGACGCTATTGTTATGACGTGCGCCATGGTGCAGCGTATTGTAAATATGGCACTACCATGGTGACGTTAGGGGAGGCACAAGAAAAGTTGTGCATTGTAACTGATGCACCACTTTCTTGTAAATATGCTCCTTAGATTCGAGCCATTGGCATTGTAGTGTGACAGCCGGAAGACTGTCTGACAAGGGCATCAAATGTCACTCATCACCAGTGAGAATCAGTGGTTCGATGGCAGGCTTGACTCTCACTCACACTGTGTTACATCTCATGGTGACAAGTGCTTGAATGAGGCATGCAGATGCTGTTTGCTTAAATGTGTCCCCCAAAGGGTTGCTTTCTCTCACCCTCTCCATGTGACATGAGTAGCGCACAGGTGTCTGCTTTCACTCCGCATGGTGTGGGGTCTGTGCTGTTTTGTTTGTGCATGGGGATTCTTAGCCCCTTTCTTCCATTATGGTGTGAGAATGGTGTCATCTGAAGTGTTCGGTTGCTGTGGTGTGACTACCCAAGACAGATGGCAGAATATGTGAAGATCTGGGCTGAGTAGGGGGGTGACTTGGGTCCTAGAAGGGCTTTATATTTCCTTCTATTTATCCATCTGCTACTAGGAGAATTACCTTATTTTCTAATAAAGAATCTACTTTGGTAGAACCTGCAGCCTCCAGTGCGTTCCTTCAGCCCACATCTCTACGGATTACAACACTGTTGACAAGTGCAAACCAAGGAAGGAGAGCTGTGGACTTTTAAAGATAAACTGCCCTAGCAAGACAGAGAAATAGAAGGAAGAGGAGAGTTGCCCACTTAGTGCTATCTCCATAACTGGCAGTCCCTAGAAAAGGATGCTTTGTGGGGAGAGATTTCTGGGGGGAGAAGTTTCTGGTTTGCCAATGCAATCATAACTGTGATCACAGTATGTAGAATCTATTATTAGAAAGTGTGATTTGTGTACAAAAGCTCTTGGGTTTCAGAATCGTGGGGGTCATATTTAGGTCAAAACCTACCAGACAGTGCAGCTGTCTGGTTTGCTAATGACATCTTGGGGACATTTGGAAAGCTTCTCTGGGAATGCATTCTGCCCATTGCTTACCATTGGCTTTGTGCTTTGCAACTCACATTTGCTTGATTTCTGTTTGCTGGCTTTGTTTTTAGGCTGTCCAGCTTGAGTTTGTCCCATCCCTTGCCCAAACCCTATTTAAACTGTAATCTTCCACTAGTACTGAGTTTCTGTAAACAGGCCTTTAAATCTTGTTCCTGGGGCGTGGCTAAAATGGACGCCGCATAGGAGCCTTTCTTCGGAGTGCCGCCATCGGCCCAGAGAAATATCAGATCGTGCACCACGTCATGCAGCCTGTCGGCACTCGCGGGGTCCCCGGTGCCGCGGGGACCCATTAGACTGGCCGCAGACCCGGAGCGTGGCCTGGCGGATAGCGAAGGTGGCACCGAGGCAGGCCACAAGTGACACGGAGGCCTCCAAAGGCCCTGCCGGCGATGGTGGTGTGAAGAGGCCCGGTCTGCTGGGGGACGTAATATCAGGCGCCCCCCGGCGCGCGGCCCATTGGCCGGGTTGGCGTCTCCTTGGGCCGTGGGTCCCCATACGGGTCTGCGGGCCGGGAGTGTGGAATGCAGAAGTGGGGCTGAGGCCGACCACGTGTGACGCAGGGGCCACTGGGGGCTTTGAGGCCCAACCGGACACCAAGGAAAGATCGGGCCAGCCCCCTGACCGCCAGTCGGGCGAGAGAGAGACCGGAGGGCTGCAGCAGAGACACGGCGGAGCCACGCTGGACCAAAGGAAGAGCAAAACAGGCCTAGTGGAGCAGAGGCCCGTGTACGCTTGAGTAGCTGCTGGGCAGGTACGAGGCAGCGCCATCAGATGGCAGAGAGCGGGAGCAGGTCGGGCCCGACAAGGAAAGGAGCATTTGGGACATCCCGCTGGGAGACATGAGGTAAAGGCAGCTGCGTTGTGTGGCCGGAGAGGCGGGACGGGCTCCCATGTGAGGATAGAACATCCTTAGGCACCATAACACCAGCATAAGAACTGCGACAAAGGCCAAACTTTGGGGCAGACTTAGAATTAGGAAAGGGGCTCTCTGGATGGCCCAGAGACCTGACTGAGGGCCGGCACTGGACTTGACAACTCCGGTACCATCAACATTAAAGAGGCATTCAACAAGTTGAGGGCGCAGCTGGAGGACTACATCTCCAAAAACGTCAGTGATCGCTCATGGTACGGCAGCGATGACGTCCCAGAGACACAACAAGAAGGAAGGTTCCCTCAAGGACCTCTTCAAGAAAACTCCCACCAAGAAGGCGCCTCCAGTTGAGCCTCCAGCGATGGAAGGTGGAGAGTTGGTAGACCTGGGAACGCAGGGAGACGGAGAAGCACCCCTGACAAGATCCTTCATGGAGCAGCTATTTGGGTCCCTTCGTGGAGACTTTGCCGCCTTAAAACAATAAATAGCGGCGGAGGTCAAAGAACTTAAATGAGAAGTTGTAGATCTGGGGCAACACATAGACACACTAGAACAAGCCTGTGATGCGCGAGATGAAGAATTGGACTGCCACAGGAGGGAACTCCTTGCCTTACAGGACAAGAACTGCAATACCAGATCGAGGATTTGGAGAATAGATCATGTTGCTCCAATATTCGAATAAGGGGCGTACCATCGCAAGCGGTGACGGGAGCACTAGAGGACTTTGTGGTGCGCCTTTTCCAACACGTGGCTCCAGCCCTAAAAGATCAGACTGTGGTGCTTGATAGAACACACAGAGTTGGCCGACTGGCCCGCTCACCAGGCCAAGCACAAGACATACTGACCGCCTGCACCACTAGAAACAAAGGGAGAGCATAATGGCAACGGTCCGAGACCAACCATTAATTGAATTTGAGTGCTACCGAATTGGCTTATTCCAGGACCTGTTGATGCTGACACTGCAGTGTCGTAGAGCACTCCGACCTGTAATGGACTTCCTAAGAGAAAGTGGTATTAGATATAAGTGGGGCCATCCCTTCCGCCTTCGTTTCGTCTGGCAAAATGAATCTCGCAGCATCCGCACGTTGGAAGAGGCACAGGCCATGGAGGGAATGCCGTCCCGCCTCGGGGACATGGTACGGCAGCCAAAAGAACGAGAACAGCGGCCGCTAACTGATGGGGCGCTCAAAAACTCAGGACAGATGAAATAAACACCATAACCCCACAACGGCAGAAAGCCAAAAAGAGAGGGCGGCATTACTTAGAAGCCTACACAGCCACAACAGCGTCTCGGATGCGGGTTCGGACCAATAATAACTCACAGGAACTGCATACAATTTTCTTGTTGACAAAGGTCTGTGGCCCGATGGGCAGTTGGAGAAGCAGAGGATCATCTGGTGAAGGCAAAGTGGCATTTGATTGAGACAGCCGCGTGGCGGAGCTCCGATCCCTTCAAGAGTGGTGGTCGCCTGATGACGAAATGAGGACTGAGCTCACCCGCAGAATGATCTACATTTGTTCCCAGGCGGGGAACACCTCTTAAGTTTATACTCTGTTGTTTGTTCTCTCTATCTCTATTCACTATCCCCCTACCCTGATTCTGCAGGGGCCACACCTTCCCCCTTTCCCAGTCACAGGTACACATACCTGGTTTTTTTTCCCAATGGGTGAAGGGTTCAATCAACATCATAGTAATACATTTCACCTTCCCCATGATCACTGTCCTTCGTCTAAATGTTCGGGGCCTTAATGCAGCTGTGAAACGTCAAGCACTGCTGATACAGCTCAGAGATGAAAGGGCTGATCATTGCCTGCTCCAGGAAACTCATCTAGTTTGCTCAGACCGGAAAAGACTGAGATCACACTGGTTAGACAGACAGTTTCATTCCTCAGGCCCTGAGAGATGGGCAGGGGTAGCAATCCTTTTGGCCATCAACTTCCCGGGATGTGTACTTGGTGTACAAGCTGAGATTCCTGGGAGGTTTCTCTGCCTTCACATAGACCTTCGAGGCCATAGGCTGACGGTAGCTACCACTTATGGTCCGAACGAACAGCAGGAACGCTTCTTAAGAGATGCCCTGGGGAGGGTTCTGGCTACCCCAGATGAGGACATTGTGGTGGGGGAGACTTTAACCTAGTGCCAGACACCCAGCTTAACAGATCAGTTCAGAGAAATGGCCAGACGGGTGCCTTCCCAAAAGATTTCCGGGAGTAGGTGGGGGCAGCAGGACTCATAGATGTCTGGCGCAGGCAGCACCAGATGGAGAGGGCATACTCTTTCTTCTCAGCCGCGCACCAGACCTAGGCACGCATTGACGTTTTCCTCACCTCAACAGGCATTACCAACAGGGTAACCAAGATAGATAGCGGTGGCATCCCTATCGGACCACTCCCCGCTCACGATGTCGCTCGCCCTTTCACCGCACACCCCAGATGCAAGGCGTTGGTGCCTTAATTCGAGACTCCTAACATACAACGACACTCTAGCGCAGTGGTCTCCAAACTTTTTAATGCTGCGCCCCCCAGTTGAAAAATTAAAATCCTTGGGGCCCCCCCTCAGAATTCTTCGCAATTATTTTATAAAGTTTGTAATGTTTAAATATGTCTAGACCTATTTAAACATTGCAGTTATGTATTGTTAACTTTTTACCAATGCAATAACATGCGTATGCTTAAAACAAAGCCCTGTTATCTCTAAAATGTTCCTTTTGGCCAGAGCCTGGCGCCCCCCCTGGGACCACTTGAGGCCTCCCAAGGGGGGCCCGCCCCCCAGTTTGAAGACCTCTGCTCTAGTGGAAATTGAGAGCACAATAAAGCATTACCTAGACACAAATGATACCACTGAGGTCAGTATTGCCACTTTATGGGAAGCTCTCAAGGCAGTTACTAGGGCACAGTTCATAGCGTTAGGTGCGAGACTAAATAGGGCCTGACGGGAAAAGCGCCAGCAACTAGAGGATGATATAAGTCTGGAAGTCACTCATGGCCGGACTGGGTCTCTGGTAGTGAGGAGACAACTCACTACTCTCCGAAAGCAGTTATGAGCCTTAGACGGGGATAAGGCGGAATACGCCCTACTACGGACTAAGCAGAAATTCTACGCAGGGGGTAATAAAGCGGGCCGCCTACTGGCTCATTGACTCTGTGTGCAGGCTGCGGGATGAAGAGTGGTAGAGCTACAATTGCCTGACGGCATGCAGACCTGTCAGGAGGAGCTAATTTAACACCAGTTTGAGCAGTTCTACTCCGGCTTGTACACAGCAGAAGAGCTTGGTGAGGAGGGAGTGGAAGGCTATCTGAACTCCGTCCCTCTGACCCAAATCCCCCCAGCAGCTAGTGAACTAATGGACAGAGATATCACAACTGTGGAGGTCCATGCAGCCATGCACCGTTTACAAGCAGATAAAGCAGCTGGTGCGGACGGCTTTGGAGCAGAAGTCTTTTGGCGCTCAGCTAGCATCAGTGCTGGTTCGATTATACAATACATTAAGCACGGCTTCTCCCCCTCCCTCCACAATGCAACGGGGCGTGGTGACCATTATCCCTAAGCTGGGGAAGGACCCACGCCTGTGCTCCTCTTACCGACCCATCACATTACTGAATGTGGACGCTAAGATCTTTACGGGAATCTTGGCTCACAGGCTGAACCTATACATGCAGGGCCTGGTTGATCCGGACAAAACTAGGTTCATGCCTGAGCACTCATGTAGCGATAATACTACAAGATTATGCCATTTACTGGACAAGGTTCATTGCACCCAAATCCCAGCCCTTCTTCTTTCTATTGATGCAAAGAAGGCATTTCACTGGCAATACCTCCATGAGGTTCTGCGGCATTTTGGACTTGGTTCCAGATTCCGCGACTGGATACACTGCAATTACGATAAACCTAGAGGTATGGTATCTGTGAATGGAAGATTGTCCCAGCAGTTTTCTATTTCAAGGGGCACATGGCAGGGCTGCCCCCTCTCCTCCCTACTATTTACCCCATACACAGAGCCCTTTGCCGAACGTATACGCAATCACCCAGATATAACTGGCCTGCCGATGGGTGGTAGAGCGCGTAAACTGTCTCTCTACGCAGATGATGTGTTGCTTCATGTATCCCAACCTCAAATCTCCCTGGCAGGGGTTATGACAGAACTGATAGCATTTGGTAAAATCTCAGGCTTTAAAACTAATCTCACCAAATCATCGATACTGAACTTAACCATCCCGAAGGCGGAGAGGAGCTTTCTAGAGGCGAGTCTCCCCTTCTCATGGGCCGCACAAGAAATTACGTATCTGGGCCTGAGAATACATCCCACACCTGAAGCGACTGCAGCACGTAACTATACTAGGATATTAGATATCGCTTGCACGGAACTGACTAAATGGAGGGCCTACGGCCTCTCGTGGCTGCGTCGTATAGCAGCAATTAAGATGACTCTTCTGCCTAAAATACTTTATCTCAAGCAGACCATGCCGCTGCAGCCGCCTCCGCACCTGCTGGACAAGTTGCAGGTGCTTATATGGGAGTATATTTGGAGCGGCAAGAGGGCTAGAATGTCAAAGGACTAGGCATACCTACCACAGACAGAGGGAGGCCTGGGTGTCCCGCATCTGCTTAGCTATTATTACCCAGCTCAGCTGTGCTATATGATCGAGTGGGCCCGCCTGCAGATGGAAAAATACTGGTGTTTTATCGACCAGGCAGTAGCGGGAACTCACATCTGGAAGGTGCCATGGCTACCTAGAAGGCATTGACCGCCCGGGGTGTATGTTTCTCCAGTCCTGCGGGTTACAGTGGGAGCATGGGACAGGGTGCAGATGGCAAAAGGGCTGTCCACGCCGATCTCCCCCCAGACACGCAATTGGGGAGTCTGCTTATCTATTGTGGCATGACTCACAGTGCAAGAGAATTGGGGACCTCTTTGATGAGAAGGGTGTCATGGACTTTAGCAGACTCCAGGCAGAGTATGGTCTTCCCGACAACGCAAACTGGCAATACCTGGCTGTTCACCACTGGGTAACCTCCCCCGCAATACGTCCGCATGCGAGCAGACCCCTAACCTGCTTCGAACAGTGGCTCCTAACTAGGGAAACGGACAAGCACCTTCTGTCCCATATTTATGCCATTTTTGATTACACCGAAGGCACTTCTCGCCACACCAGCCAAACACAGATGGGAGTTCGAATGCGAGCGCACCTTTACAGATCGAGAGTGGCGGGATATTTTACACAGGGAACGAGTGACAGCCCGCGCTACAACCACTAAAGAAATGTTTCTGAAAATAGCTCACTACATGTATTACACACCCGCTCGGATGGCTAAATGGGGGGTGCGTAGCGATAGTAGGTGCTGGCGTGGATGCGGACTGGAAGGCACACTCACTCACTTGTTGTGGCACTGTCCGAAAGTTACCTTCTTTTGGGGCCCGATTCTCCAAGCAATAGACTAAATTTATGACACCAATAACACACAGTTTCCTACTTATGTCTTGCTGGGTTCCCCAACCCCCAAACATACCTGCTCCACTCTCCTAGGGGCCGGGCTATTGCTCTGGCTTTGGGGGCTGCTAAACAGCTACTGCTGGCACGCTGTGGCTCAGAGTCCATCCCCATTCACACTGACTGGCTACACAAACTATAGACACACATGGGCATGGAAAAACTGACGGCAGCAGCGACTGGTACACTACCCCTTTTTGATAAAACATGGGGCCCGGCTATTAGATATATGTCAGCAGAATTTAGGGAACTGACCTGCCCCTCATACCTCCACATCCTGCGGCTGACAAGGACAGTAGATTCTCATAACTGAATTAATAGACTTACCCATGACAAATGATTCGGGCCGATAATTTGAACTCTGGTTGGCCCCAATGACTGACAACAGCAAACCACTGAAATAAGGTGTCTCTCCCCTCTACATCTCTCTCCCTTCCCATCTTTCCTCTTTCTTGTCCCCCCCCCAACGGCCAATGGTTGTGGATGGGAGATGTTGTAGTGTTCTTTAAAATCAATAAAACCATAAATCTTGTTCTTATCTTCTCACATTTGCTGTGCATTCAAAGACAGAGGTCTAATGTCAGACTCTGTCTTCCAAGAAGCTTGTTGTTTACTTTTCTTTCTCTTTCTTCCAAGTGAGAGGATTGATATGGCAATCCTGTTGGGTACCCATGCGAGACAGAAAGGCTGTTATTCTTTTTAGCTGATTGCTCGCGGTGTGGTGTACAATGCTATATTTTTTCTAGCACAAAACAAAATGTAAAAGTCTGTAAGTGAGCTGTGCAAATATTAAGGTGGTCATTACAACCCTGGCGGTCGGTGTTAAAGCGGTGGTAAGACCGCCAACAGGCCGGCGGACAAAAAAAGGGAATTATGTCCGTGGCGGAAACCGCCAACAAAGACAGCCACTTTAAAACTCCGACCGCCACGGCGGTACAGACAAGCAGCGTGGCGGTCACCGCCAACAGACAGGCAGAAGACAATGTACCGCCCACAGTATCACAACCCGCCAATCCGCCACCTTTTCCGGGGCGGATTCACCATGGATAAAAACACGGCGGAAACTGCTTTTGCAATGGGAAAACGCTCACCTTAACACATCCCACGAGGAAGGAGGACACCATGGAGCCGGAATTACAAATCCTACCTGCCCTTGTCTTCCTACTCATCTACGAACACCAGCGCGTGCGGCGGCGAAGACAACGGTGAGTACTGCACCTACGACATAGGGGAGGCAAAAGTCAGGGGGACACACACGCAACACCCCCACCCCGACCCTCGCACATTACAACACACACACCAATGCATTTCCAAACATCACAGTAACAACCCACAACCCCCCCCGGAAGAATGCTAAGACAAAACAAAATCAGTTCAAACATTGTAATGTATCAAAATACATGTACCAAATATATACAGATAGATATAAACACATTCAATAGTATATACATTACGAGGAGTAGTGCAGGTATGCACATCTCAATGTCCGTGCACCACTGGGCCAAAAATGCATGGGCGAGGCCCACACAAGATACCTGTCCACAAACGGAGAGAACACTGCTGGGGCATCAGAGAGAAATACAACAGGCACCTCAGGGGGAAGGGAAGGGGGGGCACCTCAGCCGGATTACAGCACCACGCCACATCCACGATGGGGCTCCATGCCCATTGATGTATCCTGGGGAGTGCAAAGCCACAGTCTCTCAAGTCTCTACAGTGGGTGGTTTGCCCACTGCATTATCCTGGGGAGTGCAAAGCCACAGTCTCTCAAGTCTCTACAGTGGGTGGTTTGCGCACTGCATTATCCTGGGGAGTGCAAAGCCACAGTCTCTCAAGTCTCTACAGTGGGTGGTTTGCCCACTGCATTATCCTGGGGACTGCAAAGCCACAGTCTCTCAAGTCTCTACAGTGGGTGGGTTGCCCACTGCATTATCCTGGGGAGTGCAAAGCCACAGTCTCTCAAGTCTCTACAGTGGGTGGCTTGCCCCCTGTAACATCCTGGGGAGTGCAAAGCCACAGTCTCTCAAGTCTCTACAGTCGGTGGGTTGCCCACTGCATTATCCTGGGGAGTGCAAAGCCACAGTCTCTCAAGTGGATAACAGCCTCCACTGGTTCTGGAGGGGGACAGGTGCCCAGAGTGCTTCATCCTGTTAAGGACAGACGGAGTGGATGGATCTCTCCACTGGTTCTGGAGGGGGAATGGTGCCTAGACTGGATTAGGCTCCCCGTGACAGTTCCTGTCCCGTCACATTCCCAGCTGTACATGGGATAACGATGCTTGATGTGGCGGTCTTTTCCTTCTGCAGCGGTGCTCTGCCCTGTTCAGCGGTGCTTGCCCTGTTCAGCGGTGCTTGCCCTGTTCAGCGGTGCTTTGCCATGGCGGTCTCTGGCCTGTTCAGCGGTGCTTTGCCATGGCGGTCTCTGGGCTGTTCAGCGGTGCTTTGCCATGGCGGTCTCTGGCCTGTTCAGCGGTGCTTGCCCTGTTCAGCGGTGCTTTGCCATGGCGGTCTCTGGCCTGTTAAGCGGTGCTTGCCCTGTTCAGCGGTGCTTTGCCATGGCGGTCTCTGGCCTATTCAGCGGTGCTTGCCCTGTTCAGCGGTGCTTTGCCATGGCGGTCTCTGGCCTGTTCAGCAGTGCTTGCCCTGTTCAGCAGTGCTTGGCCATGGCGGTCTCTGGCCTGTTCAGCGGTGCTTTGCCATGGCGGTCTCTGGCCTATTCAGCGGTGCTTGCCCTGTTCAGCTGTGCTTTGCCATGGCGATCTCTGGCCTGTTCAGCGGTGCTTGCCCTGTTCAGCGTTGCTTTGCCATGGCTGTCTCTGGGCTGTTCAGCGGTGCTTTGCCATGGCGGTCTCTGGCCTGTTCAGCGGTGCTTGCCCTGTTCAGCGGTGCTTTGCCATGGCGGTCTGTGACCTGTGCATTGGTGTGTGGCATGACGGTCCCTCATTGCCCAGCGGGGCTGTGGCAGCCGGGGCCCTCCTGGGCACTGACTCCGGCGGTGGCAGTGGTCTCCTGACCAGTGACGATACTTGTGCCCTCCTGGACAATGACTCCGGCGGTGGTCTCCTGACCAGTGACGATACTTGTGCCCTCCTGGGCAATGACTCCGGCGGTGGCGGTGGTCTCCTGACCAGTGACAATACTTGTGCCCTCCTGGGCAATGACTCCGGCGGTGGCGGTGGTCTCCTGACCAGTGACGATACTTGTGCCCTCCTGGGCACTGACTCCGGCGGTGGTCTCCTGACCAGTGACGATACTTGTGCCCTCCTGGGCACTGACTCCGGCGGTGGCAGTGGTCTCCTGACCAGTGACGATACTTGTGCCCTCCTGGACAATGACTCCGGCGGTGGTCTCCTGACCAGTGACGATACTTGTGCCCTCCTGGGCAATGACTCCGGCGGTGGCGGTGGTCTCCTGACCAGTGACAATACTTGTGCCCTCCTGGGCAATGACTCCGGCGGTGGCGGTGGTCTCCTGACCAGTGACGATACTTGTGCCCTCCTGGGCACTGACTCCGGCGGTGGTCTCCTGACCAGTGACGATACTTGTGCCCTCCTGGGCACTGACTCCGGCGGTGGCAGTGGTCTCCTGACCAGTGACGATACTTGTGCCCTCCTGGGCACTGACTCCGGCGGTGGTCTCCTGACCAGTGACGATACTTGTGCCCTCCTGGGCACTGACTCCGGCTGTGGTCTCCTGACCAGTGACGACGGTGCTGGCGGTGGCGTCCCGGCCGCCGGGAAGGATGCCGCCCTTCTCCGCCGTGCTGCTCACACCAGGCTGTGCAGACTTCTTCTGGCCCTTCCCTACCTTTGGAGGAGTCACAGCTGACTCTGCAATCCCCCTGGGACCCTTGTGAGTAGTTTTGCCTCCAGGAGTCTTCACCCGGTCCCGTCGGCCACTTTCCAACTTGAGATGCTTTACAGGGGGTGGACTGGCAGTGCCTTGGCTCCGTGTCACACTGCCTGCCCTAGTGGCCGGTGCACTCCACACACCTGTAACACGCACCACTGGTACTGGAGTCTTTTTGGCTGAGGCGCTACGACGGGACTGATTAATTCGAGGGGTGGGGGAGGGGCAAAGAGGTCAACGTTGCAGAGGGACAGTTTCTGACGAACACTGGGATGGGTAGCTGGAGGGGATCTGGGAGTGGAGGAAGAGGAGGTGGTTGTAGGAGGTGTCACTTTAGGTGTTTTGGGTGCAGGTGCAGGTACTGGAGGCTGTCGTGAGGTGGATGGATGTTGGGTGTGTGGGTGCCCGCGTTTGTGTACTTTGGGAGGGGGCCTCACAGACACACTGGGAGAGGACACAGGGGATGTGTAAATGGGAGTGGGGGTGGTGAGTGCAGGTGAGCGGGGTGTGGTGCTGGGTGTTCTGGTGCGAGTCCCAGTGCCTGTAGATGTAGTGCATGCAGGTGAGAGTATAGACGATACTGGGAGGGAGGAGGGAGACGACGAGGAGGGGGACACAGTGGAGGCAGTGGATGTTGTTGTGTCTGCATGTGGGTGATGCTTGTGTGAGTGCCTGTGGGTTGTGTGGTGCCTATGTTTGCCTGAGCTACTTTTGGGTGTTGAGGTGTATGCATGCTTGTGTGATGGTGTGCTTGGGACAGGCTGGGGTACAGGGGATTGGGTCTGGGTGGAGGAAGTTGGAAGGGGGAGGCTAGAGACAGGGACAATGGCTGCCATCAGTGCTGAGGCCAGAGATTGCAGGGTTCGATGATGGGCAGCCTGACCAGAATGAATGCCCTCCAGGAATGCATTAGTGTGTTGCAACTCCCTTTCTACACCCTGGATGGCATTCACAATGGTAGACTGCCCAACAGTGAGTGACCTGAGGAGGTCAATGACCTCCTCACTGAGGGCAGCAGGGGTGACTGCGGCAGGGCCTGAGGTGCCTGGGGCGAAGGTGATGCCCACCCTCCTGGGTGAGCGGGCACGGGGCGAACGCTGAGGGGCTGCTGGGAGGGCAGTGCTGGTAGGGGAGGTGGCGGCTGTACCTGTGGAAGTGGGGGGCACAGATGGTGCCGCCACCACAAGGGAGCTCCCATTGGCGGACGAGTCCGTGTCACTGGTTGGTGATCCGGTGACCGACGTGTAGCTCCCCTCGCCCTCCGTCCCACTGGTGCATTCTGAGTCCGTGGTGTGGCCCTCCATGGCCATGTGGGATGCAGCTCCCTCGTGCCCCGGTGCCACTGTACCTCCGCCTGATGATGCTGATGCACAAAAGAACAGGGAGAGCAGAAAAAGGGGGAGGGGACGACAGAAGAAAGACAGGTTGAGTGCATGGCTTACCGCTACCGTTGGCGGACAATACAGACACAGCAGCCCCCTGCACTACGCCGTGCTCTTGGCCTCTACAGATGCAATTGCTGGGATATGGCCTACATGGCTATGGTGGACATCTGCACACATGGATGTCACAGGGGCATCTATACCTGTACTTGGCCTACTACTGAGGTGGGGTGGAGTGCCACATGCCCTGCATTACGGAGGGGCCTAGCCTACCTATTTCTGCCTGGCCTAGGTACACCCACAGCCCTCCTCCCCCACCCAGACCCCTCAACTGCGCGCCAAGTCCCTAGAATGAGAGTGTACTCACCTCCTTGTGTCTGCAGTGATGCCCTCAAGCGCCCATCCAACTCCGGGTAGGCCACCGCCAGGATCCGGAACATCAGGGGGTTCATGGTGCGACGGGCACCCCTCCCACGTTGGGAGGCCATCCCCAGCTGAGCCTCCGCAGTCTTCTTGCTCCAGCGGCGAATGTCCTCCCATCTTTTCCAGCAGTGGGTGCCCCGTCTCTGGTGGACCCCCAGGGTCCGGACTTCCTTGGCGATGGCACGCCAAATGTCCTTCTTCTGGTGGGCGCTGACCTACATGACATGCACAAGGGAAGAAGAGAAGTCATTACCAACTGCACCGCCGATGTGAGTGGCCCCCATCCCTACCCTTGCCATGTGGCACATGCATTCATCTTCCCTGAACTCTGCCCCCTTCCCTCTTACAACCAGCCCTCTCCACCCAGGCATAGCCCATACAACGTGCTCCCTGTGTACTTACCTGTTGGTCTGGAGGACCGTAGAGTAGCGTGTACTGGGGGAGGACCCCGTCTACTAGCTTCTCCAACTCCTGAGCAGTGAAGGCAGGGGCCCTTTCCCCAGACGCAGCAGCCATTGTCTCTTCCAGACCGAGGTCACAGCAGCACTTGCAGTGTAGGTCCTCTCCTGTCGAAGATCAGGTATAGAGTGATTGAACAGATAGAAAATGGCGGTGACGTCCACGGCGGTGCGTATCATCACCACCGGCGCACTTCGTCATTGGCTCCTGGGACCCATATGGTCCAATGTTAACCAATGCAGCATTGCGCCGCGGTATACCACCGCCTACCGCGACGGGGTACAACACCAGCGCAGTGACCTCACATTCCCATTGTCCCAGTTTAGAGGTCAGGCAGCCGCCATTTCAGGGGCCCACATGGCTTCATTTACTACTGCGTCACACATAGCTAGGCCTACACTCAACACACATACAGGAAGGGTTTTGTGGTTGGTGTCGTGTTCTGTGTATCTGTGGGTACATACTTGGGAATTTGTTGACTCTGTGGTCGCTGTTGTCCTTCCTAGGCACCGTCAGCTGGGACATTTGAGAAGATGGCGGAATCCTCCGGTGTACCGACCGCTGGTGGACCTGTTGACATTTAATCATCACCTACATGTTTGACCGTGCCACTATCCAGGAACTATGAACCCAGCTGGAGCCAGACCTGATGTCACCAATCCGCCATCCCACTGGAATCCCCCCTGACGTGCAGGTGCTGTCAGTGCTCCATTTCCTTGCTAGTGGGTCTTTTCAGACAACAGTGGCCATGGCATCAGGAATGTCCCAGCCTATGTTTTCCAACGTGTTGTCCAGAGTGTTGTCTGCCCTGCTGAAACACGTAAGGAGATACATCGTTTTCCCTGAGGTGGAGGATTTGCCCACAGTGAAAGGTGACTTCTATGCCCTTGGACATATCCCCAACATCATAGGTGCTATTGATGGGACCCATGTAGCTCTGGTCCCCCCCCACAGGAGTGAACAGGTGTACAGGAACCGGAAGAGTTATCATTCCATGAATGTACAGATAGTCTGTTTGGCAGACCAGTACATCTCGCAGGTAAATGCTATGTTCCCTGGCTCAGTGCATGACGCCTACATCCTGCGGAAAAGCAGCATCCCTTATATGATGGGTCAACTCCAGAAGCACCGTGTGTGGCTATTAGGGGACTCTGGTTACCCCAACCTGTCATGGCTATTGACCCCAGTGAGGAATCCCAGGACCAGGGCAGAGGAACGCTACAATGAGGCCCATGGGCGGACTAGGAGGGTGATCGAACGCACCTTCGGCCTCCTGAAGGCCAGGTTCAGGTGCCTCCATATGACAGGTGGTTCCCTATTCTACTCACGAAGAAGGTGTGCCAGATCATCATCGCCTGCTCGATGCTTCACAATCTTGCTTTGCGACGCCAGGTGCCTTTTCTGCAGGAGTATGGTGCAGATGGCGGTGTTGTGGCAGCTGTGGAGCCTGTGGAGCCTGTGGACAGTGATGAGGAGGAAGCTGAGGAAGAAGGCATAGACAACAGGGAGTCAGTCATACAGCAATATTTCCAATGACACACAGGTGAGAAAAACTTTTTTTCACATTACATTCACTTTCACACTTCTACCTCTATCCTGTCTGTTATTTAATAGCAGTATTTGGTCACTGAGTTGTACCTTTCCATTACGGTTTCACAGGTGTGGTTACCAACGTGTGTCATCTGCTTGCATCCTTCATGGACTTGTAATTTGTAACATAGGTATGTTGGATTTACAATTGGGAACTCATTTTGACACTGTCATTGATAATACAAATTGACCAAATCACAGACTGACTCCAGATTGTTTTGTGGTTCAAGGGTGTTTATTTAAGTGCTCAAAAATGGAGGGGGGTTGGAAAATGGTGATGGAGGACGGTGGAGGAATGTCCATGGCAGAGTCCAGTCTATTGGTCACACAGGTGCACTGCCCATATGGGCATCGGAAGTGGAGCTGGGGCAGTTAAAGTATGGACAGGGTAACAAAGTGGGAGCATGGGACAGGGTGCAGATGGCAAAAGGGCTGTCCACGCCGATCTCCCCCCAGACACGCAATTGGGGAGTCTGCTTATCTATTGTGGCATGACTCACAGTGCAAGAGAATTGGGGACCTCTTTGATGAGAAGGGTGTCATGGACTTTAGCAGACTCCAGGCAGAGTATGGTCTTCCCGACAACGCAAACTGGCAATACCTGGCTGTTCACCACTGGGTAACCTCCCCCGCAATACGTCCGCATGCGAGCAGACCCCTAACCTGCTTCGAACAGTGGCTCCTAACTAGGGAAACGGACAAGCACCTTCTGTCCCATATTTATGCCATTTTTGATTACACCGAAGGCACTTCTCGCCACACCAGCCAAACACAGATGGGAGTTCGAATGCGAGCGCACCTTTACAGATCGAGAGTGGCGGGATATTTTACACAGGGAACGAGTGACAGCCCGCGCTACAACCACTAAAGAAATGTTTCTGAAAATAGCTCACTACATGTATTACACACCCGCTCGGATGGCTAAATGGGGGGTGCGTAGCGATAGTAGGTGCTGGCGTGGATGCGGACTGGAAGGCACACTCACTCACTTGTTGTGGCACTGTCCGAAAGTTACCTTCTTTTGGGGCCCGATTCTCTAAGCAATAGACTAAATTTATGACACCAATAACACACAGTTTCCTACTTATGTCTTGCTGGGTTCCCCAACCCCCAAACATACCTGCTCCACTCTGCTAGGGGCCGGGCTATTGCTCTGGCTTTGGGGGCTGCTAAACAGCTACTGCTGGCACGCTGTGGCTCAGAGTCCATCCCCATTCACACTGACTGGCTACACAAACTATGGACACACATGGGCATGGAAAAACTGACGGCAGCAGCGACTGGTACACTACCCCTTTTTGATAAAACATGGGGCCCGGCTATTAGATATATGTCAGCAGAATTTAGGGAACTGACCTGCCCCTCATACCTCCACATCCTGCAGCTGACAAGGACAGTAGATTCTCATAACTGAATTAATAGACTTACCCATGACAAATGATTCGGGCCGATAATTTGAACTCTGGTTGGCCCCAATGACTGACAACAGCAAACCACTGAAATAAGGTGTCTCTCCCCTCTACATCTCTCTCCCTTCCCATCTTTCCTCTTTCTTGTCCCCCCCCCAACGGCCAATGGTTGTGGATGGGAGATGTTGTAGTGTTCTTTAAAATCAATAAAACCATAAATCTTGTTCTTATCTTCTCACATTTGCTGTGCATTCAAAGACAGAGGTCTAATGTCAGACTCTGTCTTCCAAGAAGCTTGTTGTTTACTTTTCTTTCTCTTTCTTCCAAGTGAGAGGATTGATATGGCAATCCTGTTGGGTACCCATGCGAGACAGAAAGGCTGTTATTCTTTTTAGCTGATTACTCGCGGTGTGGTGTACAATGCTATATTTTTTCTAGCACAAAACAAAATGTAAAAGTCTGTAAGTGAGCTGTGCAAATATTAAGGTGGTCATTACAACCCTGGCGGTCGGTGTTAAAGCGGTGGTAAGACCGCCAACAGGCCGGCGGACAAAAAAAGGGAATTATGTCCGTGGCGGAAACCACCAACAAAGACAGCCACTTTAAAACTCCGACCGCCACGGCGGTACAGACAAGCAGCGTGGCGGTCACCGCCAACAGACAGGCGGAAGACAATGTACCGCCCACAGTATCACAACCCGCCAATCCGCCACCTTTTCCGGGGCGGATTCACCATGGATAAAAACACAGCGGAAACTGCTTTTGCAATGGGAAAACGCTCACCTTAACACATCCCACGAGGAAGGAGGACACCATGGAGCCGGAATTACAAATCCTCCCTGCCCTTGTCTTCCTACTCATCTACGAACACCAGCGCCTGCGGCGGCGAAGACAACGGTGAGTACTGCACCTACGACATAGGGGAGGCAAAAGTCAGGGGGACACACACGCAACACCCCCACCCCGACCCTCGCACATTACAACACACACACCAATGCATTTCCAAACATCACAGTAACAACCCACAACCCCCCCCGGAAGAATGCTAAGACAAAACAAAATCAGTTCAAACATTGTAATGTATCAAAATACATGTACCAAATATATACAGATAGATATAAACACATTCAATAGTATATACATTACGAGGAGTAGTGCAGATATGCACATCTCAATGTCCGTGCACCACTGGGCCAAAAATGCATGGGCGAGGCCCACAAAAGATACCTGTCCACAAACGGAGAGAACACTGCTGGTGCATCAGAGAGAAATACAACAGGCACCTCAGGGGGAAGGGAAGGGGGGGCACCTCAGCCGGATTACAGCACCACGCCACATCCACGATGGGGCTCCATGCCCATTGATGTATCCTGGGGAGTGCAAAGCCACAGTCTCTCAAGTCTCTACAGTGGGTGGTTTGCCCACTGCATTATCCTGGGGAGTGCAAAGCCACAGTCTCTCAAGTCTCTACAGTGGGTGGTTTGCGCACTGCATTATCCTGGGGAGTGCAAAGCCACAGTCTCTCAAGTCTATACAGTGGGTGGTTTGCCCACTGCATTATCCTGGGGACTGCAAAGCCACAGTCTCTCAAGTCTCTACAGTGGGTGGGTTGCCCACTGCATTATCCTGGGGAGTGCAAAGCCACAGTCTCTCAAGTCTCTACAGTGGGTGGCTTGCCCCCTGTAACATCCTGGGGAGTGCAAAGCCACAGTCTCTCAAGTCTCTACAGTCGGTGGGTTGCCCACTGCATTATCCTGGGGAGTGCAAAGCCACAGTCTCTCAAGTGGATAACAGCCTCCACTGGTTCTGGAGGGGGACAGGTGCCCAGAGTGCTTCATCCTGTTAAGGACAGACGGAGTGGATGGATCTCTCCACTGGTTCTGGAGGGGGAATGGTGCCTAGACTGGATTAGGCTCCCCGTGACAGTTCCTGTCCCGTCACATTCCCAGCTGTACATGGGATAACGATGCTTGATGTGGCGGTCTTTTCCTTCTGCAGCGGTGCTCTGCCCTGTTCAGCGGTGCTTGCCCTGTTCAGCGGTGCTTTGCCATGGCGGTCTCTGGCCTGTTCAGCGGTGCTTTGCCATGGCGGTCTCTGGGCTGTTCAGCGGTGCTTTGCCATGGCGGTCTCTGGCCTGTTCAGCGGTGCTTGCCCTGTTCAGCGGTGCTTTGCCATGGCGGTCTCTGGCCTGTTAAGCGGTGCTTGCCCTGTTCAGCGGTGCTTTGCCATGGCGGTCTCTGGCCTATTCAGCGGTGCTTGCCCTGTTCAGCGGTGCTTTGCCATGGCGGTCTCTGGCCTGTTCAGCAGTGCTTGCCCTGTTCAGCGGTGCTTGGCCATGGCGGTCTCTGGCCTTTCAGCGGTGCTTGCCCTGTTCAGCAGTGCTTTGCCATGGCGGTCTCTGGCCTGTTCAGCGGTGCTTTGCCATGGCGGTCTCTGGCCTGTTCAGCGGTGCTTGCCCTGTTCAGCTGTGCTTTGCCATGGCGATCTCTGGCCTGTTCAGCGGTGCTTGCCCTGTTCAGCGTTGCTTTGCCATGGCTGTCTCTGGGCTGTTCAGCTGTGCTTTGCCATGGCGGTCTCTGGCCTGTTCAGCGGTGCTTGCCCTGTTCAGCGGTGCTTTGCCATGGCGGTCTGTGACCTGTGCATTGGTGTGTGGCATGACGGTCCCTCATTGCCCAGCGGGGCTGTGGCAGCCGGGGCCCTCCTGGGCACTGACTCCGGCGGTGGCAGTGGTCTCCTGACCAGTGACGATACTTGTGCCCTCCTGGACAATGACTCCGGCGGTGGTCTCCTGACCAGTGACGATACTTGTGCCCTCCTGGGCAATGACTCCGGCGGTGGCGGTGGTCTCCTGACCAGTGACAATACTTGTGCCCTCCTGGGCAATGACTCCGGCGGTGGTCTCCTGACCAGTGACGATACTTGTGCCCTCCTGGGCACTGACTCCGGCGGTGGTCTCCTGACCAGTGACGATACTTGTGCCCTCCTGGGCACTGACTCCGGCGGTGGCAGTGGTCTCCTGACCAGTGACGATACTTGTGCCCTCCTGGGCACTGACTCCGGCGGTGGTCTCCTGACCAGTGACGATACTTGTGCCCTCCTGGGCACTGACTCCGGCTGTGGTCTCCTTACCAGTGACGACGGTGCTGGCGGTGGCGTCCCGGCCGCCGGGAAGGATGCCGCCCTTCTCCGCCGTGCTGCTCACACCAGGCTGTGCAGACTTCTTCTGGCCCTTCCCTACCTTTGGAGGAGTCACAGCTGACTCTGCAATCCCCCTGGGACCCTTGTGAGTAGTTTTGCCTCCAGGAGTCTTCACCCGGTCCCGTCGGCCACTTTCCAACTTGAGATGCTTTACAGGGGGTGGACTGGCAGTGCCTTGGCTCCATGTCACACTGCCTGCCCTAGTGGCCGGTGCACTCCACACACCTGTAACACGCACCACTGGTACTGGAGTCTTTTTGGCTGAGGCGCTACGACGGGACTGATGAATTGGAGGGGTGGGGGAGGGGGCAAAGAGGTCAACGTTGCAGAGGGACAGTTTCTGACGAACACTGGGATGGGTAGCTGGAGGGGATCTGGGAGTGGAGGAAGAGGAGGTGGTTGTAGGAGGTGTCACTTTAGGTGTTTTGGGTGCAGGTGCAGGTACTGGAGGCTGTCGTGAGGTGGATGGATGTTGGGTGTGTGGGTGCCCGCGTTTGTGTACTTTGGGAGGGGGCGTCACAGACACACTGGGAGAGGACACAGGGGATGTGTAAATGGGAGTGGGGGTGGTGAGTGCAGGTGAGCGGGGTGTGGTGCTGGGTGTTCTGGTGCGAGTCCTAGTGCCTGTAGATGTAGTGCATGCAGGTGAGAGTATAGACGATACTGGGAGGGAGGAGGGAGACGACGAGGAGGGGGACACAGTGGAGGCAGTGGATGTTGTTGTGTCTGCATGTGGGTGATGCTTGTGTGAGTGCCTGTGGGTTGTGTGGTGCCTATGTTTGCCTGAGCTACTTTTGGGTGTTGAGGTGTATGCATGCTTGTGTGATGGTGTGCTTGGGACAGGCTGGGGTACAGGGGATTGGGTCTGGGTGGAGGAAGTTGGAAGGGGGAGGCTAGAGACAGGGACAATGGCTGCCATCAGTGCTGAGGCCAGAGATTGCAGGGTTCGATGATGGGCAGCCTGACCAGAATGAATGCCCTCCAGGAATGCATTAGTGTGTTGCAACTCCCTTTCTACACCCTGGATGGCATTCACAATGGTAGACTGCCCAACAGTGAGTGACCTGAGGAGGTCAATGACCTCCTCACTGAGGGCAGCAGGGGTGACTGGGGCAGGGCCTGAGGTGCCTGGGGCGAAGGTGATGCCCACCCTCCTGGGTGAGCGGGCACGGGGCGAACGCTGAGGGGCTGCTGGGAGGGCAGTGCTGGTAGGGGAGGTGGTGGCTGTACCTGTGGAAGTGGGGGGCACAGATGGTGCCGCCACCACAAGGGAGCTCCCATTGGCGGACGAGTCCGTGTCACTGGTTGGTGATCCGGTGACCGACGTGTAGCTCCCCTCGCCCTCCGTCCCACTGGTGCATTCTGAGTCCGTGGTGTGGCCCTCCATGGCCATGTGGGATGCAGCTCCCTCGTGCCCCGGTGCCACTGTACCTCCGCCTGATGATGCTGATGCACAAAAGAACAGGGAGAGCAGAAAAAGGGGGAGGGGACGACAGAAGAAAGACAGGTTGAGTGCATGGCTTACCGCTACCGTTGGCGGACAATACAGACACAGCAGCCCCCTGCACTACGCCGTGCTCTTGGCCTCTACAGATGCAATTGCTGGGATATGGCCTACATGGCTATGGTGGACATCTGCACACATGGATGCCACAGGGGCATCTATACCTGTACTTGGCCTACTACTGAGGTGGGGTGGAGTGCCACATGCCCTGCATTACGGAGGGGCCTAGCCTACCTATTTCTGCCTGGCCTAGGTACACCCACAGCCCTCCTCCCCCACCCAGACCCCTCAACTGCGCGCCAAGTCCCTAGAATGAGAGTGTACTCACCTCCTTGTGTCTGCAGTGATGCCCTCAAGCGCCCATCCAACTCCGGGTAGGCCACCGCCAGGATCCGGAACATCAGGGGGGTCATGGTGCGACGGGTACCCCTCCCACGTTGGGAGGCCATCCCCAGCTGAGCCTCCGCAGTCTTCTTGCTCCAGCGGCGAATGTCCTCCCATCTTTTCCAGCAGTGGGTGCCCCGTCTCTGGTGGACCCCCAGGGTCCGGACTTCCTTGGCGATGGCACGCCAAATGTCCTTCTTCTGGTGGGCGCTGACCTACATGACATGCACAAGGGAAGAAGAGAAGTCATTACCAACTGCACCGCCGATGTGAGTGGCCCCCATCCCTACCCTTGCCATGTGGCACATGCATTCATCTTCCCTGAACTCTGCCCCCTTCCCTCTTACAACCAGCCCTCTCCACCCAGGCATAGCCCATACAACGTGCTCCCTGTGTACTTACCTGTTGGTCTGGAGGACCGTAGAGTAGCGTGTACTGGGGGAGGACCCCGTCTACTAGCTTCTCCAACTCCTGAGCAGTGAAGGCAGGGGCCCTTTCCCCAGACGCAGCAGCCATTGTCTCTTCCAGACCGAGGTCACAGCAGCACTTGCAGTGTAGGTCCTCTCCTGTCGAAGATCAGGTATAGAGTGATTGAACAGATAGAAAATGGCGGTGACGTCCGCGGCGGTGCGTATCATCACCACCGGCGCACTTCGTCATTGGCTCCTGGGACCCATATGGTCCAATGTTAACCAATGCAGCATTGCGCCGCGGTCTACCACCGCCTACCGCGACGGGGTACAACACCAGCGCAGTGACCTCACATTCCCATTGTCCCAGTTTAGAGGTCAGGCAGCCGCCATTTCAGGGGCCCACATGGCTTCATTTACTACTGCGTCACACATAGCTAGGCCTACACTCAACACACATACAGGAAGGGTTTTGTGGTTGGTGTCGTGTTCTGTGTATCTGTGGGTACATACTTGGGAATTTGTTGACTCTGTGGTCGCTGTTGTCCTTCCTAGGCACCGTCAGCTGGGACATTTGAGAAGATGGCGGAATCCTCTGGTGTACCGACCGCTGGTGGACCTGTTGACATTTAATCATCACCTACATGTTTGACCGTGCCACTATCCAGGAACTATGAACCCAGCTGGAGCCAGACCTGATGTCACCAATCCGCCATCCCACTGGAATCCCCCCTGACGTGCAGGTGCTGTCAGTGCTCCATTTCCTTGCTAGTGGGTCTTTTCAGACAACAGTGGCCATGGCATCAGGAATGTCCCAGCCTATGTTTTCCAACGTGTTGTCCAGAGTGTTGTCTGCCCTGCTGAAACACGTAAGGAGATACATCGTTTTCCCTGAGGTGGAGGATTTGCCCACAGTGAAAGGTGACTTCTATGCCCTTGGACATATCCCCAATATCATAGGTGCTATTGATGGGACCCATGTAGCTCTGGTCCCCCCCCACAGGAGTGAACAGGTGTACAGGAACCGGAAGAGTTATCATTCCATGAATGTACAGATAGTCTGTTTGGCAGACCAGTACATCTCGCAGGTAAATGCTATGTTCCCTGGCTCAGTGCATGACGCCTACATCCTGCGGAAAAGCAGCATCCCTTATATGATGGGTCAACTCCAGAGGCACCGTGTGTGGCTATTAGGGGACTCTGGTTACCCCAACCTGTCATGGCTATTGACCCCAGTGAGGAATCCCAGGACCAGGGCAGAGGAACGCTACAATGAGGCCCATGGGCGGACTAGGAGGGTGATCGAACGCACCTTCGGCCTCCTGAAGGCCAGGTTCAGGTGCCTCCATATGACAGGTGGTTCCCTATTCTACTCACGAAGAAGGTGTGCCAGATCATCATCGCCTGCTCGATGCTTCACAATCTTGCTTTGCGACGCCAGGTGCCTTTTCTGCAGGAGTATGGTGCAGATGGCGGTGTTGTGGCAGCTGTGGAGCCTGTGGAGCCTGTGGACAGTGATGAGGAGGAAGCTGAGGAAGAAGGCATAGACAACAGGGAGTCAGTCATACAGCAATATTTCCAATGACACACAGGTGAGAAAAACTTTTTTTCACATTACATTCACTTTCACACTTCTACCTCTATCCTGTCTGTTATTTAATAGCAGTATTTGGTCACTGAGTTGTACCTTTCCATTACGGTTTCACAGGTGTGGTTACCAACGTGTGTCATCTGCTTGCATCCTTCATGGACTTGTAATTTGTAACATAGGTATGTTGGCTTTACAATTGGGAACTCATTTTGACACTGTCATTGATAATACAAATTGACCAAATCACAGACTGACTCCAGATTGTTTTGTGGTTCAAGGGTGTTTATTTAAGTGCTCAAAAATGGAGGGGGGTTGGAAAATGGTGATGGAGGACGGTGGAGGAATGTCCATGGCAGAGTCCAGTCTATTGGTCACACAGGTGCACTGCCCATATGGGCATCGGAAGTGGAGCTGGGGCAGTTAAAGTATGGACAGGGTAACAAAGTGGGACAGTGGGAGGACAATCAGGGTGGTCTCATTTCCTGGCGGGGGTCTTGCCATCTTGCTCTGTCCTGTTCCTGGATCTCAGGGACCGCTTGCGTGGTGGTTGTCCGTCTGCAGGGGGTGGGGTGCTGGTGTGGGTGTCCTGTGGCAGGGCGTCCTGTCCACTAGCGCCGGCGGAGGTGGTGGGCAGTTTATCGTCCATGCTAGTGTCAGGGGCCCCTTGGAGTGCCACGGTGTCCCTCATGTTTTTTTTATGTCCTTCAGCACCCCTACGATGGTGCCCAGGGCGGAGCTGATGGTCCTGAGCTCCTCCCTGAACCCCAAATACTGCTCCTCCTGCAGGCGCTGGGTCTCCTGAAACTTGGCCAGGACCGTTGCCATCGTCTCCTGGGAGTGGTGGTATGCTCCCATGATGGAGGAGAGGGCCTCGTGGAGGGTGGGTTTCCTTGGCCTGTCCGCCCCCTGTCGCACAGCAGCCCTCCCAGTTCCCCTGTGTTCCTGTGCCTCCGTCCCCTGGACCGTGTGCCCACTACCACTGCCCCAGGTCCCTGTTGTTGTTGGGGTGGTGGGTTCTCCTGGGTTCCCTGTAGTGGTGGACACACCGCTGATTGACGTGTCCTGGGTACGGAGGTATGGGCCCGCTGGGTGGGTGCTGTGCTGGTGTTACCAGAGGGGGGAAGGTCGTTGTTGGGCTGTGCCTGTACAAGGGGAACCGACTGTCCTGAGGCCCACGATGGTCCGGGCTGGTCATCAGGATCCAGTAGGGCAGAGATGCTGTCGTCACTGTGGGCCTCTTCTGTGGGTGGAGTGGAGATGTCTGGACCCTCCTGTGTGGTGACGTTCCTTAGTGGTCCTGCAGGGATATAAGAGCATGATTATTGCATGTGTGTGTGTAATGGTGTGCAATGGGTGGGTGTTTGTGTACCCCAGTGCAAGCATTCCTGTGTGTGGGTTTGTGTGATGATGGTTAGGGGTTGTTACGGGTATGTGCAGTGAGCATGCTTTGGTGAGGGGTGACCATGCTTAGTTGTGTCATGCAGGGCTTTGTGTTGGGATGGGTGGTTTGTGTTATTAGTACATATGTGAGGATTTGGAGTGATAAGGGAGGGGGTAAGGGTGGGGGTGTGTGATAGCATGCAGGTAGGGTGGGGGATATGATAGTTAAGATTTGACTTACCAGTGTCCATTCCTCCACCGACTCCTCCGAGGCCCTCTGGATGCATGATGGTCATGTTGTTAGTTGTGGGGGAGGAGGTGGGGGTCCGCCGCCAGTCCGCTGAACCGCAATGTTGTGCCAGGAGACCACTGAACGCACCTTCCCCCGTAGGTCGTTCCACTTCTTCCTGATGTCCTCCCGATTTCTTGGATGCTGTCCCACTGCGTTGACCCTGTCGACTATTCTGCGCCATAGCTCCATCTTCCTGGCTATGGATGTGTGCTGCACCTGTGAGCCAAATAGCTGTGGCTCTACCCGTAGGATTTCCTCCACCATGACCCTGAACTCCTCCTCGGAAAACCAGGGGTGTCTTTGGCGTGACATGGGGTGGTTTGGGTGATGTGTGGGGTGGTGTCAGTGTTGATGTGTGTGGTAATGTGTAGTGGTGTGTGGTGTATTGTGCGTGTAATGTTGTATGGGTGATGGTGTTGTGTGCCTCTGTGTGGTGGGGTTCTCAGTTGCTGTGCTCTCTGTCTCTCTCGCCTTCGTCTATAATTTTTGGTCATAGGGGTTTGTGGGTGATGTGGGTGTGTGTTTTATATTGTGTTTGGTGTGTGTATGTGTATCAGGTGTGTGTATTTCGAATTGTCCAATGTGGCGGTGTTTTGGAGATGTGTGTGTATTTTGAGCGCGGCGGTGTATACCGCCAATGGAATACCGCGGTTGAAAGACCGCCGCGTGGATTAGTGGGTCGTAATAGCATGGGCGTGTTTCTGTTGGCGTGGAGGTGGAGGTTTTGTTTTTGCCAGTTTTCCACTGACCTTTGGAGTGGCGGACTTGTGTGGGTGTCGGAATTTTGTCGGATTCCGAGATGTGTGTCATAATAGCTGTGGGGGAATTCCACGGCCGCGGCGGTGTATTGGCGGTCTTCTGCACGGCGGTAAGCCGGTTTTACCGCCAATGTTGTAATGACCCCCTAAGTATGGAATGCACAAATGAAGCAAATTTTTGGGTAATTCTGAAGTGTGCTGGAAACCAATATCTTAATAGAATCCAAACAAATCAATACAGTAGGTGATGACATTTCCACACATTACCGTTTGTGTGCTGTATACTTTTATCAGCAAAACTGTATGTCTGTGAGAATGTAATGGTCATTTCAATGTAAGATATTTTGGGCCATATTTATACTTTTTGACGCAAAACTGCGCTAACGCAGTTTTGCGTCAAAGAAATTAGCGCCCGCTAACGCCATTCTGAAGCGCCATGCGGGCGCCGTATTTATTCAATGACGTTAGCCGGCGTTACCCGCCGGCGCTGCGTGGTGTGCGTGAAAAAAAATTACGTACACCAGGCAGCGCCGGCGTAGGGGAATATGGAGCTTGGGCGCCCAAAAATGGGGCAAGTCAGGCTGAGGCAAATTTTTTGCCTCAACACGATTTGCGCCATTTTTTTCGACTCCCAACCCCCATTGAAATGACTCCTGCCTTAGCAAAGACAGGAGTCATGCCCCCTTGCCCAATGGCCATGCCCAGGGGACTTCTGTCCCCTGGGCATGGTCATTGGGCATAGTGGCATGTAGGGGGGCACAAATCAGGCCCCCCCCATGCCACAAAAAAAAAAAAATAATACTTACCTGAACTTACCTTAATGTCCCTGGGATGGGTCCCTCCATCCTTGGGTGTCCTCCTGGGGTGGGCAAGGGTGGCAGGGGGTGTCCCTGGGGGCATGGGAGGGCACCTCTGGGCTCCTTCCGAGCCCACAGGTCCCTTAACGCCTGCCCTGACCAGGTGCTAAAAAACGACGCAAAAGCAGCTGGACGTCATTTTTTTTGACCCGCCCACTCCCGGGCGTGAGTTTTGCCCGGGAGTGTAAATACGGCGCACATGCCTCGGAGTAAATTTTTTAGGCGGGAACGCCTACCTTGCATATCATTAACGCAAAGTAGGTGTCCATGCAAAAAAATGACGCAAACTCCATGGACTTTGGCGCTAGACGCGTCTAACGCCAAAGTATAAATAGGGAGTTAGTTTTGCGTCGGAATTGCGTAAAAAAAAACTACGCAATTCCGGCGCAAACAGAGTATAAATATGCCCCTCTGTCTGTAATGGCAGTGCCCTACTACACCATGTATACTCCACTTTACCCCATTCCACTGTACCCTGCACCACACCATGACACTCCAATCCACTCTAGACCACTCCACACTATGCTACTGCACTCCACTCCCCACTGCACTCCACTCTGCACCACTTCACTCTTTGCCAATCCACTCCAAGCCACTCTAATCTACTCTGTACCACTGCGCTCTATGACACTGCACTTTATGACACCACTGTACGCCACTTCCTTCTACTCTGAAACAACCTACCCTACCACACTATATTCCACTCTGCACTATTCCGCTCTATACCACTGTAATCTACCCTGCGCCGCTCCACTCTCTACCCCACTATATTCTACACCCTTCTACTTTGTGCTGATGCACTCTACGCCAGTGCACACTATACCACTTTACTCAAAACCAACACACCCAATCGCCACTGTACTCGACGCCAATCTACTCTGCGCAACTGCACTGTACGCCACTATACAACACTCTATACCACTGCACTCTGCATTATTGCACTGCTTTACTTTATTCTGCACCACTCTGCACCATTACACTCTACACCAATGTGTCTATGCACTCTACACCATTGCACTCTACAGCACTCTACTCTGCAACAGGGCACTGTCAGCCACTGAACTCTATGCCACTCTAATCTGTGCTACTGTCAATCCCCTGTGTTCCACTTTAATCTACTATGCACCACTGCGCTCTATGACACTGCACTCTACACCACTTCACGCTATACATCTCTACTCTGTACCACTCTACTCTATGCCATTGTACTCTGCACCACTGCACTCTACAGCTCTGTGCCACGACACTGTGCACCATTGCACTCTGCATGACTCTACTCTCCACCACTGCAGTCTATGGCACTCTACTCTGCACCAGTCTAGTCTAGTCTGAAAGACTGCACTCTATGCTACTTCACTCTAGGCAACTGTGCCACTCTACGTTAAGCCACTCTACTGCGCTCTATGCCTTTGCACTCTACACCACTGTAATCTGAATCACTCCACTCTATACCACTCTAATCTGTTGTGCACCACTGCACTCCAAGCAACTCTACTGTACACCACTGCACTCTATGCCACTGCAATCTATTCTGCAGCACTCTACTGTATGTCACTGCACTGTATGCCAATGGACTCTACATTACCTTACTCAAATCCAAAGCACTCTACACCAATGTACTCTGCCCCAATGTACACCACCTCACTTTAGTTCACTCTATGACACTACAAGATACTCCACTCTTTGACTCTCCATTAAACTTTACCCCACTCTGACGCTCTACTCCACCCTATGCCACTCCACAACACTCTACTCCACTCTATGTCATTCTACAACACTACTCCACTCAATGACGCTCAATGCAACTCTCTACGCCACTCCATGCCACTATACTCCATTCTAATCTACAAAACACTACTCCGCTCTACTCCACTCCACTGCTCGCCTCTCCACTCCACTCCACTCTATGACACTCCACTCTGACGCTCTATGCCACTCCAGTCTTCGCCACTCAACTCTACAACACTACTCCACTCAATGCCATTCCACTCTCCACTGTATGCCACTCTCCACAACACTCGACTCCACTCTGTCACTCTACTCTACAACACTCTTCTCCACTCTACGCAACATTCTCTATGCCAATCCATGATACTGTGCCACTCCACAACACACTACTCCACTCTGACAATCTACTCCACTGTACGCCACTCAACTCTACTCCACCATACGCCCTTCCACTCTACGACACTCTACGCCCTCCACAACACTCCACACTATACCTCTCCACTTGACAGTCCACTTTACTCCATGCCACTCAGATCTACTCTACACCACTCTATGGCACTCCAAGACTCTCTAGGCCACTCCGTAGCACTTTGCTCTACTCCACATTAAGATACTCCATTCTCCTTTACCCCACTAACTTTTAGCCATGCTAAGCAGCAGCCACACTGGTGTACAACATGGCTAAAACATAATGGCAAAGCCAATAGCTCTTCCAGAAATGAGACTTATTGGCTTTGCGAGTGCTTGTTATAGTTGTCTCTAAGGCTGCTTCCTGAGACTATGTCTATTTGAATTAGATTTTCTTATGAGGACGTTGTCAGTACTCTTTATGGCTATGTCTTGGGATTACAGTATTTGGGCCTTCATGACAATGTCATGCAGTTTTCCCTGTACTACATTTACTAACAAATCTGTAATAAATCTCTTTTTTTTCCTTTACTTTTGCTCTAGATCTCAGTTATTAGTGTTTCCTCGTTTATTCTGTTTTACTCTGCTAAAATGTATATTTTTCATGAAGAGTGTAGTCTCTCACCGCTAGATCTATTGGAGATTCTGGGGCAGAATTAATTGGATGAGAATTGGGGTGTTCAAAGTATTGAGATTCAAGAGATTATTGACATTATTATACAAAAAAGTGAAGGTTGGAATGTTTGAATTCATCTCAGCCACTGGTAATTATGTGGGGCAGCATCCCAGTCATCGTTATTTAGTGCACTGTGCCACCTCTGTTTGGTGCAAAACAGCTGTGACCCAGCTCCTATGGGAGTAGTCCAGTCCAAACTGCCAGGCCAGGTCCTTCCTGAACTGAAACACAAGCAACCGAGGCCCAGTTCTGCTTAGTTAAGGGTTATCAGCCAGGAATAGCTTGGTTTGAATGACACACCCTGCCCAAATGAGCGTGTGCTAAATTTTTATTCCTGGACTACTGTGGCAATATTGAAGATGTACCTATATTTGGAGATGTACTCGTATGTGGAGAAAGCTGATGCGTTGGATAGATGATTAATTTACAAGCCAATTAAAGTGCGAAAGTTTAGCGTGTGCTATTTTTTTTTAGCTTAGGGAATGTAAAAAATGTGGGCTACCGATATTTCGGTATGGAGCATATTGGGATAGATTTACTGACATTGTCATCATGGCTACGCTACTGTTTTGCACAGCCAAGATGCAAAATGTTAGTAGAGATTTACAAAGCCACGCAAGGGCCGATTTGTGATTCATTGAGTGGCTTTGTAAAAAAAAAGTAAGGCAGCGCATAGCAGTGCTTTGCGTTATCTTGTGCCAGGGAGGAGTTACCTGGGTGGAGCTGGGTGTTTCCATGCATCTAACCTAATATTTTGACGAAAACCCAGATTAACAAATGTCTCTAACCTAGGATTGCGCCAAAAATGGTGCTTCTTTCAGACCTAAGCCTAACAAGGAGAAATGCCTTTATTTCCTCTTGTTGCTTCCTTTTTCTATGTGTGATGCATTCCACATCACTCACAGAAAAAGGAAAATGCCTCAAGGATTGTTTTTTTTTGCAGTAAGGTGTCTTTTCCTGCACAAAAACAATCCTGCCCATAACACAGGCATTATTCTGGACTTCCTGGTGCTAGGCTGCACACAGTAGACACACAGTACACCAGAGCTACAAGGGAGCAGAAGTGTGCCATATATCTTAGTAGGTGTGGCAAAGTTCTGCTCTCTCTGCTTCACTCAACGCAACGCAGCAACTTTGCTTGCTGCCCTGTGTTGCATGAAATCTTAGTAAATATGCCCCTTGGATGGCAGGCAGCATAGATCAGGAATACTAACAGTAACTTTTAAAATAAATACATCTTTTGCTACAATTTTTTCACAAGTTTTCTTTACTATTTGTTGTTCTGTTTGATTGAGGTGTACACAGTCTGATGTCAGTGAAGAGTGCCAATCTCAATGTGGTGCAAGGAAAAGTGGACTGTGTCAATTTTCTCAAAACACAATTGAACAGAAGGGGTTGCATAAACCTATCTTTGCTAGGAAGTCTCACATGTGGAAAGGTTGTCATCAATAGGATTGTATCATGGTGCAACAAGCAGAGTTGTATTTGAACTTCCAAGTTCTTTTATGCTGTTGTGGAGAAGACGAGACTGCTGTTTAATATTATTCCCTTCCATCTAGTGTCATCTTATCTCCAAATGCAGGGACTACTGTGCATATTTTTGAGAGCTTTGCATCACACTTGCACCATGCAACGTATTACATGCATGATGCAAACCTCTAAGTCTTATTTTTGAAGCCACACAAAGCCACTTTTTCATGGCTTTGAATAGCTTCAAAATTAAGGTGTAATGCACCTCAGCGCAAATCGTTGCGTTGCATTAATCTGTGCAAGGGAGGCGCTGCATGGGTGTTCCCAACTGTTTTTTGACTCATTTCCAGATTTACCAAACCTGGTAAACCTGGGAATGCTCCAAAAAGAAATGACTTCTCAGGTGAGGCGTAACATGGAGAAATATCTTTAGTTCTCCTCGTTTTTTCCTCTTTCTATGTGTGGTGCAAAACACATAGAAATATAGAAACGCCTCTCAGGATTGTTTTTGTGCAGGAAGGTGCTCCTTCCTGCACAAAAACAATCCTGCCTACAACACAGGCACCCTCACACCATGGTGCGAGGGTGCCTGTGTTGGCGCTACGCTGCCAAAACAGCGCCAGTGCAAGGAAAAAGACAGGAATGTGCTGCAGTCCTGCCTTTTCCCTGTAACGCAGGGCAGCACAGCAGGGTGAGTTGCTGCACTCCCTGTACCACAAATGCCATAAATATACCCCTACATGCTTTAAGGATTAGAAAGGTACATACAAAGTTATGGTTATTGAGGGTAGAACTTTCTATAGTTACATGGAGAAAAGTATTTTCATGCATACCAGTATATACATGCTGCTGTACTGTGTAATGGGGTTTGGTGGTGTTTCAACATAACTTAATGTGCAGTTATTTTGCAATGTTGTGAGTGTGTGTGTTTTGCTATTTAGAGCAGTTATATTTGTGTGTTATATAGGAATGCAGCAGCTTAATTGTCTCTGGATGAGACTGCTTTACCAGTGTTTGCCTTTTATTTTAAAATGTAACAACAGATGTGTAGCATGCAGTTGTAATGCAGGGTGTTGGCTGCGAGCGGTAGCTGGTTTGCCAGAAAATAACCACAACTGGTTGTAAAATCATCTGGTGTATCTAGATGTCTTCTTGTTTCCATGTGATGCACTGCGACGTTGTGAAGAACAGACTTGGAGCCTCAACACAATATAAGTGCAGTTTGTGGAGTTCTGAAATGACATTGCAGCATAGGGATCGGAGGTGGAGAATTTACAGAATTTAAGCTGTGAGTTTACTATTATACAAGTCATACTCCACCAGAAGAATTGCAGGCCGCGGAAGGAGCCTTTAGAACAGGAATCAATGATGGCCTGATAATCATTCGCTTGAGTCTATTGGAATACATGTTGTTATGTTATGTGTATTTGTAAAGCACATTATTACCTGTGAGAGTATCCTGGCAATGAGCAGGTGTGTGGGTCTATCCCTGCCTATGGTAGGTTGGTTAATTGAAAAGTCAGGTCTTAACAGTCATGGCTCACGGGTGTTTACGGGGGTGGGGCGGGGTGGCGCGCACAGGTTGAGGGGGCAGGGGGCTGGGGGGATGGTAATAAAATTTAAAAAACGAAATAAACTTACCTTGGCTCCCGTGCGCCGCCCCTCTGCCCTCATTGAGGAGCCGCCCCTGAGTCTTAAGCTTTTGTTGAAAGTATTATACTCAGTGGATATGGTACATCATTTAAGAGGACGTGAGTAACAAGTAATTGTCCATTATTCTGCCATGTCAAACTTTGTTATTTTAGTTTGTATGTATGGTTGTCTTTTTCTTTGTGTAAGTTTCTTTTTAGTTCACTTATACTATCTCAGACTCACTGTAATTTGTCCTGATAATCCTGCGTTTGTTGTGGTTCGAAACGCAGTTGATTTAAGCCGACAGACCTGTTCAAATATGAATATTTGTAAAATACAGGCTATTCACAGTTATTGTAGATTGTGATCACATATTGCACAATTTGTATCACTTTCACCTGAGCACTGATCTAGAGTGAGGGGAAAGTTTTGAGGTTCCTGAAAGTTTTGAGGTTCGAGCTGT
This sequence comes from Pleurodeles waltl, assembly GCF_031143425.1. Taxonomy (NCBI): domain Eukaryota; kingdom Metazoa; phylum Chordata; class Amphibia; order Caudata; family Salamandridae; genus Pleurodeles; species Pleurodeles waltl. Next base: position 1,005,252,868 of record NC_090443.1, on the reverse strand, counting down.
GACCTTCAGAGAAGCTTGGTGATTGTACCACGTAACCTTCAGAGAGCCTAGTGGTTGTACGGCGTGACCTTCAGAGAGCCTGGTCGTTGTACTCTGAGTTGTGGGTAGAGTTGTGAGGCGGGCAGCACACCAGAAGGAGATGGCATCGCAAAAGTTGCGTTATCATGGGGCAGCTCTTTCAAACTTGGATGCAGGTCTGTATTATGCGATTATACTACACAAGGACAGCTTTTTGGCAAGGGGAGATTTAGGGGGTCATTCTGACCCCGGCGGGCGGCGGGAGCCGCCCGCCTGGAGGGAACCGCCAGAAGACCGTACCGCGGTCAAAAGACCGCGGCGGTCATTCTGGGTTTCCCACTGGGCTGGCGGGCGACCGCCAAAAGGCCGCCCGCCAGCCCAGTGGGAAACAGCCCTCCATGAGGAGGCCGGCTCTGAATGGAGCCGGCGGAGTGGAGGGTGTGCGACGGGTGCAGTGGCACCCGTCGCGTATTTCAGTGTCTGCAATTCAGACACTGAAATACAAAGTGGGGCCCCCAGGGGCCCCACGACACCCCTCACCGCCATCCTGTTCCTGGCGGGCGGAACCGCCAGGAACAGGATGGCGGTGAGGGGGTCGGAATCCCCCATGGCGGCGCAGCAAGGGGGCTTTCCCGCTGGGCCGGCGGACGGCCTTTTGGCGGTCGCCCGCCGGCCCAGCGGGAAAGTTGGAATGACCGCCGCGGTCTTTTGACTGCGGTGCGGTCATTCTCCGGTAACCGCATGGCGGGCGGCAACCGCTGCCCGCCGCGGTCAGAATGACCGCCTAAAGGCCCAGATTTATACTTTTTTGACGCAAAACTGCCTTTGCGCAGTTTTGCGTCAAACAGTATATAGCCGGATTGCGCCATTCCAGGTCGCCAGCCGGACGCCATATTAATGGAATGGTGCAATCCGGCGCAAAGGGTGGGCTAGCGTAAAAAAAATGATGTAAGCCGGGTGGAGGTGAAGGTATGGGAGAAGGGGGTTTTGCACCTAAAAATTACGTTAGACTGGTTAGAGGCAAAAAAAATGACTCTAACCAGCCTAGTGTCATTTCTTGACGCAAAACAATCCATACCACATAACTCCTGTCTTAGGAAAGACAGGAGTGATGCCCACTACCCCAATGGCCAGCACAGGGGACAAAGGACCCCTGGACATGGTCATTGCACCCAGTGCCATGTACGGGGGGCATTTCAGGACCCCCAATGGCACTTAAATATTTAAAAAAAAATACTTACCTATACTTACCTGGGATGGGGCACCCCATCCTGTGGTGTCCCTCTGGTGTGGGTGGGGGTGTTCCTGGGGCGGGCACCTGTGGGCTCTTTTCATGGTGTTCGACCATGGAAATGGATCCACAGGTCTCACTAACGCCTGCCCTGACCCAGGCGTTAAATAATGGCGCTAAGCAGGCTTAGTGCCATTATTTAGGCCCGCCTCCCTCCCGTGCCCCATTTTTGCACAGGAGGATAAATAAGGCGCTAAGGCCTTAGAGTCATTTTTTGGATGGGAATGCCCAACCTGCATCTCATTGACTCAAGGTGGGTTCACGCATCCAATAAATGACTTTCACTCCAATATTTTTATATAGTTATCAGCAATAGGCATAGAAAGTGATAGAGAACAGTGCAAATGCAATTAGACAATAGTGAACCTAGGGGGATCCCAAACCATATACTAAAAAAATAGAATGCGAACACAGGACCCCCCCCTAGGTAAGTGGAATGTGTAGAGGGGAGCTGGGGATACTAGTAAACCCCAAAGGTAAGTACCACGGTGCCCCCCTAGCGACTAGGAAGAAAGGAGTAAATTACAGAATTTTCGCTAAGCCACCCAAAAGGAAGGAAAAGAAGAAAATGCAGCACCCAGACAAGACTGCAAGAAACACACAGTGGATTCCTGAAGAGGAAGGACGGTGGAGGAAGGGGACCAAGGGGCATATTTAAAGGGCCCTAGCGCCACCTTGTGCCACATTAACGTCATTTATTTTAGCATTAATTTGGCCCAACGAGGCCAAAACCCCATGCCGGATTTACAGAGTGGTGCAATGCATGCATTGCGCCACTCTGTAACCCTTTGCACTACATATGCCTGCGCCAAGCATAATGTATGCAAAGGGGGCGTTCCCCCGTTAGGGGAGCAGGTAAAATGGTGAGGGAAATCTATGTGATTTCCTTGCGCCATTTATTACGGCACTTTTAACTTCCATTCTTTAAAATGGGCCCCTATGTACTCTGCAGGAGTAGCGCCAATATTTTGGCACTTCTCTTCTTGCAGAGTACATCAATAGCATCATACAAAATGACACAATTGCCCACTACCCTGCGCCATAGGGTGCCGTATTTTAAATACGGCGCACACATGGTGGCGGTAGGGAGGTGCTAAGGGCCACAGGGAAAGTGGTGCTGCACTCGGTGTAGTGCCACTTTCCATAAATCTGCCCCTAAGTCCGAAAGTTACAGAAGAGTCCAGGAGGAGTAGGAGCTACTACCCACCCAGCTGTGGATGCAGGAGTTGGAGTTGGTCGACAGTAGGACGAAGACGGTCAGGAATGCAGCCCTGGAGCAGTTGAAGAGTTCCTGAAGGATGCAGTCGACATCCCATGCCGGATGGATGATTGCAGTCGGGCAGTGGCGTGGAGAAGCCACCAACAAGCCTTGGCAAAAGCAGAAGTTGCGGTGAAGTAAAAGTGGAGCTGCCGGGGACCAGAAAGCTCAAGGAGGACTCAACCCATGGGGTGAGTCCTAGGGGGACACTCAGCAGGGCAGATAGCCCACTGAAGAAGAGGCAGCCCCCACAAGAGACCCACTGGATGAGCAACCAGGAGTCGCAGAGGAGCCCACGCAGCACAACTGGAGAAGGGTCCCACACTGCAGGAGAAGCACGCAGAGGGCTGTGCGTCCCAGGAAGGAGTGCTGGGGGCAGGGGCTACACAGAGCCTGAAGATCCCTTGGAGGAGATGCAAACAGGCCTTGGTAGCTGCAAGAGACGTGGTGCACGGGGGTACTGTCGTGCTTGAGAAGACAAGAGTTTACCTCCATCAAAGTTGGACAGCTGGCAGAGAGGACCAAGAGGACTACTCCGGACCACCACCCATGATGCAGGATCCACACAGCTCAGGATGAGAGGAGATCCACGCAGTCAGTCGTCGTTGTAGTTGGTGCCTGCGGATGCAGGGGTGTGACTCCTTCATTCCAAAGGAGATTCCTTCTTCCTTTACGTGCAGACTGAAGACTTGCCACCCTCAGAGAATGCACAGCCAAGGAAATGTTGCAGAAGCTGGAAGGAGCCGTGGAAACAATGTTGCAAGCAGAGTCTTCGTCGTGGATGCAGATTGTCGGTTCCTGGAGAGTCCAGTTGCGGTTCCAGTGGCTAGAAGTCGAAGTAGAGGTTACAGAGGAGTCCTATTGGAATCTTGCAAGCCGAATCTGAGGACCCACTCAAGAGAGAGACCCTAAATAGCCCTGAAAGGGGGTTTGGTCACCTAGCCAGGTGACCACCTATCAGGAGGGGGCACTGACATCACCTGCCCGACCTGGCCACTCAGATGCTCCCAGAGGTCCCTGCCAACCTTGGATTCAAGATAGCAGAACCTAGGGACCCTCTGAGGAGCTCTGGGCACCACCCCTGGGGTGGTGATGGACAGGGTACTGGTCACTCCCCTTTCCATTGTCCATTTTTGTGCCAGAGCAGGGACTGGAGGTCCCTGAACCGGTGTAGACTGGTTTATGCACAGAGGGCACCAAATTTGCCCTTCAAAGCATACCAGTGGCTTGGGGAGGCTACCCCTCCCAAGCTAGGTAACACCTATTTCCAAAGGAAGGGGGTGTTACCCCCTCTCTCAAACTAAATTCTTTGTTCTGCCTTCCTGGGCTTGAGCTGTTCCAGCAGCAGGAGGGCAGAAACCTGTCCGAGGGGTGGCAGCAGCCTGGGCTGCCCGGAAAACCCCAGGAGGCTGGTAGGAGCAATGCTAGCGGTCCTCTAAGAAGGCCCCAGAGTGCATGGAATCATACTTCCAATACTGGCAACAGTATTGGGGTATGATTCCGACATGTTTGATACCAAAGCACACCACACCATGGGGGGCAACAGTGAGACTATATTGGCATACATATAGACAACCCTTTGGAACTATATGTTGAATTGTGGGACCTTATCAGCCTGGCCTTGCTGGACCTCTATGAGGAAATGATGGGAAAGTGCAGTATGTCGCAATCCCTGTGTTAAGGTTAAGAGCCAAAAGATTCAGGCAGCACTGGTCAGTCTCGACCAGGAGAAGGCATTTGACCACATCTCCCAAGGATTCATGGGCTAGACACTGAGACTGGGCAACATCTTATGCGATGTGGTGACCACAATGTATAGAGATATTTCTAACCCAGCTTTAGTTAACAGATAGAAAACCAACCCCATTCCTTTCCTATTGGGTGCTAGACAGGGCTGTCCACACTCCCCTCTTCTGTTCATCCATCTGTGTTATAGAGCTCCTTACCCAGAGCCCCCAAGATGTTGCAACATACATTTGCAAATTTTGTGGCACAAAGATGGAAATTTTGTGGCACAAAAATTAAAAAATTTAGAATTATTGAGGCAGTTTATTTTACTTGGAATCATTCCTTTTCAGTCTTTGATCAGTGGAAACTCTTTCAGCAGAGTATTCCACTTTAAAAAGGCATGTTTAGTGTCTGAGTGTTTATTTGCTATACACTCCTTTGTGGTAACATTCCAGGCATAGGCTAAGCCGAACACAATAGCACAGCGTTGATAGTCATCCAATTTTCTGTGGCATTGTGCTGACTTGGGGCTAGCGGTTCCAAGTCACAGAGCCGTCTACTGTAGGACACCATGGCCTCATTTACAAGGCCTGTTCACCACTGTTGCATACATTTATTTTTTGATGCAACGGTGGCGCAAGCAGTGCTCTACACTGCTCCATATTTTAGGAACTGCTGCAACAGGCCCAATGTGTCAGTTGTGAAGCCTTTCGTCACATTATACTTGTGCCAGGTATAATGTATGTAAGATAGACGTTCCCTTGCGAAAAGCCATGCAGAACTGACGCAGTGAAATTTACAACATTTCTCTGCATCATTCTGCGACTTCACTGTGTCCGAATTTTAACACCTATTTTAACACCTTCTTAGAGCAGGGGTTTAACTGATGCGGGGGTCTTAGGGCTGCGCAAAAAAATCTGACGCAGCGCCTTGAGACCCTTGCCAATGAGTAGTTGCGCTCTATAAATTATGATTTGATTTGGTTTGATCTGATTTGACGCATCAGAGCAGATGCGTCAGATTCTTGTAAATGAGGCCCCAAATGTCTTGATATTTGCCAATCACAGACCATAAAACACAGAAGGCCATAGTAGTAGGAGGGATATGTTATATGGAGAAGCTGGGAATGATGCCTTGAGCAGCCTGGTTACATGTATCTGGGTCATATTTCAACTCTTTATAATCTAAACATCATGAGCTGTGAAGAGCTGCTTTTCCAGGATTGGTGGAAGGAGCAGATGAGGCAGCACAGGGGTCTTGCACAAAGCGAATTCAGGGGCATATTTATACTCCGTTTGCGCCGAATTAGCGTCGTTTTTTTCGACGCAAATTCGGCGCAAAACTAACGCCATATTTATACTTTGGCGTTAGACGCGTCTAGCGCCAAAGTATGGGCAAATAGCGTCATTTTTTTGCGTGAACGCCTTCCTTGCGTTAATGAGATGCAAGGAAGGCGTTCCCGTCTAAAAAAATGACGGCGACGCAAATGCGTCGTATTTATACTCCCGGGCAAAAATCACGGCCGGGAGTGGTCGGGTCAAAAAACCCCGCATTTGCGCCACTTTTTAACGCCTGGGTCAGGGTAGGCGTTAAGGGGCCTGTGGGCTCAAAATGAGCCCACAGGAGCCCTCCCCTGCCCCCAGGGACCCCCCCTGCCACCCTTGCCCACCCCAGGAGGACACCCAAGGATGGAGGGACCCATCCCAGGGACATTCAGGTAAGTTCAGGTAAGTATACATTTTTTTTTTTTTTTTTTTTTGGGTGGCATAGGGGGGCCTTATTTGTGCCCCCCTACATGCCACTATGCCCAATGACCATGCCCAGGGGACATAAGTCCCCTGGGCATGGCCATTGGGCAAGGGGGCATGACTCCTGTCTTTACTAAGACAGGAGTCATTTAAATGGCGTCTGGGCGTCGAAAAAAATGGCGCAAATCGGGTTGAGGCGATTTTTTTGCCTCAACCTGACTTGCCCCATTTTAAGACGCCCTAACGCCATTTTCCCCCTACGCCGGCGCTGCCTGGTCTACGTGTTTTTTTTCCATGCACACCAGGCAGCGCCGGTCTGCTAGCGCCGGCTAACGCCATTCCATAAATACGGCACCCGCATGGCGCTTCAGAATGGTGTTAGACGGCGCTACATTTTTTGACGCTAAACTGCGTTAGCGCAGTTTAGCGTCAAAAAGTATAAATATGGGCCTCAGTGCTTCACTGTCCTGATGATAATCATACACATGTACTGTCTAGACAGTCACAAATTAAACATCAGTCTAACAATTTTTCCCCAATTAACTTTAAATAAGTTTGGCTATGTGGCTGCCAGCATATCTGTTTTTAATAATCTTTATGTATTGTGTGTTATGTAAATACATTTTTAACAGTGACAAGTAATACAAGTAATAGAAGAATTCCAGTGCTAAAGGATATCTTCACAATATAAGTGAAAAGAATATTTTTCAGTGAAAATAAACATTATCATGAAGGGGGTTTACAGTTGGTGGTGAAAGGTTTGTGTATGGGAATGACATACTTCTCTGAGGTTAGAGGACAGAAAGGTATTGTTATATATATCTGTAAAACATACTACCACCTGTGAGGGCAGAGTGGTGGTCCCTGGATTGTTCTGTAGAGAGGAAAGCAGCACCTGCCAGGTGACTGGGAGAAAGAGCAGAGCCTGGGGCAGGTTCTTTGTGGGGAAGCACACTTGTGAATCAGTAGTGCTGCTGAAGGGCTGCATCACAACTCTCTGAGCTGCACTTCCGGGAAGGCACCACCTGCAACACTCAGATCTGAAGGAGACTGGTAAATGCTGAGCACTTATCCTGTTTTCCCTTTGCAAACGCAGGTCTATCCTCACAGAAGGTACAGGTCTGTCACACTACTCTTATGCTAAGTTGACAGCACCAGAGAATGGATATGGGTGCCACAGCATCCAGGACGTTTGGCGGCCTGTGCTTTGAGACTCACATATGATACCTTCTATGCTGCAGTGAACATTCAGGAGTACTAGCTTAGGTCAAATGTGCGGCCCAGGTGACCTGAAGCTAAGTGAAAGGAAAAGGGATATAAACCTATTTCTAGAACGGCCTTGCTCCCTAATCAACTGTCACAGGGCCCAGGACCTAAAAATCACCTCCAGGGCCCACTGCATGTCCATGGGCAGCGGGTTCAAATTAATTTCTTTTTTTTTAAATGTTATTCCGCGGGTTCCACCAAATGCCACACAGGCCCATATTATGTTTTAAAAAGCTCCCACCAAATACCCAGAGTTAGCGGGCATGAATTCAATTTTTTTGCAAAAATTGTTGGATCCCCCCGGTGTCTCCCATAGCGCACCCTGGTATCGGAGGTGAAACTTGACGTTTGCATTATGCTTGTGCAAATAAGGGTGGGACGTGAGACTGTATGATTTGGATCTGCTATGTATGAGATAGCCGGCTCTTGATCTCACCCCACCTTAGTGACACCCGATATCACATCCTCAGCATTCACCTGCTCATACCTCTCTTCATTTGGTCCCAGGTTCCTGTTAAACTCCTGGTATTTGTCACCTCTCCCATAGACTCCATTACTACTACGGTATTGGTAGGCTGTTTGCATTTGTTGGACTGCTTGGGCAGCACAGACACAAATATCAACTATGGCGGACATTAAAAAGTGACATGTAGTGTCATGGCAAAATGCAAGCCTTCTTCAACAACCAGATATAAATATAGTAGGGTTGCAATGCATTAGTCTGAGGTGAATGAAAGATGATATGCAACATATAAAACTAATATTTAACATCAATGAAAAGTATAAGCATATGCTCTCACAATAAACAACAGACTCTAGACTAGAAAATACAGAGGGCCGTATTTATACTTTTTGGCGCACAACTGCGCCAACGCAGTTGTGCGTCAAAAAATTTAACGCCGGCTAACGTCATTCCAAAGCGCCATGCGGGCGCCTTATCTATGGAAGGACGTTAGCCGGCGGAGCTGCCTGGTGTGCGTAAAAAAAAAAAATTACTTACACCAGGCAGCGCCGGCGTAGGGGAAAATGGAGCTTGGGGGTCAAAAAATGGGGAAAGTCAGGCTCAGGCAAAATTTTCGCCTCAACCCGATTTGCGCCATTTTATTTTACTCCCAACCCCCATTTAAATGACTCCTGTCTTAGCAAAGACAGGAGTCATGCCCCCTTGCCCAATGGCCATGCCCAGGGGACTTATGTACCCTGGGCATGGTCATTTGGCATAGTGGCATGTAGGGGGGGCACAAATCAGGCCCCCCTATGCCACCCAAAAAAAAATAAAAAAATACTTACCTGAACTTACCTTCAGTTCCCTGGGATGGGTCCCTCCATCCATGGGCGTCCTCCTGGGGTGGGCAAGGGTGGCAGGGGGTATCCTGGGGGGCATGGGAGGGCACCTCTGGGCTCCTTCCGAGCCCACAGGTCCCTTAACGCCTGCCCTGACCAGGCGTTAAAAAATGACGCTAAAGCAGCTTGATGTCATTTTTTTGACCCGCCCACTCCCGGGCGTCATTTTTGCCCGGGAGTGTAAATACGGCGCACATGCCTCGGAGTCATTTTTTAGAAGGGAACGCCTACCTTGCATATCATTAACGCAAGGAAGGTGTCCACGCTAAAAAATGACGCAAACTCCAAGATCTTTGGCGCTAGACCGGTCTAACGCCAAAGTATAAATATGGAGTTCGTTTTGCGTCGGATTTGCGTAAAAAAAACGACGCAAAATCCGGCGCAGAGTATAAATATGCCCCAGAGTTCTTACTGAGTTAGCACTTGCTCTAGCAGAGGAAGTGGACACATTTCTTAGTCTATCCCAGGATCACTTAATGCTATTTATTTGTTTTTTTCTGAAGCTAACATCTTACCTTACTTTCCAACCCCATACTTGATTAATTTAGATTAGGAGCTTCCTTCTTGGAACACACTTTTTGTGTATTTTGGGTTCTGTGGGTAGTTAATGTTCTATTTTTCCTAATATCAGCTCCTGGACCATTTAAATGTGCACTAATAATGCCTAAATCTGAATACTTGATCTTAATTTTAACTAAATTTGTTAATAAAGCCTTTTAAAACTAACTACAATTTTCTTAGTTATTTCCCGTTGAGTCCCATTGGTCTTCCCTGTTACGGAAATGTATGTAAATGATTGCGCCTAGGTCTCTCGTCATGTCGATGAAAAAATGTCAATACTACCAATGGCAGTATATGTATTATGAATTAACCCGACGTTTGAGATTTAAGAATCCCTGCTCCATCAGGTGTAATAACTTACTTTGATAAATGTCTAGAAATGTTTGACATCTGTAATTTTGACTCATTATTTTTAACCAGGTTTGACAAATAACTAAACCTCTGGAATACAACCAAAAATTATTAAAATAGTAAAAAGGTGTATACAAATGTATATATTAAAGCAGTACAACCTCATCTTGGTGCAGGTCATTTGAAGCAGATGCATTTGACTTAAGGGGGAACTCAATTAACAAGTGAAACTTGGCATTTGACTTCACAGAGACACCTAATAAGCTAGTGGAACTGTAGCTCCATTGAAGAATTTCAGTGCTTTTGCAATTGACTTGTGAGGGACAACTCGCAAAGACTAGTGTAATTGCAGCTTCATGTACAAATGACATTTTTTTGCATTTGACTGGAGAAGTGCATCTAGTAACAACTTGTGGACCTCTGGCTTAATTTATTTTGTAAACATATTCTATTGACATTTTTATATAACCCAATGTAGTGTTAGATTCCTGTTGCAACTGTATGTCTACCTCTCATAAGTGGTGATACATCAAGTGACATTAATCAATCATTAACATCTGCCAAAAACACAAACAAATATAACTTGCCCTTCCCGCTCTCCATCTTTTACCTCCTTCCTATCTCCCTCCCTCCCTTAAATAGGGGTCAGTGTCAGATTGCGTTGAAACGTAACTTTTGCTGGTTTGTGGCTCCAATTGTCTGAATAACCTGTCTGTAGACTGTATCGTGGTAGAGGAGAAGCAAGAGGTCAGATTTGGGGAAATAGACTGTCCTTGCTAATCAGTCCAGCCCCTAGTGTGTCTCAGTAATGTAATGCCCACACTTGTGGATCTGGGACATTGTGTTGGGGACCATGATGGTGATACATCCTCAGGTCGCTCCTCTGGCAATTTTAGGTTGTCGACTAGTCCCTCCCAAGCTCAAGCTATCTCCATCTGTCGTCATCCTCGCCTAGCTTCTCTGAGGAGCACCTCCTCTTCATAGTTCGAGCATCACTTGAGTTCCATGGACCAAGTGTCAAAGTGTGGTCCCCCCCAACCCACCCCCGCCCCCCCAGCACCTTCCAATGCTGTGTGATTTCGCTCTTCTTCAACACCAAAGCTAAGTCCTGGAACCTTCTAGTCATCTTCATCCATCCGTGTGGGGGAACCTACCCAGTATGCAATGTTCTATCGATTCCGGTAGTTCTCTAGCAGTCACCTCCGCCACTACCCTGGTAACTGCTCTCCAGTACTCTCTCAGATGTGAGCAGTCCCATATAATATGTTTAAACTCAGCCTTAATCTCCCTCCATCACGGGCACGCTGTGGTTGTCTTATGGAAGTATCTGTTAATTTGTCACAGGGTAAGGTAAGCCCTATGGAATATGAAATAATCTGTTTAAACTGGGCAATGCGAGATGTCAGGGATGGGGGCCTCCAGGTCCTCCCCCCACTTGGCCTGTAAGACCTCCTGTGGCTGAAGCATGTCCCACCGTAGTACTCTATACAAACAGGAGACCGCCTTGAATGTCCCTGTGTAAAAGCCCGGGTATTGACTAGCAGTGGGTGGTTTTGGTTCTGTCGCCCGATCTTCCAATGTGTGCGAAAAGCCACAGTAACTGCTCTATGGAGTAAAAAGTGATGTTGTGGTATATCAAATTCTGTAGTGAAGTCCTCAAAAAGGAGGAGCTCTCCTGTCTGAAATAAATCCCCCATTTTTGTCACCCCCAGCGTCAGCCACTCTGCCATCCCAGCCCAACTAACTCCGTGAGGTTCAGTTTTCAACATGGTTATAGGCATGTCTGGGGATTATGGGATCCCCGTTCTTGTTTTCTGTAGGCAGGGGAGCCAACATCTGTGTATTATTCAGAATTCATTAGTCATCCTGTAGAGGTCCCTCTACTCTCAGTAACGTTCTAGTTAGGGCAATCAATGTGGGAGAAAAATTTCGCAAGCCATTGTACATATTATTGCAGTTGTGCTCAACTCTGGGACTGCCATACCACCATCTGTCGAAGGTGTTTCCAGTTTTTGCAGGACCACTCTCCCTCACCCTGTTCCCCATAAAAAGGATGATCCTATAGTATCAAGGTCTATATACACTGACTTGGGGATCCACAAAGGTAGCACAGCGAAAACATACAGTAATTGTGGGAGAACAATCATTTTGAGTAAAGCCACTCTGCCCGCTAAGGAAAGTTGGAGTGTGCACCAGAACTCAGTGCTGACCCTAAATTACCTAATGGCTTGGTCCACATTGCTGTCTAGGAGATCTTTTTTATTGTGGTATATATTTAGCCCCCAAATAAGGTAGGCATTGGAGTTCCCATTGAAGCTCTCCCAATATTTCTGGTGGGTTACTATTAGCTTTTAAGTGGATCAGGCGTGACTTCTGACAGTTGACTTTCAGACCTGAGAGGTCGCCAAAGGCCTTCAGAAGATCCTTGGCTCCCTCAAGATCCGTAGTTTTATTTTAAAGAAAGATTACCAGGTCGGCAGCATAGATAACTATGTGATGGTGATGTGTGCCCAGATGAAGACTTTGATAGCTGTTACCCTCTAGTGCTATACTGGCCAAGGGCTCCATTAGCCAGGGCAAATATTAGGGGCAATAGGGGGCACCCCTTCCTCATCTCGCTCTCTCTGTTTGATAGCTCTCTGAGATCATGTGCCCAGTGCGGACCTTAGCTGTGGGATTTGTGTATAACATTTTCAACTATTGTAGGAAGCTGGCTCTGTATATACTATATCAAACTGAGTTATAGTGTGCACAGAGTCCAGGGGTTTCCCAGAGGCTTAACAGAGGCTAAAGTAGATAATACTAGTGCTCTCTCTTGTTGTAGTGTGGTCAAACAGTTAGTCTTATCAGAGGGTAGTGTAAAGTATTTGTTGTACACACACAGACAATAGAAGTACATACTCAATGACTTAGCTCCAGACCAATAGTTTTAATATTCCAAAAATATATTTTCTTAATATATTTTTAGAACCACAAGATTCAAGGTGCAGGTAAATACCTTTAAAGTTTCTTATTTCACACAGGTATCAACAGTAGTTTGTTTGAAATAGGTGAGTAATACAGTTTTTGAATTATTGGCAATAAGGTATTTTAAAATTGGACACTGTAATTTTCAGAAACAGTTCTTGCGGGGAAGAAATGTTAGATCGTTCTACAGGTAAGTACAACACTTACAGTTTCAGTCTCCAAGTAGGCACCAAACACACAACCCCAGCGGCACAGAGGCAGCTGGGTGCACAGTGCAAACAGGACGTCGGGTTTCCAATGCTGGTCTATGAGGAGACCCAGGGGGTCACTCAGAGGCAGTGTGTACTTAGGCATCGGATATCTTTGTCTGGAGCTTCGCGGTCAGGGGGGTCCTCGGGATTCCCTACGCAGGCGTCGTCGTGGAGGAGTGGAGAGGTCAACCCTGGGTGGTCACTTGCTGGCATTCGCCGGGAGACCCTCTCTTGCTGGGTAGACCACCTGGACACAGGGTGCACAGGGGTCAAGACTCACGCATCCAGAGTGTGGTAGGAGTCCTTGGTTGTAGGTTTCTTCAGACACAGCCGCTGTCCTCAGAAGTTCTTGGTCCTTTTGGGTGCAGGGCAGTCCTCTGGAGTTGGCAGAGGTTGCTGGGCCCCCTGGATGTGTCACTGGTCTTTTTGCAAGTTCTTTGAAGCAGAAGGCCGGTAGGGCTGGTGCCAAAGCAGTTGTCGTCTTCCTTCTTCTCTGCTGGGGGTTTCAGCTTCGCAGGCCTTCTTCTTCTTCTTGTAGGTCACCAGGAATCTGGTGAGCTTGGTTCAGGGAGGCCCTTAAATCCTAGATTTAGGGGCTTTTTAGAGGTCAGAGGGCAGTAGCCAATGGCTACTGTCCCTGAGGGTGGTTATACCCTCCTTGTGCCCACTTCCTTTGGGGAGAGGGGCACATCCGTATTCCTATCCGTATTGGTCCCTGTCCTCCAAATCAAGATGGAGGATTCTGCAGGGAGGGGGTCACCTCAGATTTGGACACCTTAGGGGTGCTCCTGGCTGGGGTGGTCACTCCTCCCTGTTTTCCCTAATTTTCCCTCCGGACTTGCCGCCAAAAGTGGGGCTTTGTCTAGGGATGGGCATCTCCACTAGCTGCAGTGCCCTGGGGCACTGTAACCGGAGGCTTAAGCCTTTGAGGCTCACTGCCAGGTGTTACAGTTCCTGCCGGGGAGGGGGGTTGTGAAGCACCTCCACCCAGGACAGGCTTTGTTTCTGACCACAGAGTGCACACTCACCCCATGTGGTCCGAAACTTGTCTGAAAGTGGCAGGCTGTTACAGACCAGTCAGTCCTACACTAGCAGTTTGGCTAACATACAGGGGACATCTCTAAGATGCCCTCTGAGTGCATTTTTTAGTAAATCCCACACTGGCATCAGTGTGGGTTTATTGTGCTGAGACGTTTGATACCAAACTTCCCAATATTCAGTGAAGTCATTATGGTGCTGTGGAGTTCGTAATGATAAACTCCCAGACCATATACTCACTATAGCTACACTGCACTTACAATGTCTAAGAATGGAATTAGACACTGTAGGGGCATATTGCTCAGGCAGCTATGCCCTCACCTGTGGTATAGTGCACCCTGCCTTAGGGCTGTAAGTACTGCTATAGGTGTGACTTACCTACGCCACAGGCAGTGGTTTGTGTGCATGGCACCCTGAAAGGGGTGTCATGTCGACTTTGTCGCTGTCTCCCCACTAGCACACACAAGCTGCAAGGCAGTGTGCATGTGCTGAGTGAGGGGTCCCCTAGGGTGGCATAATACATGCTGCAGCCCTTAGAGACCTTCAATGGCCACATGGTTCATGGTACCATGGGTATATTTTACAAGGGACTTAACTGTGTGCCAGGGCTGGGCCAATGTGGAAACAAAGGTACAGTTTTAGGGAAAGAACACTGTTGCTAGGGCCTGGTTAGCAGGGTCCCAACACCCTTTCAATCGAAGTTGCCATCAACTTTAGGCAAAAAGTAGGCAGTGGAACTTTCCTACAACTATGCTATAAATGCTACCCCCAGCCCCATTTTAGCCATGACTGCACAAAGGACCTCCCATTTTTGGCTATCAACGGCCTTCTCTATACCAAAAGCGAAGGTTGCAGCCACCTCGCCACCGTAAGGGGTGTCCTCCATAACTTCCAGGATTCTGCAAACATTGATTGATGTGTTAAGCCCTCAGATGAATCCCGCTTGGTTGGAGTGCATGAGTGCGGGCATCCAGGGAAGGAGCATAGAGGCCAAAATCCTACTGAGGATTTTGTAATACAGGTTGAGCATTTCGAGCGGGCTGTAGGCTTTTTAATCCTGCGCTAATTTTCCTCCCTGATAGTGGACGGTAGTACCCCATATCTTTTGCTGCCTTGTAAAGGTCTGTTAATTTGGGCAATAGTTCTGTTGCAAAGGTTGCTTGAAATTTTACTGAAAGGCCATC
The DNA here is from genome assembly GCF_031143425.1 of Pleurodeles waltl. Taxonomy (NCBI): domain Eukaryota; kingdom Metazoa; phylum Chordata; class Amphibia; order Caudata; family Salamandridae; genus Pleurodeles; species Pleurodeles waltl. Next base: position 1,005,237,863 of record NC_090443.1, on the reverse strand, counting down.
CGTCCATGGGGTCTTACCACACGCCATTCCCTTGATCACTGCGTTTATCTCCTTGGGAGGCCCCCCCAAAGAAACTCCGCTTCCTCCCCTGTGATAGTCGTGAGTGCAATGAAGTCATGCAATTCCCCTCCTCTCATCTAGCTAGACTCTTTTAAAGAGTGGTGTAGTAATGCATAAAATACGTGTAGAGATCATCCTGGCTGTATAGCTGTTGAATATCTCTCGGTGCATTTCCACGATTATGAGCTTCTCTTGGTTGAGGTAGCCAACTATGCCGGTAGGGAACCCATTTGGTCTCTTTCCGCATGAGCCCTCATCATGTACTTTTTATAATCAAAGCATCAGAGTATCAACATGGCTAGCTACTGCCTCTTTTTGCCTCTAGCAATGCCGGTTGAAACTCTGGGTGGCCTGGCCTGCGCTTATCTTCTTCCCTCAGGTGGTGTTCTGATTGTTCATTCTCTTGCATTAAGGTGTGCCTGACGCTACTGACTCCCCTACACACTTTACTCTTATGACTGCTTCAATACATCCCATTCCACTAACCACGTGGTTGCAGTATCCTCGTTATCTGTGAAGTGTTGAGTAATGTGTCTTCTGATCACCTCCTAATTGGTCGGGTCTTCAAGTGATTCTGGCTTCAGGCGACACATGGGGATATTAGCCCTGGTACATCCCTTGCGCAAATGGAGAAGCACCGAGTTATGATCTGATACTGTGCAGGTCAGATATTCTACCGCATGTACCATACTGTGGGCCTGTAGTGTTTAATTGTCTGTAAAGATCGTGTATTATCGAGAAGAAAAAATAGTTGCGTTCTTGTGGATGTATGCTGTGCCATGAGTCTATGACGCCCCACTGTTTCTGCTAATCTGCAAAGTGACATCCAGTCCTAGCAGTCGGGGCGTCCTGAAGTGGAGGATGGGCGTGATCCAGGAAAGGGTCTGCTATGCAGTTATAATCTCCCCCAGTTACTGATGTGTGGACCAGGTACGGTGCTGAGGTAGCCATGAGGTGTGATAGAAAGGGTCCCTGATCTATATTTGGAGCATATATATTTATGAAAGCTATGTCTCGACACTCTAGGCACCCAGTTACCACTACATAGCAGCCCTCTGGGTCGTTTAGGTCGCTAGTATTTTGGAATGGTACCCCTGCTGTGATCTAGATCAGTGTGCCTCTGGCATAGGCCGAATAGGTGGTGTAGTAGGCCTGACCTCTCCAGCGCCTATGTAGTTCAGCTTCCTCTTTGGCACTGAGATGTGGTTCTTCTAATAGCGCCACATGTGTCCCCCTCCAATTCAGAAAACTGGAAGAAAGCCATACCCAGCAGTTGTGTAATTTGAAGTGACCATTGATGCCTACTCACCCCTTTAAACATCCAACTATGAATATCCCAATTCCAACTCCCCAGGATAAGCAGGCATACACCCACCCATCTAAACAGTCAAATCAATGTGCAACACATACAGGAGAATCTGCTTGTTATATAGAGTGAGGGGTGGCGGTCTCCTCAGTGGTCTCATCTGACCATCCCCTACTGGCTATTTCAATAACATACGTATGGCTTACGGTGGACCCCAATTATATCAAGACCCACCAGTCGGGCACCATATTTCTAACTTATTCACAGAGCACCTGTCATTTTTAGCAAGGAAGCATTGTCAAATAATGTCATCAGAAGTTCCTGGTGTCAAAGCATGGCACAAGTCCTCACAGGAAGTTATTCCAGAATGTTTTGAAGTAATCTTTTCCCGCTTTCTGACACTCTTGTTGCACTTCTTCGCTGGATGGGGTAGCTGTGGTGGCCATCAGACACATCAGTGAGAGCAGGATCTATGCGGCAGGTCCTGCGGGCTCCTCAGTTTGAGTTGGTTGTCTGAACATGGTCTAACCAGGTGCACACCTCTTCTGGGGTTTGAAAGAACTGCGTTCAATCTGTTGTTTCCACCTTGAGGTGAGCAGGGAAGAGCATCACATAAGGGATCTTGAGCTACCAAAGCTTGGATTGGCCTCTAGAAATGAGGAATGTTGTTTCAGGATCTCCCCAGACTGTTTTCTATGACGAGGTCCCATTTCTGTCTTGCTTGATGCAGGGTATGATTGTAGTCTCTGTAGTGAAGTACTCCTGCTACTACAGGTCTTGGCGCAGGCCCCCGGCGGTGGAACTCTGTGACCTTTCCACTGCAGAGAAAGGGGAGAAGCACTCTCCTACCTCCTCCTGTCGGAGCCAGCGCTTCAGATAGCCCACCATGTCTCTTCCTTCATTTTGTTCCATTAGTCCAAGCACCATGATGCTGTTGCAGCATGACCTGTTTTCTGCATCCTCTTCTCTTTTCTCTAGAATGCAGATTTTCATTCCCATAGCTGTTAGTCTATTAGTGACCTCAGTCACCGCTGGGAAGATAGATTTTAGGTATTTTTTAGTTGTAGGGGATTGTTCAGCTAATCAGCGATGGTCATCTCGTAGGATTCCCATGTCAGTGGCCGATGAGTCAATTTTGGCCTGCAGCAGTACCTCTTTAGAGGCTGTGATAGCATATATTATGTCCTGAAGTGAAGGGTTGCCTTCGGTTCCATGACTCGAGGGGGATGGGCAATTATAGTCTTCATGTGGGCCCTCGTGGGTTCTTCACTCGCGGAGTGTCTCGCCAGACTCCCCCAGTTAATCAGCCAGATCAAGTAGTTTCAGCAGCAGAGATCCTTCCAATGGCATCTGGAAGTGCCTCCCGTCGGGTATAGAAGTACAGCTCACTGTTCGCCCGTGCCCCAATACAAGTTCAAATGTGCTCTTCCAAGGGTGAATTTTCTTAGTGCCTCGGTGTGGTTTTGGTCAGTGAGAATTCTAGTTGGTTCAGCAAAGGCCCAAAATGTCTCTGCCAGCAGGGGGTATAGTCCCTAATAGCCTATGTGTAGGCCCCTAATTTCAGCTTATATGAGCAGGAACCTCTCTCCTCGCATATATGTTTATGAGCACTCTCCAGTGCGTTACTGGAGATTAAAATGCAGAGTAACTTTACTCCCTATTGGGCCGCCCTTAGTTCTGTAGCTGTGTTGTGAACACTGGCTTCTGGCAGGGTTCTGGGCCTAGTTCGTATGGGGGCCACCACCAACGCCTAGAGTAGAGAAACTGGGGGAATGCTGCTCAGTGTAGGCCGTCATTCATCTCATGCCACACAGGGCTGATTTTAAACGGCCCTCACTAGGTGGCACCCCACCACCTCACCGTGAGGTCTCAGCGCCCTCCCTTCTTCTGCCATCCACAAAGAACAGCTCTGACAGTACCGCCACAGTGCCTCCAGTGCTCAGTTCCAGGTCCCGATCTCAGTAGGGTCGTTTTCTATGCGGTAACGCCTGTCTCGGGACTCCGTCATGGCTCTGCGTTGTTTATTTATTGCCCGGGCTGCCCGCTGTAATGATGAGGAGACGGAAAGTGAGGTAAACATCTCCTTCTTTATTGATTTCTCACATGAATGCCCCCAACTGTCGTTCTCCCCCTCTCCCTCCCCGTAATATTCCAAAACCCCCGCGTGCAGCGTCAGCCACGCGCACAGACACATGAGGGAAGGCCGAGGGAAGAAATAAAAGACACGACACACGGGGGAAAATGACAACACTACTGTACTTCTTTGGAACATTACATCTTTTCCCTTTTATCAACGCTTAATTCAGTATGTAATCTTTGAATCTGACAGGTGGTACAATAGATCTTTTGGTCATTACAGTGCCCTTTGGACTGGTTACAACTGTAGTTGAAGACATGTTGGAAGGGTTACTTTTTGCTGCATTTTCATGGCTTCTTCTACACTGTTCACTGTGGTTTGTAGGTTGGCTGTATTCAGGCAAACTATTATGAACAACTTCATGGTCCCTGCCTGGTTCTAGTAACTTAACGCTGACCACATTCGATCCATTCCACCATTGACCATTATCCAACAAGACAGCTGTGCCCTTAATTTTAACCACCCGCCTTGCCTCACTGTATTTGCTCATATTAACTCCTTTCTTCCGATATCTCACTCTCACCAAATCACCAGCACTCACATTAATTTCCTTGACTGCATTTCTAGCATTATAGTTGCTACGCATGCGTTTTTGACGTTGGTCAACTAGCTTCCTCATCTCAATCTCCTTTTCCTTTAAGCTCTTTGTCTTCCATTTCTTCCATGCCATTGACCAGTACGGCTGCAATTGTGTGATGGCCACTCTACCCCTGAGCAACTCAAAGGGTGCTCTGCCTGTGGTGTTGTGTGGAGTGGTGCAATACGACCATAGTCTAGTTCTAAGAGCTGCTTCAATAGGAATGTGAGACCTTAATGCCATTTGAATAGTTTCTTTGACTAAACGATTGGCCCACTCAACCTGCCCATTACTTTGGGGGTGCTACAACGATGACCGCATATGTTCTATATTATTTACTTTTAGGAACTTGGTCATTTCTTATGACAGGAATTGCACTCCGTTGTCTGAAACTAGCTGATGTGGAAAGCCCTCCTTACAAAACACCTCCTTCAGGAATGTCGTCACCTCAGACGTGGTGGGCTGTGACACAAACTTTACTTCAATCCATTTACTAAAGTAGTCAATAATAACAATGGCATAACGCATGTTTAGGGGAAGAACATTCATTGGCCCGATAAAATCGATTCCGATTTGTATCCACGGGCCTTCGGGTAACTCAACAGATAACATTGGACAATGGTGAGCAGACATGGTTTTGTCCGCTTTAGCACATACGGAACATTGGCTGACAAATATGTCAACATCACGATCCATGGCTGGCCACCAATATCTTTCCCCAAGTTTTTGTTTAGTTCCTGTCATTCCTACATGACCTTCACGTGCTAGGGCCACCAACCTCCCTCTCAATGGCATTGGTGCAATAAGGGTTTCACCTCTGAGGAAGACTTCATCAACAATGGTAATGTCATCTTTAATTTTCCAATATGGTTGCAATGTTTCATTCAATCGCTTTTCATGCGGCCAGCCTTCCATTATGTACTTTTTCATTTCTGTAAATACATTGTCATTTCTAGTGGCCTCCTCCCATTCTTGTTTTGTAATAGCACTATGGGGCGCTTCACTATTAAACAAACATGCAACCAGAACATCATCATCATACTCGTTTTCTTCACAATCAGTTTCACTAATACTTGGTGCACGTGACAAGTAGTCAGCAGTAACATTCGCTTTGCCACTAATATGCTCTGTTCTGAATTGGTACTCTTGTAATTTACATACAAGCTTTGCTATTCTTGGAGTAGGTTTACTCAAACCTTTTCCATCTAGGATGCTAACTAATGGTTTGTGATCAGTACGCAAAATTAACTCTTTTCCCCAAAGAAAACTTTTAAACTTTGTAACAGCCCAGACACAGGCTAAAAGCTCACGTTCAATTACTGAATATTTTGACTCAGCTCCTCTCAGTTTTCGTGAAGCAAAAGCAATACTTTTTTCCTCTTTAGCCACTCTCTGGCTTAGCACCGCCCCCAGTCCAACTTGACTAGCATCAGTGGTTACTATGCTCTGTAGTTTTTCACTGAAAGACTGCAAGGAAGATGCTAGCTGAAGTTCTTTTTTATGTTTTTCATGCTTTCTTCACATGTCTCATCCCATATGAACTCTGCATCCTTCTTTGTTAGCTTCCGAAGTGGATCCACTTTTGCAGCATAATTCTGTATGAATTTAGAGTGAAATTCACACATTCCTAAAAAGGATGCAAGTTCTTCATTGTTACTTGGGGTTGGTGAGTTTGAAATTGCAGATATTATGGATGGTTTTGGTCGAACACCTTGTTCATCAATTAGGTGCCCAAGGTACTCTACTGTTCCTTTGAAAAATTTACATTTGTCTTTTTGTAGCGTTAGACCACTGTCTTGAATTCTCTGTAATACTTTTTTTTATATATACAGGTGTTCTTCCTCTGTTTTACTGTAGACTAGTATGTCATCCTGAAATGACCTTACACCTTCCATATCTGAAAAAAGTTGATTCATTACTCGTTGGAAGACCGCAGATGCCGAACACAGCCCGAAAGGTAATCTACAGAATTGGTAAGCTCCTTCAGAAGTGATGAACGCTGTGTAACTCTTTGAACCTTCCTCCAACTGAACTTGATGATAAGCTGCACTGAAGTCCAGAGTAGTGAAAAACTTTGCTTGATCCAAAGTCATCACCATCTCATTAATCAGAGGCAATGGTTGACAATCAGCTACCACGTGATTGTTGAGTTGGTGAAGGTCAATGCATAAACGGATTGAGCCATTCCTTTTCTTAGCCAGGACCACGGGCGACAACCACTTGGACGCATTGATGGGTTCTATTATTCCCTCATCACACCAATTCTTTAGAATAGCCTTGACCTCAGAGCGGGCAGACAAAGGTATGTTTCTTACACGTTGTTTCACGGGTTGCACGTCTTCCTTAAAAATTATTTTATGTTTGAAATTCTTTAGGCATCCCAGTTTTCCACTGAATACTTCCTTGTATTCCTCAAGAATGTTTTCCAAACTGTCTTTTTGAATACTGAACACATAGGGCGGTTGACATGGGTTGATCAACATCCTCAGGCTCTGTTGCTCCAACCAACCAAGAATGTTGACATTGTAGTCAACCACGAACACCTTTGAGGATGTACTTTTGTCCTTGAACTTCAGATCAGCATTAAATACTCCTTCTAGCTTTATTTTGTGACCTCCATAGGCTCCTGGAATAACCTTGCTAACCTGTAGCGGTGCTTTACATCCTAAGGTCTCATAAGTGTTCTTTGACACGATAGTAATTCTGGATCCAGTATCAACTAGCATTTCCACACTCTCCCCGTTTACATGGATGTTGCATTTGGGTTGATTATGTAAGTCTTCCTTACTGATGATGGCCACAAGCAACACTAAATTCTCCATCATTTCATTGTCGTCTGAGTCTTCGTTTGTTTTATATTCTTCCACCTTGAAGACTTTCTTCACATGAGAAGACTTGCAAACTTTAAGGAAGTGTCCAACCTTTCCACATCCTTTGCAAGTTTTGCCGATGGCAGGACATCCTCTGCTGGATGCTAAATGGGTACTGGATCCGCAGCGATAACATGTCATCTTGTTGCTGCTTGAATTTGAATTGCTTTTCTTATTGCTTTTCCTTACTTGACTTGTAGATGATTCACTTTCCTTGCGGATCAGATTGACATCTGCTGAATGGTTATCAGGTTTGTGCAACAATTTTATTCCCTTTGCAGATCTTTCCATACTTTTAATGGTTGATACCACCTTCTCCAGGCTGGGGTTGTGATGGCACAACAGTTTTTCTTGCGCTTTAATACAAGTGGTGCGCATAACTACCTGATTGCGGATCATCTCATCCATGTCTCTGAATGAGCATGTTGTAGCTAACATCCTCAAGGTTGCGACATATGACTCAATTGACTCTCCTTGAGCTTGGTAACGGTAATAGAAATTATATCTTTCCATAATAACGCTCATAGTTGTATCAAAGTAGATTTTCATTCTTGCCTTGGCTTCAGTGAAAACATATGTTGGAAATGGCCCTTCTGCAGGGTTATCGCCAGACTTTTTGCCTTCCTCCTTCTCTTTTTCTGACCTCATTTTTGCTGGTTTTTAGTCTCTGCGCACTTTATCACTGCTAACCAGTGCTAAAGTGTATATGCTCTCTCCCTTTAAACATGGTAACCTTGGATCATACCTGATTTGACTATTTAATTTACTTATAATCCCTAGTAATGTGCACTATGGGGCATATTTATACTCTGTTTGCGCCGCATGTGCGTCAAAACTTTTGATGCACAATCGGCGCAAACCCTGCCCCATATTTATACTTTGACGTCCGACCCCGCGGGCGTCACAATTCCACCCTGTGCGTCATTTTTTGGAAGGGGGAACCAGCCTTGCGTTAATTATTTGCAATGTAGGCGTTCCCTTCCAAAAAATGACTTTAAGGCCTGTGCCCCATATTTATACTCTGACGTCATTTTGACACACAGGAGGGGGTGGGCCTTAAAAAATGATGCACAGCCTGATGGGCGCCGTTTTTTAACGCCTGGGTCAGGGCAGGCGTTAAGGGACCTGTGGGCTCGGAAGGAGCACAGAGGTGCCCTCCCCTGCCCCCAGGGACACCCCCTGCCACCCTTGCCCACCCCAGGAGGACACCCAAGGATGGAGGGACCCATCCCAGGGAAGGAAAGGTAAGTTCGGGTAAGTATTTTTTTAAAGTTTTTTTTGTGGCATAGGGGGGCCTGATTTGGGCCCCCCTACATGCGACTATGCCCAATGACCATGCCCAGGGCACATAAGTCCCCTGGGCATGGCCATTGGGCAAGGGGGCATGACTCCTGTCTTTGCTAAGACAGGAGTCATGTCAATGGAGGTTGGGCGTCAAAATAAATGGCGCAAATCCGGTTTGAGGCCTGAATTTTGCCTCAGACCTGACCCATTTTTTGACGCACAGCCCCCATTTTCCCATACGCCGGCGCTGCCTGGTGTGAGTCATTTTTTTTGACGCACACCAGTCCGCAGCGCCGGCTAACGTAATTCCATAAATAAGGCGCCCACATGGCGCGTTGGAATGGCGTTAGCCGGCAGTAAAAATTTTGACGCACAACTGCGTTGGCGCAGTTGTGCGTCAAAAAGTATAAATAGGTGCCTATATGTGCCTAGGGCCTGTAGATTAAATGCTACTAGTGGGCCTGCAGCACTGGTTGTGCCACCCACTTAAGTAGCCCCTTTTCCTTGTCTCAGGCCTGCCATTGCAAGGCCTGTGTGTGCAGTTTTACTGTCACCTCGACTTGGCATTTAAAAGTACTTGCCAAGCCTAAACCTCCCCTTTCTCCACATATAAGTCACCTCTAATGTGTGCCCTAGGTAACCCCTAGAGCAGGGTGCTGTGTGGATGAAAGGCAGGACATGTACCTGTGTAGTTTACATGTCCTGGTAGTGTAAAACTCCTAAATTTGTTTTTGCACTACTGTGAGGCCTGCTCCCTTCATAGGCTAACATTGGGGCTGCCCTCATGCAGTATTGAATTGGTAGCTGCTGATCTGAAAGGAGTAGGAAGGTCATATGTAGTATGGCCAGAATGGTAATACCAAATCCTGCTGACTGGTGAAGTTGGATTTAATATTACTTTTCTAGAAATGCCACTTTTAGAAAGTGAGCATTTCTTTGCACTTAAATCTTTCTGTGCCTTACAATCCACGTCTGGCTGGGCTTAGTTGACAGCTCCTTGTGCATTCACTCAGACACACCCCAAACACAGGGTACTCAGCCTCACTTGCATACATCTGCATTTTGAATGGGTCTTCCTGGGCTGGGAGGGTGGAGGGCCTGCTCTCACACAGAGGACTGCCACACCCCCTACTGGGACCCTGGCAGACAGGATTGAACTGGAAGGGGACCTGGTGCACTTCTTAGCCACTCTTTGAGGTCTCCCCCACTTCAAAGGCACATTTGGGTATAAAACAGGGCCTCTGCCCTACCTCATCAGACACTTGCTGGAGAAGAAACCTGAACCAGAACCTACATCCTGCCAAGAAGAACTGCCTGGCTGCTCAAAGGACTCACCTGTCTGCTTTCTACAAAGGACTGCTGCCTTGCTGTTGGCCTGCTGCCTTGCTGAGCTCTGGTCTGGCTGTAAAAGTGCTCTCCAAGGGCTTAGATAGAGCTTGCCTCCTGTTCCCTGAAGTCTCAGGACTAAAAAGACTTCTCTTTTTCATTTGGACTCTTCGGGCGCCGAAAATTTCGACGCACAGCTTGCTCCGCGGCGAGAAAATTGCCGCACACCGACGCTGATCGACGCAACACCTTCGGGGCGACCGGAACTTCGACGCACGGCCTCACAAGGACAACGCCACCCGACTTCCTGAGGGGAAATCGACGCACCGCCTGCCGTGAGAACAAGAATTCCACGCACAGCCTCCCGGAATGACGCGCAGCCCGAAAACAAGCCGAAGAATCCACGCACAGACCCCGGGACATCTGGTAATCCTGCGAACCACAGAAGGAGACTGTCCGCATGCCGGAAAATGACGCACGACTTCCCCGCGTGAAAAATAACGACGCAAGTCCGTGCGGTGCAGGGGAGAAATCGACACACACACCATTTTTCCACGTATCTCTTCTTCTGCGGCCCTTGGCGGAGATTTTCCACTTTAAACCAGGTACTTTGTGCTTGAAAGAGACTTTGTTTGCTTTTTAAAGACTTAAGACACTTTATATCACTTTTCAGTGATATCTCTACAATTTCATATTGCACCTTTTATCGTTTTGACCTGCAAATATACAGATAAATATTATATATTTATCTAAACACTGTGTGGTGTATTTTTGTGGTGCTATATTGTGTTATTGTATGATTTATTACACAAATACTTTACACATTGCCTTCTAAGTTAAGCCTGACTGCTCGTGCCAAGCTACCAGAGGGTGGGCACAGGATAATTTGGATTGTGTGTGACTTACCCTGACTAGAGTGAGGGTTCTTGCTTCGACAGAGGGTAACCTGACTGCCAACCAAAAACCCAATTTCTAACAACATCCCATTCTTGATCTTCCTCCTCCTCTTTCTCAACAGGAGCAACCTTCTTCCTTCTACCCCCAGACAGTTATACATCATGGCTTGTTTTCTGGCTGGATCATACTTGGTTCCATCGATAGCCTCCAAATGTTTTTGAAAACATTTGATCAATTGTGTCCAGATTTCTGCCAGGGGTCCTGGAACATCTAAAAAGGTACTTGGCATTGCCACTGCATTCATTATGCCAGCCATTATAATGTTAATTTTCTGGGGTTTTATTTATAATTAATAGGTAATGATCTATCAAATTGTTTAACTCCTCAAGTTTAGATTGTACAATGCCTTCGTTTAACTATAAATATCACTTTTTAGGATCTGGCTCCCTCCTGTGGCAGTTTCAGGTATAGCTCATTAGTTAATTCAGGGCATGTAAAGGGTTAATCACGGACAGTTCAGCTCACAGAGTCCTCTCAGAAGCCAGAATATCAGGGTCAAGAGGTCATAACTTGCTGGCAAGTATTCAGATGCCTGAGTGGATAAGAGCTGACACACTTCAGGCTCTTCACATGACTTAAACTGGAAGAATGCACTGGATAAGCCTGTCCAGAACGGTGAACACAGCCTGCACCTTGTTGAATGGATACTTGATCCCGTCCCTCGTCGCCAAAATTTCCTTGTGTAATGATGAGGAGACGGAAAGTGAGGTAAACATCTCCTTCTTTATTGATTTCCTCACATGAATGCCCCCAACCGTCGTTCTGCCCCTTCCCCTCCCCCCAACATTCCAAAAACCCCACGCGCAGCGTCAGCCGTGCGCACAGACACATGAGGGAAGGCCGAGGTAAGAAATAAAAGACATGACACACGGGGGAAAATGACAACACCACTGTACTTCTATGGAACATTACACCGCTCCATTTGTCGCACTGTTCACGCACCCAGTCAACCCACGCCATGCTGCTAGACCTCACCATCCCTCCCACGGGCGACTTCTCAAACAAAACTGGTGCTTCATTATCTAATTTTGCCCCAGGCCTCCACCGCCGCTGCTGCAGGTCAATAATTCCTCCTTGATGTGGGTGTTAAAGCATCAGACTTTCTGGTCGCAGGACGTTCCGGTCCTCCCTCGGACCCAGATTCTCCGCCGTCATAGAGGGCTATGAATGCATTCTTGGTATTTGTGTGCCCTGTGGAGCACTGGGAAGAGGATCCCGTCTTTTATAGGGTTCCATAGCCAATTATTTTGCCAGGATTAGTCTGAATCGAGTGCGCCGGCAGGAGCTCACTTACAGACTTGCTCAATTGGCAGCCAGCCACGCTTCATGTAAGCATTTGTATGTGACTCAAGAGAAACACCTTGTCATGACTTGTGGAACTGCACATTTGGGGCATATTTATGAGAGGTTTGTGTCAAGCACTGCACCATGCAATGGGGTACATGCAAAATGTAAACCTCTATGATATACTTATGAAGCCACGCAAAGGCACTTTGCGTGGCTCTGAGTGGCTTCATGAATCTTGAGTAAGGCAACACAGTACAAATCGCCCTGAGTAGGCGATCCATGGGTGCTGCAGTGGGTGTTCCCACAAAAGCCCCATGGATTTTGACACATTCCCAGATTTACAAGGAGTTGAATACCTGGAAATGCGCCAAAATATTATGCCTCCCCAGGTGAGGCATAACGAGGAGAAATATATTTATTTCTCCTCTTTTTTTCCACTTTCTATGTGTGCTGCATTCTGCATCATACATAGAAAGAGGAAAAGCCTCTCAGTATTTTTTTGTGTGCAGGAACGTGCATCTTCCTGCACAAAAACAATGTTGCCTATAAAACAGGCAACCTTGCACAATGGTGCAGGGGTGCCTGCGTTGGCCCTAGGTTGCCAGAACGACACCATTACAAGGGGAAAGAACAGGAATGCGTAGTATTGGATAAATATGGGGCATTCCTGCACTTTCCATGTGACACAAGCCAGCTCAGCAAGGTGACTAGCTGCACTGCCCTGCGCCCCTAAACTCATAAATATGCCCCTAACTGTTTAAACTTCACATAAGATTATTAAAGTTTTCCATTTTGGCATCAATGCTTATTATGAAAATGGCTATCGTTTAATAGGTACACTTGCTGCCTAGCTCCTGAGAGTGAAAATGTAAGGCTTCAACTGTGGCTTGAAACATGGGCAACATAGAAGACCAATAGTCACTTTTTCATTCCTATGTAGGGTGCAAGCATGCTGCAAACCTCACATAAATATGCCCCTGAGTGATAAGCCTTTTGATGCCTTCATATCTGAGTGTATTGTGTTTTCAAATCACTGTGTTGTGTTTTCATATTACTGTGTTGAGTTCATTTCATCTACAGTAATGAGGCATTAAATTTAGGATGGAAGATTTCCTGTGATTCCTGTGATTACATATATTTTCCCTAACAGTGATAAGAATGAGCCAGAAAGATGCCAGCCCCAGAAAACACTGTCACACATCAGAGCTTGCCACTGCCTGACCCACTAGGATGCGAGTTTTGTCTTTAAATACTGAGACCAAATGTAAATAAACGAAGCCCAAAATAACTCCTTTGTACAGTTGAGCCGGCCACAACCATTGTTAGCAGTATATCCAACTTGCATCGCATCATGAGAGGTGAATGACCATTTGTCCTTTTCCATTTTTTGTATTTTAGACATGCAGATACTAATTCAAGCACTTTGGCCCATATTTAAGAATAAGTGGCGCATCAGCTATAATGCTCCACTTTCCTTGCAACCCCGCAACGTATTTATAATACGGTGCACCATGGTGGTCATTAGTGCAAAAGCATAACATTTTTTTATGCTATTGTGGTGCTTTGCTACAATAAAAAATGACGCTATGGCAGCAATAAAGTGGCGCTAGGGCCCATATTTATACTTTTTGACGCACAACTGCGCCAACGCAGTTGTGCGTCAAAAAATTTACCGCCGGCTAACGCCATTCCAACGTGCCATGCGGGCGCCTTATTAATGGAATGACTTAGCCAGCGCTGTGGACTGGTGTGCGTAAAAAAAAATGACTCATACCAGGCAGCGCCGACGTATGCGAACATGGGGGTTGTGCGTTAAAAAATGGTGCACGTCAGGTCTGAGGCAAAATTCAGGCCTCAAACCGGATTTGCACCATTTTTTTTTACGCCCAACCTCCATTGACATGACTCCTGTCTTAGCAAAGACAGGAGTCATGCCCCCTTGCCCAATGGCCATGCCCAGGGGACACCCATCCTGGGTGGACTTTGTAGACATCCCAGTTTGGACTTGGCCCTATCCAATTTTGGAGAAAAAGGGTGAGGTCACCTACCTGGTAGACCTTGGCACCTCCAGGAATCCTCATGGGATTCTACATGTCAACAGATTGAAACCCCACCAGGACAGGGGGACATGATCATGCTGATGGTCACTGATGAAGGGAAGGAGGAGGAGAGTGAACTTCTGCCAGACCTCCTGTCCTCAAATGAGCAAGATGGGTCAGTGGAGGGAGTGGTACTCTCTCCCAAGTTGACAGACCAGCAACAAAAAGACTGCAGAAAAGTTGTCGAGCAGTTCGCTAGTCTGTTTTCCTTGACCCCTGGACTTTCCAATTGGTGTGTCCATGACATTGACACTGGTGACAGCTTGTCAAAAAGAAGCTGACCAGGCTGGCTGACCAGGTCAAGACCAACATCAAAGCTGAAGTGGGTAAGATGTTGGAGCTCAAGGTAATTGAGACCTCTGACAGCCCTTGGTCCAGTCCAGTGGTACTGGTACCCAAACCTAATCCCTGGGGTTTAAAGAAGGGATTGAGATTCGGTGTGAACTACAGAGGTCTAAATGCAGTCACTAGGACTGATGCTTACCCCATACCTAGAGCTGATGAGCTCATTGATAGGTTGGGGCCTGCCATATTCCTGAGCACATTTGATCTGACCTCAGGATACTGGCAGATTGCCTTAAGTCCAGGAGCTAAGGAGAGGTCAGCATTTGCAACACCAGAGGGTCACTTTCACTTCAAGGTGATGCCCTTTGGCCTGGAAAATGGTCCTGCCACCTTCCAACGGTTGGTGAATAGATTCCTGTCTGGGTTGGGATCTTTCAGTGCAGCTTATCTGGATGATATAGCTGTATTCAGTTCCACCTGGTCCACATGAAGGAAGTGCTTCAGGCTCAGCTTTAAGGAGGCCTGACTATCAAGGCAAGCAACTGCCAGACAGGACAAAGTTCAGTTGTGTTCCTTGGCCACCTAGTTGGTGGAGGTCATGTACAGCCTCTTCAGTCCAAGATCCAGTCTATCCTGGATTGGGAGGCTCCTAAAACCCAGACTCAGGTCAGGGCCTTTCTTGGCCTGACTGGGTACTACAGGAGGTTTGTCCAGAATTATAGGACCATAGGGGCCCCTCTGAATAAGCTTACCTCAAAGAAACACCCCAAGAAGGTCATTTGGACCCCAGAGTGTCAAAACGCTTTTGACACTCTAAAGCAGGCTATGTGTTCAGCACCAGTGTTACTGGCCCCTGACTACAGGAAGGAGTTTATAGTTCAACAGATTCTTCAGAGGAAGGGTTTGGGGCAGTGTTAGCACAAGTTAATACAGAGGGCCAAGATCAACGAGTTGCCTTCATCAGCAGGCTACTACTCCCCTTAGAGAAAAGATGGAATGCCATTGAGAGGGAGGCCTTTGCTGTGGTCTGGTCCCTGAAGAAGTTGAGGCCATACCTGTTTGGCACTCACTTTCGTGTACACACTAACCACAGATCTCTCAGATGGTTGATGCAAATGTGGGGGGGGGACCCAAAACTTTTAAGGTGGTCCATTTCCCTACAGGGGATGGGCTTCACAGTGGAGCACAGTCTTGGGAATGCCCATGTCAATTTAGATGGCCTTTCCAGGTTTTTCCACTTAGCTGATGAGGACTACCAGGGTGTAGGTTAGTACCCATCATCTTTCATCTGGAGGGGGGGCAGTGTAGGAAAGTCCTCCTTTTTGCCCTGGTCACCCCCATACTTTTTGGACAGATACTGGTGATTACTGACTCTTAGCTATGCCCTGGGTACTGCTTACCAGTCCCAAGGCCAGTGCTCTGTGTAAAGTGGATATGCAAATTAGGTTAATTATAATTGGCAATATTAACCTACCTAAAGGTCCCTACTATATGGTAGGGCATGTAGGTGTAGGGACCTCAACATAGGTAGTGAACCCATAGGTACACTGCTGAGGTGCCCAGTGTCGTTTTAAAGCTAAAACTATTTTCTATTTTTATAAATTGGTTTTGGATTTTTAAACTGTTTCCTGTGTTTTATTTAATTACTGTTTGTGATATTTGAATGTTTATGCTTTGTCTTCCAAGTTAAGCCTTGTCGCTCGTTGCCAAGCTACCAAGGGTTGAGCTAGGTTTAATTTACTGAGACCTAAGTGGAGGTTAGTGGCCTATTGCTAAGTGTAGGCACTTAGCTGCCCTTATCAATAACCCATTTTCCAACACTTACCTTGGGATGCCTTATGGCAGGCTGTTAGACAGGCAGTGGAGGGGGTACACGAAACACGGTGCTTCCAACCGAGGTCAGTCGGAGGGCAGGATGCAACGAAGGACCAATGGTAGCGAGTTAAGCCTAAAAAGGTTAAAATGAGTACCCCTTACAGGAAAGGACAAACACTAGCCCCAAGACTAAATTTACTCAAAAACAAACAGTTTGATTGATTTATGGCTAGGTGATTTGTGGTCATGCTACATACAAATGTCAGAATGATTTACGTTAGGCCTGTCTACAAGTGAAGTAGGGCCCCATAGGGCTTATAAATGTCAAAGTGATGTATGACAGGCTCAAATTATTTATGGCCCTAAGAAAGAATAACAAGAGGTGGCCTTCTTGCTATAAATCAATGTGAATAACCTGGAGCTAATATTTTACAAACTACAAGAAGAGTACATGTAACATTGTATTGTTCGGGAGTAGGCTGCATGCAGGGGGTTAGGAGCTGAGCAGGTGTTCACTGTGGAGCCTGATTGCCTCTGTGGCACTTCTGCGCAGTACATGAGGAGTATTTCTCCGTACATCCATCCAGTCTACAGTGTTGGGTAAGAGAAACTGACCACTCCCGGCTTCTTCTTTTTAAAGGTGGGGCTTATCTTGACTGGGTATTTAAAGGTTTGATAGTACAATACAATGTGAGCAATATTGTGACTGCGAACAATTTATACTGGTGATGCTTTAAGAGTTGTTTTCCAAGTGGAGAGTATTAATTGTTTATTCTCTAATGCAAGGTGAGCAGTATTGAGACTGAAAACAGATTATACTGTTAAAGATTTAGGAGTTATTTTCCAAGTGGTGAGTATTGATTATTTAATCTCCCTTTTAGTTTCTGCCTATCTGCGTAGAGGTTTATTAACCCCTTCCCCGCCATGGACATAATGGTTACGTCCATGGCAGCGCCCGTGTGGCGCCATGGATGTAACCATTACATCCTGCATGCTGCCCTCGGGAGAAGCGCTCCCACCGAGGACCACGCCCCCCACCCCCCCAGGTCAGGGCTGAAAGAGGAATCCCTTCCCCTTCAACCCCCGACCCCCCGTGACGTTAGCACGCGAGCACGCGCTGACAATCACAGAGCCTCCCCCATCGCGCTGGAAGCAGAGCTCAGCATTTCTTTTTCGATCACGTGGGGGGAGGCAAGGAGAGGCTTCAAAGGGAAGGAAATGTATTTCCTTCCCTTTGAAGTCTCTCCCAGGGTTTCAAAAGCCGGATTGCTTGCAATCCGGCTTTTGAAACCCCACATGACACCAGGGATGTTTTTTTTTTTGTTGTGAAAGTGACATAAGGGAGCAACCCCTTGGGCAAGGGTCGCTCTCAGGGGGGCATTTTTTATTAAGGTCTTTTCTGCCCCCCCCCTCCCCCCCCCCCCGGGGGGGCAGAAACCTCTAGACACCAGGGATACTTTTTTGTTGTTTTCTTTTGTGTTTTAGGTGTGGGGAGCGATCATAGGGGACAAATTATATTTAGCCCATTTCTGACCCCCTTGGGGGCAGATTGGCCTATTTTTATGAAGCCAGTCTGCCCCCAAGGGGGGTAGAAACCACTAGACACCAGGGAGTTTTGGTTTTTTTTTGTTCACGTAAGGGGAGCGACCCCTTAGGCAAGGGTCGTTCCACTGGGGGGCAAATTTATTTTAGGCCATTTCTGCCCCCTATGGGGGCAGATCAGCCTATTGTAATTAGGCTGATCTGCCCCCAAGGGGGGCAGAAACCACTAAGCACCGGGGACTTTTTGTTATTGTTGTTGTTTTACAGATGGGGAGCGTCCCCTTAGGCAAGGGTCGCTCCCCTGAAGGGGCAAATTGTATTTAGGCCATTTCTGCCCGCTTTGGGGGCAGATCGGCTGATTATAGGTCAATCTGCCCCCAAGGGGGGGCAGAAACCACTAGGCACCAGGGATCTTTTTTTTGCGCTGTCACGCAAGGGGAGCGACCTTGTAGGCAAGGGTCGCTCCCCGGGAGAGGGTGGGGGGCAAATTTATTTTAGGTCATTTCTGCCCCCCCTGGGGGCAGATGGGTCTATTGTTATTAGGCCGATCTGCCCCCAGGGGGGGCACAAACCTCTAGGCGCCAGGGCAAATTGTTTTTTTTTTTTTTTGTTTGTTTCTTTGTTTTTTTAGAGATGGGGAGCGACCTATTAGGCAAGGGTCGCTCCCCTGGGGGGCAAATTGTATTTAGACCATTTCTGCCCCCCTTGGGGGCAGATTGGCAGATTTTAGGCCAATCTGCCCCCAAGGGGGCAGAAACCACTAGGCACCAGGGATTTTATTTTGGCGCCAATGTCACGCAGGGGTAGCAACCCCGTAGGCAAGGGTCGCTCCCGGGGGTGGTTGGGGGGGTGAGGAACGCACATTTATTTTAGGCCATTTCTGCCCCCCCTGGGGTCAGATCGGCCTATTGTTATTAGGCCGATCTGCCCCCGGGGGGGCAGAAACCTCTAGGCGCCAGGGAACATTTTTTTGCTGTTTTTTGTTTTGTTTGTTTTTTTAGAGATGGGGAGCGACCCGTTAGCCAAGGGCCGCTCCCCTGGGGGGCAAATTGTATTTAGACCATTTCTGCCCCCCTTGGGGCCAGATTGGCCGATTTTAGGTCAATCTGCCCCCAAGGGGGCAGAAACCACTTGGCACCGGGGATTTTTTTTTTGGCATCAATGTCACGCAGGGGGAGCGACCCCGTAGGCAAGGGTCGCTCCTGGGCAGGGTTTGGGGGGTCAAATTTATTTTAGGCCATTTCTGCCCCCCCGGGGGCAGATCAGCCTATTGTTCCTCTAGGCGCCAGGGCAAATGTTATTTTGTGTTTCTTTTTTTTTGTTTTGTTTTTTTAGAGATGGGGAGCGACCCATTAGGCAAGGGTCACTCCCCTGGGGGGGCAAATTGTATTTAGACCATTTCTGCCCCCCTTGGGGGCAGATTGGCCGATTTTAGGTCAATCTGCCCCCCAGGGGGCAGAAACCACTAGGCACCGGGGATTTCTTTTTTGGCACCAATGTCACACAGGGGGAGCGACCCCGTAGGCAAAGGTCGCTCCTGGGGGGGTTTGGGGGGGTGGGGGATGCAAATTTATTTTAGGCCATTTCTGCCCCCCTGGGGGCAGATCGGCCTATTGTTATTAGGCCGATCTGCCCCCGGGGGGGGCAGAAACCTCTAGGCGCCAGGGCAAATTTTATTTTGTGTTTTTTTTGGTTTGTTTGTTTTTTTAGAGATGGGGAGTGACCCATTAGTCAAGGGTCGCTCCCCTGGGGGGCAAATTGTATTTAGACCATTTCTACAGAAACCACTAGGCACCGGGGATTTTTTTTTTGGCGCCAATGTCACGCAGGGGGAGCGACCCCGTAGGCAAGGGTCGCTCCCGGGGGGGTTGGGGGGGTGACAAATTTATTTTAGGCCATTTCTGCCCCCCCTGGGGCCGGCTGAGCTACAGGCCAAAATCCACAGGTAGGCACTGTTTTCTATGAAAAAATTTGATGTGTCCACGTTGTGTTTTGGGCCATTTCCTGTCGCGGGCGCTAGGCCTACCCACACAAGTGAGGTATCATTTTTATCAGGAGACTTGGGGGAATGCTGGGTGGAAGGAAATTTGTGGCTCCTCTCTGATTCCAGAACTTTCTGTCACCAAAATGTGAGGAAAACGTGTTTTTTTAGCCAGATTTTGAGGTTTGCAAAGGATATTCTGGGTAACAGAACCTGGTCAGAGCCTCACAAGTCACCCCATCTTGGATTCCCCTAGGTCTCTAGTTTTCAAAAATGCACAGGTTTGGTAGGTTTCCCTAGGTGCCGGCTGAGCTAGAGGCCAAAATCTACAGGTAGGCACTTTGCAAAAAACACCTCTGTTTTCTTTAAAAAAATGTGATGGGTCCACGTTGCGTTTTGGGGCATTTCCTGTCGCAGGCGCTAGGCCTACCCACACAATAGAGGTATCATTTTTATCAGGAGACTTTGGAGAACGCTTGGTGGAAGGAAATTTGTGGCTCCTCTCTGATTTCAGAACTTTCTGTCACCAAAGTTTTAGGAAAATGTGTTTTTTTAGCCAAGGTTTTCTTGATAGCTATTTTTCACTCTTTATATTTCAGCAAATGAATTGCTGTATGCCCAGTATAGAATGAAAAAGCACTGCAGGGTGCAGCTCATTTATTGGCTCTGGGTACCTAGGGTTCTTGATGAACCTACAAGTCCTATATATCCCGCACTCAGAAGAGTCCAGCAGACGTAACGGTATATTGCTTCCAAAAAACTGACATTGCAGGAAAAAGTTACAGAGTAAAACGTAGAGAACAATTGCAGATTTTTTCACCTCAATTTCAATATTTAGTTTTTTTAGTTGTTATTTTCTGTAGGAAACCCTTGTAGGATCTACACAAATTACCCCTTGCTGAATTCAGAATTTCGTCTACTTTTCAGAAATGTTGCGGTTTCTGGGATCCAGCATTGGTTTCATGCCCATTTCTGTCACTGACTGGAAGGAGGCTGAAAGCACAAAAAATCGTAAAAATGGTGTATGTCACAGTAAAATGCCAAAATTGTGTTGAAAAATTGGGTTTTCTGATTCAAGTCTGCCTGTTCCTGAAAGCTAGGAAGCTGGTGATTTTAGCACCGCAAACCCTTTGTTGATGCCATTTTCAGGGAAAAAAACACAAGCCTTCTTCTGCAGCCCCTTTTTCCAATTTTTTTGAAAAAAAAGACATTTTCACTGTATTTTGGCTAATTTCTTGGCCTCCTTCTGGGGAACCCTCAAAGTCTGGGTACCTCTAGAATCCCTAGGATGTTGGAAAAAAAGGACGCACATTTGGCGTGGGTAGCTTATGTGAACAAAAAGTTATGAGGGCCTAAGCGTGAACTGCCCCAAATAGCCAAAAAAAGGCTTGGCACCTGAGGGGGAAAAGGCCTGGCAGCGAAGGGGTTAATAATGGCTGCAGCAAGCATGAGTCAGCTATCACCATTTTAAATGAGATAGGAAATCCAGATGTTCCGGGAGACAGATGGATAAAGATATTCCACTCCTACCTGATTGCTACTGGGGGAGAAGAGTTTTTCTCAATAAGGGCTAAAAGGGTGGAAACTTTATAAAGACATAGCAGACGAAAACAATAATGACGATAGAGATGTTGATGAAAGTGAAGAGGATATATTCTTAACTACCTTAAGAGAATTGGAGGCTCATTTTACAGAAAGGATAAATGTGGTACACAAGAGACATCATTTTATTAATAGGGCACAAGGTAAGAATGACAAAATAACCTCATGCTTTGCTGTTTTAAGAGGGTTTCCAGCAACCTTTGAATTTGGTCCTCTGACTGATTCTTTGAAATAGAGATCAATTGGTCCATTGTACAAATGATCACAACATTCAGGAGGAACTTTTAGCACAAAAGCCTGATCTTGAGAAAGCTATAAACATAGCCAAGAGTATGGGGAACACAGCTATTTATGTTAAAGTAATGAAATTAACCAAATAGAGTAACAAGGATGATATAATAATAAGTGTTCTCACAGATGAAGATAATGTTTTCCAAATTCAGAGTGGAAAGTACAAATCAAAAATTGACAAATGTAAATGTTACAGATGTGGTAATGCTAACCATCTTGCCAATTACCCTAAATGTCCTGCTAGAGGGGTTAGGTGTAGAAAATGCAACAAACCTGGGCACTATGCAAAAATGTGCACAGTAACAGATACAGAGAAAAACATGTAGCTAATATTTAGGTTTTAAAGGATGATGGAAAATTAATATCTCAAGTTCACCACCAAGAAAATAACGAAAAAGCTAAATATTGTTCTTGAGAGATTCTATGGTAAGAAAATGAAAGTTTTTGCAGATTAATGCTCACCATATATATTGTTCGATAGTCAAACATTTTAATAAAGTGTCAAACAAAAGAATTACATTCTAGAAAGTCCTGACATGCATCTAGGTGAAAATAACAGAGACCCTAATCCACTAAAAGGAATAGTCAAAATGTGAATATCACTTAACGACAGACACACATTGGGAAAAGTTTGGGACAGATTTACTATCCTTCTCGATAAAGCAGCACAGCAGCCAAAAAATCTGCGCTGTGTTGCGCGAGAAGGAGGAAGCAGGAGAGCACCATATCTGCAGAGATATGGCTCTCTCCTCCCCTTTCCATAATGCGGGTGCTGATTTCAGCTGCTGTGCACCTTGCACACACCGTTGAGCCTTAGTGCAAGGGTGTGTGTGAGGGTCTGGCTTAGACAACTTCCCAAACTTTTCCAACTTTGTATGTGTGCTGCACAGTGCAGCACACATGCAAAGTATGAAAATAAAGGAGAAATGGCAACATTTCTCATTTTAATGCCAGGTTTTAAAAGGGGTTAATTTTTTACGCAAAACCCTTATCCCATTTTTGGTAGATAATGTTTTGCGTCAAAAAAGGTGCTTTGCGTTAGTTTTTGTCATTTTCCAGCATAAAACAAGTTTTGCACTGGAAAGTAAATAATAGAAAAAATATTTTGGACTGGTTTGCATCACTTTCATGATGCAAACCCAGTGCTAAATGTTGGTAGAGCTGACCCTTTATCTCACAAAGAAAGGGTGTATTTTGTTAGCTTGGAAGAGATCGGGGCTTAACTTTAGATTCCAACAGTGAAGAGCAAGACCTCTGGAGATTTTCCAGAGGTGTCCACTGATAAATTACAAATACTGAAAGTTTACCTACATAAAATTAAATTAAAATCAGATGCTATTCTAATTGTACATATAACCAGATATATTCCCCTCTTGATGAGAGAACCTTTAAGGGAAGAATTAAGGAGGTTGGATGAACAAGGGGCCATAGAGGCTGTGGAGAGATCAGAATGGTTGGCTCCTATTTTAAGTACTTCAAAAAAAGAAGAGAACATTCGTCTTTGTGTTGATCCAAGAAGTTTAATGCTAACATATGGATAGACAGGCATCCTAAAATCAATAAGATGCTGAGTGTGATACATGATGCCAAGTACTTTAATGTTTTAGATCTTTCCTCAGCGTACCACCAGGCAGCACTCCATCCAGATTCTCAAATACTTACAGCCTTTACCACACCTTTTGTGACATAAATTCTTGAGAATGCCGTTCGGCTAGCACCCGCAGCCGTAACATTCCAGAGAATAGTGCAACACGTTCTGGAAGGAGTGGATAAGATGATTTGTTTTCAGGATGATATTCTGGTTTATATGTCTAGGAGAGAAGAACACAATCACAATCTGAGAAGGGGTTTAGAAAAGGTTAAGAATGATGGGGCCGTATTTATACTTTTTGGCGCACAACTGCGCCAACGCAGTTGTGCGTCAAAAAATGTAACGCCGGCTAACGCCATTCCAAAGCACCATGCGGGCCCCTTATTTATGTAATGACGTTAGCCGGCGGAGCTGACTGGTGTGCGTCAATAAAAATGACCCACACCAGGCAGCGCCGGCGTAGGGGAAAATGGAGCTTGGGAGTCAAAGAATGGGGCAAGTCGGTCTGAGGCAAAAAATCTGCCTCAACCCGATTAGCGCCATTTTTTTTTACTCCCACCCTCCATTGACATGACTCCTGTCTTAGCAAAGACAGGAGTCATGCCCCCTTGCCCAATGGCCATGCCCAGGGGACTTCTGTCCCCTGGGCATGGTCATTGGGCATAGTGGCATGTAGGGGGGCACAATCAGGCCCCCCTATGCCACAAAAAAAAAATATATATATACTTACCTGAACTTACCTTAAGTTCCCTGGGATGGGTCCCTCCATCCTTGGGCGTCCTCCTGGGGTGGGCAAGGGTGGCAGGGGGTGTCCCTGGGGGCATGGGAGGGCACCTCTGGGCTCCTTCCGAGCCCACAGGTCCCTTAACGCCTGCCCTGACCAGGCGTTAAGAAATGACACAAAAGCGACTGGACGTCATTTTTTTTGACCCGCCCACTCCCGGGCGTCATTTTTGCCCGGGAGTATAAATACGGCGCACATGCCTCGGAGTCATTTTTTAGAAGGGAACGCCTACCTTGCATATCATTAACGCAAGGAAGGTGTCCACGCTAAAAAATGACGCAAACTCCAAGATCTTTGGCGCTAGACGGGTCTAACGCCAAAGTATAAATATGGAGTTAGTTTTGCGTCGGATTTGCATTAAAAAAAACGACGCAAATCCGGCGCAAACAGAGTATAAATATGCCCCATGGTCTTATCATCAAGAAAAGTAAATGCAAAATAGGAGTTGCTTCTTAATGAACCTGCAAGGTTCTAATTTTAGTATTGAGTATGTTCCTGGTGCAAAATATTTTGCTGCTTATTTCTTATCCAGCCTACCCCTTGACAAAACTAATAATTATGAACAAGAACTATGAGTCATGCAAGTTAATATTCCTGCCATCTTGAATTATGTGTGGAAAAATAATATAGACGAGGAAGAAACATTAAAACCAGTCAAAGCTATGATCATCAAATGGGTGGCCTAAGAAATGTAGTGAACTGCCTTTAGAACTGCAAACCTATTGGAATGTAAGCGGAAAAATATCCTTAGGTGATGAAAAACGTTTCAGATCAGGAAAGATTCTTCCTCCAGAAAGATTGAGAGAACACATTTGTGAAATTTCACATGAAGGTCATTTAGGAAGGAATCTCACCAAAGCAAAATAAGAGTTGATTATTGGTACCCCTATATGGATTCCTTAACAGAAAATTTAGTTAAGGACTGTCACACATGCAGTCTCAGTGATAAATCCAAATATGCTGGAAGAACACCATTAGACCTAGTCCATATACCTACTAATCCATGGCACAACTTAGGACTTGACATTATTGGACCCATACATGTGTCTGGATAATATGAGAAAAATGATTGTCTTAGTTGACAGTTTTCCCAAATGGATTACTATATAATTTGTAAATTCCATGAATGCAAAAACTCTCACATGTTTTTTATCTGACGTATCTGCTAATGAGGGCATCCCTATTACTCTAATTACAGAGACAATGCGGTTCAGTCCATGTCTGAGGAAATGAAGGAATTCATATCTAGTACGGCTATTAAACACATTAAAACACCTCTTTATTGTCCTAGAAGTAATGGTCTAGTGGAGCGCACCAATAGAATGCTAAAGAAATCTTTGCAATTGGCCATCGCTGTGTCCAAACCCATTATCCAATCCATGAAAGGTTGTGGTGATATCATATCACCCCAAATAGTGTAACAGGAGTTTCACTATTTACCTTATTAAGCGGTTGTAAACCAGGATCCAAACTGCCCCCTAATTGGCTTTTTGAAAATAAAACTATTCAAGTGAATGGAGATGATTTGAAAGAAAAAATTCCTAAATGACGAAACGAAGATGTGACAAAAAATGGGGTACTAAGCAAGAAAGGTGGAAAGATAGGCAATGGGTCCTAATAAAGACACTCAGCAACAGTTTCAACAAATTTAACAAAGTCTACAAACCAGAAAAAGTTTTTTAAAAATGTAGTGACAATGGAAGTTGGGCACCTGTGGAGTATAAAGAGTATCCCTATGCACTTACCAGGGTGAGCTTAATGGAAATGTTCAATTCAATGGTAAAGTATCAGGAGAACCGAGTGAAGGAGTTAAGAGAAATGTATGCTCCCTGTATGCCAATGTGATCATGTAATGAAGGAATACTCTTCTTTTGTTGCTATTGTTATCATCTTACAGTTTTCTAAACACATGCAGATGCTGCAATTTATCTATCCTATGTATATCCAATATATTGCCTTATTTTTCCCCCTTTCCTTCCCCTTTTCTCCCTAGATATTTTATCCTTAGGTATTGGTATAGTAAGGAGATGTGTTATAATCATATATTCTAATTCCGAGTATTTTATATATACATATAAGGCAAATGTGTTACGTTTACTTTTGGGCCCATATTTATGGACAATTGGCGTAGGGCAGCGCTGCAAGTCTTCTTGCTGTGCTGCCCTATGCCATTGTGAAAGGGCAGGAATGCACTGTATTTATGAAATACGGTGCATTCCTGTCCTTTCCACCTGCACTAGTGCACAATTTGCTACCTAGTGCAAAAGCAGGCACCCTTGCATCATGGTGCAAGGTTGCCTATGCTGTAGACAGAATTGTTTTTGTGCAGGAAGGGACACCTTCCTGCACAAAAACAATCCCAAGGGTTGTTTTCTTCTTTCCATGTGTGCTGCATTCTGAAGTGCACGTGGAAAGAGGACAAAACTAGGAGAAATCAAGTTATGTTAGCACGTTTCTTCATCCTTCACAGGAATCAAATGCTTCACTGAGGTCGATGAAACGTTTGATCCAGTAAGAAGTGTGGTGAACCATACGCAATTACTTCGACACCACCCCAACAATTTAGACACCATGACCAATGTCTTCACAGAAGGAAAACTACAATCAATGAAAAGTTTCAAAGCTTAATTTTAGAACCACAAAGCGAATGTCATGAAGACCGTGTGCAAAATGAAATTAGAAATATATATCAACACCATTGGCTGCCCAAACTGGCAAAACAAGTTTAATCGAATTAGCTTAAACACAATTAAGCATTCAAGAAAAATAATACATATAATTAACAATATAATCTGAGACACAGATACATACCTCAAATCAGACTGAGTTAGCATTTGTCAAGCTCGATACACAATTTGGGTGTGGACATGGGTTGTACCTACAGCTAACCAAATTAGGACATACATGTGTGGGGACGGGCTAACACATGCGGGCAAAATACAAAAGAGATAAAAACAATTTGGGAAAGACTATATCTAGGGCTATAGATTGCAAACTAGAGAAATATAATATGTGAGAGTCAGCATGCTAGCTTCTATTCTAGAAAAAGAAACATATCAAGGTAAATGGCAATGAGCAGGGATATACCTCTCCAAGGGTAAGCATTCATGGATTCTTCATCAGCAAAGCAATTTGATCAGCAGCAAATCCAGTCCAAAGAATCATCAGGAAGGTGCAGAGGGAGCTGCACAAAATCAAAGGGGTCTCAGGAGTCAAGGAAAGAATTACTAAAACTTATGAAGTCCATCCCTAATCAAAAAGAACATTATACTCTGATTTGTTGATCCAGTGGTACTACATCATGCAAAAGGGGCAATGTCCAATCAAATTATTGGTGCGTTTTCAGGTTGCAACAGTCCTTTTAATTCCCATGTCTAGCCTGAGATCATCTCCTCTTTCCATTTAACTCTAAACAGTTTTGTAACAGTTTATTCTCGATTGCAACAAACCAATTTCTTTCTAGGGTGTACAATATGCTTGTCATCCCCATGTGAATATGTATGTCAACTGAAACAATTTATTTCACGTTAAATCCACAGTTCTTGACCAAGGTCACTAAACTTCGGGACATATGTATACTCGGTTTGCGTGGAATTTGCATAATTTTTTAATGCAAATTTGGTGCAAACCTAACTCCATATTTATATTTTGACTTTAGACAGATCCAACGTCAAAATATTGGAGTTTGCACCATTTTTTGGATGTGTGAACTTACCTTGCGTCAATTAGATGCAAGGTAGGCGTTCCTATCCAAAATAAAAAAATTGTGCTAACCCCATAGCCCCATATTTATCCCCTGTGCTAAAATTACGCACGGGTGGAAGGAGGGGCCAAATAATGGTGCAACGTTTGGGTCAGACCAGGCGTTAGGGGACCTGTGGACTCATTTCCATGATTAAAGACCATGGAATGGGTCCACAGGTGCTCTCCCCCAGCCCTGGGAACACCCCACCCACACCAGAGGATGGTGGCCCAATCCCAGGTAAGTAGGGTAAGTAGGGGTAAGTATTATGTATTTTTTTACGTGCCATCGGGAGCCCTAACTTGGGGCCCCCTGCATGGCACAGGGAGCAATGGCCATGCCCAGGGGACACTTGTCCCCTGTGCTGGCCATTGGGGTGGTGGGCATGACTCCTGTCTTACCCAAGACAGGAGTCATATTTTTGGTGGTTGTGCGCCAGGACATGGCGCTAGCCTGGTTAGGGATATTTTGTTTGCTTAGCCAGGCTAGTGTCATTTTTGGACTCACAACCCCCTCCTTCCCTACCGCCATCCCACCCCCACCTGGCTAGCGTCTTCTTGAAAGACGCTAGCCCAGGTTTAGCACCGGTTGTGCCATTCAATAAATATGGCGCCCGGCTGACGTTCTGAAATGATGCAAGCCGGCACTAAACTTTTTGCTGCAAAACTGCGTTAGCACAGTTTTGGTGCAAAAAGTATAAATCAGGGCTTTAAATTCTGTGCAATTGAACAAAGAACTTACTGCTGCTCATGGGAACAGAACATAATGGAAAAATTCATGTTAGAAAAGAACAGCGATTCATCACCCTACATGACTGCAAATACAAGCTCTACAGGCCTAGTAATGCTAACTCAAGAAATATAAATGCATTAATATACTTGTTAATAAATGCACATGATATGCAAACTTATAACCTCAACAATAATAATATACTATCAGAATGAATAAAACTTTTCATTATAAATTGCAAAACTTGTTAATGACTCACGTTAGATATAACAGAGAAGTGCATTTATTTTTATGCGCATGTCTATTTAAATTCACACATTAAGCATAAAAGATATTTGTTTAAATACTACCAGTAAATCTAAAAGTTAAAAATATACTATTGAAATATTTAAATCATTTTAGCACATTGTTAAATCGGTTAGGCACAATTGTGACTGCCAGAAATGAAAACATGAACACTTAAAATAGGTGTCAGTGCAGCTTTCTACGTTAGACTACTAAACATAAATCATAATTTCTGCTGACAACTGGGTCACTAAAAGCATTATTAAATTTCACACTCCAACAGTTATTCCTCCTCATCACTCCACCCTTGGGGAGGCGTACGTTTTTGGTGCTGCCCCTGGTTCACGTCATTAAGTAAATCTGGGGCAGCATCAAAATCCATGGGTGCTGCGTGGGAAAAACCCACTGCAAAGCCCATGGAACGCCTCCCTGTCGCAGAGTGAGGCAACGCAGCAACTTGCGCTACCTTGCCCTATTCCATATCTATGAGACCATGCAAAGCCACACAAAGTGGCCTTTGCGTGGCCTCATAGATATGGGTGAGAGTCTTGCGCCACCGGAGCATCTGGAATAGTGACGTTCTGGCAGCACATGCCTCTCGTAAATATGCCCCCTCCTTTTTCCATGCATGTGATTTTTTTCCATAGAACTCTCAGGGGACTTTATTTAGATTCTTTGGGACAGATTTAAAGAAAAGTGGCGCAGCGCGGTGCTGCATCAAAATTGGCAGCGCCACGCTGCATCACTTTAGAAAAGCAGGGATGTGCCATATTTAAGGGGATACGGTGCACCCCTGCGTTTCCCCCTGTGCTAGTGCTAAATTTGGCTGCCAGCACCAACGCAGGCATCCTTGCACCATCGTGCAAGGATGTCTGCTTTGAGGGGTGTGATTGTTTATGTGCGGGAAGGTGTCTCTTCCTGCATATAAACAATCACTAATGGCGCTTTGACACTTCTGTGTGTGCTGCACAATGTAGCACACACAGAAGTGCCAAAGCGTCATTTTCAAATGATTGTTTATGTGCAGGAAGGGACACCTTCCCGCACATAAACAATCATTTCTGCCATTTTGCTTTTTCTATGCGTGGGGCAGAATGCAGCACGCATAGAAAAAGCAAAAAACGAGGAGGAAAAAAAGTATACCTCCTCGTTGCGCCCTGCTAACGCCACCCCTGGGGTGGCGTTAGATTTTGGCGCTGCCTCAGGTTTACGAGATTTCATCAATCTGAGGCAGCGTCAAAATGCAATGGGTGTTGCTGTATCACGCCCACAGCAACACCCATTGCACACCCCTTCCACGCACAGTGCTGCATGGGAAGGGGCCGTATTTACAATGTGGCTCCACAAAAAGTGGCTTAATGCCACCTTGTAAATACAGTACAGTTCTTAGCGCCACAGGAGCGTCACTAAAAGTGACGCTCCTGTGGCGCTAGGGGCCTATAAATACGGCCCTTAGAATGTTCGGATAGCACCTGTCAGAACGAGTGTCAGCTGTGAGGAGGCGTAATTAGGAACGCATTTAAAATAAGAATAAACTTCCTATTCTCCACCATCACTGCTTCCTCTCATCCTTTCACTTGTGTTTTCATATCAATGTGTTGAGTTCATTTGCTCTACAGTAATGAGGCCACTTTTTGTTTTTTTGTGGCTTAACTCCACCTTGTAAATATGGGCCCCCCAGCGCAGTTTTCCGCGGCAGAGGGAAGTGCAATGGGTTCTGCTGTGGGCGTACCCACGTAACACCCATTGCCTGTAAATCTGAGGCAACGCCAAAAACTAACACCATCCCAAGGGTGGCGTTAGCATGGCGCAACAAGGAGAAATACTTTTATTTCTCCTGGTGTTTGCTTTTTCTGTGTGTGCGGCAGCAGCACACATAGAAAGAGCAAAATGCCATTAATGATTGTCTGTGTGCAGAAATGTGTTCCTTCCTCCACATAAACAATAATTAAATAATCATGGTTTGCTATTTCTATGTGTACTGCATTCTGCAGCATACATTATTGATTGTTTATGTGCAGAAAGGGCCACCTTCCTGCACATAAACAATAATTCCCTGCATCGCGGACTCCCTTGTGCAAGGGTGCCTGTGTTGGTGCTAGGCAGCTAAATTTAGCACCAGCACTAGGGGAAACACAGGGATGTGCCGTATTTTGTAAATACAGTGCATTCCTGCGTTTCTGAAGTGACGCAGCATGGCTTTGCCAATTTTGGCACAACGCCACTTCCTTGTAAATATGCTCCTATATTTTCCCTAACTATGATAGGAATGAGCCAGAAAGATGCCATCCCCAGAAAGCATTGTAACACACCGGAGCTGGGCACTGCCCACTAGTATGCGAGTTTCTCAGTAAATATTGAGACCAAATGTAAACAAATGAAGCTTGGAATAACTCTTTTGTACAGCTGAGTCGGCCACGGCCATTCTTAGAAGAATATCCAGCTTCCATGCCATCATGAGAAGTGAGTGACTATTTGTTTCTTTCCATTTTTAATATTTAAAAACACAGATACTAATTCAAGCACTATGGAGCAGATTTAAGAGCCCCTAGCGCCTCCTATGCTACATTAGCGTCATTGTTTTTACGCTAAGGTGGCCCAGGTGCTGTGCCAAATTTACAAAGTGGCTAAATGCATGCATTGCACCACTTTGTAACCCTTTGTGCTACATTATGCCTGCACCAGGCATAATGTATGCAACGGGCGTTCCCCCATTAAGGGAGGTGGGGTGAAAAATGGTACTAGTTCTAGGTTTAAGAGATTTCTCTGCGTCCTATTTTTTCGGCACGTATAACGCCTGCTCAGACCAGGCGTTAAAAGGAGGCACACCTCTATTTACAATGGGCTTTGCAGGATTAGCACTCCCAAATGTTTGCTGGAGGCTGTGATTGCATTGAGGATTGGACAGTTTTGGGCTTGGGATAGATTTTGAAATCTGGTAATACTGGGGGACAGTTTGGAACCTCGAGTTGTGCCCCCAGAACTGCAGTCCGAAGAGGAAATGGGTTCTGAGATGATAACCATTGCAGTCAGGCCTCCTGGGCATCCTTGTTACTCCCAAATATAATTTATTGAGACGTTCCGTGTGGAGTAATCTGGCAGCAGTTGATTGATACATACCTTCATACATTATTGTGCTACATAAAAAAAACATTGATTTTGATTTTTTATCTTTGATAATTAATCACACATGTCTGTCCTTATTGTTCCATCCTGGAGGCGTGTGTTTGCGCCTCCGTCTGTTTTTGTTTTTTGCGGATTCCTGGCTTCAACTCGCTACCAGTAGCTTGTTTCCCACCGCCGGCCCCTGGGACTGATGCAGGCTGCGAGCCCCGGGTCTGAAGTGGTGTTTAACCCCGGCCTGCTCCCCCCTGGACCGGCCGCTTTGCATCCCAGAGCCTGTGTAGCCCAATCCCTTCCCCTTTGGACCACGTGGAGCCCGGGATCTTTAAACTCCATGGGATCTTAAGAAAACCGCCGCACACACCTGCTTAAAGTTCCCAGTAACATCTCTTTCCGTTACAAGTGTCTCACAGTGTGGGAGGAGACAAAAATGTAGAACACAGGAATAAATATGACAATTTCTAAAGATCATACATATAATTTACTACATCTCACAAAAAATATTTTTTAATATAAATAACTATTTTAATACTAGTTAAGTGGACTATAAACAATCCTACAAAAATTTCACCTTCCTCAAAGAGTTTCATTTACCATCTGTCGTGCAAATGATTCCCCGTAGGCAGGCGACCATTTTGTGTAGCCAGATTATTGTAGGTTGACTAAGAACACATAAAAATGCGTGCTCTGGAAAGGTACCGTGAGTTATTACATCCGTTAAACAAGCACATATCACAGTGGCAATGAAACATGTTTATCACTGTTTAAACGTACGTCAATAATCACATAATTTATAATTCATTTTACAGTTACTATTAAAACAGACGGTAAGCCGATAGATCACAAAGGATTGTGGTAGTGTGTCGTCAGGTGAACGCACGCTCACGGGAAGGAGACGGCGTTGGACCGCAGCGTCATAAGCGTCACTAGCAGGTGGAACTCGTTCTCGTGTGTACCTGAAGCTTCCTTCTCATCAGTACGGAAAAAAAACAGTAATTTTTAGTGTGTTTTTCAGATGTCTCTAAAAAGAAAGTAGCTGTAGTCCATCCGAGGTGCCTGAGAGTTTTTAATTCGGAGTGTCGAGGAGCCCGGAACAGCAAGGAGGCTTAAAGAGCTGAGCGCAGGCCTCTCAACCAATGAGGATACAAAAAGCGCGGCTAACCTTCCAATAGGGTATCTAGGCGCTTGCAGGTCCCGGAGGCTTATTCTATCAGCCAGGTCTTGAGGGCGATTCAGAATTCTGAACGTGAGGTGCGTGGGGAGGCTGTTCCAGGTTTTTGATGCAATGTGAAAGAAGGAGTGTCCTCCACTTCTGCCTTGGTAGATGCGGGCGTATGGGCAAGTGAAAGGGAGGGAAGAGTGTAGTTATCTCAACTTGAAATGAAGGCAGAGCGTAGGCTTCTCGATGGTTGTTGGAAGTTCAGGTGGTGGTTAATGTACCATGTCCTTGGTTGTGTAGAGCCTTGTGTGCGTCCGTCATCAGCTTTAATTGGCATCTCTTCTGTATGGTGAGCCCGTGGAGTTGTCTGAGGTGGGGTGTGATGCTGGTTTGTCGGGGAAGGCAGAGGATGAGTCTGACTGCAGCGTTCTGTATAGTCTGAAGTCTCTGTAGGAGGTGTGTGGTGATTCCTAGGTAGAGGGCGTTGACGTAGTCGAGTCGGCTGGTGATCAGGGCTGGGTCACAGTGTATCTCGTGTAGGGGTAGCTACTTGAAGATCTTAAGTAGCATGCGCAAAGTGAGGAAGCATGTCGGAGGAGACGGCTTTGATCTGTGATTTCATGATGACCTTGTTGTCAATGAAGATTATGAGGTTTCTGGCATGGTCAGCGGGAGAGGGAGCAGATCCTAGGTCTGATGGAAAGCGAGAGTTGCTGCTATTGCAAAGGATCAATACTTCCATCTTGTCTGTGTTCAGCTGCAGGCAGTTGTTCTTCATCCAATCAGACGCTTGTCATGCATCTATGGAAGTTGGTTCTGGTGGTGGAGGGTTCTTCGGTGAGAGAGAGGATGCGTTCAGTGTTGTCTGTGTAGGAAATTATGTTGAGACGGTGTGATGTGATGATGTTGGCCAGCAGGGTCATATGTGAGCTGAAGAGTGTGGGGATGAGCCCTGGAGGACACCACAGGTGATCTCCTTGGGTTCAAAGGTTGGAGGTGGATCCTCTAGGTTCTTCCGGTGAGGAAAGAGGTAATCCACCTGAGCCTCTGGGGAATAATGTATGAGAGCTGCAGCTCCACGTGCTGTCGACAAGGGCCTCTTTTCGGATTGCTTATGAATACACACTGCAGCTCAATCCATGTGATACATGTAAGGAAGGATGGGCCCTCTTTGGTGCTTATTTATGAGAGGGTTGCCTCACGTTTGCACCACACAATGGGGTGCAAAAGTAACATAACCCTTAGGATGTGATTTATCAAGCCACCTTGCGGGGCCCTGAGTGGCTTGATATATCCAGAGTAACGCAGCACAGCTCAAGTTGATGTGTTTGTGTTACTCTGCCCCATGGATGTGCTCTGTGGGTGGTGCATGGGTGTTCCCATGCAAAACTTATGGATTTTGACACATTCGGGATTTACCATAAGTGGTAGACTGGGGATTGTGCCCAAACTCCTATGCCTCCCCAGAAGCGAGGTGAAATATGAGGCATATTTACAAAGAATTGACGTAGGGCAGCACTGCAAGTCTTTTTGCTGCTCTGCCCCACACCAATTTGAAAGGGCAGGAATGTATCATATTTCACTATGGTGCAAGGTGTCTACGTTGCAGGCAGGATTGTTTTTGTGCAGGAATGGACACCTTCCTGCACAAAAACAGTCTATGGAGGCTTTTTCCTCTTTCTATGTGTGCTGCACAATGCAGCACAAATAGACAGAAGGGAAATAAAGATATTTCTCGTTATTACACCTCTTCTGGGGAGGCGTACCTGTTAGAAATGGGGTTTTTGGTTGGCAGTCAGGTTACCCTCTGTCCAAGCAAGAGCCCTCACTCTAGTCAGGGTAAGTCACACACAATCCAAATTATCCTGTGCCCACCCTCTGGTAGCTTGGCACGAGCAGTCAGGCTTAACTTAGAAGGCAATGTGTAAGTATTTGTGCAATAAATCATACAATAACACAATATAGCACCACAAAAATACACCACACAGTGTTTAGAAAAATATATAATATTTATCTGGATATTTGCAGGTCACAACGATAAAAGATGCAATATGAAATCGTAGAGATATCACTGAAAAGTGATATAAAGTGTCTTAAGTCTTTAAAAAGTAAACAAAGTCTCTTTCAAGCACATAGTACCTGGTTTAAAGTGGAAAATCTCCACAAAGGGCTGCAGAGGAGGAGATATGTGGAAAAATGGTGTGTGCGTCGGTTTTGTCCCTTCACACACGGACTTTCGTCGTTATTTTTCACGCGGTGAAGTCGTGCGTCCTTTTCCGGCGCGCGGACAGTCTCCTTCTGTGGTTCGCAGGATTACCAGATGTCCCGGGGTCTGTGCGTGGAATCCTAGGCTTGTTTTCCGGCTGCGCGTCGTTCCGGTGGGCTGTGCGTGGAATCTTCTCCCTCACGGCAGGCGTCGTGTCGATTTCCTCTCTGAAGTCGGGCGGCGTTGTCCAGACGAGGCCATGCGTCGAAGTTCCGGTCACACCGCAGGCGTCGCGTCGAGCGGCGTCTTTCCGGATCGGCGTGCAGTGAATTTTTCACAGTGGAGCAAGCTGTGTGTCAAATTTTTCAGCGCACAAGGCGTCCAGTTGAAAAAGAGAAGTCTTTTTGGTCCTGAGACTTCATGGAACAGGAGGCAAGCTCTATCCAAGCCCTTGGAGAGCACTTCAGCAGCAAGGCAAGAGATCAGCAAGGCAGCAGGGCAACAGCAAGGCAGCAGTCCTTTGTAGAAAGCAGTCAGGTGAGTCCTTTAGGCAGCCAGGCAGTTATTCTTGGCAGGATGCAGGTTCTGGTTTCTTCTCCAGCAAGTGTCTGAGGTGGTAGGGCAGAGGCACTGTTTTATAACCAAATGTGCCTTTGAAGTGGGGGAGACTTCAAAGAGTGGCTAAGAAGTGCACCATGTCCTCTTTCAGTTCAATCATGTCTGCCAGGGTCCCAGTAGGGGGTGTGGCAGTCCTTTGTGTGAGAGCAGGCCATCCACCCTCCCAGCCCAGGAATACCCATTCAAAATGCAGATGTATGCAAGTGAGGCTGAGTACCCTGTGTTTGGGGTGTGTCTGAGTGAATGCACAAGGAGCTGTCAACTAAACCCAGCCAGACGTGGATTGCAAGGCACAGAAAGATTTAAGTGCAAAGAAATGCTCACTTTCTAAAAGTGGCATTTCTAGAATAGTAATATTACATCCAACTTCACCAGTCATCAGGATTTTGTATTACCATTCTGGCCATACTAAATAAGACCTTCCTACTCCTTTCAGATCAGCAGCTACCACTTCAATAATGTATGAGGGCAGCCCCAATGTTAGCCTATGAAGGGAGCAGGCCTCACAGTAGTGTAAAAACGAATTTAGGAGTTTTACACTACCAGGACATGTAAACTACACAGGTACATGTCCTGCCTTTCACCCACAAAGCACCCTGCTCTAGGGGTTACCTAGGGCACGCATTAGAGGTGACTTATATGTAGAGAAAGGGGAGGTTTAGGCTTGGCAAGTACTTTTAAATGCCAAGTCGATGTGACAGTGAAACTGCACACACAGGCCTTGCAATGGCAGGCCTGAGACAAGGTAAAGGGGCTACTTAAGTGGGTGGCATAACCAGTGCTGCAGGCCCACTAATAGCATTTAATCTACATGCCCTAGGCAGATATAGTGCACATTACTAGGGACTTGTAGTAAATTAAATAGTCCAATCAGGTGTGATCCAAGGGTATCATGTTTAAAGGGAGAGAGCATATGCACTTTAGCACTGTTTAGCGGTGGTAAAGCTCGCAGAGTCTAAAAGCCAGCAAAAATGAGGTCAGAAAAAGAGAAGGAGGAAGGCAAAAAGTCTGGGGATAACCCTGCAGAAGGGCCATTTCCAACATATCCCCCTTCCAGCCTAAAGCCAGGGTAGACTAATCAACAGTCTGATGGACTTCCCTGCTTAAGGCGATAGAACATGGACAATGGCCCGCTACTGCAGGGGCACTTGTCAGTTCTACGCCTTTCTGAACTGAGGCTTCTTTGTCTATACTCTCTGGGGCCACTGAACTGGCCCATGGGGAACCCTTCTCATCACCTGAGGACACCATCTGTAAAGCTCCTAACGTTAATTTGCTTACAGATGCATCCCAGTATGCAGACAGTACCACCATGGCCAACAAAGTGATGTCGCCCATTCCATTCCTTGTGCCTGACTTCTGTCCCCAACCCAGGGAAAACACTGCCCACAAGGACAGAAACCAACAGATGCCACTGACAGCTGTCAGTGTCATGAGCCAGGCCTCAGACCATCCACTGCTAAGTGGAGACCCTGAGGGGGGCAGTTGGATGAGCTTCTCCTCCAGCTGGGGGGCTGGTAGGGAGCTCTCAAGGGGCTCCTGAAGCATCCCAGAATGGGGGGCAGTAGCCCCAGGGGTCTTGCACCCCTTTTCCATTCTCACCAGGTTAGGGGTGGGTCCCTGATACTGGTCACTCAGCCCAGGGTCAGTACCCTGAGGCTGAACAGAGGACAGGGGTGAGTCCTTCCTCACTGTGCCTCCCCATCTGGGCTCACATACCTACCCTCCTCTGGGGAGAGGTACTGCCAGACATCTGAACTGTCAGGGCACCCTTAGGGGTCAACCCTCTCAGCTCTCCTGACACTAAGGGAAACTCATTCCCCAGAATGCAGTCAATGGGCAGCTGGGGACTAACTATGACCCGCCTCTGGGCCACCTCCCCACCCCACTCTAGGGACACCCGGGCCATGGGGCGTAAGAAATCTTCCCCAATGGCTGGAGTCACTCTACACACCTGTCCGGTGTACTGTTCTGGTGACATTAGTCTCTCCACAATCATGGTAAGACTAGCCCCTGTGTCTCTCAGAGCGGTGACTGGGACCCAATTCACTCCCACTTGGTGGAAGTGACGACTCCCACCCTCAGGGATCACCAGTTTACCCTCTGAGTCCACCTCCCAACTAAAGAAGATGAAGGCATGGTCTACGACCTGCCCCTGGGGACTACTTTCCCCTAAGGCCACATGGGCCACCCCTGTAGAGGTCCCAATACTGCGTGAGTTCTTTGGACAGGCAGAGTCCCCCTTCCTGTGTCCTAGCTGGGAACACTCAAAGCAGCGGGGTTGGGAATGGGATGCTTTGGGCCACTGTCCACCAGAACCACCCCCCTGTTTCTCAGATGGGGCATGGGAACCCTTTCCTCCCCCCTTACTCTGGGACTCGTCTGGGTCATCTCTACCCCCCTCACTCTGTCGGGGGGAACCGGAACCACCCTTCTTGGGGTCACTCCCAGATACCTTTTTGGACACTCTGGTGCTAGCCCAGAGGTCCGCCTCCTCAGCAAGCTTCCTGGGATCAGTCAGCTTACTGTCTACTAGGTGCTGGCACAACTCTGTAAAACAAATACTGAGCATATGCTCTCTCAGAATCAAATTATATAACCCTGTGTAATCATCTACTTTGCAGCCCCGCACCCATCCCTTCAGTGCCTTACTGGAAAAGTCAAAGAAATCTACCCATGTTTGTGTGGAAAGTTTGGTGCTGTCCCTGAACCTCTGACGGTATTTTTCAGGGGTCAGCCCAAACTTGGCAAGTAAAATGGCTTTCTGAAGTGGGTATGTGTTTTGATCCTTTATGTCCAAGGTGAGAAGTGTGTCCCTCCCCAAAGGCGGCAAATAACCCCACATAGCTGTACCCCATTGCCCTTCAGGAACCTCATGAGCCCTTAGTGTAACTTCATAAGCAGCTAACCATTTATCTATGTCATCTCCCACCACAAAACTGGGCACCACATTTCTGGGTATACAAACCTTCTTTTCTCCAGCAGGTCCTGTCTGTATGCTGCCACCAGTACTGCTGGATTCAGACTGTCTCGCCTTGATCTCCAGCTCCTTGAGACTCAGTTCATGAGCCAACAATAGTTTCTTTTCAGCCAAAGCTCTCTCAGCTGCAGCTTCAGCTCTTTCAGCTTCCACCTGTTTGGCTGCTCTTTCAGCCTCAGCTTGTTTGGCTTCTCTCTCTGCCCTCCTTTCCTCCTGTTGGGCCTCAATTTTCAGTTTTGCCATTGGCAATTGGAACTCACTTTCTTCTCTCCTTTCCTCTGTGGTCAGGCTTTGCTCAGAGACACTGCTCCCTGGTCTGGAAGGGGGCACAATTGCAGTGGTAACATTACCCACTGATGGCAATAAATCCTCTGAGAGGCCATTTTCTGGCTCCTCTTCCTCATCATCCTCCTCTAAATGGGCTTCTGCCCAGGCCCTCAGCGCCACTTGGAAGTCCTCCTTTCTGGAGGCCCCTTGGGTGGGTACTCTCATCACCCTGCAGAACCCTTTTAGTTGTTTGACAGTATATGTATCCAACACGGCTAGGTCAAAATCTCCTGCTTGAGACCCAGCCAGAGACATGTTGAGTGAGGATTTAGATTTAGAAAATTGTCAGGAAAAAAGGAATTTGCAAAAGAGATAAAAATCAAGTTGACCTTCAACTGCGGGTAGGTAGTGAAATACTTAGCTACTGTATGTCACTGCACAAATACAAGTCCTATCCTCACCGCTGATCACCAATGTTAGAAATGGGGCTTTTGGTTGGCAGTCAGGTTACCTTCTGTCCAAGCAAGAACCCTCACTCTAGTCAGGGTAAGTCACACACAATCCAAATTATCCTGTGCCCAGCCTCTGGTAGCTTGGCACGAGCAGTCAGGCTTAACTTAGAAGGCAATGTGTAAAGTATTTGTGCAATAAATCATACTATAACACAATATAGCACCACAAAAATACACCACTCAGTGTTTAGAAAAATATATAATATTTATCAAGATAACTGTAGGTCAAAACAATAAAAGATGCAATATGAAATCGTAGAGATATCACTGAAAAGTGATTTAAAGTGTCTTAAGTCTTCAAAAAGTAAACAAAGTCTCTTTAAAGCACAAAGTACCTGGTTTAAAGTGGAAAATCTCCGCAAAGGGCCGCAGAGGAGGAGATACGTGGAAAAATGGTGTGTGTCGGTTTCGCCCCTTCACACACGGACTTGCGTAGTTATTTTTCACGCGGTGAAGTTGTGCGTCGTTTTCCGGCGCGCGCTGACAGTCTCTTTCTGTGGTTCGCAGGATTACCAGATGTCCCGGGGTCTGTGCGTGGAATCCTAGGCTTGTTTTCTGGCTGCGTGTCGTTCCGGTGGGCTGTGCGTGGAATCTTCTCCCTCACGGCAGGCGTCGTGTCGATTTCCTCTCTGAAGTCGGGCGGCGTTGTCCAGACGAGGCCGTGCGTCGAAGTTCCGGTCGCACCGCAGGCGTCGCGTCGAGCGGCGTCTTTCCGGATCGGCGTGCGGTGAATTTTTCACCGCTGAGCAAGCTGTGCGAAGAATTTTTCAGCGCACAAGGCGTCCAGTTGAAAAAGAGAAGTCTTTTTGGTCCTGAGACTTCAGGGAACAGGAGGCAAGCTCTATCCAAGCCCTTCGAGAGCACTTTTACAGCCAGACAACAGTTCAGCAAGGCAGCAGGCCAACAGCAAGGCAGCAGTCCTTTGTAGAAAGCAGTCAGGTGAGTCCTTTAGGCAGCCAGGCAGTTCTTCTTGGCAGGATGCAGGTTCTGGTTCAAGTTTCTTCTCCAGCAAGTGTCTGAGGTGGTAGGGCAGAGGCGCTGTTTTATACCCAAATGTGCCTTTGAAGTGGGGGAGACTTCAAAGAGTGGCTAAGAAGTGCACCAGGTCCCCTTTCAGTTCAATCCTGTCTGCCAGGGTCCCAGTAGGGGGTGTGAGCAGGCCCTCCACCCTCCCAGCCCAAGAATACCCATTCAAAATGCAGATGTATGCAAGTGAGGCTGAGTACCCTGTGTTTGGGGTGTGTCTGAGTGAATGCACAAGGAGCTGTCAACTAAACCCAGCCAGACGTGGATTGCAAGGCACAGAAATATTTAAGTGCAAAGAAATGCTCGCTTTCTAAAAGTGGCATTTCTAGAATAGTAATATTACATCCAACTTCACCAGTCAGCAGGATTTTGTATTACCATTCTGGCCATACTAAATATGACCTTCCTACTCCTTTCAGATCAGCAGCTACCACTTCAATAATGTATGAGGGCAGCCCCAATGTTAGCCTATGAAGGGAGCAGGCCGCACAGTAGTGTAAAAATGAATTTAGGAGTTTTACACTACCAGGACATGTAAATTACACAGGTACATGTCCTGCCTTTCACCCACACAGCACCCTGCTCTAGGGGTTACCTAGGGCACGCATTAGAGGTACTTATATATAGAGAAAGGGGAGGTTTAGGCTTGGCAAGTACTTTTAAATGCCAAGTCGATGTGACAGTGAAACTAGTAGAATTTAATCTACAGGCCCTAGGCACATATAGTGCACATTACTAGGGACTTGTAGTAAATTAAATAGTCCAATCATGTGTGATCCAAGGTAATCATGTTTAAAGGGAGAGAGCATATGCACTTTAGCACTGTTTAGCGGTGGTAAAGTGCGCAGAGTCTAAAAGCCAGCAAAAATGAGGTCAGAAAAAGAGAAGGAGCAAGGCAAAAAGTCTGGGGATAACCCTGCAGAAAGGCCATTTCCAACAGTACCATTTTGACGTATTCCCAGCTTTACAGATCATTATAAATCTGGGAATGGGTCAAAATCCATAGGTGATGCATGGGAAAACCCACCGAAAGGCTATCCCGATGCAGTGTAAGGCAATGCAGCAATTTACTCTGCAGTGCCTTACACCATATCTATGAGGCCATGAAAAGCCACACAAAGTGGCTTTGCGTGGCCTCATAGATATGGGTCTGCATTCTGCGGCGCTGGAGTGTAAAAAAAAAAAAAATTATGCCCTGGCAGCACAAGATGCAAGCAAATATGCCTGTATGGTTATTTCTCCCGTTTTGTCTCCTATTTTTGTGTGTGCTACATTTTGCAGCACACAGAGAAAAGGAAAATGCCTCGGGATTGCACAAAAACAATCCTGCTATTATCGTAGGCACCCTTGTACCAAGGTGCAAGGGTGCCTGCATTGGGGTTAGGCAAATTATTGTACACCAGCGCTAGTAAAAGGCAGGATTGTGCTGTATTGTTAAATAGAACGCGTTCCTGCCCTTTGCCTGACTTGATGACCACCACAGAGAAATCTCATCCTGTGCCCAGAATTTATGCCCCTGGGAACAGTGCAGAAGTGTCACATGGGTGCCTCCACAAAATTTGGGATGGGGCTATTTAAGAGGGCTCACAGCAGCTGATCGTTCCTTTTCCTCCCCCATGGCCGTAGTGAAAAGTACCAACATTGCCAAGGCAGCTCAGTGAGCCACACGTGCACTGAGCAGGCGGTACATCAGATACGAGAAAGTAGTTTTGGAAGCGCCACAATAAAAGAGCACATTCCCATATTGAAATGCTTAGTGGGCGTCTTGCCTGCCAGCATCCTCCTTTCACACCCACAATTCGGGTGGCATGGGAACAGCCAAAGCCGATTGTGTTAGCTGGGTGATTTAATGCTCGGGCAGTACGAAATGGCCTGTAATGCGTGTCACAGGTTCAACCCCGTAGCT
This sequence comes from Pleurodeles waltl, assembly GCF_031143425.1. Classification (NCBI taxonomy): domain Eukaryota; kingdom Metazoa; phylum Chordata; class Amphibia; order Caudata; family Salamandridae; genus Pleurodeles; species Pleurodeles waltl. Next base: position 1,005,195,516 of record NC_090443.1, on the reverse strand, counting down.
CTTGGCTCACCTTTGTGAGTTGTGGCTCGCTGATCACCTTTGGCTGGGGTGGATGGAGTGCAGAGGTGCCCCACCACATCCTGGTGTGATCCGCACTTCCTGGCATGGCAACGGCTGTGATCAAGACTCAGTTCAGTAGCACATACCAGCAGTGCCTAATTTGTGCTTTTTGTTTCCAGTGCAGAGCACCAGCACTTATTTTTGAGGGCCGGCACTTTTTTTTCCTGCCTCAAGCATTTACTGCGAGCAAAAGACACATATGAGAAAGACAGAGGAAGAGAAAAATGAAAAAGAGTCACAATGGGAGAAAGCTGCAAGAGTGAGCTGAAGGGGCAGGGAATGGTTGTAAATGGATTGAAGAGGCCCCAGATGGCTTCAGGACTACGCTGCCTCAGTATTCTGTGTTCCCACATTTAATTGCAGCAGCTGCGTGTTTAAGAGGAGGGCTTTGGGCACTGGCAATCAATCAATCAATCATAGGATTTATAAAGCGCACTACGTACCCGTGAGGGTTTCAAGGCGCTGGGGGAGGGTGGGGTGGGGGAGCTGTTGTTACTGGTCGAAGAGCCAGGTCTTGAGGAGTCTTCTGAAGGTGAGTAGGTCTTGAGTCTGTCGCAGGGCGGTGGGGAGGGTGTTCCAGGTTTTGCCGGCGAGGTATGAGAAGGATCTGCCGCCGGAGGTCTTTCTTCGGATGCGGGGGACGACGGCGAGGGCGAGGTTAGTGGAGCGGAGCTGACGGGTGGGGTGTAGAAGCTGAGTCTATTGTTTACGTAGGCTGGTCCGGTGTCATGGAGCGCTTTGTGAGCGTGGGTGAGAAGCTTGAAAGTGAGCCTTTTGTCCACGGGGAGCCAGTGAAGGTTTCTCAGGTGGTGGGAGATGTGGCTGTGCTGTACGTTGAGGATCAGCCGGGCAGAGGCGTTTTGGATGCGTTGGAGGGTTAGTAGGCCTTTGGCTGCGATGCCTGTGTAGAGTGCGTTGCCGTAGTCCAGCCTGCTGCTGACGAGGGCCTGTGTTACTGTCCTTCTTGTTTCTGTCGGGATCCACTTGTAGATTCTGCAGAGCATGCGGAGTGTGTTGTAGCAGGAGGAGGAGACTGCATTGACCTGTTTAGACAAGGTGAGGGAGGAGTCAATGATGAAGCTCAGGTTGCGAGCGTTGTCGGACGGTGTTGGTGGGGTTCCTAGTGCGGTGGGCCACCAGGAGTCGTCCCAGGCGGAGGGGGTGGGTCCGAGGATGAGGACCTCTGTCTTGACCGAGTTCAGTTTCAGACGGCTGTTTCTCATCCATTTGGCGATGGATTTCATTCCCTCGTCGAGGTTGGTTTTGGCGGTGAGCTTGTCTTTGGTGAGTGAGAGGATGAGCTGGGTGTCATCGGCGTAGGTGAGAATGTTGAGGTTGTGTTGTCGGGCCACTTGTGCAAGGGGGCCATGTAGCTGTTGAACAGCGTCGGGCGGAGGGATGAGCCTGGGGGGACGCCGCAGATGATGTCGGTGGCTTCGGAGCGGAAGGGGGGGAGGCGGACTCTCTGGGTTCTGCCGGAGAGGAATGAGACGATCCAGTCGAGGGCTTTTCCTTGAATTCTGGTTTCGTGGAGGCCTGATTTCAGGGTGCAGTGGCAGACTGTATCGAAGGTGGCAGATAGGTCCAGGTGGATGAGGGCTGATGTTTCGCCGTTGTCCATTTGGTGTCTGATGTCGTCTGTGGCGGCGAGAAGGGCGGTTTCGGTGCTGTGGTTTCATCTGAAGCCGGACTGGGAGGGGTCTAGGATGCCGTTGTCTTCGAGGTGGCTGGTTAGTTGTGTGTTGACGATTTTTTCAATCACCTTTGCTGGGAAAGGGAGCAGGGAGATGGGTCGGAAGTTCTTGAGGTCGTTGGGGTATGCTTTGGGCTTCTTGAGGAGGGCGTGGATTTCGTCGTGTTTCCATTTTTCAGGGAATGTCGCTGTTTCGAAGGAGATGTTGATGACCTTCCGTAGTTGGGGGCGATGACGGAGTCAGCTTTGTTGTATACATGGTGGGGGCAGGGGTCTGACGGAGATCCTGAGTGGATAGAGTTCATGATCTTGCGGGTCTCTGTGTCGTTCACGTTGGTCCAGGAGGTTTGCACATGTGGAGTGTTCGGGGGTGGGGTCTGGCGTGGGAGTGGTGTCGAAGCTGTCGTGGATGTCGGTGATCTTCCGGTAGAAGAAGGTGGACAGTGCGTTGCAGAGTTCTTGGGATGGAGGGATGTCGTTGACGTTGGCGCTGGGGTTGTAGAGTTCTTTCACAATGCTGAAGAGCTCTTTGTTGTCGTGTGCATTGTTGTCCAGGCGGTCTTTGAAGTGGGATCGTTTGGCTTGTCTGATGAGTTGGTGGTGCTTGCGGGTGGCGTCCTTGTGGGCTGTGAGGCTGTCGGTGTGTGTTTGAGGAGCCATTCCTTTTTTAGCTTCCGGCAGTCGCGTCTGGAGTTTAGGAGCCCGTTGGTGAACCAGGTGGCTTTTCTTCTGGCTTGGTTGTCAGTGGTTTTTTTGAGTGGCGCAAGGGTGTTGGCGCAGTCGTTGATCCACAGGGTGAGGTTGTGGGCGGCGGTGTCTGGGTCGGTGGAGTCGGGGGGTGGGTTCTGGGCGAGGGCGTTGGTAAGTTGGTCTTCCATAACTTTGGTCCAGCATCAGCGGGGTGGTTGTTGGGAGCGATGGTGCTCGGTATGTTTCTTGTAGGTGAAGTGGATGCAGTGGTGGTCGGTCCAGTGGAGTACGGTGGTATGGTTGAAGGTGACGTGGGCGCTTGAGGACAAGCGTGTGGCCGGCGATGTGGGTTGGTGTGTTGACGAGTTGTCTGAGGCCGTGGTTGGTGGTTGGTGAGGTCGATCAGAGTAGTGGAGTTGGTGTTGTTCTCCAGGTGGAAATTTAGGTCCCCGAGGAGGATGTAATCCGTTGAGGTGAGTGCGTGGGTGCTGGTGAGGTCGGCGAGGGATTCGCTGAATGGTGCTTGTGGTCCGGGGGGGGCTGTAGATGAGCGTTCCTCTGAGAGTGGTGTTGGGGTCGGTGTTGATGCGGAATTGTAGGTGTTCGGCGGTCTTGAGGGAGTCGTCAGTGTGGGTGTCGACCTTGAGGGAGGATTTGTGGGCGATGGCTATGCCTCCTCCGATTCCGTTGTTGCTGTCCCTACAGATGATCTTGTAGCCGTCCGGAATGGCTATTGTGATGTCGGGCGCCGAGGAGTCGTTCCACCAAGTTTCGGTCAGGAAGGCTACGTTTGGGGCGGTGCAGTCGAACAGGTCCCAGAGCTCGATGGCATGCTTGCGTGCGGAGCGGGTGTTGAGGAGTATGCAGTGGAGGTGGTTAGTTTTGGTCTTTGTTGGTTTCGTTGTTCTGTCGCAGGTGAATCTGCAGGAGCGGCATGCGAAGGGTCCGTGGGTGTTCCTTGGTGAGGGCTTGGAGCATGCTGTGATGCAGCCGGGATTGAGGGCGTTGAGTTGGTCGCCGTGTAGCGGCGTCTGGAGGTGCAGTGGTCTCGCGGACCGGGAGGGTGGCGCTGGGCGCGGACGGGCGCAGACGGGCTTGCCTTTGGCGCATCAGCGGCGGGTGTGGCAGCTGGGAGGCGGGAGGGCCTGTCCTATGGGAGGGCTGAGTGGAGGGGATGCAGGGGACGCAGTGGCGGGAAATGCAAAGTGGAAACGGTGAGAGAAGGAGGGGGGTGGCGGGACGGGCCGCAGGGGACACAGTGGCAGGAAAGGCAAAGTGGAAACGGTGAGAGAAGGAGGGGGGAGGCGGGAGGGGCCGCAGGGGACGCAGCGGCGGGAAAGGCAAAGTGGAAACGGTGAGAGAAGGAGGCGGGAGGGGCCGCAGGGGACGCAGCGGCGGGAAAGGCAAAGTGGAAACGGTGAGAGAAGGAGGGGGGAGGCGGAAGGGGCCGCAGGGGACGCAGCGGCAGGAAAGGCAAAGTGGAAAACAGTGAGAGAGGAGGTGGCGCGGAGGGCAAAGCGGGGAGCGACCTGACTGCAGCAGCAGGGTCAAAGGTTGCTCCCTGCTAGCACGCCGCGGCTGCCATAAGAGGAGGGGAGCGTGGGAGTGGTAGCTGGAAGGCGGGAGGGCTTGTCCTATGGGAGGGCTGGGGGGAGGGGACGCAGCGGCAGGAAAGGCAAAGTGGAAACGGTGAGAGAAGGAGGGGGGTGGCAGGAGGGGCCACAGGGGACGCAGCGGCGGGAAAGGCAAAGTGGAAATGGTGAGAGGATGGGGGAGGTGGGAGGGGCCGCAGGGGACGCAGCGGCGGGAAAGGCAAAGTGGAAACGGTGAGAGAAGGAGGGGGGAGGGGCCGCAGGGGACGCAGCGGCGGGAAAAGCAAAGTGGAAAACAGTGAGAGAGGAGGTGGCGCGGAGGGCAAAGCGGGGAGCGACCTACCTGCAGCAGCAGGGTCAAAGGTTGCTCCCTGCTAGTGCGCCTCGGCTGCCATAAGAGGAGGGGAGGGTGGGGAGTGGCAGCTTGTCCTATGGGAGGGCTGGGGGGAGGGGACGCAGCGGCAGGAAAGGCAAAGTGGAAACAGTGAGAGAAGGAGGGGGGTGGCGGGAGGGGACGCAGTGGTGGGAAAGGCAAAGTGGAAACGGTGAGAGAAGGAGGGGGGAGGCGGGAGGGGCCGTAGGGGACGCAGCGGCGGGAAAGGCAAAGTGGAAACGGTGAGAGAAGGAGGTGGGAGGTGGGAGGGGCTGCAGGGGACGCAGCGGCAGGAAAGACAAAGTGGAAACGGTGAGAGAAGGAGGGGGAGGCAGGAGGGGCCGCAGGGGACGCAGCACCTGAAAAGGCAAAGTGGAAAACGGTGAGAGAGGAGGTGGCGCGGAGGGCAAAGCGGGGAGCGACCTACCTGCAAGCAGCAGGGTCAAATGTTGCTCCCTGCTAGCGCGCCGCGACTGCCATAAGAGGAGGGGAGGGTGGGAGTGGCAGCTGGGAGGCGGGAGGGCTTGTCCTATGGGAGGGCTGGGGGGAGGGGCCGCAGGGGACGCAGCTGCGGGAAAGGCAAAGTGGAAACGGTGAGAGAAGGAGGGGGGAGGCGGGAGGGGCCGCAGGGGACGCAGCGGCAGGAAAGGCAAATTGGAAACGGTGACAGGAGGTGGGAGGGGCCGCAGGGGACGCAGCGGCGGTAAAGGCAAAGTGGAAAACGGTGAGAGAGGAGGTGGCGCGGAGGGAAAAGCGGGGAGCGACCTACCTGCAGCAGCAGGGTCAAAGGTTGCTCCCTGCTAGCGCGCCACGGCTGCCATAAGAGGAGGGGAGGGTGGGATTGCCAACTGGGAGGCGGGAGGGCTGGGGGAAGGGGACGCAGCTGCAAGAAAGGCAAAGTAGAAACGGTGAGAGAAGGAGGGGGGAGGCGGGAGGGGCCGCAGGGGACGCAGCGGCGGAAAAGGCAAAGTGGAAACATTGAGAGAAGGAGGGGGGAGGCGGGAGGGGCCGCAGGGGACGCTGCGGCGGGAAAGGCAAAGTGGAAACGGTGAGAGAAGGAGGGGGGAGGCGGGAGGGGCCGCAGGGGATGCAGCTGCAGTAAAGGCAAAGTGGAAAACGGTGAGAGAGGAGGTGGCGTGGAGGGCAAAGTGGGGAGCGACCTACCTGCAAAAGCAGGGTCAAAGCATGTTTTTATTCACAAATTAAACACTGCGTGCCATGAACAAAACTCGTTTTTTAGCACCCTCCAGTCTGGGCGTCTGGGGTCATACCTGGATTTCAATGGAACCAGACGTGTCCAAATCCTTTGTGGCCCCAAGGTCTTTCCTCTGCTAGCTATCTGCATTTAAGGCCATCAGAAGAAGCGGTCCTTGGCTGTTATTGTAGGCGGGTTGACGCTTCAGCTTTACAGGCAATTGGGCCATAGTTATATTCTGTTTGCTTCGTATAAGCATAATTTTTTTAAATGCTAATTCGATGCAAACCTAACTCCATATTTATACTTTGGGGCTAGACCCGTCTAGCGCCAAAGTTATGGAGTTAGTGTCATTTTTGTACTGTGAAAACCTACCTTGCGTCAATGAGATGCAAGGTAATCATTCCAGGGCAAAAAATGACTCAAAGGCCCTAGCGCTTTATTTATCCTCCCAGGAAAGGAAGAGGAAGGCCTTAAATAATGGTGCTAAGCCTGCTTAGTGCCATTATTTAACGCCTGGGTCAGGGCAGGCGTTAGGGCATAGGATATACTAATCGTTAATTTTGCCTCAAAGAACCCCTTAACTAATTTGATGCTATAGAACTTAGCTACACTACTCAAATCCTCTATAATAGGCACATAAGAAAACACAAGATCGTGATTGGAGTAAAAATATTGGATCTCTCCCTGGTTATAGAATCTTATTAGTAACAAACTACATCTTATCCCATAACAATCTTTTGCATCCATAGTGTCAACATACTCACTCAGCAAGTGATAGAAAACATTAGTTGATAGTTCCCCTTTAGCATTAGTTCCCTCATGCAAATACTTCGTACCCTGCTCAAACCTTTCCCACGCTGTTAGTGCAGTGGCAGTCTCAGGAATTGTAGCATTGTTAGTTCCACTCTTATCCACTAATTGCATTCCCACAATCACAACTATGATGAATATCACACATACAACACCCAAACATTTACAACGCCTACTTCCCCTATTATCATCTCTAGTGTTAGCCTCGATCTGTAAAGAATCAGAAAGTGAAGGATTATTAGTTCAAACAACAACCAACAGAGGATGGTTGAAACTTATTATTAATAATATTTTGTCTTTTTTGCAAAATTTAAGTAAGCTAAAGTCTTTCTTCAGCAATTATTTACAGCTTTCACATTCACTCCCAGGATCCTTGTCAGTTCAGGTTAGCAGCTTGTCAATATCAGTTTTCAAAAGTCAATTCAGGTTAACAGTGTCAAATCCGGTAAGTTATCAGTTCCTTTTCTTAATTTTCCTTAATACAATTTTCGTGCCAACACAGTCTCTCTGGCCAGACTCAGGTACCAAAGTACTGACCTGGGACTTCTCGATCAAAACAGAACACCAAGAACTCTTGTTGCCATTCAGCTGACGTTGCGTACGCCCATTCGGGACCTGCGTACCTTCTGTTTGCTACTCTCTTTCTTTTCAACTTGCGATCACCCTGCAACTCTCCTTCACTCAGATCTTCTCTTTTTGTTGTATCCTCTATTGCATCTTCGACAACCACTTTTCCCTTTGTCACTTGCAGTTCTGGCCACTTATCTCCTTTCCGCATCTCTTTGGCCTTTTGTCTTCCCTGTGGCGGCACTTCGCCCTCCTCTGACTCTATGGTGTCTTCTCTTGATGGACCTGCAATTTGCTCAGGAGGAGTCTGGACACTGACTCTCTTCCGCCTCAACTCCCGCGCCTTCTGGGTATGTCAGAGGCTCTAGTTCTTGTCCATATTCGTCTGCTTCTGGGAGAACCTCCTTCTGACTCGGCTCTACTGGTGCCTCAGTTGAGATAGGCTCACACTTACCCCTCTGGGTCTCGTCTCCTTCGTCTCTTACTGGAGTGACCAAGCCGTCCTCAACGGGCTCTCCTTCTGTCTCAGTTCCCCTTCGATTGCTCTCAGGCCCTGAGACTTCCTTCTCTGTTGTTGGTACTTTCAACAACTCATCTTCTTCATCAGTTGGACACGTCACCTTTTTCGTATGACTGGCATGGATCCAGTTTGGAATTCCCTCACATTTCACAGCAGTAGTAGTCGTTAGTATTACTTGATATGGCCCCTTCCAACGTGGCTCCAAACACAACTTCCTCACGTGTTTCTTGATGACAACCCAGTCACCGGCTTTCAGGTTGTGACCTGGATCATTTATCAGTGGCAGTGTGGTAGCTTCCACCTGGTGAGAGAAAGAGCAGACTACGTCAGCCAGACCCTTGCAGTAGTCCAACACCATATCATCCGTGATATTCACAAGAGCATTCGCAGGCACTGCGGGCAGTCTCATGGCTCGGCCCATGAGTATTTCATGAGGAGACAGTCCTGTTTTCTTGTTGGGCGTATTTCTCATTGACATTAGCACCAAGGGCAACGCATCAGGCCATTTCAGATTTGTGGCTGCACACATCTTCGCCATTCTCGACTTCAGGGTACCATTCATCTGCTCCACTAGTCCTGATGCTTCAGGGCGGTAACTACAATGCAACTTCTGTTGAATGTTTAATGCTGCACACAATGACTTAACCACCTCATTCTTGAAGTGACTTCCCCTATCTGATTCTAAAGAGATCGGAAACCCGAAACGTGGTATCAATTCCCTAAGCAGCAGCTTCGCTACTGTGAGACTATCATTCCTACGTGTAGGGTAAGCTTCAATCCAGTGACTAAATATGCACACAATCACCAACACGTACCTCAAACCTCCTCACACAGGCATCTCGATAAAACCCAACTGCATTCTGCTAAATGGACCTCCTGCTCTCTCAATGTGGCTCAAATTCACCACGGTCCCTTTCCCCGCATTCATGTGTTGATAGATGATACACCTGTGACAGATCACTTCTGCAGCTTGTCTGAACTTCGGGTTAAACCAGTCAATTTTGAACAGCCTGATCATGGCATCCCCCCCAATATGTGCTTGCCCATGGTAAAACCTTGCAAACTGTGACAGGAGACTGTTCGTCAAAACCATTTTCCCCTCATCTGAGACCCATAAGTCATCTGGTCTTTGTACACATTGCATCCTAACCCAAGAACGCTTCTCATCTTTGCTGGCACGTCCTTGCAACAATCTCAATTCCTCCAACGTGTCAACCACCCTTAAAGCGTAACCTGTGCAGGTCTTGTTTTTGTTTCAGGTAGCAATTCCCACTGATCCTTAAACGATATACAGTTCAATGCGCAAAACCTTGTGACTTGATCCGCATATCCATTTCCAATTGAAACAAAGTCTTGAGCTTTCAAATGAGCACTGCATTTCACCACAACAATTTCATGAGGTAACTGAATCGCGTGCAACAACTCCTTAATTCTTTCGCCATTTTTCACTGGGGAACCAGAAGAGGTCAGGAACCTCCTCTGTGACCATAGTTGGCCAAAATCATGAACAATTCCAAATCCGTATCTGCTATCAGTATAGATAGTCACTCTCAACTGGGCAGTAGCATGGCAAGCTCTAGTAAGAGCAACCAATTCAGCCACTTGAGCAGAATATACTCTCTCAAGCCAAGGCGCTTCCAGGATACCAGAGATCGTACATACGGCGTATCCAGCTCTCAGCACTCCAACTACTCTTAAACATGAGCCATCAACAAAATAATTGTGTCATTTTCTTCCAATTAAATATCTTTAATATCGGGCCTTGGTTTGGTGCACATTTTTGTTACCTCAAGACAATCATGTTCTACATCTTCAGCATCTTCAACTTCTGTGTTTTCATTTGGAACCAAAGTTGCCTGCTTCAGCACTGTACATCTTTTCAACGTTACATTTGGCGACTCCAATATAATCGTTTCATATTTCGTCAGTCTTGCATTTGTCATGTGCTGCGTTTTTTTACGGGTAAGCAAGATCTCAACTGAGTGTGGGACCATGACTGTTAAAGGATGTCCCATCACTATGCCTTCACATTGTGCGTGGCTTTGACCAACTGCTGCTACTGCACGCAGACAACCTGGTAAGGCTGCTGCAACTGGGTCCAAAGTAGCTGAAAAATATGCTACTGGTCGGTTCACACCTCCATGGACCTGTGTCAGGACAGACAAAGAACATGCATCACGTTCATGACAAAACAGAACAAAAGGCTTCGTGTAGTCAGGCATACCTAAAGCTGGAGCCCTGCACATGTTCTCCCTTAGCTCAGTAAACGCCTTAATTTCTTTCTCTGACAGTACTATGACATCCGGCCCATCCTTAACTGTCAGTCTCACCAATGGCTTGGAGATGACTGAGAAATTCGGGATTCACTGACGACAGTAGCCCACCATTCCCAGAAACATCCTAATATCTCTCTGTGTTGTTGGGGGATTAATCTGCAACAGGGCAGTCACCCTCTCGCTGGATAACTTCCTCGACCCTTTCTCAATTAGATGACCTAAGTATTTCACCTCTTTCTGACAATATTGCAACTTCTTTGGGGACACCTTGTGTCTGTTCTTTCCCAAATGGTTCAGTAAGGCAATCAAATCATACTTTCAGTCATCCTTTGTCTTGGAAGCGATCAACAACTCGTCAATGTACTGCACTAGAGTTGATTGAAAAGGCAACTAAAAGGACTCTAAATCCTTCTTCAATATCTGATTGAAGATGGAAGGTGATTCCGAAAACCCTTGAGGAATTCGACACCAATTGTAAACCTTATCCAGGAATTTGAAGCTAAAAAGAAATTGGCTGTCCTCATGAAGAGGCACAGAGAAGAACGCTTAGGGCAAATCAACTACTGTAAACCACTCTGCATCACATGGAACCTGGAACATAACCACAGCTGGATTTGGCACTACTGGGCAACACTTCACCACTATGTCATTGATCTTTCTCAAGTCTTGGACAATTCGAGCTTTCTCAAGCCCATTATTGGTGAATTACACAGACTGCTCATCACTTCCTTCAAGATTCCCTGTTTCACAAAGTCTGCAATTAATTGCGCCGCCTTTATAAGGACATCTTGTGCCATATGGTACTGCGGTACTTGGGGGAACACAGCATTTGGCTTCACACTGACTTTGACTGGTTCCACTCCTTTTATCAGTCCTACTACCTTTCCTGTCAGATCCCACACTTTCTCTTGGACTGTCCCCTGCAAGTCTGCTGGCAGATCAGTCACTGTGAACATTGGGAAGAAGTTAATCAGAGGATACTCCTCATCTGTGGTCTCCGTCTCAGGCTCTGAAACCTGCTCCTCATCTCCTTCAACGTCACTGTTTGTCTGAGCCTCAATCCCCTCATTCGAACAGGTGATCAAACACCTTGTCTTGCACAGTAAATCTCTTCCCAGTAGGGACACGGGACTCGAATCGCAAACTACAAACCTGTGCAACCCCTGGAAAGTGCCAAGCTCAACCTGAACCGGATCTGTGATGAGGTTTGGCAAGAGCTGATTCGCCACTCCTACTACCTTGACTGTACGTCTCGAAAGGGGCAATTTCTGAACCTCTGCGCTTCTGACCGTAGAGCGTGTAGTTCTTGTGTCAATCAAGGATGAGACCTTGTGACCCATTACTTTCCCTTGCACATAGGGCCCTTTCTGATCTACTTCTAGAGACGCTGCAAGCCTACACTCCTCACTATCTGAACTCTCATCCGACCATTCATCGTTTATTCCATTTTCACCACGTAATGGGAACTTTTGTACTGTGTTATTTTGACTCATTCTTTGACCTGTGACCTGTTGAGGAAGCATCACCTGTTGCTGTTCCATTGGTGCTAAGGGCAACTGCATTTGCTGTCTAGGTACCACAGGAACCTGCTGTTGCATCTGCTGCATCTGCATCGGTTGTACATGTGGCATCTGCACTTGTTGCATGGGTTGGGGACCCTGCATCTGAACCATGTTAACTGAAAGTTCGGATTAGGACCTCTCAACCTTGGTCCTTTAAAGTTTTGGAATGTATTGACATCATTGCTTTGTTGAACACCACCCTCCTGCACCATCATCGGGCACTCTCGCTTCCAGTGTCCAACGCCCCCTCAAGCATGACAAGGTAACACTTCATTCATCCCCTGCACATTGTTCTGAACCATTACAGTATTCAGATCTAAACCACTGTTCACAAAACCTCCTCGAACTCTGCCTCTCACTTGCGCCTGAAACATCCTGTTTCCTTGCGGCTGTTGCACCATCTGTTGTACGCAACCTCCCTGCATCCCTGACTGTGCCGCCTTAATTTGCATTACCATCACTTTCCCCTTCAACTTTCTCTGTTTCAACTCAATTTTGTCACTACAGTACTTCGCATAATGCAACACCTCGTCAATTTGCTTCACTTGCCAACAGATCAAATGATTCTTAATCATCTGACTAGTCTTGGGTCTCAATCCCTCAACAAATCTGAACACAAGGTAATTCATGTCCTTCGCCTCTATAACCTCTGTACCGCTGTAGTGCTTGATCGCTTTCAACAACCTCTCATAGTAGCCATGAATCGACTCCTTGGCCTCCTGCGCCGTTCGATCAATCTTTTGCCAATCAATATTTTGCGGCGATACCCTCTGTTTCAAGAACTCAATCACCTTATAGTAGTACTTCATCACCTTAGGAGACGGTGCCCCTGTGACTCTATCCCTTGCCGGTTCCGCAGCCGGCAAATCCACACTCCTCTTGCACTCAAGCCACAAATCAGCTGGAACTATGATCTCAAAGAGAGTATTCAGGTCTTCCCAAAGGCACTTCGCAAGTTTCACAAACCTGCTGTCTGCTGATACCACTCTATTGGCTTCTCTCTCAGCCTGGGGAAATAATTTGTGTATGACAGAATATCACCTCTGGTCCACAGTACATGGACAAGAACCCTCCGGCTGTATCCCTCATTTGTAACATCTTTATTGTAGTGGTATCCGGCACGGCTTTCGCCTGCTGCTCTATGCCGTCACTCTTCCTTTTATCTCTTTTCTTCGCCCATCTGCCTTCCCACTTCTCTAATGCTCCCCAAACTTGTGCACTCTGCAGTATCTCTTTGAGGTGTGCCTTAATCCCAGTAGACCTCATGTGTTCAAAATCTTTAGGCTCAAAATCCAACCTATAACTTCTCTTCAGATGTTTGGTATTTTCTAAATCTATTCCATATTTATCTGCCAGGTTCGCCAACCTCTGGTGCACCCTGCTCACTTCTTTGGTTATTTTTGGGCACAAATACCTCAATTCTGCTTCAGTGTATGACTCTAGCCTGTTCACTCCCATGCTCCCTTCAACTAGTTCATTTGCCTCCATGCCCAACCTCACAAAATTCAGGTACTCTTCTCTTTCCGACCGCCTTGTTGTCGCAGGTGTGGTCTGTGGTGAATTTAACTTGTCTAACCATTCATTCAGTTGTTGCCCAGTTAAACCTTGCAATGAGATATTTCCGGCCTGCACTATCGGTGTTTGCGGTACATTTGCACTTGAGATCTGCGGAGTCAGCAGTCCCAAACCTGATTGTCTCAGGGTATCTGGATGAGCCCCAATCGGACTGATGTCTAATAAAGATCTAGATCTTTCGAATGTCGGTTCCACTGCAGTCATCCCTTGAGAGCTCCCTACGAACCCTCCTCTTTTCATCTCTTGGGTCATTATTCCCTGTTCGCATACACTAGGCTTTACCTGCGCATACAATGGTACTCGTGGACCAACTGTAATAGGCAAGGATATGGCGGCTGGCAGCTGCCTTCTTCCCAAAACCTCTGGAGCATTAACTCCTATATTCTGATTCATTCCTGGTGCTATGGCTGACTTCAGTCTTGTAACTGAAGTGTAATTCTGAACCATCTGTTGCTGCACCTGAGGCAATAAGAGTGGGGTTGGCGCAGTCTGTATCAGCTTTGGTCTCGTATATGCCGGATCTGACGGCACCATCAAATTCGTAGTAGTCTCTAGTATTGGGACATCCGGGTAAAGCCTCTAAACCTGCGGTGGCTGTAAATGAGGTTGCATCTCTGGAGCAGTAGACATACTAATACTATTCTACACCGGAACTGGTGTCGCAACAGTATTATCCTGTACCATATTTGTTGTTCCCTGGGTTTGAGTCGAATCTATAGGACCTGCACTAGTACTTGGTCTATTGTCATCTAGGGCGTATGGCGGTAGTTGATCATTTAGCAACTGATTAAGGAACTCATCATCATCTGAGTCATCTGCCTCTGCCCAGGACTTCTTAGTCTCCTTTTCTTTGCTAGAGCCCTTGACAGTCTTACAAGTGGCTTTCCCTCCTTGTTTTTCACCTTCTTGAGTTATTCCTGGAAACATCCTAACTCCGTCTATTGTTTCTCTTCTCCAAACCGTGTGTGCGCTATCCCACCTAGCCTCTGCTAGTGTCTTTTCTGCTTTCCTCATTCTCCTCTCAAATTTCTGTTGCTGTTGTCATGTTGCCATCAGTTCCCAAATTGCTAGCGCCTCAAACTGTGCTGGCCTCGGACGTGGCTTTAGCTCATTTAACACCCTCTGCAAATTTTCCAAAATCCTTATATTGAACGTTTCGTGCTCCGGAAACGCCAAACACCCTTCTTTCTCTGTCACTTTGCACCATTGCTTTAGCCAAAGACATGGCGCGACTCCCCTCTCCTCCATTACGGCATAAGCCGATGAATCCTCTGGCAGTGTAGGTTCCCCTACACTCGCGGTAATGTACACATCTCCCCTCAAAGCGCTTTTTAAAGCCTTGAAAAACTTAATTTTTGCGTCTTTTATTTTGTTAACAATCGAATCAGGAAGTGACTTTAATTCCCAGAACTCTCTTTGCTCACCTTCTCTACCAATTGCCTCTCACGGACGGCTGCCAATCCGTGCGCGACCGTTCACACTAACCGACCTATCCCAGTGCGGCTCCAATGACGTCACACTCATACACACTGCGGCTGAAAAAGTCTTGCAGCTTGTCTCCCTCACTCTCGATTCACACAAAAACTAATGCAATATATTGCGAGCACTATCAAACCTCAAATTTGCCGGTTTACTACAGGAAAAGGTAACACAATCGCTTCAGAACTTTACAGAGATTTCACCTAGCCTCGGCCGCTACTCTCTCCTTCTCAGATCCCACACTCGCAAGCAAAATTTGACCCGCAAACTTTAATCTCGACTTGTCAATGGGTTGTTCTAGTGCACTTTAGAACCCACCAAATCTCCATTGAAGTTTTCATTCACTCACTTTGACTCAAACTCGACTTGTCAACCACGCCCGATTGACCTATTAAACCGCACAAATTACAACACAAACCAATGTCTCATACACTTATCAGTATACTCCGGAGTCTTAGACCACGCAATGTCCGTACATCACCAACAACCACGTGGACAATATTTTAGCACAAAGCGCCACACTTACATGAAGTTCGACGACTTCCCTACTCTCATATTGCGGATTACGCACACTCCTCCTAAAACATTACCTGGCCTAAAATTCTCACAAACCTCACAATTCACCTGCGGTATGCATAAGCTGTGCAAGCGCAAACCCTATTTCACTCACACTATCACTAGGACGCCAAGAACATACCCAACTTACTTTAGCAAGCTCCGAGACTCCGGGACAGTCATTTGAGACTTAGGGGCACATCATCTCTCCAATTTGCATCATTTTAAAACAATTTTCAAACAGTAGTCCCTCGTCCTGTAAGTAAACTTAGAAAGAGACACGCCTAGGCCAATGAACCTCTTGACCACGTTTGGTGACTTCCCAGAACGAGATATCCTTTTAGCATTACAATCAATATGTCAAAAACTCCTTCAATATTCACAATAACTAATCATTTAAGCTAATCAATAACATTTAATATAGATCAATACAGCGAACGCACCATGACCTTTCAGCCATGAATAACCACTCAAATCTAGTTATGTGTTAGGATATTTATTCCCTATTAGTTACAATCTAATATCATATTTATTAGTTTTGATATCAACAAGCACGTCAAAACCACTATAACTTGGCAATCAGAGCAAACCTTTACCAAACATAGATCACAAACATTTAGAATGAGGCACGACGTTAATATGAATCAACTTTAGCAGAGTAAAATTAGTACATTATTCAACAAAGCAAGAATTCAGTCATTTGTCTATTTGCATCCGATATTAGTGAATTCCTTAACTAACTTCGAATTAGCATCAGCATGTTGGGCTTCATGCAAAACAATTTGGCAAACACAAATTTGGAAAACATCTACCTATGGCCTCTATCAAAAGAGCAGTTGGTACCTAGAAAGAAAAGGCAAACAGACAATTACAATTTCATTAGATAGTTACTCCTCCAACGTATCAGCATTCAGCGTCAGTCTTCGTCCTCAGGACATCAGTCGATTCACCATCTGCAAAGATAGGACAGGGCAAGTCTCAGTAGGGCATAGCTAAGAATAAGGCTCTTCCCTCATAAGGAGGAGAAGTAAATATCAGGTAAGGATTCAATAGAGGATGGTTAAGTTATTAGAACAGCAAAGTCTCAAAGAATAATGGCAAAGTATGGCTTACAGCAAAATTTCAGAATAATGGCAAAAGTGTCCCAGTAATAAGCGATTTCTCCTCGGGTCATGCTGTTATATCAAAACAGTCCTTAATTCCCCATTGGATCAATTTTGGTGCATCATTATCTCTGTCCAATAATTCTCCAAGCACCTTACTAGAAGCTTCACCTAACACAGTTCTCATGCAGTCGATTGGCTCCTGTGATTGACGTCTTCATCGGGTGGAATGTCAGGTAAGAAAAGTTACACTTTACGCTCCAGTCAGTAGTTGTCTTCTCCTAGTCCAGGCGGCCTTGCACCTGTTGTGAATTACACCGTTGCATTCGGCAAGAAGGTCTCCATGAGCAAGTCCGGTCCCATGAGAAAGAATTTACTACGGCTACACACACAAATCTCTAGCTTCTGGAAAAGTACAGCTTTGTGTCCTTCAGGAAAGCAGCACATTGCACGTTAGAAAACCACAGTTAATATGAGACCAGTCAACTCGGCCCAGACCCTCGCTAAGTTAAGGCCTAGTAATTTAGTTTAGCAAGACCCCTAATACATAACTCTTAATGCTAATACAAAGTCATACATTAGTACACTATTAATTCAGCATTAATCAGTTTAATTAATCATCGTATACATTGGTGGCCACTCCCCGTGGGCACATTTCAAATGCGTACATTATTTTCTATGTTAACATATTTTTCTATGCAGCTTCATTACACATTATATTGCAAGCTTTTCATGTTAATATTAATTTTAAAGGTCACACTCCAACATTCCCACACATGCTTGGCGGGGCAGGCTCACCATCTCCATCTATGAATCCATTTTCTCACCAACTCTCTTTGCTTATTTGCCAACTAAGAATGTTTGGGATCTAAACAAATTTCAGTTTTTCACTGTTACAATATGATCATTATTATGACTTAATAGGATGAATCATATAAAATGAGGTGCTTGGAAGGGTGGGTAGGTAGTCTTTATGCAAATATGATTGTCTACCCTTCAAACCTTCCTTCTCATGTGTTTCCCAAACCAGAGCAAATAGGAGGCAAGCTGTCCAAGTCTTTTTTTCCAAATCCTTGAAACATTGGCTTTTGAAACACTTTGGCCCATATTTATACTTTTTTAGCACTGGATTTGCGCCATTTTTTTGGGCGCAAATCCGGCGCAAGCTTAACTCAATATTTATACTTTGGTGCTAGACCCGTCTAGCGCCAAAAATATGGAGTTAGAGTCATTTTTTGGATACAGGAAACTACCTTGCACTTATGAGATGCAAGGTAGGCGTTCCCGTCCAAGAAATGACTCAAAACACCCGTGCGCCATATTTATCCATCTGGGTGAAAATGGCGCATGGGAGGGCCTTAAAAAATGACTCTAAACCTGTTTAGAGTCATTTTTTAACGCCTGGGTCAGGGCAGGCGTTAAGGGACCTGTGGGCTCACTTCCATGGTCTCTGACCATGGAAGCAGCCCACAGGTCCCCTTCCCTGCCCCCAGGGACACCCTCTGCCACCCTCGCCCACCCCTGGAGGACACCCATGGATGGGGGGACCCATCCCAGGTAAGTACAGGTAAGTATTTTTTTTTATTTTTTAAAGTGGCATGGGGGGACTAATTTGGGTTTGGGTTTGGGCTAGTTTGCTTCAAAAAGTATAAATATTGACCACAATTGTATTTTGAAAGTTTGCGCCATTTTTGCGTCTAAAAATTACGGAAATGCGGCGCTAAAAAAGTATAAATATGGGCCTTTGAGTGCAAATGAAAAATCTGCTTCCAAACCCAACTATAAGAACATTTAAGTGCCCCAAAGATCTTAAAATGTCGAAGCCTTCTGGAATCGAGCAATGGACAACTTCAAACCCTACCCAATCGCTATTCTATTTTTCAGGTATGATGAAGACAATGTCATCCAGAGGTGAACTGGCATTTAGTCAAAGCTGTATTATATCACCAACCACTATGCCAATAACCATTAGCCTAAGAGGAGCCTATACCTCATAAAACTGAGTAAAGAACAACTATCAAAACCCTACTGCTGAACAGTCTAAATTGTAGTCTCTCAGTGGTATCCAACCCACCACCCACTGCAGATGTGATTAATAAACAGTAGCAGGATAGCCATTCCTAAAACAAGCATTGCTTGCAGACTTTGTAAGCCGGCTTCTGCACGATGATCCCACAAGATCAAAGACAGAGAAAACAGACCCAGAGGCGGAGTCATCATTTTACACAGAGAACACATTAGATGCACTCTGCTTACAGCTCCACAAATCTAATATTTTAAATGCATGCATTTTATATCCAACCGCTGCTTAATAAATACCACCTTAATAAACTATGCTCAAGAAAAAAAGAAGAAAAAAAAACCTCTCACTGAATAGCTCCTTAACTGCATTACAATTGTCCTATCACCATAACCTTCTTTTTGGTGGATCTAAACTTCAGCGGGACCTCACAAAATCATAGAACAGTGGAAGCCTTGTCATAATTTATACTCGGAAACTACTTGGTCAAACTTACCTATCAAACTAACCCACACACACTGCATATCATTGTTGCCCAACACATTAGAAAATTCTGTTAGTCCTGGGCAGACCACTTTATCATCCTCTTCATCACTGTCAACCCCAATGATCTCCCATGAACGTACAAGCCAAAATACAGATGTTCCCATAGCAATAAACCCCGATCTGGAGAACATTTCATCCCTAGAAGAACAGAATAGGGTCTCGAAACTGACTGACATATACTGTTGCACCAGATGTAAAGACAATAGCTGAGCTAAGGACAGCTGTTTTTCATCTAGTGTTAACTAAAAACAAAAACCTGTGGGCACTTGACAACAAATGCTGTAGCCAAGAACATTACAAAAAAAAATATTACCCATAAAACTACAAGTGCCTTCCTTCAAGTCTACATAAAATCCCCAAAAACGAAATAAAAAACAAATAGAAAAAAACATGGCACACTAGTTGGTCTACACACTAGAATGCATCAACGTTTGGTGCCCAAATACAAGTCAAGATGGTGCATACTAAGTGCTGGATAAAAATAAAACATGCCTGCTAATGTTCCTAAGCCCATCCACTGCGTTCGGTATGATGGACTATGATAGTCTGCAGAACGCCCACCCTTTCAACACACCTTTCACTACTGGTGGCAATGGTCAACATGACAGTGAAGTAGCAGAAAAAAATGACTTCTCAAACCGTTAACAGCATCCAACAGAATCCTACAAATATCAATGCAGTCACCAAATCTTACATCTTGAATCTCTTGGGGGACTTCCTAGGTACACTGAGCCTCTCTTACAACCAATCTACTTTTCTGTTTAAGAAATGATGCAAGATGGCGCTAAGGAATGGCTAGCATCTCAGAAAGAGACGCAAGCCGGTGAGGGATGGCAAAAGGGGAAATGGCCCTAGTGGGTAAAAAATGACGGTAGGCTGATTAGCAGCAAAATTTCTGTCGCAAGTCAGCCTAGCATCGTTTTTTGATACACAAGCAGCCAAAAAATGACTCCTGTCAGACAGGAGACAATACCACGACCCCAGTGCCCACCACCGGGGATCAGTGTCCCCAGGGCAAGCCCAACATACCCTGTGCCAGGCAGGGGGCTCCATGTGCGGGGACCCCAGTGGCACACCACACACATACACTTACCTGCAACCTACCTGGGATGGACTTCTTCCTCCTGCAGTGTCCCTGTGGTGTGGATGGTGGTGATGCTGAGGGTTGGGGTGGGCATATATGTGCCCATTTTATGGTGTTTTCCCATGGAAATGGGCCTACCTGCACTTTAACGCCTGGTCTGACCAGGTGTTAAATAATAACGCTAATCGGGTTTAGCGCCATTATTTAGGCCCACCTCCTAGTTGTGCGTCATTTCTGCATCAGTGTTAAAGATGGTGCTGGGAGGCTTGCATCATTTTTAGGAAGGGAACGCCGTTACATCTCATTGACGCAAGGTGGCTTGGCGCATCCTAGAAATGGCGCGAACTCCAATATTTTGATGCTAGTGTTAAAATATAAATATAGAGTTAAGTTAGCGCCACTTTAGTGTCATAATAAATTATGCTAAGGCGACACTAACTTTCTATAAATATGGGCCCTGATGTCATGATGTATCATCCAACAATGCTTTGGTATTAGTAGTTTTGCAATTCCTTGTATAAGTATTGGCCATTATGTCATAGAATACAAGCTACTGCTAGCAACAAATGCCATATTTCATCAAAGGTGTACTGTATAAGAGCTGTGGGCACTTGTATTTAAGATTCACATCATAAATAGGAGTGTTGATTGATACAGACAACCCTTCAGAAATACACATCAGCAGCTTGCAGGAAAGTGACATGTACTTGTGTGACATGCACTGTAGCATATCATCTTAGGTCTGCCCTCTCTAATTTTATCCCCAAGGCATTCCAAACAAGAAATAAAATTGTTAATGAGGGAGCAGTGGGAGGTGGAGTGGGGGGAGAAATAGTACCTCAGTCACGTCGGGAGCAGCGGACAGCCAGTAATAAGTTAAATCAATCAGTGCCTGGTCCCTGATCCACGGACAGGACCGGAAATGATGCCAGGCCCCAAGTGGACGAATCATGCAGCTGTAAAGAAGAGTGCCATGCAAGCCAACAAATGGTGAGCGACAGGCGGACTCCAAGTCGTTTTCTAACTACAACAGCGTATAGCAAGCGATACACATGCGCTAGCTCATGCTATTGCAGACTCGACCCTAAAAACACAAAACAGACCAAAAAAGATTAAAGATGGAAACAGGTTGACAAAGACTAAAAAAGCACAAAGATAAAAATCTAACAAGTTAATAGTACATGCTTATAAATCTTTAGAAAACTACAATTATCTGTTTCTCTTTCCCGAAAAGGATTTCTGAAGGATGCTCGGTAATCTCTAATTTTCCTTTTTTGTTTTTTTAACTTTACGTATGGGTTATTTGCGAAGAGGTACAACACAATCCTCCAAAAATTTCAACGGTGCGAGAGCCTTTCACTGCCATCGGTAGTGCAAATTATTGGCTCTTAAATGCGTCGGCCATTTTGTTTAAATAATAAATTATAGCTTGGAAAGGTAGGACGACGAATTTAACGTGAATAACGCAACCAAATGTTACAAAATGAGCACACTTTTATGTTTAAGATAGGTTACCAAAAAGAAATTAAAAGGTGAAACTATAGTAAAAACATCGTAAGTATGCAGATATAGACTAAAGGACAGTGAGTATGAAGCCCGTCTTAACAAAGGACTGGAGATATAACGATCTTTGCAACGGTGTGGGGGGCGCGCAAGCTCGATGAAAAAGGCGAAGGCGAAGCTGTAAACATAACTCTGTCTCGGATGTGGTTCCTGTTCCTGCTGCAGAGTAGAGAGGATCCTGCTCCTTTGTTCTGAGCTCAGAGAGCACCAGGAGCTGCTGAGGCCAGTGCTTAATTTGTGCTTGTTGTTTCCGGTGCTGAGCCAGGGCTTATTCTTCTGCCTTAAGCATTTGCTGTGAGCAAAAGACACATAGGAAAGACGGATAGACGGAAAAACGATAAACCGTCACAAAGTGAGAAATCAGAAAGCTGCAAGAGTGAGCTGAAGGGGCAGGGAGTGGCTTTATATGGATTAAAGAGGCCCGAGATGGCTTCAGGATTACGCCGCCTCAGTATTCCGGGTTCACACATTTAATTGCAGCAGCCGAGTGTTTAAGAGGAGGGCTTTGGGCACCGGCACTTTTTTATTTACAAATTAAGCACTGGCTGAGGCAAAGCTCCTGGGGCCAGGATCCTGCTCTCTGTGGCAATGGAGGGGGCAAATAATGTACAGAGGCTGTAGTTTCACACCCACCCAAGACATGCGTCACGGGTGATGTGGCGCCTGCAAATAACAAGCATTGGTAAAGCCAATAGGTTTTGCGTATACTAGAACTATTGGCTTTGGCAATGTCTTTTTGCTGTGTTGATCATTAGTGTGGCTGTGGACGTTTGTGGGGTGGAGTGTTGGAGAGTGGAGTGTGGGAATACAGTGGTAGAGTGTAGTAGGGGAAGCAGAGTGTTGTGCATAGGTAGTAGGGTGGATTGGAGTGGGTGGATTGAAATGGATTAGTGCTCTACAAATCTACTGATTGCTTGTTTGTCATGTGTGTTACTGATAGCTACCACATGTTCATTTTGCTTATGCACACCTGAAAACGAGTCAGATTCAGATAGAAGACATAATTTGAAGCCAAAATAGTTTTAAATTAACGTTCTACGATAGAAAATAGTTTTAGATACATACACTACGACTTAAAATTAATACATAGCGTTTCGTTCTAATGTTAACATACGCTATGGACGACTTGTGCTAAAAAACACTAGAAGTCCTCCAAAAAGTTTAAAGCAGTGGGCATCTCATTGCCACCCTAAGTGCAAATGATAAACTCAACTACAAGTCTATCTCTTTATCACATCAACATTTTTCTGCACTCTCACAAAATAAATATACTTTAAAAAGGTAGGATGACATGCTTACCTACATCAGAAAACAGCCATCCTTTTTAAAGTACAAGCACACATTTTTAACTAATATAGGTCCCAAAAAATAAGTTAAATGGAGAAACTGTAATAATTGGGGAGTGAGAGAGTGTGTGTGTGGATTGTGGGTGTGTGTGCGGCTGTGCGTAGCGCATGCTCAATAGAGACAGCTCTGTGTGTGACGCTGTACCCACAGCACTGGCCCGGATATGGTTCCTGTTCCCGCTCCAGAGTAAGGCGGATCCTGCGCCTTTGCTCTGAGCTCAGAGAGCACGTGGAGCTGCTGAGGGAAAGCTCCCAGGCCCAGGATCCTGCTCTCTGTGGCAATGGAGGGAAAATAATGGGCAAAGGCTGCAGTTCCAGCGACAGCCGACAGATGGGGGGAAGGAGGAGAGAGAGGGGGTGGTTCCGGTGGTGCACACTGCAGGGCCAAATTTACAAGGCCACGAAAAGCCACCTCACCCGGCGACAGGGAGCCATGCCATGGACGTTGCGGTGGGTGTTCCTTTGTAACACCCATGGCATTTGACACATTCCTGGATTTAAGAGATTTTGTGAAGCTGGGAATGCTTCAAAAGCCTACATCTCCGCAGGGTAAGCCAACGAGGAGAAATACCTTTATTTCTCGTTTTTGCGTTTTCTATGTGTGCAGCACACATTGAAATAGGAAAACACCTCTTGTGATTGTTTTTGAGTAGGAAGGTGTCCCTTCTTTCACATAAACAATAATTCATAGTGCAAGGGTGCTTGCTTTGGCACATGATACCCAATGTGTGCCAGTGCAGGGGTAAAAGACAGGAATGCACTGCATCTTA
Source organism: Pleurodeles waltl (assembly GCF_031143425.1). Classification (NCBI taxonomy): domain Eukaryota; kingdom Metazoa; phylum Chordata; class Amphibia; order Caudata; family Salamandridae; genus Pleurodeles; species Pleurodeles waltl. The sequence goes on along the minus strand of NC_090443.1, from coordinate 1,005,172,134 downwards.
CAGATATGGAACTTTCCTGCCCTTTCCTTTCGACGAAGGGCAGTGCAGCATGAAGGCTTGCAGCACTGTCACGTGCCAAAAACTTGTAAATATGCCGCCTGTTATTAAAGCCAAAAATTACTTAATTTAGCCGTATCCTGCCTGAAATTGCATCCTTTTCAATGCAAGTTAATGAGGAAATTAAGAGGCATATTTACAAGCCCCTAAAGCCACCTTGCGCTGCCTTAGTGTAATTCTTTTTTTGCTAAGGCGGCGTTAAGGTATTTCTCCTATGCCATATTTACAAAGTGGTGCATTGCTTGCATTGTGCCACTTTGTAAACCCTTGTGGCACATTATGCCTGGGCCAGGCATAATGTATGCAAGGGTGGCCTGCCGAAGGGAGGCCCAAAAAAGTGGCACGGTGAAATTAACAATATTGCACTGTGCCATTTTTTCTGTCATTTTATCGCTTGCTGAGAGCAGGTATTAAAATGATGCACCCATTTTAATCAATGGGCCTCCCTGTGCTTTGCTGCACTAGGGTCAAAATATTTGACTATAGTGCAGCAAAATACCACAGTAGCGCCAAAAATGTTGATGCCATTGTCCTAACGCCCCCATGGTGCACCGTATTGTAAATACGATGCAACCATGGTGTTGTCAGGTGGGGCAGGGGCGACAAAAGAAAAGTGGCGCATCGGGACCAATGCACCACGTTCTTGTAAATAAGCCCTTAAATCCCAAAATTCTTTTTAAATTCTCCTGCTCGCTGTTCTCCCATTGTTGGCATGTGTAGGAAAGTACCATCTTGCCTGGCATGTTACCCCCATATTTCACTGTATATATGTTGTTTTAGTCTATGTGTCACTGGGACCCTGCCAGGCAGGGCCCCAGTGCTCATAAGTGTGCCCTGTATGTGTTCCCTGTGTGATGACTAACTGTCTCACTGAGGCTCTGCTTTGAACTGCTTTCAAAATTGTCACTAACAGGCTAGTGACCAATTTCACCAATTCACATTGGCATACTGGAACACCCTTATAATTCCCTAGTATATGGTACTGAGGTACCCAGGGTATTGGGGTTCCAGGAGATCCCTATGGGCTGCAGCATTTCTTTTGCCACCCATAGGGAGATTTGACAATTCTTACACAGGCCTGCCAGTGCAGCCTGAGTGAAATAACGTCCACGTTATTTCACAGCCATTTACCACTGCACTTAACTAACTTATAAGTCACGTATATGTCTAACCTTCACCTGGTGAAGGTTGGGTGCAAAGTTACTTAGTGTGTGGGCACCCTGGCACTAGCCAAGGTGCCCCCACATCGTTCAGGGCAAATTCCCCGGACTTTGTGAGTGCGGGGACACCATTACACGCATGCACTATACATAGGTCACTACCTATGTATAGCGTCACAATGGTAACTTCGAACATGGCCATGTAACATGTGTAAGATCAGGGAATTGTCACCCCAATGCCATCCTGGCATTGGGGAGACGATTCCATGATCCCCGGGGTCTCTAGCACAGAACCCGGGTACTTCCAAACTGCCTTTCCGGGGTCTCCACTGCAGCTGCTGTTGCTGCCAACCCCTCATACAGGTTTCTGCCCTCCTGGGGTCCAGGCGGCCCTGGCCTAGGAAGGCAGAACAAAGGATTTCCTCTGAGAGAGGATGTGACACCCTCTCCCTTTGGAAATAGGTGTGATGGCTGGGGAGGAGTAGCCTCCCCCAGCCTCTGGAAATGCTTTGATGGGCACAGATGCTGCCCATCTCTGCATAAGCCAGTTTGCACCGGTTTAGGGATCCCCCAGCCCTGCTCTGGTGGGAAACTGGACAAAGAAAAGGGGAGTGACCACTCCCCTGTCCATCACCACCCCAGGGGTGGTGCCCAGAGCTCCTCCAGTGTGTCCCAGACTTCAGCCATCTTGCTTTGCAAGGTGTGGTGGCACTCTGGAGGGCTCTGAGTGGCCAGTGCCAGCAGGTGACATCAGAGACCCCTCCTGATAGGTCCATACCTGACAAGGTATCCGATCCACCTCTCAGCGCTATTTAGGGTCTCTCCTGTGGGTTCTCTTCAGATTCTGCTTGCAAGTTTCCTTCAACTGGACAAAGGAAAGGGGAGTGACCACTCCCCTGACCTGCACCTCCTATGGGAGGTGCCCAGAGCTCCTCCAGTGTGCCCCAGACCTCCTCCATCTTGGAAACAGAGGTGTTGCTGGCACATTGGACTGCTCTGAGTGGCCAGTGCCATCAGGTGACGTCAGAGACTCCTTCTGATAGGCTCTTACCTCTCTTAGTAGACAATCCTCCTTCCTAGGTAGCCAAACCTCCTTTTCTGGCTATTTAGGGTATCTGCTTTGGGGAATTCTTCAGATACTGAATACAAGAGCTCACCAGAGTTCCTCTACATCTCCCTCTTCACCTTCTGCCAAAGGATCGACCGCTGACTGCTCAGGACGCCTACAAAACCGCAACAAAGTAGCAAAGACGACTACTGCAACCTTGTATTGCTTCATCCTGCCAGCTTTCTCGCCTGTTTCCTGGTGGTGCATGCTCTGGGGGTAGCCTGCCTCCTTCTTGCACCAGGAGCTCTGAAGAAATCTCCTGTGGGTCGACGGAATCTTCCCCCTCCAGCTGCAGGCAACAAAAGACTGCATCACCGGTCCTCTGGGTCCCCTCTCAGCACGACGAGCGTGGTCCCTGGAACTCAGCAACTCTGTCCAAGTGACTCCCACAGTCCAGTGACTCTTCAGTCCAAGTTTGGTCGAGGTAAGTCCTTGCCTTCCCACGCTGGACTGCATTGCAGGGTACCGCGTGATTTGCAGCTTCTCCGGCTCCTGTGCACTCTTCCAGGATTTCCTTCATGCACAGCCAAGCCTGGGTCCCCGACACTCTAACTTGCAGTGCACAACCTTCTGAGTTGTCCTCTGGCGTCGTGGGACTCGCTTTTGTGACTTCGCGTGGACTCCGATTCCCTCCTCTTCTAAGTGCCTGTTCTGGTACTTCTGCGGGCGCTGCCTGCTTCTGTGAGGGCTCCGTGACTTGCTGGGCACCCCCTCTGTCTCCTCATCCAAGTGGCGACATCCTGGTCCCTCCTGGGCCACAGCAGCATCCAAAAACCCTAACCGCGACCCTTGCAGCTAGCAAGGCTTGTTTGCGGTCTTTCTGCGTGGGAACACCTCTGAAAGCTTCTTCACGACGTGGGACATCCATCCTCCAAAGGGGAAGTTCCTAGTCCTCTTTGTTTTTGCAAAACACCAAGCTTCCTCCATCCGGTGGCAGCTTCCTTGCACCCTCAGCTGGCATTTCCTGGGCTCCTGCCCACTCTCGACACTGTTGCGACTCTTGGACTTGGTCCCCTTGTCTTACAGGTTACAATGCACTGTTGTTGCATTGCTGGTGTTGGTTTTCCTTGCTAAATCCCCCTATCACGACTTCTGTGCTCTCTGGGGGTTGTAGGTGCACTTTACACCTACCTTACAGGGTCTTGGGGTGGGCTATTTTTCTAACCCTCACTGTTTTTTTACAGTCCCAGCGACCCTCTACAAGCTCACATAGGTTTGTGGTCGATTCGTGGTTCGCATTCCACTTTTGGAGTATATGGTTTGTGTTGCCCCTATACCTATGTGCTCCTATTGCAATCTATTGTAACTTTACACTGCTTGCATTACTTCCTTTTGCTATTACTGCATATTTTTGGTATTGTGTACATATATCTTGTGTATATTTGGCATCCTCATACTGAGGGTACTTACTGTGATACTATTGGCATATTGTCATAAAAATAAAGTACCTTTATTTTTAGTATATCTGTGTATTGTGTTTTCTTATGATATTGTGCATATGACACCAGTGGTATAGTAGGAGCTTTGCATGTCTCCTAGTTCAGCCTAAGCTGCTCTGCTATAGCTACCTTCTATCAGCCTAAGCTGCTAGAAACACCTCTTCTACACTAATAAGGGATAACTGGACCTGGTCAGAGTGTAAGTACCCCTTGGTACCCACTGCAAGCCAGGCGAGCCTCCTACATTGGTTGTGCAGCGGTGGGATAAGTACTTGTAACTACTTACCACTTTGTCATATTGTACTTTTCATAAGAGAAAAATATACAAAACAAGTTCAGTGTATGTACACCTAACCAAAAAGTTTTGCTTTTCTTCTCTTACACTTTCTGCTAAGTGCTGAAATGTACTCTTAAACTTTCTAAAAGTTTCAAAAAGTTTTTTTTTCCTGTTCTTTAAAAAGTCCTGAAACTTTTTCTCTCTTCTCACTGTCTCTAAACCTTCTTCTATCATGTCTGATGTAGGAACTTCTCTTAAAATGGTAAATACTACTTATGACAATCTAAACTTTAAGAGCCTAAGGAGTCTCTGCATTGATAGAGGTTTAGTGATAGGAAATAATCCCTCTAGAGAATTTCTATTTAATTTGCTCATTGAGAATGATAAGTCCCTAGCTGGCACTTCAATTGAGAAGATGGTAGATAGCTCACACTCTGACTCAGGGGAACCCCTTGAGGGAGGTGTGGAGGGTTCTATTCCAAATCTGCCCCTTAGCAGACCACATAGCAATACTGGTAGTAATAGAATCTCTCATCATAGTAGGGATGCTTTTGTTCCTGAAGGCCAGGTTGTTAGAGTGCAAGCTGTTAGGGACAGGTCTCCCTCTGTTGGTTCCAGTATATCCTCAGTGTCTAAACATTCCCAACCCACCCACCCTGAAGACAACATGTTAGAAAGGGAACTCAAAACGTTGAGAGGGGAAGAGACCAGGCTCGAGCTTAAACAGCAACAGCTGGCTCTAGACAGGGAATCCCTAGACCTGGAGAAGGAGAGACAGAGGTTGGGGTTTGGACCCCATGGTGGCAGCAGCAGTATTCCTGATAGCAATCCTGTGAGAGAGCATGATTCCAGGAATCTGCAAAAGATAGTTCCCCCTTACAAGGAGGGGGATGACATTAACAAGTGGTTTGCTGCACTTGAGAGGGCCTGTATGGTACAGGGGGTCCCTCAAAGGCGGTGGGCTGCTATTCTATGGCTATCTTTCAATGGAAAGGGTAGGGATAGGCTTCTTACTGTTAGAGAAAGTGATGCTAATAATTTTGCAGTTTTAAAGGATGCACTCTTGGGTGGATTTGGCTTAACCACTGAACAATACAGGATTAAGTTCAGAGACACCAGAAAAGAGTCCTCACAAGACTGGATAGACTTTGTTGACTGTTCAGTGAAGGCCTTGGAGGGGTGGTTACATGGCAGTAAAGTTTCTGACTATGAAAGCCTGTATAATCTTATTCTGAGAGAGCATATTCTGAATAACTGTGTGTCTGACTTGTTACACCAATATCTAGTGGACTCAGATCTGACCTCTCCCCAAGAATTGGGAAAGAAGGCAGACAAATGGGTCAGAACAAGAGTGAACAGAAACGTTCATACAGGGGGTGACAAGGATGGCAAGAAGAAGGATGGTAAGTCTTCTGACAAGGGTGGGAACAAATCTAAAAATGAGTCTTCCTCAGGCCCACAAAAACGCTCTGGTGGGGGTGGTGGGTCCAAATCCTCTTCAAATCAAGTAAAAAAGCCTTGGTGGTATTTATGTAAAGTAAAAGGCCATTGGACAACTGATGCCAGTTGTCCAAAGAAAAACACCAAACCTCCCACTACCACAACCCCTACTGCAACCTCTAGTGCCCCTAGTAATAGCAGTGGTGGTGGGAGCAAACCTACTAATAGCCAATCCAAGGGAGTAGCTGGGCTCACTTTTGGTAATTTAGTTGGGGTTGGTCTTGTTAGGGAGACCACAGAGCCTGTGCTAGTCTCTGAAGGTGCCATTGATTTGGCCACCTTGGTTGCTTGTCCCCTTAATATGGATAAGTACAAGCAACTTCCCCTAATCAATGGTGTTGAGGTTCAAGCCTATAGGGACACAGGTGCCAGTGTTACCATGGTGATAGAGAAACTGGTACACCCTGAACAACACCTACTTGGTAACCAGTACCAAGTGACAGGCGCTCATAACAACACTCTTAGCCACCCCAGGGCTGTTGTGAATCTCAACTGGGGGGGGGGGTTACTGGTCCAAAGAAAGTTGTGGTTGCTTCAGATTTACCTGTAGACTGTTTACTAGGAAATGATTTAGAGACATCAGCTTGGGCAGAAGTGGAGTTGGAGGCTCATGCAGCAATGCTGGGCATTCCTGGGCATATTTTTGCTTTGACAAGGGCTCAGGCCAAAACGCAAAAAGGACGGGGTGACTTGGATCCTGGAACAAGGGACCAAGTGTTCCCTAAAGCTAGGGGTAGCAAGGGTAAATCCCTACCCACTATCCCTCCCTCTACAGATGATTCAACTTCTGAGGAAGAAGAATTTCCTCCCTGTGCCGAACCTTCACCACAGGATCTAGCAGCAGACACTGCTGAGCTTTTGGGTGGAGGGGGGCCTGCCAGGGAAGAGCTGAGTGTGGCACAGCAATCCTGTCCCACATTAGAGGTCCTCAGACAGCAAGCTGTCGAGCAGCAACATGGGGATGTCAGTGACTCTCATAGAGTTTACTGGGAGGACAACCTCTTGTACACAGAGGCAAGGGACCCAAAACCTGGAGCAGCCAGGAGATTGGTCATTCCCCTGCAGTACAGAGAGTTCCTCCTAACTCTGGCACATGACATTCCTTTGGCTGGACATTTGGGCCAGATTAAAACATGGGAAAGGCTTGTCCCCCTGTTTCACTGGCCTAGGATGTCAGAGGACACAAACGATTTTTGTAAGTCTTGCGTGACCTGCCAAGCCAGTGGCAAGACTGGTGGCACCCCAAAGGCTCCCCTTATTCCACTACCTGTGGTTGGGGTTCCCTTTGAAAGAGTAGGGGTTGACGTAGTTGGCCCCCTTGACCCTCCTACTGCTTCAGGCAATAGGTTTATCTTGCTGGTAGTGGACCATGCCACAAGATATCCTGAAGCAATTCCTCTAAGGACCACTACAGCACCTGCGGTGGCAAAAGCCCTCCTGTGAATCTTTTCCAGGGTGGGTTTTCCAAAAGAGGTTGTACCAGACAGGGGTAGCAACTTTATGTCTGCATACTTGAAGACTATGTGGAAGGTATGTGGTGTAACATACAAATTCACCACACCTTATCATCCACAAACAAATGTAGAGAGGTTTAATAAAACTCTCAAAGGAATGATAATGGGACTCCCTGAAAAACTCAGGAGGAGATGGGATGTCCTGTTACCTTGCCTCCTTTTTGCTTACAGGGAGGTACCCCAGAAAGGAGTGGGCTTCAGCCCCTTTGAACTCCTATTTGGGCACCCTGTAAGAGGTCCACTAACGCTTGTGAAGGGAGGGTTGGGAACAACCTTTAAAAGCTCCTAAGCAGGATATAGTGGACTATGTACTTGGCCTAAGATCCAGAATGGCAGAGTACATGAAAAAGGCCAGTAAAAACCTTCAGGCCAGCCAAGAGCTCCAAAAGCAATGGCATGACCAGAAGGCTGTTCTGATTCAGTACCAACCAGAACAGAAGGTGTGGGTATTGGAGCCTGTGGCCCCAAGAGCACTCCAAGACAAATGGAGTGGACCCCATCTCATTGTTGAAAAGAAGGGCGAGGTCACCTACTTGGTTGACCTAGGCACTGCCAGGAGTCCCCTTAGGGTGCTCTATGTCAACCGCCTAAAACCCTACTATGACAGGGCTGATCTCACCTTGCTCATGGCAACAGATGAAGGACAGGAAGAAGAGAGTGACCCTCTCCCTGATCTCTTCTCTTCCACTGAAGATGATGCTTTAGTGGAAGGTGTAGTTTTGGCAGACTGTCTTACTGCAGAGCAGAAAGACAACTGCATAAATCTCCTAGGTCAGTTTTCTGAACTCTTTTCAACTGTGCCAGGCACCACAGCTTGTTGTGAACACACAATTGATATTGGAGACGGCTTGCCTGTCAAAAGTAAAATTTACAGGCAGCCTGACCATGTCAGGGACTGCATAAAGCAAGAAGTTCAGAAAATGCTTGATTTAGGAGTGGTTGAACATTCTGAAAGCCCATGGGCCTCTCCTGTGGTGCTTGTACCAAAGCCTCACTCAAAAGATGGAAAAAGGGAGATGAGGTTTTGTGTAGATTACAGAGGTCTCAACCAGGTAACAAAAACTGATGCTCACCCTATACCCAGGGCAGATGAGCTCATAGATACACTGGCATCTGCCAAGTATCTAAGTACCTTTGATTTGACTGCAGGGTATTGGCAGATCAAATTGTCAGAGGATGCTAAAGCAAAAACTGCATTTTCGACTATTGGAGGGCACTACCAATTCACAGTAATGCCCTTTGGTTTCAAAAATGCACCTGCCACTTTTCAGAGGTTGGTGAATACAGTCCTGCAAGGGTAGGAGGCTTTTAGTGCAGCATATCTGGACGATATAGCTGTCTTTAGCTCCACCTGGGATGATCACCTGGTCCACCTGTGGAAAGTTTTGGAGGCCCTGCAAAAGGCAGGCCTCACTATCAAGGCTTCAAAGTGCCAGATAGGGCAGGGGAAAGTGGTTTATCTGGGACACCTGGTAGTTGGAGAACAGATTGCACCACTTCAGGGGAAAATCCAAACAAACATGGATTGGGTTCCCCCTGCAACACAGACCCAGGTGAGAGCCTTCCTAGGCCTCACTGGGTATTACAGGAGATTCATTAAAAACTATGGCTCCATTGCAGCCCCACTTAATGATCTCACTAGCAAGAAGATGCCTAAAACGTATTGTGGACAGCTAGCTGTCAGAAAGCTTTTGAGGAGCTCAAACAGGCCATGTGCACTGCACCTGTCCTAAAAAGCCCATGTTACTCCAAGAAATTCATTGTTCAAACTGATGCATCTGAATTAGGGGCAGGGGCAGTCTTATCACAACTCAATTCTGAGGGCCAGGATCAACCTGTTGCTTTTATCAGCAGGAGGTTGACCCCTAGTGAAAAGCGTTGGTCTGCCATAGAGAGGGAGGCCTTTGCTGTGGTCTGGGCACTGAAGAAGTTGAGGCCATACCTGTTTGGCACTCAATTCATTGTTCAGACAGACCACAAACCTCTACTTTGGCTAAAAGAAATGAAATGTGAAAACTCTAAATTGTTGAGGTGGTCCATATCTCTACAGGGAATGGACTATACAGTGGAACATAGACCTGGGAGTACCCACTCCAATGCAGATGGACTCTCCTGATATTTCCACTTAGACAATGAAGACTCATAAGGTCATGGCTAGTCTTATTGTCCTTCGTTTGGAGGGGTGGTTGTGTAGGAAAGTACCATCTTGCCTGGTATGTTACCCCCATATTTCACTGTATATATGTTGTTTTAGTTGTATGTGTCACTGGGACCCTACCAGGCAGCGCCCCAGTGCTCATAAGTGTGCCCTGTATGTGTTCCCTGTGTGATGACTAACTGTCTCACTGAGGCTCTGCTAACCAAAACCTCAGTGGTTAGGCTCTCTCTGCTTTCCAAATTGTCACTAACAGGCTAGTGACCAATTTCACCAATTCACATTGGCATACTGGAACACCATTATAATTCCCTAGTATATGGTACTGAGGTACCCAGCGTATTGGGGTTCCAGGAGATCCCTATGGGCTGCAGCATTTCTTTTGCCACCCATAGGGAGATCTGACAATTCTTACACAGGCCTGCCAGTGCAGCCTGAGTGAAATAACGTCCACGTTATTTCACAGCCTTTTACCACTGCACTTAAGTAACTTATAAGTCACCTATATGTCTAACCTTCACCTGGTGAAGGTTGGGTGCAAAGTTACTTAGTGTGTGGGCACCCTGGCACTAGCCAAGGTGCCCCCACATCATTCAGTGTAAATACCCCGGACTTTGTGAGTGCAGGGACACCATTACATGCGTGCACTATACATAGGTCACTACCTATGTATAGCGTCACAATGGTAACTTCGAAAATGGCCATGTAACATGTCTAAGATCATGGAATTGTCACCCCAATGGCATTATGGCATTGGGGAGACAATTCCATGATCCCCTGGGTCTCTAGCACAGAACCCGGGTACTGCCAAACTGCCTTTCCGGGGTCTCCACTGCAGCTGCTGCTGTTGCAACCCCTCAGACAGGTTTCTGCCGTCCTGGGGTCCAGGCAGCCCTGGCCCAGGAAGGCAGAACAAAGGATTTCCTCTGAGAGAGGGTGTGACACCCTCTCCCTTTGGAAATAGGTGTGATGGCTGGGGAGGAGTAGCCTCCTCCAGCCTCTGGAAATGCTTTGATGGGCACAGATGATGCCCATCTCTGCATAAGCCAGTCTACACCGGTTTAGGGATCCCCCAGCCCTGCTCTGGTGCGAAACTGGACAAAGGAAAGCGGAGTGACCACTCCCCTGACCTGCACCTCCCAGGGGAGGTGCCCAGAGCTCCTCCAGTGTGCCCCAGACCTCTGCCATCTTGGAAACAGAGGTGTTGCTGGCACACTGGACTGCTCTGAGTGGCCAGTGCCATCAGGTGACGTCAGAGACTCCTTCTGATAGGCTCTTACCTCTCTTAGTAGCCAATCCTCCTTCCTAGGTAGCCAAACCTCCTTTTCTGGCTATTTAGGGTCTCTGCTTTGGGGAATTCTTCAGATACCGAATGCAAGAGCTCACCAGAGTTCCTCTGCATCTCCCTCTTCACCTTCTGCCAAAGGATCGACCGCTGACTGCTCAGGACGCCTGCAAAACTGCAACAAAGTAGCAAAGACGACTACTGCAACCTTGTATCGCTTCATCCTGACGGCTTTCTCGCCTGTTTCCTGGTGGTGCATGCTCTGGGGGTAGCCTGTCTCCTTCCTGCACCAGGAGCTCTGAAGAAATCTCCAGTGGGTCAACGGAATCTTCCCCCTGCAACCGCAGGCAACAAAAGACTGCATCACCGGTCCTCTGGGGTCCCTCTCAGCACGACGAGCGTGGTCCCTGGAACTCAGCAACTCTGTCCAAGTGACTCCCACAGTCCAGTGACTCTTCAGTCCATGTTTGGTGGAGGTAAGTCCTTACCTCCCTACGCTAGACTGCATTGCTGGGTACCGAGTGATTTGCAGCTGCTCCGGCTCCTGTGCACTCTTCCAGGATTTCCTTTGTGCACAGCCAAGCCTGGGTCCCCGACACTCTAACCTGCAGTGCACAACCTTCTGAGTTGTCCTCCGGTGTCGTGGGACTCCCTTTTGTTACCTTGCGTGGACTCCAGTTCACTCCTCTTCTAAGTGCCTGTTCCGGTACTTCTGCGGGTGCTGCCTGCTTCTGTGAGGGCTCCCTGACTTGCTTGGTGCCCCCGCTGTCTCCTCATCCAAGTGCCGACATCCTGGTCCCTCCTGGGCCACAGCAGCATCCAAAAACCCTAACCGTGACCCTTGCAGCTAGCAAGACTTGTTTGCGGTCTTTCTGCGTGGGAACCCCTCTGCAAGCTTCTTCACGACGTGGGACATCCATCCTCCAAAGGGGAAGTTCCTAGTCCTCTTCGTTCTTGCAAAACACCAAGCTTCCTCCATCCGGTGGCAGCTTCCTTGCACCCTCAGCTGGCGTTTCCTGGGCTCCTGCCCACTCTCGACACTGTTGTGACTCTTGGACTTAGTCCCCTTATCTAACAGGTACTCAGGTCCGGAAATCCACTGTTGTTGCATTGCTGGTGTTGGTTTTCCTTGCAGAATCCCCCTATCATGACTTCTGTGCTCTCTGGGGGTTCTAGGTGCACTTTACACCTACCTTACAGGGTCTTGGGGTGGGCTATTTTTCTAACCCTCACTGTTTTCTTACAGTCCCAGCGACCCTCTACAAGCTCACATAGGTTTGGGGTCCATTCATGGTTCGCATTCCACTTTTGGAGTATATGGTTTGTGTTGCCCCTATACCTATGTGCTCCAATTGCAATCTATTGTAACTTTACACTGCTTGCATTACTTCCTTTTGCTATTACTGCATATTGTTGGTATTGTGTACATATATCTTGTGTATATTTGGCATCCTCATACTGAGGGTACTCACTGAGATACTTTTGGCATATTGTCATAAAAATTAAGGCCCATATTTATACTTTTTGACGCACAACTGCGCCAACGCAGTTGTGCGTCAAAAATTTTAACGCCGGCTAACGCCATTCCAAAGCGCCATGCGGGCGCCTTATTTATTGAATGACGTTAGCCGGCGCAGCTGACTGGTGTGCGTCAAAAAAAATGAGTCACACCAGGCAGCGCCGGCGTAGGGGAAAATGGAGCTTGGGCGTCAAAATTGGGGCAAGTCAGGTCTGAGGCAAAATTTTGGCCTCAACCCGATTTGCGCCATTTTTTTTTACGCCCAACCCCCATTGAAATGACTCCTGTCTTAGCAAAGACAGGAGTCATGCCCCCTTGCCCAATGGCCATGCCCAGGGGACTTATGTCCCCTGGGCATGGCCATTGGGCATAGTGGCATGTAGGGGGGCACAAATCAGGCCCCCCTATGCCACAAAAAAATAACGAAAAAAATACTTACCTGAACTTACCTTTCCTTCCCTGGGATGGGTCCCTCCATCCTTGGGTGTCCTCCTGGGGTGGGCAAGGGTGGCAGGGGGTGTCCCTGGGGGCATGGGAGGGCACCTCTGGGCTCCTTCTGAGCCCACAGGTCCCTTAACGCCTGCCCTGACCCAGGCGTTAAAAAACGGCGCCCATCAGGCTGAGCGCCGTTTTTTTTAAGGCCTGCCCCCTCCTGTGCATCAAAATGACGTCACAGTATAAATAAGGCGCACAGGCCTTAAAGTCATATTTTGGAAGGGAACGCCTACCTTGTATATAATTAACGCAAGGCTGGTTCCCCCTTCTAAAAAATGACGCACATGTTGGAACTTTATCTCTGTGTATTGTGTTTTCTTATGATATTGTGCATATGACACCAGTGGTATAGTAGGAGCTTTGTCTCCTAGTTCAACCTAAGCTGCTCCGCTATAGCTACCTTCTATCAGCCTAAGCTGCTAGAAACACCTCTTCTACACTAATAGGGGATAACTGGACCTGGCACAAGGTGTAAGTACCTCTGGTACCCACTACAAGCCAGGCCAGCCTCCTACAGCGTGTATGTCACTTGTTTATTCACATTGCACATTTTTAACCTCTTCTGTGCCTTGGACGAGATGATCTCGTCCAAGGCTACAGTTCCCCTGTGCCTTGGACGAGATCATCTCGTCCATGGCACAGGGGAACTTGGGGGCGCGCTAGCGCGCCCCCCGTGCAACCCCCTTCCCCCCCCAAGTCGGGGATGGAAGGGGAAGACCTTCCCCTTCCACCCCGACCCCCCCCACCCCCGCGCTGATGTGTCACAGGGGCCTCCCTCGTCGCGCTGGAAGCTCTGCTTCCAGCGCGATTGAAAAAGAAATGCAAAAGCATTTCTTTTTCAATCACTTGGGAGGCCCGGAGGGGCTTCAAAGGGAAGGAAAAGTATTTCCTTCCCTTTGAAGTCCCTCCGAGGGTTTCAAAAGCCGGATTGCTTGCAATCCGGCTTTTGAAACCCCACTAGACACCAGGGATTTTTTTTTTTTTCTTAGAAATTGACAAAAGGGAGCGACCCCTTGGGCAAGGGTCGCTCCCAGGGGGGGAATTTTTTTGAAAAGGCCTTTTCTGCCCCCCCTGGGGGCAGATCGGCCTTATTAGGCCGATCTGCCCCCAGGGGGGGCAGAAACCTCTAGGCACCAGGGACCATTTTTTTTTTTTTTGTTTCATTTTCTTTTTATTGAGGTGGGGAGCGACCCCTTAGGCAAGGGTCGTTCCCCTTGGGGGAAAATTATATTTTGGCCATTTCTGCTCCCCTTGGGGGCAGATTGGCCTATTTTGATGAGGCCAATCTGCCCCCAAGGGGGGTAGAAACCACTAGACACCAGGGATTTATTTTTATTTTTATTGTTATTGACAAAAGGGAGCAACCCCTTGGGCAAGGGTCGCTCCCAGGGGGGCATATTTTCGGGAAGGCCTTTTCTGCCCCCCCTGGGGGCAGATCGGCCTACTATTAGGCCGATCTGCCCCCAGGGGGGGCAGAAACCTCTAGGCACCAGGGACCATTTTTTTTTTTTTTTCCATTTTTTTTTTTTTGGTGGGGAGCGACCCCTTAGGCAAGGGTCGCTCCCCTTGGGGGAAAATTATATTTTGCCCATTTCTGCCCCCCTTGGGGGCAGATTGGCTTATTTTGATGAGGCCAATCTGCCCCCAAGGGGGGTAGAAACCACTAGACACCAGGGAGTTTTTTCTTTGCGTGAATTTCACGCAAAGGGAGCGACCACTTAGGCAAGGGTCGCTCCCTGGGGGGGAGGGGAATTTATTTTAGGCCATTTCTGCCCCCAGGGGGGGAAGAAACCTCTAGGCGCCAGGGCAAATTTTTTTTTTGTGTTTTTTTTTTTTGTTCTTTTTTTTTTTTTTAGAGATGGGGAGCGACCCATCAGGCAAGGGTCGCTCCCCTGGGGGGCAAATTGTATTTAGACCATTTCTGCCCCCCTGTGGGCAGATTGGCCGATTTTAGGTCAATCTGCCCCCAAGGGGGCAGAAACCACTAGGCACCGGGGATTTGTTTTTTGGCGCCAATGTCACGCAGGGGGAGCGACCCCGTAGGCAAGGGTCGCTCCCGGGGGGGGGGGGGTGGGGGGTATGGGGGGCAAATTTATTTTAGGCCATTTCTGCCCCCCCGGGGGACAGATCGGCCTATTATTAGGCCGAACTGCCCCCGGGGGGGGGAGGGCAGAACACTCTAGGCGCCAGGGCAATTTTTTTTTTGTGTTTTTTTTTTTTGTTGTTTCTTTTTTTAGAGATGGGGAGCGACCCATCAGGCAAGGGTCGCTCCCCTGGGGGGGCAAATTGTATTTAGACCATTTCTGCCCCCCTGGGGGCGGATTGGCCAATTTTAGGTCAATCTGCCCCCAAGGGGGCAGAAACCACTAGGCACCGGGGATTTGTTTTTTGACGCCAATGTCACGCAGGGGGAGCGACCCCGTAGGCAAGGGTCGCTCCCGGGGGGGGGTGGGGGTTGGGGGGGCAAATTTATTTTAGGCCATTTCTGCCCCCCCGGGGGACAGATCGGCCTATTATTAGGCCGAACTGCCCCCGGGGGGGGGGGCAGAACACTCTAGGCGCCAGGGCAATTTTTTTTTTGTGTGTTTTTTTTTTGTTGTTTCTTTTTTTAGAGATGGGGAGCGACCCATCAGGCAAGGGTCACTCCCCTGGGGGGGCAAATTGTATTTAGACCATTTCTGCCCCCCTGGGGGCAGATTGGCCAATTTGAGGTCAATCTGCCCCCAAGGGGGCAGAAACCACTAGGCACCGGGGATTTGTTTTTTGGCGCCAATGTCACGCAGGGGGAGCGACCCCGTAGGCAAGGGTCGCTCCCGGGGGGGGGATGGGGGTTGGGGGGGCAAATTTATTTTAGGCCATTTCTGCCCCCGGGGGGGGGGGCAGAACACTCTAGGCACCAGGGCAATTTTTTTTTTGTGTTTTTTTTTTTTTTTGTTTCTTTTTTTAGAGATGGGGAGCGACCCATCAGGCAAGGGTCGCTCCCCTGGGGGGGCAAATTGTATTTAGACCATTTCTGCCCCCCTGGGGGCAGATTGGCCAATTTTAGGTCAATCTGCCCCCAAGGGGGCAGAAACCACTAGGCACCGGGGATTTGTTTTTTGGCGCCAATGTCACGCAGGGGGAGCGACCCCGTAGGCAAGGGTCGCTCCCGGGGGGGGGGGGGTGTTGGGGGGGCAAATTTATTTTAGGCCATTTCTGCCCCCCCGATCTGCCCCCGGGGGGGGTGGGGGCAGAAACCTCTAGGCGCCAGGGGAATTTTTCTTTTTTTTCTTTGGTTTTTTTTTTTAGAGATGGGGAGCGACCCATCAGGCAAAAGTCGCTCCCCTGGGGGACAAATTGTATTTAGGCCATTTCTGCCCCCCTTGGGGGCAGATTGGCTGAGTTTAGGTCAACCTGCCCCCAAGGGGGCAGAAACCACTAGGCACCGGGGATTTGTTTTTTGGTGCCAATGTCACGCAGGGGGAGCGACCCCGTAGGCAAGGGTCGCTCCCGGCGGGGGAGGGTGGGGGTTGGGGGGGCAAATTTATTTTAGGGCATTTCTGCCCCCCCCCCCCCGGGGCCGGCTGAGCTACAGGCCAAACACCACAGGTAGGCACCTTGCAAAAAACACCTCTGTTTTCTGTGAAAAAATATGTTGTGTCCACGTTGTGTTTTGGGCCATTTCCTTTTGTGGGCGCTAGGCCTACCCACAGAAGTGATGTACCATTTTTATCGAGAGACTTAGGGGAACGCTGGGTGGAAGGAAATTTGTGGCTCCTCTCAGATTCCAGAACTTTCTGTCACCGAAATGAGAGGAAAAAGTGTTTTTTGGGCCAAATTTTGATGTTTGCAAAGGATTCTGGGTAACATAACCTGGTCAGAGCCCCGCAAGTCACCCCATCTTGGATTCCCCTGGGTTTCTAGTTTTCAAAAATGCACTGGTTTGCTAGGTTTCCTCAGGTGTCGGCTGAGCTACAGGCCAAAATCCACAGGTAGGCACTGCTTTTTATAAAAAAATGTGATGTGTCCACGTTGTGTTTTGGGCCCTTTCCTTTCGTGGGCGCTAGTCCTACCCACACAAGTGAGGTATCATTTTTATCGGGAGACTTGGGGGAACGCTGGGTAGAAGGAAATTTGTGGCTCCTCTCAGATTCCAGAACTTTCTGCCACAGAAATGTGAGTAACGTGTATTTTTAGCCAAATTTTGAAGTTTGCAAAGGATTCTGGGTAACAGAACCTGGTCCGAGCCCCACAAGTCACCCCTCCTTGGATTCCCCTAGGTCTCTAGTTTTCAGAAATGCACAGGTTTGGTAGGTTTCCCTAGGTGCCGGCTGAGCTAGAGGCCAAAATCTACAGGTAGGCACTTCGCAAAAAACACCTCTATTTTTTTCCAAAATTTAGGATCTGTCCACGTTGCGCTTTGGGGTGTTTCCTGTCGCCGGCGCTAGGCCTACCCACGCAAGTGAGGTATCATTTTTATCGGGAGACTTGGGGGAACGCTGGGTAGAAGGAAATTTGTGGCTCCTCTCAGATTCCAGAACTTTCTGCCACAGAAATGTGAGTAACATGTGTATTTTTAGCCAAATTTTGAGGTTTGCAAAGGATTCTGGGTAACAGAACCTGGTCCGAGCCCGGCAAGTCACCCCTCCTTGGATTCCCCTAGGTCTCTAGTTTTCAGAAATGCACAGGTTTGGTAGGTTTCCCTAGGTGCCGGCTGAGCTAGAGGCCAAAATCTACAGGTAGGCACTTTGCAAAAAACACCTCTGTTTTTTTCCAAAATTTAGGATGTGTCCAAGTTGCGCTTTGTGGTGTTTCCTGTCGCCGGCGCTAGGCCTACCCACGCAAGTGAGGTATCATTTTTATCGGGAGACTTGGGGGAACGCTGGGTGGAAGGAAATTTGTAGCTCCTCTCAGATTCCAGAACTTTCTGCCACAGAAATGTGAGGGACATGTGTTTTTTTAGCCAAATCTTGAGGTTTGCAAAGGATTCTGGGTAACAGAACCTGGTCCGAGCCACACAAGTCACCCCTCCTTGGATTCCCCTAGGTCTCTAGTTTTCAGAAATGTACAGGTTTGGTAGGTTTCCCTAGGTGGCGGCTGAGCTAGAGGCCAAAATCTCCAGGTAGTCACTTTACTAAAAACAGCTCTGTTTTCTGTGATGTGTCCACGTTGTGTTTTGGGGCATATCCTGTCGCGGGCGCTAGGCCTACCCACACAAGTGAGGTATCATTTTTATCGGGAGACTTGGGGGAACGCTGGGTGGAAGGAAATTTGTAGCTCCTCTCAGATTCCAGAACTTTCTGCCACAGAAATGTGAGGGACATGTGTTTTTTTAGCCAAATTTTGAGGTTTGCAAAGGATTCTGGGTAACAGAACCTGGTCCGAGCCACACAAGTCACCCCTCCTTGGATTCCCCTAGGTCTCTAGTTTTCAGAAATGCACAGGTTTGGTAGGTTTCCCTAGGTGCCGGCTGAGCTAGAGGCCAAAATCTACAGGTAGGCACTTCGCAAAAAACACCTCTTTTTTTTCCCAAAATTTAGGATGTGTCCACGTTGCGCTTTGGGGTGTTTCCTGTCGCCGGCGCTAGGCCTACCCACGCAAGTGAGGTATCATTTTTATCGGGAGACTTGGGGGAACGCTGGGTGGAAGGAAATTTGTAGCTCCTCTCAGATTCCAGAACTTTCTGCCACAGAAATGTGAGGGACATGTGTTTTTTTAGCCAAATTTTGAGGTTTGCAAAGGATTCTGGGTAACAGAACCTGGTCCGAGCCCCGCAAGTCACCCCTCCTTGGATTCCCCTAGGTCTCTAGTTTTCAGAAATGCACAGGTTTGGTAGGTTTCCCTAGGTGCCGGCTGAGCTAGAGGCCAAAATCTACAGGTAGGCACTTCGCAAAAAACACCTCTATTTTTTTCCAAAATTTAGGATGTGTCCACGTTGCGCTTTGGGGTGTTTCCTGTCGCCGGCGCTAGGCCTACCCACGCAAGTGAGGTATCATTTTTATCGGGAGACTTGGGGGAACGCTGGGTAGAAGGAAATTTGTGGCTCCTCTCAGATTCCAGAACTTTCTGCCACAGAAATGTGAGTAACATGTGTATTTTTAGCCAAATTTTGAGGTTTGCAAAGGATTCTGGGTAACAGAACCTGGTCCGAGCCCCGCAAGTCACCCCTCCTTGGATTCCCCTAGGTCTCTAGTTTTCAGAAATGCACAGGTTTGGTAGGTTTCCCTAGGTGCCGGCTGAGCTAGAGGCCAAAATCTACAGGTAGGCACTTTGCAAAAAACACCTCTGTTTTTTTCCAAAATTTAGGATGTGTCCAAGTTGCGCTTTGTGGTGTTTCCTGTCGCCGGCGCTAGGCCTACCCACGCAAGTGAGGTATCATTTTTATCGGGAGACTTGGGGGAACGCTGGGTGGAAGGAAATTTGTAGCTCCTCTCAGATTCCAGAACTTTCTGCCACAGAAATGTGAGGGACATGTGTTTTTTTAGCCAAATCTTGAGGTTTGCAAAGGATTCTGGGTAACAGAACCTGGTCCGAGCCACACAAGTCACCCCTCCTTGGATTCCCCTAGGTCTCTAGTTTTCAGAAATGTACAGGTTTGGTAGGTTTCCCTAGGTGGCGGCTGAGCTAGAGGCCAAAATCTCCAGGTAGTCACTTTGCTAAAAACAGCTCTGTTTTCTGTGATGTGTCCACGTTGTGTTTTGGGGCATATCCTGTCGCGGGCGCTAGGCCTACCCACACAAGTGAGGTATCATTTTTATCGGGAGACTTGGGGGAACGCTGGGTGGAAGGAAATTTGTAGCTCCTCTCAGATTCCAGAACTTTCTGCCACAGAAATGTGAGGGACATGTGTTTTTTTAGCCAAATTTTGAGGTTTGCAAAGGATTCTGGGTAACAGAACCTGGTCCGAGCCACACAAGTCACCCCTCCTTGGATTCCCCTAGGTCTCTAGTTTTCAGAAATGCACAGGTTTGGTAGGTTTCCCTAGGTGCCGGCAGAGCTAGAGGCCAAAATCTACAGGTAGGCACTTCGCAAAAAACACCTCTGTTTTTTTCCAAAATTTAGGATGTGTCCACGTTGCGCTTTGGGGTGTTTCCTGTCGCCGGCGCTAGGCCTACCCACGCAAGTGAGGTATCATTTTTATCGGGAGACTTGGGGGAACGCTGGGTGGAAGGAAATTTGTAGCTCCTCTCAGATTCCAGAACTTTCTGCCACAGAAATGTGAGGGACATGTGTTTTTTTAGCCAAATTTTGAGGTTTGCAAAGGATTCTGGGTAACAGAACCTGGTCCGAGCCCCGCAAGTCACCCCTCCTTGGATTCCCCTAGGTCTCTAGTTTTCAGAAATGCACAGGTTTGGTAGGTTTCCCTAGGTGCCGGCTGAGCTAGAGGCCAAAATCTACAGGTAGGCACTTCGCAAAAAACACCTCTATTTTTTTCCAAAATTTAGGATGTGTCCACGTTGCGCTTTGGGGTGTTTCCTGTCGCCGGCGCTAGGCCTACCCACGCAAGTGAGGTATCATTTTTATCGGGAGACTTGGGGGAACGCTGGGTAGAAGGAAATTTGTGGCTCCTCTCAGATTCCAGAACTTTCTGCCACAGAAATGTGAGTAACATGTGTATTTTTAGCCAAATTTTGAGGTTTGCAAAGGATTCTGGGTAACAGAACCTGGTCCGAGCCCCGCAAGTCACCCCTCCTTGGATTCCCCTAGGTCTCTAGTTTTCAGAAATGCACAGGTTTGGTAGGTTTCCCTAGGTGCCGGCTGAGCTAGAGGCCAAAATCTACAGGTAGGCACTTTGCAAAAAACACCTCTATTTTTTTCCAAAATTTAGGATGTGTCCAAGTTGCGCTTTGTGGTGTTTCCTGTCGCCGGCGCTAGGCCTACCCACGCAAGTGAGGTATCATTTTTACGGAGACTTGGGGGAACGCTGGGTGGAAGGAAATTTGTAGCTCCTCTCAGATTCCAGAACTTTCTGCCACAGAAATGTGAGGGACATGTGTTTTTTTAGCCAAATTTTGAGGTTTGCAAAGGATTCTGGGTAACAGAACCTGGTCCGAGCCACACAAGTCACCCCTCCTTGGATTCCCCTAGGTCTCTAGTTTTCAGAAATGTACAGGTTTGGTAGGTTTCCCTAGGTGGCGGCTGAGCTAGAGGCCAAAATCTCCAGGTAGTCACTTTGCTAAAAACAGCTCTGTTTTCTGTGATGTGTCCACGTTGTGTTTTGGGGCATATCCTGTCGCGGGCGCTAGGCCTACCCACACAAGTGAGGTATCATTTTTATCGGGAGACGTGGGGGAACGCTGGGTGGAAGGAAATTTGTGGCTCCTCTCAGATTCCAGAACTTTCTGCCACAGAAATGTGAGGAACATGTGTTTTTTTAGCCAAATTTTGAGGTGGTTTGCAAAGGATTCTGGGTAACAGAACCTGGTCCGAGCCACACAAGTCACCCCTCCTTGGATTCCCCTAGGTCTCTAGTTTTCAGAAATGCACAGGTTTGGTAGGTTTCCCTAGGTGCCGGCTGAGCTAGAGGCCAAAATCTACAGGTAGTCACTTTGCTAAAAACAGCTCTGTTTTCTGTGATATGTCCACGTTGTGTTTTGGGGCATATCCTGTCGCGGGCGCTAGGCCTACCCACACAAGTGAGGTATCATTTTTATCGGGAGACGTGGGGGAACGCTGGGTGGAAGGAAATTTGTGGCTCCTCTCAGATTCCAGAACTTTCTGCCACAGAAATGTGAGGAACATGTGTTTTTTTAGCCAAATTTTGAGATTTGCAAAGGATTCTGGGTAACAGAACCTGGTCCGAGCCCCGCAAGTCACCCCTCCTTGGATTCCCCTAGGTCTCTAGTTTTCAGAAATGCACAGGTTTGGTAGGTTTCCCTAGGTGGCGGCTGAGCTAGAGGCCAAAATCTACAGGTAGTCACTTTGCTAAAAACAGCTCTGTTTTCTGTGATATGTCCACGTTGTGTTTTGGGGCATATCCTGTCGCGGGCGCTAGGCCTACCCACACAAGTGAGGTATCATTTTTATCGGGAGACGTGGGGGAACGCTGGGTGGAAGGAAATTTGTGGCTCCTCTCAGATTCCAGAACTTTCTGCCACAGAAATGTGAGGAACATGTGTTTTTTTAGCCAAATTTTGAGGTTTGCAAAGGATTCTGGGTAACAGAACCTGGTCCGAGCCCCGCAAGTCACCCCTCCTTGGATTCCCCTAGGTCTCTAGTTTTCAGAAATGCACAGGTTTGGTAGGTTTCCCTAGGTGGCGGCTGAGCTAGAGGCCAAAATCTACAGGTAGTCACTTTGCTAAAAACAGCTCTGTTTTCTGTGATATGTCCACGTTGTGTTTTGGGGCATATCCTGTCGCGGGCGCTAGGCCTAACCACACAAGTGAGGTATCATTTTTATCGGGAGACGTGGGGGAACGCTGGGTGGAAGGAAATTTGTGGCTCCTCTCAGATTCCAGAACTTTCTGCCACAGAAATGTGAGGAACATGTGTTTTTTTAGCCAAATTTTGAGATTTGCAAAGGATTCTGGGTAACAGAACCTGGTCCGAGCCCCGCAAGTCACCCCTCCTTGGATTCCCCTAGGTCTCTAGTTTTCAGAAATGCACAGGTTTGGTAGGTTTCCCTAGGTGCCGGCTGAGCTAGAGGCCAAAATCTACAGGTAGTCACTTTGCTAAAAACAGCTCTGTTTTCTGTGATATGTCCACGTTGTGTTTTGGGGCATATCCTGTCGCGGGCGCTAGGCCTACCCACACAAGTGAGGTATCATTTTTATCGGGAGACGTGGGGGAACGCTGGGTGGAAGGAAATTTGTGGCTCCTCTCAGATTCCAGAACTTTCTGCCACATAAATGTGAGGAACATGTGTTTTTTTTAGCCAAATTTTGAGATTTGCAAAGGATTCTGGGTAACAGAACCTGGTCCGAGCCCCGCAAGTCACCCCTCCTTGGATTCCCCTAGGTCTCTAGTTTTCAGAAATGCACAGGTTTGGTAGGTTTCCCTAGGTGGCGGCTGAGCTAGAGGCCAAAATCTACAGGTAGTCACTTTGCTAAAAACAGCTCTGTTTTCTGTGATATGTCCACGTTGTGTTTTGGGGCATATCCTGTCGCGGGCGCTAGGCCTACCCACACAAGTGAGGTATCATTTTTATCGGGAGACGTGGGGGAACGCTGGGTGGAAGGAAATTTGTGGCTCCTCTCAGATTCCAGAACTTTCTGCCACAGAAATGTGAGGAACATGTGTTTTTTTAGCCAAATTTTGAGGTTTGCAAAGGATTCTGGGTAACAGAACCTGGTCCGAGCCCCGCAAGTCACCCCTCCTTGGATTCCCCTAGGTCTCTAGTTTTCAGAAATGCACAGGTTTGGTAGGTTTCCCTAGGTGGCGGCTGAGCTAGAGGCCAAAATCTACAGGTAGTCACTTTGCTAAAAACAGCTCTGTTTTCTGTGATATGTCCACGTTGTGTTTTGGGGCATATCCTGTCGCGGGCGCTAGGCCTAACCACACAAGTGAGGTATCATTTTTATCGGGAGACGTGGGGGAACGCTGGGTGGAAGGAAATTTGTGGCTCCTCTCAGATTCCAGAACTTTCTGCCACAGAAATGTGAGGAACATGTGTTTTTTTAGCCAAATTTTGAGATTTGCAAAGGATTCTGGGTAAAAGAACCTGGTCCGAGCCCCGCAAGTCACCCCTCCTTGGATTTCCCTAGGTCTTTAGTTTTCAGAAATGCACAGGTTTGGTAGGTTTCCCTAGGTGCCGGCTGAGCTAGAGGCCAAAATCTACAGGTAGTCACTTTGCTAAAAACAGCTCTGTTTTCTGTGATATGTCCACGTTGTGTTTTGGGGCATATCCTGTCGCGGGCGCTAGGCCTACCCACACAAGTGAGGTATCATTTTTATCGGGAGACGTGGGGGAACGCTGGGTGGAAGGAAATTTGTGGCTCCTCTCAGATTCCAGAACTTTCTGCCACAGAAATGTGAGGAACATGTGTTTTTTTAGCCAAATTTTGAGATTTGCAAAGGATTCTGGGTAACAGAACCTGGTCCGAGCCCCGCAAGTCACCCCTCCTTGGATTCCCCTATGTCTCTAGTTTTCAGAAATGCACAGGTTTGGTAGGTTTCCCTAGGTGGCGGCTGAGCTAGAGGCCAAAATCTACAGGTAGTCACTTTGCTAAAAACAGCTCTGTTTTCTGTGATATGTCCACGTTGTGTTTTGGGGCATATCCTGTCGCGGGCGCTAGGCCTACCCACACAAGTGAGGTATCATTTTTATCGAGAGACGTGGGGGAACGCTGGGTGGAAGGAAATTTGTGGCTCCTCTCAGATTCCAGAACTTTCTGCCACAGAAATGTGAGGAACATGTGTTTTTTTAGCCAAATTTTGAGGTTTGCAAAGGATTCTGGGTAACAGAACCTGGTCCGAGCCCCGCAAGTCACCCCTCCTTGGATTCCCCTAGGTCTCTAGTTTTCAGAAATGCACAGGTTTGGTAGGTTTCCCTAGGTGGCGGCTGAGCTAGAGGCCAAAATCTACAGGTAGTCACTTTGCTAAAAACAGCTCTGTTTTCTGTGATATGTCCACGTTGTGTTTTGGGGCATATCCTGTCGCGGGCGCTAGGCCTAACCACACAAGTGAGGTATCATTTTTATCGGGAGACGTGGGGGAACGCTGGGTGGAAGGAAATTTGTGGCTCCTCTCAGATTCCAGAACTTTCTGCCACAGAAATGTGAGGAACATGTGTTTTTTTAGCCAAATTTTGAGATTTGCAAAGGATTCTGGGTAAAAGAACCTGGTCCGAGCCCCGCAAGTCACCCCTCCTTGGATTCCCCTAGGTCTCTAGTTTTCAGAAATGCACAGGTTTGGTAGGTTTCCCTAGGTGCCGGCTGAGCTAGAGGCCAAAATCTACAGGTAGTCACTTTGCTAAAAACAGCTCTGTTTTCTGTGATATGTCCACGTTGTGTTTTGGGGCATATCCTGTCGCGGGCGCTAGGCCTACCCACACAAGTGAGGTATCATTTTTATCGGGAGACGTGGGGGAACGCTGGGTGGAAGGAAATTTGTGGCTCCTCTCAGATTCCAGAACTTTCTGCCACAGAAATGTGAGGAACATGTGTTTTTTTAGCCAAATTTTGAGATTTGCAAAGGATTCTGGGTAACAGAACCTGGTCCGAGCCCCGCAAGTCACCCCTCCTTGGATTCCCCTAGGTCTCTAGTTTTCAGAAATGCACAGGTTTGGTAGGTTTCCCTAGGTGGCGGCTGAGCTAGAGGCCAAAATCTACAGGTAGTCACTTTGCTAAAAACAGCTCTGTTTTCTGTGATATGTCCACGTTGTGTTTTGGGGCATATCCTGTCGCGGGCGCTAGGCCTAACCACACAAGTGAGGTATCATTTTTATCGGGAGACGTGGGGGAACGCTGGGTGGAAGGAAATTTGTGGCTCCTCTCAGATTCCAGAACTTTCTGCCACAGAAATGTGAGGAACATGTGTTTTTTTAGCCAAATTTTGAGATTTGCAAAGGATTCTGGGTAACAGAACCTGGTCCGAGCCCCGCAAGTCACCCCTCCTTGGATTCCCCTAGGTCTCTAGTTTTCAGAAATGCACAGGTTTGGTAGGTTTCCCTAGGTGCCGGCTGAGCTAGAGGCCAAAATCTACAGGTAGTCACTTTGCTAAAAACAGCTCTGTTTTCTGTGATATGTCCACGTTGTGTTTTGGGGCATATCCTGTCGCGGGCGCTAGGCCTACCCACACAAGTGAGGTATCATTTTTATCGGGAGACGTGGGGGAACGCTGGGTGGAAGGAAATTTGTGGCTCCTCTCAGATTCCAGAACTTTCTGCCACAGAAATGTGAGGAACATGTGTTTTTTTAGCCAAATTTTGAGGTTTGCAAAGGATTCTGGGTAACAGAACCTGGTCCGAGCCCCGCAAGTCACCCCTCCTTGGATTCCCCTAGGTCTCTAGTTTTCAGAAATGCACAGGTTTGGTAGGTTTCCCTAGGTGGCGGCTGAGCTAGAGGCCAAAATCTACAGGTAGTCACTTTGCTAAAAACAGCTCTGTTTTCTGTGATATGTCCACGTTGTGTTTTGGGGCATATCCTGTCGCGGGCGCTAGGCCTAACCACACAAGTGAGGTATCATTTTTATCGGGAGACGTGGGGGAACGCTGGGTGGAAGGAAATTTGTGGCTCCTCTCAGATTCCAGAACTTTCTGCCACAGAAATGTGAGGAACATGTGTTTTTTTAGCCAAATTTTGAGATTTGCAAAGGATTCTGGGTAAAAGAACCTGGTCCGAGCCCCGCAAGTCACCCCTCCTTGGATTCCCCTAGGTCTCTAGTTTTCAGAAATGCACAGGTTTGGTAGGTTTCCCTAGGTGCCGGCTGAGCTAGAGGCCAAAATCTACAGGTAGTCACTTTGCTAAAAACAGCTCTGTTTTCTGTGATATGTCCACGTTGTGTTTTGGGGCATATCCTGTCGCGGGCGCTAGGCCTACCCACACAAGTGAGGTATCATTTTTATCGGGAGACGTGGGGGAACGCTGGGTGGAAGGAAATTTGTGGCTCCTCTCAGATTCCAGAACTTTCTGCCACAGAAATGTGAGGAACATGTGTTTTTTTAGCCAAATTTTGAGATTTGCAAAGGATTCTGGGTAACAGAACCTGGTCCGAGCCCCGCAAGTCACCCCTCCTTGGATTCCCCTAGGTCTCTAGTTTTCAGAAATGCACAGGTTTGGTAGGTTTCCCTAGGTGGCGGCTGAGCTAGAGGCCAAAATCTACAGGTAGTCACTTTGCTAAAAACAGCTCTGTTTTCTGTGATATGTCCACGTTGTGTTTTGGGGCATATCCTGTCGCGGGCGCTAGGCCTACCCACACAAGTGAGGTATCATTTTTATCGGGAGACGTGGGGGAATGCTGGGTGGAAGGAAATTTGTGGCTCCTCTCAGATTCCAGAACTTTCTGCCACAGAAATGTGAGGAACATGTGTTTTTTTAGCCAAATTTTGAGGTTTGCAAAGGATTCTGGGTAACAGAACCTGGTCCGAGCCCCGCAAGTCACCCCTCCTTGGATTCCCCTAGGTCTCTAGTTTTCAGAAATGCACAGGTTTGGTAGGTTTCCCTAGGTGGCGGCTGAGCTAGAGGCCAAAATCTACAGGTAGTCACTTTGCTAAAAACAGCTCTGTTTTCTGTGATATGTCCACGTTGTGTTTTGGGGCATATCCTGTCGCGGGCGCTAGGCCTAACCACACAAGTGAGGTATCATTTTTATCGGGAGACGTGGGGGAACGCTGGGTGGAAGGAAATTTGTGGCTCCTCTCAGATTCCAGAACTTTCTGCCACAGAAATGTGAGGAACATGTGTTTTTTTAGCCAAATTTTGAGATTTGCAAAGGATTCTGGGTAACAGAACCTGGTCCGAGCCCCGCAAGTCACCCCTCCTTGGATTCCCCTAGGTCTCTAGTTTTCAGAAATGCACAGGTTTGGTAGGTTTCCCTAGGTGCCGGCTGAGCTAGAGGCCAAAATCTACAGGTAGTCACTTTGCTAAAAACAGCTCTGTTTTCTGTGATATGTCCACGTTGTGTTTTGGGGCATATCCTGTCGCGGGCGCTAGGCCTACCCACACAAGTGAGGTATCATTTTTATCGGGAGACGTGGGGGAACGCTGGGTGGAAGGAAATTTGTGGCTCCTCTCAGATTCCAGAACTTTCTGCCACAGAAATGTGAGGAACATGTGTTTTTTTAGCCAAATTTTGAGATTTGCAAAGGATTCTGGGTAAAAGAACCTGGTCCGAGCCCCGCAAGTCACCCCTCCTTGGATTCCCCTAGGTCTCTAGTTTTCAGAAATGCACAGGTTTGGTAGGTTTCCCTAGGTGGCGGCTGAGCTAGAGGCCAAAATCTACAGGTAGTCACTTTGCTAAAAACAGCTCTGTTTTCTGTGATATGTCCACGTTGTGTTTTGGGGCATATCCTGTCGCGGGCGCTAGGCCTACCCACACAAGTGAGGTATCATTTTTATCGGGAGACGTGGGGGAACGCTGGGTGGAAGGAAATTTGTGGCTCCTCTCAGATTCCAGAACTTTCTGCCACAGAAATGTGAGGAACATGTGTTTTTTTAGCCAAATTTTGAGATTTGCAAAGGATTCTGGGTAACAGAACCTGGTCCGAGCCCCGCAAGTCACCCCTCCTTGGATTCCCCTAGGTCTCTAGTTTTCAGAAATGCACAGGTTTGGTAGGTTTCCCTAGGTGGCGGCTGAGCTAGAGGCCAAAATCTACAGGTAGTCACTTTGCTAAAAACAGCTCTGTTTTCTGTGATATGTCCACGTTGTGTTTTGGGGCATATCCTGTCGCGGGCGCTAGGCCTACCCACACAAGTGAGGTATCATTTTTATCGAGAGACGTGGGGGAACGCTGGGTGGAAGGAAATTTGTGGCTCCTCTCAGATTCCAGAACTTTCTGCCACAGAAATGTGAGGAACATGTGTTTTTTTAGCCAAATTTTGAGGTTTGCAAAGGATTCTGGGTAACAGAACCTGGTCCGAGCCCCGCAAGTCACCCCTCCTTGGATTCCCCTAGGTCTCTAGTTTTCAGAAATGCACAGGTTTGGTAGGTTTCCCTAGGTGGCGGCTGAGCTAGAGGCCAAAATCTACAGGTAGTCACTTTGCTAAAAACAGCTCTGTTTTCTGTGATATGTCCACGTTGTGTTTTGGGGCATATCCTGTCGCGGGCGCTAGGCCTAACCACACAAGTGAGGTATCATTTTTATCGGGAGACGTGGGGGAACGCTGGGTGGAAGGAAATTTGTGGCTCCTCTCAGATTCCAGAACTT
This sequence comes from Pleurodeles waltl, assembly GCF_031143425.1. Lineage (NCBI taxonomy): Eukaryota > Metazoa > Chordata > Amphibia > Caudata > Salamandridae > Pleurodeles > Pleurodeles waltl. Next base: position 1,005,143,841 of record NC_090443.1, on the reverse strand, counting down.
TCTGCCACAGAAATGTGAGGAACATGTGTTTTTTTAGCCAAATTTTGAGATTTGCAAAGGATTCTGGGTAAAAGAACCTGGTCCGAGCCCCGCAAGTCACCCCTCCTTGGATTCCCCTAGGTCTCTAGTTTTCAGAAATGCACAGGTTTGGTAGGTTTCCCTAGGTGCCGGCTGAGCTAGAGGCCAAAATCTACAGGTAGTCACTTTGCTAAAAACAGCTCTGTTTTCTGTGATATGTCCACGTTGTGTTTTGGGGCATATCCTGTCGCGGGCGCTAGGCCTACCCACACAAGTGAGGTATCATTTTTATCGGGAGACGTGGGGGAACGCTGGGTGGAAGGAAATTTGTGGCTCCTCTCAGATTCCAGAACTTTCTGCCACAGAAATGTGAGGAACATGTGTTTTTTTAGCCAAATTTTGAGATTTGCAAAGGATTCTGGGTAACAGAACCTGGTCCGAGCCCCGCAAGTCACCCCTCCTTGGATTCCCCTAGGTCTCTAGTTTTCAGAAATGCACAGGTTTGGTAGGTTTCCCTAGGTGGCGGCTGAGCTAGAGGCCAAAATCTACAGGTAGTCACTTTGCTAAAAACAGCTCTGTTTTCTGTGATATGTCCACGTTGTGTTTTGGGGCATATCCTGTCGCGGGCGCTAGGCCTAACCACACAAGTGAGGTATCATTTTTATCGGGAGACGTGGGGGAACGCTGGGTGGAAGGAAATTTGTGGCTCTTCTCAGATTCCAGAACTTTCTGCCACAGAAATGTGAGGAACATGTGTTTTTTTAGCCAAATTTTGAGATTTGCAAAGGATTCTGGGTAAAAGAACCTGGTCCGAGCCCCGCAAGTCACCCCTCCTTGGATTCCCCTAGGTCTCTAGTTTTCAGAAATGCACAGGTTTGGTAGGTTTCCCTAGGTGCCGGCTGAGCTAGAGGCCAAAATCTACAGGTAGTCACTTTGCTAAAAACAGCTCTGTTTTCTGTGATATGTCCACGTTGTGTTTTGGGGCATATCCTGTCGCGGGCGCTAGGCCTACCCACACAAGTGAGGTATCATTTTTATCGGGAGACGTGGGGGAACGCTGGGTGGAAGGAAATTTGTGGCTCCTCTCAGATTCCAGAACTTTCTGCCACAGAAATGTGAGGAACATGTGTTTTTTTAGCCAAATTTTGAGATTTGCAAAGGATTCTGGGTAACAGAACCTGGTCCGAGCCCCGCAAGTCACCCCTCCTTGGATTCCCCTAGGTCTCTAGTTTTCAGAAATGCACAGGTTTGGTAGGTTTCCCTAGGTGGCGGCTGAGCTAGAGGCCAAAATCTACAGGTAGTCACTTTGCTAAAAACAGCTCTGTTTTCTGTGATATGTCCACGTTGTGTTTTGGGGCATATCCTGTCGCGGGCGCTAGGCCTAACCACACAAGTGAGGTATCATTTTTATCGGGAGACGTGGGGGAACGCTGGGTGGAAGGAAATTTGTGGCTCCTCTCAGATTCCAGAACTTTCTGCCACAGAAATGTGAGGAACATGTGTTTTTTTAGCCAAATTTTGAGATTTGCAAAGGATTCTGGGTAACAGAACCTGGTCCGAGCCCCGCAAGTCACCCCTCCTTGGATTCCCCTAGGTCTCTAGTTTTCAGAAATGCACAGGTTTGGTAGGTTTCCCTAGGTGCCGGCTGAGCTAGAGGCCAAAATCTACAGGTAGTCACTTTGCTAAAAACAGCTCTGTTTTCTGTGATATGTCCACGTTGTGTTTTGGGGCATATCCTGTCGCGGGCGCTAGGCCTACCCACACAAGTGAGGTATCATTTTTATCGGGAGACGTGGGGGAACGCTGGGTGGAAGGAAATTTGTGGCTCCTCTCAGATTCCAGAACTTTCTGCCACAGAAATGTGAGGAACATGTGTTTTTTTAGCCAAATTTTGAGGTTTGCAAAGGATTCTGGGTAACAGAACCTGGTCCGAGCCCCGCAAGTCACCCCTCCTTGGATTCCCCTAGGTCTCTAGTTTTCAGAAATGCACAGGTTTGGTAGGTTTCCCTAGGTGGCGGCTGAGCTAGAGGCCAAAATCTACAGGTAGTCACTTTGCTAAAAACAGCTCTGTTTTCTGTGATATGTCCACGTTGTGTTTTGGGGCATATCCTGTCGCGGGCGCTAGGCCTAACCACACAAGTGAGGTATCATTTTTATCGGGAGACGTGGGGGAACGCTGGGTGGAAGGAAATTTGTGGCTCCTCTCAGATTCCAGAACTTTCTGCCACAGAAATGTGAGGAACATGTGTTTTTTTAGCCAAATTTTGAGATTTGCAAAGGATTCTGGGTAAAAGAACCTGGTCCGAGCCCCGCAAGTCACCCCTCCTTGGATTCCCCTAGGTCTCTAGTTTTCAGAAATGCACAGGTTTGGTAGGTTTCCCTAGGTGCCGGCTGAGCTAGAGGCCAAAATCTACAGGTAGTCACTTTGCTAAAAACAGCTCTGTTTTCTGTGATATGTCCACGTTGTGTTTTGGGGCATATCCTGTCGCGGGCGCTAGGCCTACCCACACAAGTGAGGTATCATTTTTATCGGGAGACGTGGGGGAACGCTGGGTGGAAGGAAATTTGTGGCTCCTCTCAGATTCCAGAACTTTCTGCCACAGAAATGTGAGGAACATGTGTTTTTTTAGCCAAATTTTGAGATTTGCAAAGGATTCTGGGTAACAGAACCTGGTCCGAGCCCCGCAAGTCACCCCTCCTTGGATTCCCCTAGGTCTCTAGTTTTCAGAAATGCACAGGTTTGGTAGGTTTCCCTAGGTGGCGGCTGAGCTAGAGGCCAAAATCTACAGGTAGTCACTTTGCTAAAAACAGCTCTGTTTTCTGTGATATGTCCACGTTGTGTTTTGGGGCATATCCTGTCGCGGGCGCTAGGCCTACCCACACAAGTGAGGTATCATTTTTATCGGGAGACGTGGGGGAATGCTGGGTGGAAGGAAATTTGTGGCTCCTCTCAGATTCCAGAACTTTCTGCCACAGAAATGTGAGGAACATGTGTTTTTTTAGCCAAATTTTGAGGTTTGCAAAGGATTCTGGGTAACAGAACCTGGTCCGAGCCCCGCAAGTCACCCCTCCTTGGATTCCCCTAGGTCTCTAGTTTTCAGAAATGCACAGGTTTGGTAGGTTTCCCTAGGTGGCGGCTGAGCTAGAGGCCAAAATCTACAGGTAGTCACTTTGCTAAAAACAGCTCTGTTTTCTGTGATATGTCCACGTTGTGTTTTGGGGCATATCCTGTCGCGGGCGCTAGGCCTAACCACACAAGTGAGGTATCATTTTTATCGGGAGACGTGGGGGAACGCTGGGTGGAAGGAAATTTGTGGCTCCTCTCAGATTCCAGAACTTTCTGCCACAGAAATGTGAGGAACATGTGTTTTTTTAGCCAAATTTTGAGATTTGCAAAGGATTCTGGGTAACAGAACCTGGTCCGAGCCCCGCAAGTCACCCCTCCTTGGATTCCCCTAGGTCTCTAGTTTTCAGAAATGCACAGGTTTGGTAGGTTTCCCTAGGTGCCGGCTGAGCTAGAGGCCAAAATCTACAGGTAGTCACTTTGCTAAAAACAGCTCTGTTTTCTGTGATATGTCCACGTTGTGTTTTGGGGCATATCCTGTCGCGGGCGCTAGGCCTACCCACACAAGTGAGGTATCATTTTTATCGGGAGACGTGGGGGAACGCTGGGTGGAAGGAAATTTGTGGCTCCTCTCAGATTCCAGAACTTTCTGCCACAGAAATGTGAGGAACATGTGTTTTTTTAGCCAAATTTTGAGATTTGCAAAGGATTCTGGGTAACAGAACCTGGTCCGAGCCCCGCAAGTCACCCCTCCTTGGATTCCCCTAGGTCTCTAGTTTTCAGAAATGCACAGGTTTGGTAGGTTTCCCTAGGTGGCGGCTGAGCTAGAGGCCAAAATCTACAGGTAGTCACTTTGCTAAAAACAGCTCTGTTTTCTGTGATATGTCCACGTTGTGTTTTGGGGCATATCCTGTCGCGGGCGCTAGGCCTACCCACACAAGTGAGGTATCATTTTTATCGGGAGACGTGGGGGAACGCTGGGTGGAAGGAAATTTGTGGCTCCTCTCAGATTCCAGAACTTTCTGCCACAGAAATGTGAGGAACATGTGTTTTTTTAGCCAAATTTTGAGGTTTGCAAAGGATTCTGGGTAACAGAACCTGGTCCGAGCCCCGCAAGTCACCCCTCCTTGGATTCCCCTAGGTCTCTAGTTTTCAGAAATGCACAGGTTTGGTAGGTTTCCCTAGGTGGCGGCTGAGCTAGAGGCCAAAATCTACAGGTAGTCACTTTGCTAAAAACAGCTCTGTTTTCTGTGATATGTCCACGTTGTGTTTTGGGGCATATCCTGTCGCGGGCGCTAGGCCTAACCACACAAGTGAGGTATCATTTTTATCGGGAGACGTGGGGGAACGCTGGGTGGAAGGAAATTTGTGGCTCCTCTCAGATTCCAGAACTTTCTGCCACAGAAATGTGAGGAACATGTGTTTTTTTAGCCAAATTTTGAGATTTGCAAAGGATTCTGGGTAAAAGAACCTGGTCCGAGCCCCGCAAGTCACCCCTCCTTGGATTCCCCTAGGTCTCTAGTTTTCAGAAATGCACAGGTTTGGTAGGTTTCCCTAGGTGCCGGCTGAGCTAGAGGCCAAAATCTACAGGTAGTCACTTTGCTAAAAACAGCTCTGTTTTCTGTGATATGTCCACGTTGTGTTTTGGGGCATATCCTGTCGCGGGCGCTAGGCCTACCCACACAAGTGAGGTATCATTTTTATCGGGAGACGTGGGGGAACGCTGGGTGGAAGGAAATTTGTGGCTCCTCTCAGATTCCAGAACTTTCTGCCACAGAAATGTGAGGAACATGTGTTTTTTTAGCCAAATTTTGAGATTTGCAAAGGATTCTGGGTAACAGAACCTGGTCCGAGCCCCGCAAGTCACCCCTCCTTGGATTCCCCTAGGTCTCTAGTTTTCAGAAATGCACAGGTTTGGTAGGTTTCCCTAGGTGGCGGCTGAGCTAGAGGCCAAAATCTACAGGTAGTCACTTTGCTAAAAACAGCTCTGTTTTCTGTGATATGTCCACGTTGTGTTTTGGGGCATATCCTGTCGCGGGCGCTAGGCCTACCCACACAAGTGAGGTATCATTTTTATCGAGAGACGTGGGGGAACGCTGGGTGGAAGGAAATTTGTGGCTCCTCTCAGATTCCAGAACTTTCTGCCACAGAAATGTGAGGAACATGTGTTTTTTTAGCCAAATTTTGAGGTTTGCAAAGGATTCTGGGTAACAGAACCTGGTCCGAGCCCCGCAAGTCACCCCTCCTTGGATTCCCCTAGGTCTCTAGTTTTCAGAAATGCACAGGTTTGGTAGGTTTCCCTAGGTGGCGGCTGAGCTAGAGGCCAAAATCTACAGGTAGTCACTTTGCTAAAAACAGCTCTGTTTTCTGTGATATGTCCACGTTGTGTTTTGGGGCATATCCTGTCGCGGGCGCTAGGCCTAACCACACAAGTGAGGTATCATTTTTATCGGGAGACGTGGGGGAACGCTGGGTGGAAGGAAATTTGTGGCTCCTCTCAGATTCCAGAACTTTCTGCCACAGAAATGTGAGGAACATGTGTTTTTTTAGCCAAATTTTGAGATTTGCAAAGGATTCTGGGTAAAAGAACCTGGTCCGAGCCCCGCAAGTCACCCCTCCTTGGATTCCCCTAGGTCTCTAGTTTTCAGAAATGCACAGGTTTGGTAGGTTTCCCTAGGTGCCGGCTGAGCTAGAGGCCAAAATCTACAGGTAGTCACTTTGCTAAAAACAGCTCTGTTTTCTGTGATATGTCCACGTTGTGTTTTGGGGCATATCCTGTCGCGGGCGCTAGGCCTACCCACACAAGTGAGGTATCATTTTTATCGGGAGACGTGGGGGAACGCTGGGTGGAAGGAAATTTGTGGCTCCTCTCAGATTCCAGAACTTTCTGCCACAGAAATGTGAGGAACATGTGTTTTTTTAGCCAAATTTTGAGATTTGCAAAGGATTCTGGGTAACAGAACCTGGTCCGAGCCCCGCAAGTCACCCCTCCTTGGATTCCCCTAGGTCTCTAGTTTTCAGAAATGCACAGGTTTGGTAGGTTTCCCTAGGTGGCGGCTGAGCTAGAGGCCAAAATCTACAGGTAGTCACTTTGCTAAAAACAGCTCTGTTTTCTGTGATATGTCCACGTTGTGTTTTGGGGCATATCCTGTCGCGGGCGCTAGGCCTACCCACACAAGTGAGGTATCATTTTTATCGGGAGACGTGGGGGAACGCTGGGTGGAAGGAAATTTGTGGCTCCTCTCAGATTCCAGAACTTTCTGCCACAGAAATGTGAGGAACATGTGTTTTTTTAGCCAAATTTTGAGGTTTGCAAAGGATTCTGGGTAACAGAACCTGGTCCGAGCCCCGCAAGTCACCCCTCCTTGGATTCCCCTAGGTCTCTAGTTTTCAGAAATGCACAGGTTTGGTAGGTTTCCCTAGGTGGCGGCTGAGCTAGAGGCCAAAATCTACAGGTAGTCACTTTGCTAAAAACAGCTCTGTTTTCTGTGATATGTCCACGTTGTGTTTTGGGGCATATCCTGTCGCGGGCGCTAGGCCTAACCACACAAGTGAGGTATCATTTTTATCGGGAGACGTGGGGGAACGCTGGGTGGAAGGAAATTTGTGGCTCCTCTCAGATTCCAGAACTTTCTGCCACAGAAATGTGAGGAACATGTGTTTTTTTAGCCAAATTTTGAGATTTGCAAAGGATTCTGGGTAACAGAACCTGGTCCGAGCCCCGCAAGTCACCCCTCCTTGGATTCCCCTAGGTCTCTAGTTTTCAGAAATGCACAGGTTTGGTAGGTTTCCCTAGGTGCCGGCTGAGCTAGAGGCCAAAATCTACAGGTAGTCACTTTGCTAAAAACAGCTCTGTTTTCTGTGATATGTCCACGTTGTGTTTTGGGGCATATCCTGTCGCGGGCGCTAGGCCTACCCACACAAGTGAGGTATCATTTTTATCGGGAGACGTGGGGGAACGCTGGGTGGAAGGAAATTTGTGGCTCCTCTCAGATTCCAGAACTTTCTGCCACAGAAATGTGAGGAACATGTGTTTTTTTAGCCAAATTTTGAGGTTTGCAAAGGATTCTGGGTAACAGAACCTGGTCCGAGCCCCGCAAGTCACCCCTCCTTGGATTCCCCTAGGTCTCTAGTTTTCAGAAATGCACAGGTTTGGTAGGTTTCCCTAGGTGGCGGCTGAGCTAGAGGCCAAAATCTACAGGTAGTCACTTTGCTAAAAACAGCTCTGTTTTCTGTGATATGTCCACGTTGTGTTTTGGGGCATATCCTGTCGCGGGCGCTAGGCCTAACCACACAAGTGAGGTATCATTTTTATCGGGAGACGTGGGGGAACGCTGGGTGGAAGGAAATTTGTGGCTCCTCTCAGATTCCAGAACTTTCTGCCACAGAAATGTGAGGAACATGTGTTTTTTTAGCCAAATTTTGAGATTTGCAAAGGATTCTGGGTAACAGAACCTGGTCCGAGCCCCGCAAGTCACCCCTCCTTGGATTCCCCTAGGTCTCTAGTTTTCAGAAATGCACAGGTTTGGTAGGTTTCCCTAGGTGGCGGCTGAGCTAGAGGCCAAAATCTACAGGTAGTCACTTTGCTAAAAACAGCTCTGTTTTCTGTGATATGTCCACGTTGTGTTTTGGGGCATATCCTGTCGCGGGCGCTAGGCCTACCCACACAAGTGAGGTATCATTTTTATCGGGAGACGTGGGGGAATGCTGGGTGGAAGGAAATTTGTGGCTCCTCTCAGATTCCAGAACTTTCTGCCACAGAAATGTGAGGAACATGTGTTTTTTTAGCCAAATTTTGAGGTTTGCAAAGGATTCTGGGTAACAGAACCTGGTCCGAGCCCCGCAAGTCACCCCTCCTTGGATTCCCCTAGGTCTCTAGTTTTCAGAAATGCACAGGTTTGGTAGGTTTCCCTAGGTGGCGGCTGAGCTAGAGGCCAAAATCTACAGGTAGTCACTTTGCTAAAAACAGCTCTGTTTTCTGTGATATGTCCACGTTGTGTTTTGGGGCATATCCTGTCGCGGGCGCTAGGCCTAACCACACAAGTGAGGTATCATTTTTATCGGGAGACGTGGGGGAACGCTGGGTGGAAGGAAATGTGTGGCTCCTCTCAGATTCCAGAACTTTCTGCCACAGAAATGTGAGGAACATGTGTTTTTTTAGCCAAATTTTGAGATTTGCAAAGGATTCTGGGTAACAGAACCTGGTCCGAGCCCCGCAAGTCACCCCTCCTTGGATTCCCCTAGGTCTCTAGATTTCAGAAATGCACAGGTTTGGTAGGTTTCCCTAGGTGGCGGCTGAGCTAGAGGCCAAAATCTCCAGGTAGTCACTTTGCTAAAAACAGCTCTGTTTTCTGTGATGTGTCCACGTTGTGTTTTGGGGCATATCCTGTCGCGGGCGCTAGGCCTACCCACACAAGTGAGGTATCATTTTTATCGGGAGACGTGGGGGAACGCTGGGTGGAAGGAAATTTGTGGCTCCTCTCAGATTCCAGAACTTTCTGCCACAGAAATGTGAGGAACATGTGTTTTTTTAGCCAAATTTTGAGGTGGTTTGCAAAGGATTCTGGGTAACACAACCTGGTCCGAGCCACACAAGTCACCCCTCCTTGGATTCCCCTAGGTCTCTAGTTTTCAGAAATGCACAGGTTTGGTAGGTTTCCCTAGGTGCCGGCTGAGCTAGAGGCCAAAATCTACAGGTAGTCACTTTGCTAAAAACAGCTCTGTTTTCTGTGATATGTCCACGTTGTGTTTTGGGGCATATCCTGTCGCGGGCGCTAGGCCTACCCACACAAGTGAGGTATCATTTTTATCGGGAGACGTGGGGGAACGCTGGGTGGAAGGAAATTTGTGGCTCCTCTCAGATTCCAGAACTTTCTGCCACAGAAATGTGAGGAACATGTGTTTTTTTAGCCAAATTTTGAGATTTGCAAAGGATTCTGGGTAACAGAACCTGGTCCGAGCCCCGCAAGTCACCCCTCCTTGGATTCCCCTAGGTCTCTAGTTTTCAGAAATGCACAGGTTTGGTAGGTTTCCCTAGGTGGCGGCTGAGCTAGAGGCCAAAATCTACAGGTAGTCACTTTGCTAAAAACAGCTCTGTTTTCTGTGATATGTCCACGTTGTGTTTTGGGGCATATCCTGTCGCGGGCGCTAGGCCTACCCACACAAGTGAGGTATCATTTTTATCGGGAGACGTGGGGGAACGCTGGGTGGAAAGAAATTTGTGGCTCCTCTCAGATTCCAGAACTTTCTGCCACAGAAATGTGAGGAACATGTGTTTTTTTAGCCAAATTTTGAGGTTTGCAAAGGATTCTGGGTAACAGAACCTGGTCCGAGCCCCGCAAGTCACCCCTCCTTGGATTCCCCTAGGTCTCTAGTTTTCAGAAATGCACAGGTTTGGTAGGTTTCCCTAGGTGGCGGCTGAGCTAGAGGCCAAAATCTACAGGTAGTCACTTTGCTAAAAACAGCTCTGTTTTCTGTGATATGTCCACGTTGTGTTTTGGGGCACATCCTGTCGCGGGCGCTAGGCCTAACCACACAAGTGAGGTATCATTTTTATCGGGAGACGTGGGGGAACGCTGGGTGGAAGGAAATTTGTGGCTCCTCTCAGATTCCAGAACTTTCTGCCACAGAAATGTGAGGAACATGTGTTTTTTTAGCCAAATTTTGAGATTTGCAAAGGATTCTGGGTAACAGAACCTGGTCCGAGCCCCGCAAGTCACCCCTCCTTGGATTCCCCTAGGTCTCTAGTTTTCAGAAATGCACAGGTTTGGTAGGTTTCCCTAGGTGCCGGCTGAGCTAGAGGCCAAAATCTACAGGTAGTCACTTTGCTAAAAACAGCTCTGTTTTCTGTGATATGTCCACGTTGTGTTTTGGGGCATATCCTGTCGCGGGCGCTAGGCCTACCCACACAAGTGAGGTATCATTTTTATCGGGAGACGTGGGGGAACGCTGGGTGGAAGGAAATTTGTGGCTCCTCTCAGATTCCAGAACTTTCTGCCACAGAAATGTGAGGAACATGTGTTTTTTTAGCCAAATTTTGAGATTTGCAAAGGATTCTGGGTAACAGAACCTGGTCCGAGCCCCGCAAGTCACCCCTCCTTGGATTCCCCTAGGTCTCTAGTTTTCAGAAATGCACAGGTTTGGTAGGTTTCCCTAGGTGGCGGCTGAGCTAGAGGCCAAAATCTACAGGTAGTCACTTTGCTAAAAACAGCTCTGTTTTCTGTGATATGTCCACGTTGTGTTTTGGGGCATATCCTGTCGCGGGCGCTAGGCCTACCCACACAAGTGAGGTATCATTTTTATCGGGAGACGTGGGGGAACGCTGGGTGGAAGGAAATTTGTGGCTCCTCTCAGATTCCAGAACTTTCTGCCACAGAAATGTGAGGAACATGTGTTTTTTTAGCCAAATTTTGAGGTTTGCAAAGGATTCTGGGTAACAGAACCTGGTCCGAGCCCCGCAAGTCACCCCTCCTTGGATTCCCCTAGGTCTCTAGTTTTCAGAAATGCACAGGTTTGGTAGGTTTCCCTAGGTGGCGGCTGAGCTAGAGGCCAAAATCTACAGGTAGTCACTTTGCTAAAAACAGCTCTGTTTTCTGTGATATGTCCACGTTGTGTTTTGGGGCATATCCTGTCGCGGGCGCTAGGCCTAACCACACAAGTGAGGTATCATTTTTATCGGGAGACGTGGGGGAACGCTGGGTGGAAGGAAATTTGTGGCTCCTCTCAGATTCCAGAACTTTCTGCCACAGAAATGTGAGGAACATGTGTTTTTTTAGCCAAATTTTGAGATTTGCAAAGGATTCTGGGTAAAAGAACCTGGTCCGAGCCCCGCAAGTCACCCCTCCTTGGATTCCCCTAGGTCTCTAGTTTTCAGAAATGCACAGGTTTGGTAGGTTTCCCTAGGTGCCGGCTGAGCTAGAGGCCAAAATCTACAGGTAGTCACTTTGCTAAAAACAGCTCTGTTTTCTGTGATATGTCCACGTTGTGTTTTGGGGCATATCCTGTCGCGGGCGCTAGGCCTACCCACACAAGTGAGGTATCATTTTTATCGGGAGACGTGGGGGAACGCTGGGTGGAAGGAAATTTGTGGCTCCTCTCAGATTCCAGAACTTTCTGCCACAGAAATGTGAGGAACATGTGTTTTTTTAGCCAAATTTTGAGATTTGCAAAGGATTCTGGGTAACAGAACCTGGTCCGAGCCCCGCAAGTCACCCCTCCTTGGATTCCCCTAGGTCTCTAGTTTTCAGAAATGCACAGGTTTGGTAGGTTTCCCTAGGTGGCGGCTGAGCTAGAGGCCAAAATCTACAGGTAGTCACTTTGCTAAAAACAGCTCTGTTTTCTGTGATATGTCCACGTTGTGTTTTGGGGCATATCCTGTCGCGGGCGCTAGGCCTACCCACACAAGTGAGGTATCATTTTTATCGGGAGACGTGGGGGAACGCTGGGTGGAAGGAAATTTGTGGCTCCTCTCAGATTCCAGAACTTTCTGCCACAGAAATGTGAGGAACATGTGTTTTTTTAGCCAAATTTTGAGATTTGCAAAGGATTCTGGGTAACAGAACCTGGTCCGAGCCCCGCAAGTCACCCCTCCTTGGATTCCCCTAGGTCTCTAGTTTTCAGAAATGCACAGGTTTGGTAGGTTTCCCTAGGTGGCGGCTGAGCTAGAGGCCAAAATCTACAGGTAGTCACTTTGCTAAAAACAGCTCTGTTTTCTGTGATATGTCCACGTTGTGTTTTGGGGCATATCCTGTCGCGGGCGCTAGGCCTAACCACACAAGTGAGGTATCATTTTTATCGGGAGACGTGGGGGAACGCTGGGTGGAAGGAAATTTGTGGCTCCTCTCAGATTCCAGAACTTTCTGCCACAGAAATGTGAGGAACATGTGTTTTTTTAGCCAAATTTTGAGATTTGCAAAGGATTCTGGGTAAAAGAACCTGGTCCGAGCCCCGCAAGTCACCCCTCCTTGGATTCCCCTAGGTCTCTAGTTTTCAGAAATGCACAGGTTTGGTAGGTTTCCCTAGGTGCCGGCTGAGCTAGAGGCCAAAATCTACAGGTAGTCACTTTGCTAAAAACAGCTCTGTTTTCTGTGATATGTCCACGTTGTGTTTTGGGGCATATCCTGTCGCGGGCGCTAGGCCTACCCACACAAGTGAGGTATCATTTTTATCGGGAGACGTGGGGGAACGCTGGGTGGAAGGAAATTTGTGGCTCCTCTCAGATTCCAGAACTTTCTGCCACAGAAATGTGAGGAACATGTGTTTTTTTAGCCAAATTTTGAGATTTGCAAAGGATTCTGGGTAACAGAACCTGGTCCGAGCCCCGCAAGTCACCCCTCCTTGGATTCCCCTAGGTCTCTAGTTTTCAGAAATGCACAGGTTTGGTAGGTTTCCCTAGGTGGCGGCTGAGCTAGAGGCCAAAATCTACAGGTAGTCACTTTGCTAAAAACAGCTCTGTTTTCTGTGATATGTCCACGTTGTGTTTTGGGGCATATCCTGTCGCGGGCGCTAGGCCTACCCACACAAGTGAGGTATCATTTTTATCGGGAGACGTGGGGGAACGCTGGGTGGAAGGAAATTTGTGGCTCCTCTCAGATTCCAGAACTTTCTGCCACAGAAATGTGAGGAACATGTGTTTTTTTAGCCAAATTTTGAGGTTTGCAAAGGATTCTGGGTAACAGAACCTGGTCCGAGCCCCGCAAGTCACCCCTCCTTGGATTCCCCTAGGTCTCTAGTTTTCAGAAATGCACAGGTTTGGTAGGTTTCCCTAGGTGGCGGCTGAGCTAGAGGCCAAAATCTACAGGTAGTCACTTTGCTAAAAACAGCTCTGTTTTCTGTGATATGTCCACGTTGTGTTTTGGGGCATATCCTGTCGCGGGCGCTAGGCCTAACCACACAAGTGAGGTATCATTTTTATCGGGAGACGTGGGGGAACGCTGGGTGGAAGGAAATTTGTGGCTCCTCTCAGATTCCAGAACTTTCTGCCACAGAAATGTGAGGAACATGTGTTTTTTTAGCCAAATTTTGAGATTTGCAAAGGATTCTGGGTAACAGAACCTGGTCCGAGCCCCGCAAGTCACCCCTCCTTGGATTCCCCTAGGTCTCTAGTTTTCAGAAATGCACAGGTTTGGTAGGTTTCCCTAGGTGCCGGCTGAGCTAGAGGCCAAAATCTACAGGTAGTCACTTTGCTAAAAACAGCTCTGTTTTCTGTGATATGTCCACGTTGTGTTTTGGGGCATATCCTGTCGCGGGCGCTAGGCCTACCCACACAAGTGAGGTATCATTTTTATCGGGAGACGTGGGGGAACGCTGGGTGGAAGGAAATTTGTGGCTCCTCTCAGATTCCAGAACTTTCTGCCACAGAAATGTGAGGAACATGTGTTTTTTTAGCCAAATTTTGAGGTTTGCAAAGGATTCTGGGTAACAGAACCTGGTCCGAGCCCCGCAAGTCACCCCTCCTTGGATTCCCCTAGGTCTCTAGTTTTCAGAAATGCACAGGTTTGGTAGGTTTCCCTAGGTGGCGGCTGAGCTAGAGGCCAAAATCTACAGGTAGTCACTTTGCTAAAAACAGCTCTGTTTTCTGTGATATGTCCACGTTGTGTTTTGGGGCATATCCTGTCGCGGGCGCTAGGCCTAACCACACAAGTGAGGTATCATTTTTATCGGGAGACGTGGGGGAACGCTGGGTGGAAGGAAATTTGTGGCTCCTCTCAGATTCCAGAACTTTCTGCCACAGAAATGTGAGGAACATGTGTTTTTTTAGCCAAATTTTGAGATTTGCAAAGGATTCTGGGTAAAAGAACCTGGTCCGAGCCCCGCAAGTCACCCCTCCTTGGATTCCCCTAGGTCTCTAGTTTTCAGAAATGCACAGGTTTGGTAGGTTTCCCTAGGTGCCGGCTGAGCTAGAGGCCAAAATCTACAGGTAGTCACTTTGCTAAAAACAGCTCTGTTTTCTGTGATATGTCCACGTTGTGTTTTGGGGCATATCCTGTCGCGGGCGCTAGGCCTACCCACACAAGTGAGGTATCATTTTTATCGGGAGACGTGGGGGAACGCTGGGTGGAAGGAAATTTGTGGCTCCTCTCAGATTCCAGAACTTTCTGCCACAGAAATGTGAGGAACATGTGTTTTTTTAGCCAAATTTTGAGATTTGCAAAGGATTCTGGGTAACAGAACCTGGTCCGAGCCCCGCAAGTCACCCCTCCTTGGATTCCCCTAGGTCTCTAGTTTTCAGAAATGCACAGGTTTGGTAGGTTTCCCTAGGTGGCGGCTGAGCTAGAGGCCAAAATCTACAGGTAGTCACTTTGCTAAAAACAGCTCTGTTTTCTGTGATATGTCCACGTTGTGTTTTGGGGCATATCCTGTCGCGGGCGCTAGGCCTACCCACACAAGTGAGGTATCATTTTTATCGGGAGACGTGGGGGAATGCTGGGTGGAAGGAAATTTGTGGCTCCTCTCAGATTCCAGAACTTTCTGCCACAGAAATGTGAGGAACATGTGTTTTTTTAGCCAAATTTTGAGGTTTGCAAAGGATTCTGGGTAACAGAACCTGGTCCGAGCCCCGCAAGTCACCCCTCCTTGGATTCCCCTAGGTCTCTAGTTTTCAGAAATGCACAGGTTTGGTAGGTTTCCCTAGGTGGCGGCTGAGCTAGAGGCCAAAATCTACAGGTAGTCACTTTGCTAAAAACAGCTCTGTTTTCTGTGATATGTCCACGTTGTGTTTTGGGGCATATCCTGTCGCGGGCGCTAGGCCTAACCACACAAGTGAGGTATCATTTTTATCGGGAGACGTGGGGGAACGCTGGGTGGAAGGAAATGTGTGGCTCCTCTCAGATTCCAGAACTTTCTGCCACAGAAATGTGAGGAACATGTGTTTTTTTAGCCAAATTTTGAGATTTGCAAAGGATTCTGGGTAACAGAACCTGGTCCGAGCCCCGCAAGTCACCCCTCCTTGGATTCCCCTAGGTCTCTAGATTTCAGAAATGCACAGGTTTGGTAGGTTTCCCTAGGTGGCGGCTGAGCTAGAGGCCAAAATCTCCAGGTAGTCACTTTGCTAAAAACAGCTCTGTTTTCTGTGATGTGTCCACGTTGTGTTTTGGGGCATATCCTGTCGCGGGCGCTAGGCCTACCCACACAAGTGAGGTATCATTTTTATCGGGAGACGTGGGGGAACGCTGGGTGGAAGGAAATTTGTGGCTCCTCTCAGATTCCAGAACTTTCTGCCACAGAAATGTGAGGAACATGTGTTTTTTTAGCCAAATTTTGAGGTGGTTTGCAAAGGATTCTGGGTAACACAACCTGGTCCGAGCCACACAAGTCACCCCTCCTTGGATTCCCCTAGGTCTCTAGTTTTCAGAAATGCACAGGTTTGGTAGGTTTCCCTAGGTGCCGGCTGAGCTAGAGGCCAAAATCTACAGGTAGTCACTTTGCTAAAAACAGCTCTGTTTTCTGTGATATGTCCACGTTGTGTTTTGGGGCATATCCTGTCGCGGGCGCTAGGCCTACCCACACAAGTGAGGTATCATTTTTATCGGGAGACGTGGGGGAACGCTGGGTGGAAGGAAATTTGTGGCTCCTCTCAGATTCCAGAACTTTCTGCCACAGAAATGTGAGGAACATGTGTTTTTTTAGCCAAATTTTGAGATTTGCAAAGGATTCTGGGTAACAGAACCTGGTCCGAGCCCCGCAAGTCACCCCTCCTTGGATTCCCCTAGGTCTCTAGTTTTCAGAAATGCACAGGTTTGGTAGGTTTCCCTAGGTGGCGGCTGAGCTAGAGGCCAAAATCTACAGGTAGTCACTTTGCTAAAAACAGCTCTGTTTTCTGTGATATGTCCACGTTGTGTTTTGGGGCATATCCTGTCGCGGGCGCTAGGCCTACCCACACAAGTGAGGTATCATTTTTATCGGGAGACGTGGGGGAACGCTGGGTGGAAAGAAATTTGTGGCTCCTCTCAGATTCCAGAACTTTCTGCCACAGAAATGTGAGGAACATGTGTTTTTTTAGCCAAATTTTGAGGTTTGCAAAGGATTCTGGGTAACAGAACCTGGTCCGAGCCCCGCAAGTCACCCCTCCTTGGATTCCCCTAGGTCTCTAGTTTTCAGAAATGCACAGGTTTGGTAGGTTTCCCTAGGTGGCGGCTGAGCTAGAGGCCAAAATCTACAGGTAGTCACTTTGCTAAAAACAGCTCTGTTTTCTGTGATATGTCCACGTTGTGTTTTGGGGCACATCCTGTCGCGGGCGCTAGGCCTAACCACACAAGTGAGGTATCATTTTTATCGGGAGACGTGGGGGAACGCTGGGTGGAAGGAAATTTGTGGCTCCTCTCAGATTCCAGAACTTTCTGCCACAGAAATGTGAGGAACATGTGTTTTTTTAGCCAAATTTTGAGATTTGCAAAGGATTCTGGGTAACAGAACCTGGTCCGAGCCCCGCAAGTCACCCCTCCTTGGATTCCCCTAGGTCTCTAGTTTTCAGAAATGCACAGGTTTGGTAGGTTTCCCTAGGTGCCGGCTGAGCTAGAGGCCAAAATCTACAGGTAGTCACTTTGCTAAAAACAGCTCTGTTTTCTGTGATATGTCCACGTTGTGTTTTGGGGCATATCCTGTCGCGGGCGCTAGGCCTACCCACACAAGTGAGGTATCATTTTTATCGGGAGACGTGGGGGAACGCTGGGTGGAAGGAAATTTGTGGCTCCTCTCAGATTCCAGAACTTTCTGCCACAGAAATGTGAGGAACATGTGTTTTTTTAGCCAAATTTTGAGATTTGCAAAGGATTCTGGGTAACAGAACCTGGTCCGAGCCCCGCAAGTCACCCCTCCTTGGATTCCCCTAGGTCTCTAGTTTTCAGAAATGCACAGGTTTGGTAGGTTTCCCTAGGTGGCGGCTGAGCTAGAGGCCAAAATCTACAGGTAGTCACTTTGCTAAAAACAGCTCTGTTTTCTGTGATATGTCCACGTTGTGTTTTGGGGCATATCCTGTCGCGGGCGCTAGGCCTACCCACACAAGTGAGGTATCATTTTTATCGGGAGACGTGGGGGAACGCTGGGTGGAAGGAAATTTGTGGCTCCTCTCAGATTCCAGAACTTTCTGCCACAGAAATGTGAGGAACATGTGTTTTTTTAGCCAAATTTTGAGGTTTGCAAAGGATTCTGGGTAACAGAACCTGGTCCGAGCCCCGCAAGTCACCCCTCCTTGGATTCCCCTAGGTCTCTAGTTTTCAGAAATGCACAGGTTTGGTAGGTTTCCCTAGGTGGCGGCTGAGCTAGAGGCCAAAATCTACAGGTAGTCACTTTGCTAAAAACAGCTCTGTTTTCTGTGATATGTCCACGTTGTGTTTTGGGGCACATCCTGTCGCGGGCGCTAGGCCTAACCACACAAGTGAGGTATCATTTTTATCGGGAGACGTGGGGGAACGCTGGGTGGAAGGAAATTTGTGGCTCCTCTCAGATTCCAGAACTTTCTGCCACAGAAATGTGAGGAACATGTGTTTTTTTAGCCAAATTTTGAGATTTGCAAAGGATTCTGGGTAAAAGAACCTGGTCCGAGCCCCGCAAGTCACCCCTCCTTGGATTCCCCTAGGTCTCTAGTTTTCAGAAATGCACAGGTTTGGTAGGTTTCCCTAGGTGCCGGCTGAGCTAGAGGCCAAAATCTACAGGTAGTCACTTTGCTAAAAACAGCTCTGTTTTCTGTGATATGTCCACGTTGTGTTTTGGGGCATATCCTGTCGCGGGCGCTAGGCCTACCCACACAAGTGAGGTATCATTTTTATCGGGAGACGTGGGGGAACGCTGGGTGGAAGGAAATTTGTGGCTCCTCTCAGATTCCAGAACTTTCTGCCACAGAAATGTGAGGAACATGTGTTTTTTTAGCCAAATTTTGAGATTTGCAAAGGATTCTGGGTAACAGAACCTGGTCCGAGCCCCGCAAGTCACCCCTCCTTGGATTCCCCTAGGTCTCTAGTTTTCAGAAATGCACAGGTTTGGTAGGTTTCCCTAGGTGGCGGCTGAGCTAGAGGCCAAAATCTACAGGTAGTCACTTTGCTAAAAACAGCTCTGTTTTCTGTGATATGTCCACGTTGTGTTTTGGGGCATATCCTGTCGCGGGCGCTAGGCCTACCCACACAAGTGAGGTATCATTTTTATCGAGAGACGTGGGGGAACGCTGGGTGGAAGGAAATTTGTGGCTCCTCTCAGATTCCAGAACTTTCTGCCACAGAAATGTGAGGAACATGTGTTTTTTTAGCCAAATTTTGAGGTTTGCAAAGGATTCTGGGTAACAGAACCTGGTCCGAGCCCCGCAAGTCACCCCTCCTTGGATTCCCCTAGGTCTCTAGTTTTCAGAAATGCACAGGTTTGGTAGGTTTCCCTAGGTGGCGGCTGAGCTAGAGGCCAAAATCTACAGGTAGTCACTTTGCTAAAAACAGCTCTGTTTTCTGTGATATGTCCACGTTGTGTTTTGGGGCATATCCTGTCGCGGGCGCTAGGCCTAACCACACAAGTGAGGTATCATTTTTATCGGGAGACGTGGGGGAACGCTGGGTGGAAGGAAATTTGTGGCTCCTCTCAGATTCCAGAACTTTCTGCCACAGAAATGTGAGGAACATGTGTTTTTTTAGCCAAATTTTGAGATTTGCAAAGGATTCTGGGTAAAAGAACCTGGTCCGAGCCCCGCAAGTCACCCCTCCTTGGATTCCCCTAGGTCTCTAGTTTTCAGAAATGCACAGGTTTGGTAGGTTTCCCTAGGTGCCGGCTGAGCTAGAGGCCAAAATCTACAGGTAGTCACTTTGCTAAAAACAGCTCTGTTTTCTGTGATATGTCCACGTTGTGTTTTGGGGCATATCCTGTCGCGGGCGCTAGGCCTACCCACACAAGTGAGGTATCATTTTTATCGGGAGACGTGGGGGAACGCTGGGTGGAAGGAAATTTGTGGCTCCTCTCAGATTCCAGAACTTTCTGCCACAGAAATGTGAGGAACATGTGTTTTTTTAGCCAAATTTTGAGATTTGCAAAGGATTCTGGGTAACAGAACCTGGTCCGAGCCCCGCAAGTCACCCCTCCTTGGATTCCCCTAGGTCTCTAGTTTTCAGAAATGCACAGGTTTGGTAGGTTTCCCTAGGTGGCGGCTGAGCTAGAGGCCAAAATCTACAGGTAGTCACTTTGCTAAAAACAGCTCTGTTTTCTGTGATATGTCCACGTTGTGTTTTGGGGCATATCCTGTCGCGGGCGCTAGGCCTACCCACACAAGTGAGGTATCATTTTTATCGGGAGACGTGGGGGAACGCTGGGTGGAAGGAAATTTGTGGCTCCTCTCAGATTCCAGAACTTTCTGCCACAGAAATGTGAGGAACATGTGTTTTTTTAGCCAAATTTTGAGATTTGCAAAGGATTCTGGGTAACAGAACCTGGTCCGAGCCCCGCAAGTCACCCCTCCTTGGATTCCCCTAGGTCTCTAGTTTTCAGAAATGCACAGGTTTGGTAGGTTTCCCTAGGTGGCGGCTGAGCTAGAGGCCAAAATCTACAGGTAGTCACTTTGCTAAAAACAGCTCTGTTTTCTGTGATATGTCCACGTTGTGTTTTGGGGCATATCCTGTCGCGGGCGCTAGGCCTAACCACACAAGTGAGGTATCATTTTTATCGGGAGACGTGGGGGAACGCTGGGTGGAAGGAAATTTGTGGCTCCTCTCAGATTCCAGAACTTTCTGCCACAGAAATGTGAGGAACATGTGTTTTTTTTAGCCAAATTTTGAGATTTGCAAAGGATTCTGGGTAAAAGAACCTGGTCCGAGCCCCGCAAGTCACCCCTCCTTGGATTCCCCTAGGTCTCTAGTTTTCAGAAATGCACAGGTTTGGTAGGTTTCCCTAGGTGCCGGCTGAGCTAGAGGCCAAAATCTACAGGTAGTCACTTTGCTAAAAACAGCTCTGTTTTCTGTGATATGTCCACGTTGTGTTTTGGGGCATATCCTGTCGCGGGCGCTAGGCCTACCCACACAAGTGAGGTATCATTTTTATCGGGAGACGTGGGGGAACGCTGGGTGGAAGGAAATTTGTGGCTCCTCTCAGATTCCAGAACTTTCTGCCACAGAAATGTGAGGAACATGTGTTTTTTTAGCCAAATTTTGAGATTTGCAAAGGATTCTGGGTAACAGAACCTGGTCCGAGCCCCGCAAGTCACCCCTCCTTGGATTCCCCTAGGTCTCTAGTTTTCAGAAATGCACAGGTTTGGTAGGTTTCCCTAGGTGGCGGCTGAGCTAGAGGCCAAAATCTACAGGTAGTCACTTTGCTAAAAACAGCTCTGTTTTCTGTGATATGTCCACGTTGTGTTTTGGGGCATATCCTGTCGCGGGCGCTAGGCCTACCCACACAAGTGAGGTATCATTTTTATCGGGAGACGTGGGGGAACGCTGGGTGGAAGGAAATTTGTGGCTCCTCTCAGATTCCAGAACTTTCTGCCACAGAAATGTGAGGAACATGTGTTTTTTTAGCCAAATTTTGAGGTTTGCAAAGGATTCTGGGTAACAGAACCTGGTCCGAGCCCCGCAAGTCACCCCTCCTTGGATTCCCCTAGGTCTCTAGTTTTCAGAAATGCACAGGTTTGGTAGGTTTCCCTAGGTGGCGGCTGAGCTAGAGGCCAAAATCTACAGGTAGTCACTTTGCTAAAAACAGCTCTGTTTTCTGTGATATGTCCACGTTGTGTTTTGGGGCATATCCTGTCGCGGGCGCTAGGCCTAACCACACAAGTGAGGTATCATTTTTATCGGGAGACGTGGGGGAACGCTGGGTGGAAGGAAATTTGTGGCTCCTCTCAGATTCCAGAACTTTCTGCCACAGAAATGTGAGGAACATGTGTTTTTTTAGCCAAATTTTGAGATTTGCAAAGGATTCTGGGTAACAGAACCTGGTCCGAGCCCCGCAAGTCACCCCTCCTTGGATTCCCCTAGGTCTCTAGTTTTCAGAAATGCACAGGTTTGGTAGGTTTCCCTAGGTGCCGGCTGAGCTAGAGGCCAAAATCTACAGGTAGTCACTTTGCTAAAAACAGCTCTGTTTTCTGTGATATGTCCACGTTGTGTTTTGGGGCATATCCTGTCGCGGGCGCTAGGCCTACCCACACAAGTGAGGTATCATTTTTATCGGGAGACGTGGGGGAACGCTGGGTGGAAGGAAATTTGTGGCTCCTCTCAGATTCCAGAACTTTCTGCCACAGAAATGTGAGGAACATGTGTTTTTTTAGCCAAATTTTGAGGTTTGCAAAGGATTCTGGGTAACAGAACCTGGTCCGAGCCCCGCAAGTCACCCCTCCTTGGATTCCCCTAGGTCTCTAGTTTTCAGAAATGCACAGGTTTGGTAGGTTTCCCTAGGTGGCGGCTGAGCTAGAGGCCAAAATCTACAGGTAGTCACTTTGCTAAAAACAGCTCTGTTTTCTGTGATATGTCCACGTTGTGTTTTGGGGCATATCCTGTCGCGGGCGCTAGGCCTAACCACACAAGTGAGGTATCATTTTTATCGGGAGACGTGGGGGAACGCTGGGTGGAAGGAAATTTGTGGCTCCTCTCAGATTCCAGAACTTTCTGCCACAGAAATGTGAGGAACATGTGTTTTTTTAGCCAAATTTTGAGATTTGCAAAGGATTCTGGGTAAAAGAACCTGGTCCGAGCCCCGCAAGTCACCCCTCCTTGGATTCCCCTAGGTCTCTAGTTTTCAGAAATGCACAGGTTTGGTAGGTTTCCCTAGGTGCCGGCTGAGCTAGAGGCCAAAATCTACAGGTAGTCACTTTGCTAAAAACAGCTCTGTTTTCTGTGATATGTCCACGTTGTGTTTTGGGGCATATCCTGTCGCGGGCGCTAGGCCTACCCACACAAGTGAGGTATCATTTTTATCGGGAGACGTGGGGGAACGCTGGGTGGAAGGAAATTTGTGGCTCCTCTCAGATTCCAGAACTTTCTGCCACAGAAATGTGAGGAACATGTGTTTTTTTAGCCAAATTTTGAGATTTGCAAAGGATTCTGGGTAACAGAACCTGGTCCGAGCCCCGCAAGTCACCCCTCCTTGGATTCCCCTAGGTCTCTAGTTTTCAGAAATGCACAGGTTTGGTAGGTTTCCCTAGGTGGCGGCTGAGCTAGAGGCCAAAATCTACAGGTAGTCACTTTGCTAAAAACAGCTCTGTTTTCTGTGATATGTCCACGTTGTGTTTTGGGGCATATCCTGTCGCGGGCGCTAGGCCTACCCACACAAGTGAGGTATCATTTTTATCGGGAGACGTGGGGGAATGCTGGGTGGAAGGAAATTTGTGGCTCCTCTCAGATTCCAGAACTTTCTGCCACAGAAATGTGAGGAACATGTGTTTTTTTAGCCAAATTTTGAGGTTTGCAAAGGATTCTGGGTAACAGAACCTGGTCCGAGCCCCGCAAGTCACCCCTCCTTGGATTCCCCTAGGTCTCTAGTTTTCAGAAATGCACAGGTTTGGTAGGTTTCCCTAGGTGGCGGCTGAGCTAGAGGCCAAAATCTACAGGTAGTCACTTTGCTAAAAACAGCTCTGTTTTCTGTGATATGTCCACGTTGTGTTTTGGGGCATATCCTGTCGCGGGCGCTAGGCCTAACCACACAAGTGAGGTATCATTTTTATCGGGAGACGTGGGGGAACGCTGGGTGGAAGGAAATGTGTGGCTCCTCTCAGATTCCAGAACTTTCTGCCACAGAAATGTGAGGAACATGTGTTTTTTTAGCCAAATTTTGAGATTTGCAAAGGATTCTGGGTAACAGAACCTGGTCCGAGCCCCGCAAGTCACCCCTCCTTGGATTCCCCTAGGTCTCTAGATTTCAGAAATGCACAGGTTTGGTAGGTTTCCCTAGGTGGCGGCTGAGCTAGAGGCCAAAATCTCCAGGTAGTCACTTTGCTAAAAACAGCTCTGTTTTCTGTGATGTGTCCACGTTGTGTTTTGGGGCATATCCTGTCGCGGGCGCTAGGCCTACCCACACAAGTGAGGTATCATTTTTATCGGGAGACGTGGGGGAACGCTGGGTGGAAGGAAATTTGTGGCTCCTCTCAGATTCCAGAACTTTCTGCCACAGAAATGTGAGGAACATGTGTTTTTTTAGCCAAATTTTGAGGTGGTTTGCAAAGGATTCTGGGTAACACAACCTGGTCCGAGCCACACAAGTCACCCCTCCTTGGATTCCCCTAGGTCTCTAGTTTTCAGAAATGCACAGGTTTGGTAGGTTTCCCTAGGTGCCGGCTGAGCTAGAGGCCAAAATCTACAGGTAGTCACTTTGCTAAAAACAGCTCTGTTTTCTGTGATATGTCCACGTTGTGTTTTGGGGCATATCCTGTCGCGGGCGCTAGGCCTACCCACACAAGTGAGGTATCATTTTTATCGGGAGACGTGGGGGAACGCTGGGTGGAAGGAAATTTGTGGCTCCTCTCAGATTCCAGAACTTTCTGCCACAGAAATGTGAGGAACATGTGTTTTTTTAGCCAAATTTTGAGATTTGCAAAGGATTCTGGGTAACAGAACCTGGTCCGAGCCCCGCAAGTCACCCCTCCTTGGATTCCCCTAGGTCTCTAGTTTTCAGAAATGCACAGGTTTGGTAGGTTTCCCTAGGTGGCGGCTGAGCTAGAGGCCAAAATCTACAGGTAGTCACTTTGCTAAAAACAGCTCTGTTTTCTGTGATATGTCCACGTTGTGTTTTGGGGCATATCCTGTCGCGGGCGCTAGGCCTACCCACACAAGTGAGGTATCATTTTTATCGGGAGACGTGGGGGAACGCTGGGTGGAAAGAAATTTGTGGCTCCTCTCAGATTCCAGAACTTTCTGCCACAGAAATGTGAGGAACATGTGTTTTTTTAGCCAAATTTTGAGGTTTGCAAAGGATTCTGGGTAACAGAACCTGGTCCGAGCCCCGCAAGTCACCCCTCCTTGGATTCCCCTAGGTCTCTAGTTTTCAGAAATGCACAGGTTTGGTAGGTTTCCCTAGGTGGCGGCTGAGCTAGAGGCCAAAATCTACAGGTAGTCACTTTGCTAAAAACAGCTCTGTTTTCTGTGATATGTCCACGTTGTGTTTTGGGGCACATCCTGTCGCGGGCGCTAGGCCTAACCACACAAGTGAGGTATCATTTTTATCGGGAGACGTGGGGGAACGCTGGGTGGAAGGAAATTTGTGGCTCCTCTCAGATTCCAGAACTTTCTGCCACAGAAATGTGAGGAACATGTGTTTTTTTAGCCAAATTTTGAGATTTGCAAAGGATTCTGGGTAACAGAACCTGGTCCGAGCCCCGCAAGTCACCCCTCCTTGGATTCCCCTAGGTCTCTAGTTTTCAGAAATGCACAGGTTTGGTAGGTTTCCCTAGGTGCCGGCTGAGCTAGAGGCCAAAATCTACAGGTAGTCACTTTGCTAAAAACAGCTCTGTTTTCTGTGATATGTCCACGTTGTGTTTTGGGGCATATCCTGTCGCGGGCGCTAGGCCTACCCACACAAGTGAGGTATCATTTTTATCGGGAGACGTGGGGGAACGCTGGGTGGAAGGAAATTTGTGGCTCCTCTCAGATTCCAGAACTTTCTGCCACAGAAATGTGAGGAACATGTGTTTTTTTAGCCAAATTTTGAGATTTGCAAAGGATTCTGGGTAACAGAACCTGGTCCGAGCCCCGCAAGTCACCCCTCCTTGGATTCCCCTAGGTCTCTAGTTTTCAGAAATGCACAGGTTTGGTAGGTTTCCCTAGGTGGCGGCTGAGCTAGAGGCCAAAATCTACAGGTAGTCACTTTGCTAAAAACAGCTCTGTTTTCTGTGATATGTCCACGTTGTGTTTTGGGGCATATCCTGTCGCGGGCGCTAGGCCTACCCACACAAGTGAGGTATCATTTTTATCGGGAGACGTGGGGGAACGCTGGGTGGAAGGAAATTTGTGGCTCCTCTCAGATTCCAGAACTTTCTGCCACAGAAATGTGAGGAACATGTGTTTTTTTAGCCAAATTTTGAGGTTTGCAAAGGATTCTGGGTAACAGAACCTGGTCCGAGCCCCGCAAGTCACCCCTCCTTGGATTCCCCTAGGTCTCTAGTTTTCAGAAATGCACAGGTTTGGTAGGTTTCCCTAGGTGGCGGCTGAGCTAGAGGCCAAAATCTACAGGTAGTCACTTTGCTAAAAACAGCTCTGTTTTCTGTGATATGTCCACGTTGTGTTTTGGGGCATATCCTGTCGCGGGCGCTAGGCCTAACCACACAAGTGAGGTATCATTTTTATCGGGAGACGTGGGGGAACGCTGGGTGGAAGGAAATTTGTGGCTCCTCTCAGATTCCAGAACTTTCTGCCACAGAAATGTGAGGAACATGTGTTTTTTTAGCCAAATTTTGAGATTTGCAAAGGATTCTGGGTAAAAGAACCTGGTCCGAGCCCCGCAAGTCACCCCTCCTTGGATTCCCCTAGGTCTCTAGTTTTCAGAAATGCACAGGTTTGGTAGGTTTCCCTAGGTGCCGGCTGAGCTAGAGGCCAAAATCTACAGGTAGTCACTTTGCTAAAAACAGCTCTGTTTTCTGTGATATGTCCACGTTGTGTTTTGGGGCATATCCTGTCGCGGGCGCTAGGCCTACCCACACAAGTGAGGTATCATTTTTATCGGGAGACGTGGGGGAACGCTGGGTGGAAGGAAATTTGTGGCTCCTCTCAGATTCCAGAACTTTCTGCCACAGAAATGTGAGGAACATGTGTTTTTTTAGCCAAATTTTGAGATTTGCAAAGGATTCTGGGTAACAGAACCTGGTCCGAGCCCCGCAAGTCACCCCTCCTTGGATTCCCCTAGGTCTCTAGTTTTCAGAAATGCACAGGTTTGGTAGGTTTCCCTAGGTGGCGGCTGAGCTAGAGGCCAAAATCTACAGGTAGTCACTTTGCTAAAAACAGCTCTGTTTTCTGTGATATGTCCACGTTGTGTTTTGGGGCATATCCTGTCGCGGGCGCTAGGCCTACCCACACAAGTGAGGTATCATTTTTATCGAGAGACGTGGGGGAACGCTGGGTGGAAGGAAATTTGTGGCTCCTCTCAGATTCCAGAACTTTCTGCCACAGAAATGTGAGGAACATGTGTTTTTTTAGCCAAATTTTGAGATTTGCAAAGGATTCTGGGTAACAGAACCTGGTCCGAGCCCCGCAAGTCACCCCTCCTTGGATTCCCCTAGGTCTCTAGTTTTCAGAAATGCACAGGTTTGGTAGGTTTCCCTAGGTGGCGGCTGAGCTAGAGGCCAAAATCTACAGGTAGTCACTTTGCTAAAAACAGCTCTGTTTTCTGTGATATGTCCACGTTGTGTTTTGGGGCATATCCTGTCGCGGGCGCTAGGCCTAACCACACAAGTGAGGTATCATTTTTATCGGGAGACGTGGGGGAACGCTGGGTGGAAGGAAATTTGTGGCTCCTCTCAGATTCCAGAACTTTCTGCCACAGAAATGTGAGGAACATGTGTTTTTTTAGCCAAATTTTGAGATTTGCAAAGGATTCTGGGTAAAAGAACCTGGTCCGAGCCCCGCAAGTCACCCCTCCTTGGATTCCCCTAGGTCTCTAGTTTTCAGAAATGCACAGGTTTGGTAGGTTTCCCTAGGTGCCGGCTGAGCTAGAGGCCAAAATCTACAGGTAGTCACTTTGCTAAAAACAGCTCTGTTTTCTGTGATATGTCCACGTTGTGTTTTGGGGCATATCCTGTCGCGGGCGCTAGGCCTACCCACACAAGTGAGGTATCATTTTTATCGGGAGACGTGGGGGAACGCTGGGTGGAAGGAAATTTGTGGCTCCTCTCAGATTCCAGAACTTTCTGCCACAGAAATGTGAGGAACATGTGTTTTTTTAGCCAAATTTTGAGATTTGCAAAGGATTCTGGGTAACAGAACCTGGTCCGAGCCCCGCAAGTCACCCCTCCTTGGATTCCCCTAGGTCTCTAGTTTTCAGAAATGCACAGGTTTGGTAGGTTTCCCTAGGTGGCGGCTGAGCTAGAGGCCAAAATCTACAGGTAGTCACTTTGCTAAAAACAGCTCTGTTTTCTGTGATATGTCCACGTTGTGTTTTGGGGCATATCCTGTCGCGGGCGCTAGGCCTACCCACACAAGTGAGGTATCATTTTTATCGGGAGACGTGGGGGAACGCTGGGTGGAAGGAAATTTGTGGCTCCTCTCAGATTCCAGAACTTTCTGCCACAGAAATGTGAGGAACATGTGTTTTTTTAGCCAAATTTTGAGGTTTGCAAAGGATTCTGGGTAACAGAACCTGGTCCGAGCCCCGCAAGTCACCCCTCCTTGGATTCCCCTAGGTCTCTAGTTTTCAGAAATGCACAGGTTTGGTAGGTTTCCCTAGGTGGCGGCTGAGCTAGAGGCCAAAATCTACAGGTAGTCACTTTGCTAAAAACAGCTCTGTTTTCTGTGATATGTCCACGTTGTGTTTTGGGGCATATCCTGTCGCGGGCGCTAGGCCTAACCACACAAGTGAGGTATCATTTTTATCGGGAGACGTGGGGGAACGCTGGGTGGAAGGAAATTTGTGGCTCCTCTCAGATTCCAGAACTTTCTGCCACAGAAATGTGAGGAACATGTGTTTTTTTAGCCAAATTTTGAGATTTGCAAAGGATTCTGGGTAACAGAACCTGGTCCGAGCCCCGCAAGTCACCCCTCCTTGGATTCCCCTAGGTCTCTAGTTTTCAGAAATGCACAGGTTTGGTAGGTTTCCCTAGGTGCCGGCTGAGCTAGAGGCCAAAATCTACAGGTAGTCACTTTGCTAAAAACAGCTCTGTTTTCTGTGATATGTCCACGTTGTGTTTTGGGGCATATCCTGTCGCGGGCGCTAGGCCTACCCACACAAGTGAGGTATCATTTTTATCGGGAGACGTGGGGGAACGCTGGGTGGAAGGAAATTTGTGGCTCCTCTCAGATTCCAGAACTTTCTGCCACAGAAATGTGAGGAACATGTGTTTTTTTAGCCAAATTTTGAGGTTTGCAAAGGATTCTGGGTAACAGAACCTGGTCCGAGCCCCGCAAGTCACCCCTCCTTGGATTCCCCTAGGTCTCTAGTTTTCAGAAATGCACAGGTTTGGTAGGTTTCCCTAGGTGGCGGCTGAGCTAGAGGCCAAAATCTACAGGTAGTCACTTTGCTAAAAACAGCTCTGTTTTCTGTGATATGTCCACGTTGTGTTTTGGGGCATATCCTGTCGCGGGCGCTAGGCCTAACCACACAAGTGAGGTATCATTTTTATAGGGAGACGTGGGGGAACGCTGGGTGGAAGGAAATTTGTGGCTCCTCTCAGATTCCAGAACTTTCTGCCACAGAAATGTGAGGAACATGTGTTTTTTTAGCCAAATTTTGAGATTTGCAAAGGATTCTGGGTAAAAGAACCTGGTCCGAGCCCCGCAAGTCACCCCTCCTTGGATTCCCCTAGGTCTCTAGTTTTCAGAAATGCACAGGTTTGGTAGGTTTCCCTAGGTGCCGGCTGAGCTAGAGGCCAAAATCTACAGGTAGTCACTTTGCTAAAAACAGCTCTGTTTTCTGTGATATGTCCACGTTGTGTTTTGGGGCATATCCTGTCGCGGGCGCTAGGCCTACCCACACAAGTGAGGTATCATTTTTATCGGGAGACGTGGGGGAACGCTGGGTGGAAGGAAATTTGTGGCTCCTCTCAGATTCCAGAACTTTCTGCCACAGAAATGTGAGGAACATGTGTTTTTTTAGCCAAATTTTGAGATTTGCAAAGGATTCTGGGTAACAGAACCTGGTCCGAGCCCCGCAAGTCACCCCTCCTTGGATTCCCCTAGGTCTCTAGTTTTCAGAAATGCACAGGTTTGGTAGGTTTCCCTAGGTGGCGGCTGAGCTAGAGGCCAAAATCTACAGGTAGTCACTTTGCTAAAAACAGCTCTGTTTTCTGTGATATGTCCACGTTGTGTTTTGGGGCATATCCTGTCGCGGGCGCTAGGCCTACCCACACAAGTGAGGTATCATTTTTATCGGGAGACGTGGGGGAATGCTGGGTGGAAGGAAATTTGTGGCTCCTCTCAGATTCCAGAACTTTCTGCCACAGAAATGTGAGGAACATGTGTTTTTTTAGCCAAATTTTGAGGTTTGCAAAGGATTCTGGGTAACAGAACCTGGTCCGAGCCCCGCAAGTCACCCCTCCTTGGATTCCCCTAGGTCTCTAGTTTTCAGAAATGCACAGGTTTGGTAGGTTTCCCTAGGTGGCGGCTGAGCTAGAGGCCAAAATCTACAGGTAGTCACTTTGCTAAAAACAGCTCTGTTTTCTGTGATATGTCCACGTTGTGTTTTGGGGCATATCCTGTCGCGGGCGCTAGGCCTAACCACACAAGTGAGGTATCATTTTTATCGGGAGACGTGGGGGAACGCTGGGTGGAAGGAAATTTGTGGCTCCTCTCAGATTCCAGAACTTTCTGCCACAGAAATGTGAGGAACATGTGTTTTTTTAGCCAAATTTTGAGATTTGCAAAGGATTCTGGGTAACAGAACCTGGTCCGAGCCCCGCAAGTCACCCCTCCTTGGATTCCCCTAGGTCTCTAGATTTCAGAAATGCACAGGTTTGGTAGGTTTCCCTAGGTGGCGGCTGAGCTAGAGGCCAAAATCTCCAGGTAGTCACTTTGCTAAAAACAACTCTGTTTTCTGTGATGTGTCCACGTTGTGTTTTGGGGCATATCCTGTCGCGGGCGCTAGGCCTACCCACACAAGTGAGGTATCATTTTTATCGGGAGACGTGGGGGAACGCTGGGTGGAAGGAAATTTGTGGCTCCTCTCAGATTCCAGAACTTTCTGCCACAGAAATGTGAGGAACATGTGTTTTTTTAGCCAAATTTTGAGGTGGTTTGCAAAGGATTCTGGGTAACAGAACCTGGTCCGAGCCACACAAGTCACCCCTCCTTGGATTCCCCTAGGTCTCTAGTTTTCAGAAATGCACAGGTTTGGTAGGTTTCCCTAGGTGCCGGCTGAGCTAGAGGCCAAAATCTACAGGTAGTCACTTTGCTAAAAACAGCTCTGTTTTCTGTGATATGTCCACGTTGTGTTTTGGGGCATATCCTGTCGCGGGCGCTAGGCCTACCCACACAAGTGAGGTATCATTTTTATCGGGAGACGTGGGGGAACGCTGGGTGGAAGGAAATTTGTGGCTCCTCTCAGATTCCAGAACTTTCTGCCACAGAAATGTGAGGAACATGTGTTTTTTTAGCCAAATTTTGAGATTTGCAAAGGATTCTGGGTAACAGAACCTGGTCCGAGCCCCGCAAGTCACCCCTCCTTGGATTCCCCTAGGTCTCTAGTTTTCAGAAATGCACAGGTTTGGTAGGTTTCCCTAGGTGGCGGCTGAGCTAGAGGCCAAAATCTACAGGTAGTCACTTTGCTAAAAACAGCTCTGTTTTCTGTGATATGTCCACGTTGTGTTTTGGGGCATATCCTGTCGCGGGCGCTAGGCCTACCCACACAAGTGAGGTATCATTTTTATCGGGAGACGTGGGGGAACGCTGGGTGGAAGGAAATTTGTGGCTCCTCTCAGATTCCAGAACTTTCTGCCACAGAAATGTGAGGAACATGTGTTTTTTTAGCCAAATTTTGAGGTTTGCAAAGGATTCTGGGTAACAGAACCTGGTCCGAGCCCCGCAAGTCACCCCTCCTTGGATTCCCCTAGGTCTCTAGTTTTCAGAAATGCACAGGTTTGGTAGGTTTCCCTAGGTGGCGGCTGAGCTAGAGGCCAAAATCTACAGGTAGTCACTTTGCTAAAAACAGCTCTGTTTTCTGTGATATGTCCACGTTGTGTTTTGGGGCATATCCTGTCGCGGGCGCTAGGCCTAACCACACAAGTGAGGTATCATTTTTATCGGGAGACGTGGGGGAACGCTGGGTGGAAGGAAATTTGTGGCTCCTCTCAGATTCCAGAACTTTCTGCCACAGAAATGTGAGGAACATGTGTTTTTTTAGCCAAATTTTGAGATTTGCAAAGGATTCTGGGTAAAAGAACCTGGTCCGAGCCCCGCAAGTCACCCCTCCTTGGATTCCCCTAGGTCTCTAGTTTTCAGAAATGCACAGGTTTGGTAGGTTTCCCTAGGTGCCGGCTGAGCTAGAGGCCAAAATCTACAGGTAGTCACTTTGCTAAAAACAGCTCTGTTTTCTGTGATATGTCCACGTTGTGTTTTGGGGCATATCCTGTCGCGGGCGCTAGGCCTACCCACACAAGTGAGGTATCATTTTTATCGGGAGACGTGGGGGAACGCTGGGTGGAAGGAAATTTGTGGCTCCTCTCAGATTCCAGAACTTTCTGCCACAGAAATGTGAGGAACATGTGTTTTTTTAGCCAAATTTTGAGATTTGCAAAGGATTCTGGGTAACAGAACCTGGTCCGAGCCCCGCAAGTCACCCCTCCTTGGATTCCCCTAGGTCTCTAGTTTTCAGAAATGCACAGGTTTGGTAGGTTTCCCTAGGTGGCGGCTGAGCTAGAGGCCAAAATCTACAGGTAGTCACTTTGCTAAAAACAGCTCTGTTTTCTGTGATATGTCCACGTTGTGTTTTGGGGCATATCCTGTCGCGGGCGCTAGGCCTACCCACACAAGTGAGGTATCATTTTTATCGAGAGACGTGGGGGAACGCTGGGTGGAAGGAAATTTGTGGCTCCTCTCAGATTCCAGAACTTTCTGCCACAGAAATGTGAGGAACATGTGTTTTTTTAGCCAAATTTTGAGGTTTGCAAAGGATTCTGGGTAACAGAACCTGGTCCGAGCCCCGCAAGTCACCCCTCCTTGGATTCCCCTAGGTCTCTAGTTTTTAGAAATGCACAGGTTTGGTAGGTTTCCCTAGGTGGCGGCTGAGCTAGAGGCCAAAATCTACAGGTAGTCACTTTGCTAAAAACAGCTCTGTTTTCTGTGATATGTCCACGTTGTGTTTTGGGGCATATCCTGTCGCGGGCGCTAGGCCTAACCACACAAGTGAGGTATCATTTTTATCGGGAGACGTGGGGGAACGCTGGGTGGAAGGAAATTTGTGGCTCCTCTCAGATTCCAGAACTTTCTGCCACAGAAATGTGAGGAACATGTGTTTTTTTAGCCAAATTTTGAGATTTGCAAAGGATTCTGGGTAAAAGAACCTGGTCCGAGCCCCGCAAGTCACCCCTCCTTGGATTCCCCTAGGTCTCTAGTTTTCAGAAATGCACAGGTTTGGTAGGTTTCCCTAGGTGCCGGCTGAGCTAGAGGCCAAAATCTACAGGTAGTCACTTTGCTAAAAACAGCTCTGTTTTCTGTGATATGTCCACGTTGTGTTTTGGGGCATATCCTGTCGCGGGCGCTAGGCCTACCCACACAAGTGAGGTATCATTTTTATCGGGAGACGTGGGGGAACGCTGGGTGGAAGGAAATTTGTGGCTCCTCTCAGATTCCAGAACTTTCTGCCACAGAAATGTGAGGAACATTTGTTTTTTTAGCCAAATTTTGAGATTTGCAAAGGATTCTGGGTAACAGAACCTGGTCCGAGCCCCGCAAGTCACCCCTCCTTGGATTCCCCTAGGTCTCTAGTTTTCAGAAATGCACAGGTTTGGTAGGTTTCCCTAGGTGGCGGCTGAGCTAGAGGCCAAAATCTACAGGTAGTCACTTTGCTAAAAACAGCTCTGTTTTCTGTGATATGTCCACGTTGTGTTTTGGGGCATATCCTGTCGCGGGCGCTAGGCCTACCCACACAAGTGAGGTATCATTTTTATCGGGAGACGTGGGGGAACGCTGGGTGGAAGGAAATTTGTGGCTCCTCTCAGATTCCAGAACTTTCTGCCACAGAAATGTGAGGAACATGTGTTTTTTTAGCCAAATTTTGAGGTTTGCAAAGGATTCTGGGTAACAGAACCTGGTCCGAGCCCCGCAAGTCACCCCTCCTTGGATTCCCCTAGGTCTCTAGTTTTCAGAAATGCACAGGTTTGGTAGGTTTCCCTAGGTGGCGGCTGAGCTAGAGGCCAAAATCTACAGGTAGTCACTTTGCTAAAAACAGCTCTGTTTTCTGTGATATGTCCACGTTGTGTTTTGGGGCATATCCTGTCGCGGGCGCTAGGCCTAACCACACAAGTGAGGTATCATTTTTATCGGGAGACGTGGGGGAACGCTGGGTGGAAGGAAATTTGTGGCTCCTCTCAGATTCCAGAACTTTCTGCCACAGAAATGTGAGGAACATGTGTTTTTTTAGCCAAATTTTGAGATTTGCAAAGGATTCTGGGTAACAGAACCTGGTCCGAGCCCCGCAAGTCACCCCTCCTTGGATTCCCCTAGGTCTCTAGTTTTCAGAAATGCACAGGTTTGGTAGGTTTCCCTAGGTGCCGGCTGAGCTAGAGGCCAAAATCTACAGGTAGTCACTTTGCTAAAAACAGCTCTGTTTTCTGTGATATGTCCACGTTGTGTTTTGGGGCATATCCTGTCGCGGGCGCTAGGCCTACCCACACAAGTGAGGTATCATTTTTATCGGGAGACGTGGGGGAACGCTGGGTGGAAGGAAATTTGTGGCTCCTCTCAGATTCCAGAACTTTCTGCCACAGAAATGTGAGGAACATGTGTTTTTTTAGCCAAATTTTGAGGTTTGCAAAGGATTCTGGGTAACAGAACCTGGTCCGAGCCCCGCAAGTCACCCCTCCTTGGATTCCCCTAGGTCTCTAGTTTTCAGAAATGCACAGGTTTGGTAGGTTTCCCTAGGTGGCGGCTGAGCTAGAGGCCAAAATCTACAGGTAGTCACTTTGCTAAAAACAGCTCTGTTTTCTGTGATATGTCCACGTTGTGTTTTGGGGCATATCCTGTCGCGGGCGCTAGGCCTAACCACACAAGTGAGGTATCATTTTTATCGGGAGACGTGGGGGAACGCTGGGTGGAAGGAAATTTGTGGCTCCTCTCAGATTCCAGAACTTTCTGCCACAGAAATGTGAGGAACATGTGTTTTTTTAGCCAAATTTTGAGATTTGCAAAGGATTCTGGGTAAAAGAACCTGGTCCGAGCCCCGCAAGTCACCCCTCCTTGGATTCCCCTAGGTCTCTAGTTTTCAGAAATGCACAGGTTTGGTAGGTTTCCCTAGGTGCCGGCTGAGCTAGAGGCCAAAATCTACAGGTAGTCACTTTGCTAAAAACAGCTCTGTTTTCTGTGATATGTCCACGTTGTGTTTTGGGGCATATCCTGTCGCGGGCGCTAGGCCTACCCACACAAGTGAGGTATCATTTTTATCGGGAGACGTGGGGGAACGCTGGGTGGAAGGAAATTTGTGGCTCCTCTCAGATTCCAGAACTTTCTGCCACAGAAATGTGAGGAACATGTGTTTTTTTAGCCAAATTTTGAGATTTGAAAAGGATTCTGGGTAACAGAACCTGGCCCGAGCCCCACAAGTCACCCCTCCTTGGATTCCCCTAGGTCTCTAGTTTTCAGAAATGCACAGGTTTGGTAGGTTTCCCTAGGTGGCGGCTGAGCTAGAGGCCAAAATCTACAGGTAGTCACTTTGCTAAAAACAGCTCTGTTTTCTGTGATATGTCCACGTTGTGTTTTGGGGCATATCCTGTCGCGGGCGCTAGGCCTACCCACACAAGTGAGGTATCATTTTTATCGGGAGACGTGGGGGAACGCTGGGTGGAAGGAAATTTGTGGCTCCTCTCAGATTCCAGAACTTTCTGCCACAGAAATGTGAGGAACATGTGTTTTTTTAGCCAAATTGTGAGGTTTGCAAAGGATTCTGGGTAACAGAACCTGGTCCGAGCCCCGCAAGTCACCCCTCCTTGGATTCCCCTAGGTCTCTAGTTTTCAGAAATGCACAGGTTTGGTAGGTTTCCCTAGGTGGCGGCTGAGCTAGAGGCCAAAATCTACAGGTAGTCACTTTGCTAAAAACAGCTCTGTTTTCTGTGATATGTCCACGTTGTGTTTTGGGGCATATCCTGTCGCCGGTGCTAGGCCTAACCACACAAGTGAGGTATCATTTTTATCGGGAGACGTGGGGGAACGCTGGGTGGAAGGAAATTTGTGGCTCCTCTCAGATTCCAGAACTTTCTGCCACAGAAATGTGAGGAACATGTGTTTTTTTAGCCAAATTTTGAGATTTGCAAAGGATTCTGGGTAACAGAACCTGGTCCGAGCCCCGCAAGTCACCCCTCCTTGGATTCCCCTAGGTCTCTAGATTTCAGAAATGCACAGGTTTGGTAGGTTTCCCTAGGTGCCGGCTGAGCTAGAGGCCAAAATCTACAGGTAGTCACTTTGCTAAAAACAGCTCTGTTTTCTGTGATATGTACACGTTGTGTTTTGGGGCATATCCTGTCGCGGGCGCTAGGCCTACCCACACAAGTGAGGTATCATTTTTATCGGGAGACGTGGGGGAACGCTGGGTGGAAGGAAATTTGTGGCTCCTCTCAGATTCCAGAACTTTCTGCCACAGAAATGTGAGGAACATGTGTTTTTTTAGCCAAATTTTGAGATTTGCAAAGGATTCTGGGTAACAGAACCTGGTCCGAGCCCCGCAAGTCACCCCTCCTTGGATTCCCCTAGGTCTCTAGTTTTCAGAAATGCACAGGTTTGGTAGGTTTCCCTAGGTGGCGGCTGAGCTAGAGGCCAAAATCTACAGGTAGTCACTTTGCTAAAAACAGCTCTGTTTTCTGTGATATGTCCACGTTGGGTTTTGGGGCATATCCTGTCGCGGGCGCTAGGCCTACCCACACAAGTGAGGTATCATTTTTATCGGGAGACGTGGGGGAACGCTGGGTGGAAGGAAATTTGTGGCTCCTCTCAGATTCCAGAACTTTCTGCCACAGAAATGTGAGGAACATGTGTTTTTTTAGCCAAATTTTGAGGTTTGCAAAGGATTCTGGGTAACAGAACCTGGTCCGAGCCCCGCAAGTCACCCCTCCTTGGATTCCCCTAGGTCTCTAGTTTTCAGAAATGCACAGGTTTGGTAGGTTTCCCTAGGTGGCGGCTGAGCTAGAGGCCAAAATCTACAGGTAGTCACTTTGCTAAAAACAGCTCTGTTTTCTGTGATATGTCCACGTTGTGTTTTGGGGCATATCCTGTCGCGGGCGCTAGGCCTACCCACACAAGTGAGGTATCATTTTTATCGGGAGACGTGGGGGAACGCTGGGTGGAAGGAAATTTGTGGCTCCTCTCAGATTCCAGAACTTTCTGCCACAGAAATGTGAGGAACATGTGTTTTTTTAGCCAAATTTTGAGGTTTGCAAAGGATTCTGGGTAACAGAACCTGGTCCGAGCCCCGCAAGTCACCCCTCCTTGGATTCCCCTAGGTCTCTAGTTTTCAGAAATGCACAGGTTTGGTAGGTTTCCCTAGGTGCCGGCTGAGCTAGAGGCCAAAATCTACAGGTAGGCACTTTGCAAAAAACACCTCTATTTTTTTCCAAAATTTAGGATGTGTCCAAGTTGCGCTTTGTGGTGTTTCCTGTCGCCGGCGCTAGGCCTACCCACGCAAGTGAGGTATCATTTTTATCGGGAGACTTGGGGGAACGCTGGGTGGAAGGAAATTTGTAGCTCCTCTCAGATTCCAGAACTTTCTGCCACAGAAATGTGAGGGACATGTGTTTTTTTAGCCAAATTTTGAGGTTTGCAAAGGATTCTGGGTAACAGAACCTGGTCCGAGCCACACAAGTCACCCCTCCTTGGATTCCCCTAGGTCTCTAGTTTTCAGAAATGTACAGGTTTGGTAGGTTTCCCTAGGTGGCGGCTGAGCTAGAGGCCAAAATCTCCAGGTAGTCACTTTGCTAAAAACAGCTCTGTTTTCTGTGATGTGTCCACGTTGTGTTTTGGGGCATATCCTGTCGCGGGCGCTAGGCCTACCCACACAAGTGAGGTATCATTTTTATCGGGAGACGTGGGGGAACGCTGGGTGGAAGGAAATTTGTGGCTCCTCTCAGATTCCAGAACTTTCTGCCACAGAAATGTGAGGAACATGTGTTTTTTTAGCCAAATTTTGAGGTGGTTTGCAAAGGATTCTGGGTAACAGAACCTGGTCCGAGCCACACAAGTCACCCCTCCTTGGATTCCCCTAGGTCTCTAGTTTTCAGAAATGCACAGGTTTGGTAGGTTTCCCTAGGTGCCGGCTGAGCTAGAGGCCAAAATCTACTTTGCTAAAAACAGCTCTGTTTTCTGTGATATGTCCACGTTGTGTTTTGGGGCATATCCTGTCGCGGGCGCTAGGCCTACCCACACAAGTGAGGTATCATTTTTATCGGGAGACGTGGGGGAACGCTGGGTGGAAGGAAATTTGTGGCTCCTCTCAGATTCCAGAACTTTCTGCCACAGAAATGTGAGGAACATGTGTTTTTTTAGCCAAATTTTGAGATTTGCAAAGGATTCTGGGTAACAGAACCTGGTCCGAGCCCCGCAAGTCACCCCTCCTTGGATTCCCCTAGGTCTCTAGTTTTCAGAAATGCACAGGTTTGGTAGGTTTCCCTAGGTGGCGGCTGAGCTAGAGGCCAAAATCTACAGGTAGTCACTTTGCTAAAAACAGCTCTGTTTTCTGTGATATGTCCACGTTGTGTTTTGGGGCATATCCTGTCGCGGGCGCTAGGCCTACCCACACAAGTGAGGTATCATTTTTATCGGGAGACGTGGGGGAACGCTGGGTGGAAGGAAATTTGTGGCTCCTCTCAGATTCCAGAACTTTCTGCCACAGAAATGTGAGGAACATGTGTTTTTTTAGCCAAATTTTGAGGTTTGCAAAGGATTCTGGGTAACAGAACCTGGTCCGAGCCCCGCAAGTCACCCCTCCTTGGATTCCCCTAGGTCTCTAGTTTTCAGAAATGCACAGGTTTGGTAGGTTTCCCTAGGTGGCGGCTGAGCTAGAGGCCAAAATCTACAGGTAGTCACTTTGCTAAAAACAGCTCTGTTTTCTGTGATATGTCCACGTTGTGTTTTGGGGCATATCCTGTCGCGGGCGCTAGGCCTAACCACACAAGTGAGGTATCATTTTTATCGGGAGACATAGGGGAACGCTGGGTGGAAGGAAATTTGTGGCTCCTCTCAGATTCCAGAACTTTCTGCCACAGAAATGTGAGGAACATGTGTTTTTTTAGCCAAATTTTGAGATTTGCAAAGGATTCTGGGTAACAGAACCTGGTCCGAGCCCCGCAAGTCACCCCTCCTTGGATTCCCCTAGGTCTCTAGTTTTCAGAAATGCACAGGTTTGGTAGGTTTCCCTAGGTGGCGGCTGAGCTAGAGGCCAAAATCTACAGGTAGTCACTTTGCTAAAAACAGCTCTGTTTTCTGTGATATGTCCACGTTGTGTTTTGGGGCATATCCTGTCGCGGGCGCTAGGCCTACCCACACAAGTGAGGTATCATTTTTATCGGGAGACGTGGGGGAACGCTGGGTGGAAGGAAATTTGTGGCTCCTCTCAGATTCCAGAACTTTCTGCCACAGAAATGTGAGGAACATGTGTTTTTTTAGCCAAATTTTGAGGTTTGCAAAGGATTCTGGGTAACAGAACCTGGTCCGAGCCCCGCAAGTCACCCCTCCTTGGATTCCCCTAGGTCTCTAGTTTTCAGAAATGCACAGGTTTGGTAGGTTTCCCTAGGTGCCGGCTGAGCTAGAGGCCAAAATCTACAGGTAGGCACTTTGCAAAAAACACCTCTATTTTTTTCCAAAATTTAGGATGTGTCCAAGTTGCGCTTTGTGGTGTTTCCTGTCGCCGGCGCTAGGCCTACCCACGCAAGTGAGGTATCATTTTTATCGGGAGACTTGGGGGAACGCTGGGTGGAAGGAAATTTGTAGCTCCTCTCAGATTCCAGAACTTTCTGCCACAGAAATGTGAGGGACATGTGTTTTTTTAGCCAAATTTTGAGGTTTGCAAAGGATTCTGGGTAACAGAACCTGGTCCGAGCCACACAAGTCACCCCTCCTTGGATTCCCCTAGGTCTCTAGTTTTCAGAAATGTACAGGTTTGGTAGGTTTCCCTAGGTGGCGGCTGAGCTAGAGGCCAAAATCTCCAGGTAGTCACTTTGCTAAAAACAGCTCTGTTTTCTGTGATGTGTCCACGTTGTGTTTTGGGGCATATCCTGTCGCGGGCGCTAGGCCTACCCACACAAGTGAGGTATCATTTTTATCGGGAGACGTGGGGGAACGCTGGGTGGAAGGAAATTTGTGGCTCCTCTCAGATTCCAGAACTTTCTGCCACAGAAATGTGAGGAACATGTGTTTTTTTAGCCAAATTTTGAGGTTTGCAAAGGATTCTGGGTAACAGAACCTGGTCCGAGCCCCGCAAGTCACCCCTCCTTGGATTCCCCTAGGTCTCTAGTTTTCAGAAATGCACAGGTTTGGTAGGTTTCCCTAGGTGGCGGCTGAGCTAGAGGCCAAAATCTACAGGTAGTCACTTTGCTAAAAACAGCTCTGTTTTCTGTGATATGTCCACGTTGTGTTTTGGGGCATATCCTGTCGCGGGCGCTAGGCCTAACCACACAAGTGAGGTATCATTTTTATCGGGAGACGTGGGGGAACGCTGGGTGGAAGGAAATTTGTGGCTCCTCTCAGATTCCAGAACTTTCTGCCACAGAAATGTGAGGAACATGTGTTTTTTTAGCCAAATTTTGAGGTTTGCAAAGGATTCTGGGTAACAGAACCTGGTCCGAGCCCCGCAAGTCACCCCTCCTTGGATTCCCCTAGGTCTCTAGTTTTCAGAAATGCACAGGTTTGGTAGGTTTCCCTAGGTGGCGGCTGAGCTAGAGGCCAAAATCTACAGGTAGTCACTTTGCTAAAAACAGCTCTGTTTTCTGTGATATGTCCACGTTGTGTTTTGGGGCATATCCTGTCGCGGGCGCTAGGCCTACCCACACAAGTGAGGTATCATTTTTATCGGGAGACGTGGGGGAACACTGGGTGGAAGGAAATTTGTGGCTCCTCTCAGATTCCAGAACTTTCTGCCACAGAAATGTGAGGAACATGTGTTTTTTTAGCCAAATTTTGAGATTTGCAAAGGATTCTGGGTAACAGAACCTGGTCCGAGCCCCGCAAGTCACCCCTCCTTGGATTCCCCTAGGTCTCTAGTTTTCAGAAATGCACAGGTTTGGTAGGTTTCCCTAGGTGGCGGCTGAGCTAGAGGCCAAAATCTACAGGTAGTCACTTTGCTAAAAACAGCTCTGTTTTCTGTGATATGTCCACGTTGTGTTTTGGGGCATATCCTGTCGCGGGCGCTAGGCCTACCCACACAAGTGAGGTATCATTTTTATCGGGAGACGTGGGGGAACGCTGGGTGGAAGGAAATTTGTGGCTCCTCTCAGATTCCAGAACTTTCTGCCACAGAAATGTGAGGAACATGTGTTTTTTTAGCCAAATTTTGAGGTTTGCAAAGGATTCTGGGTAACAGAACCTGGTCCGAGCCCCGCAAGTCACCCCTCCTTGGATTCCCCTAGGTCTCTAGTTTTCAGAAATGCACAGGTTTGGTAGGTTTCCCTAGGTGGCGGCTGAGCTAGAGGCCAAAATCTACAGGTAGTCACTTTGCTAAAAACAGCTCTGTTTTCTGTGATATGTCCACGTTGTGTTTTGGGGCATATCCTGTCGCGGGCGCTAGGCCTACCCACACAA
The DNA here is from genome assembly GCF_031143425.1 of Pleurodeles waltl. Lineage (NCBI taxonomy): Eukaryota > Metazoa > Chordata > Amphibia > Caudata > Salamandridae > Pleurodeles > Pleurodeles waltl. Next base: position 1,005,103,239 of record NC_090443.1, on the reverse strand, counting down.
GTGAGGTATCATTTTTATCGGGAGACGTGGGGGAACGCTGGGTGGAAGGAAATTTGTGGCTCCTCTCAGATTCCAGAACTTTCTGCCACAGAAATGTGAGGAACATGTGTTTTTTTAGCCAAATTTTGAGGTTTGCAAAGGATTCTGGGTAACAGAACCTGGTCCGAGCCCCGCAAGTCACCCCTCCTTGGATTCCCCTAGGTCTCTAGTTTTCAGAAATGCACAGGTTTGGTAGGTTTCCCTAGGTGGCGGCTGAGCTAGAGGCCAAAATCTACAGGTAGTCACTTTGCTAAAAACAGCTCTGTTTTCTGTGATATGTCCACGTTGTGTTTTGGGGCATATCCTGTCGCGGGCGCTAGGCCTACCCACACAAGTGAGGTATCATTTTTATCGGGAGACATGGGGGAACGCTGGGTGGAAGGAAATTTGTGGCTCCTCTCAGATTCCAGAACTTTCTGCCACAGAAATGTGAGGAACATGTGTTTTTTTAGCCAAATTTTGAGGTTTGCAAAGGATTCTGGGTAACAGAACCTGGTCCGAGCCCCGCAAGTCACCCCTCCTTGGATTCCCCTAGGTCTCTAGTTTTCAGAAATGCACAGGGTTGGTAGGTTTCCCTAGGTGGCGGCTGAGCTAGAGGCCAAAATCTACAGGTAGTCACTTTGCTAAAAACAGCTCTGTTTTCTGTGATGTGTCCACGTTGTGTTTTGGGGCATATCCTGTCGCGGGTGCTAGGCCTACCCACACAAGTGAGGTATCATTTTTATCGGGAGACTTGGGGGAACATAGATTAGCAAAACAAGTACTATTGCCCCTTGTCTTTCTCTACATTTTTTCCTTCCAAATATAGGAGTGTGTGTAAAAAAGACATCTATTTGAGAAATTCCCTGTAATTCACGTGCTACTATGGTCACCCCGGAATTCAGAGATGTGCAAACAACCACTGCTCCTCAACACCTTATCTTGTGCCCTTTTTGGAAATGCAAAGGTTTTCTTGATAGCAATTTTTTACTCCTTATATTTCAGCAAATGAATTGCTGTATACCCGGTATAGAATGAAAACGCACTGCAGGGTGCAGCTCATTTATTGGCTCTGGGTTCCTCGGGTTCTTGATGAACCTACAAACCCTATATATCCCCGCAACCAGAGGCGTCCAGCAGACGTAACGGTATATTGCTTTCGATAATCTGACATTGCAGGGAAAAGTTACAGAGTAAAACGTAGAGAAAAATTGATGGTTTTTTCACCTCAATTTCAATATTTTTCTTTTTCAGCTGTTATTTTCTGTAGGAAACCCTTGTAGGATCTACACAAATGACCCCTTGCTGAATTCAGAATTTTGTCTACTTTTCAGAAATGTTTAGGTTTCTGGGATCCAGCATTGGTTTCATGACCATTCCTGTCACTGACTGGAAGGAGGCTGAAAGCACAAAAAATTGCACAAATGGGGTATGCCCCAGTAAAATGCCAAAATTGTGTTGAAAAATTGGGGTTTCTGATTCAAGTCTGCCTGTTCCTGAAAGCTGGAAAGCTGCTGAGTTTAGCACCGCAAACCCTTTGTTGATGCCATTTTCAGGGGAAAAACCACAAGCCTTCTTCTGCAGCCACTTTTTCCAATTTTTTTGAAAAAAACGAAATTTTCACTGTATTTTGGCCAATTTCTTGGCCTCCTTCAGGGGAACCCACAAAGTCTGGGTACCTCTAGAATCCCTAGGATGTTGGAAAAAAAGGACGCAAATTTGGCTTGGTTAGCTTATGTGGACAAAAAGTTATGAGGGCCTAAGCGCGAACTGCCCCAAATAGGCAAAAAAAGGCCTGGCACAGGAGGGGGAAAAGGCCTGGCAGCGAAGGGGTTAATGTGAGTGGTTTGCAGTGCTTGACCCAAATTCATCTTCCCCCTCCCTGAATGGACACCTTCATTATATATTTAATAGTACGAAATTTATCCATTTCAGTGGTCTTGCTCTCTCTATTACATTTTTATAAATTATTATGCTCACTGTCTTTGTTATTCATGAAGAGGATGGATTTACAGTTCTATACAAAACTGAAGTCCACTTTCTTCAGTTGAACATATGTGCTGTGTTCCATCTGAGGGCCTCATTTACAAGAAACTGATGCATTGTCATCGATGCATCAGATTTCTTGCTCCTGCCACACGTCCCCTAACAATGCCATGGATGTGCTGTATTTACAATACAGAGCTCCATGGCACACGTTTTCACAGATGCGTCAGAAGTTCTGATGCATCTGTTGGCGCTAAAGTGATGCATTGCTGGAGTTGCATCGTTAAACTAACTCAACTGGAGAGTCCCATTGGGAAAAGCCTTTCATCAATTTTACGCCTGGTCTGAGCAGGCAGTGAAATTATGATGCAGTGAAGTCACAGAGTGATGCAGTGAAAAGCTGTAAATTTCACTGTCAGTTCTACGTGGCTTTTTCTGTGGGCACGCCTATCCTGTGTACATTGTATCTGGTGCAGGTATAATGTGATGCAGGGCTTTACAGACTGACGCTCTGGGCCCAATGCGTCAGTTTGAGAATATGGAGCTGTGTAGTGCGCTGCTAGCACCGACGCAGCATAGAAAAAAAATGATGCAGTGGTGGATCAAGGGGCTTATAAATGAGGCCCTGAATGTGGTATTGTTTTCTGTGCAAGGCTTAATACAGCGTATTCATTAGACACAGATCTGAAGTCAATATTTTATAAGATGCATTTTCTATTTATCTACTTGTTATGCAATGTAATGTTCTTTGTCACACCAAAGTGGCTGCACAGTTTCTGTCTAAAAGTGTATCTAAAACCACCATTTTGAAACAAGCCATCATCCCTTCCCAATTGCCTTAGAGAGCAGACTCCATGCTGGTCTGTTTATCACCTTGTACTATTTTGAAACTCTGCTTGCCTTACTAAGATTTTCATATAACAAATGCTCCTTAACTCTTATTTGCCTAGTGCTAGGCCAAAACTAGTTCTTGCTAATGACTAGATAAGAGCTTAGTTTCTGATGCCATGAGTATAAAATCTATTTGCATTATGAGACTTCTGAATTGATTGACTAACCATATATTTTGCTTTCTGTAATGATTCTGAGCTTTAAATAAACCTTTATGGTTTGCTCCTTGAAATCATGTTCCATGTGTGGATTATCCAGTGTGACTTTTCCAATGTGGGTTCCTCTGATGTTTTCTATGAAGGACTCTTGTCATTAAAGACTGACTCATGGTGCAAATCCATCAATTGTCCCTTTTGATGTACAAGACTTAGGGGGTGATTCTAACCCTGGCGGTCGGTGTTAAAGCGGCGGCCAACCCGCCAACAGGCTGGCGGTAAAAAATATGGGATTCTGACCCTGGCGGGAACCGCCAACACAGACAGCCACCTTAACACTCCGACCGCCACGGCGGTACAAACAAACAGCGCGGCGGTCACCGCCAACAGACAGGCGGCAGACAATGTACCGCCCACACTATTCCAACTCACCAATCCGCCACCTTTTCCGGGGCGGGAGCACCGCCGATAAAAACACGGCGGAAACAGACTACGGACGGGAAAACGCTCACCACTACGCACTCCAGGAGGAAGGAGGACAGCATGGAACCCGAATTAAACATCCTACCTGCTCTCGTCTACCTTCTCATTTACCACGAGTACGAAGTCCGGCGCAGACGACAACGGTGAGTACTGCACCTACGACACACGGGAGGGGGAGGACGAAAGGTTACGGGCACACACATATGCGACCCCCACCCCCCCCCAACTATGTACTCACCAATGCAGCGCACCAAGTCACAGTGACACCACCCAAACACCCCTGAAAAATGCTAGGACATAATCATATTTTGAATAAATATTTATGTACCAAAAAGCTCCAGAAAATTAGCGTACAACCATGAAAGATATCCACAACAAAACTAATGACACACACATCAGTGTATAACTGAAGTACCAAGTCCTGCACAACCTACGATTTCAGCATGTCCGTGGGCCAAAGTCTTGAGAAACAAGGGCAAAGCCCACACAGGAGACCTGAGTCCTTTGGAGAGAACACTGCAGGGGCATCAGATGTCAAAACTACAGGCACCTCAGGGGGAACGGAAGGGGGGGGCACCACAGCCACATGAGTCCACGACGCCAGATCCACGAGGAGCCACCATGCCCACGGGACCATCCTGGGGAGTGCAAAGCCACAGTCTCTCAATGTCTCTACAGTGGGTGGGCTGCCCACTGGGCCATCCTGGGGAGTGCAAAGCCACAGTCTCTCAATGTCTCTGCAGTGGGTGGGCTTCCCACTGGACCATCCTGGGGAGTGCAAAGCCACAGTCTCTCAATGTCTCTACAGTGGGTGGGCTGCCCACTGGGCCATCCTGGGGAGTGCAAAGCCACAGTCTCTCAATGTCTCTACAGTGGGTGGATTGCCCACTGGACCATCCTGGGGAGTGCAAAGCCACAGTCTCTCAATGTCTCTACAGTGGGTGGGCTGCCCACTGGGCCATCCTGGGGAGTGCAAAGCCACAGTCTCTCAAGTCTCTGCAGTGGGTGGATTGCCCACTGGACCATCCTGGGGAGTGCAAAGCCACAGTCTCTCAATGTCTCTACAGTGGGTGGGCTGCCCACTGGACCATCCTGGGGAGTGCAAAGCCACAGTCCATCAGGTGGATGACAGTCTCCACTGGTCAAGGAGGAGGCATGGTGGGCACAGTGAACCATAAACGGTGCTTGCGACGGCGGTGCCCAGCGGAGCGGTGCTTGAGACGGCGGTGCCCAGCGGAGCGGTGCTTGAGAGGAAGGGCCCAGCGGAGCGGTGCTTGAGACGGCGGGGCCCAGCGGAGCGGTGCTTGAGAGGAAGGGCCCAGCGGAGCGGTGCTTGAGAAGAAGGGCCCAGCGGAGCGGTGCTTGAGATGGCGGGGCCCAGCGGAGCGGTGCTTGAGAGGAAGGGCCCTGCGGAGCGGTGCTTGAGAAGAAGGGCCCAGCGGAGCGGTGCTTGAGACGGCGGGGCCCAGCGGAGCGGTGCTTGAGCGGAAGGGCCCAGCGGAGCGGGGCTTGAGAAGAAGGGCCCAGCGGAGCGGTGCTTGAGACGGCGGGGCCCAGCGGAGCGGTGCTTGAGAGGAAGGGCCCAGCGGAGCGGGGCTTGAGAAGAAGGGCCCAGCGGAGCGGTGCTTGAGACGGCGGGGCCCAGCGGAGCGGTGCTTGAGCGGAAGGGCCCAGCGGAGCGGGGCTTGAGAAGAAGGGCCCAGCGGAGCGGTGCTTGAGACGGCGGGGCCCAGCGGAGCGGTGCTTGAGAGGAAGGGCCCAGCGGAGCGGGGCTTGAGAAGAAGGGCCCAGCGGAGCGGTGCTTGAGACGGCGGGGCCCAGCGGAGCGGTGCTTGAGAGGAAGGGCCCAGCGGAGCGGGGCTTGAGAAGAAGGGCCCAGCGGAGCGGTGCTTGAGACGGCGGTGCCCAGCGGAGCGGTGCTTGAGACGGCGGGGCCCTGTTCAGCGGTGCTCTTCTGCACCGCGGGCCCTGTTCAGCGGTGCCTATCTCCACGGCGGGGCCCTGTTCAGCGGTGCTCTTCTGCACCGCGGGCCCTGTTCAGCGGTGCTCTTCTCCACGGCGGGGCCCTGTTCAGCGGTGCTCTTCTGCACCGCGGGCCCTGTTCAGCGGTGCCTATCTCCACGGCGGGGCCCTGTTCAGCGGTGCTCTTCTGCACCGCGGGCCCTGTTCAGCGGTGCTCTTCTCCACGGCGGGCCCTGTTCAGCGGTGCTCTTCTCCACGGCGGGGCCCTGTTCAGCGGTGCCTATCTCCACGGCGGGGCCCTGTTCAGCGGTGCTCATCCAGCAGGTCAAGGGAGCCAGACCTGGCCTCGACTCCCTGCTCAGTCGCCCTCGGACCGTGACGTTTCTGGACCCTTCGGGGACGGACTCCTGGCCTCCTTAGTGTCCTCCTTCCCAGCTGGGATGTGGCATGTGGGGTCCACCTTCTCCGCGCTCCTGCTGCCCTTCCGCTCCTTTGATGGGGCTCTCGGGCCCTTGCCTCCCCCAGATGGTGTGGGTGGTGAAGTGGCCGCACATTGCTCCTTGGGGGCAGCCCTGTCGGTCCTCGCACGGCGGTCCTTGTTTTTGCGGGTCCTCTTGCCGGGGGGGGGCTGGACGTGTCCTTGCTGCTGATCGATGTGTCACTGCTGGCAAAGGGTGGGCTCCAGAACCCAGGCACAACAGTGACACCCGAAGCTGGGCTGGTGGTGGCTGCGGTGCTCTTGGGACTCTTTGAAGATGGATGGGGGAGGTCATCGGGGGGAAAGAGGTTAAGGTTAGCCAGGAAAAGTTTTTTAGGGCCAAGGTAAAGGGTAGGAGAAGTGGAGATGGAAGTGGAGGTAGAGGAGGTGGTTGTAGGAGAGTCAGGTGTGCTGTCATTGGGTGAAGGTGCTGGTGCTGTAGGCTGTCGTGAGGTGGATGGCTGTTGGGTGGGTGGCTGCCTGCGTTTGTGTGTCTTGGAAGAGGGGGTGACAGACACAGTGGGAGAGGACACAGGGGACGTGTACATGGCAGTGGGGGTGGTGACTGCACGAGTGTGGACTGTACTGGAGGGTGAGGTGGTGATGGAAGCACTGGCTGATGTTGGGGTGCATGCAGGTGTGAGTGTAGACGTCACAGGGAGGGAGGAGGGAGACGAGGAGGAGGGGGACACAGGGGTGGCAGTGGCTGTTGGCATGTCTGCATCTGGGTGTTGCTCGGGTGAGTGTTTGCGGGATCTGTGGTGCTTGTGTTTGGATGAGCTGCTCTTGGGTGTTGAGGTGTGTGCAGGCTGGTCTGATGGTGTGGATGGGATAGGCTGAGGAACAGGAGACAGAGACAGGCTGGAGGCAGTCAGAAGAGGGAGGCTGGAAACAGGGACAATGGCTGCCGTCAGTGCTGAGGCCAGAGCAGTGAACGCTCGTTGATGGGCAGCCTGACCCGAATGAATGCCCTCCAGGTACGCATTGCTCTGTTGCACCTCCCTTTGCACACCCTGGATGGCATTCAAAAGGGTTGTCTGCCCAACAATGAGCGTCCTTACCAGGTCAATGAGCTCCGCACTGAGGGCAGCAGGGGCAACAGGGGCAGGGGCTGAGGTGCCTGGGGCGAAGGAGACGCGCGCCTTCCTGGGCGAACCGGCACGGAGCGAAGACTGAGGGGCTGCTGGGAGGGCGGGGCTGGTGCGCTGGGTGGCGGCTGTACCTGTAGAGGCGGGGGGCACGGATGTTGCCGCCACCCCTAGGGAGCTCCCATCCGAGGACGTGCCGCTTTCGCTGCTCTCACCAGCGGTCCCCGTCGTGGTGCTCCCCTCGCCCTCTGGATCACTGGTGCCCTCGGTGTCTGTTCCTGGGCCCACCGGGGCCTTGTGTCCTGCAGCTCCCTCGTGCTCCGATGCCATATCTCCTCCGCCTGATGATGCTAATGCACACATGCACAAGAAGATGAAGAGAAAGGGTGGGGGGAGAAAAAAGAAGACCAGGTTGAGTGCATGCAATGTCAACACCGTTGGCGGAGAGGACAGACACAGGTGCCTAATGCACTAAGCCGCGCATTCGGGGTACACTACTCAGTACTACTGACTAAGACAACAGGCCAAGAGACGTCAAACGCGCACATGGGAGATGCTGGACCTTCAATGGCTGTACTTGTCACCCTACCGAGGTGGGGGCCGGGGGCACAGGGCCATGCCTAAGGGAGAGGACTACACTACAGAAAGCGCCCTGGCCTAATGTTACCCACAGCCCTCCTCCCCCACCCAGACGCCTCCACTGCGCAGAAAGATAGGAGATTGTGCTGATACTTACCCCCTTGTGTCTGCTGTGATGTCTTAAAGCGCCCATCCAATTCAGAGTAGGCCACCGCCAGGATCCGGGACATCAGGGGGGTCATGGTGCGACTGGCACCCCTCCTAGGTTGGGAGGCCATCCCCAGCAGTGTTTCTGCGGTCTTCCTTGTTCCGCGGCGGATGTCCTCCCACCTCTTGCGGCAGTGGGTGCCCCGTCTGTTGTGGACCCCCAAGGTCCGGACTTCCTTGGCGATGGCACGCCAAATGTCGATCTTCTGATGGGCGCTGACCTATTAGACATGTACAGGGTGGAAAGGAGGAAATCATCAATGACCTGCATGTTAGATGTAATTGCCCCCCCCCCACCCACTTTGCCATATGGCACATGCTCTCATCTGTCGGGCGTTGCACTCCTCATTCGCCCCCCACCCCACCAACTTACATCCACCCCAATCCACACAGGCATAGCCCATTCCATTAGCACCCGGTGTACTCACTTGTTGGTCTGGAGGACCGTAGAGTAGCGCATACTGGGGGAGGACCCCATCCACGAGCTTCTCCAACTCTTCAGACGTGAAGGCAGGGGCCCTTTCCCCAGTCGCAGCAGCCATTGTATCTTCCAGACCGAGGTCACAGCAGCACTTGCAGTATAGGTCCTCTCCTGTGGATGATCAGGTCTCGAGTGATTAAGCAGACCGCCGGCGCACTTCGTTATTGGCTCCTGAAACCCATAGGCTTCAATGTTAACCAATGCGGCTTTGCGCCGCGGTCTTCGACCGCCTACCGCCACGGTGTGCCCCGCCAGCGCATTGACCTCACATCCCATTGTCCCACTTCACAGGTCAGGCAGCCGCCATTTCAAGGGCCCACATGGCTTAATTTTGACTGCGACACACAGGCCTAGGCCTTGCATTGCCATACATACACGCCTTTCAACCCATTGCCATTCTTTAACTGTGCAAGCTGTCTGTACGTACCTGTGGTTTGGCTGACTCTGTGCTCCATGTTGTCCTTCCTAGGCACCGTCCGCTGGGACTTGCGATGAGAAGGAGGAATCCTCGTGTGTACCGACCGCTGGTGGACCTGTCGACAATGGAAGAACGCCATATAATACTTCGATACAGACTTGACCGTGCCACTATCCATGAACTGTGTGCCCAGCTGGAGCCAGCCCTGATGTCCTCCATCCGCCAACCCACAGGGATTCCCCCTCTGGTGCAGGTTTTGTCAGTCCTCCATTTTTTGGCCAGTGGGTCATTCCAGACCACAGTGGCCATGTCATCTGGAATGTCTCAGCCTATGTTTTCAAAGATTTTGAGCAGAGTGTTGTCTGCCCTGATGAAACTCATGCGGAGCTACATCATTTTCCCCGAGGAGGGTGACTTGCCTACGGTGAAGGGTGATTTCTATGCCCTTGGACATATCCCCAACATCATTGGTGCCATTGATGGGACCCATGTGGCTTTGGTACCCCCAAAAGACGATGAGCAGGTGTACCGAAACAGAAAAAATTATCATTCGATGAATGTCCAGGTGGTCTGTTTGGCTGACCAGTACATCTCCCATGTAAATGCCAAGTTCCCAGGGTCAGTGCATGACGCGTATGTGATGCGAAATAGCAGCATCCCCTATGTGATGGAGCAGCTACAGAGACAACGTGTGTGGCTAATAGGTGACTCTGGTTACCCCAACCTGCCGTGGCTACTGACCCCAGTAAGGAATCCCCGGACAAGGGCAGAGGAACGCTACAATGAGGCCCATGGGCGTACTAGGAGGGTGATTGAGCGAACCTTTGGACTCCTGAAGGCCAGGTTTAGGTGCCTGCATATGACTGGTGGATCCCTAATGTACTCACCAAAGAAGGTGTGCCATATCATCGTGGCCTGCTGTATGCTTCACAACCTGGCTTTACGACGCCAGGTGCCTTTCCTGCAGGAGGATGGTCCAGATGGTGGTGTTGTAGAAGCCGTGGAGCCTGTGGAGAGTGAAGAGGAGGAAGACTCAGAGGACGACACAGACAATAGGGATAGAGTGATACAACAGTATTTCCAGTGACACCCAGGTAAGAATCACCCACGCCATTTCCCAATTGCTTCTAGCCTCCTGCATCTGTACTTTCTGTAGTTCCCCACAGATGTTTTTCAGTAATTTTTGCCTTTCCCTTCCCTTCTCAGTGCTGTCTGACTCAGTACCTGACTTCTGCTTGGTTCGCCCATGAAATACAGCGTATTGACATTGGTATGTTGTCATGACTAATTGACAGAACAGAAATTGAACAGTAATATGTAATACATTTGTTAATAAGACAGCATGACTCAAAACAGATTAGTGTGCAAAATGTGATTTATTTACAGTGCTAGATATCGGTACATGTGATTCTAAGGCTGATGGGTGGGGGTGGAGGAATATCCATGGCAGAGTCCAGTTCTCAGTCTCACAGGTGCATTGTTCTTTTGCCTGTGGAAGGATGGAGCATAGGCAGTTCATGGCTGGACAGGGTGGCAATGTGGGACAGTGGGAAGAGTTCAGGGGGTATGTCCTGCTGGCGGGGGTCTTGACATCCTACTCTGTCTTTTTCTTTGGTCTCAGGCTCCTCTTACGGGGTGGTTGTTCTTCAGCAGGAGGTGGGGTTCTGGGGGGCTGTCGAGGTGTTGGGACCTCCTGTCCACTAGCGCCGGCGGAGGTGGTAGGCTGTTCCTGGTCCGGCCTAGTGACAGGGGCCCTGTGTGGTGCACCATGGTCCCGCAACGCGTCCTCTATCCTGTGGAGGGCCAGGACGATGGTCCCCATTGCGGTCCCGATGATTCTCAGCTCCTCCCTGAACCCCATGTAGCGTTCTTCCTGCTGTGCCTGGATCTCAGTGAACCTGGCCAGTACCGTCGCCATCGTTTCTTGGGAGTGGTGGTATGCCCCCATGATGGTGGTGAGGGCCTCTTGGAGAGTGGGTTCCCAGGGCCTCTCCTCCCCCCCCTGTCGCACAGCAGCCCTCCGAGCTGCCCGGTTTCCCCCGGCCTCTGTCCCCTGGCCGGTGTGCCCGCTCCCACTGCCCCCAGGTCCCTGTTGTTGTTGGGGTGTTGGGTTAGCCTGGGTGCCCTGTAGTGGCGGACACACCGCTGATTGAGCTGTCCTAGAGACAGAGGCATGGGCCCGCTGGGTGGGAGCTGTGCTGGTGTCGGCAGAGGGGGTAGGGTCTGGTGTGGCCTGTGGCTGCCTGAGGGGAACCGACTGCCCAGAGGTCCCCGATGGTCCGGGCTGGTCATCAGGTTCACTGTCGACAGAGCTGCTATCCTCAGTGTGGGCCTGTTCCGGTGGTGGGATGGACACTTCTGGACCCTCCTGGCTGGTGTGTTGTCGTTCGGGTCCTGCATGGGGTAAGAGAGTTTGGTTATTGTTTCTGTGTGTGCAATAGCGTGCGTGTTATGGGTGCCCTTGTTCCCCAGTGCAGGCATTCCCTTGAGGGAGGAGTTGTGAGGGTATCTAGTGGGGGGGAGGGGTTAGTGCAGTGGTCATGCATAGGTGATGGGTGCCCATGATTTGTGTTGGCATGCAGGAGTTGGTGTTGGGATGGGTGGGTTGTGCTGGTGAGACATTGTCAGGGAGGATATGTGCTGGGGGGTTGGGGGTGAGGGTGGGGGTGTGGGTTGGCATGCTGGTGGGGTGGGGGGGATATAGTAGTTGAGATGGGACTTACCAGAGTCCATTCCTCCGGCTACTCCTGCGAGGCCCTGAGGATGCAGGATGGTCAAGACCTCTTGCTCCCACGATGTAAATTCGGGAGGGGTGGGTGGGGGTCCGCCGCCAGTCTTCTGGACCGCGATGTTGTGCCTGGAGACCATCGATCGGACCTTCCCCCGTAGGTCGTTCCATCTTTTGCGGATGTCCTCCCTATTCCTGGGATGCTGTCCCACCGCGTTGACCCTGTCCACGATCCGCTGCCATAGCTCCGCCTTCCTGGCTATACTGGTGTGCTGCACCTGCGAGCCGAAGAGCTGGGGTTCCACTCTTAGGATTTCCTCCACCATGACCCGGAGTTCTTGGTCCGAAAAGCGTGGGTGCCTTTGGGGTGCCATGGGGTGGTGTGGGTGAGGTGTGGGGTGGTGTATGTGATGAGGAGTGTGTTGGTGAGTGGTGCTTTGTGCTACTATGTGGTGTGTGTGATGGTGTAGTGTGCCTCAGTGTGTCTTGCTATGGATTGTCTGCTGTGTCTCTCTCTCCTTCTCTCAGTAATTATGGTCGCAGGGGTTTGTGGGTGATGTGGGTGTGTGTTTTATAGTTGGTTGATTGTGTGGGAGTGGTGTGTGTATGTGTATCAGGTGTGTGTATTTCAAATTGTCCAATGTGGCTGTGTTTTGGTGATGTGTGTGTATTCTGACCGCGGCGGTGTGTACCGCCAATGGAATACCGCGTTTGAATGACCGCCGTGTGGATTCGTGGGTCGTAATGCCATGGGCGTATTTCTGTTCGCGTGACGGTGGAGGTTTGGTCATCTCCAGTTTATCGCTGCCCGCCGATGTGGCGGGCTGCAGTGGAGGACGGATTTTTGGAGGTTTGGCCGTTGTGGGTCAGAATGACCGTGGCGGTTGACCGCGGCCGCGGCGGTGTTATGGCGGTCTTATGACCGGCGGTAAGGGCATTTTACCGCCGAGGTCAGAATCACCCCCTTAGGGGGTTATTCCAACTTTGGAGGAGGTGTTAATCCGTCCCCAAGGGTGACGGAAAAGTGACGGATTTACCACCAGCCGTATTACGAGTCCATTATATCCTATGGAACTCGTAATACGGCTGGTGGTATATCTGTCACTTTACCGTCACTTTTGGGACGGATTAACACCTCCTCCAAAGTTGGAATAACCCCCTTAGACAGTTTTTGTAGCAGAGGATCGTTAGCAAAGTTGTGTGGATCTTTCTTTATGTCTATCACTCACAAAATATTGGTGACGAGGTGGTAAAGGCTTGTTATACAAAATTTTGCCAAGCAGATTCTTCAGTCAGACAATTTGCTTGACAACTATCTCGGAATATATATATACAGTTTGACTGTATAACTTATAACTGTTACCATCTCAGGAGGGGGAAACATTCAACAACCTCTACATTTTTTGGACAATCTGGGCAAACCTCATTTACAAAGAACTGATGCATTGCTGCCTGGTGGCAGCGATGCATAAAAAAAACTTGCACTGTGGCAAATAAGTTTTCGATGGCACGGATGTGTCATACTTACAATATGGTGCTCCATGGCATAGGGTCCCAGGATGCGTCAGAAATACTGACGCATCAGAGGGAAGGATGCTGCAATCCATCCACTCAAAAAGTGACACATTGCAGAAGTTGATGTCAGAACTGGAGCAACTTCAATAATATGTCAAAAATATGAGGCGATGTGTCAATTCAGATTGACGCATAGAGCCTAATGTGTGAGGACCAATGTAAAAGACTGTAAAATGGTGGACTATCACATTCTACACTTTTACATTAGTCCTGGATGTAACAGGTAATGTATGCAGTATGGCTATGTGTCACATTACAGTGGGCATAGTCTACCTATGTGTATGTACAGACCTGAGTATGTGTGACATAATGAGTGGCAAAGTAATGTAAATGAATACAAGTATATTTTGGACTGAAGTGGCAATGCTTGTATTACCTACCTAATGTGTGTACTTATCTGTTATCCTTTGGAGTATGGAGGCCTGGACTTGGGGATTCCCTCCTGCATGGATAAATGACAATTCTGCGCTGTCTCTAAGAAACAATTCACAATGTCACATAGCCTTGCTGCAGTGGATGATGACATCATAAGTGCCATGGTCCCATCTTGGTCAAGGGGTCCTACAACATGAGTTTTACATGTGTAGACCTACTACAACTAGTGAGAATGTCAAACAAAGACATCTTTCTGGGTGTGAAGTGACTTTAAATGGCCAGATTCCTGTTTTAATGCCACTGCTTTGTCCCCACACCTGGGTTTTGGAGGCGTAGGAACTCTGATACATTGCAGGCTAGACAAGATGCATCTTATAGAAGCGTCAAATGAAGAAAATGTTCTAAAATACCTGCGTCCATTTTAAGTGACTTTTTCTGATGGAATGCCCACCCTGCATACATTAAAATTGACATAATGCAGCCGAATCACACATAGGTTTTTTTGACACAGGGCCAGGAAAAGTGATTGTAGGAAGCTGGCCTAGTGTGTGGTGGGTACCTGAGGTACTTACACCTTATACCATGTCCAGGTATCCCCTATTAGTGTAGTGTAGGCAGTGTCTAGAAGCCAGGCTCTCTAGAGGTAACTGTGGATGTGTAGCCAAGGCTTATCTAGGAGACATGCACAGGTCATGCAGTAACACTGTAGTCACACAGCACTTACACACATGGAAGAAACAACTCAGTTGTACAAAAAAAAGGGTCTATATTACAGTAACACAATACCAAAACACTAGATAGGCAACCCTCCAATAGGAGGTAAGTAAATACACTAAATATGTACACTAGTTATCAGCAATAGGCATAGAAAGTGATAGAAAACAGTGCAAATGAAAGTAGTCAATAGTGACCCTAGGGGGAGCCCAAACCATAAAATAAACAAATGGAATGCGAACACAGGACCTCACCTAGGTAAGTGGAATGTGTAGAGAGGAGCAGGGGGTACTAGGAAACCCCAAAGGTAAGTATCACAGTGTCCCCTAGCGACCAGGAGGAGGAGAGAAGTAAATTACTAGATTTTCCCCAAACCACCCAAAAGGAAGAAAATGAAGAAAATGCAACACCCAGACAAGAATGCAAGAAACCAGCAATGGATTGCTGAAGAAGAAGACCTGTGGAAGAACGGGACCAAGTCCAGAAGTCACAGAAGAGTCCGGGAGGAGTAGGAGCTACTACCCACCCAGCTGTGGATGCAGGAGTTGGTCGAACGTAGGACGAAGACAGTCAGGAATGCAGCCCTGGAGCAGGTGAAGAGTTACTGGAGGATGCAGTTGTCATCCCACGCCAGATGGATAATTGCAGTCGGTTAGTGGCGTGGAAAAGCCACCAACAAGCCTTGGCAAAGGCAGAAGTCGCAGTGAAGCAAAAGTGGAGCTGCAGGGGACCAGCAAGTTCCAGGAGGACTCAACCCACAGGGGGAGTCCTAGGGGGACCTTCAGCAAGGCAGAAAGTCCAAAGAAGAAGAGGCAGCCCACACAGGAGACCCAGTGGACAAGGAACCAGGATTCACAGAGGAGCCCTCGAAGTATAACCAAGAAGGTCCCACGTCTCAGGAAGGAGTGCTGGGGCTACACAGAGCCTGAAGATCCCTTGGAGGAGATGCAAACAAGCCTTGGTAGCTGCAAGAGACGCGGTTTATGGGGGTACTGTCCTGCATGGGAGGCAAGGGCTTACCTCCACCAAAGCTGGACATCTGGCAGAGAGGACCAAGAGGACTACTCCATACCACCATCCGTGATGCAGGATCCACGCAGCTCAGGATGAGAGGAGATCCACCCAGCTGGTCATCATTGCAGTTGGTGCCTGCGGATGCACCAACTTCCTTCTTCTTTCTCATGCAGATTGCAGACTTGTCGCCCTCAGAGGATGCACAGTCAGGGAAATGTTGCAGAAGCTGGAAGGAGCCATGAAAACAATGTTGCAAGCAGAGTCTTCATCGTGGATGCAGATTGTCGGTTCCTAGAGGGTCCAGTCGGGGTTCCAGTGGCTAGAAGTCAAAGTACAGGTTGCATAGGAGTCCTGCTGGAATCTTGCAAGCCGAATATGAGGACCCATCCAAGAGAGAGACCCTAAATAGCCCTGAAGCGGGGGTTGGTCACGTAACGAGGTGACCACCTATCAGTATGGGTCTCTGACATCACCTGAATGACCTTCCCACTCAGATGCTCCCAGGGGTCCCTGCCAACCTAGGATTTAAGATGGCAGAACCCAGGGACCCTCTGGAGGAGCTCTGGGCAAATCGCCTTGGGTAGTGATGGACAGAGGAGGGGTCACTCCCCTTTCTATTGTCCTGTTTCACGCCAGAGCAGGGACTGGAGGTTTCTGAACCGGTGTAGACTTGTTTATGCACAGAGGGCACCAAAAGTGCCTTTCAAAGCATACCAGTGACTTGGGGAGGCTACCCCTCCCAAGCCATGTAACACCTATTTCTAACGGGAGAATGTGTTAGCCCCCTCTCCCAAAGGAAAACCTTTGTTCTGCCTTCCTAGGCTTGAGCTGTACAAGCAGCAGTAGGGCAGAAACCTGTCTGAGGGGTGGCAGCAGCTTGGGCTGCACAGAAAACCCCAGAAGACTGGTAGGGGCAATGCTGGGGGTCCTCTAAGGAGCCCCCAGAGTGCATGGAATCATACTTCCAATACTGGCAACAGTATTGAGGTATGATTCCGACATGTTTGATCCCAAACATGCCCAGGTCAGGAGTTACCATTATGTAGCTGGATATAGGTAGAGACATATGGCCAGTATACGCATAAAATGGCATCCCCGCACTCACAAAGTCCATGAAAATGGCACTGGACTTTGTGGGGACACCTCTGCTAGTGCAGGGGTGCCCTCACACACAGTTACTTGCACCCTGCCCTCTGCGCTAGGAGGGTCTGCCATAGGGGTGACTTAGAGTGACCTGTGCAGTGACCTGTGGTGAAAAGGGTGCATGCACCCTTTCACGCAGGCTGCAATGGCAGGCCTGCAGAGGGGTTTTCCATGGGCTCCCATGGGTGGCATAATACATGCTGCAGCCCATGGGAGACCTCTGGTGCCCCAATGCCCTGGGTACCATATACTCAGGACTTACATAGGGGCACCAGTATGCCAAATCCTGGTTAGCAGGATCCCAGTGAACATCGTCAAAAACACACTGACAACAGGCAGAAAGTGGGGTTAACCATGCTAAAAAGTGGCTACTTTCCTGCAGTGATGAATTTATCCAAATGCGTCCTGTTATAAACATGGAGCTAGCACAGCGTTGCCGCTGCGTCAAAACAAATGACACAACAGCAGTGTAAGCTGATTGTAAATTAGCTCACGGGTGCGTATTTTTTATAATCACTTAGTTGCCATCAACAGCGTTGGTTACAGCCCAACCAGGAAATTAGCTATCCTCTATAATTGTCTGAGTACTGAAGGACAAAAGATATTCGATAACTTGCCAAAACTTCAACCCCCTTGAGAGGAGTCAGGGGTTGCTGCTAATTGGAATGTATATATGGAGGCAAAGAAAAGACTGACACAGCATTTTTCTGAAGAACATTTATAATTTTAGAAAGGTTACATTTTTATTGGAGGAGGCAAACTTCAGGTGAAAATCTAGGACAGTACGTAGCTGCTCTTAGAATTTTAGCCATTGTGAGAAGGTAGCCTCTTTCTAGCCTTGTTACCCCCACTTTTGGCCTGTTTGTGAGTGTATGTCAGGGTGTTTGTCACTGTTTTCACTGTCTCACTGGGATCCTGATAGCCAGGCCTCAGTGCTCATAGTGAAAACACTATGGTTTCAGTATGTTTGTTATGTGTCACTGGGATCCTGCTGGTCAGGACCCCAGTGCTCATAGGTTTGTGGCCTATATGTATGTGTCACTGGGACCCTGTCACACAGGGCCCCAGTGCTCATAGGTGTGCATGTATGTGTTCCCTGTGTGGTGCCTAACTGTCTCACTGAGGCTCTGCTAACCAGAAACTCAGTGGTTATGCTCTCTCATTACTTTCAAATTGTCACTAAAAGGCTAGTGACCATTTTTACCAATTTACATTGGCTTACTGGAACACCCTTATAATTCCCTAGTATATGGTACTGAGGTACCCAGGGTATTGGGGTTCCAGGAGATCCCTATGGGCTGCAGCATTTCTTTTGCCACCCATAGGGAGCTCTGACAATTCTTACACAGGCCTGCCACTGCAGCCTGAGTGAAATAACGTCCACGTTATTTCACAGCCATTTTACACTGCACTTAAGTAACTTATAAGTCACCTATATGTCTAACCTTTACCTAGTAAAGGTTAGGTGCAAAGTTACTTAGTGTGAGGGCACCCTGGCACTAGCCAAGGTGCCCCCACATTGTTCAGAGCCAATTCACTGAACTTTGTGAGTGCGGGGACACCATTACACGCGTGCACTACATATAGGTCACTACCTATATGTAGCTTCACCATGGTAACTCCGAATATGGCCATGTAACATGTCTATGATCATGGAATTGCCCCCTCTATGCCATCCTGGCATTGTTGGTACAATTCCATGATCCCAGTGGTCTGTAGCACAGACCCTGGTACTGCCAGACTGCCCTTCCTGGGGTTTCTCTGCAGCTGCTGCTGCTGCCAACCCCTCAGACAGGCAGCTGCCCTCCTGGGGTCCAGCCAGGCCTGGCCCAGGATGGCAGAACAAAGAACTTCCTCTGAGAGAGGGTGTGACACCCTCTCCCTTTGGAAAATGGTGTGAAGGCAGGGGAGGAGTGGCCTCCCCCAGCCTCTGGAAATGCTTTGTTGGGCACAGATGTGCCCAATTCTGCATAAGCCAGTCTACACCGGTTCAGGGACCCCTTAGCCCCTGCTCTGGCGCGAAACTGGACAAAGGAAAGGGGAGTGACCACTCCCCTGACCTGCACCTCCCCTGGGAGGTGTCCAGAGCTCCTCCAGTGTGCTCCAGACCTCTGCCATCTTGGAAACAGAGGTGCTGCTGGCACACTGGACTGCTCTGAGTGGCCAGTGCCACCAGGTGACGTCAGAGACTCCTTGTGATAGGCTCCTTCAGGTGTTAGTAGCCTTTCCTCTCTCCTAGGTAGCCAAACCCTCTTTTCTGGCTATTTAGGGTCTCTGTCTCTGGGGAAACTTCAGATAACGAATGCATGAGCTCAGCCGAGTTCCTCTGCATCTCCCTCTTCACCTTCTGATAAGGAATCGACCGCTGACCGCGCTGGAAGCCTGCAAACCTGCAACATAGTAGCAAAGACGACTACTGCAACTCTGTAACGCTGATCCTGCCGCCTTCTCGACTGTTTTCCTGCTTGTGCATGCTGTGGGGGTAGTCTGCCTCCTCTCTGCACCAGAAGCTCCGAAGAAATCTCCCGTGGGTCGACGGAATCTTCCCCCTGCAACCGCAGGCACCAAAAAGCTGCATTACCGGTCCCTTGGGTCTCCTCTCAGCACGACGAGCGAGGTCCCTCGAATCCAGCGACACCGTCCAAGTGACCCCCACAGTCCAGTGACTCTTCAGCCCAAGTTTGGTGGAGGTAAGTCCTTGCCTCACCTCGCTGGGCTGCATTGCTGGGAACCGCGACTTTGCAAGCTACTCCGGCCCCTGTGCACTTCCAGCGGAAATCCTTCGTGCACAGCCAAGCCTGGGTCCACGGCACTCTAACCTGCATTGCACGACTTTCTAAGTTGGTCTCCGGCGACGTGGGACTCCTTTGTGCAACTTCGGCGAGCACCGTTTCACGCATCCTCGTAGTGCCTGTTTCTGGCACTTCTCCGGGCGCTACCTGCTTCAGTGAGGGCTCTTTGTCTTGCTCGACGTCCCTTCTCTCTGCAGGTCCAATTTGCGACCTCCTGGTCCCTCCTGGGCCCCAGCAGCGTCCAAAAACGCCAAACGCACGATTTGCGTGTAGCAAGGCTTGTTGGCGTCCATCCGGCGGGAAAACACTTCTGCACGACTCTCCAAGGCGTGGGGGATCCATCCTCCAAAGAGGAAGTCTCTAGCCCTTGTCGTTCCTGCAGTATTCACATTTTTTCAGCCTAGTAAGAGCTTCTTTGCACCAACCGCTGGCATTTCTTGGGCATCTGCCCATCTCCGAGCTGCTTGTGACTTTTGGACTTGGTCCCCGTGTTCCACAGGTACCCTCAGTCAGGAATCCATCGTTGTTGCATTGCTGATTTGTGTTTTCCTTGCATTTTCCCTCTAACACGACTATTTTGTCCTTAGGGGAACTTTGGTGCACTTTGCACTCACTTTTCAGGGTCTTGGGGAGGGTTATTTTGCTAACTCTCACTATTTTCTAATAGTCCCAGCGACCCTCTACAAGGTCACATAGGTTTGGGGTCCATTCGTGGTTCGCATTCCACTTTTGGAGTATATGGTTTGTGTTGCCCCTATCCCTATGTTTCCCCATTGCATCCTATTGTAACTATACATTGTTTGCACTGTTTTCTAAGACTATACTGCATATTCTTGCTATTGTGTATATATATCTTGTGTATATTTCCTATCCTCTCACTGAGGGTACACTCTAAGATACTTTGGCATATTGTCATAAAAATAAAGTACCTTTATTTTTAGTATAACTGTGTATTGTGTTTTCTTATGATATTGTGCATATGACACTAAGTGGTACTGTAGTAGCTTCACACGTCTCCTAGTTCAGCCTAAGCTGCTCTGCTAAGCTACCATTATCTATCAGCCTAAGCTGCTAGACACCCTATACACTAATAAGGGATAACTGGGCCTGGTGCAAGGTGCAAGTACCCCTTGGTACTCACTACAAGCCAGTCCAGCCTCCTACATTGGTTGTGCAGCGGTGGGATAAGTGCTTTGAGACTACTTACCACTCTTGTCATTGTACTTTTCATAAGATAAAAATATACAAAACAAGGTCAGTGTATATACACATAGCCAAAAAGTTTTGCATTTCCTCTTTTCACTCTTTTCTAAGTGCTGAAAAGTACTTCTAAACTTTCAAAAAGTTCTTAAAAGTTTAAAAAGTTTTTTTCTGTCTTTCCAAAAAAGTTCTGAAAACTTTTTTCTCTTTGTCTATCACTTTAACTCTCTCTAAAAATGTCTGGCACAGGAAAAAATGTTGAACTGTCCAAACTTGCATATGATCACCTTAGCTGGAAAGGAGCAAGGAGTCTCTGCATAGAGAGAGGTTTGAGTGTAGGGAAGAATCCTTCCTTAGAACTGTTAATTAATATGCTTAGAGTACAGGATAAGGCCATAAGTGCCCAATCTGTAGAAAAAGTAGCTAATGGTTCTCAATCTGATCCAGGGACCCCCCCAGGAAAAGGTTCAGGAAAGAAACTTCTCAGCCTGCCCATTACTAGACAGTCTAGCATAGTTGGTACAGAGGTTGAATCACATCATACTGATGATGTGCTCTCACATTATGCTGGTAGCCAAGCTGTTAGGGTGCCCTTGGTAAGGGACAGGTCTCCTTCTGTTCATTCCCATCATACCTCTGTATCTAGAAATGTCCCTCCCACCCACCCTGATGACAGATTGTTAGAAAGGGAGCTCAATAGATTGAGAGTGGAACAAACCAGACTGAAGCTCAAGAAGCAACAGCTGGATTTGGATAGACAGTCTTTAGAAATAGAGAGGGAAAGACAGAAGATGGGTTTAGATACCCATGGTGGCAGCAGCAGTATTCCCCATAGTCATCCTGCAAAAGAGCATGATTCCAGGAATCTGCATAAGATAGTTCCCCCTTACAAGGAGGGGGATGACATTAACAAGTGGTTTGCTGCACTTGAGAGGGCCTGTGCTGTACAGGATGTCCCTCAAAAGCAGTGGGCTGCTATCCTATGGCTATCATTTAGTGGAAAGGGTAGGGATAGACTCCTTACTGTGAAAGAAAGTGATGCCAATAATTTTACAGTTCTTAAGAATGCACTCCTGGATGGTTATGGCTTAACCACTGAACAGTACAGGATAAAGTTCAGAGAGACCAAAAAGGAGTCTTCACAAGACTGGGTTGATTTCATTGACCATTCAGTGAAGGCCTTGGAGGGGTGGTTACATGGCAGTAAAGTTACTGATTATGAAAGCCTGTATAACACAATCCTGAGAGAGCATATACTTAATAATTGTGTGTCTGATTTGTTGCACCAGTACCTGGTAGACTCTGATCTGACCTCTCCCCAAGAATTGGGAAAGAAGGCAGACAAATGGGTCAGAACAAGGGTGAACAGAAAAGTTCATACAGGGGGTGACAAAGATGGCAATAAGAAGAAAGATGGTGAAAAATCTCAAGATAAGCATGGGGATAAGGGTAAAACCAAAGATCCCACTTCAAATCTTAAACACTCTTCAGAGGGTGGGGATAAAACAAATTCTTCCTCTTCTTCCCAACCTGCACACATTAAAAAGCCTTGGTGCTTTGTGTGTAAAAATAGAGGCCATAGGCCAGGGGATAAGTCCTGTCCAGGTAAACCCCCTGAGCCTACCACCACTAATACATCAAGCTCTAGTGCCCCTAGCAGTAGTGGTACTAGTGGTGGGACTGCTGGCAACAGTCAAGCAAAGGGTGTAGTTGGGTTCACTTTTGGGTCCATAGTAGAAACTGGGGTAATCAGTCCCAAGACAGTTTCTGTCACACCTAGTGGCATTGGCCTTGCCACACTGGCTGCTTGTCCCCTTACAATGGATAAGTACAGGCAGACAGTTTCAATAAATGGTGTTGAGGCCTTGGCCTACAGGGACACAGGTGCCAGTTTCACTTTGGTGACTGAAAACCTAGTGCCTCCTGAACAACACATCATTGGACAACAGTATAAGATTATTGATGTCCATAACTCCACTAAGTTTCTTCCCTTAGCTATAATTCAGTTTAGTTGGGGTGGAGTTACTGGCCCTAAGCAGGTGGTGGTATCACCTAGCTTACCTGTAGACTGTCTCTTAGGTAATGACCTAGAGGCCTCAGGTTGGGCTGATGTAGAGTTTTATGCCCATGGAGCCATGCTGGGCATCCCTGAGGAATTGTTCCCTCTCATTTCAAGTGAAATGAAAAAGCAAAGGAGAGAAGGCCTGAAAACTCAGGATCCCTCTCCATCAACAGGTAAAAAGGGTATCACAGTATCCCCTAACCACCCTACCATTCAGGATACTATTCCTGTGGTGGGAGAAACCTCTCCTGGGGTGGCACCTGTTCCAAGGGAATCATCAGCTGGCAAAGCTGGACTCCCTGAGGTGGAAGTACCTCTCTGTGGGATAACTAACATTGGTGAGAAAAACAGCACCATTTTAGTTAACATGGAGCATCCCTCCAACCCTCCCAGAGAAACTTTAGTGCAGAAACCCTGCACTACCTCACAACACTTAGGACAGCATCCCTGCCCTAGTGTGGAGCTCATAGGACAGCATCCCTGCCCTGCTCCAACTCAAGAGAAACAGCATCCCTGTTCTCTCTTCCAGCCAGATGGACAAAGTTTTTGCCCAGCTATGGCTTTTCTGAGACAGCATCCCTGTCTGGCATTTCCATCACTACAAATAGGTTCAGTGGACAATTCCCACTGCTCTAAACTAAAACTTACTGATAGAAACTCTGAAAATACATCTTCACATTGTTGCTTAGCTAAAGAACTTCAAACAGGGTGGTTTACATCCCCACAGGGAAGTAACCATATAGTGGATGATAAAGGGAGTAACCAGTCTATTGCAGAGCTACTCTCTACTTATCACCACTTAGACAATAAAGTCTCAACTGGCCAAGGTTAGCCTTGTTGTCCTTCGTTTGGGGGGGGGTTGTGTGAGAAGGTAGCCTCTTTCTAGCCTTGTTACCCCCACTTTTGGCCTGTTTGTGAGTGTATGTCAGGGTGTTTGTCACTGTTTTCACTGTCTCACTGGGATCCTGATAGCCAGGCCTCAGTGCTCATAGTGAAAACACTATGGTTTCAGTATGTTTGTTATGTGTCACTGGGATCCTGCTGGTCAGGACCCCAGTGCTCATAGGTTTGTGGCCTATATGTATGTGTCACTGGGACCCTGTCACACAGGGCCCCAGTGCTCATAGGTGTGCATGTATGTGTTCCCTGTGTGGTGCCTAACTGTCTCACTGAGGCTCTGCTAACCAGAACCTCAGTGGTTATGCTCTCTCATTACTTTCAAATTGTCACTAAAAGGCTAGTGACCATTTTTACCAATTTACATTGGCTTACTGGAACACCCTTATAATTCCCTAGTATATGGTACTGAGGTACCCAGGGTATTGGGGTTCCAGGAGATCCCTATGGGCTGCAGCATTTCTTTTGCCACCCATAGGGAGCTCTGACAATTCTTACACAGGCCTGCCACTGCAGCCTGAGTGAAATAACGTCCACGTTATTTCACAGCCATTTTACACTGCACTTAAGTAACTTATAAGTCACCTATATGTCTAACCTTTACCTAGTAAAGGTTAGGTGCAAAGTTACTTAGTGTGAGGGCACCCTGGCACTAGCCAAGGTGCCCCCACATTGTTCAGAGCCAATTCACTGAACTTTGTGAGTGCGGGGACACCATTACACGCGTGCACTACATATAGGTCACTACCTATATGTAGCTTCACCATGGTAACTCCGAATATGGCCATGTAACATGTCTATGATCATGGAATTGCCCCCTCTATGCCATCCTGGCATTGTTGGTACAATTCCATGATCCCAGTGGTCTGTAGCACAGACCCTGGTACTGCCAGACTGCCCTTCCTGGGGTTTCTCTGCAGCTGCTGCTGCTGCCAACCCCTCAGACAGGCAGCTGCCCTCCTGGGGTCCAGCCAGGCCTGGCCCAGGATGGCAGAACAAAGAACTTCCTCTGAGAGAGGGTGTGACACCCTCTCCCTTTGGAAAATGGTGTGAAGGCAGGGGAGGAGTAGCCTCCCCCAGCCTCTGGAAATGCTTTGTTGGGCACAGATGTGCCCAATTCTGCATAAGCCAGTCTACACCGGTTCAGGGACCCCTTAGCCCCTGCTCTGGCGCGAAACTGGACAAAGGAAAGGGGAGTGACCACTCCCCTGACCTGCACCTCCCCTGGGAGGTGTCCAGAGCTCCTCCAGTGTGCTCCAGACCTCTGCCATCTTGGAAACAGAGGTGCTGCTGGCACACTGGACTGCTCTGAGTGGCCAGTGCCACCAGGTGACGTCAGAGACTCCTTGTGATAGGCTCCTTCAGGTGTTAGTAGCCTTTCCTCTCTCCTAGGTAGCCAAACCCTCTTTTCTGGCTATTTAGGGTCTCTGTCTCTGGGGAAACTTCAGATAACGAATGCATGAGCTCAGCCGAGTTCCTCTGCATCTCCCTCTTCACCTTCTGATAAGGAATCGACCGCTGACCGCGCTGGAAGCCTGCAAACCTACAACATAGTAGCAAAGACGACTACTGCAACTCTGTAACGCTGATCCTGCCGCCTTCTCGACTGTTTTCCTGCTTGTGCATGCTGTGGGGGTAGTCTGCCTCCTCTCTGCACCAGAAGCTCCGAAGAAATCTCCCGTGGGTCGACGGAATCTTCCCCCTGCAACCGCAGGCACCAAAAAGCTGCATTACCGGTCCCTTGGGTCTCCTCTCAGCACGACGAGCGAGGTCCCTCGAATCCAGCGACACCGTCCAAGTGACCCCCACAGTCCAGTGACTCTTCAGCCCAAGTTTGGTGGAGGTAAGTCCTTGCCTCACCTCGCTGGGCTGCATTGCTGGGAACCGCGACTTTGCAAGCTACTCCGGCCCCTGTGCACTTCCGGCGGAAATCCTTCGTGCACAGCCAAGCCTGGGTCCACGGCACTCTAACCTGCATTGCACGACTTTCTAAGTTGGTCTCCGGCGACGTGGGACTCCTTTGTGTAACTTCGGTGAGCACCGTTTCACGCATCCTCGTAGTGCCTGTTTCTGGCACTTCTCCGGGTGCTACCTGCTTCAGTGAGGGCTCTTTGTCTTGCTCGACGTCCCCTCTCTCTGCAGGTCCAATTTGCGACCTCCTGGTCCCTCCTGGGCCCCAGCAGCGTCCAAAAACGCCAAACGCACGATTTGCGTGTAGCAAGGCTTGTTGGCGTCCATCCGGCGGGAAAACACTTCTGCACGACTCTCCAAGGCGTGGGGGATCCATCCTCCAAAGGGGAAGTCTCTAGCCCTTGTCGTTCCTGCAGTATTCACAGTTCTTCAGCCTAGTAAGAGCTTCTTTGCACCAACCGCTGGCATTTCTTGGGCATCTGCCCATCTCCGAGCTGCTTGTGACTTTTGGACTTGGTCCCCGTGTTCCACAGGTACCCTCAGTCAGGAATCCATCGTTGTTGCATTGCTGATTTGTGTTTTCCTTGCATTTTCCCTCTAACACGACTATTTTGTCCTTAGGGGAACTTTGGTGCACTTTGCACTCACTTTTCAGGGTCTTGGGGAGGGTTATTTTGCTAACTCTCACTATTTTCTAATAGTCCCAGCGACCCTCTACAAGGTCACATAGGTTTGGGGTCCATTCGTGGTTCGCATTCCACTTTTGGAGTATATGGTTTGTGTTGCCCCTATCCCTATGTTTCCCCATTGCATCCTATTGTAACTATACATTGTTTGCACTGTTTTCTAAGACTATACTGCATATTCTTGCTATTGTGTATATATATCTTGTGTATATTTCCTATCCTCTCACTGAGGGTACACTCTAAGATACTTTGGCATATTGTCATAAAAATAAAGTACCTTTATTTTTAGTATAACTGTGTATTGTGTTTTCTTATGATATTGTGCATATGACACTAAGTGGTACTGTAGTAGCTTCACACGTCTCCTAGTTCAGCCTAAGCTGCTCTGCTAAGCTACCATTATCTATCAGCCTAAGCTGCTAGACACCCTATACACTAATATGGGATAACTGGGCCTGGTGCAAGGTGCAAGTACCCCTTGGTACTCACTACAAGCCAGTCCAGCCTCCTACAGCCATTACTTGTAACTGTGAAAAAGCTATACATGAATATTTATGGGATCAAATAGTACTGAAATGTTATTCCAAGAAAGTTTAGGAACCTGTTTTATGTTGCACCAAACCTACTTTAGATGAAACTATAAAAGTTACTAAAGGCATTGAACGTTCACCGCAGTCTGTGAGGTGTTAGCGAGGATATCTGCAGGTGATCTTGTATTTCTGCTGGTAATCTTGTATTTCAGACTATGTCAATGTGAATTCTGTAAAGAAATGCATGAGAATCACAAAAATAGTAGTTAGTAAGTCAAATACATGTTATAGAAGTGGATCGCACAGTCATATGGGGAAAAGTTCAAATTGTCCTGCACAGGAACAAAAATGCAACAAATGCAAGGGCGTCATATTTAAGGAGTGACGCTATCCAGCGGAAAGGCCCGATTAGCATCAAAACAAATTACGCTAACCGGGTGGGGGAGGCGTAGGGGAAACAGGAGGTTGTGCGTCAAAGAATGGCACTAGTCAGGTTAGAGTCAGAAAATTACGCTAACCTGACTAGCGTCATTTTTGGATGCACAACCCCTATGGGCATGGCTCCTGTTTTTGTAAAGACAGGAGTCATGCCCCCCTGCCCAGTTGCCATGCCCACGGGACTTATGTCCCGTGGGCATGGCCATTGGGCACAGGGCCATGTAGGGGGGCCAAAGTTAGGCCCCCCATGACACTTAAAAAAAAAAAAAAAAAACTTGCCTGGACTTCCCTGGGATGGGTCCCCCCATCCTTAGGTGTCCTCCAGGTGTAGGTGGGGGTTTCCCTGGGTGCAGGGAAGGGCACCTGTAGGCTGTTTCCATGGCCTCTGATCATGGAAAATGGGCCACAGGTCCCCTAACGCCTGACCTCACCCAGGTGTTAAATAATGGTGCTAAGAAGGCTTAGCGCCATTATTTAAGGCCCTCCTCCTCCCGTGCGTGATTTTTGCATGGAAGGATAAATAAGGCGCAAAGGCCTTAGAGTAATTTTTTGCCCGGGAACACCTACCTTGCATCTCATTGACGCAACGTAGTTTTCCGCAGACAAAAAATTACGTTAACTCCAAAATTCTGACCCTAGACAGGTCTAGCGTCACAATATAGATATGGAGTTAAGTTTGGGCCGGATTTGCGTAAAAAAAAAAAAGACGCAAATCCGGCACAAACAGAGTATAAATACGCCCCTAAGGCGCATATTTATACTTTTTTGCACCATGTTTGTGTAATTTTTTTACGCAAAGGTGGCACAAACTTACAAAATACAATTATATTTTGTATGCTTGCGCCGCTTTTACGTCAAAAGGTTACGCAAATGCTACGCAAAAAAAGTATAAACATGGGCCTAAGGGGCATATTTACAAGAATCTGGTGCATCAGTGCTGATGCACAAGTTTTCTTGTTTTACCCCTGCCCTACCTAATGACACCATGTGTGCACCATTTTTACAGTACGGCACACCATGGCTCATGTTAAGCCAATAACATCATAATTGTTTATGTTATTGTGGTGGTTTGCTGCACTAGTGTCAAAAGTATTGACGCTAGTGCAGCATAGTGCAAGGAGGCCCATTGAGTTCAATGGGTGTGTCACTTTAATACCTGCTTTGAGCAGGCATTAAAAATGATGCCGAAATGGCACAGTGAAATCTTATAGATTTCACTGTGCCATTTTTGAGAGCCTCCTAATGCCAGAAAGCCCCCCTTGCATTCATTATGCCTGACGCAGGGATAATGTGGCGCAAGGGGTCACAAAGTGACGCAATGCATGCATTGCACCACTTTGTAAAGATGGCACAGTGAAAAGCCTCCTTGAGCCACATTAGCGTAAAAAAATAACAATAGTGTGGTGCAAGGAGGTGCTAGGGCCCTGTAAATCTGGCCCTAAGTAAGCATCACACGACTGTACCTAAAGATAAATGTAAGTTTTTAACCAACAATGTAGAATAATTAGGTCATTGAATCACATCTGAGAGGATTAAACCTAAGAGGAACCTCATAAAAGCATTGAGGGATGTCCCTGCCCCCTCCAACAAGGAGGAATTAAAATCATTATTGGGGTTGAGTGATTACTACTCCAGGTTTGTGATGGGGTATGCTACTATTATGGAGCCACTTAAGAAAATGTTAAGGAAAAAGGAGAAATTGTGTTGGGGTCTGGAAGAGCAAAAGGTATTTCTAGATATCAAAGACATTTTATCCAATGTTCCTGTGCTGAGGACTTACACTAATGGTCACAAATGTATTATCACAGTGGATGAAAGTGCTGTTGGCCTGGGTGCTATTTTATGTCAACGCATTGACAACACTGAGGGGCTTATTTAGAAGTCCTGTGCACCACTGGTGCATCACTTGTTGTGATTAACCGGCTACGCATCGTGCAGGCCCATATCTACAAGGCCACGCAAAGCTACCCATTATGTGTCACTGTGTTGCTTTAAACTTTATCAGGGAGGCGTTCCATGGGCGCTGTGGGTTTCCCCACGCAACACCCATGGGTTTTGAGCCATTCCCAGATTTACAAGAATCTGTACACCTAGGAATGTGTCAAAATCTTACACCTCCCAAGTGGAATATTTCTCCTTGTTTTTTCCACATTCCGCATTCAGCAGCACACACATAGAGGGAAAAGGCCTCCGTGAATTCTTTATGTGCAGGAAGATGCCCCTTCCTGTATAGAAAAAATCCTGTCTACAACACAGGCATCTTTGTACCATGGTGCAAAGGTGCCTGCATCGGCGCCAGGCAGCCCATTGTGCATCAGCGCATGGGGAGAGGACAGAAATGTGCTGACCTTGAAGATACAGAGCATTTCCACCCTTTCCCATATAGCGCAGGGCAGAGCAATACGATCACTTGCTGCGCTGCCCTGCGCCAAGGGACTTGTAAATATGCTCCTGAGTATATTGGGGGTCATTCCGACCCTGGCGGTCATGGACCGCCAGGGCCGGGATTGGAGGATGCACCGCCAACAGGCTGGCGGTGCATCAAGGGCAATTCTGACCGCGGCGGTAAAGCCGCGGTCAGAAAAGGGAAACCGGTGGTTTCCCGCCGGTTTTCCCCTGCCCCTGTGAATCCTCCACGGCGGCGCTGCAAGCAGCGCCGCCATGGGGATTCCGACCCCCTTCCCGCCAGCCTGGTTCTGGCGGTTTTCACCGCCAGAACCAGGCTGGCGGGAACGGGTGTCGTGGGGCCCCTGGCCAATGGCATGGGCACTGCAGGGGCCCCCTCACAGGGCCCCACATTGATTTTCAGTGTCTGCCTAGCAGACACTGAAAATCGCGACGGGTGCCACTGCACCCGTCGCACACCAGCAACTCCGCCGGCTCCGTTCGGAGCCGGCTTCATCGTTGCTGGGGCTTTCTCGCTGGGCGGGCGGGCGGCCTTTTGGCGGTCGCCCGCCCGCCCAGCGGGAAAGTCATAATGACCGCCGTGGTGGTCTTCTGGCGGTTCCCGCCAGGCGGGCGGCTTCCGCCGCCCACGGGGGTCAGAATGACCCCCATAGTGTCTTTTGCATCTGGTTTCATAGAAGGCATCCTTCGGGGTTAGCAACCAGCTTTTGCCTGTTGTGATACAAGCTCTCCATCATGCAACACGCTTCGGGGGTATTTTTGGGATCACTTACCTTTGAACTTGTGCCACTGGTTGTTTCTCACTGCTTCTAAGACCTTTTGAAGACATTTATACTGAGCGGTGGCTCATTGTATTTGATCCATGAAGATGAGCAGAGGACATCGCCGGTCTACAACCTCTTGTACATATTCTTCAGTTTCCAGGGCTTCATACTCTTCACTTGGAGTCACTGCTCTCAGGTGCCTAGACAAGTAGTCTGCCGGGTTGGCTCAGCCGGGTCGATACTCCACCTGGCAGTCGTATTCCTGCAGCATCTATTTTTTAATTCGGGGGTTGCTTTAAGGTGGTCCCTCGAAAAAGGGGAAGGAGAGGTTTGTGGTCGGTCATGACCAAGAACGGCCGGCCATACTTGTACGATGGCTTCTTTCTCAATCTGTGAGTATGGCTGTTCTGTGTCCATGGGGGACAGGCTTGCGAGTGCCACCGGGGACCAGTCTCCTCCTTTGGGTCGCTGCATAAAGATTGCCCCTAGCCCCGTCAGCCCAGCCTCAACGGCAATGGTGGTCTATTTTCAGAGATCTTAGTACATGAGGGTAGTATCAGCGAATGGGGCTACTTTGGTTGCTTGGAACGCTCGCTCCTGGGCCTCCCCCAGTGTCAGGGTGTGAAAGATTTTGTTAACTCTCGTAGTGGCAAAGTCAACGTAGTCAGATCTGGGTTAAACCTGCCACAGTAATTTACCATCCCCAAGAAGCTGACACCGTGGTGGTGGGGGCAGCGTCCTTGACCTCCTGGTAAGCATCTGCTTGCGCTCTTCTGCACAGCTCCACCTGTTGCTGCTGCTGCTGCCTTTGCTGTGTTTCAAACTGAGAGCCTGCCTGATTCAGTTGGAGGTTCACCTCCACCCGCAGGCTTCCGTCTACACCTCATCCCTAGTGGCCTACTTATGTAAGTATTTTGCTGCCTCTTTGTATTTTTGCTTATTTTTTTCATCTTTATTTTTCTTTTCTTTCGTTCTTGTCTCTTTCACTCTCCTTCAGCCTTTCATTTGCCCCGCATTTTCCGTGTTCCATTCCCCGCCGCTGCTTCCCCTGTGGCCCCACCCTCCCTGCAAAAGCGCTTTCTCACCCTCCCGCCTCCCAGCTGACCGGACCCCCAGCCTCCCTCCCCTTCTTAATGGTAGTCGCAGTGCGGCCGTGCAGCAGGTGCATGCAGTGGCCGCACCGATGGCACGCCAAAGGCAAGCCTATCTGTATTCGTCCGCGCCTGGACCGCACCCACGGCCACAAATCCCGGTCCTCCAACCTTCCAGTGCCACAATGCGGAGTCCCTCCATGTGCTGAACACAGTACGCTCTGCCGCCTGCCATCTCGCATCACCCAGAGACACCCATGGACCGTTCTCCTTCCTCTACTTCCAGCGCACCCTCACCCTACACCAAGCACTGGACCCTCCCGCCACTGACCCTTCGCACACCAACCCAGAGCTCCTGAGCAGCATCCTCCTCAATATTCGCTCCCTCCACAAACACACCGTAAAACTCTGGGACCTACTAGACTTCACCCACCCGGACATTGCCTTTCTAACTGAAACATGGACAAACTTAGGGCCATATTTATACTTTTCGACGCACAACTGCGCCAACGCAGTTGTGCGTCAAAAAATGTAACGCCGGCTAACGCCATTCTGAAGCGCCATGCGGGCGCCGTATTTATTCAATGACGTTAGCCGGCGTTAGCCGGCGGAGCTGCCTGGTGTGCGTAAAAAAAAATGACTTACACCAGGCAGCGTCGGCGTAGGGGAATATGGAGCTTGGGCGTCAAAAAATGGGGCAAGTCAGGCTGAGGCAAAATTTTCGCCTCAACCCGATTTGCGCCTTTTTTTTTTACTCCCAACCCCCATTGAAATGACTCCTGTCTTAGCAAAGACAGGAGTCATTTCCCCCTTGGCCAATGGCCATGCCCAGGGAACTTATGTCCCCTGGGCATGGTCATTGGGCATAGTGGCATGTAGGGGGGCACAAATCAGGCCCCCCTACGCCACAATTTAAAAAAAGAAAAATACTTACCTGAACTTACCTTAACTTCCCTGGGATGGGTCCCTCCATCCTTGGGCGTCCTCCTGGGGTGGGCAAGGGTGGCAGGGGGTGTCCCTGGGGGCATGGGAGGGCACCTCTGGGCTCCTTCCGAGCCCACAGGTCCCTTAACGCCTGCCCTGAGCAGGCGTTAAAAAATTACGCTAACGAGGGTAGATGTCATTTTTTTGGACCCGCCCACTCCCGGGCGTCATTTTTGCCAGGGAGTATAAATACGACGCACATGCCTCGGAGTCATTTTTTAGTAGGGAACGCCTACCTTGCATATCATTAACGCAAGGAAGGTGTCCACGCAAAAAAATGACGTAAACTCCAAGATCTTTGGCGCTCAACGCGTCTAACGCCAAAGTATAAATATGGAGTTAGTTTTGCGTCGGATTTGCATAAAAAAAACGACGCAAATCCGGCGCAAACAGAGTATAAATATGCCCCTTAGCGTCTATACCAGACATCGCCATTGCCATCCCCAGCGACTACAAATTGCCCCGCAAAGACTGGCCTTCTTGCCCAGGCAGCGGCCTGGCCATTGTACATAAATCCACCCTCCGCCTGACAACCAATGCAGAAGAATACTCCCTCCTCATGGAGCACCTCCATTTCAGATACACACCACCACAAGTCAACCTTCGGCGGCACCCTCATCTACAGGCCACTCAGCCCCCGACCAGCCTTCAGTGACTCCATTGTCAACATAATTTCTTCTCACGCTCTTGGCTCCTCAAACTACTTCCTCCTTGGCGACTTCAACTACCACATTGACAACAGCAACAACACCAACACCACTTCCCTGCTCAACAATGCTAGACAACCTCACCACTATAGGACTAAAGCAACTGGTCACCTCACCAACACACATCGCTGAACACACACTCAGCACCATCTTTTCCACAAACAACACCACTGTCAACAACACCTCCACGCTTCACTGGACCAACCACCACTGCATCTGTTTCACCATCACCTCACCGACCATCCACCTCCGCACACTCCGAGCCCCAAGCAGAATAATGGAACCAGATCACTGAGGAACAGCTCACCAACTCCCTCAGTGAGTCTCGCCTACCCCCACCACAGAGCCAACATCTCAGAATGGAACTTCCACCAAATAGATCTTCCAATGCGCCAACACCCTATCACCTCTCCATAAGACCTCATCTAAACACCACCTCAAGAAGGCTAGTTGGTTCTCCCCCCGCACTCCAGGAATCCAGGCGCACCTGCAGATGGCTGGAGAAAAGATGGAGAAACAGCAAGTCCCCGGAAGACTTTGAGGCTTTCAAAGCTGCCACCAAATCCCACCACCACCTCATCAGAGTCACCATGAAAGCTGCCCTGCAGGACCGCATCTGCGCCACCGCTCACAACACCAAAGAGCTCTTTGCCGTGGACAAAGAGTTTGCCGGACCCCAATCCCTCCATCTCAAGACCTCTGAGACAGACTAGCCAACTTTTTCCTCTGGAAAATCAAAGACATATACAGCTTCAACTCCGAAGACCCTCTGAGCCCTCCAACAAACTTCCAGCTCCGACCCACTGAACCATCACAGATCCTGTGCTGCTGGACCACCCTCATCACACACGAGACCCACACAATCATGAGCACATCAACTGCAGAGCCCCTACAGACCCCTGTCTTCACCATATTTTAAACAAAGCCAACACCTCCATTGCACCCAAGCTCCACTATACCCTCAACTGATCCATAGAGACAGGCACCTTCCCAGAGGACTGGAGCAAGCCGAGATCCAGACGCTCCTGAAGTAACCCGCGGCCGACCCCCTGGACCTCTCATCTCTCAGCTGCCTTTCTGAGCCAAGGTCATTGAAAAGGCCATCAACGCTCAGCTCAGCAAGCACATCGAGGACAACAACATCCTGGACACTTCCCAATCAGGCTTCAGGAGCAACCACAGCACGGAGACCGCCCTCCTCGCCGCCACAAATGACATCCGCTCGCTCCTCGACCGCAGTCATACAGCAGCCCTCATCCTACTGGACCTATTGGCTGCCTTCAACACAGTCTCGCACCTCACCCTCTGTTCCACAGAACAAGGCCAAGACCCTACAATGGATATGCTCCTTCTTGTCCGGCAGTACACAGAGAGTCAGACTCCTGCTTTACCTGTCAAAACCTATGGAGATCAGCTGAGGAGTTCCACAGGGTTCCTCCTTAAGCCCCACACTCTTCAACATATACATGGGCCCGCTGGCATCCATTGTCAGGAACCACGGGGTATACATCATCTTCTATGCTGACGATACTCAACTGATCATCTCACTGACTGAAGACCCCACTACTGCCAAGAAGAATTTCCACAACAGGATGGAAGTCTTCGCCGCCTGGATGAAGAACAGCTGCCTCAAGCTCAACTCCGACAAGACCGAGATCCTAATCCTGGGACCATCCACATTAGCCTGGGACGACTCCTGATGGCCATCCACCCTCGGCCCCCACCCCAACAGACCATACATGCAACCTTGGCTTCATCCTGGACTCATCGCTCACCATGACCCGCCAAGTCAACACAATTGCATTCTCCTACTTCCACACTCTCCGACTTCTCAGGAAGATCTATAAATGAATCCCAAAGGCCTACTACAAAATTGTAACCCATGCCCTGGTTACCAGCAGACTCGACTATGGCAACACCCTCTACGCTGGCACCACCCACAAGAACCCGAAGAAACTATAGCACATCCAAACACCTCCGGCAGACTCACCCTGGACATTCCCTGCCACAAACACATCTCCAATTACCTAAGAGACCTCTACTGGCTTCCGATCGAGAAAATAATTAACTTCAAACTCCTCGTCCATGCATGCAAGGCCCTCCACGAGCTAGGTCCCGCCAACCTCAACCACGGTATCACCTTGTACTTCCCCACGAGACCTCTCCGCTATGCTCAACAAGCACTAGCCACTGTACCCCGCATACAGAAGACCTCAGCTGGTGAAAGATCCTTCACCTACCTCGCAGCAAAGAGCTGGAACACCCTGCCCCTGCACTCCAGGCAGTCACCATTGCTACCTCAATTCAGGAAGGACCTTAAGACCTGGCTCTTCAACTGAAGCTCAGAGGACAAACCCACTCAGTGCCTTGAGACCCTTACAGGTGAGTAGTTAGGCTCTATCAACCCTGATTTGATTTGATTTGATTTTGATGTTTCGAACCTTTTTAGGGTCTGGTGGTATGCCTTCCAATGAGAAGGTGTACCCAAAGAAACTGATCCAGTTGGTTAAGAATTCACATTTGCCATTGTGGAGAGTGAGTACTGGGTCATTGATTTGTTGGAGAACTCCTTGGAGTCGACTGTTGTGCTCAGGAATGGACTTTGCATGTATGAGGATTTCATCATTGACACTGATTACATCAGGGAGGCCCCCTAGAATCTTCAGATGGTATTTTGGAAAACTTTGGGGGCACTGGAGATGCCAAATTTCAGCCTGCGGTATTGCCCGCAAGCCATCATGAATTGAGAAGGTGTTATATATTGGGATTTCTCTGCCAGTGTAAGTTGGTGATATCCAGACCTCTAGCCAACTTTCAAGAACCAGCATGCTACATTCAGTTCCGCTTGAAGGTCATCTACGGTGGGGGTGAGGTGTCATTCTCTCTTGATGGCCACATTGGGCAGTCTCATGTCCACACATATATGCACCTCCCCTTGTTGTTTTGGTTTCCAGGTCACAACAGTCGGCGACACGGGGTGGGTCCAGACACTTTTTCGATTATTCCTTCGGCTTCCAGTTGATCCTGCGGTGTCTCAAAGCTATCGGCTTTACCGTCTGGTCAATGTGGAGTGTGATTTCTTTTCCTTTGAGGCATCCGATTCCGTTAAACACCTCCGGGAACTTGTTGTGGATGTGGGTGATGCCTTCCTCGTGGACCCCAAGGGCAAATGTGACAATCCCTAGGGCCTCTGCTGTTTTGCATCCTAATAGCATACCACTGCCTTCTTCGATGAAGTAGACAATTGTGTTACAGGATTCAGTTCCATGTGTGATAGAAGTGTGGAATTTTCCTCAAATGGTCAGCGCTTGGCGTTGCCCATATGCAAAGACTTTGATCACTGTCTTCTGACGAGGTGGTGGTGGTTGCATCATCTGGTAGGTTTATCCCGACAGTAAGTTGACGGATGCCCCTGTGTGTACGGTGGTGAGTACAGAGTCTGTACCTATGTGTACTTCCCATTGTGGGAGATGGGGCCGAGTCCTGGCTGCTGTCCCTATGATGAATACAGATGCACTGTGTGCTCAGCCTCTTTGTCGTTGTCCATATCACCATGAGGATCTGCTACAACATTGACGGCGGCTCAGGGCCCTTGTCTGCTGGAGCGGCATACTTTTGCAAAGTGGTTGTTCTTGCCGCAGGCCACACATTTATTTCCTTTCTCTGGACAGTCCGCAGGGCGGTGTGTGGGGCCACCGCAATACTCGCACAACTTTGGTGAGGATCCTTTCAGCGCGGGTACTCTTAGCACTGGGGTGGCGTAATCGCGTTGATGGGCTCAGTCTTGATGGTCCTTTGAAGCGAAGCCTCCATATGCGATGCTTGAGCTTTGGATACCTCATTGGGGCATATTTAAGAGCCCCTAGCGCCTCCTTGTGCCACAGTAGCGTCATTTAAAAAAAAAACTAATGTGGCACTAAGAGGCCAAAACCACTGCGCCAGTTTGACAAAGTGGTGCAATACATGCATTGCGTCACTTGCGCTACGTTATGCCTGCACGAGGCATATTGTATGCAAGGGGGCAAAACAAAGATTTATTTGCGTCATTTTATCTGCATTTTTAACGCCTGCTCAGAGCAGCATTAAAATGAGGATCCCATTGCTTTCAAGGGGCCGCTGCGTCTTTGTAGAATTAACATCAACATTTTTTACGCTAATCCTGCAAAGCGCCAAACTAGCATAAAAAATGTTGACACTAGTTTCCTAACTATCGTCATGGTGCGCTGTCTGATAAATACTGCGCACACATGGTGGTGTTAGGAGCACACCAAGGGGTGCAAGGAAATTAGCACTAGGTGCAGCACCACTTTTCTTAAATCTGCCCCTTTGTTTCTTCCCATCGTTAGAATGTCAGCCAGGGGTATTCTGGTTCTTCCATGATGTGTTCCTGTGGTTTAGCTAACGCACAGCCCTGGATGATTTGACCCTGAATCTCCTCCCCTACATCTGTGAAGCCACATGTGCTTGTTAGCTCCTTGAGCCTCATGTGGAATACGTCTAGGGACTCACTTTCTTGTTGTCTGCCTTGCCTGAAGATGAACCTCTCATAGTCTCTGTTGACAATGGGTGCGAAATATGCATTGAGCGATGTTACTAGGGTGGCATGTGTTTTTGGGGTCGCCTCTGGCAATGTTTTGTAAATTCCTAGTTGGAGAATCACGGCATGTTTTCTGTCATCTTCAGTTTGCATGGCCTCAAAGTAGAGGCTCACCCTTTCTACACAGTCTTTCCATCTGGACACTTGTGCAGACCGGGCCCCTCCTACAATGAATGGCTCTAGGTGAGGTATGTTGGCCATGGTAGTTACGCTTTTGGTGATAGTGTGGCCTGCTAACATGTTTGCACTTCACCTTATACTTGATTGGTCTGGTCGCCTACGTGGCACCAGGGATCACTTTGCTTGTGTGTGACCTGTGACTCTTGGTGGGTCACTGAAGAGCTGTTGCTGCAGGCCTGGGTGCTGTGACAGCTGCCGCCGGGCTCTCACCAGATCACAATTTTTCTTTTTTTTAAATTT
This sequence comes from Pleurodeles waltl, assembly GCF_031143425.1. Classification (NCBI taxonomy): domain Eukaryota; kingdom Metazoa; phylum Chordata; class Amphibia; order Caudata; family Salamandridae; genus Pleurodeles; species Pleurodeles waltl. The sequence goes on along the minus strand of NC_090443.1, from coordinate 1,005,065,459 downwards.
TGCAGTCTCATAGCTGCCAGAGAGCCAGTGTTTCATTCTTTTGAATTATTATTACTTGCGGGCATTTGCCATGTGGCGCCTTGCTGGCGCATGCTTCTCATCCGCGCTGAGTGGCGACGGCATGTTGCGGAATGTCACCTACCGCTCCTGAGGCGTGAAGGGCTGAGCTTGAGAACCTTTGCTAGGCATTCCTGGGTTCACCTATGCTTTCACTTGGTTTATTTCAGACTGTGTTGCTTGTCTCACACTTTGCGCAGTGCGCTTCTGTTCACAGGGGCTTGACCTATCCACCACGTACACTGCTCTTACTCCCGGCTTTCTCAGATGCATTTTGTTGGAGCCCTGGGGCTGTGCAGTGTTACAGAGGAATAACCGACTAGTAAAAGAGGGTATCTAAACAGCTTTGACATGTGGGGGTGGATGTAAGGAAGAACATTGAAAGTAAAAGTTTATATTAAGCCTCAATGGGGCAGTGCCACTTTCCTTGCGCCCCTTAGCGCCCCACTACCGCAACCATGTGTGTGCTGTATTTAAAATATGGCGTACCATGGTGCAAGGTAGGCATTAAAAATACCCCAAAAAATGGTGCAAAAAAATATTTTAGATTTCTTTGTGCCATTTTTTCACCCCCCAAAAGGGGGAACGCCCCCCTTGCATACATTATGCCTGGCGCAAGCATAATATGATGCAAAGAGTTACAAAGTGGTGCAATGCATGCATTGCGCCACTTTGTAAATCTGTTGCAGTGATTTTGGCCTTTTTGGGCCACATTAGTGTTAAAAACAATTACGCTAATGTGGTGCAAGGAGATGCTTGGGGCTGTTAAATATGCCCCACAGTGTTACAAGTTTATCATTGTTCGCTTTGTTTGAGAATAAAGCAATCAGACACAGGGTTGTGTTCTAGTTGTGTGAAGGATAAAGCTCCAGGCAACCTGGAAAAAAATGTGGATTTGGAAAAAATATAATCCAAAGTCACGGAGGCTCAGGAAAACATTAAGACATATCATGATACTGCGAAGCCTGTAAGTGTGAGAGAGGTTTGCATGGGATCCTGGGTTATGTTGAAAGATATGAGATCTATGAAACCAATGGATTTTCATTTTAATGGCCCATTTAAAGTTTCCAAAGTGGCAGTTCATCTGTCAAGTTAGAAGATAGATGTTGGTGGGCTAAAAGAAATGTGATTCTTCTAAATGATTTTCAAAACACTGAGGTTAAAAAACATATTGCAGCAACCAGGAAATGTGTTATTAACTCCTATTATTGATTGCTGAAAAATGATCGTTATTCATAATTGCAGACCATCACTAAAAGTAGTGACTCCGCCGTTAATGGTTCTGACCTTAATTATGCGGATTCCATACAAAGGGCCATATTTATACTTTTTGACGCAAAGCTGCGCCGCCGCAGTTTTGCGTCAAAAATGTTACCGCCGGCTAATGCCATTTCGATGCGCCGTGCGGGCGTCAAATTTATACTCTGACGCACGGCGGCGCGATCAACAGGTGGGAGTCATTTTTTTTTTACGCACATCGCGGCGTCAAGTCGTAAAAGAAAATGACGTTAACGCGACGTAAATGACTGTGGGTCGATTTACGACAGTGCAACCCGGAAAGCGCCGTTTTTTTTGACGCAATAGTGTCAAAAATACCCGCGAACACTGCCCTTTCAGCAGAGGAGAGCCAAAATGGATCCCAGATGCCACTACAGACCCCAGGAAGATGACAGCAGACCAGGAACCAGCCAGGATGATCCATACAGGAACCAGGACATATATAGAAAAAAAAGGAAGTGTCGCTTCAGTGCAGAGGAGCAGGAAATCCTGGTTAAAGGGGTGACGGAACACCAGCACCAACTGTTCATCACCTCTAAGTTGCCAATCAGTAGGAGAGAGGCCATATGGCAACAAATTGTTGACAAGATCAACAGTGTGGCTGAAGTACGCGGGACAGTCACCGAGTGTAAGAAACGCTGGCATGACTGCAAACATAGGACAAAGGAAAAAATGGCCAGGAAGGCAGCACTGCAGACTGGAGGGGGGAGTCCAGCACACCAGGAGGCCCTGGACCACATGGAGGAAATGGTCGCAGCCGTCATCCCTGAGGAGATCGTCACAGGGATTCAAGGACAGGACAGTGCAGACTACCACGAGACAACGCACATGCAGGGTAAGTCGCATGGGGAATTATAATGCAATAATGTTGACTGTAAGCAGGGGGGGAAATACCTACTACACATTGCATGTAAGTCAGCATATACATGGAGTGGCATGGGTAAAGGGGCACGGCAGGGGGGCATTCCCTGCACATACAGAAGCTGGGGCACAACATAACACAACACCAACAACAGTCCCATGGGAGCATCCTGTCATGACAACAGTGGAGCTAAGGGAAAGCCTCGACAGGAGGGAAGGCCACTACGTCAAACTTACATCCTGGCACTCGTCAGCCAAAATATCTCCTACATTAACTAGGGCCCTATCAGCAATCCACTAGCCAAAACAACAACTGCAATGTAACTGCAACAACAGTTGACACTAACACCTCTGATCTCTGTGCAGCTATAGTAGCCAATGGCAGTAACCTCCCCATGGAACATACATACCTAAATTAGGGGGTGAGGATGACATCTGCAACAATCTCCTGAAACAAGACAAAGGCCCCAGTACACTCATATGTCAATGCCCATAGTTGTCACATACATCAGCCAAAGTAAACAGCAATAGGAGCGACACAGCACTAAGGACACACACATGCTGCATATGTCAGGGTCCTTCCCGTGCCTGGCTAACAAGGCAACATCACAAATGTCATACTGCTCAGACAACAGCATTGAGGAGGGGACACATGCAACTGGTCACTTAAATACACCTGCACAGTCAGAGGACCAAATAGGACATTGATATGATAAACAGGGCAATCCAATTAAATACACATTACCCAACACCAGCAGGACACATTAACAATGTCTACATCCATATCACATCATAACATTGCCATGCATAGGATATGCCACATGTCAATTACAATTAAGTCAATGTGAACAATCAGGGATTGGGGCAGGTCCTGAGAGGCAAGTGTGCTGCCAGGGCAATCAGAAAACCCACAGCCAGTGAAAGGTCTCACCATAAGAATAGATATACACGGAGGGTCGAGTAGGACAAAAAGATGGCTATTCCCTATTTGGTACAAAGCAACACCTAGAGGCGATTAGGCAGACAAGTCTGATAACTCAATATCATACATGTGACACACAGGTGGGCCATAGGCCTATAACAATGCCCATATGAAGGACAGCAGATACCAATACCAAACAAGATCACAAAGTAAATTCATCAAAAGGCTGGCATGTTACGTCAAAATTGTCACAACACAGACACACTAATTGTACCCTGTTTCATTGCAGAGGAACGTGGATCTCCTGCCGATATGCCTGTCCCAGATTTCCCTGATGACATGGATGACGAGCCCTTAAACATTCCCCAGGAGACCATCCAAAAGGTCCTTGAAACCCTCCAGACCCCACCTTCAGTCACAAGGAGGAGCACAGAACAAGCAGCCATCACAGAAGAACCACCCACCACCCCAATTGCAAGACCTGCCAGCTCCTACACAGCTGAGGACTCTGACGACACTGGCACCAGCTTTGAAAGAACTGTAGTTGGAGTACAGCGGGAGCTGGCCAAGGAGGTGCGGGTGGGGATGCAAAATATGGCAGCCAGCCTTGAGGGGGTGCGCTCGTGCATGATGTCATCTGCAGATCAGGCAGCAGCTGTGCAAGCCCTAACATCCATACTGCAAGGACTACAAGAAACTATAAAGGAATTCACCACTGCAGTTAGGGAGTTGCCACAACACCTCGCACCCCAAACCTTCCACTGCATGCACGAATGCAATCATGACTCCTTCAGGGCCGACCTGGCTGCCTACCATCGTGATGTAGCTGCTATTCTCAAAAACCAGCAGGCCCTCCTTGCTGCAGTACTGCCCTTAAGACCTTCACAGGGAGAAGCCACCGGGATGTCTGACTCCACGTCTTCTAACACTGAGGTGTGTGTTGCCCCTTCACAACCAACAACAACAAGGACAAAGCAGGCAACACACACATCAGAAGAAGAAGACATGGAACAGATCACATTCACAAGGAAAAGTATCCGGAAGCACTAGTCCCTGCACCATGGCCTACTTTGACCAAGGTCCTACGTTTTGTCAAATGCCAGTCTCACTACAACTAGACTCAATGACTGTTCTGCTAACCACTGTATGACTTGTCAGCATTGCCAGTGAATGTCTCTCTCCTACTAATCGGCAAATCCTGTCCCTCTGCACTGTCTGTAACATCACCCCAGCATGTCAGGAGCATCATCCACACCCCTTCTGTAGGATCACCACATAAGAATGCACTAGAACGGACTCAGCAAACATTGGACAATGTACATTTTGCACTACAGCACCTATCAATAAATAGCACTTGCACACCTAATATGTCTCTGTGTAATTTGACACATCAACTGTGCAGTAGATAACTCAAAAGTGCCTGTGTGACAACCATGTAGCTTGTCAATACAACTGTCCTGACATCATGTAGTCTGATACATCTGTGCAGTGGCCAGGATTGCATCATAGCCTGACCATCCTGAGGAGAATAACTGATGAAGGGACAAACCACACACAATCATGCTGTGTTGGACAGAATAATGTTCCATCAATAGCAATCAAAGTCAACTAATGGTGGCTGATAAATGTGGGAACCATGCAATACTAAAACATTAAATTATGCAGTCTAATCTAAGCAAACACAACTAAACACAGCATCAATCACCCTTTCTGAGTATACTTCCATGAATGGAAGTCAAGCTGAATTTTTGCACACATGATCTATGTCAGTAATGAAGACAAGAAGATGTCCCTGAACATCACACTGCAGTCCGACCTAATAAATTACCCACAGTACCAAGTCTGGAAGCACACTTTGTGATGTAGAAAACATACTCATCAACACAAACCCTTTGTGATCCATGTAAACTACAAATGGTGGTTCTATCAAATGGTGGATACTTACCAAGTTAGCACAGGGGTAGCTGCCATTTTAAACCTCTTTTTTCTTCGGTGTGTAGCATAGGACACAAATGTCATAGAACAACAATCATCTACACTGATGTCAAGGCCATGATCAAGTAGCAGTTAACACATAATGCAAAGGGTTAACTATATTTTTATTCATAAGTATTCACACCAGAGGCAACTAAGGGAAAAGTCATACCTACACTAATCTAATCTGACTACTCCTAACCCACAACTGTCCCTAACTAACCTAAGCTAAACTTACTCTACACATATAACGAATCGTTCTAAACATCAACCCCCCACCCACCATTATGAGACAGGACACATGCAGGACAACACATACTAACCTACACACATACTATACTATCCTAAACAATCATATATTTTTTTGTTTTTTGTTTTATACATTTTTTTATATATATTTTCTTTTTTTCTAAACAGACAGAAATCCCAACATTGACCCCCACCCACCCACACACTCAAAAATGAAAAATAGAAAGAATAAGGACCCCCCACCCTCCTCCCTAACACTAACTAAGCTAACAACCTATACTAACATAACACTAATCCCCAAAACCCACCTATCATGATAAAAAGGAAAGAGGAGAGAGGGGAGGGATAAATTAAAATAGACCATATAAGTCCTAGAGGTTGGCCCTCCGTAGGGTCCGCCTGATGGACCTGACCCGCTTCTTTATGTATGCCACATCCTGACTCAGCTTGTCCACCTTCCGAATGAACTTGTCCATTTTGCGGTCTAAAGCCTGGAATGCCGCAGGGTCAATTGGAGGTGCTGCTGCTGTCTGTGTGCTGGCAGAGGTGCTCTGTGTGGGAGTTGTTTGTAGCCCACTGGACTGTCCAGCAGCTCTGACATTGCTGGGTCCAGGTCGTGCTGCAAAGGCAGGGACAACTGTCCCCGCCGTTGCTGGGGCCACTTGGGGAGAACTGGTGGTTGTGGTGCTGGTGGCTGTAGTGGGCAACGTTGGGCCACCCTGTGGTGAGGCCCACCATGCTCCGGAGGCCCGATCCGCCTGGTATTTTCGGGCCATCCGTCAGAACCCCTGACTGCACCTGCAGGATGTGCCGGTATCTCATGGCCCGCCTTTCAAAATCATGCCTCTGTGCGGCACTCATGTTTGCAGCTGTGAAGAGAAAGGGCAACTATTTACCATAGGAAATGCATTGGGTGGAATAGCACAATGGATCAATTGGAAATTACTTTTACTGTAGTTGTAACAGCTCATATCACCACATAGATCATTGAAAGTCTCAGAGGAAGTACATGGGAAGCCTGTATACAAAGGGCATCTCACACCTAGCATATACATGTCTATACATGATGGGTGACATCAGCCTAAACTTCTCATCAAAATAATTAGTAATGCAGCTGACATTATGGCTGCACCTCCTCCGCCTACTGCCTTGACTACATATGTCAGTGTATGTGATAACAATCACAACCCTCAATATCTGCGATTTGTAATTGGATTTGCTAGTATAGAGCTCATGTGCCATAACCGAGTGTGCATACTAGGTTCAAAACAAAGTTTCAAATGGTCACAAGTATGTGTAACATACTGGTTGCTACAGTCCTAGGTACCGTATTCCCAAACACATGGCAGTCTTTGAGGGGTGGGGTGGGAAGAACATACAACAATCCCATAATCAATGCACACCCAGGAGTGTATAGAAAGCTCAACAAGTTTTTGCCTCCACACACACACCACCAGTGAAGGGCTATCAACAAATTGGAGTCAGCTAAACCTTGTCCTATCCAAGGTCCACACATGTCAAAATGTACTGACTTAGGCCAACATCACATACTACCAGTGAGGCATATTATTCTACAGACACAGAGGAGCAAGAACACCCATGATCATGAGTAGAATGTACACCTAGGCCATTGCACTCTAGTCCCACACACTTCTAGTACAACTTGTGGAAGTACATGCCCCCGGAAGATCCAACCTACAGTGTACTCAGTACATCGTTAACTAGGGAAGCAACAGATTTAAGACAAGCCTTTTGCAGAAGCTATCTGGGAGAATGTCAGTCTGAAATGCAGACTCAGTCCGAGACAAGTCCCAGAGCAACTCTTACATTAACCAGTGTATTCCACATGACTCACCCCATTCCCCATAGCGGGCCCTACTGGAATGGCCTACAGACCCAAAATCTGAGAACTGGATAAGCATAGGTCAACTCAAAATGAAGTGATAACTGAAATCCCACTAATGGAACAATACTAATGAATGTGCAGCGCATCAAACCTTGAATTCTGTTGAACACACAGTAGTCCAACATGCATCACCAGCAAACATTAAACATAGCACACATGCAACACTCACTGTAGGTGTCGGGGTCCTCAAAATGAGCCACCTCTCCCACTGTGTACGGTGCAGGTCCACCTGTAAAGCATGGAAGGAAGAATATACTCAGAATCCGTGCACTGACAAACAATTGCAATTACAAAGACAATGTGAGAATATGACATGAGTAATGAAACACTTTCACACATGCTCATACTGCATGGAATTATTCATGAGCAACATTTACATTGGATGAGTCTCCTGCTACAGTTACGCACCCTACTACACACATGCAGTGGCCTGGACAGTCATGTGGTGGCAAAGATGCACCTCCATTAGTATGCCCCAACAATATAGGGGTGCATTCATCTCATCATGTGCATCCAAGAGAGACATCCAAAAGCTGGTTACTTGAGGACTGCATGACCTCTCAAACTCAAACAGCCTATGTGGTCATTTTCCATACACACCAACCAGACACACATGTGACATATGTGTGGACAACATTGCTAACTTCAATTGACGTGAAGGCAGCACTCATTTATAGCATCATGTAGGGTTTACAAATGTCAGTCTAGCTATGGGGTCTACATATGTAGGTATGATGTTTCAACATCCATTTTTCACTGGCTATTGTGACCTGTACAGTCCTAATTGAGTCATTAATGTGTTGCTTGTCTGACACAAAGGCAGCACTACATTACATACTGCTACAGGCAACCGGTATGTGTAGAAAACATGAGCTACCTGACTGCTAGCATTTGTCTTCCTTCACATTGTGCATCAATTACCCAGTAGGTATCCCTAGCATTACACACAGTCAGCTACTTATCTGGCAGATTGGGTAACAATCATCACATGTTGCCACACAGCTTTAAATTGTGCACATGTAATTGATCTGTACTCACCAACATGGCCACCAATCCTGATTCCCAGGTGGTCCAGCAGATCTTGCTCCCTGGATATCGGATCAGCCCAGCAGTGCTTCAGTTGATGTTCATTCCTTAGGCTACCATATACACGGACCAAGTGATGGTGCACTTTCCCCCACCGGACTTTACGGGCCTCCGTGTGATACCCCTGTATCACCCTACCCCCAGCCTCCAGCATGAGTGGGAGGAAATGGCAAACAAGCCATATAAATCCCCCCAATTCCTCCTCACCCATCCTGGAAAGCCGTGGCCTACCAGACATGTCAGCACTGACAAAGGGGAAAAAGTTGTAGAAAAAGGAAAATGGGGAAATGGGGAAAGGTAGAGTGGTGAAATACAAAGAAAACTTAAGAAGAACTAACCCCTATATTACAGTACCCACAACAGACTCCCACAGACAATAAATAAAACACTGGACTTGACAAAATAATACAACACAGGCTCAGACAGTATTCAACAACAAGACAATGATGACAAAAGCACAATTGAGAAGGTACACTGGACACAAAAGCACTAATACACAGGACAACACTTTCCACACAGCCACACAGTCTAGAATAATCTGAGACTGCAAAGTGAAAGTGAAAGTATACCCACTGTACAGATTCTGTAAACAGGATATCCTATTACATCACATCCTGCATAAAATGGCCGCCGTTTTTTTTCCGCTATGCCTCATTTTTTCACGCATACAGCTTGTGCGTCATATTTTTTGACGCATGGAAATATGACGCATTATGACAAATATGTCTTTCATTTGTCAAATTGTGAAATGAATTTTGTCATGACCAAACGGTGCTAAGTGATACACATTTGGGGTTAGCTATGGCAAATGTCCCTTATAGGATGTATAGAAGGTATTCACAGTGCAATAATAATGATTGGTCAGAATGGATATTACTCATAATTGTACACATATGTGGGTAATTGCTGATGGCTATTTTCAAAATATGAATGGGATACCAGGATGTATTCCTTAGCAAAAATGTGTCCACATTTATCACGGTAATCAAAATTATATAAAGGCCAAATAGGTAGTGCAATTGTCGCCTACACTTTTTAAGGGGGTAACCATGTCCTAATTACGAGTTAATGTATCTTAAATGTGTTTTACTTTTGACATGTAGGGCACACATGCGCCTTATGCATGTGTGTGCTTCACATGTGCATAAATAATGTCTATTTGGGGGGCAGTAGAGGTGGACTTAGGCCCCCAGCACCCTAGGGTTTGCTCTTCCAGACTTGCAAATTTATCCAAGGGTTTCCCAAATTCAGTAATGCTAAACCTTCAGCAGCAGGCTCATGGAAGCAAATAGGGTATGATTCACTGTTTGCCATTCTGTAATCCCATTTGCCCATTTTCGTTTGCCCTATTGATTCTTTGGAGAAATCTGACATACCATTTTGCATTGATATTTTTTGCAAAATCTCAACGTTCCTCATGTCATGATAGCAAATAGTTTGTTGATGTATGTGGCCCTTTATGCATTACCTGGTTTAGTGGCATGTTTCATTCTTCCTGCTAGGTTACAACTGGGACACTACTGTGATCGGCTGCTTGCAAATATTTTGTTGATTGGATGGTACATGTACATGTGTGTGGTCCAATATTGATCCAGTATCAACTGTCAGGGTGTATGTTGTCACTGTAACTTCCAGGTCTCCTCATGAGTTAGTGGCAGCTAATCTTGTTTCTATTGGGTATTATTTGTAGCAAAATTTGAGAGAAGCCATTGAGGACATGGTCACCTACACATGGATGGTCCCACCCTGTCACTGAAAACGTGTAATGAGACTTTCAACTGGCAACCTTGGTGTGCTGAGTGAGAGAATGTCTCAGGTGTCTGGATCCGGCATGTGTCATTGCAACATTTGTACTCCAGTTGGCCTCTGTGGATGGTAATGTATCAGGAAACATCATAGCCTCTGTGCAGAAGTAAATGGCTGGTATTCAACACACACGACTCATCTTTATCATTTGAACAATGTTACTCAGTGTTTGAACAGTCAGGGTCCTCATATGTGTTGACTTTTCATGGACATTATCTGAGGTTGCTAGTTTTGATGGAGGCCATTTACACCATCATACACTATGGTCCAGGTCCACAGTCACACTTTGTAGTTTAGGCATTAATGAGGGCCAGACAACGGAAGGGCCAATATTTGGCTATTCAAGGGCACTGTCACAAATCGGATGCAAATAATAGTCAGATGATGAAATACTATGTATTTGAGTATACATTGATGAGGCTAATGACAAATTAGTGTCTGAGGTACAAGAGATTTTGGACAGCACGTGTGGTCCATAGGTGGACCCCAGGTATCTGTAGAGTGACCCACGGACAGGTGCCAGTCAAGCTGACAGGATGCTGGGTCAATCAGGAGCAAGTTCTTTCAGTAATTACATGATCAAGTGGTCTGACTAGGACTGGTGAGACGGAGCAGTAGACAGTTGAGATGTCACACTGTGTATGTCCTGTGTTGTTTTGAAGGTGACACATGAACCCTGATAAAGTTTTCTACGGCAACATTAGTGTCAAAGCTTAATGATGTAATAGCTCAAATTCAAACATGTATGCAGTAGGAGGCATCAGCAGGAACGGCGCATGTACATTTGGGTGGTGTGCATGGAGGGGATCACTGGTGTGGCCTCCATCTGTGTCTCACTAGTCCTGTCAGATGGGATTTGCTGATAAATAGCCTACAGGCTACATGGCCCCCTTCGCACAACTGGCCCGTCAACACAACCTCAGCATCATCTCCTACGCCGACGACACCCAGCTCGTCCTCTCCCTGACCAAAGATCCGCTCACCGCCAAAAACAACCTCCACGAGGGACTGAAATCCATCGCCGAGTGGATGAACAACAGCCGCCTGAAGCTCAACTCTGACAAAACGGAAGTCCTCATCCTCGGACGCACCCCCTCGGCCTGGAACGCCTCCTGGTGGCCCACAGCCCTCGGACCCCCACCCACCCCAGTCAGCCACGCAAGAAACCTCGGCTTCATCCTCGACTCCGCTCTCACCATGTCCAAACAGGTCAACGCCGTCTCCTCTTCTTGTTTCAACACACTCCGCATGCTCCGCAGAATCTTCAAGTGGATTCCAACAGGAACCAGAAAGACGGTGACTCAAGCCCTCGTCAGTAGCAGACTTGACTACGGCAACGCACTCTACACAGGCATCCCAACGAAAGACATCAAACGACTCCAGCGCATCCAGAACGCATCCGCCCGCCTGATCCTCGACATACCCCGCCGATGTCACATCTCCCCCCACCTGAAGGACGTCCACTGGCTCCCCGTGGAAAAAAGGATCACCTTCAAACTCCTCACCCACGCTCACAAGGCTCTACACAACACCGGACCCACCTACCTCAACACCAGACTCAACTTCTACGTCCCCACACGTCAACTCCGCTCTGCCAACCTCGCCCTCGCCATCGTCCCCCGAATCCAGCGCAAGACCTTTGGCGGCAGATGCTTCTCCTTCCTCGCAGCCAAAACCTGGAACTCTCTCCCTACCTCACTACGCCAGACCCAGGACCTCCTCACCTTCAGGAGACTCCTCAAGACGTGGCTCTTCGAACGCTAGCAGCACCCCCCCCCCCCCCCAGCGCCCCGAAACCCTGACGGGTACATAGTGCGCTTTATAAATTCTCTGATTGATTGATTACAGTACCTTTCACAGAAGAATCAATCTACAGGTGATACCAGGGCTTATAAACTCAAGGCCAGTGTATTATATGAGCTGAGTTCCATGCAGTGAGATGGTACTATGACAATGGTAGGCGTAGGAAAGGGTGTGGCACACTGGATGACTCTTGTGAGTGTGTGTGTGTAGATGATGGAATCTCAGTGTACACAAATCGGCATTCCAGGGACCTCTTCAGACAGGTGGGGTGTGACCAGCTGCAAGTGTGTGTAATGTTTTTAGAAAAGGGCTGACATGTAGATGGGATGTGATGTGCTGGATGCTTGTCATAGGTGTAGCACTTGTGCTGTGTATGTTCTGCTTATGTTAACTCTAGTGACAGATAGTCATTGCAATGATAGTATGTAGTTGGAATTACTGTTGGCAAGAGTCTAGTACTACATTCCTGTTCCTGAAGCATTAGCATGTGAACTGCCTGATGTATGAGGCCTGTTTTCCCCTAGTTGAGTGATGGTGTTTTAGTTGTGTGCCATCTACTGCGATGATCCATGTTTATTACATGTATGTGAGTCATATGTGTGGTCCTCACCTATTGCCCTTCAAAGGTGAACTGTACAGGATGTCTGTCATTTACACTGTGTGTGTATTTGACCATTGTATGGTGACCATTACATTTGTGGTGTATTTTTTTGTGTCATGATTGTTATATCATTATTGCTCAATGAGACGACATTCTTCTTCAGATATTTCAAGCTAAAGGTGGGCAGAAATGAATAGGCCAAACCATGATGTGGTGTTTGTTATCAGTGTTTATTTACAACAGTGCATTAAGTGGTGATGGTGATAATTATGAAAATAAATTATTTACAATGTGTTGGCGCCTACGCACTCCAGCAGCTGTGTTTGGTTGTTCCCCCTCCTGTTGCAGGCCACCATCCTCCTCTTTGTCGTCTTCAGGCATGTATGGGTCTGGTTCGAGGAGGGGAATGTTCCTTTTTACACAAATGTTGTGCCATATTGCACATGTGAGTATGATCCTACAGACCATCTCTGGGGAATATAGTAGGCTACCGCCAGTGATGTCAAGGCAGCAAAACCTTGACTTGAGGATCCCAAAGGTCCGCTCGACAATGCTGCGTGTCCTCTTATGGGCCTCGTTGTATGCCCGCTCTGCAGCAGTACTCGGGTTCCCAAATGGTGTCATTAGCCATGGCTGGATGCCATACCCCTGATCAGCTGAAAGAAAAACACAGAATGGGATCATGTAGATGTAGCTGGCACTATTGAAAAGACCTTTAATGGCAGTAGTTGTCTTGTGTTGTCTGTGACTCTTTTGTGTACTAATGTGACATCCTATACTTGTAGGCTATACCATCTGCATTGTGTTGTTTCCTTGGCTGAGCAAGTGTTTGTCTGCTAACCGTCTGTCAGCAGTATGTTTTGGGATTTGTAGTGCAGTGTGCCCTCCCTAACATTGTGACTTGTGATACAGGTGTCCGTGTGTCTTCACTGAGGGTGAGATGATAGTTCCATGCACATTTAAATTTGGAAGTGTTGTTAACACGTTCATATCAAAGTACCCTGTACATCCCATACCTTTAAACTTATGCAATGTATTAATGTAAAGGTCATTGTGACACTTACAATTTGCAAGGTGACATTTAGGCAACCACACTCATTAATGTCTTCACATTAGGCTGTACAGTAAATTCCAATGTGTGACAGCTTCAATGGTGACTTAAGAAACATGGCTAGTGATGTAAGGACCTCAGTGTGTTCCTGTCTAGATGTTGCTGTTGTGGTGTATGTGTTGTGTGTCCTAGAGGGTTGCTGTGCAGTGTGTATATAAGTAGGTTTCTGTACTTTCCAACAAGTAGTCCATTGCCATACCGTCCATCCTAGAAGTGTTGGTTGATGGTGCAGTGACGGAAGATGAATGAGTCATGTACACTCCCAGGATATTTAGCCACGATGTTGGTGATCAATCCCTGGTGATCGACTATGGCCTGCACGTTGATTGAATGTGTGTGCTTCCTGTTGCGGTAGAGGTGTTCTGTTGCAGCAGGTGGCACAAGGCGTACGTGTGTGCAGTCGATTGCACCAAGGACATGTGGGAAGCCACTGATGAGGTAGAACCCCTGTTTTGTTTCCTGCTGCTTCTGCAGTGTGTTAGGGAAGCAGATGTGGCGGGTGTCAGGCGAATGATGGCATCCAGTACTTTTGGCAGAAATGCGGAGAATGATGGTTGTGATATTCCGCCAACCAGGGCAAAAGTTGTTTGAAATGAGCCACTTGCCAGCAGGTGAAGTACGGCAAGCAGCTTTGTTTCTGTTGGGATGGTGCGGGGTGTCACTAAAGTGGGGGCCAACTGCGGTTCAATGTTGCGCAGCAGCTGCTGAATGGCCTGCCAGTTCAACCGGTACCTCTGTATGATGTCGTGTTCCCTAAGGCCATGCAGGGTTGTTCTTGGGCGGAATATCCTCTCCTGCCTTCTGCGCTGCCTTTGGGGTCCCTGCTGCTGTTGTTGTAGCTGCTGTTGTTGCTGCTGGGCTCTGCGTCTGCGTGCACACTGGATAAAAATCACCTCCATGTCTCCCTGTTGCTGCTCTGCTGCTCTGCTGTTTGTTCTGTGTGTTCTGATTAAATACAGGTGTTTGCCCCATTTTAATGCCTGCCCTGACCCAGGCGTTAAATTTTGACGCAAATCGGGCTGTGCGTCATTTTGTTTGCTCCGCCTCCCGGCCGAGAGTCATTTTTGCCCGGAAGCATAAATATGACGCATGGCCGTTTGCGTCGTTTTTTGGACGGGAACGCCTACCCTGCATGTCATTAACGCAGGGCGGGTTGCCGCATCCAAGAAATGACGCACACGGCGGAATTTTGTCATCCGCGGGCTCGGGCGTCAGAGTTTAAATATGGGGCAACGTTTGCGCTGATTGTGCGTCAAATTTTTTGATGCACAATCGGTTCAAACGGAGTATAAATATGCCCCAAAGTATCAATGTTATCATGGCCAGTAATTAAGGTAAAGACTGTAAAGATGATGGAGGAACAACAGGGATGGAATTATTACCAGAAGTGGTAGGCTGTATAGGAAACCTTGTTATTTGCAAGATTTTTCTGCAGTCTATTATTATAAAATATTTCTGTATAGATCTTGATTGCTTTTGTTTTTGGTGGCATTAATATTACACTGTCATCAACGGTGACGCCTCTTAACCTACAGTACACATGCTTGCAAAGCTTTGGGAGACTAAGGGCCAAATTTACAAGGCGCTTGCGCCAAATTAGCGTCATTTTTTTTACACTAATGTGGCTAAACAAGGCAAAAATCACTGTGCCATATTTACAATGCATGCATTGCACCACTTTGTGACTACTTGCGCCACATTATGCCGGCGCTAGGCATAATGTATGCAGGGGGGGCGTTCCAGCATTAGGAGTTCTGAAAAAATGGGACAATTAAATCTACAAGACTTCATTGTGTTATTTCTGGCATCATTTTTAACACCTGCTTTGAACACTTCCATTGAAATCAATGGCCCTCCTTTTACTTTGCTGCACTAGTGTCATAATTGATGCTACTGCAGCAAAGCGCCACTATAGTATTATTAAACCCCTTGGGTGCCCTTTACGTCCTGCTATGGGCCCTTGGTAGAAGCACTAGGGCCCATATTTATACTTTTTGACGCTAAACTGCGCTAACGCAGTTTAGCGTCAAAAAATTTAGCGCCGTCTAACGCCATTCTGAAGCGCCATGCGGGCGCCGTATTTATGGAATGGCGTTAGCCGGCGCTAGCAGACCGGCGCTGCCTGGTGTGCGTGGAAAAAAACCACGTAGACCAGGCAGCGCCGGCGTAGGGGGAAAATGGCGTTAGGGCGTCTTAAAATGGGGCAAGTCAGGTTGAGGCAAAAAAATCGCCTCAACCCGAT
Source organism: Pleurodeles waltl (assembly GCF_031143425.1). Classification (NCBI taxonomy): domain Eukaryota; kingdom Metazoa; phylum Chordata; class Amphibia; order Caudata; family Salamandridae; genus Pleurodeles; species Pleurodeles waltl. Next base: position 1,005,049,563 of record NC_090443.1, on the reverse strand, counting down.
TTGCGCCATTTTTTTCGACGCCCAGACGCCATTTAAATGACTCCTGTCTTAGTAAAGACAGGAGTCATGCCCCCTTGCCCAATGGCCATGCCCAGGGGACTTATGTCCCCTGGGCATGGTCATTGGGCATAGTGGCATGTAGGGGGGCACAAATAAGGCCCCCCTATGCCACCCAAAAAAATAAAAAAAAATAAAAAATTATACTTACCTGAACTTACCTGAATGTCCCTGGGATGGGTCCCTCCATCCTTGGGTGTCCTCCTGGGGTGGGCAAGGGTGGCAGGGGGGGTCCCTGGGGGCATGGGAGGGCACCTGTGGGCTCATTTTGAGCCCACAGGCCCCTTAATGCCTACCCTGACCCAGGCGTTAAAAAGTGGCGCAAATGCGGGGTTTTTTGACCCGACCACTCCCGGGCGTGATTTTTGCCCGGGAGTATAAATACGACGCATTTGCGTCGCCGTCATTTTTTTAGACGGGAACGCCTTCCTTGCATCTCATTAACGCAAGGAAGGCGTTAACGCAAAAAAATGACGCTATTTGCCCATACTTTGGCGCTAGACGCGTCTAACGCCAAAGTATAAATATGGCGTTAGTTTTGCGCCGAATTTGCGTCGAAAAAAACGACGCTAATTCGGCGCAAACTGAGTATAAATACGGGCCTAGGACTCCCCTCCATGGCCTGGCACCCCCCACCCATGGGCAGGGATGGAAGGGGAATTTTTTTTCTCCACTCCCCCACCCTTGGGCAAGGGTCGCTACCCATGGGGGCGCATTACTGTTGGCCATTTCTGCTCACCAGGGAAGATTTTTTTTTTTTTAAAGAGAGCCGGGGTATGGCTTTACCCCCACTCCAAATAAATGGGGGACGAAGTTGTTCTGCCCACCGGTGGGCAGATGGGGCTATTACCCCTGATCCACTCCCGGGGGGAGGGGGCAGAAAGCCTACTAGATGCCAGGGAATTTGAAAAAAAAAAAATAATACTGGGGTGGTGGCTACCAACCAGTATGGGCATGGTTATACTCCGTTTGCGCCGAATTTGCGTCGTTTTTTTCGACGCAAATTCGACGCAAAACTAACTCCATATTTATACTTTGGCGTTAGACGCGTCTAGCGCCAAAGTTCATGGAGTTAGCGTCATTTTTTTGCGTGAACACCTTCCTTGCGTTAATGATATGCAAGGTAGGCATTCCCGTCTTAAAAAATGACTCCGATGCATATGCGTCGTATTTATACTCCCGGGCAAAAATGACGCCCGGGAGTGGGCGGGTCTAAAAAACCCGCATTAGCGCCGGATTTTAGCGCCTGGGTCAGGGCAGGCGTTAAGGGACCTGTGGGCTCAGAATGAGCCCAGAGGTGCCCTCCCCTGCCCCCAGGGACACCCCCTGCCACCCTTGCCCACCCCAGGAGGACACCCAAGGATGGAGGGACCCACCCCAGGGACATTAAGGTAAGTCCAGGTAAGTATTTTTTTATATTTTTTTTTGTGGCATAGGGGAGCCTGATTTGTGCCCCCCTACATGCCACTATGCCCAATGACCATGCCCAGGGGACAGAAGTCCCCTGGGCATGGCCATTGGGCAAGGGGGCATGACTCCTGTCTTTGCTAAGACAGGAGTCATGTTAATGGCGTCTGGGCGCCCAAAAACAATGGCGCAAATCGGGTTAAGACGATTTTTTTTGCCTCAGCCTGACTTGCCCCATTTTTGGACGCCCAAACGCCATTTTTCCCTACGCCGGCGCTGCCTGGTGTACGTGGTTTTTTTTCACGCACACCAGGCAGCGCCGGTCGGCTAAAGCCGGCTAACGTCATTCAATAAATACGGCGCCCGCATGGTGCTTCAGAATGGCGTTAGCCGGCGCTAATTTTTTTGGCGCAAAACTGCGTTAGCGCAGTTTTGCGTCAAAAAGTATAAATATGGGCCATAATTTTTACCGGGAGACTGAAGGGAATGTTGGGTGGGAGGAAATTTGTGCTGGTGCGGTGATCCCACACAGAAATGTGGGAAAAATTTGATTTGTTAGCTAAATTTGAGGATTGCTGAGGATTCTGGGTAAGAAAACACTGGGGGATCCACGCAAGTCACACCTCCCTGGACTCCCTTGGGTGTCTAGTTTTCAGAAACTTTTGGGTTTGGTAGGTTTCCCTTGATGGCTCCTGAGCCTAGGACCAACAACACAGGTACCCCTGCTAAAACAGGTACATTTATATTTGATAATTTTGATGTGTCCACATAGTGTTTTGGGGGAATTTCCTGTTGTCGACACTCGGTCTTTTTAATCAGGAGACCCGGGGGAACACTGGTTAGACAGAAGTTTGTAGCAACAAAATGTGAGAAAAAAGTGTTTGGTTTTTTTGTAAAATTTTGAAGTTTGCTAAGGATTCGGGGTAACAGACTCTGGTAGGAGCACCACAAGTTACCCCTTCCTGAGTTCCCCTAGGTGTCTAGTTTTCAGAAATGTCCAGGTTTGCTAGGTTTTCCTAGGTGCCGGCTGAACTGGAGGCCAAAATCCACAGCTAGGCACTTTGCTAAAAGCAGGTCAATTTTCTTTGGGAAAATGTGATGTTTCCACGTTGTGTTTTGGGGCATTTCGTGTTGCAGGCACTAGGCCTACCCACACAAGGGAGGTACCATTTTTATTGGGAGACTTGGGGGAACATATAATAGTAGAACAAGTGTTATTGCCCCTTGTCTTTCTCTTTATTTTTCCTTCTAAATGTAAACAGTGTGTAAAAAAGACGTCTATTTGAGAGTGCTCTGTAATTCACATGGTAGTATGGGGACCCTGGAATTCAGAGATGTGCAAATAACCCTGCTTCTCAACACCTTATCTTGTGCCCATTTTGGAAATACAAAGGTTTCCTTGATACCTATTTTCACTCTTTATATTTCAGCAAATGAATTGCTGTGTACCCAGTATACAATGAAAACCCATTGCTAGATGCAGCTCCTTTATTGCCTCTAGGTATCACAGTTCTTGATGAACCTACAAGCCCTATATATCCCCAGCATATTGCTTTCGAAAATCTGACATTGCAGGAAAAAGTTACGGAGTATATCTTGGAGACAAATTGCAGTTTTTTCACCTCAATTTCATTTTTTTTTATTTCAGCTGTTATTTTCTGTAGGTAAACCTTGTAGGGTATACACAAATGACCCCTTGCTGAATTCAGAATTTAGTCTACTTTTTAGAAATGTTTAGCTGTCCGGGATCCAGCATTGGTTTCATGCCCATTTTTTTGTCACTAACTGGAAGGAGCTCAAAGCACAAAACATAGTAAAAATGGGGTATGTCTCAGTAAAATGCCAAAATTGTGTTCAGAAATTTGGGCCCTGATTTATACTTTTTGACGCAAACCTGCATTAGCGCAGGTTTGCATCAAAAAGTATACCGCCGGCTAGCGCCATTCCTGGACGCCAAAATTATTGACGCTAACCGGGTGGGGGAGGCGTAGGGGAAACTGGAGGTTGTTCGTGAAAGAATGGCGCTAGTTAGGTTAGAGTAAAAAAAAAATGACTCTAACCTGATTAGCGTCATTATTTCCACGCACAACCCCCATGGACATGACTCCTGTCTAAGTAAAGACAGAATTCATGCCCCCCAGCCCAATGGCCATGAAAGGGGGCCCAAGTTAGCCCCCCACCCTTTATGGCACTTTGCAAAAAAATATACAAATACTTACCTGGACTTACCTGGGATGGGTCCCCCCATCCTTAGGTGGCCTCCAGGTGTGGGTGTGGGTGGGTGGGGGTGTCCCTGAGGGCAGGACAGGGCACCTGTGGGCTGTTTCCATGGTCTCTGACCATGGAAAAAAGCCCACAGATCCACTAACGGCTACCCTGACCCAGGCATTAAGGGCCGTATTTATACTCTGGTTGCGCCGAATTTGCGTCGTTTTTTTCTACGCAAATTCGACGCTAAACTAACGCCAACTAACGCCATATTTATACTATGGCGTTAGACGCTTCGGGCGCCAAAGTGCCCGGAGTGAGCGTCATTTTTTAGCGTGAACCCCTTCCTTGCGTTAATGAGATGCAAGGGAGGCGTTCCCGTCTAAAAAAATGACTCCCAGGCCTTTACGTGGTATTTATACTCCCGGGCAAAAATGACGCCCGGGAGTGGGCGTGGCCAAAAACGGCGCATTTGCGCCGCTTTTTAACGCCTGGGTCAGGGATGGCGTTAAGGGACAAGTGGGCTCAAAATGAGCCCACAGTGCCCTCCCCTGCCCCCAGGGACCCCCCCTGCCACCCCTGCCCACCCCAGGAGGACACCCAAGGATGGAGGGACCCATCCCAGTGAAGTACAGGTAAGTTCAGGTAAGTATAATTTTTGTTATTTTTCAAAAAAAAATTGTGGCATAGGGGGGCCTTATTTGTGCCCCCCTACATGCCACTATGCCCAATGACCATGCCCAGGGGACAGAAGTCCCCTGGGCATGGCCATTGGGCAAGGGGGCATGACTCCTATCTTTACAATGATAGGAGTCATGTTGATGGGGGATGGGCGTCGAAAAAAAATGGCGCAAGTCGAGTTACGACGATTTTTTCGACGTAACCTGACTTGCCCCATTTTAAGACGCCCATGCGCCATTTTCCCCCTACGCCGGCGCTGCCTGGTGTACGTGGTTTTTCTCGCGCACACCAGGCAGCGCCGGTCTGCTTGCGCCGGCTAACGCCATTCAATAAATACGGCGCCCGCATGGCGCTTCAGAATGGCGTTAGCCGGCGCAAAACTTTTTGACGCTAAACTGCGTTAGCGCAGTTTAGCGTCAAAAAGTATAAATATGGGCCTAAATAATGTTGCCGAGCAGGCTTAGCGCCATTATTTAAGGCCCTCCTACTCCCGTGCATGATTTTTGCACTTGAGGATAAATAAGGCGCTAGTCATTTTTTTGCCAGGGAACGCCTACCTTGCATCTCATTGACGCAAGGTAGTTTGGCGCTAGACATGTCTAGTGTAAAAATATAAATATGGAGTTGTTTGCACAGGATTTGCGTAAAAAAAGTGACGCAAATCCAGCGCAGAGTATAATATGCCCCTTGGTTTTCTGATTCAAGTGTGCTTGTTTCAGAAAGCTTGGAAGATGGTGATTTTAGCACCGCGAACCCTTTGATAATGTCAGTTGTGAGAATCGAAACACAACTTGCCCAAATAGTCAACGCTTGGCACTTGAGAAATAACGTGGTACCAAAGGAATTATTATAATAAGATCCAAGATCTTGTGAATATAGACGTAAAAATGTTTTCAAAATTTCATTATTAGTAAATTATGCTCATTTTAATATTATCAGGCATTTAATCTATCATTGAACGTTGCTAATGGATTGTTTGCGAAGAGGTACAAACAATCCTCCAAAAATAACAACGGTTCGCAAGCTTCTCACTGCCACCCGCGGTGCAAGTAATCAGCTCCCAAGCGCGTCGGCCATTTTGTTTGCAAGTATAAGTATTTTCCTGATTTCAGAGGAAAGTATATAGCTTGGAAAAGTAGGACGACTCAGTAAGTTTTTAAAAAACGCACATATATGTTACAAAATGAGCACACTTTACACAGACTATAGTCTACCAAAAATAAATAATTAAAAGATGAAACTCTAGTAAAACCTTCGTAAATACGCCGATATGGACTAGAGGACTGTGGGTATGATGACATTTGCACGGGTGTGGGGCGCACGCATGTTCGATGGAAAAGCAAAGACTCAGCTGTAAACATAACTCTGTCTCGGATATGGTCCCTGTTTCGCCTTTGTTCTGAGCTCAGAGAGCACGTGGATCTATGGAGGCCAAGCTCCCGGGGCCAGGATCCTGCTCTCTGTGGCAGTGGAGGGGAAATAATGTGGAGAGGCTGCAATTCCACCGACCACCGACAGAGGGCCCACTGCTCCACTTTTCAAAACATATTCGGTGATGATTCCGATATCAGCGATGTACACTTTGGCCCAAATTTAAGAAGGGTCTGGTGCTAACTATCGACACATTAGCGTAATTTATTTCGCGCTAACGTGGCTATAGTGCGACAAAAACGGCGTGCCATGTTCACAAAGTGATGCAGGCCCATATTTATACTTTTTGACGCTAAACTGCGCTAACGCAGTTTAGCGTCAAAAAATTTTGCGCCGTCTAACGCCATTCTGAAGCGCCATGCGGGCGCCGTATTTATGGAATGGCGTTAGACGGCGCAATCAGACCGGCGCTGCCTGGTTTGCGTGGGAAAAAACCACGTAGACCAGACAGCGCCGGCGTATGGGCGTCTTAAAATGGGGCAAGTCAGGTTACGTCGAAAAAATCGTCGTAACCCGACTTGCGCCATTTTTTTTCGACGCCCATCCCCCATCAACATGACTCCTATCATTGTAAAGATAGGAGTCATGCCCCCTTGCCCAATGGCCATGCCCAGGGGACTTCTGTCCCCTGGGCATGGTCATTGGGCATAGTGGCATGTAGGGGGGCACAAATCAGGCCCCCCTATGCCACAAAAAAAAAAAAAAAAAATACTTACCTGAACTTACCTTAATGTCCATGGGATGGGTCCCTCCGTCCTTGGGTGTCCTCCTGGGGTGGCCAAGGGTGGCAGGGGGGGTCCCTGGGGGCAGGGGAGGGCACTCTGGGCTCATTTTGAGCCCACTTGTCCCTTAACGCCATGCCTGACCCAGGCGTTAAAAAGCGGCGCAAATGCGCCGTTTTTAGCCACGCCCACTCCCGGGCGTCTCTTTTGCCTGGGAGTATAAATACCACGTAAAGGCCTGGGAGTCATTTTTTAAGACGGGAACGCCTCCCTTGCATATCATTAACGCAAGGAAGGGGTTCACGCTAAAAAATGACGCACATTCCGGGAACTTTGGCGCTAGACGCCTCTAACGCCATAGTATAAATATGGCGTTAGTTGGCGTTAGTTTAGCGTTGAATTTGCGTCGAAAAAAACGACGCAAATTCGGCGCAAACGGAGTATAAATACGGGCCGCAATGCGCTGCATCCAATTACTTTTCTTGTGCTCCTTAGCGCCTCACTACCTCCACCATAAGTGCACCATATTTAGGCCCATATTTATACTTTTTGACGCTAAACTGCGCTAACGCAGTTTAGCGTCAAAAAATTTAGCGCCATCTAACGCCATTCTGAAGCGCCATGCGGGCGCCGTATTTATGGAATGGCGTTAGCCGGCGCAAGCGGACCGGCGCTGCCTGGTGTGCGTGGAAAAAAACCACGTAGACCAGGCAGCGCCGGCGTAGGGGGAAAATGGCGTTAGGGCGTCTTAAAATGGGGCAAGTCAGGTTGAGGCAAAAAAATCGCCTCAACCCGATTTGCGCCATTTTTTTGCGACGCCCAGACGCCATTTACATGACTCCTGTCTTAGTAAAGACAGGAGTCATGCCCCCTTGCCCAATGTCATTGGGCATAGTGGCATGTAGGGGGGCACAAATAAGGCCCCCCTATGCCACCACATTTTTTTTTTAAAAATTAAAAATTATACTTACCTGAACTTACCTGTACTTCACTGGGATGGGTCCCTCCATCCTTGGGGGTCCTCCTGGGGTGGGCAAGGGTGGCAGGGGGGGGTCCCTGGGGGCAGGGGAGAGCACCTCTGGGCTCATTTTGAGGCCACAGGCCTCTTAACGCCTGCCCTGACCCAGGCGTTAAAAAGTGGCGCAAATGCGGGGTTTTTTGACCCGCCCACTCCCGGGCGTGATTTTTGCCCGGGAGTATAAATACCACGCATTTGCGTCGCCGTCATTTTTTAAGACGGGAACGCCTTCCTTGCATCTCATTAACGCAAGGAAGGCGTTCACGCCAAAAAATGACGCTATTTGCCCATACTTTGGCGCTAGACGCGTCTAACGCCAAAGTATAAATATGGCGTTAGTTTTGCGCCGAATTTGCATCGAAAAAAACGACGCTAATTCGGCGCAAACGGAGTATAAATACGGGCCTTAATATACAGTGTACCATGGCACAAAATAGAGGCAATAGTCTCAACATTTTTGACACTATTGATGTACTCGGCAGGATTAGCTCCAACATGTTGGTGCTAATGATGCCAAGTACATAGGGGCAATTAGGGGGGTGCAATGGGCTGCAAGAAAAGTGGTGCTTCATGACATGATGCGCCACTTTTCTTAAATCTGGGCTGATATGTAGGGATGTCACAATGGAATTCATGTTTGTGTGCAATGTAACTAATACTGGAGAGACTCAAAAGCAGTGTTTTACTGTAATCAATACAGATGAAGCCCTGTTAGCTTGACATGAGTGAGGCTGTAGGCTTGCTTCGTACATGCCAACAGGCCCAATTGGGGGTGGGAGATTTCCACTTTCTAAAGCCAAAATTTATTTTATTTAGCCTTGACCTTCCTGAAATTGCCTCCTTTTCTATACAAGTTAAAGGGGAAATGAAATCCCAGCATTCTTTTTAAATTCTCCCTTTACTTGTTTTGCCAAAGGTGTTGTATTTGTTTATTAAGGGGCTTATTTACAAGCCCCTCCATGCCATCGGAACCAGGGCTGTAGCTTCAGTGGGAGTGTGTGGGGTTTACACCCCCCAACAAATTTATTTTGTGATTAATAGTTGGGCACAGGCAGGGCACAGGTCCTAAAAAAAGAAGTGGGGGGACTAACTAAGTTAGGCAGTATAAAAGTGACATCATGGTGCAATGACTCACAGCGTGACATCACAGCATCACAGGAAGTGACATCATAACTCATGACCTCATGGGAACTGACATCATAAGAAGTGACATCACATCTTAACACTTCACACACATTTTGCAGGTCTATCATGGGTACATTTAAGGGAATTATGAGATTTAACAAATTAGATTTTGCGCCTGAGTTGTGCAAAAAAAGTGACTCAACCCCAACATAAAATGTGGGCTTCAATTAATATATTTATTTTTTAAAAACTGTGCCACAGAGAGGTCGGCAGCAAGAAGAAACATAGCATTAAGTCACACATTTAAGTAGGTCCTAGCACCATATTAGCGTAATGTTTTTGACGCTAATGTAGCAATAGGTTGGCAAAAACGCAGCACCAAATTTCCAAAGTGATGCAATGAGTGCATTGCGCCACTTTGAAAACTCTTGCTCCACATTATGCCTGAGCCAGACATAGGTGGTGATTTTGATGTTGGCGGTAATGACCACACCACCAGCGGTGCCGGTAATTACCCCCGAAGGCACGGAGGTGCAGATACCCCACCAGTAATCCCTGGCGGAAAGCATACTGGTGACAGGAATACTCATTCCTGTCACCAGTATGTGACATGTTAGGCTCTCCCCCTCTCCATCCCCTCACCTCACTGTCACAACCCCTATATGCCCCCCAAACCCCTGGACAACCCCAAAATCCTCCACCCTACCCCTCCGCCCCCGATCACCCTGTAGGCCCTCTCCAACCCCATCACCAACCCCCACCCCCCACCTCCGTTTAGGCCCCCACCAACCCCTAACCCCCAAATACATATGAACGCATACATAGACATACACACACACATTCATACATGCAGACACAAATCCCCCCTTCACATACACACCCCCATGCATGCACTCACTCACTCAACACACACCCTCTTCCCTCTTAGGCAGCATTTACCTGTTCCAGGGCACTGCTCCGGGAGAGAATGGGCTCCTAGGATGCTGTTCTGCCAAAATCACCAGGATCACCTACCTTGCATCTCATTGATGCAAGGTAGCTTTCCACAGGCAAAAAGTGACTTTAACTCCAATATTTTGGCGCTAGACATGTCTAGCGCCAAAATATAAATAAATATAGAGTTAAGTTTGCGCTGAATTAGCCTAAAAATAAATGACGCTAATTCATCGCAGAGTATAAATATGCCCCTCAGTGTCTTATATAACACATTTTGTACATTGATTTACACATTTATAGGATTTATTGACAATGTAGTTTATGTATATGTGATGTAAAGCTATTTTACACCCTACATTGAGATGAGTAGCGCTGTAAAAGAAATAAAGAAAATGGTGGTATTTAAATTGTTAATTGTGTAAAGACTGGAACAGACCAACATATCTGACATTTTTACAGTGCAGGCATCTCTCATATATGGGGACTGACTAATCTAAAAAGCATGCCTCTTAAGTATTTGTGAAGTGATAACAGCAAGCTGTGTGCCTTTGTTTCCCTTCCCTTACATATGTATCTAGGTGCGAGGGTCAGAATGCTCCCAGCCAAGATAGCGAAACAAAAGGAGTCCCTTATATTCAGCCTTTGTTCTAGGCCCAGCTGGATTCTGAAATTCGAAAGCTCCCTTGGTACCTGCATGTTGCTGCTCGAAACAAAAGCAGACAACGTGCAGGTGTTTCTGACTGTGTCCCAGTGTCTGAAAATTACACCGGGACAATTTCAGCATATTTTAGTGGGGCCCACTTCTTGCAGGGTGGACGGCATCCACCCTATGAAAATAGTAGGTGGGCCCCGTGTACCAGCGTGTCCCCCCAACTTTTCCCCTGGGTACCGGGGCTTTTAGTTGGGGATGGTGAGGTGTCATGTTGGCGTTCACCAGGAATTTTACACACACAAACAAATACACACACATGCTCTCTCCCTCAATCAATTTTGGAATATGTACAAAATGTTGGTTATTTCACAAAATAATGTGCTTTCTCTTACTTAGTGCATTTACCAATCTGCATTCCTTTCCCTTTCCGCTGTCCCTAAGCCCCTCTTGTGCGCCTGCTTGTCGTATGATGTATTTTAACATTATGGGCCAGAGTGATTGTTGGGAAATCTGAAGCTCACCCCCAACCCAGTTTACTAACCAAGTTACGCCCCTAGCACTTTTAGGCCCATATTTACAATAAAATGACGCAGCATGGAGCTGCATGCCAGCTAGCTGTACTGCCAGGGCACAGGTTCTAAAAAAAGAAGTGGGGGAACTAACAAAGTTAGTCAGTATGCAGGTGACATCACAGCACGTGACATAGCACGTGTCACCACAGGAAGTGACATCCCTATCAAGTACTTTACAGGAAATGATATCACAAAAAAAGGGACATCAGCTCCTAAGACCTTGGACATGTTTAGTAGGTCTATCATGATTATATTTGAGCACATTACAAGTATACATATAAACACTCCTGATTTAGGAGGAAGACTCAAGGTCCTATACGCTACACATAAAACAATGTAGCCTTTTGTCAGCGTAAAGGTTTATTTACCCGAGGATTAAACAAACTCCGCTGCCAGCCTACTCCACTAGGCATAATATTCCATATGCAGGATAATGCCATGTAGATGTGATTGGTTTGGTTGCCTGTGCTCTCCAGAGGTGACACCACTCACCTATGCAAAGTATGCTTACTCAGCCCTACCCACCACTTAATGTGTGGGCACTTGCACTCATTTTAGGAGACTGAGGATCATTTTTCACCAATAGACCACAGCTCAACTGAAGATAGAAAGTCAGAAAGGGAAGAAAGGAGAAAGAGATAGGAAAACAATGGAAAGCGATAGGAAAACAATGGTCAAGGCAGAAAAAGCAGTGAAAAAAGAAACTGCAAGGATAAGCAAGTATGGACAACGGAATGAAAAAAGGTTATGGCAACCTTGGCATTCAGCAAGAATGTCTGCACTTATGTTTTTACAAATTAGAAGCTGCCACCCAAAATTTCTCCTCCACGTTTAGCAGCAGACATCTCTTGTGTTCTTATGGATGGCAAAACTATAGCTAAGCCAGCCCCACATTTACCAGTGCACCCTGACAGCTCATCCTGAGGTCAGTACAACCACAACACCCATAGAAAGAATGGACCAAAGATTTAAATGTAAGAGGTATCAACTCCACATTAAAGTAAGTATAAGCCACCTAGTATCCAAAAATGAGAAGAAAATGGTGCCAAGGGTAATTCACAAGAAAAAAGGTACATGCAATTTTAGTCCCAGCTAGTACTTTTAAGACGAGATTGGCATTCAGAAGGAAATATTGCTAGTTTGCGTAGAAAAACTACCCAAGCGGGGAGACGTAGGAACAGCGAGAGACACCACAAACTATGGCCAGTAATCAGAATCTACACTAGACTATGCTCAGTAATAAGACATTTTGCATAACATAGACATGTTACATTGCCAAAATGGTGCACTGGAGACATTCTGCTTGACCTACTTGTTTACAATAACACTGATCTGTGAGATCACCTATTCACTGTAACTGAAGGAGTCATCCCTATGTAAGCACACATGATCTTTCACTTCATACATAGCATAACTCTGAATTATAACATTCTCCAGACCTAAAAGCATCATAACAACAAAGCAACACTCTGTTATTGTGTTGTAATGCAGTACATCACAAACTTTGCAGGATCACTGCAGTAGGTAGGTGTGAGAAGACCACCTATACCCCAGCAGGGCAACAAATTGGCAAAATTTAATGAAAATCTCAAAAGCTGATAACGTATATGGAATATGTACCCGCACTCCAACTCGTTCCACAAAACAGGTGTCCACGTCCTGGGTTAATCGTTCACAAAAACCCAAATATCACAGAAATAATATACAAAAATGAAGGAGAGGCACACCTTAAACAATAGCACAGCTCTTAAATTGTCTAAGAAGAAGCTAAATGTACCACATGTTAGGCCCAAACCAGTTAATTAATACTTCAAATAGGCAGATGCTCGTTCATAGTCAAGGTGATATTCTTTATTTCTTTCCTGTAAAATAGATGCCAATCACGCCACAATGTGAGTGACAAACACAGTAAATGTGTTTCGACCCAAAGACAATGGGGCTCCTTCCAGGCTGAGGAAAAACATATAAAACACAGTAAACAAAAATCAAAATCCTATTCACTGCAATCATATAAAAAAAACATAACAGAAAGATTTTTGCTAAAAAATGGTACCTACACAGTATACCAATTCACAAATATTCTAACTATCTTAGGGGTACATAACCACACATGGGTTTGGCCCTAATTAGAAGTGAGACACCCACCATAAGCACATCTGTGATAAATAAAACAGTAGTGTAGCCATTTTTAATGTAGCTTTCCGCGCGTTTGCTTTAAGTATTAGGCCTCTGTGCACTTTGCCCTAGATGCATTTTATTTAGCCTCACACTGTTATTTTACAATAACCACTTTCACGGTCTTGTTTTATTTTCTTCTATCACACTGTTTAGCTTACTTCAGCACTGAAGTTCTCAAACAATACATTCTTGCTCGCTCTGTGCTTCAGTCAAGGATACAGTCTGGTACATTGCCGATAGACGTGGTAGAAGTTTAGTCTTTAGGGTTCGTAGAAAGTGCACATTCTTACGTAGGAACGTTTCTTAGAACACTGGCGTATTAGTTACAAAACACTTCCCAGTCCTGGTACACGAAAGAGGGAGATTCCGACCAGGAACCCACAACTAGATGCTGACTGCCCTGTTGCAGATCCTGATCCAGATCACAGGCCTTTGCTCAGGTATGAGGGTCGATGTCCTCCCGGGGGAACCTGAAAGGCAGGCTTAGAGCTTCACATGCTGTGCTCAAAATATAACTTAGAGAGAGAACGTAATCTGGTTGCACTATGATAGCATTATTCTTATGTTTCACTCTCCTCATTACTATTTCAATCCTACTGTGTTGTATGGTTCTGGTTATTGCGGCTCACGCCTTGTTATCTAAAATGCAGTCGTTTTATTAAACCAATCTTTAAAACTCAAACTGCCTTTGTCATTTATATATGAGACCACACTGCGTATGAGAGAGCTGGTTGTGACATGAGTGACCACGACTTCCCTGGGAAGCACTAAGATGTCATGCGCTCGGCTGCCCAATTGTCTCTTCTTTTTGGGAGAGATAAGGCACTGCTAGTTAGCCGGAGCTCAACCCGGATTTGGGGTGACAAGGGTCCTTCGCCGTGGGTCAGACTTAGTCCCCCATACTTTGAACGATCTTGCCGCCCAAAAATCCAGTAGTCTCATTAGGATAATGAGAGCCTATGCGACAAAACTACAGTGTGAAAGCAGAAAACCTGGGATCAATCATGGCTTCACAGCTTGACCAAATTGTATGATCCTAGGCAAATCTCTCTCTTGTGTTTGATTTAATAGGCTGTAATGCTGCATAATGTATAATAAGAATCTAGGATGCACTTGACTTTCATGTGGCTTCTGCCTGTTATCCTCACTCTAACCTCATGCACCAAGAATTAAAGACAAATCATTAACCATTGATGTAAAAGAGGAGAAATAAAGAGACGTCCATTTAGTGGCTGAATTGCACAAAGTGAATGGAAAAAACCAGTGTGCTGCCCATGATAGGTATATACCAGGTGGGGGCCGTGATGATTGAGGGCTGTTGCTCTGGCGCATTGCTGTAATGAGATGAAAGCCGTCACCCTCTGCAGCATTGTGACCTGAAGGGGGCTGTGTCCCTTTGTGAGCTGTTACGAACTCTATATGCCAGGAGGGGGCAGTGATGAAGTGAAAAGTTTGTCATCCTAGAGCAGTGTGAAGTTGTGATGGAGAAGCAAGCTATTGCCCGCAGAAGAAGAGCAACAATTCAACTACCCATCAATTTAGGAAGATCCAAGACCTGCTACTGAACTCAGGGACGCTTACCACGTAGGCAGCAGAGCGCCTCTACTGTAGCATCCAGGACCAGGGCACTCCAAACCTCCTACGAGCAATAGCAGGTAAGACTGAATACAGGGCTGCCAGGCCTTGGACAACTTGCTCTGACTGACATGCTACGGCAAATAGGGGCACTTTGGGGCAGATTTATCGAAACTGGTGCTGCACCGAGTGCAGCGCCACTTTCCCTGCGCCCCTTAGCGCCCCTAACACCACCATGCGTGTGCCGTATTTAAAATACGGTGCACCATGGTGCAGGGAAAGGGGCAGTAGCATCATTCAATGTGACGCTATTGAAGTACTCTGCTGGAGTAGCACCGAACTGTTGCCCCTACTCCTGCAGAGTACATAGAGGCCCATTTTAAAGAATGGAAGCCCCCTTTTAACGCCTGGCCCAAGCAGGTGTTAAAAGTGCAGTAAAAATGGCACAAGGAAATCTCATAGATATCCTTGCACCATTTTTTTGCCCCCCTAATGGAGGAATTCCCCCTTTGCATACATTATGTCTGACGCAGGCATAATGTAGAGCAAAAGATTACAGAGTGGTGCAATGCATGCATTGCCCCACTCTGTAAATACGGCGCTGGGATTTTGGCTTCATTGGGCCACATTAACATAAAAAATAATGGCGTTAATGTGGCGTAAGTTGGCACTAAGGGATTATAAATATGCCCCTTTGACTTTCCCAAAACCATCATGGAACTTCTAAGACTTGAACTCACTAGTGGGGCCTAGCTGGAATATCGCCTCACATAATGATAAATAACTATGATCATTTGACAGGGAAGTGGGTCTGGAGAGCTAACCCAGGGAAAGCTAGTGTGCCTGCCTTAGGAAGACTATGGAGCATATTTACAAGAAAGTGGCACATCAGTCCTGATGCAAAACTTTTCTTACGTCACCCTGTGCCCCCTACCAACACCATGTGTGCGCCGTATTTACAATACGGCGCACCATGGCGCACGTCAGGACAATAGCTTCAAAAGTTTTGATGCTTTTTTGCACTTTGCAGGATTAGCGCAAAAAATTATGGCACTAATCCTGCAAAGTCTAGTGAGGCCCATTGAAAACAATGGCAGCGTCACTTTAACCTCAGGCAGGCGTTAAAAATGGTGCAGTGAAAGCTTGTAAATTTCACTGTACCATTTTTACGGGCCTCCCTGTGTCGGAACGCACCCTTGCAAATATTATGCCTGGCGCAGGCTTAATGTGGTGCAAGGGCTTACAAAGTGATGCATTGCCTTGCATTAGGTTATGTTTTTTTAACAAAGCCATACAAAACTATGTTATGAGGCTATTTCCTCATTGTATGTGTGCAGTTGATTGCAGCATACATGCAAAAAGGAAATAACAAAAAAGAAATAAATATATTTCTCTTTGTTTCGCCAACTTCAGGCAGACTCGCTGGTTTGGTGCAAACCTAAGCTTACAAGTCTTTGCATCAAAATATGTCAGTGGGTGCACAGGAATGCCAAGGGGCAGATTAATACTTTTTCAAGCAAAATTTGCATGAAAAAGTTCAGCGCCAGCTAGCGCCATTCCAAGATGCCGGCCGGGTGACATATTTAAGGAATGGCGCTAATGCCCTGTTAGCATCCTTGGAAAGGATGCTAACAGGGCTGGGGAGACGTAGGGGGAACCGGGGCGTGTGCGCCGAGTTATGGCGCTACACTGTTTAGAGGCAAAACAATTGCCTCCAAGCAGTGCAGCGCCATTTTCTGGTGCATAACCCCCATGGACATGGCTCGTGTCTTAGTGAAGACAGGAGCCATGCCCACCACCCAAATGGCCATGCCCAGGGGACAAATGTCCCCTGGGCATGGCCATTGGGACCAGCGCCGTGCAGGGGGCCCCCAGTCAGAGCCTGGGAGCAGTGTTGGGAAAAAAATAATAAATACTCACTCAGACTTACCTGGGATGGGTCCTCCATCCTTAGGTGTCCTCCTGGTGTGGGTGGGGGTGTCCTTGGGGCCAGGGAAGTGCATCCGTGAGCAATTTCCATGGTCTCTGACCATGGATATATGCCTACAGGTCCCCTTACGCATGTCCCTACCCAGGCGTTAAAGAATGGCGCTAAGCAAGCTTGGCCCCATTTTTTTAAGGCCCCCATCCCCGTGCTGGATTGTAGCACGGCGATAAATAAGGCTCAAAGGCCATATGCTCCTTTTCTGGATGGGAACGCCTACCTTGCATCTCATTGACGCAGAGTAGGTTTTCCCCTCCAGAAAACGACGTTAACTCCATAACTTGGGCGCTAGACGTGTCTAGCCCCAAAGTATAAATATGGAGTTAAGTTTGCTCTGAAGTAGCTTAAAAAAATTACGCTAATTCAGCTCAAACCGAGTATAAATATGGGCCCAAGCTTGTAATGCCTGCTTCGGGCACGGTAACACACAGCAGGGCAATGTGCTGCCTGTGTTAGTTTATTTTTCTTTACAAAACCAAGCAAACATGATTTGTGTTTGGAACTGTAAATCCCGAAATTGATTTTGCATCAAAGTTGTGTCACAAAAGTGACACAACCCAGAACCAAAATCTGGGCCTCAACTTATACATTTAGGTACAGATTTAACAGGGCCTAGCGCCATCCTAACGACACATTAGCATAATTTGTTTGACGCTAATGTGGTGTCAGATGGCCAAAAACGTCCCTTGATATATACAAAGTGGCACAAAGCATGCAGTGCGGCACTTTGTAACCCCTTGTGTGACATTATGCTTGCACCAGGCATAATGTATGCAAGAGGAGCATTCTCCATTGTAGTCTGAATCTAAAAGATTTCTTTGTGCCATTTTTATCAGCCTTTTTTTTTTTTATAAAGAAGCATTATTGTTTTCCAGCAAATAAAGATTTACATAAACATTTTCCAACCAAGTGATACACATTTCGTAACGTCCTACTATGTGCAGGAAGCGTATTTCGGAACTGATAGGATCACTTGAGTTGAGGTGAAACAATGCAAAGAAGCGAAACAAAGAGAAAAGGTGTGAAAGTTAAATAAAAGGAAAAGTGTGTTTCCTGTCCATGGGTGCTTCATGATGAGGGTTGCAAATGTTAGGGGCATTTTGACGCCCAGGGACCAGTCTCCATCACAGGCCTACTTTAAGGTAGCCATGCCTCTTAGTTGTGTGGGGTTGGGCTCCCCTGGACCCAGTACATGACCGAACAGAGGGTCAAGGTCAGTGAGGGTTTGGGCCTATCAGTGGGATCGACGTTTCAAGTATAAATTGGGATCTTTTGTAATCTAGTCGTCTCTGAAGGCCTCCCATCCCCCCCAAATCTTATCGTATTTGCCTGAGCACCCCCTGGCCTCATACACCACTCTCTCTTGTTGTGCACACCAGTCCATCCCCGTTTCCATTTATTTAGGGATGGAGCTCCCTCTGCCGTCCATTTGGTCATAATATCTCTTTTGGCAATCAGGCATGCAATTCCCACAAAGGATCTCTTCATTCTTCCCAAGTCTGTGTCTCCCGCCACCCCGAGTAGAAACAGGAGCGGTTCGGGAATTAAATCAGTCTGTAGGGCCCCAGAGTCCAGTCCAGTAGTCCTCTATGATCGGGCATAACCATATCATGTGATAGAAGTCCGCTTCTGGCTGGGAGCACCTTGGGCAGGCAGCCGTGGAGCGGAGGCCTGCCTCGTACAGTCTCTTGGGTGTCATATATACAACGTGTAGGGTTGCACCAAACTGAGTCTGGAGGATATAGTCAGGATACCGGGTGCTGCTAAGGCCTCGTTCCAATCTCCCTCCTCAATTCTACCCACCCACCCCTCCCACTTGTTGCGAAGTCTGTTCAGTGGACTAAGGGCCATATTTATACTTTTTGACGCAAAACTGCGCTAACGCAGTTTTGCGTCAAAAAAATTAGCGCCGGCTAACGCCATTCTGAAGCACCATGCGGGCGTCGGATTTATTCAATGACTTTAGCCGGTGTTAGCCGCCGGCGCTGCCTGGGGTGCGTGAAAAAAAATTACGTACACCAGGCAGCGCCGGCGTAGGGGAATATGGAGATTGGGCGTCAAAAAATGGGGCAAGTCAGGCTGAGGCAAATTTTTCGCCTCAACCCGATTTGCGTCATTTTTTTCGACTCCCAACCCCCATGGAAATGACTCCTGTCTTAGCAAAGACAGGAGTCATGCCCCCTTGCCCAATGGCCATGCCCAGGGGACTTATGTCCCCTGGGCATGGTCATTGGGCATAGTGGCATGTAGGGGGGCACAAATCAGGCCCCCCTATGCCACAAAAAAAAAAAAAAGAAATACTTACCTGAACTTACCTTAGTGTCCCAGGGGTGGGTCCCTCCATCCTTGGGCGTCCTCCTGGGGTGGGCAAGGCTGGCAGGGGGTGTCCCTGGGGGCATGGGAGGGCACCTGTAGGCTCATTCCGAGCCCACAGGTCCCTTAACGCCTGCCCTGAGCAGGCGTTAAAAAATTACGCTAACGCGGGTAGATGTCATTTTTTTTGACCCGCCCACTCCTGTGCACCGTTTTTGCACGGGAGTGTAAATATGGCGCACAGGCCTGGGAGTCATTTTTTTAGACGGGAACGCCTACCTTGCATCTCATTAACGCAAGGTAGGTGTCCACGCCAAAAAATGACGCTAACTCCATGAACTTTGGCGCTAGACGCGTCTAACGCCAAAGTATAAATATGGAGTTAGTTTTGCGTCAAATTTGCGTCTAAAAAAATGATGCAAATTCGGCGCAAACAGAGTATAAATATGCCCCTAAGGGTGTTGGAAATCAGTGAGCGATATATTTGTGAGATTCCTCCCTTGCCCAGGTTGCCCAGTAGTACCTTTGCCTCCATTGGTGAATGGTCTGGTATGGGCGTGCCGGTCCGCATGTGTGTCGTTAGAGCATGAGGGATCTGGAGGTACTTGTAGAACTGCGTTTTATTCATGGAGAAGACGCTCTTAAGGTCTTCAAAGGACCTCATGTGTGAACCCTCCCAGACATCCCCAAGTGTGGAGATTCCGATTTCATCCCATTTCTGGAATCCCTGCAGTTTCTTGACCTCGGCTAGGAGGTTACCGTGCCACAACGGGGTCTGTCCGGTGATTCGTTTCCACCAACCGGTAATCCTCTGGGCTTCTCTCCATCCCAGGAGCATCACCTTAGTTACCCTCCGGGGTGAAGTTGGGAACTGGGCATCCATAGAGGGCGTCAAATACTCCCGAGTATTTCAGCGTGCCCAGCTCCAGTCTATACGCCGGATCCGACCAGCCCCCGCCGACCCAGTCGTTCACCGCGATAAGTTGCGTCACAAGGTGGTAGTAGTATAAGTTTGACATCGCGAGACCTCCCTCGCATATTCCACGTTGGCAGGTAGCAAGTGCCAGTCGCGGGCGGGCACCTCTCCACAGAAATTGGCGGATCATTGAATCCAGGTTTTTAAACCATTTTTTGGGGATTCGGAATGGGAAATTCTGCAGTAGATAGATAAATCTGGGGAGAACCATCATTTTAAAGAGAGCGACTCTCCCAAGTAAATTAATGGGCAGGGTTTGCCAACGCTGGAGGTCGGTTTTAACTTTAGTTACGAGTGGAGCAACATTGAGTTCCCACCCTAACTCTGTTAAGGCATCAGCCTTTTTAATGCCTGCTCAGAGCATGCTTTATTCTTTTCAGTGGGCCTCTGGGTGCTTTGCAGGATTAACATCACCTTTTTTTACGCTAATCCTGCAAAGCGGCAAACTAGCGTAAGAAATTATGACGCTAGTTCCCTAACTACTGCCATGGTGCGCCGTATATTAAATATGGCGCACACATGGTGGTGTTAGGGGGGCGCTAAGGGGGCGCAAGAAAAGTAATTAGCTGCCTAGCACCAACACAGGCACCCTTGCCCCATAGTGCAAGGGTGCCTACATTGCAGGGATGATTGTTTATGTGCAGAAAGGGACACCTTCAATCATTAATGGCATTTTCCTCCTTCAAAAAGCAAGGAGAAATAAAGGTATTTCTCCTCATTGCACCACTTTTACGCCATTCCTGGGGTAGCATAGGAATCTCACGCATTCCCAGCCTTGTAAATCTGGGAATGTGGCAGATTCCATGGGTGTTGCATGGGAACACCCACAGTAACACCCATGCAGTGCCCCTTTCAAGTCGAGTTATGCATGAAATGGAGCCATATTTTCAAGGCCATGAAAAGCCACTCAAGGTGGCTTTACATGGCCTTGTAAATATTTGTGGGCACACTGCACCGCTGGAGTGTCATCATAAAAGTGACAGTACAGCGGCGTTATTGTGCCACAGGGGTATTGTAAATATGCCCCTTTGTGATTGTCCAGTGGCGCACACAGCAGGGCCATATTTACAAGCTGCGTAAAACCACCCTGAGTGGCTTTTTATGGCCTTGTAAATATGGACTGATGCAACGTAGTGCAAGTCGCTGCGCTGCCTCACCATGTGACAGGAAGGCATGCAATGGGCGTTATATTTGTGATTGTTTCAACCCTGCAAATCAGACACCCTTGCACCATGGTGCAAGAGAGCCTGCGTTAGTGCATAGCAGCCCACTGTGCGCCAGTGCAGGGGAAAAGGACAGGAATGATCCATGTCTTACAGATGCAGCGCACTCCTGCCCTTTTCTTTTGACGCAGGGCAGCACAGCAAGAAGGCTTGAGTCACTGGCCTGTGCCAAAAACATCTAAATATGCCCTCAGTTTGCACATTTTTAATGCGTGTGGTTTGCAGTGCTTGACGCAGACTCATCTTCCCCTCCCTGAATGGGCACCTCAAAACTCGATTGTGACCTTCATTACATATTTAATACTACGAAATCCAGCCAGTTCAATGAGCTTGCTCTCTATTACATTTGATAGAATATGATGCTTATTGCTCCTGGTATTCTTGGAGAGGATGGATTTACAGTTATATACAAAACTAAAGCCCACTTCCTTCAGTGGAACAGATGTGTTATGTACATTCTGGATGTGGTATTGTTTAGTACTACATATTCATTAGACATAGAGCAGAAGTCATTATATCGTATGACAGGGTATATTTAAGAGCCCCTTGCGCCGACTTAGCGTAATTGTTTTTTACACTAAGGCAGCGCTAAGGTGGACTTTTCCCTGTGACATATTTACAAAGTGGCGCAATGCATGCATTGCACCACATTGTAACCTCTTCCGCCACATTATGCCTGTGTCAGACATAATGTATGCAAGGGGGTTTCCAGCGCTAGGAGGCCTGCAAAAATGGCACAGTGAAATTTAACAGATTTCACCACACCATTTTTGGCATCATATTTAACGCCTGCTCAGAGCAGGCGTTAAAATGACGCACCCATAGAAACCTATGGCCCTCCTTACTCTTTGCTACACTAGCGTCAACATTTTCGACGCTAGTGGCAAAGCAGCACTATAGCGTCAACATTTTTTATGCTATTGTAGTAACGACGGCCATGGTGCACTGTATTATAAATCCGACGCAACCATGGTGTTGTTAGGTGCTGGTGGCGGAGGGGTGCAGAAAAAGTGGCGCATCAGCTCTGATGCGCCACTGTGTGTTTTCTATTTATCTACTGGTTGCAAGATGTAATTTTTTTTGTCACACCAAGTAGCTGCACAGTTTCTGTCTAAAAGTATGTCTAAAACTACAATTTTGGAAACAACCCTTGGTTCCTTCACGAGCTCCTTGGAGAGCAGACCATGCTGGTGTGTTTATCACCTTGTGCTTAGAATATTTTAAAACTCTGCTAGCCTCACTAAGGCCCAGATTTAAAAGGGCCTAGTGCCTACTTGCTCCACATTAGCGGCATTTTTTTATGCTAACGTGGCCCAACGAGGACAAAATCACAGCGCCTGATTTACGAAGTGGCACAATGCATGCATTGCACCACTTTGTAACACCTTGTGCCACATTTTGCCTGCACCAGGCATAATGTATGCAAGGGGGACGTCCCCCATTAGGTGGGCCGAAAAAATGGCGCAAAGAAATCTGAAAGATTACTTTGCACCATTTTTTGAGGCATTTTTAACGTCTGCACAGAGGAGGAGTTAAAAGGAGGCACACCATTATTTATAGTGTAGTGCCTTGAGACCCGCACGGGTGAGTAGCGCGCTTTATAAATGTTAATGATTTGATTTGATAATAGGCCTCAATGTGTTTTGCAGGATTAGTGTCAACATTATTTACTCTAGTTCTGCAAAGCGCCAAACTAGCATAAAAATGTTGATGCTAGAGCCCTAACCACCGCCATGGTGCATGTATCTTAAATATGGCACACACATGGTGGTGTTAGGGGGCGCTAAGGGGCGCAAGAAAAGTGGCGCTGCATTGGATGCAGTGCCACTTTTCTTAAATCTGCCCCTAAGATTTCCATATGACAAATGCTCCTTAACTCTTAGGGCCACGTTTTCTACTTTTGGTGCAAGCCTTCCTGCACAAAAACAATCACGAGAGGTGTTTTCCTCTTTCTATGTGTGCTGCAGAAATCAGACCATACTGAATAAGGAAAAACAAGGAGAAATAAAGGTATTTCTCCTTGTTGCAACTCCCTTATGCCTCCCCTGGGAAGACGTAGGCTTTTGACGCTTTCCCAGCTTTACGAAATCTTGTAAATCTAGGAATATGTCAAATGCCATGGGTGTTATGTGGGAACGCCCACCATAACGCCCACGGCACACCTCCCTGTTGCAGGGTGAGGCAAATTAGAAAAGTCTTATCCTTATCTTGCACTGTGGCTTGTTGCATAGTAAATTGATGTCTTGCAATGTGTTTGAATCGTGGTTTTTTGTTGCATGATTGGTTATGCAACGTGTATGATATGAAGTGGCTGTCTTGTTAATGTTTGGTGTTTCATGTGCTGCACACATATGGTCCATCAAGTGGATTTAAGTTGAAACTGGTGCTGCGTTGTAATTGGTTTATATGAATTGCTGAAATTATTCTGAATTGTGTTTGCTGGAATTTTGGGGCATATTTATACTTTGTTTGTGCCGTTTTAGCGTAATTTTTTTTAACGCTAAAATGGGGCAAACAACTCCATATTTATATATTGATGGTAGACCCGTCTAGCATCAAAATATTGGAGTTTCTGTCATTTTCCAGATGCGTGAACCAACCTTGCTTTAATGAGATGCAAGGTAGGTATTCCCGTCCAAAAGATGACGCTATCTCCTTAGCGCCATATTTATCCCCCCATGCTAAAATGACGCATGGGTGGGAGGCAGACCCAAATAATGATGTTAAGCTTGCTTAGCGTCATTATTTAATGCCTGGGTCAGACCAGGCGTTAAGGTACCTGTGGACCCATTTCCATGGCCAAACACCATGGAATGGGCCGAGAGGTGCCCACCCCAAGCCCCAGGAACACCCCCACCCACACCAGAGGTGAGAAGGGTAAGTATTTTGTATATTTTATTTTAAATGACATTGGGGGCCCTTACATGGGGCCCCCTTCCTGGCACTGGGTGAAATGGCCATACATAGGGGACACTGGTCCCTTGTGCTGGCCATTGGGGTGGTGAGCATGACTCCTGTCTTTACTAAGACAGGAGTCATTTTTGGGTGGTTGTGCGTCAGGAAATGATGCCAGGCTGGTTAGCGGCATTATTTTTGCAGCTAACCAGCCTACCGTCATTTTCTGTAGCACAACCTCTTTTTCCCATACTGCCACCCCCACCCGGCAAGCATCTTTTTTTTTTTTTTTACGTTAGCCCAAGCATAGCGCCGTCTTGCGCCATTCCTTAAATATGGTGCCCGGATGGCGCTGTAGAATGGTGCAATCCGGTGCTAAACTTTTTGATGCAAAACTGCGTTGTTGCAGTTTTACATCAAAAAGTATAAATATGACCTTTGTGTTTTCATGTGGTTTTGGTTTGGTTATCAAATTCGAAAATATCAGTAAGCCATTGGATGGATACTAGGACAGAAATGCTAAAGAAAGCATGAAGAGAGGTAGAAAGAGTGGGACTGTTTCCTGTGATTGTTAAAGAAAGAGTCAAAAAGAAAATTAATAACATATAATGGCAACATTGAAATCTAAACTGAGAACAAGAAAGAATTACTTTCAACCAATTCTGATGAGGAATAAGGGTTTTTTAAATGATTTGCAGAATTTAAGACCATCTTCACATAATGATGATAAAAGTCTGCAAGTGCAGGAGAGAGGACCAGGAGAGGCAAATCCTGCTTCTTCAATAATAGGTACTTATGTAGAACTTGTGCCCTGCGGCACAATAACGCTGCGAAGCTTCCGTTTTGTGACTCTGTGGCGGCACATATTTACAAGGCCATGTAAAGCCACCTTGTGTGGCTTTTCCTGGCCTTGTAAATATGGCCCCCTTTCACGTATGACTGCATGAAAGGGGAGTTCTGTGGGTGTTCCCACGCAACAACCACGAAATCTGATGCATTGCCACATTTACAAGGTTTCAGAAACCTGGGAATGTGTCAGATCCCTATGTCACCCTAAACGTGGCGTAAAAGTGGTGCAACAAGCAGAAATACCTTTATTTCCCCTTGTGTTCTGCTCTTTATATGTGTGCTGCATTCTGCAGCACACATAGGAGGAAAACACAATTAATGATTGTTTATGTGCAGGAAGGTGTCCTTCCTGCACATAAACATTCATCCCTGCAACACAGACACCCTTGCACCTGGCTGTCTTGGTCGGCATGATGGACACAGTCGTATGATGGTATCTCTGTTGTTGTTGGTTTTTTCAGTGCTGCAGGTAAAGTGGCAGTGCCAGCAGGAGAACGGTCCTCTGGTAGCACGTGGAGATGTGCAGCAGCAGTGGCTGGTGTCAATGTGTCCAGATTTCACGACTCAGAGGTCATTGGCAGTGTAGCTGTGTGGGTTGGAAGGGCCAGAGTTTCTGGCACTGGGCACAGTTCAGGTGTGGATGGGCGCAGACAGGCTTGCCTTTGGTGTGCCTTCAGGCCCCAGTGACACACCCGCTGCGCGTCTGCGAGGAGACCTCCATGGGTACTCTTGGAAGGTGGGAGGGGCTGGGAGGAGGAGGGAAGCAGGACGTAGCAGAAAAAAACTGCAGGAACGGTGTGAACACTGGGAGAAGCGACAGAAAGTCGTAAAACAAAACAGGACACAGGTATAACAAATGGAGGGCGCTGGCAGAGCCCTTGTTGCCAAATGAGTGGCCTGCAGTGGTGGGGGGAGCGGCATACTGACCCAAAGGTGATGGGGCTGCACCAGTTGCGATGGATAAATATAAATTGGTAATTGAACATATGAAGACTAAAGTGCCACAAAAAGAAATACATTGGTCAAACCTCATGAGAGCAGCACAGGAACCTTAAGAATTGGTAAGTGTATATTATGACAGGGAAATGAAGATCTATGGATAGTACAGCTGAGTCAATAACCCCGCCAAGGAAGGCATTAGTGGATTTCTTTCAGCCTTTATACTGGGTCTCAGTCCTGAAATGAGCCTCCCATATCCTGGGAAGAAAAATCTCTTGATGAGACTGTGAAGTATGTTAAGTATTGTAGTGAATGTTTTAATGCAAAACAGATGAAGATTATAGAAAGCCTATGCTGGCTCAGACAAAAGGGAAATATGCAACACGTTTCTTGCACTCCCTTAATGTTACCATGGTAGGGCTGTATTTACAATCCAGCGCACCATGGCGCACATTACAATAGTGTCAACATTTTTGACGCTATTGTGAAGCATGGGTCGACTAGTGCCAAAAGATATATGGAGCTAGTCCAGCAATGCGTGGGAGGTCTGTTTGAAAAAATGGGAGTGTCACTTTAATACCAATTGATGGAAAAAAGGTGCAGTGAGATCTCGTAAATTTCACTGCACCATTTTTCTGGGCCTCTTAATGGGGGAATCCATCCCCCTCCATACGTTATGCCTGGTGCAGGCATAATGTGGCACAAGAGGCTACACTTTGTAAATCTGGCTCGGGGAAAAGGCCTCCTTGACGCTGCATTAGTGTCAAAAAGAATGACGCTAGGGCAGCACAAGGAGGCGCTAGGGGCTTAAAAATAAGCCCCAAATGCTTTTAAACTGTGTCTTGTCAGACTTTGCACACGAACAGAAGGCTGATCAAGAATCTGTTTAAATCCAAGATGATAATTTCAAATTCAGTTTAAAATTTAGGCTTAAATTTCATTCAGCTTAAAACACAGTAAAACTTTCAAAGGGGTGCAAGCGGCGGGAAGTGGGATCACAGGAGCCTTCAGCTTTTTTCCTGAATTCCCACTGGCCTGGCAGGTGGGTCAGGAAGTGCAGAATGTATCTGAGGCTGTCTTCATTCTGGGCCAATAAAAGTGGGCGGCAACGCTGGCGAAGGTCTTGTCTTGCCCTAAATGTCCTACCAGGGATATGTCATGAGCCAAACCCAGTAGGAAGGCCTGGTAACCCTGGGGGACCACCAGCACACGGGTTGCCCCAGCACCCAGAGCCTTAGACTTGCTGTAGAGAAGATCATTCTCCCAGTAGATCAGGTGATCCCCAGAGGCTTCACCTGTTGCATGGGCTGAGGCCTGTTGCCTCAAGCCCTCAAGAGTGGGACACTCTCTCTGCACTTAGTAGAATTCCTCCTCAACTTGCCAGCCCACTAGCTCAGGATTGTCACCTAGGGTGGCAATGTACTCCCTGGCTGGCTCTGAACCCTTCTCCTCAGGGACTCCATCAACCTCCACCGCTGGAATGTCTAAGACCAGTTTCCAGCGCCCCTTTCCCCTCTCCTTGGCAGCTGTTTGGGCCATTATTTCAGGGTCCAGGTCCCCTTGACTTCCCTCCCGGGCAGCCATGGACTGTGTAGTCATACACACCCACTTAGACAATCCCATCATCTCCAAGTGAGACCTGAACTCTACCTCCCTCCAAGTAGTGTGCAACAGACAATCTACAGGCATGACATGGCTCACAGTGACTTTCAAAGTACCAGAGAACCCCCCCTCAAAGGGAACCAGAGCCACCGGTAGATGGCTCTCACAATTTAGGCAACTTTGACTTGGTGGAATGTGTTTGGTGGGACCTGCTCTGGTGACACCAGCTGACGTTTGACAGTTGTCATGCTGGCTCCTGTGTCATGCAGAGCCTCCTCCCATTGTCCATTAATGGTGACCCACTGCCTATACTTGGAACTATTGGCAGGCATGTGGGCTTTTGGCACCAGGGACATTAGGGTTACCTCTCTATGTTCCTCAAAACTAGCTGGGATGACCTTCTCCCTGAGCGCTACACTGGCCAACCCAGGTGTCTGCCCACCAGTGGGGGGCTGTGCCCTCTTGGGACATTTGGGGGCATATTTATACTTGTTTTGCACCAAATCTGCGGCATTTTTTTTAACACAAATTCAGTGCAAAACTAACTCTACATTTATGGAGTTAAAGTCATTTTTTGGACGTGGAAACCTACTTTGCGTCAATGAGATGCAAAGTAGGTGTTCCTGTGAAAAAAATGACTCTATTGCCATAGTGCCATATTTATCCCCCTGTGCTAAAATCACACATGGGTAAGAGGAGGGGTCAAATAATTGTGCAAAGCTTGCTTTGCACCATTATTTAACGCCTGGGTCAGGTCAGGGCAGGCGTAGGGGACCTGTGGGCCTATTTCCATGGTGAAACACCATGGAATAAGCCCACAGGTGCCCTCCCCAGGCCCCAGGGACACACCCCCACCCACACCAGAGGGACAGCAAAGGATGGGGGACCCAATCGCAGGTAAGTATAGGTAAGTCTAGGTAAGTATTTTGTTGTTTTTCAAGTACCATTGGAAAATTAAGTGGGCCCCCCTACATGGCACTGGGTGTAATGGCCATGCCCAGGGGACCCTGGTCCCCTGTGCTGGCCATTGGTGTGGTTGGCATGACTCCTGTCTTTTCTAAGGAAGGATTCATGTGGTATGGATAGTTTTGCGTCAGAAAATGACGCTAGGTTGGTTAGAGTCATTTGTTTTTAGTCTAACCTGCCTAATGTCATTTTTTTGGTGTAAACCCCCCTTCTTCCACACCGCCAGCCCCACCCGGATAACATCATTTTTTTACGCTAGCCTACCCTTTGAACCAGCTTGCACCATTCCATAAATATGGTGCACGGCAGGTGCTCAGAAATGGTGCAAGCCAGTGCTAAACGTTTTGGTGCAAAAGTGCGTTGGTGTAGCTTTGCAGAAAAAAGTATAAATCAGGGCCTTGGAGTCACCCTTACAGCAACCATGCTTGGAGCACTCTGTACATTTTGATACAAACCTCCCTGTCTTATGGTCAAAGTACTGTTTCTTTTTAGGAAAAGACTGGAACTGGTTACCACTACTCCCTTGGGAATTAATTTGTGGGGCTTTAGAGAACTCTTTATTTATAAGTTTTTCTCCCCCCTTATTTTTTTGATGGGAACCCTGGCCAACTTTGTGGGTATCCCCTAGAATACCTTTTTGGACACTCTGGTGCTGGACACTCCGATGCTAGCTCAGAAGTCTGCCTCCTCAGCAGGCTTTCTGGGATCAGTCAGTTTACTGTCAACTAGGTGCTGGCACAACTCTGTAAAACAAATACTTAGCATGTGCTCTCTCAAGATTACATTATACAGATTAAATTGTACAACCCACCATAATCATTGACTTTGTTGCCCGACCCAGCCATTCAGTGCCTTACTGGACTAATCAATGAAATCTACCCAGGGTTGGTTGGAGTGCTTCTGACTGTCAATTAATCTTTGGCGATACTTCTCAAGCGTTATGTAGGAAAGTACCAGATGTAGGAAAGTACCATCTTTCTTGGCATGTTACCCCCAATTTTACATGTATGTCAGTATGTTTTTGCCTGTCTCACTGGGATCCTGCTAGCCAGGACCCCGGTGCTCATAGTTGTGGCCTAAATGTGTATGCCTGTGTAGTACCTAGCTGTGTCACTGAGGCTCTGCTAATCAGAACCTCAGTGCTCATGCTCTCTCTGCCTTTAAATTTGTCACTATAGGCTAGTGACTACGTTTACCAATTTCAATTGGCATATTGGACCCCCCCTTATAAGTTCCTAGTATATGGTACCCAGGTACCCAGGGCATTGGGGTTCCAAGAGATTCCATATGGGCTGCAGCATTTCTTTTGCCACCCATAGGGAGCCCAGACAAACCCTTACACAGGACTGCCATTGCAGCCTGCATGAAATAGTGCACATACTATTTCACAGCCATTTTCACCGCACTTAAGTAACTTATAAGTCACCTATATGTCTAACCTTCACTTACTGAATGTTAGGTGCAAAGTTACTAAGTGTGAGGGCACCCTTGCACTAGCAAAGGTGCTCCCACATAGTTCAGGGCCATTTCCCCTGACTTTGGTCAATACCTATATGTAGCTTCACAATGGTAAATCCGAATATGGCCATGTAACATGTCTAAGATCATGGAATTGTCCCCCCATTCCAAATCTGGTATTGGGGAGCCAATTCCATACATCCTGGGGGCTCCACCATGGACCCCCAGTACTGCCAAAAGAGCTCTCTGAGGCTTGCACTGCAGCTACAGCTGCTGCCACCTCACAGACAGGGTTCTGCCCTCCTGGGGTCTGGGCAGCCCAGTCCAGGAAGGCAGAACAAAGCATTTCCTCTGAGAGCAGGGTGTTACACCCTCTCCCTTTGGAAATAGGTGTTACAGGCTGGGGAGGGGTGGCCTCCCCCAACCTCTGGAAATGCTTTGAAGGGCACAGATGGTGCCCTCCTTGCATAAGCCAGTCTTCATCGGTTTAGGGAACTCCAGTCCCTGCTCTGGCGCGAAACTGGACAAAGGAAAGGAGAGTGACCACTCCCCGGTCCATCACCACCCCAGGCGTGGTGCCCAGAGCTCCTCCAGTGTGTCTCAGACCTCTGCCATCTTGTTTTCAGAGGTGTGGGGACACTGGAGGCCTCTGAGTGGTCAGTGCCAGCAGGTGACGTCAGAGACCCCTCCTGATAGGTGCATACCCGGGTAGGTAGCCAATCCGCATCTCAGGGCTATTTAGGGTCTCTCCTGTGGGCTTTTCTTCAGATTTTGACTTGCAAGAATCCACCAGGACTCCTCTGCACTTCTCTCTTCGACTTCTGCCAAGGATCGACCAATGACTGCTCCAGGACGCCTACAAAACTGCAACAAAGTAGCCAGAAGACTACCAGCGACATTGTAGCACCTAATCCTGCCAGCTTTCTCAACTGTTTCCTGGTGGTGCATGCTCTGGGGGCTGCCTGCCTTCACTTTGCACTGGAAGCCATGAAGAAATCTCCTGTGGGTTGACGGAATCTTCTCCCTGCTCCAGCAGGCACCGGGCTACAGCCTCACCGGTACTCTGGGTCCCCTCTCATCCTGACGATCGTGGTCCCTGGAACACAGGTGGTGGACCCAAGTGACCCCGACTGTCCAGAGATCCAACTGTCCGAATCTGTGGAAGGAAAGTCCTTGCCTCGCCTCCCCAGACAGTATTCCTGTGCACAGTGTGATCTGCAGCTACAAGGGCTTCTGTGCACATTTCTAAGAAATCCTGCATGCACAGCCAAGCCTAGGTCCCAAGCACTCCGTCCTGCGATGCTCAGCAACCCTGAGTTGACCTCCGGTGTCGTGGGACCTCTTTTTGCAGGGTTGAGACAACTGCAGTGTTCAGTCTTCTTGAACCTGTGTTCAAGGACTCCTGGGGGTGCTTCCCCCCTTCCAGTGGGCTCGCTGCGTTGCTGAGGGCCCCCTCTGTCTCCCCTCCTGAGTGGCGACATCCTGGTCCTTCCAGGACCCTTTTTCTTCAACCATTACTCTTGCGTGTATTTTGCAAAGGAAACCACCCTGCATCCACCAGCACACAGTGGGACATCTTCTGCACACAAAGCAGAACCTCCTACCTCACTCCGTTGGTGCAAAACCAGCATCTTCTTCTTCCAACCGGAGGCAGCCATTTTGCACCTTTATCCAGGGCTTAGTGGGCTCCTACCCCCACCGGACACTTTTGCGACTCTTGGATGTGGTCCCCTTCCTTTACAGGTCTTCAGGTCCAGGAATCCGTCTTCAGTGCTTTGCAGTCTGGAGTGGTCCTTGCAAAATCCTTTATCACGACTTTAGTGTATTTTGGGGGAAATAGTAGCAATTACTCCTTCTTTCCCGGGTCCTAGGGTGGGGTCTCCTCTATACCCTTGGTGTTTTCTAACACTCCCAGCGACCCTCTACACGCTACACTTACCTAGGGGCACATTCGTGGTTCGCATTCCACTTACTTGGTGTATGGTTTGTGTTGCCCCCTGGCCTATTGTGTTCTACAGTGTTTGCACTATTTTCGGACCCTTTTACTTACCTTATTTGGTTATTTGTGTATATTTTGTGTATGTTACTTACCTCCCAAGGGAGTATATCCACTGAGTATTGTGTTTCTTATGATATGGTACCTATGTGATATAGTGGCGTTGGAGGAGCTTTGCATGTCTCCTAGTTCAGCCTTGGCTGCTCTGCTATAGCTACCTCTATCAGCCTAAGCTGCTAGAACACTTCTACACTCTAGTAAGAAGGGATAACTTGACCTGGTATAAAGTGTAAGTACCATTGGTACCCACTACAAGCCAGGCCAGTCTCCTACAGGTTAGTCTAAAATTGGCAAATCAAAATGGCTTTCACAGGAGTGTACTTGGTCTGGTCCCCAACCTCTAAAGTTAGAAGTGTGTCCCTTCCAAGTGTTGGCATGTGTTTCCACAGACATGCACCCCAGTGTTCTTCAGAAGCCCTATGTACCCTCAGTGCAACTTCAAAAGCAGAAAACCACTTATCAATGTCATGGGCACCAAATCCTTGGGTATACGAACCTTCTTGTCTCCATCAGATACTGGATGTACGATGCCACCATTACTGCCTCCACCTGCTTGGCCTTGAGTTCCAGCTCTTTTAGACTCAGTTCATGAGCCAACAAAAGTTTGTTTTTCAGCTAAGGCTCTCTCAGCCTTTGCCTTCGTCTCCTCAGCCTTTCTCTTTAATTTTGCCAACTGCAACTGGAATTCTCTCTTCTTTCCTCCAGGATCAGGCCATGACTAGAGACACTGATTCCTGCCCTCCAAGGTAGCACAAAGCCAGGGGCGTCCCCCTCAAATGCTGCATGTAGCTCCTCAGAAGAGCCATTCACAGGCTATCACAACCCATCATTCTCTTGGGAGCAGGACTCTGCCTTGGCCCTCACAGCCATTTAAAACTCCACCTATTTGGTGGCTCCTTGGGCAGGTACCCCCATCTCTTTGCAAAAGCTATTCAACTGGTTAACAGCGTAATCCTTCAGCTTAGCTCCACTTGTAGAACCAGCCAGAGACATGGTGTATAGGATGTATTAAAAATGCAAAGCAGGTAAAATTGCAGAAGAAGAAACAAATAAGCAAAATGGTCTTTAAATGCGGGTAGGTAGTATACACGTATCGATTGAATGGCACTGCACAAACACAAATCCTATCCTCACCGCTGATCACCAATGTTAGAAATTGGGGCCCAAATTTAAGGATGGCTTTGCACCATCTAACACTACATTAGCATATTTTTTCTGTCGCTAATGTCGCCTTAGATTGCCAAAAATGCCACGCCATAGCTATAAAGTGGCACAATGCATCCATTGCGCCACTTTGTGACACTTTGCACCACATTATGCATGGGCCATGCACAATGTATGCAAAGGGGGCGTTCCAGCGCAAGGAGGCCCAAAAAAATTGTATAATGAAATCTACAAGATTTCATTGCGCCATTTTTGGTGACATTTTTAACACCTACTGGAAGCAGGCCTTAAAAGGATGCAACCATTGGAATCAATAGGCCTCCTTGCACTTTGTTCCACTACAGTCAAAATTTGTGACGCTAGTGGAGCAAAGTGCCACAATAGTGTAAAAAATGTTGATGCTATTGTTTCTAATACCGCCATGGTGCACTGTATCTTAAATACTGCGCAAATATGGTGGCATGGTGCGGGTGCAAGAAAAGTGGCACCGTATTGGATACAGCGCCACTTTCCATAAATTTGGCCCTGAGTTTCTAGTTGGCAGAGGTATGCACCCTGTCTAAGTAGGGACCACAATCAGGGAAAGTCACTACACAATCTAAGCTATCCTGTGCTCACCCTCCATTAGCTTGGTACAGAGCAGGCAGGCTTAACTTAAAAGGCAAAGTATAAAGTATTTATGGAATAACTCATTCAGTAACACAGTGAAAACACCATAAAAAGTATTCCACACCAGTTTCGGATAATAGGTACTATTTATCTGAAAAAAAACAAGACCAAAACTACAAAATACAATATGCACAGGTCAAGATATCACTTTTTAAAGGTTTAGATGAATCGTAATCCATAGAAATCAATGGTGTTTCACTTTCACACACAGTACCTGGGATGCGTAAAAAATAATGACGCAGAGGGTCACAGAGGAGGTAATGCATTAGAAAGTAAAGCAATGCACTCGTTTGTCTGGTGCGGCAGAGGTGATGTGTTGATTCTTTCTTTTCGGGCAAGGTGATGTGTTCATTTCCGGGCACACAGCCTTGGTTCCTCACTACGGTGTGGGGAACATTTGTTGCCCAGGGGCGATGCGTGGGAAACTGATAAAGGACTGTGGTGATGAAGCAGGTGCTGTGTCAAACCGGCAGGCGATCTACTGATTTTTTAGTGTGAGACAGTCGCTGTGTCAATTCTGCAGGCGCTGGATCGAATTTTGCAGGTCGTTGCGCCGGTTTTCCGGCACAATGGATTTTCTTCCCTAGGTTAAGTCTTCGATGGCCCTGAGACTTCTTAACAGGAGGCAAGCTCAGTCCAAGCCCTTGGAGATCACTTGTGTGGGAAGGCAAAGTCCTTCCACCAGAGTCAGGGGCAGCAGGCAGTATGGCAACAAGCAGGAGAGCAATCCTTTCTGAAAAGCAGTCCAGATGAGTCCTTTGGGCAGCACAGCAGTCCCTCTGACAGAGTCCAGTTGTAGGTCCAGAAGTGTCTGATTGGGTGACCCGGTATATATACCCAAAATGTGCCAAAAGTAGAGAAGACTTCAAAGAGTGGTTTTGAAGTGCACAAGTTCCCCTTTCAACCCTGTCCTGTCTGCCAGGAGATCTGTGGGGGGTTATCAGTCCTTTGTGTGAGTGCAGCCCACTAGCCTTTGAAGTGTAAGGGAGAGGCCCTAACACACTTCCTGCCCAGGAAGGCCCATCAGTATGCAGATGAATGCAGATACAGCTGAATGTCCTGTGTTTATGGCTGTCTGGGTGGAATGCACAAGGAGAGCTGTTAACCAGCACAGCCAAGGCATGGATTGCAGATAGGCTGTAAGGCACAGAGAGCAGTAAGAGTGACAAATGCCTATTTTCTAAAAGTCCTAAACACAAATTACCCTGACTAAAATCTACAACTATGACCTTGACGTTGATGGGCAAGTAAATTAATTTACTTGACCTGTGTATTTATTCATTTCTTATTTTGTAAGATTCCATAATATGTGTGTTTTGAACCTCTTATTCCTTTTGGTTTCTCTTCAGGACCCCAACTGGTTCAAATTCTCAATATTTTTGGGAAGGTGCACATGTGACCTGTATTTGCAGAGTTATTTCTTTCTTTCAAAAGCGACTTCTTTCTGACCTCCATTTGAATTCAGATATTGTTCAAATCCCTTCAGAGTTTGTTGTCTGTCCAGTTACTGCTCTCGTCTGATACCCGCATTTCTCTGTGGAACCAACACAGACCAGACTGGATTGGAGACAAGCTGTAAGGCACAGAGAGCAGTGAGTGTGAGAAATGCCTATTTTCTAAAAGTAGCATTTTAAAAATAGTAATGTTAAATTCAACTTCACCAGTAAGCAGGATTTCTCACTTCTATTCCAACCATAACAAACATGACAGCGTCACTCCTTTCAGATCAGAAGTTACCACTTAAAAGTTTACAAAGGAATTTCCATTCCTAGCCTATGAGAGCAGCAGGCTTCACAATAGTGAAAAACAACTTTGGGAGTTTTTCACTACTAGGATATGTAAAACGTACGTGTCCTGCCTTTAGTCACATAGCCCCCTGATCTATAAGCTACCTATAGCCTACCTCAAAAAATACATATATGTAATAAAAGGGGAATTTAAGGCTTGGCAAGTGGTTTTAAATGCCAAGTCGAAGTGGCAGTGAAACTGCACACAGAGACCTTGCAACGTCAGGCCTTAGACACAATCAGTGCTGCAGGCACACTAGTAGCATTTAATTGGGGAAAGACCACACTAAGGCTGTCAGGTCTAACACCCGCATTCAAGTACCTGTCTGTTATGTGTCCTAAATGACTCATACACATTTCCCTAAGCAGAATGCAGCACACATAGAAAGCGGAAAAAACGAGGAGAAATAAAGATATTCCTCCTCATTACGCCTCCCTTGGAGAGGCGCAGGTTTTTGACGCTTTCCCAGGTTTACAAGTCCTTGTAAATCTGAGAATGCATCAATATCCATGGGTGTTGCGTGGGAACACCCACCACAATGCCCATGAAACGCCTCTTTGATGCAGGGTAAGGCAACTCAGCAGCTTGCGCTGTGTTGCCTTACTCCATAGCTACATATCCATGAAAAGCCATGCAAAGTGGCTTTGCGTGGCCTTGTGGACATGGGCTACAGCCTGTGGCACTGGTACAGCACAAAAAGTGGTGGCACAAGCTACGTGTAGATGGGCCCCCAACTATTTACATTTGATCAACATGCAAAAAAATATCAAAAATTCGGTCACACACTTAAAACTAGATTTACTAAGCCTTTGTGTCACTCTTGCATCTCGCAAGGCGATGCAGGGAAAAACAAAGCCTCATTTGGAATGTACAAAGCCACACAGGGCCTACTTTGCGTGACATTTCATGGGTTTGTAAAGAAATGAAACACAACGATGTAGATTGCGCTGCGTTGTGTTATATTTCTTAGAGGTAGGCTTTTGCATGGGTGGAGCATGGGCACCTCCGTGAATCCATCCATGGATTTGATACAATTCCAGATTTTCTAAGGTTGTAAAGCTGCTATTGTGTAAAATTGGTATGCATGCAATAGAGGGGTATAACAAGGAAAATATTGGTGCTACTCCTGCAGAGTACATAGGGCCCCATTTTAAAGAATGGAAGCCACTTTTTAATGCTTGCTTTTGAGCAGGCGTTAAAAGTGCCATAAAAAATTGCACAAGGAAATCTCATAGATTTCCTTACACCATTTTTCCGGCTCCCGTGTCAGGGGAACACCCCCTTTGCATA
Source organism: Pleurodeles waltl (assembly GCF_031143425.1). NCBI lineage: Eukaryota > Metazoa > Chordata > Amphibia > Caudata > Salamandridae > Pleurodeles > Pleurodeles waltl. Next base: position 1,005,012,829 of record NC_090443.1, on the reverse strand, counting down.
CATTTTGCCTGATGCAGGCACAATGTAGCACAAAGGGTTACAGGGTGGCTCAATGCATGCATTGTGCCACCCTGTAAATACGGAGTGGGGATTTCGGCCTTGTTGGGCCACATTAACGTAAAAAATAATGACATTAACGTGGTGCAAGGTGGTGTTAGGGCATTATAAATATGCCCCATAGGTTTCAATAAATACATGCTTCACATGCTAATTAAGGGCAAAAATAAATATATATATCTATAATGTCAAGGACTTTCTTAAAAAACAAAACTTATGCCTAAAGTATGGCATGAGATTTTTAAGGTAATGTCATGTCCTTCCACTAACTTAACAAAACAAGGGAGAGGGTCGAACCCTGAAAGATGGCAATTACATTGGTTAGCAAAATAAAGAGTATGCTTTACTTCCTAGAGAGTTTGCTCTCCGTTTACAGATATTCATTGACGCACTTACATATTTGCAGTTCGCCTTGCTGCAGAGATACACCCACAGCAGAAATGCAGCATTTAGATTTGGAGCACATAGCTGTCTGATTTTGTTTTTTAAAACTGATCAGGGATAGGGAAGGGCAGTGCTGGGTGTACTTTAACTGTGTGTATACACATCATTAGGCCGAGCATAGCAGCGCAAAGGTATCTTTGTGGGCTTTTAACCACGCCCACCTCACGCCCATCACTTTCACTCGTTTGCAGACTCGTCTTTCAAAAATCCTTTGATGACATTGGTAAATGCTTCATGTTTGTTTCGCCTTGGGGTGATTTTGTTACAGCCTTGGGAACTGACCCTTTTACATGGATAATTGCGCATTTGCCAATATGGTTGACTGCGAGTGAACTTCTATTTCCTATTGTGTCTCTCCTTCGCGCTCATGCGACCGTGGCGCTCTGAATTGACTTGCTTATGTCATTTGTTTTACTTTACGTTTTCAATTTATGTGGCAAGAAAAGTCCAGTTAGGAATTTATAACACTAATAGCTCTAACTCAAGCAAACGAGAGACCCATTGCTTTGCAAATACTTGTTCTTTTTGTCGTGAGTGCATCGCTAAGTAGACATGAGTAAAACACAATGAGACAGAGAGAATTGTAAACATAAGTAGTTTAACGGACTGTGGCCCTCAATACAACCCTGGTGGTCAGTGATAAAGCGGTGGTAATACCGCCAACAGGCCGGCGGTAAAAAAAATGTAATCACGACCATGGCGGAAACCGCCAACACAGACAGCCACTTTAACATTCCGACCGCCAAGGCGGTAGCACCAAACACTACGGCGGTAACCGCCAACAGACAGGCAGAAGACAATGTACTGCCCACACTATTACAAGGCACCAATCCGCCAGCTTTTCCGGGGCGGTACCAATGCCATCAAAAGCACGTAGGAAACAGTCTTTGGAACGGAAACCACTCACCTCTCGACACCCAACGAGGAACCAGGACGCCATGGACCCCGAGTTACAGGTCCTGCCCATGTTGGTCTACCTCCTCATCTACCACGAACATCAAAGACGGCGGCGATGACCACGGTGAGTACTACACCTAGTACACTGGGGGGGGAGGAAAAAGAGAGTGACACACACATGCAACATGCCACCCCCCCACCCTCACCCACAACACCATACACACAAACACATGCAGCAACATTACATGTACACCCCGTAACCCCCTGGAAGAACGCAAGGACCAAATGAAATGATTGTAACGAGTGTAATAATCGAAAATTCAGATAGGGCAAGATAACTTGAAATGATCAGTACATACAAATATTTACAGCAAGTACACAAGTCCGTATACTGTTCCATTAAATGTCCGTGGACCAGTGGTCCCAAAAAGCATGGGCGAAGCCCACACATGACACCTGCCTCAAAATGGAGAGAACACTGCAGGGGCATCAGGTCGAAAAAAACTCAGGCACCTCAGGGGGAAGTGGAAGGGGGGCACCTCAGCCGGATGATGAGACGACACCACTGCTCCTCGAGGGGGTTCCATGCCCACTGCTTGCTCCTGGGGAGTGCAAGGCCACAGTCTCTCAAGTGGGTGGTTTGCCCACTGCTTGGTCCTGGGGAGTGCAAGGCCACAGTCTCTCAAGTCTCTGAAGTGGGTAGTTTGCCCACTGCTTGGTCCTGGGGAGTGCAAGGCCACAGTCTCACAAGTGGGTGGCTTCTCCACTGTTTCTGGAGGGGCTTGGTGCCCAGAGTGCTTCATCCTGCCAAGGAGTGAGGTTGTGGATTCTGTTCTCCACTGGTTCCGGAGGGGGCTTGGTGCCCAGAGTGCTTCATCCTGCCAAGGAATGAGGTTGTGGATGCTGTTCTCCACTGGTTCTGGAGGGGGCTTGGTGCCCAGTGATGCTGCACCTGGGGTGTGGCAGGTCCCATTTCCTCACCTGGGTGTCTGAGCCACAAGACTTTCAGGGATCAGGTAGCATGATACTCCATGGAGGCAGAGACAGACTCCAACTACTGGTAGTGCCAATGCTGGTTGTGGTGCATCATGTAGTGTGTGCTGGGTCCTGGACGTCTCCAGCAGCCTCGGATGGCTGCCCACTGGGGATGCTGCTGATGTCCGCTATAGTGGCACTGGCTGGGCATGTTGCGGGGCAGGTGGCGGTGGCTGCGGTGTCTGCACTTGTGGAGGGAGACACCAGGCCGTCTCCTGCAGTCTCGGAAGGGTGCCTACTGGGGAGGATGCTGGTGACTGTAGTAGAGGCAGCAGACGTGCAGGTGGCAGTGCAGGTGGCAGTTGTTGCAGCGGTGCCCACCGCTGTACAGGTTGCTGGTCTGTCTTGCAGAAGGGGTGACAGCAGTCCCTCACCCGGAGGCTCCGTGGCCGGAGCTGACTTCCCTTTGCCCTTGTGTCCCTTCCTCACCTTGGAAGTCGCTGCTGGGACCTTGCCACTGTCCTATTTGGTCCTGGAAGAGGCCTTGCTGGGTGGTTGGTGCAGCTTTTCTCTGCGGCATGCGGGCCCCTTCTTTACCTTGGCAGGTGGCGGAATAGGGTGGTCCTTGGCCTCACTGGGTGGCACACTGTTAGCCCTGATGGGTGCCGCCTTCGATGTTCCCATACTTGAAGGGACCACACTGGAAGAGGATTTTGTGGCTGAGGTCCTGGGCTGGGATCTGGACATCCTGGCCCTAGGGGAAGGATGTGGGGCAGGTGTAGGGAAGAGGTCAATGGCAGCTAGGAAAAGTTTTTTAGACACACTGGGATGGGAAGATGGAGAGGGTTTGGGAGTGGAGGAACAGGTAGTGGTTGTAGGAGGCGTACGTCTGCTGAGTTTGGGTGAAGGTGCATGGGCTGGAGGCTGTTGTGAGGTGGATGGCTGTTGAGTGGGTGTGTTCCTGCGTTTGTGTACTGTGGGAGGAGGGCTCACAGACACACAGGGGACGTGTGCATGGTAGCGGGGGTAGTGATTGCACGTGAACGGTGTGTGGTGATGGGTGTGCTGGTGATGGGTGTGCTGGTAATGGAGGTAGTGGCTGAGGATGTAGTGCAGGTAGGTGTGAGTGGAGACGAGACTGGGAGGGAGGTGGAGGACATGGAGGAGGGGGACACAGTGGAGGCAGTGGATGTCGGTGTGTCTGCATGGGTATGGTGCTTGTGTGAGTGCCTGTGGGATGTGTGGTGCTTATGTTTGCCTGAGCCACTTTTGTGTGTTGGTGTGTGTGCATGCTGGTCTGGTGGTGTGCTTAGGATAGGCTGAGGTAAAGGGGATTGAGTCGGGGTAGTGGAACTTGGAGGGGGGAGGCTGGACACAGGGACAATGGCTGCCATCAGTGCTGAGACCAGAGCCTGAAATGCTAGCTGTTGTGCCGTCACGCCAGAGTGAATGCCCTCCAGGTATGCATTTGTTTGTTGCAAATGCCTCTAGACACCCTGGATGACTTTCAAAATGGTTGACTGCCCAACAGTGAGGGATCTCAGGAGGTCAATAGCCTCCTCACTGAGGGAAGCAGAGCTGACTGGGGCAGGGCCTGAGGTGCCTGGGGCGAAGGAGATGACCACCCTCCTGGGTGAGCGGGCACGGGAAACACGCTGAGGGGCTGCTGGGAGGGCGATGCTGGTAGGGGGGTGGCGGCTGTACCTGCTGTTGCAGTGGGCACAGGGGTGCCCGCCACCTTAAGGGAGCTCCAATCAGAGGAGGAGTCGTTGTCGCTGGTGTCCCTCCTGTCCCTGTCGTGGAGCTCCCCATGCCCTCCGTCCCACTGGTGCCTTCAGACTCCATACATTCACGCTCCTGGGCCATGTGGGTTGCAGCTCCCTCCTGCTCCGGTGCCACTGCTCCTCCGCCAGATGATGCTAATGCACACAAGGACAAGGTGACAAAATAAAAAGGGGGGAAAGACAGAGGAGACACATGGTCAGTGCCAGCAACAACACCACAATTGGCGGACACAACACACAGGGAGCAGGTGCACTAGCAGTTCTTATGAAAATCACCTGCCCATGGGGGACTATGCCTCAGCCCATTTGCTGCACACCTTAAACCCACAGGAGGCTGACTAGTTGTAGATGGCCACTACCAATATTGAGGTTGGAGTGCCACAGAGCCTGCCTAACAAGCGACATACCCTACCAAGTTCGCCTTGGCCTAGGGGAACCCACAGCCCACTTCCCCCACCCAGACACCTCGTAAAGCGCGCAGAGTAAGCTGAATGAGACTGTACTCACCCCCTTGTGGCTGCTGTGATGCCCTCAAGCACCCATCCAGCTCCGGATATGCCACCGCTAGGATCGGGTACATCAGGGGGTCATGGTGCGACGGGCACCCCTTCCACGTTGGGAGGCCATCCCCAGCTGGGCCTCCGCCGCCTTCTTGCTCCAGTGGCGCAGGTCCTCCCATCTCTTGCGGCAGTGGGTGCTCCGTCTATGATAGACCCCCAGAGTCCGCACTTCCCAGGCGATGGCACGCCAAATACACTCCTTCTGGTGGGCGCTGACCTACAGGAAAGGTAAAGTAAGAATGTTTTTTACCCCCCCGTCCAGTTATTCTTACTCATTGGCCACAACTTCCCAATCAAGCCCTGAAACGCATACACTGACCATCATTCACATGCAGGCCACATCCACCCCCCCACCTCCCATTTATCTTCCATCCACGCTACTCCATACATTAATGTCACATCCACCATGCACGCAGTGTACTCACCTGTTTGTCTGAAGGACCGTAGAGTAGTGTGTACTGGGGGAGGACCCCATCCACCAGGTTATCCAACTCCTCCGTGGTGAAGGCAGGGGCCCTTTCCCCAGACACTGTAGCCACTGTCGCTTCCACACTCGGGTCACAGCAGCACTTGCAGTGTAGCTCCTCTCCTGTTGAAGGTCAGGTATCAAGTGAGTGAAGAGTTGAAAAATGGCGGTCACGTCCGCGGCGGTGCATACCGTCACCACCAGCGTACATCGTCATTGGCTCCTGGAACCCATAGGGCCCAATGATAACCAATGCTGAATTGCGCAGCGGTCTTTGTCCGCCTACTGTGACGCTGCACAATGCCAGTGCAGTTACCTCATTTCCCCTTGTCCCTCCTTACAGGTCAGGCAGCCGCCATTTCAGGGGGGCACATGGCAGGGCACCTACAGGGCACATCGTTATCACCTACAGACTTGTTCGTGCCACAATCCATGAACTGTGTGCCCAGTTGGAGCCAGACCTGATGTCAGCTATCCACCATCCCACAGGAATCCCCCCTCTAGTACAGATCCTGTCAGTGCTCCATTTCCTGGCCAGTGGTTAATTTCAAACAACAGTGCCCATGGCATCATGGATGTCTCAGCCAATGTTCTCTAATGTGTTGTCCAGAGTGTTGTCTGCCCTGCTGAAATACATGCGAAGCTACATCGTTTTCCACCAGGTGGAGGATTTGCCCTCAGTGAAAGGTGACTTCTATGCCCTGGGACATATCCCCAACATCATTGGTGCCGTTGATGGAACACATGTGGCATTTGTCCCACCCCACAGGGATGAACAGGTGTACAGAAACCGCAAAAGCTACCATTCCATGAATGTGCAGATAGTGTGTTTGGCAGACCAGTACTTCTCCCATGTGAAGGCCAAGTATCCTAGCTCACATTTTGAGGAATAGCAGCATCCCTCATGTGATGGGCCAACTCCAGAGGCACTGTGTGTGGCTAATAGGTGAGGCCAAGGTCCCCACACAGTTTGAGTAGGTGAATGGGTATTGGGTAGTCCCTAAGAGTTTGTGTATGTCTAACAGATGCCCCTCGATATTTGCAGGTGACTCTAGTTACCCCAACCTGTCATGGCTACTGACCCCAGTGAGGAATCCCAGGACAAGGGCAGAGGAACGCTACAATGAGGAGCATGGGCGAACTAGGATGATTATAGAGCGGACATTCGGCCTCCTGAAGGCCAGGTTCTGGTGCCTCCATCTGACATGTGGCTCCCTATACTACTCACCGAAGAAGGTGTGCCAAATAATCGTGGCATGCTGTATGTTGCACAACCTGGCTTTGCGACGCCAGGTGCCTTTTCTGCAGGAGGATGGGCCTGATGTTGGTCTTGTGGCAGCTGTGGAGCCTGTGGACAGTGAAGAAGAGGAGGCAGAAGAAGAAGATATAGACAACCGAAACAACTCATCATGCAATACTTCCAGTGAGACACAGGTAAGAGACTGGCACTGCTCCTCTCATATCAGACTACTGTAGGACATTGCATAAATCTGCCTTTTTACCTCTGTGTATGGACCCTGACAGCTCACTTTGGTTTTCCTTTTCACAGATCTGTGTACCACATTCTGCCTTCTGCTATGTTTACTGCTGCCCAACAACTGTCATACTTTGGTATGTGCAAATGAACATTGCCATTGATATTTGTCAGAGAGGTTGTAATAACACATTTGTGAAAGTACAGACTGACTCCAGATTGTTTTGTGATTCAAGGGTGTTTATTTAAGTGCTAATCAGTGGAGGGGTATGTGCAATGGGCTGGGGTGATGGTGGAGGAATGTCCATGGTAGATTCCAGTCTATTAGTATCACAGATGCATTGTCCAAGGGGGCATAGGAAGTGGAGTAATGGCAGTTTAATTAGGACAGGATGTCATAGTGGGACAGAGGGGTGACAATCAGGAGAGTCTTATTTCCTGGTGGGGGTCTTGGCAATGTTCTCTGTCTTGTGCCTGGATCGCAGGGACCGTTTGTGCAGTGGTTCTCCTTCTGCAGGGGGTGGGTTGCTGGTGGCCTGTTGTTCCTGTGGCGGGACCTCCTGTCCACTAGCGCCAGCGGACGTGGAGGGCTGTTCATTGTTCGGGCTAGTGTCAGGGGCCCGGTGGTGTGCCACTGTCTCCCTCATGGTGTTGGCCATGTCTGCCAGCACCCCTGCAATGGTGACCAGGGTGGTGTTAATGGACTTCAAGTCCTCCCTGATCCCTAGGTACTGTTCCTCCTGCAGCCGCTGGGTCTCCTGAAGCTTGGACAGTATCGTGCCCATGGTCTCCTAGGAATGGTGGCATGCTCCCATGATGTTGGAGAGGGCCTCATGGAGAGTGGGTTCCCTGGGCCTGTCCTCCCCCTGTCGCACAGCATTCCTCCCAGTTTCCCTGTTGTCCTGTGCCTCTGTCCCCTGAACCGTGTGCCCACTGCCACTGACCCCAGTTCCCTGATTGACTTGGGTTAGTGGGTTTGCCTGGCGCCCCTGGAGTGGTGGACACACTGCTGATTGATGTGTCCTGAGGACAGTGGCATGGGCCCGCTGGGTGGGTGCTGTGGTGGTGTTTCCTGAGGGGGGAGATTCTGTGGTGGTTTGGGACTGTGGAAGGGAAACCGACTGTCCAGAGGTCCCTGATGAGCCGGGCTGGTCATCTTGATCCAGGCGTGCAGAGCTGCTGTCATCACTGTGGGGCTCTTCTTTGGGGGACTAGATATGGCTGGCACCTCCTGTCCGGTGACATTGGGTAGGGGTCCTGGTGGGGTGTAAATGCGTAGTTATTGTATCTGTGTGTGCCATTTTGTGCAATGTGTGAGTTTCTCTCTACTCCTGTGCTAGCATTATTGCCTGACCATTGTGTGAGGGGTAATTTTGTGGCCTGGGTAAGTCTCTCTACTGGACATGCTTTGGTGATGGGATTCCATGCAGGTCTGTAATGGGTGTTCATGCATTGGTGTTACATGCAGGGCTTGGTATGGGGATGTGTGGGTTGTGATAGTGGGGTATCTGTCAGGTGTTGGGGTGATGGGTGTGAGGGTAGGGGTAGGAGTTTGTGATGGCATGCAGGTAGGGTGGGGGGGATATAGTAGTAAGGATTTGCCTTACCAGAGTCCAGTCCTCCTGCTACTCCTGCGAGGCCCTCAGGGTGCATGATCGCCAAGACTTGCTCCTCCCATGTTGTTAGTTGTGGAGGAGGAGGCGGGGGTCCACTGCAGTCCTCTGTACGGCTACCTGGTGTCTGGATACCACGGAACGCACCTTCCCCCGTAGGTCATTCCACCTCTTCCTGATGTCATCCCGTGTTCTGGGGTGCTGTCCCACTGCGTTGACCCTGTCGACAATTCTCCACCATAGCTCCATCTTCCTTGCAATGAATGTCTGCTGCACCTGTGATCTGAATAGCTGTGGCTCTACCTGGATGATTTCCTCCACCATGATTCTGAGCTCTTCCTCAGATAACCTGGGGTGTCTTTGAGGTGCCATATTATGGTGTGGGTGATGTGTGAGGTGATGGTTGTTGTGCTGTGTGATGTGTTGTGTTGGGGTGTGTTCTTTGAGGTGCGTGGATGTTGTATGAGTGATGGTGTTGTGTGCCTGTGGATGCTGGTGCTGTGTTTGCTATTCTCGCTATCCCTGCTTCTTCCAAAAAAGTAATTGTACGGGGTTGTGGGTAATGTGGGTGGGTGTTTTATAGTGGTGTGGGTGTGTGGGTGTGGTGTGTGTATGCGTATCAGGTGTGTGTATTTTGAATTGTCCAATGTGGTTGTGTTTTGTAAATGTGTGTGCATTTTGAGCGCAGTGGTGTGTACCACCAATGGTTTACTGTGGTTGAAAGACCGCCGCGTTGATTCATGGGTCGTGATAGTGTGGGTGTATTCCTGTTGGCGTAACGGTGTAGGTTTTGCTGTCGCCAGTTTATCACTGACCTTTGGTGTGGCGGACTTGTGTGAGTGTCTGTATTGTGGTGGATTACGAGATGTGTGGGTTGTAATACCTGTAACGGATTTCCGCCACGGCATGTTGGCCGTCAGCATGGCTGTAAGCGGGATTTACCGCCAGGGTTGTAATGAGGGCCTGTGTTTCTTTAAGAATCTAACTCAATGAATATAGTGCCAGTTAAACCGTGAACAAAGCTGGCCAGTTACGAATCGGGCTCAGTGCACATGGCCTCCTTCAGTGTCAAAGTTGTCTGGCATGCCTCTGTCCAGATCACCTGACGGGCCTGGTTCCTGGAAGTCATCTCTGTCAAGGGGGCAACAATGGTGCCATGCCCCTTGACGAATCAACTGTAGTACCCATGGAGACCTGAAAAGGCTCTCCCCTCTGTCTGGGTCTTGGGGGGGGGGATGCGCAGGTCAGAATAGTATCAATCTTGGCTTGTAGGGGTGCCACCTGGCCGCTCCCTACCAGGTGTCCCAAGTACACCACAGACCCCTGCCCTATCTGACCCTTGATGGCCTTGATTGTGAGGCCTGCACTCTGCTGAACCTTCAACACTTCCTGGAGGTGGTACAATTGTTCCTCCCAGCTAGAACTGAAGAAAGCAATTTCACCAAAACCAGACAGAACATGGTTGACCAGCCTCTGGAAGGTGGCAGTGGCATACTTCAACCCAAAGGGCATAACACAAAACTGGTAATGGTCCTCTGGTGTTGAAAATACCTGCCTCTCTTTGCCCCCCTCAGTTAAGGCAATCAGCCAGTACACAGACTTTAAATCAAATGAGCTGAGAAACTTGGCAGCTCCCAACCAGTCAATGAGCTCATCAGCTCAAGGTATGAGGTGCGCATTAGTCTTAGTGAAGGCACTGAGTCCCTTGTAGTCTACACAGAACCTCAGTTCAGGTGTGACACCAGTCAGGTGGGGCCAAAACCACTGGACTGGCCCAAGGACTGTTGAAGTGCTCAGTCACCCCTAACTCCAGCATCTTAGAGACTTCCTCCTTGATGCTGTTCCTCACTCTATCAGTCACCCTATAAGACTTGTGTTTAACAGGTAGGCTATCACCAGTGTCAATGTCATGAGTACACCATTGGGTGATTCCAGGTGTGAGAAAGAACATGGAGGCGAAATGTCCCATTAACTGACAACAGTCCCTTTGCTGCCTCAGGGTCAGAGTAGGGAAGAGGTTCACACCCTCCACTGACCCCTCCTGTCTTCTTTGGAAGACAGGAGGTCGGGAGAGGTTCACTCTCTTCTTCCACCCCATCATCTGTGACCAAGAGCATGGTTAACTCAAACCTCTCAAAATGTGGTTTGAGGCAGTTCACTTGAAGGACCCGCAAAGGGTTCCTAGGAGTCTGCATGTCCACCAAGGAGGTGGCATCACTCTTGTGCTCCTTCACCTCAAATGGCCCAGACCAACAGTCTTGGAAAGTGTGGGACTCTACCAGGGCCATCACCAACACCCTCTGGTCAGGCTGAAACTCAACCAGAGTGGTATTCTGGTTATACCACTGTTTCATGTCCTCCTGGCTAGCCTCCAGATTCTCTTTGGCGAGTTTTTGGAATTGGGCTGATTTCTGAAGGCGAGGATATAACTGAATACACCTTGGGGTGGCTTCTTTGGAGCTTGCTCCCAGCCCTCCGTCACTAAACTGAGAGGTCCTCTCACAGGGTGCTCATACAGAAGTTCAAAAGGGCTTAAGCCAACCCCCTTATTCGGTACCTCCCTGAAGGCAAACAACAGGCATGGTAACGGGACGTCCCACTTACGCCTCATTGGTTCTGAGAGACCCATATTCATGCCTTTCAGGGTACGGTTGGACCTTTCAACCAACCCCTTACTTTGGGTGTGGTAAAACATGGTGAACTTGTAGGTAACACCAAATGCCTTCCTCATGGCCTTCATGCACAATGACATGAACTTGGTATCCCGGTCAGATACCACCTTCTTGGGAAAACCCACACAAATAAAGATCTCCATAAGTGCCCTGGCCACTGGGTGCAATCACTGTCCTCGGAGGGATAGCTTCTGGATACCAGGTGGCATGGTTCACCAAGACCAGGATAAACCTGATGCCTATGGCTGTCTTGAAATCCAGAGGCCCTAAAATGTCAATGCCCACCTTCTCAGAAGGGATACTCACAACAAGAAATGGTTGAAGACGAGCCTTGCACCTCTTCCCAGATTTGCCACTAACCTAGCAGGTTTGACAGGTTCTGCAGAATGCATTAGAGTTTGTCTTCATTTGGGGCCAATAAAAGTGGGTGACAAGCCTGTCAAAGGTCTAGTCCTACCCCAAATGACCTGCCAGTGGCACATCATGAGCAGAACAAGTAGTATAAGGCTCTGGAACACTTGGTTACCTCCAGCACATGGGCTGCCTAGGGCTGAACAACCTTAGGCTCACTATACATGAGATCATTCTCCCTGTAAATCAGGTGAGACCCAGAGGTGTCACCAGCTGCCTAAGCTTCGGCCTGCTTCTGAAGACCTTCAGGAATGGGGCACACTTTCTGTGCTGCACAGAACTCCTCCCTGGTGGGGCCTCCTTCCTGCTGCCAATGGGGCAGCTCAGGTAGGTCCCCCAGTTCGGTCACTTTTCCCATTTAGGTTCCTGGGCATCCCCCTCAAAGTCAGCCTCCTCCCGGTCCGAGCAAATCTCAGGAGTGAGTTTCCTGTACCCCTTGCCCCTCCTCCTCTTGACAGGCACCAGGGCCACTCTTTCAGGCTTCAGGTCCTTCTGATCTCCCTTTCTGGCAGCCATGGACCTTGTGGTAATGCACACCTACTCTGGCAATCCGAACATCTCCAGGTGCGACCTGAGCTCCACCTCCTTCTAGACGGTATACTCCAGGTCATTCCCTAGCAGACAGTCAACAGGCAAGGATGGACTCACAGCTTCCCTCAAGGAACCTGAGACCTACCCTGTAGGAAAGTAGCCTCTTTCTAGCTTGACTACCCCCGCTTTTTGCCTGTTTGTTAGTGTGTTTGACTGTGTTCACCCGGATCCTGCTAACTAGGACCCCAGGGATTATGTTCTCTCCCTTCTAACTTGGTAACTGTACCTTTGTCTTCCCACAATTGGCATACTGGTCCCCCCATGTACGTCCCTAGTATATGGTACATAGGTACTCAGGGCATTGGGGTGCCAGGGGATCCCTATGGGCTGCAGCAGTTATTCTGTCACCCATAGGGAGCCCATGCAAAGGGATTTGCATGTCTGGCATTGCAGTCTGCATGGAACAGGTGCATGCACCCATTTCCACTACGGTCACTGCACCAGGTCATTGTAAGTCACCCCTAAGGCAGGCCCTCTCAGCCCAGAGGGTAAGGTGCAGGTACCTGTGTGTGAGGGCACCCCTGCACTAGCACAGGTGCCCCCACAAACTCAAGGCCCAATTTCCTGGACATTGTGAGTGTGGAGACACCATTTTACATGTGTACTGGACATAGATCACTACCTATGTCTAGCTACATAACGGTAACTCCGAACCAGGGAATGTTTGGTATCAAACATGTTGGAATCGTACCCCAATACTGTTGCAAGTATTGGAAGTATGATTCCATGCACTCTGGGGGCTCCTTGGAGGACCCCCAGCATTGCTAACACTAGTCTTATAGGGTTTTCCGGGCAGCCCAAGGTGCTGCCACCCCTCAGACAGGTTTCTGCTCTTCTGCTGCTTGATCTGATCAAGACCAGGAAGGCAGAACAAATAATTTCCTTTGGAAGAGGAAGGTAACATCCTCTCCCTTTGGAAATAGGTGTGACTGGCTTGGGAGGGGTAGCCTCCCCAAGCCACTGGTATGCTTTGAAGGGCACATAAACCAGCTCACATCGGTTCAGGGACCCCAGTCCTTGCTCTGGCGTGAAACTGGACAATGGAAAGGGGAGTGACCACTCCTCTGTCCATCACCACTCCAGGGGTGGTGCTCAGAGCTCCTCCAGAGGGACCCTGGGTTCTGCCATCTTGCTTCCAAGGTTGGCAGGGAACTCTGGGAGCGTATGAGTGGCCAGGCAGGTGACACCAGAGCCCCCTCCTGATAGGTGCTTACCTGGTTAGGTGACCAGTCCCCTTCTCAGGGCTATTTAGGGTCTCTCTCTTGGGTGGGTCCTCAGATGTTGCTTGCAAGATTCCAGCAGGACTCCTCTGCAACCTTCACTTCAACTTCTGGCCACTGGAACCGTGACTGGACCCTCCAGGAACCGACAACACTGCAATCCACGAAGAAGACTCTTCTGCACCTTTGTTTCCATGGCTCCTTCCAGCTTTGCAACATTTCCCCGGCTGTGCATCCTCAGAAGATGGCAACTCTTCAGCCTGTACAAGAAGAAAAAGGAATCTCCCTTAGAGTGAAGGAGTACTCCCCTGCATCCGCAGGTACCTGCTGCAACGACGACCAGCTGTGTGGATCTTCCCTCATCTTGAGCTGTGTGAAACCTGCATCAAGGTTGGTGGCCCGGAGCAGTCCTCTTGGTCCTATCTGCCTGCTATCCAACTTTGGTGAAGGTATGCCCTTGCCTTACCACGCAGGACAGCACTCCCATGCACCGCATCTCTTGCAGCTGCCAAGGCTTGTTTGCATCTCCTCCATGGGATCTTCAGGCAATGTGTAGCTCCAGTCCCCAGCTTTCCTTCCTGTAACGCACAGCCTTCTGCATGGTTCTCCTGCAGCATGGGATCCCTTTCTGCATTGCTGCATGTACTCCTTTTGTGACGTCTGTGTCCCCATCCTGTGGGACTCCTGCAGGTGATGCCTCTGCTTCTGTGGGCCATCTGTGTGGCTGAGGATCCCATGTGACTCCCCCTCCTGTGATGAGTCCTCGTGGGCCTTGCTGGTCCCCGGCAGCACCACTTTTCCACTAACTGCGAGTTTGCCTTTGCCAAGGTTTGTTGGTGGAATTCCTGCACCAACACCCATCTGCAATCTTCACTCTAGCGTGGGACATCTTCTGCATCCATCAGAAACTCTTCTGTGGTTCCAGGGCTACAGTGCTGACCTGTTCTTCTTCACTGTTGACCAACTCCTGCAAGTACAGCTGGGTGGGTAGTAGCTCCTACTCCTCCTGGACTCCACTGTGGCTTTTGGACGTGGTTCCCTCTCTCCACAGGTCTTCCTCTCCAGTAATCCACTGCTGTTTTTTTACAGGCTTGTCTGGGTGTCTTCTTTTCTTCATTTTCGTCCTTTTGGGTGGTTTGGGGAAAATCTGGTGTTTTACTCCTACTGTCCTAGTCGCTGGGGAGTACTGTGTTACTAACCTTTGTAGTTTTCTAGGACTCCCAGCTCCCCTCTAGACATTCCACTTACCTAGTTGGGAGTCCTGTGTTCGCATCCCATTTTTTTAGTATAGGATTTGGGCTCTCCCTAGGGTCACATTTGCTTATTGCTACTTTGCACTGTTTTCTAACCTTTTCTATGCCTATTACTGTTACTAGTGTATAAATTTAGTGACCTACTCACCTCCTATTGGAGGGCTACCTCTCTAGTACTTTGTGGAATTGTGTTCCAAAAATAAAGTACCTTTATTTCTGTACAACTGAGTGTTTTCATTCATGTGTGTGCTTTGTGACTACAAGTGGTATTGCATGAGCTTTGCATGTCTCCTAGATAAGCCTTGGCTGCGCATCCACAGCTACCTCTAGAGAGCCTGGCTTCTAGACACTGCCTACACTTCACTAAGAGGGGATACCTGGACCTGGTATAATGTGTAAGTACCTTAGATACCCACCAGTCACCAGGCCAGCTTCCTACATTGGTGGTGCAGTGATGGGATAAGCACTTGCAATTGGCTTACCATTCTGTCACTTGGTACTTTCCACATGAAGGACCACTTATTAGCTAGGGGTCTATACTTTACCTAGTTTCAGGAAACAGTCCCTTGGGTTTGGGTAAAAGAAGGGTCTTGGCATAGTCCTTACTCCAAACTTCATTTTGGGGACTTAGTTAGAGTAGTGAGGGATCCTACACCACTCTAGCTAGCTGACATGTCTTCAGTAGAACACAGCTCAGGTCAATGAGTCTCCTTATGAGGAAATGACCTTCCAAGAGCTTAGGGAGCTGTGTTCAGAAAGAAAGCTGAAGGCTGGAAGAAATCCCAACAAGAGTCTGCTTCTTGGCCTGCTCCTCCAGGATGACCAGGAACAAGCTGGTAGCCAGGAGGAGGAGGAGGAATAAGTAGACTCTGATCCCCCAGTGCTAGAGAAAGAGGATTAAGTTACTGGGGAGGGTCAGCACTAACCCAGGGAGGATCAGGCAAAGCCTAGAAACACCCACAGTCCTGCTAGGAGCACTGCCAATAGTGTAAAAGGGGGGAGGAGACATACCAGTAGGTCTACCTTTGTCCCTAGACGGCTGGGATAGAGGGTGTCCCATAATAGGAATAGATCCTCCTCTGCCCACTCTCACATCTCCTTAGTAACAGAGGGGTCCCACTGGAGAACTCCAGGGGATTTTCTAGATAGGGAACTCAGGCAACTGAGACTGGAGGAGGCCAGGCCGAGGCCGAAGCAGCAACATCTAGCTCTAGACAGGGAGGCCTTGCCAGTGGAGAGAAAGAGGCAGTGGTTGGGGTTAGCTTAGCACCCCATGGTGGCAGCAGCAACTCAGGTTTCAGGGAGTCTGGCGTCAGGGAAAACGTTTGCTTCCAGAAACCTCAGTAAGGTTGTTCCCCCATACAAGGTGGGAGACGACATTCACAAGTGGTTCTGTGCTCTGGAGAGGGCCTGTAAAGTACAGAGTCCCCCAGAGCAGTGGGCTGCTATCCTTTGTCTCCCCTTCTCTGTCAAAGGGAGGGATAGACTCCTCACTGTCAGGGAAGAAGATGCTGATAACTACATTGTTTTAAAGTCTGCTCTTTTGGATGGTTTTGGTATCACAACTGAACAGTATAGGATAAAGTTCAGAGAAACCAGGAAAGAGTCCTCCCAGGATTGGGTTGATTTTATGGATTGCTCTGTGAATCCTTTGGAAGGCTGGTTACATGGTAGCAAAGTCAGTGACTATGAGGGCTTGTATAATCTTATTCTGAGAGAGCATATACTTAACAATTGTGTGTGTGATTTGTTGCACCAGTGCTTGGTAGGCTCAGATGTTACCTCTCCCCAAGCATTGGGAAAGAAGGCAGACAAATGGGTCAGAACAAGGGTGAGCAGAAACACTTATACAAGGGGTGACAAAGATAAGAAAAAGAAAACAGGTAAGTCCCAGGACAAGGGTGGGGACAAAGATAGAAGTAAGGACTCCCCATCAGTCCCACAAAACTCCTCTGGGGGTGGGACTAAAACCTCTTTCTCTGCACATTTTAAAAAGCCCTGTGCTATGTGTGCACAAATAAAGGCCCTAGGCGAGGGGACAGCTCCTGTCCTTGTAAAGGCCCTAGGCCTTCCACCACTACTACATCCAATTCCACTCCTAGTGCCCCTATTAGTAGTAATAGTGGTGGGACTACTGGCAGTAGTCAGCCCAAACGTGTAATTGGGTTCACATGTGGGACCATAGTGGAATCTGGGGTAGACGTAGAAACCCCTAAGACAGTTTCTGTCTCCCAGGGTGGTACTGGCTTTGCCACTCTAGCTGCTTGTCCCCGTAACATGGGTAAGTACAAGCAGCACATCCAGGTAATTGGTGTTGAGGCTGAGGCCTACAGGGACACAGGTGCCAGAATTACAGTAGTAACTGAAAACCTAGTGTCACCTGCACAACACCTACTTGGTCACCAGTACCAAGTCACTGATGTGAATAAACCACTCAGTCCCTCCCCTTATCTGTAGTACACTTTGGGGGTCATTACAACCCTGGCGGACGGTGTTAAAGCTGCGGAAATACCGCAAACAGGCCGGCGGACAAAAAAAGGGAATTATGACCCTGGCGGTAACCGCCAACAAAGACAGCCACTTTAATACTTTGCCCGCCACGGCGGTACAGACGAACAGCGCGGCGGTCACCGCCAACAGACAGGCGGAAGACAATGTACCACCCACAGTATCACAACACACCAATCCACCACCTTTTCCGGGGCGGATTCTCCGTGGATAAAAACACGGCGGAAACAGCTTTGCTATGGGAAAACGCTCACCTGAACACACTCCACAAGGAACGACGACTCCATGGAGCCGGAACTCCAAATCCTACCTGCCCTTGTCTTTCTGCTCCTCTACGAACAACAGCGACGTAGGCGCAGAACATACTGGTGAGTACTGCATCTACGACACAGGGGAGGGGGGAGGCAAAAGTTAGGGGGACACCTACCAAACACCCCCACCCTCGCATATCACAACATACACACCAATGCAGTCAAAAATATCACATTAACAATCCACAATTCCCCCGGAAGAATGCAAAGACAAAGCGAATTGCGGTCAAACATTGTAATGTGCCAATATACATGCCATACAAAAATATACTGATTTATATCTCGCAATCTGTCATCATTATATATACAATACAAGACGTAGTGCAGATATGTACACAACAATGTCTGTGCACCAACAGTCCAAAAATGCATGGGCGAGACCCACAATAGATACCTGACCAAAATCCGAGAGAACACTGCCGGGGCATCAGATTGAAACACTACAGGCACCTCAGGGGGAAGGAAAGGGGGGGCACCTCAGCCGGATGACTGCAAAGCCAGATCCACGACGGGGCTCCATGCCCATTGATGTATCCTGGGGAGTGCAAAGCCACAGTCTCACAATTCTCTACAGTGGGTGGGTTGCCCACTGTGCCATCCTGGGGAGTGCAAAGTCACAGTCTCACAAGTCTCTACAGTGGGTGGGTTGCCCACTGTACCATCCTGGGGAGTGCAAAGCCACAGTCTCACAAGTCTTTACAGTGGGTGGGTTGCCCACTGTGCCATCCTGGGGAGTACAAAGCCACAGTCTCACAAGTCTCTACAGTGGGTGGGTTGCCCACTGTACCATCCTGGGGAGTGCAAAGCCACAGTCTCTCAAGTCTTTACAGTGGGTGGATTGCCCACTGTACCATCCTGGGGAGTGCAAAGCCACAGTCTCACAAGTCTTTACAGTGGGTGGTTTGCCCACTGTGCCATCCTGGGGAGTGCAAAGCCACATTATCGCAAGTAGATGCAGTACTGGGTGGGACTGGTGCCCAGACTGGATGAGTCCCCCGTGAAAGTTCCTGTCCTGTCACTGTCCCAGCTGCACATGGGATAAGGATGCCTGATGTGGCGTCCTATTCATACCCACACGGTGTTTGCCCTGTTCAGCGGTCTTCACCATGGCAGTCTTGGCCTTGTTCAGCGGTGCTTTGCCATGGCGGTCTATGGACTGTTCAGCGGTGCTCTGACATGGCGGTCTTTGCCCTGTTCAGCGGTCTTCAACATGGCGGTCTTGGCCTTGTTCAGCGGTGCTTTGCCATGGCGGTCTTGGCCTTGTTCAGCGGTGCTTTGCCATGGCGGTCTTGGCCTTGTTCAGCGGTGCTCTGACATGGCGGTCTTTGCCCTGTTCACCGGTCTTCACCATGGCGGTCTTGGCCTTGTTCAGCGGTGCTTTGCCATGGCGGTCTTGGCCTTGTTCAGCGGTGCTTTGCCATGGCGGTCTTGGCCTTGTTCAGCGGTACTCTGACATGGCGGTCTTTGCCCTGTTCAGCGGTCTTCACCATGGCGGTCTTGGACTTGTTCAGCGGTGCTTTGCCATGGCGGTCTTGGCCTTGTTCAGCTGTGCTTTGCCATGGCGGTCTTGGCCTTGTTCAGCGGTGCTCTGACATGGCGGTCTTGGCCTTGTTCAGCTGTGCTTTGCCATGGCGGTCTTGGCCTTGTTCAGCGGTGCTCTGACATGGCAGTTCGGATACTGACATTGGTGTGTGGCATGACAAACTCCACACTGGACATTGGTGTGTGGCATGACGAACTCCACACTGGACATTGGTGTGTGGCATGACGAACTCCACACTGGACATTGGTGTGTGGCTTGACGTTCCATCATCGCCCAGCGGGGCTGTGGGATCCTGGTCCCTCCTGGGCACTGACTCCGGCGGTGGTCTCCTGACCAGTAACGATACTTGGGCCCTCCTGGGCTGTGACTCTGGCAGTGGTCTCCTGACCAGTAATGATACTTGGGCCCTCCTGGGCACTGACTCCGGCGGTGGTCTCTGGACCAGTAACGATACTTGGGCCCTCCTGGGCACTGACTCCGGCCGTGGTCTCCTGACCAGTAACGATACTTGTGCCCTCCTGGGCACTGACTCCGGCGGTGGTCTCCTGACCAGTAACGATACTTGTGCCCTCCTGGGCTGTGACTCTGGCGGTGGTCTCTGGACCAGTGACGATACTTGGGCCCTCCTGGGCACTGACTCCGGCGGTGGTCTCCTGACCAGTAACGATACTTGGGCCCTCCTGGGCACTGACTCTGGCGGTGGTCTCTGGACCAGTAACAATGGTGCTGGCGGTTGTGTCTGGACCGCCGGAAATGATGGCGCACTTCTCCGCCGTGACACTCACAACAGGCTGGGGAGACTTCCTCAGGACCTTCCCCACCTTCTTTGGAGTTACAGCTGACTCACCAATCGCCTTCGATCCCATTTCACTTGTTGTCCCACCAGGAGTCTTGACACGGTCCCGTCGTCCACTCTCCAATTTCAGAGCATTTATAGGGGGTGGGCTGACAGTGCCTTGGCTCCGGGTCCTACTGCCTGCCCTGGTGGACAGTGCACTCCAAAAACCTGGAACACGCACCACTGGTACTGGAGGCTTTTTGGCTGAGGCGCTACGACGGGACTGATGAATTGGAGGGGGGGGTGGGGGCAAAAAGGTCAATTTGACAGAGGGACAGTTTCTGAAGGACACTGGGATGGGTAGCTGGAGGGGGTCTGGGAGTGGAGGAAGAGGAGGTGGTTGTAGGAGGTGTCACTTTAGGTGTTTTGGGTGCAGGTGCAGGTACTGGAGGCTGTTGTGAGGTGGATGGATGGTGGGTGAGTGATTGCCGGCGTTTGTGTACTTTGGGAGGGGGCGTCACAGACACACTGGGAGAGGACACAGGGGACGTGTAAATGGCAGTGGAGGTGGTGAGTGCAGGTGAGCGGCTTGTGGTGCTGGGTGTCCTGGTGCGAGTCCTAGTGCCTGTAGATGTGGTGCATGCAGGTGTGTGTGTAGACGACACTGGGAGGGAGGAGGGAGAAGAGGAGGAGGGGGACACAGTGGAGGCAGTGGATGTTGCTGTGTCTGTATGGGTCTGATGCCTGTGGTGTGTGTGGTGCCTATGTTTGCTTGAGCTACTCTTCGGTGTTGACTTGTGTGCATGCTGGTCTGTAGGTGTGCTTGGGATGGGCTGGGGTACAGGGGATTGGGTCTGGGTGGAGGAGGTTGGAGGGGGGAGGCTGGACACAGGGACAATGGCTGCCATCAGTGCTGAGGCCAGAGATTGCAGGGTTTGCTGAAGGGCAGCCTGACCAGAATGAATGCCCTCCAGGAATGCATTACCGTGTTGCAACTGTCGTTCTAAACTCTGGATGGCATTCACAATGGTAGACTGCCCAACAGTGAGTGACCTGAGGAGGTCAATGGCCACCTCACTGAGGGCAGCAGGGGTGACTGGGGCAGGGCCTGAGGTGCCTGGGGCAAAGGTGATGCCCACCCTCCTGGGTGAGCGGGCACAGGGCGAACGCTGAGGGGCTGCTGGGAGGGCGGTGCTGGCAGGGGGGGTGGCGGCTGTACCTGTAGAAGTGGGGCGCACAGATGGTGCCGCCACCACAAGGGAGCTCCCATCGGCGGACGAGTCAGTGTCGCTGGTTGGTGATCCTGTGGCCGACGTGAAGCTCCCCTCGCCCTCCGTCCCACTGGTGTATTCGGAGTCTGTGGTATGGCCCTCCATGGCCATGTGGGATGCAGCTCCCTCGTGCTCCGGTGCCACTGTACCTCCGCCTGATGATGCTGATGTACAAAAGGACAGGAAGAGCAGGAAAAGGGGGGGAGACAGAAGAAAGAGAGTTTTAGTGCATGGCATACAGCTACCGTTGGCGGACAAGACAGACGCAGCAGCCCCATGCATTACGCCGTGCTCCTGCCCTCTGCACATGCAATTTCTGGGATATGGCCTACATGGCAATGGTAGAAATCTGCGCACATGGATGGCAAAGGGGCAACTATACCTCAACTTGCCACTGTTCTGAGCTGGAGTAGAGTGCCACATGGCCTACATTACAGAGGGGCCTTGCCTACCTAACTCGCCCTGGCCTAGGGACACCCACAGCCCACCTCCCCCACCCAGACCCCTCTACTGCGCGCAAAGTCCACAGAATGATGTTGTACTCACCCCCTTGTGTCTGCTGTGATGTCCTTAAGCACCCATCCAACTCCGGGTAGGCTACCGCCAGGATCCGGAACATCAGGGGGGTCATGGTGCGACGGGCACCCCTCCCACGTTGGGAGGCCATCCCCAGCTGAGCCTCCGCTGTCTTCTTGCTGCAGCGGCGAATGTCCTCCCATCTCTTCCGGCAGTGGGTGCCCAGTCTCTGGTGGGCCCCCAGGGTCCGGACTTCCTTGGCGATGGCACGCCAAATGTCCCTCTTCTGGTGGGCGCTGACCTACATGACATGCACAAGGAAAGAAGAACAGTCATTACCAACTGCACCGTCAATGTGAGTGTCCCCCTCCCAACTCTGCCCATGTGGCCCATTCATCCCCATGCATTTCTGTTCTTAGAACTCTGCCCCCTTCCCTCTCCCACCCAGCCCTGTCCACCCAGGCCTAGCCCATCCTACGTGCTCCCAGTGTACTGACCTGTTGGTCTGGAGGACCGTAGAGTAGCATGTACTGGGGGAGGACCCCATCCACAAGTTTCTCCAACTCCTGTGCAGTGAAGGCAGGGGCCCTTTCCCCAGACGCAGCAGCCATCGTCGCTTCCAGACCGAGGTCACAGCAGCACTAGCAGTGTAGGTCCTCTCCTGTCGAAGGTCAGGTATCTAGTGATTGAACAGATAGAAAATGGCGGTGACGTCCGCGGCGGTGACGTCCGCGGCGGTGCACATCATCACCGCCGGTGAACCTGTTCATTGGCTCCTGGGACCCATAGGGTCCTATGTGAACCAATGTAGCATTGCGCCGCGGTCTACGACTGCCTACCGCGACGGTGTGCAACGCCAGCGCAGTTACCCCACAATCCCATTGTCCCAGTTTAGAGGTCAGGCAGCCGCCATTTCAGGGGCCCACGTGGCTTCATTTACTACTGCGTCACGCATAGCTAGGCCTATACTCAACACACATACAGGAAGGGGTTTTGTCTGGTGTAGTCTTGTGTGTAACTGTGGGTACATACCTGGAGGAATAGTGACTGGTTCTTCGCTGTTGTCCTTCTTAGGCACCGTCAGCTGGGACATATGAGAAGATGGCGGAATCCTCTGGTGTACCGACCGCTGGTGGACCTGTTGACAATGGAAGAAAGACATATCATCGTCACCTACCGGTTTGACCGTGCCACAATCCAGGAACTATGGCCCGTATTTATACTTTTTTTAGCGCCGCATTTGCGCCGCTTTTTGACGCAAAACGGTGCAAACCTACAAAATACAATGGTATTTTGCAAGTTTGCGCCGTTTTTGCGTCAAAAAACGACGCAAATGCGGCGCTAAGAAAAGTATAAATACGGGCCTATGTACCCAGTTGGAGCCAGACCTGATGTCACCGATCCGCCATCCGACTGGAATCCCCCCTGACGTGCAGGTGCTGTCAGTGCTCCATTTCCTTGCAAGTGGGTCTTTTCAGACAACAGTGGCCATGGCATCAGGGATGTCCCAGCCTATGTTTTCCAACGTGTTGTCCAGAGTGTTGTCTGCCCTGCTGAAACACGTAAGGAGATACATCATTTTCCCTGAGGTGGAGGATTTGCCTACAGTGAAAGGTGACTTCTATGCCCTTGGACATATCCCGAACGTCATAGGTGCTATTGATGGGACCCATGTAGCTCTGGTCCCCTCCGCAGGAGTGAACAGGTGTACAGGAACAGGAAGAATTATCATTCCATGAATGTCCAGATGGTCTGTTTGGCAGACCAGTACATCTCTCAGGTAAATGCAATGTTCCCTGGCTCAGTGCATGACACCTACATCCTGCGGAATAGCAGCATCCCTGATATGATGGGTCAACTCCAGAGGCACCGTGTATGGCTATTGGGGGACTCTGGTTACCCCAACCTTTCCTGGCTACTAACCCCAGTGAGGAATCCCAGGACCAGGGAAGAGGAACGGTACAATGAGGCCCATGGGCGGACTAGGAGGGTGATCGAACGCACCTTCGGCCTCCTGAAGGCCAGGTTCAGGTGCCTCCATATGACAGGTGGGTCCCTATTCTACTCACCGAAGAAGGTGTGCGACATCATCATTGCCTGCTCCATGCTCCATAACTTGGCATTGCGACGCCAGGTGCCTTTTCTGCAGGAGGATGATCCAGATGACGGTGTTGTAGCAGCTGTGGAGCCTGTGGACAGTGATGAGGATGAAGCTGAGGAAGAAGAAAACGACAACTGGGAGTCAGTCATATAGCAATATTTCCAGTGAGACACAGGTGAGTACATTTTCATGTTTAACATAACATTAATTTTCACTGTCCTGTACCTACATTTCACTCAATATTTGTTAACTGAGTTGTCCCCTTCCATTTCAGTTTCACAAATGTGGTAACCTACGTGTCAACAGCTTGCACCCTTGAAGGGCTTGTGATGTGTGACATTGGTATGTTGGCCTTCCAATGGGTAACCCTTTTGGACACTGTAATTGACTATACAAATTTCAAAATCCTATACTGACTCCAGTTTTATTGGTGTTTCAAGGGTGTTTATTTAAGTGCTAAAAATGAAGGGGGGTTGTGAAATGGTGATGGGTTATGGTGGAAGAATGTCCATGGCAGAGTCCAGTCTATTAGTCTCACAGGTACATTGCACATCTGGGCATTGGAAGTAGAGCTGGGGCAGTTCCAATCTGGACAGGGTAACAAAGTGGGGCAGTGGGAGGACAATCAGGGTGGTCTCATTTCCTGGCGGGGGTCTTGCCATCTTGCTCTGTCCTGTTCCTGGATCTCAGGGACCGCTTTCGTGGTGGTTGTCCGTCTGCAGGGGGTGGGGTGCTGGTGTGTTGGTCCTGTGGCGGGGCGTCCTGTCCACTAGCGCCGGCGGAGGTGGTGGGCAGTTCATCGTCGTGGCTAGTGTCAGGGGCCCCTTGGAATGCCACGGTGTCCCTCAAGGTCTTTTGAATGTCCGTCAGCACCCCTACAATGGTGCCCAGGGCGGAGCCTATGGTCCTGAGCTCCTCCCTGAACCCCAAATACTGCGCCTCCTGCAGACGCAGGGTCTCCTGCAACTTGTGCAGGACCGTTGCCATCGTCTCCTGGGAGTGGTGGTATGCTCCCATGATGGAGGAGAGGGCCTCGTTGAGAGTAGGTTCCCTTGGCCTGTCCTCCCTCTGTCGCACAGCAGCCCTCCCAGTTCCCCTATGTTCCTGTGCCTCCGTCCCCTGGACCGTGTGCCCACTACCACTGCCCCCAGGTCCCTGTTGTTGTTGGGGTGGTGGGTTAGCCTGGGTGCCCTGTAGTGGTGGACACACCGCTGATTGACCTGTCCTGGGTAGGGAGGTATGGGCCCGCTGGGTGGGTGCTGTGGTTCCCAGAGGATGGAAGGTCGGTGTTGGGCTGTGGCTGGGCAAGGGGAACCGACTGTCCTGAGGCCCACGATGGTCTGGGCTGGTTATCAAGATCCAGTAGGGCAGGGCTGCTGTCGTCACTGTGGGCCTCTTCTGGGGGTGGAGTGGTGTTGTCTGGACCCTCTGGTGTGGTGACGTTCCTTCGGGTTCCTGCGGGGGTATGAGTACATGATTATTGCATGTGTGTGTTTCATGGTGTGCAATGTTTGGGTGTGCGTGTACACCAGTGCAGGCATTCCTGTGTGGGGGCTTGTGTGCTGATGGTTGGGGGGTGTTCTGGGTCTGTGCAGTGGGCATGCTTTAGTGATGGGTATCCATGCTTAGTTATGTCATGCAGGTCTTGGGGTTGGGATGGGTGGTTGGTGTCATGGGTAGATTAATGAGGATTTGGGGTGATAGGGGAGGGTGTGAGGGTGTGGGTGTGTGATAGCATGCAGGTAGGGTGGGGGATATGATAGTTAAGATTTACCAGTGTCCATTCCTCCAACGACTCCTGCGAGGCCCTCAGGATGCAAGATGGACAAGACTTGCTCCTCCCATGTTGTTAGTTGTGGGGGAGAAGGTGGGGGTCCGCCGCCAGTCCGCTGTACCGCGATGTGGTGCCTGGATACCGTGGAACACACCTTCCCTCGTAGGTCGTTCCACCTCTTCCTGATGTCCTCCCTATTTCTTAGATGCTGTCCCACAGCGTTGACCCTGTCGACTATTCTTTGCCATAGCTCCATCTTCCTGGCTCTGGATGTGTGCTGTACCTGTGAGCCAAATAGCTGTGGCTCTACCCGTAGGATTTCCTCCACCATGACCCTGAGCTCCTCCTCAGAGAAGCGGGGGTGTCTTTGGCGTGACATGGGGTGGTGTGTGTGAGGTGTGGGGTGGTGTATGTGTTGATGAGTGTGGTGAGTGTAGTGGTATGTGGTGTTTTGTGCGTGGGTGTTGTGTGGGTGATGGTGTAGTGTGCCTCTGTGTGATGGGGTTCTCTATTCTGTGCTGTCTCTCTATGGCCTTCTCTCTAATTTTGGGTCGTAGGGGTTTGTGGGTGATGTGGGTGTGTGTTTTATATTGTGTTAGATGTGTGGGAGTGTTGTTTGTATGTGTATCAGGTGTGTGTATTTGGATTTGTCCAATGTGGCGGTGTTTTGGAGATTCGTGTGTATTTTGAGCTCGGCGGTGTGTACCGCCAATGGAATACCGCGGTTGGAAGACCGCCGTGTGGATTCGCGGGTCGTAATGGCATGGGCGTGTTTCTGTTGGCGTTGAGGATTTGTTTCCGCATGTTTATCGCTGACCTTTGGTGTGGCGGGATTGTGTGGGTGTCTGACTTTCGGCGGATTCCGTGATGTGTGTCATAATAGCTGTGGCGGTGTATTGGCGGTCTTCTGCACGGCGGTAAGCGCCTTTTACCGCCAATGTTGTAATGACCCCCTTTAGCTGGGGTGGAGTTACTGTCCCTAAACAGGTGGTAGTCTCATGTAACCTACCTGTTGAGTGTCTCTTAGGGAATGACCTGGAGACCTCAGATTGGTCTGAGGTAGAGTTCCTTGGCCATGCAGCCATGCTGAGCATCCCCAAACATTTGCTCCCTTTACTCTCTAAGCAGACTAAAGAGCAACGTAGGGAAGGAGCCCTGGAGCCTGGAATAACGGCCCAGGACACTCCTAAAAACACAGAAATGAAAGATACCAAATTATCCTCTGCCCACCCTCCCACTAAGGATCCCACTCCTCTGAGGAAGGATACCATCCCCAGGGTGGAGCCTGTACCACAGGAGACAAAAGCTGTCACAGCTGAGCTCCCAGGGGTAAAGGAACCCTCCTGGAAGGAACCTAAGAGAACAGCAAACCTGCCCTGTCTTAGAAAACTTGGAGCAGCCTTCCTGCCCTCCCAGAGAAACGCCATTTTACGTGTGTACTAGACATAGGCCACTACCTATGTCCAGCTGCATAATGGTAACTCTGAACCGGGGCATGTTTGGTATCAAACATGTCAGAATCATACCCCAATACTGTTGGAAGTATGGTTCCATGTACTTTGGGGGCTCCTTAAAGGACCACCAGCATTGCTACCACCAGTCATACAAGGTTTTCTGGGCAGCCCAAGCTGCTGCCACACCTCAGACAGGTTTCTGCCCTCCTGCTGCTACATCTAATCAAGCCAAGGAAGGCAGAACAAATTATTTCCTTTGGGAGAGGGAGGTGACACCCTTTCCCTTTGGAAATAGGTGTGACTGGCTTGGGAGGGCTAGTCTCCCCAAGCCACTGGTATGCTTTGAAGGGCACATTTGGTTCCCTCTGTGCATAAACCAGTTACACTGGTTCAGGGACCCACAGTCCCTGCTCTGGCTCAAAACTGGACAATGGAAAGGGGAGGGACCACTCACCTGTCCATCACCACCTCAGGGGTGGTGCTCAGAGCTCCTCCATAGGGTCCCTGGGTTCTGCCATCTTGTTTCCAAGGTTGGCAGGGAACGCTGGGAGCATCTGAGTGGCCAGGCCAGGCAGGTGACGTCAGAGCCCCCTTCTGATAGGTGCTTACCTGGCTAGGTGACCAATCCCCCTTTCAGGGCTATTTAGGGTCTCTCTTTTGGGTGGGTCCTCAGATTTAGCTTGCAAGATTCCAGCAGGACTCCTCTGCAACCTCCACTTCAACGTCTGACCACTGAAACACCAACTGGACCCTCCAGGGACCAACAACACTGCAATCCATGAAGAAGTCTCTTCTGCATCTTTGTTTCCACGGCTCAGGCCAGCTTTGCAACATCTCCCTCCTAGGTAGATCCTCGTTATCCACCAACTTATCCTGCAGGTGGTCCTCCTCTCCCTCCAAAACAACAATCTCCTCCCCTGCAGACCCACAGCCTCCTTTGTTGCCAACCAGGTACTCAGCTCCTTTTGCAGCTCCTCCTTTTTATGGAGGCCTTTAACCGGACACTTGAGCCCCTTACAAACCTTTCTGAGCTGGGACACTGGGAATGTCTTCAACTTCTCCTGCTCAAACACCAGTATTAGAAATGGGGTCTCTAATTGGCAGTCAGTTTACACCCTGTCCAAGTAGAGGCCCTCACTCTAGTCAGGGTAAGGGAGTCGGATAGCTAAGATAGGCCCTGCTCACCCCCTAGGTAGCTTGGCTCAAGCAGTCAGGCTTTTCTCAGAGACAATGTGTAAAGTATTGGTACACACATAGAGTAACAGAGAGAAAACACCACAAAAGTACTGAACACCAGTTTACAAAAATAGACAATGTTTGTCTGTGTTAAACAAGACCATAACAAAAGAAATCCAATATCACTTTTTAAAGTTTAAATGTCCTAATCCTGAAAAATCAGTGATTGCATCCTTAAAACAAAGATGATGCGGGCTGCAAAGGACGGGATGGGTCGGAAAAGCAAGCAATGCGTTGATTATTACCTCGTCAGGCAGGCAATTTGTTGATTCTTTTCCCACCAGGTGGATGTACGTCAATTATTTTCCAGCCGGGCTGGAGATGCAGCAATTCTTTCCTCGCAGAAAAGGCAAAGTGTGGGCTCCTTGATGCGGTGCGATGAAGGAAATGACACCCAAGGGTGATACATGGAAAATCCAGATGCACAGCAAAGATGAATCGATGCTGAAGCAGGCGATTCGTCTAATCTGCAGCTGCCAGACAGGCGATGCGTCAATTGTTTAGATGCTGTACAGGCGCTGCATCAATTTTTCTGCCGCAACCGCTCAGTGCGTGGATTTTTCTTCAGGTCACAAGCTTCCACTTCCAGTTGCCCAGGCACCACTTGGCAAGTAAGGACTCTCAGAAGAAGAGCCCAGGTATTGGCAAATGAAGTCTTTGATGTCTCTGAGACATCTTAACAGGAGGCAAGCCAGTTCAAGCCCTTGGAGAACCTTAGAAAGCAGGAGGTAGAAAGCAGGGTCCAGTCCGTTCACTACCAGGGCAAAAACAGCAGGCCAGCACAGCAAAGCAACAGGCAGAGTGGCAGTTCCATCTACAGCATCCAGCTCTTCTCCCTGGGAGAATGTCCTCAGTCCAGAAGTGTTCTAAAGTTGTGGTCTCAGAGGTCCAATACTTTTACTCATTTCTGCCTTTGAAGTAGGCAAACTTCAAAAGAAAGTCTTTGTAGTGAACAAGACCCTGCCTTTCCTGCCCTGGCCCCAGGCAAACGGCGGTGTTGCCTGCAGGATTGTTTTTATGCAGGAAGGGGCACCGTCCTGCACAAAAACAGTTTCAGGAGGCATATTCTTCTATCTATGTATGCTGCAGAATGCAGCAATCATGGAAAGAGGATGTAACATGGAGAAATAAAGGAATTTCTCCTTGTTGCGCCTCCTCTCGGAAGGAGTGAGATTTTGGCACATTCCCAGCTCTACACGTCCTTGTATATTTGGAAATGCAGCAAAATCCATGGGAGTTGCGTGGGAACATCCACTGCAGCACCCATGGATTGCCTACCCAGGGTCGAGTAGAATAATTTGCAGCAATGTGCAGTGATTTGCACTGCGATACCCTACTCCAGATTTATAGGGCCACGCAAAGTGACTTTGTATTTCTTCATCAATCTGTCTTAGAGATTTGGGTAGCACATGTACCACACTGCATGGAGCAAATGCAACTCAATATAAATATGCCCCTAAGTGACTCCAGATTTATGGGGTCACGCAAAGTGACTTTGCATTTCTACATAAATCTGTCTTAGAGATTTGCGTTGCACATGAACGACACTGCATGGAGCAAGAATCACACTATGGTGAGCCAGTGCTGAGACTCAAACCTAGGGGCATATTTATACTCTGTTTGCGCCGAATTTCCATATTTTGTTTTACGCAAACCCGGCACAAACCTAACTCCATATTTATACTTTGGCGCTAGACCTGTCTAGTGCCAAATTTATGGAGTTTGAGTCATGTTTTTACCGTGGAAACTTACCTTGCGTTAATGAGATGCAAGGTTAGCGTTTCAGGGCAAAAACTGAGTCTAAGGCCTTTGCGCCTTATTTCAACTCCTGTGCAAAAATGACGCACAGGAAGGGGAGTGCCCTTAAAATTACTCTAAATCGGTTTAGAGTCATTTTTTAACCCGTGGGTCAGGGCAGGCATTAAGGGACCTGTGGGCTCATTTCCATGGTCTCCGACCATAGAAGCAGTCCACAGGTGCCCTTCCCTGCCCCCAGGGACACCCCTTCCCACCCTCGCCCACCCCTGGATGGGGGGTACCAACTATGGTAAGTAGAGGTAAGTATTATTTTATTTACGTAGAAGTGGCATGGGGGGCCTAACTTGGGGCCCCCCTACATGCCACTGTGCCCAATGGCCATGTCCAGTGGACAGAAGTCCCCAGGGCATGGCCATTGGGCAGGGGGGAATGACTCCTGTCTTTACTAAGACAGCAGTCATTTCCATGGGGGTTGTGCTTCAAAAAATGACGCTAGTCAGGTTAGAGACAATGGCCCGTATTTATACTCCGTTTGGGCCGAATTTGCGTCGTTTTTTTCGACGCAAATTCGGCGCAAAACGAACGCCATATTTATACTTTGGCGTTAGACGCGTCTAGCGCCAAAGTATGGGCAAATAGCGTCATTTTTTTGCGTGAACGCCTTCCTTGCGTTAATGAGATGCAAGGAAGGCGTTCCCGTCTAAAAAAATTACGGCGACGCAAATGCGTCGTATTTATACTCCCGGGCAAAAATCACGCCCGGGAGGTGGCGGGTCAAAAAACCCTGCATTTGCGCCACTATTTAACGCCTGGGTCAGGGTAGGCGTTAAGGGGCCTGTGGGCTCAAAATGAGCCCACAGGTGCCATCCCCTACCCCCAGGGACCCCCCCTGCCACCCCTGCCCACCCCAGGAGGACACCCAAGGATGGAGGGACCCACCCCAGGGACATTCAGGTAAGTTCAGGTAAGTATAATTTTTTATATATATATTTTTTTTTTGGGTGGCATAGGGGGGCCTTATTTGTGCCCCCCTACATGCCACTATGCCCAATGACCATGCCCAGGGGACACAAGTCCCCTGGGCATGGCCATTGGGCAAGGGGGCATGACTCCTGTCTTTACTAAGACAGGAGTCATGAAATGGCGTCTGGGCGTCGTAAAAAAATGGCGCAAATCGGGTTGAGGCGATTTTTTTGCCTCAACCTGACTTGCCCCATTTTAAGACGCCCTAACGTCATTTTTTCCCAACGCCGGCGCTGCCTGGTCCACGTGTTTTTTTTCCACGCACACCAGGCAGCGCCGGTCTGCTTGCGCCGGCTAACGCCATTCCATAAATACGGCGCCCGCATGGCGCTTCAGAATGGCGTTAGACGGCGCTACATTTTTTGACGCTAAACTGCGTTAGCGCAGTTTAGCGTCAAAAAGTATAAATATGGGCCAATATTTTTTAATCTAACCTGACTTGCACCATTCTTTGGCGCACAACCCCCAGTCTTCCCTTCACCTCCGCTGCCCGGTTAGCATCTTTTATTTTGGCGCTAACCAGGCCGGAGCGCCGGCTACCGTAATTCCATAAATAAGGCGCCTGGCTGGCGCGTTGGAGTGGCGGTAGCCCGCGTTAAACTTTTTGACGCAAATCTGCGCTAGTGCAGGTTTGCGCCAAAAAGTATAAATATGGGCCCTAATTCCCCAATGATGAAGGTTGCACCTCTGACCCTTACACAACACTCTCTATCGAAATACACTTGGGCACAGATTTATCAAACTTTCACACAAAACAACGCAGCAAGACACCTTGCTGGGCTGCATGAGAGGAATAGGGCAGGAATGCCACATCTTAAAACATTATTTGGCGTGTTCCTGTCTTTTTTTTCGCTGGTGTGCAATTTTCTGCCTTGTGTCAACACAGGCACCTTTGAGGCATGGGTGCAAGGGTACGTTGCAGGTAGGAATGTTTTTGTGTAGGAAGGTGTGCCTTCCTGAACAAAAACAGTAATTTGAGGCTTTTTTGTTTTTCTATGTATGCTGCAGAATGCACCACACATAGGAAGAGGGGGAAAAGAAGAGAAATAAACATATTTTTCCTTATTACGCCCTCTGGAACGCATAGGATTTTCACGCATTCCCAGGTCTGCCACTAACTGTAAATCTGGGTACGCACCAAAATCCATGGGCAGATCCATGGGAACTCCCACAGTGTACACACGGAACGCCTTCCCATGGCAGAGGAACTGTTACTAAAGATTTACTAAGCACCTCAGGATCATGCAAAGTGGCCTTGCGTTAATTGGTAAATCTGACTTTAGTTTGGCATTGCCCTTGCGTTACCTTGCGTGATGAAAGTGCAACTCAGAACTGTGATAAATCTGGCCCACAGGTCTTCATATAAATCACTATGTTCATATATCTCTACCATAAGTTTGCTTCCATTAACACAGGGCTGCTGTAATAAATTATGAGCATTATTTACCAAAATCCCATGTTCCACATGGGAAGCTTGAACAGAACAGCTTCCAAAATTGTCAGATGACTGGATCCTTCCAACCTTTCAGCAATAATCCTGCCTTAAAACTCGGTTGTATTTAGACCACCATCTAATATTCTCCAACTTGCAAGAATTACAATTGACACAAGAGATCTGAATGGCATTAAAAACTAAAATATGTTTTCTTTCGCCTTAATCGCATATCTTTTAAAATTGTCCAAGCACCAGTCTTAGGGGGTCATTCTGACCGCGGCGGACGGCGGTCGCCGCCCGCCACGCGGTTCCCGCCGAAAGACCGCTCCGCGGTCAAAAGACCGCGGCGGTCATTCTGGCTTTCCCACTGGGCTGGCGGGCGACCGCCGAAAGTCCGCCCGCCAGCCCAGCGGGAAACACCCTTCCCACGAGGACGCCGGCTCAAAATTGAGCCGGCGGTGTGGGAAGGTGCGACGGGTGCAGTTGCACCCGTCGCGAATTTCAGTGTCTGCTAGGCAGACACTGAAATTCTTTTTGGGGCCCTCTTACGGGGGCCCCTGCAGTGCCCATGCCATTGGAGGATTCTCAAGGGCAGCGGAAAGTCGGCGGGACACTGCCGACTTTCCGTTTCTGGCCGCGGCTGAACCGCCGCGGTCAGAATGCCCAGCGGTGCACCGCCAGCCTGTTGGCGGTGCTACCGCCGACCTCCGCCATGGCGGTAATTACCGCCAGGGTCAGAATGACCCCCTTAATCTGTTTGTAAAACAACTTGTGTTTACTTTCGTAGTAATTCCTTATGTTCTTTTGTTTTTCTCTACCCTTTGATAACATGCTTTCTAGTAATACACACCCACAGCTTGAGTAGGATTTTTACATTCCAATCATTTTGGATTTAACACAATCAGCTTTGCTTCCTCTCAACAGAACAAAAGGAGCGACCTCTGTGGTGCTGTGCGGAGTATTAAAATAGGCTAATACTTTCTTACGCAGACCTGCGACTAAAAGGGAGCCGGTCTCCTGCATCATTTCACACTCTAGTAATAAATAAGCATTAACAAAATCACAAGGCCCCCTGGCAGTAGCTGACGGGGTAGGGATGTTTCCAAAGGTCCCCGTCGTTGCTTTAGTTTTGTTAATTAATATTGTTATTTGTGGCTAATAATGATAACCACATAACAATATCTACTTATTACCAGGTATAAAATTATTAGTCAATACATCAATTATTGAAAGTTGATCAACAGGCAACAAAACATATAAAACATTTGGGGCCATATTTATACTTTTTGACGCAAAACTGCGCTAACGCAGTTTTGGTTAGCCGCCGGTGCTGCCTGGTGTGCGTGAAAAAAATGACGTACACCAGGCAGGGCCGGCGTAGGGGAATATGGAGCTTGGGCGCCAAAAAATGGGGCAAGTCAGGCTGAGGCAAATTTTTTGCCTTAACCCGTTTTGCGCCATTTTTTTTGGGCGCCCAGACGCCATTAACATGACTCCTGTCTTAGCAAAGACAGGAGTCATGCCCCCTTGCCCAATGGCCATGCCCAGGGGACTTATGTCCCCTGGGCATGGTCATTGGGCATAGTGGCAAAAAAAAAAAACTTACCTGAGCTTACCTTAATATCCCTGGGGTGGGTACCTCCGTCCTTGGGCGTCCTCCTGGGGTGGGCAAGGGTGGCAGGGGGTGTCCCTGGGGGCATGGGAGGGCACCTGTGGGCTCATTCCGAGCCCACAGGTCCCTTTTTTTGACCCGCCCACTCCTGTGCGCCATTTTTGCACGGGAGTGTAAATACGGCGCACAGGCCTGGGAGTCATTATTTTTAGACGGGAACGCCTACCTTGCATCTCATTAACGCAAGGTAGGTGTCCACGCAAAAAAATTACGCAAACTCCATGAACTTTGGCGCCAGACGCGTCTAACGCCAAAGTATAAATATGGAGTTAGTTTTGCGGCGAATTTGCACAAAAAAAATGACGCAAATTAGGCGCAAATGGAGTATAAATATGCCCCCTGGTCACACACATGAGCCTGCATTTACTAAGCCTTGGAATTGCCCTTTCGGCTTGCAAGGCAACGCAGAGTAACGCAAAGGCTCATTTGTAATTCACAAAGCCACGCAAGGCCTGATTTGCGTGACCTTGCATGTTTTTGTACAGAATGCGCTGCGCTGCGTTATACTTTTAGGCCCATATTTATACCTTGTTAGCGCCGCATTTGCGTAGTTTTTTGACGCAAAATCGGCGGAAAATAAAAAAAAACAATTGAATTTTGTAAGTTTGTGCTGATTTTGCGTCAAAAAACGACGCAAATGCGGCGCTAAAAAAGTATAAATATGGGCCTTAGAGTAGGCGCTCCACGGGTGGAGCATGGGCTTTCCGGTGTATCCACCCATGGGTTTCATGCAATTCCAGATTTACAAAGGTTTATAAAGCTGGTATTATTTGAAATTGGTAAGCATACCAAAGAGAAGCGTAGTGAGGAGAGATATTGTTGTTTCTCCTTGTTATTTGCTCTTTGATTTGTTTTTGTGCAGGAAGGTATTTCTTTCTGCACAAATACAATCCCACCTGTAACAATAGATAGCATAAGGAAATATATACAGGAGATCGCATAACTTTCAATTAGAATACATCAGTTGAAAGCCTTCTCAGGATAAATCAAAATACAGACCAGCATGTGGACTGCTCTCTGAGAATGGGAGTGAGAATCAAAAGACAGTACAACATAGGGCCTGCTTCCTTAAGAATCCCAGAAAAGTCCTTGCTCACCCCCAAAGCATACTTAGCGCCATTATTTAGGCCCGCCTCCCTCCTGTGCACCATTTTTGCACAGGATAAATGAGGTGCATGGGCCTTAAAGTCATTTTTTTGCCCAGGAACACCTACCTTGCATCTCATTGATTGACTTTTTCCGCAGGCAAAAAATTACTTTAACTCCAGCTAACCTTGAACAGTACATCAATAGCGTCAAAAATGATGACGCTATTGCCCCCTACCCAGTGCTACTATGCGGGGTATCTTAGATATGGCGCACACATGGTCGCGGAAGAGGGGAGCTAATTGGTGCACCCTGTGCAGCGCCACTTTCCTTAAATCTGCCCCCCTAATCTGGGGGCACTTGCATTGAGCTGGACCACCTGAATCTTTAACTGTGTCCCCCAGGGACCCTGCTGAGAAAGGCCGGTAGGCGAAGCTCCCAAGGCGGATTGCCATGCGGTGCAGAGCTCCTGGCAGCATTGTTCTTGGTGTGTTGGGTATCGGGCATGTGACCATGGGGGCTGCCACAAGATGGCCGCACCCTGAATCCTGGAGACGGGCATGGCCCCAGCCCGGAAAGTGCAGGGTTGACGCCAGCAGCAACATTGGGAATGATTAGTGGGGCACCACATGAGCTCTGTGGTTCCCGCCTTGCTGAGACAGCCTGCAAGACTTGGGCCCCCACCTTGGGGCCAGATGAGGCAGTGGCAGGCAGTGGTCTGGGGATGGTCTCTCTCCCCCTTCCATCAGGGCCACCTGGAGGGCAGTGTACACTGGAGAGCAGGAGGACAGGAAGCCCTTATAACTTAGGTTCACATGTGTGTCCAAGGGCCCACAGCATAGAGACTTCAGGCTGCCTGGACCTGTTGTGCCGGGAAACAGCATTAGGGGAGGGCACACCCCACACCTGGTGACAACCCTGCAGAGGGTCTCTTTGACCATCAGGGAGGAGGTGCTGGTCGGGATTAGGGTGCTCCTTGTTCCTTGGCCAGTGAAGAGGGTGTAACACAAATCTGTGTCCCCGGATGAATGGTATGCTGCTAACTCCTGGGGGACGGCCGCAACACGATCTGAGGGATTCTGACTGGTGTCTCTGCTTCGAGCTTCACTTGTGTCACATCAACTCCCTCCTACTGTTGAGATCACTGGTGCATCAATCATGACAAGGCTGCTCATGACATCTCCTACCTGACAGCCTACCAAGAGAATGCGGGGCAATTCTGTGCTGGGATCCCTTGGCTTTTGACTGTCCCCAGCTGGGGAATGTAACTGGCAGCCTGTCTACAAGCAAGATCAGCGGCATGGCCATTACTAAGCACAAAAGAGACTCAAAAATGAAGGATTTACTCAAGGCACCCTCCTCTAAGAAAGGCGTCCCCTCCAGCGATGTCCCAGTGTTGTCTGAAGCAGTCCAGAGTTAGGAGCAAGAGGCGACTGGGGAGAACTCTGAGGCCCCCACTAAGAGCTTTGTGAGCCACCTTCTAGGAAAGTACCCTCTTTTTGGCATGGTTACCCCCACTTTTTGCCTGCTATCAGTATGCTTAGACTGTGTTCACTGAGATCCTGCTAACCAGGACCCCAGTGATTGTGCTCTCTCCCTCCAAATTTGATTACCTTGGACCTTTGTGCACTTCACAATTGGCATAAGGGTGCCCCTTATAAGTCCCTAGTATATGGTACTTAGGTACCAAATGGTCCCCCATGGGCTGCAGCATGTATTATGCCACCCATGGGAGGCCATGCAAAATCTGCCTGCAGGCCTGCCATTGCAACCTACATGAAAAGGTGCTTGCACCCTTTTACCAGAGGTCACTGTAGGCCACGCCTATGTTAGGCCCTTATAGCCCAAAGGGCAGGGTGCAGGTCCCTCTGTGTAAGGGCACCCCTGCATGAGCAGAGGTGCCCCTACAAACTTCAGTTACATTGCACTGAACTTCTTGAGTGCGGGAAAGCCATTTTACCCGTGTACTAGACACCTGTGTCCAGCTACATAATAGTAACTCTGAACATTTGGTATCAAACATGTCAGAATCATACATAAATGCCAGTATTGCTTGTATGATTCCATGCACTCTGGGGGCTCTTTAGAGAAACCCCCCAGTATTGCTCCACCCAGTCTTTCAGGGTTTTCCAGGCAGCTGGTGCTGCTGAAGCCCTTCAGACAGGTTTCTGCCCTCCTGCTGCTTGACCAGCTCAGGCACGGGAAGGCAGAACAAGGAATTTCCTGTGGGAGGAAGAGGCAATAGCCTCTTCTTTGGAAATAGGCCTTACAAGGCTTGGGAGGGGTGGCCTCCCAAAGCCACCAGCTTGCTTTGAAGGGCATATTTGGTACCCTCCTTGCATAGAGCGGTTTGCACTCGCCTGGTCCCTGCTCTGGCACGAAACTGGACAAAGGAACTGACCACTCCCCTGTCCATCACCACCCCAGGGATGGTGCCCAGAGCTCCTCCAGGTGGTCACTCGATTCTGCCATCTTAAAAACAGAGATGTGCAGAGGCCTCTGGGAGCATCTGAGTGGCCAGGTCAGGCGAGTGAAGTCAGAGACCCCTCCTGATAGGTGGTCACAATGCAAGGTGACCAAACCCCCTTTTAGGGGTATTTAGGGACTCCCTTGCAGGTGGGTCTCCAGATTCAATGTGCAAGACTCCACCAGGACTCCTCAGCATTGGTTACGTCTGCTCCTGGCCATTGGAACTGCAACTGGATACTTCAGGAACCAACAAGAATGCAACTCCTGAGATGACCCCTCCTTGCAACATGGTTTCCCCGGCTCCTTCCAGCAACTGCAACATTTCCCTGGCTGTGCATCTTCTGGGGTTGGCAAGACTTCAGCTGCACCAAGAAGCAAGAAGGAATCTCATTCGGAGTGAAGGAGTCACTCCCCTGAGTCTGCAGGCACCTACAGCAACAATGTCCGGCTGTGTGGATCTGCTCTCCTCTGGAACTGCATGGATCCTGCATCACAGATAGTGATCTGGAGTGGTCCCCTTGGTCCTCTCTGTCTGCTATCCAACTTGGGAGACAGTGAGCTGTTGCTTCTCCTTGCAGGACAGCACCCCTATGCAATGCGACTCTTGCAGCAAGCAAGGCTTGTTGTCTCCTGCTCCAAGGGATCTTCATGCTCTGAGTAGCCCTGGCCCCCAGCACTTCATGCTTGCAAGGACAGTCTCTCCTCTGCTGCTCCAGTGACATGGGACTCCTCTCCAGGTATGCTGATTGGGCCTCACTGCAACTTACTGTGCCTGCTGTCGGAGAGCTGCTTGTGGAGGCTGTGGTTGTGTCTGCTGACTTTCCTGACTGCTGAGGGTCAGGTTGGGCCCCCTTCAAGGGTCGAGTCCCCTGGACCTTGCTGGTCCTCTTCAGCCTTGCAGCTCCTTTTTTTGCCTCCTCCTGTATTTGCAAAGGCTTGTTGGTGGTTTCCGGACAACTGACCATCTGCGACCCGGCTACCGACGTGGGTCATCATCTGCACTGCTCCAAGGACTCCCTCTGCAGCTTCTGGGCTCCATAAATCGTCTTCTTCTTCCCCTGTCGACCTGGATCTTCATCCTCAGAAGGGTGGAAGTGTCTCCTGCCCCGACTGGACACTCCACCGTGGACTGGACTCTGTCTTCATCTTTTGCAGGTCCTCTTCTTCCAGAATCCACCTTTGGTTTCCTCTGGTCTGGTCCTGCTCTTGCACAATCCATTTTCTAAGTCCTCTTGTTAGTCCTTGGGAAGACCAGATAGTTACCTCTGCTCTCCTAGTCGCTAGGGGTGACTTATGTACTCACCTCTTGGAGTTGAGAGTTCTTCCAGCTCCCCTCTAACTACTCCATAACCTTGGGTGAAGGACTTCACTTCGCATTCCACTATTTTAGTATCTGGTTTGGC
Organism: Pleurodeles waltl; assembly: GCF_031143425.1. Classification (NCBI taxonomy): domain Eukaryota; kingdom Metazoa; phylum Chordata; class Amphibia; order Caudata; family Salamandridae; genus Pleurodeles; species Pleurodeles waltl. The sequence goes on along the minus strand of NC_090443.1, from coordinate 1,004,974,074 downwards.
CCTCCTCTAGGGCCCTCACAATTTTTCACGAAATCTTGCCAATGCTTGTTGTTTCTATGGTAACTTCTGATTGTAAAGTATATATATATATATATATATATATATATATATATATATATATATATATATATATATATATATATATATATATACATATATACTTTACAATCATTATATATATAGTGTGTGTACTTACCTCCAGTTGGGGGGGCTGCCTATAAGTAATCTAGTGTAGTGTTACTGTAATAAAGTACCTTTATTTCACTATAACACTGTGTGGTTCCTTTCATGTGTGATATGTTGCTGTGTGACTATTGTGCTATTATATAAGCTTTGCATGCCGCCTAGAAAAGTCTTGCCTCATCCCTGACTACCTCTAGAGAGCCCTGGCTGATTAGATACTGTCTTCATTCACTAATAGGGGTTGCCTGGACCTGGTATATAGTGCCAACACCATAGGTGTCCGCCACAAACCAGGCCAGCTTCCTACACACCTCATTATGAAGATTAAATTTAGTGCAGTTCGAACAGACCTCAAACACAACCTGTCACAGCTCCGGAAAGGCATGCAAGAACTGGGGACCATAGTGACCAACTAGGAAAAAAACTAAGATGAGCGTATATTGGCTCTCGAGGAATACCACTTTAGTTTGGACACTATGGGCCTCATTTACAGGAATCGGATGCTTCAACTCTGATGCATCAGATTTCTTGTGCTGCCCTACAACCCCCTAATGATGCCATGGATGCACTGTATTTACAATACAGAGCTCCATGGCACACGTTTTCACATATGTGTCAGAAATTCTGACGTATCTGTGGCGCCAAACTCACGCATTGCAGGACTAGCTAAATGATGGTACTCCAGCAATGACAGGAGGCACCCATTGAGAAAAGCCCCGCGTCAGTTTTACGCCTGCTCTGAACAGGTGGTAAAATTCTGGCGCAGCAAAATGTTGTAAATTTCACTGCGTCAGTTCTGCATGGCTTTTCCCGTTGGAACGCCTACTTTGCATACATTTTACCTGGCACAGGTATAATGTGTCTCAGGTCTTTATAAACTGACGCACTGGGCCCAATGCATCTGTTACTAAGGCCCTCATTACAACATTGGCGGTAAAAGCCGCTTACCGCCACGCAGAAGACCGCCAACACACCTCCGCGGAAATCCGCCACAGCTATTATGACCCACAGCACGGAATCTGCCAAAATTCAGACACCCACACAAGTCCGCCACACCAAAGATCAGTGATAAACTGGCGAAAACAAATCCTCCACCGCCACGGCAACAGAAATACGCCCACACTATCACGACACACGAATCCACGCTGCGGTCTTTCAACCGCGGTATTCCATTGGCGCTACACACTGCCGCGCTCAAATACACACACTTATACAAAACACAGCCACATTGGACATTTCAAAATACACACACCTGATACACATACACACACCACTCCCACACACCCAATACAATATAAAACACACACCGACATCACCCACAAACCCCTACGACAGAAATTCAGAAAGAAGGCCAGAGAGAGACACTACAAACTACTACCAAGCATCCACAGGCACACCAGACCATCACCCACATAACTTCCACGCACCTCACACAACACACCACTACATATCAGCACACTTATCACCACACACACCACCCCACACATCACCCACACCACCCCATGGCATGGCAAAGACACCCCAGGTTCTCGGAAGAGGAGCTCAGGGTCATGGTGGAGGAAATCGTCCGGGTAGAGCGCCACAGCTATTCAGAGCACAGGTGCAGCACACCTCCATAGCTAGGAAGATGGAGCTATGGCGAAGAATAGTGGACAGGTTCAACGCAGTGGGACAGCACCCAAGAAATCGGGATGACATAAGGAAGAGGTGGAACGACCTACGGGGGAAGGTGCGTTCCGTGGTTTCAAGACACCACTTTACGGTTCAGCGGACCCCCACCTCCTCTCCCACAACTAACAACATAGGAGGAGCAGGTCTTGGCGATTCTGCATCCTGAGGGCCTCGCAGGAGTAGATGGAGGAATGGACTCTGGTAAGTCAAATCTTAACTATTACATCCCCCACCCTACCTGCATGTCATCACATACCCTCACCCCCATCACTACAACTCCTCACAAATGTCCCAATTTCACAAACCACCCATCCCAACACAAAGCCCTGCATGCAACACCAAAGCATGGACACCCATCACCAAAGCATGCCCACTGCACATACCCATACACCCCCCAAACCACCATCACACAAGGTCCCACACAGGAATGCAAGCACTGCGGTACACGGTCACCCACCCATTGCACACCATGGCACACACAGATGTAATAAACATCTTTTTATACCCCTGCAGGACCCCTACCCAACGTCACCAGACAGGAGTGTCCACACATGTCCACACCACCAACAGAAGAGGCCCACAGTGATGACAGCAGCTCTGTCCAACTGGATCTAGATGACCAGCCAGGCCCATCGGGGACCTCGGGACAGTCGGTTCCCATCACACAGTCACAGGCCACTACAGAGCTTCCACCCTCTGGAAACACCAGCACAGCACCCACTCACGGGCCCATACCTCTGTCCCCAGGACACGTCAAGCAGCAGTGTGTCCACCACTACAGGGAACCCAGGCTAACCCACCACCCCAACAACAACAGGAACCTGGGGGCAGTGGAAGTGGGCACACGGTCCAGGGGACGGAGGCCCAGGAACACAGGGGAACTGGGAGGGCTGCTGTGCGACAGGGGGCGGACAGGCCAAGGGAACCCACTCTCCACGAGGCCCTCTCCTCCATCATGGGAGCCTACCACCACTCCCAGGAGACAATGGCAACGGTACTGGCCAAGTTTCATGAGACCCAGCGCTTGCAGGAGGAAAAGTATTTGGGCTTCAGGGAGGAACTCAGAACCATCAATTCCACCCTGGGCACCATCGTAGGGGTGCTGAAGGAAGTACTCAACACCAGGAGGGACACGGTGGCACAACAAGGGGCCTCTGACACTAGCATAGATGATTAACTGCCCACTACCTCCGCCGGCGCTAGTGGACAGGATGCCCCGCCACAGGACCACCACACCCCACCCCCTGCAGAGGGAGAACCACCCCGCAAATGGTCCCTGAGATCCAGGACAAAGACAGAGAACGATGCCAAGACCTCCGCCAAGAAATGAGACCACCCTGAATGCCATCTTTTTGTCCCACTTTGTCACCCTGTCCATCCTCAAACTGCCCCAGCTCCACTTCCTATGCCCATTTGGGCAATGCACCTGTGAGACTAATAGACTGGACTCTGCCATGGACATTCCTCCACCATCACCCCTGACCATTTTACAACCCCCTCCAATATTTATCACTTAAATAAACACCCTTGAAGCACAAAACAATCTGGAGTCAGTCTGTGATTTCGAAATAGTGTATTAGCAATTACAGTGACAAAATGCTCTTACAATTGTAATGTCAACATACCTATGTCACACAGCTCTAGTCCATGAGGAAACAAAGCAGATGTCACACAGTGGGACCCACATCTGTGAAATCGTAAGGGAAAGTGACAACTCAGTGACCATACACTGGGTGAAAACGACAGACAGTAGAGACGTAGTAATGTTAAAGTACATGTAGTAGGCAGGTCTGTACCTTTACCTGTGTCTCACTGGAAATATTGCAGGATCACCGAGTTCCTGTTGTCCATGTCCTCTTCTTCTGCTTCCTCGTGTTCACTGTCCACAGGCTCCACAGCTGCAACAACACCGCCATCTGGACCATCCTCCTGTGGAAAAGGCACCTGTCGTCACAAAGCGAAGTTGTGAAGCATACAGCAGGCCACGATGATCTGGCACACCTTCTTTGGTGAGTAGAATAGGGATCCACCTGTCATATGGAGGCACCTGAACCTGGCCTTCAGGAGGCCGAAGGTCCGTTCGATAATCCGCCGAGTTCGCCCATTGGCCTCATTGTAGCGTTCCTCTGCCCTTGTCCTGGGATTCCTCACTGGGGTCAGTAGCCATGACAGGTTGGGGTAACCAGAGTCACCTGCAAATTGCGAGGGACAACTGTTAGACACACACTAACCTGTAGGGATATCCCCAGAGAACCATTCCCACTGTCTTGCTTCCAGGTGCAACCTAATAGCCACACATGGTCCCTCTGGAGTTGCCCCATCACATAGGAGATGCTGCTATTCCGCAGGATGTAGGCGTCATGCACTGAGCCAGGGAACTTGGCATTCACATGGGAGATGTACTGGTCTGCCAAACACACCATCTGCACATTCATGGAATGATAACTCTTCCGGTTCAATGACACCTATGATGTTGGGGATATGTCCCAGGGCATTGAAATCACCTTTCACTGTAGGCAAATCCTCCACCTGAGGGAAAACGATGTAGCTCCGCATGTGTTTCAGCAGGGCAGACAACACTCTGGACAACATGTTGGAAAACATAGGCTGGGACATCCCTGTTGCTATGGCCACTGTTGTTTGAAATGAACCACTTGCAAGGAAATGGAGCACTGACAGCATCTGCACTTGAGGGGAGAATCTTGTGGGATGGCGGATAGCTGACATCAGGTCTGGCTCCAGCTGGGTACACAGTTCATGGATTGTGGCACGGTCAAGCCTGTAGGGGATGATCACATGTCTTTCCTCCATTGTCGACAGGTCCACCAGTGGTCTATACACCAGAGGATGCCGCCATCTCCTCACATGTCCCATCGGACGGTGCCTATGCTGGACAAAAGCGAGCACAGAGTCAACCAACTCAGAGGTACGTACCCACAGCTTACATAGAACACGGATCCTAATCCAAAAAGTGGCCTGTATGTGTGTTGAGTCTAGTCCTAGGTATGTGTGACGCAGTTAAAAATTAAGCCATGTGGGCCACTGAAATGGCGGCTGCCTGTCCTCTAAAGTGGGACAATGGGATGTGAGGTAACTGTGCTGGCGTTGTACACCATCGCGGTAAGCGGTCGAAGACCGCGGCGCAATGCTGCTTTGGTTAACATTGGACCCTATGGGTCCCAGGAGCCAATGACGATGTATGCCGGCAGTGACGGTACGCACCGCCGCAGACGTGACCACCATTTTCTATCTGTTCAATCACTCGATACCTGATCTTCGACAGGAGAGGACCTACACTGCAAGTGCTGCTGTGACTCGGTCTGGAAGAGACAATGGCTCGAGTGTCTGGGGAAAGGGCCCCTGCCTTCACATCGGAGGAGTTGGAGAAACTCGTGGATGGGGTCCTCCCCCAGTACACGCTACTCTACGGTCCTCCAGACAAACAGGTAAGTACACTGGGAGCATGCTGTATGGGCTATGCCTGAGTGGAGTGGGGTGGATGAAAAATGGGGGGGTGGAGATTGAGGCGTGCATGAAACGACGATGCATGTGCCACATGGCAAGGGTAGGGATGGGGGCCAATGACTGTGACGGTGCAGTTGGTAATAAAGTTTCTCTTCCCCCTGTACAATTCATGTAGGATCCGCGCCCACCATAAAAAAGATATTTGGCGTGCCATCGCCAAGGACGTCCGGACCACAGACGGAGCACCCACTGCCGGAAAAGATGGGAGGACATTCGCCGCTGGAGCAAGAAGATGGTGGAGGCTCAGCTGGGGATGACCTCCCAGCGTGGGAGGGGTGCCCATCGCACCATGACCCCCCTGATGTTCAGGATCCTGGTGGTGACGTACCTGGAGTTGGATGGGCGCTTGAGGGCATCACAGCAGCCACAAGGGGGTGAGTACACTCTCATCCTGCTGATTTTGCGCGCAGTGGAGGTGTCTGGGTAGGGGAGGTGGGCTGTGGGTTTCCCTAGGCCAGGGCGAGTTTAGTAGGCAAGGTCCCTCCGTAAGGCAGGCCATGGGGCACCCCACCTCTGTAGAGTGCCAAGTACACCTAGTCATGCCCCTGTGTCATCCATGTGTGCAGATGTCGTCCATAGCCTTGTAGGCCATTTCCCAGGGATTGAACAGTGGAGACCGAGAGCGCGGCGTAGTGCAGGGGGCTTCTTTGTCTGTTGTGTCCGCCAACGGTAGCGGTAATGCATGCACTCAACATGTCTTTCTCCTGTCGTCGTCCCCCTTTTTGTGGTCTCCCTGTTCTTGTGTGCATTAGCATCATCAGGCGGAGGAACAGTGGCACCGGAGCACGAGGGAGCTGCATCCCACATGGCCCTGGAGAGCGACACTACGGACTCAGAGTTCACCAGTGGGACAGAGGGCAAGGGGAGCTCCACAGTGGGGACAGGAGCTGACACCAGCGACACGGACTCGTCCTCTGATGGGAGCTCCCTTGTGGTGGCGGCAACATCTGTGCCCCCGCATCTACAGGTACAGCCGCCACCCCCCCTACCAGCACCGCCCTCCCAGCAGCCCCTCAGCCTTTGCCCCGTGCCCGCTCACCCAGGAGGGTGAGCATCACCTTCGCCCCAGGCACCTCAGGCCCTGCCCCAGTCACCCCTGCTGCCCTCAGTGAGGAGGCCATTGACCTCCTCAGGTCCCTCACTGCTGGGCAGTCTACCATTTTGAATGCCATCCAGGGTGTAGAAAGGCAGTTGCAACAAACAAATGCATTGCTGGAGGGCATTCATTCTGGTCAGGCGGCCCTTCAGCGAGCTTTTCAGACTCTGGCCTCAGCACTGATGGCAGCCATTGTCCCCGTTTCTAGCCTCCCCCCTCCAACTTCCTCCACCCAGACCCAATTCCCTGGACCCCAGCCTATCCCAAGCACACCTTCAGACCAGCGTGCACACACGTCAACACACAAGGGAAGCTCGGGCAAACATAAGCACCACACATCCCACAGGCACTCACGCAAACATCAAACACATGCAGACACACCAACATCCACTGCCTCCACTACCATTCACACGTTCCCTGTGTCCTCTCCCAGTGTGTCTGTGATGCCACCTCCCAAGATACACAAACGCAGGCACACACCCACCCAACAGTCATCCACCTCACGACAGCGTCCAGCATATGCACCTTCACCCAAAGTCACCAAACGAACACCTCCTACAACCACAACCTCTTCCTCCACTCCCAAACCCCCTCCAGCTACCCGTCCCAGTGTCTCCCAAAAACTTTTCCTGTCCAACCTTGACCTCTTTCCCACACCTCCCCCACCCCGTCCGTCTCCTAGGGCCCGACTCTCCAAGTCCCAACCTGGCACCTCAGCCACAACATCTCCGGGACCAGTGGTGCTTGTAGCCACCGGAATCTAGAGTGCACCGGCCACTAGGGCAGCCAGTGTGGCACGGAGCCACAGCACAGACAGTCCCCCACCTGTCAAGCATTAAAAGTTGGCCAGTGCCCGGCGGGAGAGGGGGAAGATTCCAGCCACCAAAGCCGCTCCCAGGGGTCCCGGTGGGAGTGTGGAGTCAGCTGCGACACCTTCCAAGGTGGGGAAGGGCCACAAAAAAACCGGCAAGTCTGGGAAGAGCAGCACGGCGGGGAAGACTGCCGTCATTCCCGCTGCCCAGGAGGCCACCGCAGCACCTGCCCTGCTGTCCAAGAGGCCACCGCCAGCACCTGCCCTGCTGCCCAAGAGGCCACCGCCAGCACCTGCCCTGCTGCCCAAGAGGCCACCGCCAGCACCTGCCCTGCTGCCCAAGAGGCCATCGCCATCATTCCCGCTGCCCAGGAGGCCACCGCCAGCACCTACCCTGCGGCCCAGGAGGCCACCGCCATCATCCCCGCTGCCCAGGAGGCCACCGCCAGCACCTGCCCTGCTGCCCAAGAGGCCACTGCCAGCACCTGCCCTTCTGCCCAAGAGGCTACCGCCATCATCCCCTCTGCCCAGGAGGCCACCGCCATCATCCCCGCTGCCCAGGAGGCCACCGCCAGCACAAGCCCCGCTGGGCTAGAGAGGACCGCCAGCACAAGCCCCACTGGGCTAGAGAGGACCGCCAGCACAAGCCCAGCTGGGCTAGAGAGGACCGCCAGCACAAGCCCCGCTGGGCTAGAGAGGACCGCCAGCACAAGCCCCGCTGGGCTAGAGAGGCCCACCAGCAGAAACCCCGCTGGGCTAGAGAGGACCGCCAGCACAAGCCCCGCTGGGCTAGAGAGGACCACCAGCACAAGCCCCACTGGGCTAGAGAGGACTGCCAGCACAAGCCCCGCTGGGCTAGAGAGGACCGCCAGCACAAGCCCCACTGGGCTAGAGAGGACCACCAGCACAAACCCCGCTGGGCTAGAGAGGACCGCCAGCACAAGCCCCGCTGGGCTAGAGAGGCCCACCAGCAGAAACCCCGCTGGGCTAGAGAGGACCACCAGCACAAGCCCCGCTGGGCTAGAGAGGACCACCAGCACAAGCCGGCACAAGCCCCACTGGGCTAGAGAGGACTGCCAGCACAAGCCCCGCTGGGCTAGAGAGGACCGCCAGCACAAGCCCCACTGGGCTAGAGAGGACCACCAGCACAAACCCCGCTGGGCTAGAGAGGACCGCCAGCACAAGCCCCGCTGGGCTAGAGAGGAGCGCCAGCACAAGCCCCGCTGGGCTAGAGAGGAGCTCCAGCAGCTGAGTCACTGCAAAGGACCCCGCTGCCTCAAGCACCACTGAACAGGGCACCGCCACCTCAAGCACCGCTGAACAGGGCACCGCCGCTACAAGCACCGATGAACAGGTCACCGCCACTACAAGCACCGCTGAGCAGGGCACTGCCGTCTCATGCACCACTGAACAGGGCATCGCCGCTACAAGCACCGCTGAACAGGGCACCGCCGCTACAAGCACCGCTGGACCATGAGCGGCAAGGGCACTGACACTACTGAGTCCGTCATGAGCAGGATGAAACACTCTGGGCACAGAGCCCCCTCCAGAACCAGTGGAGACTGCCATCCACTACCTCTGTCCTTATCAGGATGAAGCACTCTGGGCACCATGCCCCCTCCAAAACCAGTGGAGACTGTCATCCACTACCTCTGTCCTTAGCAGGATGATGCACTCTGGGCACCATGCCCCCTCCAGAACCAGTGGAGACTGTTATCCACTTGAGAGACTGTGGCTTTGCACTCCCCAGGATTGAACAGTGGGCAACCCACCCACTGTATAGACTTGAGAGACTGTGGCTTTGCACTCCCCAGGATGGAACAGCGGGAAGCCCACCCACTGTATAGACTTGAGAGACTGTGGCTTTGCACTCCCCAGGATGGAACAGTGGACAACCCACCCACTGCATAGACTTGAGAGACTGTGGCTTTGCACTCCCCAGGATTGAAGAGTGGGCATGTGGCCCTCTTGTGGATTTGGCGTCGGCACTCAACCGGCTGAGGTGCCCCCCCTTTCCCTCCCCTGAGGTGCCTGTTTTCTTGCTATCTGATGCCCCTGCAGTGTTCTCTCCGTCATGGTCGGGTATCTTGTGTGGGCCTCGCCCATACCGTGTGGGCCCAGTGTTCCACGGGCTTCATTGGAGCACTACCTGGATTACTAAGCTTGGTGTATATTTTGTTTATGGTGTATATATATTTTTGCGTACTTGATTTTAATATATTACAATGGTTACACTAATTTCCTTTTGTCTTTGCATTCTTCCTGGGGGGCTGGGGGGTGTAACTGTAATGTATCATGCTGTATTTGTGTGTGTGTTATCGTGGGTGAGGGTGGGGGCGGGGGTGTTGCGTGTGTGTGTCCCTGTTTTTTCCCTTCCCCCTCCCCTGTGTCGTAGGTGCAGTACTCACCGTTGTCTTTGCCGCCAGCGTTCGTGGTCCTGGTAGAGGAGCAATAAGATAAGGGCTGGCAGGATGTGCAGCTCTGGTTCCATGGTGTCCGGATTCCTCGTGGGGTGTGTAGAGGTGAGCGTTTTACCTTCGAGATCCTGTTTCCGCCGTGTTTTTGTCCGGGGTGAATCCGCCCCGGAAAAGGTGGCGGATTGGTAGGTTGTGATACTGTGGGTGGTACTTGGTCTTCCGTCTGTCTGTTGGCGGTGACTGCCAAGCTGTTTGTCTGTACCGCCGGGGCGGTCGGAGTGTTAAAGTGGCTGTCTTTGTTGGCGGTTTCCGCCACGGTCATAATTCCAATTTTTTTACTGCCGGCCTGTAGGCGGTCTTACCGCCGTTTTAGCACCATCCGCCAGGGTTGTAATGACCACCTAAATGCGCAAGTGTAGAGCACTGCTTACGCCACAGTTGCATAAAACAAATGATGCAATGGTGGCTCAAAGGCCTTGTAAATGGGCCCCTATGACTGACTAATTTATCACACTATATGAGAAGCAAGAATAGCTTGAAAATCAGCCTCGCCGATGTACTCTTCGGATTAGGGGGGTGTCCTTGGGCAAAGAGGGCAAATACATGAAAGGTTTTATTCCAGGCCTGGTGGACTCCCTCCTTGTTGACCATTGATAAGGCCCACAGGTGAGGCCCCTGAAATATTGCCTCGAAACGCCCTCTTGACATTCTTGTGTGTTTTCATCACATGTTCTAGACACTGGTCAGTACGAGTTTCACAGATACATGATTGCCACTCTGAACCCTGGGTTCTTTGGTATCAAACAACTCAGAATGATAAATTAAAACTGGTACCAATACTGGATTAATATAAAAATGTACCCAGGGGTCACCATAGAGGTGCCCCCTACACAAGCCAACTACCTTGGCATGGTTGCTGGCCGGTCCCAACCACCCTGCCACCTTCAGGCACAAGTCTGAAACCCTTGGGGTGAGAGCTCCTGCTCGCTGGGATTCAGAACAATGCCCTTCCTGGGTGGAGGTGCTAATACCCCTTTCTTCAGAAATGTGCACTGTTCTGCTGGTGAGCTTCAAAGGGCTTACCCCCTTGACACTCGACCCCCAGGCCTGCTGCTAGCAGCAGATGGCCTCCACTTTGCAAAACTCCACTTTTGGCGGGAGCGAAGGCGGGAAACTACATAAAGGATAAGAGGAGGGGCCGCATCTGGCATGAACCACCCCTAAGGTGTTGCCTACGAGGTGGACAGTCCTTTTCATTTTCCTCCATCGTAGATGGAAGGAAAATAGCCAATCAGGAGTAGGGAAGTGACCTTACCCACAGGAAGTGGTCACTGTAGTGGGTGTAGCGACACAGAGGTAGGAGTCCCATTGGATACTACCAGGTTCCTCCAGTAAATTCAGTATTTAGTGGGCATCTCTATACCAGATAATCAGATTCGAAGGACACAAAGACGACCAGCACCAAGAAGATCCAAGGCACGAGAACTGTGGACCGGCTGCACAAAGAAAAGGCGCCAAATCCTATCTGCTGCACCCAGGACCCGACAAATGCCGCTGAGCAGAAGCTGGACAACTGGACTGACCTCAAGAACCCCAGAGGACCTCCAGGCTTCGTCAATCACCCAAGAACTCCCTCCAGAGTGGAGGTATCACTCTACAACAAAGAAGTAACTAGAAACCCAGTGAGGGTCACTTCACTGCCCAGCCACTAACTCCTGAACTGGAAGTTTCAGCCCGACCCAATGACACACCAACGATCACTAGGACAAACTCTGCAAGTGTGCTAAGTTTGGTGGCACTGCACCCTCCAGTGGTTGAACCATACCGATACCCTGGACACTGGTCAGCTGACATTGGACACGAGGAAATCCAGCCTTCCCAGAGCTGAAAAAGGACCAGGAGGATGCCCCCGTCAAGGGACTTCAGGAACCCCTGGGACCTCCCACCAGAGTGCCCCCTCTGTCCTGCAACCGACCCTTGAACCGACTTACCGCCAGATCCAAAGGGATCTTTGTGTACAGCTCCTGGCTCACCTACTCACTGTGCACCCGGCCACCCTCTGCCCTGCAATGAAAAACCTGCTGTGCCCTAAGGGGCTCTCACCCCTTGCAACCTCGACACTCCAAAGGGACCCCGAGGAACCACCTCTAAACTTACCTGCACAGACCTTTTCCAAATGGTCCCCCGCAGTGGCCCTGCACCAGCTGCAGAGACTTTTCACCATTGCTTCCGCTGGAACTGGGAGCCAACCAAACTTCTCCAGCTGGCACAGTGTGCCCACCAACGACATCGACCAACCTGAAAAGGAAGAACTTGGTAAAGCAACTGTGTGATTTCATATGCATTTTTAAAGGTGACTTTCCATTGGATTGTATGGTGCATATTTATGCACAAAACGATCTGAAGTATATTTATAAATTGGTCTTGAGTTATTCCTTTGAATGTGTGAGTTGCATGATTGATACTGTGGGTACAAGAAATGTTTTGCACTTCTCCAAGATTGGCCTAACTGCTCGACCAAGCTACCATAAAAATTAGAGCATTAGGTGATCTAGTTTTTACCCCTGTAAATTAATGTGTGGTTGCCTAGACCCCCTGCAGTGTGTCTAGCTTTGCACACTACATAGAGGGCCAGCCTCCTACGCAGTACGCACAGGTGACCAGGAAAAAGCAACATGCTTTCATAATTGCCTAAAAGCCTAAAATTAGACCCTCAAAGAGGGTGACCCTTACCGGCAAATTGAGAAGGAGGACATCTTAACAGCTATATCTAAGTTGCTAATCTCCAAAGCACCGGGCCTCGATGGCCTTACAGCAGATTTCTATAAATGCTTCAGTCCCACCTTGTTGCCGCTTCTCCTCAGGGTGTATACAAACGTTCTTGAGTATGAAAGAGTCACGCCCTTCATGGCTTCATTTTTACTCTGATTTGGGAACCCAATAAAAATCCCATGGACTGCAGGTCCTATCAACCCCTCTGCCTTCTTACATTGATACCAAGATCCTCACAAAGATTGCTTCCTACAACACGTGCGCCTTGTGCCATTTTTTCGGCACCCCTAACGGGGGAACGCCTCCCTTGCATACAATATACCTGGTGGAGGGATAATGTGGCGCAAGGGTTTACAAAGTGGCGCAATGCATGCATTGCGCCACTTTGTAAATATGGCGCAGGGTAAAATGCCACTTTAAGGCCGCCTTAGTGTAAAAATAATGACTCTATGGCAGCGCTAAAGTGGTGCTAGAGGCTCTTAAATCTGCCCCAAAGTACTTTGGGCGGGATCATCTATTTGTATGCAGCAATCTTTCCAAGAAGAGAGAGGCATCTATGCTTCCAATTATAGATTTTGCAGTAAATACTCTGCTTAACCCGCTTGCAGGGGCGGCTCCTCCACTAGAGCGGACGATCGTCACCTCCCTCCAGCAGCAGCAGCTGCAAACCCTGTAATACAAAATGATAATAAACTATGGGGCATATTTAAGAGCCCCTAGCGTCACCAGGAGCGTCACATTTAGTGACACTCCTGGTGGCGCTATGGCCTGTGCTGTATTAAGCCACTTTTTCGTGGCCTAACGCCGCCTTGTAAATGCAGCCCCTTCACACGCAGCCCTTTGCGTGGAAGAGGCGTGCAATGAGTGTTGCTGTGGGCATGCCACAGCAACACCCATTACATTTTGACGCTGCCTCAGATTTACAAGATTTCATAAACCTGATGCAGCGCCACAATGTAACACCACCCCAGGGGTGGTGTTAGCAAGGCACAACGTGGATGAATACTTTTATTCCTCCTTGTTTTTTGCTTTTTCTATGCATACTGCATAGAAAGAGCAATATGACAGAGATGATTGTTTATGTGTGGGAAGGTATCCCTTCCTGCACATAAACAATAATTTCAAAATTACGCTTTGGTCACTTCTGTGTGCCAAATCGCCATTAATGATTGTTTATGTGCAGGAAAGGACACCTTCCCACACATAAACAATCAAAGCCCTCAACGCAGACATCTTTGCACGATGGTGCAAGTATGCCTGTGTTGGCAGCCTAATTTAGCGCCAGAGCAGGGGACAACCCAGGGATGCGCCATATATAATTAAATATGGCGCATCCCTGCATTGTGAAAATGACAGAGTGTGGCGCTGCCAATTTTGGCGCAGTGTTGCGCTCCATCATTTTCTTTTAAATATGGGCCTATGTTTATTATCTTTTTGTATTAAAAGGGATGGGGCCATGGACTGTGACAAGCACTGAGGGGAGTGCACTGTGCATTCCCCTCAGAGAGCATGTGTGTTTGGCCGGCCGACTCAGGCCGGCTAAACACACATGCGCAGTGTGCTCTCTCAAGCATGGCAACTGTGTTGCCGGGCTTAAGAGAGCATGTGCAGGCTCCCAGTCTGCCTGGGAGTGCATTGGCTGGGCACTCCCAGCCAATACCAACGCTGCACTAAGCAGCGTCAGGATTGGCCACAGGGCAGGCTGGGAGCCTGTGCCTGCAGTCGTCGAGGACGGAGGAGTGGAGCAGCGGAGAAGCCCAGAGCAGAATTAAGGTACTTTTTAAAAATAATTTTATTTTATTTCTCTCCCCACCCCTGTCACTCTCCGTCCTGCCCCTTTTCCCTCCCACAAGCTGCCACTGTACGCTGGAGGTTTAGAACTCTAGTTTTAGCCTGAGTAGAAGCCAGCAGTAGACCCAAGTACTAAATATAGGTTGTCCCCCATCGGATGAAAGTGAGAGCCTGCTGCACTTCTGACCTAGGGGTCAATATATTATATTTGGAAACACTAATCTGGAACCCAGAGACTTCTTGATAATGCTGTATTACTTGCAGCACCCAGGGGATAAAGGACATCATTAAGGGACATAGTCATTTTAAGGTCTTCTTGGCCAAACCAGATTCCCTTCTTTTATCTGGGGATTACGTTGAATATATTGCACCAACGGTTCCAATGTGAGGGCAAAAGGAAGATGGAAGAGGGGCCAGACCTGACGCTTGCCGCATTTTGGCCCGTATTTATACTTTTTGACGCTAAACTGCGCTAACGCAGTTTAGCGTCAAAAAAATTAGCGCCGGCTAACGCCATTCTGAAGCGCCATGCGGGCGCCGTATTTATAGAAAGGCGTTAGCCGACCGGCGCTGCCTGGTGTGCGTGAAAAAAAAACACGTACACCAGGCAGCGCCGGCGTAGGGGAAAATGGCGTATGGGCGTCTCAAAATGGGGCAAGTCAGGCTGAGGCAAAAAAATCGTCTTAACCCGATTTGCGCAATTTTTTTGGGGCGCCCAGACGCCATTAACATGACTCCTGTCTTAGCAAAGACAGGAGTCATGCCCCCTTGCCCAATGGCCATGCCCAGGGGACTTAAGTCCCCTGGGCATGGTCATTGGGCATAGTGGCATGTAGGGGGGCACAAATCAGGCCCCCCTATGCCACAAAAAAAATTTCAAAAAATACTTACCACAACTTACCTTTTCTTCCCTGGGATGGGTCCCTCCATCCTTGGGTGTCCTCCTGGGGTGGGCAAGGGTGGCAGGGGGTGTCCCTGGGGGCAGGGGAGGGCACCTCTGGGCTCATTCATTCCCTTAACGCCTGCCCTGACCCAGGCGTTAAAAAGAGGCGCAAATGCAGGGTTTTTAGCCCCGCCCACTCCCGGGCGTCATTTTTGCCCGGGAGTATAAATACCACGCACATGCCTGGGAGTCATTTTTTAAGACGGGAACGCCTACCTTGCATCTCATTAACGCAAGGAAGGTGTTCACGCCAAAAAATGACGCTAACTCCATGAACTTTGGCGCTAGACACGTCTAACGCCAAAGTATAAATATGGAGTTAGTTTTGCGTCGAATTTGCGTTGAAAAAAATGACGCAAATTCGGCGCAAACGGAGTATAAATATGCCCCTTTATGTGCATCCAGTTGGAGAAAAGACCTTCAACACGGATTATAGTGCGGGAGCTTGATAACCACAACACTCAATACATCAGCCATGAAGGCCCAGTCGAAGCGGTTGAAAGATTTCTCAGCTTCCAATGTGCCCATGACTGCATATTTAGTACCAGTGGCACCAAACATCAAGGAGGTGGAGGGCCTTTTTGGTATTATCAATTGCTTGGTGTGAGGGAATGAAACCTGAAGTATCCGGATGTACCAATTTATAAAACGGCGCACCAAGGTGGTAGTTAGGGTGACTAGCGTCACAATTTGTGACGCTAGTCCGGTGCTTTGGGAGACTAGCATCACAAATTATTTCGCTAATCCTACAAAGCACCCAGAGGCCCATTGTAATCACTGGGAGCACTTAGCAGGCATTAAAAAATGCAGATAAAAATGGCACAAAAGAATCTCATAGATTCCTTTGCGCCATTTTTACAACCCCCCCTAAGCACTGGAATGCTTCTCTTGCCTACATTAGGCCTGGCGCAGGCATAATGTGGCACAAGGGGTTACAAAATGGCACAATGCAAGCATTGCGCCACTTTGTAAATATAGGGCCTGATTACAACTTTGGAGGAAGGTGTTAATCCGTCCCAAAAGTGACAGATATACCACCAGCCGTATTACGAGTCCATTATATCCTCAGGAACTCGTAATACGGCTGGTGGTATATCCGTCACATTTGGGACGGATTAACACCTCCTCCAAAGTTGTAATCAGGCCCATAGTATGTGGGAAATGCCACCTTAACGCCACATTTGCGTAGAAATAAATCCCACAAATGTGGTGCAAGGTGGCGCTAGGGGCTCATAAATATGTCCCTATGTCTCTTCCATTACTAGGCCAATCTTGGAGGTCTGGGACAGGGAAAGGGTTAGGATGGGGCTCACCACCTTTACCTCCCCCTTCTAACTCCTCTGGGGCAACTGTGACTTCACTCCTGGGCTGGCTAGAGCTCCCTACAACAGGTGGTTGGAGGGTGAGTGTAAAACACTACGGAACATGTACACCCGCAGCTCCCTCAAAACATTTGAACAATTGCAGGAAGAATTGCACCCCCCTGAGACTGAGGGATATGGTTACATGCAATTACGCCATTGGCTCTTGAAACCCAGAATTAAGAAAGAAGGCACGAGAACCTTCAAGCCTTTTGAAAAGTAACTTCTCCATTGTACTGACAATAAGCATGCAATCTCCATTATATACATGCTTCATGCTTGGCCATGATCTGCTAAAGAACCCTTATCAGCAAGCCTGGGAAAGGGAATTGGGTATAATACTAGACCAGGGGCAGTTGATGAAAATCCTAACGCCGGAGACAAACTATGCTTCACATTTGGGACGGCAGGAAACCACCTTCAAAATACTCTATTAGTGGCACTACTCTCTGACCCGTCTAGCATAATTGAAGGGAGTGCTAGCGCTTCCGACCTTACAAGGAGACGCGAATAGACTGATGAACCTTTTGACTGCACTTAAGATGTTCCCACCATATTTCCAGCATGTGCAGATCAATAATCAATAATTAATCATTAACATAAAAAAATCAATAACAATAACATTAGTAATCAATAAGAGACAGTAATTGTCACAACCCATGACCTTGCAGTCATGAATAACCACATCTTTATGTAAAAATTAGAATATTTATTTCCCTATATTAGCAACTCTAGTGTCACGTAGGTTAATCTAATCTCATAATTAATTGATAAACATACAGAAAAAACACTGGCTGACCAAAATGATGAAAGAATTGCAATCTAATCAGTGCTTGAGCTACTACACATTCTGAAATAACAGTACAAATTAATAACAAGAATAACTGCGCAAACGATATTACATACATTTAGATTCAGTAAAGAAAACACATCAGCTGTTATTTCATATAGCGAACTTCATCAGTGAGCTCCCTAGTTAGCATGAGATTAGAATTAGCATGTTGGGCTAAAACAATTTAGTTAACACAAATTTGGAAAAACATCTAACTATGGCTCTATCAAAATAGCGCAGTTGGTACCTAGAAACAAAAGCAAATAGTCATAGCAAACAACATCATAGTCAATATACCTATCCTCAGTTTGGATCAGCAAGCTGTGACAGTCTTCATCCTTAGGACATTAGTCTGGTCAGCAAGGCATCAGGATTCAGCATCAAAGTTCAGAAAAAGGTAAAGCCTTTAAACAATAAAGTTAAGTATGTCTCTTCTCAAGACGCTGAAGAATGTAATGGCTTTTGGCAAGATAGAAAATGGGCAAATGATGACTCCTTCTCAGTGCAGTCCAGCTGAGTTAGATTTCCTAAAACTACTTCCCACAGCCTAATTGGTTAGGGGATCGCATGTTCACACTTTGGCCAATAAAACTAAAACTTCAAATCTACATTTCTACTAGTACATGGTTTACGTGTCAATGTTTAGCTCCTTTCGTACTGTTCTCATTCATCCGGTTCGTCAGGTAACAATATTGTTGCAGCTTATACTCCAGTCAGTGTCTTCATTTTATTCTCCTGAGAAAGTCAGTCTCACACACATCACATAAAACAATGTTGCATTAGCAAGTACAGCATCTTCCAGGATGCAGTTACCATGAGAAAGACTTTTAGCTATGAGTACATTAGGTCAGCACAGTGGAAAATCACAATTTAATTCTTTAAGCAGACATTTTATTAAACACGTAAGAAATGCAGTTTGACATGAGGCCGTGCAACTCGGCCAAGAACGCTGCTAAGTTAAAGTCTACAATTAATAAACTAAGACATAATGCATAACCCTCAATATGACATATTACTACATTAATAAAACCTAAGCTCAACATTTCATATTAATAAGCCATCAATAAGTACACTTTGTGAACATTGGCAGCCACTCACGTGGCACACTTTCAAATGCATACATTATTTTTCCTCTAAGTTATTAAATTTTCTACGCAAATTCAACACCCATAATACATTAATATTCATTAGTAATTTCAATAAAATTTCTGCATTAACAATCCCTCCTCTGATGACTAAATGTGTCATCACACTAAACCTTCTTTCACAAATCTTTGCATCTGCTAAAATTTTGTCTCTTAAATCCCTTCAAAACTTGGGTTCCTTTTCGAATTTTCCCTAAACAATTTTTCCCTTTTCTTTTCTTCCCTCCTCTGATTATTCTTTGTCTTCTTTATTTGATCCTTCTACACAATATACATATTCCCCATATTCCAATTAAGCAAATCATAATAACCAATATCCCTTGTATTATTTTCAATAGTATCCCTTTCCGAATGTTACTGAGACAATTTCCCACTGAAGTAAATCCTTTGCCAACTTTCTCCCAAACACCTGGTTCTTTCAATTCTTTCAAATCAGCACTCTCATTAGTCAGTTTGTAAGTAAGCTTCTAATTCATTTACTATTGTCAGAAATGAACAAACAGCAATGCCTAGAATTAAGCATTTTGCAAACTCTGCCTTCCTTTGCTAAAAGAATGTCTAACGCAAGGAGGTTCTGAAGAGCCATAGCTCTTTCAGCAACTAATTCAGTATCTATCAGGATCATGACTCCTGAAAAATTTATCAGCATGTTATCCACAATAGTAGACAACTTTTGAATCTTTATCGAATTCAGAACAACTTCCACTGAAGGAAGTATTGCTCCAAATATATCTCCCATTATACCAGAAGGAGACTCCCTCCTCTGCCTAATACGATGTAACTCAGTCACTTTCAGAAATTTCTTTAAATCATCAAGTTGAAAAATCTTTGGGAAAACTATACCCAAGTAACATGTCCCATACCATCCTCTTGGAAGACAGTAATAAGCATTAGGCCCACAGATGTAATATATCCATTGGACCACTGCCTGCTCTCGAAAAATATTTTTGGCGCCATTCACAAAGGGGAAGGGGTCCCTTTTGCGAATGAGTTAGCACCCACTTCACATGGGTGCTAACTGCAAATTGCTTTGCGACCGTGTTCGCGGTCTCAAAGCAATTCTGCATCATGGTGCGAATCACAAATAGGAAGGGGAACACCCCTTCCTATTTGCGAGTCGCATTCCCATTTTGCGAGTCGGTACCGACTCGCAAAATGGGAATGTGCATCGCGATGCGCGTTTTGCATGGCGCAAACTGCGAACTGGCAGTTTGCGCCATGCAAAACGAGTTGTACATCTGTCCCCACATCTCTTCCCGGTAGGGATACTGAACTTGAATCACAGTCTACGAGTTTGTGTAATCCCTGAAAGTTGCCAATTTTAACCTGTACTGGATTGGATTGGTCAAATACTGATTTGCTACTCCTACAATCTGGACTGTCTTTTCCGCAAGGGGCAAATTTGGAACATCTGTACTTCTTACTGTAGAGCGTGCAGCGTCAACCAGGAAGGAAACTCTGTGACCCATGACTTTTCTTTGCACATAGGTGACCTTTCTGATCTACTTCTAAGGAAGCTGCAAGCACACGTGTCTCCTCATCCGAACTCTCACTCATCCAGTCATCATTTATTCCACTCTCACTGTGCAACGGGAATAGGTGAAATGTGTTATTACTGTGGTTGGACCTCTGACCTGGGACCTGTTAAGGAAGAATCACCTGCTGCTGTTCCACTGGGGCTTGAGGTATTTGGATTTGCTGTCTAGGTACCATGGGAACCTGCTGTTGCATCGGCTGCAACTGTGTCGTTAGTACATGTGGCATTTGCACCTGCTGCATAGGTTGAAAATTCTGCATCTGATTCACATTATTTTGAAAATTCGGATTATGACCTCTCATTCCCGGTCCTCTCATGGTTTGAAACAAATTGATGTCATTGGTTTGCTGAACAACACTGTTGTGCACCATCATCGGACACTCCTGTTTCCAATGTCCGACCGCTCCGCAAGCGTGACAGGGCAACAATTTCTTCATTCTCTGCACATCATTCTGAACCACTACAGTTCCCATGTCTGGACCACGGTTTACATTACCTCCGGGACCTCTACCTCTCATCTGATTTTGAAATACCATGTTTCCCTGCTGCTGCTGTGGTAGCTGTTGTGGAACATTTCCCTGCATCCCTGTTTGTGCAGCTTTAATCTACATTACCAACACCTTCTCTTTCAGTTTTATCTGCTTCAATTCAATCTCATCACTACAGTATTTGGCATACTGCAACACCTTATCAATCGGCTTTGCTTGCCAGCAAATCAAATGATTCTTAATCATCTGGCTAATTTCAGGTCTCAATCCTTTCACAAATCTGAACACAAAATGAATCATGTCTTTCGGCTCAATTGTCTCTGTACCACTGTAATGCTTAAACGCCTGCAACAATCTCTCATAATACGCATGTATTGACTAATTTTCCTGAGCCGTCCTATTTATTCTCTGCCAGTCAATATTTTTGGGCTAAATTCTCATCTTCAGAAATTCAATCGGCTTGTAGTAATATTTCATTACTTCAGGAGACTGCTGACCTGTAACCTGATCTCTCTCTGGTTCTTTTGTTGGCCAATCTACACTTCTCTTGCACTCCATCCACAGATGAGATAGAACTACTATCTCTATTATAGTGTTCAAGTCCTCCCACGGGCACTTTTCAAGTTTCACAGACCTGTCTGTCGCCTGGTACCATTCCACTAGCTTCTCTCTCAATCTGGGATAACCATTTGTAAACAACAGTATGTCACTTCTGCTCCAAGGGACATGAACAAAATTCCCTCCTGGAATCTCCCTCATTGGCTTTACTGGATCCTTGTCCTGATGCACATTTGCAGTTAGCTCTGCAGAATCCCTTTTTCTCTTATTTCTTTTCTTTACCCAGCTGCCTTCCCATTTGTCTAATGCTCCCCAAGTCTGGGCACTTTGAAGTAATTCCCTAAGGTGTGCCTTCATTCCGGCAGATCTCATATGTTCAAAATCTTTGGTCTCAAAATCTACCCTGTAACTCCTTTTCAAATGTTTTGTTTTCTCTATTTTTATGATGAATTTCTCTGCTAGGTCTGCTAGCTTTTGAAGCACATTGCTCACTTCCCTCGTAATTGTCGGGCACAAGTATCTCAACTCTGCTTCTGTGTAGGACTCTAATCAATTCTCACCCATAGTTCCCTAAATGAGCTCACCCACTCCCATGCTCAGTCTAGTGTAGTTCAAGTACTCCTCTCCCTTTGCGGCACTCTGCGGGGTATTTAGCGTGTCTAACCATTCGGTCAATTGCTGGGAAGTCAAACCTTACAACAACGTGTTGCTGACCTGGACTGGTGGTACTTGTTGTACAACTGTATTCAGGGTCTGTGGTGTCAGTAATTTCAGGCTCTGACTAATGTTTGACCCTATCACAGTATCTGGAGGAACTCCTAATGGGCTAAGGTCTAGCAGTGATCCGTCAAAGGTCTGTCACACAGGAGAGGCTACTTGGATATTCTCATTAAGTCCTCCTCTCATTGAATTCTAACTTAGGACTGTTTATTCACACCTTTTTTTCTCTTGTGCGAACAAAGGTGCATTCGGTCCAATAGTAACAGGTACAGATACAGCACCTGGGCTTGTTCTAGCACTTAAGTCCTGTGGTTGCGTAGTTCCCATATTCTGGTTCATCAATACAGACATATCTGTCTGGGTCCCTGTTATCGGTGTGTATCTCGGCATTACTTGTGGCTATGGCCATAGCAGTAAAAGTGGAGTTGGCTCTGTCTGGACCAACATCGGTTTCGTGAAAATCTGTTCTGTAGGCACTATTAGATTTGTAGCAGTTTCCACAATGGGCACATCAGGGTAACTTCTCGGGACACTTGGCTGTGGCTACTGATTTTGGACTACTGGAGTAGTAGGTGCATTGAGACTGCTCTGCATCGGATTCTGTGACGGGCTAGGATGAACCTGTACCGGACTCGTTGTCACATTAACTTGTGTCGGAGCTGAAAGATCAGCACTGGTACTCAGACTAATCTCATGTGCTGCATATGGTGGTGAATGATTTCTCAATAACTGCAAAATAAACTCATCATTGTCTGACTTCCTCCAATGTCAAAGATTTTCTAGCCTCCCTACTCACTGAAGGGCTTCTGTTAGTCTTTCCGCTAGCTTTCCTCCCTTCTCTTGCTGTCCTGTGTAATTGCTGGGAATAACTTAATCCCATGTAAAGTCTCAGTTCTCTGATCACTGTCCCATCTAGCCTCTGCTAGTGTCTTTTCTGCCTTTCTCATTCTCCTCTCAAATTTCTGTTGCTGTTGCTGTCTGGCTACTAACTCCCAGATTGCCAATGCCTCGAACTGTGCTGGTCTTGGAGAGGGTTTCAGATCATACAGCACCCTCCTCAGATTCTTTAAGCTCCTCAAATTAAATGTTCAATTGGCAGGAAACGCTAAAAACACATCCTTCTCTGTCACTTTGCACCATTGCTTCAGCCAAAGACATGGCGCAGCACCCTTTTCTTCGAATACAATGTAAGCTGGTTTACCCTCTGGTGGTGCAATATACCCTATACTCGATGTAATGTACGTATCTCAACTTAAAACACTCTTTAAAGCTTTGAAAAATGTCATCTTTCCGCCCTTTGTGTTTCTCTAACTCAAATCAGGAAATGACTTTTAATCCCAGAATTCTCTTCACCCACCTTCTCAACCAATTGTGCTTCACGGCCAATCCGTGCGCGACCCTTCTTACTAACCAGCCTATCTCAGCACGGCTCAAATGACGTCACACTCACACGTACTGCGGCTGACAAAGTCTTGGGGCTTGTCTTCCCAAACTCAGATTCACATGAACCTAATGCAAAATATTGCGAGTACTAAACAAAATCAAAACCCAATTTGTCAGTTTACTACAGGTAAGATAACACAATCGCTTCAGAAACTTTATGGAGTTTTCACTGACGGCTCTCGCTCTAGCAGCTACTTCTTCTTTATCAGCTTCCCTGATTCACAAGCAAAATTTGACCCACAAATATCACTCTCAACTGATCAGTAGGTCTGTCCTGGTACACATAGGACTCGCCAGATCTCAGTCGAAAAATTATTTCACTCACTCACACTCTGACTTGTCGACCATGCCCGATCGACCTATTAAACCAGACAAAATACAACAAAAACCAAGTGGCTCATACACTGTTCAAAATACTCCGGAATCTTACACAACACAGGGTCCGTACATCAACAACCACATGGACAATTTTTTAGCACAAAGCCCCACTCACATGTGAAGTTCCACAACTTCCCTACTCTCACACTTCGGAGCATGCAACTTCCTTCTACAACTTCATTAGGAGTTTACAAACTCCCTAAACCCTCACAAACATCACAATTCACCTGTGATTTGCATATGCTGCGCAAGGGCAAGCACAAAACCTACTTCATTCACTCTATCACTTGAACGCCGAGAACATCCTCAATCATTCACAGTCTCCAAGATTCTTGGAAATTCATTTCAGGACTTAGGGGCACATTTTCTCTCCAATTTGTATCACCGAAAAAATAAATCCAAATCTCGGTGATGATTAGCTTTCAAAAGACAAGACCATCAAGCTACTTCCATTTCTAGGGACACCTAATATTTCTCGCTTACAATCTCTGGGACCAAATACTCTCTTTCTGGACCGTAATGATGGGCTCTTAAGGAGACAAACCATCAATTTCTGCTACCATCTCTGCTAGCGCGGCTGGCCTTAAAAAGTAAACTTACAAGGGGGCGCGAATGGGCTGATGAACCTTTTGACTGTGCTTAAGATGTTCCCACCATATATCCAGCATGTGCAGATCAATAATCAATAATGAATCATTAACATCAAAAATCAATAACAATTAATAACGTTAGTAATCAATGAGTCAGTAATTGTCACACCCCATGACTTTGCAGTCATGAATAACCACACCTTTATGTAAAAGTTAGACTATTTATTTCCCTATATTAACAACTCTAATGTCACGCAGGTTACCTAAAAATTAATTGATATACATACAGAAACAACACTAGCTGACCGAAACGACAAAAGAATTGCAATCTAACCAGTGCTTGAGCTACTACACATTCTAAAATAACAGTACAAATTAATAACAAGAATAACTGCTCAAACGATAATACATACATTTAGATTCAGCAAAGTAAAGACATCAGCTGTTATTTCATATAGCAAATTTCATCAATGAGCTTCCTAACTAACATCAGATTAGAATTAGCATGTTGGCCTCCATGCAAAACAATTTAGTCAACACAAATTTGGAAAAACATCTAACTATGGCGCTATCAAAATAGCACGGTTGGTACCTAGAAACAAAAGCAAATTGACATAGCAAACTACATCATAGTCAATATACCTATCCTCAGTTTGGATCAGCAAGCTGTGACAGTCTTCATCCTCAGGACATCAGTCTGGTCAGCAAGGCATCAGGATTCAGCATCAAAGTTTAGAAAAAGGTAAACTCTTTTAGCAATAAAGTTAAGCGCATTCTTCTCAAGACACTCAAGAAAGTAATGGGTTTCGGCAAGATAGAAAATGGGCAAATGGTGACCTCTTCTCAGTGCTAAAACCAAAACTTCAAATCTAAATTTCTACTAGTGCATGGTTCACATGTCGATGATTGGCTCCTTTCGTAATGTTCTCATTCATCCGGCTCGTCAGGTAACTATATTGTTGCAGCTTATACTCCAAACAGTGTCTGCATTGTATTCTCCTGAGAAAGTCAGTCTCACACACATTACATAAAACAATGTTGCGTTAGCAAGTACAGCATCTTCTAGCAAGCAGTTCTCATGAGAAAGACTTTTAGCTACGAGCACATTAGATCAGCACAGTGGAAAATCACAATTTAATTCTTAAAGCAGACATTTTTTTAAATGCCTAAGAAATGCAGCTTGACATGAGGTCGTCCAACTAGGCCAAGACCTTAGCTAAGTTTAAGCCTACAATTAATAAAGCTAAGACATAATTCATAACCCTCAGTATGACATATTACTACATTAATCAAACATAAGCTCAACATGTCATATTAATAAGCCATTAATAAGTACACTTCGTGAACATTGGTGGCCACTCATGTGGGCATACTTTCTATAGGCATACTTTCAATTGAGTGCATTATTTTTCCTCTAAGTTATTACATTTTCTACACAAATTCAACACTCAGAATACACTAATATTCATTAGTAATTTCAATAAATCTTCTGCGTTAACGGGAGGCCACAGTCCCCTCTGCTGGAGAGAGTAGGGAGGAAGGGTCTCTCACTTTGCACACATCCTTTGGTCCTGCAGTGTTACAACCTTTCTGGACCTTGTTCCTCTCTAGTATGAAATATATTACGGGCTTTAATCTACCTCAGTGTGCGGAGGTGATTCTCCTAGGTCGTCCAGTACCAGAGTCTTATCCATTGTTTGATTCCCAGAGTAAACTTACATCCCAACTCTTACTGGCAACTATGCAGGTATCCTGGGATTGGGGGTAAGCCAACTCTGCCATCTGAACACAAATGTATTGAGCGTCTCAGGTGGATATATAGGGGCATATTTACAAGGAACTGGCGCAGTGGCTCTGATGCACCAGTTTCCTTGCATCGTCTGCGCCCCCCCCAATGACACCATGGTAGCGCTGTATTTACAATACAGCACGCCATGGCTCTCGTTAGCACAGCTGTTGTGGTGCTTTGCTGGACTAGTGCCCAAAATGTTAGAGCTGGTCCAGCAATGCTCAGGGAGGCCCACAGGATAAAGCACTAGCATCACTTTAACACCTGCCCCGGGCAGGTGTTAAAAATAACACAAAATGGCGTAGTGAAATCTTGTAAATTTCACTGTGCCATTTCTTTGGGCCTCCCTGCGGGGGAAACACCCCCTTGCATACATTATACCATTATAGCTGTTGTAGGTATAATGTGGTGCAAGGATTTACAAAGTGGCACAATACTAGAATTGCGCCACTGTAAATAGGGTGCAGGGTGAGGGCCTGATTAGTGCTGCCATAGCTTAAAGGTAAAAATTAGGATAGTGCAGCACTAAGGGGTGTAAGGGGCTTGTAAATATACCACTTAGCATGGAGAAGTTGTCCAAGTTGGCGCAAGGGGAGGAGAAAACTTTCACCGAGCAATGGGAACGCCTTTGATGACAGAGTTATGATGCCTGAAGCGCCTCCTTAGTAACTCCAAGCTTGTGGGCTATTACAGGGCAGTCTACCACATGACACAGATCAGCTGGACCCCAATGTGGTTGACAATGAACTCTGAGGGGCCCTTTTCACAATTGCAACAGTGTGGACATCCCACACGGGGACATGGGGGCAGGGACGGACTGCCCGTAGTGGGCATCAAGGGGCATATTTATACTCCGTTTGCGCCGGATTTGCGTCGTTTTTTTTTTACGCAAATCCGACGCAAAGCTAACTCCATATTTATACTTTGGCTTTAGACCCGTCTAGCGCCAAAGTTCTTGGAGTTAGCGTCATTTTTTAGCGTGGACACCTACCTTGCGTTAATTATATGCAAGGTAGGCGTTCCCGTCTAAAAATGACTCTAAGGCATGTGCGCCTTATTTACACTCCCGTGCAAAAAAGACGCGCAGGAGTGGACGGGCCTTAAAAAAATGACGTTAAGCCGATTTAGCGTAATTTTTTAACGCCTGCTCAGGGCAGGCGTTAAGGGACCTGTGGGCTCAAAAGGAGCCCAGAGGTGCCCTCCCCTGCCCCCAGGGACACCCCCTGCCACCCTAGGAGGACGCCCAAGGATGGAGGGACCCACCCCAAGGACATTAAGGTAAGTTCAGGTAAGTATTTTTTTTGTGGCATAGGGGGGGCCTGATTTGTGCCCCCCTACATGCCACTATGCCCAATGACCATGCCCAGGGGACATAAGTCCCCTGGGCATGGCCATTGGGCAAGGGGGCATGACTCCTGTCTTTGCTAAGACAGGAGTCATGTTAATGGCGTCTGGGCGCCCAAAAAAAATGGCGCAAATCGGGTTGAGGCGATAAATTTGCCTCAGCCCCGACTTGCCCCATTTTTTGACGCCCAGACTCCATTTTCCCCTACGCCGGCGCTGCCTGGTGTGTGCCATTTTTTTTGGCGCACACCACTCCGCAGCGCCGGCTAACGCCGGCTAACGTCATTCAATAAATATGGCGCCCGCATGGTGCTTCAGAATGGCGTTAGCCGGCGTTATCTTTTTTGACGCAAAACTGCGTTAGCGCAGTTTTGGGCCAAAAAGTATAAATATGGCCCAAAGTGTTTTCCCGGTGGCCTGGAAGAGTGGGAGCCGGTTTTGGAGTGGTGGGTGTCAGTTTTGTGACTGGGGGCTGGTTTTGCAGCAGTGTTGCGAACTTGGCCCCCAAAACAGCAGCAAGCTCGTGCTTGCATACCCTCTATGAGGTCTTAAAACTGTGCGTGGTACCTTTGCACTCACAGTTTTAAGACTTTACTGTGAGTGCAAAGGTAATCCACACCCCACCAGGGCTGGTCAGAAAAAGTTGCCTGGGCTGCTTTGGGTTCCTAATACGGCCGTGCCTGGGGGTTGGGGAAGGTTGGGCAGATAGTTTGTGGGTGGGAATGGGGGTTATTAGCCATTACCTCGTTGTTCATACTTGTGATTGCTTAGTCTAATGCTTGACAGATGATTGCGCACGATGCTTCCTAACAATAAGGAAAAAAATGAAAAAAATACTAGCCCCTTAATAGGGGTAATTTATTTAGGTCTAATCAAGTGCCAATCCTAAGAACCCGGTGGCCGGGTGAATCTTAGAAGGAAGTAGAACATACAGATAATGCATTCCTGTGTCTTTAGGTTATCCAGTCTCCCACAATTCCATATAATTCCTATAGTTTCTTTGCCACAGTTTATAGTCCTCCAATCTGTCAAAGACTGGGTTGAAAACAGGGGCTGCTGGTAACCTTAAAAAGCAGTGGGGAAAGCAAAGTGCCCCACCACTTTCCAACAAATAAAATAAAACACCCGCCCTCCAAAGCCCTTAATAAACCATCCCCTCCCCTCAAAAGCCCTTAATAAAACACCCCCTCCCTCAAAAGTTCAAGATAAAATACCCCCCTCTCCAAAAGCCAATAATAAAACAACCCCTCCCTCCAAAACTCCAGAATAAAACTACTATGTTAATTTAAAATAAAAAGTACTTACCAACTGTAGCACGTGCTCCTCTGTGTTCTGCACACTGCAGTCTGCTGTGGAGCTCCTCTGACCAATCCAGCTATTAACCAGCATGAGAGAAGCGCCTGGATTGGATGGAGCGGGCTGGCAGGACGCTCCTTCAGGCCGTGGAGGCCTGTGCTTGGTCTCCACCCAGTTGTCTCAAGACAGCTGGGTGAAGGGCTTCAAAGTGTGCATGTCACTTTGGCCAGTGCAAAATAGCCGGCCAAAGCGGCATGCCCACTCTGGAGCATCCAGCAAGTACAGCTCTTGTCCTGCATGCTGCCAATCGGCAGCAGGGGACATGCCCCCATGTCTTTTGCCTGGAGGGCAACTGCAGCACGCACAACAGGGGAAAATAATAAAATCGGAATCATGTCATTGCCAGTTTATGTTTTTCACCCTTGGCTCGCAGTGGGCGGGAGTGCGATACTCCCCTGCCTTCATGAAGAAACCGCCACTGGTTGAAAGTTTTGGCAAACCAGAACCATACAAAACCATTTCAGAAGATAACACATTAACAGCATGGTAGAACTTCAAGAAAGAATTCATGTTTTGCCAGAAGCCCAAGCTATATAGCATGCCCAAAAGAGATGCTAAATGGTTACCTCCCCTAAAGAGGAGCTCTCTGGAGCAAAGAGCTCTCTTAGCAAGACCTCTGCGAAGTTGGAAGGATTTGACAGGCAGACATGCATGTGCACTCATTTATGCCACATCTTGGCTGTGGAAGAGACCTCTGTGGCCCCCTAGCAGTCATGTCCTTATAGATTAGGCATCCCGCAAGATCCCTATTATCACAGGCTGTTCATGTGCCAGAATGTCACCTTTCAGTTATTTTCATATTTCTAAGTGTCTTTCTGGGTAGCCCATGACATTTTGGTAGCTGAAGGAGAGGGCGAAAGTTGGCATGAAAAGGAGGTAGGTTTTGGGTGAGAGGGAGGTTATTGGAGCCCTTGTACAAAATATGTAAGTAGCAATGCAAGGACAAAGGGGCATATTTATACTCCGTTTGCGCCGAATGTGCGTCGTTTTTTTCGACGCAAATTCGGCGCAAAACTAACGGCATATTTATACTTTGGCGTTAGACGCGTCTAGCGCCAAAGTATGAGGAAAGAGCGTCATTTTTTTGCGTGAACGCATTCCTTGCGTTAATGAGATGCAAGGTAGGCGTTCCCGTCTAAAAAAATGACTGCGACGCAAATGCGTCGTATTTATACTCCCGGGCAAAAATCACGCCCGGGAGTGGGCGGGGCAAAAAAACCCGCATTTGCACCGGATTTTAGCGCCTGGGTCAGGGCAGGCGTTAAGGGACCTGTGGGCTCAAAATGAGCCCACAGCTACCCTCCCATGCCCCCAGGGACCCCCCCTGCCACCCTTGCCCACCCCAGGAGGACACCCAAGGATGGAGGGACCCATCCCAGGGACATTCAGGTAAGTTCAGGTAAGTATAATTTTTTATTTTTTTTATAATTTTTTTTGGCATAGGGGGGGCCTGATTTGTGCCCCCCTACATGCCTCAATGCCCAATGACCATGCACAGGGGACATAAGTCCCCTGGGCATGGCCATTGGGCAAGGGGGCATGACTCCTGTCTTTACTAAGACAGGAGTCATGTAAATGGCGTCTGGGCGTCGTTAAAAATGGCGCAAATCGGGTGGAGGCGAGTTTTTGGCGTCAACCTGACTTGCACCATTTTAAGACGCCCTAACGCCATTTTCCCCAACGCCGGCGCTGCCTGGTGTACGTGTTTTTTTTCCACGCACACCAGGCAGCGCCAGTCTGCTAGCGCCGGCTAACGCCATTCAATAAATACGGCGCCCGCATGGCGCTTCAGAATGGCGTTAGCCGGCGCAAAACTTTTTGACGCTAAACTGCGTTAGCGCAGTTTAGCGTCAAAAAGTATAAATACGGGCCAAAATATTTTGTAAAACAAATGGCCACAGAAGTAGCATCATTTAACATTTTCTGAATAACATGACTGAGATACTTTGAGTACAAATAGGTAGGTAAGTCTGGCATTCCCTTTTCTCCATTTTTCCACGTTTTATATAAATATTCCCTTGTTAACTTTTCTATTTTCGAACCCCAAAGAAAAGTGAAAATCACTTTAGAGCATTTTGTGAAGATGTGGGGATTGGGGTGGGGTGGGGAGAAGGGGGTGAGCCCATAGTTAAGTACAAAATAATAGGTAAAAGCACTCTTTTATAACTATAAATTTGACGACTGATGAGCCACATGCCCAAAATGTGAGGAATCTCCCATAATGGATTTTCTAGGATGTTGGGCAGTCACCATGTGTCCTTTGCTGGTTACGACATAGAACGGATCAGCATCAAATGTAGCATCAATATTACGTTTTCTTGGATGATGAACAAGCAGTCGCTCTCCTCTTGGGAAAACAATGTTTTGTGCATGCTTTTTCTTGTCTACATAGGCCTTCATTTTCTTTTTACGATCCAAGGGGCATATTTACACTTTTTGGTGCAAAACTGCACTAATGCAGTTTTGCACCAAAAAGTTTAGCACCAGCTTGTGCCATTCCTGAGCACCAGCCAGGGACATATTTATGGAATGGCACAAGCCGGTGCAATGGGTGGGCTAACGTAAAATAAATTACGTTAGCCGGGTGGGGCTGGCAGTATGGGAGAAAGGGGTTTTGCACCAAAAAATTACATTAGGCTGGTTAGAGTAAAAAAAGATGACTCTAACCAGCCTAGCATCATTTTCTGACGTAAAACCATCCATACCACAAGACTCCTGTCTTAGGAAAGACAGAAGTCATGCCCACCACCCCAATGGCCAGTACAGTGGACCAATGTCCCCTGGGCATGGCCATTGCACCCTGTGCCATGCAGGGGGCCCTAAGTTGGGCCCCAGATGGCACTTTAAGTTAAAAAAAAAAAGAAATTACTTATCTATGCTTACCCTACTTACCTGGGATGGGGTCCACCATCCTCCAGTGTCCCTCTGGTGTGGGTGTGGGTGTTCCTGGGGCTTGAGGAGGGCACATGTGGACCCATTCCATGGTGTTTAACCATGGAAATGGGTCCACATGTCCCTTAACGCCTGGTCTGACCCAGGCGTTAAATCATGGTGCAAAGTAAGCTTTGCACCATTATTTAGCCCCCCCCCACTCGTGTGTCATTTTAGCACAGGGGATAAATATGGGCCTATGGGGTTAGCACCATTTTTTAGATGGGAACGCCTACCTTGCATCTCATTGATGCAAGGTAGGTTCACACATCCAAAACAAATGGTGCAAACTCCAATATTTTGACGTTATAATGGTCTAATGTCAAAATATAAATATGAAGTTAGTTTTGCGCCAAATTTGTTTAAAAAAAAAATGATGCACATTCGGTGAAAATGGTATATAAATATACCCTCAATTCTTTCATGTGGGTCTCTTCCTCTATTCTTGATCTTGTGTTGGTCCATTGAGGTCACGTGTTTGTCATTGCCCTCCTGAACATCACCACTGCCAGGCTTTCACCTGTGGTTGAGTAAGGAGTTGAATGGTAAGCTCGTAGGTTAGAATTCAAGACAGTCTTGAGGTTGAGCTTTTCCAATGCAGCATGCTGAACATCTCATGAAACGTTCAACAAGGCCAACAGCATGTGGCCAGAGAGGTATGCTCTTCTGATGCTTCACGTTAAGGTGATTGAAAAAGTCTCTGAACTCTCAACTGTTAAAAGGTGGGCCATTGTCATATTAAAAAATTGCACAAATGCCCCATTTCTCAACCATGCTGTCTAATCTCTTGATGACTCTTTCATGAGTGATAGATGAGAGGTCTTCTATTAATTAAAAACTGGATTTCTTTTAGATTTCTTTGCGCCATTTTTCATCCCCCTAATGGGGGAAAGCCCCCCTTACATACATTATGCTTGGCGCAGGCATAATGTGGCACAAGGGGTTACAAAGTGTTGCAATGCATGCATTTTGCCACTTTGTAAATCTGGTGAAGAGATTTTGGCCTCACTGGGCCACATTAGCGTAAAACAAATAACACTAATGTGGTGCAAGGAGGCGCTAGGGGCTCCTAAATATACCCCATAATCTTTTGTATTGAAATAGACCTATATGTGTAGAAAAGGTTGTAATATACCTGCAATTCTCCTCGAGTACCAACTAATGATAACCTTTGTTTAAATCAAGGCGAGAGAAGACCTTTGCACCATTCAATTGTGTTATCACGTCAGCAATGTGCGGACATGGATGTCAATCTCTTTCAGTTGCTTTGTTCGCTTGACGCATATCCACGCATTCAGCAGCACACATAAAAGTGCCAGATCGCCATTGTAGATTGTTTATGTGCAGGAAAGGACACCTTCCTGCACATAAACAATCCTTTCCTGCAACAGAGGCACCCTTGCAGCCAAATTTAGAATCAGCGCCAGGGGAAACACAGGGATGAGCCGTATACAGTGCATCTCTGTGTTTCAGAACGGACGCAGCACGGCACTGCCAATTTTGACGCAGCACTGCGCCAGTTCATTGTAAATATGCCCCTTAGTTTTTTCTTCACCTTGCAAACTGTTACAAAATGGTTTTCCTTCCCAGAGTCTTTGCATATCTGTCCAATGGCAGGACTTTTACCTTCGTGTGGAAACGACAATCCACACCTGAAACACAACTTCTTTTGTGTCCTTCAGTTTTGTGTTTCTGCTTCCTTTCACGTTTATGACTGACTCACTTTGGGCACCTCCGGTCTCAATGTCAACAGCTTGTCAGTCGGCATGCTCTTCAGCTCTGGCAGCCATGAGAACTTGCTCCAAACTAAGGGTCATATTTAAGAGCCCCTAGTGTTTCCTTGCGTCATTCGCCTCATTAGTGTAATTTTTATACGCTAATGTGGCCCAACGATGTCAAAAATCGGTGCACCAAATTTA
The DNA here is from genome assembly GCF_031143425.1 of Pleurodeles waltl. Lineage (NCBI taxonomy): Eukaryota > Metazoa > Chordata > Amphibia > Caudata > Salamandridae > Pleurodeles > Pleurodeles waltl. Next base: position 1,004,940,474 of record NC_090443.1, on the reverse strand, counting down.
CAAAGTGGCACAATGCATGCATTACGTTACTTTGTAACCCCTTGCCCCACATTATGCTTGAGGTAGGCATAATGTTTGCAAGGGGGGCATTCCCCTGTTAGGGGGGGGCCGAAAAATTGTGCAAAGAAATCGAAATTTTGTCATTTTAACGCCTGCTCAGAGTAGGCGTTAAAAGGGGGCATGCCATTGTTTTCACTGGTTCCGCTATGTACTGTTCAGGGTTAGCACCAACATTTTGGCGCTAGTCCTGAGCAGTACATCAATAGCATCAGAAATTCTGACGCTATTGCCCCCTACCTTGCACCATGGTGCGCTGTATTTTAAATACAGTGCACACTTGGGGACATATTTATACTTTTTGACGCACAACTGCGCCAATGCAGTTGTGAGTCAAAAATTTTAACGCCGGCTAACGCCATTCCAAAGCGCCATGCGGGCGCCTTATTTATTGAATGACGTTAGCCGGCGGAGCTGACTGGTGTGCATCAAAAAAAATGACTCACACCAGGCAGCGCCCGCGTAGGGGAAAATGGAGCTTGGGTGTCAAAAAATGGGGCAAGTCAGGTCTGAGGCAAAATTTTCGCCTCAACCCGATTTGCGAATTTTTTTTCGACGCCCAATCCCCATTGAAATGACTCCTGTCTTAACACAGACTGGAGTCATGCCCCCTTGCCCAATGGCCATGCCCAGGGGACTTATGTCCCCTGGGCATGGCCATTGGGCATAGTGGCATGTAGGGGGGCACAAATCAGGCCCCCCTATGCCACAAAAAAAAATACTTACATGAACTTACCTTACGTTCCCTGGGATGGGTCCCTCCATCCTTGGGCGTCCTCCTGGGGGGGCAAGGGTGTCAGGGGGTGTCCCTGGGGGCATGGGAGGGCACCTCTGGGCTCCTTCCGAGCCCACAGGTCCCTTAACGCCTGACCTGACCAGGCGTTAAAAAATGACACAAAAGCGGCTGGACGTCATTTTTTATGGCCCGCCCACTCCCGTGCGTCATTTTTGCACTGGAGTTTAAATAAGGCGCACATGCCTTAGAGTCATCTTTTAGAAGGGAACGCCTACCTTGCATATCATTAACGCAAGGTAGGTGTCCACGCTAAAAAATTACGCAAACTCCAAGATCTTTGGCGCTAGACGTGTCTAACGCCAAAGTATAAATATGGAGTTAGCTTTGCGTCGGATTTGCGTAAAAAAAACCGACGCAAATCCAGCGCAAACAGAGTATAAATATGCCCCTAGGTGGCGGTAGGGGCCCTAAGAGTTTCAGCATTTGCCATCTGAATGAATCTGACAGCCATTCGTCAATAAGTCTGAGACAATTTTGCTTCCTCATCATTGAATTTATTGAACTTACAGTATTTGATGAGAATATCCAGTCTCTCAACAAATGTGTTTATAGTTTCACCAACTCCTTGTCATTCTTGACTGAAAATGTACCTTTTGTAATCTACATTTGGTATTGGATTGAACTTGCAATTAAAGGTGTCTTTAATTTGAAGGTGTGTAACCTCATCAGTTTACAGCATTTTTTTTATGACTTCTTTCAAACCTTCACCAGAAAGATTCCTCAGGTATTTGATAATCTTTTTATCTGTTAATTCTAGCGCATCAATAAGATCATCAAAGATCTCTATCCAAACAGTCCACCTGTCACCAATATTTTGCTTTCTTGCAGTACTGAATGATGATGCTGGTGTCAGGAAGGCAGCATTATAACTGTTCACAGGTTTGACTGACACTGCGACTGGTGTTCTCTCAGAATCTCCGCTGGGCGGTCTTGGTGAATTTGTTCATGCATACCATTTCTGAGATCTTGTGATATGCTGGCATTGGGGTCACCTTTGCAAACTGCAGGAAATGTGCCCTCTTTTTTAGTCTCCATTGGAAGAATAGCCTTTTACTGTTCAGGTCACTGCTTCAAGTAAGGACGTCCCTGTAAGCACAACGATGGGCACTTCTTTTTAGGCCACTTCCCAGTGCTGCAGTATGATGACTTTCTTTAATCAGTTCTGGTAAGCAGATGACCATTACTTATAGCTGAGTTGCTGCATGCTCAGACATTCCTTTGCGCGGTTGATCTCTGCTTCTGTGACCTCCTGCCGCTATTTGCTGCACTTTCAAAACCTGGTTGTATCTGCCTTCAGCATTAGCACTGTGTGTATAACCTGGTCAGCAGTTTCTCAGGAAAAAATGCGTAGACTTCTCACTGAAGCCTTCTTTATTTCAAATGCTTCTCGCCAGCTGAAGCTGGGGTTTGACTCCACATACACCAAATGTTGATTCTGCACTTTGACTGAGGCACAAACGTGGCGCGCACGAGCGGTTTACTTGGGCCATGGCAAACCCTCTGGGAGAACACTGTTAATCTTCTATCCTCTATCTCACTGCCATTTGTAGCATCTTCCCTAGAGGGACCTGCCAATGACTACGCCACACATGGAGATATGTATTACATGTCTTTATTTGTGTGTGTGTGTTATGGTGAACTCGACATTCTGAACTTGCATTCACTTCACCACATTCTAACACTTACCTTACAGCTCTACAGAGTCCTTCAGGAGCCAAAAGGGTTCCGTCATTCACACTTGCAGACACTACATTGGGTTCAGCAGTGAAAGGCAGGAAGACATGATAAAGTGTCCCACAACCCAACAGTTAAACACACACTCTTAATAAGATCCAGTTTTAAACAAGAGAGATCCAGGAACAATCCTGCTTGTAGTAATAACCTACAGACAGATTGGGTGTTGGCCCATAACACAGTGATATCATCCATATAGGCTACAGCCTTTGCTTGTCTCCCTACCCCGCCAAGCATAAAAACACCTTAAATGAATTTGTCTTTTTGTAGGTTTTGTAGTTTACAAAAGAAGGGTTCTAGAGAACACACAAAGAGTGCTGGAGATATAGGGGACCCCTGCCTTACTCATGTTTGAACTGAAAACCACTAATATTAACTCTAATGCTCGCTTGAGAGCACAAAGTCTGAGTCATTGCTATGATGTGACCTGTAATTTAGGGCTAGCCACTTCCACCACTGACAGAAACGATCTATGTGTCATGAATCTATCAGACACAACCCTAGATGACCAGCAATTGAGTGTCCTCAAGAAGGGGCTAGGTTTTGTGCCAAGATCTTTCCCTGATTTTACAGAGATGCATATAGATCTTTTTAAATTTGTAAGAAGATGTAAACTAAAATACATTTTTGACCTCTAACAGCAATCCGACTGTAATCCTTGTCAGGACATAGACACATGTGACTTTTCCATTGGGGACATAAGGGAAATACAGACCTTACTTTCCATAACAGGAGAAGATGACAGTAACACTGAAACCACCTGTGATGACATATTAAGTGACTTGGGTATCAACAGCTCTGCTACCTGAACTAGTGGACTAAAACCTCGATCCAGATTTACACCCATTTTCACATCAGACAATGCGATAAATGTTTTTTACAAAATAGTCACCAGAGATCTATACAAATTGGAAAATCAATACACAACAGGGCGTAAAACCTGGACACATAACTTGAACCCACAGGAACAGAATGCTCTACGCTCCTTTGATGACATCAAAGATATAGTCATCAAGGAAGCGGACAAAGGTGGAAACATTGTTGTAATGAATCGTAAGGACTATGTCGGTGAAATAGACAGACAACTTCAGGACCAAAAAGCTTACTGTAAGCTCCCTAACAACCCAATAGTAACAGTTACCAGAGACATAGAGACAAAACTGATATTTTGGAGGCAAAGAGGTTTATAAAAAGACTCAGAATACAAATATCTTTTTAACCCGCCTGTGTTCCCTTGTATCTACATTCTCCCCAAAGTCCATAAAACAGCACACTTTCCCCCTGGCAGACCCATAATATCTGGGATCAACTCACCTACCGAAAAACTTTCTGAATTCATTGACATTTACCTACAACCGTTTGTTTGTAATTTACCCTCATACATCAAAGATACCACACATCTTCTCAGCCTCATTGCGGATTTTGAGTGGACGGAGGGTCATTTTTTGGCCATACTGGATGTCACCTCTTTATACACATGCATACCTAAAAAACAAGGCATGGCTGCTATCCAGTATTTTTTAGACAAAAGAGAAGCAACCTATTTGACACACTCCAGTATGCTGATGGACTTGATGAAAGGGGTCATTCACAACAATGTCTTCTTACATGAGGGGACATGGTACAGACAAAAACAGGGAGTTGCGATGGGGGCAAAATTTTCGCCATCTTTTGCTAACCTCTACATGGGGTACTACGAACACCATCACTTATGGACCAACGGTCCACCGGAACTTACACAACACGTCCTCTACTTGGGTCGATACATCGACGACGTACTTCTCTTCTGGTCAGGGGATTACGCCTCCTTTGAACTGTTCACCAAATACCTAAACGATAACCAATATAACATACATTTCACCAGTTGTGCGAGCCTAGAGAGTGTTGATTTCTTAGATTTGACACTATATAGTGATGGCAACCACATCTGCTCCAAGCTATTTAGAAAAACAACAGCTTCGAACTCTATCTTACATGCCAGCAGTGCACATCCACCTTCCCAGATTAAAGCCATTCCATATGGGGAGGCTGTGAGGATCAGACGCAATTGCCAGAAAGACCCGGATTTCATGGAGCAGCTCGAATTCCTAGAGAAACGCTTTGTTAACAGAGGTTATCCCAGTAAACTGCTAAATAACACACGTGAAAGGATTCTTAAGATTGACAGAGCATCTCTGTTTCGGAAAAAAACAAACAAAAGGGTTAACAAAAAGAGGGCCCCAGCTTTCATAACCACATACACCTGTGTGAGTGCAGAAGTCTACAAGATTCTAAATAACAACTGGTACATTTTGTTATCCGACAAAACCCTCAAACGAGACCTCAGAAATAGGCCAGAGATGATTCACCAGAGGGGCCGCACTTTGGCCCGTATTTATACTCCGTTTGCGCCGAATTAGCGTCGTTTTTTTCGACGCAAATTCGGCGCAAAACTAACGCCATATTTATACTTTGGCGTTAGACGCGTCTAGCGCCAAAGTATGGGCAAATAGCGTCATTTTTTTGCGTGAACGCCTTCCTTGCGTTAATGAGATGCAAGGAAGGCGTTCCCGTCTAAAAAAATGACGGCGACGCAAATGCGTCGTATTTATACTCCCGGGCAAAAGTCACGCCCGGGAGGTGGCGGGTCAAAAAACCCCGCATTTGCGCCACTATTTAACGCCTGGGTCAGGGTAGGCGTTAAGGGGCCTGTGGGCTCAAAATGAGCCCACAGGTGCCCTCCCCTGCCCCCAGGGACCCCCCCTGCCACCCCTGCCTACCCCAGGAGGACACCCAAGGATGGAGGGACCCACCCCAGGGACATTCAGGTAAGTTCAGGTAAGTATAATTTTTTATATTTTTTTATTTTTTTTGGGTGGCATAGGGGGGCCTTATTTGTGCCCCCCTACATGCCACTATGCCCAATGACCATGCCCAGGGGACATAAGTCCCCTGGGCATGGCCATTGGGCAAGGGGGCATGACTCCTGTCTTTACTAAGACAGGAGTCATTTAAATGGCGTCTGGGCGTCGAAAATAATGGCGCAAATCGGGTTGAGGCGATTTTTTTGCCTCAACCTGACTTGCCCCATTTTAAGACGCCCTAACGCCATTTTCCCCCTACGCCGGCGCTGCCTGGTCTACGTGGTTTTTTTCCACGCACACCAGGCAGCGCCGGTCTGCTAGCGCCGGCTAACGCCATTCCATAAATACGGCGCCCGCATGGCGCTTCAGAATGGCGTTAGACGGCGCTAAATTTTTTGACGCTAAACTGCGTTAGCGCAGTTTAGCGTCAAAAAGTATAAATATGGGCCCTTGAGAGATAAATTGTGTCACAGCTATTTACCAATGGTCACTAATGAGAGTTGGCTACCCACACCACCCTCTGGTTTTTACAGGTGTGGCCATTGCAATATCTGTAGCTATGCCCTGGACAAAACAAAAAACTTTTGCTACAACTCTAAAACGACGCACACGATCAGACAATTCATGAACTGTAACACGAAGTTCACTGTCTACTGTATCATCTGCATATGCAAAAAGATCTATATCGGCAGTACAATCAGACCACTGAGAGAAAGACTGAAAGAACACATCCGGGCGATCAAAAACAACAACAGTGACTACCCTTTTGCAGTCCATTACAACCAGGCACACCCTTTACATGAAAAACCAGACATAAAAATCCATGGCATTGCCACTCTAGTCAAGTGTCCGAGGGGGGGCAACAGAACTCTCCTCCTGAGACAGCTTGAGAGTAGATGGATTGTCAGATTACCCACGGTGGAGGAGGGGCTGAATTCTGATAAAGACCTGTATGTATTTCTTTAGACTATCAACCGTTGGATAATATAACAAATTTGCAATAACAAAGCTTCTTTTCAAATATGCATTGTGTTCCTGCTTTTTGCTGTAATCTGCAGATTCCTAACAAATTACATCTTTACAGCAGATATATTATTTGTGGAAGATTGTTGTTACCTTTCTTTATAACTTTACACACACGAAATGCCGAAAAATCATTTGATTAAGCTTGTGTTAATCCATATGTTTTATCTGTTACGTAACTGTAATGTTTATATCCTGACGTGTTATTCCTTGTCTCCAACGAAAATGATCAATGGGATGCATCACATGCTACCATACAAATCGCCACGGGGTGCATGTCTCTTTCCTTTCCTTTCACTGGTCACTTACCACCTTTTGGCATGTCACGGTTATTACCATTTCTAAGTGCCTACCCCTCTCTGTTTGCTTACTCTTTTCGGTATAACCCCCATTATTCCTCCCAAGATGGTGGACCACACTATCTCAGGGGTTTTTAGTCCATTTTTGATGTTTACTCTTCATTTCCGGTTGCAGTCGGGATTTAAATCCCAGCAATGGGTCGGCGTTCGATTCAGATGCAACGAGATCCATAAGCAGGGGTAACGGGAGACCGGCAACAGGTAATGGGGCTTCGGCCCATACCTTTTCAGACGTCTTCATTTTCGATTTATTCCAAACAACGATGTGTGCACAGTGACTTTCGCTAGCAAATGCTAGCGGTCACCGTCCACACTAACACTGCTCTTCCTGGGGACACTTATTTTATTTACAAACTGCTTAGCGCGTTCGGCCCGCACGCCCTTAACTCCCCGATAGACGCGCCACTAATATATTAGTATTCCTGGACGGCTTTTTCATCGGTGCCAGTTACGCTAACATCAGTTGATCAACTAACAGTCTATGACCAAGTTCTATTCAAATGCTATCGATACTCTACTATGTAGCGTTTAACATTTGCGAGATATTAAAAAAGGGGGCCCCCGTGTTATGACTTGTTAGCTGATTAATGGCATTCACTATATAGGACATTACCATAAATTTGCGCAACTATCTAGTTTTTTTCATTCATCAATCAGCTTTTGATATACAAGATGCAACTTGAACCTATTCTTACTGCTCATTGTTGCCTATATGGCTCTTTGATTGTTTTGTAGATTTTCCCTTTTCCTCTTTAATTTTAAAAAAAAGAAAAAATAATTCTTTTTTTCTCAGACGTATCATGGTCTCCAGACTCCCTTCTAACGCTTGATATACCACACATATCTGGTCTACATTCATGACCACTGGAGTATAATAACACAATCAATACCTCTAATCTGCGAAAGGTATGCTCGTTTCTCTCTCTCTCTTGTCCTTTCTTCTTTGTGCATGGTTTCATTCGTATACGAGTCGATTTCTTTTACTTCACATGGGTGATTTTCTTCATTCATAGAGCAATTAACACAATATCACTCACTTTATGTATGACACCCTTTTTTGATGCATGTTATTTACTGCTCTTTGGGACATTCTTGCTCATTTCTTTTCTGATGATCACTTCCTGTGCTTGCGGTCGGCATAGGCGTTTGCTTTTTGGTGTCTTACCACACATATGGGAAGTAGAAGGAGATATCTCCCTCTGTTTTTATGGTAGCCTTTGTCTTTTCAATAATCACGTATCTCTGGCACGTGGTCTCTCTTTAGCACCCACTAATATTTGGCTTGTTCTATGACTGGCATCACAACTTGTTTTGCCAACAATCCATAGATAACTATTGTTACTCACACATCATATTTGTATATGTTTACAGCCTTGAAAAAGTCCAGTGTGACGAAACACGTGTCGGCTGTTTTCTTTCAATCACCAAAAAAAACTGTATTGGACCAGCAATTACTTGGTTGTTCTCTTATGAGTACGAAAAACTGTATTTGACCTAGAAATCACCTACCCAGTGTACTTCGTTGGATCAGGTCACCAACTCTTTTGCTACAATCACCAAGGAATAAATGGCTTATACTGTGACCTTGAGATGTGCTGTGGTTTTCTGTTTTACTTAAATGTAATTTAGAGCCGTTTGTGGACTTTAAAAAGAAAAGCGTGTGAGAAGCGGTCAAATGCCTTCTGGAAATCAAGACTCAGGATTCCTACAGGAATGTTTTGTTCAATTCTGTAACAGATAACGTAGTCTAAACATAGTAATTGCCAGAAGTGAGTATAAAACTCCCAAGGCAAACCACTTAGAGCTGGTCTTGATCCCCTGACTTTAAAGCATTTAAGTAATGCTCATCTTCAAAGGGACTGCCTATGTAGCACTGTTGTTCCTTGGTCAAAACTCCATGTAAATCAGCACAGTATTCGGTGATGTCTATATCAGAGAGGTTTAATCTAGGGAGATGATATAAATTAGCATAAAGGTGCAATCAATTTTCAAGCTTTTACCCCGGAACAAGACTCCTTCTTTGTTTTGAAGAACTTTCATTAGTTTGTGAGGGCATGCTGCTTTTTCAAAGAAAAAGAGGTGCATTTCTGATAATCCTGAAAATGTTTTACTCTGGAGTTAAATACTGTAGCTTTACATTTCTGCTCCAACCAGTCATTCATAGAGCATTTTACATATCTTAACTCATTTTTAACATAATTTCCTGCTTCCCTGGGCTGTGTTAGCAACACTAGTCTGTGTAGTTTTGCTTCTGTTTTTGTTGACCTTTATGCTGAAAAATTTGCTTGTTTTCTGTTTTTTATCCAGAACCACCATTGAAACTGTGATAAGAAACTGTGGAACTTATTTACAGGCCCCTTGCGCCACCGTTGCATCATTTTGTTTGATGCAGCAGTGACGCTAAGCAGTCCCCTACAGTGCGGCACATTTACAAACTGGTGCAATTAGACCATTGCCCCAGTTTGTAGCACCTTGCACCACTTTATACCTGCACCAGGTATAATGTATGAAAGGTAGGTTTTCCCCCATTAAAAGACATGCAGAAACTGGTGCAGTGAAATGTACAAGAGTTCACTGCATCGTTCTGCGCCTTCACTGCGTCACAAATTTAACGCCTGCTCAAAGCAGGCGTTAAACTGACGCAGGGCTTATGCCAATGGGAGTTTTCCGTGCACTGCCGGAGTAGCGTCATTTTTTAACGGTAGTCCAGCAATGCGTCAGTTTAGCACCACAGAAGCATCAGAATTTATGAATCTATGAGAACGTGCACCATGGAGCTCTGTATTGTGAATACAGCGCATGCAAGGTGTCATTAGGGGGGTGCAGGGCAGCACAAGAAATCTGACGCATCAGAGCCGATGCGTCAGATTCTTGTATATGAGGCACTGTGTTTTTATTTTACTCATTTGGCGTAACAAATCTCACAGTCTTTACATATGTCATCATCATTAAGCAAATTGCAATTCAGTTCCCGAAACCCAGGACCACATTAGCTTTCTTGAGCTAAAGACAGTTTTGCACTTATCAACTTATCCAAAAAGGGGACAGTCTGCAGGGAGCTGCTGTCTGCACATAGCAGAGCAGAGATGAAGATGCAGTGCAGTCGTGACTGGGTATTTCCACTGTCAGCTTCCCATGTGAAAACTGACCCAAGTGGAGAAGCTTTCTACATAAATTGCACATACTTACCATGTATCATGGTCAACAGTGTCTTAGAGAATATACCTAAGAAATATGTCCTCATTTATGAGGCCCTAGAGGCACACTGCACCACCGGAGTGTCATTTTTGTTCTTTAAAAGCCACCTTGTGTGGCTTTTCATGGCCTTGTAAATATGGACCCCTTTCATGCATAACACTGCTTGAAAGGGGCATTCTATGGGTGTTGCTTGTTGTGTTCACACACAACACCCATGAAACCAGAAGGAATCTGACACATTCTCTGAGTTACAAAGAATGTGTCAGATTGCTATGCCACTTTAGGGGTGGTGTATGAGTAAGGCAACACACATTGTCCATAAGAGTAACACACCTCACATAGAAAGAGGAAAACACCTCTTGTGATTGTGTTTGTTCAGGAAGGAGTCCCTTCCTGCACAAAAACAATCATCCCAACAAGGCAGGCAGCAATTTGTGCACCAGCGCAGGGGGAGAGAACAGAAATGCATACAGTGCATTTCTGTCTTTTCCTGGTGGCGTAAGCAGCATGGCAATGCACTTACAACACCGCCCCGCAACCAGGCCTTCTAAATGAGGCCCTATGAGATTTGAGACTCCTGTCTATCTTTAATGTGAGTTATACTTTTGAAATCATCAGAAAAGGCTTTACCGTGTCAAAGAGGTCTTGTCTGTCTTGCTAGGGAACTGCATACATTTTACACATTTTAAAAATGAAGTCCATCCAATAAAAACGATAACAATAATACTCTACCTGGAGAGATAACTTTCTCATCACGGATTTGCCAATGTTTGTTATGAAACAGGATTACCACACCTTTATTTTTGTTAGTGCCCCCTGGGCATGCTGATGGGGCTATTTCCCATAAGTGATTCATATCAGAATAACGTGGACGAAAATTTCTGTAAATAAATTTTATCTGCCATCACAGTTTCACAAAATTGAAAAATCATTTTCTCCGGAGCCCAGTGACCATGCCTCTCACATTGCATGAGAGAACTGTGACTGAGACAGACATAATGAAAGTGAGTAAGGTATAAACAACTGCCAATATTACTGTATGAATATAATTTCATCACAGATTAAACTACTATTTGAAAAAGGATCTCCTGAAACTTGACTTTGTCCAGAGGATGGGTCAAAATGTTTTCCAAATCGGGAGTAACCTCTAATTCGATCAGTTGGCATGCAGCCACCTCTGCTACAAGAGTGCCACTTTCTAAAACCTCCTCAGAGTCCAAAGGTCAAGTAATGCAACATATCTGGCTCCCAGTGCTCTTTGGTCTAGGGAGGACTGACACTTCTTAGATGTGGTCCCATGAGTGCTATCTACTACCTATTTTAAGGAGCAGGTCTGTAAGGAAATGCCTCCTTGGCTTGGTTACCTCCTGAATTTTGCCTTTGTTGATACTAAGTTATGATTTGAAAGTGTTCTGGGATCCTGCTAACCAGGCCCCAGCACCAGTGTTCTTTCCCTAAACTGTACCTTTGTCTCCACAATTGGCACAACCCTGGCACTCAGGTAAGTCCCTTGTAACTGGTACCCCTGGTACCAAGGGCCCTGATTCCAGGGAAGGTCTCTAAGGCCTGCAGCATGTCTTATGCCACCCTATGGACACCTCACTCAGCACATGCACACTGCTTCTCAGCTTGTGTGTGCTGGTGGGGAGAAAATGACTAAGTCGACATGGCACTCCCCTCAGAGTGCCATGCCAACCTCACACTGCCTGTGACATAGGTAAGTCACCCCTCTAGCAGGCCTTTCAGCCCTAAGGCAGGGTGCACTATACCACAGGTGAGGGAATATGTGCATGAGCACTATGCCCCTACAGTGTCTAAGCAAAACCTTAGACATTGTAAGTGCAGAGTAGCCATAAGAGTATATGGTCTTGGAGTTTCTCAAACACGAACTCCACAGTACCATAATGACTACACTGAAAACTGGGAAGTTTGGTATGAAACCTCTCAGCACAATAAATGCACACTGATGCCAGTGTACAATTTATTGTACAATACACCCAGAGGGCATTTTAGAGATGCCCCCTGAAAACATACCTGACTTCCAGTATAGGCTGACCAGTTTCTGCCAGCCTGCCACACACCAGACATGTTGCTGGCCACATGGGGAGAGTGCCTTTGTCACTCTGTGGCCAGGAACACAGCCTGTACTGGGTGGAGGTGCTTCTCACCTCCTCCTGCAGGAACTGTAACACCTGGCAGTGAGCCTCAAAGGCTCACGCCTTTTGTTACAGCACCCCAGGGCATCCGAGCTAGTGGAAATGCCCACCCCTCCGGCCACTGCCCCCACTTTTGGCAGCAAGGCTGGAGGAGATAATGAGAAAAACAAGGAGGAGACACCCACCAGTCAGGACAACCCCTAAGGTGTTCTGAGCTGAGGTGACCACTGCCTTGAGAAATCCTCCATCTTGAGTTTGGAGGATTCCCCCAATATGATTAGGGATGTGCCCCCCCTCCCCACAGGGAGGAGGCACAAAGAGGGTGTAGCCACCCTCAAGGACAGTAGCCATTGGCTACTGCCCTCACAGACCTAAACACATCCCTAAATTCAGAATTTAGGGGCACCCCAGAACCTAGGAAACTAGATTCCTTCAACCTTAACAAAAAGAAGGACTGCTGACCTGAAGCCCTGCAGAGAAGACGAAGACGACAACTGCTTTGGCCCCAGCCTTACCGGCCTGTATCCCAACTTTAAAGAAAACTGCAACAGCAACGCATCCAACAGGGACCAGCGACCTCTGAAGCCTCAGAGGACTGCCCTGGACCCAAGGACCAAGAAACTCCAGTGAACAGCCGCTCTGTTAAAAAACCTGCAACTTCTTTGCAACAAAGAAGCAACTTTAAAGACTTCACGTTTCCCGCCGGAAGAGTGAGACTTCCCACTCTACACCTGACGCCCCGGCTCGACCTGCAGAAAACAAACACCTCAGGGAGGACTTCCCAGCAACTACGAGCCCGAGAGTAACCAGAGATGACCCCCCTGTACCCCCACTGTGACGCCTGCAGAGAGAATCCAGAGGCTCCCCCTGACTGCGACTGCCTGTAACAAGGGACCCAACGCCTAGAACCAAAACTGCCCCTGCAGCACCCAGGACCTGAAGGAACCGAACTCCAGTGCAGGAGCGACCCCCAGGCGACCCTCTGCCTAGCCCAGGTGGTGGCTGCCCCAAGGAGCCCACCCTGTGCCTGCCTGCATCGTTAAAGTGACCCCCGGGTCCCTCCATTACTTCCTATCTAAAACCCAACGCCTGTTTGCACACTGCACCCGGCTGCCCCTGTGCCGCTGAGGGTGTACTTTCTGTGCCTTCTTGTGTCCCCTCGGTGCCCTACAAAACCCCCCTGGTCTGCCCCCCGAGGACGTGGGTACTTACCTGCTGGCAGACTAGAACCGGGGCACCCCTGTTCTTCATTGAAGCCTATGGCCTTCATTACAACCCTGGCGGTCGGTATTAAAGCGGCGGTAAAACCGCCAACAGGCCAGCAGAAAAAAATGGAATCACAACCTTGGCGGAAACCGCCAACAAAGACAGCCACTTTAACACTCCGACCGCCACAGCGGTACAAACAAACACTGTGGCGGTAACTGCCAACAGACAGGCGGAAGACAATGTACCGCCCACAGTATTACAATAGGCCAATCCACCACCTTTTCTGGGGCGGATTCACTGTGAACAAAAACACGGCGGAAACAGGACTTGGAAGGGAAAACGCTCACCTCTACACACCCCACGAGGAACCAGGACGCCATGGAGCCAGAACTCCACATTCTACCTGCCTTTGTCTTCCTGCTCCTCTACCAGGAGCAGGAACGCCGGCGACGAAGACCACAGTGGGTACTGCACCTACAACACGGGGAGGGAAAAGAGAGTGACACACACACGCAACAGCCCCAGCCCCACCCTTACCCACTACAACACACACACTAATACATGTTGATACATTACAGTTACACCCCCTACCCCCCGGAAGAATGCAAAGACAAAAGGAAATGATTTTAACGATTGTAATCAATTAAAATCCAGTACTCAAAAATATCTATACACTATTAACAAATATATACACCAAGAATACAAGTCCAGGTACTGCACCATTTATAGTCCGTGGACCACTGGGCCCAAAATGCATGGGCGAAGCCCACACAATATACCCAATCAAAACACTGCAGGGGCATCAGTTAGAAATACAACAGACACCTCAGGGGGAAGGGAAGGGGGGCACCTCAGCCGGATGAGTGCACGACGCCAGATCCACAAGGGGGCTCCTTGCCCACTGCTGTATCCTGGGGAGTGCAAAGCCACAGTCTCACAAATCTCTCCAGTGGGTGGTTTGCCCACTGCTTTATCCTGGGGAGTGCAAAGCCACAGTCTCTTGAGTCTCTCCAGTGGGTGGGTTGCCGACTGCTTTATCCTGGGGAGTGCAAAGCCACAGTCTCTCAAGTCTCTCCAGTGGGTGGTTTGCCCACTGCTGCATCCTGGGGAGTGCAAAGCCACAGTCTCTCAAGTCTCTCCAGTGGGTGGTTTGCCCACTGCTTTATCATGGGGAGTGCAAAGCCACAGTCTCTCAAGTCTCTCCAGTGGGTGGTTTGCCCACTGCTTTATCCTGGGGAGTGCAAAACCAGTCTTTCAAGTCTCTCCAGTGGGTGGTTTACCCACTGCTTTATCATGGGGAGTGCAAAGTCACAGTCTCTCAAGTCTCTCCAGTGGGTGGTTTGCCAACTGCTTTATCATGGGGAGTGCAAAGCCACAGCCTCTCAAGTCTCTCCAGTGGGTGGTTTGCCCACTGCTTTATCCTGGGGAGTGCAAAACCACAGTCTCTCAAGTCTCTCCAGTGGGTGGTTTACCCACTGCTGGGGAGTGCAAAGCCACAGTCTCACAAGTGGATAACAGTCTCCACTGGTTCTGGAAGGGGCTGTGTGCCCATAGTTCGTCATCCTGCCAAGGACAGTGGTAGTGGATGCCTTTCTCCACTGGTTCTGGAGGGGGCTTTGTGCCCAGAGTGCTTCATTCTGCCAAGGACAGAGGTAGTGGATGCCTTTCTCCACTGGTTCTGGAGGGGGCTTTGTGCCCAGCGTGCTTCATCCTGCTCTTGGCGGCCTCAGTAGCGGCGGTGCTTGCAGCGCTCATTAGCCTGGGGTGCTGGTGGGTGGCTCAGTGAGCATGCTGCTGGTGGCGGTGTCCTTGGCACCGGTGCTGCTGGCGGCGGTGTCCTGGGCAGCGGTGCAACTGGTGGGGGTGTCCTGGGCAGCGTTGCTGGTGGCGGCGGTGTCCTGGGCAGCGGTCTTGTCCGCCGTGCAGGTTGGCGACGACTTCCCTTTCTTTCTGTGCCCCTTCCCCACCTTGGATGGTGGCGCAGCTGTCTTCCCACTACCAACTGTAGTCCTGGGAGAGCCCTTGGTGGCAGGTGTTTTGCCCTTCTCCCTCCGGGCAGTGGCCAACTTCTTATGCTTCTGAGGTGGGGTACTGTCCATGGTCTGGCTCCTTGGCACACTGGCTGTCCTGCTGCTTGGCACACTCCAGAAGCCAGTTACTGCTGGCACCATTGTTACCTTGGATGTGGTGGCTGAGGTGCTGGGTTGGGACCTGGAAATGTGTGCCCTAGAGAACTGAAGGGGTGGGAGAGGTGAGGGGAAGAGGTCAAGGTTAGACAGGAAAAGTTCTTTAGACGCACTGGGACGGGTAGATGGAGGGGGTTTGGGAGTGGAGGAAGAGGTAGTGGTTGTAGGAGGTGTACGTTTGCTGACTTTAGGTGAAGGTGCATGGGCTGGAGGCTGTCGTGAGGTGGATGGCTGTTGGGTGGGTGTGTGACTGCGTTTGTGTACCTTGGGAGGTGGGCTCACAGACACACTGGGAAAGGACACAGGTGATGTGTGAATGGTAGTGGGGGTGGTGAGTGCACGTGAGCGGTGTGTGGTGATGGGTGTGCTGGTGATGGACATAGTGGATGAAGATATAGTGCATGCAGGTGTGAGTGGAGACGTGACAGGGAGGGAGGAGGGAGACGAGGAGGAGGGGGACACAGTGGAGGCAGTGGCTGTTGGTATGTCTGCATGGGTATGATGCTTGTGTGAGTGCCTGTGGGATGTGTGGTGCTTATGTTTGCCAGAGCTTCCCTTGTGTGTTGAGGTGTGTGCATGCTGGTCTGATGGTGTGCTTGGGATAGGCTGAGGTTCAGGGGTTTGGGTCTGGGTGGAGGAAGTTGGAGGGGGAGGCTGGACAAAGGGACAATGGCTGCCATCAGTGCTGAGGCCAGAGTCTGAAAAGCTCGCTGTTGGGCTGCCTGACCAGAATGAATGCCCTCCAGGTATGCATTCGTATGTTGCAACTGCCTCTCTACACCCTGCCTGGCATTCAGAATGGTTGACTGCCCAACAGTGATGGATCTTAGGAGGTCAATGGCCTCCTCACTGAAGGAAGCAGGGCTGACAGGGGCAGGGGCTGAGGTGTCTGGGATGAAGGTGATGCCCACCCTCCTGGGTGAGCGGCCACGGGGCACACGCTGAGGGGCTGCTGGTAGGGCGGTGCTGGTAGGGGGCAAGGGAGCTCCCATCAGAGGTGGAGTCCGTGTCGCTGGTCTCAGCTCCTGTCCCCGCCATGGAGCTCCCCTCACCCTCCGTCCCAGTGGTGGCTTCAGACTCCGTTGTTTCACCCTTCAGGGCCATGTGGGATGCAGCTCCCTCCTGCTCCGGTGCCACTGCTCCTCCGCCTGATGATACTATTGCACACAGGAACAGGGAGACCAAAAAAAGGGGGGGGGGAGACAGAAGAAAGACATGTTGGGTGCATGCAATACCGCTACCGTTGGCAGACACTACAGACACAGAAGACCTCTGCACTACGCCGTGCATTTAGAGTTCCCTAATTAATCACAGGGACATGGGGTACAAAGACTATGCTGATTGCTGCACACATGGAAGTCACACGAACCTGACTAGGTATAGTTGGCTCTAAACACCGGTGAGGTGGGGTGCCACATGGCCTGCCTTACGAAGGGACCTTGCCTCCTTGATTGATTGATTGATTGATACTAAACTCGCCCTGGCCTAGGGGAACCCACAGCCCACCTCCCCCACCCAGACACCTCGTAATGCGCGCTGATTCAGCTGAATGAGAGTGTACTCCCCCCCTTGTGGCTGCTGTGATGCTCTCAAGCGTCCATCCAACTCCGGATACGCCACCGCCAGGATCCGGAACATCAGGGGGGGTCATGGTGCAACGGGCACCCCTCCCATGTTGGGCGGCCATCCCCAGCTGGGCCTCCGCCGTCTTCTTGCTCCATCGGCGAATGTCCTCCCATCTTTTCCGGCAGTGGGTGCTCCTTCTGTGGTGGACCCCCAGGGTCCGGACTTCCTTGGCGATGGCACGCAAAATATCCTTCTTCTGGTGGGCGCTGACCTACAGGAACAGTACAGTGGAAAAGGAGAAGATATAACCGTCCAGACTGTTACAGTCATTGGCCTGCGTTCCTACCCTTGCCATGACGCACATGCACTCACCGTTGTTTCATGCACGCCTCATTCTCCCCTCCCTATCTTCCATCCACACCACTCCACACAGGCATTGCCCATACAGCATGCTCACAGTGTACTTACCTGTTTGTCTGGAGGACTGTAGAGTAGCGTGTACTGGGGGAGGACCCCATCCACTAGTTTCTCCAACTCCTCCGTGGTGAAGACAGGGGCCCTTTCCCCAGACACATGAGCCATTGTCTCTTCCATACTGAGGTCACAGCAGCACTTGCAGTGTTGGTCCTCTCCTGTCGAAGATCAGGTATCAAGTGAGTGAATAGATAGAAAATGGCGGTCACGTCCACGGCGGTGCGTACCGTCACCGCTGGCGTAAATCGTCATTGGCTCCTGGGACCCATAGGGTCCTATGTTAACCAATGCAGGATTGCGCTGCGGTCTTCGACCGCCTACCGTGACGGTGTACAACGCCAGTGCAGTTACCTCATATCCCCTTGTCCCACATTACAGGTCAGGCAGCCGCCGTTTCAGGGGGCCACATGGCATTATTTTTAAATGTGTCACACATATCTAGGCCTTGCTTACACATTAAAACAGGGACATAGCGGATTGAAAAATGTGTGCAATAAAGTTGTGTTTTCGTACCTCAGTGTTGGCTGACGCTCTGCTCGCTGTTCTCCTCCATAGAGCACGTCCGCTGGGGCAGGTGAGGAGATGGTGGCATCCTCTGGTGTACAGACTGCTGGTGGACCTGTCGACAATGGAAGAGCGACATGTAATTGTCACCTACAAACTGGACCGTGCCACAATCCAGGAACTGTGTGCCCAGTTGGAGCCGGAACGGATGTCAGCTATCCGCCATCCCCCAGGTATCCCCCCTCTAGTGCAGGTGCTGTCAGTACTCCATTTCCTGGCAAGTGGGTCTTTTCAGACGACAGTGGCCATAGCATCAGGAATGTCAGTGCCCTGCTGAAACACATTCACAGCTACATTATTTTCCCTCAGGTGGAGGATTTGCCTACAGTGAAATGTGACTTCTATGCCCTGGGACATATCCCCAACATCATTGGTGCCATTGATGGGACACATGTGGCCTTGGTCCCCCTCCCCCGCAGGAGTGAACAGGTGTACAGAAACCGGAAGAGTTACCATTCTATGAATGTGCAGATGGTGTGTTTGGCCGACCAGTACGTCTCCCATGTGAATGCCAATTTCCTGGCTCAGTGCATGACGCTGATATTCTGAGGAATAGCAGCATCCCTTATGTGATGGGACAACTCCAGAGGCACCGTGTGTGGCTATTAGGTGAGGACATGGACCCTATACAGTGTGACTAGGTGTCTGGGTCTGTGGTTGTCCCTAAGGCTTAGTGTGTCTAACAGTTGTCCCTCGACATTTGCAGGTGACTCTGGGTACCCCAACCTGTCATGGCTACTGACCCCAGTAAGAAATCCCAGGACAAGGGCAGAGGAATGCTACAATGAGGCCCATGGGCGAACTAGGAGGGTTATAGAGAGGACCTTCGGCCTCCTGAAGGCCAGGTTCAGGTGCCTCAATATGACAGGTGGTTCCCTATTCTACTCACTAAAGAAGGTGTGCCAGATCATCGTGGCCTGCTGTATGCTTCACAACTTGGCTTTGCGAAGACAGGTACATTTTCTGCAGGAGGATGGTCCAGATGGAGGTCTTGTGGCAGCTGTGGAGCCTGTGGACAGTGAAGATGAGGAAGCAGAAGAGGATATCGACAACAGAAACACTGTGATTCATCAATACTTCCAGTGAGACACAGGTAAGAAGACATCACTGCCTGCTACATCTGATACACTTGTTCTACCTCTCATCTGTCTGTCACTTTCACCCATTGTATAGACCCTGAGTTGTCACTTTCCCTTTCGATTTCACAGATGTGGGTCCCACTGTGTGACACATTTTCGAAAGCACAGACTGACTCCAGATAGTTTTGTGATTTAAGGGTGTTTATTTAAGTGCTAAATAGTGGAGAGGGTTGTAAAATGGTCAGGGGTGATGGTGGAGGAATGTCCATAGCAGAGTCCAGTCTATTAGTCTCACAGGTGCATTGTCCAAAGGGGCATAGGAAGTGGAGCTAGGGCAGTTGATGGATGGACAGGGTGACAAAGTGGGACAAAAGGATGACAATCAGGGTGGTCTCATTTCTTGGCGGGGGTCTTGGCACTGTTCTCTGTCTTTGTCCTGGATCTCAGGGACCACTTGCGGGATGGTTCTCCATCTGCAGGGGGTGGGGTGTTAGTGTTGTGGTCCTTTGGCAGTGCCTCCTGTCCACTAGTGCCGGTGGAGGTGGTGGGCAGTACAACGTCCATGCTAGTGTCAGGGGCCCCTTGTTGTGCCACAGTGTCCCTCCTGGTGTTCACAAGTTCCTTCAGCACCCCTACAATGGTGCCCAGGGTGGTATTGATGGTTTTGAGTTCCTCCCTGAACCCCAAATACTGTTCCTTCTGCAGCCGCTGGGTCTCCTGAAACTTGTCCAGTACCGTTGCCATTGTGTCCTGGGAATGGTGGTAGGCTCCCATGATGTTGGAGAGGGCCTTGTGGAGAGTGGGTTCCCTGGGCCTGTCCTCTCCCTGTTGCACAGCAGCCCTCCCAGTTCCCCTGTGTTCCTGGGCCTCGGTCCCCTGAACCGTGTACCCACTGCCCCCAGGTCCCTGCTGTTGTTGGGGTGGTGGGTTAGCCTGGGTTTCCTGTAGTGGTGGACACACTGCTGCTTGACGTGTCCTGGGGACAGAGGTATGGGCCCACTGGGTGGGTGCTGTGCTGGTGTTTCCAGAGGGGGGAGGCTCTGTTGTGGCTTGTGCAAGTCTGAGGGGAACTGACTGTCCCAAGGTCCCAGATGGGCTGGGCATCTAGATCCAGTTGGACAGAGCTGCTGTCATCACTGTGTGCCTCTTCTGTGGGGGGAGTGGACATGTCTGGAACTCCTGTCCGGTGACGTTGGGCAGGGGTCCTGCAGGGTTGTAAAGGCATAATTATTGCATCTGTGTGTGCCGTGGTGTGCAATGGGTGGGTGACCCTGTGCCCCAGTGCTTGCATTCTTGTGTAGGACCTTGTGTGATAATTGTTTAGGGGGGTGTGTGGGTATGTGCAGTGGCCATGCATTGGTGATGGGTGTCCATGCTTTGGTGTTGCATGCAGGGCTTGGTGTTGGGATGGTGTGTTGTGATAGTGGGACATATGTGAGGTGGTGGAGTGATGGGGGTGAGGGCGAGGGTGGGGGTATGTGATAGCATGCAGGTAGGGTGGGGAATAAAGTAGTGAAAGATTTGACTTACCAGAGTCCATTCCTCCAGCTACTCCTGCGAGGCCCTCAGGATGCAGTATAGCCAAGACCTGCTCCTCCCATGTTGTTAGTTGTGGGGGAGGAGGTGGGGGTCCGCCGCGATGTGGTGTCTTGAGACCACGGAACGTACCTTCCTGATGTCATCCCTAGTTCTTGGGTGCTGTCCCACTGCGTTGACCCTGTCCACGATTCTGTGCCATAGCTCCATCTTCCTAACTATGGTGGTGTGCTGCACCTGTGATCCGAATATCTGTGGCTCTACCCAGATGATTAACCTCCACCATAACCCTGAGCTCCTCCTCAGAAAACCTGGGGTGTCTTTGCGGTGCCATGGGGTGGTGTGGGTGATGTGTGAGGTGGTGTGTGTTGTGATGTGTGGGGTGATGTTTAGGGTTGTGTGGTGTTTTGTGCGTGAACGTGTATGTGTGATGGTGTTGTGTGCCTCTGTATGGTGGGGTTGTCTTTGCTGTGCTGTCTCTCTGGCCTTCGTCTAAATTTCTGGTCGTAAGGGTTTGTGGGTGATGTGGGTGTGTGTTTTATATTGTATTGAGTGTGTTGGAGTGGTGTGTGTATGTGTATCAGGTGTGTGTATTTGGAATTGTCCAATGTGGTAGTGTTTTGTAAATGTGTGTGTATTTTGAGCGCAGCGGTGTGTACCACCAATAGAATACCGTGGTTGAAAGACCGCTGCGTGGATTCGTGGGTTGTGATAGTGTGGGCGTATTCCTGTTGGCGTGATGGTGTCGGTTTTGTTATCACCAGTTTATCACTGACCTTTGGTGTGGCAGACTTGTGTGGGTGTCTGGATTTTGGCAGATTCCGAGCTGTGGGTCGTAATAGCTGTGGCAGAATTCCGCGGCGGTCTTCTACTCAGCGGTAAGTGGCATTTACTGCCAATGTTGTATTGACCCCCTATGTGTTTTGGGCACCTCTTTCCCCTCTGCAACTGACCGGCCCTGAGCTGCTGGTGTGGTAACCTTGGGGTTGCCTTGAAACCCCAACGGTGGGCTACCTAGGCCCCAACCTTGAGACTTGTAAGTGTTTTACTTACCTTCAAACCTAACCTTTACTTACCTCCCCCAGGAGCTGTTGATTTTTGCACTGTGTCCACTTTGAAAATAGCTTATTGCCACTTTTACAAAGACTGTATGTGATATTGCTTTTATTCAAAGTTCCTAAAGAATCTAAGTGAAGTACCTTACATTTAAAGGATTACTTATAAATCTTGAACCTGTGGTTCTTAAAATAAACTAAGAAAATATATTTTTCAATATAAAAACCTATTGGCCTGGAGTAAGCTTTGAGTGTGTGTTCCTCATTTATTGCCTGTGTGTGTACAACAAATGCTTAACACTACTCTCTGATAAGCCTACTGCTCAACAACACTACCACAAAACAGAGCATTAGAATTATCTACTTTTACTACTGTCTTACCTCTAAGAGGAACCCTTGGACTCTGCACACTATTTCTTACTTTGAAATAGTATATACAAAGCCAACTTCCTACAAGGCCTTTCTTTTATTATCCTTTTGGATCAGCCAGCTACCTTGTTCCATGTCAGTGGATTACACATCTACCTTCGTTATCCCCTCTGCTGCTTGTAGGAGGCTGGCCTGTAGTACTTACACCGTATACCAAGTCCAGTTATCCCTTATTAGTAAAATTTAGGCAGTGTCTAGAAGCCAGGCTCTCTAGAGGTAGCTGAGCAGCCAAGGCTTATCTAGGAGACATGCAAAGCTCATGCAATACCACTGTAGTCACATAGTACTGACGCGCATAAAAGAAAATACTCAGGGCCATATTTATACTCCGTTTGCGCCGGATTTGCGTCGTTTTTTTTACGCAAATTCGACGCAAAACAAACTCGGTATTTATACTCTGGCGTTAGATGCGTCTAGCGCCAAAGTCCATGGAGTTTGCGTAATTTTTTTGCGTGGACACCTACTTTGCGTTAATGATATGCAAGGTAGGCGTTCCCGTCTAAAAAATTTACTCCAAGGCATGTGTGCCGTATTTACACTCCCGGGCAAAAATGACGCCCGGGAGTGGGCGGGTCAAAAAAAATGTCGTCCAGCCGCTTTTGCGTCGTTTTTTAGCGCCTGGTCAGGGCAGGCGTTAAGGGACCTCTGGGCTCGGAAGGAGCCCAGAGGTGCCCTCCCATGCCCCCAGGGACCCCCCCTGTCACCCTTGCCCACCCCAGGAGGACGCCTAAGGATGGAGGGACCCATCCCAGGGAACATAAGGTAAGTTCAGGTAAGTCATTTTTTTTTTTTTTTGTGGCATAGGGGGGCCTGATTTGTGCCCCCCTACATGCCACTATGCCCAATGACCATGCCCAGGGGACAGAAGTCCCCTGGGCATGGCCATTGGGCAAGGGGGCATGACTCCTGTCTTTGCTAAGACAGGAGTCATTTCAATGGGGGTTGGCAGTCAAAAAAAATGGCGCAAATCGGGTTGAGGCGAAAATGTTGCCTCAGCCTGACTTGCCCCATTTTTTGGCGCCCAAGCTCCATATTCCCCTACGCCGGAGCTGCCTGGTGTACGTCATTTGTTTTGACGCACACCAGGCAGCTCCGCCGGCTAATGCCGGCTAACGTCATTGAATAAATACGGCGCCCGCATGGCGCTTCAGAATGGCGTTAGCCGGCGTTAGATTTTTTGACGCACAACTGCGTTGGCGCAGTTGTGCGTCGAAAAGTATAAATATGGCCCTCAGTGTTACAAAAATAAAGGTACTTTATTTTGTTGACACAAATACCAAAAATACCATGGAAACTATACTCCCTTAGGAGGTAAGTAATACACAAATTATATATACTAGTATGCAAAAACAGGTGTAAAAACAGAAAACAGTGCAATTAGTGAAAATCACAATAGTGAAAAATGGGCCTAGGGGAGAACACAAACCATATACTAAGAAAGTGAAATGCGAATGTCGGTTTCCCACCTAGGCAAGTGTAGTGTGTATAGGGGTGCTAGGAGTATGAGATAACACCAAAGGTACATAATAGAACCCACCCCAGAGCCCAGGAAAGCAGGAGTAAAACACAGTAACTTTCCCAGAACACACAGAAACACAAGAAAGAAGATTATGCAAGAACCAGAAGAGACTGCAAGACACCAACAGCGGATTCTGGACCTGAAGACCTGTGGAAGAAGGGGACCACGTCCAAGAAGCACAGAAGAGTCCAAGTAGAACAGGAGCCCCTGTTAACCTGGATGAAGGTACAAAAGAATAACCACAGGTGAAGAAGAACAGTCAGTACTGCACCCAAGAAGACGGATTTGGATTCCTGGTTGGCGCAAGTTATGTCCCACGCCGGATGGAGGATTGCAGTCTGGTTTGCATCGCTGGAGTCGGCCAACAAGCCTTGGCACACGCAAAGCTCACGGTTAGTGGAAAATGGCACTGCCCAGTACCAGGACGGACCAGGTGGACTCTACCCAGGAGGGGGAGCTAGAGGGGGCTCGCAGCAACTCAGAGAGCCCACAGAAGACCAGGCAGCGCGCACAGGAGTCCCACAGCATGGGGAAAAAGGAGGTGCAAAAGGAAGCTCATGCAACACTACGACAAAGGCTCCCATGCCATCGGAGAACCACTCAGGAAGATGTGCATCGCAGGTTAGAGGGCTGTGGGCCGGAGCTACATGTGCATGAAGAACTTCGTGGAAAGATGCCAACAAGCCTTGGCAAC
This sequence comes from Pleurodeles waltl, assembly GCF_031143425.1. Taxonomy (NCBI): domain Eukaryota; kingdom Metazoa; phylum Chordata; class Amphibia; order Caudata; family Salamandridae; genus Pleurodeles; species Pleurodeles waltl. The sequence goes on along the minus strand of NC_090443.1, from coordinate 1,004,915,997 downwards.
TGCAAAACACGCAGAGCAGAGGGTACTTTCTTGGTGGGGAGGCAAGCTCTTACCTCCACCAAAGTTGGACACTAGGACTTCAGAACCATCGGGACCACTTCAGTCCACCACCCATGATGCAGGATCCACGCAGCTCAGCAGGTGAGGGGATCCACGCAGCCGGTCGTCATTCCAGTAGGTGCCTACTGAAGAGGGGAGTGACTCCTTCACCCTAATGGAGATTCCTTCGCTCTTCTGTTGCAGGCTGAAGACAGGCTGTCCTCTGAGGATGCATGACCGGGAAACAGTTGCAGTTGCTGGCAGGAGCGGAAGATACAAAGTTGCAGAAGTCGTCTTTGCTTCTTTGTTGCAGTTTGTAGAGTTCCTGTAGGGTCCAGATACAGTTTCTTCCGTAAGAAGTTGAAGTGAAGAATGCAGAGGATGCCTGCTGGAGTCTTCCAATCTGAATCTGAAGAACCACCCAAAGGAGAGACCCTAAATAGCCCTGAAAGGGGGATTGGTCAGCTAAATAGGTAAGCACCTATCAGGGAAGGGCTCTGATGTCACCTGCTGGCACTTGCCACTCAGATGCTTCCAGAGTTCCCTGCCAACTTGGAATCTGAGATGGCAAAACCCAGGGACCATCTGGAGGAGGTCTGAGGACTACCCCTTGGGTGGTGATGAACAGAGGACTGGTCACTCCACTTTCCTCTGTCCAGTTTCACGCCAGAGCAGGGATTGGGGGTCCCTGAACTTGTGTAGACTGGATTATGCAAGGAGGGCACCAAATGTGCCCTTCAAAGCATTTCCAGCAGGTTGGGGAGGCTACCCCTTCCAAGCCTGTAACACCTATTTCCAAATGGAGAGAGTTTAACACCCCTCTCCCAAAGGAAATCCTCTGTTCTACCTTCCTGGGCTTGAGCTTCTCAAGCAACAGGAGGGCAGACACCTGTCAGAGAGGTGGCAGCAGCAGGGGCTGCCGGGAAAAACTCAGAAGGCTGTAATGGCATTACTGGGGGCTCTCTAAGGAGCCCTCAGAGTGCATGCGATCATACAACCAATGCTTGCAAAAGCATGGGGGTATAATTCCTACATGTTTGATACCAAACATGCCTATGTTCGGAGTTACCATTATGTAGCGAGACATAGGTAATTACCTATGTCCAGTGCACATGTAAAATGTCATCCCTGCCACTCACGAAGTCCGGGAAAATGGTCCTGGAGGGTCGTGGGGGCACCTCTGCTAGTGCAGGGGTGCCCTCACACACAGGTACTCTGCACCCTGCCCTCAGGGCTGGCGGGCCTGATATAGGGGTGACTTATAAGTGACCTGGTGCATTGTAAATGGCAATGAAAGGGTGCATACACCTTTTCAGGCAGGCTGCAATGGCAGTCCTGCAGAAGCCTTTGCATGGGCTCCCTTAGGGAGGCAAAAGATATGCTGCAGCCGATAGGGATCCCCTGGAACCCCATTGCTCTGGGTACCTAAGTACCATAAACTAGAGTCCTGGTTAGCAGGATCCCAGTGAACACTGACATCAGGCAGAAAATGGGGGTAACCATGGCAAAAAGAGGGTATTGTCCTACACAACCCCCCCACCAAATGAGGGACAATAAGGCTAACCTTGCCCAGATGAGCCTTCGTTGCCTAAGTGGAAATATCCGGCGAGTCCATCTGCATTGGAGTAGTTACTCCCAGGTCTATGTTCCACTGTAAAGTCCATACCCTGTAGGGAAATGGACCGCCTCAACAATTTTGGGTTTTCTCCTTTCATTTGCTTTAGCCATAAGAGAGGTGTGTGGTCTGTCTGAACAATGAAGTGAGTCCCAAACAAGGTATGGTCTCAACTTCTTCAAGGCCCAGACCACAGCAAAGGCCTCCCTCTCTATGGCTGACCAACGCTTTTCTCTAGGGGTCAACCTTCTGCAGATAAAAGCTACTGGTTGATCCTGGCCCTCTGTATTACGCTGTGATAAAACTGCCTCAACCCCTACCTCTGAAGCATCAGTCTGAACTATGAACTTCTTGGAGTGTTTTTTGGGCTTTTTAAGACAGGTGTAGAGCACATGGCCTGCTTTAGCTCCTCAATAGCTTTCTGACAGTTAGCTGTCCATAATACCTTTTTAGGCATCTTCTTTGAGGTGAGGTCATTAAGAGGGGCAACAATGGAGCCATAGTTCTTAATGAACCTCCTATAATACCCAGGAGGACCAAGAAAGGCTCTGACGTGGGTCTGTGTTGTAGGGAGACCCCAGTCTAAAATAGTCCGGAACCTCACCTGTAGTGGTTCAATTTGTTCGCCACCTACCAGGTGTCCCAGATAAACCACCTTCCCCTGCCCCATCTGGCATTTTGAAGCCTTGATATTAAGGCATGCCTTTTGCAGAGCCTCCAAAACATTCCAAAGGTGGACCAGGTGGTCATCCCAGGTGGAGCTAAATACAGCAATATCATCTAGATATGCTGCACTAAAAGCTTCCAGACCTTGGAGGACTGTATTCACCAACCTCTGAAAAGTGGCAGGTGCATTCTTCAAAACCAAATGGTATAACTGTAAACTGATAATGCCCTCCGATGGTTGAGAAAGCAGTTTTTAGTTTAGCATCTTCTGATAATTTGATCTGCCGATACCCTGCAGTCAAATTAAAAGTGCTTAGATACTTGGCAGATGCCAGTGTATCTATTAGCTCATCTGCCCTGGTTATAGGGTGAGCATCAGTCTTGGTGACTGTGCTGAACCCTCTGTAATCTACACAGAACCTCATCTCCTTTTTCCCATTTTGGGGGTGAGGTTTGGGTACCAGCACCACTGGGCTAGCCCAGTGACTGTCAGACTCCTCAATCACTCCTAGATCAAGCATTCTCTGAACTTCAGCCTTAATGCAATCTCTAACATGGCCAGGTTGCCTATAAATCTTACTTTTAACAGGCAAACTGTGCCCTGTATCAATGGTGTGTTCACACCATGTAGTCTGACCAGGTGTCAGAGAAAACAGTCCAGAAAACTGGCTTAGGAGGTTCCTGCAGTCCTCCTTCTGGGATTCAGTAAGGCAGCCTGCTAGGACTGTTCCTTCTATTGAACCATCAACTGCAGTGTTGGAGAAGAGATCAGGTAGAGGGTCACTCTCTTCCTCCTGTCCCTCATCAGTGGCCATGAGGAGGTTTAAGTCCGCCCTGCCATAGTAAGGTTTTAGGCGGTTCACATGAAGTGCTCTGAGAGGACTTCAAGGAGAGCGAAGGTCAACTAAGTAAGTTACTCCACCCTTCTTTTCCACTATGTTGTGGGGTCCACTCCATTTATCTTGGAGTTCCCTTGGTGCCACAGGCTCCAGGACCCACACTTTCTGCCCTGGTTGGTACACTGTCAGGACAGCCTTTTGGTCATGCCATTGCTCTGCAATTCTTGGCTTGTCTGAAGGTTTTTAGTGGCCTTTTTCATGTACTCAGACATTCTAGATCTTAGGCCACGCACATAATCCACTATATCTTGTTTAGGGGGCTTCAGGGGCTGCTCCCAACCCTCCTTCACAAGAGCCAATGGACCCTTAACAGGGTGACCAAACAGGAGTTCAAAGGGGCCATAGACCACTCATTTTGGGGGTACCTCCCTGTAGGCAAAAAGGAGGCATGGCAACAGGGCATCCCATCTCCTCCTGAGTTGTTAAGAGAGTCCCATAATCATGCCTTTAAGTGTTTTATTAAAACACTCAACTAACCCATTTGTCTGGGGATGGTATGGTGTGGTGAATTTATAAGTTACACCACACTCCTTCCACATTGCTTTTAGGTATGCAGACATGAAGTCACTACCTCTGTCTGAAACCACCTCTTTTGGGAAACCCACCATGGAAAAGATTCCTAGGTTGGCTTTGGCCACTGCTGGTGCTGTAGTGGTCCTCAGAGGTATAGTTTCAGGATACCTGGTGGCATGGTCCACCACCACCAGAATAAATCTGTTTCCAGAAGCTGTGGGCTGGTCCTGGGGGCCAGCAATATCAACCCCAACCTTCTCAAAGGGTACCCCAACAACTGGCAGTGGGATTAAGGGGGCCTTTGAGGTGCCACCTGTCTGCCACTGGCTTGACAAGTGAAACAGAAGCGACAAGACTCCTTGGTATCTTCAGACATGCGAGACTTGTGAAAGTGAGGAACCAGTCTGTCCCAGGTCTTACTTTTCCCCAGATGTCCAGCAAGGGGAATACTATGTGCCAAGGTCAACAAAAATTCTCTGTATTGCAAGGAAATGACCAGTCTCCTGGTAGCATAAGGTTTTGGGTCCCATGCCTCAGAATACAAGAGATTGCTTTCCCCTCCCTCTTCTTTGACAGCTTGCTGTCTTAAACCCTCAATTGTGGGGCAGGTTTTCTGTGCCACACTTAACTCCTCTCTGCCAGGCCCCCATGCACCTAAGAGTTCAGCTGTATCAGCCTGAAATTCTTCAGGTGTAAGTTCTGTCCAGGAAGTTGACTCCTCCTCCTCAAAGGAGGAATCATCAGTGGAGGGAGGGATAGTGGATAACTTTTTACCCTTTCTACCCCAACTTTGGGGACGCTCTTGGTCCACTCTTTCAGGGTCCAAGTTTCACTGTCCTCTTTACTTCTTGGCCTGAGCCCTTGTCAAAGCAAGGATATGCCCAGGAATGCCCAGCATGGCTGCATGGACCTCCAACTCCACTTCAGTCCAAGCTGAAGTCTCCAAGTCGTTCCCTAGTAGACATTCTACAGAAGCTGTGGTATACACAGGTAGGTCTGTGTATACCACAACTTTTTTAGGACCAGTAACCCCTGCACAGTTGAGATCAACAACAGCCATGGGGTGGCTTACAGTGTTGTTATAGGCGTCAGTCACTTGGTACTGATGACCAAATAGGTGTTGCTCAGGGGCCACCAGTTTGTCAGTCACCAATGTGACACTGGCACCTGTGTCCCTGTAGGCCTCAACCTGAACACCATTTATTAGGGGTTGTTTCTTGTACTTATCCATATTAAGGGGACAAGCAACAAGGGTTGCAAGGTCAATGCCACCATCAAAGACTAAAACAGCCTCAGTCATTTCCCTAACTAAACCAACCCCCACTACACTTCCCAGAGTGATCCCTGATACACCCTTGGATTGGCTATTTGTAGTGTTATTTTTCCCACCACCAATGCTATTGCAAGGGGCATTAGTTGAAGCAGTGGGGGTTGTGGTGGTGGGAGGCTTGGTGCTTTTCTTAGGGCAAGCGCTATCTCCTGCACTATGGCCTTTATTCCTACAGCTACAACACCAAGGCTTTTTATTCTGATGGTTGTGTGAAGACGATTTAGACCCACCCCCAGAAGAGTTTTGTGGGCCTCCAGAAGACTCTTTGTTTTTATCTTTGTCCCCACCCTTGTCATGAAAGTTACCATCCTTCTTCTTGTCCTTGTCGCCTCCTGCATGAGCTTTTCTGCTCACTCTTGTTCTGACCCATTTGTCTGCCTTCATTCCAAATTATTGGGTAGAGGTCAGATCTGAGTCTACCAAGTACTGGTGCAACAAGTCAGACACACAGTTATTTAAAATATGCTATTTCAACAAAAGATTGTACAAGCCCTCATAGTCTGACACTCCGCTGCCATGTAACCAGCCTTCTAAAGCTTTAACATAACAGTCCACAAAGTCAACTCAATCCTGTGAGGCCTCTTTTCTGGTCTCCCTGAAGTTAATCCTATACTGTTCAGTGGTGAGACCAAAACCTTCTAACAGAGCTGTTTTTAAAAGGCTGTAGTTGCCTGCATCCTCTTATCCAACAGTAAGAAGTATATCCCTCCCCATGTCAGGGAAGGACAACCAAAGCAGCCCACTGCCTTTGGGGGACACTCTGAACTTTATAGGCCCTCTCAAGTGCAGCAAACCACTTGTAGATAGCATCCCCTACATTGTATGACGTGACAATTTTGTGCATGTTTCTGGAATCAATGGAGTCCTCCCTGACTCTATAATCCCTGAACAGCTGCTGCTGCACCATGGGGTACTAACCCCAAACCCCTGCCTTTCCCTTTTCACTGCCAAGGCCTCCCTATCTAGGGTTAGCTGTTGCTAATGCATCCTCAACCTGGCCTCCTCTAGTCTCAGTTTCCTGATCTCCCTATGTATGGAGTCATCTCCTGGAGTTGTACAGTGGGGTCCCCGAGACACTGAGGTGATATGGGAATGGGCAGAGGTGGATCTTTCCCTAGCTTTTGGGTCCCTAGTGACCTGATCTCTGGGTGAAAAGGGAACCCGACCTGTGTGGTTTCCCCTCCCACTACCAGCTACACTAGTGGGTCTGCTAGGTACAAGGTACAAGATCTTTGGGAGAAAACTCCCCTAAACCCAAAAGATTGTTATCTAGTTATATGGGTGCCGAATCTTCCTCCTCCTCCTGGCTACCAGCATGCTCCTGGTCATCCTGGAGAAGAAGGCTTAAAAGGAAATTCTTGTTGGGATTCTTCCCAACATCTAATTTCCTGTCTGAACAAAGCCCCTTCAATTCCTTGAAGCGCATGCCCTCATAGGGAATACCCATGACCTCAGAGCTAGGCCCAGCAGTAGACATGATGTGTGTGTTAGGGTGATGTAGGGAGAATTTACCCTACCTAACCTCCACCGTCACGCCAACAGAAATACGCCCACACTATCACGACACGCGAATCCACGCAGCGGTCTTTTAACCGCGGTATTCCATTGGCGGTACACATTGCCGCGCTCAAAATACACACACTTTCACAAAACACAGCCACATTGGATAATTCAAAATACACACACCTGATACACATACACACACCACTCCCATATACCCAAAACAATATAAAACACACACCCACATCACCCACAAACCCCTACTACTACAATTACTGAGAGAAGGCCAGAGAGAGCCACCACAAACAACTACCAAGCATCCACAGGCACAAAATACCATCTCCAACAGAACTTCCACGCACCTCACACAACACACCACTACATATCAGCACACTTATCACCACACACACCACCCCACACATCACACACACCACCCCATGGCACGGCAAAGACACCCCAGGTTCTCTGAGGAGGAGCTCAGGGTCATGGTGGAGGAAATCATCCGGGTAGAGCCACAGCTATTCGGATCACAGGTGCAGCACACCTCCATAGCTAGGAAGATGGAGCTATGGTAAAGAATAGTGGACAGGGTCAACGCAGTGGGACAGCACCCAAGAAATCGAGATGACATCAGGAAGAGGTGGAACGATCTACGGGGGGAAGGTGCGTTCCTTGGTCTCAAGATACCACCTTGCGGCTCAGCAGACTGGCGGCGGACCCCCACCTCCTCCCCCACAACTAACAACATGGGAGGAGCAAGTCTTGGCGATTCTGAATTCTGAGGGCCTCACAGGAGTAGATGGAGGAACGGACTCTGGTAAGTCAATTCTTAACTATTACATCCCCCACCCTACTTGCATGCTATCACATACCCCCAACCTTACCCTCACCCCCATCACTCCAACTCCTCACAAATGTCCCAACATCACAAACCACACATCCTAACACCAAGCCCTGCATGCAACAACAAAGCATGGACACCCATCACCAAAGCGTGGCCACTGCACATACCCATACACCCCCCTAAACCACCATCACACAAGGTCCCACACAGGAATGCAAGCACTGGGGCACACAGTCATCCACCCATTGCACACCATGCCATACACAGATGTAATAAACATCCTTTTATACCCCTGCAGGACCCCTACCCAACAGTGTGTCCACCACTACAGGGAACCCAGGCTAACCTACCACCCCAACAACAACAAGGACCTGGGGGCAGTGGTAGTGGACAGGGGACGGAGGCCCAGGAACACAGGGGAACTGGGAGGGCTGCTGTGCGACAGGGGGTGGACAGGCCAAGGGAACCCACTCTCCACGAGGCCCTCTCCTCCATCATGGGAGCCTACCACCACTCCCAGGAGACGATGGCAACGGTACTGGCCAAGTTTCAGGAGACACAGCGCCTGCAGGAGGAACAGTATTTGGGCTTCAGGGAGGAATTCAGAACCATCAATTCCACCCTGGGCACCATCGTAGGGGTGCTGAAGGAAGTACTCAACACCAGGAGGGACACTGTGGCACAACAAGGGGCCCCTGACACTAGCATGGACGATTATCTGCCCACCACCTCCGCTGGCGCTAGTGGACAGGACGCCCGCCACAGGACCACCACACCAGCACCCCACCCCCTGCAGAGGGAGAACCACCCTGCAAACGGTCCCTGAGATCCAGGACAAAGACAGAGAACAATGCCAAGACCCCCGCCAAGAAATGAGACCACCCTGAATGTCATCCTTCTGTCCCACTTTGTCACCCTGTCCATCCTCAAACTGCCCCAGCTCCACTTCCTATGCCCATTTGGGCAATGCACCTGTGAGACTAATAGACTGGACTCTACCATGGACATTCCTCCACCATCCCCCTTCACAATTTGACAACCCCTTCCAATATTGAGCACTTCAATAAACACCCTTGAAGCACAAAACAATCTGGAGTCAGTCTGTGATTTCGAAATAGTGTATTAGCAATTACTGTTAAAAATGCTCTTTCAATTGTAATGGCAACATACCTATGTCACACAGCTCTAGTCCATGAGGAAACACAGCAGATGTCACACAGTGGGACCCACATCTGTGAAATCGTAAGGGAAAGTGACAACTCAGTGACCATACACTGGGTGAAAACGACAGACAGGAGAGAGGTAGTAGTGTTAAAGTACATGTAGTAGGCAGGTCTGTACTCTTACCTGTGTCTCACAGGAAATATTGCAGGATCACTGAGTTCCTGTTATCCATGTCCTCTTCTTCTGCTTCCTCGTCTTCACTGTCCACAGGCTCCACAGCTGCAACAACACCGCCATCTGGACCATCCTCCTGCAGAAAAGGCACCTGTCGTCGCAAAGCTAAGTTGCGAAGCATACAGCAGGCCACGATGATCTGGCACACCTTCTTTGGTGAGTAGAATAGGGATCCACCTGTCATATGGAGGCACCTGAACCTGGCCTGCAGGAGCCAGCCCGAATGTCCGTTCTATAATCCGCCGAGTTCGCCCATGTTCCTCATTGTAGCGTTCCTCTACCCTTGTCCTGGGATTCCTCACTGGGGTCAGTAGCCATGACAGGTTGGGGTAACCAGAGTCACCTGCAAATGGCGAGGGACAACTGTTAGACACACTCTAACCTGTAGGGATATCCCCAGACACAGACAACCATTCCCACTGTCTTGCTTCCAGGTGCTTACCTAATAGCCACACACGGTGCCTCTGGAGTTGACTCATCACATAAGGGATGCTGCTATTCTGCAGGATGTAGGCCTCACGCACCGAGCCAGGGAACTTTGCATTCACATGGGAGATGTACTGGTCTGCCAAACACACCATCTGCACATTCATGGAATGATAACTCTTCCGGTTTCTGTACACCTGTTCACTCCTGCGGGGGGGACCAAAGCCACATGTATCCCATCAATGGCACCTATGATGTTGGGGATATATCCCAGGGCATAGAAATCACCTTTCACTGTAGGCAAATCCTCCACCTGAGGGAAAACGATGTAGCTACGCATGTGTTTCAGTAGGGCAGACAACACTCTGGACAACACGTTGGAAAACATAGGCTGGGACATCGTTGATGCTATGGTCACTGTTGTTTGAAATGACCCATTTGCAAGGAAATGGAGTACTGGCAGCACCTGCACTTGAGGGGGGATTCCGGTGGGATGGCGGATAGCTAACATCAGGTCTAGCTCCAGCTGGGTACACAGTTCCTGGATTGTGGCACGGTCAAGCCTGTAGGTGATGATCACATGTCTTTCCTCCATTGTCGACAGGTCCACCAGCGGTCTGTACACCGGAGGATGCTGCCATCTCCTCAGATGTCCCAGCGGACGGTGCCTATGAAGGACAACAGCGAGCACAGAGTCAACCAACTCAGAGGTACATACCCACAGCTTACACAGAACACGATTCATAATCCGAAAAGTGGCCTGTATGTGTATTGAGGCTAGGCCAAGGTATGTGTGACGCAGTTAAAAATTAAGCCATGTGGGCCCCTGAAATGGCGGCTGCCTGACCTCTAAAGTGGGACAATGGGATGTGAGGTAACTGCGCTGGCGTTGTACACCGTCGCGGTAGGCGGTCAAAGACCACAGCGCAGTGCTGCATTGGTTAACATTGGACCCTATGGGTCCCAGGAGCCAATGACGATGTACGCCGGTGGTGACAGTACGCACCACCGTGGATGTGACCGCCATTTTCTATCTGTTCAATCACTCGATACCTGACCTTTGACAGGAGAGGACCTACACTGCAAGTGCTTCTGTGACCTCGGTCTGGAAGAGAAAATGGCTCGAGTGTCTGGAGAAAGGGCACCTGCCTTCACATCGTAGGAGTTGGAGAAACTCATGGATGGGGTCCTCCCCCAGTACACGCTACTCTACAGTCCTCCAGACAAACAGGTAAGTACACTGAGAGCATGCTGTATGGGCTATGCCTGTGTGGAGTGGGGTGGATGAAAGATGGGGGGGGGAGATTGAGGCGTGCATGAAACAACCATGAATGCATGTGTCACATGGCAAGGGTAGGGATGGGGGCCAAAGACTGTGACGGTGCAGTTGGTAATAAAATTTCTCTTCCCCCTGTACAATTCATGTAGGTCATCGCCCACCAGAAAAAATATATTTGGTGTGCAATCGCCAAGGACGTCCGGACCCTGGGGGTCTACCACAGACGGAGCACCCACTGCCGGAAAAGATGGGAGGACATTTGCCACTGGAGCAAGAAGACAGCGGAGGCTCAGCTGGGGATGGCCTCCCAACTTGGGAGGGGTGCCCGTCGCACCATGACCCCCCTGATGTTCAGGATCCTGGCGGTGGCGTACCCGGAGTTAGATGGGAGCTTGGGGGCATCAAAGCAGCCACAAGGGTGTGAGTACACTCTCATCCTGCTGATTTTGCGCGCAGTAGAGGTGTCTGGGTGGGGGAGGTGGGCTGTGGGTTTCCCTAGGCCAGGGCGAGTTTAGTAGGCAAGGTCCCTCCATAAGGCGGGCCATGTGGCACCCCACCCCACCTCTGTAGAGTGCCAAGTACACCTAGTCATGCCCCTGTGTCATCCATGTGTGCAGATGTCGTCCATAGCCTTGTAGGCCATGTCCCAGCGATTGAACAGTGGAGGCCAAGAGCGCAGCGTAGTACAGGGGGGGCTTCTGTGTCTGTTGTGTCCGCCAACAGTAGCGGTAGTGCATGCACTCAAAATGTTTTTCTTCTGTCGTCCCCCCCTTTTTGTGGTCTCCCTGTTCTTGTGTGCATTAGCATCATCAGGTGGAGGAGCAGTGGCACCGGAGCAGGAGGGAGCTGCATCCCACATGGCCCTGGAGGGCAACACTACAGTGTCGGATTTCACCAGTGGGACGGAGGGCGAGGGGAGCTCCACGGCGGGAACAGGAGCTGACACCAGTGACACGGACTCATCCTCTGATGGGAGCTACCTTGTGGTGGCGGCAACATCTGTCCCCCCGCATCTACAGGTGCAGCCGCCACCCCCTCTACCAGCACCGCCCTCCCAGCAGCCCCTCAGCCTTTGCCCCGTGCCCGCTCACCCAGGAGGGTGAGCATCACCTTCGCCCCAGGCACCTCAGGCCCTGCCCCAGTCACCCCTGCTGCCCTCAGTGAGGAGGCCATTGACCTCCTCAGGTCCCTCACTGCTGGGCAGTCTACCATTTTGAATGCCATCCAGGGTGTAGAAAGGCAATTGCAACAAACAAATGCATTCCTGGAGGGCATTTATTCTGGTCAGGCGGCCCTTCAGCAAGCTTTTCAGACTCTGGCCTCAGCACTGATGGCAGCCATTGTCCCTATGTCTAGCCTCCCCCTCCAACTTCGTCCACCCATACCCAATCCCCTCTACCTCAGCCTATCCCAAGCACACCTTCAGACCAGCATGCACACACGTCAACACACAAGGGAAGCTCAGGCAAACATAAGCACCACACATCTCACAGGCACTCACGCAAGCATCACACACATGCAGACACACCAATAACCACTGCCTCCACTGTGTCCCCCTCCTCCTCGTCTCTCTCCTCCCTCCCTGTCTCGTCTACACTCACACCTGCATGCACTACATCTACAGCCACTACTGCCATCACCAGCACACACACCACCACACCCTGCTCACGCGCAGCCACCACCCCACTACCATTCACACGTCCCCTGTGTCTTCTCCCAGTGTGTCTGTGACGCCACCTCCCAAGATACACAAACGCAGGCACACACCCACCCAACAGCCATCCACCTCACAACAGCCTACAGCGCTTGCACCTTCACCCAAAGTGACCAAATGTACACCTCCTACAACCACAACCTCTTCCTCCACTCCCAAACACCCTCCAACTACCCGTCCCAGTGTCTCCAAAAAGCTTTTCCTGTCCAACCTTGACCTCTTCCCCACACCTCCCCCACCCCATCCGTGTCCTAGGGCCAGACTCTCCAGGTTCCAACCTAGCACCTCAGCCACAACATCTCCGGGACCAGTGGTGCCTGTAGTCACCGGAATCTGGAGTGCACCGGCCACCAGGGCAGCCAGTGTGGCACGGAGCCACAGCACGGACAGTCCCCCACCTGTCAAGCATCAAAAGTTGGCCAATGCCCGGCAGGAGAGGGGGAAGACTCCAGCCACCAAAGCCGCTCCCAGGGGTACATGTGGGAGTGTGGAGTCAGCTGCGACACATTCCAAGGTGGGGAAGGGCCACAAGAAACCCGGCAAGTCTGGGAAGAGCAGCACGGCGGAGAAGACCTCCATCATCCCCTCTGCCCACGAGGCCACCGCCAGCACCTGCCCTGCTGCCCAAGAGGCCACCGCCAGCACCTGCCCTGCTGCCCAAGAGGCCACCGCCATCATCCCCGCTGCCCAGGACGCCACCGCCAGCACCTGCCCTGCTGCCCGAGAGGCCACCGCCATCATCCCCGCTGCCCAGGAGGCCACCGCCAGCACAAGCCCCGCTGGGCTAGCGAGGACCGCCAGCACAAGCCCCGCTGGGCTAGCGAGGACCGCCAGCACAAGCCCCGCTGGGCTAGAGAGGACCGCCAGCACAAGCCCCGCTGGGCCAGAGAGGACCAGCACAAGCCCCGCTGGGCTAGAGAGGACCGCCAGCACAAGCCCTGCTGGGCCAGAGATGACTACCAGCGCAAGCCCCGCTGGGCCAGAGAGGACCGCCAGCACAAGCCCCGCTAGGCTAGAGAGGACCGCCAGCAGCTGAGTCACTGCAAAGGAGCCCGCCGTTACAAGCTCCGCTGAACAGGGCACCGCCGCTACAAGCACCGCTTAACAGGGCACCACCGCTACAAGCACCGCTGAACAGGGCACCGCCACCTCAAGCACCGCTGCCAAGGACATCGCCGCCTCAAGCACCGCTGAACAGGGCACCGCCGCCACAAGCACCGCTGAACAGGGCACTGCCGCTACAAGCACCGCTGAACAGGGCACCGCCGCCTCAAGCACCGCTGAACAGGGCACCACAGGGCACCACCGCCTCAAGCACCGCTGAACAGGGCACCGCCGCCTCAAGCACCGCTGAACAGGGAACCGCCGCCTCAAGCACCACTGCCAAGTATACCGCTGCCTCATGCACCGCTGAACAGGGCACCTCCGCCTCAAGCACCGCAAGCCCATGAGCACCAAAAGCTCTGACGCTACTGAGGCCACCAAGAACAGGATGAAGCACTCTGGGCACAAGGCCCCCTCCAGAATCAGTGGAGATTCACATCCAGTACCTCTGTCCTTGGCAGGATGAAGCACTCTGGGCACTAGGCCCCCTCCAGAACCAGTGGAGAGATACATCCACTACCTCTGTCCTTGGCAGGATGAAGCACTCTGAGCACAAGGCCCCCTCCTGAACCAGTGGAGAGATACATCCACTACCTCTGTCCTTGGCAGGATGAAGCACTCTGGGCACAAGGCCCCCTTCAGAACCAGTGGAGACTGTTATCCACTTGAGAGACTGTGGGCACTCCCCGGAATGGAACAGTGGGCAAACATCCCACTGTATAGACTTGAGAGACTGTGGCTTTGCACTCCCCAGGATGGAACAGTGGACATGTGGCCCCCTCGTGGATTTGGCGTCGTGCACTCAAGTGACTGAGGTGCCCCCCTTTCCCTCCCTCTGAGGTGCCTGTTTTATTGGTATCTGATGCCCCTGCAGTGTTCCCTCCGTCATGGTCGGGGATCTTGTGTGGGCCTCGCCCATATCGTGTGGGCCCAGTGTTCCACGGACTTCAATGGAGCACTACCTGGACTACTATTGTTGATGTATATATTTGTTTATGGTGGGTATATATATTTTTGCGTACTGGATTTTAATATATTACAATGGTTACACTCATTTTCTTTTGTCTTTGCATTCTTCTGGGGGGGAGTACCTGTAATGTATCATGCTGTACTGGTGTGTGTGTTGTGGTGGGTGAGGGTGGAGGTGGGGGGAGTTGCGTGTTGCGTGTTGCGTGTGTGTGTCCCTGTTTTTTGCCACCCCCTCCCTTGTGTCGTAGGTGCAGTACTCACCGTGGTCTTCGCCGCCGCCGTTCGTGCTCCTGGTAGAGGAGCAAGAAGATAAGGGCTGGCAAGATCTGCAGCTCTGGTTCCATGGCATCCTGCTTCCTCGTGGGGTGTGTAGAGGTGAGCGTTTTCCCTTCAAAGTCCTGTTTCCTCCGTGTTTTTGTCCGCGGTGAATCCGCCCCGGAAAGGGTGGCGGATTGGTAGGTGGTGGTACTGTGGGCGGTACATTGTCCTCCGCCTGTTTGTTGGTGGTGATCGCCAAGCTGTTTGTTTGTACCGCCATGGCGGTCGGAGTGTTAAAGTGGCTGTCTTTGTTGGCGGTTTCCGACACAGTCGTAATTCAATTTGTTTTACCGCCAGCCTGTTGGCGGTCTTACCGCCGCTTTAACACCGTCCGCCAGGGTTGTAATGACCACCATAGTCCTCTATCTATGTGTGCTGCTGAATTCAGCATGCATAGAATGAGGAAGTAACAAGGAGAAAGAAATATTTTCTCCTTGGTACTCCTTCCCAGAGAAGGTATAGCATTGTGGTGTATTTCTAGGGTTACCAGTTCTGGTAAATCTGGGAATGTGTCAAAATCAATGGGAGTTGTATGGGAACAGCCACGCAACACCCATGTAACTAAGGGGCATATTTATACTCTGTTTGGACCGAATTAGTGTCATTTTTTTTTACTCTCATTCAGTGCAAAACTAACTCCATATTTATACTTTGGTGCTAGACCCCTCTAGCACCTAATTTCTGGAGTTAAAGTCATTTTTTGAAAGTGGAGACCTACTTTGCCTTAATGAGATGCAAGGTAGGCGTTCCCGTGCAAAAAATGACTCTATGGCCTTAACGCCATATTTAGGGGCATATTTATACTCTGCGGCATATTTATACTCTGTTTGCACCGAATTAGTGTCATCTTTTTTTTACTCTTATTCGGTGCAAAACTAACTCCATATTTATACTTTGGTGCTAGACCCATCTAGCACCAAGGCCCTGATTTAAACTTTTTTTGCACCACATTAACGTCATTTTATGACACAAAAGTGGCGCAAACTTACAAAATATTGGCCCTTATTTATACTTTTTGCTGAAAAACTGCACTAACTCAGTTTTGCACCAAAACGTTTAGCACCGGCTTGCACCATTTCTGTGCACCAGCCGGGCACCATATTTATGGAATGGTGCAAGCCGGTGCAAAGGGTAGGCTAGAGTTTTAAAAAATGACTTTAGTCGGGTGGGGCTGGCAGTATGGAAGAAGAGGGTTTAGCACCAAAAAATTGCTTTAGGCAGGTTAGAGTAAAAAAAAATGACTCTAACCAGATTAGAGTAATTTTATGGTGCTAAACCTACCATGCCACATGACTTAGAAAAGGCAGAAGTCATGCCCACCACCCCAGTGGCCAGCACAGAGGACAGGGTTCCCCTGGGCATGGCCATTGCACCCGGTGCCATGTATGGGGGCCCATTTCAGGGCTCCCTATGGCACTTTCAAAAATAAAATGCACTTACCTGTACTTACCTGGGATGGGGACCCCCATCCTCGCAGTCCCTCTAGTGTGGATGGGGGTGCCCCTAGGGCCTAGGGAGGGCACCTCTGGGCTTATTCCATGGTGTTCCACCATGGAATAGGGCCACAGGTCCCCTAACACCTGCCCTGACCCAGGTCTTAAAAAATGGGGCAAAGCAAGCTTTGCCCCATTTTTTGACCCCTCCTCCCTCCCTTGCACCATTTTTACATGGGAGTATAAATATGGTGTTAAGGCCATAGAGTCATTTTTTTGCACGGGAACGCCTACCTTGCATCTCATTAAGGCAAGGTAGGTTTCCACTTCCAAAAAATGACTTTAACTCCATAAATCTGGTGCTAGACGGGTCTAGCACCAAAGTATAAATATGGAGTTAGTTTTGCACTGAATTAGAGTAAAAACAAATGACGCTAATTCAGTGCAAACAGAGTATAAATATGCCCCTTAGCGTCAAAAAATGATGTTAATCTGGTCAGAATCATTTATTTTGACTCAAAACTGCCTAACGTCATTTTTTTTTAAGCTAGCCTACCCTTTGCACCGGCTTGCACCATTCCATAAATATGGTGCCCAGCTGCTGCTAAAAAATGGTGCAAGCCGGTGCAAAACTTTTTGGGGCAAAACTGCCTTAGTGCAGTTTTGCACCAAAAAGTATAAATAAGGCCCTAAATGCAGTGATTTGTACTATGTTGCATTACTTCAAATCTATGAAGCTATGCAATGCCACCTTAAGGCAGATTTATGCAGCCGCGCAAGGCCACCTTTAAAGTGTTACATTGAGCATCCTACGTTTGCAAACTACGTTTGTGCAGTTTTGCATCAAAAAGTATAGCGCTGGCTTGCCCCATTCAAGGATGCCAGCTGGGTGCCAAATTTATGGAATGGCGCAATCTGGCGCAAACAGTAGGCTAGCATAAAAAAACATTGACATTAGCTGGGTGGGGGTGGCAGTATGGGAGAAGGAGGTTTTGCACCAAAAAATGCCTCTAACCAACCTAGCATCATTTTCTGATGCAAAACTATCCATACCACATGACTCCTGTCTTACAAAAGACAGGAGTCATGCCCAGCACCCCAATGGCCAGCAGAGGGGACAAGGGTCCCCTGGACATGGCACTTTAATTAAAAAAAATAAAAATACTTACCTATACTTACCCTACTTACCTGGGATGGGGTCCCCATCCTCCGGTGTCCCTCTGGTGTGGGTGGGGGTGTTCCTGGGGTTTGAGGAGGGGACCTTCAACCATGGAATGGGACCACAGGTCCCCTAACGCCTGGTCTGACGCAGGCGTTGAATAATGGTGCAAAGCAAGCTTTGCACCATTATTTATCCCTTCCTCCGACCCATGAGTCATTTTAGCACAGGGGGATAAATATGGGGCTATGGGGTTAGGACCATTTTTTAGATGGGAACGCCTAGCTTGCATCTCATTCACACAAGGTAGGTTAACGCATCTGAAAAATGGTACAAACTCCAATATTTTGACATTAGACAGGTCTAGCTTCAAAATACAAATATGGAGTTCCTTTTGTGCCGAAACTGCGTCAAAAGAAATTACGCAAATGGAGTATAAATATACCACTTAGTGTCAACAGTTGGCTCAGAAGAAATCCCCTCATCAGTTTGCTCAGATGAAACCCCCTCAAGATTAGATACAGTAATTTCAGGATGCACATTCTCACTCACAGGTGGCACAGATTGGATTTATGAAAACATTTTCTCAGTATTCACTCTCGCGTTCGTTTTCATATGTTGGGCTTGTTTAGCCAAAGCAATCTGTTTCAGACGCTCCATTTCAAGCTGCTTCATCTCCTCTTCTATCAGGGACTGGCAAAAGGCTACAGGGTATGCCACTTCCGTTAGGGTGAATTTACTTACATAGGGTTGTGGACCCTCCTCCTGTTCTTCTTTGTTTTTTTAAGAATCAGGATTATGATTAATTTTGATTTTGATACCATCCACAATAGCAATAATTTCAGAATCAGTAACATCTCTGCTATCAGCCTCCTGAGGCACTCTGAGGGTCTAGCCACGCATCGATGGAGTGCTAATACTCCCCCATCCATGCTAGGGCCTAATGGACCGCTGAATGTTGTTTTCTACCCCCTGCTTCTCCTTTCAACCTGTGCCGACCAGAGGGAGCCCGCTGAACTTCAACAACAGCGCAAATCCAGATCGTTCTTCCTGGGAAGATGGCGGCCGATTGTTGTGTTTGAAGACTGCGTGGCAATGGTTGTACATGTGACGGAGAATGGTGCAAAGTAGGAGTGTTGCACTGCTGTTATGGAGGCTACCAGCCTCTCATTAGTGGATGCGATTCCAGGGGTCAGGAGTGAGCGACCAGTGATTGGACCGCTGCAGAGGGGGAGAGCACAGTACTGGAGAGCTGCTGAGCTGCATGCGGAGCCGGCGGGGCTGCCTTTATTCCTCTGGGAGGGCCACCGGAGAAAAAGGATTATTTACAAAGCACCTCCCTTCCCCTATCCTGAGACTTTAGTGGCCTGCTGAGAAATGCATAAGTCCCCTTGGAGTATAGCTGGGAGTGGCCTGAAGGAGGTTGGGGCCCGCCTGCTTTGCTCCAGAAGGCCTGCAGCACCAGTGATGCTGCAAGGTGCGAGAGAACCACTGACGGGGCTGGCCCTGGAGTGGACTGAGGCCAGTGCAGACAGCGACACCTGTGTCCTCAGGAGAGGGCTCTACCTCATTACATGCATAGCACTGCCTTTGTGACGCACTGAGGGTGAAAGAAGGTGCATTTCCCTTGCTGTGGGTGAACTGAAAAGCGGAGACTCTATATGTGAGCCAGGCACCACCTGTGGTGAGTACTACACACTTTGCCAAACCCCGACTCGCTGGACTTTGTACCCTCTCCTGAGGGGACTAGGATTCCTCGAAGTTGGGATCTGAAGTGAGGGCCATGGACTGCTGCTACTATAGCGCTGCATAAACCGAGGTACTGCAATATAGCTGGGGGCTGGGCAGCCAGGCTCCAGGGCCTCATTTAACTTTGAAGTACTAGTGCTGATAACCCCTGAGGGGTGAATGCCCAATCCCTACTGCTGTTGGCACCCCTAACTAACCACTAGCTGGAGGCCTGTGGGGCAACCCTCCGGGCAACTGTACAATATTCTGGCCCTGGTGCCACCCCTTTGATGACTGTGCCTGGAGAGAGGTGCTGGGTGTACTGTCCTTTGTGGTGTCCACTGCAAAATGGTGGTGTTGTGAACTCTAGTGGAGCCTCCTTCCTTTTGGCCCCGGATCCGAGCACACTGCTAGAGTAATCAGTTGGTGACCTGCCCAGGGCAGCACTTCTTCCAAGGATTACGGCACCCAGCAAAAGTGGCTCAAACACAGAGTCGCTACTTCGAGAAAGACTGCGGGGCCCACTGCGGTGTCACTAACGGGCAACCACACACTGCTTTCCCAACCACTGAAGCAGTTTTAACATCACCAACATGGCCAAGGTGACCAGAAAGAGGGACCACAAGGGAATATAAACTGGCCACACAGTCGCAGGGACCTACAGAGGGTCTCACCCAACAAGACATCCTCCAAACCATTACAGCCTCCAGAGAAGTCCTTGAGACTAAAATTTATGTGCTGGGTGTGGACTTGGGTATCTTTAAAGATGACCATCGACGACTGGCAGATTGAGTCACAGCAGTTGAAAGAACAATCATGGAGATCCCTGCAGATCTGACAGCCCTCCGAGAGTGAATTGTGACCATGAAAGGGAAGGTCCAAGCATTAGCACTGTGGGCGGAAGATGGCAAAACAGGTCAAGGAGAAATAATATTTGCATTTTGGTCCTGCCTGAACAAATTGACAGGAATAACTCGCTGATCTTTTTAGAAAGGAGGCTGATGGACAAAGTGGCCCCTGAGGGACTATCACCGTTCTACGCCTTGGAAAGAGCCCACAGAGTTCCTACATGACCCCACACTACTAGGAGCGGCTCCATGACAGGTGGTTAACAGACTTCTGTATTACAAAGACTGGGATCATATCCTAGCTTAGGCCCGACAGAAGGGTGAACTTAAACTTGAAAATAGTAGAATTATGATCTTCCCGGACTTCACCAAAGAAGTGCAGAAGCAACGGACAAGATTCCTGGAATCAAAGAGGCGCCTTTGCCAGTCCTATGCTATTTTGTTCCCCGTGGACTCAGAGTTGTAACACCGGACTGAGTAGAATTTTTCAAGACCCCACAAGAAGTGTGGGGATGAATTGATCTGTACCCACAGGCTGGTCCCAATCAGGGAACCCTTAGGCAGAAACGTGGATGAAGAGAAGTTGACTCCCTAGGATAGAAGGCCTCGTGGTGGCACCACCTCCGGAGAGGAGGTCCACAGAGAACAGCAAAAAGCCACTAAGGGGGCAGCGGCATTAAGCGGTGGAGGAGCAAACCCGGCATCAACTGTGTCGGGCGTTGCAGACCACCCACTGGATTCGGATCCAGAATCCAACTCACTCACTGACTCAGAAACTGAAATGTACAATGTGACACCTGACACTGCCGACAAACTGATACGATGCAGGTATGGTGATGTATTCCTTGGCGGTGTTTTCAATGGGGGAGCACACAAATGGTTGGAAATAGGGGACACTGATGCTGATATGTAAGCCCTTGAACCTAAACTTAAGATTAATGGTGCTTATTGGGCTGCGGGACTGGCATGTAGTACCCCCCCCCCCCACAGAGTCATAAACCCTCTTGCTTGTTGTTGACGGGGGTCCACCAGTGCACATTTCAGTTCTGAATGGATGTTTGGATGGGGGGGGGAGGGGTTCACCTGCTTGTCCTGATGCTTGGGAGTTGGGAAGTTTGGTTTTTGCTGTTTGTCTGTAGGGAATTGTATTATGGGTTATACCTTGCTAGTGCCTCCCTTTCTCTCTCATAGGTGGATGACATTGAGTGTGGTCATATTTGCGACACGTTTGAGGGCGTTCCTTATTCTTACACACTTGTGATGGCAATGCCTTTGACTCACAAACTTACGACCTGGAATATAAGGGCAATGCACACCATGACCAAGAGATACAAGTTATTTTCTTACCTTAATAGGCGGGGGATTCAGATAGCGCTCCTCCAGGAGACGCATCTGATGGCTAAGGTGTTCTGTGTGCACCACTCACCTGGCGTTCTGATGGGACGATGCCAATCCCCAATCCCAGTGAGGATTAAAGTGACCGTGATGAAGAGTACATTGCCCTCTTGCAAGTCCTCAAGGGGATAGGGGTTTTGGGAAGAGATAAATAGAATATACCAGCTTCTGCTTTGTGGACTGCAGAAACAGACTGCTGGACCCTGGACTGCATGTTGTGTTGGGCGTCAGGATGTCTGATTTCTTAAAATACTGGGTTCTTGTTTTTTTAGGATTCTGGCCTGCAAAAAATTGCTTCATTAATACATTGAACTTGCATAAGCTATTGTACATTGCATAATGTCAGTTATTGTTGACACATTGTGCATATGTTTATATAAGGCTGAAAAAGTCTCTTCCTCTTCTTGCAATACTTTCAGAGACTCTGAAGCAATGTCCAAACTCAAAAACAATCAACTTGACTAAAAGGCTTCTTTGTGTTCTGGCGTAATCTCTTGCCAATAATAGTTCTGACAAACTTGCTCTATTTCCAATCTCGAAATTCTCAAAAGAGCGTTTGTTACAGGAAATACGCCTTTCCATAATGTCTATTTAGCGGTATCTTAGATTCCCACTCAAATGATAAATAACGCTAGTTCTTATTGTCATCAATTATTTACAAGACAGAGCTCTGTTTTGTTTATTTTAAGCGACTAATCTTTCTTTACATTGAAATGAAGTTACTTGCTTGAAAATTTCAGAAGAACCTAAACTTTTTTTTTCACCTTTCTTATTTTCTCACTTATACAGGATATACGGGATCGTCCACAGCAGACGGAAGAGGAGGGCCGGGACTCCGCAGGAAGCAGACCGGAAGGTGAGAATCACTGGAACTCGACTGGAGGCTGTCCGGAGGACTAGAAATGCTGGAACTGGACTGGAATCTGGTCGGACAACGATGAACACTGGAACCCAACTGTAGGCAGGCCGGAGAACAAGGAACTTGACTTCCACTGGAACTCTCCTGGAGGTAGGCTTGAGGACAAGAAACTCAACTTGACAGGAAACAGGAGAGCAGAGCAATAGGTCTGAAGCCAAGCAAGGCCTCAGACTCACTAGCATCCTTAAATAATAAAATGTGCACATGTGCCTTTTGGCAGTTGATTGCTTGTTTAGGAAGTGAGCAATTATCCTCCTTATTGTGGCACTTGTTCAATAGCGATCACATTCTGAAGAGCACACGTTTTGACAGTTACAGTTGGAGCAGTTGGAAAGGCAGTTGGTTGCTTGTTAAAGAAATTAGCAATTATCCTTCTGATTGTGGCAGATGTTCAATACAAATCACATTGTGTAGAGCATATGTTTTGGCAGTTACAGTTGAAGGAGGTGGAATATAATGTGCATAATCAACAAGCATTGGTCATAATAAATTAGACATTTAACAAGCATTGGTTATTGTAAACTTGATATTCAAGGATTTAATGAATATTCTCAAATAAGTCTGAATGTTGCAAGCAACAGCATCTTACTGTAATCAAGCTCTTGGATGTGCTAGTATACCCACAACATAAAGAAGGTATAGCACTGCAATGAAGGTGAAGGGGCAAGCATACTGTACTACCGACTCATCCTATGTACAAGGCACATTCATCTGGATAAGGCCTGGACCCCTTACCAACGCACCGGGTATTTAATTGACCTAGAAGACAGGTATATGGTGGTCATGGACTGATTGAATGGGACAGATCACACTCCTCAGCGTTTATGCACCAAATATAGACCAGAGGACATTTTTTGCTGAATTGTCATGTGTGCTGGCCCCCCACTTGGTGGGCTCCGTCATTATGGGAGAGGACTTTAATTGTATTGCTAACCAGATCTAGACCGTTCCTACCCCCACCGTGCAACTCTCCAATTATAAAGCTGGCCAGAGCATTCACCGACTGGCAGCCAGAATGGGGACTTCTTGACTCCTGGTGATTATTACTCCCCCAGTACAGGGACTACTCTTTCTTCTTGACACTGCATGACCTCCAGGTGTGCTTGAATGCATTTCTCTGCACCTCAGATGTCCATGGTTCCATACGAACAGTGGAATATCTATCCAGAACTGTATCTTATCATAACCCAATCCTATTGACGTTGATGTGGGCGAAGACACGGCACTACATTCCAATATGGAAGCTGAAGCTGGAGTCCCCAGAAGACCCAGTATTTCATGAGATTGACATAAGACAATACTTTGAAGATAATGATGGCTCTGCCGCTATACAAGTGGAGTGGGATGCTATACAGGCTTGCTGCTGCCCCCCACCCACAAAGCCCTGATAGTTTCTTTACTGAAACCTGGGAAATCAGTGCATGACACAAAAGCTTACCATCCCCTATTGATGCTAAACATTGATTATAAGATACTCAGCAGGATACTTGCCACTAGGCTCCTCTCCCATATGCCAACACTTATACATCCAGACCAGGCTAGTTTTACCCCAGGCTGGAATACGACGACTAATATACACCGTCTGCTCGCATTACTAGACGATAATACATGTGCTCCTACAAGGGTGGCGATATTCGCAGTGGATATAGAGAAGGCTTTTGATAGCTTGGAATGGGCCTTTCTCTATACAGTCATGAGACGTTTCCTGCTGGGTGATAACGTCATAGCCTGGACTAAGCTGCTCTATAAGGCCCCACAGCCAGAGTACGCACAGGGGTTTATGTATCGGAATGTTATTAGGTGGGCAAGGGGACCAGGCGGAGATGCCTGTTTTAGCCCTTGCTATTTGCTCTACAGCATGGGCACTGAGTTCGGAGGACAGACACATCATATCGCCCTCTACACTGATGATCTTCTGATCTTCTTGGATGAAACAACAGCGGCATTGTCGGGCACCCGTAAGCTCTTGGATCACTGTGGACTGCATCTGGGGCTAAGAGTCAACTGCCAAAAGTAACAGTTGTTCCTTACACTGGCGGACTTTTGTCATCCGCGGGAGGTGGCGGGACTGCAAAGGGAGCCCCGTTGCTTCCAATACTGGGAGTTGAAATCTTCCATGGCCAAACTGATTTGCTGTAAGGTAGTACAGGGAAGGTGATCAGAGATTGTGAGAAGAACATAGAGTTCTGTGGGGGGGGCTATCGTTGGTGGGCAGGGTTGCAGTATGAAAAACAATAGCACTTCCATGGCTGCTTTACTACTTTGTGGTGTTGCTGGTGTGGATACCCTAGACTTTGGTTGGGGAACCGTATTCCATTATTATAGCCTTTCTTTTGGGATCAGGCTGAAGACAGGTGACTTTAACTACTTTGCAGGGACTAGTGAATTATAGACTTAGCAGTGGCAGATTTTGACACTTACTACTTGGCAGCGCTGCTCTGGTGGCTGAAACAGTGGGTAGCAGGTAGACTGACACCCTGGTGAGAACTGAGACTCGATTTACCAGATGCCCACACACTAATTAAATTATTCGTAACACTCAGGTGCCGGACAGTAGGGAATCGATGGAGGTCAGGGTTCTGACCCCATGCTGGGCTCGTTGCTTGCAGAAGACTAGGAGGAAAGCCCCATATGCGATGGATATACATATGAAATACTTGGACCTGCTGCCACATGGCATGGACATTAACGGAATGGATGGAGGCAGGAGCATCTATCCTGGGCGACCTATTTGAGGCTGAGACACTCCTCCCTTTTGAAGAATTCCGAATGACATATGACCCGCCTAGAGGTCATTTCTTAATACATAAAGCAGTGGCGACCGCAGTGCATAACATTGGGGGACAGCTATGGAACAGCCACCACACCATAAGACCTGCCAATATTTTATCACATCAGCTGGTACTTTTAAGGCTGTCACTTGCTTATATAGATCAATATGAGGGACCTGCGCCTACCTCCGACTACTATTCGGTTAAAGAAGGAAGTGGATGTGGGGAGTCCCGAACCAGACCAGGACTGGACCAAAATATTAGAGAGGGTTCCCAAAGTGTTGAGGAACGCTCGCTTTCAGCTGATAACTTTTTATGTGATACACGGGACATATCTGACACTGAGACAAATGAATCTGTATTTTGATACCTCCAGTGCAAATGCCCACGGTGAGGGGAGGAGGGAGCTGAGTTCTTGCATATGTTTTGGTCTTGCATGACGCTCACACTCTGTTGGGAGGAAATAACTGCTATTCTTGCTGATGACGTTGAGAGTGGTCCCATGCGCTCCACAACATTGCTTTTAAGCTGATTCCCACACACTACTAAAGACAAAGCCACAAGCAGGTTTCAGCACCTGGCATTCCTCGCGAAGCGGGAGATTACCCGGAAATGGAAAGCTCAGAATGGTCTCCGGGTGGGACTATGACGAAGGAACTCGAGAAAGGGGCTGGTCATGAAGGAGCAGTGCTGCTAAGAGAAGCAGGAGGTGGCCGGGGCTCAGTGGAAATGGCCAGAGCCTTGGAAACGTCAGTGGATAGTATAAAGCACCCAGATCCCTCTCCACTGGGAACTCCGGCTGGAACCCACTAATAGCAGGCACTTCAGTGCTTAATTTCTGTTGGTGGTTTCCGGTGCTGGGCACCAGCACTTATTTATGAGGGCCGGCACTTATTTTTCTGCCTGAAGTATTTACTGGGAGCAAAAGACACACATAGGAAAGTTGGACGAAGAGAAAAACAAAAAAGCGTCACAAAAGGAGAAAGCAGAAAGCTGCAAGAGTGAGCTTAAGGGGCAGGGAGTGGCTGTAAATGGATTAGAGAGGCCAGAGATGGCTTCAGGGTTACGCTGCCTCAGTGTTCGCACATTCAATTGCAGCAGCCGCGACTTTCAGAGGAGAGCTTTGGGCACCGGCACATTTTTATTTACAAATTAAGAACTGAAGCACTTATATCACAAATTTCTAGTACCCCTACCACAACAAAGGTTATGTATGTCGCCCATGGAAAAGGCCTTCGATGATTGCAAAGGTTCTTGGTATAGAACCAGTAGACCACACACTAGCCACACCATCAACCAACAGTGATATCGGGCGGCAGGACAGGGAGTCGGGTAGCAATGTTTTGACGGTATTGGTGAATCTGTAATAATATCTGTACAATTGCACCCTTCCAATCTACCAGGAATGGTTGATGTTTTATATCCCTGAAAATCAATAAAATCTGTTAAAAAAAAAAAAGCCCTGAGGCGCTCCCATGGTATTATGCGGGTCAGTCTTTTGGGAACTTATAGGAGTTTTCATCTTTCTGTGCGCAAAGTGGCTTTGTAGATATGGGCTTGCAGCCTGCGCTATGCGTGCAGCAACAAAAGAGATGCTCCAGAAGCACAAGCCGCTTGAACATATGGGCCCCTGTTTCCTTTTTTTTAGTAAATAAGGCTTTGGGTCAAAAACATAGGGTGGTTGCATGGGAACGCCCATGCACCACCCATTAAATGCACCCTTGGCGCTAAGTAATGCAAATGCATTGCTTTACTTTTAAGTGATTTTCCAGCACAAAACAAGTTTTGCGCTGGAATGTAAGGGGCTTATCTACAAGCCCCTTGCGCCGCCGGGGCATCACTTTTTATATGGGAAAAGTGCAAGGGCCTTCCAAATAATCCCTAAATAAATAAAAAAAGATTGCGTTGATTTGTGTCACTTTTGTGATGTAAACATGTGGCAAATTTGTAGTAAATAAACCCTCCAGGGTCTCATTTACAAGGTCCTAGCGGCACACTGTGCTTCAAAGCGTCAGTTTGTTTACGCTCCGGTGGCGCAGTGTGCTAGCCCTTATTTACAAAGCCACGTGGCTTTGCGTGGCCTTGAAAATATGGACCCCTTTCCCGCATACCACTGATTTACAAGTCTGGGAGTGCGTCAGATTCCTATGCTACCTCAGGAGTGGTGTAAGAGTGACGCAACGGGGAGAAATATCTTTACTTCTCCCTCTTTTTTTCATTCTGCAGCACACATAGAAAGAGGAAAACACCTCTTGGGATTGTTTTAGTGCAGGAAGGTGCCCCTTCCTGCACAAAAACAATCATCACCACAATGCAGGAACCCTTGCACCATGGTGCAAGGATGTCTGCGTTAGTGCTAGGCAGCAGTTTGTGTGCCAGTGCAGGGGAAGAGGACAGAAATGTGCCGTATCTTGTAGATATGACGGGTTCATGTCCTTTCTCAGTGGCCTGCGCCACAGGCCGTGCAAATTAGGTCACAGTGTTTTTTCGCATACACACGTCTTCAGACAGCCCTCGGGAGCTTTAATGTTCATGCTTAACAAGGGGCCTAATTTGCTGTGTTGCTTTGACTGGAACTAGTAAATAAATCCCCCAGGCCTTAGTTCGGGTCTGCTGTGTTGCATCAGGATCTACTGGGACAGCTAGGAATGGGGCTTGGTACTGCACCCTTGTGCTACATGTTCAACAGACATATCCAGTAATGTGGAGGATAGTGTAGATTTTCCTAGTTTATGACGGAAAGTCTTAATTTTATTGAAGACACGGAGGCGAGTATTATGCGTTTCTCTTCTCGCTTTATTAACACAGCAGTCAAGAAAGAAACTACAAAACTACAAATCCCATGTGGCTAACCCAGAGAGCCAATGGGATTAGAAACGTAGTACATCATATGTTAACCAATAGGAACACCCTCGTGCCATTGTGATGTCACTTGACTGCAAGCAGCCCTCTTTTCTTGCGAATGAAGTCAATTGTTGAATAATAACGGAAATAAAGAACATAGAATAAACAAAGCCATCAGGAAAGCAAAAACGTCTGAAGAAAAATCCAAAATCCTCCAAAGGAAGGAATGCTCCAATAAATCGGGAGAATACGATCCCATGCTTGTGATGAATGAAGTCTTCCCAAGGTGTGAAGAAATCGTACTAGGACCCTGGTTGAGCGGCTGGAACTGTAGCTAGAAGAAAGGGAGGGAGAAAAACAGTGTTTAAACTAGAGGCGGGATAATACTCGCCTCCGTGTCTTTAATAAAATTAAGACTTTCCGTCATAAACTAGGAAAATCTACATTTTATGACAAGACCGGAGGCTCCTATTATGCGAGTTTAAAGCATATTAATTACATTTAGTGGAACATCGTCAACAGGTTTGCAATAAAATACTCTAAAGGTATTGTCATTAGACCAGTCTGCAGATTTCAGAATATCCTCTAAACGGGAGCCTGCCCAAAAGGCTTTGGAGGCCATAGCCCCTCTGGTAGAATGGGCACCAAAACTGGAAATATCGATACCCGCTAGGGACATAATCCACTTGACCCAACGAGCTAAGGTGGCAGATGAAACCGGGTGATAGGGTTTCCTAAAGGAGATAAGAAGTTGGGAAGAGGATGTTCTCAAATCTGCAGTTTTCTGTTCATAAACTTTAAGACATTGGCCCACACATAATTTGGGATGCTGTGGGAAATATGGATAAAAAACTGACGACAAACTGGTCTTTGTACGTCGTACTACCGAAAATAGCACTCCTGTAGGGGTGAACTGTCGGTTGGAGACGTCCAAAGCCTTTACATCTGATAAACGTTTGATGGAAACTAGACACAGTAACATTGTTAACTTAGCAGATAACATCTTTAGAGAAAGAAAAGGATTATCCGGTAGAGAAATCAAAAATTTTAGAACGATATTAACGTCCCATAATTGGTTATATTTAGGTAAAGGAGGTTTGGAAAATTTTACTCCCTTTAATAATCTGGACACCAGCGGATGTTCGCCTATCGGTTTCCCATTGACATGGATATGGTTAGAAGAGATAGCTGACCTATAAAGGTTGACAGTACGGAAAGCTTTACCTTTACTGGCTTCTGCAGCCAGGAAATTAACAACAAAGATTACATCTGCTGAAAAGGGATCAAGATGCCTTCCCAAACACCAGCCGTCCCATAAAGACCAGGCTGACTTGTAGGCTTTTTTGGTACCAGGGGCCCAGGAGTTTGAGATATACTGGGAAGCTTCTGACGAAATGATAGGGAAAGGTTGGGAATTCCTGAGATCTTCCAAGCGGATAGAGTAAGAATGTTGTCCACAATGAGGGGATGAGGACGCAGGAGAGGGTCAAACAGTAATTCTGGGAAGGACGGAATTAACAATGGAAAATCCACTGATAGTTCCAGAAGGGACGGAAACCATACTTGGGATTGCCAAAACGGAACAATGAGAATAAGAGAAGCGTGTTGACGTCTGGCATGAGCTAGGACCCTGTTGATCATGATAAAGGGGGGAAAGGCATAATTGAGGGAATGAGACCAATCCTGTAAGAAGGCATCTGATGCCAAGGCTAAGGGATCCGGGCGCCAACTGTAAAATTGGGGAAGTTGAGTGTTCAGTCGAGATGCGAAGAGATCTATCGAGAACGGGCCCCATAAGGAATGAATCTTGTGAAAAATTGAAGGGTGAATTCTCCAATCGTTGGAATCTCGTAGATGACGAGAATGCCAGTCTGCGACCGAATTGAGAGCTCCTGGAAGGTATTCTGCCTGTACCGAAAGATGGTTTGAAAGGCAATATTCCCAAAAACTCTTGGCCAAATCCGCTAGAGGTTTGGATTTTGTGCCTCCAAGATGATTTATGTACCATACTGCAGAAATATTGTCCATCCTGAGGAGTATTGCACAGTGCACTTTGTGCTTTGCCAGGCTTTTGATTGCAAAGGAGCCGGCAAGCATCTCTAAACAATTGATATGCAATTTGGACTCCTCTGAAGACCATGTACCTCCAGTCGAGATGGGACCACACCAGGCCCCCCAGCCTAGACGACTTGCATCGGATTCTAACACAAGATCTGGGGCTGATGGAAAGATACTTTTCCCGTTCCAGGCATCCAAATGGTCTATCCACCATTGAAGCTCTGTGCAGGACTCCATATCTAAGGGAATGAGGTCGGAGTATGCTAGACCCTTCCTCAAGTGTTGAATCTTTAGTCTTTGAAGGGAACGATAGTGAAGGGGACCTGGAAAGATTGCCTGTATGGAAGAGGACAGAAGGCCTACTATTCGAGCCAAAGTCCTGAGAGAGATAAGAGAACTGCGAAGGACTTGTAGAATCTCTGACTTTATGGATCTTATTTTTGCGGAAGGAAGAAGCAGAGTGGCTGAGATGGAATTGATTTGAAATCCCAAGAACTCTAAGGTTTGGGAAGGCACTAGGAGAGATTTTTCTCTGTTTATTATGAAACCCAGATTCTCTAGAAGTGAGCTGGTTGTTTGTAAGTGTAGAAGGAGAGTCTGAGGAGCTTGACTTAAAATTAGGATGTCGTCTAAGTAAATTAAGAGCCTTATGCCCTGGGATTTTAGGAAAGCCACGACAGGCTTCAGGAGCTTGGTGAAGCACCAAGGGGCGGAAGATAGCCCGAAGGGTAGAGAAGTAAAGTGATAAGTTTGGTCGAGCCAGTGGAACTGAAGGAATTTCCTGGAGTCTGGATGAATAGGAACCACTAAATAGGCGTCCTGCAGATCCAGTCTGACCATCCAGTCGTTTTGAAGGAGTATATCTCTGAGGTGGAGAATTGTTTCCATTTTGAAATGTCTGTATACTACAAATCGATTGAAATGTTTTAGATTGATGACTGGACGCATCTTTTTGTTCTTCTTTTGAACAAGGAAAATTGGGCTGGTAAATCCCGAAGGATGGGGTTGGGCAATAGAGATTGCTTGTTTTTGCAAAAGAGAGCTTACTTCGAGAGATATTAGGTGGGTCATTTCTGTGGAAAAATGGGGAAGAGGAATGGAGAACGTTTGCACTGGGGTAGAATAAAGATCTATCATGTAACCCTGTACAGTATTTAGTACCCACACATCCGCAGTAATTGTTAACCAATTTGAAAGAAAATGGAAAATGCGACCCCCTGTTGGAAAGGAACCAACTTGAGGGCTTACCTGTTGGATTGACGGTCTTATTGTGTCTAAAGGATCTGGCACGATAACCTCTGCTGCGCTGGGGATAGAATTGCGGTCTGAAGTCTTGTTGGTAAGAACCGTAGTACCCTCTGGAGCCTTGGGTGGTGTTACCTCGGCCGGTAAAGCGGCCCCTGCCTCTACCGGCCCTGGCAAAAACACGTTGGCTGAACATTTTTCTCATGGACTGTTGTGCTTTGTCCAAAGAAGTAAAGGTGGCAACATATTTGCTGACGTCTTTGATGAACGAGTCCCCAAAGAGTTGTCCCTCAGTGTGAATCTGAGGTTGAACCGTGGCCAAGTTGATTAATTTAGAGTCTAATTTTATAAGGAGACCCTTCCGTCTCTCGTGTATTAGGGAAGCGTTAGCATTGCCCAGCAGACAAAAACAACGTTGGATCCACAAAGAAGTTCTTCTGGATCCAAGAAACTACCATCCAGTCTAGCCGTTTCAACCATGTCAAAAATTCTGGTAAGTGGACCAATGACGTCCAACAGTTTGTCCTGACAGGACGACCAGGCTTTGTCTACCCCTTTGCGAGGGTCTTTGCCCTGTTTGTTGAAAAAGGTCAGCATCTGTTGATCGATTGAAGGGGTAGAAGTAGCCTTATGTGGAAGCACGGGGCGAGGGCATTCTGATTTAAGTTTAGCTCTGGTTTGCTTGTCAAGGGGAGAAAATAATTTTTGAGCCACGTAACGACCAACATGGTCGGCAGGGAACCATTCCGTGGAATTGGGACGGAGTATGTGGGAAGGGTCAAACATGGGAAAGCCTTCTGCATCAAAGAGAGTAGGGGAAACATAGGGAACTTTAGGCTTCTTATGAGGGGGAGGTGAAAAGGAATCGGTATCATCTTGATCAGATACCACGTAATCGGAATCCGCATCAGGGATATCATCGTCTGAGTCAGGAGTAGATGCAGAGGGTACGGGTAGGGAAATATTGCGTTGTTTTGCTGTTCGTTTAAGGGAAAGTTTAGGAACCATATTATTATACTCCTTGGCAGGAGCCTTGTGAGGAACCGCGTCCTCTGTCATATGTGAGGTAAACTCACTCTCCATTTGAGTCGAACCCGTAGGGTTGACAGGCTGGCGTTGACTGCATTCCCCCGCAGACTGGGCCGAAGATTTTGATAATAAATTAGAAAAATTTGATTCTAAATTTTTTGATAGTTTTTGCATGGATGACGCCATAGCCTGTAGAACAGAACTCTTTATAAAATTTCGAAGTTCATTTCTAATATCCTCAATATCATTGGGCACACCTTGTTCCCCAGAGGAAGTATTAGATTCCATATTAATATTTATCTTCTTTAAAATTCAAATAAGGAAAACAACTCCTGAGAAAAAACAATTGAAGTTAATAGGAAATGACTTGAAAAGGATGCAGGCAACCGGGGTTTAACAGAGCAGGAAACATCAATTGAGCTATGGAAACCAAAACCCCTCCTATCGGAGGGCGGGCCCAAAGGAGGTGTTGACAGCAAAGGGAAAAAACAACTTGCGTAGGAGGAACGGCTGAGGCAGGTAATTTGAAGCCGGCGCGCAGAAATTAGTGGCTTCCTCGCGTCAGGAAGAAAAACCGAGTGACGGTTATTCTCCAGACGCGAGGAAGAGCCTGAGCGCGTCGCGCACACAGCGCGCCTGAAAACCGTTGAATCTTCTGCCTCGGGAACGGTTTAGTCGCCGCCCGAGAGCAGGAAAAAACGGACGCTAGCGCGAGGCAGCGCGAAATAAACAATGCGGCAAACTTGCCGTCTACATAGGACTACACAGATTATAAAAATAATACCATAAATACTACATATCCTCATAAAACGTTTTACAATATCAGAGGAAATAAAAAGAGAACTTATCCTTGACTGCAGCAGCAAGAAAAGAGGGCTGCTTGCAGTCAAGTGACATCACAAGGGCACGAGGGTGTTCCTATTGGTTAACATATGATGTACTACGTTTCTAATCCCATTGGCTCTCTGGGTTAGCCACATGGGATTTGTAGTTTTGTAGTTTCTTTCTTGACTGCTGTGTTAATAAAGCGAGAAGAGAAACGCATAATAGGAGCCTCCGGTCTTGTCATAAAATTCAGGCGCTTGCTCAGCACAGACATCATGTAAGCACCCTGGTGCTTTCTTCTTTACAGGGACACCTAGTGACAGAGTGCAGTACTGCACACTTGTGGTGTTTTCTCTAGAGAGTAGTTTAGTGACAGGGTGCGGTACTGCACCCTGGTGCTGCAGCCCCCACAGGGTTACTCTTTGTAGTAATGAAGCTCAGCTGCTCTCTCATGTAAGCAGATATCCAACCCTTGGCCACTCAGTGCACTCCATCAGGACACCCTCAGCAGAAGCGTGCAGCTATCATCACAGCACACGACCTTGCAGAGCCAGAAGGAGTGAGCAAAGGCACATTCACACTCCAGGCAGTGCAATTCACAAGTGTGTAGTGCTTAAATACACGTTCACTCTCTGGGTGGAGACACTCCATACATAGCAGGAGCAGCATCTGCTTCTAAGCACCTTTGGTAAATATAAATGTTACTATTACTCACTGTAATGTATTGTGTCTCGAGATGCTTCTTGTGCATTGTCACGTTGTTCTGATTTGTAATGTCATGTGCATGGAGCGGACACTGACGAGGGATTTCGACGGGAAGGGAGTCAGTCGCAGTCAGTCTCCGAGCCCTCTGGACGCAGCACGCCGTGGGAGACTAGAACCTGTGAATAAAGAGCTAAATCTGAATCTTGCCTGCATGTATTGCTCTTTACATTTGGCGATGAGCAGACGTCACCCCCCGGCACCTCCACGCAGCAGTGCGAGGGTGTGTGTGTGTGACTAGCATGTGCTTATACTGGAAGAATAGCCTTCCAGCACAAGACTTCATTTAAAACTTCTCCTACTTTTTATGTGTCCCTTACAACGCAGTAAACATGCAAAGCCGGAAATGAAAGGAGAAATGAAAACATTTCTCCTTTTAACGTCTCCTTTCAAATGGCGTTAACTTTTGACATAAAACCCTGTCTACTGTTCTTAATAGGGTTTTGCATCAAAAAGTATGGGTGGTTATGTGAGAACGCCCATGTAACGTCCCCTTGGCACTAAGAAAGGCAAAGCAGTTCTTTGCGCTGCTTTGCATTACTTTTAGGGTACTTTTGATTGCAAAACAAGTTTTGCACTGGAAAGTAAAATAGGAAAAACATTTTGTGTTGGTTTGCAGCACATTTTTGATGCTAACCCAGAGCATTTTTAAATCTACCCCTTCATTTTTATGTGGAAAAGAGGAGCATTGAACCTAAAAATTTACACTTACATTTTAAAGATTTTTCTATATCTGTTAGATGTACGATAAGCAACTAAACAGCATCTTTTTTCTCCTGTAACATTTCATATTGTAGTAATAAATAAGCATTCTCAAAATCTCCAGAGTTTGTTTTGCAGCAGCTGAAAGAGTGCACTTCAGGTCCGATTTGTTGATTTAGGTTTGGTATTTAGGCCCAAATGTATACTTTTTCACGCAAATCTTAGCTAATGCAGTTTTGTGTCAAAAAGTAAAGCGACAGCTTCTGCCATTCCAGAGCACCAGCAGGGCGCCATATTTAAGGAATGGTGCAATCCAGCACAAAGGGTGGGCTAACATCATGGAAAATTACATTAGCCGGGTGGTGGTGGGGGTGGGGGTGGCAGTGGCGGTATGGGGAAGGGGGTTTTGCACTGAAAAATGACATCAGTCTGGTTAGAGTAAAAGCAAATGACTCTAATCAGCCTAGTGTCATTTCTGAGCGCAAAACCTACCATTCCACATGACTCCTGTCTTATTAAAGACAGGAGTCTTACCCACCACCCCAACAGCCAGCACAGGGGACAAGGGTCCCCTGGGCATGGCCATTGCACCCAGTGCCATGTAGGGGGGCGATTTCAGGGCCCCCAGTGGCATTTTTAAAAATAATACAAAATACTTACCTCTACTTACCTGGGATGGGGTCGCCATCCTCTGCTGTCCCTCTGGTGTGGGTGGGGGTGTCGTTGGGGCCTGGGAAGGGCACCTTTGGGCTCTTTCCATGGTGTTCCACCATGGAAATGTGCCCACAGGCCCCTTAACGCCTGCCCTGACCCAGGCGTTAAATAATGGTGCTAAGCAGGGTTAGTGCCTTTATTTAGACCCACCTCCCCACTGTGCACCATTTTTCCACTGCAGGATAAATAAGGCGCCTGGGCCTTAGAGTCATTTTTTGCCCAGGAACTCCTACCTTGTATTTCATTGATGCAAGGCAGTTTCCCACTGGCAAAAAATGACTTTAACTCCAAAACGTTGGCGCTGGACGGGTCTAGCGCCAAAGTATAAATTTAGAGTTAGGTTTGTGTTCGCGTAAAAAAATGACACAAATCCGAATTTGCGACTCGCAAATCCGGATGCAAGATGTTGTCCCAACACCATCTGTGAATCGCAAAGACCCACCTCATTAATATTAATGAGGTGGGTCGCAATTTGCGAACCCCTTGCGATTCGCACCACTCACAGGGATGGTGGCCTGCTGGAGACAGCAGACCACCATGCCTGTGACTGCTTTAAAATAAAGCCGTTTTTTTATTTTATTGCAGCCCGTTTTCCTTAAAGGAAAACGAGTTGCAATACAAACGAAAAAAACAAAACATTTTTGTTTCATTTTTTCAGGGCTATTCACATAGGGGAAGGGGTCCCATGGGGACCCCTTCCCTTTTGCGAATGGGTTACCACCAGTGTGACACTGGTGGTAACTGCGAATTGCTTTCCAACCGCGTTCTTGTTCACAAAGCAATTCTGCATAGCGATGCGAATCGCAAATAGGAAGGGGAACACCCTTGCATATTTGCGACTCGTATTCCCATTTTGCCAGTCGGTAACCAGGTTACCGACTCGCAAAATAGGAATGAGCATCGCAATTTGCTTTTTGCATGTCGAAACAGCAAAATTCGCTGTTTGCGCCATGCAAAAAGTTACGTACATCTGGCCCTTAGATACTTCTGGCATTCCATGGGTGGTACATGGGCGTTCCAGGGCTACCAGCCTTGGTTTTTTACTTAAAACCCTATCTACTAATAATAGTAGACAGCATTTTGCACTAAGAATTACCACTATTTCAAAAACAGGCGTTAAAAAGAAATATTTATCTCATTTCTTTTCCAACTTTTCATGTCTGCTGCACTATACAGCACACATGCAAGGTATGTAAGGTAAAGTCAGCCGAGGTATGGTATTTTGTACTGGAGGGGTAACCTTGCACATTCAGACATCCTCGCACTATGTGTTAAAGGTGTGTGTGGCGCTCAGCAGCATGATTCTGTGCAGGTGGAGAGGGGGGAATAGTGCCAGACATGTTTGTGCTGAGACATGAAATACGAGTCTGTTCAAGTGTTATGGGCAGCTTTAGTACATGTACCACCCATGGACGCTGCTTTGCCTTACTTTCGGGCAGATGAATTCAAAATAAACGAGTTGCGCCAGTTTCCGGTGCAGAATGTTAGTAAATCTGTCCCAAGCTGTTCTGGGGAGATGAAGGTCAGAGCCATTGACAAAGCAGAGATCTCTCGCAAAATGAGTAGAAGTGTGTATTTTTACGTTTTTATGGTAAATAACAACTTGTTACAGGTAAGGTATTACATATATGGTTACAAAGCTGGATACTTTTCACCAAAGTGTGCTATTTCGGCAGGAGCGGCGAAATACCTAAAGCCAAAAAAAGTGTGCTATTTTAATTTTCACCCGCTTCGATCCTCCTCCATGTCAATATAAATGCCCGTGGAGATAGAAAGTGCAGCGTTAAATGCTATCAGTAACAAAAGCCGAGGGCAGAAAGCAGCTTCGAAAAACCCCTAAAAGAATCAGCCTTCCTACCCACAAGCGATATGCGCTTACCCACAATTCTATGCGCAATTTTCACAGACTAAAACATCATACGACATCCGCCATTAGTTTGTAATGTCAAAAAAATACCTCTATTAACCCTGTTTATAGATCGTAGCAGTACATAGAATTTGGTTCATAGTCATAATTTGTTGGGGCGCCGTAGCAAAAAAATGTTTAAGATTGTTTAAGAACCTCTCGGAGAAGCGAAAAGAATAGTCATAATCAGATGAGTTTGGTTGGTTCAAATTCTTGGAAAATGTATCCGAGCGCTGGTGTAAAAAGTTTTTCATTCTGCCAATTAAACATGTCTCTATACGCACCGGTGGTGCTCGCGATGGAGCCAGACCTGAGGGAAGAGCCCGGCCAAGAAACCTCACCCCGGGCATGTGCGCTGCTAGGGCGGGGGTGGCCGGAGATCACGGCGGCACCACCCTCCGAGGAGGAGCAACAAGTGGCCGTAGCCGCGGTAGAGCCCCGGCCGCCCGCAGAGGGCCTCCCAGCCGCCTCCCGCCGCCGCCGTCTTTGGCGGGTGGTGGCTGCGGCGGTGGCGGTGGTTTTGGGCTCCGTCGTCCTCGCCGCCGTGTTCGCCCTCAGAGCGAGAGAAGACCCCGCGAGTGAGGCGAACCGCACCGACGAGGGCGGCCTTTCCCGCCAGTGCGAGGCAGGATGGACCCTGCGCGAGAGCAGCTGTTTCTTATTCTCTGAAAACGAAGGAAGCTGGACATTTGCCAATGGCAGCTGCGCCTCTCGTTCCTCCAGTCTGGCTGTGATTAAAAGCGACAAAGAGAGAGGGTTCGCCCTCTCTGAGAAGGGGGAGTATGATCGCTGGGTCGGCCTGCGGAGAGATCCGAGCGGGCCCTGGCGGTGGGCCGACGGCAGCGCCCTGGACAGCGGCACCGGCGTCCCCGGCGGCTCGGACTGCGCCTATCTAAACCATCAGGGTCTCAGCAGTGCCCGGTGCTCCTCAACTCGGAGATACATCTGCACCAAACACGCAGAATATATAAAGAAGGAATAATTTAAGGCACATAGAGCCAAATGCACAAAGCTTGTTGATTTCTAACATTTAAGACTCTTTTAAACCTGCAAAAGTGATATTTCAACATTGACCTTAATTTAATCAGATAAACATCCTATATTTTTCTAAACCTGTGTGGTGTTTTCACTGTGTTACTGTATGATTTATTGCACAAATACATAACCCAATGCCTTCTAAATTAAGACGGACTGCTCGGTGCCAAGCTACCAGAGGGTGGGCACAGGATAATTTTCATTGTGTGCAACTTACCCTGGCTAGGATTGTGGTCCCTTACTTGGAGAAGGGTGTATATCTCTACCAACTAGAGACCTCATTTCTAACACTAATCTATTTACTGAATCACAAAATAGGGTTGCGAGTCGCAATTAGGAAGGGGCATGCCAAGGGCGTACCTTCCTAATTGCGAGTCGCATCGTTATGTATGATTGTTTTGTGAACGTGGTCACGAAACAATCGCAGTTAACAGCAATTTCAAATTGGTGTTAACCCATTCGGAAACTGACTCATTCCCCTTTATGAATGCATGCAAAAACGTTTTTTTGAGAGCAGCCAGTGGTCTACGGACCACTGCCATGTACCACTGCCTACTCTTAAAAAATTAAACTGAAACGTTTCATTTTTTGTATTTTTAAACGCATCCGGTTTTACTTTAAGGAAAACAAGCTGTGTTTAAAAATAAAAAAAATGCTTTATTTAAAAGCAATCACAGATATGGTTGTCTGCTGACCCCATCAGGCCACCTTCCCTGTGATTTTTGTGATTACCAGTGGAAGACAGAACCTCCACCCACCCCTATTTGTGACATGGTTCAAATGCCAAGGTGAGTCCCTACCATATAACTTTTCATATATAGCATCTTCATTTAGTGGGGTGAACCCCTATCATGCAATTTTATCATGTTTGACTCAATTCAAAATACCACCCCATAACCCAAACGTTTGATGCACTCTTATACACGGTTTTGAATCCATGTCATATAACTTAAATCCCAGGCAGTATCTCCCAAGTGTGTGCTGCATACTGTATTACTCAATGTATACCTCCCATAAGTTCCAAAAATGTGTGCTTATGTCTAACTGATAATTTAGAATTGCATGTTCTCCTCAGGGACCAGTTAGAAATGGAACAACTGCAAGAAAAATGCATGTTGAAGAATAAGACAATCTTTTTTTTTTTTTTTTTTTTTTGTCGGAAGAGAGTGGCAGGTGGAGTGGCCCGTTGATATTGTTGAGCTATACACCTGGGGGTCAATGAGTAGTGGATCCTTCCTTTACTGGCATGGATTAGTGAGATGAGGACAAAAAAAAAAAAAGAATAAGACAATCTTATTAAGATTCAGACGTTTTGATTGTTTTTTTAAAACTGCTCCACTATCGGCCAGCTAAGATACTCAAATGGCAGGCACTGAAATGCCTCGCCTGTCCTATTCAATATGCCAAAGGCCCCAGCCTTGCTTTAAATCCTTGAAACAAATGGCTGAAAAACATAAACCATAAGAGTCTGTGAGGAACAGATGATACCGTTCTGAAGGCCACGTTATCTTCCTATGATAATGAATAATTTCTTGCTCATATACTAACTTTGCTGTACTCTAGCCCTTACTTGCTGCTGGTCTGGGGCAGTTCTAAAGTAATGTCTATGGATGTGTACTACCATCGTGGTCATCTTCTGCTACAGGCAGCTTGTTTCTTAGCTCAACATCCGTACCACACAACCGATCTGATACGCACTGCTCATTAATCGAAATAATATTTCTCCAAGGTCTGCATGGCTGCTAAAGACCCGGCTATTTATTAGGACCAACAACTTCACTATTAGATTACTCACCGTAGCCGGGGACCGTCGAAACCTCAGGCTCCCAAAGAATGAGTGCAAGGAGCTCTGAACCAGTTTGCAAATCTGCGCTCCGGCCAGGGGGGATAAGTACAACGCCTTATTGAAGCCACCTGTGTGTGAGATGGGCAGAGATTTCTCCCTACTTGACCACCTCACAAACCACAGCTACTACTGCAGCCATTTTTAAATATTCCAGCAGCCCCATGCTAGGCACCAATAGAGTCCACAGAAGCAACTTCTGTGGCCCACAGAAACAAGGATCTGTTCCATAATATTTTATTTGGCACCTTGTCCTAAAATCTTTCTAGTGTGGGCCACCTAGAGGGTCACACTGGCTGTGGCGGCCAGCTTGGAACAATACTATCTCCCTATGCTGGAAGCCTAAATATAGGGGGGAATGCAACTTATAAGGCAGGTATCTTTAAACTGTGTAAACTCCCTACTCTAAGAGAAAAAAAACATCAGAAGGGGGAATACCGCTCATGGGTCTAATATGTAATTGGAGCCCAAATTGTCACTTATATGTTATTTCTACACTTTTATTTTTTAACAGATCTCGCTTGGAACTTTAACTGTCCATATGTGCTGTGTAAATCCCAAAAATGTCCCTTATGTATTAGAGACAATAGCATTCTCTCACAGAATCTCACTATTTATATCCCTTCCACACGTATCAAGAGTGAAAATACAAAACACTTCTCTTCTTTTACTAGCAGCTCTATGGACCTCTCATTATCATTTTTTTCTAAAATAAGCCATTTGATGTCTTCTGGATTATGTTTTTTTCTATATAATGTTTTATTAATGGTGCATTTGTTTGAGCTATTTGTATGGCAGATTTCTGCTCAGTAAAGCGGGTGTTTCCCCTACATACCCAAGATTACTGGGGCTAATGAGCAAGTAAGTAATGTTCTTCATCTTGCAGAAAGTGAAGGTGGTCAGGCTTACTGTGTAATTATTGAAAGTGTACACATCTGGCTCAATAGCATTGGCTCATGCCTTTCTTGTTGATCATTTGAAATTTTCTTTGACTTGAGTAACACTATCAGTTATTTTTTTCTATAAATCATAGTGGTTTGTCCAAGCTGGATCGCACAACATAGTTCTTCAAATTCTTGTTCTGTTTATGCACAAATATAGATTTGGGGAGCCTAAGATATTCCTCTCTATTGCTGTTCAGTATGTGCCAGTTGGAGTTGACTATCTGGCTTACCTTCTGTAGGAAGATGGCCTGGTGTGTGATGGGTACCCAAGGTACTTACACCTTATACCAGGACCAGGTATCCCCTCTTAGGGAAGTGCAGGCAGCGTCTAGAATCCAGGCTCTGGAGAGGTAGCTGTGGACTAGCAGGCAAGGCTTATCTAGGAGACATGCAAAGCTCATGCAAAACCACTGTAGTCACACAGCACTTACACACGTGAAAGAAAACACTCAGTTGTATATAAATAAGGGTACTTTATTTTTGGTCACACAATACTACAAAATACTAGAAGGGCAACCCTCCAATAGGAGGTAAGTACTACAATAATTATATACACTAGTAAACAGGAATAGGCATAGGAAAGGTTAGAAAACAGTACAAATGCAGTTAGACAATAGTGACCCTATGGGGGGCCCAAACCATATGCTAAAAAAATGGAATGCGAACACAGGACCCCCACCTAGGTAAGTGGAATGTACAGAAGGGAGCTGTGAGTACTAGAAAACCACACAGGTAAGTAACGCAGTACCCCCAGCGACCAGGAAAGCAGGAGTAAATCACTGGGATTTCCCAAAACCCCCCACAAGGAAGAAAAAGAAGACACCCACCCAAGACGGCAAGAAACCAGTGGTGGATTCCTGGAGAGGAAGACCTGTGGTGAGAGAGGACCAAGTCCAAGAGTCACAGTAGTCCAGGAGGAGTAGGAGCTACTACCCTCCCAGCTGTACTTGCAGGAGTTGGTCGACGGTCATGGTCTGCAGCCCTGGAGCCGAAGAAGAGTTCCTGAGGGCTGCAGAAGATGTCCCACACTGGAAGGAAGATCGCAGATGGGTGTCAGTGCAGGAATTGCACCAACAAGCCTTGGCAAAGGTGAATTCGCGGTTAGTGTAAAAGTTGTGCTATGGTGGACCAGCAAGGCCCAGGAGGATTCAACCCAGAAGGGGGAGCCAGAGAGGACCCTCAGCAACACAGAGAGCCCACAGGTCGGGGACCCAGACGTGGCAGAAGGAGCCCATGCAGCACACAGGAGAAGGGTCTCATGCCGCAGGAGAACCACGCAGAGGGCTGTGCATCACAGGAAGGAGTGCTGGAGCTGCACAATGCCTGACGGTCCCTTGGAGGAAATGCAAACAATCCTTGGCAAGAGACGCCGTGCATAGGTGTACTGTCCCGCGTGGAAAGGCAAGGGCTTACCTGAACCAAAGTTGGACAGCTGACAGAGAGGCCCAAGAGGACTACTATGGACCACCACCCATGTTGCAGGATCCATGCAGCTCAGAATGAGAGGACATCCATGCATCCGGTTGTCATTACAGTAGGTGCTTGCGAATGCAGGGGAGTGACTCTTTCACTCCAAGGTAGATTCCTTCTTCATTCTTGTGCAGACTGAAGACTTGCCACCCTCAGAAGATGCACAAATGGGGAAATGTTGCAGAAGTTGGAAGGAGCTGTGGAAACCATGTTGCAAGAAGAGTCTTCTTTGTGGATGCAGATTGTCGGTCCCTGAAGGGTCCAGTCATGGTTCCAGTGGCTAGAAGAAGAAGTGGAGGTTTCAGAGGAGTCCTGCTGGAATCGTGCAAGCCGAATGTGAGGATCCACTCAAGAGAGAGACCCTAAATAGCCCTCAAAGGGGGATTGGTCACCTAGCCAGGTGACCAGCTGTCAGGAGGGGGGCTCTGACATCACCTGCCTGGCCACTCAGATGCTTCCAGAGGTCCCTGCCAACCTTGGATTCAAGATGGCAGAACCCAGAGACCCTCTGGAGGAGCTCTTGGCACCTCCCCTTTCCATTGACCAGTTTTTTGCCAATGCAGTGCCCTTCAAAGCATACCAGTGGCTTGGGGAGGCTACCCCATCCTAAGCTATGCAACACCTATTTCCAAAGGGAGAGGGTGTTACTCCCACTCTCCCAAAGGAAGTCATTAGTTCTGCCTTCCTAGGCTTGAGCTGTTC
Source organism: Pleurodeles waltl (assembly GCF_031143425.1). Classification (NCBI taxonomy): domain Eukaryota; kingdom Metazoa; phylum Chordata; class Amphibia; order Caudata; family Salamandridae; genus Pleurodeles; species Pleurodeles waltl. The sequence continues at coordinate 1,004,873,051 of NC_090443.1, read as the reverse complement.
AAGCAGCAGGAGGGCAGAAACCTGTCTGAGTGGTGGCAGCAGCTTGGGCTGCCCGGAAAACCCTGGAAGACTGGTAGGAGCAATGTTGGGGGACCTCTAAGGAGCCCCCTGAATACATGGAATCATATTTCCAATACTGGCAACAGTATTGGGTTATGATTCTGACATGTTTGACCCCAAACATACCTAGATTTGGAATTACCGTTCGTAGCTGAACATAGGTAGTGATGTGTAAAATGGCATCCCTACACTCACGAAGTCCATGAAAATGGCAATGGAGTTCATGGAGGCACTTCTGCTAGTGGCGGGGTGCCCTCCCACACAGGTACTTGCACCCTGCCCTCTGGGCTAGGAGGGCCTGCCATAGGGGTGATTTACAGTGACCTGGTGCAGTGAGGTATGGGAAAAGGGGTGCATGCACTCTTTCACACAGGCTGCAATGGCAGGCCTGTAGAACACTTTGCATGGGCTCCTCATGGGTGGCATAATACATACTGCAGCCCATGGGGATCCCCTGGTACCCCAGTGCCCTGATTACCTGTGTACCATATAGTAGGGACTTACATGGGGGCATGAGGGCACCAGTATGCCAAATGTGGAGTGAAAATAGAACAGGTTACCAAGTTAGATAAGAGAGAGCATAATCACTGGGGTCTTGGTTAGCAGGATCCCAGTGAACACAGTCAAACACAATGACAACAGGGAGAAAATGGGGGTAACTGTGCCAAGAAAGAGAGTACTTTCCTAGATCGACGCTTGAGGTTTTGGATATCCTTTTGTTGACATCACCCCTGGTAGGCCGAATGATGTCTTAAACATTGAAAATCTATTGAGAGAAAAAACTGTATATTTGTTTTAGACCAGAAATCCTTTCACCTCATTTATGCATAGTTCATATTTTTATATATTTTTGAAGACATGATTCCTGATAGGCTTAATGATATTTTTAAGCAGTTTATATGTCAACACAGAAGACTGTATCTGATACTTTTGTTAAAGAAAACTTTCTTAGAACTCAGGCTGAAGGGGTAGTAGGTAAGAATTAGGAAGTTTGAAAGGCAGTTTTTGTTGGAATTGCAGACTGATATCCCTTCACTCTGTCTATCCAGTTTCAGTCTTTCAATATAAGTTATAAGGTCCTGATGTGATATTTAGACCTTTATGAAAAATGATAGCCAAAGTACAGTATGTTCTACAAGAAACTGATATCTGTCCAGCTTTAAAGTTTGTAATCTAAGGGGTTTATTTAAACTTTTTGGTGCAAAACTGCGCTAATGCAGTTTTACACCAAAAAGTTTACAGCCGGCTTGCGTCATTCCTGAGTGCCGGGTGCCATATTTATGGAATGGCGCAAGCTGGCGCTAAGCTTGGGCTAGTGTCAACAAAAGTGACGCTAGCCGGGTGAGGGTAGCAGTATGGGAATAGAAGGTTGTGTGTAAAAAAATGACGTTACGCTGGTTAGGGGCAAACAAAAATGCAGCTAACCATCCCTGCATCATTTCCAGGTGCACAACCATCCTAAAACATGACTCTGTCTTAGAAAAGACAGAGTCATGCCCACAACCCCAATGGTCAGCCAGGGGACCAGTGTCCCCTTGGCATGGCCATTGTACCTAGTGCCATGCAGGAGACCCCTTGTTGAACCCCCAATGGCACTTTAAAACAAATAACAAAAATACTTACCCATACTTACCCTACTTACCTCGGATGGGGTCCCCCATCCTCTTGTCTTGGTGGGGGTGTTCCTAAGGCTTGGGGTGGGCACCTGTGGGCCCATTCCATGGTGTTTGACCATGGAAATGGGTCCACAGGTCCCTTAACACCTGGTCTGACCCAGGTGTTAAATAATGGCTCTAAGCAAGCTTAACGCCATTATTTGGGACAGCCTCCCTCCCGTGCATCATTTTAGCACTGGGGATAAATACGGCGCTATTGCGTCATTTTTGGATGGGAACGCCTACCTTGCATCTCATTGACGCAAGGTGGGGATTACACATCTAAAAATGGTGCAAACTTAAATATTGTGACGCTAGACAGTCTTAGCCTCAAAATATAAATATAGAGTTAAGTTTGCGCCGAATTTGCGTAAAAAAATGACAAATTCGGCATGAACAGAGTAAAAATATGCCCGCAAGTGTCCAAATTTGTTCCATGTGCTCTGCATCGTTGAAACATTGCTATAATGTATTTATCTCTCTTCTGTATGAGCAATGTAGAGAATACATTTGATTTACAGCTTTGATGGGAAATATTTTGGTAACTTTTTTAAATTATCTTATCAAAAGACACATTTTTAGAATCTGGCAGAGTTAAGTACAGAAATCGCTCGGATTGGATTTCAGTTGTAGGTGAGAAAGAGCAATCTTCAAACTCATGGTTCTATGTATAAATCAGTCCAAATATGTGATCAATATTTAAATCCTCGTCTTCTAAAACTCGAGGCATCACCATAATAAATTCCTGTGCATCTTGTTGAGCATTTAGAGTAAATACTACGGATCCACTATATTTGTCTACTAGTTGTCAAATGTCTGAAGCAGAATGTATTGCAGTTCTGTCATGAGAAGGCAATAACATACTGCTGTGCACAGTGTGTCCCTGGATTTTTCTTGGATTGCATTTACAACATGTGGTAAACGGAAGAGAACATTGAGAACAACATTCGCATGGCAGTTTACACCAGTAGCGTTATCCAACCGATAACCTACAATATCTCCATCCTTATCCAGTTTTATTTTCTTGACACTTTCTTCTTTAGCTTTCCTTTTGGTCTTTTCTATAATCTGTTTTGTCAGTTTCCGCTTAGGACATAATACCCATTTTTCATAAATAGGCTACTGTCCTAAATGAGGAGCATATCTACTTCTTAATCTTTTTTACTCTCTCATGCAATTTGCATCTGTACTAAGGCCCATATTTATACTTTTTGACGCTAAACTGCGCTAACGCAGTTTAGCGTCAAAAAATTTTGTGCCGTCTAACGCCATTCTGAAGCGCCATGCGGGCGCCGTATTTATGGAATGGCGTTAGCCGGCGCAAGCAGACCGGCGCTGCCTGGTGTGCGTGGAAAAAAGCCACGTACACCAGACAGCGCCGGCGTAGGGGGAAAATGGCGTATGGGCGTCTTAAAATGGGGCAAGTCAGGTTACGTCGAAAAAATCGTCGTAACCCGACTTGCGCCATTTTTTTTCGACGCCCATCCCCCATCAACATGACTCCTATCATTGTAAAGATAGGAGTCATGCCCCCTTGCCCAATGGCCATGCCCAGGGGACTTCTGTCCCCTGGGCATGGCCATTGGGCATAGTGGCATGTAGGGGGGCACAAATCAGGCCCCCCTATGCCACAAAAAATAAAAAAATAAAAACTTACCTGAACTTACCTTAATGTCCATGGGATGGGTCCCTCCGTCCTTGGGTGTCCTCCTGGGGTGGCCAAGGGTGGCAGGGGGGGTCCCTGGGGGCAGGGGAGGGCACTCTGGGCTCATTTTGAGCCCACTTGTCCCTTAACGCCATGCCTGACCCAGGCGTTAAAAAGCGGCGCAAATGCGCCGTTTTTGGCCACGCCCACTCCCGGGCGTCATTTTTGCCCGGGAGTATAAATACCACGTAAAGGCCTGGGAGTCATTTTTTAAGACGGGAACGCCTCCCTTGCATATCATTAACGCAAGGAAGGGGTTCACGTTAAAAAATGACGCACACTCCGGGCACTTTGGCGCCCGAAGCGTCTAACGCCATAGTATAAATATGGCGTTAGTTGGCGTTAGTTTAGCGTCGAATTTGCGTCGAAAAAAACGACGCAAATTCGGCGCAACCAGAGTATAAATACGGCCCTAAGTTACTTCTTATCAAAATCAACCAGAAACAAACCAGATAATGTTCAAATGTGTGACAATGCTACTTATGACAATCCTTCTTTAAAAACGGTAGTTCCGATAATTATAAATGCAGAATTAACACTTAGGCCTTGAGACTTGTGGATCGCTGCGGCATACGCAAGACAAACTGGAAACTATTTTTGTCAGACATACAAATCTTTCACAAGCAAAAAGCGTACAACACATCATCCAATTTGCTTCACACCATCAACCTGATCAAACTTTCGGGCTAAAAATTCAACTTCTTCACAGTTAGGAAAATTAATGAAATCAACAACTTTACCAATCCTTCTACATTTAAATTACATCTTAGAATTACTCTATAGTATTTGCAGATATGTTAATACTTCTCTAGTCCAGCAGTCCTGAATACAGATTTCTCCAAAAGAGATTAATTTATCTTGTAATCAGCAGAACAGTTACACAGTGGTGTTCTGTTTTGTCAATAGCAGTAATTTCCAAAATGTTTGCATTCTCACATTTTAGTAATTCTTCATTAAATGCTGCATACTCTTGAAGTGTAGGCATCTATGAAACACTGGGCCGAATTTAAGAAACATGGCACTGCATCAAATGCAGCACCACTTTTCTTGTGCCCCCTGGGCCCCCTAACGCCACCATGTGTGTGTTGTATTAATGATACAGCGCACCATAGCGGTATTAGGGCCCGTATTTATACTCCGTTTGCGCCGAATTAGCGTCGTTTTTTTCAACGCAAATTCGGCGCAAAACTAACGCCATATTTATACTTTGGCGTTAGACACGTCTAGCGCCAAAGTATGGGCAAATAGCGTCATTTTTTTGCGTGAACGCCTTCCTTGCGTTAATGAGATGTAAGGAAGGCGTTCCCGTCTAAAAAAATGACGGCGACGCAAATGCGTCGTATTTATACTCCCGGGCAAAAGTCACGCCCGGGAGGTGGCGGGTCAAAAAACCCTGCATTTGCGCCACTATTTAACGCCTGGGTCAGGGTAGGCGTTAAGGGGCCTGTGGGCTCAAAATGAGCCCACAGGTGCCCTCCCCTGCCCCCAGGGACCCCCCCTGCCACCCCTGCCCACCCCAGGAGGACACCCAAGGATGGAGGGACCCACCCCAGGGACATTCAGGTAAGTTCAGGTAAGTATAATTTTTTATATTTTTTAATTTTTTTTGGGTGGCATAGGGGGGCCTTATTTGTGCCCCCCTACATGCCACTATGCCCAATGACCATGCCCAGGGGACATAAGTCCCCTGGGCATGGCCATTGGGCAAGGGGGCATGACTCCTGTCTTTACTAAGACAGGAGTCATTTAAATGGCGTCTGGGCGTCGAAAATAATGGCGCAAATCGGGTTGAGGCGATTTTTTTGCCTCAACCTGACTTGCCCCATTTTAAGACGCCCTAACGCCATTTTCCCCCTACGCCGGCGCTGCCTGGTCTACGTGTTTTTTTTCCACGCACACCAGGCAGCGCCGGTCTGCTAGCGCCGGCTAACGCCATTCCATAAATACGGCGCCCGCATGGCGCTTCAGAATGGCGTTAGACGGCGCTAAATTTTTTGACGCTAAACTGCGTTAGCGCAGTTTAGCGTCAAAAAGTATAAATATGGGCCTAGGAACAATAGCATCAACATTTTTGATGCTATTGTTGCACTTTGGTCCACTACCGTCAGAAATTGTGACGCTAGTGGAGCAAAGTGCAAGGAGGCCCCTTGATTACAATGGGTGCATCCTTTCAACGCCTGCTTTCAGCAGGCATTAAAAACGACACCAAATATGGCGAATTAAATCTTGTAGATTTCACGACACCATTTTTGCAGGCCTCTTTGAGCCGGAACGCTCCTTTGCATACATTATGCATGGCACATGCATGATGTGGCGCAAAGGGTTACAAAGTGGTTCAATGCATGCATTGCACCACTTTGTAAATATGGAGCTGGGAAAAGGCCACCTTAGCGCCGCCTTAGTGTAAAAAAGATTAAGCTAAGGGAGCACTAAAGTGGCACAAGGGGCTCTTAAATCGGCCCCTTTAAAAAAGTTTTTCATTAGCTCTGCTGCCATCTTCTTAGAGGAAAACAATTTCTTAATAAGTCGACTTTCCAACATCAGTCTTCCCTCCTCTGTCAGAACTCTTACTCTAATGTCCTTTAAAATGATTCTATACTCCTGGTCATAGGTTTTACGCATATTTTTAGCAAGTTCCTTGTATTGAAAATATTGCCAAATGTTTACATTGCCAATACTTCCCAATGCGTTTCAAGTCTGTTCATGTGAGTTTTAAAAACAGCCTGTTCTTTTACAGTAGTAAGTTGAAGAAGGTCTCCAAAACAATTAAATGTGTTCCTCCAAACAAAATGTCATATTCCGTTTTGAGTATCTGTTGCATTCTCAGATCAACAAAGACAAGCATGAGATTAGAAACCATGCTCACCTAATCAATAATTAAAAGCTTATTTTTCTTCAGTACTCTTGCTACCTCATGACAATCTTCACCAGATAACTTCTGGTATTCCAGTTTATTGTCACCACTCCATGCACACCGCCATCACTTTCTTTTTAACAACAGTAACTAATTATAAATAAGTACAAAACTACAAACACAAAAGCTCTAATGGGTGGAGGCAGGAGCATCTATCCTGGGTGACCTATTTGAGGCTGAGACACTCCTCCCTTTTGAAGAATTCCGAATGACATATGACCTGCCTAGAGGTCATTTCTTAATACATAAAGCAGTGGCGACCGCAGTGCAAAACATTGGGGGACAGCTATGGAACAGCCACCACACCATAAGACCTGCCAATATTTTATCACATCAGCTGGTATTTTTAAGGCTGTCACTTGCTTATATAGATCAATATGAGGGACCTGCGCCTACCTCCGACTACTCTTCGGTTAAAGAAGGAAGTGGATGTGGGGAGTCCCGTACCAGACCAGGACTGGACCAAAATATTAGAGAGGGTTCCCAAAGTGTTGAGGAACGCTCGCTTTCAGCTGATAACTTTTTATGTGATACACGGGACATATCTGACACTGAGACAAATGAATCTGTATTTTGATACCTCCAGTGCAAATGCCCACGGTGAGGGGAGGAGGGAGCTGAGTTCTTGCATATGTTTTGGTCTTGCATGACGCTCACACTCTGTTGGGAGGAAATAACTGCTATTCTTGCTGATGACGTTGAGAGTGGTCCCATGCGCTCCACAACATTGCTTTTAAGCTGATTCCCACACACTACTAAAGACAAAGCCACAAGCAGGTTTCAGCACCTGGCATTCCTTGCGAAGCGGGAGATTACCCGGAAATGGAAAGCTCAGAATGGTCTCCGGGTGGGACTATGACGAAGGAACTCGAGAAAGGGGCTGGTCATGAAGGAGCAGTGCTGCTAAGAGAAGCAGGAGGTGGCCGGGGCTCAGTGGAAATGGCCAGAGCCTTGGAAACGTCAGTGGATAGTATAAAGCACCCAGATCCCTCTCCACTGGGAACTCCGGCTGGAACCCACTAATAGCAGGCACTTCAGTGCTTAATTTGTGTTGGTGGTTTCCGGTGCTGGGCACCGGCACTTATTTTTGAGGGCCGGCACTTATTTTTCTGCCTGAAGTATTTACTGGGAGCAAAAGACACACATAGGAAAGTTGGACGAAGAGAAAAACAAAAAAGCGTCACAAAAGGAGAAAGCAGAAAGCTGCAAGAGTGAGCTTAAGGGGCAGGGAGTGGCTGTAAATGGATTAGAGAGGCCAGAGATGGCTTCAGGGTTACACTGCCTCAGTGTTCGCACATTCAATTGCAGCAGCCGCGACTTTCAGAGGAGAGCTTTGGGCACCGGCACATTTTTATTTACAAATTAAGAACTGAAGCACTTATATCACAAATTTCTAGTACCCCTACCACAACAAAGGTTATGTATGTCGCCCATGGAAAAGGCCTTCGATGATTGCAGAGGTCCTTGGTATAGAACCAGTAGACCACACACTGGCCACACCATCAACCAACAGTGATATCGGGCGGCAGGACAGGGAGTCGGGTAGCAATGTTTTGACGGTATTGGTGAATCTGTAATAATATCTGTACAATTGCACCCTTCCAATCTACCAGGAATGGTTGATGTTTTATATCCCTGAAAATCAATAAAATCTGTTTAAAAAAAAAGCCCTGAGGCGCTCCCATGGTATTATGCGGGTCAGTCTTTTGGGAACTTGTAGGAGTTTTCATCTTTCTGAGCGCAAAGTGGCTTTGTAGATATGGGCTTGCAGCCTGCGCTATGCGTGCAGCAACAAAAGAGATGCTCCAGAAGCACAAGCCGCTTGAACATATGGGCCCCTGTTTCCTTTTTTTTAGTAAATAAGGCTTTGGGTCAAAAACATAGGGTGGTTGCATGGGAACGCCCATGCACCACCCATTAAATGCACCCTTGGCGCTAAGTAATGCAAATGCATTGCTTTACTTTTAAGTGATTTTCCAGCACAAAACAAGTTTTGCGCTGGAATGTAAGGGGCTTATCTACAAGCCCCTTGCGCCGCCGGGGCATCACTTTTTATATGGGAAAAGTGCAAGGGCCTTCCAAATAATCCCTAAATAAATAAAAAAAGATTGCGTTGATTTGTGTCACTTTTGTGATGTAAACATGTGGCAAATTTGTAGTAAATAAACCCTCCAGGGTCTCATTTACAAGGTCCTAGCGGCACACTGTGCTTCAAAGCGTCAGTTTGTTTACGCTCCGGTGGCGCAGTGTGCTAGCCCTTATTTACAAAGCCACGTGGCTTTGCGTGGCCTTGAAAATATGGACCCCTTTCCCGCATACCACTGATTTACAAGTCTGGGAGTGCGTCAGATTCCTATGCTACCTCAGGAGTGGTGTAAGAGTGACGCAACAGGGAGAAATATCTTTACTTCTCCCTCTTTTTTTCATTCTGCAGCACACATAGAAAGAGGAAAACACCTCTTGGGATTGTTTTAGTGCAGGAAGGTGCCCCTTCCTGCACAAAAACAATCATCACCACAATGCAGGAACCCTTGCACCATGGTGCAAGGATGCCTGCGTTAGTGCTAGGCAGCAGTTTGTGTGCCAGTGCAGGGGAAGAGGACAGAAATGTGCCGTATCTTGTAGATATGACGGGTTCATGTCCTTTCTCAGTGGCCTGCGCCACAGGCTGTGCAAATTAGGTCACAGTGTTTTTTCGCATACACACGTCTTCAGACAGCCCTCGGGAGCTTTAATGTTCATGCTTAACAAGGGGCCTAATTTGCTGTGTTGCTTTGACTGGAACTAGTAAATAAATCCCCCAGGCCTTAGTTCGGGTCTGCTGTGTTGCATCAGGATCTACTGGGACAGCTAGGAATGGGGCTTGGTACTGCACCCTTGTGCTACATGTTCAACAGACATATCCAGTAATGTGGAGGATAGTGTAGATTTTCCTAGTTTATGACGGAAAGTCTTAATTTTATTAAAGACACAGAGGCGAGTATTATGCGTTTCTCTTCTCGCTTTATTAACACAGCAGTCAAGAAAGAAACTACAAAACTACAAATCCCATGTGGCTAACCCAGAGAGCCAATGGGATTAGAAACGTAGTACATCATATGTTAACCAATAGGAACACCCTCGTGCCATTGTGATGTCACTTGACTGCAAGCAGCCCTCTTTTCTTGCGAATGAAGTAAATTGTTGAATAATAACGGAAATAAAGAACATAGAATAAACAAAGCCATCAGGAAAGCAAAAACGTCTGAAGAAAAATCCAAAATCCTACAAAGGAAGGAATGCTCCAATAAATCGGGAGAATACGATCCCATGCTTGTGATGAATGAAGTCTTCCCAAGGTGTGAAGAAATCGTACTAGGACCCTGGTTGAGCAGCTGGAACTGTAGCTAGAAGAAAGGGAGGGAGAAAAACAGTGTTTAAACTAGAGGCGGGATAATACTCGCCTCTGTGTCTTTAATAAAATTAAGACTTTCCGTCATAAACTAGGAAAATCTACATTTTATGACAAGACCGGAGGCTCCTATTATGCGAGTTTAAAGCATATTAATTACATTTAGTGAAACATCGTCAACAGGTTTGCAATAAAATACTCTAAAGGTATTGTCATTAGACCAGTCTGCAGATTTCAGAATATCCTCTAAACGGGAGCCTGCCCAAAAGGCTTTGGAGGCCATAGCCCCTCTGGTAGAATGGGCACCAAAACTGGAAATATCGATACCCGCTAGGGACATAATCCACTTGACCCAACGAGCTAAGGTGGCAGATAAAACCGGGTGATAGGGTTTCCTAAAGGAGATAAGAAGTTGGGAAGAGGATGTTCTCAAATCTGCAGTTTTCTGTTCATAAACTTTAAGACGTTGGCCCACACATAATTTGGGATGCTGTGGGAAATATGGATAAAAAACTGACGACAAACTGGTCTTTGTACGTCGTACAACCGAAAATAGCACTCCTGTAGGGGTGAACTGTCGGTTGGAGACGTCCAAAGCCTTTACATCTGATAAACGTTTGATGGAAACTAGACACAGTAACATTGTTAACTTAGCAGATAACATCTTTAGAGAAAGAAAAGGATTATCCGGTAAAGAAATCACAAATTTTAGAACGATATTAACGTCCCATAATTGGTTATATTTAGGTAAAGGAGGTTTGGAAAATTTTACTCCCTTTAATAATCTGGACACCAGCGGATGTTCGCCTATCGGTTTCCCATTGACATGGATATGGTTAGAAGAGATAGCTGACCTATAAAGGTTGACAGTACGGAAAGCTTTACCTTTACTGGCTTCTGCGGCCAGGAAATTAACAACAAAGATTACATCTGCTGAAAAGGGATCAAGATGCCTTTCCAAACACCAGCCGTCCCATAAAGACCAGGCTTACTTGTAGGCTTTTTTGGTACCAGGGGCCCAGGAGTTTGAGATATACTGGGAAGCTTCTGACGAAATGATAGGGAAAGGTTGGGAATTCCTGAGATCTTCCAAGCGGATAGAGTAAGAATGTTGTCCACAATGAGGGGATGAGGACGCAGGAGAGGGTCCAACAGTAATTTTGGGAAGGACGGAATTAACAATGGAAAATCCACCGATAGTTCCAGAAGGGACGGAAACCATACTTGGGATTGCCAAAACGGAACAATGAGAATAAGAGAAGCGTGTTGACGTCTGGCATGAGCTAGGACCCTGTTGATCATGATAAAGGGGGGAAAGGCATAATTGAGGGAATGAGACCAATCCTGTAAGAAGGCATCTGATGCCAAGGCTAAGGGATCCGGGCGCCAACTGTAAAATTGGGGAAGTTGAGTGTTCAGTCGAGATGCGAAGAGATCTATCGAGAACGGGCCCCATAAGGAATGAATCTTGTGAAAAATTGAAGAGTGAATTCTCCAATCGTTGGAATCTCGTAGATGACGAGAATGCCAGTCTGCGACCGAATTGAGAGCTCCTGGAAGGTATTCTGCCTGTACCGAAAGATGGTTTGAAAGGCAATATTCCCAAAAACTCTTGGCCAAATCCGCTAGAGGTTTGGATTTTGTGCCTCCAAGATGATTTATGTACCTTACTGCAGAAATATTGTCCATCCTGAGGAGTATTGCACAGTGCACTTTGTGCTTTGCCAGGCTTTTGATTGCAAAGGAGCCGGCAAGCATCTCTAAACAATTGATATGCAATTTGGACTCCTCTGAAGACCATGTACCTCCAGTCGAGATGGGACCACACCGGGCCCCCCAGCCTAGACGACTTGCATCGGATTCTAACACAAGATCTGGGGCTGATGGAAAGATACTTTTCCCGTTCCAGGCATCCAAATGGTCTATCCACCATTGAAGCTCTGTGCGGGACTCCATATCTAAGGGAATGAGGTCGGAGTATGCTAGACCCTTCCTCAAGTGTTGAATCTTTAGTCTTTGAAGGGAACGATAGTGAAGGGGACCTGGAAAGATTGCCTGTATGGAAGAGGACAGAAGGCCTACTATTCGAGCCAAAGTCCTGAGAGAGATAAGAGAACTGCGAAGGACTTGTAGAATCTCTGACTTTATGGATCTTATTTTTGCGGAAGGAAGAAGCAGAGTGGCTGAGATGGAATTGATTTGAAATCCCAAGAACTCTAAGGTTTGGGAAGGCACTAGGAGAGATTTTTCTCTGTTTATTATGAAACCCAGATTCTCTAGAAGTGAGCTGGTTGTTTGTAAGTGTAGAAGGAGAGTCTGAGGAGCTTGACTTAAAATGAGGATGTCTAAGTAAATTAAGAGCCTTATGCCCTGGGATCTTAGGAAAGCCACGACAGGCTTCAGGAGCTTGGTGAAGCACCAAGGGGCGGAAGATAGCCCGAAGGGTAGAGAAGTAAAGTGATAAGTTTGGTCGAGCCAGTGGAACTGAAGGAATTTCCTGGAGTCTGGATGAATAGGAATCACTAAATAGGCGTCCTGCAGATCCAGTCTGACCATCCAGTCGTTTTGAAGGAGTATATCTCTGAGGTGGAGAATTGTTTCCATTTTGAAATGTCTGTATACTACAAATCGATTGAAATGTTTTAGATTGATGACTGGACGCATCTTTTTGTTCTTCTTTTGAACAAGGAAAATTGGGCTGGTAAATCCCGAAGGATGGGGTTGGGCAATAGAGATTGCTTGTTTTTGCAAAAGAGAGCTTACTTCGAGAGATATTAGGTGGGTCATTTCTGTGGAAAAATGGGGAAGAGGAATGGAGAACGTTTGCACTGGGGTAGAATAAAGATCTATCATGTAACCCTGTACAGTATTTAGTACCCACACATCCGCAGTAATTGTTAACCAATTTGAAAGAAAATGGAAAATGCGACCCCCTGTTGGAAAGGAACCAACTTGAGGGCTTACCTGTTGGATTGACGGTCTTATTGTGTCTAAAGGATCTGGCACGATAACCTCTGCCGCGCTGGGGATAGAATTGCGGTCTGAAGTCTTGTTGGTAAGAACCGTAGTACCCTCTGGAGCCTTGGGTGGTGTTACCTCGGCCGGTAAAGCGGCCCCTGCCTCTACCGGCCCTGGCAAAAACACGTTGGCTGAACATTTTTCTCATGGACTGTTGTGCTTTGTCCAAAGAAGTAAAGGTGGCAACATATTTGCTGACGTCTTTGATGAACGAGTCCCCAAAGAGTTGTCCCTCAGTGTGAATCTGAGGTTGAACCGTGGCCAAGTTGATTAATTTAGGGTCTAATTTTATAAGGAGACCCTTCCGTCTCTCGTGTATTAGGGAAGCGTTAGCATTGCCCAGCAGACAAAAACAACGTTGGATCCACAAAGAAGTTCTTCTGGATCCAAGAAACTACCATCCAGTCTAGCCGTTTCAACCATGTCAAAAATTCTGGTAAGTGGACCAATGACGTCCAACAGTTTGTCCTGACAGGACGACCATGCTTTGTCTACCCCTTTGCGAGGGTCTTTGCCCTGTTTGTTGAAAAAGGTCAGCATCTGTTGATCGATTGAAGGGGTAGAAGTAGCATTATGTGGAAGCACGGGGCGAGGGCATTCTGATTTAAGTTTAGCTCTGGTTTGCTTGTCAAGGGGAGAAAATAATTTTTGAGCCACGTAACGACCAACATGGTCGGCAGGGAACCATTCCGTGGAATTGGGACAGAGTATGTGGGAAGGGTCAAACATGGGAAAGCCTTCTGCATCAAAGAGAGTAGGGGAAACATAGGGAACTTTAGGCTTCTTATGAGGGGAGGTGAAAAGGAATCGGTATCATCTTGATCAGATACCACGTAATCGGAATCCGCATCAGGGATATCATCGTCTGAGTCAGGAGTAGATGCAGAGGGTACGGGTAGGGAAATATTGCGTTGTTTTGCTGTTCGTTTTAGGGAAAGTTTAGGAACCATATTATTATACTCCTTGGCAGGAGCCTTGTGAGGAACCGCGTCCTCTGTCATATGTGAGGTAAACTCACTCTCCATTTGAGTCGAACCCGTAGGGTTGACAGGCTGGCGTTGACTGCATTCCCCCGCAGACTGGGCCGAAGATTTTGATAATAAATTAGAAAAATTTGATTCTACATTTTTTGATAGTTTTTGCATGGATGACGCCATAGCCTGTTGAACAGAACTCTTTATAAAATTTCGAAGTTCATTTCTAATATCCTCAATATCATTGGGCACACCTTGTTCCCCAGAGGAAGTATTAGATTCCATATTAATATTTATCTTCTTTAAAATTCAAATAAGGAAAACAACTCCTGAGAAAAAACAATTGAAGTTAATAGGAAATGACTTGAAAAGGATGCAGACAACCGGGGGTTAACAGAGCAGGAAACATCAATTGAGCTATGGAAACCAAAACCCCTCCTATCGGAGGGCGGGCCCAAAGGAGGTGTTGACAGCAAAGGGAAAAAACAACTTGCGTAGGAGGAACGGCTGAGGCAGGTAATTTGAAGCCGGCGCGCAGAAATTAGTGGCTTCCTCGCGTCAGGAAGAAAAACCGAGTGACGGTTATTCTCCAGACGCGAGGAAGAGCCTGAGCGCGTCGCGCACACAGCGCGCCTGAAAACCGTTGAATCTTCTGCCTCGGGAACGGTTTAGTCGCCGCCCGAGAGCAGGAAAAAACGGACGCTAGCGCGAGGCAGCGCGAAATAAACAATGCGGCAAACTTGCCGTCTACATAGGACTACACAGATTATAAAAATAATACCATAAATACTACATATCCTCATAAAACGTTTTACAATATCAGAGGAAATAAAAAGAGAACTTATCCTTGACTGCAGCAGCAAGAAAAGAGGGCTGCTTGCAGTCAAGTGACATCACAAGGGCACGAGGGTGTTCCTATTGGTTAACATATGATGTACTACGTTTCTAATCCCATTGGCTCTCTGGGTTAGCCACATGGGATTTGTAGTTTTGTAGTTTCTTTCTTGACTGCTGTGTTAATAAAGCGAGAAGAGAAACGCATAATAGGAGCCTCCGGTCTTGTCATAAAATTCAGGCGCTTGCTCAGCACAGACATCATGTAAGCACCCTGGTGCTTTCTTCTTTACAGGGACACCTAGTGACAGAGTGCAGTACTGCACACTTGTGGTGTTTTCTCTAGAGAGTAGTTTAGTGACAGGGTGCGGTACTGCACCCTGGTGCTGCAGCCCCCACAGGGTTACTCTTTGTAGTAATGAAGCTCAGCTGCTCTCTCATGTAAGCAGATATCCAACCCTTGGCCACTCAGTGCACTCCATCAGGACACCCTCAGCAGAAGCGTGCAGCTATCATCACAGCACACGACCTTGCAGAGCCAGAAGGAGTGAGCAAAGGCACATTCACACTCCAGGCAGTGCAATTCACAAGTGTGTAGTGCTTAAATACACGTTCACTCTCTGGGTGGAGACACTCCATACATAGCAGGAGCAGCATCTGCTTCTAAGCACCTTTGGTAAATATAAATGTTACTATTACTCACTGTAATGTATTGTGTCTCGAGATGCTTCTTGTGCATTGTCACGTTGTTCTGATTTGTAATGTCATGTGCATGGAGCGGACACTGACGAGGGATTTCGACGGGAAGGGAGTCAGTCGCAGTCAGTCTCCGAGCCCTCTGGACGCAGCACGCCGTGGGAGACTAGAACCTGTGAATAAAGAGCTAAATCTGAATCTTGCCTGCATGTATTGCTCTTTACATTTGGCGATGAGCAGACGTCACCCCCCGGCACCTCCACGCAGCAGTGCGAGGGTGTGTGTGTGTGACTAGCATGTGCTTATACTGGAAGAATAGCCTTCCAGCACAAGACTTCATTTAAAACTTCTCCTACTTTGTATGTGTCCCTTACAACGCAGTAAACATGCAAAGCCGGAAATGAAAGGAGAAATGAAAACATTTCTCCTTTTAACGTCTCCTTTCAAATGGCGTTAACTTTTGACATAAAACCCTGTCTACTGTTCTTAATAGGGTTTTGCATCAAAAAGTATGGGTGGTTATGTGAGAACGCCCATGTAACGTCCCCTTGGCACTAAGAAAGGCAAAGCAGTTCTTTGCGCTGCTTTGCATTACTTTTAGGGTACTTTTGATTGCAAAACAAGTTTTGCACTGGAAAGTAAAATAGGAAAAACATTTTGTGTTGGTTTGCAGCACATTTTTGATGCTAACCCAGAGCATTTTTAAATCTACCCCTTCATTTTTATGTGGAAAAGAGGAGCATTGAACCTAAAAATTTACACTTACATTTTAAAGATTTTTCTATATCTGTTAGATGTACGATAAGCAACTAAACAGCATCTTTTTTCTCCTGTAACATTTCATATTGTAGTAATAAATAAGCATTCTCAAAATCTCCAGAGTTTGTTTTGCAGCAGCTGAAAGAGTGCACTTCAGGTCCGATTTGTTGATTTAGGTTTGGTATTTAGGCCCAAATGTATACTTTTTCACGCAAATCTTAGCTAATGCAGTTTTGTGTCAAAAAGTAAAGCGACAGCTTCTGCCATTCCAGAGCACCAGCAGGGCGCCATATTTAAGGAATGGTGCAATCCAGCACAAAGGGTGGGCTAACATCATGGAAAATTACATTAGCCGGGTGGTGGTGGGGGTGGGGGTGGCAGTGGCGGTATGGGGAAGGGGGTTTTGCACTGAAAAATGACATCAGTCTGGTTAGAGTAAAAGCAAATGACTCTAATCAGCCTAGTGTCATTTCTGAGCGCAAAACCTACCATTCCACATGACTCCTGTCTTATTAAAGACAGGAGTCTTACCCACCACCCCAACGGCCAGCACAGGGGACAAGGGTCCCCTGGGCATGGCCATTGCACCCAGTGCCATGTAGGGGGGCGATTTCAGGGCCCCCAGTGGCATTTTTAAAAATAATACAAAATACTTACCTCTACTTACCTGGGATGGGGTCGCCATCCTCTGCTGTCCCTCTGGTGTGGGTGGGGGTGTCGTTGGGGCCTGGGAAGGGCACCTTTGGGCTCTTTCCATGGTGTTCCACCATGGAAATGTGCCCACAGGCCCCTTAACGCCTGCCCTGACCCAGGCGTTAAATAATGGTGCTAAGCAGGGTTAGTGCCTTTATTTAGACCCACCTCCCCACTGTGCACCATTTTTCCACTGCAGGATAAATAAGGCGCCTGGGCCTTAGAGTCATTTTTTGCCCAGGAACTCCTACCTTGTATTTCATTGATGCAAGGCAGTTTCCCACTGGCAAAAAATGACTTTAACTCCAAAACGTTGGCGCTGGACGGGTCTAGCGCCAAAGTATAAATTTAGAGTTAGGTTTGTGTTCGCGTAAAAAAATGACACAAATCCGAATTTGCGACTCGCAAATCCGGATGCAAGATGTTGTCCCAACACCATCTGTGAATCGCAAAGACCCACCTCATTAATATTAATGAGGTGGGTCGCAATTTGCGAACCCCTTGCGATTCGCACCACTCACAGGGATGGTGGCCTGCTGGAGACAGCAGACCACCATGCCTGTGACTGCTTTAAAATAAAGCCGTTTTTTTATTTTATTGCAGCCCGTTTTCCTTAAAGGAAAACGAGTTGCAATACAAACGAAAAAAACAAAACATTTTTGTTTCATTTTTTCAGGGCTATTCACATAGGGGAAGGGGTCCCATGGGGACCCCTTCCCTTTTGCGAATGGGTTACCACCAGTGTGACACTGGTGGTAACTGCGAATTGCTTTCCAACCGCGTTCTTGTTCACAAAGCAATTCTGCATAGCGATGCAAATCGCAAATAGGAAGGGGAACACCCTTGCATATTTGCGACTCGTATTCCCATTTTGCCAGTCGGTAACCAGGTTACCGACTCGCAAAATAGGAATGAGCATCGCAATTTGCTTTTTGCATGTCGAAACAGCAAAATTCGCTGTTTGCGCCATGCAAAAAGTTACGTACATCTGGCCCTTAGATACTTCTGGCATTCCATGGGTGGTACATGGGCGTTCCAGGGCTACCAGCCTTGGTTTTTTACTTAAAACCCTATCTACTAATAATAGTAGACAGCATTTTGCACTAAGAATTACCACTATTTCAAAAACAGGCGTTAAAGAGAAATATTTATCTCATTTCTTTTCCAACTTTTCATGTCTGCTGCACTATACAGCACACATGCAAGGTATGTAAGGTAAAGTCAGCCGAGGTATGGTATTTTGTACTGGAGGGGTAACCTTGCACATTCAGACATCCTCGCACTATGTGTTAAAGGTGTGTGTGGCGCTCAGCAGCATGATTCTGTGCAGGTGGAGAGGGGGGAATAGTGCCAGACATGTTTGTGCTGAGACATGAAATACGAGTCTGTTCAAGTGTTATGGGCAGCTTTAGTACATGTACCACCCATGGACGCTGCTTTGCCTTACTTTCGGGCAGATGAATTCAAAATAAACGAGTTGCGCCAGTTTCCGGTGCAGAATGTTAGTAAATCTGTCCCAAGCTGTTCTGGGGAGATGAAGGTCAGAGCCATTGACAAAGCAGAGATCTCTCGCAAAATGAGTAGAAGTGTGTATTTTTACGTTTTTATGGTAAATAACAACTTGTTACAGGTAAGGTATTACATATATGGTTACAAAGCTGGATACTTTTCACCAAAGTGTGCTATTTCGGCAGGAGCGGCGAAATACCTAAAGCCAAAAAAAGTGTGCTATTTTAATTTTCACCCGCTTCGATCCTCCTCCATGGCAATATAAATGCCCGTGGAGATAGAAAGTGCAGCGTTAAATGCTATCAGTAACAAAAGCCGAGGGCAGAAAGCAGCTTCGAAAAACCCCTAAAAGAATCAGCCTCCTACCCACAAGCGATATGCGCTTACCCACAATTCTATGCGCAATTTTCACAGACTAAAACATCATACGACATCCGCCATTAGTTTGTAATGTCAAAAAAAGACCTCTATTAACCCTGTTTATAGATCGTAGCAGTACATAGAATTTGGTTCATAGTCATAATTTGTTGGGGCGCCGTAGCAAAAAAATGTTTAAGATTGTTTAAGAACCTCTCGGAGAAGCGAAAAGAATAGTCAAAATCAGATGAGTTTGGTTGGTTCAAATTCTTGGAAAATGTATCTGAGCGCTGGTGTAAAAAGTTTTTCATTCTGCCAATTAAACATGTCTCTATACGCACCGGTGGTGCTCGCGATGGAGCCAGACCTGAGGGAAGACCCCGGCCAAGAAACCTCACCCCGGGCATGTGCGCTGCTAGGGCGGGGGTGGCCGGAGATCACGGCGGCACCACCCTCCGAGGAGGAGCAACAAGTGGCCGTAGCCGCGGTAGAGCCCCGGCCGCCCGCAGAGGGCCTCCCAGCCGCCTCCCGCCGCCGCCGTCTTTGGCGGGTGGTGGCTGCGGCGGTGGCGGTGGTTTTGGGCTCCGTCGTCCTCGCCGCCGTGTTCGCCCTCAGAGCGGGAGAAGACCCCGCGAGTGAGGCGAACCGCACCGACGAGGGCGGCCTTTCCCGCCAGTGCGAGGCAGGATGGACCCTGCGCGAGAGCAGCTGTTTCTTATTCTCTGAAAACGAAGGAAGCTGGACATTTGCCAATGGCAGCTGCGCCTCTCGTTCCTCCAGTCTGGCTGTGATTAAAAGCGACAAAGAGAGAGGGTTCGCCCTCTCTGAGAAGGGGGAGTATGATCGCTGGGTCGGCCTGCGGAGAGATCCGAGCGGGCCCTGGCGGTGGGCCGACGGCAGCGCCCTGGACAGCGGCACCGGCGTCCCCGGCGGCTCGGACTGCGCCTATCTAAACCATCAGGGTCTCAGCAGTGCCCGGTGCTCCTCAACTCGGAGATACATCTGCACCAAACACGCAGAATATATAAAGAAGGAATAATTTAAGGCACATAGAGCCAAATGCACAAAGCTTGTTGATTTCTAACATTTAAGACTTTTAAACCTGCAAAAGTGATATTTCAACATTGACCTTAATTTAATCAGATAAACATCCTATATTTTTCTAAACCTGTGTGGTGTTTTCACTGTGTTACTGTATGATTTATTGCACAAATACATAACCCCATGCCTTCTAAATTAAGACTGCTCGGTGCCAAGCTACCAGAGGGTGGGCACAGGATAATTTTCATTGTGTGCAACTTACCCTGGCTAGGATTGTGGTCCCTTACTTGGAGAAGGGTGTATATCTCTACCAACTAGAGACCTCATTTCTAACACTAATCTATTTACTGAATCACAAAATAGGGTTGCGAGTCGCAATTAGGAAGGGGCATGCCAAGGGCGTACCTTCCTAATTGCGAGTCGCATCGTTATGTATGATTGTTTTGTGAACGTGGTCACGAAACAATCGCAGTTAACAGCAATTTCAAATTGGTGTTAACCCATTCGGAAACTGACTCATTCCCCTTTATGAATGCATGCAAAAATGTTTTTTTGAGAGCAGCCAGTGGTCTACGGACCACTGCCATGTACCACTGCCTACTCTTAAAAAATTAAACTGAAACGTTTCATTTTTTGTATTTTTAAACGCATCCGGTTTTACTTTAAGGAAAACAAGCTGTGTTTAAAAATAAAAAAAATGCTTTATTTAAAAGCAATCACAGATATGGTTGTCTGCTGACCCCATCAGGCCACCTTCCCTGTGATTTTTGTGATTACCAGTGGAAGACAGAACCTCCACCCACCCCTATTTGTGACATGGTTCAAATGCCAAGGTGAGTCCCTACCATATAACTTTTCATATATAGCATCTTCATTTAGTGGGGTGAACCCCTATCATGCAATTTTATCATGTTTGACTCAATTCAAAATACCACCCCATAACCCAAACGTTTGATGCACTCTTATACACGGTTTTGAATCCATGTCATATAACTTAAATCCCAGGCAGTATCTCCCAAGTGTGTGCTGCATACTGTATTACTCAATGTATACCTCCCATAAGTTCCAAAAATGTGTGCTTATGTCTAACTGAGAATTTAGAATTGCATGTTCTCCTCAGGGACCAGTTAGAAATGGAACAACTGCAAGAAAAATGCATGTTGAAGAATAAGACAATCTTTTTTTTTTTTTTTGTCGGAAGAGAGTGGCAGGTGGAGTGGCCCGTTGATATTGTTGAGCTATACACCTGGGGGTCAATGAGTAGTGGATCCTTCCTTTACTGGCATGGATTAGTGAGATGAGGAAAAAAAAAAAAAAAGAATAAGACAATCTTATTAAGATTCAGACGTTTTGATTGTTTTTTTAAAACTGCTCCACTATCGGCCAGCTAAGATACTCAAATGGCAGGCACTGAAATGCCTCGCCTGTCCTATTCAATATGCCAAAGGCCCCAGCCTTGCTTTAAATCCTTGAAACAAATGGCTGAAAAACATAAACCATAAGAGTCTGTGAGGAACAGATGATACCGTTCTGAAGGCCACATTATCTTCCTATGATAATGAATAATTTCTTGCTCATATACTAACTTTGCTGTACTCTAGCCCTTACTTGCTGCTGGTCTGGGGCAGTTCTAAAGTAATGTCTATGGATGTGTACTACCATCGTGGTCATCTTCTGCTACAGGCAGCTTGTTTCTTAGCTCAACATCCGTACCACACAACCGATCTGATACGCACTGCTCATTAATCGAAATAATATTTCTCCAAGGTCTGCATGGCTGCTAAAGACCCGGCTATTTATTAGGACCAACAACTTCACTATTAGATTACTCACCGTAGCCGGGGACCGTCAAAACCTCAGGCTCCCAAAGAATGAGTGCAAGGAGCTCTGAACCAGTTTGCAAATCTGCGCTCCGGCCAGGGGGGATAAGTACAACGCCTTATTGAAGCCACCTGTGTGTGAGATGGGCAGTGATTTCTCCCTACTTGACCACCTCACATAATATTCCAGCAGCCCCATGCTAGGCACCAATAGAGTCCACAGAAGCAACTTCTGTGGCCCACAGAAACAAGGATCTGTTCCATAATATTTTATTTGGCACCTTGTCCTAAAATCTTTCTAGTGTGGGCCACCTAGAGGGTCACACTGGCTGTGGCGGCCAGCTTGGAACAATACTATCTCCCTATGCTGGAAGCCTAAATATAGGGGGGAATGCAACTTATAAGGCAGGTATCTTTAAACTGTGTAAACTCCCTACTCTAAGAGAAAAAAAACATCAGAAGGGGGAATACCGCTCATGGGTCTAATATGTAATTGGAGCCCAAATTGTCACTTATATGTTATTTCTACACTTTTATTTTTTAACAGATCTCGCTTGGAACTTTAACTGTCCATATGTGCTGTGTAAATCCCAAAAATGTCCCTTATGTATTAGAGACAATAGCATTCTCTCACAGAATCTCACTATTTATATCCCTTCCACACGTATCAAGAGTGAAAATACAAAACACTTCTCTTCTTTTACTAGCAGCTCTATGGACCTCTCATTATCATTTTTTTCTAAAATAAGCCATTTGATGTCTTCTGGATTATGTTTTTTTCTATATAATGTTTTATTAATGGTGCATTTGTTTGAGCTATTTGTATGGCAGATTTCTGCTCAGTAAAGCGGGTGTTTCCCCTACATACCCAAGATTACTGGGGCTAATGAGCAAGTAAGTAATGTTCTTCATCTTGCAGAAAGTGAAGGTGGTCAGGCTTACTGTGTAATTATTGAAAGTGTACACATCTGGCTCAATAGCATTGGCTCATGCCTTTCTTGTTGATCATTTGAAATTTTCTTTGACTTGAGTAACACTATCAGTTATTTTTTTCTGTAAATCATAGTGGTTTGTCCAAGCTGGACCGCACAACATAGTTCTTCAAATTCTTGTTCTGTTTATGCACAAATATAGATTTGGGGAGCCTAAGATATTCCTCTCTATTGCTGTTCAGTATGTGCCAGTTGGAGTTGACTATCTGGCTTACCTTCTGTAGGAAGATGGCCTGGTGTGTGATGGGTACCCAAGGTACTTACACCTTATACCAGGACCAGGTATCCCCTCTTAGGGAAGTGCAGGCAGCGTCTAGAATCCAGGCTCTGGAGAGGTAGCTGTGGACTAGCAGGCAAGGCTTATCTAGGAGACATGCAAAGCTCATGCAAAACCACTGTAGTCACACAGCACTTACACACGTGAAAGAAAACACTCAGTTGTATATAAATAAGGGTACTTTATTTTTGGTCACACAATACTACAAAATACTAGAAGGGCAACCCTCCAATAGGAGGTAAGTACTACACTAATTATATACACTAGTAAACAGGAATAGGCATAGGAAAGGTTAGAAAACAGTACAAATGCAGTTAGACAATAGTGACCCTATGGGGGGCCCAAACCATATGCTAAAAAAATGGAATGCGAACACAGGACCCCCACCTAGGTAAGTGGAATGTACAGAAGGGAGCTGTGAGTACTAGAAAACCACACAGGTAAGTAACGCAGTACCCCCTGCGACCAGGAAAGCAGGAGTAAATCACTGGGATTTCCCAAAACCCCCCAAAAGGAAGAAAAAGAAGACACCCACCCAAGACGGCAAGAAACCAGTGGTGGATTCCTGGAGAGGAAGACCTGTGGTGAGAGAGGACCAAGTCCAAGAGTCACAGTAGTCCAGGAGGAGTAGGAGCTACTACCCTCCCAGCTGTACTTGCAGGAGTTGGTCGACGGTCATGGTCTGCAGCCCTGGAGCCGAAGAAGAGTTCCTGAGGGCTGCAGAAGATGTCCCACACTGGAAGGAAGATCGCAGATGGGTGTCAGTGCAGGAATTGCACCAACAAGCCTTGGCAAAGGTGAATTTGCGGTTAGTGTAAAAGTTGTGCTATGGTGGACCAGCAAGGCCCAGGAGGATTCAACCCAGAAGGGGGAGCCAGAGAGGACCCTCAGCAACACAGAGAGCCCACAGGTCGGGGACCCAGACGTGGCAGAAGGAGCCCATGCAGCACACAGGAGAAGGGTCTCATGCCGCAGGAGAACCACGCAGAGGGCTGTGCATCACAGGAAGGAGTGCTGGAGCTGCACAATGCCTGACGGTCCCTTGGAGGAAATGCAAACAATCCTTGGCAAGAGACGCCGTGCATAGGTGTACTGTCCCGCGTGGAAAGGCAAGGGCTTACCTGAACCAAAGTTGGACAGCTGACAGAGAGGCCCAAGAGGACTACTATGGACCACCACCCATGTTGCAGGATCCATGCAGCTCAGAATGAGAGGACATCCATGCATCCGGTTGTCATTACAGTAGGTGCTTGCGAATGCAGGGGAGTGACTCTTTCACTCCAAGGTAGATTCCTTCTTCATTCTTGTGCAGACTGAAGACTTGCCACCCTCAGAAGATGCACAAATGGGGAAATGTTGCAGAAGTTGGAAGGAGCTGTGGAAACCATGTTGCAAGAAGAGTCTTCTTTGTGGATGCAGATTGTCGGTCCCTGAAGGGTCCAGTCATGGTTCCAGTGGCTAGAAGAAGAAGTGGAGGTTTCAGAGGACTCCTGCTGGAATCGTGCAAGCCGAATGTGAGGATCCACTCAAGAGAGAGACCCTAAATAGCCCTCAAAGGGGGATTGGTCACCTAGCCAGGTGACCAGCTGTCAGGAGGGGGGCTCTGACATCACCTGCCTGGCCACTCAGATGCTTCCAGAGGTCCCTGCCAACCTTGGATTCAAGATGGCAGAACCCAGAGACCCTCTGGAGGAGCTCTTGGCACCTCCCCTTTCCATTGACCAGTTTTGTGCCAATGCAGTGCCCTTCAAAGCATACCAGTGGCTTGGGGAGGCTACCCCATCCTAAGCTATGCAACACCTATTTCCAAAGGGAGAGGGTGTTACTCCCACTCTCCCAAAGGAAGTCATTAGTTCTGCCTTCCTAGGCTTGAGCTGTTCAAGCAGCAGGAGGGCAGAAACCTGTCTGAGTGGTGGCAGCAGCTTGGGCTGCCCGGAAAACCCTGGAAGACTGGTAGGAGCAATGTTGGGGGACCTCTAAGGAGCCCCCGGAATACATGGAATCATATTTCCAATACTGGCAACAGTATTGGGTTATGATTCTGACATGTTTGACCCCAAACATACCTAGATTTGGAATTACCGTTCGTAGCTGAACATAGGTAGTGATGTGTAAAATGGCATCCCTACACTCACGAAGTCCATGAAAATGGCAATGGAGTTCATGGAGGCACTTCTGCTAGTGGCGGGGTGCCCTCCCACACAGGTACTTGCACCCTGCCCTCTGGGCTAGGAGGGCCTGCCATAGGGGTGATTTACAGTGACCTGGTGCAGTGAGGTATGGGAAAAGGGGTGCATGCACTCTTTCACACAGGCTGCAATGGCAGGCCTGTAGAACACTTTGCATGGGCTCCTCATGGGTGGCATAATACATACTGCAGCCCATGGGGATCCCCTGGTACCCCAGTGCCCTGATTACCTGTGTACCATATAGTAGGGACTTACATGGGGGCATGAGGGCACCAGTATGCCAAATGTGGAGTGAAAATAGAACAGGTTACCAAGTTAGATAAGAGAGAGCATAATCACTGGGTTCTTGGTTAGCAGGATCCCAGTGAACACAGTCAAACACAATGACAACAGGGAGAAAATGGGGGTAACTGTGCCAAGAAAGAGAGTACTTTCCTAGATCGACGCTTGAGGTTTTGGATATCCTTTTGTTGACATCACCCCTGGTAGGCCGAATGATGTCTTAAACATTGAAAATCTATTGAGAGAAAAAACTGTATATTTGTTTTAGACCAGAAATCCTTTCACCTCATTTATGCATAGTTCATATTTTTATATATTTTTGAAGACATGATTCCTGATAGGCTTAATGATATTTTTAAGCAGTTTATATGTCAACACAGAAGACTGTATCTGATACTTTTGTTAAAGAAAACTTTCTTAGAACTCAGGCTGAAGGGGTAGTAGGTAAGAATTAGGAAGTTTGAAAGGCAGTTTTTGTTGGAATTGCAGACTGATATCCCTTCACTCTGTCTATCCAGTTTCAGTCTTTCAATATAAGTTATAATGTCCTGATGTGATATTTAGACCTTTATGAAAAATGATAGCCAAAGTACAGTATGTTCTACAAGAAACTGATATCTGTCCAGCTTTAAAGTTTGTAATCTAAGGGGTTTATTTAAACTTTTTGGTGCAAAACTGCGCTAATGCAGTTTTACACCAAAAAGTTTACAGCCGGCTTGCGTCATTCCTGAGTGCCGGGTGCCATATTTATGGAATGGCGCAAGCTGGCGCTAAGCTTGGGCTAGTGTCAACAAAAGTGACGCTAGCCGGGTGAGGGTAGCAGTATGGGAATAGAAGGTTGTGTGTAAAAAAAATGACGTTACGCTGGTTAGGGGCAAACAAAAATGCAGCTAACCATCCCTGCATCATTTCCAGGTGCACAACCATCCTAAAACATGACTCTGTCTTAGAAAAGACAGAGTCATGCCCACAACCCCAATGGTCAGCCAGGGGACCAGTGTCCCCTTGGCATGGCCATTGTACCTAGTGCCATGCAGGAGACCCCTTGTTGAACCCCCAATGGCACTTTAAAACAAATAACAAAAATACTTACCCATACTTACCCTACTTACCTCGGATGGGGTCCCCCATCCTCTTGTCTTGGTGGGGGTGTTCCTAAGGCTTGGGGTGGGCACCTGTGGGCCCATTCCATGGTGTTTGACCATGGAAATGGGTCCACAGGTCCCTTAACACCTGGTCTGACCCAGGTGTTAAATAATGGCTCTAAGCAAGCTTAACGCCATTATTTGGGACAGCCTCCCTCCCGTGCATCATTTTAGCACTGGGGATAAATACGGCGCTATTGCGTCATTTTTGGATGGGAACGCCTACCTTGCATCTCATTGACGCAAGGTGGGGATTACACATCTAAAAATGGTGCAAACTTAAATATTGTGACGCTAGACAGTCTTAGCCTCAAAATATAAATATAGAGTTAAGTTTGCGCCGAATTTGCGTAAAAAAATGACAAATTCGGCATGAACAGAGTAAAAATATGCCCGCAAGTGTCCAAATTTGTTCCATGTGCTCTGCATCGTTGAAACATTGCTATAATGTATTTATCTCTCTTCTGTATGAGCAATGTAGAGAATACATTTGATTTACAGCTTTGATGGGAAATATTTTGGTAACTTTTTTAAATTATCTTATCAAAAGACACATTTTTAGAATCTGGCAGAGTTAAGTACAGAAATCGCTCGGATTGGATTTCAGTTGTAGGTGAGAAAGAGCAATCTTCAAACTCATGGTTCTATGTATAAATCAGTCCAAATATGTGATCAATATTTAAATCCTCGTCTTCTAAAACTCGAGGCATCACCATAATAAATTCCTGTGCATCTTGTTGAGCATTTAGAGTAAATACTACGGATCCACTATATTTGTCTACTAGTTGTCAAATGTCTGAAGCAGAATGTATTGCAGTTCTGTCATGAGAAGGCAATAACATACTGCTGTGCACAGTGTGTCCCTGGATTTTTCTTGGATTGCATTTACAACATGTGGTAAACGGAAGAGAACATTGAGAACAACATTCGCATGGCAGTTTACACCAGTAGCGTTATCCAACCGATAACCTACAATATCTCCATCCTTATCCAGTTTTATTTTCTTGACACTTTCTTCTTTAGCTTTCCTTTTGGTCTTTTCTATAATCTGTTTTGTCAGTTTCCGCTTAGGACATAATACCCATTTTTCATAAATAGGCTACTGTCCTAAATGAGGAGCATATCTACTTCTTAATCTTTTTTACTCTCTCATGCAATTTGCATCTGTACTAAGGCCCATATTTATACTTTTTGACGCTAAACTGCGCTAACGCAGTTTAGTGGCAAAAAATTTTGCGCCGTCTAACGCCATTCTGAAGCGCCATGCGGGCGCCGTATTTATGGAATGGCGTTAGCCGGCGCAAGCAGACCGGCGCTGCCTGGTGTGCGTGGAAAAAAGCCACGTACACCAGACAGCGCCGGCGTAGGGGGAAAATGGCGTATGGGCGTCTTAAAATGGGGCAAGTCAGGTTACGTCGAAAAAATCGTAAAACCCGACTTGCGCCATTTTTTTTCGACGCCCATCCCCCATCAACATGACTCCTATCATTGTAAAGATAGGAGTCATGCCCCCTTGCCCAATGGCCATGCCCAGGGGACTTCTGTCCCCTGGGCATGGTCATTGGGCATAGTGGCATGTAGGGGGGCACAAATCAGGCCCCCCTATGCCACAAAAAAAAAAAAAAAAAAAAACTTACCTGAACTTACCTTAATGTCCATGGGATGGGTCCCTCCGTCCTTGGGTGTCCTCCTGGGGTGGCCAAGGGTGGCAGGGGGGGTCCCTGGGGGCAGGGGAGGGCACTCTGGGCTCATTTTGAGCCCACTTGTCCCTTAACGCCATGCCTGACCCAGGCGTTAAAAATCGGCGCAAATGCGCCGTTTTTGGCCACGCCCACTCCCGGGCGTCATTTTTGCCCGGGAGTATAAATACCACGTAAAGGCCTGGGAGTCATTTTTTAAGACGGGAACGCCTCCCTTGCATATCATTAACGCAAGGAAGGGGTTCACGCTAAAAAATGACGCACACTCCGGGCACTTTGGCGCCCGAAGCGTCTAACGCCATAGTATAAATATGGCGTTAGTTGGCGTTAGTTTAGCGTCGAATTTGCGTCGAAAAAAACGACGCAAATTCGGCGCAACCAGAGTATAAATACGGCCCTAAGTTACTTCTTATCAAAATCAACCAGAAACAAACCAGATAATGTTCAAATGTGTGACAATGCTACTTATGACAATCCTTCTTTAAAAACGGTAGTTCCGATAATTATAAATGCAGAATTAACACTTAGGCCTTGAGACTTGTGGATCGCTGCGGCATACGCAAGACAAACTGGAAACTATTTTTGTCAGACATACAAATCTTTCACAAGCAAAAAGCGTACAACACATCATCCAATTTGCTTCACACCATCAACCTGATCAAACTTTCGGGCTAAAAATTCAACTTCTTCACAGTTAGGAAAATTAATGAAATCAACAACTTTACCAATCCTTCTACATTTAAATTACATCTTAGAATTACTCTATAGTATTTGCAGATATGTTAATACTTCTCTAGTCCAGCAGTCCTGAATACAGATTTCTCCAAAAGAGATTAATTTATCTTGTAATCAGCAGAACAGTTACACCGTGGTGTTCTGTTTTGTCAATAGCAGTAATTTCCAAAATGTTTGCATTCTCACATTTTAGTAATTCTTCATTAAATGCTGCATACTCTTGAAGTGTAGGCATCTATGAAACACTGGGCCGAATTTAAGAAACATGGCACTGCATCAAATGCAGCACCACTTTTCTTGTGCCCCCTGGGCCCCCTAACGCCACCATGTGTGTGTTGTATTAATGATACAGCGCACCATAGCGGTATTAGGGCCCGTATTTATACTCCGTTTGCGCCGAATTAGCGTCGTTTTTTTCGACGCAAATTCGGCGCAAAACTAACGCCATATTTATACTTTGGCGTTAGACACGTCTAGCGCCAAAGTATGGGCAAATAGCGTCATTTTTTTGCGTGAACGCCTTCCTTGCGTTAATGAGATGTAAGGAAGGCGTTCCCGTCTAAAAAAATGACGGCGACGCAAATGCGTCGTATTTATACTCCCGGGCAAAAGTCACGCCCGGGAGGTGGCGGGTCAAAAAACCCTGCATTTGCGCCACTATTTAACGCCTGGGTCAGGGTAGACGTTAAGGGGCCTGTGGGCTCAAAATGAGCCCACAGGTGCCCTCCCCTGCCCCCAGGGACCCCCCCCTGCCACCCCTGCCCACCCCAGGAGGACACCCAAGGATGGAGGGACCCACCCCAGGGACATTCAGGTAAGTTCAGGTAAGTATAATTTTTTATATTTTTTAATTTTTTTTGGGTGGCATAGGGGGGCCTTATTTGTGCCCCCCTACATGCCACTATGCCCAATGACCATGCCCAGGGGACATAAGTCCCCTGGGCATGGCCATTGGGCAAGGGGGCATGACTCCTGTCTTTACTAAGACAGGAGTCATTTAAATGGCGTCTGGGCGTCGAAAATAATGGCGCAAATCGGGTTGAGGCGATTTTTTTGCCTCAACCTGACTTGCCCCATTTTAAGACGCCCTAACGCCATTTTCCCCCTACGCCGGCGCTGCCTGGTCTACGTGTTTTTTTTCCACGCACACCAGGCAGCGCCGGTCTGCTAGCGCCGGCTAACGCCATTCCATAAATACGGCGCCCGCATGGCGCTTCAGAATGGCGTTAGACGGCGCTAAATTTTTTGACGCTAAACTGCGTTAGCGCAGTTTAGCGTCAAAAAGTATAAATATGGGCCTAGGAACAATAGCATCAACATTTTTGATGCTATTGTTGCACTTTGGTCCACTACCGTCAGAAATTGTGACGCTAGTGGAGCAAAGTGCAAGGAGGCCCCTTGATTACAATGGGTGCATCCTTTCAACGCCTGCTTTCAGCAGGCATTAAAAACGACACCAAATATGGCGAATTAAATCTTGTAGATTTCACGACACCATTTTTGCAGGCCTCTTTGAGCCGGAACGCTCCTTTGCATACATTATGCATGGCACATGCATGATGTGGCGCAAAGGGTTACAAAGTGGTTCAATGCATGCATTGCACCACTTTGTAAATATGGAGCTGGGAAAAGGCCACCTTAGCGCCGCCTTAGTGTAAAAAAGATTAAGCTAAGGGAGCACTAAAGTGGCACAAGGGGCTCTTAAATCGGCCCCTTTAAAAAAGTTTTTCATTAGCTCTGCTGCCATCTTCTTAGAGGAAAACAATTTCTTAATAAGTCGACTTTCCAACATCAGTCTTCCCTCCTCTGTCAGAACTCTTACTCTAATGTCCTTTAAAATGATTCTATACTCCTGGTCATAGGTTTTACGCATATTTTTAGCAAGTTCCTTGTATTGAAAATATTGCCAAATGTTTACATTGCCAATACTTCCCAATGCGTTTCAAGTCTGTTCATGTGAGTTTTAAAAACAGCCTGTTCTTTTACAGTAGTAAGTTGAAGAAGGTCTCCAAAACAATTAAATGTGTTCCTCCAAACAAAATGTCATATTCCGTTTTGAGTATCTGTTGCATTCTCAGATCAACAAAGACAAGCATGAGATTAGAAACCATGCTCACCTAATCAATAATTAAAAGCTTATTTTTCTTCAGTACTCTTGCTACCTCATGACAATCTTCACCAGATAACTTCTGGTATTCCAGTTTATTGTCACCACTCCATGCACACCGCCATCACTTTCTTTTTAACAACAGTAACTAATTATAAATAAGTACAAAACTACAAACACAAAAGCTCTAATGGGTGGAGGCAGGAGCATCTATCCTGGGTGACCTATTTGAGGCTGAGACACTCCTCCCTTTTGAAGAATTCCGAATGACATATGACCTGCCTAGAGGTCATTTCTTAATACATAAAGCAGTGGCGACCGCAGTGCAAAACATTGGGGGACAGCTATGGAACAGCCACCACACCATAAGACCTGCCAATATTTTATCACATCAGCTGGTATTTTTAAGGCTGTCACTTGCTTATATAGATCAATATGAGGGACCTGCGCCTACCTCCGACTACTCTTCGGTTAAAGAAGGAAGTGGATGTGGGGAGTCCCGTACCAGACCAGGACTGGACCAAAATATTAGAGAGGGTTCCCAAAGTGTTGAGGAACGCTCGCTTTCAGCTGATAACTTTTTATGTGATACACGGGACATATCTGACACTGAGACAAATGAATCTGTATTTTGATACCTCCAGTGCAAATGCCCACGGTGAGGGGAGGAGGGAGCTGAGTTCTTGCATATGTTTTGGTCTTGCATGACGCTCACACTCTGTTGGGAGGAAATAACTGCTATTCTTGCTGATGACGTTGAGAGTGGTCCCATGCGCTCCACAACATTGCTTTTAAGCTGATTCCCACACACTACTAAAGACAAAGCCACAAGCAGGTTTCAGCACCTGGCATTCCTCGCGAAGCGGGAGATTACCCGGAAATGGAAAGCTCAGAATGGTCTCCGGGTGGGACTGTGACGAAGGAACTCGAGAAAGGGGCTGGTCATGAAGGAGCAGTGCTGCTAAGAGAAGCAGGAGGTGGCCGGGGCTCAGTGGAAATGGCCAGAGCCTTGGAAACGTCAGTGGATAGTATAAAGCACCCAGATCCCTCTCCACTGGGAACTCCGGCTGGAACCCACTAATAGCAGGCACTTCAGTGCTTAATTTGTGTTGGTGGTTTCCGGTGCTGGGCACCGGCACTTATTTTTGAGGGCCGGCACTTATTTTTCTGCCTGAAGTATTTACTGGGAGCAAAAGACACACATAGGAAAGTTGGACGAAGAGAAAAACAAAAAAGCGTCACAAAAGGAGAAAGCAGAAAGCTGCAAGAGTGAGCTTAAGGGGCAGGGAGTGGCTGTAAATGGATTAGAGAGGCCAGAGATGGCTTCAGGGTTACACTGCCTCAGTGTTCGCACATTCAATTGCAGCAGCCGCGACTTTCAGAGGAGAGCTTTGGGCACCGGCACATTTTTATTTACAAATTAAGAACTGAAGCACTTATATCACAAATTTCTAGTACCCCTACCACAACAAAGGTTATGTATGTCGCCCATGGAAAAGGCCTTCGATGATTGCAGAGGTCCTTGGTATAGAACCAGTAGACCACACACTGGCCACACCATCAACCAACAGTGATATCGGGCGGCAGGACAGGGAGTCGGGTAGCAATGTTTTGACGGTATTGGTGAATCTGTAATAATATCTGTACAATTGCACCCTTCCAATCTACCAGGAATGGTTGATGTTTTATATCCCTGAAAATCAATAAAATCTGTTTAAAAAAAAAGCCCTGAGGCGCTCCCATGGTATTATGCGGGTCAGTCTTTTGGGAACTTGTAGGAGTTTTCATCTTTCTGAGCGCAAAGTGGCTTTGTAGATATGGGCTTGCAGCCTGCGCTATGCGTGCAGCAACAAAAGAGATGCTCCAGAAGCACAAGCCGCTTGAACATATGGGCCCCTGTTTCCTTTTTTTTAGTAAATAAGGCTTTGGGTCAAAAACATAGGGTGGTTGCATGGGAACGCCCATGCACCACCCATTAAATGCACCCTTGGCGCTAAGTAATGCAAATGCATTGCTTTACTTTTAAGTGATTTTCCAGCACAAAACAAGTTTTGCGCTGGAATGTAAGGGGCTTATCTACAAGCCCCTTGCGCCGCCGGGGCATCACTTTTTATATGGGAAAAGTGCAAGGGCCTTCCAAATAATCCCTAAATAAATAAAAAAAGATTGCGTTGATTTGTGTCACTTTTGTGATGTAAACATGTGGCAAATTTGTAGTAAATAAACCCTCCAGGGTCTCATTTACAAGGTCCTAGCGGCACACTGTGCTTCAAAGCGTCAGTTTGTTTACGCTCCGGTGGCGCAGTGTGCTAGCCCTTATTTACAAAGCCACGTGGCTTTGCGTGGCCTTGAAAATATGGACCCCTTTCCCGCATACCACTGATTTACAAGTCTGGGAGTGCGTCAGATTCCTATGCTACCTCAGGAGTGGTGTAAGAGTGACGCAACAGGGAGAAATATCTTTACTTCTCCCTCTTTTTTTCATTCTGCAGCACACATAGAAAGAGGAAAACACCTCTTGGGATTGTTTTAGTGCAGGAAGGTGCCCCTTCCTGCACAAAAACAATCATCACCACAATGCAGGAACCCTTGCACCATGGTGCAAGGATGCCTGCGTTAGTGCTAGGCAGCAGTTTGTGTGCCAGTGCAGGGGAAGAGGACAGAAATGTGCCGTATCTTGTAGATATGACGGGTTCATGTCCTTTCTCAGTGGCCTGCGCCACAGGCTGTGCAAATTAGGTCACAGTGTTTTTTCGCATACACACGTCTTCAGACAGCCCTCGGGAGCTTTAATGTTCATGCTTAACAAGGGGCCTAATTTGCTGTGTTGCTTTGACTGGAACTAGTAAATAAATCCCCCAGGCCTTAGTTCGGGTCTGCTGTGTTGCATCAGGATCTACTGGGACAGCTAGGAATGGGGCTTGGTACTGCACCCTTGTGCTACATGTTCAACAGACATATCCAGTAATGTGGAGGATAGTGTAGATTTTCCTAGTTTATGACGGAAAGTCTTAATTTTATTAAAGACACGGAGGCGAGTATTATGCGTTTCTCTTCTCGCTTTATTAACACAGCAGTCAAGAAAGAAACTACAAAACTACAAATCCCATGTGGCTAACCCAGAGAGCCAATGGGATTAGAAACGTAGTACATCATATGTTAACCAATAGGAACACCCTCGTGCCATTGTGATGTCACTTGACTGCAAGCAGCCCTCTTTTCTTGCGAATGAAGTAAATTGTTGAATAATAACGGAAATAAAGAACATAGAATAAACAAAGCCATCAGGAAAGCAAAAACGTCTGAAGAAAAATCCAAAATCCTACAAAGGAAGGAATGCTCCAATAAATCGGGAGAATACGATCCCATGCTTGTGATGAATGAAGTCTTCCCAAGGTGTGAAGAAATCGTACTAGGACCCTGGTTGAGCAGCTGGAACTGTAGCTAGAAGAAAGGGAGGGAGAAAAACAGTGTTTAAACTAGAGGCGGGATAATACTCGCCTCTGTGTCTTTAATAAAATTAAGACTTTCCGTCATAAACTAGGAAAATCTACATTTTATGACAAGACCGGAGGCTCCTATTATGCGAGTTTAAAGCATATTAATTACATTTAGTGAAACATTGTCAACAGGTTTGCAATAAAATACTCTAAAGGTATTGTCATTAGACCAGTCTGCAGATTTCAGAATATCCTCTAAACGGGAGCCTGCCCAAAAGGCTTTGGAGGCCATAGCCCCTCTGGTAGAATGGGCACCAAAACTGGAAATATCGATACCCGCTAGGGACATAATCCACTTGACCCAACGAGCTAAGGTGGCAGATAAAACCGGGTGATAGGGTTTCCTAAAGGAGATAAGAAGTTGGGAAGAGGATGTTCTCAAATCTGCAGTTTTCTGTTCATAAACTTTAAGACATTGGCCCACACATAATTTGGGATGCTGTGGGAAATATGGATAAAAAACTGACGACAAACTGGTCTTTGTACGTCGTACAACCGAAAATAGCACTCCTGTAGGGGTGAACTGTCGGTTGGAGACGTCCAAAGCCTTTACATCTGATAAACGTTTGATGGAAACTAGACACAGTAACATTGTTAACTTAGCAGATAACATCTTTAGAGAAAGAAAAGGATTATCCGGTAAAGAAATCACAAATTTTAGAACGATATTAACGTCCCATAATTGGTTATATTTAGGTAAAGGAGGTTTTGAAAATTTTACTCCCTTTAATAATCTGGACACCAGCGGATGTTCGCCTATCGGTTTCCCATTGACATGGATATGGTTAGAAGAGATAGCTGACCTATAAAGGTTGACAGTACGGAAAGCTTTACCTTTACTGGCTTCTGCGGCCAGGAAATTAACAACAAAGATTACATCTGCTGAAAAGGGATCAAGATGCCTTTCCAAACACCAGCCGTCCCATAAAGACCAGGCTGACTTGTAGGCTTTTTTGGTACCAGGGGCCCAGGAGTTTGAGATATACTGGGAAGCTTCTGACGAAATGATAGGGAAAGGTTGGGAATTCCTGAGATCTTCCAAGCGGATAGAGTAAGAATGTTGTCCACAATGAGGGGATGAGGACGCAGGAGAGGGTCCAACAGTAATTTTGGGAAGGACGGAATTAACAATGGAAAATCCACCGATAGTTCCAGAAGGGACGGAAACCATACTTGGGATTGCCAAAACGGAACAATGAGAATAAGAGAAGCGTGTTGACGTCTGGCATGAGCTAGGACCCTGTTGATCATGATAAAGGGGGGAAAGGCATAATTGAGGGAATGAGACCAATCCTGTAAGAAGGCATCTGATGCCAAGGCTAAGGGATCCGGGCGCCAACTGTAAAATTGGGGAAGTTGAGTGTTCAGTCGAGATGCGAAGAGATCTATCGAGAACGGGCCCCATAAGGAATGAATCTTGTGAAAAATTGAAGAGTGAATTCTCCAATCGTTGGAATCTCGTAGATGACGAGAATGCCAGTCTGCGACCGAATTGAGAGCTCCTGGAAGGTATTCTGCCTGTACCGAAAGATGGTTTGAAAGGCAATATTCCCAAAAACTCTTGGCCAAATCCGCTAGAGGTTTGGATTTTGTGCCTCCAAGATGATTTATGTACCTTACTGCAGAAATATTGTCCATCCTGAGGAGTATTGCACAGTGCACTTTGTGCTTTGCCAGGCTTTTGATTGCAAAGGAGCCGGCAAGCATCTCTAAACAATTGATATGCAATTTGGACTCCTCTGAAGACCATGTACCTCCAGTCGAGATGGGACCACACCGGGCCCCCCAGCCTAGACGACTTGCATCGGATTCTAACACAAGATCTGGGGCTGATGGAAAGATACTTTTCCCGTTCCAGGCATCCAAATGGTCTATCCACCATTGAAGCTCTGTGCGGGACTCCATATCTAAGGGAATGAGGTCGGAGTATGCTAGACCCTTCCTCAAGTGTTGAATCTTTAGTCTTTGAAGGGAACGATAGTGAAGGGGACCTGGAAAGATTGCCTGTATGGAAGAGGACAGAAGGCCTACTATTCGAGCCAAAGTCCTGAGAGAGATAAGAGAACTGCGAAGGACTTGTAGAATCTCTGACTTTATGGATCTTATTTTTGCGGAAGGAAGAAGCAGAGTGGCTGAGATGGAATTGATTTGAAATCCCAAGAACTCTAAGGTTTGGGAAGGCACTAGGAGAGATTTTTCTCTGTTTATTATGAAACCCAGATTCTCTAGAAGTGAGCTGGTTGTTTGTAAGTGTAGAAGGAGAGTCTGAGGAGCTTGACTTAAAATGAGGATGTCTAAGTAAATTAAGAGCCTTATGCCCTGGGATCTTAGGAAAGCCACGACAGGCTTCAGGAGCTTGGTGAAGCACCAAGGGGCGGAAGATAGCCCGAAGGGTAGAGAAGTAAAGTGATAAGTTTGGTCGAGCCAGTGGAACTGAAGGAATTTCCTGGAGTCTGGATGAATAGGAATCACTAAATAGGCGTCCTGCAGATCCAGTCTGACCATCCAGTCGTTTTGAAGGAGTATATCTCTGAGGTGGAGAATTGTTTCCATTTTGAAATGTCTGTATACTACAAATCGATTGAAATGTTTTAGATTGATGACTGGACGCATCTTTTTGTTCTTCTTTTGAACAAGGAAAATTGGGCTGGTAAATCCCGAAGGATGGGGTTGGGCAATAGAGATTGCTTGTTTTTGCAAAAGAGAGCTTACTTCGAGAGATATTAGGTGGGTCATTTCTGTGGAAAAATGGGGAAGAGGAATGGAGAACGTTTGCACTGGGGTAGAATAAAGATCTATCATGTAACCCTGTACAGTATTTAGTACCCACACATCCGCAGTAATTGTTAACCAATTTGAAAGAAAATGGAAAATGCGACCCCCTGTTGGAAAGGAACCAACTTGAGGGCTTACCTGTTGGATTGACGGTCTTATTGTGTCTAAAGGATCTGGCACGATAACCTCTGCCGCGCTGGGGATAGAATTGCGGTCTGAAGTCTTGTTGGTAAGAACCGTAGTACCCTCTGGAGCCTTGGGTGGTGTTACCTCGGCCGGTAAAGCGGCCCCTGCCTCTACCGGCCCTGGCAAAAACACGTTGGCTGAACATTTTTCTCATGGACTGTTGTGCTTTGTCCAAAGAAGTAAAGGTGGCAACATATTTGCTGACGTCTTTGATGAACGAGTCCCCAAAGAGTTGTCCCTCAGTGTGAATCTGAGGTTGAACCGTGGCCAAGTTGATTAATTTAGGGTCTAATTTTATAAGGAGACCCTTCCGTCTCTCGTGTATTAGGGAAGCGTTAGCATTGCCCAGCAGACAAAAACAACGTTGGATCCACAAAGAAGTTCTTCTGGATCCAAGAAACTACCATCCAGTCTAGCCGTTTCAACCATGTCAAAAATTCTGGTAAGTGGACCAATGACGTCCAACAGTTTGTCCTGACAGGACGACCATGCTTTGTCTACCCCTTTGCGAGGGTCTTTGCCCTGTTTGTTGAAAAAGGTCAGCATCTGTTGATCGATTGAAGGGGTAGAAGTAGCATTATGTGGAAGCACGGGGCGAGGGCATTCTGATTTAAGTTTAGCTCTGGTTTGCTTGTCAAGGGGAGAAAATAATTTTTGAGCCACGTAACGACCAACATGGTCGGCAGGGAACCATTCCGTGGAATTGGGACAGAGTATGTGGGAAGGGTCAAACATGGGAAAGCCTTCTGCATCAAAGAGAGTAGGGGAAACATAGGGAACTTTAGGCTTCTTATGAGGGGGAGGTGAAAAGGAATCGGTATCATCTTGATCAGATACCACGTAATCGGAATCCGCATCAGGGATATCATCGTCTGAGTCAGGAGTAGATGCAGAGGGTACGGGTAGGGAAATATTGCGTTGTTTTGCTGTTCGTTTTAGGGAAAGTTTAGGAACCATATTATTATACTCCTTGGCAGGAGCCTTGTGAGGAACCGCGTCCTCTGTCATATGTGAGGTAAACTCACTCTCCATTTGAGTCGAACCCGTAGGGTTGACAGGCTGGCGTTGACTGCATTCCCCCGCAGACTGGGCCGAAGATTTTGATAATAAATTAGAAAAATTTGATTCTACATTTTTTGATAGTTTTTGCATGGATGACGCCATAGCCTGTTGAACAGAACTCTTTATAAAATTTCGAAGTTCATTTCTAATATCCTCAATATCATTGGGCACACCTTGTTCCCCAGAGGAAGTATTAGATTCCATATTAATATTTATCTTCTTTAAAATTCAAATAAGGAAAACAACTCCTGAGAAAAAACAATTGAAGTTAATAGGAAATGACTTGAAAAGGATGCAGACAACCGGGGGTTAACAGAGCAGGAAACATCAATTGAGCTATGGAAACCAAAACCCCTCCTATCGGAGGGCGGGCCCAAAGGAGGTGTTGACAGCAAAGGGAAAAAACAACTTGCGTAGGAGGAACGGCTGAGGCAGGTAATTTGAAGCCGGCGCGCAGAAATTAGTGGCTTCCTCGCGTCAGGAAGAAAAACCGAGTGACGGTTATTCTCCAGATGCGAGGAAGAGCCTGAGCGCGTCGCGCACACAGCGCGCCTGAAAACCGTTGAATCTTCTGCCTCGGGAACGGTTTAGTCGCCGCCCGAGAGCAGGAAAAAACGGACGCTAGCGCGAGGCAGCGCGAAATAAACAATGCGGCAAACTTGCCGTCTACATAGGACTACACAGATTATAAAAATAATACCATAAATACTACATATCCTCATAAAACGTTTTACAATATCAGAGGAAATAAAAAGAGAACTTATCCTTGACTGCAGCAGCAAGAAAAGAGGGCTGCTTGCAGTCAAGTGACATCACAAGGGCACGAGGGTGTTCCTATTGGTTAACATATGATGTACTACGTTTCTAATCCCATTGGCTCTCTGGGTTAGCCACATGGGATTTGTAGTTTTGTAGTTTCTTTCTTGACTGCTGTGTTAATAAAGCGAGAAGAGAAACGCATAATAGGAGCCTCCGGTCTTGTCATAAAATTCAGGCGCTTGCTCAGCACAGACATCATGTAAGCACCCTGGTGCTTTCTTCTTTACAGGGACACCTAGTGACAGAGTGCAGTACTGCACACTTGTGGTGTTTTCTCTAGAGAGTAGTTTAGTGACAGGGTGCGGTACTGCACCCTGGTGCTGCAGCCCCCACAGGGTTACTCTTTGTAGTAATGAAGCTCAGCTGCTCTCTCATGTACGCAGATATCCAACCCTTGGCCACTCAGTGCACTCCATCAGGACACCCTCAGCAGAAGCGTGCAGCTATCATCACAGCACACGACCTTGCAGAGCCAGAAGGAGTGAGCAAAGGCACATTCACACTCCAGGCAGTGCAATTCACAAGTGTGTAGTGCTTAAATACACGTTCACTCTCTGGGTGGAGACACTCCATACATAGCAGGAGCAGCATCTGCTTCTAAGCACCTTTGGTAAATATAAATGTTACTATTACTCACTGTAATGTATTGTGTCTCGAGATGCTTCTTGTGCATTGTCACGTTGTTCTGATTTGTAATGTCATGTGCATGGAGCGGACACTGACGAGGGATTTCGACGGGAAGGGAGTCAGTCGCAGTCAGTCTCCGAGCCCTCTGGACGCAGCACGCCGTGGGAGACTAGAACCTGTGAATAAAGAGCTAAATCTGAATCTTGCCTGCGTGTAATGCTCTTTACATTTGGCGATGAGCAGACGTCACCCCCCGGCACCTCCACGCAGCAGTGCGAGGGTGTGTGTGTGTGACTAGCATGTGCTTATACTGGAAGAATAGCCTTCCAGCACAAGACTTCATTTAAAACTTCTCCTACTTTGTATGTGTCCCTTACAACGCAGTAAACATGCAAAGCCGGAAATGAAAGGAGAAATGAAAACATTTCTCCTTTTAACGTCTCCTTTCAAATGGCGTTAACTTTTGACATAAAACCCTGTCTACTGTTCTTAATAGGGTTTTGCATCAAAAAGTATGGGTGGTTATGTGAGAACGCCCATGTAACGTCCCCTTGGCACTAAGAAAGGCAAAGCAGTTCTTTGCGCTGCTTTGCATTACTTTTAGGGTACTTTTGATTGCAAAACAAGTTTTGCACTGGAAAGTAAAATAGGAAAAACATTTTGTGTTGGTTTGCAGCACATTTTTGATGCTAACCCAGAGCATTTTTAAA
Organism: Pleurodeles waltl; assembly: GCF_031143425.1. NCBI lineage: Eukaryota > Metazoa > Chordata > Amphibia > Caudata > Salamandridae > Pleurodeles > Pleurodeles waltl. Next base: position 1,004,832,519 of record NC_090443.1, on the reverse strand, counting down.
TCTACCCCTTCATTTTTATGTGGAAAAGAGGAGCATTGAACCTAAAAATTTACACTTACATTTTAAAGATTTTTCTATATCTGTTAGATGTACGATAAGCAACTAAACAGCATCTTTTTTCTCCTGTAACATTTCATATTGTAGTAATAAATAAGCATTCTCAAAATCTCCAGAGTTTGTTTTGCAGCAGCTGAAAGAGTGCACTTCAGGTCCGATTTGTTGATTTAGGTTTGGTATTTAGGCCCAAATGTATACTTTTTCACGCAAATCTTAGCTAATGCAGTTTTGTGTCAAAAAGTAAAGCGACAGCTTCTGCCATTCCAGAGCACCAGCAGGGCGCCATATTTAAGGAATGGTGCAATCCAGCACAAAGGGTGGGCTAACATCATGGAAAATTACATTAGCCGGGTGGTGGTGGGGGTGGGGGTGGCAGTGGCGGTATGGGGAAGGGGGTTTTGCACTGAAAAATGACATCAGTCTGGTTAGAGTAAAAGCAAATGACTCTAATCAGCCTAGTGTCATTTCTGAGCGCAAAACCTACCATTCCACATGACTCCTGTCTTATTAAAGACAGGAGTCTTACCCACCACCCCAACGGCCAGCACAGGGGACAAGGGTCCCCTGGGCATGGCCATTGCACCCAGTGCCATGTAGGGGGGCGATTTCAGGGCCCCCAGTGGCATTTTTAAAAATAATACAAAATACTTACCTCTACTTACCTGGGATGGGGTCGCCATCCTCTGCTGTCCCTCTGGTGTGGGTGGGGGTGTCGTTGGGGCCTGGGAAGGGCACCTTTGGGCTCTTTCCATGGTGTTCCACCATGGAAATGTGCCCACAGGCCCCTTAACGCCTGCCCTGACCCAGGCGTTAAATAATGGTGCTAAGCAGGGTTAGTGCCTTTATTTAGACCCACCTCCCCACTGTGCACCATTTTTCCACTGCAGGATAAATAAGGCGCCTGGGCCTTAGAGTCATTTTTTGCCCAGGAACTCCTACCTTGTATTTCATTGATGCAAGGCAGTTTCCCACTGGCAAAAAATGACTTTAACTCCAAAACGTTGGCGCTGGACGGGTCTAGCGCCAAAGTATAAATTTAGAGTTAGGTTTGTGTTCGCGTAAAAAAATGACACAAATCCGAATTTGCGACTCGCAAATCCGGATGCAAGATGTTGTCCCAACACCATCTGTGAATCGCAAAGACCCACCTCATTAATATTAATGAGGTGGGTCGCAATTTGCGAACCCCTTGCGATTCGCACCACTCACAGGGATGGTGGCCTGCTGGAGACAGCAGACCACCATGCCTGTGACTGCTTTAAAATAAAGCCGTTTTTTTATTTTATTGCAGCCCGTTTTCCTTAAAGGAAAACGAGTTGCAATACAAACGAAAAAAACAAAACATTTTTGTTTCATTTTTTCAGGGCTATTCACATAGGGGAAGGGGTCCCATGGGGACCCCTTCCCTTTTGCGAATGGGTTACCACCAGTGTGACACTGGTGGTAACTGCGAATTGCTTTCCAACCGCGTTCTTGTTCACAAAGCAATTCTGCATAGCGATGCGAATCGCAAATAGGAAGGGGAACACCCTTGCATATTTGCGACTCGTATTCCCATTTTGCCAGTCGGTAACCAGGTTACCGACTCGCAAAATAGGAATGAGCATCGCAATTTGCTTTTTGCATGTCGAAACAGCAAAATTCGCTGTTTGCGCCATGCAAAAAGTTACGTACATCTGGCCCTTAGATACTTCTGGCATTCCATGGGTGGTACATGGGCGTTCCAGGGCTACCAGCCTTGGTTTTTTACTTAAAACCCTATCTACTAATAATAGTAGACAGCATTTTGCACTAAGAATTACCACTATTTCAAAAACAGGCGTTAAAGAGAAATATTTATCTCATTTCTTTTCCAACTTTTCATGTCTGCTGCACTATACAGCACACATGCAAGGTATGTAAGGTAAAGTCAGCCGAGGTATGGTATTTTGTACTGGAGGGGTAACCTTGCACATTCAGACATCCTCGCACTATGTGTTAAAGGTGTGTGTGGCGCTCAGCAGCATGATTCTGTGCAGGTGGAGAGGGGGGAATAGTGCCAGACATGTTTGTGCTGAGACATGAAATACGAGTCTGTTCAAGTGTTATGGGCAGCTTTAGTACATGTACCACCCATGGACGCTGCTTTGCCTTACTTTCGGGCAGATGAATTCAAAATAAACGAGTTGCGCCAGTTTCCGGTGCAGAATGTTAGTAAATCTGTCCCAAGCTGTTCTGGGGAGATGAAGGTCAGAGCCATTGACAAAGCAGAGATCTCTCGCAAAATGAGTAGAAGTGTGTATTTTTACGTTTTTATGGTAAATAACAACTTGTTACAGGTAAGGTATTACATATATGGTTACAAAGCTGGATACTTTTCACCAAAGTGTGCTATTTCGGCAGGAGCGGCGAAATACCTAAAGCCAAAAAAAGTGTGCTATTTTAATTTTCACCCGCTTCGATCCTCCTCCATGGCAATATAAATGCCCGTGGAGATAGAAAGTGCAGCGTTAAATGCTATCAGTAACAAAAGCCGAGGGCAGAAAGCAGCTTCGAAAAACCCCTAAAAGAATCAGCCTTCCTACCCACAAGCGATATGCGCTTACCCACAATTCTATGCGCAATTTTCACAGACTAAAACATCATACGACATCCGCCATTAGTTTGTAATGTCAAAAAAATACCTCTATTAACCCTGTTTATAGATCGTAGCAGTACATAGAATTTGGTTCATAGTCATAATTTGTTGGGGCGCCGTAGCAAAAAAATGTTTAAGATTGTTTAAGAACCTCTCGGAGAAGCGAAAAGAATAGTCAAAATCAGATGAGTTTGGTTGGTTCAAATTCTTGGAAAATGTATCCGAGCGCTGGTGTAAAAAGTTTTTCATTCTGCCAATTAAACATGTCTCTATACGCACCGGTGGTGCTCGCGATGGAGCCAGACCTGAGGGAAGACCCCGGCCAAGAAACCTCACCCCGGGCATGTGCGCTGCTAGGGCGGGGGTGGCCGGAGATCACGGCGGCACCACCCTCCGAGGAGGAGCAACAAGTGGCCGTAGCCGCGGTAGAGCCCCGGCCGCCCGCAGAGGGCGTCCCAGCCGCCGCCGCCGTCTTTGGCGGGTGGTGGCGGCGGTGGCGGTGGTTTTGGGCTCCGTCGTCCTCGCCGCCGTGTTCGCCCTCAGAGCGAGAGAAGACCCCGCGAGTGAGGCGAACCGCACCGACGAGGGCGGCCTTTCCCGCCAGTGCGAGGCAGGATGGACCCTGCGCGAGAGCAGCTGTTTCTTATTCTCTGAAAACGAAGGAAGCTGGACATTTGCCAATGGCAGCTGCGCCTCTCGTTCCTCCAGTCTGGCTGTGATTAAAAGCGACAAAGAGAGAGGGTTCGCCCTCTCTGAGAAGGGGGAGTATGATCGCTGGGTCGGCCTGCGGAGAGATCCGAGCGGGCCCTGGCGGTGGGCCGACGGCAGCGCCCTGGACAGCGGCACCGGCGTCCCCGGCGGCTCGGACTGCGCCTATCTAAACCATCAGGGTCTCAGCAGTGCCCGGTGCTCCTCAACTCGGAGATACATCTGCACCAAACACGCAGAATATATAAAGAAGGAATAATTTAAGGCACATAGAGCCAAATGCACAAAGCTTGTTGATTTCTAACATTTAAGACTTTTAAACCTGCAAAAGTGATATTTCAACATTGACCTTAATTTAATCAGATAAACATCCTATATTTTTCTAAACCTGTGTGGTGTTTTCACTGTGTTACTGTATGATTTATTGCACAAATACATAACCCCATGCCTTCTAAATTAAGACGGACTGCTCGGTGCCAAGCTACCAGAGGGTGGGCACAGGATAATTTTCATTGTGTGCAACTTACCCTGGCTAGGATTGTGGTCCCTTACTTGGAGAAGGGTGTATATCTCTACCAACTTGAGACCTCATTTCTAACACTAATCTATTTACTGAATCACAAAATAGGGTTGACTCATTCCCCTTTATGAATGCATGCAAAAACGTTTTTTTGAGAGCAGCCAGTGGTCTACGGACCACTGCCATGTACCACTGCCTACTCTTAAAAAATTAAACTGAAACGTTTCATTTTTTGTATTTTTAAACGCATCCGGTTTTACTTTAAGGAAAACAAGCTGTGTTTAAAAATAAAAAAAATGCTTTATTTAAAAGCAATCACAGATATGGTTGTCTGCTGACCCCATCAGGCCACCTTCCCTGTGATTTTTGTGATTACCAGTGGAAGACAGAACCTCCACCCACCCCTATTTGTGACATGGTTCAAATGCCAAGGTGAGTCCCTACCATATAACTTTTCATATATAGCATCTTCATTTAGTGGGGTGAACCCCTATCATGCAATTTTATCATGTTTGACTCAATTCAAAATACCACCCCATAACCCAAACGTTTGATGCACTCTTATACACGGTTTTGAATCCATGTCATATAACTTAAATCCCAGGCAGTATCTCCCAAGTGTGTGCTGCATACTGTATTACTCAATGTATACCTCCCATAAGTTCCAAAAATGTGTGCTTATGTCTAACTGAGAATTTAGAATTGCATGTTCTCCTCAGGGACCAGTTAGAAATGGAACAACTGCAAGAAAAATGCATGTTGAAGAATAAGACAATCTTTTTTTTTTTTTTGTCGGAAGAGAGTGGCAGGTGGAGTGGCCCGTTGATATTGTTGAGCTATACACCTGGGGGTCAATGAGTAGTGGATCCTTCCTTTACTGGCATGGATTAGTGAGATGAGGACAAAAAAAAAAAAAGAATAAGACAATCTTATTAAGATTCAGACGTTTTGATTGTTTTTTTAAAACTGCTCCACTATCGGCCAGCTAAGATACTCAAATGGCAGGCACTGAAATGCCTCGCCTGTCCTATTCAATATGCCAAAGGCCCCAGCCTTGCTTTAAATCCTTGAAACAAATGGCTGAAAAACATAAACCATAAGAGTCTGTGAGGAACAGATGATACCGTTCTGAAGGCCACATTATCTTCCTATGATAATGAATAATTTCTTGCTCATATACTAACTTTGCTGTACTCTAGCCCTTACTTGCTGCTGGTCTGGGGCAGTTCTAAAGTAATGTCTATGGATGTGTACTACCATCGTGGTCATCTTCTGCTACAGGCAGCTTGTTTCTTAGCTCAACATCCGTACCACACAACCGATCTGATACGCACTGCTCATTAATCAAAATAATATTTCTCCAAGGTCTGCATGGCTGCTAAAGACCCGGCTATTTATTAGGACCAACAACTTCACTATTAGATTACTCACCGTAGCCGGGGACCGTCAAAACCTCAGGCTCCCAAAGAATGAGTGCAAGGAGCTCTGAACCAGTTTGCAAATCTGCGCTCCGGCCAGGGGGGATAAGTACAACGCCTTATTGAAGCCACCTGTGTGTGAGATGGGCAGAGATTTCTCCCTACTTGACCACCTCACAAACCACAGCTACTACTGCAGCCATTTTTAAATATTCCAGCAGCCCCATGCTAGGCACCAATAGAGTCCACAGAAGCAACTTCTGTGGCCCACAGAAACAAGGATCTGTTCCATAATATTTTATTTGGCACCTTGTCCTAAAATCTTTCTAGTGTGGGCCACCTAGAGGGTCACACTGGCTGTGGCGGCCAGCTTGGAACAATACTATCTCCCTATGCTGGAAGCCTAAATATAGGGGGGAATGCAACTTATAAGGCAGGTATCTTTAAACTGTGTAAACTCCCTACTCTAAGAGAAAAAAAACATCAGAAGGGGGAATACCGCTCATGGGTCTAATATGTAATTGGAGCCCAAATTGTCACTTATATGTTATTTCTACACTTTTATTTTTTAACAGATCTCGCTTGGAACTTTAACTGTCCATATGTGCTGTGTAAATCCCAAAAATGTCCCTTATGTATTAGAGACAATAGCATTCTCTCACAGAATCTCACTATTTATATCCCTTCCACACGTATCAAGAGTGAAAATACAAAACACTTCTCTTCTTTTACTAGCAGCTCTATGGACCTCTCATTATCATTTTTTTCTAAAATAAGCCATTTGATGTCTTCTGGATTATGTTTTTTTCTATATAATGTTTTATTAATGGTGCATTTGTTTGAGCTATTTGTATGGCAGATTTCTGCTCAGTAAAGCGGGTGTTTCCCCTACATACCCAAGATTACTGGGGCTAATGAGCAAGTAAGTAATGTTCTTCATCTTGCAGAAAGTGAAGGTGGTCAGGCTTACTGTGTAATTATTGAAAGTGTACACATCTGGCTCAATAGCATTGGCTCATGCCTTTCTTGTTGATCATTTGAAATTTTCTTTGACTTGAGTAACACTATCAGTTATTTTTTTCTATAAATCATAGTGGTTTGTCCAAGCTGGACCGCACAACATAGTTCTTCAAATTCTTGTTCTGTTTATGCACAAATATAGATTTGGGGAGCCTAAGATATTCCTCTCTATTGCTGTTCAGTATGTGCCAGTTGGAGTTGACTATCTGGCTTACCTTCTGTAGGAAGATGGCCTGGTGTGTGATGGGTACCCAAGGTACTTACACCTTATACCAGGACCAGGTATCCCCTCTTAGGGAAGTGCAGGCAGCGTCTAGAATCCAGGCTCTGGAGAGGTAGCTGTGGACTAGCAGGCAAGGCTTATCTAGGAGACATGCAAAGCTCATGCAAAACCACTGTAGTCACACAGCACTTACACACGTGAAAGAAAACACTCAGTTGTATATAAATAAGGGTACTTTATTTTTGGTCACACAATACTACAAAATACTAGAAGGGCAACCCTCCAATAGGAGGTAAGTACTACACTAATTATATACACTAGTAAACAGGAATAGGCATAGGAAAGGTTAGAAAACAGTACAAATGCAGTTAGACAATAGTGACCCTATGGGGGGCCCAAACCATATGCTAAAAAAATGGAATGCGAACACAGGACCCCCACCTAGGTAAGTGGAATGTACAGAAGGGAGCTGTGAGTACTAGAAAACCACACAGGTAAGTAACGCAGTACCCCCTGCGACCAGGAAAGCAGGAGTAAATCACTGGGATTTCCCAAAACCCCCCAAAAGGAAGAAAAAGAAGACACCCACCCAAGACGGCAAGAAACCAGTGGTGGATTCCTGGAGAGGAAGACCTGTGGTGAGAGAGGACCAAGTCCAAGAGTCACAGTAGTCCAGGAGGAGTAGGAGCTACTACCCTCCCAGCTGTACTTGCAGGAGTTGGTCGACGGTCATGGTCTGCAGCCCTGGAGCCGAAGAAGAGTTCCTGAGGGCTGCAGAAGATGTCCCACACTGGAAGGAAGATCGCAGATGGGTGTCAGTGCAGGAATTGCACCAACAAGCCTTGGCAAAGGTGAATTCGCGGTTAGTGTAAAAGTTGTGCTATGGTGGACCAGCAAGGCCCAGGAGGATTCAACCCAGAAGGGGGAGCCAGAGAGGACCCTCAGCAACACAGAGAGCCCACAGGTCGGGGACCCAGACGTGGCAGAAGGAGCCCATGCAGCACACAGGAGAAGGGTCTCATGCCGCAGGAGAACCACGCAGAGGGCTGTGCATCACAGGAAGGAGTGCTGGAGCTGCACAATGCCTGACGGTCCCTTGGAGGAAATGCAAACAATCCTTGGCAAGAGACGCCGTGCATAGGTGTACTGTCCCGCGTGGAAAGGCAAGGGCTTACCTGAACCAAAGTTGGACAGCTGACAGAGAGGCCCAAGAGGACTACTATGGACCACCACCCATGTTGCAGGATCCATGCAGCTCAGAATGAGAGGACATCCATGCATCCGGTTGTCATTACAGTAGGTGCTTGCGAATGCAGGGGAGTGACTCTTTCACTCCAAGGTAGATTCCTTCTTCATTCTTGTGCAGACTGAAGACTTGCCACCCTCAGAAGATGCACAAATGGGGAAATGTTGCAGAAGTTGGAAGGAGCTGTGGAAACCATGTTGCAAGAAGAGTCTTCTTTGTGGATGCAGATTGTCGGTCCCTGAAGGGTCCAGTCATGGTTCCAGTGGCTAGAAGAAGAAGTGGAGGTTTCAGAGGAGTCCTGCTGGAATCGTGCAAGCCGAATGTGAGGATCCACTCAAGAGAGAGACCCTAAATAGCCCTCAAAGGGGGATTGGTCACCTAGCCAGGTGACCAGCTGTCAGGAGGGGGGCTCTGACATCACCTGCCTGGCCACTCAGATGCTTCCAGAGGTCCCTGCCAACCTTGGATTCAAGATGGCAGAACCCAGAGACCCTCTGGAGGAGCTCTTGGCACCTCCCCTTTCCATTGACCAGTTTTGTGCCAATGCAGTGCCCTTCAAAGCATACCAGTGGCTTGGGGAGGCTACCCCATCCTAAGCTATGCAACACCTATTTCCAAAGGGAGAGGGTGTTACTCCCACTCTCCCAAAGGAAGTCATTAGTTCTGCCTTCCTAGGCTTGAGCTGTTCAAGCAGCAGGAGGGCAGAAACCTGTCTGAGTGGTGGCAGCAGCTTGGGCTGCCCGGAAAACCCTGGAAGACTGGTAGGAGCAATGTTGGGGGACCTCTAAGGAGCCCCCTGAATACATGGAATCATATTTCCAATACTGGCAACAGTATTGGGTTATGATTCTGACATGTTTGACCCCAAACATACCTAGATTTGGAATTACCGTTCGTAGCTGAACATAGGTAGTGATGTGTAAAATGGCATCCCTACACTCACGAAGTCCATGAAAATGGCAATGGAGTTCATGGAGGCACTTCTGCTAGTGGCGGGGTGCCCTCCCACACAGGTACTTGCACCCTGCCCTCTGGGCTAGGAGGGCCTGCCATAGGGGTGATTTACAGTGACCTGGTGCAGTGAGGTATGGGAAAAGGGGTGCATGCACTCTTTCACACAGGCTGCAATGGCAGGCCTGTAGAACACTTTGCATGGGCTCCTCATGGGTGGCATAATACATACTGCAGCCCATGGGGATCCCCTGGTACCCCAGTGCCCTGATTACCTGTGTACCATATAGTAGGGACTTACATGGGGGCATGAGGGCACCAGTATGCCAAATGTGGAGTGAAAATAGAACAGGTTACCAAGTTAGATAAGAGAGAGCATAATCACTGGGTTCTTGGTTAGCAGGATCCCAGTGAACACAGTCAAACACAATGACAACAGGGAGAAAATGGGGGTAACTGTGCCAAGAAAGAGAGTACTTTCCTAGATCGACGCTTGAGGTTTTGGATATCCTTTTGTTGACATCACCCCTGGTAGGCCGAATGATGTCTTAAACATTGAAAATCTATTGAGAGAAAAAACTGTGGGCCGTATTTATACTCCGTTTGCGCCGAATTTGCGTCGTTTTTTTCGACGCAAATTCGACGCTAAACTAACGCCAACTAACGCCATATTTATACTATGGCGTTAGAGGCGAATAGCGCCAAAGTTCCCGGAATGTGCGTCATTTTTTAGCGTGAACCCCTTCCTTGCGTTAATGATATGCAAGGGAGGCGTTCCCGTCTAAAAAATGACTCCCAGGCCTTTACGTGGTATTTATACTCCCGGGCAAAAGAGACGCCCGGGAGTGGGCGTGGCTAAAAACGGCGCATTTGCGCCGCTTTTTAACGCCTGGGTCAGGCATGGCGTTAAGGGACAAGTGGGCTCAAAATGAGCCCAGAGTGCCCTCCCCTGCTCCCAGGGACCCCTCCTGCCACCCTTGGCCACCCCAGGAGGACACCCAAGGCTGGAGGGACCCACCCCAGGGACATTCAGGTAAGTATATTTTTATTTTTTTTTAATAATTTTTTTTGGCATAGGGGGGCCTGATTTGTGCCCCCCTACATGCCACAATGCCCAATGACCATGCCCAGGGGACATAAGTCCCCTGGGCATGGCCATTGGGCAAGGGGGCATGACTCCTATCTTTACAATGATAGGAGTCATGTTGATGGGGGATGGGCGTCGAAAATAAATGGCGCAAGTCGGGTTACGACGATTTTTTCGACGTAACCTGACTTGCCCCATTTTAAGACGCCCATGCGCCATTTTCCCCCTACGCCGGCGCTGCCTGGTGTACGTGGTTTTTCTCGCGCACACCAGGCAGCGCCGGTCTGCTTGCGCCGGCTAACGCCATTCAATAAATACGGCGCCCGCATGGCGCTTCAGAATGGCGTTAGCCGGCGCAAAACTTTTTGACGCTAAACTGCGTTAGCGCAGTTTAGCGTCAAAAAGTATAAATATGGGCCTGTATATTTGTTTTAGACCAGAAATCCTTTCACCTCATTTATGCATAGTTCATATTTTTATATATTTTTGAAGACATGATTCCTGATAGGCTTAATGATATTTTTAAGCAGTTTATATGTCAACACAGAAGACTGTATCTGATACTTTTGTTAAAGAAAACTTTCTTAGAACTCAGGCTGAAGGGGTAGTAGGTAAGAATTAGGAAGTTTGAAAGGCAGTTTTTGTTGGAATTGCAGACTGATATCCCTTCACTCTGTCTATCCAGTTTCAGTCTTTCAATATAAGTTATAATGTCCTGATGTGATATTTAGACCTTTATGAAAAATGATAGCCAAAGTACAGTATGTTCTACAAGAAACTGATATCTGTCCAGCTTTAAAGTTTGTAATCTAAGGGGTTTATTTAAACTTTTTGGTGCAAAACTGCGCTAATGCAGTTTTACACCAAAAAGTTTACAGCCGGCTTGCGTCATTCCTGAGTGCCGGGTGCCATATTTATGGAATGGCGCAAGCTGGCGCTAAGCTTGGGCTAGTGTCAACAAAAGTGACGCTAGCCGGGTGAGGGTAGCAGTATGGGAATAGAAGGTTGTGTGTAAAAAAATGACGTTACGCTGGTTAGGGGCAAACAAAAATGCAGCTAACCATCCCTGCATCATTTCCAGGTGCACAACCATCCTAAAACATGACTCTGTCTTAGAAAAGACAGAGTCATGCCCACAACCCCAATGGTCAGCCAGGGGACCAGTGTCCCCTTGGCATGGCCATTGTACCTAGTGCCATGCAGGAGACCCCTTGTTGAACCCCCAATGGCACTTTAAAACAAATAACAAAAATACTTACCCATACTTACCCTACTTACCTCGGATGGGGTCCCCCATCCTCTTGTCTTGGTGGGGGTGTTCCTAAGGCTTGGGGTGGGCACCTGTGGGCCCATTCCATGGTGTTTGACCATGGAAATGGGTCCACAGGTCCCTTAACACCTGGTCTGACCCAGGTGTTAAATAATGGCTCTAAGCAAGCTTAACGCCATTATTTGGGACAGCCTCCCTCCCGTGCATCATTTTAGCACTGGGGATAAATACGGCGCTATTGCGTCATTTTTGGATGGGAACGCCTACCTTGCATCTCATTGACGCAAGGTGGGGATTACACATCTAAAAATGGTGCAAACTTAAATATTGTGACGCTAGACAGTCTTAGCCTCAAAATATAAATATAGAGTTAAGTTTGCGCCGAATTTGCGTAAAAAAATGACAAATTCGGCATGAACAGAGTAAAAATATGCCCGCAAGTGTCCAAATTTGTTCCATGTGCTCTGCATCGTTGAAACATTGCTATAATGTATTTATCTCTCTTCTGTATGAGCAATGTAGAGAATACATTTGATTTACAGCTTTGATGGGAAATATTTTGGTAACTTTTTTAAATTATCTTATCAAAAGACACATTTTTAGAATCTGGCAGAGTTAAGTACAGAAATCGCTCGGATTGGATTTCAGTTGTAGGTGAGAAAGAGCAATCTTCAAACTCATGGTTCTATGTATAAATCAGTCCAAATATGTGATCAATATTTAAATCCTCGTCTTCTAAAACTCGAGGCATCACCATAATAAATTCCTGTGCATCTTGTTGAGCATTTAGAGTAAATACTACGGATCCACTATATTTGTCTACTAGTTGTCAAATGTCTGAAGCAGAATGTATTGCAGTTCTGTCATGAGAAGGCAATAACATACTGCTGTGCACAGTGTGTCCCTGGATTTTTCTTGGATTGCATTTACAACATGTGGTAAACGGAAGAGAACATTGAGAACAACATTCGCATGGCAGTTTACACCAGTAGCGTTATCCAACCGATAACCTACAATATCTCCATCCTTATCCAGTTTTATTTTCTTGACACTTTCTTCTTTAGCTTTCCTTTTGGTCTTTTCTATAATCTGTTTTGTCAGTTTCCGCTTAGGACATAATACCCATTTTTCATAAATAGGCTACTGTCCTAAATGAGGAGCATATCTACTTCTTAATCTTTTTTACTCTCTCATGCAATTTGCATCTGTACTAAGGCCCATATTTATACTTTTTGACGCTAAACTGCGCTAACGCAGTTTAGCGTCAAAAAATTTTGTGCCGTCTAATGCCATTCTGAAGCGCCATGCGGGCGCCGTATTTATGGAATGGCGTTAGCCGGCGCAAGCAGACCGGCGCTGCCTGGTGTGCGTGGAAAAAAGCCACGTACACCAGACAGCGCCGGCGTAGGGGGAAAATGGCGTATGGGCGTCTTAAAATGGGGCAAGTCAGGTTACGTCGAAAAAATCGTCGTAACCCGACTTGCGCCATTTTTTTTCGACGCCCATCCCCCATCAACATGACTCCTATCATTGTAAAGATAGGAGTCATGCCCCCTTGCCCAATGGCCATGCCCAGGGGACTTCTGTCCCCTGGGCATGGTCATTGAGCATAGTGGCATGTAGGGGGGCACAAATCAGGCCCCCCTATGCCACAAAAAATAAAAAAATAAAAACTTACCTGAACTTACCTTAATGTCCATGGGATGGGTCCCTCCGTCCTTGGGTGTCCTCCTGGGGTGGCCAAGGGTGGCAGGGGGGGTCCCTGGGGGCAGGGGAGGGCACTCTGGGCTCATTTTGAGCCCACTTGTCCCTTAACGCCATGCCTGACCCAGGCGTTAAAAAGCGGCGCAAATGCGCCGTTTTTGGCCACGCCCACTCCCGGGCGTCATTTTTGCCCGGGAGTATAAATACCACGTAAAGGCCTGGGAGTCATTTTTTAAGACGGGAACGCCTCCCTTGCATATCATTAACGCAAGGAAGGGGTTCACGTTAAAAAATGACGCACACTCCGGGCACTTTGGCGCCCGAAGCGTCTAACGCCATAGTATAAATATGGCGTTAGTTGGCGTTAGTTTAGCGTCGAATTTGCGTCGAAAAAAACGACGCAAATTCGGCGCAACCAGAGTATAAATACGGCCCTAAGTTACTTCTTATCAAAATCAACCAGAAACAAACCAGATAATGTTCAAATGTGTGACAATGCTACTTATGACAATCCTTCTTTAAAAACGGTAGTTCCGATAATTATAAATGCAGAATTAACACTTAGGCCTTGAGACTTGTGGATCGCTGCGGCATACGCAAGACAAACTGGAAACTATTTTTGTCAGACATACAAATCTTTCACAAGCAAAAAGCGTACAACACATCATCCAATTTGCTTCACACCATCAACCTGATCAAACTTTCGGGCTAAAAATTCAACTTCTTCACAGTTAGGAAAATTAATGAAATCAACAACTTTACCAATCCTTCTACATTTAAATTACATCTTAGAATTACTCTATAGTATTTGCAGATATGTTAATACTTCTCTAGTCCAGCAGTCCTGAATACAGATTTCTCCAAAAGAGATTAATTTATCTTGTAATCAGCAGAACAGTTACACAGTGGTGTTCTGTTTTGTCAATAGCAGTAATTTCCAAAATGTTTGCATTCTCACATTTTAGTAATTCTTCATTAAATGCTGCATACTCTTGAAGTGTAGGCATCTATGAAACACTGGGCCGAATTTAAGAAACATGGCACTGCATCAAATGCAGCACCACTTTTCTTGTGCCCCCTGGGCCCCCTAACGCCACCATGTGTGTGTTGTATTAATGATACAGCGCACCATAGCGGTATTAGGGCCCGTATTTATACTCCGTTTGCGCCGAATTAGCGTCGTTTTTTTCGACGCAAATTCGGCGCAAAACTAACGCCATATTTATACTTTGGCGTTAGACACGTCTAGCGCCAAAGTATGGGCAAATAGCGTCATTTTTTTGCGTGAACGCCTTCCTTGCGTTAATGAGATGTAAGGAAGGCGTTCCCGTCTAAAAAAATGACGGCGACGCAAATGCGTCGTATTTATACTCCCGGGCAAAAGTCACGCCCGGGAGGTGGCGGGTCAAAAAACCCTGCATTTGCGCCACTATTTAACGCCTGGGTCAGGGTAGGCGTTAAGGGGCCTGTGGGCTCAAAATGAGCCCACAGGTGCCCTCCCCTGCCCCCAGGGACCCCCCCTGCCACCCCTGCCCACCCCAGGAGGACACCCAAGGATGGAGGGACCCACCCCAGGGACATTCAGGTAAGTTCAGGTAAGTATAATTTTTTATATTTTTTAATTTTTTTTGGGTGGCATAGGGGGGCCTTATTTGTGCCCCCCTACATGCCACTATGCCCAATGACCATGCCCAGGGGACATAAGTCCCCTGGGCATGGCCATTGGGCAAGGGGGCATGACTCCTGTCTTTACTAAGACAGGAGTCATTTAAATGGCGTCTGGGCGTCGAAAATAATGGCGCAAATCGGGTTGAGGCGATTTTTTTGCCTCAACCTGACTTGCCCCATTTTAAGACGCCCTAACGCCATTTTCCCCCTACGCCGGCGCTGCCTGGTCTACGTGTTTTTTTTCCACGCACACCAGGCAGCGCCGGTCTGCTAGCGCCGGCTAACGCCATTCCATAAATACGGCGCCCGCATGGCGCTTCAGAATGGCGTTAGACGGCGCTAAATTTTTTGACGCTAAACTGCGTTAGCGCAGTTTAGCGTCAAAAAGTATAAATATGGGCCTAGGAACAATAGCATCAACATTTTTGATGCTATTGTTGCACTTTGGTCCACTACCGTCAGAAATTGTGACGCTAGTGGAGCAAAGTGCAAGGAGGCCCCTTGATTACAATGGGTGCATCCTTTCAACGCCTGCTTTCAGCAGGCATTAAAAACGACACCAAATATGGCGAATTAAATCTTGTAGATTTCACGACACCATTTTTGCAGGCCTCTTTGAGCCGGAACGCACCTTTGCATACATTATGCATGGCACATGCATGATGTGGCGCAAAGGGTTACAAAGTGGTTCAATGCATGCATTGCACCACTTTGTAAATATGGAGCTGGGAAAAGGCCACCTTAGCGCCGCCTTAGTGTAAAAAAGATTAAGCTAAGGGAGCACTAAAGTGGCACAAGGGGCTCTTAAATCGGCCCCTTTAAAAAAGTTTTTCATTAGCTCTGCTGCCATCTTCTTAGAGGAAAACAATTTCTTAATAAGTCGACTTTCCAACATCAGTCTTCCCTCCTCTGTCAGAACTCTTACTCTAATGTCCTTTAAAATGATTCTATACTCCTGGTCATAGGTTTTACGCATATTTTTAGCAAGTTCCTTGTATTGAAAATATTGCCAAATGTTTACATTGCCAATACTTCCCAATGCGTTTCAAGTCTGTTCATGTGAGTTTTAAAAACAGCCTGTTCTTTTACAGTAGTAAGTTGAAGAAGGTCTCCAAAACAATTAAATGTGTTCCTCCAAACAAAATGTCATATTCCGTTTTGAGTATCTGTTGCATTCTCAGATCAACAAAGACAAGCATGAGATTAGAAACCATGCTCACCTAATCAATAATTAAAAGCTTATTTTTCTTCAGTACTCTTGCTACCTCATGACAATCTTCACCAGATAACTTCTGGTATTCCAGTTTATTGTCACCACTCCATGCACACCGCCATCACTTTCTTTTTAACAACAGTAACTAATTATAAATAAGTACAAAACTACAAACACAAAAGCTCTAATGGGTGGAGGCAGGAGCATCTATCCTGGGTGACCTATTTGAGGCTGAGACACTCCTCCCTTTTGAAGAATTCCGAATGACATATGACCTGCCTAGAGGTCATTTCTTAATACATAAAGCAGTGGCGACCGCAGTGCAAAACATTGGGGGACAGCTATGGAACAGCCACCACACCATAAGACCTGCCAATATTTTATCACATCAGCTGGTATTTTTAAGGCTGTCACTTGCTTATATAGATCAATATGAGGGACCTGCGCCTACCTCCGACTACTCTTCGGTTAAAGAAGGAAGTGGATGTGGGGAGTCCCGTACCAGACCAGGACTGGACCAAAATATTAGAGAGGGTTCCCAAAGTGTTGAGGAACGCTCGCTTTCAGCTGATAACTTTTTATGTGATACACGGGACATATCTGACACTGAGACAAATGAATCTGTATTTTGATACCTCCAGTGCAAATGCCCACGGTGAGGGGAGGAGGGAGCTGAGTTCTTGCATATGTTTTGGTCTTGCATGACGCTCACACTCTGTTGGGAGGAAATAACTGCTATTCTTGCTGATGACGTTGAGAGTGGTCCCATGCGCTCCACAACATTGCTTTTAAGCTGATTCCCACACACTACTAAAGACAAAGCCACAAGCAGGTTTCAGCACCTGGCATTCCTCGCGAAGCGGGAGATTACCCGGAAATGGAAAGCTCAGAATGGTCTCCGGGTGGGACTATGACGAAGGAACTCGAGAAAGGGGCTGGTCATGAAGGAGCAGTGCTGCTAAGAGAAGCAGGAGGTGGCCGGGGCTCAGTGGAAATGGCCAGAGCCTTGGAAACGTCAGTGGATAGTATAAAGCACCCAGATCCCTCTCCACTGGGAACTCCGGCTGGAACCCACTAATAGCAGGCACTTCAGTGCTTAATTTGTGTTGGTGGTTTCCGGTGCTGGGCACCGGCACTTATTTTTGAGGGCCGGCACTTATTTTTCTGCCTGAAGTATTTACTGGGAGCAAAAGACACACATAGGAAAGTTGGACGAAGAGAAAAACAAAAAAGCGTCACAAAAGGAGAAAGCAGAAAGCTGCAAGAGTGAGCTTAAGGGGCAGGGAGTGGCTGTAAATGGATTAGAGAGGCCAGAGATGGCTTCAGGGTTACACTGCCTCAGTGTTCGCACATTCAATTGCAGCAGCCGCGACTTTCAGAGGAGAGCTTTGGGCACCGGCACATTTTTATTTACAAATTAAGAACTGAAGCACTTATATCACAAATTTCTAGTACCCCTACCACAACAAAGGTTATGTATGTCGCCCATGGAAAAGGCCTTCGATGATTGCAGAGGTCCTTGGTATAGAACCAGTAGACCACACACTGGCCACACCATCAACCAACAGTGATATCGGGCGGCAGGACAGGGAGTCGGGTAGCAATGTTTTGACGGTATTGGTGAATCTGTAATAATATCTGTACAATTGCACCCTTCCAATCTACCAGGAATGGTTGATGTTTTATATCCCTGAAAATCAATAAAATCTGTTTAAAAAAAAAGCCCTGAGGCGCTCCCATGGTATTATGCGGGTCAGTCTTTTGGGAACTTGTAGGAGTTTTCATCTTTCTGAGCGCAAAGTGGCTTTGTAGATATGGGCTTGCAGCCTGCGCTATGCGTGCAGCAACAAAAGAGATGCTCCAGAAGCACAAGCCGCTTGAACATATGGGCCCCTGTTTCCTTTTTTTTAGTAAATAAGGCTTTGGGTCAAAAACATAGGGTGGTTGCATGGGAACGCCCATGCACCACCCATTAAATGCACCCTTGGCGCTAAGTAATGCAAATGCATTGCTTTACTTTTAAGTGATTTTCCAGCACAAAACAAGTTTTGCGCTGGAATGTAAGGGGCTTATCTACAAGCCCCTTGCGCCGCCGGGGCATCACTTTTTATATGGGAAAAGTGCAAGGGCCTTCCAAATAATCCCTAAATAAATAAAAAAAGATTGCGTTGATTTGTGTCACTTTTGTGATGTAAACATGTGGCAAATTTGTAGTAAATAAACCCTCCAGGGTCTCATTTACAAGGTCCTAGCGGCACACTGTGCTTCAAAGCGTCAGTTTGTTTACGCTCCGGTGGCGCAGTGTGCTAGCCCTTATTTACAAAGCCACGTGGCTTTACGTGGCCTTGAAAATATGGACCCCTTTCCCGCATACCACTGATTTACAAGTCTGGGAGTGCGTCAGATTCCTATGCTACCTCAGGAGTGGTGTAAGAGTGACGCAACAGGGAGAAATATCTTTACTTCTCCCTCTTTTTTTCATTCTGCAGCACACATAGAAAGAGGAAAACACCTCTTGGGATTGTTTTAGTGCAGGAAGGTGCCCCTTCCTGCACAAAAACAATCATCACCACAATGCAGGAACCCTTGCACCATGGTGCAAGGATGCCTGCGTTAGTGCTAGGCAGCAGTTTGTGTGCCAGTGCAGGGGAAGAGGACAGAAATGTGCCGTATCTTGTAGATATGACGGGTTCATGTCCTTTCTCAGTGGCCTGCGCCACAGGCTGTGCAAATTAGGTCACAGTGTTTTTTCGCATACACACGTCTTCAGACAGCCCTCGGGAGCTTTAATGTTCATGCTTAACAAGGGGCCTAATTTGCTGTGTTGCTTTGACTGGAACTAGTAAATAAATCCCCCAGGCCTTAGTTCGGGTCTGCTGTGTTGCATCAGGATCTACTGGGACAGCTAGGAATGGGGCTTGGTACTGCACCCTTGTGCTACATGTTCAACAGACATATCCAGTAATGTGGAGGATAGTGTAGATTTTCCTAGTTTATGACGGAAAGTCTTAATTTTATTAAAGACACAGAGGCGAGTATTATGCGTTTCTCTTCTCGCTTTATTAACACAGCAGTCAAGAAAGAAACTACAAAACTACAAATCCCATGTGGCTAACCCAGAGAGCCAATGGGATTAGAAACGTAGTACATCATATGTTAACCAATAGGAACACCCTCGTGCCATTGTGATGTCACTTGACTGCAAGCAGCCCTCTTTTCTTGCGAATGAAGTAAATTGTTGAATAATAACGGAAATAAAGAACATAGAATAAACAAAGCCATCAGGAAAGCAAAAACGTCTGAAGAAAAATCCAAAATCCTACAAAGGAAGGAATGCTCCAATAAATCGGGAGAATACGATCCCATGCTTGTGATGAATGAAGTCTTCCCAAGGTGTGAAGAAATCGTACTAGGACCCTGGTTGAGCAGCTGGAACTGTAGCTAGAAGAAAGGGAGGGAGAAAAACAGTGTTTAAACTAGAGGCGGGATAATACTCGCCTCTGTGTCTTTAATAAAATTAAGACTTTCCGTCATAAACTAGGAAAATCTACATTTTATGACAAGACCGGAGGCTCCTATTATGCGAGTTTAAAGCATATTAATTACATTTAGTGAAACATCGTCAACAGGTTTGCAATAAAATACTCTAAAGGTATTGTCATTAGACCAGTCTGCAGATTTCAGAATATCCTCTAAACGGGAGCCTGCCCAAAAGGCTTTGGAGGCCATAGCCCCTCTGGTAGAATGGGCACCAAAACTGGAAATATCGATACCCGCTAGGGACATAATCCACTTGACCCAACGAGCTAAGGTGGCAGATAAAACCGGGTGATAGGGTTTCCTAAAGGAGATAAGAAGTTGGGAAGAGGATGTTCTCAAATCTGCAGTTTTCTGTTCATAAACTTTAAGACATTGGCCCACACATAATTTGCGATGCTGTGGGAAATATGGATAAAAAACTGACGACAAACTGGTCTTTGTACGTCGTACAACCGAAAATAGCACTCCTGTAGGGGTGAACTGTCGGTTGGAGACGTCCAAAGCCTTTACATCTGATAAACGTTTGATGGAAACTAGACACAGTAACATTGTTAACTTAGCAGATAACATCTTTAGAGAAAGAAAAGGATTATCCGGTAAAGAAATCACAAATTTTAGAACGATATTAACGTCCCATAATTGGTTATATTTAGGTAAAGGAGGTTTTGAAAATTTTACTCCCTTTAATAATCTGGACACCAGCGGATGTTCGCCTATCGGTTTCCCATTGACATGGATATGGTTAGAAGAGATAGCTGACCTATAAAGGTTGACAGTACGGAAAGCTTTACCTTTACTGGCTTCTGCGGCCAGGAAATTAACAACAAAGATTACATCTGCTGAAAAGGGATCAAGATGCCTTTCCAAACACCAGCCGTCCCATAAAGACCAGGCTGACTTGTAGGCTTTTTTGGTACCAGGGGCCCAGGAGTTTGAGATATACTGGGAAGCTTCTGACGAAATGATAGGGAAAGGTTGGGAATTCCTGAGATCTTCCAAGCGGATAGAGTAAGAATGTTGTCCACAATGAGGGGATGAGGACGCAGGAGAGGGTCCAACAGTAATTTTGGGAAGGACGGAATTAACAATGGAAAATCCACCGATAGTTCCAGAAGGGACGGAAACCATACTTGGGATTGCCAAAACGGAACAATGAGAATAAGAGAAGCGTGTTGACGTCTGGCATGAGCTAGGACCCTGTTGATCATGATAAAGGGGGGAAAGGCATAATTGAGGGAATGAGACCAATCCTGTAAGAAGGCATCTGATGCCAAGGCTAAGGGATCCGGGCGCCAACTGTAAAATTGGGGAAGTTGAGTGTTCAGTCGAGATGCGAAGAGATCTATCGAGAACGGGCCCCATAAGGAATGAATCTTGTGAAAAATTGAAGAGTGAATTCTCCAATCGTTGGAATCTCGTAGATGACGAGAATGCCAGTCTGCGACCGAATTGAGAGCTCCTGGAAGGTATTCTGCCTGTACCGAAAGATGGTTTGAAAGGCAATATTCCCAAAAACTCTTGGCCAAATCCGCTAGAGGTTTGGATTTTGTGCCTCCAAGATGATTTATGTACCTTACTGCAGAAATATTGTCCATCCTGAGGAGTATTGCACAGTGCACTTTGTGCTTTGCCAGGCTTTTGATTGCAAAGGAGCCGGCAAGCATCTCTAAACAATTGATATGCAATTTGGACTCCTCTGAAGACCATGTACCTCCAGTCGAGATGGGACCACACCGGGCCCCCCAGCCTAGACGACTTGCATCGGATTCTAACACAAGATCTGGGGCTGATGGAAAGATACTTTTCCCGTTCCAGGCATCCAAATGGTCTATCCACCATTGAAGCTCTGTGCGGGACTCCATATCTAAGGGAATGAGGTCGGAGTATGCTAGACCCTTCCTCAAGTGTTGAATCTTTAGTCTTTGAAGGGAACGATAGTGAAGGGGACCTGGAAAGATTGCCTGTATGGAAGAGGACAGAAGGCCTACTATTCGAGCCAAAGTCCTGAGAGAGATAAGAGAACTGCGAAGGACTTGTAGAATCTCTGACTTTATGGATCTTATTTTTGCGGAAGGAAGAAGCAGAGTGGCTGAGATGGAATTGATTTGAAATCCCAAGAACTCTAAGGTTTGGGAAGGCACTAGGAGAGATTTTTCTCTGTTTATTATGAAACCCAGATTCTCTAGAAGTGAGCTGGTTGTTTGTAAGTGTAGAAGGAGAGTCTGAGGAGCTTGACTTAAAATGAGGATGTCTAAGTAAATTAAGAGCCTTATGCCCTGGGATCTTAGGAAAGCCACGACAGGCTTCAGGAGCTTGGTGAAGCACCAAGGGGCGGAAGATAGCCCGAAGGGTAGAGAAGTAAAGTGATAAGTTTGGTCGAGCCAGTGGAACTGAAAGAATTTCCTGGAGTCTGGATGAATAGGAATCACTAAATAGGCGTCCTGCAGATCCAGTCTGACCATCCAGTCGTTTTGAAGGAGTATATCTCTGAGGTGGAGAATTGTTTCCATTTTGAAATGTCTGTATACTACAAATCGATTGAAATGTTTTAGATTGATGACTGGACGCATCTTTTTGTTCTTCTTTTGAACAAGGAAAATTGGGCTGGTAAATCCCGAAGGATGGGGTTGGGCAATAGAGATTGCTTGTTTTTGCAAAAGAGAGCTTACTTCGAGAGATATTAGGTGGGTCATTTCTGTGGAAAAATGGGGAAGAGGAATGGAGAACGTTTGCACTGGGGTAGAATAAAGATCTATCATGTAACCCTGTACAGTATTTAGTACCCACACATCCGCAGTAATTGTTAACCAATTTGAAAGAAAATGGAAAATGCGACCCCCTGTTGGAAAGGAACCAACTTGAGGGCTTACCTGTTGGATTGACGGTCTTATTGTGTCTAAAGGATCTGGCACGATAACCTCTGCCGCGCTGGGGATAGAATTGCGGTCTGAAGTCTTGTTGGTAAGAACCGTAGTACCCTCTGGAGCCTTGGGTGGTGTTACCTCGGCCGGTAAAGCGGCCCCTGCCTCTACCGGCCCTGGCAAAAACACGTTGGCTGAACATTTTTCTCATGGACTGTTGTGCTTTGTCCAAAGAAGTAAAGGTGGCAACATATTTGCTGACGTCTTTGATGAACGAGTCCCCAAAGAGTTGTCCCTCAGTGTGAATCTGAGGTTGAACCGTGGCCAAGTTGATTAATTTAGGGTCTAATTTTATAAGGAGACCCTTCCGTCTCTCGTGTATTAGGGAAGCGTTAGCATTGCCCAGCAGACAAAAACAACGTTGGATCCACAAAGAAGTTCTTCTGGATCCAAGAAACTACCATCCAGTCTAGCCGTTTCAACCATGTCAAAAATTCTGGTAAGTGGACCAATGACGTCCAACAGTTTGTCCTGACAGGACGACCATGCTTTGTCTACCCCTTTGCGAGGGTCTTTGCCCTGTTTGTTGAAAAAGGTCAGCATCTGTTGATCGATTGAAGGGGTAGAAGTAGCATTATGTGGAAGCACGGGGCGAGGGCATTCTGATTTAAGTTTAGCTCTGGTTTGCTTGTCAAGGGGAGAAAATAATTTTTGAGCCACGTAACGACCAACATGGTCGGCAGGGAACCATTCCGTGGAATTGGGACAGAGTATGTGGGAAGGGTCAAACATGGGAAAGCCTTCTGCATCAAAGAGAGTAGGGGAAACATAGGGAACTTTAGGCTTCTTATGAGGGGGAGGTGAAAAGGAATCGGTATCATCTTGATCAGATACCACGTAATCGGAATCCGCATCAGGGATATCATCGTCTGAGTCAGGAGTAGATGCAGAGGGTACGGGTAGGGAAATATTGCGTTGTTTTGCTGTTCGTTTTAGGGAAAGTTTAGGAACCATATTATTATACTCCTTGGCAGGAGCCTTGTGAGGAACCGCGTCCTCTGTCATATGTGAGGTAAACTCACTCTCCATTTGAGTCGAACCCGTAGGGTTGACAGGCTGGCGTTGACTGCATTCCCCCGCAGACTGGGCCGAAGATTTTGATAATAAATTAGAAAAATTTGATTCTACATTTTTTGATAGTTTTTGCATGGATGACGCCATAGCCTGTTGAACAGAACTCTTTATAAAATTTCGAAGTTCATTTCTAATATCCTCAATATCATTGGGCACACCTTGTTCCCCAGAGGAAGTATTAGATTCCATATTAATATTTATCTTCTTTAAAATTCAAATAAGGAAAACAACTCCTGAGAAAAAACAATTGAAGTTAATAGGAAATGACTTGAAAAGGATGCAGACAACCGGGGGTTAACAGAGCAGGAAACATCAATTGAGCTATGGAAACCAAAACCCCTCCTATCGGAGGGCGGGCCCAAAGGAGGTGTTGACAGCAAAGGGAAAAAACAACTTGCGTAGGAGGAACGGCTGAGGCAGGTAATTTGAAGCCGGCGCGCAGAAATTAGTGGCTTCCTCGCGTCAGGAAGAAAAACCGAGTGACGGTTATTCTCCAGATGCGAGGAAGAGCCTGAGCGCGTCGCGCACACAGCGCGCCTGAAAACCGTTGAATCTTCTGCCTCGGGAACGGTTTAGTCGCCGCCCGAGAGCAGGAAAAAACGGACGCTAGCGCGAGGCAGCGCGAAATAAACAATGCGGCAAACTTGCCGTCTACATAGGACTACACAGATTATAAAAATAATACCATAAATACTACATATCCTCATAAAACGTTTTACAATATCAGAGGAAATAAAAAGAGAACTTATCCTTGACTGCAGCAGCAAGAAAAGAGGGCTGCTTGCAGTCAAGTGACATCACAAGGGCACGAGGGTGTTCCTATTGGTTAACATATGATGTACTACGTTTCTAATCCCATTGGCTCTCTGGGTTAGCCACATGGGATTTGTAGTTTTGTAGTTTCTTTCTTGACTGCTGTGTTAATAAAGCGAGAAGAGAAACGCATAATAGGAGCCTCCGGTCTTGTCATAAAATTCAGGCGCTTGCTCAGCACAGACATCATGTAAGCACCCTGGTGCTTTCTTCTTTACAGGGACACCTAGTGACAGAGTGCAGTACTGCACACTTGTGGTGTTTTCTCTAGAGAGTAGTTTAGTGACAGGGTGCGGTACTGCACCCTGGTGCTGCAGCCCCCACAGGGTTACTCTTTGTAGTAATGAAGCTCAGCTGCTCTCTCATGTACGCAGATATCCAACCCTTGGCCACTCAGTGCACTCCATCAGGACACCCTCAGCAGAAGCGTGCAGCTATCATCACAGCACACGACCTTGCAGAGCCAGAAGGAGTGAGCAAAGGCACATTCACACTCCAGGCAGTGCAATTCACAAGTGTGTAGTGCTTAAATACACGTTCACTCTCTGGGTGGAGACACTCCATACATAGCAGGAGCAGCATCTGCTTCTAAGCACCTTTGGTAAATATAAATGTTACTATTACTCACTGTAATGTATTGTGTCTCGAGATGCTTCTTGTGCATTGTCACGTTGTTCTGATTTGTAATGTCATGTGCATGGAGCGGACACTGACGAGGGATTTCGACGGGAAGGGAGTCAGTCGCAGTCAGTCTCCGAGCCCTCTGGACGCAGCACGCCGTGGGAGACTAGAACCTGTGAATAAAGAGCTAAATCTGAATCTTGCCTGCATGTATTGCTCTTTACATTTGGCGATGAGCAGACGTCACCCCCCGGCACCTCCACGCAGCAGTGCGAGGGTGTGTGTGTGTGACTAGCATGTGCTTATACTGGAAGAATAGCCTTCCAGCACAAGACTTCATTTAAAACTTCTCCTACTTTGTATGTGTCCCTTACAACGCAGTAAACATGCAAAGCCGGAAATGAAAGGAGAAATGAAAACATTTCTCCTTTTAACGTCTCCTTTCAAATGGCGTTAACTTTTGACATAAAACCCTGTCTACTGTTCTTAATAGGGTTTTGCATCAAAAAGTATGGGTGGTTATGTGAGAACGCCCATGTAACGTCCCCTTGGCACTAAGAAAGGCAAAGCAGTTCTTTGCGCTGCTTTGCATTACTTTTAGGGTACTTTTGATTGCAAAACAAGTTTTGCACTGGAAAGTAAAATAGGAAAAACATTTTGTGTTGGTTTGCAGCACATTTTTGATGCTAACCCAGAGCATTTTTAAA
Source organism: Pleurodeles waltl (assembly GCF_031143425.1). Lineage (NCBI taxonomy): Eukaryota > Metazoa > Chordata > Amphibia > Caudata > Salamandridae > Pleurodeles > Pleurodeles waltl. The sequence continues at coordinate 1,004,807,141 of NC_090443.1, read as the reverse complement.
TCTACCCCTTCATTTTTATGTGGAAAAGAGGAGCATTGAACCTAAAAATTTACACTTACATTTTAAAGATTTTTCTATATCTGTTAGATGTACGATAAGCAACTAAACAGCATCTTTTTTCTCCTGTAACATTTCATATTGTAGTAATAAATAAGCATTCTCAAAATCTCCAGAGTTTGTTTTGCAGCAGCTGAAAGAGTGCACTTCAGGTCCGATTTGTTGATTTAGGTTTGGTATTTAGGCCCAAATGTATACTTTTTCACGCAAATCTTAGCTAATGCAGTTTTGTGTCAAAAAGTAAAGCGACAGCTTCTGCCATTCCAGAGCACCAGCAGGGCGCCATATTTAAGGAATGGTGCAATCCAGCACAAAGGGTGGGCTAACATCATGGAAAATTACATTAGCCGGGTGGTGGTGGGGGTGGGGGTGGCAGTGGCGGTATGGGGAAGAGGGTTTTGCACTGAAAAATGACATCAGTCTGGTTAGAGTAAAAGCAAATGACTCTAATCAGCCTAGTGTCATTTCTGAGCGCAAAACCTACCATTCCACATGACTCCTGTCTTATTAAAGACAGGAGTCTTACCCACCACCCCAGCGGCCAGCACAGGGGACAAGGGTCCCCTGGGCATGGCCATTGCACCCAGTGCCATGTAGGGGGGCGATTTCAGGGCCCCCAGTGGCATTTTTAAAAATAATACAAAATACTTACCTCTACTTACCTGGGATGGGGTCGCCATCCTCTGCTGTCCCTCTGGTGTGGGTGGGGGTGTCGTTGGGGCCTGGGAAGGGCACCTTTGGGCTCTTTCCATGGTGTTCCACCATGGAAATGTGCCCACAGGCCCCTTAACGCCTGCCCTGACCCAGGCGTTAAATAATGGTGCTAAGCAGGGTTAGTGCCTTTATTTAGACCCACCTCCCCACTGTGCACCATTTTTCCACTGCAGGATAAATAAGGCGCCTGGGCCTTAGAGTCATTTTTTGCCCAGGAACTCCTACCTTGTATTTCATTGATGCAAGGCAGTTTCCCACTGGCAAAAAATGACTTTAACTCCAAAACGTTGGCGCTGGACGGGTCTAGCGCCAAAGTATAAATTTAGAGTTAGGTTTGTGTTCGCGTAAAAAAATGACACAAATCCGAATTTGCGACTCGCAAATCCGGATGCAAGATGTTGTCCCAACACCATCTGTGAATCGCAAAGACCCACCTCATTAATATTAATGAGGTGGGTCGCAATTTGCGAACCCCTTGCGATTCGCACCACTCACAGGGATGGTGGCCTGCTGGAGACAGCAGACCACCATGCCTGTGACTGCTTTAAAATAAAGCCGTTTTTTTATTTTATTGCAGCCCGTTTTCCTTAAAGGAAAACGAGTTGCAATACAAACGAAAAAAACAAAACATTTTTGTTTCATTTTTTCAGGGCTATTCACATAGGGGAAGGGGTCCCATGGGGACCCCTTCCCTTTTGCGAATGGGTTACCACCAGTGTGACACTGGTGGTAACTGCGAATTGCTTTCCAACCGCGTTCTTGTTCACAAAGCAATTCTGCATAGCGATGCGAATCGCAAATAGGAAGGGGAACACCCTTGCATATTTGCGACTCGTATTCCCATTTTGCCAGTCGGTAACCAGGTTACCGACTCGCAAAATAGGAATGAGCATCGCAATTTGCTTTTTGCATGTCGAAACAGCAAAATTCGCTGTTTGCGCCATGCAAAAAGTTACGTACATCTGGCCCTTAGATACTTCTGGCATTCCATGGGTGGTACATGGGCGTTCCAGGGCTACCAGCCTTGGTTTTTTACTTAAAACCCTATCTACTAATAATAGTAGACAGCATTTTGCACTAAGAATTACCACTATTTCAAAAACAGGCGTTAAAGAGAAATATTTATCTCATTTCTTTTCCAACTTTTCATGTCTGCTGCACTATACAGCACACATGCAAGGTATGTAAGGTAAAGTCAGCCGAGGTATGGTATTTTGTACTGGAGGGGTAACCTTGCACATTCAGACATCCTCGCACTATGTGTTAAAGGTGTGTGTGGCGCTCAGCAGCATGATTCTGTGCAGGTGGAGAGGGGGGAATAGTGCCAGACATGTTTGTGCTGAGACATGAAATACGAGTCTGTTCAAGTGTTATGGGCAGCTTTAGTACATGTACCACCCATGGACGCTGCTTTGCCTTACTTTCGGGCAGATGAATTCAAAATAAACGAGTTGCGCCAGTTTCCGGTGCAGAATGTTAGTAAATCTGTCCCAAGCTGTTCTGGGGAGATGAAGGTCAGAGCCATTGACAAAGCAGAGATCTCTCGCAAAATGAGTAGAAGTGTGTATTTTTACGTTTTTATGGTAAATAACAACTTGTTACAGGTAAGGTATTACATATATGGTTACAAAGCTGGATACTTTTCACCAAAGTGTGCTATTTCGGCAGGAGCGGCGAAATACCTAAAGCCAAAAAAAGTGTGCTATTTTAATTTTCACCCGCTTCGATCCTCCTCCATGGCAATATAAATGCCCGTGGAGATAGAAAGTGCAGCGTTAAATGCTATCAGTAACAAAAGCCGAGGGCAGAAAGCAGCTTCGAAAAACCCCTAAAAGAATCAGCCTTCCTACCCACAAGCGATATGCGCTTACCCACAATTCTATGCGCAATTTTCACAGACTAAAACATCATACGACATCCGCCATTAGTTTGTAATGTCAAAAAAATACCTCTATTAACCCTGTTTATAGATCGTAGCAGTACATAGAATTTGGTTCATAGTCATAATTTGTTGGGGCGCCGTAGCAAAAAAATGTTTAAGATTGTTTAAGAACCTCTCGGAGAAGCGAAAAGAATAGTCAAAATCAGATGAGTTTGGTTGGTTCAAATTCTTGGAAAATGTATCCGAGCGCTGGTGTAAAAAGTTTTTCATTCTGCCAATTAAACATGTCTCTATACGCACCGGTGGTGCTCGCGATGGAGCCAGACCTGAGGGAAGACCCCGGCCAAGAAACCTCACCCCGGGCATGTGCGCTGCTAGGGCGGGGGTGGCCGGAGATCACGGCGGCACCACCCTCCGAGGAGGAGCAACAAGTGGCCGTAGCCGCGGTAGAGCCCCGGCCGCCCGCAGAGGGCGTCCCAGCCGCCGCCGCCGTCTTTGGCGGGTGGTGGCGGCGGTGGCGGTGGTTTTGGGCTCCGTCGTCCTCGCCGCCGTGTTCGCCCTCAGAGCGAGAGAAGACCCCGCGAGTGAGGCGAACCGCACCGACGAGGGCGGCCTTTCCCGCCAGTGCGAGGCAGGATGGACCCTGCGCGAGAGCAGCTGTTTCTTATTCTCTGAAAACGAAGGAAGCTGGACATTTGCCAATGGCAGCTGCGCCTCTCGTTCCTCCAGTCTGGCTGTGATTAAAAGCGACAAAGAGAGAGGGTTCGCCCTCTCTGAGAAGGGGGAGTATGATCGCTGGGTCGGCCTGCTGAGAGATCCGAGCGGGCCCTGGCGGTGGGCCGACGGCAGCGCCCTGGACAGCGGCACCGGCGTCCCCGGCGGCTCGGACTGCGCCTATCTAAACCATCAGGGTCTCAGCAGTGCCCGGTGCTCCTCAACTCGGAGATACATCTGCACCAAACACGCAGAATATATAAAGAAGGAATAATTTAAGGCACATAGAGCCAAATGCACAAAGCTTGTTGATTTCTAACATTTAAGACTTTTAAACCTGCAAAAGTGATATTTCAACATTGACCTTAATTTAATCAGATAAACATCCTATATTTTTCTAAACCTGTGTGGTGTTTTCACTGTGTTACTGTATGATTTATTGCACAAATACATAACCCCATGCCTTCTAAATTAAGACGGACTGCTCGGTGCCAAGCTACCAGAGGGTGGGCACAGGATAATTTTCATTGTGTGCAACTTACCCTGGCTAGGATTGTGGTCCCTTACTTGGAGAAGGGTGTATATCTCTACCAACTTGAGACCTCATTTCTAACACTAATCTATTTACTGAATCACAAAATAGGGTTGACTCATTCCCCTTTATGAATGCATGCAAAAACGTTTTTTTGAGAGCAGCCAGTGGTCTACGGACCACTGCCATGTACCACTGCCTACTCTTAAAAAATTAAACTGAAACGTTTCATTTTTTGTATTTTTAAACGCATCCGGTTTTACTTTAAGGAAAACAAGCTGTGTTTAAAAATAAAAAAAATGCTTTATTTAAAAGCAATCACAGATATGGTTGTCTGCTGACCCCATCAGGCCACCTTCCCTGTGATTTTTGTGATTACCAGTGGAAGACAGAACCTCCACCCACCCCTATTTGTGACATGGTTCAAATGCCAAGGTGAGTCCCTACCATATAACTTTTCATATATAGCATCTTCATTTAGTGGGGTGAACCCCTATCATGCAATTTTATCATGTTTGACTCAATTCAAAATACCACCCCATAACCCAAACGTTTGATGCACTCTTATACACGGTTTTGAATCCATGTCATATAACTTAAATCCCAGGCAGTATCTCCCAAGTGTGTGCTGCATACTGTATTACTCAATGTATACCTCCCATAAGTTCCAAAAATGTGTGCTTATGTCTAACTGAGAATTTAGAATTGCATGTTCTCCTCAGGGACCAGTTAGAAATGGAACAACTGCAAGAAAAATGCATGTTGAAGAATAAGACAATCTTTTTTTTTTTTTTGTCGGAAGAGAGTGGCAGGTGGAGTGGCCCGTTGATATTGTTGAGCTATACACCTGGGGGTCAATGAGTAGTGGATCCTTCCTTTACTGGCATGGATTAGTGAGATGAGGACAAAAAAAAAAAAAGAATAAGACAATCTTATTAAGATTCAGACGTTTTGATTGTTTTTTTAAAACTGCTCCACTATCGGCCAGCTAAGATACTCAAATGGCAGGCACTGAAATGCCTCGCCTGTCCTATTCAATATGCCAAAGGCCCCAGCCTTGCTTTAAATCCTTGAAACAAATGGCTGAAAAACATAAACCATAAGAGTCTGTGAGGAACAGATGATACCGTTCTGAAGGCCACATTATCTTCCTATGATAATGAATAATTTCTTGCTCATATACTAACTTTGCTGTACTCTAGCCCTTACTTGCTGCTGGTCTGGGGCAGTTCTAAAGTAATGTCTATGGATGTGTACTACCATCGTGGTCATCTTCTGCTACAGGCAGCTTGTTTCTTAGCTCAACATCCGTACCACACAACCGATCTGATACGCACTGCTCATTAATCAAAATAATATTTCTCCAAGGTCTGCATGGCTGCTAAAGACCCGGCTATTTATTAGGACCAACAACTTCACTATTAGATTACTCACCGTAGCCGGGGACCGTCAAAACCTCAGGCTCCCAAAGAATGAGTGCAAGGAGCTCTGAACCAGTTTGCAAATCTGCGCTCCGGCCAGGGGGGATAAGTACAACGCCTTATTGAAGCCACCTGTGTGTGAGATGGGCAGAGATTTCTCCCTACTTGACCACCTCACAAACCACAGCTACTACTGCAGCCATTTTTAAATATTCCAGCAGCCCCATGCTAGGCACCAATAGAGTCCACAGAAGCAACTTCTGTGGCCCACAGAAACAAGGATCTGTTCCATAATATTTTATTTGGCACCTTGTCCTAAAATCTTTCTAGTGTGGGCCACCTAGAGGGTCACACTGGCTGTGGCGGCCAGCTTGGAACAATACTATCTCCCTATGCTGGAAGCCTAAATATAGGGGGGAATGCAACTTATAAGGCAGGTATCTTTAAACTGTGTAAACTCCCTACTCTAAGAGAAAAAAAACATCAGAAGGGGGAATACCGCTCATGGGTCTAATATGTAATTGGAGCCCAAATTGTCACTTATATGTTATTTCTACACTTTTATTTTTTAACAGATCTCGCTTGGAACTTTAACTGTCCATATGTGCTGTGTAAATCCCAAAAATGTCCCTTATGTATTAGAGACAATAGCATTCTCTCACAGAATCTCACTATTTATATCCCTTCCACACGTATCAAGAGTGAAAATACAAAACACTTCTCTTCTTTTACTAGCAGCTCTATGGACCTCTCATTATCATTTTTTTCTAAAATAAGCCATTTGATGTCTTCTGGATTATGTTTTTTTCTATATAATGTTTTATTAATGGTGCATTTGTTTGAGCTATTTGTATGGCAGATTTCTGCTCAGTAAAGCGGGTGTTTCCCCTACATACCCAAGATTACTGGGGCTAATGAGCAAGTAAGTAATGTTCTTCATCTTGCAGAAAGTGAAGGTGGTCAGGCTTACTGTGTAATTATTGAAAGTGTACACATCTGGCTCAATAGCATTGGCTCATGCCTTTCTTGTTGATCATTTGAAATTTTCTTTGACTTGAGTAACACTATCAGTTATTTTTTTCTATAAATCATAGTGGTTTGTCCAAGCTGGACCGCACAACATAGTTCTTCAAATTCTTGTTCTGTTTATGCACAAATATAGATTTGGGGAGCCTAAGATATTCCTCTCTATTGCTGTTCAGTATGTGCCAGTTGGAGTTGACTATCTGGCTTACCTTCTGTAGGAAGATGGCCTGGTGTGTGATGGGTACCCAAGGTACTTACACCTTATACCAGGACCAGGTATCCCCTCTTAGGGAAGTGCAGGCAGCGTCTAGAATCCAGGCTCTGGAGAGGTAGCTGTGGACTAGCAGGCAAGGCTTATCTAGGAGACATGCAAAGCTCATGCAAAACCACTGTAGTCACACAGCACTTACACACGTGAAAGAAAACACTCAGTTGTATATAAATAAGGGTACTTTATTTTTGGTCACACAATACTACAAAATACTAGAAGGGCAACCCTCCAATAGGAGGTAAGTACTACACTAATTATATACACTAGTAAACAGGAATAGGCATAGGAAAGGTTAGAAAACAGTACAAATGCAGTTAGACAATAGTGACCCTATGGGGGGCCCAAACCATATGCTAAAAAAATGGAATGCGAACACAGGACCCCCACCTAGGTAAGTGGAATGTACAGAAGGGAGCTGTGAGTACTAGAAAACCACACAGGTAAGTAACGCAGTACCCCCTGCGACCAGGAAAGCAGGAGTAAATCACTGGGATTTCCCAAAACCCCCCAAAAGGAAGAAAAAGAAGACACCCACCCAAGACGGCAAGAAACCAGTGGTGGATTCCTGGAGAGGAAGACCTGTGGTGAGAGAGGACCAAGTCCAAGAGTCACAGTAGTCCAGGAGGAGTAGGAGCTACTACCCTCCCAGCTGTACTTGCAGGAGTTGGTCGACGGTCATGGTCTGCAGCCCTGGAGCCGAAGAAGAGTTCCTGAGGGCTGCAGAAGATGTCCCACACTGGAAGGAAGATCGCAGATGGGTGTCAGTGCAGGAATTGCACCAACAAGCCTTGGCAAAGGTGAATTCGCGGTTAGTGTAAAAGTTGTGCTATGGTGGACCAGCAAGGCCCAGGAGGATTCAACCCAGAAGGGGGAGCCAGAGAGGACCCTCAGCAACACAGAGAGCCCACAGGTCGGGGACCCAGACGTGGCAGAAGGAGCCCATGCAGCACACAGGAGAAGGGTCTCATGCCGCAGGAGAACCACGCAGAGGGCTGTGCATCACAGGAAGGAGTGCTGGAGCTGCACAATGCCTGACGGTCCCTTGGAGGAAATGCAAACAATCCTTGGCAAGAGACGCCGTGCATAGGTGTACTGTCCCGCGTGGAAAGGCAAGGGCTTACCTGAACCAAAGTTGGACAGCTGACAGAGAGGCCCAAGAGGACTACTATGGACCACCACCCATGTTGCAGGATCCATGCAGCTCAGAATGAGAGGACATCCATGCATCCGGTTGTCATTACAGTAGGTGCTTGCGAATGCAGGGGAGTGACTCTTTCACTCCAAGGTAGATTCCTTCTTCATTCTTGTGCAGACTGAAGACTTGCCACCCTCAGAAGATGCACAAATGGGGAAATGTTGCAGAAGTTGGAAGGAGCTGTGGAAACCATGTTGCAAGAAGAGTCTTCTTTGTGGATGCAGATTGTCGGTCCCTGAAGGGTCCAGTCATGGTTCCAGTGGCTAGAAGAAGAAGTGGAGGTTTCAGAGGAGTCCTGCTGGAATCGTGCAAGCCGAATGTGAGGATCCACTCAAGAGAGAGACCCTAAATAGCCCTCAAAGGGGGATTGGTCACCTAGCCAGGTGACCAGCTGTCAGGAGGGGGGCTCTGACATCACCTGCCTGGCCACTCAGATGCTTCCAGAGGTCCCTGCCAACCTTGGATTCAAGATGGCAGAACCCAGAGACCCTCTGGAGGAGCTCTTGGCACCTCCCCTTTCCATTGACCAGTTTTGTGCCAATGCAGTGCCCTTCAAAGCATACCAGTGGCTTGGGGAGGCTACCCCATCCTAAGCTATGCAACACCTATTTCCAAAGGGAGAGGGTGTTACTCCCACTCTCCCAAAGGAAGTCATTAGTTCTGCCTTCCTAGGCTTGAGCTGTTCAAGCAGCAGGAGGGCAGAAACCTGTCTGAGTGGTGGCAGCAGCTTGGGCTGCCCGGAAAACCCTGGAAGACTGGTAGGAGCAATGTTGGGGGACCTCTAAGGAGCCCCCTGAATACATGGAATCATATTTCCAATACTGGCAACAGTATTGGGTTATGATTCTGACATGTTTGACCCCAAACATACCTAGATTTGGAATTACCGTTCGTAGCTGAACATAGGTAGTGATGTGTAAAATGGCATCCCTACACTCACGAAGTCCATGAAAATGGCAATGGAGTTCATGGAGGCACTTCTGCTAGTGGCGGGGTGCCCTCCCACACAGGTACTTGCACCCTGCCCTCTGGGCTAGGAGGGCCTGCCATAGGGGTGATTTACAGTGACCTGGTGCAGTGAGGTATGGGAAAAGGGGTGCATGCACTCTTTCACACAGGCTGCAATGGCAGGCCTGTAGAACACTTTGCATGGGCTCCTCATGGGTGGCATAATACATACTGCAGCCCATGGGGATCCCCTGGTACCCCAGTGCCCTGATTACCTGTGTACCATATAGTAGGGACTTACATGGGGGCATGAGGGCACCAGTATGCCAAATGTGGAGTGAAAATAGAACAGGTTACCAAGTTAGATAAGAGAGAGCATAATCACTGGGTTCTTGGTTAGCAGGATCCCAGTGAACACAGTCAAACACAATGACAACAGGGAGAAAATGGGGGTAACTGTGCCAAGAAAGAGAGTACTTTCCTAGATCGACGCTTGAGGTTTTGGATATCCTTTTGTTGACATCACCCCTGGTAGGCCGAATGATGTCTTAAACATTGAAAATCTATTGAGAGAAAAAACTGTGGGCCGTATTTATACTCCGTTTGCGCCGAATTTGCGTCGTTTTTTTCGACGCAAATTCGACGCTAAACTAACGCCAACTAACGCCATATTTATACTATGGCGTTAGAGGCGAATAGCGCCAAAGTTCCCGGAATGTGCGTCATTTTTTAGCGTGAACCCCTTCCTTGCGTTAATGATATGCAAGGGAGGCGTTCCCGTCTAAAAAATGACTCCCAGGCCTTTACGTGGTATTTATACTCCCGGGCAAAAGAGACGCCCGGGAGTGGGCGTGGCTAAAAACGGCGCATTTGCGCCGCTTTTTAACGCCTGGGTCAGGCATGGCGTTAAGGGACAAGTGGGCTCAAAATGAGCCCAGAGTGCCCTCCCCTGCTCCCAGGGACCCCTCCTGCCACCCTTGGCCACCCCAGGAGGACACCCAAGGCTGGAGGGACCCACCCCAGGGACATTCAGGTAAGTATATTTTTATTTTTTTTTAATAATTTTTTTTGGCATAGGGGGGCCTGATTTGTGCCCCCCTACATGCCACAATGCCCAATGACCATGCCCAGGGGACATAAGTCCCCTGGGCATGGCCATTGGGCAAGGGGGCATGACTCCTATCTTTACAATGATAGGAGTCATGTTGATGGGGGATGGGCGTCGAAAATAAATGGCGCAAGTCGGGTTACGACGATTTTTTCGACGTAACCTGACTTGCCCCATTTTAAGACGCCCATGCGCCATTTTCCCCCTACGCCGGCGCTGCCTGGTGTACGTGGTTTTTCTCGCGCACACCAGGCAGCGCCGGTCTGCTTGCGCCGGCTAACGCCATTCAATAAATACGGCGCCCGCATGGCGCTTCAGAATGGCGTTAGCCGGCGCAAAACTTTTTGACGCTAAACTGCGTTAGCGCAGTTTAGCGTCAAAAAGTATAAATATGGGCCTGTATATTTGTTTTAGACCAGAAATCCTTTCACCTCATTTATGCATAGTTCATATTTTTATATATTTTTGAAGACATGATTCCTGATAGGCTTAATGATATTTTTAAGCAGTTTATATGTCAACACAGAAGACTGTATCTGATACTTTTGTTAAAGAAAACTTTCTTAGAACTCAGGCTGAAGGGGTAGTAGGTAAGAATTAGGAAGTTTGAAAGGCAGTTTTTGTTGGAATTGCAGACTGATATCCCTTCACTCTGTCTATCCAGTTTCAGTCTTTCAATATAAGTTATAATGTCCTGATGTGATATTTAGACCTTTATGAAAAATGATAGCCAAAGTACAGTATGTTCTACAAGAAACTGATATCTGTCCAGCTTTAAAGTTTGTAATCTAAGGGGTTTATTTAAACTTTTTGGTGCAAAACTGCGCTAATGCAGTTTTACACCAAAAAGTTTACAGCCGGCTTGCGTCATTCCTGAGTGCCGGGTGCCATATTTATGGAATGGCGCAAGCTGGCGCTAAGCTTGGGCTAGTGTCAACAAAAGTGACGCTAGCCGGGTGAGGGTAGCAGTATGGGAATAGAAGGTTGTGTGTAAAAAAATGACGTTACGCTGGTTAGGGGCAAACAAAAATGCAGCTAACCATCCCTGCATCATTTCCAGGTGCACAACCATCCTAAAACATGACTCTGTCTTAGAAAAGACAGAGTCATGCCCACAACCCCAATGGTCAGCCAGGGGACCAGTGTCCCCTTGGCATGGCCATTGTACCTAGTGCCATGCAGGAGACCCCTTGTTGAACCCCCAATGGCACTTTAAAACAAATAACAAAAATACTTACCCATACTTACCCTACTTACCTCGGATGGGGTCCCCCATCCTCTTGTCTTGGTGGGGGTGTTCCTAAGGCTTGGGGTGGGCACCTGTGGGCCCATTCCATGGTGTTTGACCATGGAAATGGGTCCACAGGTCCCTTAACACCTGGTCTGACCCAGGTGTTAAATAATGGCTCTAAGCAAGCTTAACGCCATTATTTGGGACAGCCTCCCTCCCGTGCATCATTTTAGCACTGGGGATAAATACGGCGCTATTGCGTCATTTTTGGATGGGAACGCCTACCTTGCATCTCATTGACGCAAGGTGGGGATTACACATCTAAAAATGGTGCAAACTTAAATATTGTGACGCTAGACAGTCTTAGCCTCAAAATATAAATATAGAGTTAAGTTTGCGCCGAATTTGCGTAAAAAAATGACAAATTCGGCATGAACAGAGTAAAAATATGCCCGCAAGTGTCCAAATTTGTTCCATGTGCTCTGCATCGTTGAAACATTGCTATAATGTATTTATCTCTCTTCTGTATGAGCAATGTAGAGAATACATTTGATTTACAGCTTTGATGGGAAATATTTTGGTAACTTTTTTAAATTATCTTATCAAAAGACACATTTTTAGAATCTGGCAGAGTTAAGTACAGAAATCGCTCGGATTGGATTTCAGTTGTAGGTGAGAAAGAGCAATCTTCAAACTCATGGTTCTATGTATAAATCAGTCCAAATATGTGATCAATATTTAAATCCTCGTCTTCTAAAACTCGAGGCATCACCATAATAAATTCCTGTGCATCTTGTTGAGCATTTAGAGTAAATACTACGGATCCACTATATTTGTCTACTAGTTGTCAAATGTCTGAAGCAGAATGTATTGCAGTTCTGTCATGAGAAGGCAATAACATACTGCTGTGCACAGTGTGTCCCTGGATTTTTCTTGGATTGCATTTACAACATGTGGTAAACGGAAGAGAACATTGAGAACAACATTCGCATGGCAGTTTACACCAGTAGCGTTATCCAACCGATAACCTACAATATCTCCATCCTTATCCAGTTTTATTTTCTTGACACTTTCTTCTTTAGCTTTCCTTTTGGTCTTTTCTATAATCTGTTTTGTCAGTTTCCGCTTAGGACATAATACCCATTTTTCATAAATAGGCTACTGTCCTAAATGAGGAGCATATCTACTTCTTAATCTTTTTTACTCTCTCATGCAATTTGCATCTGTACTAAGGCCCATATTTATACTTTTTGACGCTAAACTGCGCTAACGCAGTTTAGCGTCAAAAAATTTTGTGCCGTCTAATGCCATTCTGAAGCGCCATGCGGGCGCCGTATTTATGGAATGGCGTTAGCCGGCGCAAGCAGACCGGCGCTGCCTGGTGTGCGTGGAAAAAAGCCACGTACACCAGACAGCGCCGGCGTAGGGGGAAAATGGCGTATGGGCGTCTTAAAATGGGGCAAGTCAGGTTACGTCGAAAAAATCGTCGTAACCCGACTTGCGCCATTTTTTTTCGACGCCCATCCCCCATCAACATGACTCCTATCATTGTAAAGATAGGAGTCATGCCCCCTTGCCCAATGGCCATGCCCAGGGGACTTCTGTCCCCTGGGCATGGTCATTGAGCATAGTGGCATGTAGGGGGGCACAAATCAGGCCCCCCTATGCCACAAAAAATAAAAAAATAAAAACTTACCTGAACTTACCTTAATGTCCATGGGATGGGTCCCTCCGTCCTTGGGTGTCCTCCTGGGGTGGCCAAGGGTGGCAGGGGGGGTCCCTGGGGGCAGGGGAGGGCACTCTGGGCTCATTTTGAGCCCACTTGTCCCTTAACGCCATGCCTGACCCAGGCGTTAAAAAGCGGCGCAAATGCGCCGTTTTTGGCCACGCCCACTCCCGGGCGTCATTTTTGCCCGGGAGTATAAATACCACGTAAAGGCCTGGGAGTCATTTTTTAAGACGGGAACGCCTCCCTTGCATATCATTAACGCAAGGAAGGGGTTCACGTTAAAAAATGACGCACACTCCGGGCACTTTGGCGCCCGAAGCGTCTAACGCCATAGTATAAATATGGCGTTAGTTGGCGTTAGTTTAGCGTCGAATTTGCGTCGAAAAAAACGACGCAAATTCGGCGCAACCAGAGTATAAATACGGCCCTAAGTTACTTCTTATCAAAATCAACCAGAAACAAACCAGATAATGTTCAAATGTGTGACAATGCTACTTATGACAATCCTTCTTTAAAAACGGTAGTTCCGATAATTATAAATGCAGAATTAACACTTAGGCCTTGAGACTTGTGGATCGCTGCGGCATACGCAAGACAAACTGGAAACTATTTTTGTCAGACATACAAATCTTTCACAAGCAAAAAGCGTACAACACATCATCCAATTTGCTTCACACCATCAACCTGATCAAACTTTCGGGCTAAAAATTCAACTTCTTCACAGTTAGGAAAATTAATGAAATCAACAACTTTACCAATCCTTCTACATTTAAATTACATCTTAGAATTACTCTATAGTATTTGCAGATATGTTAATACTTCTCTAGTCCAGCAGTCCTGAATACAGATTTCTCCAAAAGAGATTAATTTATCTTGTAATCAGCAGAACAGTTACACAGTGGTGTTCTGTTTTGTCAATAGCAGTAATTTCCAAAATGTTTGCATTCTCACATTTTAGTAATTCTTCATTAAATGCTGCATACTCTTGAAGTGTAGGCATCTATGAAACACTGGGCCGAATTTAAGAAACATGGCACTGCATCAAATGCAGCACCACTTTTCTTGTGCCCCCTGGGCCCCCTAACGCCACCATGTGTGTGTTGTATTAATGATACAGCGCACCATAGCGGTATTAGGGCCCGTATTTATACTCCGTTTGCGCCGAATTAGCGTCGTTTTTTTCGACGCAAATTCGGCGCAAAACTAACGCCATATTTATACTTTGGCGTTAGACACGTCTAGCGCCAAAGTATGGGCAAATAGCGTCATTTTTTTGCGTGAACGCCTTCCTTGCGTTAATGAGATGTAAGGAAGGCGTTCCCGTCTAAAAAAATGACGGCGACGCAAATGCGTCGTATTTATACTCCCGGGCAAAAGTCACGCCCGGGAGGTGGCGGGTCAAAAAACCCTGCATTTGCGCCACTATTTAACGCCTGGGTCAGGGTAGGCGTTAAGGGGCCTGTGGGCTCAAAATGAGCCCACAGGTGCCCTCCCCTGCCCCCAGGGACCCCCCCTGCCACCCCTGCCCACCCCAGGAGGACACCCAAGGATGGAGGGACCCACCCCAGGGACATTCAGGTAAGTTCAGGTAAGTATAATTTTTTATATTTTTTAATTTTTTTTGGGTGGCATAGGGGGGCCTTATTTGTGCCCCCCTACATGCCACTATGCCCAATGACCATGCCCAGGGGACATAAGTCCCCTGGGCATGGCCATTGGGCAAGGGGGCATGACTCCTGTCTTTACTAAGACAGGAGTCATTTAAATGGCGTCTGGGCGTCGAAAATAATGGCGCAAATCGGGTTGAGGCGATTTTTTTGCCTCAACCTGACTTGCCCCATTTTAAGACGCCCTAACGCCATTTTCCCCCTACGCCGGCGCTGCCTGGTCTACGTGTTTTTTTTCCACGCACACCAGGCAGCGCCGGTCTGCTAGCGCCGGCTAACGCCATTCCATAAATACGGCGCCCGCATGGCGCTTCAGAATGGCGTTAGACGGCGCTAAATTTTTTGACGCTAAACTGCGTTAGCGCAGTTTAGCGTCAAAAAGTATAAATATGGGCCTAGGAACAATAGCATCAACATTTTTGATGCTATTGTTGCACTTTGGTCCACTACCGTCAGAAATTGTGACGCTAGTGGAGCAAAGTGCAAGGAGGCCCCTTGATTACAATGGGTGCATCCTTTCAACGCCTGCTTTCAGCAGGCATTAAAAACGACACCAAATATGGCGAATTAAATCTTGTAGATTTCACGACACCATTTTTGCAGGCCTCTTTGAGCCGGAACGCACCTTTGCATACATTATGCATGGCACATGCATGATGTGGCGCAAAGGGTTACAAAGTGGTTCAATGCATGCATTGCACCACTTTGTAAATATGGAGCTGGGAAAAGGCCACCTTAGCGCCGCCTTAGTGTAAAAAAGATTAAGCTAAGGGAGCACTAAAGTGGCACAAGGGGCTCTTAAATCGGCCCCTTTAAAAAAGTTTTTCATTAGCTCTGCTGCCATCTTCTTAGAGGAAAACAATTTCTTAATAAGTCGACTTTCCAACATCAGTCTTCCCTCCTCTGTCAGAACTCTTACTCTAATGTCCTTTAAAATGATTCTATACTCCTGGTCATAGGTTTTACGCATATTTTTAGCAAGTTCCTTGTATTGAAAATATTGCCAAATGTTTACATTGCCAATACTTCCCAATGCGTTTCAAGTCTGTTCATGTGAGTTTTAAAAACAGCCTGTTCTTTTACAGTAGTAAGTTGAAGAAGGTCTCCAAAACAATTAAATGTGTTCCTCCAAACAAAATGTCATATTCCGTTTTGAGTATCTGTTGCATTCTCAGATCAACAAAGACAAGCATGAGATTAGAAACCATGCTCACCTAATCAATAATTAAAAGCTTATTTTTCTTCAGTACTCTTGCTACCTCATGACAATCTTCACCAGATAACTTCTGGTATTCCAGTTTATTGTCACCACTCCATGCACACCGCCATCACTTTCTTTTTAACAACAGTAACTAATTATAAATAAGTACAAAACTACAAACACAAAAGCTCTAATGGGTGGAGGCAGGAGCATCTATCCTGGGTGACCTATTTGAGGCTGAGACACTCCTCCCTTTTGAAGAATTCCGAATGACATATGACCTGCCTAGAGGTCATTTCTTAATACATAAAGCAGTGGCGACCGCAGTGCAAAACATTGGGGGACAGCTATGGAACAGCCACCACACCATAAGACCTGCCAATATTTTATCACATCAGCTGGTATTTTTAAGGCTGTCACTTGCTTATATAGATCAATATGAGGGACCTGCGCCTACCTCCGACTACTCTTCGGTTAAAGAAGGAAGTGGATGTGGGGAGTCCCGTACCAGACCAGGACTGGACCAAAATATTAGAGAGGGTTCCCAAAGTGTTGAGGAACGCTCGCTTTCAGCTGATAACTTTTTATGTGATACACGGGACATATCTGACACTGAGACAAATGAATCTGTATTTTGATACCTCCAGTGCAAATGCCCACGGTGAGGGGAGGAGGGAGCTGAGTTCTTGCATATGTTTTGGTCTTGCATGACGCTCACACTCTGTTGGGAGGAAATAACTGCTATTCTTGCTGATGACGTTGAGAGTGGTCCCATGCGCTCCACAACATTGCTTTTAAGCTGATTCCCACACACTACTAAAGACAAAGCCACAAGCAGGTTTCAGCACCTGGCATTCCTCGCGAAGCGGGAGATTACCCGGAAATGGAAAGCTCAGAATGGTCTCCGGGTGGGACTATGACGAAGGAACTCGAGAAAGGGGCTGGTCATGAAGGAGCAGTGCTGCTAAGAGAAGCAGGAGGTGGCCGGGGCTCAGTGGAAATGGCCAGAGCCTTGGAAACGTCAGTGGATAGTATAAAGCACCCAGATCCCTCTCCACTGGGAACTCCGGCTGGAACCCACTAATAGCAGGCACTTCAGTGCTTAATTTGTGTTGGTGGTTTCCGGTGCTGGGCACCGGCACTTATTTTTGAGGGCCGGCACTTATTTTTCTGCCTGAAGTATTTACTGGGAGCAAAAGACACACATAGGAAAGTTGGACGAAGAGAAAAACAAAAAAGCGTCACAAAAGGAGAAAGCAGAAAGCTGCAAGAGTGAGCTTAAGGGGCAGGGAGTGGCTGTAAATGGATTAGAGAGGCCAGAGATGGCTTCAGGGTTACACTGCCTCAGTGTTCGCACATTCAATTGCAGCAGCCGCGACTTTCAGAGGAGAGCTTTGGGCACCGGCACATTTTTATTTACAAATTAAGAACTGAAGCACTTATATCACAAATTTCTAGTACCCCTACCACAACAAAGGTTATGTATGTCGCCCATGGAAAAGGCCTTCGATGATTGCAGAGGTCCTTGGTATAGAACCAGTAGACCACACACTGGCCACACCATCAACCAACAGTGATATCGGGCGGCAGGACAGGGAGTCGGGTAGCAATGTTTTGACGGTATTGGTGAATCTGTAATAATATCTGTACAATTGCACCCTTCCAATCTACCAGGAATGGTTGATGTTTTATATCCCTGAAAATCAATAAAATCTGTTTAAAAAAAAAGCCCTGAGGCGCTCCCATGGTATTATGCGGGTCAGTCTTTTGGGAACTTGTAGGAGTTTTCATCTTTCTGAGCGCAAAGTGGCTTTGTAGATATGGGCTTGCAGCCTGCGCTATGCGTGCAGCAACAAAAGAGATGCTCCAGAAGCACAAGCCGCTTGAACATATGGGCCCCTGTTTCCTTTTTTTTAGTAAATAAGGCTTTGGGTCAAAAACATAGGGTGGTTGCATGGGAACGCCCATGCACCACCCATTAAATGCACCCTTGGCGCTAAGTAATGCAAATGCATTGCTTTACTTTTAAGTGATTTTCCAGCACAAAACAAGTTTTGCGCTGGAATGTAAGGGGCTTATCTACAAGCCCCTTGCGCCGCCGGGGCATCACTTTTTATATGGGAAAAGTGCAAGGGCCTTCCAAATAATCCCTAAATAAATAAAAAAAGATTGCGTTGATTTGTGTCACTTTTGTGATGTAAACATGTGGCAAATTTGTAGTAAATAAACCCTCCAGGGTCTCATTTACAAGGTCCTAGCGGCACACTGTGCTTCAAAGCGTCAGTTTGTTTACGCTCCGGTGGCGCAGTGTGCTAGCCCTTATTTACAAAGCCACGTGGCTTTACGTGGCCTTGAAAATATGGACCCCTTTCCCGCATACCACTGATTTACAAGTCTGGGAGTGCGTCAGATTCCTATGCTACCTCAGGAGTGGTGTAAGAGTGACGCAACAGGGAGAAATATCTTTACTTCTCCCTCTTTTTTTCATTCTGCAGCACACATAGAAAGAGGAAAACACCTCTTGGGATTGTTTTAGTGCAGGAAGGTGCCCCTTCCTGCACAAAAACAATCATCACCACAATGCAGGAACCCTTGCACCATGGTGCAAGGATGCCTGCGTTAGTGCTAGGCAGCAGTTTGTGTGCCAGTGCAGGGGAAGAGGACAGAAATGTGCCGTATCTTGTAGATATGACGGGTTCATGTCCTTTCTCAGTGGCCTGCGCCACAGGCTGTGCAAATTAGGTCACAGTGTTTTTTCGCATACACACGTCTTCAGACAGCCCTCGGGAGCTTTAATGTTCATGCTTAACAAGGGGCCTAATTTGCTGTGTTGCTTTGACTGGAACTAGTAAATAAATCCCCCAGGCCTTAGTTCGGGTCTGCTGTGTTGCATCAGGATCTACTGGGACAGCTAGGAATGGGGCTTGGTACTGCACCCTTGTGCTACATGTTCAACAGACATATCCAGTAATGTGGAGGATAGTGTAGATTTTCCTAGTTTATGACGGAAAGTCTTAATTTTATTAAAGACACAGAGGCGAGTATTATGCGTTTCTCTTCTCGCTTTATTAACACAGCAGTCAAGAAAGAAACTACAAAACTACAAATCCCATGTGGCTAACCCAGAGAGCCAATGGGATTAGAAACGTAGTACATCATATGTTAACCAATAGGAACACCCTCGTGCCATTGTGATGTCACTTGACTGCAAGCAGCCCTCTTTTCTTGCGAATGAAGTAAATTGTTGAATAATAACGGAAATAAAGAACATAGAATAAACAAAGCCATCAGGAAAGCAAAAACGTCTGAAGAAAAATCCAAAATCCTACAAAGGAAGGAATGCTCCAATAAATCGGGAGAATACGATCCCATGCTTGTGATGAATGAAGTCTTCCCAAGGTGTGAAGAAATCGTACTAGGACCCTGGTTGAGCAGCTGGAACTGTAGCTAGAAGAAAGGGAGGGAGAAAAACAGTGTTTAAACTAGAGGCGGGATAATACTCGCCTCTGTGTCTTTAATAAAATTAAGACTTTCCGTCATAAACTAGGAAAATCTACATTTTATGACAAGACCGGAGGCTCCTATTATGCGAGTTTAAAGCATATTAATTACATTTAGTGAAACATCGTCAACAGGTTTGCAATAAAATACTCTAAAGGTATTGTCATTAGACCAGTCTGCAGATTTCAGAATATCCTCTAAACGGGAGCCTGCCCAAAAGGCTTTGGAGGCCATAGCCCCTCTGGTAGAATGGGCACCAAAACTGGAAATATCGATACCCGCTAGGGACATAATCCACTTGACCCAACGAGCTAAGGTGGCAGATAAAACCGGGTGATAGGGTTTCCTAAAGGAGATAAGAAGTTGGGAAGAGGATGTTCTCAAATCTGCAGTTTTCTGTTCATAAACTTTAAGACATTGGCCCACACATAATTTGCGATGCTGTGGGAAATATGGATAAAAAACTGACGACAAACTGGTCTTTGTACGTCGTACAACCGAAAATAGCACTCCTGTAGGGGTGAACTGTCGGTTGGAGACGTCCAAAGCCTTTACATCTGATAAACGTTTGATGGAAACTAGACACAGTAACATTGTTAACTTAGCAGATAACATCTTTAGAGAAAGAAAAGGATTATCCGGTAAAGAAATCACAAATTTTAGAACGATATTAACGTCCCATAATTGGTTATATTTAGGTAAAGGAGGTTTTGAAAATTTTACTCCCTTTAATAATCTGGACACCAGCGGATGTTCGCCTATCGGTTTCCCATTGACATGGATATGGTTAGAAGAGATAGCTGACCTATAAAGGTTGACAGTACGGAAAGCTTTACCTTTACTGGCTTCTGCGGCCAGGAAATTAACAACAAAGATTACATCTGCTGAAAAGGGATCAAGATGCCTTTCCAAACACCAGCCGTCCCATAAAGACCAGGCTGACTTGTAGGCTTTTTTGGTACCAGGGGCCCAGGAGTTTGAGATATACTGGGAAGCTTCTGACGAAATGATAGGGAAAGGTTGGGAATTCCTGAGATCTTCCAAGCGGATAGAGTAAGAATGTTGTCCACAATGAGGGGATGAGGACGCAGGAGAGGGTCCAACAGTAATTTTGGGAAGGACGGAATTAACAATGGAAAATCCACCGATAGTTCCAGAAGGGACGGAAACCATACTTGGGATTGCCAAAACGGAACAATGAGAATAAGAGAAGCGTGTTGACGTCTGGCATGAGCTAGGACCCTGTTGATCATGATAAAGGGGGGAAAGGCATAATTGAGGGAATGAGACCAATCCTGTAAGAAGGCATCTGATGCCAAGGCTAAGGGATCCGGGCGCCAACTGTAAAATTGGGGAAGTTGAGTGTTCAGTCGAGATGCGAAGAGATCTATCGAGAACGGGCCCCATAAGGAATGAATCTTGTGAAAAATTGAAGAGTGAATTCTCCAATCGTTGGAATCTCGTAGATGACGAGAATGCCAGTCTGCGACCGAATTGAGAGCTCCTGGAAGGTATTCTGCCTGTACCGAAAGATGGTTTGAAAGGCAATATTCCCAAAAACTCTTGGCCAAATCCGCTAGAGGTTTGGATTTTGTGCCTCCAAGATGATTTATGTACCTTACTGCAGAAATATTGTCCATCCTGAGGAGTATTGCACAGTGCACTTTGTGCTTTGCCAGGCTTTTGATTGCAAAGGAGCCGGCAAGCATCTCTAAACAATTGATATGCAATTTGGACTCCTCTGAAGACCATGTACCTCCAGTCGAGATGGGACCACACCGGGCCCCCCAGCCTAGACGACTTGCATCGGATTCTAACACAAGATCTGGGGCTGATGGAAAGATACTTTTCCCGTTCCAGGCATCCAAATGGTCTATCCACCATTGAAGCTCTGTGCGGGACTCCATATCTAAGGGAATGAGGTCGGAGTATGCTAGACCCTTCCTCAAGTGTTGAATCTTTAGTCTTTGAAGGGAACGATAGTGAAGGGGACCTGGAAAGATTGCCTGTATGGAAGAGGACAGAAGGCCTACTATTCGAGCCAAAGTCCTGAGAGAGATAAGAGAACTGCGAAGGACTTGTAGAATCTCTGACTTTATGGATCTTATTTTTGCGGAAGGAAGAAGCAGAGTGGCTGAGATGGAATTGATTTGAAATCCCAAGAACTCTAAGGTTTGGGAAGGCACTAGGAGAGATTTTTCTCTGTTTATTATGAAACCCAGATTCTCTAGAAGTGAGCTGGTTGTTTGTAAGTGTAGAAGGAGAGTCTGAGGAGCTTGACTTAAAATGAGGATGTCTAAGTAAATTAAGAGCCTTATGCCCTGGGATCTTAGGAAAGCCACGACAGGCTTCAGGAGCTTGGTGAAGCACCAAGGGGCGGAAGATAGCCCGAAGGGTAGAGAAGTAAAGTGATAAGTTTGGTCGAGCCAGTGGAACTGAAAGAATTTCCTGGAGTCTGGATGAATAGGAATCACTAAATAGGCGTCCTGCAGATCCAGTCTGACCATCCAGTCGTTTTGAAGGAGTATATCTCTGAGGTGGAGAATTGTTTCCATTTTGAAATGTCTGTATACTACAAATCGATTGAAATGTTTTAGATTGATGACTGGACGCATCTTTTTGTTCTTCTTTTGAACAAGGAAAATTGGGCTGGTAAATCCCGAAGGATGGGGTTGGGCAATAGAGATTGCTTGTTTTTGCAAAAGAGAGCTTACTTCGAGAGATATTAGGTGGGTCATTTCTGTGGAAAAATGGGGAAGAGGAATGGAGAACGTTTGCACTGGGGTAGAATAAAGATCTATCATGTAACCCTGTACAGTATTTAGTACCCACACATCCGCAGTAATTGTTAACCAATTTGAAAGAAAATGGAAAATGCGACCCCCTGTTGGAAAGGAACCAACTTGAGGGCTTACCTGTTGGATTGACGGTCTTATTGTGTCTAAAGGATCTGGCACGATAACCTCTGCCGCGCTGGGGATAGAATTGCGGTCTGAAGTCTTGTTGGTAAGAACCGTAGTACCCTCTGGAGCCTTGGGTGGTGTTACCTCGGCCGGTAAAGCGGCCCCTGCCTCTACCGGCCCTGGCAAAAACACGTTGGCTGAACATTTTTCTCATGGACTGTTGTGCTTTGTCCAAAGAAGTAAAGGTGGCAACATATTTGCTGACGTCTTTGATGAACGAGTCCCCAAAGAGTTGTCCCTCAGTGTGAATCTGAGGTTGAACCGTGGCCAAGTTGATTAATTTAGGGTCTAATTTTATAAGGAGACCCTTCCGTCTCTCGTGTATTAGGGAAGCGTTAGCATTGCCCAGCAGACAAAAACAACGTTGGATCCACAAAGAAGTTCTTCTGGATCCAAGAAACTACCATCCAGTCTAGCCGTTTCAACCATGTCAAAAATTCTGGTAAGTGGACCAATGACGTCCAACAGTTTGTCCTGACAGGACGACCATGCTTTGTCTACCCCTTTGCGAGGGTCTTTGCCCTGTTTGTTGAAAAAGGTCAGCATCTGTTGATCGATTGAAGGGGTAGAAGTAGCATTATGTGGAAGCACGGGGCGAGGGCATTCTGATTTAAGTTTAGCTCTGGTTTGCTTGTCAAGGGGAGAAAATAATTTTTGAGCCACGTAACGACCAACATGGTCGGCAGGGAACCATTCCGTGGAATTGGGACAGAGTATGTGGGAAGGGTCAAACATGGGAAAGCCTTCTGCATCAAAGAGAGTAGGGGAAACATAGGGAACTTTAGGCTTCTTATGAGGGGGAGGTGAAAAGGAATCGGTATCATCTTGATCAGATACCACGTAATCGGAATCCGCATCAGGGATATCATCGTCTGAGTCAGGAGTAGATGCAGAGGGTACGGGTAGGGAAATATTGCGTTGTTTTGCTGTTCGTTTTAGGGAAAGTTTAGGAACCATATTATTATACTCCTTGGCAGGAGCCTTGTGAGGAACCGCGTCCTCTGTCATATGTGAGGTAAACTCACTCTCCATTTGAGTCGAACCCGTAGGGTTGACAGGCTGGCGTTGACTGCATTCCCCCGCAGACTGGGCCGAAGATTTTGATAATAAATTAGAAAAATTTGATTCTACATTTTTTGATAGTTTTTGCATGGATGACGCCATAGCCTGTTGAACAGAACTCTTTATAAAATTTCGAAGTTCATTTCTAATATCCTCAATATCATTGGGCACACCTTGTTCCCCAGAGGAAGTATTAGATTCCATATTAATATTTATCTTCTTTAAAATTCAAATAAGGAAAACAACTCCTGAGAAAAAACAATTGAAGTTAATAGGAAATGACTTGAAAAGGATGCAGACAACCGGGGGTTAACAGAGCAGGAAACATCAATTGAGCTATGGAAACCAAAACCCCTCCTATCGGAGGGCGGGCCCAAAGGAGGTGTTGACAGCAAAGGGAAAAAACAACTTGCGTAGGAGGAACGGCTGAGGCAGGTAATTTGAAGCCGGCGCGCAGAAATTAGTGGCTTCCTCGCGTCAGGAAGAAAAACCGAGTGACGGTTATTCTCCAGATGCGAGGAAGAGCCTGAGCGCGTCGCGCACACAGCGCGCCTGAAAACCGTTGAATCTTCTGCCTCGGGAACGGTTTAGTCGCCGCCCGAGAGCAGGAAAAAACGGACGCTAGCGCGAGGCAGCGCGAAATAAACAATGCGGCAAACTTGCCGTCTACATAGGACTACACAGATTATAAAAATAATACCATAAATACTACATATCCTCATAAAACGTTTTACAATATCAGAGGAAATAAAAAGAGAACTTATCCTTGACTGCAGCAGCAAGAAAAGAGGGCTGCTTGCAGTCAAGTGACATCACAAGGGCACGAGGGTGTTCCTATTGGTTAACATATGATGTACTACGTTTCTAATCCCATTGGCTCTCTGGGTTAGCCACATGGGATTTGTAGTTTTGTAGTTTCTTTCTTGACTGCTGTGTTAATAAAGCGAGAAGAGAAACGCATAATAGGAGCCTCCGGTCTTGTCATAAAATTCAGGCGCTTGCTCAGCACAGACATCATGTAAGCACCCTGGTGCTTTCTTCTTTACAGGGACACCTAGTGACAGAGTGCAGTACTGCACACTTGTGGTGTTTTCTCTAGAGAGTAGTTTAGTGACAGGGTGCGGTACTGCACCCTGGTGCTGCAGCCCCCACAGGGTTACTCTTTGTAGTAATGAAGCTCAGCTGCTCTCTCATGTACGCAGATATCCAACCCTTGGCCACTCAGTGCACTCCATCAGGACACCCTCAGCAGAAGCGTGCAGCTATCATCACAGCACACGACCTTGCAGAGCCAGAAGGAGTGAGCAAAGGCACATTCACACTCCAGGCAGTGCAATTCACAAGTGTGTAGTGCTTAAATACACGTTCACTCTCTGGGTGGAGACACTCCATACATAGCAGGAGCAGCATCTGCTTCTAAGCACCTTTGGTAAATATAAATGTTACTATTACTCACTGTAATGTATTGTGTCTCGAGATGCTTCTTGTGCATTGTCACGTTGTTCTGATTTGTAATGTCATGTGCATGGAGCGGACACTGACGAGGGATTTCGACGGGAAGGGAGTCAGTCGCAGTCAGTCTCCGAGCCCTCTGGACGCAGCACGCCGTGGGAGACTAGAACCTGTGAATAAAGAGCTAAATCTGAATCTTGCCTGCATGTATTGCTCTTTACATTTGGCGATGAGCAGACGTCACCCCCCGGCACCTCCACGCAGCAGTGCGAGGGTGTGTGTGTGTGACTAGCATGTGCTTATACTGGAAGAATAGCCTTCCAGCACAAGACTTCATTTAAAACTTCTCCTACTTTGTATGTGTCCCTTACAACGCAGTAAACATGCAAAGCCGGAAATGAAAGGAGAAATGAAAACATTTCTCCTTTTAACGTCTCCTTTCAAATGGCGTTAACTTTTGACATAAAACCCTGTCTACTGTTCTTAATAGGGTTTTGCATCAAAAAGTATGGGTGGTTATGTGAGAACGCCCATGTAACGTCCCCTTGGCACTAAGAAAGGCAAAGCAGTTCTTTGCGCTGCTTTGCATTACTTTTAGGGTACTTTTGATTGCAAAACAAGTTTTGCACTGGAAAGTAAAATAGGAAAAACATTTTGTGTTGGTTTGCAGCACATTTTTGATGCTAACCCAGAGCATTTTTAAATCTACCCCTTCATTTTTATGTGGAAAAGAGGAGCATTGAACCTAAAAATTTACACTTACATTTTAAAGATTTTTCTATATCTGTTAGATGTACGATAAGCAACTAAACAGCATCTTTTTTCTCCTGTAACATTTCATATTGTAGTAATAAATAAGCATTCTCAAAATCTCCAGAGTTTGTTTTGCAGCAGCTGAAAGAGTGCACTTCAGGTCCGATTTGTTGATTTAGGTTTGGTATTTAGGCCCAAATGTATACTTTTTCACGCAAATCTTAGCTAATGCAGTTTTGTGTCAAAAAGTAAAGCGACAGCTTCTGCCATTCCAGAGCACCAGCAGGGCGCCATATTTAAGGAATGGTGCAATCCAGCACAAAGGGTGGGCTAACATCATGGAAAATTACATTAGCCGGGTGGTGGTGGGGGTGGGGGTGGCAGTGGCGGTATGGGGAAGAGGGTTTTGCACTGAAAAATGACATCAGTCTGGTTAGAGTAAAAGCAAATGACTCTAATCAGCCTAGTGTCATTTCTGAGCGCAAAACCTACCATTCCACATGACTCCTGTCTTATTAAAGACAGGAGTCTTACCCACCACCCCAGCGGCCAGCACAGGGGACAAGGGTCCCCTGGGCATGGCCATTGCACCCAGTGCCATGTAGGGGGGCGATTTCAGGGCCCCCAGTGGCATTTTTAAAAATAATACAAAATACTTACCTCTACTTACCTGGGATGGGGTCGCCATCCTCTGCTGTCCCTCTGGTGTGGGTGGGGGTGTCGTTGGGGCCTGGGAAGGGCACCTTTGGGCTCTTTCCATGGTGTTCCACCATGGAAATGTGCCCACAGGCCCCTTAACGCCTGCCCTGACCCAGGCGTTAAATAATGGTGCTAAGCAGGGTTAGTGCCTTTATTTAGACCCACCTCCCCACTGTGCACCATTTTTCCACTGCAGGATAAATAAGGCGCCTGGGCCTTAGAGTCATTTTTTGCCCAGGAACTCCTACCTTGTATTTCATTGATGCAAGGCAGTTTCCCACTGGCAAAAAATGACTTTAACTCCAAAACGTTGGCGCTGGACGGGTCTAGCGCCAAAGTATAAATTTAGAGTTAGGTTTGTGTTCGCGTAAAAAAATGACACAAATCCGAATTTGCGACTCGCAAATCCGGATGCAAGATGTTGTCCCAACACCATCTGTGAATCGCAAAGACCCACCTCATTAATATTAATGAGGTGGGTCGCAATTTGCGAACCCCTTGCGATTCGCACCACTCACAGGGATGGTGGCCTGCTGGAGACAGCAGACCACCATGCCTGTGACTGCTTTAAAATAAAGCCGTTTTTTTATTTTATTGCAGCCCGTTTTCCTTAAAGGAAAACGAGTTGCAATACAAACGAAAAAAACAAAACATTTTTGTTTCATTTTTTCAGGGCTATTCACATAGGGGAAGGGGTCCCATGGGGACCCCTTCCCTTTTGCGAATGGGTTACCACCAGTGTGACACTGGTGGTAACTGCGAATTGCTTTCCAACCGCGTTCTTGTTCACAAAGCAATTCTGCATAGCGATGCGAATCGCAAATAGGAAGGGGAACACCCTTGCATATTTGCGACTCGTATTCCCATTTTGCCAGTCGGTAACCAGGTTACCGACTCGCAAAATAGGAATGAGCATCGCAATTTGCTTTTTGCATGTCGAAACAGCAAAATTCGCTGTTTGCGCCATGCAAAAAGTTACGTACATCTGGCCCTTAGATACTTCTGGCATTCCATGGGTGGTACATGGGCGTTCCAGGGCTACCAGCCTTGGTTTTTTACTTAAAACCCTATCTACTAATAATAGTAGACAGCATTTTGCACTAAGAATTACCACTATTTCAAAAACAGGCGTTAAAGAGAAATATTTATCTCATTTCTTTTCCAACTTTTCATGTCTGCTGCACTATACAGCACACATGCAAGGTATGTAAGGTAAAGTCAGCCGAGGTATGGTATTTTGTACTGGAGGGGTAACCTTGCACATTCAGACATCCTCGCACTATGTGTTAAAGGTGTGTGTGGCGCTCAGCAGCATGATTCTGTGCAGGTGGAGAGGGGGGAATAGTGCCAGACATGTTTGTGCTGAGACATGAAATACGAGTCTGTTCAAGTGTTATGGGCAGCTTTAGTACATGTACCACCCATGGACGCTGCTTTGCCTTACTTTCGGGCAGATGAATTCAAAATAAACGAGTTGCGCCAGTTTCCGGTGCAGAATGTTAGTAAATCTGTCCCAAGCTGTTCTGGGGAGATGAAGGTCAGAGCCATTGACAAAGCAGAGATCTCTCGCAAAATGAGTAGAAGTGTGTATTTTTACGTTTTTATGGTAAATAACAACTTGTTACAGGTAAGGTATTACATATATGGTTACAAAGCTGGATACTTTTCACCAAAGTGTGCTATTTCGGCAGGAGCGGCGAAATACCTAAAGCCAAAAAAAGTGTGCTATTTTAATTTTCACCCGCTTCGATCCTCCTCCATGGCAATATAAATGCCCGTGGAGATAGAAAGTGCAGCGTTAAATGCTATCAGTAACAAAAGCCGAGGGCAGAAAGCAGCTTCGAAAAACCCCTAAAAGAATCAGCCTCCTACCCACAAGCGATATGCGCTTACCCACAATTCTATGCGCAATTTTCACAGACTAAAACATCATACGACATCCGCCATTAGTTTGTAATGTCAAAAAAATACCTCTATTAACTCTGTTTATAGATCGTAGCAGTACATAGAATTTGGTTCATAGTCATAATTTGTTGGGGCGCCGTAGCAAAAAAATGTTTAAGATTGTTTAAGAACCTCTCGGAGAAGCGAAAAGAATAGTCAAAATCAGATGAGTTTGGTTGGTTCAAATTCTTGGAAAATGTATCTGAGCGCTGGTGTAAAAAGTTTTTCATTCTGCCAGTTAAACATGTCTCTATACGCACCGGTGGTGCTCGCGATGGAGCCAGACCTGAGGGAAGACCCCGGCCAAGAAACCTCACCCCGGGCATGTGCGCTGCTAGGGCGGGGGTGGCCGGAGATCACGGCGGCACCACCCTCCGAGGAGGAGCAACAAGTGGCCGTAGCCGCGGTAGAGCCCCGGCCGCCCGCAGAGGGCGTCCCAGCCGCCTCCCGCCGCCGCCGTCTTTGGCGGGTGGTGGCTGCGGCGGTGGCGGTGGTTTTGGGCTCCGTCGTCCTCGCCGCCGTGTTCGCCCTCAGAGCGGGAGAAGACCCCGCGAGTGAGGCGAACCGCACCGACGAGGGCGGCCTTTCCCGCCAGTGCGAGGCAGGATGGACCCTGCGCGAGAGCAGCTGTTTCTTATTCTCTGAAAACGAAGGAAGCTGGACATTTGCCAATGGCAGCTGCGCCTCTCGTTCCTCCAGTCTGGCTGTGATTAAAAGCGACAAAGAGAGAGGGTTCGCCCTCTCTGAGAAGGGGGAGTATGATCGCTGGGTCGGCCTGCTGAGAGATCCGAGCGGGCCCTGGCGGTGGGCCGACGGCAGCGCCCTGGACAGCGGCACCGGCGTCCCCGGCGGCTCGGACTGCGCCTATCTAAACCATCAGGGTCTCAGCAGTGCCCGGTGCTCCTCAACTCGGAGATACATCTGCACCAAACACGCAGAATATATAAAGAAGGAATAATTTAAGGCACATAGAGCCAAATGCACAAAGCTTGTTGATTTCTAACATTTAAGACTTTTAAACCTGCAAAAGTGATATTTCAACATTGACCTTAATTTAATCAGATAAACATCCTATATTTTTCTAAACCTGTGTGGTGTTTTCACTGTGTTACTGTATGATTTATTGCACAAATACATAACCCCATGCCTTCTAAATTAAGACGGACTGCTCGGTGCCAAGCTACCAGAGGGTGGGCACAGGATAATTTTCATTGTGTGCAACTTACCCTGGCTAGGATTGTGGTCCCTTACTTGGAGAAGGGTGTATATCTCTACCAACTAGAGACCTCATTTCTAACACTAATCTATTTACTGAATCACAAAATAGGGTTGACTCATTCCCCTTTATGAATGCATGCAAAAACGTTTTTTTGAGAGCAGCCAGTGGTCTACGGACCACTGCCATGTACCACTGCCTACTCTTAAAAAATTAAACTGAAACGTTTCATTTTTTGTATTTTTAAACGCATCCGGTTTTACTTTAAGGAAAACAAGCTGTGTTTAAAAATAAAAAAAATGCTTTATTTAAAAGCAATCACAGATATGGTTGTCTGCTGACCCCATCAGGCCACCTTCCCTGTGATTTTTGTGATTACCAGTGGAAGACAGAACCTCCACCCACCCCTATTTGTGACATGGTTCAAATGCCAAGGTGAGTCCCTACCATATAACTTTTCATATATAGCATCTTCATTTAGTGGGGTGAACCCCTATCATGCAATTTTATCATGTTTGACTCAATTCAAAATACCACCCCATAACCCAAACGTTTGATGCACTCTTATACACGGTTTTGAATCCATGTCATATAACTTAAATCCCAGGCAGTATCTCCCAAGTGTGTGCTGCATACTGTATTACTCAATGTATACCTCCCATAAGTTCCAAAAATGTGTGCTTATGTCTAACTGAGAATTTAGAATTGCATGTTCTCCTCAGGGACCAGTTAGAAATGGAACAACTGCAAGAAAAATGCATGTTGAAGAATAAGACAATCTTTTTTTTTTTTTTGTCGGAAGAGAGTGGCAGGTGGAGTGGCCCGTTGATATTGTTGAGCTATACACCTGGGGGTCAATGAGTAGTGGATCCTTCCTTTACTGGCATGGATTAGTGAGATGAGGACAAAAAAAAAAAAAGAATAAGACAATCTTATTAAGATTCAGACGTTTTGATTGTTTTTTTAAAACTGCTCCACTATCGGCCAGCTAAGATACTCAAATGGCAGGCACTGAAATGCCTCGCCTGTCCTATTCAATATGCCAAAGGCCCCAGCCTTGCTTTAAATCCTTGAAACAAATGGCTGAAAAACATAAACCATAAGAGTCTGTGAGGAACAGATGATACCGTTCTGAAGGCCACATTATCTTCCTATGATAATGAATAATTTCTTGCTCATATACTAACTTTGCTGTACTCTAGCCCTTACTTGCTGCTGGTCTGGGGCAGTTCTAAAGTAATGTCTATGGATGTGTACTACCATCGTGGTCATCTTCTGCTACAGGCAGCTTGTTTCTTAGCTCAACATCCGTACCACACAACCGATCTGATACGCACTGCTCATTAATCAAAATAATATTTCTCCAAGGTCTGCATGGCTGCTAAAGACCCGGCTATTTATTAGGACCAACAACTTCACTATTAGATTACTCACCGTAGCCGGGGACCGTCAAAACCTCAGGCTCCCAAAGAATGAGTGCAAGGAGCTCTGAACCAGTTTGCAAATCTGCGCTCCGGCCAGGGGGGATAAGTACAACGCCTTATTGAAGCCACCTGTGTGTGAGATGGGCAGAGATTTCTCCCTACTTGACCACCTCACAAACCACAGCTACTACTGCAGCCATTTTTAAATATTCCAGCAGCCCCATGCTAGGCACCAATAGAGTCCACAGAAGCAACTTCTGTGGCCCACAGAAACAAGGATCTGTTCCATAATATTTTATTTGGCACCTTGTCCTAAAATCTTTCTAGTGTGGGCCACCTAGAGGGTCACACTGGCTGTGGCGGCCAGCTTGGAACAATACTATCTCCCTATGCTGGAAGCCTAAATATAGGGGGGAATGCAACTTATAAGGCAGGTATCTTTAAACTGTGTAAACTCCCTACTCTAAGAGAAAAAAAACATCAGAAGGGGGAATACCGCTCATGGGTCTAATATGTAATTGGAGCCCAAATTGTCACTTATATGTTATTTCTACACTTTTATTTTTTAACAGATCTCGCTTGGAACTTTAACTGTCCATATGTGCTGTGTAAATCCCAAAAATGTCCCTTATGTATTAGAGACAATAGCATTCTCTCACAGAATCTCACTATTTATATCCCTTCCACACGTATCAAGAGTGAAAATACAAAACACTTCTCTTCTTTTACTAGCAGCTCTATGGACCTCTCATTATCATTTTTTTCTAAAATAAGCCATTTGATGTCTTCTGGATTATGTTTTTTTCTATATAATGTTTTATTAATGGTGCATTTGTTTGAGCTATTTGTATGGCAGATTTCTGCTCAGTAAAGCGGGTGTTTCCCCTACATACCCAAGATTACTGGGGCTAATGAGCAAGTAAGTAATGTTCTTCATCTTGCAGAAAGTGAAGGTGGTCAGGCTTACTGTGTAATTATTGAAAGTGTACACATCTGGCTCAATAGCATTGGCTCATGCCTTTCTTGTTGATCATTTGAAATTTTCTTTGACTTGAGTAACACTATCAGTTATTTTTTTCTATAAATCATAGTGGTTTGTCCAAGCTGGACCGCACAACATAGTTCTTCAAATTCTTGTTCTGTTTATGCACAAATATAGATTTGGGGAGCCTAAGATATTCCTCTCTATTGCTGTTCAGTATGTGCCAGTTGGAGTTGACTATCTGGCTTACCTTCTGTAGGAAGATGGCCTGGTGTGTGATGGGTACCCAAGGTACTTACACCTTATACCAGGACCAGGTATCCCCTCTTAGGGAAGTGCAGGCAGCGTCTAGAATCCAGGCTCTGGAGAGGTAGCTGTGGACTAGCAGGCAAGGCTTATCTAGGAGACATGCAAAGCTCATGCAAAACCACTGTAGTCACACAGCACTTACACACGTGAAAGAAAACACTCAGTTGTATATAAATAAGGGTACTTTATTTTTGGTCACACAATACTACAAAATACTAGAAGGGCAACCCTCCAATAGGAGGTAAGTACTACACTAATTATATACACTAGTAAACAGGAATAGGCATAGGAAAGGTTAGAAAACAGTACAAATGCAGTTAGACAATAGTGACCCTATGGGGGGCCCAAACCATATGCTAAAAAAATGGAATGCGAACACAGGACCCCCACCTAGGTAAGTGGAATGTACAGAAGGGAGCTGTGAGTACTAGAAAACCACACAGGTAAGTAACGCAGTACCCCCTGCGACCAGGAAAGCAGGAGTAAATCACTGGGATTTCCCAAAACCCCCCAAAAGGAAGAAAAAGAAGACACCCACCCAAGACGGCAAGAAACCAGTGGTGGATTCCTGGAGAGGAAGACCTGTGGTGAGAGAGGACCAAGTCCAAGAGTCACAGTAGTCCAGGAGGAGTAGGAGCTACTACCCTCCCAGCTGTACTTGCAGGAGTTGGTCGACGGTCATGGTCTGCAGCCCTGGAGCCGAAGAAGAGTTCCTGAGGGCTGCAGAAGATGTCCCACACTGGAAGGAAGATCGCAGATGGGTGTCAGTGCAGGAATTGCACCAACAAGCCTTGGCAAAGGTGAATTCGCGGTTAGTGTAAAAGTTGTGCTATGGTGGACCAGCAAGGCCCAGGAGGATTCAACCCAGAAGGGGGAGCCAGAGAGGACCCTCAGCAACACAGAGAGCCCACAGGTCGGGGACCCAGACGTGGCAGAAGGAGCCCATGCAGCACACAGGAGAAGGGTCTCATGCCGCAGGAGAACCACGCAGAGGGCTGTGCATCACAGGAAGGAGTGCTGGAGCTGCACAATGCCTGACGGTCCCTTGGAGGAAATGCAAACAATCCTTGGCAAGAGACGCCGTGCATAGGTGTACTGTCCCGCGTGGAAAGGCAAGGGCTTACCTGAACCAAAGTTGGACAGCTGACAGAGAGGCCCAAGAGGACTACTATGGACCACCACCCATGTTGCAGGATCCATGCAGCTCAGAATGAGAGGACATCCATGCATCCGGTTGTCATTACAGTAGGTGCTTGCGAATGCAGGGGAGTGACTCTTTCACTCCAAGGTAGATTCCTTCTTCATTCTTGTGCAGACTGAAGACTTGCCACCCTCAGAAGATGCACAAATGGGGAAATGTTGCAGAAGTTGGAAGGAGCTGTGGAAACCATGTTGCAAGAAGAGTCTTCTTTGTGGATGCAGATTGTCGGTCCCTGAAGGGTCCAGTCATGGTTCCAGTGGCTAGAAGAAGAAGTGGAGGTTTCAGAGGAGTCCTGCTGGAATCGTGCAAGCCGAATGTGAGGATCCACTCAAGAGAGAGACCCTAAATAGCCCTCAAAGGGGGATTGGTCACCTAGCCAGGTGACCAGCTGTCAGGAGGGGGGCTCTGACATCACCTGCCTGGCCACTCAGATGCTTCCAGAGGTCCCTGCCAACCTTGGATTCAAGATGGCAGAACCCAGAGACCCTCTGGAGGAGCTCTTGGCACCTCCCCTTTCCATTGACCAGTTTTGTGCCAATGCAGTGCCCTTCAAAGCATACCAGTGGCTTGGGGAGGCTACCCCATCCTAAGCTATGCAACACCTATTTCCAAAGGGAGAGGGTGTTACTCCCACTCTCCCAAAGGAAGTCATTAGTTCTGCCTTCCTAGGCTTGAGCTGTTCAAGCAGCAGGAGGGCAGAAACCTGTCTGAGTGGTGGCAGCAGCTTGGGCTGCCCGGAAAACCCTGGAAGACTGGTAGGAGCAATGTTGGGGGACCTCTAAGGAGCCCCCTGAATACATGGAATCATATTTCCAATACTGGCAACAGTATTGGGTTATGATTCTGACATGTTTGACCCCAAACATACCTAGATTTGGAATTACCGTTCGTAGCTGAACATAGGTAGTGATGTGTAAAATGGCATCCCTACACTCACGAAGTCCATGAAAATGGCAATGGAGTTCATGGAGGCACTTCTGCTAGTGGCGGGGTGCCCTCCCACACAGGTACTTGCACCCTGCCCTCTGGGCTAGGAGGGCCTGCCATAGGGGTGATTTACAGTGACCTGGTGCAGTGAGGTATGGGAAAAGGGGTGCATGCACTCTTTCACACAGGCTGCAATGGCAGGCCTGTAGAACACTTTGCATGGGCTCCTCATGGGTGGCATAATACATACTGCAGCCCATGGGGATCCCCTGGTACCCCAGTGCCCTGATTACCTGTGTACCATATAGTAGGGACTTACATGGGGGCATGAGGGCACCAGTATGCCAAATGTGGAGTGAAAATAGAACAGGTTACCAAGTTAGATAAGAGAGAGCATAATCACTGGGTTCTTGGTTAGCAGGATCCCAGTGAACACAGTCAAACACAATGACAACAGGGAGAAAATGGGGGTAACTGTGCCAAGAAAGAGAGTACTTTCCTAGATCGACGCTTGAGGTTTTGGATATCCTTTTGTTGACATCACCCCTGGTAGGCCGAATGATGTCTTAAACATTGAAAATCTATTGAGAGAAAAAACTGTGGGCCGTATTTATACTCCGTTTGCGCCGAATTTGCGTCGTTTTTTTCGACGCAAATTCGACGCTAAACTAACGCCAACTAACGCCATATTTATACTATGGCGTTAGAGGCGAATAGCGCCAAAGTTCCCGGAATGTGCGTCATTTTTTAGCGTGAACCCCTTCCTTGCGTTAATGATATGCAAGGGAGGCGTTCCCGTCTAAAAAATGACTCCCAGGCCTTTACGTGGTATTTATACTCCCGGGCAAAAGAGACGCCCGGGAGTGGGCGTGGCTAAAAACGGCGCATTTGCGCCGCTTTTTAACGCCTGGGTCAGGCATGGCGTTAAGGGACAAGTGGGCTCAAAATGAGCCCAGAGTGCCCTCCCCTGCTCCCAGGGACCCCCCCTGCCACCCTTGGCCACCCCAGGAGGACACCCAAGGCTGGAGGGACCCACCCCAGGGACATTCAGGTAAGTATTTTTTTATTTTTTTGTAATAATTTTTTTTGGCATAGGGGGGCCTGATTTGTGCCCCCCTACATGCCACAATGCCCAATGACCATGCCCAGGGGACATAAGTCCCCTGGGCATGGCCATTGGGCAAGGGGGCATGACTCCTATCTTTACAATGATAGGAGTCATGTTGATGGGGGATGGGCGTCGAAAATAAATGGCGCAAGTCGGGTTACGATGATTTTTTCGACGTAACCTGACTTGCCCCATTTTAAGACGCCCATGCGCCATTTTCCCCCTACGCCGGCGCTGCCTGGTGTACGTGGTTTTTCTCGCGCACACCAGGCAGCGCCGGTCTGCTTGCGCCGGCTAACGCCATTCAATAAATACGGCGCCCGCATGGCGCTTCAGAATGGCGTTAGCCGGCGCAAAACTTTTTGACGCTAAACTGCGTTAGCGCAGTTTAGCGTCAAAAAGTATAAATATGGGCCTGTATATTTGTTTTAGACCAGAAATCCTTTCACCTCATTTATGCATAGTTCATATTTTTATATATTTTTGAAGACATGATTCCTGATAGGCTTAATGATATTTTTAAGCAGTTTATATGTCAACACAGAAGACTGTATCTGATACTTTTGTTAAAGAAAACTTTCTTAGAACTCAGGCTGAAGGGGTAGTAGGTAAGAATTAGGAAGTTTGAAAGGCAGTTTTTGTTGGAATTGCAGACTGATATCCCTTCACTCTGTCTATCCAGTTTCAGTCTTTCAATATAAGTTATAATGTCCTGATGTGATATTTAGACCTTTATGAAAAATGATAGCCAAAGTACAGTATGTTCTACAAGAAACTGATATCTGTCCAGCTTTAAAGTTTGTAATCTAAGGGGTTTATTTAAACTTTTTGGTGCAAAACTGCGCTAATGCAGTTTTACACCAAAAAGTTTACAGCCGGCTTGCGTCATTCCTGAGTGCCGGGTGCCATATTTATGGAATGGCGCAAGCTGGCGCTAAGCTTGGGCTAGTGTCAACAAAAGTGACGCTAGCCGGGTGAGGGTAGCAGTATGGGAATAGAAGGTTGTGTGTAAAAAAATGACGTTACGCTGGTTAGGGGCAAACAAAAATGCAGCTAACCATCCCTGCATCATTTCCAGGTGCACAACCATCCTAAAACATGACTCTGTCTTAGAAAAGACAGAGTCATGCCCACAACCCCAATGGTCAGCCAGGGGACCAGTGTCCCCTTGGCATGGCCATTGTACCTAGTGCCATGCAGGAGACCCCTTGTTGAACCCCCAATGGCACTTTAAAACAAATAACAAAAATACTTACCCATACTTACCCTACTTACCTCGGATGGGGTCCCCCATCCTCTTGTCTTGGTGGGGGTGTTCCTAAGGCTTGGGGTGGGCACCTGTGGGCCCATTCCATGGTGTTTGACCATGGAAATGGGTCCACAGGTCCCTTAACACCTGGTCTGACCCAGGTGTTAAATAATGGCTCTAAGCAAGCTTAACGCCATTATTTGGGACAGCCTCCCTCCCGTGCATCATTTTAGCACTGGGGATAAATACGGCGCTATTGCGTCATTTTTGGATGGGAACGCCTACCTTGCATCTCATTGACGCAAGGTGGGGATTACACATCTAAAAATGGTGCAAACTTAAATATTGTGACGCTAGACAGTCTTAGCCTCAAAATATAAATATAGAGTTAAGTTTGCGCCGAATTTGCGTAAAAAAATGACAAATTCGGCATGAACAGAGTAAAAATATGCCCGCAAGTGTCCAAATTTGTTCCATGTGCTCTGCATCGTTGAAACATTGCTATAATGTATTTATCTCTCTTCTGTATGAGCAATGTAGAGAATACATTTGATTTACAGCTTTGATGGGAAATATTTTGGTAACTTTTTTAAATTATCTTATCAAAAGACACATTTTTAGAATCTGGCAGAGTTAAGTACAGAAATCGCTCGGATTGGATTTCAGTTGTAGGTGAGAAAGAGCAATCTTCAAACTCATGGTTCTATGTATAAATCAGTCCAAATATGTGATCAATATTTAAATCCTCGTCTTCTAAAACTCGAGGCATCACCATAATAAATTCCTGTGCATCTTGTTGAGCATTTAGAGTAAATACTACGGATCCACTATATTTGTCTACTAGTTGTCAAATGTCTGAAGCAGAATGTATTGCAGTTCTGTCATGAGAAGGCAATAACATACTGCTGTGCACAGTGTGTCCCTGGATTTTTCTTGGATTGCATTTACAACATGTGGTAAACGGAAGAGAACATTGAGAACAACATTCGCATGGCAGTTTACACCAGTAGCGTTATCCAACCGATAACCTACAATATCTCCATCCTTATCCAGTTTTATTTTCTTGACACTTTCTTCTTTAGCTTTCCTTTTGGTCTTTTCTATAATCTGTTTTGTCAGTTTCCGCTTAGGACATAATACCCATTTTTCATAAATAGGCTACTGTCCTAAATGAGGAGCATATCTACTTCTTAATCTTTTTTACTCTCTCATGCAATTTGCATCTGTACTAAGGCCCATATTTATACTTTTTGACGCTAAACTGCGCTAACGCAGTTTAGCGTCAAAAAATTTTCTGCCGTCTAACGCCATTCTGAAGCGCCATGCGGGCGCCGTATTTATGGAATGGCGTTAGCCGGCGCAAGCAGACCGGCGCTGCCTGGTGTGCGTGGAAAAAAGCCACGTACACCAGACAGCGCCGGCGTAGGGGGAAAATGGCGTATGGGCGTCTTAAAATGGGGCAAGTCAGGTTACGTCGAAAAAATCGTCGTAACCCGACTTGCGCCATTTTTTTCGACGCCCATCCCCCATCAACATGACTCCTATCATTGTAAAGATAGGAGTCATGCCCCCTTGCCCAATGGCCATGCCCAGGGGACTTCTGTCCCCTGGGCATGGTCATTGAGCATAGTGGCATGTAGGGGGGCACAAATCAGGCCCCCCTATGCCACAAAAAATAAAAAAATAAAAACTTACCTGAACTTACCTTAATGTCCATGGGATGGGTCCCTCCGTCCTTGGGTGTCCTCCTGGGGTGGCCAAGGGTGGCAGGGGGGGTCCCTGGGGGCAGGGGAGGGCACTCTGGGCTCATTTTGAGCC
This sequence comes from Pleurodeles waltl, assembly GCF_031143425.1. Classification (NCBI taxonomy): domain Eukaryota; kingdom Metazoa; phylum Chordata; class Amphibia; order Caudata; family Salamandridae; genus Pleurodeles; species Pleurodeles waltl. The sequence goes on along the minus strand of NC_090443.1, from coordinate 1,004,768,837 downwards.
CACTTGTCCCTTAACGCCATGCCTGACCCAGGCGTTAAAAAGCGGCGCAAATGCGCCGTTTTTGGCCACGCCCACTCCCGGGCGTCATTTTTGCCCGGGAGTATAAATACCACGTAAAGGCCTGGGAGTCATTTTTTAAGACGGGAACGCCTCCCTTGCATATCATTAACGCAAGGAAGGGGTTCACGTTAAAAAATGACGCACACTCCGGGCACTTTGGCGCCCGAAGCGTCTAACGCCATAGTATAAATATGGCGTTAGTTGGCGTTAGTTTAGCGTCGAATTTGCGTCGAAAAAAACGACGCAAATTCGGCGCAACCAGAGTATAAATACGGCCCTAAGTTACTTCTTATCAAAATCAACCAGAAACAAACCAGATAATGTTCAAATGTGTGACAATGCTACTTATGACAATCCTTCTTTAAAAACGGTAGTTCCGATAATTATAAATGCAGAATTAACACTTAGGCCTTGAGACTTGTGGATCGCTGCGGCATACGCAAGACAAACTGGAAACTATTTTTGTCAGACATACAAATCTTTCACAAGCAAAAAGCGTACAACACATCATCCAATTTGCTTCACACCATCAACCTGATCAAACTTTCGGGCTAAAAATTCAACTTCTTCACAGTTAGGAAAATTAATGAAATCAACAACTTTACCAATCCTTCTACATTTAAATTACATCTTAGAATTACTCTATAGTATTTGCAGATATGTTAATACTTCTCTAGTCCAGCAGTCCTGAATACAGATTTCTCCAAAAGAGATTAATTTATCTTGTAATCAGCAGAACAGTTACACAGTGGTGTTCTGTTTTGTCAATAGCAGTAATTTCCAAAATGTTTGCATTCTCACATTTTAGTAATTCTTCATTAAATGCTGCATACTCTTGAAGTGTAGGCATCTATGAAACACTGGGCCGAATTTAAGAAACATGGCACTGCATCAAATGCAGCACCACTTTTCTTGTGCCCCCTGGGCCCCCTAACGCCACCATGTGTGTGTTGTATTAATGATACAGCGCACCATAGCGGTATTAGGGCCCGTATTTATACTCCGTTTGCGCCGAATTAGCGTCGTTTTTTTCGACGCAAATTCGGCGCAAAACTAACGCCATATTTATACTTTGGCGTTAGACACGTCTAGCGCCAAAGTATGGGCAAATAGCGTCATTTTTTTGCGTGAACGCCTTCCTTGCGTTAATGAGATGTAAGGAAGGCGTTCCCGTCTAAAAAAATGACGGCGACGCAAATGCGTCGTATTTATACTCCCGGGCAAAAGTCACGCCCGGGAGGTGGCGGGTCAAAAAACCCTGCATTTGCGCCACTATTTAACGCCTGGGTCAGGGTAGGCGTTAAGGGGCCTGTGGGCTCAAAATGAGCCCACAGGTGCCCTCCCCTGCCCCCAGGGACCCCCCCTGCCACCCCTGCCCACCCCAGGAGGACACCCAAGGATGGAGGGACCCACCCCAGGGACATTCAGGTAAGTTCAGGTAAGTATAATTTTTTATATTTTTTAATTTTTTTTGGGTGGCATAGGGGGGCCTTATTTGTGCCCCCCTACATGCCACTATGCCCAATGACCATGCCCAGGGGACATAAGTCCCCTGGGCATGGCCATTGGGCAAGGGGGCATGACTCCTGTCTTTACTAAGACAGGAGTCATTTAAATGGCGTCTGGGCGTCGAAAATAATGGCGCAAATCGGGTTGAGGCGATTTTTTTGCCTCAACCTGACTTGCCCCATTTTAAGACGCCCTAACGCCATTTTCCCCCTACGCCGGCGCTGCCTGGTCTACGTGTTTTTTTTCCACGCACACCAGGCAGCGCCGGTCTGCTAGCGCCGGCTAACGCCATTCCATAAATACGGCGCCCGCATGGCGCTTCAGAATGGCGTTAGACGGCGCTAAATTTTTTGACGCTAAACTGCGTTAGCGCAGTTTAGCGTCAAAAAGTATAAATATGGGCCTAGGAACAATAGCATCAACATTTTTGATGCTATTGTTGCACTTTGGTCCACTACCGTCAGAAATTGTGACGCTAGTGGAGCAAAGTGCAAGGAGGCCCCTTGATTACAATGGGTGCATCCTTTCAACGCCTGCTTTCAGCAGGCATTAAAAACGACACCAAATATGGCGAATTAAATCTTGTAGATTTCACGACACCATTTTTGCAGGCCTCTTTGAGCCGGAACGCACCTTTGCATACATTATGCATGGCACATGCATGATGTGGCGCAAAGGGTTACAAAGTGGTTCAATGCATGCATTGCACCACTTTGTAAATATGGAGCTGGGAAAAGGCCACCTTAGCGCCGCCTTAGTGTAAAAAAGATTAAGCTAAGGGAGCACTAAAGTGGCACAAGGGGCTCTTAAATCGGCCCCTTTAAAAAAGTTTTTCATTAGCTCTGCTGCCATCTTCTTAGAGGAAAACAATTTCTTAATAAGTCGACTTTCCAACATCAGTCTTCCCTCCTCTGTCAGAACTCTTACTCTAATGTCCTTTAAAATGATTCTATACTCCTGGTCATAGGTTTTACGCATATTTTTAGCAAGTTCCTTGTATTGAAAATATTGCCAAATGTTTACATTGCCAATACTTCCCAATGCGTTTCAAGTCTGTTCATGTGAGTTTTAAAAACAGCCTGTTCTTTTACAGTAGTAAGTTGAAGAAGGTCTCCAAAACAATTAAATGTGTTCCTCCAAACAAAATGTCATATTCCGTTTTGAGTATCTGTTGCATTCTCAGATCAACAAAGACAAGCATGAGATTAGAAACCATGCTCACCTAATCAATAATTAAAAGCTTATTTTTCTTCAGTACTCTTGCTACCTCATGACAATCTTCACCAGATAACTTCTGGTATTCCAGTTTATTGTCACCACTCCATGCACACCGCCATCACTTTCTTTTTAACAACAGTAACTAATTATAAATAAGTACAAAACTACAAACACAAAAGCTCTAATGGGTGGAGGCAGGAGCATCTATCCTGGGTGACCTATTTGAGGCTGAGACACTCCTCCCTTTTGAAGAATTCCGAATGACATATGACCTGCCTAGAGGTCATTTCTTAATACATAAAGCAGTGGCGACCGCAGTGCAAAACATTGGGGGACAGCTATGGAACAGCCACCACACCATAAGACCTGCCAATATTTTATCACATCAGCTGGTATTTTTAAGGCTGTCACTTGCTTATATAGATCAATATGAGGGACCTGCGCCTACCTCCGACTACTCTTCGGTTAAAGAAGGAAGTGGATGTGGGGAGTCCCGTACCAGACCAGGACTGGACCAAAATATTAGAGAGGGTTCCCAAAGTGTTGAGGAACGCTCGCTTTCAGCTGATAACTTTTTATGTGATACACGGGACATATCTGACACTGAGACAAATGAATCTGTATTTTGATACCTCCAGTGCAAATGCCCACGGTGAGGGGAGGAGGGAGCTGAGTTCTTGCATATGTTTTGGTCTTGCATGACGCTCACACTCTGTTGGGAGGAAATAACTGCTATTCTTGCTGATGACGTTGAGAGTGGTCCCATGCGCTCCACAACATTGCTTTTAAGCTGATTCCCACACACTACTAAAGACAAAGCCACAAGCAGGTTTCAGCACCTGGCATTCCTCGCGAAGCGGGAGATTACCCGGAAATGGAAAGCTCAGAATGGTCTCCGGGTGGGACTATGACGAAGGAACTCGAGAAAGGGGCTGGTCATGAAGGAGCAGTGCTGCTAAGAGAAGCAGGAGGTGGCCGGGGCTCAGTGGAAATGGCCAGAGCCTTGGAAACGTCAGTGGATAGTATAAAGCACCCAGATCCCTCTCCACTGGGAACTCCGGCTGGAACCCACTAATAGCAGGCACTTCAGTGCTTAATTTGTGTTGGTGGTTTCCGGTGCTGGGCACCGGCACTTATTTTTGAGGGCCGGCACTTATTTTTCTGCCTGAAGTATTTACTGGGAGCAAAAGACACACATAGGAAAGTTGGACGAAGAGAAAAACAAAAAAGCGTCACAAAAGGAGAAAGCAGAAAGCTGCAAGAGTGAGCTTAAGGGGCAGGGAGTGGCTGTAAATGGATTAGAGAGGCCAGAGATGGCTTCAGGGTTACACTGCCTCAGTGTTCGCACATTCAATTGCAGCAGCCGCGACTTTCAGAGGAGAGCTTTGGGCACCGGCACATTTTTATTTACAAATTAAGAACTGAAGCACTTATATCACAAATTTCTAGTACCCCTACCACAACAAAGGTTATGTATGTCGCCCATGGAAAAGGCCTTCGATGATTGCAGAGGTCCTTGGTATAGAACCAGTAGACCACACACTGGCCACACCATCAACCAACAGTGATATCGGGCGGCAGGACAGGGAGTCGGGTAGCAATGTTTTGACGGTATTGGTGAATCTGTAATAATATCTGTACAATTGCACCCTTCCAATCTACCAGGAATGGTTGATGTTTTATATCCCTGAAAATCAATAAAATCTGTTTAAAAAAAAAGCCCTGAGGCGCTCCCATGGTATTATGCGGGTCAGTCTTTTGGGAACTTGTAGGAGTTTTCATCTTTCTGAGCGCAAAGTGGCTTTGTAGATATGGGCTTGCAGCCTGCGCTATGCGTGCAGCAACAAAAGAGATGCTCCAGAAGCACAAGCCGCTTGAACATATGGGCCCCTGTTTCCTTTTTTTTAGTAAATAAGGCTTTGGGTCAAAAACATAGGGTGGTTGCATGGGAACGCCCATGCACCACCCATTAAATGCACCCTTGGCGCTAAGTAATGCAAATGCATTGCTTTACTTTTAAGTGATTTTCCAGCACAAAACAAGTTTTGCGCTGGAATGTAAGGGGCTTATCTACAAGCCCCTTGCGCCGCCGGGGCATCACTTTTTATATGGGAAAAGTGCAAGGGCCTTCCAAATAATCCCTAAATAAATAAAAAAAGATTGCGTTGATTTGTGTCACTTTTGTGATGTAAACATGTGGCAAATTTGTAGTAAATAAACCCTCCAGGGTCTCATTTACAAGGTCCTAGCGGCACACTGTGCTTCAAAGCGTCAGTTTGTTTACGCTCCGGTGGCGCAGTGTGCTAGCCCTTATTTACAAAGCCACGTGGCTTTGCGTGGCCTTGAAAATATGGACCCCTTTCCCGCATACCACTGATTTACAAGTCTGGGAGTGCGTCAGATTCCTATGCTACCTCAGGAGTGGTGTAAGAGTGACGCAACAGGGAGAAATATCTTTACTTCTCCCTCTTTTTTTCATTCTGCAGCACACATAGAAAGAGGAAAACACCTCTTGGGATTGTTTTAGTGCAGGAAGGTGCCCCTTCCTGCACAAAAACAATCATCACCACAATGCAGGAACCCTTGCACCATGGTGCAAGGATGCCTGCGTTAGTGCTAGGCAGCAGTTTGTGTGCCAGTGCAGGGGAAGAGGACAGAAATGTGCCGTATCTTGTAGATATGACGGGTTCATGTCCTTTCTCAGTGGCCTGCGCCACAGGCTGTGCAAATTAGGTCACAGTGTTTTTTCGCATACACACGTCTTCAGACAGCCCTCGGGAGCTTTAATGTTCATGCTTAACAAGGGGCCTAATTTGCTGTGTTGCTTTGACTGGAACTAGTAAATAAATCCCCCAGGCCTTAGTTCGGGTCTGCTGTGTTGCATCAGGATCTACTGGGACAGCTAGGAATGGGGCTTGGTACTGCACCCTTGTGCTACATGTTCAACAGACATATCCAGTAATGTGGAGGATAGTGTAGATTTTCCTAGTTTATGACGGAAAGTCTTAATTTTATTAAAGACACAGAGGCGAGTATTATGCGTTTCTCTTCTCGCTTTATTAACACAGCAGTCAAGAAAGAAACTACAAAACTACAAATCCCATGTGGCTAACCCAGAGAGCCAATGGGATTAGAAACGTAGTACATCATATGTTAACCAATAGGAACACCCTCGTGCCATTGTGATGTCACTTGACTGCAAGCAGCCCTCTTTTCTTGCGAATGAAGTAAATTGTTGAATAATAACGGAAATAAAGAACATAGAATAAACAAAGCCATCAGGAAAGCAAAAACGTCTGAAGAAAAATCCAAAATCCTACAAAGGAAGGAATGCTCCAATAAATCGGGAGAATACGATCCCATGCTTGTGATGAATGAAGTCTTCCCAAGGTGTGAAGAAATCGTACTAGGACCCTGGTTGAGCAGCTGGAACTGTAGCTAGAAGAAAGGGAGGGAGAAAAACAGTGTTTAAACTAGAGGCGGGATAATACTCGCCTCTGTGTCTTTAATAAAATTAAGACTTTCCGTCATAAACTAGGAAAATCTACATTTTATGACAAGACCGGAGGCTCCTATTATGCGAGTTTAAAGCATATTAATTACATTTAGTGAAACATCGTCAACAGGTTTGCAATAAAATACTCTAAAGGTATTGTCATTAGACCAGTCTGCAGATTTCAGAATATCCTCTAAACGGGAGCCTGCCCAAAAGGCTTTGGAGGCCATAGCCCCTCTGGTAGAATGGGCACCAAAACTGGAAATATCGATACCCGCTAGGGACATAATCCACTTGACCCAACGAGCTAAGGTGGCAGATAAAACCGGGTGATAGGGTTTCCTAAAGGAGATAAGAAGTTGGGAAGAGGATGTTCTCAAATCTGCAGTTTTCTGTTCATAAACTTTAAGACATTGGCCCACACATAATTTGCGATGCTGTGGGAAATATGGATAAAAAACTGACGACAAACTGGTCTTTGTACGTCGTACAACCGAAAATAGCACTCCTGTAGGGGTGAACTGTCGGTTGGAGACGTCCAAAGCCTTTACATCTGATAAACGTTTGATGGAAACTAGACACAGTAACATTGTTAACTTAGCAGATAACATCTTTAGAGAAAGAAAAGGATTATCCGGTAAAGAAATCACAAATTTTAGAACGATATTAACGTCCCATAATTGGTTATATTTAGGTAAAGGAGGTTTGGAAAATTTTACTCCCTTTAATAATCTGGACACCAGCGGATGTTCGCCTATCGGTTTCCCATTGACATGGATATGGTTAGAAGAGATAGCTGACCTATAAAGGTTGACAGTACGGAAAGCTTTACCTTTACTGGCTTCTGCGGCCAGGAAATTAACAACAAAGATTACATCTGCTGAAAAGGGATCAAGATGCCTTTCCAAACACCAGCCGTCCCATAAAGACCAGGCTGACTTGTAGGCTTTTTTGGTACCAGGGGCCCAGGAGTTTGAGATATACTGGGAAGCTTCTGACGAAATGATAGGGAAAGGTTGGGAATTCCTGAGATCTTCCAAGCGGATAGAGTAAGAATGTTGTCCACAATGAGGGGATGAGGACGCAGGAGAGGGTCCAACAGTAATTTTGGGAAGGACGGAATTAACAATGGAAAATCCACCGATAGTTCCAGAAGGGACGGAAACCATACTTGGGATTGCCAAAACGGAACAATGAGAATAAGAGAAGCGTGTTGACGTCTGGCATGAGCTAGGACCCTGTTGATCATGATAAAGGGGGGAAAGGCATAATTGAGGGAATGAGACCAATCCTGTAAGAAGGCATCTGATGCCAAGGCTAAGGGATCCGGGCGCCAACTGTAAAATTGGGGAAGTTGAGTGTTCAGTCGAGATGCGAAGAGATCTATCGAGAACGGGCCCCATAAGGAATGAATCTTGTGAAAAATTGAAGAGTGAATTCTCCAATCGTTGGAATCTCGTAGATGACGAGAATGCCAGTCTGCGACCGAATTGAGAGCTCCTGGAAGGTATTCTGCCTGTACCGAAAGATGGTTTGAAAGGCAATATTCCCAAAAACTCTTGGCCAAATCCGCTAGAGGTTTGGATTTTGTGCCTCCAAGATGATTTATGTACCTTACTGCAGAAATATTGTCCATCCTGAGGAGTATTGCACAGTGCACTTTGTGCTTTGCCAGGCTTTTGATTGCAAAGGAGCCGGCAAGCATCTCTAAACAATTGATATGCAATTTGGACTCCTCTGAAGACCATGTACCTCCAGTCGAGATGGGACCACACCGGGCCCCCCAGCCTAGACGACTTGCATCGGATTCTAACACAAGATCTGGGGCTGATGGAAAGATACTTTTCCCGTTCCAGGCATCCAAATGGTCTATCCACCATTGAAGCTCTGTGCGGGACTCCATATCTAAGGGAATGAGGTCGGAGTATGCTAGACCCTTCCTCAAGTGTTGAATCTTTAGTCTTTGAAGGGAACGATAGTGAAGGGGACCTGGAAAGATTGCCTGTATGGAAGAGGACAGAAGGCCTACTATTCGAGCCAAAGTCCTGAGAGAGATAAGAGAACTGCGAAGGACTTGTAGAATCTCTGACTTTATGGATCTTATTTTTGCGGAAGGAAGAAGCAGAGTGGCTGAGATGGAATTGATTTGAAATCCCAAGAACTCTAAGGTTTGGGAAGGCACTAGGAGAGATTTTTCTCTGTTTATTATGAAACCCAGATTCTCTAGAAGTGAGCTGGTTGTTTGTAAGTGTAGAAGGAGAGTCTGAGGAGCTTGACTTAAAATGAGGATGTCTAAGTAAATTAAGAGCCTTATGCCCTGGGATCTTAGGAAAGCCACGACAGGCTTCAGGAGCTTGGTGAAGCACCAAGGGGCGGAAGATAGCCCGAAGGGTAGAGAAGTAAAGTGATAAGTTTGGTCGAGCCAGTGGAACTGAAAGAATTTCCTGGAGTCTGGATGAATAGGAATCACTAAATAGGCGTCCTGCAGATCCAGTCTGACCATCCAGTCGTTTTGAAGGAGTATATCTCTGAGGTGGAGAATTGTTTCCATTTTGAAATGTCTGTATACTACAAATCGATTGAAATGTTTTAGATTGATGACTGGACGCATCTTTTTGTTCTTCTTTTGAACAAGGAAAATTGGGCTGGTAAATCCCGAAGGATGGGGTTGGGCAATAGAGATTGCTTGTTTTTGCAAAAGAGAGCTTACTTCGAGAGATATTAGGTGGGTCATTTCTGTGGAAAAATGGGGAAGAGGAATGGAGAACGTTTGCACTGGGGTAGAATAAAGATCTATCATGTAACCCTGTACAGTATTTAGTACCCACACATCCGCAGTAATTGTTAACCAATTTGAAAGAAAATGGAAAATGCGACCCCCTGTTGGAAAGGAACCAACTTGAGGGCTTACCTGTTGGATTGACGGTCTTATTGTGTCTAAAGGATCTGGCACGATAACCTCTGCCGCGCTGGGGATAGAATTGCGGTCTGAAGTCTTGTTGGTAAGAACCGTAGTACCCTCTGGAGCCTTGGGTGGTGTTACCTCGGCCGGTAAAGCGGCCCCTGCCTCTACCGGCCCTGGCAAAAACACGTTGGCTGAACATTTTTCTCATGGACTGTTGTGCTTTGTCCAAAGAAGTAAAGGTGGCAACATATTTGCTGACGTCTTTGATGAACGAGTCCCCAAAGAGTTGTCCCTCAGTGTGAATCTGAGGTTGAACCGTGGCCAAGTTGATTAATTTAGGGTCTAATTTTATAAGGAGACCCTTCCGTCTCTCGTGTATTAGGGAAGCGTTAGCATTGCCCAGCAGACAAAAACAACGTTGGATCCACAAAGAAGTTCTTCTGGATCCAAGAAACTACCATCCAGTCTAGCCGTTTCAACCATGTCAAAAATTCTGGTAAGTGGACCAATGACGTCCAACAGTTTGTCCTGACAGGACGACCATGCTTTGTCTACCCCTTTGCGAGGGTCTTTGCCCTGTTTGTTGAAAAAGGTCAGCATCTGTTGATCGATTGAAGGGGTAGAAGTAGCATTATGTGGAAGCACGGGGCGAGGGCATTCTGATTTAAGTTTAGCTCTGGTTTGCTTGTCAAGGGGAGAAAATAATTTTTGAGCCACGTAACGACCAACATGGTCGGCAGGGAACCATTCCGTGGAATTGGGACAGAGTATGTGGGAAGGGTCAAACATGGGAAAGCCTTCTGCATCAAAGAGAGTAGGGGAAACATAGGGAACTTTAGGCTTCTTATGAGGGGGAGGTGAAAAGGAATCGGTATCATCTTGATCAGATACCACGTAATCGGAATCCGCATCAGGGATATCATCGTCTGAGTCAGGAGTAGATGCAGAGGGTACGGGTAGGGAAATATTGCGTTGTTTTGCTGTTCGTTTTAGGGAAAGTTTAGGAACCATATTATTATACTCCTTGGCAGGAGCCTTGTGAGGAACCGCGTCCTCTGTCATATGTGAGGTAAACTCACTCTCCATTTGAGTCGAACCCGTAGGGTTGACAGGCTGGCGTTGACTGCATTCCCCCGCAGACTGGGCCGAAGATTTTGATAATAAATTAGAAAAATTTGATTCTACATTTTTTGATAGTTTTTGCATGGATGACGCCATAGCCTGTTGAACAGAACTCTTTATAAAATTTCGAAGTTCATTTCTAATATCCTCAATATCATTGGGCACACCTTGTTCCCCAGAGGAAGTATTAGATTCCATATTAATATTTATCTTCTTTAAAATTCAAATAAGGAAAACAACTCCTGAGAAAAAACAATTGAAGTTAATAGGAAATGACTTGAAAAGGATGCAGACAACCGGGGGTTAACAGAGCAGGAAACATCAATTGAGCTATGGAAACCAAAACCCCTCCTATCGGAGGGCGGGCCCAAAGGAGGTGTTGACAGCAAAGGGAAAAAACAACTTGCGTAGGAGGAACGGCTGAGGCAGGTAATTTGAAGCCGGCGCGCAGAAATTAGTGGCTTCCTCGCGTCAGGAAGAAAAACCGAGTGACGGTTATTCTCCAGACGCGAGGAAGAGCCTGAGCGCGTCGCGCACACAGCGCGCCTGAAAACCGTTGAATCTTCTGCCTCGGGAACGGTTTAGTCGCCGCCCGAGAGCAGGAAAAAACGGACGCTAGCGCGAGGCAGCGCGAAATAATGCGGCAAACTTGCCGTCTACATAGGACTACACAGATTATAAAAATAATACCATAAATACTACATATCCTCATAAAACGTTTTACAATATCAGAGGAAATAAAAAGAGAACTTATCCTTGACTGCAGCAGCAAGAAAAGAGGGCTGCTTGCAGTCAAGTGACATCACAAGGGCACGAGGGTGTTCCTATTGGTTAACATATGATGTACTACGTTTCTAATCCCATTGGCTCTCTGGGTTAGCCACATGGGATTTGTAGTTTTGTAGTTTCTTTCTTGACTGCTGTGTTAATAAAGCGAGAAGAGAAACGCATAATAGGAGCCTCCGGTCTTGTCATAAAATTCAGGCGCTTGCTCAGCACAGACATCATGTAAGCACCCTGGTGCTTTCTTCTTTACAGGGACACCTAGTGACAGAGTGCAGTACTGCACACTTGTGGTGTTTTCTCTAGAGAGTAGTTTAGTGACAGGGTGCGGTACTGCACCCTGGTGCTGCAGCCCCCACAGGGTTACTCTTTGTAGTAATGAAGCTCAGCTGCTCTCTCATGTACGCAGATATCCAACCCTTGGCCACTCAGTGCACTCCATCAGGACACCCTCAGCAGAAGCGTGCAGCTATCATCACAGCACACGACCTTGCAGAGCCAGAAGGAGTGAGCAAAGGCACATTCACACTCCAGGCAGTGCAATTCACAAGTGTGTAGTGCTTAAATACACGTTCACTCTCTGGGTGGAGACACTCCATACATAGCAGGAGCAGCATCTGCTTCTAAGCACCTTTGGTAAATATAAATGTTACTATTACTCACTGTAATGTATTGTGTCTCGAGATGCTTCTTGTGCATTGTCACGTTGTTCTGATTTGTAATGTCATGTGCATGGAGCGGACACTGACGAGGGATTTCGACGGGAAGGGAGTCAGTCGCAGTCAGTCTCCGAGCCCTCTGGACGCAGCACGCCGTGGGAGACTAGAACCTGTGAATAAAGAGCTAAATCTGAATCTTGCCTGCATGTATTGCTCTTTACATTTGGCGATGAGCAGACGTCACCCCCCGGCACCTCCACGCAGCAGTGCGAGGGTGTGTGTGTGTGACTAGCATGTGCTTATACTGGAAGAATAGCCTTCCAGCACAAGACTTCATTTAAAACTTCTCCTACTTTGTATGTGTCCCTTACAACGCAGTAAACATGCAAAGCCGGAAATGAAAGGAGAAATGAAAACATTTCTCCTTTTAACGTCTCCTTTCAAATGGCGTTAACTTTTGACATAAAACCCTGTCTACTGTTCTTAATAGGGTTTTGCATCAAAAAGTATGGGTGGTTATGTGAGAACGCCCATGTAACGTCCCCTTGGCACTAAGAAAGGCAAAGCAGTTCTTTGCGCTGCTTTGCATTACTTTTAGGGTACTTTTGATTGCAAAACAAGTTTTGCACTGGAAAGTAAAATAGGAAAAACATTTTGTGTTGGTTTGCAGCACATTTTTGATGCTAACCCAGAGCATTTTTAAATCTACCCCTTCATTTTTATGTGGAAAAGAGGAGCATTGAACCTAAAAATTTACACTTACATTTTAAAGATTTTTCTATATCTGTTAGATGTACGATAAGCAACTAAACAGCATCTTTTTTCTCCTGTAACATTTCATATTGTAGTAATAAATAAGCATTCTCAAAATCTCCAGAGTTTGTTTTGCAGCAGCTGAAAGAGTGCACTTCAGGTCCGATTTGTTGATTTAGGTTTGGTATTTAGGCCCAAATGTATACTTTTTCACGCAAATCTTAGCTAATGCAGTTTTGTGTCAAAAAGTAAAGCGACAGCTTCTGCCATTCCAGAGCACCAGCAGGGCGCCATATTTAAGGAATGGTGCAATCCAGCACAAAGGGTGGGCTAACATCATGGAAAATTACATTAGCCGGGTGGTGGTGGGGGTGGGGGTGGCAGTGGCGGTATGGGGAAGGGGGTTTTGCACTGAAAAATGACATCAGTCTGGTTAGAGTAAAAGCAAATGACTCTAATCAGCCTAGTGTCATTTCTGAGCGCAAAACCTACCATTCCACATGACTCCTGTCTTATTAAAGACAGGAGTCTTACCCACCACCCCAGCGGCCAGCACAGGGGACAAGGGTCCCCTGGGCATGGCCATTGCACCCAGTGCCATGTAGGGGGGCGATTTCAGGGCCCCCAGTGGCATTTTTAAAAATAATACAAAATACTTACCTCTACTTACCTGGGATGGGGTCGCCATCCTCTGCTGTCCCTCTGGTGTGGGTGGGGGTGTCGTTGGGGCCTGGGAAGGGCACCTTTAGGCTCTTTCCATGGTGTTCCACCATGGAAATGTGCCCACAGGCCCCTTAACGCCTGCCCTGACCCAGGCGTTAAATAATGGTGCTAAGCAGGGTTAGTGCCTTTATTTAGACCCACCTCCCCACTGTGCACCATTTTTCCACTGCAGGATAAATAAGGCGCCTGGGCCTTAGAGTCATTTTTTGCCCAGGAACTCCTACCTTGTATTTCATTGATGCAAGGCAGTTTCCCACTGGCAAAAAATGACTTTAACTCCAAAACGTTGGCGCTGGACGGGTCTAGCGCCAAAGTATAAATTTAGAGTTAGGTTTGTGTTCGCGTAAAAAAATGACACAAATCCGAATTTGCGACTCGCAAATCCGGATGCAAGATGTTGTCCCAACACCATCTGTGAATCGCAAAGACCCACCTCATTAATATTAATGAGGTGGGTCGCAATTTGCGAACCCCTTGCGATTCGCACCACTCACAGGGATGGTGGCCTGCTGGAGACAGCAGACCACCATGCCTGTGACTGCTTTAAAATAAAGCCGTTTTTTTATTTTATTGCAGCCCGTTTTCCTTAAAGGAAAACGAGTTGCAATACAAACGAAAAAAACAAAACATTTTTGTTTCATTTTTTCAGGGCTATTCACATAGGGGAAGGGGTCCCATGGGGACCCCTTCCCTTTTGCGAATGGGTTACCACCAGTGTGACACTGGTGGTAACTGCGAATTGCTTTCCAACCGCGTTCTTGTTCACAAAGCAATTCTGCATAGCGATGCGAATCGCAAATAGGAAGGGGAACACCCTTGCATATTTGCGACTCGTATTCCCATTTTGCCAGTCGGTAACCAGGTTACCGACTCGCAAAATAGGAATGAGCATCGCAATTTGCTTTTTGCATGTCGAAACAGCAAAATTCGCTGTTTGCGCCATGCAAAAAGTTACGTACATCTGGCCCTTAGATACTTCTGGCATTCCATGGGTGGTACATGGGCGTTCCAGGGCTACCAGCCTTGGTTTTTTACTTAAAACCCTATCTACTAATAATAGTAGACAGCATTTTGCACTAAGAATTACCACTATTTCAAAAACAGGCGTTAAAGAGAAATATTCATCTCATTTCTTTTCCAACTTTTCATGTCTGCTGCACTATACAGCACACATGCAAGGTATGTAAGGTAAAGTCAGCCGAGGTATGGTATTTTGTACTGGAGGGGTAACCTTGCACATTCAGACATCCTCGCACTATGGCCGTATTTATACTCCGTTTGCGCCGAATATGCGTCGTTTTTTTCGACGCAAATTCGACGCTAAACTAACGCCAACTAACGCCATATTTATACTATGGCGTTAGAGGCGTCTAGCGCCAAAGTTCCCGGAATGTGCGTCATTTTTTAGCGTGAACCCCTTCCTTGCGTTAATGATATGCAAGGGAGGCGTTCCCGTCTAAAAAATGACTCCCAGGCCTTTACGTGGTATTTATACTCCCGGGCAAAAGAGACGCCCGGGAGTGGGCGTGGCTAAAAACGGCGCATTTGCGCCGCTTTTTAACGCCTGGGTCAGGCATGGCGTTAAGGGACAAGTGGGCTCAAAATGAGCCCAGAGTGCCCTCCCCTGCCCCCAGGGACCCCCCCTGCCACCCTTGGCCACCCCAGGAGGACACCCAAGGCTGGAGGGACCCACCCCAGGGACATTCAGGTAAGTTCAGGTAAGTATTATTTTTTTTTTTTTTAATAATTTTTTTTGGCATAGGGGGGCCTGATTTGTGCCCCCCTACATGCCACTATGCCCAATGGCCATGCCCAGGGGACAGAAGTCCCCTGGGCATGGCCATTGGGCAAGGGGGCATGACTCCTATCTTTACAATGATAGGAGTCATGTTGATGGGGGATGGGCGTCGTTAAAAAATGGCGCAAGTCGGGTTAAGACGATTTTTTTGCCTCAACCTGACTTGCCCCATTTTAAGACGCCCTAACGTCATTTTTGCCCAACGCCGGCGCTGCCTGGTGTACGTGGTTTTTTTCCACGCACACCAGGCAGCGCCGGTCTGCTTGCGCCGGCTAACGCCATTCCATAAATACGGCGCCCGCATGGCGCTTCAGAATGGCGTTAGACGGCGCAAATTTTTTTGACGCTAAACTGCGTTAGCGCAGTTTAGCGTCAAAAAGTATAAATATGGGCCTATGTGTTAAAGGTGTGTGTGGCGCTCAGCAGCATGATTCTGTGCAGGTGGAGAGGGGGGAATAGTGCCAGACATGTTTGTGCTGAGACATGAAATACGAGTCTGTTCAAGTGTTATGGGCAGCTTTAGTACATGTACCACCCATGGACGCTGCTTTGCCTTACTTTCGGGCAGATGAATTCAAAATAAACGAGTTGCGCCAGTTTCCGGTGCAGAATGTTAGTAAATCTGTCCCAAGCTGTTCTGGGGAGATGAAGGTCAGAGCCATTGACAAAGCAGAGATCTCTCGCAAAATGAGTAGAAGTGTGTATTTTTACGTTTTTATGGTAAATAACAACTTGTTACAGGTAAGGTATTACATATATGGTTACAAAGCTGGATACTTTTCACCAAAGTGTGCTATTTCGGCAGGAGCGGCGAAATACCTAAAGCCAAAAAAAGTGTGCTATTTTAATTTTCACCCGCTTCGATCCTCCTCCATGGCAATATAAATGCCCGTGGAGATAGAAAGTGCAGCGTTAAATGCTATCAGTAACAAAAGCCGAGGGCAGAAAGCAGCTTCGAAAAACCCCTAAAAGAATCAGCCTTCCTACCCACAAGCGATATGCGCTTACCCACAATTCTATGCGCAATTTTCACAGACTAAAACATCATACGACATCCGCCATTAGTTTGTAATGTCAAAAAAATACCTCTATTAACCCTGTTTATAGATCGTAGCAGTACATAGAATTTGGTTCATAGTCATAATTTGTTGGGGCGCCGTAGCAAAAAAATGTTTAAGATTGTTTAAGAACCTCTCGGAGAAGCGAAAAGAATAGTCAAAATCAGATGAGTTTGGTTGGTTCAAATTCTTGGAAAATGTATCCGAGCGCTGGTGTAAAAAGTTTTTCATTCTGCCAATTAAACATGTCTCTATACGCACCGGTGGTGCTCGCGATGGAGCCAGACCTGAGGGAAGAGCCCGGCCAAGAAACCTCACCCCGGGCATGTGCGCTGCTAGGGCGGGGGTGGCCGGAGATCACGGCGGCACCACCCTCCGAGGAGGAGCAACAAGTGGCCGTAGCCGCGGTAGAGCCCCGGCCGCCCGCAGAGGGCCTCCCAGCCGCCTCCCGCCGCCGCCGTCTTTGGCGGGTGGTGGCTGCGGCGGTGGCGGTGGTTTTGGGCTCCGTCGTCCTCGCCGCCGTGTTCGCCCTCAGAGCGAGAGAAGACCCCGCGAGTGAGGCGAACCGCACCGACGAGGGCGGCCTTTCCCGCCAGTGCGAGGCAGGATGGACCCTGCGCGAGAGCAGCTGTTTCTTATTCTCTGAAAACGAAGGAAGCTGGACATTTGCCAATGGCAGCTGCGCCTCTCGTTCCTCCAGTCTGGCTGTGATTAAAAGCGACAAAGAGAGAGGGTTCGCCCTCTCTGAGAAGGGGGAGTATGATCGCTGGGTCGGCCTGCGGAGAGATCCGAGCGGGCCCTGGCGGTGGGCCGACGGCAGCGCCCTGGACAGCGGCACCGGCGTCCCCGGCGGCTCGGACTGCGCCTACCCAAACCATCAGGGTCTCAGCAGTGCCCGGTGCTCCTCAACTCGGAGATACATCTGCACCAAACACGCAGAATATATAAAGAAGGAATAATTTAAGGCACATAGAGCCAAATGCACAAAGCTTGTTGATTTCTAACATTTAAGACTCTTTTAAACCTGCAAAAGTGATATTTCAACATTGACCTTAATTTAATCAGATAAACATCCTATATTTTTCTAAACCTGTGTGGTGTTTTCACTGTGTTACTGTATGATTTATTGCACAAATACATAACCCAATGCCTTCTAAATTAAGACGGACTGCTCGGTGCCAAGCTACCAGAGGGTGGGCACAGGATAATTTTCATTGTGTGCAACTTACCCTGGCTAGGATTGTGGTCCCTTACTTGGAGAAGGGTGTATATCTCTACCAACTAGAGACCTCATTTCTAACACTAATCTATTTACTGAATCACAAAATAGGGTTGCGAGTCGCAATTAGGAAGGGGCATGCCAAGGGCGTACCTTCCTAATTGCGAGTCGCATCGTTATGTATGATTGTTTTGTGAACGTGGTCACGAAACAATCGCAGTTAACAGCAATTTCAAATTGGTGTTAACCCATTCGGAAACTGACTCATTCCCCTTTATGAATGCATGCAAAAACGTTTTTTTGAGAGCAGCCAGTGGTCTACGGACCACTGCCATGTACCACTGCCTACTCTTAAAAAATTAAACTGAAACGTTTCATTTTTTGTATTTTTAAACGCATCCGGTTTTACTTTAAGGAAAACAAGCTGTGTTTAAAAATAAAAAAAATGCTTTATTTAAAAGCAATCACAGATATGGTTGTCTGCTGACCCCATCAGGCCACCTTCCCTGTGATTTTTGTGATTACCAGTGGAAGACAGAACCTCCACCCACCCCTATTTGTGACATGGTTCAAATGCCAAGGTGAGTCCCTACCATATAACTTTTCATATATAGCATCTTCATTTAGTGGGGTGAACCCCTATCATGCAATTTTATCATGTTTGACTCAATTCAAAATACCACCCCATAACCCAAACGTTTGATGCACTCTTATACACGGTTTTGAATCCATGTCATATAACTTAAATCCCAGGCAGTATCTCCCAAGTGTGTGCTGCATACTGTATTACTCAATGTATACCTCCCATAAGTTCCAAAAATGTGTGCTTATGTCTAACTGAGAATTTAGAATTGCATGTTCTCCTCAGGGACCAGTTAGAAATGGAACAACTGCAAGAAAAATGCATGTTGAAGAATAAGACAATCTTTTTTTTTTTTTTTTTTTTTTGTCGGAAGAGAGTGGCAGGTGGAGTGGCCCGTTGATATTGTTGAGCTATACACCTGGGGGTCAATGAGTAGTGGATCCTTCCTTTACTGGCATGGATTAGTGAGATGAGGACAAAAAAAAAAAAAGAATAAGACAATCTTATTAAGATTCAGACGTTTTGATTGTTTTTTTAAAACTGCTCCACTATCGGCCAGCTAAGATACTCAAATGGCAGGCACTGAAATGCCTCGCCTGTCCTATTCAATATGCCAAAGGCCCCAGCCTTGCTTTAAATCCTTGAAACAAATGGCTGAAAAACATAAACCATAAGAGTCTGTGAGGAACAGATGATACCGTTCTGAAGGCCACGTTATCTTCCTATGATAATGAATAATTTCTTGCTCATATACTAACTTTGCTGTACTCTAGCCCTTACTTGCTGCTGGTCTGGGGCAGTTCTAAAGTAATGTCTATGGATGTGTACTACCATCGTGCTCATCTTCTGCTACAGGCAGCTTGTTTCTTAGCTCAACATCCGTACCACACAACCGATCTGATACGCACTGCTCATTAATCGAAATAATATTTCTCCAAGGTCTGCATGGCTGCTAAAGACCCGGCTATTTATTAGGACCAACAACTTCACTATTAGATTACTCACCGTAGCCGGGGACCGTCAAAACCTCAGGCTCCCAAAGAATGAGTGCAAGGAGCTCTGAACCAGTTTGCAAATCTGCGCTCCGGCCAGGGGGGATAAGTACAACGCCTTATTGAAGCCACCTGTGTGTGAGATGGGCAGAGATTTCTCCCTACTTGACCACCTCACAAACCACAGCTACTACTGCAGCCATTTTTAAATATTCCAGCAGCCCCATGCTAGGCACCAATAGAGTCCACAGAAGCAACTTCTGTGGCCCACAGAAACAAGGATCTGTTCCATAATATTTTATTTGGCACCTTGTCCTAAAATCTTTCTAGTGTGGGCCACCTAGAGGGTCACACTGGCTGTGGCGGCCAGCTTGGAACAATACTATCTCCCTATGCTGGAAGCCTAAATATAGGGGGGAATGCAACTTATAAGGCAGGTATCTTTAAACTGTGTAAACTCCCTACTCTAAGAGAAAAAAAACATCAGAAGGGGGAATACCGCTCATGGGTCTAATATGTAATTGGAGCCCAAATTGTCACTTATATGTTATTTCTACACTTTTATTTTTTAACAGATCTCGCTTGGAACTTTAACTGTCCATATGTGCTGTGTAAATCCCAAAAATGTCCCTTATGTATTAGAGACAATAGCATTCTCTCACAGAATCTCACTATTTATATCCCTTCCACACGTATCAAGAGTGAAAATACAAAACACTTCTCTTCTTTTACTAGCAGCTCTATGGACCTCTCATTATCATTTTTTTCTAAAATAAGCCATTTGATGTCTTCTGGATTATGTTTTTTTCTATATAATGTTTTATTAATGGTGCATTTGTTTGAGCTATTTGTATGGCAGATTTCTGCTCAGTAAAGCGGGTGTTTCCCCTACATACCCAAGATTACTGGGGCTAATGAGCAAGTAAGTAATGTTCTTCATCTTGCAGAAAGTGAAGGTGGTCAGGCTTACTGTGTAATTATTGAAAGTGTACACATCTGGCTCAATAGCATTGGCTCATGCCTTTCTTGTTGATCATTTGAAATTTTCTTTGACTTGAGTAACACTATCAGTTATTTTTTTCTATAAATCATAGTGGTTTGTCCAAGCTGGATCGCACAACATAGTTCTTCAAATTCTTGTTCTGTTTATGCACAAATATAGATTTGGGGAGCCTAAGATATTCCTCTCTATTGCTGTTCAGTATGTGCCAGTTGGAGTTGACTATCTGGCTTACCTTCTGTAGGAAGATGGCCTGGTGTGTGATGGGTACCCAAGGTACTTACACCTTATACCAGGACCAGGTATCCCCTCTTAGGGAAGTGCAGGCAGCGTCTAGAATCCAGGCTCTGGAGAGGTAGCTGTGGACTAGCAGGCAAGGCTTATCTAGGAGACATGCAAAGCTCATGCAAAACCACTGTAGTCACACAGCACTTACACACGTGAAAGAAAACACTCAGTTGTATATAAATAAGGGTACTTTATTTTTGGTCACACAATACTACAAAATACTAGAAGGGCAACCCTCCAATAGGAGGTAAGTACTACACTAATTATATACACTAGTAAACAGGAATAGGCATAGGAAAGGTTAGAAAACAGTACAAATGCAGTTAGACAATAGTGACCCTATGGGGGGCCCAAACCATATGCTAAAAAAATGGAATGCGAACACAGGACCCCCACCTAGGTAAGTGGAATGTACAGAAGGGAGCTGTGAGTACTAGAAAACCACACAGGTAAGTAACGCAGTACCCCCTGCGACCAGGAAAGCAGGAGTAAATCACTGGGATTTCCCAAAACCCCCCAAAAGGAAGAAAAAGAAGACACCCACCCAAGACGGCAAGAAACCAGTGGTGGATTCCTGGAGAGGAAGACCTGTGGTGAGAGAGGACCAAGTCCAAGAGTCACAGTAGTCCAGGAGGAGTAGGAGCTACTACCCTCCCAGCTGTACTTGCAGGAGTTGGTCGACGGTCATGGTCTGCAGCCCTGGAGCCGAAGAAGAGTTCCTGAGGGCTGCAGAAGATGTCCCACACTGGAAGGAAGATCGCAGATGGGTGTCAGTGCAGGAATTGCACCAACAAGCCTTGGCAAAGGTGAATTCGCGGTTAGTGTAAAAGTTGTGCTATGGTGGACCAGCAAGGCCCAGGAGGATTCAACCCAGAAGGGGGAGCCAGAGAGGACCCTCAGCAACACAGAGAGCCCACAGGTCGGGGACCCAGACGTGGCAGAAGGAGCCCATGCAGCACACAGGAGAAGGGTCTCATGCCGCAGGAGAACCACGCAGAGGGCTGTGCATCACAGGAAGGAGTGCTGGAGCTGCACAATGCCTGACGGTCCCTTGGAGGAAATGCAAACAATCCTTGGCAAGAGACGCCGTGCATAGGTGTACTGTCCCGCGTGGAAAGGCAAGGGCTTACCTGAACCAAAGTTGGACAGCTGACAGAGAGGCCCAAGAGGACTACTATGGACCACCACCCATGTTGCAGGATCCATGCAGCTCAGAATGAGAGGACATCCATGCATCCGGTTGTCATTACAGTAGGTGCTTGCGAATGCAGGGGAGTGACTCTTTCACTCCAAGGTAGATTCCTTCTTCATTCTTGTGCAGACTGAAGACTTGCCACCCTCAGAAGATGCACAAATGGGGAAATGTTGCAGAAGTTGGAAGGAGCTGTGGAAACCATGTTGCAAGAAGAGTCTTCTTTGTGGATGCAGATTGTCGGTCCCTGAAGGGTCCAGTCATGGTTCCAGTGGCTAGAAGAAGAAGTGGAGGTTTCAGAGGAGTCCTGCTGGAATCGTGCAAGCCGAATGTGAGGATCCACTCAAGAGAGAGACCCTAAATAGCCCTCAAAGGGGGATTGGTCACCTAGCCAGGTGACCAGCTGTCAGGAGGGGGGCTCTGACATCACCTGCCTGGCCACTCAGATGCTTCCAGAGGTCCCTGCCAACCTTGGATTCAAGATGGCAGAACCCAGAGACCCTCTGGAGGAGCTCTTGGCACCTCCCCTTTCCATTGACCAGTTTTGTGCCAATGCAGTGCCCTTCAAAGCATACCAGTGGCTTGGGGAGGCTACCCCATCCTAAGCTATGCAACACCTATTTCCAAAGGGAGAGGGTGTTACTCCCACTCTCCCAAAGGAAGTCATTAGTTCTGCCTTCCTAGGCTTGAGCTGTTCAAGCAGCAGGAGGGCAGAAACCTGTCTGAGTGGTGGCAGCAGCTTGGGCTGCCCGGAAAACCCTGGAAGACTGGTAGGAGCAATGTTGGGGGACCTCTAAGGAGCCCCCTGAATACATGGAATCATATTTCCAATACTGGTAACAGTATTGGGTTATGATTCTGACATGTTTGACCCCAAACATACCTAGATTTGGAATTACCGTTCGTAGCTGAACATAGGTAGTGATGTGTAAAATGGCATCCCTACACTCACGAAGTCCATGAAAATGGCAATGGAGTTCATGGAGGCACTTCTGCTAGTGGCGGGGTGCCCTCCCACACAGGTACTTGCACCCTGCCCTCTGGGCTAGGAGGGCCTGCCATAGGGGTGATTTACAGTGACCTGGTGCAGTGAGGTATGGGAAAAGGGGTGCATGCACTCTTTCACACAGGCTGCAATGGCAGGCCTGTAGAACACTTTGCATGGGCTCCTCATGGGTGGCATAATACATACTGCAGCCCATGGGGATCCCCTGGTACCCCAGTGCCCTGATTACCTGTGTACCATATAGTAGGGACTTACATGGGGGCATGAGGGCACCAGTATGCCAAATGTGGAGTGAAAATAGAACAGGTTACCAAGTTAGATAAGAGAGAGCATAATCACTGGGTTCTTGGTTAGCAGGATCCCAGTGAACACAGTCAAACACAATGACAACAGGGAGAAAATGGGGGTAACTGTGCCAAGAAAGAGAGTACTTTCCTAGATCGACGCTTGAGGTTTTGGATATCCTTTTGTTGACATCACCCCTGGTAGGCCGAATGATGTCTTAAACATTGAAAATCTATTGAGAGAAAAAACTGTATATTTGTTTTAGACCAGAAATCCTTTCACCTCATTTATGCATAGTTCATATTTTTATATATTTTTGAAGACATGATTCCTGATAGGCTTAATGATATTTTTAAGCAGTTTATATGTCAACACAGAAGACTGTATCTGATACTTTTGTTAAAGAAAACTTTCTTAGAACTCAGGCTGAAGGGGTAGTAGGTAAGAATTAGGAAGTTTGAAAGGCAGTTTTTGTTGGAATTGCAGACTGATATCCCTTCACTCTGTCTATCCAGTTTCAGTCTTTCAATATAAGTTATAATGTCCTGATGTGATATTTAGACCTTTATGAAAAATGATAGCCAAAGTACAGTATGTTCTACAAGAAACTGATATCTGTCCAGCTTTAAAGTTTGTAATCTAAGGGGTTTATTTAAACTTTTTGGTGCAAAACTGCGCTAATGCAGTTTTACACCAAAAAGTTTACAGCCGGCTTGCGTCATTCCTGAGTGCCGGGTGCCATATTTATGGAATGGCGCAAGCTGGCGCTAAGCTTGGGCTAGTGTCAACAAAAGTGACGCTAGCCGGGTGAGGGTAGCAGTATGGGAATAGAAGGTTGTGTGTAAAAAAATGACGTTACGCTGGTTAGGGGCAAACAAAAATGCAGCTAACCATCCCTGCATCATTTCCAGGTGCACAACCATCCTAAAACATGACTCTGTCTTAGAAAAGACAGAGTCATGCCCACAACCCCAATGGTCAGCCAGGGGACCAGTGTCCCCTTGGCATGGCCATTGTACCTAGTGCCATGCAGGAGACCCCTTGTTGAACCCCCAATGGCACTTTAAAACAAATAACAAAAATACTTACCCATACTTACCCTACTTACCTCGGATGGGGTCCCCCATCCTCTTGTCTTGGTGGGGGTGTTCCTAAGGCTTGGGGTGGGCACCTGTGGGCCCATTCCATGGTGTTTGACCATGGAAATGGGTCCACAGGTCCCTTAACACCTGGTCTGACCCAGGTGTTAAATAATGGCTCTAAGCAAGCTTAACGCCATTATTTGGGACAGCCTCCCTCCCGTGCATCATTTTAGCACTGGGGATAAATACGGCGCTATTGCGTCATTTTTGGATGGGAACGCCTACCTTGCATCTCATTGACGCAAGGTGGGGATTACACATCTAAAAATGGTGCAAACTTAAATATTGTGACGCTAGACAGTCTTAGCCTCAAAATATAAATATAGAGTTAAGTTTGCGCCGAATTTGCGTAAAAAAATGACAAATTCGGCATGAACAGAGTAAAAATATGCCCGCAAGTGTCCAAATTTGTTCCATGTGCTCTGCATCGTTGAAACATTGCTATAATGTATTTATCTCTCTTCTGTATGAGCAATGTAGAGAATACATTTGATTTACAGCTTTGATGGGAAATATTTTGGTAACTTTTTTAAATTATCTTATCAAAAGACACATTTTTAGAATCTGGCAGAGTTAAGTACAGAAATCGCTCGGATTGGATTTCAGTTGTAGGTGAGAAAGAGCAATCTTCAAACTCATGGTTCTATGTATAAATCAGTCCAAATATGTGATCAATATTTAAATCCTCGTCTTCTAAAACTCGAGGCATCACCATAATAAATTCCTGTGCATCTTGTTGAGCATTTAGAGTAAATACTACGGATCCACTATATTTGTCTACTAGTTGTCAAATGTCTGAAGCAGAATGTATTGCAGTTCTGTCATGAGAAGGCAATAACATACTGCTGTGCACAGTGTGTCCCTGGATTTTTCTTGGATTGCATTTACAACATGTGGTAAACGGAAGAGAACATTGAGAACAACATTCGCATGGCAGTTTACACCAGTAGCGTTATCCAACCGATAACCTACAATATCTCCATCCTTATCCAGTTTTATTTTCTTGACACTTTCTTCTTTAGCTTTCCTTTTGGTCTTTTCTATAATCTGTTTTGTCAGTTTCCGCTTAGGACATAATACCCATTTTTCATAAATAGGCTACTGTCCTAAATGAGGAGCATATCTACTTCTTAATCTTTTTTACTCTCTCATGCAATTTGCATCTGTACTAAGGCCCATATTTATACTTTTTGACGCTAAACTGCGCTAACGCAGTTTAGCGTCAAAAAATTTTGTGCCGTCTAACGCCATTCTGAAGCGCCATGCGGGCGCCGTATTTATGGAATGGCGTTAGCCGGCGCAAGCAGACCGGCGCTGCCTGGTGTGCGTGGAAAAAAGCCACGTACACCAGACAGCGCCGGCGTAGGGGGAAAATGGCGTATGGGCGTCTTAAAATGGGGCAAGTCAGGTTACGTCGAAAAAATCGTCGTAACCCGACTTGCGCCATTTTTTTTCGACGCCCATCCCCCATCAACATGACTCCTATCATTGTAAAGATAGGAGTCATGCCCCCTTGCCCAATGGCCATGCCCAGGGGACTTCTGTCCCCTGGGCATGGCCATTGGGCATAGTGGCATGTAGGGGGGCACAAATCAGGCCCCCCTATGCCACAAAAAATAAAAAAATAAAAACTTACCTGAACTTACCTTAATGTCCATGGGATGGGTCCCTCCGTCCTTGGGTGTCCTCCTGGGGTGGCCAAGGGTGGCAGGGGGGGTCCCTGGGGGCAGGGGAGGGCACTCTGGGCTCATTTTGAGCCCACTTGTCCCTTAACGCCATGCCTGACCCAGGCGTTAAAAAGCGGCGCAAATGCGCCGTTTTTGGCCACGCCCACTCCCGGGCGTCATTTTTGCCCGGGAGTATAAATACCACGTAAAGGCCTGGGAGTCATTTTTTAAGACGGGAACGCCTCCCTTGCATATCATTAACGCAAGGAAGGGGTTCACGTTAAAAAATGACGCACACTCCGGGCACTTTGGCGCCCGAAGCGTCTAACGCCATAGTATAAATATGGCGTTAGTTGGCGTTAGTTTAGCGTCGAATTTGCGTCGAAAAAAACGACGCAAATTCGGCGCAACCAGAGTATAAATACGGCCCTAAGTTACTTCTTATCAAAATCAACCAGAAACAAACCAGATAATGTTCAAATGTGTGACAATGCTACTTATGACAATCCTTCTTTAAAAACGGTAGTTCTGATAATTATAAATGCAGAATTAACACTTAGGCCTTGAGACTTGTGGATCGCTGCGGCATACGCAAGACAAACTGGAAACTATTTTTGTCAGACATACAAATCTTTCACAAGCAAAAAGCGTACAACACATCATCCAATTTGCTTCACACCATCAACCTGATCAAACTTTCGGGCTAAAAATTCAACTTCTTCACAGTTAGGAAAATTAATGAAATCAACAACTTTACCAATCCTTCTACATTTAAATTACATCTTAGAATTACTCTATAGTATTTGCAGATATGTTAATACTTCTCTAGTCCAGCAGTCCTGAATACAGATTTCTCCAAAAGAGATTAATTTATCTTGTAATCAGCAGAACAGTTACACAGTGGTGTTCTGTTTTGTCAATAGCAGTAATTTCCAAAATGTTTGCATTCTCACATTTTAGTAATTCTTCATTAAATGCTGCATACTCTTGAAGTGTAGGCATCTATGAAACACTGGGCCGAATTTAAGAAACATGGCACTGCATCAAATGCAGCACCACTTTTCTTGTGCCCCCTGGGCCCCCTAACGCCACCATGTGTGTGTTGTATTAATGATACAGCGCACCATAGCGGTATTAGGGCCCGTATTTATACTCCGTTTGCGCCGAATTAGCGTCGTTTTTTTCAACGCAAATTCGGCGCAAAACTAACGCCATATTTATACTTTGGCGTTAGACACGTCTAGCGCCAAAGTATGGGCAAATAGCGTCATTTTTTTGCGTGAACGCCTTCCTTGCGTTAATGAGATGTAAGGAAGGCGTTCCCGTCTAAAAAAATGACGGCGACGCAAATGCGTCGTATTTATACTCCCGGGCAAAAGTCACGCCCGGGAGGTGGCGGGTCAAAAAACCCTGCATTTGCGCCACTATTTAACACCTGGGTCAGGGTAGGCGTTAAGGGGCCTGTGGGCTCAAAATGAGCCCACAGGTGCCCTCCCCTGCCCCCAGGGACCCCCCCTGCCACCCCTGCCCACCCCAGGAGGACACCCAAGGATGGAGGGACCCACCCCAGGGACATTCAGGTAAGTTCAGGTAAGTATAATTTTTTATATTTTTTAATTTTTTTTGGGTGGCATAGGGGGGCCTTATTTGTGCCCCCCTACATGCCACTATGCCCAATGACCATGCCCAGGGGACATAAGTCCCCTGGGCATGGCCATTGGGCAAGGGGGCATGACTCCTGTCTTTACTAAGACAGGAGTCATTTAAATGGCGTCTGGGCGTCGAAAATAATGGCGCAAATCGGGTTGAGGCGATTTTTTTGCCTCAACCTGACTTGCCCCATTTTAAGACGCCCTAACGCCATTTTCCCCCTACGCCGGCGCTGCCTGGTCTACGTGTTTTTTTTCCACGCACACCAGGCAGCGCCGGTCTGCTAGCGCCGGCTAACGCCATTCCATAAATACGGCGCCCGCATGGCGCTTCAGAATGGCGTTAGACGGCGCTAAATTTTTTGACGCTAAACTGCGTTAGCGCAGTTTAGCGTCAAAAAGTATAAATATGGGCCTAGGAACAATAGCATCAACATTTTTGATGCTATTGTTGCACTTTGGTCCACTACCGTCAGAAATTGTGACGCTAGTGGAGCAAAGTGCAAGGAGGCCCCTTGATTACAATGGGTGCATCCTTTCAACGCCTGCTTTCAGCAGGCATTAAAAACGACACCAAATATGGCGAATTAAATCTTGTAGATTTCACAACACCATTTTTGCAGGCCTCTTTGAGCCGGAACGCTCCTTTGCATACATTATGCATGGCACATGCATGATGTGGCGCAAAGGGTTACAAAGTGGTTCAATGCATGCATTGCACCACTTTGTAAATATGGAGCTGGGAAAAGGCCACCTTAGCGCCGCCTTAGTGTAAAAAAGATTAAGCTAAGGGAGCACTAAAGTGGCACAAGGGGCTCTTAAATCGGCCCCTTTAAAAAAGTTTTTCATTAGCTCTGCTGCCATCTTCTTAGAGGAAAACAATTTCTTAATAAGTCGACTTTCCAACATCAGTCTTCCCTCCTCTGTCAGAACTCTTACTCTAATGTCCTTTAAAATGATTCTATACTCCTGGTCATAGGTTTTACGCATATTTTTAGCAAGTTCCTTGTATTGAAAATATTGCCAAATGTTTACATTGCCAATACTTCCCAATGCGTTTCAAGTCTGTTCATGTGAGTTTTAAAAACAGCCTGTTCTTTTACAGTAGTAAGTTGAAGAAGGTCTCCAAAACAATTAAATGTGTTCCTCCAAACAAAATGTCATATTCCGTTTTGAGTATCTGTTGCATTCTCAGATCAACAAAGACAAGCATGAGATTAGAAACCATGCTCACCTAATCAATAATTAAAAGCTTATTTTTCTTCAGTACTCTTGCTACCTCATGACAATCTTCACCAGATAACTTCTGGTATTCCAGTTTATTGTCACCACTCCATGCACACCGCCATCACTTTCTTTTTAACAACAGTAACTAATTATAAATAAGTACAAAACTACAAACACAAAAGCTCTAATGGGTGGAGGCAGGAGCATCTATCCTGGGTGACCTATTTGAGGCTGAGACACTCCTCCCTTTTGAAGAATTCCGAATGACATATGACCTGCCTAGAGGTCATTTCTTAATACATAAAGCAGTGGCGACCGCAGTGCAAAACATTGGGGGACAGCTATGGAACAGCCACCACACCATAAGACCTGCCAATATTTTATCACATCAGCTGGTATTTTTAAGGCTGTCACTTGCTTATATAGATCAATATGAGGGACCTGCGCCTACCTCCGACTACTCTTCGGTTAAAGAAGGAAGTGGATGTGGGGAGTCCCGTACCAGACCAGGACTGGACCAAAATATTAGAGAGGGTTCCCAAAGTGTTGAGGAACGCTCGCTTTCAGCTGATAACTTTTTATGTGATACACGGGACATATCTGACACTGAGACAAATGAATCTGTATTTTGATACCTCCAGTGCAAATGCCCACGGTGAGGGGAGGAGGGAGCTGAGTTCTTGCATATGTTTTGGTCTTGCATGACGCTCACACTCTGTTGGGAGGAAATAACTGCTATTCTTGCTGATGACGTTGAGAGTGGTCCCATGCGCTCCACAACATTGCTTTTAAGCTGATTCCCACACACTACTAAAGACAAAGCCACAAGCAGGTTTCAGCACCTGGCATTCCTCGCGAAGCGGGAGATTACCCGGAAATGGAAAGCTCAGAATGGTCTCCGGGTGGGACTATGACGAAGGAACTCGAGAAAGGGGCTGGTCATGAAGGAGCAGTGCTGCTAAGAGAAGCAGGAGGTGGCCGGGGCTCAGTGGAAATGGCCAGAGCCTTGGAAACGTCAGTGGATAGTATAAAGCACCCAGATCCCTCTCCACTGGGAACTCCGGCTGGAACCCACTAATAGCAGGCACTTCAGTGCTTAATTTGTGTTGGTGGTTTCCGGTGCTGGGCACCGGCACTTATTTTTGAGGGCCGGCACTTATTTTTCTGCCTGAAGTATTTACTGGGAGCAAAAGACACACATAGGAAAGTTGGACGAAGAGAAAAACAAAAAAGCGTCACAAAAGGAGAAAGCAGAAAGCTGCAAGAGTGAGCTTAAGGGGCAGGGAGTGGCTGTAAATGGATTAGAGAGGCCAGAGATGGCTTCAGGGTTACACTGCCTCAGTGTTCGCACATTCAATTGCAGCAGCCGCGACTTTCAGAGGAGAGCTTTGGGCACCGGCACATTTTTATTTACAAATTAAGAACTGAAGCACTTATATCACAAATTTCTAGTACCCCTACCACAACAAAGGTTATGTATGTCGCCCATGGAAAAGGCCTTCGATGATTGCAGAGGTCCTTGGTATAGAACCAGTAGACCACACACTGGCCACACCATCAACCAACAGTGATATCGGGCGGCAGGACAGGGAGTCGGGTAGCAATGTTTTGACGGTATTGGTGAATCTGTAATAATATCTGTACAATTGCACCCTTCCAATCTACCAGGAATGGTTGATGTTTTATATCCCTGAAAATCAATAAAATCTGTTTAAAAAAAAAGCCCTGAGGCGCTCCCATGGTATTATGCGGGTCAGTCTTTTGGGAACTTGTAGGAGTTTTCATCTTTCTGAGCGCAAAGTGGCTTTGTAGATATGGGCTTGCAGCCTGCGCTATGCGTGCAGCAACAAAAGAGATGCTCCAGAAGCACAAGCCGCTTGAACATATGGGCCCCTGTTTCCTTTTTTTTAGTAAATAAGGCTTTGGGTCAAAAACATAGGGTGGTTGCATGGGAACGCCCATGCACCACCCATTAAATGCACCCTTGGCGCTAAGTAATGCAAATGCATTGCTTTACTTTTAAGTGATTTTCCAGCACAAAACAAGTTTTGCGCTGGAATGTAAGGGGCTTATCTACAAGCCCCTTGCGCCGCCGGGGCATCACTTTTTATATGGGAAAAGTGCAAGGGCCTTCCAAATAATCCCTAAATAAATAAAAAAAGATTGCGTTGATTTGTGTCACTTTTGTGATGTAAACATGTGGCAAATTTGTAGTAAATAAACCCTCCAGGGTCTCATTTACAAGGTCCTAGCGGCACACTGTGCTTCAAAGCGTCAGTTTGTTTACGCTCCGGTGGCGCAGTGTGCTAGCCCTTATTTACAAAGCCACGTGGCTTTGCGTGGCCTTGAAAATATGGACCCCTTTCCCGCATACCACTGATTTACAAGTCTGGGAGTGCGTCAGATTCCTATGCTACCTCAGGAGTGGTGTAAGAGTGACGCAACAGGGAGAAATATCTTTACTTCTCCCTCTTTTTTTCATTCTGCAGCACACATAGAAAGAGGAAAACACCTCTTGGGATTGTTTTAGTGCAGGAAGGTGCCCCTTCCTGCACAAAAACAATCATCACCACAATGCAGGAACCCTTGCACCATGGTGCAAGGATGCCTGCGTTAGTGCTAGGCAGCAGTTTGTGTGCCAGTGCAGGGGAAGAGGACAGAAATGTGCCGTATCTTGTAGATATGACGGGTTCATGTCCTTTCTCAGTGGCCTGCGCCACAGGCTGTGCAAATTAGGTCACAGTGTTTTTTCGCATACACACGTCTTCAGACAGCCCTCGGGAGCTTTAATGTTCATGCTTAACAAGGGGCCTAATTTGCTGTGTTGCTTTGACTGGAACTAGTAAATAAATCCCCCAGGCCTTAGTTCGGGTCTGCTGTGTTGCATCAGGATCTACTGGGACAGCTAGGAATGGGGCTTGGTACTGCACCCTTGTGCTACATGTTCAACAGACATATCCAGTAATGTGGAGGATAGTGTAGATTTTCCTAGTTTATGACGGAAAGTCTTAATTTTATTAAAGACACAGAGGCGAGTATTATGCGTTTCTCTTCTCGCTTTATTAACACAGCAGTCAAGAAAGAAACTACAAAACTACAAATCCCATGTGGCTAACCCAGAGAGCCAATGGGATTAGAAACGTAGTACATCATATGTTAACCAATAGGAACACCCTCGTGCCATTGTGATGTCACTTGACTGCAAGCAGCCCTCTTTTCTTGCGAATGAAGTAAATTGTTGAATAATAACGGAAATAAAGAACATAGAATAAACAAAGCCATCAGGAAAGCAAAAACGTCTGAAGAAAAATCCAAAATCCTACAAAGGAAGGAATGCTCCAATAAATCGGGAGAATACGATCCCATGCTTGTGATGAATGAAGTCTTCCCAAGGTGTGAAGAAATCGTACTAGGACCCTGGTTGAGCAGCTGGAACTGTAGCTAGAAGAAAGGGAGGGAGAAAAACAGTGTTTAAACTAGAGGCGGGATAATACTCGCCTCTGTGTCTTTAATAAAATTAAGACTTTCCGTCATAAACTAGGAAAATCTACATTTTATGACAAGACCGGAGGCTCCTATTATGCGAGTTTAAAGCATATTAATTACATTTAGTGAAACATCGTCAACAGGTTTGCAATAAAATACTCTAAAGGTATTGTCATTAGACCAGTCTGCAGATTTCAGAATATCCTCTAAACGGGAGCCTGCCCAAAAGGCTTTGGAGGCCATAGCCCCTCTGGTAGAATGGGCACCAAAACTGGAAATATCGATACCCGCTAGGGACATAATCCACTTGACCCAACGAGCTAAGGTGGCAGATAAAACCGGGTGATAGGGTTTCCTAAAGGAGATAAGAAGTTGGGAAGAGGATGTTCTCAAATCTGCAGTTTTCTGTTCATAAACTTTAAGACGTTGGCCCACACATAATTTGGGATGCTGTGGGAAATATGGATAAAAAACTGACGACAAACTGGTCTTTGTACGTCGTACAACCGAAAATAGCACTCCTGTAGGGGTGAACTGTCGGTTGGAGACGTCCAAAGCCTTTACATCTGATAAACGTTTGATGGAAACTAGACACAGTAACATTGTTAACTTAGCAGATAACATCTTTAGAGAAAGAAAAGGATTATCCGGTAAAGAAATCACAAATTTTAGAACGATATTAACGTCCCATAATTGGTTATATTTAGGTAAAGGAGGTTTGGAAAATTTTACTCCCTTTAATAATCTGGACACCAGCGGATGTTCGCCTATCGGTTTCCCATTGACATGGATATGGTTAGAAGAGATAGCTGACCTATAAAGGTTGACAGTACGGAAAGCTTTACCTTTACTGGCTTCTGCGGCCAGGAAATTAACAACAAAGATTACATCTGCTGAAAAGGGATCAAGATGCCTTTCCAAACACCAGCCGTCCCATAAAGACCAGGCTGACTTGTAGGCTTTTTTGGTACCAGGGGCCCAGGAGTTTGAGATATACTGGGAAGCTTCTGACGAAATGATAGGGAAAGGTTGGGAATTCCTGAGATCTTCCAAGCGGATAGAGTAAGAATGTTGTCCACAATGAGGGGATGAGGACGCAGGAGAGGGTCCAACAGTAATTTTGGGAAGGACGGAATTAACAATGGAAAATCCACCGATAGTTCCAGAAGGGACGGAAACCATACTTGGGATTGCCAAAACGGAACAATGAGAATAAGAGAAGCGTGTTGACGTCTGGCATGAGCTAGGACCCTGTTGATCATGATAAAGGGGGGAAAGGCATAATTGAGGGAATGAGACCAATCCTGTAAGAAGGCATCTGATGCCAAGGCTAAGGGATCCGGGCGCCAACTGTAAAATTGGGGAAGTTGAGTGTTCAGTCGAGATGCGAAGAGATCTATCGAGAACGGGCCCCATAAGGAATGAATCTTGTGAAAAATTGAAGAGTGAATTCTCCAATCGTTGGAATCTCGTAGATGACGAGAATGCCAGTCTGCGACCGAATTGAGAGCTCCTGGAAGGTATTCTGCCTGTACCGAAAGATGGTTTGAAAGGCAATATTCCCAAAAACTCTTGGCCAAATCCGCTAGAGGTTTGGATTTTGTGCCTCCAAGATGATTTATGTACCTTACTGCAGAAATATTGTCCATCCTGAGGAGTATTGCACAGTGCACTTTGTGCTTTGCCAGGCTTTTGATTGCAAAGGAGCCGGCAAGCATCTCTAAACAATTGATATGCAATTTGGACTCCTCTGAAGACCATGTACCTCCAGTCGAGATGGGACCACACCGGGCCCCCCAGCCTAGACGACTTGCATCGGATTCTAACACAAGATCTGGGGCTGATGGAAAGATACTTTTCCCGTTCCAGGCATCCAAATGGTCTATCCACCATTGAAGCTCTGTGCGGGACTCCATATCTAAGGGAATGAGGTCGGAGTATGCTAGACCCTTCCTCAAGTGTTGAATCTTTAGTCTTTGAAGGGAACGATAGTGAAGGGGACCTGGAAAGATTGCCTGTATGGAAGAGGACAGAAGGCCTACTATTCGAGCCAAAGTCCTGAGAGAGATAAGAGAACTGCGAAGGACTTGTAGAATCTCTGACTTTATGGATCTTATTTTTGCGGAAGGAAGAAGCAGAGTGGCTGAGATGGAATTGATTTGAAATCCCAAGAACTCTAAGGTTTGGGAAGGCACTAGGAGAGATTTTTCTCTGTTTATTATGAAACCCAGATTCTCTAGAAGTGAGCTGGTTGTTTGTAAGTGTAGAAGGAGAGTCTGAGGAGCTTGACTTAAAATGAGGATGTCTAAGTAAATTAAGAGCCTTATGCCCTGGGATCTTAGGAAAGCCACGACAGGCTTCAGGAGCTTGGTGAAGCACCAAGGGGCGGAAGATAGCCCGAAGGGTAGAGAAGTAAAGTGATAAGTTTGGTCGAGCCAGTGGAACTGAAAGAATTTCCTGGAGTCTGGATGAATAGGAATCACTAAATAGGCGTCCTGCAGATCCAGTCTGACCATCCAGTCGTTTTGAAGGAGTATATCTCTGAGGTGGAGAATTGTTTCCATTTTGAAATGTCTGTATACTACAAATCGATTGAAATGTTTTAGATTGATGACTGGACGCATCTTTTTGTTCTTCTTTTGAACAAGGAAAATTGGGCTGGTAAATCCCGAAGGATGGGGTTGGGCAATAGAGATTGCTTGTTTTTGCAAAAGAGAGCTTACTTCGAGAGATATTAGGTGGGTCATTTCTGTGGAAAAATGGGGAAGAGGAATGGAGAACGTTTGCACTGGGGTAGAATAAAGATCTATCATGTAACCCTGTACAGTATTTAGTACCCACACATCCGCAGTAATTGTTAACCAATTTGAAAGAAAATGGAAAATGCGACCCCCTGTTGGAAAGGAACCAACTTGAGGGCTTACCTGTTGGATTGACGGTCTTATTGTGTCTAAAGGATCTGGCACGATAACCTCTGCCGCGCTGGGGATAGAATTGCGGTCTGAAGTCTTGTTGGTAAGAACCGTAGTACCCTCTGGAGCCTTGGGTGGTGTTACCTCGGCCGGTAAAGCGGCCCCTGCCTCTACCGGCCCTGGCAAAAACACGTTGGCTGAACATTTTTCTCATGGACTGTTGTGCTTTGTCCAAAGAAGTAAAGGTGGCAACATATTTGCTGACGTCTTTGATGAACGAGTCCCCAAAGAGTTGTCCCTCAGTGTGAATCTGAGGTTGAACCGTGGCCAAGTTGATTAATTTAGGGTCTAATTTTATAAGGAGACCCTTCCGTCTCTCGTGTATTAGGGAAGCGTTAGCATTGCCCAGCAGACAAAAACAACGTTGGATCCACAAAGAAGTTCTTCTGGATCCAAGAAACTACCATCCAGTCTAGCCGTTTCAACCATGTCAAAAATTCTGGTAAGTGGACCAATGACGTCCAACAGTTTGTCCTGACAGGACGACCATGCTTTGTCTACCCCTTTGCGAGGGTCTTTGCCCTGTTTGTTGAAAAAGGTCAGCATCTGTTGATCGATTGAAGGGGTAGAAGTAGCATTATGTGGAAGCACGGGGCGAGGGCATTCTGATTTAAGTTTAGCTCTGGTTTGCTTGTCAAGGGGAGAAAATAATTTTTGAGCCACGTAACGACCAACATGGTCGGCAGGGAACCATTCCGTGGAATTGGGACAGAGTATGTGGGAAGGGTCAAACATGGGAAAGCCTTCTGCATCAAAGAGAGTAGGGGAAACATAGGGAACTTTAGGCTTCTTATGAGGGGGAGGTGAAAAGGAATCGGTATCATCTTGATCAGATACCACGTAATCGGAATCCGCATCAGGGATATCATCGTCTGAGTCAGGAGTAGATGCAGAGGGTACGGGTAGGGAAATATTGCGTTGTTTTGCTGTTCGTTTTAGGGAAAGTTTAGGAACCATATTATTATACTCCTTGGCAGGAGCCTTGTGAGGAACCGCGTCCTCTGTCATATGTGAGGTAAACTCACTCTCCATTTGAGTCGAACCCGTAGGGTTGACAGGCTGGCGTTGACTGCATTCCCCCGCAGACTGGGCCGAAGATTTTGATAATAAATTAGAAAAATTTGATTCTACATTTTTTGATAGTTTTTGCATGGATGACGCCATAGCCTGTTGAACAGAACTCTTTATAAAATTTCGAAGTTCATTTCTAATATCCTCAATATCATTGGGCACACCTTGTTCCCCAGAGGAAGTATTAGATTCCATATTAATATTTATCTTCTTTAAAATTCAAATAAGGAAAACAACTCCTGAGAAAAAACAATTGAAGTTAATAGGAAATGACTTGAAAAGGATGCAGACAACCGGGGGTTAACAGAGCAGGAAACATCAATTGAGCTATGGAAACCAAAACCCCTCCTATCGGAGGGCGGGCCCAAAGGAGGTGTTGACAGCAAAGGGAAAAAACAACTTGCGTAGGAGGAACGGCTGAGGCAGGTAATTTGAAGCCGGCGCGCAGAAATTAGTGGCTTCCTCGCGTCAGGAAGAAAAACCGAGTGACGGTTATTCTCCAGATGCGAGGAAGAGCCTGAGCGCGTCGCGCACACAGCGCGCCTGAAAACCGTTGAATCTTCTGCCTCGGGAACGGTTTAGTCGCCGCCCGAGAGCAGGAAAAAACGGACGCTAGCGCGAGGCAGCGCGAAATAAACAATGCGGCAAACTTGCCGTCTACATAGGACTACACAGATTATAAAAATAATACCATAAATACTACATATCCTCATAAAACGTTTTACAATATCAGAGGAAATAAAAAGAGAACTTATCCTTGACTGCAGCAGCAAGAAAAGAGGGCTGCTTGCAGTCAAGTGACATCACAAGGGCACGAGGGTGTTCCTATTGGTTAACATATGATGTACTACGTTTCTAATCCCATTGGCTCTCTGGGTTAGCCACATGGGATTTGTAGTTTTGTAGTTTCTTTCTTGACTGCTGTGTTAATAAAGCGAGAAGAGAAACGCATAATAGGAGCCTCCGGTCTTGTCATAAAATTCAGGCGCTTGCTCAGCACAGACATCATGTAAGCACCCTGGTGCTTTCTTCTTTACAGGGACACCTAGTGACAGAGTGCAGTACTGCACACTTGTGGTGTTTTCTCTAGAGAGTAGTTTAGTGACAGGGTGCGGTACTGCACCCTGGTGCTGCAGCCCCCACAGGGTTACTCTTTGTAGTAATGAAGCTCAGCTGCTCTCTCATGTACGCAGATATCCAACCCTTGGCCACTCAGTGCACTCCATCAGGACACCCTCAGCAGAAGCGTGCAGCTATCATCACAGCACACGACCTTGCAGAGCCAGAAGGAGTGAGCAAAGGCACATTCACACTCCAGGCAGTGCAATTCACAAGTGTGTAGTGCTTAAATACACGTTCACTCTCTGGGTGGAGACACTCCATACATAGCAGGAGCAGCATCTGCTTCTAAGCACCTTTGGTAAATATAAATGTTACTATTACTCACTGTAATGTATTGTGTCTCGAGATGCTTCTTGTGCATTGTCACGTTGTTCTGATTTGTAATGTCATGTGCATGGAGCGGACACTGACGAGGGATTTCGACGGGAAGGGAGTCAGTCGCAGTCAGTCTCCGAGCCCTCTGGACGCAGCACGCCGTGGGAGACTAGAACCTGTGAATAAAGAGCTAAATCTGAATCTTGCCTGCATGTATTGCTCTTTACATTTGGCGATGAGCAGACGTCACCCCCCGGCACCTCCACGCAGCAGTGCGAGGGTGTGTGTGTGTGACTAGCATGTGCTTATACTGGAAGAATAGCCTTCCAGCACAAGACTTCATTTAAAACTTCTCCTACTTTGTATGTGTCCCTTACAACGCAGTAAACATGCAAAGCCGGAAATGAAAGGAGAAATGAAAACATTTCTCCTTTTAACGTCTCCTTTCAAATGGCGTTAACTTTTGACATAAAACCCTGTCTACTGTTCTTAATAGGGTTTTGCATCAAAAAGTATGGGTGGTTATGTGAGAACGCCCATGTAACGTCCCCTTGGCACTAAGAAAGGCAAAGCAGTTCTTTGCGCTGCTTTGCATTACTTTTAGGGTACTTTTGATTGCAAAACAAGTTTTGCACTGGAAAGTAAAATAGGAAAAACATTTTGTGTTGGTTTGCAGCACATTTTTGATGCTAACCCAGAGCATTTTTAAATCTACCCCTTCATTTTTATGTGGAAAAGAGGAGCATTGAACCTAAAAATTTACACTTACATTTTAAAGATTTTTCTATATCTGTTAGATGTACGATAAGCAACTAAACAGCATCTTTTTTCTCCTGTAACATTTCATATTGTAGTAATAAATAAGCATTCTCAAAATCTCCAGAGTTTGTTTTGCAGCAGCTGAAAGAGTGCACTTCAGGTCCGATTTGTTGATTTAGGTTTGGTATTTAGGCCCAAATGTATACTTTTTCACGCAAATCTTAGCTAATGCAGTTTTGTGTCAAAAAGTAAAGCGACAGCTTCTGCCATTCCAGAGCACCAGCAGGGCGCCATATTTAAGGAATGGTGCAATCCAGCACAAAGGGTGGGCTAACATCATGGAAAATTACATTAGCCGGGTGGTGGTGGGGGTGGGGGTGGCAGTGGCGGTATGGGGAAGGGGGTTTTGCACTGAAAAATGACATCAGTCTGGTTAGAGTAAAAGCAAATGACTCTAATCAGCCTAGTGTCATTTCTGAGCGCAAAACCTACCATTCCACATGACTCCTGTCTTATTAAAGACAGGAGTCTTACCCACCACCCCAACGGCCAGCACAGGGGACAAGGGTCCCCTGGGCATGGCCATTGCACCCAGTGCCATGTAGGGGGGCGATTTCAGGGCCCCCAGTGGCATTTTTAAAAATAATACAAAATACTTACCTCTACTTACCTGGGATGGGGTCGCCATCCTCTGCTGTCCCTCTGGTGTGGGTGGGGGTGTCGTTGGGGCCTGGGAAGGGCACCTTTGGGCTCTTTCCATGGTGTTCCACCATGGAAATGTGCCCACAGGCCCCTTAACGCCTGCCCTGACCCAGGCGTTAAATAATGGTGCTAAGCAGGGTTAGTGCCTTTATTTAGACCCACCTCCCCACTGTGCACCATTTTTCCACTGCAGGATAAATAAGGCGCCTGGGCCTTAGAGTCATTTTTTGCCCAGGAACTCCTACCTTGTATTTCATTGATGCAAGGCAGTTTCCCACTGGCAAAAAATGACTTTAACTCCAAAACGTTGGCGCTGGACGGGTCTAGCGCCAAAGTATAAATTTTGAGTTAGGTTTGTGTTCGCGTAAAAAAATGACACAAATCCGAATTTGCGACTCGCAAATCCGGATGCAAGATGTTGTCCCAACACCATCTGTGAATCGCAAAGACCCACCTCATTAATATTAATGAGGTGGGTCGCAATTTGCGAACCCCTTGCGATTCGCACCACTCACAGGGATGGTGGCCTGCTGGAGACAGCAGACCACCATGCCTGTGACTGCTTTAAAATAAAGCCGTTTTTTTATTTTATTGCAGCCCGTTTTCCTTAAAGGAAAACGAGTTGCAATACAAACGAAAAAAACAAAACATTTTTGTTTCATTTTTTCAGGGCTATTCACATAGGGGAAGGGGTCCCATGGGGACCCCTTCCCTTTTGCGAATGGGTTACCACCAGTGTGACACTGGTGGTAACTGCGAATTGCTTTCCAACCGCGTTCTTGTTCACAAAGCAATTCTGCATAGCGATGCGAATCGCAAATAGGAAGGGGAACACCCTTGCATATTTGCGACTCGTATTCCCATTTTGCCAGTCGGTAACCAGGTTACCGACTCGCAAAATAGGAATGAGCATCGCAATTTGCTTTTTGCATGTCGAAACAGCAAAATTCGCTGTTTGCGCCATGCAAAAAGTTACGTACATCTGGCCCTTAGATACTTCTGGCATTCCATGGGTGGTACATGGGCGTTCCAGGGCTACCAGCCTTGGTTTTTTACTTAAAACCCTATCTACTAATAATAGTAGACAGCATTTTGCACTAAGAATTACCACTATTTCAAAAACAGGCGTTAAAGAGAAATATTCATCTCATTTCTTTTCCAACTTTTCATGTCTGCTGCACTATACAGCACACATGCAAGGTATGTAAGGTAAAGTCAGCCGAGGTATGGTATTTTGTACTGGAGGGGTAACCTTGCACATTCAGACATCCTCGCACTATGGGCCGTATTTATACTCCGTTTGCGCCGAATTTGCGTCGTTTTTTTCGACGCAAATTCGTCGCTAAACTAACGCCAACTAACGCCATATTTATACTATGGCGTTAGAGGCGTCTAGCGCCAAAGTTCCCGGAATGTGCGTCATTTTTTAGCGTGAACCCCTTCCTTGCGTTAATGATATGCAAGGGAGGCGTTCCCGTCTAAAAAATGACTCCCAGGCCTTTACGTGGTATTTATACTCCCGGGCAAAAGAGACGCCCGGGAGTGGGCGTGGCTAAAAACGGCGCATTTGCGCTGCTTTTTAACGCCTGGGTCAGGCATGGCGTTAAGGGACAAGTGGGCTCAAAATGAGCCCAGAGTGCCCTCCCCTGCCCCCAGGGACCCCCCCTGCCACCCTTGGCCACCCCAGGAGGACACCCAAGGCTGGAGGGACCCACCCCAGGGACATTCAGGTAAGTTCAGGTAAGTATTTTTTTTTTTTTTTTTTAATAATTTTTTTTGGCATAGGGGGGCCTGATTTGTGCCCCCCTACATGCCACTATGCCCAATGACCATGCCCAGGGGACAGAAGTCCCCTGGGCATGGCCATTGGGCAAGGGGGCATGACTCCTATCTTTACAATGATAGGAGTCATGTTGATGGGGGATGGGCGTCGTTAAAAAATGGCGCAAGTCGGGTTAAGACGATTTTTTTGCCTCAACCTGACTTGCCCCATTTTAAGACGCCCTAACGTCATTTTTGCCCAACGCCGGCGCTGCCTGGTGTACGTGGTTTTTTTCCACGCACACCAGGCAGCGCCGGTCTGCTTGCGCCGGCTAACGCCATTCCATAAATACGGCGCCCGCATGGCGCTTCAGAATGGCGTTAGACGGCGCAAATTTTTTTGACGCTAAACTGCGTTAGCGCAGTTTAGCGTCAAAAAGTATAAATATGGGCCTATGTGTTAAAGGTGTGTGTGGCGCTCAGCAGCATGATTCTGTGCAGGTGGAGAGGGGGGAATAGTGCCAGACATGTTTGTGCTGAGACATGAAATACGAGTCTGTTCAAGTGTTATGGGCAGCTTTAGTACATGTACCACCCATGGACGCTGCTTTGCCTTACTTTCGGGCAGATGAATTCAAAATAAACGAGTTGCGCCAGTTTCCGGTGCAGAATGTTAGTAAATCTGTCCCAAGCTGTTCTGGGGAGATGAAGGTCAGAGCCATTGACAAAGCAGAGATCTCTCGCAAAATGAGTAGAAGTGTGTATTTTTACGTTTTTATGGTAAATAACAACTTGTTACAGGTAAGGTATTACATATATGGTTACAAAGCTGGATACTTTTCACCAAAGTGTGCTATTTCGGCAGGAGCGGCGAAATACCTAAAGCCAAAAAAAGTGTGCTATTTTAATTTTCACCCGCTTCGATCCTCCTCCATGTCAATATAAATGCCCGTGGAGATAGAAAGTGCAGCGTTAAATGCTATCAGTAACAAAAGCCGAGGGCAGAAAGCAGCTTCGAAAAACCCCTAAAAGAATCAGCCTTCCTACCCACAAGCGATATGCGCTTACCCACAATTCTATGCGCAATTTTCACAGACTAAAACATCATACGACATCCGCCATTAGTTTGTAATGTCAAAAAAATACCTCTATTAACCCTGTTTATAGATCGTAGCAGTACATAGAATTTGGTTCATAGTCATAATTTGTTGGGGCGCCGTAGCAAAAAAATGTTTAAGATTGTTTAAGAACCTCTCGGAGAAGCGAAAAGAATAGTCATAATCAGATGAGTTTGGTTGGTTCAAATTCTTGGAAAATGTATCCGAGCGCTGGTGTAAAAAGTTTTTCATTCTGCCAATTAAACATGTCTCTATACGCACCGGTGGTGC
Source organism: Pleurodeles waltl (assembly GCF_031143425.1). Taxonomy (NCBI): domain Eukaryota; kingdom Metazoa; phylum Chordata; class Amphibia; order Caudata; family Salamandridae; genus Pleurodeles; species Pleurodeles waltl. Next base: position 1,004,726,927 of record NC_090443.1, on the reverse strand, counting down.
TCGCGATGGAGCCAGACCTGAGGGAAGACCCCGGCCAAGAAACCTCACCCCGGGCATGTGCGCTGCTAGGGCGGGGGTGGCCGGAGATCACGGCGGCACCACCCTCCGAGGAGGAGCAACAAGTGGCCGTAGCCGCGGTAGAGCCCCGGCCGCCCGCAGAGGGCCTCCCAGCCGCCTCCCGCCGCCGCCGTCTTTGGCGGGTGGTGGCTGCGGCGGTGGCGGTGGTTTTGGGCTCCGTCGTCCTCGCCGCCGTGTTCGCCCTCAGAGCGAGAGAAGACCCCGCGAGTGAGGCGAACCGCACCGACGAGGGCGGCCTTTCCCGCCAGTGCGAGGCAGGATGGACCCTGCGCGAGAGCAGCTGTTTCTTATTCTCTGAAAACGAAGGAAGCTGGACATTTGCCAATGGCAGCTGCGCCTCTCGTTCCTCCAGTCTGGCTGTGATTAAAAGCGACAAAGAGAGAGGGTTCGCCCTCTCTGAGAAGGGGGAGTATGATCGCTGGGTCGGCCTGCGGAGAGATCCGAGCGGGCCCTGGCGATGGGCCGACGGCAGCGCCCTGGACAGCGGCACCGGCGTCCCCGGCGGCTCGGACTGCGCCTATCTAAACCATCAGGGTCTCAGCAGTGCCCGGTGCTCCTCAACTCGGAGATACATCTGCACCAAACACGCAGAATATATACAGAAGGAATAATTTAAGGCACATAGAGCCAAATGCACAAAGCTTGTTGATTTCTAACATTTAAGACTCTTTTAAACCTGCAAAAGTGATATTTCAACATTGACCTTAATTTAATCAGATAAACATCCTATATTTTTCTAAACCTGTGTGGTGTTTTCACTGTGTTACTGTATGATTTATTGCACAAATACATAACCCAATGCCTTCTAAATTAAGACTGCTTGGTGCCAAGCTACCAGAGGGTGGGCACAGGATAATTTTCATTGTGTGCAACTTACCCTGGCTAGGATTGTGGTCCCTTACTTGGAGAAGGGTGTATATCTCTACCAACTAGAGACCTCATTTCTAACACTAATCTATTTACTGAATCACAAAATAGGGTTGCGAGTCGCAATTAGGAAGGGGCATGCCAAGGGCGTACCTTCCTAATTGCGAGTCGCATCGTTATGTATGATTGTTTTGTGAACGTGGTCACGAAACAATCGCAGTTAACAGCAATTTCAAATTGGTGTTAACCCATTCGGAAACTGACTCATTCCCCTTTATGAATGCATGCAAAAATGTTTTTTTGAGAGCAGCCAGTGGTCTACGGACCACTGCCATGTACCACTGCCTACTCTTAAAAAATTAAACTGAAACGTTTCATTTTTTGTATTTTTAAACGCATCCGGTTTTACTTTAAGGAAAACAAGCTGTGTTTAAAAATAAAAAAAATGCTTTATTTAAAAGCAATCACAGATATGGTTGTCTGCTGACCCCATCAGGCCACCTTCCCTGTGATTTTTGTGATTACCAGTGGAAGACAGAACCTCCACCCACCCCTATTTGTGACATGGTTCAAATGCCAAGGTGAGTCCCTACCATATAACTTTTCATATATAGCATCTTCATTTAGTGGGGTGAACCCCTATCATGCAATTTTATCATGTTTGACTCAATTCAAAATACCACCCCATAACCCAAACGTTTGATGCACTCTTATACACGGTTTTGAATCCATGTCATATAACTTAAATCCCAGGCAGTATCTCCCAAGTGTTTGCTGCATACTGTATTACTCAATGTATACCTCCCATAAGTTCCAAAAATGTGTGCTTATGTCTAACTGAGAATTTAGAATTGCATGTTCTCCTCAGGGACCAGTTAGAAATGGAACAACTGCAAGAAAAATGCATGTTGAAGAATAAGACAATCTTTTTTTTTTTTTTGTCGGAAGAGAGTGGCAGGTGGAGTGGCCCGTTGATATTGTTGAGCTATACACCTGGGGGTCAATGAGTAGTGGATCCTTCCTTTACTGGCATGGATTAGTGAGATGAGGACAAAAAAAAAAAAAGAATAAGACAATCTTATTAAGATTCAGACGTTTTGATTGTTTTTTTAAAACTGCTCCACTATCGGCCAGCTAAGATACTCAAATGGCAGGCACTGAAATGCCTCGCCTGTCCTATTCAATATGCCAAAGGCCCCAGCCTTGCTTTAAATCCTTGAAACAAATGGCTGAAAAACATAAACCATAAGAGTCTGTGAGGAACAGATGATACCGTTCTGAAGGCCACATTATCTTCCTATGATAATGAATAATTTCTTGCTCATATACTAACTTTGCTGTACTCTAGCCCTTACTTGCTGCTGGTCTGGGGCAGTTCTAAAGTAATGTCTATGGATGTGTACTACCATCGTGGTCATCTTCTGCTACAGGCAGCTTGTTTCTTAGCTCAACATCCGTACCACACAACCGATCTGATACGCACTGCTCATTAATCGAAATAATATTTCTCCAAGGTCTGCATGGCTGCTAAAGACCCGGCTATTTATTAGGACCAACAACTTCACTATTAGATTACTCACCGTAGCCGGGGACCGTCAAAACCTCAGGCTCCCAAAGAATGAGTGCAAGGAGCTCTGAACCAGTTTGCAAATCTGCGCTCCGGCCAGGGGGGATAAGTACAACGCCTTATTGAAGCCACCTGTGTGTGAGATGGGCAGAGATTTCTCCCTACTTGACCACCTCACAAACCACAGCTACTACTGCAGCCATTTTTAAATATTCCAGCAGCCCCATGCTAGGCACCAATAGAGTCCACAGAAGCAACTTCTGTGGCCCACAGAAACAAGGATCTGTTCCATAATATTTTATTTGGCACCTTGTCCTAAAATCTTTCTAGAGTGGGCCACCTAGAGGGTCACACTGGCTGTGGCGGCCAGCTTGGAACAATACTATCTCCCTATGCTGGAAGCCTAAATATAGGGGGGAATGCAACTTATAAGGCAGGTATCTTTAAACTGTGTAAACTCCCTACTCTAAGAGAAAAAAAACATCAGAAGGGGGAATACCGCTCATGGGTCTAATATGTAATTGGAGCCCAAATTGTCACTTATATGTTATTTCTACACTTTTATTTTTTAACAGATCTCGCTTGGAACTTTAACTGTCCATATGTGCTGTGTAAATCCCAAAAATGTCCCTTATGTATTAGAGACAATAGCATTCTCTCACAGAATCTCACTATTTATATACCTTCCACACGTATCAAGAGTGAAAATACAAAACACTTCTCTTCTTTTACTAGCAGCTCTATGGACCTCTCATTATCATTTTTTTCTAAAATAAGCCATTTGATGTCTTCTGGATTATGTTTTTTTCTATATAATGTTTTATTAATGGTGCATTTGTTTGAGCTATTTGTATGGCAGATTTCTGCTCAGTAAAGCGGGTGTTTCCCCTACATACCCAAGATTACTGGGGCTAATGAGCAAGTAAGTAATGTTCTTCATCTTGCAGAAAGTGAAGGTGGTCAGGCTTACTGTGTAATTATCGAAAGTGTACACATCTGGCTCAATAGCATTGGCTCATGCCTTTCTTGTTGATCATTTGAAATTTTCTTTGACTTGAGTAACACTATCAGTTATTTTGTTCTATAAATCATAGTGGTTTGTCCAAGCTGGACCGCACAACATAGTTCTTCAAATTCTTGTTCTGTTTATGCACAAATATAGATTTGGGGAGCCTAAGATATTCCTCTCTATTGCTGTTCAGTATGTGCCAGTTGGAGTTGACTATCTGGCTTACCTTCTGTAGGAAGATGGCCTGGTGTGTGATGGGTACCCAAGGTACTTACACCTTATACCAGGACCAGGTATCCCCTCTTAGGGAAGTGCAGGCAGCGTCTAGAATCCAGGCTCTGGAGAGGTAGCTGTGGACTAGCAGGCAAGGCTTATCTAGGAGACATGCAAAGCTCATGCAAAACCACTGTAGTCACACAGCACTTACACACGTGAAAGAAAACACTCAGTTGTATATAAATAAGGGTACTTTATTTTTGGTCACACAATACTACAAAATACTAGAAGGGCAACCCTCCAATAGGAGGTAAGTACTACACTAATTATATACACTAGTAAACAGGAATAGGCATAGGAAAGGTTAGAAAACAGTACAAATGCAGTTAGACAATAGTGACCCTATGGGGGGCCCAAACCATATGCTAAAAAAATGGAATGCGAACACAGGACCCCCACCTAGGTAAGTGGAATGTACAGAAGGGAGCTGTGAGTACTAGAAAACCACACAGGTAAGTAACGCAGTACCCCCTGCGACCAGGAAAGCAGGAGTAAATCACTGGGATTTCCCAAAACCCCCCAAAAGGAAGAAAAAGAAGACACCCACCCAAGACGGCAAGAAACCAGGGGTGGATTCCTGGAGAGGAAGACCTGTGGTGAGAGAGGACCAAGTCCAAGAGTCACAGTAGTCCAGGAGGAGTAGGAGCTACTACCCTCCCAGCTGTACTTGCAGGAGTTGGTCGACGGTCATGGTCTGCAGCCCTGGAGCCGAAGAAGAGTTCCTGAGGGCTGCAGAAGATGTCCCACACTGGAAGGAAGATCGCAGATGGGTGTCAGTGCAGGAATTGCACCAACAAGCCTTGGCAAAGGTGAATTCGCGGTTAGTGTAAAAGTTGTGCTATGGTGGACCAGCAAGGCCCAGGAGGATTCAACCCAGAAGGGGGAGCCAGAGAGGACCCTCAGCAACACAGAGAGCCCACAGGTCGGGGACCCAGACGTGGCAGAAGGAGCCCATGCAGCACACAGGAGAAGGGTCTCATGCCGCAGGAGAACCACGCAGAGGGCTGTGCATCACAGGAAGGAGTGCTGGAGCTGCACAATGCCTGACGGTCCCTTGGAGGAAATGCAAACAATCCTTGGCAAGAGACGCCGTGCATAGGTGTACTGTCCCGCGTGGAAAGGCAAGGGCTTACCTGAACCAAAGTTGGACAGCTGACAGAGAGGCCCAAGAGGACTACTATGGACCACCACCCATGTTGCAGGATCCATGCAGCTCAGAATGAGAGGACATCCATGCATCCGGTTGTCATTACAGTAGGTGCTTGCGAATGCAGGGGAGTGACTCTTTCACTCCAAGGTAGATTCCTTCTTCATTCTTGTGCAGACTGAAGACTTGCCACCCTCAGAAGATGCACAAATGGGGAAATGTTGCAGAAGTTGGAAGGAGCTGTGGAAACCATGTTGCAAGAAGAGTCTTCTTTGTGGATGCAGATTGTCGGTCCCTGAAGGGTCCAGTCATGGTTCCAGTGGCTAGAAGAAGAAGTGGAGGTTTCAGAGGAGTCCTGCTGGAATCGTGCAAGCCGAATGTGAGGATCCACTCAAGAGAGAGACCCTAAATAGCCCTCAAAGGGGGATTGGTCACCTAGCCAGGTGACCAGCTGTCAGGAGGGGGGCTCTGACATCACCTGCCTGGCCACTCAGATGCTTCCAGAGGTCCCTGCCAACCTTGGATTCAAGATGGCAGAACCCAGAGACCCTCTGGAGGAGCTCTTGGCACCTCCCCTTTCCATTGACCAGTTTTGTGCCAATGCAGTGCCCTTCAAAGCATACCAGTGGCTTGGGGAGGCTACCCCATCCTAAGCTATGCAACACCTATTTCCAAAGGGAGAGGGTGTTACTCCCACTCTCCCAAAGGAAGTCATTAGTTCTGCCTTCCTAGGCTTGAGCTGTTCAAGCAGCAGGAGGGCAGAAACCTGTCTGAGTGGTGGCAGCAGCTTGGGCTGCCCGGAAAACCCTGGAAGACTGGTAGGAGCAATGTTGGGGGACCTCTAAGGAGCCCCCGGAATACATGGAATCATATTTCCAATACTGGCAACAGTATTGGGTTATGATTCTGACATGTTTGACCCCAAACATACCTAGATTTGGAATTACCGTTCGTAGCTGAACATAGGTAGTGATGTGTAAAATGGCATCCCTACACTCACGAAGTCCATGAAAATGGCAATGGAGTTCATGGAGGCACTTCTGCTAGTGGCGGGGTGCCCTCCCACACAGGTACTTGCACCCTGCCCTCTGGGCTAGGAGGGCCTGCCATAGGGGTGATTTACAGTGACCTGGTGCAGTGAGGTATGGGAAAAGGGGTGCATGCACTCTTTCACACAGGCTGCAATGGCAGGCCTGTAGAACACTTTGCATGGGCTCCTCATGGGTGGCATAATACATACTGCAGCCCATGGGGATCCCCTGGTACCCCAGTGCCCTGATTACCTGTGTACCATATAGTAGGGACTTACATGGGGGCATGAGGGCACCAGTATGCCAAATGTGGAGTGAAAATAGAACAGGTTACCAAGTTAGATAAGAGAGAGCATAATCACTGGGTTCTTGGTTAGCAGGATCCCAGTGAACACAGTCAAACACAATGACAACAGGGAGAAAATGGGGGTAACTGTGCCAAGAAAGAGAGTACTTTCCTAGATCGACGCTTGAGGTTTTGGATATCCTTTTGTTGACATCACCCCTGGTAGGCCGAATGATGTCTTAAACATTGAAAATCTATTGAGAGAAAAAACTGTATATTTGTTTTAGACCAGAAATCCTTTCACCTCATTTATGCATAGTTCATATTTTTATATATTTTTGAAGACATGATTCCTGATAGGCTTAATGATATTTTTAAGCAGTTTATATGTCAACACAGAAGACTGTATCTGATACTTTTGTTAAAGAAAACTTTCTTAGAACTCAGGCTGAAGGGGTAGTAGGTAAGAATTAGGAAGTTTGAAAGGCAGTTTTTGTTGGAATTGCAGACTGATATCCCTTCACTCTGTCTATCCAGTTTCAGTCTTTCAATATAAGTTATAATGTCCTGATGTGATATTTAGACCTTTATGAAAAATGATAGCCAAAGTACAGTATGTTCTACAAGAAACTGATATCTGTCCAGCTTTAAAGTTTGTAATCTAAGGGGTTTATTTAAACTTTTTGGTGCAAAACTGCGCTAATGCAGTTTTACACCAAAAAGTTTACAGCCGGCTTGCGTCATTCCTGAGTGCCGGGTGCCATATTTATGGAATGGCGCAAGCTGGCGCTAAGCTTGGGCTAGTGTCAACAAAAGTGACGCTAGCCGGGTGAGGGTAGCAGTATGGGAATAGAAGGTTGTGTGTAAAAAAATGACGTTACGCTGGTTAGGGGCAAACAAAAATGCAGCTAACCATCCCTGCATCATTTCCAGGTGCACAACCATCCTAAAACATGACTCTGTCTTAGAAAAGACAGAGTCATGCCCACAACCCCAATGGTCAGCCAGGGGACCAGTGTCCCCTTGGCATGGCCATTGTACCTAGTGCCATGCAGGAGACCCCTTGTTGAACCCCCAATGGCACTTTAAAACAAATAACAAAAATACTTACCCATACTTACCCTACTTACCTCGGATGGGGTCCCCCATCCTCTTGTCTTGGTGGGGGTGTTCCTAAGGCTTGGGGTGGGCACCTGTGGGCCCATTCCATGGTGTTTGACCATGGAAATGGGTCCACAGGTCCCTTAACACCTGGTCTGACCCAGGTGTTAAATAATGGCTCTAAGCAAGCTTAACGCCATTATTTGGGACAGCCTCCCTCCCGTGCATCATTTTAGCACTGGGGATAAATACGGCGCTATTGCGTCATTTTTGGATGGGAACGCCTACCTTGCATCTCATTGACGCAAGGTGGGGATTACACATCTAAAAATGGTGCAAACTTAAATATTGTGACGCTAGACAGTCTTAGCCTCAAAATATAAATATAGAGTTAAGTTTGCGCCGAATTTGCGTAAAAAAATGACAAATTCGGCATGAACAGAGTAAAAATATGCCCGCAAGTGTCCAAATTTGTTCCATGTGCTCTGCATCGTTGAAACATTGCTATAATGTATTTATCTCTCTTCTGTATGAGCAATGTAGAGAATACATTTGATTTACAGCTTTGATGGGAAATATTTTGGTAACTTTTTTAAATTATCTTATCAAAAGACACATTTTTAGAATCTGGCAGAGTTAAGTACAGAAATCGCTCGGATTGGATTTCAGTTGTAGGTGAGAAAGAGCAATCTTCAAACTCATGGTTCTATGTATAAATCAGTCCAAATATGTGATCAATATTTAAATCCTCGTCTTCTAAAACTCGAGGCATCACCATAATAAATTCCTGTGCATCTTGTTGAGCATTTAGAGTAAATACTACGGATCCACTATATTTGTCTACTAGTTGTCAAATGTCTGAAGCAGAATGTATTGCAGTTCTGTCATGAGAAGGCAATAACATACTGCTGTGCACAGTGTGTCCCTGGATTTTTCTTGGATTGCATTTACAACATGTGGTAAACGGAAGAGAACATTGAGAACAACATTCGCATGGCAGTTTACACCAGTAGCGTTATCCAACCGATAACCTACAATATCTCCATCCTTATCCAGTTTTATTTTCTTGACACTTTCTTCTTTAGCTTTCCTTTTGGTCTTTTCTATAATCTGTTTTGTCAGTTTCCGCTTAGGACATAATACCCATTTTTCATAAATAGGCTACTGTCCTAAATGAGGAGCATATCTACTTCTTAATCTTTTTTACTCTCTCATGCAATTTGCATCTGTACTAAGGCCCATATTTATACTTTTTGACGCTAAACTGTGCTAACGCAGTTTAGCGTCAAAAAATTTTGCGCCGTCTAACGCCATTCTGAAGCGCCATGCGGGCGCCGTGTTTATGGAATGGCGTTAGCCGGCGCAAGCAGACCGGCGCTGCCTGGTGTGCGTGGAAAAAAGCCACGTACACCAGACAGCGCCGGCGTAGGGGGAAAATGGCGTATGGGCGTCTTAAAATGGGGCAAGTCAGGTTACGTCGAAAAAATCGTCGTAACCCGACTTGCGCCATTTTTTTTCGACGCCCATCCCCCATCAACATGACTCCTATCATTGTAAAGATAGGAGTCATGCCCCCTTGCCCAATGGCCATGCCCAGGGGACTTCTGTCCCCTGGGCATGGTCATTGGGCATAGTGGCATGTAGGGGGGCACAAATCAGGCCCCCCTATGCCACAAAAAAAAAAAAAAAAAAAACTTACCTGAACTTACCTTAATGTCCATGGGATGGGTCCCTCCGTCCTTGGGTGTCCTCCTGGGGTGGCCAAGGGTGGCAGGGGGGGTCCCTGGGGGCAGGGGAGGGCACTCTGGGCTCATTTTGAGCCCACTTGTCCCTTAACGCCATGCCTGACCCAGGCGTTAAAAAGCGGCGCAAATGCGCCGTTTTTGGCCACGCCCACTCCCGGGCGTCATTTTTGCCCGGGAGTATAAATACCACGTAAAGGCCTGGGAGTCATTTTTTAAGACGGGAACGCCTCCCTTGCATATCATTAACGCAAGGAAGGGGTTCACGCTAAAAAATGACGCACACTCCGGGCACTTTGGCGCCCGAAGCGTCTAACGCCATAGTATAAATATGGCGTTAGTTGGCGTTAGTTTAGCGTCGAATTTGCGTCGAAAAAAACGACGCAAATTCGGCGCAACCAGAGTATAAATACGGCCCTAAGTTACTTCTTATCAAAATCAACCAGAAACAAACCAGATAATGTTCAAATGTGTGACAATGCTACTTATGACAATCCTTCTTTAAAAACGGTAGTTCCGATAATTATAAATGCAGAATTAACACTTAGGCCTTGAGACTTGTGGATCGCTGCGGCATACGCAAGACAAACTGGAAACTATTTTTGTCAGACATACAAATCTTTCACAAGCAAAAAGCGTACAACACATCATCCAATTTGCTTCACACCATCAACCTGATCAAACTTTCGGGCTAAAAATTCAACTTATTCACAGTTAGGAAAATTAATGAAATCAACAACTTTACCAATCCTTCTACATTTAAATTACATCTTAGAATTACTCTATAGTATTTGCAGATATGTTAATACTTCTCTAGTCCAGCAGTCCTGAATACAGATTTCTCCAAAAGAGATTAATTTATCTTGTAATCAGCAGAACAGTTACACCGTGGTGTTCTGTTTTGTCAATAGCAGTAATTTCCAAAATGTTTGCATTCTCACATTTTAGTAATTCTTCATTAAATGCTGCATACTCTTGAAGTGTAGGCATCTATGAAACACTGGGCCGAATTTAAGAAACATGGCACTGCATCAAATGCAGCACCACTTTTCTTGTGCCCCCTGGGCCCCCTAACGCCACCATGTGTGTGTTGTATTAATGATACAGCGCACCATAGCGGTATTAGGGCCCGTATTTATACTCCGTTTGCGCCGAATTAGCGTCGTTTTTCTCGACGCAAATTCGGCGCAAAACTAACGCCATATTTATACTTTGGCGTTAGACACGTCTAGCGCCAAAGTATGGGCAAATAGCGTCATTTTTTTGCGTGAACGCCTTCCTTGCGTTAATGAGATGTAAGGAAGGCGTTCCCGTCTAAAAAAATGACGGCGACGCAAATGCGTCGTATTTATACTCCCGGGCAAAAGTCACGCCCGGGAGGTGGCGGGTCAAAAAACCCTGCATTTGCGCCACTATTTAACGCCTGGGTCAGGGTAGGCGTTAAGGGGCCTGTGGGCTCAAAATGAGCCCACAGGAGCCCTCCCCTGCCCCCAGGGACCCCCCCTGCCACCCCTGCCCACCCCAGGAGGACACCCAAGGATGGAGGGACCCACCCCAGGGACATTCAGGTAAGTTCAGGTAAGTATAATTTTTTATATTTTTTATTTTTTTTTGGGTGGCATAGGGGGGCCTTATTTGTGCCCCCCTACATGCCACTATGCCCAATGACCATGCCCAGGGGACATAAGTCCCCTGGGCATGGCCATTGGGCAAGGGGGCATGACTCCTGTCTTTACTAAGACAGGAGTCATTTAAATGGCGTCTGGGCGTCGAAAATAATGGCGCAAATCGGGTTGAGGCGATTTTTTTGCCTCAACCTGACTTGCCCCATTTTAAGACGCCCTAACGCCATTTTCCCCCTACGCCGGCGCTGCCTGGTCTACGTGTTTTTTTTCCACGCACACCAGGCAGCGCCGGTCTGCTAGCGCCGGCTAACGCCATTCCATAAATACGGCGCCCGCATGGCGCTTCAGAATGGCGTTAGACGGCGCTAAATTTTTTGACGCTAAACTGCGTTAGCGCAGTTTAGCGTCAAAAAGTATAAATATGGGCCTAGGAACAATAGCATCAACATTTTTGATGCTATTGTTGCACTTTGGTCCACTACCGTCAGAAATTGTGACGCTAGTGGAGCAAAGTGCAAGGAGGCCCCTTGATTACAATGGGTGCATCCTTTCAACGCCTGCTTTCAGCAGGCATTAAAAACGACACCAAATATGGCGAATTAAATCTTGTAGATTTCACGACACCATTTTTGCAGGCCTCTTTGAGCCGGAACGCTCCTTTGCATACATTATGCATGGCACATGCATGATGTGGCGCAAAGGGTTACAAAGTGGTTCAATGCATGCATTGCACCACTTTGTAAATATGGAGCTGGGAAAAGGCCACCTTAGCGCCGCCTTAGTGTAAAAAAGATTAAGCTAAGGGAGCACTAAAGTGGCACAAGGGGCTCTTAAATCGGCCCCTTTAAAAAAGTTTTTCATTAGCTCTGCTGCCATCTTCTTAGAGGAAAACAATTTCTTAATAAGTCGACTTTCCAACATCAGTCTTCCCTCCTCTGTCAGAACTCTTACTCTAATGTCCTTTAAAATGATTCTATACTCCTGGTCATAGGTTTTACGCATATTTTTAGCAAGTTCCTTGTATTGAAAATATTGCCAAATGTTTACATTGCCAATACTTCCCAAAGCGTTTCAAGTCTGTTCATGTGAGTTTTAAAAACAGCCTGTTCTTTTACAGTAGTAAGTTGAAGAAGGTCTCCAAAACAATTAAATGTGTTCCTCCAAACAAAATGTCATATTCCGTTTTGAGTATCTGTTGCATTCTCAGATCAACAAAGACAAGCATGAGATTAGAAACCATGCTCACCTAATCAATAATTAAAAGCTTATTTTTCTTCAGTACTCTTGCTACCTCATGACAATCTTCACCAGATAACTTCTGGTATTCCAGTTTATTGTCACCACTCCATGCACACCGCCATCACTTTCTTTTTAACAACAGTAACTAATTATAAATAAGTACAAAACTACAAACACAAAAGCTCTAATGGGTGGAGGCAGGAGCATCTATCCTGGGTGACCTATTTGAGGCTGAGACACTCCTCCCTTTTGAAGAATTCCGAATGACATATGACCTGCCTAGAGGTCATTTCTTAATACATAAAGCAGTGGCGACCGCAGTGCAAAACATTGGGGGACAGCTATGGAACAGCCACCACACCATAAGACCTGCCAATATTTTATCACATCAGCTGGTATTTTTAAGGCTGTCACTTGCTTATATAGATCAATATGAGGGACCTGCGCCTACCTCCGACTACTCTTCGGTTAAAGAAGGAAGTGGATGTGGGGAGTCCCGTACCAGACCAGGACTGGACCAAAATATTAGAGAGGGTTCCCAAAGTGTTGAGGAACGCTCGCTTTCAGCTGATAACTTTTTATGTGATACACGGGACATATCTGACACTGAGACAAATGAATCTGTATTTTGATACCTCCAGTGCAAATGCCCACGGTGAGGGGAGGAGGGAGCTGAGTTCTTGCATATGTTTTGGTCTTGCATGACGCTCACACTCTGTTGGGAGGAAATAACTGCTATTCTTGCTGATGACGTTGAGAGTGGTCCCATGCGCTCCACAACATTGCTTTTAAGCTGATTCCCACACACTACTAAAGACAAAGCCACAAGCAGGTTTCAGCACCTGGCATTCCTCGCGAAGCGGGAGATTACCCGGAAATGGAAAGCTCAGAATGGTCTCCGGGTGGGACTATGACGAAGGAACTCGAGAAAGGGGCTGGTCATGAAGGAGCAGTGCTGCTAAGAGAAGCAGGAGGTGGCCGGGGCTCAGTGGAAATGGCCAGAGCCTTGGAAACGTCAGTGGATAGTATAAAGCACCCAGATCCCTCTCCACTGGGAACTCCGGCTGGAACCCACTAATAGCAGGCACTTCAGTGCTTAATTTGTGTTGGTGGTTTCCGGTGCTGGGCACCGGCACTTATTTTTGAGGGCCGGCACTTATTTTTCTGCCTGAAGTATTTACTGGGAGCAAAAGACACACATAGGAAAGTTGGACGAAGAGAAAAACAAAAAAGCGTCACAAAAGGAGAAAGCAGAAAGCTGCAAGAGTGAGCTTAAGGGGCAGGGAGTGGCTGTAAATGGATTAGAGAGGCCAGAGATGGCTTCAGGGTTACACTGCCTCAGTGTTCGCACATTCAATTGCAGCAGCCGCGACTTTCAGAGGAGAGCTTTGGGCACCGGCACATTTTTATTTACAAATTAAGAACTGAAGCACTTATATCACAAATTTCTAGTACCCCTACCACAACAAAGGTTATGTATGTCGCCCATGGAAAAGGCCTTCGATGATTGCAGAGGTCCTTGGTATAGAACCAGTAGACCACACACTGGCCACACCATCAACCAACAGTGATATCGGGCGGCAGGACAGGGAGTCGGGTAGCAATGTTTTGACGGTATTGGTGAATCTGTAATAATATCTGTACAATTGCACCCTTCCAATCTACCAGGAATGGTTGATGTTTTATATCCCTGAAAATCAATAAAATCTGTTTAAAAAAAAAGCCCTGAGGCGCTCCCATGGTATTATGCGGGTCAGTCTTTTGGGAACTTGTAGGAGTTTTCATCTTTCTGAGCGCAAAGTGGCTTTGTAGATATGGGCTTGCAGCCTGCGCTATGCGTGCAGCAACAAAAGAGATGCTCCAGAAGCACAAGCCGCTTGAACATATGGGCCCCTGTTTCCTTTTTTTTAGTAAATAAGGCTTTGGGTCAAAAACATAGGGTGGTTGCATGGGAACGCCCATGCACCACCCATTAAATGCACCCTTGGCGCTAAGTAATGCAAATGCATTGCTTTACTTTTAAGTGATTTTCCAGCACAAAACAAGTTTTGCGCTGGAATGTAAGGGGCTTATCTACAAGCCCCTTGCGCCGCCGGGGCATCACTTTTTATATGGGAAAAGTGCAAGGGCCTTCCAAATAATCCCTAAATAAATAAAAAAAGATTGCGTTGATTTGTGTCACTTTTGTGATGTAAACATGTGGCAAATTTGTAGTAAATAAACCCTCCAGGGTCTCATTTACAAGGTCCTAGCGGCACACTGTGCTTCAAATCGTCAGTTTGTTTACGCTCCGGTGGCGCAGTGTGCTAGCCCTTATTTACAAAGCCACGTGGCTTTGCGTGGCCTTGAAAATATGGACCCCTTTCCCGCATACCACTGATTTACAAGTCTGGGAGTGCGTCAGATTCCTATGCTACCTCAGGAGTGGTGTAAGAGTGACGCAACAGGGAGAAATATCTTTACTTCTCCCTCTTTTTTTCATTCTGCAGCACACATAGAAAGAGGAAAACACCTCTTGGGATTGTTTTAGTGCAGGAAGGTGCCCCTTCCTGCACAAAAACAATCATCACCACAATGCAGGAACCCTTGCACCATGGTGCAAGGATGCCTGCGTTAGTGCTAGGCAGCAGTTTGTGTGCCAGTGCAGGGGAAGAGGACAGAAATGTGCCGTATCTTGTAGATATGACGGGTTCATGTCCTTTCTCAGTGGCCTGCGCCACAGGCTGTGCAAATTAGGTCACAGTGTTTTTTCGCATACACACGTCTTCAGACAGCCCTCGGGAGCTTTAATGTTCATGCTTAACAAGGGGCCTAATTTGCTGTGTTGCTTTGACTGGAACTAGTAAATAAATCCCCCAGGCCTTAGTTCGGGTCTGCTGTGTTGCATCAGGATCTACTGGGACAGCTAGGAATGGGGCTTGGTACTGCACCCTTGTGCTACATGTTCTACAGACATATCCAGTAATGTGGAGGATAGTGTAGATTTTCCTAGTTTATGACGGAAAGTCTTAATTTTATTAAAGACACGGAGGCGAGTATTATGCGTTTCTCTTCTCGCTTTATTAACACAGCAGTCAAGAAAGAAACTACAAAACTACAAATCCCATGTGGCTAACCCAGAGAGCCAATGGGATTAGAAACGTAGTACATCATATGTTAACCAATAGGAACACCCTCGTGCCATTGTGATGTCACTTGACTGCAAGCAGCCCTCTTTTCTTGCGAATGAAGTCAATTGTTGAATAATAACGGAAATAAAGAACATAGAATAAACAAAGCCATCAGGAAAGCAAAAACGTCTGAAGAAAAATCCAAAATCCTACAAAGGAAGGAATGCTCCAATAAATCGGGAGAATACGATCCCATGCTTGTGATGAATGAAGTCTTCCCAAGGTGTGAAGAAATCGTACTAGGACCCTGGTTGAGCAGCTGGAACTGTAGCTAGAAGAAAGGGAGGGAGAAAAACAGTGTTTAAACTAGAGGCGGGATAATACTCGCCTCTGTGTCTTTAATAAAATTAAGACTTTCCGTCATAAACTAGGAAAATCTACATTTTATGACAAGACCGGAGGCTCCTATTATGCGAGTTTAAAGCATATTAATTACATTTAGTGAAACATCGTCAACAGGTTTGCAATAAAATACTCTAAAGGTATTGTCATTAGACCAGTCTGCAGATTTCAGAATATCCTCTAAACGGGAGCCTGCCCAAAAGGCTTTGGAGGCCATAGCCCCTCTGGTAGAATGGGCACCAAAACTGGAAATATCGATACCCGCTAGGGACATAATCCACTTGACCCAACGAGCTAAGGTGGCAGATAAAACCGGGTGATAGGGTTTCCTAAAGGAGATAAGAAGTTGGGAAGAGGATGTTCTCAAATCTGCAGTTTTCTGTTCATAAACTTTAAGACATTGGCCCACACATAATTTGGGATGCTGTGGGAAATATGGATAAAAAACTGACGACAAACTGGTCTTTGTACGTCGTACAACCGAAAATAGCACTCCTGTAGGGGTGAACTGTCGGTTGGAGACGTCCAAAGCCTTTACATCTGATAAACGTTTGATGGAAACTAGACACAATAACATTGTTAACTTAGCAGATAACATCTTTAGAGAAAGAAAAGGATTATCCGGTAAAGAAATCACAAATTTTAGAACGATATTAACGTCCCATAATTGGTTATATTTAGGTAAAGGAGGTTTGGAAAATTTTACTCCCTTTAATAATCTGGACACCAGCGGATGTTCGCCTATCGGTTTCCCATTGACATGGATATGGTTAGAAGAGATAGCTGACCTATAAAGGTTGACAGTACGGAAAGCTTTACCTTTACTGGCTTCTGCGGCCAGGAAATTAACAACAAAGATTACATCTGCTGAAAAGGGATCAAGATGCCTTTCCAAACACCAGCCGTCCCATAAAGACCAGGCTGACTTGTAGGCTTTTTTGGTACCAGGGGCCCAGGAGTTTGAGATATACTGGGAAGCTTCTGACGAAATGATAGGGAAAGGTTGGGAATTCCTGAGATCTTCCAAGCGGATAGAGTAAGAATGTTGTCCACAATGAGGGGATGAGGACGCAGGAGAGGGTCCAACAGTAATTTTGGGAAGGACGGAATTAACAATGGAAAATCCACCGATAGTTCCAGAAGGGACGGAAACCATACTTGGGATTGCCAAAACGGAACAATGAGAATAAGAGAAGCGTGTTGACGTCTGGCATGAGCTAGGACCCTGTTGATCATGATAAAGGGGGGAAAGGCATAATTGAGGGAATGAGACCAATCCTGTAAGAAGGCATCTGATGCCAAGGCTAAGGGATCCGGGCGCCAACTGTAAAATTGGGGAAGTTGAGTGTTCAGTCGAGATGCGAAGAGATCTATCGAGAACGGGCCCCATAAGGAATGAATCTTGTGAAAAATTGAAGAGTGAATTCTCCAATCGTTGGAATCTCGTAGATGACGAGAATGCCAGTCTGCGACCGAATTGAGAGCTCCTGGAAGGTATTCTGCCTGTACCGAAAGATGGTTTGAAAGGCAATATTCCCAAAAACTCTTGGCCAAATCCGCTAGAGGTTTGGATTTTGTGCCTCCAAGATGATTTATGTACCTTACTGCAGAAATATTGTCCATCCTGAGGAGTATTGCACAGTGCACTTTGTGCTTTGCCAGGCTTTTGATTGCAAAGGAGCCGGCAAGCATCTCTAAACAATTGATATGCAATTTGGACTCCTCTGAAGACCATGTACCTCCAGTCGAGATGGGACCACACCGGGCCCCCCAGCCTAGACGACTTGCATCGGATTCTAACACAAGATCTGAGGCTGATGGAAAGATACTTTTCCCGTTCCAGGCATCCAAATGGTCTATCCACCATTGAAGCTCTGTGCGGGACTCCATATCTAAGGGAATGAGGTCGGAGTATGCTAGACCCTTCCTCAAGTGTTGAATCTTTAGTCTTTGAAGGGAACGATAGTGAAGGGGACCTGGAAAGATTGCCTGTATGGAAGAGGACAGAAGGCCTACTATTCGAGCCAAAGTCCTGAGAGAGATAAGAGAACTGCGAAGGACTTGTAGAATCTCTGACTTTATGGATCTTATTTTTGCGGAAGGAAGAAGCAGAGTGGCTGAGATGGAATTGATTTGAAATCCCAAGAACTCTAAGGTTTGGGAAGGCACTAGGAGAGATTTTTCTCTGTTTATTATGAAACCCAGATTCTCTAGAAGTGAGCTGGTTGTTTGTAAGTGTAGAAGGAGAGTCTGAGGAGCTTGACTTAAAATGAGGATGTCTAAGTAAATTAAGAGCCTTATGCCCTGGGATCTTAGGAAAGCCACGACAGGCTTCAGGAGCTTGGTGAAGCACCAAGGGGCGGAAGATAGCCCGAAGGGTAGAGAAGTAAAGTGATAAGTTTGGTCGAGCCAGTGGAACTGAAGGAATTTCCTGGAGTCTGGATGAATAGGAATCACTAAATAGGCGTCCTGCAGATCCAGTCTGACCATCCAGTCGTTTTGAAGGAGTATATCTCTGAGGTGGAGAATTGTTTTCATTTTGAAATGTCTGTATACTACAAATCGATTGAAATGTTTTAGATTGATGACTGGACGCATCTTTTTGTTCTTCTTTTGAACAAGGAAAATTGGGCTGGTAAATCCCGAAGGATGGGGTTGGGCAATAGAGATTGCTTGTTTTTGCAAAAGAGAGCTTACTTCGAGAGATATTAGGTGGGTCATTTCTGTGGAAAAATGGGGAAGAGGAATGGAGAACATTTGCACTGGGGTAGAATAAAGATCTATCATGTAACCCTGTACAGTATTTAGTACCCACACATCCGCAGTAATTGTTAACCAATTTGAAAGAAAATGGAAAATGCGACCCCCTGTTGGAAAGGAACCAACTTGAGGGCTTACCTGTTGGATTGACGGTCTTATTGTGTCTAAAGGATCTGGCACGATAACCTCTGCCGCGCTGGGGATAGAATTGCGGTCTGAAGTCTTGTTGGTAAGAACCGTAGTACCCTCTGGAGCCTTGGGTGGTGTTACCTCGGCCGGTAAAGCGGCCCCTGCCTCTACCGGCCCTGGCAAAAACACGTTGGCTGAACATTTTTCTCATGGACTGTTGTGCTTTGTCCAAAGAAGTAAAGGTGGCAACATATTTGCTGACGTCTTTGATGAACGAGTCCCCAAAGAGTTGTCCCTCAGTGTGAATCTGAGGTTGAACCGTGGCCAAGTTGATTAATTTAGGGTCTAATTTTATAAGGAGACCCTTCCGTCTCTCGTGTATTAGGGAAGCGTTAGCATTGCCCAGCAGACAAAAACAACGTTGGATCCACAAAGAAGTTCTTCTGGATCCAAGAAACTACCATCCAGTCTAGCCGTTTCAACCATGTCAAAAATTCTGGTAAGTGGACCAATGACGTCCAACAGTTTGTCCTGACAGGACGACCATGCTTTGTCTACCCCTTTGCGAGGGTCTTTGCCCTGTTTGTTGAAAAAGGTCAGCATCTGTTGATCGATTGAAGGGGTAGAAGTAGCATTATGTGGAAGCACGGGGCGAGGGCATTCTGATTTAAGTTTAGCTCTGGTTTGCTTGTCAAGGGGAGAAAATAATTTTTGAGCCACGTAACGACCAACATGGTCGGCAGGGAACCATTCCGTGGAATTGGGACAGAGTATGTGGGAAGGGTCAAACATGGGAAAGCCTTCTGCATCAAAGAGAGTAGGGGAAACATAGGGAACTTTAGGCTTCTTATGAGGGGGAGGTGAAAAGGAATCGGTATCATCTTGATCAGATACCACGTAATCGGAATCCGCATCAGGGATATCATCGTCTGAGTCAGGAGTAGATGCAGAGGGTACGGGTAGGGAAATATTGCGTTGTTTTGCTGTTCGTTTTAGGGAAAGTTTAGGAACCATATTATTATACTCCTTGGCAGGAGCCTTGTGAGGAACCGCGTCCTCTGTCATATGTGAGGTAAACTCACTCTCCATTTGAGTCGAACCCGTAGGGTTGACAGGCTGGCGTTGACTGCATTCCCCTGCAGACTGGGCCGAAGATTTTGATAATAAATTAGAAAAATTTGATTCTACATTTTTTGATAGTTTTTGCATGGATGACGCCATAGCCTGTTGAACAGAACTCTTTATAAAATTTCGAAGTTCATTTCTAATATCCTCAATATCATTGGGCACACCTTGTTCCCCAGAGGAAGTATTAGATTCCATATTAATATTTATCTTCTTTAAAATTCAAATAAGGAAAACAACTCCTGAGAAAAAACAATTGAAGTTAATAGGAAATGACTTGAAAAGGATGCAGACAACCGGGGGTTAACAGAGCAGGAAACATCAATTGAGCTATGGAAACCAAAACCCCTCCTATCGGAGGGCGGGCCCAAAGGAGGTGTTGACAGCAAAGGGAAAAAACAACTTGCGTAGGAGGAACGGCTGAGGCAGGTAATTTGAAGCCGGCGCGCAGAAATTAGTGGCTTCCTCGCGTCAGGAAGAAAAACCGAGTGACGGTTATTCTCCAGACGCGAGGAAGAGCCTGAGCGCGTCGCGCACACAGCGCGCCTGAAAACCGTTGAATCTTCTGCCTCGGGAAAGGTTTAGTCGCCGCCCGAGAGCAGGAAAAAACGGACGCTAGCGCGAGGCAGCGCGAAATAAACAATGCGGCAAACTTGCCGTCTACATAGGACTACACAAATTATAAAAATAATACCATAAATACTACATATCCTCATAAAACGTTTTACAATATCAGAGGAAATAAAAAGAGAACTTATCCTTGACTGCAGCAGCAAGAAAAGAGGGCTGCTTGCAGTCAAGTGACATCACAAGGGCACGAGGGTGTTCCTATTGGTTAACATATGATGTACTACGTTTCTAATCCCATTGGCTCTCTGGGTTAGCCACATGGGATTTGTAGTTTTGTAGTTTCTTTCTTGACTGCTGTGTTAATAAAGCGAGAAGAGAAACGCATAATAGGAGCCTCCGGTCTTGTCATAAAATTCAGGCGCTTGCTCAGCACAGACATCATGTAAGCACCCTGGTGCTTTCTTCTTTACAGGGACACCTAGTGACAGAGTGCAGTACTGCACACTTGTGGTGTTTTCTCTAGAGAGTAGTTTAGTGACAGGGTGCGGTACTGCACCCTGGTGCTGCAGCCCCCACAGGGTTACTCTTTGTAGTAATGAAGCTCAGCTGCTCTCTCATGTAAGCAGATATCCAACCCTTGGCCACTCAGTGCACTCCATCAGGACACCCTCAGCAGAAGCGTGCAGCTATCATCACAGCACACGACCTTGCAGAGCCAGAAGGAGTGAGCAAAGGCACATTCACACTCCAGGCAGTGCAATTCACAAGTGTGTAGTGCTTAAATACACGTTCACTCTCTGGGTGGAGACACTCCATACATAGCAGGAGCAGCATCTGCTTCTAAGCACCTTTGGTAAATATAAATGTTACTATTACTCACTGTAATGTATTGTGTCTCGAGATGCTTCTTGTGCATTGTCACGTTGTTCTGATTTGTAATGTCATGTGCATGGAGCGGACACTGACGAGGGATTTCGACGGGAAGGGAGTCAGTCGCAGTCAGTCTCCGAGCCCTCTGGACGCAGCACGCCGTGGGAGACTAGAACCTGTGAATAAAGAGCTAAATCTGAATCTTGCCTGCATGTATTGCTCTTTACATTTGGCGATGAGCAGACGTCACCCCCCGGCACCTCCACGCAGCAGTGCGAGGGTGTGTGTGTGTGACTAGCATGTGCTTATACTGGAAGAATAGCCTTCCAGCACAAGACTTCATTTAAAACTTCTCCTACTTTGTATGTGTCCCTTACAACGCAGTAAACATGCAAAGCCGGAAATGAAAGGAGAAATGAAAACATTTCTCCTTTTAACGTCTCCTTTCAAATGGCGTTAACTTTTGACATAAAACCCTGTCTACTGTTCTTAATAGGGTTTTGCATCAAAAAGTATGGGTGGTTATGTGAGAACGCCCATGTAACGTCCCCTTGGCACTAAGAAAGGCAAAGCAGTTCTTTGCGCTGCTTTGCATTACTTTTAGGGTACTTTTGATTGCAAAACAAGTTTTGCACTGGAAAGTAAAATAGGAAAAACATTTTGTGTTGGTTTGCAGCACATTTTTGATGCTAACCCAGAGCATTTTTAAATCTACCCCTTCATTTTTATGTGGAAAAGAGGAGCATTGAACCTAAAAATTTACACTTACATTTTAAAGATTTTTCTATATCTGTTAGATGTACGATAAGCAACTAAACAGCATCTTTTTTCTCCTGTAACATTTCATATTGTAGTAATAAATAAGCATTCTCAAAATCTCCAGAGTTTGTTTTGCAGCAGCTGAAAGAGTGCACTTCAGGTCCGATTTGTTGATTTAGGTTTGGTATTTAGGCCCAAATGTATACTTTTTCACGCAAATCTTAGCTAATGCAGTTTTGTGTCAAAAAGTAAAGCGACAGCTTCTGCCATTCCAGAGCACCAGCAGGGCGCCATATTTAAGGAATGGTGCAATCCAGCACAAAGGGTGGGCTAACATCATGGAAAATTACATTAGCCGGGTGGTGGTGGGGGTGGGGGTGGCAGTGGCGGTATGGGGAAGGGGGTTTTGCACTGAAAAATGACATCAGTCTGGTTAGAGTAAAAGCAAATGACTCTAATCAGCCTAGTGTCATTTCTGAGCGCAAAACCATTCCACATGACTCCTGTCTTATTAAAGACAGGAGTCTTACCCACCACCCCAACGGCCAGCACAGGGGACAAGGGTCCCCTGGGCATGGCCATTGCACCCAGTGCCATGTAGGGGGGCGATTTCAGGGCCCCCAGTGGCATTTTTAAAAATAATACAAAATACTTACCTCTACTTACCTGGGATGGGGTCGCCATCCTCTGCTGTCCCTCTGGTGTGGGTGGGGGTGTCGTTGGGGCCTGGGAAGGGCACCTTTGGGCTCTTTCCATGGTGTTCCACCATGGAAATGTGCCCACAGGCCCCTTAACGCCTGCCCTGACCCAGGCGTTAAATAATGGTGCTAAGCAGGGTTAGTGCCTTTATTTAGACCCACCTCCCCACTGTGCACCATTTTTCCACTGCAGGATAAATAAGGCGCCTGGGCCTTAGAGTCATTTTTTGCCCAGGAACTCCTACCTTGTATTTCATTGATGCAAGGCAGTTTCCCACTGCCAAAAAATGACTTTAACTCCAAAACGTTGGCGCTGGACGGGTCTAGCGCCAAAGTATAAATTTAGAGTTAGGTTTGTGTTCGCGTAAAAAAATGACACAAATCCGAATTTGCGACTCGCAAATCCGGATGCAAGATGTTGTCCCAACACCATCTGTGAATCGCAAAGACCCACCTCATTAATATTAATGAGGTGGGTCGCAATTTGCGAACCCCTTGCGATTCGCACCACTCACAGGGATGGTGGCCTGCTGGAGACAGCAGACCACCATGCCTGTGACTGCTTTAAAATAAAGCCGTTTTTTTATTTTATTGCAGCCCGTTTTCCTTAAAGGAAAACGAGTTGCAATACAAACGAAAAAAACAAAACATTTTTGTTTCATTTTTTCAGGGCTATTCACATAGGGGAAGGGGTCCCATGGGGACCCCTTCCCTTTTGCGAATGGGTTACCACCAGTGTGACACTGGTGGTAACTGCGAATTGCTTTCCAACCGCGTTCTTGTTCACAAAGCAATTCTGCATAGCGATGCGAATCGCAAATAGGAAGGGGAACACCCTTGCATATTTGCGACTCGTATTCCCATTTTGCCAGTCGGTAACCAGGTTACCGACTCGCAAAATAGGAATGAGCATCGCAATTTGCTTTTTGCATGTCGAAACAGCAAAATTCGCTGTTTGCGCCATGCAAAAAGTTACGTACATCTGGCCCTTAGATACTTCTGGCATTCCATGGGTGGTACATGGGCGTTCCAGGGCTACCAGCCTTGGTTTTTTACTTAAAACCCTATCTACTAATAATAGTAGACAGCATTTTGCACTAAGAATTACCACTATTTCAAAAACAGGCGTTAAAGAGAAATATTTATCTCATTTCTTTTCCAACTTTTCATGTCTGCTGCACTATACAGCACACATGCAAGGTATGTAAGGTAAAGTCAGCCGAGGTATGGTATTTTGTACTGGAGGGGTAACCTTGCACATTCAGACATCCTCGCACTATGTGTTAAAGGTGTGTGTGGCGCTCAGCAGCATGATTCTGTGCAGGTGGAGAGGGGGGAATAGTGCCAGACATGTTTGTGCTGAGACATGAAATACGAGTCTGTTCAAGTGTTATGGGCAGCTTTAGTACATGTACCACCCATGGACGCTGCTTTGCCTTACTTTCGGGCAGATGAATTCAAAATAAACGAGTTGCGCCAGTTTCCGGTGCAGAATGTTAGTAAATCTGTCCCAAGCTGTTCTGGGGAGATGAAGGTCAGAGCCATTGACAAAGCAGAGATCTCTCGCAAAATGAGTAGAAGTGTGTATTTTTACGTTTTTATGGTAAATAACAACTTGTTACAGGTAAGGTATTACATATATGGTTACAAAGCTGGATACTTTTCACCAAAGTGTGCTATTTCGGCAGGAGCGGCGAAATACCTAAAGCCAAAAAAAGTGTGCTATTTTAATTTTCACCCGCTTCGATCCTCCTCCATGGCAATATAAATGCCCGTGGAGATAGAAAGTGCAGCGTTAAATGCTATCAGTAACAAAAGCCGAGGGCAGAAAGCAGCTTCGAAAAACCCCTAAAAGAATCAGCCTTCCTACCCACAAGCGATATGCGCTTACCCACAATTCTATGCGCAATTTTCACAGACTAAAACATCATACGACATCCGCCATTAGTTTGTAATGTCAAAAAAATACCTCTATTAACCCTGTTTATAGATCGTAGCAGTACATAGAATTTGGTTCATAGTCATAATTTGTTGGGGCGCCGTAGCAAAAAAATGTTTAAGATTGTTTAAGAACCTCTCGGAGAAGCGAAAAGAATAGTCAAAATCAGATGAGTTTGGTTGGTTCAAATTCTTGGAAAATGTATCTGAGCGCTGGTGTAAAAAGTTTTTCATTCTGCCAGTTAAACGTGTCTCTATACGCACCGGTGGTGCTCGCGATGGAGCCAGACCTGAGGGAAGAGCCCGGCCAAGAAACCTCACCCCGGGCATGTGCGCTGCTAGGGCGGGGGTGGCCGGAGATCACGGCGGCACCACCCTCCGAGGAGGAGCAACAAGTGGCCGTAGCCGCGGTAGAGCCCCGGCCGCCCGCAGAGGGCCTCCCAGCCGCCTCCCGCCGCCGCCGTCTTTGGCGGGTGGTGGCTGCGGCGGTGGCGGTGGTTTTGGGCTCCGTCGTCCTCGCCGCCGTGTTCGCCCTCAGAGCGGGAGAAGACCCCGCGAGTGAGGCGAACCGCACCGACGAGGGCGGCCTTTCCCGCCAGTGCGAGGCAGGATGGACCCTGCGCGAGAGCAGCTGTTTCTTATTCTCTGAAAACGAAGGAAGCTGGACATTTGCCAATGGCAGCTGCGCCTCTCGTTCCTCCAGTCTGGCTGTGATTAAAAGCGACAAAGAGAGAGGGTTCGCCCTCTCTGAGAAGGGGGAGTATGATCGCTGGGTCGGCCTGCGGAGAGATCCGAGCGGGCCCTGGCGGTGGGCCGACGGCAGCGCCCTGGACAGCGGCACCGGCGTCCCCGGCGGCTCGGACTGCGCCTATCTAAACCATCAGGGTCTCAGCAGTGCCCGGTGCTCCTCAACTCGGAGATACATCTGCACCAAACACGCAGAATATATACAGAAGGAATAATTTAAGGCACATAGAGCCAAATGCACAAAGCTTGTTGATTTCTAACATTTAAGACTCTTTTAAACCTGCAAAAGTGATATTTCAACATTGACCTTAATTTAATCAGATAAACATCCTATATTTTTCTAAACCTGTGTGGTGTTTTCACTGTGTTACTGTATGATTTATTGCACAAATACATAACCCAATGCCTTCTAAATTAAGACTGCTCGGTGCCAAGCTACCAGAGGGTGGGCACAGGATAATTTTCATTGTGTGCAACTTACCCTGGCTAGGATTGTGGTCCCTTACTTGGAGAAGGGTGTATATCTCTACCAACTAGAGACCTCATTTCTAACACTAATCTATTTACTGAATCACAAAATAGGGTTGCGAGTCGCAATTAGGAAGGGGCATGCCAAGGGCGTACCTTCCTAATTGCGAGTCGCATCGTTATGTATGATTGTTTTGTGAACGTGGTCACGAAACAATCGCAGTTAACAGCAATTTCAAATTGGTGTTAACCCATTCGGAAACTGACTCATTCCCCTTTATGAATGCATGCAAAAATGTTTTTTTGAGAGCAGCCAGTGGTCTACGGACCACTGCCATGTACCACTGCCTACTCTTAAAAAATTAAACTGAAACGTTTCATTTTTTGTATTTTTAAACGCATCCGGTTTTACTTTAAGGAAAACAAGCTGTGTTTAAAAATAAAAAAAATGCTTTATTTAAAAGCAATCACAGATATGGTTGTCTGCTGACCCCATCAGGCCACCTTCCCTGTGATTTTTGTGATTACCAGTGGAAGACAGAACCTCCACCCACCCCTATTTGTGACATGGTTCAAATGCCAAGGTGAGTCCCTACCATATAACTTTTCATATATAGCATCTTCATTTAGTGGGGTGAACCCCTATCATGCAATTTTATCATGTTTGACTCAATTCAAAATACCACCCCATAACCCAAACGTTTGATGCACTCTTATACACGGTTTTGAATCCATGTCATATAACTTAAATCCCAGGCAGTATCTCCCAAGTGTGTGCTGCATACTGTATTACTCAATGTATACCTCCCATAAGTTCCAAAAATGTGTGCTTATGTCTAACTGAGAATTTAGAATTGCATGTTCTCCTCAGGGACCAGTTAGAAATGGAACAACTGCAAGAAAAATGCATGTTGAAGAATAAGACAATCTTTTTTTTTTTTTTTGTCGGAAGAGAGTGGCAGGTGGAGTGGCCCGTTGATATTGTTGAGCTATACACCTGGGGGTCAATGAGTAGTGGATCCTTCCTTTACTGGCATGGATTAGTGAGATGAGGAAAAAAAAAAAAAAGAATAAGACAATCTTATTAAGATTCAGACGTTTTGATTGTTTTTTTAAAACTGCTCCACTATCGGCCAGCTAAGATACTCAAATGGCAGGCACTGAAATGCCTCGCCTGTCCTATTCAATATGCCAAAGGCCCCAGCCTTGCTTTAAATCCTTGAAACAAATGGCTGAAAAACATAAACCATAAGAGTCTGTGAGGAACAGATGATACCGTTCTGAAGGCCACATTATCTTCCTATGATAATGAATAATTTCTTGCTCATATACTAACTTTGCTGTACTCTAGCCCTTACTTGCTGCTGGTCTGGGGCAGTTCTAAAGTAATGTCTATGGATGTGTACTACCATCGTGGTCATCTTCTGCTACAGGCAGCTTGTTTCTTAGCTCAACATCCGTACCACACAACCGATCTGATACGCACTGCTCATTAATCGAAATAATATTTCTCCAAGGTCTGCATGGCTGCTAAAGACCCGGCTATTTATTAGGACCAACAACTTCACTATTAGATTACTCACCGTAGCCGGGGACCGTCAAAACCTCAGGCTCCCAAAGAATGAGTGCAAGGAGCTCTGAACCAGTTTGCAAATCTGCGCTCCGGCCAGGGGGGATAAGTACAACGCCTTATTGAAGCCACCTGTGTGTGAGATGGGCAGTGATTTCTCCCTACTTGACCACCTCACATAATATTCCAGCAGCCCCATGCTAGGCACCAATAGAGTCCACAGAAGCAACTTCTGTGGCCCACAGAAACAAGGATCTGTTCCATAATATTTTATTTGGCACCTTGTCCTAAAATCTTTCTAGTGTGGGCCACCTAGAGGGTCACACTGGCTGTGGCGGCCAGCTTGGAACAATACTACCTCCCTATGCTGGAAGCCTAAATATAGGGGGGAATGCAACTTATAAGGCAGGTATCTTTAAACTGTGTAAACTCCCTACTCTAAGAGAAAAAAAACATCAGAAGGGGGAATACCGCTCATGGGTCTAATATGTAATTGGAGCCCAAATTGTCACTTATATGTTATTTCTACACTTTTATTTTTTAACAGATCTCGCTTGGAACTTTAACTGTCCATATGTGCTGTGTAAATCCCAAAAATGTCCCTTATGTATTAGAGACAATAGCATTCTCTCACAGAATCTCACTATTTATATCCCTTCCACACGTATCAAGAGTGAAAATACAAAACACTTCTCTTCTTTTACTAGCAGCTCTATGGACCTCTCATTATCATTTTTTTCTAAAATCAGCCATTTGATGTCTTCTGGATTATGTTTTTTTCTATATAATGTTTTATTAATGGTGCATTTGTTTGAGCTATTTGTATGGCAGATTTCTGCTCAGTAAAGCGGGTGTTTCCCCTACATACCCAAGATTACTGGGGCTAATGAGCAAGTAAGTAATGTTCTTCATCTTGCAGAAAGTGAAGGTGGTCAGGCTTACTGTGTAATTATTGAAAGTGTACACATCTGGCTCAATAGCATTGGCTCATGCCTTTCTTGTTGATCATTTGAAATTTTCTTTGACTTGAGTAACACTATCAGTTATTTTTTTCTATAAATCATAGTGGTTTGTCCAAGCTGGACCGCACAACATAGTTCTTCAAATTCTTGTTCTGTTTATGCACAAATATAGATTTGGGGAGCCTAAGATATTCCTCTCTATTGCTGTTCAGTATGTGCCAGTTGGAGTTGACTATCTGGCTTACCTTCTGTAGGAAGATGGCCTGGTGTGTGATGGGTACCCAAGGTACTTACACCTTATACCAGGACCAGGTATCCCCTCTTAGGGAAGTGCAGGCAGCGTCTAGAATCCAGGCTCTGGAGAGGTAGCTGTGGACTAGCAGGCAAGGCTTATCTAGGAGACATGCAAAGCTCATGCAAAACCACTGTAGTCACACAGCACTTACACACGTGAAAGAAAACACTCAGTTGTATATAAATAAGGGTACTTTATTTTTGGTCACACAATACTACAAAATACTAGAAGGGCAACCCTCCAATAGGAGGTAAGTACTACACTAATTATATACACTAGTAAACAGGAATAGGCATAGGAAAGGTTAGAAAACAGTACAAATGCAGTTAGACAATAGTGACCCTATGGGGGGCCCAAACCATATGCTAAAAAAATGGAATGCGAACACAGGACCCCCACCTAGGTAAGTGGAATGTACAGAAGGGAGCTGTGAGTACTAGAAAACCACACAGGTAAGTAACGCAGTACCCCCTGCGACCAGGAAAGCAGGAGTAAATCACTGGGATTTCCCAAAACCCCCCAAAAGGAAGAAAAAGAAGACACCCACCCAAGACGGCAAGAAACCAGTGGTGGATTCCTGGAGAGGAAGACCTGTGGTGAGAGAGGACCAAGTCCAAGAGTCACAGTAGTCCAGGAGGAGTAGGAGCTACTACCCTCCCAGCTGTACTTGCAGGAGTTGGTCGACGGTCATGGTCTGCAGCCCTGGAGCCGAAGAAGAGTTCCTGAGGGCTGCAGAAGATGTCCCACACTGGAAGGAAGATCGCAGATGGGTGTCAGTGCAGGAATTGCACCAACAAGCCTTGGCAAAGGTGAATTCGCGGTTAGTGTAAAAGTTGTGCTATGGTGGACCAGCAAGGCCCAGGAGGATTCAACCCAGAAGGGGGAGCCAGAGAGGACCCTCAGCAACACAGAGAGCCCACAGGTCGGGGACCCAGACGTGGCAGAAGGAGCCCATGCAGCACACAGGAGAAGGGTCTCATGCCGCAGGAGAACCACGCAGAGGGCTGTGCATCACAGGAAGGAGTGCTGGAGCTGCACAATGCCTGACGGTCCCTTGGAGGAAATGCAAACAATCCTTGGCAAGAGACGCCGTGCATAGGTGTACTGTCCCGCGTGGAAAGGCAAGGGCTTACCTGAACCAAAGTTGGACAGCTGACAGAGAGGCCCAAGAGGACTACTATGGACCACCACCCATGTTGCAGGATCCATGCAGCTCAGAATGAGAGGACATCCATGCATCCGGTTGTCATTACAGTAGGTGCTTGCGAATGCAGGGGAGTGACTCTTTCACTCCAAGGTAGATTCCTTCTTCATTCTTGTGCAGACTGAAGACTTGCCACCCTCAGAAGATGCACAAATGGGGAAATGTTGCAGAAGTTGGAAGGAGCTGTGGAAACCATGTTGCAAGAAGAGTCTTCTTTGTGGATGCAGATTGTCGGTCCCTGAAGGGTCCAGTCATGGTTCCAGTGGCTAGAAGAAGAAGTGGAGGTTTCAGAGGAGTCCTGCTGGAATCGTGCAAGCCGAATGTGAGGATCCACTCAAGAGAGAGACCCTAAATAGCCCTCAAAGGGGGATTGGTCACCTAGCCAGGTGACCAGCTGTCAGGAGGGGGGCTCTGACATCACCTGCCTGGCCACTCAGATGCTTCCAGAGGTCCCTGCCAACCTTGGATTCAAGATGGCAGAACCCAGAGACCCTCTGGAGGAGCTCTTGGCACCTCCCCTTTCCATTGACCAGTTTTGTGCCAATGCAGTGCCCTTCAAAGCATACCAGTGGCTTGGGGAGGCTACCCCATCCTAAGCTATGCAACACCTATTTCCAAAGGGAGAGGGTGTTACTCCCACTCTCCCAAAGGAAGTCATTAGTTCTGCCTTCCTAGGCTTGAGCTGTTCAAGCAGCAGGAGGGCAGAAACCTGTCTGAGTGGTGGCAGCAGCTTGGGCTGCCCGGAAAACCCTGGAAGACTGGTAGGAGCAATGTTGGGGGACCTCTAAGGAGCCCCCGGAATACATGGAATCATATTTCCAATACTGGCAACAGTATTGGGTTATGATTCTGACATGTTTGACCCCAAACATACCTAGATTTGGAATTACCGTTCGTAGCTGAACATAGGTAGTGATGTGTAAAATGGCATCCCTACACTCACGAAGTCCATGAAAATGGCAATGGAGTTCATGGAGGCACTTCTGCTAGTGGCGGGGTGCCCTCCCACACAGGTACTTGCACCCTGCCCTCTGGGCTAGGAGGGCCTGCCATAGGGGTGATTTACAGTGACCTGGTGCAGTGAGGTATGGGAAAAGGGGTGCATGCACTCTTTCACACAGGCTGCAATGGCAGGCCTGTAGAACACTTTGCATGGGCTCCTCATGGGTGGCATAATACATACTGCAGCCCATGGGGATCCCCTGGTACCCCAGTGCCCTGATTACCTGTGTACCATATAGTAGGGACTTACATGGGGGCATGAGGGCACCAGTATGCCAAATGTGGAGTGAAAATAGAACAGGTTACCAAGTTAGATAAGAGAGAGCATAATCACTGGGTTCTTGGTTAGCAGGATCCCAGTGAACACAGTCAAACACAATGACAACAGGGAGAATATGGGGGTAACTGTGCCAAGAAAGAGAGTACTTTCCTAGATCGACGCTTGAGGTTTTGGATATCCTTTTGTTGACATCACCCCTGGTAGGCCGAATGATGTCTTAAACATTGAAAATCTATTGAGAGAAAAAACTGTATATTTGTTTTAGACCAGAAATCCTTTCACCTCATTTATGCATAGTTCATATTTTTATATATTTTTGAAGACATGATTCCTGATAGGCTTAATGATATTTTTAAGCAGTTTATATGTCAACACAGAAGACTGTATCTGATACTTTTGTTAAAGAAAACTTTCTTAGAACTCAGGCTGAAGGGGTAGTAGGTAAGAATTAGGAAGTTTGAAAGGCAGTTTTTGTTGGAATTGCAGACTGATATCCCTTCACTCTGTCTATCCAGTTTCAGTCTTTCAATATAAGTTATAATGTCCTGATGTGATATTTAGACCTTTATGAAAAATGATAGCCAAAGTACAGTATGTTCTACAAGAAACTGATATCTGTCCAGCTTTAAAGTTTGTAATCTAAGGGGTTTATTTAAACTTTTTGGTGCAAAACTGCGCTAATGCAGTTTTACACCAAAAAGTTTACAGCCGGCTTGCGTCATTCCTGAGTGCCGGGTGCCATATTTATGGAATGGCGCAAGCTGGCGCTAAGCTTGGGCTAGTGTCAACAAAAGTGACGCTAGCCGGGTGAGGGTAGCAGTATGGGAATAGAAGGTTGTGTGTAAAAAAAATGACGTTACGCTGGTTAGGGGCAAACAAAAATGCAGCTAACCATCCCTGCATCATTTCCAGGTGCACAACCATCCTAAAACATGACTCTGTCTTAGAAAAGACAGAGTCATGCCCACAACCCCAATGGTCAGCCAGGGGACCAGTGTCCCCTTGGCATGGCCATTGTACCTAGTGCCATGCAGGAGACCCCTTGTTGAACCCCCAATGGCACTTTAAAACAAATAACAAAAATACTTACCCATACTTACCCTACTTACCTCGGATGGGGTCCCCCATCCTCTTGTCTTGGTGGGGGTGTTCCTAAGGCTTGGGGTGGGCACCTGTGGGCCCATTCCATGGTGTTTGACCATGGAAATGGGTCCACAGGTCCCTTAACACCTGGTCTGACCCAGGTGTTAAATAATGGCTCTAAGCAAGCTTAACGCCATTATTTGGGACAGCCTCCCTCCCGTGCATCATTTTAGCACTGGGGATAAATACGGCGCTATTGCGTCATTTTTGGATGGGAACGCCTACCTTGCATCTCATTGACGCAAGGTGGGGATTACACATCTAAAAATGGTGCAAACTTAAATATTGTGACGCTAGACAGTCTTAGCCTCAAAATATAAATATAGAGTTAAGTTTGCGCCGAATTTGCGTAAAAAAATGACAAATTCGGCATGAACAGAGTAAAAATATGCCCGCAAGTGTCCAAATTTGTTCCATGTGCTCTGCATCGTTGAAACATTGCTATAATGTATTTATCTCTCTTCTGTATGAGCAATGTAGAGAATACATTTGATTTACAGCTTTGATGGGAAATATTTTGGTAACTTTTTTAAATTATCTTATCAAAAGACACATTTTTAGAATCTGGCAGAGTTAAGTACAGAAATCGCTCGGATTGGATTTCAGTTGTAGGTGAGAAAGAGCAATCTTCAAACTCATGGTTCTATGTATAAATCAGTCCAAATATGTGATCAATATTTAAATCCTCGTCTTCTAAAACTCGAGGCATCACCATAATAAATTCCTGTGCATCTTGTTGAGCATTTAGAGTAAATACTACGGATCCACTATATTTGTCTACTAGTTGTCAAATGTCTGAAGCAGAATGTATTGCAGTTCTGTCATGAGAAGGCAATAACATACTGCTGTGCACAGTGTGTCCCTGGATTTTTCTTGGATTGCATTTACAACATGTGGTAAACGGAAGAGAACATTGAGAACAACATTCGCATGGCAGTTTACACCAGTAGCGTTATCCAACCGATAACCTACAATATCTCCATCCTTATCCAGTTTTATTTTCTTGACACTTTCTTCTTTAGCTTTCCTTTTGGTCTTTTCTATAATCTGTTTTGTCAGTTTCCGCTTAGGACATAATACCCATTTTTCATAAATAGGCTACTGTCCTAAATGAGGAGCATATCTACTTCTTAATCTTTTTTACTCTCTCATGCAATTTGCATCTGTACTAAGGCCCATATTTATACTTTTTGACGCTAAACTGCGCTAACGCAGTTTAGTGGCAAAAAATTTTGCGCCGTCTAACGCCATTCTGAAGCGCCATGCGGGCGCCGTATTTATGGAATGGCGTTAGCCGGCGCAAGCAGACCGGCGCTGCCTGGTGTGCGTGGAAAAAAGCCACGTACACCAGACAGCGCCGGCGTAGGGGGAAAATGGCGTATGGGCGTCTTAAAATGGGGCAAGTCAGGTTACGTCGAAAAAATCGTCGTAACCCGACTTGCGCCATTTTTTTTCGACGCCCATCCCCCATCAACATGACTCCTATCATTGTAAAGATAGGAGTCATGCCCCCTTGCCCAATGGCCATGCCCAGGGGACTTCTGTCCCCTGGGCATGGTCATTGGGCATAGTGGCATGTAGGGGGGCACAAATCAGGCCCCCCTATGCCACAAAAAAAAAAAAAAAAAAAACTTACCTGAACTTACCTTAATGTCCATGGGATGGGTCCCTCCGTCCTTGGGTGTCCTCCTGGGGTGGCCAAGGGTGGCAGGGGGGGTCCCTGGGGGCAGGGGAGGGCACTCTGGGCTCATTTTGAGCCCACTTGTCCCTTAACGCCATGCCTGACCCAGGCGTTAAAAAGCGGCGCAAATGCGCCGTTTTTGGCCACGCCCACTCCCGGGCGTCATTTTTGCCCGGGAGTATAAATACCACGTAAAGGCCTGGGAGTCATTTTTTAAGACGGGAACGCCTCCCTTGCATATCATTAACGCAAGGAAGGGGTTCACGCTAAAAAATGACGCACACTCCGGGCACTTTGGCGCCCGAAGCGTCTAACGCCATAGTATAAATATGGCGTTAGTTGGCGTTAGTTTAGCGTCGAATTTGCGTCGAAAAAAACGACGCAAATTCGGCGCAACCAGAGTATAAATACGGCCCTAAGTTACTTCTTATCAAAATCAACCAGAAACAAACCAGATAATGTTCAAATGTGTGACAATGCTACTTATGACAATCCTTCTTTAAAAACGGTAGTTCCGATAATTATAAATGCAGAATTAACACTTAGGCCTTGAGACTTGTGGATCGCTGCGGCATACGCAAGACAAACTGGAAACTATTTTTGTCAGACATACAAATCTTTCACAAGCAAAAAGCGTACAACACATCATCCAATTTGCTTCACACCATCAACCTGATCAAACTTTCGGGCTAAAAATTCAACTTCTTCACAGTTAGGAAAATTAATGAAATCAACAACTTTACCAATCCTTCTACATTTAAATTACATCTTAGAATTACTCTATAGTATTTGCAGATATGTTAATACTTCTCTAGTCCAGCAGTCCTGAATACAGATTTCTCCAAAAGAGATTAATTTATCTTGTAATCAGCAGAACAGTTACACCGTGGTGTTCTGTTTTGTCAATAGCAGTAATTTCCAAAATGTTTGCATTCTCACATTTTAGTAATTCTTCATTAAATGCTGCATACTCTTGAAGTGTAGGCATCTATGAAACACTGGGCCGAATTTAAGAAACATGGCACTGCATCAAATGCAGCACCACTTTTCTTGTGCCCCCTGGGCCCCCTAACGCCACCATGTGTGTGTTGTATTAATGATACAGCGCACCATAGCGGTATTAGGGCCCGTATTTATACTCCGTTTGCGCCGAATTAGCTTCGTTTTTTTCGACGCAAATTCGGCGCAAAACTAACGCCATATTTATACTTTGGCGTTAGACACGTCTAGCGCCAAAGTATGGGCAAATAGCGTCATTTTTTTGCGTGAACGCCTTCCTTGCGTTAATGAGATGTAAGGAAGGCGTTCCCGTCTAAAAAAATGACGGCGACGCAAATGCGTCGTATTTATACTCCCGGGCAAAAGTCACGCCCGGGAGGTGGCGGGTCAAAAAACCCTGCATTTGCGCCACTATTTAACGCCTGGGTCAGGGTAGGCGTTAAGGGGCCTGTGGGCTCAAAATGAGCCCACAGGTGCCCTCCCCTGCCCCCAGGGACCCCCCCCTGCCACCCCTGCCCACCCCAGGAGGACACCCAAGGATGGAGGGACCCACCCCAGGGACATTCAGGTAAGTTCAGGTAAGTATAATTTTTTATATTTTTTAATTTTTTTTGGGTGGCATAGGGGGGCCTTATTTGTGCCCCCCTACATGCCACTATGCCCAATGACCATGCCCAGGGGACATAAGTCCCCTGGGCATGGCCATTGGGCAAGGGGGCATGACTCCTGTCTTTACTAAGACAGGAGTCATTTAAATGGCGTCTGGGCGTCGAAAATAATGGCGCAAATCGGGTTGAGGCGATTTTTTTGCCTCAACCTGACTTGCCCCATTTTAAGACGCCCTAACGCCATTTTCCCCCTACGCCGGCGCTGCCTGGTCTACGTGTTTTTTTTCCACGCACACCAGGCAGCGCCGGTCTGCTAGCGCCGGCTAACGCCATTCCATAAATACGGCGCCCGCATGGCGCTTCAGAATGGCGTTAGACGGCGCTAAATTTTTTGACGCTAAACTGCGTTAGCGCAGTTTAGCGTCAAAAAGTATAAATATGGGCCTAGGAACAATAGCATCAACATTTTTGATGCTATTGTTGCACTTTGGTCCACTACCGTCAGAAATTGTGACGCTAGTGGAGCAAAGTGCAAGGAGGCCCCTTGATTACAATGGGTGCATCCTTTCAACGCCTGCTTTCAGCAGGCATTAAAAACGACACCAAATATGGCGAATTAAATCTTGTAGATTTCACGACACCATTTTTGCAGGCCTCTTTGAGCCGGAACGCTCCTTTGCATACATTATGCATGGCACATGCATGATGTGGCGCAAAGGGTTACAAAGTGGTTCAATGCATGCATTGCACCACTTTGTAAATATGGAGCTGGGAAAAGGCCACCTTAGCGCCGCCTTAGTGTAAAAAAGATTAAGCTAAGGGAGCACTAAAGTGGCACAAGGGGCTCTTAAATCGGCCCCTTTAAAAAAGTTTTTCATTAGCTCTGCTGCCATCTTCTTAGAGGAAAACAATTTCTTAATAAGTCGACTTTCCAACATCAGTCTTCCCTCCTCTGTCAGAACTCTTACTCTAATGTCCTTTAAAATGATTCTATACTCCTGGTCATAGGTTTTACGCATATTTTTAGCAAGTTCCTTGTATTGAAAATATTGCCAAATGTTTACATTGCCAATACTTCCCAATGCGTTTCAAGTCTGTTCATGTGAGTTTTAAAAACAGCCTGTTCTTTTACAGTAGTAAGTTGAAGAAGGTCTCCAAAACAATTAAATGTGTTCCTCCAAACAAAATGTCATATTCCGTTTTGAGTATCTGTTGCATTCTCAGATCAACAAAGACAAGCATGAGATTAGAAACCATGCTCACCTAATCAATAATTAAAAGCTTATTTTTCTTCAGTACTCTTGCTACCTCATGACAATCTTCACCAGATAACTTCTGGTATTCCAGTTTATTGTCACCACTCCATGCACACCGCCATCACTTTCTTTTTAACAACAGTAACTAATTATAAATAAGTACAAAACTACAAACACAAAAGCTCTAATGGGTGGAGGCAGGAGCATCTATCCTGGGTGACCTATTTGAGGCTGAGACACTCCTCCCTTTTGAAGAATTCCGAATGACATATGACCTGCCTAGAGGTCATTTCTTAATACATAAAGCAGTGGCGACCGCAGTGCAAAACATTGGGGGACAGCTATGGAACAGCCACCACACCATAAGACCTGCCAATATTTTATCACATCAGCTGGTATTTTTAAGGCTGTCACTTGCTTATATAGATCAATATGAGGGACCTGCGCCTACCTCCGACTACTCTTCGGTTAAAGAAGGAAGTGGATGTGGGGAGTCCCGTACCAGACCAGGACTGGACCAAAATATTAGAGAGGGTTCCCAAAGTGTTGAGGAACGCTCGCTTTCAGCTGATAACTTTTTATGTGATACACGGGACATATCTGACACTGAGACAAATGAATCTGTATTTTGATACCTCCAGTGCAAATGCCCACGGTGAGGGGAGGAGGGAGCTGAGTTCTTGCATATGTTTTGGTCTTGCATGACGCTCACACTCTGTTGGGAGGAAATAACTGCTATTCTTGCTGATGACGTTGAGAGTGGTCCCATGCGCTCCACAACATTGCTTTTAAGCTGATTCCCACACACTACTAAAGACAAAGCCACAAGCAGGTTTCAGCACCTGGCATTCCTCGCGAAGCGGGAGATTACCCGGAAATGGAAAGCTCAGAATGGTCTCCGGGTGGGACTGTGACGAAGGAACTCGAGAAAGGGGCTGGTCATGAAGGAGCAGTGCTGCTAAGAGAAGCAGGAGGTGGCCGGGGCTCAGTGGAAATGGCCAGAGCCTTGGAAACGTCAGTGGATAGTATAAAGCACCCAGATCCCTCTCCACTGGGAACTCCGGCTGGAACCCACTAATAGCAGGCACTTCAGTGCTTAATTTGTGTTGGTGGTTTCCGGTGCTGGGCACCGGCACTTATTTTTGAGGGCCGGCACTTATTTTTCTGCCTGAAGTATTTACTGGGAGCAAAAGACACACATAGGAAAGTTGGACGAAGAGAAAAACAAAAAAGCGTCACAAAAGGAGAAAGCAGAAAGCTGCAAGAGTGAGCTTAAGGGGCAGGGAGTGGCTGTAAATGGATTAGAGAGGCCAGAGATGGCTTCAGGGTTACACTGCCTCAGTGTTCGCACATTCAATTGCAGCAGCCGCGACTTTCAGAGGAGAGCTTTGGGCACCGGCACATTTTTATTTACAAATTAAGAACTGAAGCACTTATATCACAAATTTCTAGTACCCCTACCACAACAAAGGTTATGTATGTCGCCCATGGAAAAGGCCTTCGATGATTGCAGAGGTCCTTGGTATAGAACCAGTAGACCACACACTGGCCACACCATCAACCAACAGTGATATCGGGCGGCAGGACAGGGAGTCGGGTAGCAATGTTTTGACGGTATTGGTGAATCTGTAATAATATCTGTACAATTGCACCCTTCCAATCTACCAGGAATGGTTGATGTTTTATATCCCTGAAAATCAATAAAATCTGTTTAAAAAAAAAGCCCTGAGGCGCTCCCATGGTATTATGCGGGTCAGTCTTTTGGGAACTTGTAGGAGTTTTCATCTTTCTGAGCGCAAAGTGGCTTTGTAGATATGGGCTTGCAGCCTGCGCTATGCGTGCAGCAACAAAAGAGATGCTCCAGAAGCACAAGCCGCTTGAACATATGGGCCCCTGTTTCCTTTTTTTTAGTAAATAAGGCTTTGGGTCAAAAACATAGGGTGGTTGCATGGGAACGCCCATGCACCACCCATTAAATGCACCCTTGGCGCTAAGTAATGCAAATGCATTGCTTTACTTTTAAGTGATTTTCCAGCACAAAACAAGTTTTGCGCTGGAATGTAAGGGGCTTATCTACAAGCCCCTTGCGCCGCCGGGGCATCACTTTTTATATGGGAAAAGTGCAAGGGCCTTCCAAATAATCCCTAAATAAATAAAAAAAGATTGCGTTGATTTGTGTCACTTTTGTGATGTAAACATGTGGCAAATTTGTAGTAAATAAACCCTCCAGGGTCTCATTTACAAGGTCCTAGCGGCACACTGTGCTTCAAAGCGTCAGTTTGTTTACGCTCCGGTGGCGCAGTGTGCTAGCCCTTATTTACAAAGCCACGTGGCTTTGCGTGGCCTTGAAAATATGGACCCCTTTCCCGCATACCACTGATTTACAAGTCTGGGAGTGCGTCAGATTCCTATGCTACCTCAGGAGTGGTGTAAGAGTGACGCAACAGGGAGAAATATCTTTACTTCTCCCTCTTTTTTTCATTCTGCAGCACACATAGAAAGAGGAAAACACCTCTTGGGATTGTTTTAGTGCAGGAAGGTGCCCCTTCCTGCACAAAAACAATCATCACCACAATGCAGGAACCCTTGCACCATGGTGCAAGGATGCCTGCGTTAGTGCTAGGCAGCAGTTTGTGTGCCAGTGCAGGGGAAGAGGACAGAAATGTGCCGTATCTTGTAGATATGACGGGTTCATGTCCTTTCTCAGTGGCCTGCGCCACAGGCTGTGCAAATTAGGTCACAGTGTTTTTTCGCATACACACGTCTTCAGACAGCCCTCGGGAGCTTTAATGTTCATGCTTAACAAGGGGCCTAATTTGCTGTGTTGCTTTGACTGGAACTAGTAAATAAATCCCCCAGGCCTTAGTTCGGGTCTGCTGTGTTGCATCAGGATCTACTGGGACAGCTAGGAATGGGGCTTGGTACTGCACCCTTGTGCTACATGTTCAACAGACATATCCAGTAATGTGGAGGATAGTGTAGATTTTCCTAGTTTATGACGGAAAGTCTTAATTTTATTAAAGACACGGAGGCGAGTATTATGCGTTTCTCTTCTCGCTTTATTAACACAGCAGTCAAGAAAGAAACTACAAAACTACAAATCCCATGTGGCTAACCCAGAGAGCCAATGGGATTAGAAACGTAGTACATCATATGTTAACCAATAGGAACACCCTCGTGCCATTGTGATGTCACTTGACTGCAAGCAGCCCTCTTTTCTTGCGAATGAAGTAAATTGTTGAATAATAACGGAAATAAAGAACATAGAATAAACAAAGCCATCAGGAAAGCAAAAACGTCTGAAGAAAAATCCAAAATCCTACAAAGGAAGGAATGCTCCAATAAATCGGGAGAATACGATCCCATGCTTGTGATGAATGAAGTCTTCCCAAGGTGTGAAGAAATCGTACTAGGACCCTGGTTGAGCAGCTGGAACTGTAGCTAGAAGAAAGGGAGGGAGAAAAACAGTGTTTAAACTAGAGGCGGGATAATACTCGCCTCTGTGTCTTTAATAAAATTAAGACTTTCCGTCATAAACTAGGAAAATCTACATTTTATGACAAGACCGGAGGCTCCTATTATGCGAGTTTAAAGCATATTAATTACATTTAGTGAAACATTGTCAACAGGTTTGCAATAAAATACTCTAAAGGTATTGTCATTAGACCAGTCTGCAGATTTCAGAATATCCTCTAAACGGGAGCCTGCCCAAAAGGCTTTGGAGGCCATAGCCCCTCTGGTAGAATGGGCACCA
The DNA here is from genome assembly GCF_031143425.1 of Pleurodeles waltl. Taxonomy (NCBI): domain Eukaryota; kingdom Metazoa; phylum Chordata; class Amphibia; order Caudata; family Salamandridae; genus Pleurodeles; species Pleurodeles waltl. Next base: position 1,004,686,629 of record NC_090443.1, on the reverse strand, counting down.
AAACTGGAAATATCGATACCCGCTAGGGACATAATCCACTTGACCCAACGAGCTAAGGTGGCAGATAAAACCGGGTGATAGGGTTTCCTAAAGGAGATAAGAAGTTGGGAAGAGGATGTTCTCAAATCTGCAGTTTTCTGTTCATAAACTTTAAGACATTGGCCCACACATAATTTGGGATGCTGTGGGAAATATGGATAAAAAACTGACGACAAACTGGTCTTTGTACGTCGTACAACCGAAAATAGCACTCCTGTAGGGGTGAACTGTCGGTTGGAGACGTCCAAAGCCTTTACATCTGATAAACGTTTGATGGAAACTAGACACAGTAACATTGTTAACTTAGCAGATAACATCTTTAGAGAAAGAAAAGGATTATCCGGTAAAGAAATCACAAATTTTAGAACGATATTAACGTCCCATAATTGGTTATATTTAGGTAAAGGAGGTTTGGAAAATTTTACTCCCTTTAATAATCTGGACACCAGCGGATGTTCGCCTATCGGTTTCCCATTGACATGGATATGGTTAGAAGAGATAGCTGACCTATAAAGGTTGACAGTACGGAAAGCTTTACCTTTACTGGCTTCTGCGGCCAGGAAATTAACAACAAAGATTACATCTGCTGAAAAGGGATCAAGATGCCTTTCCAAACACCAGCCGTCCCATAAAGACCAGGCTGACTTGTAGGCTTTTTTGGTACCAGGGGCCCAGGAGTTTGAGATATACTGGGAAGCTTCTGACGAAATGATAGGGAAAGGTTGGGAATTCCTGAGATCTTCCAAGCGGATAGAGTAAGAATGTTGTCCACAATGAGGGGATGAGGACGCAGGAGAGGGTCCAACAGTAATTTTGGGAAGGACGGAATTAACAATGGAAAATCCACCGATAGTTCCAGAAGGGACGGAAACCATACTTGGGATTGCCAAAACGGAACAATGAGAATAAGAGAAGCGTGTTGACGTCTGGCATGAGCTAGGACCCTGTTGATCATGATAAAGGGGGGAAAGGCATAATTGAGGGAATGAGACCAATCCTGTAAGAAGGCATCTGATGCCAAGGCTAAGGGATCCGGGCGCCAACTGTAAAATTGGGGAAGTTGAGTGTTCAGTCGAGATGCGAAGAGATCTATCGAGAACGGGCCCCATAAGGAATGAATCTTGTGAAAAATTGAAGAGTGAATTCTCCAATCGTTGGAATCTCGTAGATGACGAGAATGCCAGTCTGCGACCGAATTGAGAGCTCCTGGAAGGTATTCTGCCTGTACCGAAAGATGGTTTGAAAGGCAATATTCCCAAAAACTCTTGGCCAAATCCGCTAGAGGTTTGGATTTTGTGCCTCCAAGATGATTTATGTACCTTACTGCAGAAATATTGTCCATCCTGAGGAGTATTGCACAGTGCACTTTGTGCTTTGCCAGGCTTTTGATTGCAAAGGAGCCGGCAAGCATCTCTAAACAATTGATATGCAATTTGGACTCCTCTGAAGACCATGTACCTCCAGTCGAGATGGGACCACACCGGGCCCCCCAGCCTAGACGACTTGCATCGGATTCTAACACAAGATCTGGGGCTGATGGAAAGATACTTTTCCCGTTCCAGGCATCCAAATGGTCTATCCACCATTGAAGCTCTGTGCGGGACTCCATATCTAAGGGAATGAGGTCGGAGTATGCTAGACCCTTCCTCAAGTGTTGAATCTTTAGTCTTTGAAGGGAACGATAGTGAAGGGGACCTGGAAAGATTGCCTGTATGGAAGAGGACAGAAGGCCTACTATTCGAGCCAAAGTCCTGAGAGAGATAAGAGAACTGCGAAGGACTTGTAGAATCTCTGACTTTATGGATCTTATTTTTGCGGAAGGAAGAAGCAGAGTGGCTGAGATGGAATTGATTTGAAATCCCAAGAACTCTAAGGTTTGGGAAGGCACTAGGAGAGATTTTTCTCTGTTTATTATGAAACCCAGATTCTCTAGAAGTGAGCTGGTTGTTTGTAAGTGTAGAAGGAGAGTCTGAGGAGCTTGACTTAAAATGAGGATGTCTAAGTAAATTAAGAGCCTTATGCCCTGGGATCTTAGGAAAGCCACGACAGGCTTCAGGAGCTTGGTGAAGCACCAAGGGGCGGAAGATAGCCCGAAGGGTAGAGAAGTAAAGTGATAAGTTTGGTCGAGCCAGTGGAACTGAAGGAATTTCCTGGAGTCTGGATGAATAGGAATCACTAAATAGGCGTCCTGCAGATCCAGTCTGACCATCCAGTCGTTTTGAAGGAGTATATCTCTGAGGTGGAGAATTGTTTCCATTTTGAAATGTCTGTATACTACAAATCGATTGAAATGTTTTAGATTGATGACTGGACGCATCTTTTTGTTCTTCTTTTGAACAAGGAAAATTGGGCTGGTAAATCCCGAAGGATGGGGTTGGGCAATAGAGATTGCTTGTTTTTGCAAAAGAGAGCTTACTTCGAGAGATATTAGGTGGGTCATTTCTGTGGAAAAATGGGGAAGAGGAATGGAGAACGTTTGCACTGGGGTAGAATAAAGATCTATCATGTAACCCTGTACAGTATTTAGTACCCACACATCCGCAGTAATTGTTAACCAATTTGAAAGAAAATGGAAAATGCGACCCCCTGTTGGAAAGGAACCAACTTGAGGGCTTACCTGTTGGATTGACGGTCTTATTGTGTCTAAAGGATCTGGCACGATAACCTCTGCCGCGCTGGGGATAGAATTGCGGTCTGAAGTCTTGTTGGTAAGAACCGTAGTACCCTCTGGAGCCTTGGGTGGTGTTACCTCGGCCGGTAAAGCGGCCCCTGCCTCTACCGGCCCTGGCAAAAACACGTTGGCTGAACATTTTTCTCATGGACTGTTGTGCTTTGTCCAAAGAAGTAAAGGTGGCAACATATTTGCTGACGTCTTTGATGAACGAGTCCCCAAAGAGTTGTCCCTCAGTGTGAATCTGAGGTTGAACCGTGGCCAAGTTGATTAATTTAGGGTCTAATTTTATAAGGAGACCCTTCCGTCTCTCGTGTATTAGGGAAGCGTTAGCATTGCCCAGCAGACAAAAACAACGTTGGATCCACAAAGAAGTTCTTCTGGATCCAAGAAACTACCATCCAGTCTAGCCGTTTCAACCATGTCAAAAATTCTGGTAAGTGGACCAATGACGTCCAACAGTTTGTCCTGACAGGACGACCATGCTTTGTCTACCCCTTTGCGAGGGTCTTTGCCCTGTTTGTTGAAAAAGGTCAGCATCTGTTGATCGATTGAAGGGGTAGAAGTAGCATTATGTGGAAGCACGGGGCGAGGGCATTCTGATTTAAGTTTAGCTCTGGTTTGCTTGTCAAGGGGAGAAAATAATTTTTGAGCCACGTAACGACCAACATGGTCGGCAGGGAACCATTCCGTGGAATTGGGACAGAGTATGTGGGAAGGGTCAAACATGGGAAAGCCTTCTGCATCAAAGAGAGTAGGGGAAACATAGGGAACTTTAGGCTTCTTATGAGGGGGAGGTGAAAAGGAATCGGTATCATCTTGATCAGATACCACGTAATCGGAATCCGCATCAGGGATATCATCGTCTGAGTCAGGAGTAGATGCAGAGGGTACGGGTAGGGAAATATTGCGTTGTTTTGCTGTTCGTTTTAGGGAAAGTTTAGGAACCATATTATTATACTCCTTGGCAGGAGCCTTGTGAGGAACCGCGTCCTCTGTCATATGTGAGGTAAACTCACTCTCCATTTGAGTCGAACCCGTAGGGTTGACAGGCTGGCGTTGACTGCATTCCCCCGCAGACTGGGCCGAAGATTTTGATAATAAATTAGAAAAATTTGATTCTACATTTTTTGATAGTTTTTGCATGGATGACGCCATAGCCTGTTGAACAGAACTCTTTATAAAATTTCGAAGTTCATTTCTAATATCCTCAATATCATTGGGCACACCTTGTTCCCCAGAGGAAGTATTAGATTCCATATTAATATTTATCTTCTTTAAAATTCAAATAAGGAAAACAACTCCTGAGAAAAAACAATTGAAGTTAATAGGAAATGACTTGAAAAGGATGCAGACAACCGGGGGTTAACAGAGCAGGAAACATCAATTGAGCTATGGAAACCAAAACCCCTCCTATCGGAGGGCGGGCCCAAAGGAGGTGTTGACAGCAAAGGGAAAAAACAACTTGCGTAGGAGGAACGGCTGAGGCAGGTAATTTGAAGCCGGCGCGCAGAAATTAGTGGCTTCCTCGCGTCAGGAAGAAAAACCGAGTGACGGTTATTCTCCAGATGCGAGGAAGAGCCTGAGCGCGTCGCGCACACAGCGCGCCTGAAAACCGTTGAATCTTCTGCCTCGGGAACGGTTTAGTCGCCGCCCGAGAGCAGGAAAAAACGGACGCTAGCGCGAGGCAGCGCGAAATAAACAATGCGGCAAACTTGCCGTCTACATAGGACTACACAGATTATAAAAATAATACCATAAATACTACATATCCTCATAAAACGTTTTACAATATCAGAGGAAATAAAAAGAGAACTTATCCTTGACTGCAGCAGCAAGAAAAGAGGGCTGCTTGCAGTCAAGTGACATCACAAGGGCACGAGGGTGTTCCTATTGGTTAACATATGATGTACTACGTTTCTAATCCCATTGGCTCTCTGGGTTAGCCACATGGGATTTGTAGTTTTGTAGTTTCTTTCTTGACTGCTGTGTTAATAAAGCGAGAAGAGAAACGCATAATAGGAGCCTCCGGTCTTGTCATAAAATTCAGGCGCTTGCTCAGCACAGACATCATGTAAGCACCCTGGTGCTTTCTTCTTTACAGGGACACCTAGTGACAGAGTGCAGTACTGCACACTTGTGGTGTTTTCTCTAGAGAGTAGTTTAGTGACAGGGTGCGGTACTGCACCCTGGTGCTGCAGCCCCCACAGGGTTACTCTTTGTAGTAATGAAGCTCAGCTGCTCTCTCATGTACGCAGATATCCAACCCTTGGCCACTCAGTGCACTCCATCAGGACACCCTCAGCAGAAGCGTGCAGCTATCATCACAGCACACGACCTTGCAGAGCCAGAAGGAGTGAGCAAAGGCACATTCACACTCCAGGCAGTGCAATTCACAAGTGTGTAGTGCTTAAATACACGTTCACTCTCTGGGTGGAGACACTCCATACATAGCAGGAGCAGCATCTGCTTCTAAGCACCTTTGGTAAATATAAATGTTACTATTACTCACTGTAATGTATTGTGTCTCGAGATGCTTCTTGTGCATTGTCACGTTGTTCTGATTTGTAATGTCATGTGCATGGAGCGGACACTGACGAGGGATTTCGACGGGAAGGGAGTCAGTCGCAGTCAGTCTCCGAGCCCTCTGGACGCAGCACGCCGTGGGAGACTAGAACCTGTGAATAAAGAGCTAAATCTGAATCTTGCCTGCATGTATTGCTCTTTACATTTGGCGATGAGCAGACGTCACCCCCCGGCACCTCCACGCAGCAGTGCGAGGGTGTGTGTGTGTGACTAGCATGTGCTTATACTGGAAGAATAGCCTTCCAGCACAAAACTTCATTTAAAACTTCTCCTACTTTGTATGTGTCCCTTACAACGCAGTAAACATGCAAAGCCGGAAATGAAAGGAGAAATGAAAACATTTCTCCTTTTAACGTCTCCTTTCAAATGGCGTTAACTTTTGACATAAAACCCTGTCTACTGTTCTTAATAGGGTTTTGCATCAAAAAGTATGGGTGGTTATGTGAGAACGCCCATGTAACGTCCCCTTGGCACTAAGAAAGGCAAAGCAGTTCTTTGCGCTGCTTTGCATTACTTTTAGGGTACTTTTGATTGCAAAACAAGTTTTGCACTGGAAAGTAAAATAGGAAAAACATTTTGTGTTGGTTTGCAGCACATTTTTGATGCTAACCCAGAGCATTTTTAAATCTACCCCTTCATTTTTATGTGGAAAAGAGGAGCATTGAACCTAAAAATTTACACTTACATTTTAAAGATTTTTCTATATCTGTTAGATGTACGATAAGCAACTAAACAGCATCTTTTTTCTCCTGTAACATTTCATATTGTAGTAATAAATAAGCATTCTCAAAATCTCCAGAGTTTGTTTTGCAGCAGCTGAAAGAGTGCACTTCAGGTCCGATTTGTTGATTTAGGTTTGGTATTTAGGCCCAAATGTATACTTTTTCACGCAAATCTTAGCTAATGCAGTTTTGTGTCAAAAAGTAAAGCGACAGCTTCTGCCATTCCAGAGCACCAGCAGGGCGCCATATTTAAGGAATGGTGCAATCCAGCACAAAGGGTGGGCTAACATCATGGAAAATTACATTAGCCGGGTGGTGGTGGGGGTGGGGGTGGCAGTGGCGGTATGGGGAAGGGGGTTTTGCACTGAAAAATGACATCAGTCTGGTTAGAGTAAAAGCAAATGACTCTAATCAGCCTAGTGTCATTTCTGAGCGCAAAACCTACCATTCCACATGACTCCTGTCTTATTAAAGACAGGAGTCTTACCCACCACCCCAGCGGCCAGCACAGGGGACAAGGGTCCCCTGGGCATGGCCATTGCACCCAGTGCCATGTAGGGGGGCGATTTCAGGGCCCCCAGTGGCATTTTTAAAAATAATACAAAATACTTACCTCTACTTACCTGGGATGGGGTCGCCATCCTCTGCTGTCCCTCTGGTGTGGGTGGGGGTGTCGTTGGGGCCTGGGAAGGGCACCTTTGGGCTCTTTCCATGGTGTTCCACCATGGAAATGTGCCCACAGGCCCCTTAACGCCTGCCCTGACCCAGGCGTTAAATAATGGTGCTAAGCAGGGTTAGTGCCTTTATTTAGACCCACCTCCCCACTGTGCACCATTTTTCCACTGCAGGATAAATAAGGCGCCTGGGCCTTAGAGTCATTTTTTGCCCAGGAACTCCTACCTTGTATTTCATTGATGCAAGGCAGTTTCCCACTGGCAAAAAATGACTTTAACTCCAAAACGTTGGCGCTGGACGGGTCTAGCGCCAAAGTATAAATTTAGAGTTAGGTTTGTGTTCGCGTAAAAAAATGACACAAATCCGAATTTGCGACTCGCAAATCCGGATGCAAGATGTTGTCCCAACACCATCTGTGAATCGCAAAGACCCACCTCATTAATATTAATGAGGTGGGTCGCAATTTGCGAACCCCTTGCGATTCGCACCACTCACAGGGATGGTGGCCTGCTGGAGACAGCAGACCACCATGCCTGTGACTGCTTTAAAATAAAGCCGTTTTTTTATTTTATTGCAGCCCGTTTTCCTTAAAGGAAAACGAGTTGCAATACAAACGAAAAAAACAAAACATTTTTGTTTCATTTTTTCAGGGCTATTCACATAGGGGAAGGGGTCCCATGGGGACCCCTTCCCTTTTGCGAATGGGTTACCACCAGTGTGACACTGGTGGTAACTGCGAATTGCTTTCCAACCGCGTTCTTGTTCACAAAGCAATTCTGCATAGCGATGCGAATCGCAAATAGGAAGGGGAACACCCTTGCATATTTGCGACTCGTATTCCCATTTTGCCAGTCGGTAACCAGGTTACCGACTCGCAAAATAGGAATGAGCATCGCAATTTGCTTTTTGCATGTCGAAACAGCAAAATTCGCTGTTTGCGCCATGCAAAAAGTTACGTACATCTGGCCCTTAGATACTTCTGGCATTCCATGGGTGGTACATGGGCGTTCCAGGGCTACCAGCCTTGGTTTTTTACTTAAAACCCTATCTACTAATAATAGTAGACAGCATTTTGCACTAAGAATTACCACTATTTCAAAAACAGGCGTTAAAGAGAAATATTTATCTCATTTCTTTTCCAACTTTTCATGTCTGCTGCACTATACAGCACACATGCAAGGTATGTAAGGTAAAGTCAGCCGAGGTATGGTATTTTGTACTGGAGGGGTAACCTTGCACATTCAGACATCCTCGCACTATGTGTTAAAGGTGTGTGTGGCGCTCAGCAGCATGATTCTGTGCAGGTGGAGAGGGGGGAATAGTGCCAGACATGTTTGTGCTGAGACATGAAATACGAGTCTGTTCAAGTGTTATGGGCAGCTTTAGTACATGTACCACCCATGGACGCTGCTTTGCCTTACTTTCGGGCAGATGAATTCAAAATAAACGAGTTGCGCCAGTTTCCGGTGCAGAATGTTAGTAAATCTGTCCCAAGCTGTTCTGGGGAGATGAAGGTCAGAGCCATTGACAAAGCAGAGATCTCTCGCAAAATGAGTAGAAGTGTGTATTTTTACGTTTTTATGGTAAATAACAACTTGTTACAGGTAAGGTATTACATATATGGTTACAAAGCTGGATACTTTTCACCAAAGTGTGCTATTTCGGCAGGAGCGGCGAAATACCTAAAGCCAAAAAAAGTGTGCTATTTTAATTTTCACCCGCTTCGATCCTCCTCCATGGCAATATAAATGCCCGTGGAGATAGAAAGTGCAGCGTTAAATGCTATCAGTAACAAAAGCCGAGGGCAGAAAGCAGCTTCGAAAAACCCCTAAAAGAATCAGCCTTCCTACCCACAAGCGATATGCGCTTACCCACAATTCTATGCGCAATTTTCACAGACTAAAACATCATACGACATCCGCCATTAGTTTGTAATGTCAAAAAAATACCTCTATTAACCCTGTTTATAGATCGTAGCAGTACATAGAATTTGGTTCATAGTCATAATTTGTTGGGGCGCCGTAGCAAAAAAATGTTTAAGATTGTTTAAGAACCTCTCGGAGAAGCGAAAAGAATAGTCAAAATCAGATGAGTTTGGTTGGTTCAAATTCTTGGAAAATGTATCCGAGCGCTGGTGTAAAAAGTTTTTCATTCTGCCAATTAAACATGTCTCTATACGCACCGGTGGTGCTCGCGATGGAGCCAGACCTGAGGGAAGAGCCCGGCCAAGAAACCTCACCCCGGGCATGTGCGCTGCTAGGGCGGGGGTGGCCGGAGATCACGGCGGCACCACCCTCCGAGGAGGAGCAACAAGTGGCCGTAGCCGCGGTAGAGCCCCGGCCGCCCGCAGAGGGCGTCCCAGCCGCCGCCGCCGCCGCCGTCTTTGGCGGGTGGTGGCTGCGGCGGTGGCGGTGGTTTTGGGCTCCGTCGTCCTCGCCGCCGTGTTCGCCCTCAGAGCGAGAGAAGACCCCGCGAGTGAGGCGAACCGCACCGACGAGGGCGGCCTTTCCCGCCAGTGCGAGGCAGGATGGACCCTGCGCGAGAGCAGCTGTTTCTTATTCTCTGAAAACGAAGGAAGCTGGACATTTGCCAATGGCAGCTGCGCCTCTCGTTCCTCCAGTCTGGCTGTGATTAAAAGCGACAAAGAGAGAGGGTTCGCCCTCTCTGAGAAGGGGGAGTATGATCGCTGGGTCGGCCTGCGGAGAGATCCGAGCGGGCCCTGGCGGTGGGCCGACGGCAGCGCCCTGGACAGCGGCACCGGCGTCCCCGGCGGCTCGGACTGCGCCTATCTAAACCATCAGGGTCTCAGCAGTGCCCGGTGCTCCTCAACTCGGAGATACATCTGCACCAAACACGCAGAATATATAAAGAAGGAATAATTTAAGGCACATAGAGCCAAATGCACAAAGCTTGTTGATTTCTAACATTTAAGACTCTTTTAAACCTGCAAAAGTGATATTTCAACATTGACCTTAATTTAATCAGATAAACATCCTATATTTTTCTAAACCTGTGTGGTGTTTTCACTGTGTTACTGTATGATTTATTGCACAAATACATAACCCAATGCCTTCTAAATTAAGACGGACTGCTCGGTGCCAAGCTACCAGAGGGTGGGCACAGGATAATTTTCATTGTGTGCAACTTACCCTGGCTAGGATTGTGGTCCCTTACTTGGAGAAGGGTGTATATCTCTACCAACTAGAGACCTCATTTCTAACACTAATCTATTTACTGAATCACAAAATAGGGTTGCGAGTCGCAATTAGGAAGGGGCATGCCAAGGGCGTACCTTCCTAATTGCGAGTCGCATCGTTATGTATGATTGTTTTGTGAACGTGGTCACGAAACAATCGCAGTTAACAGCAATTTCAAATTGGTGTTAACCCATTCGGAAACTGACTCATTCCCCTTTATGAATGCATGCAAAAACGTTTTTTTGAGAGCAGCCAGTGGTCTACGGACCACTGCCATGTACCACTGCCTACTCTTAAAAAATTAAACTGAAACGTTTCATTTTTTGTATTTTTAAACGCATCCGGTTTTACTTTAAGGAAAACAAGCTGTGTTTAAAAATAAAAAAAATGCTTTATTTAAAAGCAATCACAGATATGGTTGTCTGCTGACCCCATCAGGCCACCTTCCCTGTGATTTTTGTGATTACCAGTGGAAGACAGAACCTCCACCCACCCCTATTTGTGACATGGTTCAAATGCCAAGGTGAGTCCCTACCATATAACTTTTCATATATAGCATCTTCATTTAGTGGGGTGAACCCCTATCATGCAATTTTATCATGTTTGACTCAATTCAAAATACCACCCCATAACCCAAACGTTTGATGCACTCTTATACACGGTTTTGAATCCATGTCATATAACTTAAATCCCAGGCAGTATCTCCCAAGTGTGTGCTGCATACTGTATTACTCAATGTATACCTCCCATAAGTTCCAAAAATGTGTGCTTATGTCTAACTGAGAATTTAGAATTGCATGTTCTCCTCAGGGACCAGTTAGAAATGGAACAACTGCAAGAAAAATGCATGTTGAAGAATAAGACAATCTTTTTTTTTTTTTTTTTTTTTTGTCGGAAGAGAGTGGCAGGTGGAGTGGCCCGTTGATATTGTTGAGCTATACACCTGGGGGTCAATGAGTAGTGGATCCTTCCTTTACTGGCATGGATTAGTGAGATGAGGACAAAAAAAAAAAAAGAATAAGACAATCTTATTAAGATTCAGACGTTTTGATTGTTTTTTTAAAACTGCTCCACTATCGGCCAGCTAAGATACTCAAATGGCAGGCACTGAAATGCCTCGCCTGTCCTATTCAATATGCCAAAGGCCCCAGCCTTGCTTTAAATCCTTGAAACAAATGGCTGAAAAACATAAACCATAAGAGTCTGTGAGGAACAGATGATACCGTTCTGAAGGCCACGTTATCTTCCTATGATAATGAATAATTTCTTGCTCATATACTAACTTTGCTGTACTCTAGCCCTTACTTGCTGCTGGTCTGGGGCAGTTCTAAAGTAATGTCTATGGATGTGTACTACCATCGTGGTCATCTTCTGCTACAGGCAGCTTGTTTCTTAGCTCAACATCCGTACCACACAACCGATCTGATACGCACTGCTCATTAATCGAAATAATATTTCTCCAAGGTCTGCATGGCTGCTAAAGACCCGGCTATTTATTAGGACCAACAACTTCACTATTAGATTACTCACCGTAGCCGGGGACCGTCAAAACCTCAGGCTCCCAAAGAATGAGTGCAAGGAGCTCTGAACCAGTTTGCAAATCTGCGCTCCGGCCAGGGGGGATAAGTACAACGCCTTATTGAAGCCACCTGTGTGTGAGATGGGCAGAGATTTCTCCCTACTTGACCACCTCACAAACCACAGCTACTACTGCAGCCATTTTTAAATATTCCAGCAGCCCCATGCTAGGCACCAATAGAGTCCACAGAAGCAACTTCTGTGGCCCACAGAAACAAGGATCTGTTCCATAATATTTTATTTGGCACCTTGTCCTAAAATCTTTCTAGTGTGGGCCACCTAGAGGGTCACACTGGCTGTGGCGGCCAGCTTGGAACAATACTATCTCCCTATGCTGGAAGCCTAAATATAGGGGGGAATGCAACTTATAAGGCAGGTATCTTTAAACTGTGTAAACTCCCTACTCTAAGAGAAAAAAAACATCAGAAGGGGGAATACCGCTCATGGGTCTAATATGTAATTGGAGCCCAAATTGTCACTTATATGTTATTTCTACACTTTTATTTTTTAACAGATCTCGCTTGGAACTTTAACTGTCCATATGTGCTGTGTAAATCCCAAAAATGTCCCTTATGTATTAGAGACAATAGCATTCTCTCACAGAATCTCACTATTTATATCCCTTCCACACGTATCAAGAGTGAAAATACAAAACACTTCTCTTCTTTTACTAGCAGCTCTATGGACCTCTCATTATCATTTTTTTCTAAAATAAGCCATTTGATGTCTTCTGGATTATGTTTTTTTCTATATAATGTTTTATTAATGGTGCATTTGTTTGAGCTATTTGTATGGCAGATTTCTGCTCAGTAAAGCGGGTGTTTCCCCTACATACCCAAGATTACTGGGGCTAATGAGCAAGTAAGTAATGTTCTTCATCTTGCAGAAAGTGAAGGTGGTCAGGCTTACTGTGTAATTATTGAAAGTGTACACATCTGGCTCAATAGCATTGGCTCATGCCTTTCTTGTTGATCATTTGAAATTTTCTTTGACTTGAGTAACACTATCAGTTATTTTTTTCTATAAATCATAGTGGTTTGTCCAAGCTGGATCGCACAACATAGTTCTTCAAATTCTTGTTCTGTTTATGCACAAATATAGATTTGGGGAGCCTAAGATATTCCTCTCTATTGCTGTTCAGTATGTGCCAGTTGGAGTTGACTATCTGGCTTACCTTCTGTAGGAAGATGGCCTGGTGTGTGATGGGTACCCAAGGTACTTACACCTTATACCAGGACCAGGTATCCCCTCTTAGGGAAGTGCAGGCAGCGTCTAGAATCCAGGCTCTGGAGAGGTAGCTGTGGACTAGCAGGCAAGGCTTATCTAGGAGACATGCAAAGCTCATGCAAAACCACTGTAGTCACACAGCACTTACACACGTGAAAGAAAACACTCAGTTGTATATAAATAAGGGTACTTTATTTTTGGTCACACAATACTACAAAATACTAGAAGGGCAACCCTCCAATAGGAGGTAAGTACTACACTAATTATATACACTAGTAAACAGGAATAGGCATAGGAAAGGTTAGAAAACAGTACAAATGCAGTTAGACAATAGTGACCCTATGGGGGGCCCAAACCATATGCTAAAAAAATGGAATGCGAACACAGGACCCCCACCTAGGTAAGTGGAATGTACAGAAGGGAGCTGTGAGTACTAGAAAACCACACAGGTAAGTAACGCAGTACCCCCTGCGACCAGGAAAGCAGGAGTAAATCACTGGGATTTCCCAAAACCCCCCAAAAGGAAGAAAAAGAAGACACCCACCCAAGACGGCAAGAAACCAGTGGTGGATTCCTGGAGAGGAAGACCTGTGGTGAGAGAGGACCAAGTCCAAGAGTCACAGTAGTCCAGGAGGAGTAGGAGCTACTACCCTCCCAGCTGTACTTGCAGGAGTTGGTCGACGGTCATGGTCTGCAGCCCTGGAGCCGAAGAAGAGTTCCTGAGGGCTGCAGAAGATGTCCCACACTGGAAGGAAGATCGCAGATGGGTGTCAGTGCAGGAATTGCACCAACAAGCCTTGGCAAAGGTGAATTCGCGGTTAGTGTAAAAGTTGTGCTATGGTGGACCAGCAAGGCCCAGGAGGATTCAACCCAGAAGGGGGAGCCAGAGAGGACCCTCAGCAACACAGAGAGCCCACAGGTCGGGGACCCAGACGTGGCAGAAGGAGCCCATGCAGCACACAGGAGAAGGGTCTCATGCCGCAGGAGAACCACGCAGAGGGCTGTGCATCACAGGAAGGAGTGCTGGAGCTGCACAATGCCTGACGGTCCCTTGGAGGAAATGCAAACAATCCTTGGCAAGAGACGCCGTGCATAGGTGTACTGTCCCGCGTGGAAAGGCAAGGGCTTACCTGAACCAAAGTTGGACAGCTGACAGAGAGGCCCAAGAGGACTACTATGGACCACCACCCATGTTGCAGGATCCATGCAGCTCAGAATGAGAGGACATCCATGCATCCGGTTGTCATTACAGTAGGTGCTTGCGAATGCAGGGGAGTGACTCTTTCACTCCAAGGTAGATTCCTTCTTCATTCTTGTGCAGACTGAAGACTTGCCACCCTCAGAAGATGCACAAATGGGGAAATGTTGCAGAAGTTGGAAGGAGCTGTGGAAACCATGTTGCAAGAAGAGTCTTCTTTGTGGATGCAGATTGTCGGTCCCTGAAGGGTCCAGTCATGGTTCCAGTGGCTAGAAGAAGAAGTGGAGGTTTCAGAGGAGTCCTGCTGGAATCGTGCAAGCCGAATGTGAGGATCCACTCAAGAGAGAGACCCTAAATAGCCCTCAAAGGGGGATTGGTCACCTAGCCAGGTGACCAGCTGTCAGGAGGGGGGCTCTGACATCACCTGCCTGGCCACTCAGATGCTTCCAGAGGTCCCTGCCAACCTTGGATTCAAGATGGCAGAACCCAGAGACCCTCTGGAGGAGCTCTTGGCACCTCCCCTTTCCATTGACCAGTTTTGTGCCAATGCAGTGCCCTTCAAAGCATACCAGTGGCTTGGGGAGGCTACCCCATCCTAAGCTATGCAACACCTATTTCCAAAGGGAGAGGGTGTTACTCCCACTCTCCCAAAGGAAGTCATTAGTTCTGCCTTCCTAGGCTTGAGCTGTTCAAGCAGCAGGAGGGCAGAAACCTGTCTGAGTGGTGGCAGCAGCTTGGGCTGCCCGGAAAACCCTGGAAGACTGGTAGGAGCAATGTTGGGGGACCTCTAAGGAGCCCCCTGAATACATGGAATCATATTTCCAATACTGGCAACAGTATTGGGTTATGATTCTGACATGTTTGACCCCAAACATACCTAGATTTGGAATTACCGTTCGTAGCTGAACATAGGTAGTGATGTGTAAAATGGCATCCGAAGTCCATGAAAATGGCAATGGAGTTCATGGAGGCACTTCTGCTAGTGGCGGGGTGCCCTCCCACACAGGTACTTGCACCCTGCCCTCTGGGCTAGGAGGGCCTGCCATAGGGGTGATTTACAGTGACCTGGTGCAGTGAGGTATGGGAAAAGGGGTGCATGCACTCTTTCACACAGGCTGCAATGGCAGGCCTGTAGAACACTTTGCATGGGCTCCTCATGGGTGGCATAATACATACTGCAGCCCATGGGGATCCCCTGGTACCCCAGTGCCCTGATTACCTGTGTACCATATAGTAGGGACTTACATGGGGGCATGAGGGCACCAGTATGCCAAATGTGGAGTGAAAATAGAACAGGTTACCAAGTTAGATAAGAGAGAGCATAATCACTGGGTTCTTGGTTAGCAGGATCCCAGTGAACACAGTCAAACACAATGACAACAGGGAGAAAATGGGGGTAACTGTGCCAAGAAAGAGAGTACTTTCCTAGATCGACGCTTGAGGTTTTGGATATCCTTTTGTTGACATCACCCCTGGTAGGCCGAATGATGTCTTAAACATTGAAAATCTATTGAGAGAAAAAACTGTATATTTGTTTTAGACCAGAAATCCTTTCACCTCATTTATGCATAGTTCATATTTTTATATATTTTTGAAGACATGATTCCTGATAGGCTTAATGATATTTTTAAGCAGTTTATATGTCAACACAGAAGACTGTATCTGATACTTTTGTTAAAGAAAACTTTCTTAGAACTCAGGCTGAAGGGGTAGTAGGTAAGAATTAGGAAGTTTGAAAGGCAGTTTTTGTTGGAATTGCAGACTGATATCCCTTCACTCTGTCTATCCAGTTTCAGTCTTTCAATATAAGTTATAATGTCCTGATGTGATATTTAGACCTTTATGAAAAATGATAGCCAAAGTACAGTATGTTCTACAAGAAACTGATATCTGTCCAGCTTTAAAGTTTGTAATCTAAGGGGTTTATTTAAACTTTTTGGTGCAAAACTGCGCTAATGCAGTTTTACACCAAAAAGTTTACAGCCGGCTTGCGTCATTCCTGAGTGCCGGGTGCCATATTTATGGAATGGCGCAAGCTGGCGCTAAGCTTGGGCTAGTGTCAACAAAAGTGACGCTAGCCGGGTGAGGGTAGCAGTATGGGAATAGAAGGTTGTGTGTAAAAAAATGACGTTACGCTGGTTAGGGGCAAACAAAAATGCAGCTAACCATCCCTGCATCATTTCCAGGTGCACAACCATCCTAAAACATGACTCTGTCTTAGAAAAGACAGAGTCATGCCCACAACCCCAATGGTCAGCCAGGGGACCAGTGTCCCCTTGGCATGGCCATTGTACCTAGTGCCATGCAGGAGACCCCTTGTTGAACCCCCAATGGCACTTTAAAACAAATAACAAAAATACTTACCCATACTTACCCTACTTACCTCGGATGGGGTCCCCCATCCTCTTGTCTTGGTGGGGGTGTTCCTAAGGCTTGGGGTGGGCACCTGTGGGCCCATTCCATGGTGTTTGACCATGGAAATGGGTCCACAGGTCCCTTAACACCTGGTCTGACCCAGGTGTTAAATAATGGCTCTAAGCAAGCTTAACGCCATTATTTGGGACAGCCTCCCTCCCGTGCATCATTTTAGCACTGGGGATAAATACGGCGCTATTGCGTCATTTTTGGATGGGAACGCCTACCTTGCATCTCATTGACGCAAGGTGGGGATTACACATCTAAAAATGGTGCAAACTTAAATATTGTGACGCTAGACAGTCTTAGCCTCAAAATATAAATATAGAGTTAAGTTTGCGCCGAATTTGCGTAAAAAAATGACAAATTCGGCATGAACAGAGTAAAAATATGCCCGCAAGTGTCCAAATTTGTTCCATGTGCTCTGCATCGTTGAAACATTGCTATAATGTATTTATCTCTCTTCTGTATGAGCAATGTAGAGAATACATTTGATTTACAGCTTTGATGGGAAATATTTTGGTAACTTTTTTAAATTATCTTATCAAAAGACACATTTTTAGAATCTGGCAGAGTTAAGTACAGAAATCGCTCGGATTGGATTTCAGTTGTAGGTGAGAAAGAGCAATCTTCAAACTCATGGTTCTATGTATAAATCAGTCCAAATATGTGATCAATATTTAAATCCTCGTCTTCTAAAACTCGAGGCATCACCATAATAAATTCCTGTGCATCTTGTTGAGCATTTAGAGTAAATACTACGGATCCACTATATTTGTCTACTAGTTGTCAAATGTCTGAAGCAGAATGTATTGCAGTTCTGTCATGAGAAGGCAATAACATACTGCTGTGCACAGTGTGTCCCTGGATTTTTCTTGGATTGCATTTACAACATGTGGTAAACGGAAGAGAACATTGAGAACAACATTCGCATGGCAGTTTACACCAGTAGCGTTATCCAACCGATAACCTACAATATCTCCATCCTTATCCAGTTTTATTTTCTTGACACTTTCTTCTTTAGCTTTCCTTTTGGTCTTTTCTATAATCTGTTTTGTCAGTTTCCGCTTAGGACATAATACCCATTTTTCATAAATAGGCTACTGTCCTAAATGAGGAGCATATCTACTTCTTAATCTTTTTTACTCTCTCATGCAATTTGCATCTGTACTAAGGCCCATATTTATACTTTTTGACGCTAAACTGCGCTAACGCAGTTTAGCGTCAAAAAATTTTGCGCCGTCTAACGCCATTCTGAAGCGCCATGCGGGCGCCGTATTTATGGAATGGCGTTAGCCGGCGCAAGCAGACCGGCGCTGCCTGGTGTGCGTGGAAAAAAGCCACGTACACCAGACAGCGCCGGCGTAGGGGGAAAATGGCGTATGGGCGTCTTAAAATGGGGCAAGTCAGGTTACGTCGAAAAAATCGTCGTAACCCGACTTGCGCCATTTTTTTTCGACGCCCATCCCCCATCAACATGACTCCTATCATTGTAAAGATAGGAGTCATGCCCCCTTGCCCAATGGCCATGCCCAGGGGACTTCTGTCCCCTGGGCATGGCCATTGGGCATAGTGGCATGTAGGGGGGCACAAATCAGGCCCCCCTATGCCACAAAAAATAAAAAAATAAAAACTTACCTGAACTTACCTTAATGTCCATGGGATGGGTCCCTCCGTCCTTGGGTGTCCTCCTGGGGTGGCCAAGGGTGGCAGGGGGGGTCCCTGGGGGCAGGGGAGGGCACTCTGGGCTCATTTTGAGCCCACTTGTCCCTTAACGCCATGCCTGACCCAGGCGTTAAAAAGCGGCGCAAATGCGCCGTTTTTGGCCACGCCCACTCCCGGGCGTCATTTTTGCCCGGGAGTATAAATACCACGTAAAGGCCTGGGAGTCATTTTTTAAGACGGGAACGCCTCCCTTGCATATCATTAACGCAAGGAAGGGGTTCACGTTAAAAAATGACGCACACTCCGGGCACTTTGGCGCCCGAAGCGTCTAACGCCATAGTATAAATATGGCGTTAGTTGGCGTTAGTTTAGCGTCGAATTTGCGTCGAAAAAAACGACGCAAATTCGGCGCAACCAGAGTATAAATACGGCCCTAAGTTACTTCTTATCAAAATCAACCAGAAACAAACCAGATAATGTTCAAATGTGTGACAATGCTACTTATGACAATCCTTCTTTAAAAACGGTAGTTCCGATAATTATAAATGCAGAATTAACACTTAGGCCTTGAGACTTGTGGATCGCTGCGGCATACGCAAGACAAACTGGAAACTATTTTTGTCAGACATACAAATCTTTCACAAGCAAAAAGCGTACAACACATCATCCAATTTGCTTCACACCATCAACCTGATCAAACTTTCGGGCTAAAAATTCAACTTCTTCACAGTTAGGAAAATTAATGAAATCAACAACTTTACCAATCCTTCTACATTTAAATTACATCTTAGAATTACTCTATAGTATCTGCAGATATGTTAATACTTCTCTAGTCCAGCAGTCCTGAATACAGATTTCTCCAAAAGAGATTAATTTATCTTGTAATCAGCAGAACAGTTACACCGTGGTGTTCTGTTTTGTCAATAGCAGTAATTTCCAAAATGTTTGCATTCTCACATTTTAGTAATTCTTCATTAAATGCTGCATACTCTTGAAGTGTAGGCATCTATGAAACACTGGGCCGAATTTAAGAAACATGGCACTGCATCAAATGCAGCACCACTTTTCTTGTGCCCCCTGGGCCCCCTAACGCCACCATGTGTGTGTTGTATTAATGATACAGCGCACCATAGCGGTATTAGGGCCCGTATTTATACTCCGTTTGCGCCGAATTAGCGTCGTTTTTTTCAACGCAAATTCGGCGCAAAACTAACGCCATATTTATACTTTGGCGTTAGACACGTCTAGCGCCAAAGTATGGGCAAATAGCGTCATTTTTTTGCGTGAACGCCTTCCTTGCGTTAATGAGATGTAAGGAAGGCGTTCCCGTCTAAAAAAATGACGGCGACGCAAATGCGTCGTATTTATACTCCCGGGCAAAAGTCACGCCCGGGAGGTGGCGGGTCAAAAAACCCTGCATTTGCGCCACTATTTAACGCCTGGGTCAGGGTAGGCGTTAAGGGGCCTGTGGGCTCAAAATGAGCCCACAGGTGCCCTCCCCTGCCCCCAGGGACCCCCCCTGCCACCCCTGCCCACCCCAGGAGGACACCCAAGGATGGAGGGACCCACCCCAGGGACATTCAGGTAAGTTCAGGTAAGTATAATTTTTTATATTTTTTAATTTTTTTTGGGTGGCATAGGGGGGCCTTATTTGTGCCCCCCTACATGCCACTATGCCCAATGACCATGCCCAGGGGACATAAGTCCCCTGGGCATGGCCATTGGGCAAGGGGGCATGACTCCTGTCTTTACTAAGCCAGGAGTCATTTAAATGGCGTCTGGGCGTCGAAAATAATGGCGCAAATCGGGTTGAGGCGATTTTTTTGCCTCAACCTGACTTGCCCCATTTTAAGACGCCCTAACGCCATTTTCCCCCTACGCCGGCGCTGCCTGGTCTACGTGTTTTTTTTCCACGCACACCAGGCAGCGCCGGTCTGCTAGCGCCGGCTAACGCCATTCCATAAATACGGCGCCCGCATGGCGCTTCAGAATGGCGTTAGACGGCGCTAAATTTTTTGACGCTAAACTGCGTTAGCGCAGTTTAGCGTCAAAAAGTATAAATATGGGCCTAGGAACAATAGCATCAACATTTTTGATGCTATTGTTGCACTTTGGTCCACTACCGTCAGAAATTGTGACGCTAGTGGAGCAAAGTGCAAGGAGGCCCCTTGATTACAATGGGTGCATCCTTTCAACGCCTGCTTTCAGCAGGCATTAAAAACGACACCAAATATGGCGAATTAAATCTTGTAGATTTCACAACACCATTTTTGCAGGCCTCTTTGAGCCGGAACGCTCCTTTGCATACATTATGCATGGCACATGCATGATGTGGCGCAAAGGGTTACAAAGTGGTTCAATGCATGCATTGCACCACTTTGTAAATATGGAGCTGGGAAAAGGCCACCTTAGCGCCGCCTTAGTGTAAAAAAGATTAAGCTAAGGGAGCACTAAAGTGGCACAAGGGGCTCTTAAATCGGCCCCTTTAAAAAAGTTTTTCATTAGCTCTGCTGCCATCTTCTTAGAGGAAAACAATTTCTTAATAAGTCGACTTTCCAACATCAGTCTTCCCTCCTCTGTCAGAACTCTTACTCTAATGTCCTTTAAAATGATTCTATACTCCTGGTCATAGGTTTTACGCATATTTTTAGCAAGTTCCTTGTATTGAAAATATTGCCAAATGTTTACATTGCCAATACTTCCCAAAGCGTTTCAAGTCTGTTCATGTGAGTTTTAAAAACAGCCTGTTCTTTTACAGTAGTAAGTTGAAGAAGGTCTCCAAAACAATTAAATGTGTTCCTCCAAACAAAATGTCATATTCCGTTTTGAGTATCTGTTGCATTCTCAGATCAACAAAGACAAGCATGAGATTAGAAACCATGCTCACCTAATCAATAATTAAAAGCTTATTTTTCTTCAGTACTCTTGCTACCTCATGACAATCTTCACCAGATAACTTCTGGTATTCCAGTTTATTGTCACCACTCCATGCACACCGCCATCACTTTCTTTTTAACAACAGTAACTAATTATAAATAAGTACAAAACTACAAACACAAAAGCTCTAATGGGTGGAGGCAGGAGCATCTATCCTGGGTGACCTATTTGAGGCTGAGACACTCCTCCCTTTTGAAGAATTCCGAATGACATATGACCTGCCTAGAGGTCATTTCTTAATACATAAAGCAGTGGCGACCGCAGTGCAAAACATTGGGGGACAGCTATGGAACAGCCACCACACCATAAGACCTGCCAATATTTTATCACATCAGCTGGTATTTTTAAGGCTGTCACTTGCTTATATAGATCAATATGAGGGACCTGCGCCTACCTCCGACTACTCTTCGGTTAAAGAAGGAAGTGGATGTGGGGAGTCCCGTACCAGACCAGGACTGGACCAAAATATTAGAGAGGGTTCCCAAAGTGTTGAGGAACGCTCGCTTTCAGCTGATAACTTTTTATGTGATACACGGGACATATCTGACACTGAGACAAATGAATCTGTATTTTGATACCTCCAGTGCAAATGCCCACGGTGAGGGGAGGAGGGAGCTGAGTTCTTGCATATGTTTTGGTCTTGCATGACGCTCACACTCTGTTGGGAGGAAATAACTGCTATTCTTGCTGATGACGTTGAGAGTGGTCCCATGCGCTCCACAACATTGCTTTTAAGCTGATTCCCACACACTACTAAAGACAAAGCCACAAGCAGGTTTCAGCACCTGGCATTCCTCGCGAAGCGGGAGATTACCCGGAAATGGAAAGCTCAGAATGGTCTCCGGGTGGGACTATGACGAAGGAACTCGAGAAAGGGGCTGGTCATGAAGGAGCAGTGCTGCTAAGAGAAGCAGGAGGTGGCCGGGGCTCAGTGGAAATGGCCAGAGCCTTGGAAACGTCAGTGGATAGTATAAAGCACCCAGATCCCTCTCCACTGGGAACTCCGGCTGGAACCCACTAATAGCAGGCACTTCAGTGCTTAATTTGTGTTGGTGGTTTCCGGTGCTGGGCACCGGCACTTATTTTTGAGGGCCGGCACTTATTTTTCTGCCTGAAGTATTTACTGGGAGCAAAAGACACACATAGGAAAGTTGGACGAAGAGAAAAACAAAAAAGCGTCACAAAAGGAGAAAGCAGAAAGCTGCAAGAGTGAGCTTAAGGGGCAGGGAGTGGCTGTAAATGGATTAGAGAGGCCAGAGATGGCTTCAGGGTTACACTGCCTCAGTGTTCGCACATTCAATTGCAGCAGCCGCGACTTTCAGAGGAGAGCTTTGGGCACCGGCACATTTTTATTTACAAATTAAGAACTGAAGCACTTATATCACAAATTTCTAGTACCCCTACCACAACAAAGGTTATGTATGTCGCCCATGGAAAAGGCCTTCGATGATTGCAGAGGTCCTTGGTATAGAACCAGTAGACCACACACTGGCCACACCATCAACCAACAGTGATATCGGGCGGCAGGACAGGGAGTCGGGTAGCAATGTTTTGACGGTATTGGTGAATCTGTAATAATATCTGTACAATTGCACCCTTCCAATCTACCAGGAATGGTTGATGTTTTATATCCCTGAAAATCAATAAAATCTGTTTAAAAAAAAAGCCCTGAGGCGCTCCCATGGTATTATGCGGGTCAGTCTTTTGGGAACTTGTAGGAGTTTTCATCTTTCTGAGCGCAAAGTGGCTTTGTAGATATGGGCTTGCAGCCTGCGCTATGCGTGCAGCAACAAAAGAGATGCTCCAGAAGCACAAGCCGCTTGAACATATGGGCCCCTGTTTCCTTTTTTTTAGTAAATAAGGCTTTGGGTCAAAAACATAGGGTGGTTGCATGGGAACGCCCATGCACCACCCATTAAATGCACCCTTGGCGCTAAGTAATGCAAATGCATTGCTTTACTTTTAAGTGATTTTCCAGCACAAAACAAGTTTTGCGCTGGAATGTAAGGGGCTTATCTACAAGCCCCTTGCGCCGCCGGGGCATCACTTTTTATATGGGAAAAGTGCAAGGGCCTTCCAAATAATCCCTAAATAAATAAAAAAAGATTGCGTTGATTTGTGTCACTTTTGTGATGTAAACATGTGGCAAATTTGTAGTAAATAAACCCTCCAGGGTCTCATTTACAAGGTCCTAGCGGCACACTGTGCTTCAAATCGTCAGTTTGTTTACGCTCCGGTGGCGCAGTGTGCTAGCCCTTATTTACAAAGCCACGTGGCTTTGCGTGGCCTTGAAAATATGGACCCCTTTCCCGCATACCACTGATTTACAAGTCTGGGAGTGCGTCAGATTCCTATGCTACCTCAGGAGTGGTGTAAGAGTGACGCAACAGGGAGAAATATCTTTACTTCTCCCTCTTTTTTTCATTCTGCAGCACACATAGAAAGAGGAAAACACCTCTTGGGATTGTTTTAGTGCAGGAAGGTGCCCCTTCCTGCACAAAAACAATCATCACCACAATGCAGGAACCCTTGCACCATGGTGCAAGGATGCCTGCGTTAGTGCTAGGCAGCAGTTTGTGTGCCAGTGCAGGGGAAGAGGACAGAAATGTGCCGTATCTTGTAGATATGACGGGTTCATGTCCTTTCTCAGTGGCCTGCGCCACAGGCTGTGCAAATTAGGTCACAGTGTTTTTTCGCATACACACGTCTTCAGACAGCCCTCGGGAGCTTTAATGTTCATGCTTAACAAGGGGCCTAATTTGCTGTGTTGCTTTGACTGGAACTAGTAAATAAATCCCCCAGGCCTTAGTTCGGGTCTGCTGTGTTGCATCAGGATCTACTGGGACAGCTAGGAATGGGGCTTGGTACTGCACCCTTGTGCTACATGTTCTACAGACATATCCAGTAATGTGGAGGATAGTGTAGATTTTCCTAGTTTATGACGGAAAGTCTTAATTTTATTAAAGACACGGAGGCGAGTATTATGCGTTTCTCTTCTCGCTTTATTAACACAGCAGTCAAGAAAGAAACTACAAAACTACAAATCCCATGTGGCTAACCCAGAGAGCCAATGGGATTAGAAACGTAGTACATCATATGTTAACCAATAGGAACACCCTCGTGCCATTGTGATGTCACTTGACTGCAAGCAGCCCTCTTTTCTTGCGAATGAAGTCAATTGTTGAATAATAACGGAAATAAAGAACATAGAATAAACAAAGCCATCAGGAAAGCAAAAACGTCTGAAGAAAAATCCAAAATCCTACAAAGGAAGGAATGCTCCAATAAATCGGGAGAATACGATCCCATGCTTGTGATGAATGAAGTCTTCCCAAGGTGTGAAGAAATCGTACTAGGACCCTGGTTGAGCAGCTGGAACTGTAGCTAGAAGAAAGGGAGGGAGAAAAACAGTGTTTAAACTAGAGGCGGGATAATACTCGCCTCTGTGTCTTTAATAAAATTAAGACTTTCCGTCATAAACTAGGAAAATCTACATTTTATGACAAGACCGGAGGCTCCTATTATGCGAGTTTAAAGCATATTAATTACATTTAGTGAAACATCGTCAACAGGTTTGCAATAAAATACTCTAAAGGTATTGTCATTAGACCAGTCTGCAGATTTCAGAATATCCTCTAAACGGGAGCCTGCCCAAAAGGCTTTGGAGGCCATAGCCCCTCTGGTAGAATGGGCACCAAAACTGGAAATATCGATACCCGCTAGGGACATAATCCACTTGACCCAACGAGCTAAGGTGGCAGATAAAACCGGGTGATAGGGTTTCCTAAAGGAGATAAGAAGTTGGGAAGAGGATGTTCTCAAATCTGCAGTTTTCTGTTCATAAACTTTAAGACGTTGGCCCACACATAATTTGGGATGCTGTGGGAAATATGGATAAAAAACTGACGACAAACTGGTCTTTGTACGTCGTACAACCGAAAATAGCACTCCTGTAGGGGTGAACTGTCGGTTGGAGACGTCCAAAGCCTTTACATCTGATAAACGTTTGATGGAAACTAGACACAGTAACATTGTTAACTTAGCAGATAACATCTTTAGAGAAAGAAAAGGATTATCCGGTAAAGAAATCACAAATTTTAGAACGATATTAACGTCCCATAATTGGTTATATTTAGGTAAAGGAGGTTTGGAAAATTTTACTCCCTTTAATAATCTGGACACCAGCGGATGTTCGCCTATCGGTTTCCCATTGACATGGATATGGTTAGAAGAGATAGCTGACCTATAAAGGTTGACAGTACGGAAAGCTTTACCTTTACTGGCTTCTGCGGCCAGGAAATTAACAACAAAGATTACATCTGCTGAAAAGGGATCAAGATGCCTTTCCAAACACCAGCCGTCCCATAAAGACCAGGCTGACTTGTAGGCTTTTTTGGTACCAGGGGCCCAGGAGTTTGAGATATACTGGGAAGCTTCTGACGAAATGATAGGGAAAGGTTGGGAATTCCTGAGATCTTCCAAGCGGATAGAGTAAGAATGTTGTCCACAATGAGGGGATGAGGACGCAGGAGAGGGTCCAACAGTAATTTTGGGAAGGACGGAATTAACAATGGAAAATCCACCGATAGTTCCAGAAGGGACGGAAACCATACTTGGGATTGCCAAAACGGAACAATGAGAATAAGAGAAGCGTGTTGACGTCTGGCATGAGCTAGGACCCTGTTGATCATGATAAAGGGGGGAAAGGCATAATTGAGGGAATGAGACCAATCCTGTAAGAAGGCATCTGATGCCAAGGCTAAGGGATCCGGGCGCCAACTGTAAAATTGGGGAAGTTGAGTGTTCAGTCGAGATGCGAAGAGATCTATCGAGAACGGGCCCCATAAGGAATGAATCTTGTGAAAAATTGAAGAGTGAATTCTCCAATCGTTGGAATCTCGTAGATGACGAGAATGCCAGTCTGCGACCGAATTGAGAGCTCCTGGAAGGTATTCTGCCTGTACCGAAAGATGGTTTGAAAGGCAATATTCCCAAAAACTCTTGGCCAAATCCGCTAGAGGTTTGGATTTTGTGCCTCCAAGATGATTTATGTACCTTACTGCAGAAATATTGTCCATCCTGAGGAGTATTGCACAGTGCACTTTGTGCTTTGCCAGGCTTTTGATTGCAAAGGAGCCGGCAAGCATCTCTAAACAATTGATATGCAATTTGGACTCCTCTGAAGACCATGTACCTCCAGTCGAGATGGGACCACACCGGGCCCCCCAGCCTAGACGACTTGCATCGGATTCTAACACAAGATCTGGGGCTGATGGAAAGATACTTTTCCCGTTCCAGGCATCCAAATGGTCTATCCACCATTGAAGCTCTGTGCGGGACTCCATATCTAAGGGAATGAGGTCGGAGTATGCTAGACCCTTCCTCAAGTGTTGAATCTTTAGTCTTTGAAGGGAACGATAGTGAAGGGGACCTGGAAAGATTGCCTGTATGGAAGAGGACAGAAGGCCTACTATTCGAGCCAAAGTCCTGAGAGAGATAAGAGAACTGCGAAGGACTTGTAGAATCTCTGACTTTATGGATCTTATTTTTGCGGAAGGAAGAAGCAGAGTGGCTGAGATGGAATTGATTTGAAATCCCAAGAACTCTAAGGTTTGGGAAGGCACTAGGAGAGATTTTTCTCTGTTTATTATGAAACCCAGATTCTCTAGAAGTGAGCTGGTTGTTTGTAAGTGTAGAAGGAGAGTCTGAGGAGCTTGACTTAAAATGAGGATGTCTAAGTAAATTAAGAGCCTTATGCCCTGGGATCTTAGGAAAGCCACGACAGGCTTCAGGAGCTTGGTGAAGCACCAAGGGGCGGAAGATAGCCCGAAGGGTAGAGAAGTAAAGTGATAAGTTTGGTCGAGCCAGTGGAACTGAAGGAATTTCCTGGAGTCTGGATGAATAGGAATCACTAAATAGGCGTCCTGCAGATCCAGTCTGACCATCCAGTCGTTTTGAAGGAGTATATCTCTGAGGTGGAGAATTGTTTCCATTTTGAAATGTCTGTATACTACAAATCGATTGAAATGTTTTAGATTGATGACTGGACGCATCTTTTTGTTCTTCTTTTGAACAAGGAAAATTGGGCTGGTAAATCCCGAAGGATGGGGTTGGGCAATAGAGATTGCTTGTTTTTGCAAAAGAGAGCTTACTTCGAGAGATATTAGGTGGGTCATTTCTGTGGAAAAATGGGGAAGAGGAATGGAGAACGTTTGCACTGGGGTAGAATAAAGATCTATCATGTAACCCTGTACAGTATTTAGTACCCACACATCCGCAGTAATTGTTAACCAATTTGAAAGAAAATGGAAAATGCGACCCCCTGTTGGAAAGGAACCAACTTGAGGGCTTACCTGTTGGATTGACGGTCTTATTGTGTCTAAAGGATCTGGCACGATAACCTCTGCCGCGCTGGGGATAGAATTGCGGTCTGAAGTCTTGTTGGTAAGAACCGTAGTACCCTCTGGAGCCTTGGGTGGTGTTACCTCGGCCGGTAAAGCGGCCCCTGCCTCTACCGGCCCTGGCAAAAACACGTTGGCTGAACATTTTTCTCATGGACTGTTGTGCTTTGTCCAAAGAAGTAAAGGTGGCAACATATTTGCTGACGTCTTTGATGAACGAGTCCCCAAAGAGTTGTCCCTCAGTGTGAATCTGAGGTTGAACCGTGGCCAAGTTGATTAATTTAGGGTCTAATTTTATAAGGAGACCCTTCCGTCTCTCGTGTATTAGGGAAGCGTTAGCATTGCCCAGCAGACAAAAACAACGTTGGATCCACAAAGAAGTTCTTCTGGATCCAAGAAACTACCATCCAGTCTAGCCGTTTCAACCATGTCAAAAATTCTGGTAAGTGGACCAATGACGTCCAACAGTTTGTCCTGACAGGACGACCATGCTTTGTCTACCCCTTTGCGAGGGTCTTTGCCCTGTTTGTTGAAAAAGGTCAGCATCTGTTGATCGATTGAAGGGGTAGAAGTAGCATTATGTGGAAGCACGGGGCGAGGGCATTCTGATTTAAGTTTAGCTCTGGTTTGCTTGTCAAGGGGAGAAAATAATTTTTGAGCCACGTAACGACCAACATGGTCGGCAGGGAACCATTCCGTGGAATTGGGACAGAGTATGTGGGAAGGGTCAAACATGGGAAAGCCTTCTGCATCAAAGAGAGTAGGGGAAACATAGGGAACTTTAGGCTTCTTATGAGGGGGAGGTGAAAAGGAATCGGTATCATCTTGATCAGATACCACGTAATCGGAATCCGCATCAGGGATATCATCGTCTGAGTCAGGAGTAGATGCAGAGGGTACGGGTAGGGAAATATTGCGTTGTTTTGCTGTTCGTTTTAGGGAAAGTTTAGGAACCATATTATTATACTCCTTGGCAGGAGCCTTGTGAGGAACCGCGTCCTCTGTCATATGTGAGGTAAACTCACTCTCCATTTGAGTCGAACCCGTAGGGTTGACAGGCTGGCGTTGACTGCATTCCCCCGCAGACTGGGCCGAAGATTTTGATAATAAATTAGAAAAATTTGATTCTACATTTTTTGATAGTTTTTGCATGGATGACGCCATAGCCTGTTGAACAGAACTCTTTATAAAATTTCGAAGTTCATTTCTAATATCCTCAATATCATTGGGCACACCTTGTTCCCCAGAGGAAGTATTAGATTCCATATTAATATTTATCTTCTTTAAAATTCAAATAAGGAAAACAACTCCTGAGAAAAAACAATTGAAGTTAATAGGAAATGACTTGAAAAGGATGCAGACAACCGGGGGTTAACAGAGCAGGAAACATCAATTGAGCTATGGAAACCAAAACCCCTCCTATCGGAGGGCGGGCCCAAAGGAGGTGTTGACAGCAAAGGGAAAAAACAACTTGCGTAGGAGGAACGGCTGAGGCAGGTAATTTGAAGCCGGCGCGCAGAAATTAGTGGCTTCCTCGCGTCAGGAAGAAAAACCGAGTGACGGTTATTCTCCAGACGCGAGGAAGAGCCTGAGCGCGTCGCGCACACAGCGCGCCTGAAAACCGTTGAATCTTCTGCCTCGGGAAAGGTTTAGTCGCCGCCCGAGAGCAGGAAAAAACGGACGCTAGCGCGAGGCAGCGCGAAATAAACAATGCGGCAAACTTGCCGTCTACATAGGACTACACAGATTATAAAAATAATACCATAAATACTACATATCCTCATAAAACGTTTTACAATATCAGAGGAAATAAAAAGAGAACTTATCCTTGACTGCAGCAGCAAGAAAAGAGGGCTGCTTGCAGTCAAGTGACATCACAAGGGCACGAGGGTGTTCCTATTGGTTAACATATGATGTACTACGTTTCTAATCCCATTGGCTCTCTGGGTTAGCCACATGGGATTTGTAGTTTTGTAGTTTCTTTCTTGACTGCTGTGTTAATAAAGCGAGAAGAGAAACGCATAATAGGAGCCTCCGGTCTTGTCATAAAATTCAGGCGCTTGCTCAGCACAGACATCATGTAAGCACCCTGGTGCTTTCTTCTTTACAGGGACACCTAGTGACAGAGTGCAGTACTGCACACTTGTGGTGTTTTCTCTAGAGAGTAGTTTAGTGACAGGGTGCGGTACTGCACCCTGGTGCTGCAGCCCCCACAGGGTTACTCTTTGTAGTAATGAAGCTCAGCTGCTCTCTCATGTAAGCAGATATCCAACCCTTGGCCACTCAGTGCACTCCATCAGGACACCCTCAGCAGAAGCGTGCAGCTATCATCACAGCACACGACCTTGCAGAGCCAGAAGGAGTGAGCAAAGGCACATTCACACTCCAGGCAGTGCAATTCACAAGTGTGTAGTGCTTAAATACACGTTCACTCTCTGGGTGGAGACACTCCATACATAGCAGGAGCAGCATCTGCTTCTAAGCACCTTTGGTAAATATAAATGTTACTATTACTCACTGTAATGTATTGTGTCTCGAGATGCTTCTTGTGCATTGTCACGTTGTTCTGATTTGTAATGTCATGTGCATGGAGCGGACACTGACGAGGGATTTCGACGGGAAGGGAGTCAGTCGCAGTCAGTCTCCGAGCCCTCTGGACGCAGCACGCCGTGGGAGACTAGAACCTGTGAATAAAGAGCTAAATCTGAATCTTGCCTGCATGTATTGCTCTTTACATTTGGCGATGAGCAGACGTCACCCCCCGGCACCTCCACGCAGCAGTGCGAGGGTGTGTGTGTGTGACTAGCATGTGCTTATACTCGAAGAATAGCCTTCCAGCACAAGACTTCATTTAAAACTTCTCCTACTTTGTATGTGTCCCTTACAACGCAGTAAACATGCAAAGCCGGAAATGAAAGGAGAAATGAAAACATTTCTCCTTTTAACGTCTCCTTTCAAATGGCGTTAACTTTTGACATAAAACCCTGTCTACTGTTCTTAATAGGGTTTTGCATCAAAAAGTATGGGTGGTTATGTGAGAACGCCCATGTAACGTCCCCTTGGCACTAAGAAAGGCAAAGCAGTTCTTTGCGCTGCTTTGCATTACTTTTAGGGTACTTTTGATTGCAAAACAAGTTTTGCACTGGAAAGTAAAATAGGAAAAACATTTTGTGTTGGTTTGCAGCACATTTTTGATGCTAACCCAGAGCATTTTTAAATCTACCCCTTCATTTTTATGTGGAAAAGAGGAGCATTGAACCTAAAAATTTACACTTACATTTTAAAGATTTTTCTATATCTGTTAGATGTACGATAAGCAACTAAACAGCATCTTTTTTCTCCTGTAACATTTCATATTGTAGTAATAAATAAGCATTCTCAAAATCTCCAGAGTTTGTTTTGCAGCAGCTGAAAGAGTGCACTTCAGGTCCGATTTGTTGATTTAGGTTTGGTATTTAGGCCCAAATGTATACTTTTTCACGCAAATCTTAGCTAATGCAGTTTTGTGTCAAAAAGTAAAGCGACAGCTTCTGCCATTCCAGAGCACCAGCAGGGCGCCATATTTAAGGAATGGTGCAATCCAGCACAAAGGGTGGGCTAACATCATGGAAAATTACATTAGCCGGGTGGTGGTGGGGGTGGGGGTGGCAGTGGCGGTATGGGGAAGGGGGTTTTGCACTGAAAAATGACATCAGTCTGGTTAGAGTAAAAGCAAATGACTCTAATCAGCCTAGTGTCATTTCTGAGCGCAAAACCATTCCACATGACTCCTGTCTTATTAAAGACAGGAGTCTTACCCACCACCCCAACGGCCAGCACAGGGGACAAGGGTCCCCTGGG
Source organism: Pleurodeles waltl (assembly GCF_031143425.1). NCBI lineage: Eukaryota > Metazoa > Chordata > Amphibia > Caudata > Salamandridae > Pleurodeles > Pleurodeles waltl. The sequence goes on along the minus strand of NC_090443.1, from coordinate 1,004,655,478 downwards.
CATGGCCATTGCACCCAGTGCCATGTAGGGGGGCGATTTCAGGGCCCCCAGTGGCATTTTTAAAAATAATACAAAATACTTACCTCTACTTACCTGGGATGGGGTCGCCATCCTCTGCTGTCCCTCTGGTGTGGGTGGGGGTGTCGTTGGGGCCTGGGAAGGGCACCTTTGGGCTCTTTCCATGGTGTTCCACCATGGAAATGTGCCCACAGGCCCCTTAACGCCTGCCCTGACCCAGGCGTTAAATAATGGTGCTAAGCAGGGTTAGTGCCTTTATTTAGACCCACCTCCCCACTGTGCACCATTTTTCCACTGCAGGATAAATAAGGCGCCTGGGCCTTAGAGTCATTTTTTGCCCAGGAACTCCTACCTTGTATTTCATTGATGCAAGGCAGTTTCCCACTGGCAAAAAATGACTTTAACTCCAAAACGTTGGCGCTGGACGGGTCTAGCGCCAAAGTATAAATTTAGAGTTAGGTTTGTGTTCGCGTAAAAAAATGACACAAATCCGAATTTGCGACTCGCAAATCCGGATGCAAGATGTTGTCCCAACACCATCTGTGAATCGCAAAGACCCACCTCATTAATATTAATGAGGTGGGTCGCAATTTGCGAACCCCTTGCGATTCGCACCACTCACAGGGATGGTGGCCTGCTGGAGACAGCAGACCACCATGCCTGTGACTGCTTTAAAATAAAGCCGTTTTTTTATTTTATTGCAGCCCGTTTTCCTTAAAGGAAAACGAGTTGCAATACAAACGAAAAAAACAAAACATTTTTGTTTCATTTTTTCAGGGCTATTCACATAGGGGAAGGGGTCCCATGGGGACCCCTTCCCTTTTGCGAATGGGTTACCACCAGTGTGACACTGGTGGTAACTGCGAATTGCTTTCCAACCGCGTTCTTGTTCACAAAGCAATTCTGCATAGCGATGCGAATCGCAAATAGGAAGGGGAACACCCTTGCATATTTGCGACTCGTATTCCCATTTTGCCAGTCGGTAACCAGGTTACCGACTCGCAAAATAGGAATGAGCATCGCAATTTGCTTTTTGCATGTCGAAACAGCAAAATTCGCTGTTTGCGCCATGCAAAAAGTTACGTACATCTGGCCCTTAGATACTTCTGGCATTCCATGGGTGGTACATGGGCGTTCCAGGGCTACCAGCCTTGGTTTTTTACTTAAAACCCTATCTACTAATAATAGTAGACAGCATTTTGCACTAAGAATTACCACTATTTCAAAAACAGGCGTTAAAGAGAAATATTTATCTCATTTCTTTTCCAACTTTTCATGTCTGCTGCACTATACAGCACACATGCAAGGTATGTAAGGTAAAGTCAGCCGAGGTATGGTATTTTGTACTGGAGGGGTAACCTTGCACATTCAGACATCCTCGCACTATGTGTTAAAGGTGTGTGTGGCGCTCAGCAGCATGATTCTGTGCAGGTGGAGAGGGGGGAATAGTGCCAGACATGTTTGTGCTGAGACATGAAATACGAGTCTGTTCAAGTGTTATGGGCAGCTTTAGTACATGTACCACCCATGGACGCTGCTTTGCCTTACTTTCGGGCAGATGAATTCAAAATAAACGAGTTGCGCCAGTTTCCGGTGCAGAATGTTAGTAAATCTGTCCCAAGCTGTTCTGGGGAGATGAAGGTCAGAGCCATTGACAAAGCAGAGATCTCTCGCAAAATGAGTAGAAGTGTGTATTTTTACGTTTTTATGGTAAATAACAACTTGTTACAGGTAAGGTATTACATATATGGTTACAAAGCTGGATACTTTTCACCAAAGTGTGCTATTTCGGCAGGAGCGGCGAAATACCTAAAGCCAAAAAAAGTGTGCTATTTTAATTTTCACCCGCTTCGATCCTCCTCCATGGCAATATAAATGCCCGTGGAGATAGAAAGTGCAGCGTTAAATGCTATCAGTAACAAAAGCCGAGGGCAGAAAGCAGCTTCGAAAAACCCCTAAAAGAATCAGCCTTCCTACCCACAAGCGATATGCGCTTACCCACAATTCTATGCGCAATTTTCACAGACTAAAACATCATACGACATCCGCCATTAGTTTGTAATGTCAAAAAAATACCTCTATTAACCCTGTTTATAGATCGTAGCAGTACATAGAATTTGGTTCCTAGTCATAATTTGTTGGGGCGCCGTAGCAAAAAAATGTTTAAGATTGTTTAAGAACCTCTCGGAGAAGCGAAAAGAATAGTCATAATCAGAAGAGTTTGGTTGGTTCAAATTATTGGAAAATGTATCCGAGCGCTGGTGGAAAAAGTTTTTCATTCTGCCAATTAAACGTGTCTCTATACGCACCGGTGGTGCTCGCGATGGAGCCAGACCTGAGGGAAGAGCCCGGCCAAGAAACCTCACCCCGGGCATGTGCGCTGCTAGGGCGGGGGTGGCCGGAGATCACGGCGGCACCACCCTCCGAGGAGGAGCAACAAGTGGCCGTAGCCGCGGTAGAGCCCCGGCCGCCCGCAGAGGGCCTCCCAGCCGCCTCCCGCCGCCGCCGTCTTTGGCGGGTGGTGGCTGCGGCGGTGGCGGTGGTTTTGGGCTCCGTCGTCCTCGCCGCCGTGTTCGCCCTCAGAGCGAGAGAAGACCCCGCGAGTGAGGCGAACCGCACCGACGAGGGCGGCCTTTCCCGCCAGTGCGAGGCAGGATGGACCCTGCGCGAGAGCAGCTGTTTCTTATTCTCTGAAAACGAAGGAAGCTGGACATTTGCCAATGGCAGCTGCGCCTCTCGTTCCTCCAGTCTGGCTGTGATTAAAAGCGACAAAGAGAGAGGGTTCGCCCTCTCTGAGAAGGGGGAGTATGATCGCTGGGTCGGCCTGCGGAGAGATCCGAGCGGGCCCTGGCGGTGGGCCGACGGCAGCGCCCTGGACAGCGGCACCGGCGTCCCCGGCGGCTCGGACTGCGCCTATCTAAACCATCAGGGTCTCAGCAGTGCCCGGTGCTCCTCAACTCGGAGATACATCTGCACCAAACACGCAGAATATATACAGAAGGAATAATTTAAGGCACATAGAGCCAAATGCACAAAGCTTGTTGATTTCTAACATTTAAGACTCTTTTAAACCTGCAAAAGTGATATTTCAACATTGACCTTAATTTAATCAGATAAACATCCTATATTTTTCTAAACCTGTGTGGTGTTTTCACTGTGTTACTGTATGATTTATTGCACAAATACATAACCCAATGCCTTCTAAATTAAGACTGCTCGGTGCCAAGCTACCAGAGGGTGGGCACAGGATAATTTTCATTGTGTGCAACTTACCCTGGCTAGGATTGTGGTCCCTTACTTGGAGAAGGGTGTATATCTCTACCAACTAGAGACCTCATTTCTAACACTAATCTATTTACTGAATCACAAAATAGGGTTGCGAGTCGCAATTAGGAAGGGGCATGCCAAGGGCGTACCTTCCTAATTGCGAGTCGCATCGTTATGTATGATTGTTTTGTGAACGTGGTCACGAAACAATCGCAGTTAACAGCAATTTCAAATTGGTGTTAACCCATTCGGAAACTGACTCATTCCCCTTTATGAATGCATGCAAAAATGTTTTTTTGAGAGCAGCCAGTGGTCTATGTACCACTGCCTACTCTTAAAAAATTAAACTGAAACGTTTCATTTTTTGTATTTTTAAACGCATCCGGTTTTACTTTAAGGAAAACAAGCTGTGTTTAAAAATAAAAAAAATGCTTTATTTAAAAGCAATCACAGATATGGTTGTCTGCTGACCCCATCAGGCCACCTTCCCTGTGATTTTTGTGATTACCAGTGGAAGACAGAACCTCCACCCACCCCTATTTGTGACATGGTTCAAATGCCAAGGTGAGTCCCTACCATATAACTTTTCATATATAGCATCTTCATTTAGTGGGGTGAACCCCTATCATGCAATTTTATCATGTTTGACTCAATTCAAAATACCACCCCATAACCCAAACGTTTGATGCACTCTTATACACGGTTTTGAATCCATGTCATATAACTTAAATCCCAGGCAGTATCTCCCAAGTGTGTGCTGCATACTGTATTACTCAATGTATACCTCCCATAAGTTCCAAAAATGTGTGCTTATGTCTAACTGAGAATTTAGAATTGCATGTTCTCCTCAGGGACCAGTTAGAAATGGAACAACTGCAAGAAAAATGCATGTTGAAGAATAAGACAATCTTTTTTTTTTTTTTTTTTTTTTGTCGGAAGAGAGTGGCAGGTGGAGTGGCCCGTTGATATTGTTGAGCTATACACCTGGGGGTCAATGAGTAGTGGATCCTTCCTTTACTGGCATGGATTAGTGAGATGAGGAAAAAAAAAAAAAAAGAATAAGACAATCTTATTAAGATTCAGACGTTTTGATTGTTTTTTTAAAACTGCTCCACTATCGGCCAGCTAAGATACTCAAATGGCAGGCACTGAAATGCCTCGCCTGTCCTATTCAATATGCCAAAGGCCCCAGCCTTGCTTTAAATCCTTGAAACAAATGGCTGAAAAACATAAACCATAAGAGTCTGTGAGGAACAGATGATACCGTTCTGAAGGCCACATTATCTTCCTATGATAATGAATAATTTCTTGCTCATATACTAACTTTGCTGTACTCTAGCCCTTACTTGCTGCTGGTCTGGGGTAGTTCTAAAGTAATGTCTATGGATGTGTACTACCATCGTGGTCATCTTCTGCTACAGGCAGCTTGTTTCTTAGCTCAACATCCGTACCACACAACCGATCTGATACGCACTGCTCATTAATCGAAATAATATTTCTCCAAGGTCTGCATGGCTGCTAAAGACCCGGCTATTTATTAGGACCAACAACTTCACTATTAGATTACTCACCGTAGCCGGGGACCGTCAAAACCTCAGGCTCCCAAAGAATGAGTGCAAGGAGCTCTGAACCAGTTTGCAAATCTGCGCTCCGGCCAGGGGGGATAAGTACAACGCCTTATTGAAGCCACCTGTGTGTGAGATGGGCAGTGATTTCTCCCTACTTGACCACCTCACATAATATTCCAGCAGCCCCATGCTAGGCACCAATAGAGTCCACAGAAGCAACTTCTGTGGCCCACAGAAACAAGGATCTGTTCCATAATATTTTATTTGGCACCTTGTCCTAAAATCTTTCTAGTGTGGGCCACCTAGAGGGTCACACTGGCTGTGGCGGCCAGCTTGGAACAATACTATCTCCCTATGCTGGAAGCCTAAATATAGGGGGGAATGCAACTTATAAGGCAGGTATCTTTAAACTGTGTAAACTCCCTACTCTAAGAGAAAAAAAACATCAGAAGGGGGAATACCGCTCATGGGTCTAATATGTAATTGGAGCCCAAATTGTCACTTATATGTTATTTCTACACTTTTATTTTTTAACAGATCTCGCTTGGAACTTTAACTGTCCATATGTGCTGTGTAAATCCCAAAAATGTCCCTTATGTATTAGAGACAATAGCATTCTCTCACAGAATCTCACTATTTATATCCCTTCCACACGTATCAAGAGTGAAAATACAAAACACTTCTCTTCTTTTACTAGCAGCTCTATGGACCTCTCATTATAATTTTTTTCTAAAATCAGCCATTTGATGTCTTCTGGATTATGTTTTTTTCTATATAATGTTTTATTAATGGTGCATTTGTTTGAGCTATTTGTATGGCAGATTTCTGCTCAGTAAAGCGGGTGTTTCCCCTACATACCCAAGATTACTGGGGCTAATGAGCAAGTAAGTAATGTTCTTCATCTTGCAGAAAGTGAAGGTGGTCAGGCTTACTGTGTAATTATTGAAAGTGTACACATCTGGCTCAATAGCATTGGCTCATGCCTTTCTTGTTGATCATTTGAAATTTTCTTTGACTTGAGTAACACTATCAGTTATTTTTTTCTATAAATCATAGTGGTTTGTCCAAGCTGGACCGCACAACATAGTTCTTCAAATTCTTGTTCTGTTTATGCACAAATATAGATTTGGGGAGCCTAAGATATTCCTCTCTATTGCTGTTCAGTATGTGCCAGTTGGAGTTGACTATCTGGCTTACCTTCTGTAGGAAGATGGCCTGGTGTGTGATGGGTACCCAAGGTACTTACACCTTATACCAGGACCAGGTATCCCCTCTTAGGGAAGTGCAGGCAGCGTCTAGAATCCAGGCTCTGGAGAGGTAGCTGTGGACTAGCAGGCAAGGCTTATCTAGGAGACATGCAAAGCTCATGCAAAACCACTGTAGTCACACAGCACTTACACACGTGAAAGAAAACACTCAGTTGTATATAAATAAGGGTACTTTATTTTTGGTCACACAATACTACAAAATACTAGAAGGGCAACCCTCCAATAGGAGGTAAGTACTACACTAATTATATACACTAGTAAACAGGAATAGGCATAGGAAAGGTTAGAAAACAGTACAAATGCAGTTAGACAATAGTGACCCTATGGGGGGCCCAAACCATATGCTAAAAAAATGGAATGCGAACACAGGACCCCCACCTAGGTAAGTGGAATGTACAGAAGGGAGCTGTGAGTACTAGAAAACCACACAGGTAAGTAACGCAGTACCCCCTGCGACCAGGAAAGCAGGAGTAAATCACTGGGATTTCCCAAAACCCCCCAAAAGGAAGAAAAAGAAGACACCCACCCAAGACGGCAAGAAACCAGTGGTGGATTCCTGGAGAGGAAGACCTGTGGTGAGAGAGGACCAAGTCCAAGAGTCACAGTAGTCCAGGAGGAGTAGGAGCTACTACCCTCCCAGCTGTACTTGCAGGAGTTGGTCGACGGTCATGGTCTGCAGCCCTGGAGCCGAAGAAGAGTTCCTGAGGGCTGCAGAAGATGTCCCACACTGGAAGGAAGATCGCAGATGGGTGTCAGTGCAGGAATTGCACCAACAAGCCTTGGCAAAGGTGAATTCGCGGTTAGTGTAAAAGTTGTGCTATGGTGGACCAGCAAGGCCCAGGAGGATTCAACCCAGAAGGGGGAGCCAGAGAGGACCCTCAGCAACACAGAGAGCCCACAGGTCGGGGACCCAGACGTGGCAGAAGGAGCCCATGCAGCACACAGGAGAAGGGTCTCATGCCGCAGGAGAACCACGCAGAGGGCTGTGCATCACAGGAAGGAGTGCTGGAGCTGCACAATGCCTGACGGTCCCTTGGAGGAAATGCAAACAATCCTTGGCAAGAGACGCCGTGCATAGGTGTACTGTCCCGCGTGGAAAGGCAAGGGCTTACCTGAACCAAAGTTGGACAGCTGACAGAGAGGCCCAAGAGGACTACTATGGACCACCACCCATGTTGCAGGATCCATGCAGCTCAGAATGAGAGGACATCCATGCATCCGGTTGTCATTACAGTAGGTGCTTGCGAATGCAGGGGAGTGACTCTTTCACTCCAAGGTAGATTCCTTCTTCATTCTTGTGCAGACTGAAGACTTGCCACCCTCAGAAGATGCACAAATGGGGAAATGTTGCAGAAGTTGGAAGGAGCTGTGGAAACCATGTTGCAAGAAGAGTCTTCTTTGTGGATGCAGATTGTCGGTCCCTGAAGGGTCCAGTCATGGTTCCAGTGGCTAGAAGAAGAAGTGGAGGTTTCAGAGGAGTCCTGCTGGAATCGTGCAAGCCGAATGTGAGGATCCACTCAAGAGAGAGACCCTAAATAGCCCTCAAAGGGGGATTGGTCACCTAGCCAGGTGACCAGCTGTCAGGAGGGGGGCTCTGACATCACCTGCCTGGCCACTCAGATGCTTCCAGAGGTCCCTGCCAACCTTGGATTCAAGATGGCAGAACCCAGAGACCCTCTGGAGGAGCTCTTGGCACCTCCCCTTTCCATTGACCAGTTTTGTGCCAATGCAGTGCCCTTCAAAGCATACCAGTGGCTTGGGGAGGCTACCCCATCCTAAGCTATGCAACACCTATTTCCAAAGGGAGAGGGTGTTACTCCCACTCTCCCAAAGGAAGTCATTAGTTCTGCCTTCCTAGGCTTGAGCTGTTCAAGCAGCAGGAGGGCAGAAACCTGTCTGAGTGGTGGCAGCAGCTTGGGCTGCCCGGAAAACCCTGGAAGACTGGTAGGAGCAATGTTGGGGGACCTCTAAGGAGCCCCCGGAATACATGGAATCATATTTCCAATACTGGCAACAGTATTGGGTTATGATTCTGACATGTTTGACCCCAAACATACCTAGATTTGGAATTACCGTTCGTAGCTGAACATAGGTAGTGATGTGTAAAATGGCATCCCTACACTCACGAAGTCCATGAAAATGGCAATGGAGTTCATGGAGGCACTTCTGCTAGTGGCGGGGTGCCCTCCCACACAGGTACTTGCACCCTGCCCTCTGGGCTAGGAGGGCCTGCCATAGGGGTGATTTACAGTGACCTGGTGCAGTGAGGTATGGGAAAAGGGGTGCATGCACTCTTTCACACAGGCTGCAATGGCAGGCCTGTAGAACACTTTGCATGGGCTCCTCATGGGTGGCATAATACATACTGCAGCCCATGGGGATCCCCTGGTACCCCAGTGCCCTGATTACCTGTGTACCATATAGTAGGGACTTACATGGGGGCATGAGGGCACCAGTATGCCAAATGTGGAGTGAAAATAGAACAGGTTACCAAGTTAGATAAGAGAGAGCATAATCACTGGGTTCTTGGTTAGCAGGATCCCAGTGAACACAGTCAAACACAATGACAACAGGGAGAAAATGGGGGTAACTGTGCCAAGAAAGAGAGTACTTTCCTAGATCGACGCTTGAGGTTTTGGATATCCTTTTGTTGACATCACCCCTGGTAGGCCGAATGATGTCTTAAACATTGAAAATCTATTGAGAGAAAAAACTGTATATTTGTTTTAGACCAGAAATCCTTTCACCTCATTTATGCATAGTTCATATTTTTATATATTTTTGAAGACATGATTCCTGATAGGCTTAATGATATTTTTAAGCAGTTTATATGTCAACACAGAAGACTGTATCTGATACTTTTGTTAAAGAAAACTTTCTTAGAACTCAGGCTGAAGGGGTAGTAGGTAAGAATTAGGAAGTTTGAAAGGCAGTTTTTGTTGGAATTGCAGACTGATATCCCTTCACTCTGTCTATCCAGTTTCAGTCTTTCAATATAAGTTATAATGTCCTGATGTGATATTTAGACCTTTATGAAAAATGATAGCCAAAGTACAGTATGTTCTACAAGAAACTGATATCTGTCCAGCTTTAAAGTTTGTAATCTAAGGGGTTTATTTAAACTTTTTGGTGCAAAACTGCGCTAATGCAGTTTTACACCAAAAAGTTTACAGCCGGCTTGCGTCATTCCTGAGTGCCGGGTGCCATATTTATGGAATGGCGCAAGCTGGCGCTAAGCTTGGGCTAGTGTCAACAAAAGTGACGCTAGCCGGGTGAGGGTAGCAGTATGGGAATAGAAGGTTGTGTGTAAAAAAAATGACGTTACGCTGGTTAGGGGCAAACAAAAATGCAGCTAACCATCCCTGCATCATTTCCAGGTGCACAACCATCCTAAAACATGACTCTGTCTTAGAAAAGACAGAGTCATGCCCACAACCCCAATGGTCAGCCAGGGGACCAGTGTCCCCTTGGCATGGCCATTGTACCTAGTGCCATGCAGGAGACCCCTTGTTGAACCCCCAATGGCACTTTAAAACAAATAACAAAAATACTTACCCATACTTACCCTACTTACCTCGGATGGGGTCCCCCATCCTCTTGTCTTGGTGGGGGTGTTCCTAAGGCTTGGGGTGGGCACCTGTGGGCCCATTCCATGGTGTTTGACCATGGAAATGGGTCCACAGGTCCCTTAACACCTGGTCTGACCCAGGTGTTAAATAATGGCTCTAAGCAAGCTTAACGCCATTATTTGGGACAGCCTCCCTCCCGTGCATCATTTTAGCACTGGGGATAAATACGGCGCTATTGCGTCATTTTTGGATGGGAACGCCTACCTTGCATCTCATTGACGCAAGGTGGGGATTACACATCTAAAAATGGTGCAAACTTAAATATTGTGACGCTAGACAGTCTTAGCCTCAAAATATAAATATAGAGTTAAGTTTGCGCCGAATTTGCGTAAAAAAATGACAAATTCGGCATGAACAGAGTAAAAATATGCCCGCAAGTGTCCAAATTTGTTCCATGTGCTCTGCATCGTTGAAACATTGCTATAATGTATTTATCTCTCTTCTGTATGAGCAATGTAGAGAATACATTTGATTTACAGCTTTGATGGGAAATATTTTGGTAACTTTTTTAAATTATCTTATCAAAAGACACATTTTTAGAATCTGGCAGAGTTAAGTACAGAAATCGCTCGGATTGGATTTCAGTTGTAGGTGAGAAAGAGCAATCTTCAAACTCATGGTTCTATGTATAAATCAGTCCAAATATGTGATCAATATTTAAATCCTCGTCTTCTAAAACTCGAGGCATCACCATAATAAATTCCTGTGCATCTTGTTGAGCATTTAGAGTAAATACTACGGATCCACTATATTTGTCTACTAGTTGTCAAATGTCTGAAGCAGAATGTATTGCAGTTCTGTCATGAGAAGGCAATAACATACTGCTGTGCACAGTGTGTCCCTGGATTTTTCTTGGATTGCATTTACAACATGTGGTAAACGGAAGAGAACATTGAGAACAACATTCGCATGGCAGTTTACACCAGTAGCGTTATCCAACCGATAACCTACAATATCTCCATCCTTATCCAGTTTTATTTTCTTGACACTTTCTTCTTTAGCTTTCCTTTTGGTCTTTTCTATAATCTGTTTTGTCAGTTTCCGCTTAGGACATAATACCCATTTTTCATAAATAGGCTACTGTCCTAAATGAGGAGCATATCTACTTCTTAATCTTTTTTACTCTCTCATGCAATTTGCATCTGTACTAAGGCCCATATTTATACTTTTTGACGCTAAACTGCGCTAACGCAGTTTAGTGGCAAAAAATTTTGCGCCGTCTAACGCCATTCTGAAGCGCCATGCGGGCGCCGTATTTATGGAATGGCGTTAGCCGGCGCAAGCAGACCGGCGCTGCCTGGTGTGCGTGGAAAAAAGCCACGTACACCAGACAGCGCCGGCGTAGGGGGAAAATGGCGTATGGGCGTCTTAAAATGGGGCAAGTCAGGTTACGTCGAAAAAATCGTCGTAACCCGACTTGCGCCATTTTTTTTCGACGCCCATCCCCCATCAACATGACTCCTATCATTGTAAAGATAGGAGTCATGCCCCCTTGCCCAATGGCCATGCCCAGGGGACTTCTGTCCCCTGGGCATGGTCATTGGGCATAGTGGCATGTAGGGGGGCACAAATCAGGCCCCCCTATGCCACAAAAAAAAAAAAAAAAAAAACTTACCTGAACTTACCTTAATGTCCATGGGATGGGTCCCTCCGTCCTTGGGTGTCCTCCTGGGGTGGCCAAGGGTGGCAGGGGGGGTCCCTGGGGCAGGGGAGGGCACTCTGGGCTCATTTTGAGCCCACTTGTCCCTTAACGCCATGCCTGACCCAGGCGTTAAAAATCGGCGCAAATGCGCCGTTTTTGGCCACGCCCACTCCCGGGCGTCATTTTTGCCCGGGAGTATAAATACCACGTAAAGGCCTGGGAGTCATTTTTTAAGACGGGAACGCCTCCCTTGCATATCATTAACGCAAGGAAGGGGTTCACGCTAAAAAATGACGCACACTCCGGGCACTTTGGCGCCCGAAGCGTCTAACGCCATAGTATAAATATGGCGTTAGTTGGCGTTAGTTTAGCGTCGAATTTGCGTCGAAAAAAACGACGCAAATTCGGCGCAACCAGAGTATAAATACGGCCCTAAGTTACTTCTTATCAAAATCAACCAGAAACAAACCAGATAATGTTCAAATGTGTGACAATGCTACTTATGACAATCCTTCTTTAAAAACGGTAGTTCCGATAATTATAAATGCAGAATTAACACTTAGGCCTTGAGACTTGTGGATCGCTGCGGCATACGCAAGACAAACTGGAAACTATTTTTGTCAGACATACAAATCTTTCACAAGCAAAAAGCGTACAACACATCATCCAATTTGCTTCACACCATCAACCTGATCAAACTTTCGGGCTAAAAATTCAACTTCTTCACAGTTAGGAAAATTAATGAAATCAACAACTTTACCAATCCTTCTACATTTAAATTACATCTTAGAATTACTCTATAGTATTTGCAGATATGTTAATACTTCTCTAGTCCAGCAGTCCTGAATACAGATTTCTCCAAAAGAGATTAATTTATCTTGTAATCAGCAGAACAGTTACACCGTGGTGTTCTGTTTTGTCAATAGCAGTAATTTCCAAAATGTTTGCATTCTCACATTTTAGTAATTCTTCATTAAATGCTGCATACTCTTGAAGTGTAGGCATCTATGAAACACTGGGCCGAATTTAAGAAACATGGCACTGCATCAAATGCAGCACCACTTTTCTTGTGCCCCCTGGGCCCCCTAACGCCACCATGTGTGTGTTGTATTAATGATACAGCGCACCATAGCGGTATTAGGGCCCGTATTTATACTCCGTTTGCGCCGAATTAGCGTCGTTTTTTTCGACGCAAATTCGGCGCAAAACTAACGCCATATTTATACTTTGGCGTTAGACACGTCTAGCGCCAAAGTATGGGCAAATAGCGTCATTTTTTTGCGTGAACGCCTTCCTTGCGTTAATGAGATGTAAGGAAGGCGTTCCCGTCTAAAAAAATGACGGCGACGCAAATGCGTCGTATTTATACTCCCGGGCAAAAGTCACGCCCGGGAGGTGGCGGGTCAAAAAACCCTGCATTTGCGCCACTATTTAACGCCTGGGTCAGGGTAGGCGTTAAGGGGCCTGTGGGCTCAAAATGAGCCCACAGGTGCCCTCCCCTGCCCCCAGGGACCCCCCCCTGCCACCCCTGCCCACCCCAGGAGGACACCCAAGGATGGAGGGACCCACCCCAGGGACATTCAGGTAAGTTCAGGTAAGTATAATTTTTTATATTTTTTAATTTTTTTTGGGTGGCATAGGGGGGCCTTATTTGTGCCCCCCTACATGCCACTATGCCCAATGACCATGCCCAGGGGACATAAGTCCCCTGGGCATGGCCATTGGGCAAGGGGGCATGACTCCTGTCTTTACTAAGACAGGAGTCATTTAAATGGCGTCTGGGCGTCGAAAATAATGGCGCAAATCGGGTTGAGGCGATTTTTTTGCCTCAACCTGACTTGCCCCATTTTAAGACGCCCTAACGCCATTTTCCCCCTACGCCGGCGCTGCCTGGTCTACGTGTTTTTTTTCCACGCACACCAGGCAGCGCCGGTCTGCTAGCGCCGGCTAACGCCATTCCATAAATACGGCGCCCGCATGGCGCTTCAGAATGGCGTTAGACGGCGCTAAATTTTTTGACGCTAAACTGCGTTAGCGCAGTTTAGCGTCAAAAAGTATAAATATGGGCCTAGGAACAATAGCATCAACATTTTTGATGCTATTGTTGCACTTTGGTCCACTACCGTCAGAAATTGTGACGCTAGTGGAGCAAAGTGCAAGGAGGCCCCTTGATTACAATGGGTGCATCCTTTCAACGCCTGCTTTCAGCAGGCATTAAAAACGACACCAAATATGGCGAATTAAATCTTGTAGATTTCACGACACCATTTTTGCAGGCCTCTTTGAGCCGGAACGCTCCTTTGCATACATTATGCATGGCACATGCATGATGTGGCGCAAAGGGTTACAAAGTGGTTCAATGCATGCATTGCACCACTTTGTAAATATGGAGCTGGGAAAAGGCCACCTTAGCGCCGCCTTAGTGTAAAAAAGATTAAGCTAAGGGAGCACTAAAGTGGCACAAGGGGCTCTTAAATCGGCCCCTTTAAAAAAGTTTTTCATTAGCTCTGCTGCCATCTTCTTAGAGGAAAACAATTTCTTAATAAGTCGACTTTCCAACATCAGTCTTCCCTCCTCTGTCAGAACTCTTACTCTAATGTCCTTTAAAATGATTCTATACTCCTGGTCATAGGTTTTACGCATATTTTTAGCAAGTTCCTTGTATTGAAAATATTGCCAAATGTTTACATTGCCAATACTTCCCAATGCGTTTCAAGTCTGTTCATGTGAGTTTTAAAAACAGCCTGTTCTTTTACAGTAGTAAGTTGAAGAAGGTCTCCAAAACAATTAAATGTGTTCCTCCAAACAAAATGTCATATTCCGTTTTGAGTATCTGTTGCATTCTCAGATCAACAAAGACAAGCATGAGATTAGAAACCATGCTCACCTAATCAATAATTAAAAGCTTATTTTTCTTCAGTACTCTTGCTACCTCATGACAATCTTCACCAGATAACTTCTGGTATTCCAGTTTATTGTCACCACTCCATGCACACCGCCATCACTTTCTTTTTAACAACAGTAACTAATTATAAATAAGTACAAAACTACAAACACAAAAGCTCTAATGGGTGGAGGCAGGAGCATCTATCCTGGGTGACCTATTTGAGGCTGAGACACTCCTCCCTTTTGAAGAATTCCGAATGACATATGACCTGCCTAGAGGTCATTTCTTAATACATAAAGCAGTGGCGACCGCAGTGCAAAACATTGGGGGACAGCTATGGAACAGCCACCACACCATAAGACCTGCCAATATTTTATCACATCAGCTGGTATTTTTAAGGCTGTCACTTGCTTATATAGATCAATATGAGGGACCTGCGCCTACCTCCGACTACTCTTCGGTTAAAGAAGGAAGTGGATGTGGGGAGTCCCGTACCAGACCAGGACTGGACCAAAATATTAGAGAGGGTTCCCAAAGTGTTGAGGAACGCTCGCTTTCAGCTGATAACTTTTTATGTGATACACGGGACATATCTGACACTGAGACAAATGAATCTGTATTTTGATACCTCCAGTGCAAATGCCCACGGTGAGGGGAGGAGGGAGCTGAGTTCTTGCATATGTTTTGGTCTTGCATGACGCTCACACTCTGTTGGGAGGAAATAACTGCTATTCTTGCTGATGACGTTGAGAGTGGTCCCATGCGCTCCACAACATTGCTTTTAAGCTGATTCCCACACACTACTAAAGACAAAGCCACAAGCAGGTTTCAGCACCTGGCATTCCTCGCGAAGCGGGAGATTACCCGGAAATGGAAAGCTCAGAATGGTCTCCGGGTGGGACTGTGACGAAGGAACTCGAGAAAGGGGCTGGTCATGAAGGAGCAGTGCTGCTAAGAGAAGCAGGAGGTGGCCGGGGCTCAGTGGAAATGGCCAGAGCCTTGGAAACGTCAGTGGATAGTATAAAGCACCCAGATCCCTCTCCACTGGGAACTCCGGCTGGAACCCACTAATAGCAGGCACTTCAGTGCTTAATTTGTGTTGGTGGTTTCCGGTGCTGGGCACCGGCACTTATTTTTGAGGGCCGGCACTTATTTTTCTGCCTGAAGTATTTACTGGGAGCAAAAGACACACATAGGAAAGTTGGACGAAGAGAAAAACAAAAAAGCGTCACAAAAGGAGAAAGCAGAAAGCTGCAAGAGTGAGCTTAAGGGGCAGGGAGTGGCTGTAAATGGATTAGAGAGGCCAGAGATGGCTTCAGGGTTACACTGCCTCAGTGTTCGCACATTCAATTGCAGCAGCCGCGACTTTCAGAGGAGAGCTTTGGGCACCGGCACATTTTTATTTACAAATTAAGAACTGAAGCACTTATATCACAAATTTCTAGTACCCCTACCACAACAAAGGTTATGTATGTCGCCCATGGAAAAGGCCTTCGATGATTGCAGAGGTCCTTGGTATAGAACCAGTAGACCACACACTGGCCACACCATCAACCAACAGTGATATCGGGCGGCAGGACAGGGAGTCGGGTAGCAATGTTTTGACGGTATTGGTGAATCTGTAATAATATCTGTACAATTGCACCCTTCCAATCTACCAGGAATGGTTGATGTTTTATATCCCTGAAAATCAATAAAATCTGTTTAAAAAAAAAGCCCTGAGGCGCTCCCATGGTATTATGCGGGTCAGTCTTTTGGGAACTTGTAGGAGTTTTCATCTTTCTGAGCGCAAAGTGGCTTTGTAGATATGGGCTTGCAGCCTGCGCTATGCGTGCAGCAACAAAAGAGATGCTCCAGAAGCACAAGCCGCTTGAACATATGGGCCCCTGTTTCCTTTTTTTTAGTAAATAAGGCTTTGGGTCAAAAACATAGGGTGGTTGCATGGGAACGCCCATGCACCACCCATTAAATGCACCCTTGGCGCTAAGTAATGCAAATGCATTGCTTTACTTTTAAGTGATTTTCCAGCACAAAACAAGTTTTGCGCTGGAATGTAAGGGGCTTATCTACAAGCCCCTTGCGCCGCCGGGGCATCACTTTTTATATGGGAAAAGTGCAAGGGCCTTCCAAATAATCCCTAAATAAATAAAAAAAGATTGCGTTGATTTGTGTCACTTTTGTGATGTAAACATGTGGCAAATTTGTAGTAAATAAACCCTCCAGGGTCTCATTTACAAGGTCCTAGCGGCACACTGTGCTTCAAAGCGTCAGTTTGTTTACGCTCCGGTGGCGCAGTGTGCTAGCCCTTATTTACAAAGCCACGTGGCTTTGCGTGGCCTTGAAAATATGGACCCCTTTCCCGCATACCACTGATTTACAAGTCTGGGAGTGCGTCAGATTCCTATGCTACCTCAGGAGTGGTGTAAGAGTGACGCAACAGGGAGAAATATCTTTACTTCTCCCTCTTTTTTTCATTCTGCAGCACACATAGAAAGAGGAAAACACCTCTTGGGATTGTTTTAGTGCAGGAAGGTGCCCCTTCCTGCACAAAAACAATCATCACCACAATGCAGGAACCCTTGCACCATGGTGCAAGGATGCCTGCGTTAGTGCTAGGCAGCAGTTTGTGTGCCAGTGCAGGGGAAGAGGACAGAAATGTGCCGTATCTTGTAGATATGACGGGTTCATGTCCTTTCTCAGTGGCCTGCGCCACAGGCTGTGCAAATTAGGTCACAGTGTTTTTTCGCATACACACGTCTTCAGACAGCCCTCGGGAGCTTTAATGTTCATGCTTAACAAGGGGCCTAATTTGCTGTGTTGCTTTGACTGGAACTAGTAAATAAATCCCCCAGGCCTTAGTTCGGGTCTGCTGTGTTGCATCAGGATCTACTGGGACAGCTAGGAATGGGGCTTGGTACTGCACCCTTGTGCTACATGTTCAACAGACATATCCAGTAATGTGGAGGATAGTGTAGATTTTCCTAGTTTATGACGGAAAGTCTTAATTTTATTAAAGACACGGAGGCGAGTATTATGCGTTTCTCTTCTCGCTTTATTAACACAGCAGTCAAGAAAGAAACTACAAAACTACAAATCCCATGTGGCTAACCCAGAGAGCCAATGGGATTAGAAACGTAGTACATCATATGTTAACCAATAGGAACACCCTCGTGCCATTGTGATGTCACTTGACTGCAAGCAGCCCTCTTTTCTTGCGAATGAAGTAAATTGTTGAATAATAACGGAAATAAAGAACATAGAATAAACAAAGCCATCAGGAAAGCAAAAACGTCTGAAGAAAAATCCAAAATCCTACAAAGGAAGGAATGCTCCAATAAATCGGGAGAATACGATCCCATGCTTGTGATGAATGAAGTCTTCCCCAGGTGTGAAGAAATCGTACTAGGACCCTGGTTGAGCAGCTGGAACTGTAGCTAGAAGAAAGGGAGGGAGAAAAACAGTGTTTAAACTAGAGGCGGGATAATACTCGCCTCTGTGTCTTTAATAAAATTAAGACTTTCCGTCATAAACTAGGAAAATCTACATTTTATGACAAGACCGGAGGCTCCTATTATGCGAGTTTAAAGCATATTAATTACATTTAGTGAAACATTGTCAACAGGTTTGCAATAAAATACTCTAAAGGTATTGTCATTAGACCAGTCTGCAGATTTCAGAATATCCTCTAAACGGGAGCCTGCCCAAAAGGCTTTGGAGGCCATAGCCCCTCTGGTAGAATGGGCACCAAAACTGGAAATATCGATACCCGCTAGGGACATAATCCACTTGACCCAACGAGCTAAGGTGGCAGATAAAACCGGGTGATAGGGTTTCCTAAAGGAGATAAGAAGTTGGGAAGAGGATGTTCTCAAATCTGCAGTTTTCTGTTCATAAACTTTAAGACATTGGCCCACACATAATTTGGGATGCTGTGGGAAATATGGATAAAAAACTGACGACAAACTGGTCTTTGTACGTCGTACAACCGAAAATAGCACTCCTGTAGGGGTGAACTGTCGGTTGGAGACGTCCAAAGCCTTTACATCTGATAAACGTTTGATGGAAACTAGACACAGTAACATTGTTAACTTAGCAGATAACATCTTTAGAGAAAGAAAAGGATTATCCGGTAAAGAAATCACAAATTTTAGAACGATATTAACGTCCCATAATTGGTTATATTTAGGTAAAGGAGGTTTGGAAAATTTTACTCCCTTTAATAATCTGGACACCAGCGGATGTTCGCCTATCGGTTTCCCATTGACATGGATATGGTTAGAAGAGATAGCTGACCTATAAAGGTTGACAGTACGGAAAGCTTTACCTTTACTGGCTTCTGCGGCCAGGAAATTAACAACAAAGATTACATCTGCTGAAAAGGGATCAAGATGCCTTTCCAAACACCAGCCGTCCCATAAAGACCAGGCTGACTTGTAGGCTTTTTTGGTACCAGGGGCCCAGGAGTTTGAGATATACTGGGAAGCTTCTGACGAAATGATAGGGAAAGGTTGGGAATTCCTGAGATCTTCCAAGCGGATAGAGTAAGAATGTTGTCCACAATGAGGGGATGAGGACGCAGGAGAGGGTCCAACAGTAATTTTGGGAAGGACGGAATTAACAATGGAAAATCCACCGATAGTTCCAGAAGGGACGGAAACCATACTTGGGATTGCCAAAACGGAACAATGAGAATAAGAGAAGCGTGTTGACGTCTGGCATGAGCTAGGACCCTGTTGATCATGATAAAGGGGGGAAAGGCATAATTGAGGGAATGAGACCAATCCTGTAAGAAGGCATCTGATGCCAAGGCTAAGGGATCCGGGCGCCAACTGTAAAATTGGGGAAGTTGAGTGTTCAGTCGAGATGCGAAGAGATCTATCGAGAACGGGCCCCATAAGGAATGAATCTTGTGAAAAATTGAAGAGTGAATTCTCCAATCGTTGGAATCTCGTAGATGACGAGAATGCCAGTCTGCGACCGAATTGAGAGCTCCTGGAAGGTATTCTGCCTGTACCGAAAGATGGTTTGAAAGGCAATATTCCCAAAAACTCTTGGCCAAATCCGCTAGAGGTTTGGATTTTGTGCCTCCAAGATGATTTATGTACCTTACTGCAGAAATATTGTCCATCCTGAGGAGTATTGCACAGTGCACTTTGTGCTTTGCCAGGCTTTTGATTGCAAAGGAGCCGGCAAGCATCTCTAAACAATTGATATGCAATTTGGACTCCTCTGAAGACCATGTACCTCCAGTCGAGATGGGACCACACCGGGCCCCCCAGCCTAGACGACTTGCATCGGATTCTAACACAAGATCTGGGGCTGATGGAAAGATACTTTTCCCGTTCCAGGCATCCAAATGGTCTATCCACCATTGAAGCTCTGTGCGGGACTCCATATCTAAGGGAATGAGGTCGGAGTATGCTAGACCCTTCCTCAAGTGTTGAATCTTTAGTCTTTGAAGGGAACGATAGTGAAGGGGACCTGGAAAGATTGCCTGTATGGAAGAGGACAGAAGGCCTACTATTCGAGCCAAAGTCCTGAGAGAGATAAGAGAACTGCGAAGGACTTGTAGAATCTCTGACTTTATGGATCTTATTTTTGCGGAAGGAAGAAGCAGAGTGGCTGAGATGGAATTGATTTGAAATCCCAAGAACTCTAAGGTTTGGGAAGGCACTAGGAGAGATTTTTCTCTGTTTATTATGAAACCCAGATTCTCTAGAAGTGAGCTGGTTGTTTGTAAGTGTAGAAGGAGAGTCTGAGGAGCTTGACTTAAAATGAGGATGTCTAAGTAAATTAAGAGCCTTATGCCCTGGGATCTTAGGAAAGCCACGACAGGCTTCAGGAGCTTGGTGAAGCACCAAGGGGCGGAAGATAGCCCGAAGGGTAGAGAAGTAAAGTGATAAGTTTGGTCGAGCCAGTGGAACTGAAGGAATTTCCTGGAGTCTGGATGAATAGGAATCACTAAATAGGCGTCCTGCAGATCCAGTCTGACCATCCAGTCGTTTTGAAGGAGTATATCTCTGAGGTGGAGAATTGTTTCCATTTTGAAATGTCTGTATACTACAAATCGATTGAAATGTTTTAGATTGATGACTGGACGCATCTTTTTGTTCTTCTTTTGAACAAGGAAAATTGGGCTGGTAAATCCCGAAGGATGGGGTTGGGCAATAGAGATTGCTTGTTTTTGCAAAAGAGAGCTTACTTCGAGAGATATTAGGTGGGTCATTTCTGTGGAAAAATGGGGAAGAGGAATGGAGAACGTTTGCACTGGGGTAGAATAAAGATCTATCATGTAACCCTGTACAGTATTTAGTACCCACACATCCGCAGTAATTGTTAACCAATTTGAAAGAAAATGGAAAATGCGACCCCCTGTTGGAAAGGAACCAACTTGAGGGCTTACCTGTTGGATTGACGGTCTTATTGTGTCTAAAGGATCTGGCACGATAACCTCTGCCGCGCTGGGGATAGAATTGCGGTCTGAAGTCTTGTTGGTAAGAACCGTAGTACCCTCTGGAGCCTTGGGTGGTGTTACCTCGGCCGGTAAAGCGGCCCCTGCCTCTACCGGCCCTGGCAAAAACACGTTGGCTGAACATTTTTCTCATGGACTGTTGTGCTTTGTCCAAAGAAGTAAAGGTGGCAACATATTTGCTGACGTCTTTGATGAACGAGTCCCCAAAGAGTTGTCCCTCAGTGTGAATCTGAGGTTGAACCGTGGCCAAGTTGATTAATTTAGGGTCTAATTTTATAAGGAGACCCTTCCGTCTCTCGTGTATTAGGGAAGCGTTAGCATTGCCCAGCAGACAAAAACAACGTTGGATCCACAAAGAAGTTCTTCTGGATCCAAGAAACTACCATCCAGTCTAGCCGTTTCAACCATGTCAAAAATTCTGGTAAGTGGACCAATGACGTCCAACAGTTTGTCCTGACAGGACGACCATGCTTTGTCTACCCCTTTGCGAGGGTCTTTGCCCTGTTTGTTGAAAAAGGTCAGCATCTGTTGATCGATTGAAGGGGTAGAAGTAGCATTATGTGGAAGCACGGGGCGAGGGCATTCTGATTTAAGTTTAGCTCTGGTTTGCTTGTCAAGGGGAGAAAATAATTTTTGAGCCACGTAACGACCAACATGGTCGGCAGGGAACCATTCCGTGGAATTGGGACAGAGTATGTGGGAAGGGTCAAACATGGGAAAGCCTTCTGCATCAAAGAGAGTAGGGGAAACATAGGGAACTTTAGGCTTCTTATGAGGGGGAGGTGAAAAGGAATCGGTATCATCTTGATCAGATACCACGTAATCGGAATCCGCATCAGGGATATCATCGTCTGAGTCAGGAGTAGATGCAGAGGGTACGGGTAGGGAAATATTGCGTTGTTTTGCTGTTCGTTTTAGGGAAAGTTTAGGAACCATATTATTATACTCCTTGGCAGGAGCCTTGTGAGGAACCGCGTCCTCTGTCATATGTGAGGTAAACTCACTCTCCATTTGAGTCGAACCCGTAGGGTTGACAGGCTGGCGTTGACTGCATTCCCCCGCAGACTGGGCCGAAGATTTTGATAATAAATTAGAAAAATTTGATTCTACATTTTTTGATAGTTTTTGCATGGATGACGCCATAGCCTGTTGAACAGAACTCTTTATAAAATTTCGAAGTTCATTTCTAATATCCTCAATATCATTGGGCACACCTTGTTCCCCAGAGGAAGTATTAGATTCCATATTAATATTTATCTTCTTTAAAATTCAAATAAGGAAAACAACTCCTGAGAAAAAACAATTGAAGTTAATAGGAAATGACTTGAAAAGGATGCAGACAACCGGGGGTTAACAGAGCAGGAAACATCAATTGAGCTATGGAAACCAAAACCCCTCCTATCGGAGGGCGGGCCCAAAGGAGGTGTTGACAGCAAAGGGAAAAAACAACTTGCGTAGGAGGAACGGCTGAGGCAGGTAATTTGAAGCCGGCGCGCAGAAATTAGTGGCTTCCTCGCGTCAGGAAGAAAAACCGAGTGACGGTTATTCTCCAGATGCGAGGAAGAGCCTGAGCGCGTCGCGCACACAGCGCGCCTGAAAACCGTTGAATCTTCTGCCTCGGGAACGGTTTAGTCGCCGCCCGAGAGCAGGAAAAAACGGACGCTAGCGCGAGGCAGCGCGAAATAAACAATGCGGCAAACTTGCCGTCTACATAGGACTACACAGATTATAAAAATAATACCATAAATACTACATATCCTCATAAAACGTTTTACAATATCAGAGGAAATAAAAAGAGAACTTATCCTTGACTGCAGCAGCAAGAAAAGAGGGCTGCTTGCAGTCAAGTGACATCACAAGGGCACGAGGGTGTTCCTATTGGTTAACATATGATGTACTACGTTTCTAATCCCATTGGCTCTCTGGGTTAGCCACATGGGATTTGTAGTTTTGTAGTTTCTTTCTTGACTGCTGTGTTAATAAAGCGAGAAGAGAAACGCATAATAGGAGCCTCCGGTCTTGTCATAAAATTCAGGCGCTTGCTCAGCACAGACATCATGTAAGCACCCTGGTGCTTTCTTCTTTACAGGGACACCTAGTGACAGAGTGCAGTACTGCACACTTGTGGTGTTTTCTCTAGAGAGTAGTTTAGTGACAGGGTGCGGTACTGCACCCTGGTGCTGCAGCCCCCACAGGGTTACTCTTTGTAGTAATGAAGCTCAGCTGCTCTCTCATGTACGCAGATATCCAACCCTTGGCCACTCAGTGCACTCCATCAGGACACCCTCAGCAGAAGCGTGCAGCTATCATCACAGCACACGACCTTGCAGAGCCAGAAGGAGTGAGCAAAGGCACATTCACACTCCAGGCAGTGCAATTCACAAGTGTGTAGTGCTTAAATACACGTTCACTCTCTGGGTGGAGACACTCCATACATAGCAGGAGCAGCATCTGCTTCTAAGCACCTTTGGTAAATATAAATGTTACTATTACTCACTGTAATGTATTGTGTCTCGAGATGCTTCTTGTGCATTGTCACGTTGTTCTGATTTGTAATGTCATGTGCATGGAGCGGACACTGACGAGGGATTTCGACGGGAAGGGAGTCAGTCGCAGTCAGTCTCCGAGCCCTCTGGACGCAGCACGCCGTGGGAGACTAGAACCTGTGAATAAAGAGCTAAATCTGAATCTTGCCTGCATGTATTGCTCTTTACATTTGGCGATGAGCAGACGTCACCCCCCGGCACCTCCACGCAGCAGTGCGAGGGTGTGTGTGTGTGACTAGCATGTGCTTATACTGGAAGAATAGCCTTCCAGCACAAGACTTCATTTAAAACTTCTCCTACTTTGTATGTGTCCCTTACAACGCAGTAAACATGCAAAGCCGGAAATGAAAGGAGAAATGAAAACATTTCTCCTTTTAACGTCTCCTTTCAAATGGCGTTAACTTTTGACATAAAACCCTGTCTACTGTTCTTAATAGGGTTTTGCATCAAAAAGTATGGGTGGTTATGTGAGAACGCCCATGTAACGTCCCCTTGGCACTAAGAAAGGCAAAGCAGTTCTTTGCGCTGCTTTGCATTACTTTTAGGGTACTTTTGATTGCAAAACAAGTTTTGCACTGGAAAGTAAAATAGGAAAAACATTTTGTGTTGGTTTGCAGCACATTTTTGATGCTAACCCAGAGCATTTTTAAATCTACCCCTTCATTTTTATGTGGAAAAGAGGAGCATTGAACCTAAAAATTTACACTTACATTTTAAAGATTTTTCTATATCTGTTAGATGTACGATAAGCAACTAAACAGCATCTTTTTTCTCCTGTAACATTTCATATTGTAGTAATAAATAAGCATTCTCAAAATCTCCAGAGTTTGTTTTGCAGCAGCTGAAAGAGTGCACTTCAGGTCCGATTTGTTGATTTAGGTTTGGTATTTAGGCCCAAATGTATACTTTTTCACGCAAATCTTAGCTAATGCAGTTTTGTGTCAAAAAGTAAAGCGACAGCTTCTGCCATTCCAGAGCACCAGCAGGGCGCCATATTTAAGGAATGGTGCAATCCAGCACAAAGGGTGGGCTAACATCATGGAAAATTACATTAGCCGGGTGGTGGTGGGGGTGGGGGTGGCAGTGGCGGTATGGGGAAGGGGGTTTTGCACTGAAAAATGACATCAGTCTGGTTAGAGTAAAAGCAAATGACTCTAATCAGCCTAGTGTCATTTCTGAGCGCAAAACCTACCATTCCACATGACTCCTGTCTTATTAAAGACAGGAGTCTTACCCACCACCCCAACGGCCAGCACAGGGGACAAGGGTCCCCTGGGCATGGCCATTGCACCCAGTGCCATGTAGGGGGGCGATTTCAGGGCCCCCAGTGGCATTTTTAAAAATAATACAAAATACTTACCTCTACTTACCTGGGATGGGGTCGCCATCCTCTGCTGTCCCTCTGGTGTGGGTGGGGGTGTCGTTGGGGCCTGGGAAGGGCACCTTTGGGCTCTTTCCATGGTGTTCCACCATGGAAATGTGCCCACAGGCCCCTTAACGCCTGCCCTGACCCAGGCGTTAAATAATGGTGCTAAGCAGGGTTAGTGCCTTTATTTAGACCCACCTCCCCACTGTGCACCATTTTTCCACTGCAGGATAAATAAGGCGCCTGGGCCTTAGAGTCATTTTTTGCCCAGGAACTCCTACCTTGTATTTCATTGATGCAAGGCAGTTTCCCACTGGCAAAAAATGACTTTAACTCCAAAACGTTGGCGCTGGACGGGTCTAGCGCCAAAGTATAAATTTAGAGTTAGGTTTGTGTTCGCGTAAAAAAATGACACAAATCCGAATTTGCGACTCGCAAATCCGGATGCAAGATGTTGTCCCAACACCATCTGTGAATCGCAAAGACCCACCTCATTAATATTAATGAGGTGGGTCGCAATTTGCGAACCCCTTGCGATTCGCACCACTCACAGGGATGGTGGCCTGCTGGAGACAGCAGACCACCATGCCTGTGACTGCTTTAAAATAAAGCCGTTTTTTTATTTTATTGCAGCCCGTTTTCCTTAAAGGAAAACGAGTTGCAATACAAACGAAAAAAACAAAACATTTTTGTTTCATTTTTTCAGGGCTATTCACATAGGGGAAGGGGTCCCATGGGGACCCCTTCCCTTTTGCGAATGGGTTACCACCAGTGTGACACTGGTGGTAACTGCGAATTGCTTTCCAACCGCGTTCTTGTTCACAAAGCAATTCTGCATAGCGATGCGAATCGCAAATAGGAAGGGGAACACCCTTGCATATTTGCGACTCGTATTCCCATTTTGCCAGTCGGTAACCAGGTTACCGACTCGCAAAATAGGAATGAGCATCGCAATTTGCTTTTTGCATGTCGAAACAGCAAAATTCGCTGTTTGCGCCATGCAAAAAGTTACGTACATCTGGCCCTTAGATACTTCTGGCATTCCATGGGTGGTACATGGGCGTTCCAGGGCTACCAGCCTTGGTTTTTTACTTAAAACCCTATCTACTAATAATAGTAGACAGCATTTTGCACTAAGAATTACCACTATTTCAAAAACAGGCGTTAAAGAGAAATATTTATCTCATTTCTTTTCCAACTTTTCATGTCTGCTGCACTATACAGCACACATGCAAGGTATGTAAGGTAAAGTCAGCCGAGGTATGGTATTTTGTACTGGAGGGGTAACCTTGCACATTCAGACATCCTCGCACTATGTGTTAAAGGTGTGTGTGGCGCTCAGCAGCATGATTCTGTGCAGGTGGAGAGGGGGGAATAGTGCCAGACATGTTTGTGCTGAGACATGAAATACGAGTCTGTTCAAGTGTTATGGGCAGCTTTAGTACATGTACCACCCATGGACGCTGCTTTACCTTACTTTCGGGCAGATGAATTCAAAATAAACGAGTTGCGCCAGTTTCCGGTGCAGAATGTTAGTAAATCTGTCCCAAGCTGTTCTGGGGAGATGAAGGTCAGAGCCATTGACAAAGCAGAGATCTCTCGCAAAATGAGTAGAAGTGTGTATTTTTACGTTTTTATGGTAAATAACAACTTGTTACAGGTAAGGTATTACATATATGGTTACAAAGCTGGATACTTTTCACCAAAGTGTGCTATTTCGGCAGGAGCGGCGAAATACCTAAAGCCAAAAAAAGTGTGCTATTTTAATTTTCACCCGCTTCGATCCTCCTCCATGGCAATATAAATGCCCGTGGAGATAGAAAGTGCAGCGTTAAATGCTATCAGTAACAAAAGCCGAGGGCAGAAAGCAGCTTCGAAAAACCCCTAAAAGAATCAGCCTTCCTACCCACAAGCGATATGCGCTTACCCACAATTCTATGCGCAATTTTCACAGACTAAAACATCATACGACATCCGCCATTAGTTTGTAATGTCAAAAAAATACCTCTATTAACCCTGTTTATAGATCGTAGCAGTACATAGAATTTGGTTCCTAGTCATAATTTGTTGGGGCGCCGTAGCAAAAAAATGTTTAAGATTGTTTAAGAACCTCTCGGAGAAGCGAAAAGAATAGTCATAATCAGAAGAGTTTGGTTGGTTCAAATTATTGGAAAATGTATCCGAGCGCTGGTGGAAAAAGTTATTCATTCTGCCAATTAAACATGTCTCTATACGCACCGGTGGTGCTCGCGATGGAGCCAGACCTGAGGGAAGAGCTCGGCCAAGAAACCTCACCCCGGGCATGTGCGCTGCTAGGGCGGGGGTGGCCGGAGATCACGGCGGCACCACCCTCCGAGGAGGAGCAACAAGTGGCCGTAGCCGCGGTAGAGCCCCGGCCGCCCGCAGAGGGCCTCCCAGCCGCCTCCCGCCGCCGCCGTCTTTGGCGGGTGGTGGCTGCGGCGGTGGCGGTGGTTTTGGGCTCCGTCGTCCTCGCCGCCGTGTTCGCCCTCAGAGCGGGAGAAGACCCCGCGAGTGAGGCGAACCGCACCGACGAGGGCGGCCTTTCCCGCCAGTGCGAGGCAGGATGGACCCTGCGCGAGAGCAGCTGTTTCTTATTCTCTGAAAACGAAGGAAGCTGGACATTTGCCAATGGCAGCTGCGCCTCTCGTTCCTCCAGTCTGGCTGTGATTAAAAGCGACAAAGAGAGAGGGTTCGCCCTCTCTGAGAAGGGGGAGTATGATCGCTGGGTCGGCCTGCGGAGAGATCCGAGCGGGCCCTGGCGGTGGGCCGACGGCAGCGCCCTGGACAGCGGCACCGGCGTCCCCGGCGGCTCGGACTGCGCCTATCTAAACCATCAGTGTCTCAGCAGTGCCCGGTGCTCCTCAACTCGGAGATACATCTGCACCAAACACGCAGAATATATACAGAAGGAATAATTTAAGGCACATAGAGCCAAATGCACAAAGCTTGTTGATTTCTAACATTTAAGACTCTTTTAAACCTGCAAAAGTGATATTTCAACATTGACCTTAATTTAATCAGATAAACATCCTATATTTTTCTAAACCTGTGTGGTGTTTTCACTGTGTTACTGTATGATTTATTGCACAAATACATAACCCAATGCCTTCTAAATTAAGACTGCTCGGTGCCAAGCTACCAGAGGGTGGGCACAGGATAATTTTCATTGTGTGCAACTTACCCTGGCTAGGATTGTGGTCCCTTACTTGGAGAAGGGTGTATATCTCTACCAACTAGAGACCTCATTTCTAACACTAATCTATTTACTGAATCACAAAATAGGGTTGCGAGTCGCAATTAGGAAGGGGCATGCCAAGGGCGTACCTTCCTAATTGCGAGTCGCATCGTTATGTATGATTGTTTTGTGAACGTGGTCACGAAACAATCGCAGTTAACAGCAATTTCAAATTGGTGTTAACCCATTCGGAAACTGACTCATTCCCCTTTATGAATGCATGCAAAAATGTTTTTTTGAGAGCAGCCAGTGGTCTACGGACCACTGCCATGTACCACTGCCTACTCTTAAAAAATTAAACTGAAACGTTTCATTTTTTGTATTTTTAAACGCATCCGGTTTTACTTTAAGGAAAACAAGCTGTGTTTAAAAATAAAAAAAATGCTTTATTTAAAAGCAATCACAGATATGGTTGTCTGCTGACCCCATCAGGCCACCTTCCCTGTGATTTTTGTGATTACCAGTGGAAGACAGAACCTCCACCCACCCCTATTTGTGACATGGTTCAAATGCCAAGGTGAGTCCCTACCATATAACTTTTCATATATAGCATCTTCATTTAGTGGGGTGAACCCCTATCATGCAATTTTATCATGTTTGACTCAATTCAAAATACCACCCCATAACCCAAACGTTTGATGCACTCTTATACACGGTTTTGAATCCATGTCATATAACTTAAATCCCAGGCAGTATCTCCCAAGTGTGTGCTGCATACTGTATTACTCAATGTATACCTCCCATAAGTTCCAAAAATGTGTGCTTATGTCTAACTGAGAATTTAGAATTGCATGTTCTCCTCAGGGACCAGTTAGAAATGGAACAACTGCAAGAAAAATGCATGTTGAAGAATAAGACAATCTTTTTTTTTTTTTTTTTTTTTTGTCGGAAGAGAGTGGCAGGTGGAGTGGCCCGTTGATATTGTTGAGCTATACACCTGGGGGTCAATGAGTAGTGGATCCTTCCTTTACTGGCATGGATTAGTGAGATGAGGACAAAAAAAAAAAAAGAATAAGACAATCTTATTAAGATTCAGACGTTTTGATTGTTTTTTTAAAACTGCTCCACTATCGGCCAGCTAAGATACTCAAATGGCAGGCACTGAAATGCCTCGCCTGTCCTATTCAATATGCCAAAGGCCCCAGCCTTGCTTTAAATCCTTGAAACAAATGGCTGAAAAACATAAACCATAAGAGTCTGTGAGGAACAGATGATACCGTTCTGAAGGCCACATTATCTTCCTATGATAATGAATAATTTCTTGCTCATATACTAACTTTGCTGTACTCTAGCCCTTACTTGCTGCTGGTCTGGGGCAGTTCTAAAGTAATGTCTATGGATGTGTACTACCATCGTGGTCATCTTCTGCTACAGGCAGCTTGTTTCTTAGCTCAACATCCGTACCACACAACCGATCTGATACGCACTGCTCATTAATCGAAATAATATTTCTCCAAGGTCTGCATGGCTGCTAAAGACCCGGCTATTTATTAGGACCAACAACTTCACTATTAGATTACTCACCGTAGCCGGGGACCGTCAAAACCTCAGGCTCCCAAAGAATGAGTGCAAGGAGCTCTGAACCAGTTTGCAAATCTGCGCTCCGGCCAGGGGGGATAAGTACAACGCCTTATTGAAGCCACCTGTGTGTGAGATGGGCAGAGATTTCTCCCTACTTGACCACCTCACAAACCACAGCTACTACTGCAGCCATTTTTAAATATTCCAGCAGCCCCATGCTAGGCACCAATAGAGTCCACAGAAGCAACTTCTGTGGCCCACAGAAACAAGGATCTGTTCCATAATATTTTATTTGGCACCTTGTCCTAAAATCTTTCTAGAGTGGGCCACCTAGAGGGTCACACTGGCTGTGGCGGCCAGCTTGGAACAATACTATCTCCCTATGCTGGAAGCCTAAATATAGGGGGGAATGCAACTTATAAGGCAGGTATCTTTAAACTGTGTAAACTCCCTACTCTAAGAGAAAAAAAACATCAGAAGGGGGAATACCGCTCATGGGTCTAATATGTAATTGGAGCCCAAATTGTCACTTATATGTTATTTCTACACTTTTATTTTTTAACAGATCTCGCTTGGAACTTTAACTGTCCATATGTGCTGTGTAAATCCCAAAAATGTCCCTTATGTATTAGAGACAATAGCATTCTCTCACAGAATCTCACTATTTATATACCTTCCACACGTATCAAGAGTGAAAATACAAAACACTTCTCTTCTTTTACTAGCAGCTCTATGGACCTCTCATTATCATTTTTTTCTAAAATAAGCCATTTGATGTCTTCTGGATTATGTTTTTTTCTATATAATGTTTTATTAATGGTGCATTTGTTTGAGCTATTTGTATGGCAGATTTCTGCTCAGTAAAGCGGGTGTTTCCCCTACATACCCAAGATTACTGGGGCTAATGAGCAAGTAAGTAATGTTCTTCATCTTGCAGAAAGTGAAGGTGGTCAGGCTTACTGTGTAATTATTGAAAGTGTACACATCTGGCTCAATAGCATTGGCTCATGCCTTTCTTGTTGATCATTTGAAATTTTCTTTGACTTGAGTAACACTATCAGTTATTTTGTTCTATAAATCATAGTGGTTTGTCCAAGCTGGACCGCACAACATAGTTCTTCAAATTCTTGTTCTGTTTATGCACAAATATAGATTTGGGGAGCCTAAGATATTCCTCTCTATTGCTGTTCAGTATGTGCCAGTTGGAGTTGACTATCTGGCTTACCTTCTGTAGGAAGATGGCCTGGTGTGTGATGGGTACCCAAGGTACTTACACCTTATACCAGGACCAGGTATCCCCTCTTAGGGAAGTGCAGGCAGCGTCTAGAATCCAGGCTCTGGAGAGGTGGCTGTGGACTAGCAGGCAAGGCTTATCTAGGAGACATGCAAAGCTCATGCAAAACCACTGTAGTCACACAGCACTTACACACGTGAAAGAAAACACTCAGTTGTATATAAATAAGGGTACTTTATTTTTGGTCACACAATACTACAAAATACTAGAA
Source organism: Pleurodeles waltl (assembly GCF_031143425.1). Lineage (NCBI taxonomy): Eukaryota > Metazoa > Chordata > Amphibia > Caudata > Salamandridae > Pleurodeles > Pleurodeles waltl. The sequence goes on along the minus strand of NC_090443.1, from coordinate 1,004,624,533 downwards.
GGGCAACCCTCCAATAGGAGGTAAGTACTACACTAATTATATACACTAGTAAACAGGAATAGGCATAGGAAAGGTTAGAAAACAGTACAAATGCAGTTAGACAATAGTGACCCTATGGGGGGCCCAAACCATATGCTAAAAAAATGGAATGCGAACACAGGACCCCCACCTAGGTAAGTGGAATGTACAGAAGGGAGCTGTGAGTACTAGAAAACCACACAGGTAAGTAACGCAGTACCCCCTGCGACCAGGAAAGCAGGAGTAAATCACTGGGATTTCCCAAAACCCCCCAAAAGGAAGAAAAAGAAGACACCCACCCAAGACGGCAAGAAACCAGGGGTGGATTCCTGGAGAGGAAGACCTGTGGTGAGAGAGGACCAAGTCCAAGAGTCACAGTAGTCCAGGAGGAGTAGGAGCTACTACCCTCCCAGCTGTACTTGCAGGAGTTGGTCGACGGTCATGGTCTGCAGCCCTGGAGCCGAAGAAGAGTTCCTGAGGGCTGCAGAAGATGTCCCACACTGGAAGGAAGATCGCAGATGGGTGTCAGTGCAGGAATTGCACCAACAAGCCTTGGCAAAGGTGAATTCGCGGTTAGTGTAAAAGTTGTGCTATGGTGGACCAGCAAGGCCCAGGAGGATTCAACCCAGAAGGGGGAGCCAGAGAGGACCCTCAGCAACACAGAGAGCCCACAGGTCGGGGACCCAGACGTGGCAGAAGGAGCCCATGCAGCACACAGGAGAAGGGTCTCATGCCGCAGGAGAACCACGCAGAGGGCTGTGCATCACAGGAAGGAGTGCTGGAGCTGCACAATGCCTGACGGTCCCTTGGAGGAAATGCAAACAATCCTTGGCAAGAGACGCCGTGCATAGGTGTACTGTCCCGCGTGGAAAGGCAAGGGCTTACCTGAACCAAAGTTGGACAGCTGACAGAGAGGCCCAAGAGGACTACTATGGACCACCACCCATGTTGCAGGATCCATGCAGCTCAGAATGAGAGGACATCCATGCATCCGGTTGTCATTACAGTAGGTGCTTGCGAATGCAGGGGAGTGACTCTTTCACTCCAAGGTAGATTCCTTCTTCATTCTTGTGCAGACTGAAGACTTGCCACCCTCAGAAGATGCACAAATGGGGAAATGTTGCAGAAGTTGGAAGGAGCTGTGGAAACCATGTTGCAAGAAGAGTCTTCTTTGTGGATGCAGATTGTCGGTCCCTGAAGGGTCCAGTCATGGTTCCAGTGGCTAGAAGAAGAAGTGGAGGTTTCAGAGGAGTCCTGCTGGAATCGTGCAAGCCGAATGTGAGGATCCACTCAAGAGAGAGACCCTAAATAGCCCTCAAAGGGGGATTGGTCACCTAGCCAGGTGACCAGCTGTCAGGAGGGGGGCTCTGACATCACCTGCCTGGCCACTCAGATGCTTCCAGAGGTCCCTGCCAACCTTGGATTCAAGATGGCAGAACCCAGAGACCCTCTGGAGGAGCTCTTGGCACCTCCCCTTTCCATTGACCAGTTTTGTGCCAATGCAGTGCCCTTCAAAGCATACCAGTGGCTTGGGGAGGCTACCCCATCCTAAGCTATGCAACACCTATTTCCAAAGGGAGAGGGTGTTACTCCCACTCTCCCAAAGGAAGTCATTAGTTCTGCCTTCCTAGGCTTGAGCTGTTCAAGCAGCAGGAGGGCAGAAACCTGTCTGAGTGGTGGCAGCAGCTTGGGCTGCCCGGAAAACCCTGGAAGACTGGTAGGAGCAATGTTGGGGGACCTCTAAGGAGCCCCCGGAATACATGGAATCATATTTCCAATACTGGCAACAGTATTGGGTTATGATTCTGACATGTTTGACCCCAAACATACCTAGATTTGGAATTACCGTTCGTAGCTGAACATAGGTAGTGATGTGTAAAATGGCATCCCTACACTCACGAAGTCCATGAAAATGGCAATGGAGTTCATGGAGGCACTTCTGCTAGTGGCGGGGTGCCCTCCCACACAGGTACTTGCACCCTGCCCTCTGGGCTAGGAGGGCCTGCCATAGGGGTGATTTACAGTGACCTGGTGCAGTGAGGTATGGGAAAAGGGGTGCATGCACTCTTTCACACAGGCTGCAATGGCAGGCCTGTAGAACACTTTGCATGGGCTCCTCATGGGTGGCATAATACATACTGCAGCCCATGGGGATCCCCTGGTACCCCAGTGCCCTGATTACCTGTGTACCATATAGTAGGGACTTACATGGGGGCATGAGGGCACCAGTATGCCAAATGTGGAGTGAAAATAGAACAGGTTACCAAGTTAGATAAGAGAGAGCATAATCACTGGGTTCTTGGTTAGCAGGATCCCAGTGAACACAGTCAAACACAATGACAACAGGGAGAAAATGGGGGTAACTGTGCCAAGAAAGAGAGTACTTTCCTAGATCGACGCTTGAGGTTTTGGATATCCTTTTGTTGACATCACCCCTGGTAGGCCGAATGATGTCTTAAACATTGAAAATCTATTGAGAGAAAAAACTGTATATTTGTTTTAGACCAGAAATCCTTTCACCTCATTTATGCATAGTTCATATTTTTATATATTTTTGAAGACATGATTCCTGATAGGCTTAATGATATTTTTAAGCAGTTTATATGTCAACACAGAAGACTGTATCTGATACTTTTGTTAAAGAAAACTTTCTTAGAACTCAGGCTGAAGGGGTAGTAGGTAAGAATTAGGAAGTTTGAAAGGCAGTTTTTGTTGGAATTGCAGACTGATATCCCTTCACTCTGTCTATCCAGTTTCAGTCTTTCAATATAAGTTATAATGTCCTGATGTGATATTTAGACCTTTATGAAAAATGATAGCCAAAGTACAGTATGTTCTACAAGAAACTGATATCTGTCCAGCTTTAAAGTTTGTAATCTAAGGGGTTTATTTAAACTTTTTGGTGCAAAACTGCGCTAATGCAGTTTTACACCAAAAAGTTTACAGCCGGCTTGCGTCATTCCTGAGTGCCGGGTGCCATATTTATGGAATGGCGCAAGCTGGCGCTAAGCTTGGGCTAGTGTCAACAAAAGTGACGCTAGCCGGGTGAGGGTAGCAGTATGGGAATAGAAGGTTGTGTGTAAAAAAATGACGTTACGCTGGTTAGGGGCAAACAAAAATGCAGCTAACCATCCCTGCATCATTTCCAGGTGCACAACCATCCTAAAACATGACTCTGTCTTAGAAAAGACAGAGTCATGCCCACAACCCCAATGGTCAGCCAGGGGACCAGTGTCCCCTTGGCATGGCCATTGTACCTAGTGCCATGCAGGAGACCCCTTGTTGAACCCCCAATGGCACTTTAAAACAAATAACAAAAATACTTACCCATACTTACCCTACTTACCTCGGATGGGGTCCCCCATCCTCTTGTCTTGGTGGGGGTGTTCCTAAGGCTTGGGGTGGGCACCTGTGGGCCCATTCCATGGTGTTTGACCATGGAAATGGGTCCACAGGTCCCTTAACACCTGGTCTGACCCAGGTGTTAAATAATGGCTCTAAGCAAGCTTAACGCCATTATTTGGGACAGCCTCCCTCCCGTGCATCATTTTAGCACTGGGGATAAATACGGCGCTATTGCGTCATTTTTGGATGGGAACGCCTACCTTGCATCTCATTGACGCAAGGTGGGGATTACACATCTAAAAATGGTGCAAACTTAAATATTGTGACGCTAGACAGTCTTAGCCTCAAAATATAAATATAGAGTTAAGTTTGCGCCGAATTTGCGTAAAAAAATGACAAATTCGGCATGAACAGAGTAAAAATATGCCCGCAAGTGTCCAAATTTGTTCCATGTGCTCTGCATCGTTGAAACATTGCTATAATGTATTTATCTCTCTTCTGTATGAGCAATGTAGAGAATACATTTGATTTACAGCTTTGATGGGAAATATTTTGGTAACTTTTTTAAATTATCTTATCAAAAGACACATTTTTAGAATCTGGCAGAGTTAAGTACAGAAATCGCTCGGATTGGATTTCAGTTGTAGGTGAGAAAGAGCAATCTTCAAACTCATGGTTCTATGTATAAATCAGTCCAAATATGTGATCAATATTTAAATCCTCGTCTTCTAAAACTCGAGGCATCACCATAATAAATTCCTGTGCATCTTGTTGAGCATTTAGAGTAAATACTACGGATCCACTATATTTGTCTACTAGTTGTCAAATGTCTGAAGCAGAATGTATTGCAGTTCTGTCATGAGAAGGCAATAACATACTGCTGTGCACAGTGTGTCCCTGGATTTTTCTTGGATTGCATTTACAACATGTGGTAAACGGAAGAGAACATTGAGAACAACATTCGCATGGCAGTTTACACCAGTAGCGTTATCCAACCGATAACCTACAATATCTCCATCCTTATCCAGTTTTATTTTCTTGACACTTTCTTCTTTAGCTTTCCTTTTGGTCTTTTCTATAATCTGTTTTGTCAGTTTCCGCTTAGGACATAATACCCATTTTTCATAAATAGGCTACTGTCCTAAATGAGGAGCATATCTACTTCTTAATCTTTTTTACTCTCTCATGCAATTTGCATCTGTACTAAGGCCCATATTTATACTTTTTGACGCTAAACTGCGCTAACGCAGTTTAGCGTCAAAAAATTTTGTGCCGTCTAACGCCATTCTGAAGCGCCATGCGGGCGCCGTATTTATGGAATGGCGTTAGCCGGCGCAAGCAGACCGGCGCTGCCTGGTGTGCGTGGAAAAAAGCCACGTACACCAGACAGCGCCGGCGTAGGGGGAAAATGGCGTATGGGCGTCTTAAAATGGGGCAAGTCAGGTTACGTCGAAAAAATCGTCGTAACCCGACTTGCGCCATTTTTTTTCGACGCCCATCCCCCATCAACATGACTCCTATCATTGTAAAGATAGGAGTCATGCCCCCTTGCCCAATGGCCATGCCCAGGGGACTTCTGTCCCCTGGGCATGGTCATTGGGCATAGTGGCATGTAGGGGGGCACAAATCAGGCCCCCCTATGCCACAAAAAAAAAAAAAAAAAAAAACTTACCTGAACTTACCTTAATGTCCATGGGATGGGTCCCTCCGTCCTTGGGTGTCCTCCTGGGGTGGCCAAGGGTGGCAGGGGGGGTCCCTGGGGGCAGGGGAGGGCACTCTGGGCTCATTTTGAGCCCACTTGTCCCTTAACGCCATGCCTGACCCAGGCGTTAAAAAGCGGCGCAAATGCGCCGTTTTTGGCCACGCCCACTCCCGGGCGTCATTTTTGCCCGGGAGTATAAATACCACGTAAAGGCCTGGGAGTCATTTTTTAAGACGGGAACGCCTCCCTTGCATATCATTAACGCAAGGAAGGGGTTCACGCTAAAAAATGACGCACACTCCGGGCACTTTGGCGCCCGAAGCGTCTAACGCCATAGTATAAATATGGCGTTAGTTGGCGTTAGTTTAGCGTCGAATTTGCGTCGAAAAAAACGACGCAAATTCGGCGCAACCAGAGTATAAATACGGCCCTAAGTTACTTCTTATCAAAATCAACCAGAAACAAACCAGATAATGTTCAAATGTGTGACAATGCTACTTATGACAATCCTTCTTTAAAAACGGTAGTTCCGATAATTATAAATGCAGAATTAACACTTAGGCCTTGAGACTTGTGGATCGCTGCGGCATACGCAAGACAAACTGGAAACTATTTTTGTCAGACATACAAATCTTTCACAAGCAAAAAGCGTACAACACATCATCCAATTTGCTTCACACCATCAACCTGATCAAACTTTCGGGCTAAAAATTCAACTTCTTCACAGTTAGGAAAATTAATGAAATCAACAACTTTACCAATCCTTCTACATTTAAATTACATCTTAGAATTACTCTATAGTATTTGCAGATATGTTAATACTTCTCTAGTCCAGCAGTCCTGAATACAGATTTCTCCAAAAGAGATTAATTTATCTTGTAATCAGCAGAACAGTTACACCGTGGTGTTCTGTTTTGTCAATAGCAGTAATTTCCAAAATGTTTGCATTCTCACATTTTAGTAATTCTTCATTAAATGCTGCATACTCTTGAAGTGTAGGCATCTATGAAACACTGGGCCGAATTTAAGAAACATGGCACTGCATCAAATGCAGCACCACTTTTCTTGTGCCCCCTGGGCCCCCTAACGCCACCATGTGTGTGTTGTATTAATGATACAGCGCACCATAGCGGTATTAGGGCCCGTATTTATACTCCGTTTGCGCCGAATTAGCGTCGTTTTTTTCGACGCAAATTCGGCGCAAAACTAACGCCATATTTATACTTTGGCGTTAGACACGTCTAGCGCCAAAGTATGGGCAAATAGCGTCATTTTTTTGCGTGAACGCCTTCCTTGCGTTAATGAGATGTAAGGAAGGCGTTCCCGTCTAAAAAAATGACGGCGACGCAAATGCGTCGTATTTATACTCCCGGGCAAAAGTCACGCCCGGGAGGTGGCGGGTCAAAAAACCCTGCATTTGCGCCACTATTTAACGCCTGGGTCAGGGTAGGCGTTAAGGGGCCTGTGGGCTCAAAATGAGCCCACAGGTGCCCTCCCCTGCCCCCAGGGACCCCCCCTGCCACCCCTGCCCACCCCAGGAGGACACCCAAGGATGGAGGGACCCACCCCAGGGACATTCAGGTAAGTTCAGGTAAGTATAATTTTTTATATTTTTTAATTTTTTTTGGGTGGCATAGGGGGGCCTTATTTGTGCCCCCCTACATGCCACTATGCCCAATGACCATGCCCAGGGGACATAAGTCCCCTGGGCATGGCCATTGGGCAAGGGGGCATGACTCCTGTCTTTACTAAGACAGGAGTCATTTAAATGGCGTCTGGGCGTCGAAAATAATGGCGCAAATCGGGTTGAGGCGATTTTTTTGCCTCAACCTGACTTGCCCCATTTTAAGACGCCCTAACGCCATTTTCCCCCTACGCCGGCGCTGCCTGGTCTACGTGTTTTTTTTCCACGCACACCAGGCAGCGCCGGTCTGCTAGCGCCGGCTAACGCCATTCCATAAATACGGCGCCCGCATGGCGCTTCAGAATGGCGTTAGACGGCGCTAAATTTTTTGACGCTAAACTGCGTTAGCGCAGTTTAGCGTCAAAAAGTATAAATATGGGCCTAGGAACAATAGCATCAACATTTTTGATGCTATTGTTGCACTTTGGTCCACTACCGTCAGAAATTGTGACGCTAGTGGAGCAAAGTGCAAGGAGGCCCCTTGATTACAATGGGTGCATCCTTTCAACGCCTGCTTTCAGCAGGCATTAAAAACGACACCAAATATGGCGAATTAAATCTTGTAGATTTCACGACACCATTTTTGCAGGCCTCTTTGAGCCGGAACGCTCCTTTGCATACATTATGCATGGCACATGCATGATGTGGCGCAAAGGGTTACAAAGTGGTTCAATGCATGCATTGCACCACTTTGTAAATATGGAGCTGGGAAAAGGCCACCTTAGCGCCGCCTTAGTGTAAAAAAGATTAAGCTAAGGGAGCACTAAAGTGGCACAAGGGGCTCTTAAATCGGCCCCTTTAAAAAAGTTTTTCATTAGCTCTGCTGCCATCTTCTTAGAGGAAAACAATTTCTTAATAAGTCGACTTTCCAACATCAGTCTTCCCTCCTCTGTCAGAACTCTTACTCTAATGTCCTTTAAAATGATTCTATACTCCTGGTCATAGGTTTTACGCATATTTTTAGCAAGTTCCTTGTATTGAAAATATTGCCAAATGTTTACATTGCCAATACTTCCCAAAGCGTTTCAAGTCTGTTCATGTGAGTTTTAAAAACAGCCTGTTCTTTTACAGTAGTAAGTTGAAGAAGGTCTCCAAAACAATTAAATGTGTTCCTCCAAACAAAATGTCATATTCCGTTTTGAGTATCTGTTGCATTCTCAGATCAACAAAGACAAGCATGAGATTAGAAACCATGCTCACCTAATCAATAATTAAAAGCTTATTTTTCTTCAGTACTCTTGCTACCTCATGACAATCTTCACCAGATAACTTCTGGTATTCCAGTTTATTGTCACCACTCCATGCACACCGCCATCACTTTCTTTTTAACAACAGTAACTAATTATAAATAAGTACAAAACTACAAACACAAAAGCTCTAATGGGTGGAGGCAGGAGCATCTATCCTGGGTGACCTATTTGAGGCTGAGACACTCCTCCCTTTTGAAGAATTCCGAATGACATATGACCTGCCTAGAGGTCATTTCTTAATACATAAAGCAGTGGCGACCGCAGTGCAAAACATTGGGGGACAGCTATGGAACAGCCACCACACCATAAGACCTGCCAATATTTTATCACATCAGCTGGTATTTTTAAGGCTGTCACTTGCTTATATAGATCAATATGAGGGACCTGCGCCTACCTCCGACTACTCTTCGGTTAAAGAAGGAAGTGGATGTGGGGAGTCCCGTACCAGACCAGGACTGGACCAAAATATTAGAGAGGGTTCCCAAAGTGTTGAGGAACGCTCGCTTTCAGCTGATAACTTTTTATGTGATACACGGGACATATCTGACACTGAGACAAATGAATCTGTATTTTGATACCTCCAGTGCAAATGCCCACGGTGAGGGGAGGAGGGAGCTGAGTTCTTGCATATGTTTTGGTCTTGCATGACGCTCACACTCTGTTGGGAGGAAATAACTGCTATTCTTGCTGATGACGTTGAGAGTGGTCCCATGCGCTCCACAACATTGCTTTTAAGCTGATTCCCACACACTACTAAAGACAAAGCCACAAGCAGGTTTCAGCACCTGGCATTCCTCGCGAAGCGGGAGATTACCCGGAAATGGAAAGCTCAGAATGGTCTCCGGGTGGGACTATGACGAAGGAACTCGAGAAAGGGGCTGGTCATGAAGGAGCAGTGCTGCTAAGAGAAGCAGGAGGTGGCCGGGGCTCAGTGGAAATGGCCAGAGCCTTGGAAACGTCAGTGGATAGTATAAAGCACCCAGATTCCTCTCCACTGGGAACTCCGGCTGGAACCCACTAATAGCAGGCACTTCAGTGCTTAATTTGTGTTGGTGGTTTCCGGTGCTGGGCACCGGCACTTATTTTTGAGGGCCGGCACTTATTTTTCTGCCTGAAGTATTTACTGGGAGCAAAAGACACACATAGGAAAGTTGGACGAAGAGAAAAACAAAAAAGCGTCACAAAAGGAGAAAGCAGAAAGCTGCAAGAGTGAGCTTAAGGGGCAGGGAGTGGCTGTAAATGGATTAGAGAGGCCAGAGATGGCTTCAGGGTTACACTGCCTCAGTGTTCGCACATTCAATTGCAGCAGCCGCGACTTTCAGAGGAGAGCTTTGGGCACCGGCACATTTTTATTTACAAATTAAGAACTGAAGCACTTATATCACAAATTTCTAGTACCCCTACCACAACAAAGGTTATGTATGTCGCCCATGGAAAAGGCCTTCGATGATTGCAGAGGTCCTTGGTATAGAACCAGTAGACCACACAATGGCCACACCATCAACCAACAGTGATATCGGGCGGCAGGACAGGGAGTCGGGTAGCAATGTTTTGACGGTATTGGTGAATCTGTAATAATATCTGTACAATTGCACCCTTCCAATCTACCAGGAATGGTTGATGTTTTATATCCCTGAAAATCAATAAAATCTGTTTAAAAAAAAAGCCCTGAGGCGCTCCCATGGTATTATGCGGGTCAGTCTTTTGGGAACTTGTAGGAGTTTTCATCTTTCTGAGCGCAAAGTGGCTTTGTAGATATGGGCTTGCAGCCTGCGCTATGCGTGCAGCAACAAAAGAGATGCTCCAGAAGCACAAGCCGCTTGAACATATGGGCCCCTGTTTCCTTTTTTTTAGTAAATAAGGCTTTGGGTCAAAAACATAGGGTGGTTGCATGGGAACGCCCATGCACCACCCATTAAATGCACCCTTGGCGCTAAGTAATGCAAATGCATTGCTTTACTTTTAAGTGATTTTCCAGCACAAAACAAGTTTTGCGCTGGAATGTAAGGGGCTTATCTACAAGCCCCTTGCGCCGCCGGGGCATCACTTTTTATATGGGAAAAGTGCAAGGGCCTTCCAAATAATCCCTAAATAAATAAAAAAAGATTGCGTTGATTTGTGTCACTTTTGTGATGTAAACATGTGGCAAATTTGTAGTAAATAAACCCACCAGGGTCTCATTTACAAGGTCCTAGCGGCACACTGTGCTTCAAATCGTCAGTTTGTTTACGCTCCGGTGGCGCAGTGTGCTAGCCCTTATTTACAAAGCCACGTGGCTTTGCGTGGCCTTGAAAATATGGACCCCTTTCCCGCATACCACTGATTTACAAGTCTGGGAGTGCGTCAGATTCCTATGCTACCTCAGGAGTGGTGTAAGAGTGACGCAACAGGGAGAAATATCTTTACTTCTCCCTCTTTTTTTCATTCTGCAGCACACATAGAAAGAGGAAAACACCTCTTGGGATTGTTTTAGTGCAGGAAGGTGCCCCTTCCTGCACAAAAACAATCATCACCACAATGCAGGAACCCTTGCACCATGGTGCAAGGATGCCTGCGTTAGTGCTAGGCAGCAGTTTGTGTGCCAGTGCAGGGGAAGAGGACAGAAATGTGCCGTATCTTGTAGATATGACGGGTTCATGTCCTTTCTCAGTGGCCTGCGCCACAGGCTGTGCAAATTAGGTCACAGTGTTTTTTCGCATACACACGTCTTCAGACAGCCCTCGGGAGCTTTAATGTTCATGCTTAACAAGGGGCCTAATTTGCTGTGTTGCTTTGACTGGAACTAGTAAATAAATCCCCCAGGCCTTAGTTCGGGTCTGCTGTGTTGCATCAGGATCTACTGGGACAGCTAGGAATGGGGCTTGGTACTGCACCCTTGTGCTACATGTTCTACAGACATATCCAGTAATGTGGAGGATAGTGTAGATTTTCCTAGTTTATGACGGAAAGTCTTAATTTTATTAAAGACACGGAGGCGAGTATTATGCGTTTCTCTTCTCGCTTTATTAACACAGCAGTCAAGAAAGAAACTACAAAACTACAAATCCCATGTGGCTAACCCAGAGAGCCAATGGGATTAGAAACGTAGTACATCATATGTTAACCAATAGGAACACCCTCGTGCCATTGTGATGTCACTTGACTGCAAGCAGCCCTCTTTTCTTGCGAATGAAGTCAATTGTTGAATAATAACGGAAATAAAGAACATAGAATAAACAAAGCCATCAGGAAAGCAAAAACGTCTGAAGAAAAATCCAAAATCCTACAAAGGAAGGAATGCTCCAATAAATCGGGAGAATACGATCCCATGCTTGTGATGAATGAAGTCTTCCCAAGGTGTGAAGAAATCGTACTAGGACCCTGGTTGAGCAGCTGGAACTGTAGCTAGAAGAAAGGGAGGGAGAAAAACAGTGTTTAAACTAGAGGCGGGATAATACTCGCCTCTGTGTCTTTAATAAAATTAAGACTTTCCGTCATAAACTAGGAAAATCTACATTTTATGACAAGACCGGAGGCTCCTATTATGCGAGTTTAAAGCATATTAATTACATTTAGTGAAACATCGTCAACAGGTTTGCAATAAAATACTCTAAAGGTATTGTCATTAGACCAGTCTGCAGATTTCAGAATATCCTCTAAACGGGAGCCTGCCCAAAAGGCTTTGGAGGCCATAGCCCCTCTGGTAGAATGGGCACCAAAACTGGAAATATCGATACCCGCTAGGGACATAATCCACTTGACCCAACGAGCTAAGGTGGCAGATAAAACCGGGTGATAGGGTTTCCTAAAGGAGATAAGAAGTTGGGAAGAGGATGTTCTCAAATCTGCAGTTTTCTGTTCATAAACTTTAAGACATTGGCCCACACATAATTTGGGATGCTGTGGGAAATATGGATAAAAAACTGACGACAAACTGGTCTTTGTACGTCGTACAACCGAAAATAGCACTCCTGTAGGGGTGAACTGTCGGTTGGAGACGTCCAAAGCCTTTACATCTGATAAACGTTTGATGGAAACTAGACACAATAACATTGTTAACTTAGCAGATAACATCTTTAGAGAAAGAAAAGGATTATCCGGTAAAGAAATCACAAATTTTAGAACGATATTAACGTCCCATAATTGGTTATATTTAGGTAAAGGAGGTTTGGAAAATTTTACTCCCTTTAATAATCTGGACACCAGCGGATGTTCGCCTATCGGTTTCCCATTGACATGGATATGGTTAGAAGAGATAGCTGACCTATAAAGGTTGACAGTACGGAAAGCTTTACCTTTACTGGCTTCTGCGGCCAGGAAATTAACAACAAAGATTACATCTGCTGAAAAGGGATCAAGATGCCTTTCCAAACACCAGCCGTCCCATAAAGACCAGGCTGACTTGTAGGCTTTTTTGGTACCAGGGGCCCAGGAGTTTGAGATATACTGGGAAGCTTCTGACGAAATGATAGGGAAAGGTTGGGAATTCCTGAGATCTTCCAAGCGGATAGAGTAAGAATGTTGTCCACAATGAGGGGATGAGGACGCAGGAGAGGGTCCAACAGTAATTTTGGGAAGGACGGAATTAACAATGGAAAATCCACCGATAGTTCCAGAAGGGACGGAAACCATACTTGGGATTGCCAAAACGGAACAATGAGAATAAGAGAAGCGTGTTGACGTCTGGCATGAGCTAGGACCCTGTTGATCATGATAAAGGGGGGAAAGGCATAATTGAGGGAATGAGACCAATCCTGTAAGAAGGCATCTGATGCCAAGGCTAAGGGATCCGGGCGCCAACTGTAAAATTGGGGAAGTTGAGTGTTCAGTCGAGATGCGAAGAGATCTATCGAGAACGGGCCCCATAAGGAATGAATCTTGTGAAAAATTGAAGAGTGAATTCTCCAATCGTTGGAATCTCGTAGATGACGAGAATGCCAGTCTGCGACCGAATTGAGAGCTCCTGGAAGGTATTCTGCCTGTACCGAAAGATGGTTTGAAAGGCAATATTCCCAAAAACTCTTGGCCAAATCCGCTAGAGGTTTGGATTTTGTGCCTCCAAGATGATTTATGTACCTTACTGCAGAAATATTGTCCATCCTGAGGAGTATTGCACAGTGCACTTTGTGCTTTGCCAGGCTTTTGATTGCAAAGGAGCCGGCAAGCATCTCTAAACAATTGATATGCAATTTGGACTCCTCTGAAGACCATGTACCTCCAGTCGAGATGGGACCACACCGGGCCCCCCAGCCTAGACGACTTGCATCGGATTCTAACACAAGATCTGAGGCTGATGGAAAGATACTTTTCCCGTTCCAGGCATCCAAATGGTCTATCCACCATTGAAGCTCTGTGCGGGACTCCATATCTAAGGGAATGAGGTCGGAGTATGCTAGACCCTTCCTCAAGTGTTGAATCTTTAGTCTTTGAAGGGAACGATAGTGAAGGGGACCTGGAAAGATTGCCTGTATGGAAGAGGACAGAAGGCCTACTATTCGAGCCAAAGTCCTGAGAGAGATAAGAGAACTGCGAAGGACTTGTAGAATCTCTGACTTTATGGATCTTATTTTTGCGGAAGGAAGAAGCAGAGTGGCTGAGATGGAATTGATTTGAAATCCCAAGAACTCTAAGGTTTGGGAAGGCACTAGGAGAGATTTTTCTCTGTTTATTATGAAACCCAGATTCTCTAGAAGTGAGCTGGTTGTTTGTAAGTGTAGAAGGAGAGTCTGAGGAGCTTGACTTAAAATGAGGATGTCTAAGTAAATTAAGAGCCTTATGCCCTGGGATCTTAGGAAAGCCACGACAGGCTTCAGGAGCTTGGTGAAGCACCAAGGGGCGGAAGATAGCCCGAAGGGTAGAGAAGTAAAGTGATAAGTTTGGTCGAGCCAGTGGAACTGAAGGAATTTCCTGGAGTCTGGATGAATAGGAATCACTAAATAGGCGTCCTGCAGATCCAGTCTGACCATCCAGTCGTTTTGAAGGAGTATATCTCTGAGGTGGAGAATTGTTTCCATTTTGAAATGTCTGTATACTACAAATCGATTGAAATGTTTTAGATTGATGACTGGACGCATCTTTTTGTTCTTCTTTTGAACAAGGAAAATTGGGCTGGTAAATCCCGAAGGATGGGGTTGGGCAATAGAGATTGCTTGTTTTTGCAAAAGAGAGCTTACTTCGAGAGATATTAGGTGGGTCATTTCTGTGGAAAAATGGGGAAGAGGAATGGAGAACATTTGCACTGGGGTAGAATAAAGATCTATCATGTAACCCTGTACAGTATTTAGTACCCACACATCCGCAGTAATTGTTAACCAATTTGAAAGAAAATGGAAAATGCGACCCCCTGTTGGAAAGGAACCAACTTGAGGGCTTACCTGTTGGATTGACGGTCTTATTGTGTCTAAAGGATCTGGCACGATAACCTCTGCCGCGCTGGGGATAGAATTGCGGTCTGAAGTCTTGTTGGTAAGAACCGTAGTACCCTCTGGAGCCTTGGGTGGTGTTACCTCGGCCGGTAAAGCGGCCCCTGCCTCTACCGGCCCTGGCAAAAACACGTTGGCTGAACATTTTTCTCATGGACTGTTGTGCTTTGTCCAAAGAAGTAAAGGTGGCAACATATTTGCTGACGTCTTTGATGAACGAGTCCCCAAAGAGTTGTCCCTCAGTGTGAATCTGAGGTTGAACCGTGGCCAAGTTGATTAATTTAGGGTCTAATTTTATAAGGAGACCCTTCCGTCTCTCGTGTATTAGGGAAGCGTTAGCATTGCCCAGCAGACAAAAACAACGTTGGATCCACAAAGAAGTTCTTCTGGATCCAAGAAACTACCATCCAGTCTAGCCGTTTCAACCATGTCAAAAATTCTGGTAAGTGGACCAATGACGTCCAACAGTTTGTCCTGACAGGACGACCATGCTTTGTCTACCCCTTTGCGAGGGTCTTTGCCCTGTTTGTTGAAAAAGGTCAGCATCTGTTGATCGATTGAAGGGGTAGAAGTAGCATTATGTGGAAGCACGGGGCGAGGGCATTCTGATTTAAGTTTAGCTCTGGTTTGCTTGTCAAGGGGAGAAAATAATTTTTGAGCCACGTAACGACCAACATGGTCGGCAGGGAACCATTCCGTGGAATTGGGACAGAGTATGTGGGAAGGGTCAAACATGGGAAAGCCTTCTGCATCAAAGAGAGTAGGGGAAACATAGGGAACTTTAGGCTTCTTATGAGGGGGAGGTGAAAAGGAATCGGTATCATCTTGATCAGATACCACGTAATCGGAATCCGCATCAGGGATATCATCGTCTGAGTCAGGAGTAGATGCAGAGGGTACGGGTAGGGAAATATTGCGTTGTTTTGCTGTTCGTTTTAGGGAAAGTTTAGGAACCATATTATTATACTCCTTGGCAGGAGCCTTGTGAGGAACCGCGTCCTCTGTCATATGTGAGGTAAACTCACTCTCCATTTGAGTCGAACCCGTAGGGTTGACAGGCTGGCGTTGACTGCATTCCCCCGCAGACTGGGCCGAAGATTTTGATAATAAATTAGAAAAATTTGATTCTACATTTTTTGATAGTTTTTGCATGGATGACGCCATAGCCTGTTGAACAGAACTCTTTATAAAATTTCGAAGTTCATTTCTAATATCCTCAATATCATTGGGCACACCTTGTTCCCCAGAGGAAGTATTAGATTCCATATTAATATTTATCTTCTTTAAAATTCAAATAAGGAAAACAACTCCTGAGAAAAAACAATTGAAGTTAATAGGAAATGACTTGAAAAGGATGCAGACAACCGGGGGTTAACAGAGCAGGAAACATCAATTGAGCTATGGAAACCAAAACCCCTCCTATCGGAGGGCGGGCCCAAAGGAGGTGTTGACAGCAAAGGGAAAAAACAACTTGCGTAGGAGGAACGGCTGAGGCAGGTAATTTGAAGCCGGCGCGCAGAAATTAGTGGCTTCCTCGCGTCAGGAAGAAAAACCGAGTGACGGTTATTCTCCAGACGCGAGGAAGAGCCTGAGCGCGTCGCGCACACAGCGCGCCTGAAAACCGTTGAATCTTCTGCCTCGGGAAAGGTTTAGTCGCCGCCCGAGAGCAGGAAAAAACGGACGCTAGCGCGAGGCAGCGCGAAATAAACAATGCGGCAAACTTGCCGTCTACATAGGACTACACAGATTATAAAAATAATACCATAAATACTACATATCCTCATAAAACGTTTTACAATATCAGAGGAAATAAAAAGAGAACTTATCCTTGACTGCAGCAGCAAGAAAAGAGGGCTGCTTGCAGTCAAGTGACATCACAAGGGCACGAGGGTGTTCCTATTGGTTAACATATGATGTACTACGTTTCTAATCCCATTGGCTCTCTGGGTTAGCCACATGGGATTTGTAGTTTTGTAGTTTCTTTCTTGACTGCTGTGTTAATAAAGCGAGAAGAGAAACGCATAATAGGAGCCTCCGGTCTTGTCATAAAATTCAGGCGCTTGCTCAGCACAGACATCATGTAAGCACCCTGGTGCTTTCTTCTTTACAGGGACACCTAGTGACAGAGTGCAGTACTGCACACTTGTGGTGTTTTCTCTAGAGAGTAGTTTAGTGACAGGGTGCGGTACTGCACCCTGGTGCTGCAGCCCCCACAGGGTTACTCTTTGTAGTAATGAAGCTCAGCTGCTCTCTCATGTAAGCAGATATCCAACCCTTGGCCACTCAGTGCACTCCATCAGGACACCCTCAGCAGAAGCGTGCAGCTATCATCACAGCACACGACCTTGCAGAGCCAGAAGGAGTGAGCAAAGGCACATTCACACTCCAGGCAGTGCAATTCACAAGTGTGTAGTGCTTAAATACACGTTCACTCTCTGGGTGGAGACACTCCATACATAGCAGGAGCAGCATCTGCTTCTAAGCACCTTTGGTAAATATAAATGTTACTATTACTCACTGTAATGTATTGTGTCTCGAGATGCTTCTTGTGCATTGTCACGTTGTTCTGATTTGTAATGTCATGTGCATGGAGCGGACACTGACGAGGGATTTCGACGGGAAGGGAGTCAGTCGCAGTCAGTCTCCGAGCCCTCTGGACGCAGCACGCCGTGGGAGACTAGAACCTGTGAATAAAGAGCTAAATCTGAATCTTGCCTGCATGTATTGCTCTTTACATTTGGCGATGAGCAGACGTCACCCCCCGGCACCTCCACGCAGCAGTGCGAGGGTGTGTGTGTGTGACTAGCATGTGCTTATACTGGAAGAATAGCCTTCCAGCACAAGACTTCATTTAAAACTTCTCCTACTTTGTATGTGTCCCTTACAACGCAGTAAACATGCAAAGCCGGAAATGAAAGGAGAAATGAAAACATTTCTCCTTTTAACGTCTCCTTTCAAATGGCGTTAACTTTTGACATAAAACCCTGTCTACTGTTCTTAATAGGGTTTTGCATCAAAAAGTATGGGTGGTTATGTGAGAACGCCCATGTAACGTCCCCTTGGCACTAAGAAAGGCAAAGCAGTTCTTTGCGCTGCTTTGCATTACTTTTAGGGTACTTTTGATTGCAAAACAAGTTTTGCACTGGAAAGTAAAATAGGAAAAACATTTTGTGTTGGTTTGCAGCACATTTTTGATGCTAACCCAGAGCATTTTTAAATCTACCCCTTCATTTTTATGTGGAAAAGAGGAGCATTGAACCTAAAAATTTACACTTACATTTTAAAGATTTTTCTATATCTGTTAGATGTACGATAAGCAACTAAACAGCATCTTTTTTCTCCTGTAACATTTCATATTGTAGTAATAAATAAGCATTCTCAAAATCTCCAGAGTTTGTTTTGCAGCAGCTGAAAGAGTGCACTTCAGGTCCGATTTGTTGATTTAGGTTTGGTATTTAGGCCCAAATGTATACTTTTTCACGCAAATCTTAGCTAATGCAGTTTTGTGTCAAAAAGTAAAGCGACAGCTTCTGCCATTCCAGAGCACCAGCAGGGCGCCATATTTAAGGAATGGTGCAATCCAGCACAAAGGGTGGGCTAACATCATGGAAAATTACATTAGCCGGGTGGTGGTGGGGGTGGGGGTGGCAGTGGCGGTATGGGGAAGGGGGTTTTGCACTGAAAAATGACATCAGTCTGGTTAGAGTAAAAGCAAATGACTCTAATCAGCCTAGTGTCATTTCTGAGCGCAAAACCATTCCACATGACTCCTGTCTTATTAAAGACAGGAGTCTTACCCACCACCCCAACGGCCAGCACAGGGGACAAGGGTCCCCTGGGCATGGCCATTGCACCCAGTGCCATGTAGGGGGGCGATTTCAGGGCCCCCAGTGGCATTTTTAAAAATAATACAAAATACTTACCTCTACTTACCTGGGATGGGGTCGCCATCCTCTGCTGTCCCTCTGGTGTGGGTGGGGGTGTCGTTGGGGCCTGGGAAGGGCACCTTTGGGCTCTTTCCATGGTGTTCCACCATGGAAATGTGCCCACAGGCCCCTTAACGCCTGCCCTGACCCAGGCGTTAAATAATGGTGCTAAGCAGGGTTAGTGCCTTTATTTAGACCCACCTCCCCACTGTGCACCATTTTTCCACTGCAGGATAAATAAGGCGCCTGGGCCTTAGAGTCATTTTTTGCCCAGGAACTCCTACCTTGTATTTCATTGATGCAAGGCAGTTTCCCACTGGCAAAAAATGACTTTAACTCCAAAACGTTGGCGCTGGACGGGTCTAGCGCCAAAGTATAAATTTAGAGTTAGGTTTGTGTTCGCGTAAAAAAATGACACAAATCCGAATTTGCGACTCGCAAATCCGGATGCAAGATGTTGTCCCAACACCATCTGTGAATCGCAAAGACCCACCTCATTAATATTAATGAGGTGGGTCGCAATTTGCGAACCCCTTGCGATTCGCACCACTCACAGGGATGGTGGCCTGCTGGAGACAGCAGACCACCATGCCTGTGACTGCTTTAAAATAAAGCCGTTTTTTTATTTTATTGCAGCCCGTTTTCCTTAAAGGAAAACGAGTTGCAATACAAACGAAAAAAACAAAACATTTTTGTTTCATTTTTTCAGGGCTATTCACATAGGGGAAGGGGTCCCATGGGGACCCCTTCCCTTTTGCGAATGGGTTACCACCAGTGTGACACTGGTGGTAACTGCGAATTGCTTTCCAACCGCGTTCTTGTTCACAAAGCAATTCTGCATAGCGATGCGAATCGCAAATAGGAAGGGGAACACCCTTGCATATTTGCGACTCGTATTCCCATTTTGCCAGTCGGTAACCAGGTTACCGACTCGCAAAATAGGAATGAGCATCGCAATTTGCTTTTTGCATGTCGAAACAGCAAAATTCGCTGTTTGCGCCATGCAAAAAGTTACGTACATCTGGCCCTTAGATACTTCTGGCATTCCATGGGTGGTACATGGGCGTTCCAGGGCTACCAGCCTTGGTTTTTTACTTAAAACCCTATCTACTAATAATAGTAGACAGCATTTTGCACTAAGAATTACCACTATTTCAAAAACAGGCGTTAAAGAGAAATATTTATCTCATTTCTTTTCCAACTTTTCATGTCTGCTGCACTATACAGCACACATGCAAGGTATGTAAGGTAAAGTCAGCCGAGGTATGGTATTTTGTACTGGAGGGGTAACCTTGCACATTCAGACATCCTCGCACTATGTGTTAAAGGTGTGTGTGGCGCTCAGCAGCATGATTCTGTGCAGGTGGAGAGGGGGGAATAGTGCCAGACATGTTTGTGCTGAGACATGAAATACGAGTCTGTTCAAGTGTTATGGGCAGCTTTAGTACATGTACCACCCATGGACGCTGCTTTGCCTTACTTTCGGGCAGATGAATTCAAAATAAACGAGTTGCGCCAGTTTCCGGTGCAGAATGTTAGTAAATCTGTCCCAAGCTGTTCTGGGGAGATGAAGGTCAGAGCCATTGACAAAGCAGAGATCTCTCGCAAAATGAGTAGAAGTGTGTATTTTTACGTTTTTATGGTAAATAACAACTTGTTACAGGTAAGGTATTACATATATGGTTACAAAGCTGGATACTTTTCACCAAAGTGTGCTATTTCGGCAGGAGCGGCGAAATACCTAAAGCCAAAAAAAGTGTGCTATTTTAATTTTCACCCGCTTCGATCCTCCTCCATGGCAATATAAATGCCCGTGGAGATAGAAAGTGCAGCGTTAAATGCTATCAGTAACAAAAGCCGAGGGCAGAAAGCAGCTTCGAAAAACCCCTAAAAGAATCAGCCTTCCTACCCACAAGCGATATGCGCTTACCCACAATTCTATGCGCAATTTTCACAGACTAAAACATCATACGACATCCGCCATTAGTTTGTAATGTCAAAAAAATACCTCTATTAACCCTGTTTATAGATCGTAGCAGTACATAGAATTTGGTTCATAGTCATAATTTGTTGGGGCGCCGTAGCAAAAAAATGTTTAAGATTGTTTAAGAACCTCTCGGAGAAGCGAAGGAATAGTCATAATCAGAAGAGTTTGGTTGGTTCAAATTCTTGGAAAATGTATCCGAGCGCTGGTGTAAAAAGTTTTTCATTCTGCCAATTAAACGTGTCTCTATACGCACCGGTGGTGCTCGCGATGGAGCCAGACCTGAGGGAAGACCCCGGCCAAGAAACCTCACCCCGGGCATGTGCGCTGCTAGGGCGGGGGTGGCCGGAGATCACGGCGGCACCACCCTCCGAGGAGGAGCAACAAGTGGCCGTAGCCGCGGTAGAGCCCCGGCCGCCCGCAGAGGGCCTCCCAGCCGCCTCCCGCCGCCGCCGTCTTTGGCGGGTGGTGGCTGCGGCGGTGGCGGTGGTTTTGGGCTCCGTCGTCCTCGTCGCCGTGTTCGCCCTCAGAGCGAGAGAAGACCCCGCGAGTGAGGCGAACCGCACCGACGAGGGCGGCCTTTCCCGCCAGTGCGAGGCAGGATGGACCCTGCGCGAGAGCAGCTGTTTCTTATTCTCTGAAAACGAAGGAAGCTGGACATTTGCCAATGGCAGCTGCGCCTCTCGTTCCTCCAGTCTGGCTGTGATTAAAAGCGACAAAGAGAGAGGGTTCGCCCTCTCTGAGAAGGGGGAGTATGATCGCTGGGTCGGCCTGCGGAGAGATCCGAGCGGGCCCTGGCGGTGGGCCGACGGCAGCGCCCTGGACAGCGGCACCGGCGTCCCCGGCGGCTCGGACTGCGCCTATCTAAACCATCAGGGTCTCAGCAGTGCCCGGTGCTCCTCAACTCGGAGATACATCTGCACCAAACACGCAGAATATATAAAGAAGGAATAATTTAAGGCACATAGAGCCAAATGCACAAAGCTTGTTGATTTCTAACATTTAAGACTCTTTTAAACCTGCAAAAGTGATATTTCAACATTGACCTTAATTTAATCAGATAAACATCCTATATTTTTCTAAACCTGTGTGGTGTTTTCACTGTGTTACTGTATGATTTATTGCACAAATACATAACCCAATGCCTTCTAAATTAAGACTGCTCGGTGCCAAGCTACCAGAGGGTGGGCACAGGATAATTTTCATTGTGTGCAACTTACCCTGGCTAGGATTGTGGTCCCTTACTTGGAGAAGGGTGTATATCTCTACCAACTAGAGACCTCATTTCTAACACTAATCTATTTACTGAATCACAAAATAGGGTTGCGAGTCGCAATTAGGAAGGGGCATGCCAAGGGCGTACCTTCCTAATTGCGAGTCGCATCGTTATGTATGATTGTTTTGTGAACGTGGTCACGAAACAATCGCAGTTAACAGCAATTTCAAATTGGTGTTAACCCATTCGGAAACTGACTCATTCCCCTTTATGAATGCATGCAAAAATGTTTTTTTGAGAGCAGCCAGTGGTCTACGGACCACTGCCATGTACCACTGCCTACTCTTAAAAAATTAAACTGAAACGTTTCATTTTTTGTATTTTTAAACGCATCCGGTTTTACTTTAAGGAAAACAAGCTGTGTTTAAAAATAAAAAAAATGCTTTATTTAAAAGCAATCACAGATATGGTTGTCTGCTGACCCCATCAGGCCACCTTCCCTGTGATTTTTGTGATTACCAGTGGAAGACAGAACCTCCACCCACCCCTATTTGTGACATGGTTCAAATGCCAAGGTGAGTCCCTACCATATAACTTTTCATATATAGCATCTTCATTTAGTGGGGTGAACCCCTATCATGCAATTTTATCATGTTTGACTCAATTCAAAATACCACCCCATAACCCAAACGTTTGATGCACTCTTATACACGGTTTTGAATCCATGTCATATAACTTAAATCCCAGGCAGTATCTCCCAAGTGTGTGCTGCATACTGTATTACTCAATGTATACCTCCCATAAGTTCCAAAAATGTGTGCTTATGTCTAACTGAGAATTTAGAATTGCATGTTCTCCTCAGGGACCAGTTAGAAATGGAACAACTGCAAGAAAAATGCATGTTGAAGAATAAGACAATCTTTTTTTTTTTTTTTGTCGGAAGAGAGTGGCAGGTGGAGTGGCCCGTTGATATTGTTGAGCTATACACCTGGGGGTCAATGAGTAGTGGATCCTTCCTTTACTGGCATGGATTAGTGAGATGAGGAAAAAAAAAAAAAAAGAATAAGACAATCTTATTAAGATTCAGACGTTTTGATTGTTTTTTTAAAACTGCTCCACTATCGGCCAGCTAAGATACTCAAATGGCAGGCACTGAAATGCCTCGCCTGTCCTATTCAATATGCCAAAGGCCCCAGCCTTGCTTTAAATCCTTGAAACAAATGGCTGAAAAACATAAACCATAAGAGTCTGTGAGGAACAGATGATACCGTTCTGAAGGCCACATTATCTTCCTATGATAATGAATAATTTCTTGCTCATATACTAACTTTGCTGTACTCTAGCCCTTACTTGCTGCTGGTCTGGGGCAGTTCTAAAGTAATGTCTATGGATGTGTACTACCATCGTGGTCATCTTCTGCTACAGGCAGCTTGTTTCTTAGCTCAACATCCGTACCACACAACCGATCTGATACGCACTGCTCATTAATCGAAATAATATTTCTCCAAGGTCTGCATGGCTGCTAAAGACCCGGCTATTTATTAGGACCAACAACTTCACTATTAGATTACTCACCGTAGCCGGGGACCGTCAAAACCTCAGGCTCCCAAAGAATGAGTGCAAGGAGCTCTGAACCAGTTTGCAAATCTGCGCTCCGGCCAGGGGGGATAAGTACAACGCCTTATTGAAGCCACCTGTGTGTGAGATGGGCAGTGATTTCTCCCTACTTGACCACCTCACATAATATTCCAGCAGCCCCATGCTAGGCACCAATAGAGTCCACAGAAGCAACTTCTGTGGCCCACAGAAACAAGGATCTGTTCCATAATATTTTATTTGGCACCTTGTCCTAAAATCTTTCTAGTGTGGGCCACCTAGAGGGTCACACTGGCTGTGGCGGCCAGCTTGGAACAATACTATCTCCCTATGCTGGAAGCCTAAATATAGGGGGGAATGCAACTTATAAGGCAGGTATCTTTAAACTGTGTAAACTCCCTACTCTAAGAGAAAAAAAACATCAGAAGGGGGAATACCGCTCATGGGTCTAATATGTAATTGGAGCCCAAATTGTCACTTATATGTTATTTCTACACTTTTATTTTTTAACAGATCTCGCTTGGAACTTTAACTGTCCATATGTGCTGTGTAAATCCCAAAAATGTCCCTTATGTATTAGAGACAATAGCATTCTCTCACAGAATCTCACTATTTATATCCCTTCCACACGTATCAAGAGTGAAAATACAAAACACTTCTCTTCTTTTACTAGCAGCTCTATGGACCTCTCATTATCATTTTTTTCTAAAATCAGCCATTTGATGTCTTCTGGATTATGTTTTTTTCTATATAATGTTTTATTAATGGTGCATTTGTTTGAGCTATTTGTATGGCAGATTTCTGCTCAGTAAAGCGGGTGTTTCCCCTACATACCCAAGATTACTGGGGCTAATGAGCAAGTAAGTAATGTTCTTCATCTTGCAGAAAGTGAAGGTGGTCAGGCTTACTGTGTAATTATTGAAAGTGTACACATCTGGCTCAATAGCATTGGCTCATGCCTTTCTTGTTGATCATTTGAAATTTTCTTTGACTTGAGTAACACTATCAGTTATTTTTTTCTATAAATCATAGTGGTTTGTCCAAGCTGGACCGCACAACATAGTTCTTCAAATTCTTGTTCTGTTTATGCACAAATATAGATTTGGGGAGCCTAAGATATTCCTCTCTATTGCTGTTCAGTATGTGCCAGTTGGAGTTGACTATCTGGCTTACCTTCTGTAGGAAGATGGCCTGGTGTGTGATGGGTACCCAAGGTACTTACACCTTATACCAGGACCAGGTATCCCCTCTTAGGGAAGTGCAGGCAGCGTCTAGAATCCAGGCTCTGGAGAGGTAGCTGTGGACTAGCAGGCAAGGCTTATCTAGGAGACATGCAAAGCTCATGCAAAACCACTGTAGTCACACAGCACTTACACACGTGAAAGAAAACACTCAGTTGTATATAAATAAGGGTACTTTATTTTTGGTCACACAATACTACAAAATACTAGAAGGGCAACCCTCCAATAGGAGGTAAGTACTACACTAATTATATACACTAGTAAACAGGAATAGGCATAGGAAAGGTTAGAAAACAGTACAAATGCAGTTAGACAATAGTGACCCTATGGGGGGCCCAAACCATATGCTAAAAAAATGGAATGCGAACACAGGACCCCCACCTAGGTAAGTGGAATGTACAGAAGGGAGCTGTGAGTACTAGAAAACCACACAGGTAAGTAACGCAGTACCCCCTGCGACCAGGAAAGCAGGAGTAAATCACTGGGATTTCCCAAAACCCCCCAAAAGGAAGAAAAAGAAGACACCCACCCAAGACGGCAAGAAACCAGGGGTGGATTCCTGGAGAGGAAGACCTGTGGTGAGAGAGGACCAAGTCCAAGAGTCACAGTAGTCCAGGAGGAGTAGGAGCTACTACCCTCCCAGCTGTACTTGCAGGAGTTGGTCGACGGTCATGGTCTGCAGCCCTGGAGCCGAAGAAGAGTTCCTGAGGGCTGCAGAAGATGTCCCACACTGGAAGGAAGATCGCAGATGGGTGTCAGTGCAGGAATTGCACCAACAAGCCTTGGCAAAGGTGAATTCGCGGTTAGTGTAAAAGTTGTGCTATGGTGGACCAGCAAGGCCCAGGAGGATTCAACCCAGAAGGGGGAGCCAGAGAGGACCCTCAGCAACACAGAGAGCCCACAGGTCGGGGACCCAGACGTGGCAGAAGGAGCCCATGCAGCACACAGGAGAAGGGTCTCATGCCGCAGGAGAACCACGCAGAGGGCTGTGCATCACAGGAAGGAGTGCTGGAGCTGCACAATGCCTGACGGTCCCTTGGAGGAAATGCAAACAATCCTTGGCAAGAGACGCCGTGCATAGGTGTACTGTCCCGCGTGGAAAGGCAAGGGCTTACCTGAACCAAAGTTGGACAGCTGACAGAGAGGCCCAAGAGGACTACTATGGACCACCACCCATGTTGCAGGATCCATGCAGCTCAGAATGAGAGGACATCCATGCATCCGGTTGTCATTACAATAGGTGCTTGCGAATGCAGGGGAGTGACTCTTTCACTCCAAGGTAGATTCCTTCTTCATTCTTGTGCAGACTGAAGACTTGCCACCCTCAGAAGATGCACAAATGGGGAAATGTTGCAGAAGTTGGAAGGAGCTGTGGAAACCATGTTGCAAGAAGAGTCTTCTTTGTGGATGCAGATTGTCGGTCCCTGAAGGGTCCAGTCATGGTTCCAGTGGCTAGAAGAAGAAGTGGAGGTTTCAGAGGAGTCCTGCTGGAATCGTGCAAGCCGAATGTGAGGATCCACTCAAGAGAGAGACCCTAAATAGCCCTCAAAGGGGGATTGGTCACCTAGCCAGGTGACCAGCTGTCAGGAGGGGGGCTCTGACATCACCTGCCTGGCCACTCAGATGCTTCCAGAGGTCCCTGCCAACCTTGGATTCAAGATGGCAGAACCCAGAGACCCTCTGGAGGAGCTCTTGGCACCTCCCCTTTCCATTGACCAGTTTTGTGCCAATGCAGTGCCCTTCAAAGCATACCAGTGGCTTGGGGAGGCTACCCCATCCTAAGCTATGCAACACCTATTTCCAAAGGGAGAGGGTGTTACTCCCACTCTCCCAAAGGAAGTCATTAGTTCTGCCTTCCTAGGCTTGAGCTGTTCAAGCAGCAGGAGGGCAGAAACCTGTCTGAGTGGTGGCAGCAGCTTGGGCTGCCCGGAAAACCCTGGAAGACTGGTAGGAGCAATGTTGGGGGACCTCTAAGGAGCCCCCGGAATACATGGAATCATATTTCCAATACTGGCAACAGTATTGGGTTATGATTCTGACATGTTTGACCCCAAACATACCTAGATTTGGAATTACCGTTCGTAGCTGAACATAGGTAGTGATGTGTAAAATGGCATCCCTACACTCACGAAGTCCATGAAAATGGCAATGGAGTTCATGGAGGCACTTCTGCTAGTGGCGGGGTGCCCTCCCACACAGGTACTTGCACCCTGCCCTCTGGGCTAGGAGGGCCTGCCATAGGGGTGATTTACAGTGACCTGGTGCAGTGAGGTATGGGAAAAGGGGTGCATGCACTCTTTCACACAGGCTGCAATGGCAGGCCTGTAGAACACTTTGCATGGGCTCCTCATGGGTGGCATAATACATACTGCAGCCCATGGGGATCCCCTGGTACCCCAGTGCCCTGATTACCTGTGTACCATATAGTAGGGACTTACATGGGGGCATGAGGGCACCAGTATGCCAAATGTGGAGTGAAAATAGAACAGGTTACCAAGTTAGATAAGAGAGAGCATAATCACTGGGTTCTTGGTTAGCAGGATCCCAGTGAACACAGTCAAACACAATGACAACAGGGAGAAAATGGGGGTAACTGTGCCAAGAAAGAGAGTACTTTCCTAGATCGACGCTTGAGGTTTTGGATATCCTTTTGTTGACATCACCCCTGGTAGGCCGAATGATGTCTTAAACATTGAAAATCTATTGAGAGAAAAAACTGTATATTTGTTTTAGACCAGAAATCCTTTCACCTCATTTATGCATAGTTCATATTTTTATATATTTTTGAAGACATGATTCCTGATAGGCTTAATGATATTTTTAAGCAGTTTATATGTCAACACAGAAGACTGTATCTGATACTTTTGTTAAAGAAAACTTTCTTAGAACTCAGGCTGAAGGGGTAGTAGGTAAGAATTAGGAAGTTTGAAAGGCAGTTTTTGTTGGAATTGCAGACTGATATCCCTTCACTCTGTCTATCCAGTTTCAGTCTTTCAATATAAGTTATAATGTCCTGATGTGATATTTAGACCTTTATGAAAAATGATAGCCAAAGTACAGTATGTTCTACAAGAAACTGATATCTGTCCAGCTTTAAAGTTTGTAATCTAAGGGGTTTATTTAAACTTTTTGGTGCAAAACTGCGCTAATGCAGTTTTACACCAAAAAGTTTACAGCCGGCTTGCGTCATTCCTGAGTGCCGGGTGCCATATTTATGGAATGGCGCAAGCTGGCGCTAAGCTTGGGCTAGTGTCAACAAAAGTGACGCTAGCCGGGTGAGGGTAGCAGTATGGGAATAGAAGGTTGTGTGTAAAAAAAATGACGTTACGCTGGTTAGGGGCAAACAAAAATGCAGCTAACCATCCCTGCATCATTTCCAGGTGCACAACCATCCTAAAACATGACTCTGTCTTAGAAAAGACAGAGTCATGCCCACAACCCCAATGGTCAGCCAGGGGACCAGTGTCCCCTTGGCATGGCCATTGTACCTAGTGCCATGCAGGAGACCCCTTGTTGAACCCCCAATGGCACTTTAAAACAAATAACAAAAATACTTACCCATACTTACCCTACTTACCTCGGATGGGGTCCCCCATCCTCTTGTCTTGGTGGGGGTGTTCCTAAGGCTTGGGGTGGGCACCTGTGGGCCCATTCCATGGTGTTTGACCATGGAAATGGGTCCACAGGTCCCTTAACACCTGGTCTGACCCAGGTGTTAAATAATGGCTCTAAGCAAGCTTAACGCCATTATTTGGGACAGCCTCCCTCCCGTGCATCATTTTAGCACTGGGGATAAATACGGCGCTATTGCGTCATTTTTGGATGGGAACGCCTACCTTGCATCTCATTGACGCAAGGTGGGGATTACACATCTAAAAATGGTGCAAACTTAAATATTGTGACGCTAGACAGTCTTAGCCTCAAAATATAAATATAGAGTTAAGTTTGCGCCGAATTTGCGTAAAAAAATGACAAATTCGGCATGAACAGAGTAAAAATATGCCCGCAAGTGTCCAAATTTGTTCCATGTGCTCTGCATCGTTGAAACATTGCTATAATGTATTTATCTCTCTTCTGTATGAGCAATGTAGAGAATACATTTGATTTACAGCTTTGATGGGAAATATTTTGGTAACTTTTTTAAATTATCTTATCAAAAGACACATTTTTAGAATCTGGCAGAGTTAAGTACAGAAATCGCTCGGATTGGATTTCAGTTGTAGGTGAGAAAGAGCAATCTTCAAACTCATGGTTCTATGTATAAATCAGTCCAAATATGTGATCAATATTTAAATCCTCGTCTTCTAAAACTCGAGGCATCACCATAATAAATTCCTGTGCATCTTGTTGAGCATTTAGAGTAAATACTACGGATCCACTATATTTGTCTACTAGTTGTCAAATGTCTGAAGCAGAATGTATTGCAGTTCTGTCATGAGAAGGCAATAACATACTGCTGTGCACAGTGTGTCCCTGGATTTTTCTTGGATTGCATTTACAACATGTGGTAAACGGAAGAGAACATTGAGAACAACATTCGCATGGCAGTTTACACCAGTAGCGTTATCCAACCGATAACCTACAATATCTCCATCCTTATCCAGTTTTATTTTCTTGACACTTTCTTCTTTAGCTTTCCTTTTGGTCTTTTCTATAATCTGTTTTGTCAGTTTCCGCTTAGGACATAATACCCATTTTTCATAAATAGGCTACTGTCCTAAATGAGGAGCATATCTACTTCTTAATCTTTTTTACTCTCTCATGCAATTTGCATCTGTACTAAGGCCCATATTTATACTTTTTGACGCTAAACTGCGCTAACGCAGTTTAGTGGCAAAAAATTTTGCGCCGTCTAACGCCATTCTGAAGCGCCATGCGGGCGCCGTATTTATGGAATGGCGTTAGCCGGCGCAAGCAGACCGGCGCTGCCTGGTGTGCGTGGAAAAAAGCCACGTACACCAGACAGCGCCGGCGTAGGGGGAAAATGGCGTATGGGCGTCTTAAAATGGGGCAAGTCAGGTTACGTCGAAAAAATCGTCGTAACCCGACTTGCGCCATTTTTTTTCGACGCCCATCCCCCATCAACATGACTCCTATCATTGTAAAGATAGGAGTCATGCCCCCTTGCCCAATGGCCATGCCCAGGGGACTTCTGTCCCCTGGGCATGGTCATTGGGCATAGTGGCATGTAGGGGGGCACAAATCAGGCCCCCCTATGCCACAAAAAAAAAAAAAAAAAAAACTTACCTGAACTTACCTTAATGTCCATGGGATGGGTCCCTCCGTCCTTGGGTGTCCTCCTGGGGTGGCCAAGGGTGGCAGGGGGGGTCCCTGGGGGCAGGGGAGGGCACTCTGGGCTCATTTTGAGCCCACTTGTCCCTTAACGCCATGCCTGACCCAGGCGTTAAAAATCGGCGCAAATGCGCCGTTTTTGGCCACGCCCACTCCCGGGCGTCATTTTTGCCCGGGAGTATAAATACCACGTAAAGGCCTGGGAGTCATTTTTTAAGACGGGAACGCCTCACTTGCATATCATTAACGCAAGGAAGGGGTTCACGCTAAAAAATGACGCACACTCCGGGCACTTTGGCGCCCGAAGCGTCTAACGCCATAGTATAAATATGGCGTTAGTTGGCGTTAGTTTAGCGTCGAATTTGCGTCGAAAAAAACGACGCAAATTCGGCGCAACCAGAGTATAAATACGGCCCTAAGTTACTTCTTATCAAAATCAACCAGAAACAAACCAGATAATGTTCAAATGTGTGACAATGCTACTTATGACAATCCTTCTTTAAAAACGGTAGTTCCGATAATTATAAATGCAGAATTAACACTTAGGCCTTGAGACTTGTGGATCGCTGCGGCATACGCAAGACAAACTGGAAACTATTTTTGTCAGACATACAAATCTTTCACAAGCAAAAAGCGTACAACACATCATCCAATTTGCTTCACACCATCAACCTGATCAAACTTTCGGGCTAAAAATTCAACTTCTTCACAGTTAGGAAAATTAATGAAATCAACAACTTTACCAATCCTTCTACATTTAAATTACATCTTAGAATTACTCTATAGTATTTGCAGATATGTTAATACTTCTCTAGTCCAGCAGTCCTGAATACAGATTTCTCCAAAAGAGATTAATTTATCTTGTAATCAGCAGAACAGTTACACCGTGGTGTTCTGTTTTGTCAATAGCAGTAATTTCCAAAATGTTTGCATTCTCACATTTTAGTAATTCTTCATTAAATGCTGCATACTCTTGAAGTGTAGGCATCTATGAAACACTGGGCCGAATTTAAGAAACATGGCACTGCATCAAATGCAGCACCACTTTTCTTGTGCCCCCTGGGCCCCCTAACGCCACCATGTGTGTGTTGTATTAATGATACAGCGCACCATAGCGGTATTAGGGCCCGTATTTATACTCCGTTTGCGCCGAATTAGCGTCGTTTTTTTCGACGCAAATTCGGCGCAAAACTAACGCCATATTTATACTTTGGCGTTAGACACGTCTAGCGCCAAAGTATGGGCAAATAGCGTCATTTTTTTGCGTGAACGCCTTCCTTGCGTTAATGAGATGTAAGGAAGGCGTTCCCGTCTAAAAAAATGACGGCGACGCAAATGCGTCGTATTTATACTCCCGGGCAAAAGTCACGCCCGGGAGGTGGCGGGTCAAAAAACCCTGCATTTGCGCCACTATTTAACGCCTGGGTCAGGGTAGGCGTTAAGGGGCCTGTGGGCTCAAAATGAGCCCACAGGTGCCCTCCCCTGCCCCCAGGGACCCCCCCCTGCCACCCCTGCCCACCCCAGGAGGACACCCAAGGATGGAGGGACCCACCCCAGGGACATTCAGGTAAGTTCAGGTAAGTATAATTTTTTATATTTTTTAATTTTTTTTGGGTGGCATAGGGGGGCCTTATTTGTGCCCCCTTACATGCCACTATGCCCAATGACCATGCCCAGGGGACATAAGTCCCCTGGGCATGGCCATTGGGCAAGGGGGCATGACTCCTGTCTTTACTAAGACAGGAGTCATTTAAATGGCGTCTGGGCGTCGAAAATAATGGCGCAAATCGGGTTGAGGCGATTTTTTTGCCTCAACCTGACTTGCCCCATTTTAAGACGCCCTAACGCCATTTTCCCCCTACGCCGGCGCTGCCTGGTCTACGTGTTTTTTTTCCACGCACACCAGGCAGCGCCGGTCTGCTAGCGCCGGCTAACGCCATTCCATAAATACGGCGCCCGCATGGCGCTTCAGAATGGCGTTAGACGGCGCTAAATTTTTTGACGCTAAACTGCGTTAGCGCAGTTTAGCGTCAAAAAGTATAAATATGGGCCTAGGAACAATAGCATCAACATTTTTGATGCTATTGTTGCACTTTGGTCCACTACCGTCAGAAATTGTGACGCTAGTGGAGCAAAGTGCAAGGAGGCCCCTTGATTACAATGGGTGCATCCTTTCAACGCCTGCTTTCAGCAGGCATTAAAAACGACACCAAATATGGCGAATTAAATCTTGTAGATTTCACGACACCATTTTTGCAGGCCTCTTTGAGCCGGAACGCTCCTTTGCATACATTATGCATGGCACATGCATGATGTGGCGCAAAGGGTTACAAAGTGGTTCAATGCATGCATTGCACCACTTTGTAAATATGGAGCTGGGAAAAGGCCACCTTAGCGCCGCCTTAGTGTAAAAAAGATTAAGCTAAGGGAGCACTAAAGTGGCACAAGGGGCTCTTAAATCGGCCCCTTTAAAAAAGTTTTTCATTAGCTCTGCTGCCATCTTCTTAGAGGAAAACAATTTCTTAATAAGTCGACTTTCCAACATCAGTCTTCCCTCCTCTGTCAGAACTCTTACTCTAATGTCCTTTAAAATGATTCTATACTCCTGGTCATAGGTTTTACGCATATTTTTAGCAAGTTCCTTGTATTGAAAATATTGCCAAATGTTTACATTGCCAATACTTCCCAATGCGTTTCAAGTCTGTTCATGTGAGTTTTAAAAACAGCCTGTTCTTTTACAGTAGTAAGTTGAAGAAGGTCTCCAAAACAATTAAATGTGTTCCTCCAAACAAAATGTCATATTCCGTTTTGAGTATCTGTTGCATTCTCAGATCAACAAAGACAAGCATGAGATTAGAAACCATGCTCACCTAATCAATAATTAAAAGCTTATTTTTCTTCAGTACTCTTGCTACCTCATGACAATCTTCACCAGATAACTTCTGGTATTCCAGTTTATTGTCACCACTCCATGCACACCGCCATCACTTTCTTTTTAACAACAGTAACTAATTATAAATAAGTACAAAACTACAAACACAAAAGCTCTAATGGGTGGAGGCAGGAGCATCTATCCTGGGTGACCTATTTGAGGCTGAGACACTCCTCCCTTTTGAAGAATTCCGAATGACATATGACCTGCCTAGAGGTCATTTCTTAATACATAAAGCAGTGGCGACCGCAGTGCAAAACATTGGGGGACAGCTATGGAACAGCCACCACACCATAAGACCTGCCAATATTTTATCACATCAGCTGGTATTTTTAAGGCTGTCACTTGCTTATATAGATCAATATGAGGGACCTGCGCCTACCTCCGACTACTCTTCGGTTAAAGAAGGAAGTGGATGTGGGGAGTCCCGTACCAGACCAGGACTGGACCAAAATATTAGAGAGGGTTCCCAAAGTGTTGAGGAACGCTCGCTTTCAGCTGATAACTTTTTATGTGATACACGGGACATATCTGACACTGAGACAAATGAATCTGTATTTTGATACCTCCAGTGCAAATGCCCACGGTGAGGGGAGGAGGGAGCTGAGTTCTTGCATATGTTTTGGTCTTGCATGACGCTCACACTCTGTTGGGAGGAAATAACTGCTATTCTTGCTGATGACGTTGAGAGTGGTCCCATGCGCTCCACAACATTGCTTTTAAGCTGATTCCCACACACTACTAAAGACAAAGCCACAAGCAGGTTTCAGCACCTGGCATTCCTCGCGAAGCGGGAGATTACCCGGAAATGGAAAGCTCAGAATGGTCTCCGGGTGGGACTGTGACGAAGGAACTCGAGAAAGGGGCTGGTCATGAAGGAGCAGTGCTGCTAAGAGAAGCAGGAGGTGGCCGGGGCTCAGTGGAAATGGCCAGAGCCTTGGAAACGTCAGTGGATAGTATAAAGCACCCAGATCCCTCTCCACTGGGAACTCCGGCTGGAACCCACTAATAGCAGGCACTTCAGTGCTTAATTTGTGTTGGTGGT
This sequence comes from Pleurodeles waltl, assembly GCF_031143425.1. Classification (NCBI taxonomy): domain Eukaryota; kingdom Metazoa; phylum Chordata; class Amphibia; order Caudata; family Salamandridae; genus Pleurodeles; species Pleurodeles waltl. Next base: position 1,004,590,901 of record NC_090443.1, on the reverse strand, counting down.
TTCCGGTGCTGGGCACCGGCACTTATTTTTGAGGGCCGGCACTTATTTTTCTGCCTGAAGTATTTACTGGGAGCAAAAGACACACATAGGAAAGTTGGACGAAGAGAAAAACAAAAAAGCGTCACAAAAGGAGAAAGCAGAAAGCTGCAAGAGTGAGCTTAAGGGGCAGGGAGTGGCTGTAAATGGATTAGAGAGGCCAGAGATGGCTTCAGGGTTACACTGCCTCAGTGTTCGCACATTCAATTGCAGCAGCCGCGACTTTCAGAGGAGAGCTTTGGGCACCGGCACATTTTTATTTACAAATTAAGAACTGAAGCACTTATATCACAAATTTCTAGTACCCCTACCACAACAAAGGTTATGTATGTCGCCCATGGAAAAGGCCTTCGATGATTGCAGAGGTCCTTGGTATAGAACCAGTAGACCACACACTGGCCACACCATCAACCAACAGTGATATCGGGCGGCAGGACAGGGAGTCGGGTAGCAATGTTTTGACGGTATTGGTGAATCTGTAATAATATCTGTACAATTGCACCCTTCCAATCTACCAGGAATGGTTGATGTTTTATATCCCTGAAAATCAATAAAATCTGTTTAAAAAAAAAGCCCTGAGGCGCTCCCATGGTATTATGCGGGTCAGTCTTTTGGGAACTTGTAGGAGTTTTCATCTTTCTGAGCGCAAAGTGGCTTTGTAGATATGGGCTTGCAGCCTGCGCTATGCGTGCAGCAACAAAAGAGATGCTCCAGAAGCACAAGCCGCTTGAACATATGGGCCCCTGTTTCCTTTTTTTTAGTAAATAAGGCTTTGGGTCAAAAACATAGGGTGGTTGCATGGGAACGCCCATGCACCACCCATTAAATGCACCCTTGGCGCTAAGTAATGCAAATGCATTGCTTTACTTTTAAGTGATTTTCCAGCACAAAACAAGTTTTGCGCTGGAATGTAAGGGGCTTATCTACAAGCCCCTTGCGCCGCCGGGGCATCACTTTTTATATGGGAAAAGTGCAAGGGCCTTCCAAATAATCCCTAAATAAATAAAAAAAGATTGCGTTGATTTGTGTCACTTTTGTGATGTAAACATGTGGCAAATTTGTAGTAAATAAACCCTCCAGGGTCTCATTTACAAGGTCCTAGCGGCACACTGTGCTTCAAAGCGTCAGTTTGTTTACGCTCCGGTGGCGCAGTGTGCTAGCCCTTATTTACAAAGCCACGTGGCTTTGCGTGGCCTTGAAAATATGGACCCCTTTCCCGCATACCACTGATTTACAAGTCTGGGAGTGCGTCAGATTCCTATGCTACCTCAGGAGTGGTGTAAGAGTGACGCAACAGGGAGAAATATCTTTACTTCTCCCTCTTTTTTTCATTCTGCAGCACACATAGAAAGAGGAAAACACCTCTTGGGATTGTTTTAGTGCAGGAAGGTGCCCCTTCCTGCACAAAAACAATCATCACCACAATGCAGGAACCCTTGCACCATGGTGCAAGGATGCCTGCGTTAGTGCTAGGCAGCAGTTTGTGTGCCAGTGCAGGGGAAGAGGACAGAAATGTGCCGTATCTTGTAGATATGACGGGTTCATGTCCTTTCTCAGTGGCCTGCGCCACAGGCTGTGCAAATTAGGTCACAGTGTTTTTTCGCATACACACGTCTTCAGACAGCCCTCGGGAGCTTTAATGTTCATGCTTAACAAGGGGCCTAATTTGCTGTGTTGCTTTGACTGGAACTAGTAAATAAATCCCCCAGGCCTTAGTTCGGGTCTGCTGTGTTGCATCAGGATCTACTGGGACAGCTAGGAATGGGGCTTGGTACTGCACCCTTGTGCTACATGTTCAACAGACATATCCAGTAATGTGGAGGATAGTGTAGATTTTCCTAGTTTATGACGGAAAGTCTTAATTTTATTAAAGACACGGAGGCGAGTATTATGCGTTTCTCTTCTCGCTTTATTAACACAGCAGTCAAGAAAGAAACTACAAAACTACAAATCCCATGTGGCTAACCCAGAGAGCCAATGGGATTAGAAACGTAGTACATCATATGTTAACCAATAGGAACACCCTCGTGCCATTGTGATGTCACTTGACTGCAAGCAGCCCTCTTTTCTTGCGAATGAAGTAAATTGTTGAATAATAACGGAAATAAAGAACATAGAATAAACAAAGCCATCAGGAAAGCAAAAACGTCTGAAGAAAAATCCAAAATCCTACAAAGGAAGGAATGCTCCAATAAATCGGGAGAATACGATCCCATGCTTGTGATGAATGAAGTCTTCCCAAGGTGTGAAGAAATCGTACTAGGACCCTGGTTGAGCAGCTGGAACTGTAGCTAGAAGAAAGGGAGGGAGAAAAACAGTGTTTAAACTAGAGGCGGGATAATACTCGCCTCTGTGTCTTTAATAAAATTAAGACTTTCCGTCATAAACTAGGAAAATCTACATTTTATGACAAGACCGGAGGCTCCTATTATGCGAGTTTAAAGCATATTAATTACATTTAGTGAAACATTGTCAACAGGTTTGCAATAAAATACTCTAAAGGTATTGTCATTAGACCAGTCTGCAGATTTCAGAATATCCTCTAAACGGGAGCCTGCCCAAAAGGCTTTGGAGGCCATAGCCCCTCTGGTAGAATGGGCACCAAAACTGGAAATATCGATACCCGCTAGGGACATAATCCACTTGACCCAACGAGCTAAGGTGGCAGATAAAACCGGGTGATAGGGTTTCCTAAAGGAGATAAGAAGTTGGGAAGAGGATGTTCTCAAATCTGCAGTTTTCTGTTCATAAACTTTAAGACATTGGCCCACACATAATTTGGGATGCTGTGGGAAATATGGATAAAAAACTGACGACAAACTGGTCTTTGTACGTCGTACAACCGAAAATAGCACTCCTGTAGGGGTGAACTGTCGGTTGGAGACGTCCAAAGCCTTTACATCTGATAAACGTTTGATGGAAACTAGACACAGTAACATTGTTAACTTAGCAGATAACATCTTTAGAGAAAGAAAAGGATTATCCGGTAAAGAAATCACAAATTTTAGAACGATATTAACGTCCCATAATTGGTTATATTTAGGTAAAGGAGGTTTGGAAAATTTTACTCCCTTTAATAATCTGGACACCAGCGGATGTTCGCCTATCGGTTTCCCATTGACATGGATATGGTTAGAAGAGATAGCTGACCTATAAAGGTTGACAGTACGGAAAGCTTTACCTTTACTGGCTTCTGCGGCCAGGAAATTAACAACAAAGATTACATCTGCTGAAAAGGGATCAAGATGCCTTTCCAAACACCAGCCGTCCCATAAAGACCAGGCTGACTTGTAGGCTTTTTTGGTACCAGGGGCCCAGGAGTTTGAGATATACTGGGAAGCTTCTGACGAAATGATAGGGAAAGGTTGGGAATTCCTGAGATCTTCCAAGCGGATAGAGTAAGAATGTTGTCCACAATGAGGGGATGAGGACGCAGGAGAGGGTCCAACAGTAATTTTGGGAAGGACGGAATTAACAATGGAAAATCCACCGATAGTTCCAGAAGGGACGGAAACCATACTTGGGATTGCCAAAACGGAACAATGAGAATAAGAGAAGCGTGTTGACGTCTGGCATGAGCTAGGACCCTGTTGATCATGATAAAGGGGGGAAAGGCATAATTGAGGGAATGAGACCAATCCTGTAAGAAGGCATCTGATGCCAAGGCTAAGGGATCCGGGCGCCAACTGTAAAATTGGGGAAGTTGAGTGTTCAGTCGAGATGCGAAGAGATCTATCGAGAACGGGCCCCATAAGGAATGAATCTTGTGAAAAATTGAAGAGTGAATTCTCCAATCGTTGGAATCTCGTAGATGACGAGAATGCCAGTCTGCGACCGAATTGAGAGCTCCTGGAAGGTATTCTGCCTGTACCGAAAGATGGTTTGAAAGGCAATATTCCCAAAAACTCTTGGCCAAATCCGCTAGAGGTTTGGATTTTGTGCCTCCAAGATGATTTATGTACCTTACTGCAGAAATATTGTCCATCCTGAGGAGTATTGCACAGTGCACTTTGTGCTTTGCCAGGCTTTTGATTGCAAAGGAGCCGGCAAGCATCTCTAAACAATTGATATGCAATTTGGACTCCTCTGAAGACCATGTACCTCCAGTCGAGATGGGACCACACCGGGCCCCCCAGCCTAGACGACTTGCATCGGATTCTAACACAAGATCTGGGGCTGATGGAAAGATACTTTTCCCGTTCCAGGCATCCAAATGGTCTATCCACCATTGAAGCTCTGTGCGGGACTCCATATCTAAGGGAATGAGGTCGGAGTATGCTAGACCCTTCCTCAAGTGTTGAATCTTTAGTCTTTGAAGGGAACGATAGTGAAGGGGACCTGGAAAGATTGCCTGTATGGAAGAGGACAGAAGGCCTACTATTCGAGCCAAAGTCCTGAGAGAGATAAGAGAACTGCGAAGGACTTGTAGAATCTCTGACTTTATGGATCTTATTTTTGCGAAAGGAAGAAGCAGAGTGGCTGAGATGGAATTGATTTGAAATCCCAAGAACTCTAAGGTTTGGGAAGGCACTAGGAGAGATTTTTCTCTGTTTATTATGAAACCCAGATTCTCTAGAAGTGAGCTGGTTGTTTGTAAGTGTAGAAGGAGAGTCTGAGGAGCTTGACTTAAAATGAGGATGTCTAAGTAAATTAAGAGCCTTATGCCCTGGGATCTTAGGAAAGCCACGACAGGCTTCAGGAGCTTGGTGAAGCACCAAGGGGCGGAAGATAGCCCGAAGGGTAGAGAAGTAAAGTGATAAGTTTGGTCGAGCCAGTGGAACTGAAGGAATTTCCTGGAGTCTGGATGAATAGGAATCACTAAATAGGCGTCCTGCAGATCCAGTCTGACCATCCAGTCGTTTTGAAGGAGTATATCTCTGAGGTGGAGAATTGTTTCCATTTTGAAATGTCTGTATACTACAAATCGATTGAAATGTTTTAGATTGATGACTGGACGCATCTTTTTGTTCTTCTTTTGAACAAGGAAAATTGGGCTGGTAAATCCCGAAGGATGGGGTTGGGCAATAGAGATTGCTTGTTTTTGCAAAAGAGAGCTTACTTCGAGAGATATTAGGTGGGTCATTTCTGTGGAAAAATGGGGAAGAGGAATGGAGAACGTTTGCACTGGGGTAGAATAAAGATCTATCATGTAACCCTGTACAGTATTTAGTACCCACACATCCGCAGTAATTGTTAACCAATTTGAAAGAAAATGGAAAATGCGACCCCCTGTTGGAAAGGAACCAACTTGAGGGCTTACCTGTTGGATTGACGGTCTTATTGTGTCTAAAGGATCTGGCACGATAACCTCTGCCGCGCTGGGGATAGAATTGCGGTCTGAAGTCTTGTTGGTAAGAACCGTAGTACCCTCTGGAGCCTTGGGTGGTGTTACCTCGGCCGGTAAAGCGGCCCCTGCCTCTACCGGCCCTGGCAAAAACACGTTGGCTGAACATTTTTCTCATGGACTGTTGTGCTTTGTCCAAAGAAGTAAAGGTGGCAACATATTTGCTGACGTCTTTGATGAACGAGTCCCCAAAGAGTTGTCCCTCAGTGTGAATCTGAGGTTGAACCGTGGCCAAGTTGATTAATTTAGGGTCTAATTTTATAAGGAGACCCTTCCGTCTCTCGTGTATTAGGGAAGCGTTAGCATTGCCCAGCAGACAAAAACAACGTTGGATCCACAAAGAAGTTCTTCTGGATCCAAGAAACTACCATCCAGTCTAGCCGTTTCAACCATGTCAAAAATTCTGGTAAGTGGACCAATGACGTCCAACAGTTTGTCCTGACAGGACGACCATGCTTTGTCTACCCCTTTGCGAGGGTCTTTGCCCTGTTTGTTGAAAAAGGTCAGCATCTGTTGATCGATTGAAGGGGTAGAAGTAGCATTATGTGGAAGCACGGGGCGAGGGCATTCTGATTTAAGTTTAGCTCTGGTTTGCTTGTCAAGGGGAGAAAATAATTTTTGAGCCACGTAACGACCAACATGGTCGGCAGGGAACCATTCCGTGGAATTGGGACAGAGTATGTGGGAAGGGTCAAACATGGGAAAGCCTTCTGCATCAAAGAGAGTAGGGGAAACATAGGGAACTTTAGGCTTCTTATGAGGGGGAGGTGAAAAGGAATCGGTATCATCTTGATCAGATACCACGTAATCGGAATCCGCATCAGGGATATCATCGTCTGAGTCAGGAGTAGATGCAGAGGGTACGGGTAGGGAAATATTGCGTTGTTTTGCTGTTCGTTTTAGGGAAAGTTTAGGAACCATATTATTATACTCCTTGGCAGGAGCCTTGTGAGGAACCGCGTCCTCTGTCATATGTGAGGTAAACTCACTCTCCATTTGAGTCGAACCCGTAGGGTTGACAGGCTGGCGTTGACTGCATTCCCCCGCAGACTGGGCCGAAGATTTTGATAATAAATTAGAAAAATTTGATTCTACATTTTTTGATAGTTTTTGCATGGATGACGCCATAGCCTGTTGAACAGAACTCTTTATAAAATTTCGAAGTTCATTTCTAATATCCTCAATATCATTGGGCACACCTTGTTCCCCAGAGGAAGTATTAGATTCCATATTAATATTTATCTTCTTTAAAATTCAAATAAGGAAAACAACTCCTGAGAAAAAACAATTGAAGTTAATAGGAAATGACTTGAAAAGGATGCAGACAACCGGGGGTTAACAGAGCAGGAAACATCAATTGAGCTATGGAAACCAAAACCCCTCCTATCGGAGGGCGGGCCCAAAGGAGGTGTTGACAGCAAAGGGAAAAAACAACTTGCGTAGGAGGAACGGCTGAGGCAGGTAATTTGAAGCCGGCGCGCAGAAATTAGTGGCTTCCTCGCGTCAGGAAGAAAAACCGAGTGACGGTTATTCTCCAGATGCGAGGAAGAGCCTGAGCGCGTCGCGCACACAGCGCGCCTGAAAACCGTTGAATCTTCTGCCTCGGGAACGGTTTAGTCGCCGCCCGAGAGCAGGAAAAAACGGACGCTAGCGCGAGGCAGCGCGAAATAAACAATGCGGCAAACTTGCCGTCTACATAGGACTACACAGATTATAAAAATAATACCATAAATACTACATATCCTCATAAAACGTTTTACAATATCAGAGGAAATAAAAAGAGAACTTATCCTTGACTGCAGCAGCAAGAAAAGAGGGCTGCTTGCAGTCAAGTGACATCACAAGGGCACGAGGGTGTTCCTATTGGTTAACATATGATGTACTACGTTTCTAATCCCATTGGCTCTCTGGGTTAGCCACATGGGATTTGTAGTTTTGTAGTTTCTTTCTTGACTGCTGTGTTAATAAAGCGAGAAGAGAAACGCATAATAGGAGCCTCCGGTCTTGTCATAAAATTCAGGCGCTTGCTCAGCACAGACATCATGTAAGCACCCTGGTGCTTTCTTCTTTACAGGGACACCTAGTGACAGAGTGCAGTACTGCACACTTGTGGTGTTTTCTCTAGAGAGTAGTTTAGTGACAGGGTGCGGTACTGCACCCTGGTGCTGCAGCCCCCACAGGGTTACTCTTTGTAGTAATGAAGCTCAGCTGCTCTCTCATGTACGCAGATATCCAACCCTTGGCCACTCAGTGCACTCCATCAGGACACCCTCAGCAGAAGCGTGCAGCTATCATCACAGCACACGACCTTGCAGAGCCAGAAGGAGTGAGCAAAGGCACATTCACACTCCAGGCAGTGCAATTCACAAGTGTGTAGTGCTTAAATACACGTTCACTCTCTGGGTGGAGACACTCCATACATAGCAGGAGCAGCATCTGCTTCTAAGCACCTTTGGTAAATATAAATGTTACTATTACTCACTGTAATGTATTGTGTCTCGAGATGCTTCTTGTGCATTGTCACGTTGTTCTGATTTGTAATGTCATGTGCATGGAGCGGACACTGACGAGGGATTTCGACGGGAAGGGAGTCAGTCGCAGTCAGTCTCCGAGCCCTCTGGACGCAGCACGCCGTGGGAGACTAGAACCTGTGAATAAAGAGCTAAATCTGAATCTTGCCTGCATGTATTGCTCTTTACATTTGGCGATGAGCAGACGTCACCCCCCGGCACCTCCACGCAGCAGTGCGAGGGTGTGTGTGTGTGACTAGCATGTGCTTATACTGGAAGAATAGCCTTCCAGCACAAGACTTCATTTAAAACTTCTCCTACTTTGTATGTGTCCCTTACAACGCAGTAAACATGCAAAGCCGGAAATGAAAGGAGAAATGAAAACATTTCTCCTTTTAACGTCTCCTTTCAAATGGCGTTAACTTTTGACATAAAACCCTGTCTACTGTTCTTAATAGGGTTTTGCATCAAAAAGTATGGGTGGTTATGTGAGAACGCCCATGTAACGTCCCCTTGGCACTAAGAAAGGCAAAGCAGTTCTTTGCGCTGCTTTGCATTACTTTTAGGGTACTTTTGATTGCAAAACAAGTTTTGCACTGGAAAGTAAAATAGGAAAAACATTTTGTGTTGGTTTGCAGCACATTTTTGATGCTAACCCAGAGCATTTTTAAATCTACCCCTTCATTTTTATGTGGAAAAGAGGAGCATTGAACCTAAAAATTTACACTTACATTTTAAAGATTTTTCTATATCTGTTAGATGTACGATAAGCAACTAAACAGCATCTTTTTTCTCCTGTAACATTTCATATTGTAGTAATAAATAAGCATTCTCAAAATCTCCAGAGTTTGTTTTGCAGCAGCTGAAAGAGTGCACTTCAGGTCCGATTTGTTGATTTAGGTTTGGTATTTAGGCCCAAATGTATACTTTTTCACGCAAATCTTAGCTAATGCAGTTTTGTGTCAAAAAGTAAAGCGACAGCTTCTGCCATTCCAGAGCACCAGCAGGGCGCCATATTTAAGGAATGGTGCAATCCAGCACAAAGGGTGGGCTAACATCATGGAAAATTACATTAGCCGGGTGGTGGTGGGGGTGGGGGTGGCAGTGGCGGTATGGGGAAGGGGGTTTTGCACTGAAAAATGACATCAGTCTGGTTAGAGTAAAAGCAAATGACTCTAATCAGCCTAGTGTCATTTCTGAGCGCAAAACCTACCATTCCACATGACTCCTGTCTTATTAAAGACAGGAGTCTTACCCACCACCCCAACGGCCAGCACAGGGGACAAGGGTCCCCTGGGCATGGCCATTGCACCCAGTGCCATGTAGGGGGGCGATTTCAGGGCCCCCAGTGGCATTTTTAAAAATAATACAAAATACTTACCTCTACTTACCTGGGATGGGGTCGCCATCCTCTGCTGTCCCTCTGGTGTGGGTGGGGGTGTCGTTGGGGCCTGGGAAGGGCACCTTTGGGCTCTTTCCATGGTGTTCCACCATGGAAATGTGCCCACAGGCCCCTTAACGCCTGCCCTGACCCAGGCGTTAAATAATGGTGCTAAGCAGGGTTAGTGCCTTTATTTAGACCCACCTCCCCACTGTGCACCATTTTTCCACTGCAGGATAAATAAGGCGCCTGGGCCTTAGAGTCATTTTTTGCCCAGGAACTCCTACCTTGTATTTCATTGATGCAAGGCAGTTTCCCACTGGCAAAAAATGACTTTAACTCCAAAACGTTGGCGCTGGACGGGTCTAGCGCCAAAGTATAAATTTAGAGTTAGGTTTGTGTTCGCGTAAAAAAATGACACAAATCCGAATTTGCGACTCGCAAATCCGGATGCAAGATGTTGTCCCAACACCATCTGTGAATCGCAAAGACCCACCTCATTAATATTAATGAGGTGGGTCGCAATTTGCGAACCCCTTGCGATTCGCACCACTCACAGGGATGGTGGCCTGCTGGAGACAGCAGACCACCATGCCTGTGACTGCTTTAAAATAAAGCCGTTTTTTTATTTTATTGCAGCCCGTTTTCCTTAAAGGAAAACGAGTTGCAATACAAACGAAAAAAACAAAACATTTTTGTTTCATTTTTTCAGGGCTATTCACATAGGGGAAGGGGTCCCATGGGGACCCCTTCCCTTTTGCGAATGGGTTACCACCAGTGTGACACTGGTGGTAACTGCGAATTGCTTTCCAACCGCGTTCTTGTTCACAAAGCAATTCTGCATAGCGATGCGAATCGCAAATAGGAAGGGGAACACCCTTGCATATTTGCGACTCGTATTCCCATTTTGCCAGTCGGTAACCAGGTTACCGACTCGCAAAATAGGAATGAGCATCGCAATTTGCTTTTTGCATGTCGAAACAGCAAAATTCGCTGTTTGCGCCATGCAAAAAGTTACGTACATCTGGCCCTTAGATACTTCTGGCATTCCATGGGTGGTACATGGGCGTTCCAGGGCTACCAGCCTTGGTTTTTTACTTAAAACCCTATCTACTAATAATAGTAGACAGCATTTTGCACTAAGAATTACCACTATTTCAAAAACAGGCGTTAAAGAGAAATATTTATCTCATTTCTTTTCCAACTTTTCATGTCTGCTGCACTATACAGCACACATGCAAGGTATGTAAGGTAAAGTCAGCCGAGGTATGGTATTTTGTACTGGAGGGGTAACCTTGCACATTCAGACATCCTCGCACTATGTGTTAAAGGTGTGTGTGGCGCTCAGCAGCATGATTCTGTGCAGGTGGAGAGGGGGGAATAGTGCCAGACATGTTTGTGCTGAGACATGAAATACGAGTCTGTTCAAGTGTTATGGGCAGCTTTAGTACATGTACCACCCATGGACGCTGCTTTGCCTTACTTTCGGGCAGATGAATTCAAAATAAACGAGTTGCGCCAGTTTCCGGTGCAGAATGTTAGTAAATCTGTCCCAAGCTGTTCTGGGGAGATGAAGGTCAGAGCCATTGACAAAGCAGAGATCTCTCGCAAAATGAGTAGAAGTGTGTATTTTTACGTTTTTATGGTAAATAACAACTTGTTACAGGTAAGGTATTACATATATGGTTACAAAGCTGGATACTTTTCACCAAAGTGTGCTATTTCGGCAGGAGCGGCGAAATACCTAAAGCCAAAAAAAGTGTGCTATTTTAATTTTCACCCGCTTCGATCCTCCTCCATGGCAATATAAATGCCCGTGGAGATAGAAAGTGCAGCGTTAAATGCTATCAGTAACAAAAGCCGAGGGCAGAAAGCAGCTTCGAAAAACCCCTAAAAGAATCAGCCTTCCTACCCACAAGCGATATGCGCTTACCCACAATTCTATGCGCAATTTTCACAGACTAAAACATCATACGACATCCGCCATTAGTTTGTAATGTCAAAAAAATACCTCTATTAACCCTGTTTATAGATCGTAGCAGTACATAGAATTTGGTTCATAGTCATAATTTGTTGGGGCGCCGTAGCAAAAAAATGTTTAAGATTGTTTAAGAACCTCTCGGAGAAGCGAAAAGAATAGTCAAAATCAGATGAGTTTGGTTGGTTCAAATTCTTGGAAAATGTATCCGAGCGCTGGTGTAAAAAGTTTTTCATTCTGCCAGTTAAACGTGTCTCTATACGCACCGGTGGTGCTCGCGATGGAGCCAGACCTGAGGGAAGACCCCGGCCAAGAAACCTCACCCCGGGCATGTGCGCTGCTAGGGCGGGGGTGGCCGGAGATCACGGCGGCACCACCCTCCGAGGAGGAGCAACAAGTGGCGGTAGCCGCGGTAGAGCCCCGCCCGCCCGCAGAGGGCCTCCCAGCCGCCTCCCGCCGCCGCCGTCTTTGGCGGGTGGTGGCGGCGGTGGCGGTGGTTTTGGGCTCCGTCGTCCTCGCCGCCGTGTTCGCCCTCAGAGCGAGAGAAGACCCCGCGAGTGAGGCGAACCGCACCGACGAGGGCGGCCTTTCCCGCCAGTGCGAGGCAGGATGGACCCTGCGCGAGAGCAGCTGTTTCTTATTCTCTGAAAACGAAGGAAGCTGGACATTTGCCAATGGCAGCTGCGCCTCTCGTTCCTCCAGTCTGGCTGTGATTAAAAGCGACAAAGAGAGAGGGTTCGCCCTCTCTGAGAAGGGGGAGTATGATCGCTGGGTCGGCCTGCGGAGAGATCCGAGCGGGCCCTGGCGGTGGGCCGACGGCAGCGCCCTGGACAGCGGCACCGGCGTCCCCGGCGGCTCGGACTGCGCCTATCTAAACCATCAGGGTCTCAGCAGTGCCCGGTGCTCCTCAACTCGGAGATACATCTGCACCAAACACGCAGAATATATACAGAAGGAATAATTTAAGGCACATAGAGCCAAATGCACAAAGCTTGTTGATTTCTAACATTTAAGACTCTTTTAAACCTGCAAAAGTGATATTTCAACATTGACCTTAATTTAATCAGATAAACATCCTATATTTTTCTAAACCTGTGTGGTGTTTTCACTGTGTTACTGTATGATTTATTGCACAAATACATAACCCAATGCCTTCTAAATTAAGACTGCTCGGTGCCAAGCTACCAGAGGGTGGGCACAGGATAATTTTCATTGTGTGCAACTTACCCTGGCTAGGATTGTGGTCCCTTACTTGGAGAAGGGTGTATATCTCTACCAACTAGAGACCTCATTTCTAACACTAATCTATTTACTGAATCACAAAATAGGGTTGCGAGTCGCAATTAGGAAGGGGCATGCCAAGGGCGTACCTTCCTAATTGCGAGTCGCATCGTTATGTATGATTGTTTTGTGAACGTGGTCACGAAACAATCGCAGTTAACAGCAATTTCAAATTGGTGTTAACCCATTCGGAAACTGACTCATTCCCCTTTATGAATGCATGCAAAAATGTTTTTTTGAGAGCAGCCAGTGGTCTACGGACCACTGCCATGTACCACTGCCTACTCTTAAAAAATTAAACTGAAACGTTTCATTTTTTGTATTTTTAAACGCATCCGGTTTTACTTTAAGGAAAACAAGCTGTGTTTAAAAATAAAAAAAATGCTTTATTTAAAAGCAATCACAGATATGGTTGTCTGCTGACCCCATCAGGCCACCTTCCCTGTGATTTTTGTGATTACCAGTGGAAGACAGAACCTCCACCCACCCCTATTTGTGACATGGTTCAAATGCCAAGGTGAGTCCCTACCATATAACTTTTCATATATAGCATCTTCATTTAGTGGGGTGAACCCCTATCATGCAATTTTATCATGTTTGACTCAATTCAAAATACCACCCCATAACCCAAACGTTTGATGCACTCTTATACACGGTTTTGAATCCATGTCATATAACTTAAATCCCAGGCAGTATCTCCCAAGTGTGTGCTGCATACTGTATTACTCAATGTATACCTCCCATAAGTTCCAAAAATGTGTGCTTATGTCTAACTGAGAATTTAGAATTGCATGTTCTCCTCAGGGACCAGTTAGAAATGGAACAACTGCAAGAAAAATGCATGTTGAAGAATAAGACAATCTTTTTTTTTTTTTTGTCGGAAGAGAGTGGCAGGTGGAGTGGCCCGTTGATATTGTTGAGCTATACACCTGGGGGTCAATGAGTAGTGGATCCTTCCTTTACTGGCATGGATTAGTGAGATGAGGACAAAAAAAAAAAAAGAATAAGACAATCTTATTAAGATTCAGACGTTTTGATTGTTTTTTTAAAACTGCTCCACTATCGGCCAGCTAAGATACTCAAATGGCAGGCACTGAAATGCCTCGCCTGTCCTATTCAATATGCCAAAGGCCCCAGCCTTGCTTTAAATCCTTGAAACAAATGGCTGAAAAACATAAACCATAAGAGTCTGTGAGGAACAGATGATACCGTTCTGAAGGCCACATTATCTTCCTATGATAATGAATAATTTCTTGCTCATATACTAACTTTGCTGTACTCTAGCCCTTACTTGCTGCTGGTCTGGGGCAGTTCTAAAGTAATGTCTATGGATGTGTACTACCATCGTGGTCATCTTCTGCTACAGGCAGCTTGTTTCTTAGCTCAACATCCGTACCACACAACCGATCTGATACGCACTGCTCATTAATCAAAATAATATTTCTCCAAGGTCTGCATGGCTGCTAAAGACCCGGCTATTTATTAGGACCAACAACTTCACTATTAGATTACTCACCGTAGCCGGGGACCGTCAAAACCTCAGGCTCCCAAAGAATGAGTGCAAGGAGCTCTGAACCAGTTTGCAAATCTGCGCTCCGGCCAGGGGGGATAAGTACAACGCCTTATTGAAGCCACCTGTGTGTGAGATGGGCAGAGATTTCTCCCTACTTGACCACCTCACAAACCACAGCTACTACTGCAGCCATTTTTAAATATTCCAGCAGCCCCATGCTAGGCACCAATAGAGTCCACAGAAGCAACTTCTGTGGCCCACAGAAACAAGGATCTGTTCCATAATATTTTATTTGGCACCTTGTCCTAAAATCTTTCTAGTGTGGGCCACCTAGAGGGTCACACTGGCTGTGGCGGCCAGCTTGGAACAATACTATCTCCCTATGCTGGAAGCCTAAATATAGGGGGGAATGCAACTTATAAGGCAGGTATCTTTAAACTGTGTAAACTCCCTACTCTAAGAGAAAAAAAACATCAGAAGGGGGAATACCGCTCATGGGTCTAATATGTAATTGGAGCCCAAATTGTCACTTATATGTTATTTCTACACTTTTATTTTTTAACAGATCTCGCTTGGAACTTTAACTGTCCATATGTGCTGTGTAAATCCCAAAAATGTCCCTTATGTATTAGAGACAATAGCATTCTCTCACAGAATCTCACTATTTATATCCCTTCCACACGTATCAAGAGTGAAAATACAAAACACTTCTCTTCTTTTACTAGCAGCTCTATGGACCTCTCATTATCATTTTTTTCTAAAATAAGCCATTTGATGTCTTCTGGATTATGTTTTTTTCTATATAATGTTTTATTAATGGTGCATTTGTTTGAGCTATTTGTATGGCAGATTTCTGCTCAGTAAAGCGGGTGTTTCCCCTACATACCCAAGATTACTGGGGCTAATGAGCAAGTAAGTAATGTTCTTCATCTTGCAGAAAGTGAAGGTGGTCAGGCTTACTGTGTAATTATTGAAAGTGTACACATCTGGCTCAATAGCATTGGCTCATGCCTTTCTTGTTGATCATTTGAAATTTTCTTTGACTTGAGTAACACTATCAGTTATTTTTTTCTATAAATCATAGTGGTTTGTCCAAGCTGGACCGCACAACATAGTTCTTCAAATTCTTGTTCTGTTTATGCACAAATATAGATTTGGGGAGCCTAAGATATTCCTCTCTATTGCTGTTCAGTATGTGCCAGTTGGAGTTGACTATCTGGCTTACCTTCTGTAGGAAGATGGCCTGGTGTGTGATGGGTACCCAAGGTACTTACACCTTATACCAGGACCAGGTATCCCCTCTTAGGGAAGTGCAGGCAGCGTCTAGAATCCAGGCTCTGGAGAGGTAGCTGTGGACTAGCAGGCAAGGCTTATCTAGGAGACATGCAAAGCTCATGCAAAACCACTGTAGTCACACAGCACTTACACACGTGAAAGAAAACACTCAGTTGTATATAAATAAGGGTACTTTATTTTTGGTCACACAATACTACAAAATACTAGAAGGGCAACCCTCCAATAGGAGGTAAGTACTACACTAATTATATACACTAGTAAACAGGAATAGGCATAGGAAAGGTTAGAAAACAGTACAAATGCAGTTAGACAATAGTGACCCTATGGGGGGCCCAAACCATATGCTAAAAAAATGGAATGCGAACACAGGACCCCCACCTAGGTAAGTGGAATGTACAGAAGGGAGCTGTGAGTACTAGAAAACCACACAGGTAAGTAACGCAGTACCCCCTGCGACCAGGAAAGCAGGAGTAAATCACTGGGATTTCCCAAAACCCCCCAAAAGGAAGAAAAAGAAGACACCCACCCAAGACGGCAAGAAACCAGTGGTGGATTCCTGGAGAGGAAGACCTGTGGTGAGAGAGGACCAAGTCCAAGAGTCACAGTAGTCCAGGAGGAGTAGGAGCTACTACCCTCCCAGCTGTACTTGCAGGAGTTGGTCGACGGTCATGGTCTGCAGCCCTGGAGCCGAAGAAGAGTTCCTGAGGGCTGCAGAAGATGTCCCACACTGGAAGGAAGATCGCAGATGGGTGTCAGTGCAGGAATTGCACCAACAAGCCTTGGCAAAGGTGAATTCGCGGTTAGTGTAAAAGTTGTGCTATGGTGGACCAGCAAGGCCCAGGAGGATTCAACCCAGAAGGGGGAGCCAGAGAGGACCCTCAGCAACACAGAGAGCCCACAGGTCGGGGACCCAGACGTGGCAGAAGGAGCCCATGCAGCACACAGGAGAAGGGTCTCATGCCGCAGGAGAACCACGCATAGGGCTGTGCATCACAGGAAGGAGTGCTGGAGCTGCACAATGCCTGACGGTCCCTTGGAGGAAATGCAAACAATCCTTGGCAAGAGACGCCGTGCATAGGTGTACTGTCCCGCGTGGAAAGGCAAGGGCTTACCTGAACCAAAGTTGGACAGCTGACAGAGAGGCCCAAGAGGACTACTATGGACCACCACCCATGTTGCAGGATCCATGCAGCTCAGAATGAGAGGACATCCATGCATCCGGTTGTCATTACAGTAGGTGCTTGCGAATGCAGGGGAGTGACTCTTTCACTCCAAGGTAGATTCCTTCTTCATTCTTGTGCAGACTGAAGACTTGCCACCCTCAGAAGATGCACAAATGGGGAAATGTTGCAGAAGTTGGAAGGAGCTGTGGAAACCATGTTGCAAGAAGAGTCTTCTTTGTGGATGCAGATTGTCGGTCCCTGAAGGGTCCAGTCATGGTTCCAGTGGCTAGAAGAAGAAGTGGAGGTTTCAGAGGAGTCCTGCTGGAATCGTGCAAGCCGAATGTGAGGATCCACTCAAGAGAGAGACCCTAAATAGCCCTCAAAGGGGGATTGGTCACCTAGCCAGGTGACCAGCTGTCAGGAGGGGGGCTCTGACATCACCTGCCTGGCCACTCAGATGCTTCCAGAGGTCCCTGCCAACCTTGGATTCAAGATGGCAGAACCCAGAGACCCTCTGGAGGAGCTCTTGGCACCTCCCCTTTCCATTGACCAGTTTTGTGCCAATGCAGTGCCCTTCAAAGCATACCAGTGGCTTGGGGAGGCTACCCCATCCTAAGCTATGCAACACCTATTTCCAAAGGGAGAGGGTGTTACTCCCACTCTCCCAAAGGAAGTCATTAGTTCTGCCTTCCTAGGCTTGAGCTGTTCAAGCAGCAGGAGGGCAGAAACCTGTCTGAGTGGTGGCAGCAGCTTGGGCTGCCCGGAAAACCCTGGAAGACTGGTAGGAGCAATGTTGGGGGACCTCTAAGGAGCCCCCTGAATACATGGAATCATATTTCCAATACTGGCAACAGTATTGGGTTATGATTCTGACATGTTTGACCCCAAACATACCTAGATTTGGAATTACCGTTTGTAGCTGAACATAGGTAGTGATGTGTAAAATGGCATCCCTACACTCACGAAGTCCATGAAAATGGCAATGGAGTTCATGGAGGCACTTCTGCTAGTGGCGGGGTGCCCTCCCACACAGGTACTTGCACCCTGCCCTCTGGGCTAGGAGGGCCTGCCATAGGGGTGATTTACAGTGACCTGGTGCAGTGAGGTATGGGAAAAGGGGTGCATGCACTCTTTCACACAGGCTGCAATGGCAGGCCTGTAGAACACTTTGCATGGGCTCCTCATGGGTGGCATAATACATACTGCAGCCCATGGGGATCCCCTGGTACCCCAGTGCCCTGATTACCTGTGTACCATATAGTAGGGACTTACATGGGGGCATGAGGGCACCAGTATGCCAAATGTGGAGTGAAAATAGAACAGGTTACCAAGTTAGATAAGAGAGAGCATAATCACTGGGTTCTTGGTTAGCAGGATCCCAGTGAACACAGTCAAACACAATGACAACAGGGAGAAAATGGGGGTAACTGTGCCAAGAAAGAGAGTACTTTCCTAGATCGACGCTTGAGGTTTTGGATATCCTTTTGTTGACATCACCCCTGGTAGGCCGAATGATGTCTTAAACATTGAAAATCTATTGAGAGAAAAAACTGTGGGCCGTATTTATACTCCGTTTGCGCCGAATTTGCGTCGTTTTTTTCGACGCAAATTCGACGCTAAACTAACGCCAACTAACGCCATATTTATACTATGGCGTTAGAGGCGAATAGCGCCAAAGTTCCCGGAATGTGCGTCATTTTTTAGCGTGAACCCCTTCCTTGCGTTAATGATATGCAAGGGAGGCGTTCCCGTCTAAAAAATGACTCCCAGGCCTTTACGTGGTATTTATACTCCCGGGCAAAAGAGACGCCCGGGAGTGGGCGTGGCTAAAAACGGCGCATTTGCGCCGCTTTTTAACGCCTGGGTCAGGCATGGCGTTAAGGGACAAGTGGGCTCAAAATGAGCCCAGAGTGCCCTCCCCTGCTCCCAGGGACCCCCCCTGCCACCCTTGGCCACCCCAGGAGGACACCCAAGGCTGGAGGGATCCACCCCAGGGACATTCAGGTAAGTATTTTTTTATTTTTTTTTAATAATTTTTTTTGGCATAGGGGGGCCTGATTTGTGCCCCCCTACATGCCACAATGCCCAATGACCATGCCCAGGGGACATAAGTCCCCTGGGCATGGCCATTGGGCAAGGGGGCATGACTCCTATCTTTACAATGATAGGAGTCATGTTGATGGGGGATGGGCGTCGAAAATAAATGGCGCAAGTCGGGTTACGACGATTTTTTCGACGTAACCTGACTTGCCCCATTTTAAGACGCCCATGCGCCATTTTCCCCCTACGCCGGCGCTGCCTGGTGTACGTGTTTTTTCTCGCGCACACCAGGCAGCGCCGGTCTGCTTGCGCCGGCTAACGCCATTCAATAAATACGGCGCCCGCATGGCGCTTCAGAATGGCGTTAGCCGGCGCAAAACTTTTTGACGCTAAACTGCGTTAGCGCAGTTTAGCGTCAAAAAGTATAAATATGGGCCTGTATATTTGTTTTAGACCAGAAATCCTTTCACCTCATTTATGCATAGTTCATATTTTTATATATTTTTGAAGACATGATTCCTGATAGGCTTAATGATATTTTTAAGCAGTTTATATGTCAACACAGAAGACTGTATCTGATACTTTTGTTAAAGAAAACTTTCTTAGAACTCAGGCTGAAGGGGTAGTAGGTAAGAATTAGGAAGTTTGAAAGGCAGTTTTTGTTGGAATTGCAGACTGATATCCCTTCACTCTGTCTATCCAGTTTCAGTCTTTCAATATAAGTTATAATGTCCTGATGTGATATTTAGACCTTTATGAAAAATGATAGCCAAAGTACAGTATGTTCTACAAGAAACTGATATCTGTCCAGCTTTAAAGTTTGTAATCTAAGGGGTTTATTTAAACTTTTTGGTGCAAAACTGCGCTAATGCAGTTTTACACCAAAAAGTTTACAGCCGGCTTGCGTCATTCCTGAGTGCCGGGTGCCATATTTATGGAATGGCGCAAGCTGGCGCTAAGCTTGGGCTAGTGTCAACAAAAGTGACGCTAGCCGGGTGAGGGTAGCAGTATGGGAATAGAAGGTTGTGTGTAAAAAAATGACGTTACGCTGGTTAGGGGCAAACAAAAATGCAGCTAACCATCCCTGCATCATTTCCAGGTGCACAACCATCCTAAAACATGACTCTGTCTTAGAAAAGACAGAGTCATGCCCACAACCCCAATGGTCAGCCAGGGGACCAGTGTCCCCTTGGCATGGCCATTGTACCTAGTGCCATGCAGGAGACCCCTTGTTGAACCCCCAATGGCACTTTAAAACAAATAACAAAAATACTTACCCATACTTACCCTACTTACCTCGGATGGGGTCCCCCATCCTCTTGTCTTGGTGGGGGTGTTCCTAAGGCTTGGGGTGGGCACCTGTGGACCCATTCCATGGTGTTTGACCATGGAAATGGGTCCACAGGTCCCTTAACACCTGGTCTGACCCAGGTGTTAAATAATGGCTCTAAGCAAGCTTAACGCCATTATTTGGGACAGCCTCCCTCCCGTGCATCATTTTAGCACTGGGGATAAATACGGCGCTATTGCGTCATTTTTGGATGGGAACGCCTACCTTGCATCTCATTGACGCAAGGTGGGGATTACACATCTAAAAATGGTGCAAACTTAAATATTGTGACGCTAGACAGTCTTAGCCTCAAAATATAAATATAGAGTTAAGTTTGCGCCGAATTTGCGTAAAAAAATGACAAATTCGGCATGAACAGAGTAAAAATATGCCCGCAAGTGTCCAAATTTGTTCCATGTGCTCTGCATCGTTGAAACATTGCTATAATGTATTTATCTCTCTTCTGTATGAGCAATGTAGAGAATACATTTGATTTACAGCTTTGATGGGAAATATTTTGGTAACTTTTTTAAATTATCTTATCAAAAGACACATTTTTAGAATCTGGCAGAGTTAAGTACAGAAATCGCTCGGATTGGATTTCAGTTGTAGGTGAGAAAGAGCAATCTTCAAACTCATGGTTCTATGTATAAATCAGTCCAAATATGTGATCAATATTTAAATCCTCGTCTTCTAAAACTCGAGGCATCACCATAATAAATTCCTGTGCATCTTGTTGAGCATTTAGAGTAAATACTACGGATCCACTATATTTGTCTACTAGTTGTCAAATGTCTGAAGCAGAATGTATTGCAGTTCTGTCATGAGAAGGCAATAACATACTGCTGTGCACAGTGTGTCCCTGGATTTTTCTTGGATTGCATTTACAACATGTGGTAAACGGAAGAGAACATTGAGAACAACATTCGCATGGCAGTTTACACCAGTAGCGTTATCCAACCGATAACCTACAATATCTCCATCCTTATCCAGTTTTATTTTCTTGACACTTTCTTCTTTAGCTTTCCTTTTGGTCTTTTCTATAATCTGTTTTGTCAGTTTCCGCTTAGGACATAATACCCATTTTTCATAAATAGGCTACTGTCCTAAATGAGGAGCATATCTACTTCTTAATCTTTTTTACTCTCTCATGCAATTTGCATCTGTACTAAGGCCCATATTTATACTTTTTGACGCTAAACTGCGCTAACGCAGTTTAGCGTCAAAAAATTTTGTGCCGTCTAACGCCATTCTGAAGCGCCATGCGGGCGCCGTATTTATGGAATGGCGTTAGCCGGCGCAAGCAGACCGGCGCTGCCTGGTGTGCGTGGAAAAAAGCCACGTACACCAGACAGCGCCGGCGTAGGGGGAAAATGGCGTATGGGCGTCTTAAAATGGGGCAAGTCAGGTTACGTCGAAAAAATCGTCGTAACCCGACTTGCGCCATTTTTTTTCGACGCCCATCCCCCATCAACATGACTCCTATCATTGTAAAGATAGGAGTCATGCCCCCTTGCCCAATGGCCATGCCCAGGGGACTTCTGTCCCCTGGGCATGGTCATTGGGCATAGTGGCATGTAGGGGGGCACAAATCAGGCCCCCCTATGCCACAAAAAATAAAAAAATAAAAACTTACCTGAACTTACCTTAATGTCCATGGGATGGGTCCCTCCGTCCTTGGGTGTCCTCCTGGGGTGGCCAAGGGTGGCAGGGGGGGTCCCTGGGGGCAGGGGAGGGCACTCTGGGCTCATTTTGAGCCCACTTGTCCCTTAACGCCATGCCTGACCCAGGCGTTAAAAAGCGGCGCAAATGCGCCGTTTTTGGCCACGCCCACTCCCGGGCGTCATTTTTGCCCGGGAGTATAAATACCACGTAAAGGCCTGGGAGTCATTTTTTAAGACGGGAACGCCTCCCTTGCATATCATTAACGCAAGGAAGGGGTTCACGTTAAAAAATGACGCACACTCCGGGCACTTTGGCGCCCGAAGCGTCTAACGCCATAGTATAAATATGGCGTTAGTTGGCGTTAGTTTAGCGTCGAATTTGCGTCGAAAAAAACGACGCAAATTCGGCGCAACCAGAGTATAAATACGGCCCTAAGTTACTTCTTATCAAAATCAACCAGAAACAAACCAGATAATGTTCAAATGTGTGACAATGCTACTTATGACAATCCTTCTTTAAAAACGGTAGTTCCGATAATTATAAATGCAGAATTAACACTTAGGCCTTGAGACTTGTGGATCGCTGCGGCATACGCAAGACAAACTGGAAACTATTTTTGTCAGACATACAAATCTTTCACAAGCAAAAAGCGTACAACACATCATCCAATTTGCTTCACACCATCAACCTGATCAAACTTTCGGGCTAAAAATTCAACTTCTTCACAGTTAGGAAAATTAATGAAATCAACAACTTTACCAATCCTTCTACATTTAAATTACATCTTAGAATTACTCTATAGTATTTGCAGATATGTTAATACTTCTCTAGTCCAGCAGTCCTGAATACAGATTTCTCCAAAAGAGATTAATTTATCTTGTAATCAGCAGAACAGTTACACAGTGGTGTTCTGTTTTGTCAATAGCAGTAATTTCCAAAATGTTTGCATTCTCACATTTTAGTAATTCTTCATTAAATGCTGCATACTCTTGAAGTGTAGGCATCTATGAAACACTGGGCCGAATTTAAGAAACATGGCACTGCATCAAATGCAGCACCACTTTTCTTGTGCCCCCTGGGCCCCCTAACGCCACCATGTGTGTGTTGTATTAATGATACAGCGCACCATAGCGGTATTAGGGCCCGTATTTATACTCCGTTTGCGCCGAATTAGCGTCGTTTTTTTCGACGCAAATTCGGCGCAAAACTAACGCCATATTTATACTTTGGCGTTAGACACGTCTAGCGCCAAAGTATGGGCAAATAGCGTCATTTTTTTGCGTGAACGCCTTCCTTGCGTTAATGAGATGTAAGGAAGGCGTTCCCGTCTAAAAAAATGACGGCGACGCAAATGCGTCGTATTTATACTCCCGGGCAAAAGTCACGCCCGGGAGGTGGCGGGTCAAAAAACCCTGCATTTGCGCCACTATTTAACGCCTGGGTCAGGGTAGGCGTTAAGGGGCCTGTGGGCTCAAAATGAGCCCACAGGTGCCCTCCCCTGCCCCCAGGGACCCCCCCTGCCACCCCTGCCCACCCCAGGAGGACACCCAAGGATGGAGGGACCCACCCCAGGGACATTCAGGTAAGTTCAGGTAAGTATAATTTTTTATATTTTTAAATTTTTTTTGGGTGGCATAGGGGGGCCTTATTTGTGCCCCCCTACATGCCACTATGCCCAATGACCATGCCCAGGGGACATAAGTCCCCTGGGCATGGCCATTGGGCAAGGGGGCATGACTCCTGTCTTTACTAAGACAGGAGTCATTTAAATGGCGTCTGGGCGTCGAAAATAATGGCGCAAATCGGGTTGAGGCGATTTTTTTGCCTCAACCTGACTTGCCCCATTTTAAGACGCCCTAACGCCATTTTCCCCCTACGCCGGCGCTGCCTGGTCTACGTGTTTTTTTTCCACGCACACCAGGCAGCGCCGGTCTGCTAGCGCCGGCTAACGCCATTCCATAAATACGGCGCCCGCATGGCGCTTCAGAATGGCGTTAGACGGCGCTAAATTTTTTGACGCTAAACTGCGTTAGCGCAGTTTAGCGTCAAAAAGTATAAATATGGGCCTAGGAACAATAGCATCAACATTTTTGATGCTATTGTTGCACTTTGGTCCACTACCGTCAGAAATTGTGACGCTAGTGGAGCAAAGTGCAAGGAGGCCCCTTGATTACAATGGGTGCATCCTTTCAACGCCTGCTTTCAGCAGGCATTAAAAACGACACCAAATATGGCGAATTAAATCTTGTAGATTTCACGACACCATTTTTGCAGGCCTCTTTGAGCCGGAACGCACCTTTGCATACATTATGCATGGCACATGCATGATGTGGCGCAAAGGGTTACAAAGTGGTTCAATGCATGCATTGCACCACTTTGTAAATATGGAGCTGGGAAAAGGCCACCTTAGCGCCGCCTTAGTGTAAAAAAGATTAAGCTAAGGGAGCACTAAAGTGGCACAAGGGGCTCTTAAATCGGCCCCTTTAAAAAAGTTTTTCATTAGCTCTGCTGCCATCTTCTTAGAGGAAAACAATTTCTTAATAAGTCGACTTTCCAACATCAGTCTTCCCTCCTCTGTCAGAACTCTTACTCTAATGTCCTTTAAAATGATTCTATACTCCTGGTCATAGGTTTTACGCATATTTTTAGCAAGTTCCTTGTATTGAAAATATTGCCAAATGTTTACATTGCCAATACTTCCCAATGCGTTTCAAGTCTGTTCATGTGAGTTTTAAAAACAGCCTGTTCTTTTACAGTAGTAAGTTGAAGAAGGTCTCCAAAACAATTAAATGTGTTCCTCCAAACAAAATGTCATATTCCGTTTTGAGTATCTGTTGCATTCTCAGATCAACAAAGACAAGCATGAGATTAGAAACCATGCTCACCTAATCAATAATTAAAAGCTTATTTTTCTTCAGTACTCTTGCTACCTCATGACAATCTTCACCAGATAACTTCTGGTATTCCAGTTTATTGTCACCACTCCATGCACACCGCCATCACTTTCTTTTTAACAACAGTAACTAATTATAAATAAGTACAAAACTACAAACACAAAAGCTCTAATGGGTGGAGGCAGGAGCATCTATCCTGGGTGACCTATTTGAGGCTGAGACACTCCTCCCTTTTGAAGAATTCCGAATGACATATGACCTGCCTAGAGGTCATTTCTTAATACATAAAGCAGTGGCGACCGCAGTGCAAAACATTGGGGGACAGCTATGGAACAGCCACCACACCATAAGACCTGCCAATATTTTATCACATCAGCTGGTATTTTTAAGGCTGTCACTTGCTTATATAGATCAATATGAGGGACCTGCGCCTACCTCCGACTACTCTTCGGTTAAAGAAGGAAGTGGATGTGGGGAGTCCCGTACCAGACCAGGACTGGACCAAAATATTAGAGAGGGTTCCCAAAGTGTTGAGGAACGCTCGCTTTCAGCTGATAACTTTTTATGTGATACACGGGACATATCTGACACTGAGACAAATGAATCTGTATTTTGATACCTCCAGTGCAAATGCCCACGGTGAGGGGAGGAGGGAGCTGAGTTCTTGCATATGTTTTGGTCTTGCATGACGCTCACACTCTGTTGGGAGGAAATAACTGCTATTCTTGCTGATGACGTTGAGAGTGGTCCCATGCGCTCCACAACATTGCATTTAAGCTGATTCCCACACACTACTAAAGACAAAGCCACAAGCAGGTTTCAGCACCTGGCATTCCTCGCGAAGCGGGAGATTACCCGGAAATGGAAAGCTCAGAATGGTCTCCGGGTGGGACTATGACGAAGGAACTCGAGAAAGGGGCTGGTCATGAAGGAGCAGTGCTGCTAAGAGAAGCAGGAGGTGGCCGGGGCTCAGTGGAAATGGCCAGAGCCTTGGAAACGTCAGTGGATAGTATAAAGCACCCAGATCCCTCTCCACTGGGAACTCCGGCTGGAACCCACTAATAGCAGGCACTTCAGTGCTTAATTTGTGTTGGTGGTTTCCGGTGCTGGGCACCGGCACTTATTTTTGAGGGCCGGCACTTATTTTTCTGCCTGAAGTATTTACTGGGAGCAAAAGACACACATAGGAAAGTTGGACGAAGAGAAAAACAAAAAAGCGTCACAAAAGGAGAAAGCAGAAAGCTGCAAGAGTGAGCTTAAGGGGCAGGGAGTGGCTGTAAATGGATTAGAGAGGCCAGAGATGGCTTCAGGGTTACACTGCCTCAGTGTTCGCACATTCAATTGCAGCAGCCGCGACTTTCAGAGGAGAGCTTTGGGCACCGGCACATTTTTATTTACAAATTAAGAACTGAAGCACTTATATCACAAATTTCTAGTACCCCTACCACAACAAAGGTTATGTATGTCGCCCATGGAAAAGGCCTTCGATGATTGCAGAGGTCCTTGGTATAGAACCAGTAGACCACACACTGGCCACACCATCAACCAACAGTGATATCGGGCGGCAGGACAGGGAGTCGGGTAGCAATGTTTTGACGGTATTGGTGAATCTGTAATAATATCTGTACAATTGCACCCTTCCAATCTACCAGGAATGGTTGATGTTTTATATCCCTGAAAATCAATAAAATCTGTTTAAAAAAAAAGCCCTGAGGCGCTCCCATGGTATTATGCGGGTCAGTCTTTTGGGAACTTGTAGGAGTTTTCATCTTTCTGAGCGCAAAGTGGCTTTGTAGATATGGGCTTGCAGCCTGCGCTATGCGTGCAGCAACAAAAGAGATGCTCCAGAAGCACAAGCCGCTTGAACATATGGGCCCCTGTTTCCTTTTTTTTAGTAAATAAGGCTTTGGGTCAAAAACATAGGGTGGTTGCATGGGAACGCCCATGCACCACCCATTAAATGCACCCTTGGCGCTAAGTAATGCAAATGCATTGCTTTACTTTTAAGTGATTTTCCAGCACAAAACAAGTTTTGCGCTGGAATGTAAGGGGCTTATCTACAAGCCCCTTGCGCCGCCGGGGCATCACTTTTTATATGGGAAAAGTGCAAGGGCCTTCCAAATAATCCCTAAATAAATAAAAAAAGATTGCGTTGATTTGTGTCACTTTTGTGATGTAAACATGTGGCAAATTTGTAGTAAATAAACCCTCCAGGGTCTCATTTACAAGGTCCTAGCGGCACACTGTGCTTCAAAGCGTCAGTTTGTTTACGCTCCGGTGGCGCAGTGTGCTAGCCCTTATTTACAAAGCCACGTGGCTTTGCGTGGCCTTGAAAATATGGACCCCTTTCCCGCATACCACTGATTTACAAGTCTGGGAGTGCGTCAGATTCCTATGCTACCTCAGGAGTGGTGTAAGAGTGACGCAACAGGGAGAAATATCTTTACTTCTCCCTCTTTTTTTCATTCTGCAGCACACATAGAAAGAGGAAAACACCTCTTGGGATTGTTTTAGTGCAGGAAGGTGCCCCTTCCTGCACAAAAACAATCATCACCACAATGCAGGAACCCTTGCACCATGGTGCAAGGATGCCTGCGTTAGTGCTAGGCAGCAGTTTGTGTGCCAGTGCAGGGGAAGAGGACAGAAATGTGCCGTATCTTGTAGATATGACGGGTTCATGTCCTTTCTCAGTGGCCTGCGCCACAGGCTGTGCAAATTAGGTCACAGTGTTTTTTCGCATACACACGTCTTCAGACAGCCCTCGGGAGCTTTAATGTTCATGCTTAACAAGGGGCCTAATTTGCTGTGTTGCTTTGACTGGAACTAGTAAATAAATCCCCCAGGCCTTAGTTCGGGTCTGCTGTGTTGCATCAGGATCTACTGGGACAGCTAGGAATGGGGCTTGGTACTGCACCCTTGTGCTACATGTTCAACAGACATATCCAGTAATGTGGAGGATAGTGTAGATTTTCCTAGTTTATGACGGAAAGTCTTAATTTTATTAAAGACACGGAGGCGAGTATTATGCGTTTCTCTTCTCGCTTTATTAACACAGCAGTCAAGAAAGAAACTACAAAACTACAAATCCCATGTGGCTAACCCAGAGAGCCAATGGGATTAGAAACGTAGTACATCATATGTTAACCAATAGGAACACCCTCGTGCCATTGTGATGTCACTTGACTGCAAGCAGCCCTCTTTTCTTGCGAATGAAGTAAATTGTTGAATAATAACGGAAATAAAGAACATAGAATAAACAAAGCCATCAGGAAAGCAAAAACGTCTGAAGAAAAATCCAAAATCCTACAAAGGAAGGAATGCTCCAATAAATCGGGAGAATACGATCCCATGCTTGTGATGAATGAAGTCTTCCCAAGGTGTGAAGAAATCGTACTAGGACCCTGGTTGAGCAGCTGGAACTGTAGCTAGAAGAAAGGGAGGGAGAAAAACAGTGTTTAAACTAGAGGCGGGATAATACTCGCCTCTGTGTCTTTAATAAAATTAAGACTTTCCGTCATAAACTAGGAAAATCTACATTTTATGACAAGACCGGAGGCTCCTATTATGCGAGTTTAAAGCATATTAATTACATTTAGTGAAACATCGTCAACAGGTTTGCAATAAAATACTCTAAAGGTATTGTCATTAGACCAGTCTGCAGATTTCAGAATATCCTCTAAACGGGAGCCTGCCCAAAAGGCTTTGGAGGCCATAGCCCCTCTGGTAGAATGGGCACCAAAACTGGAAATATCGATACCCGCTAGGGACATAATCCACTTGACCCAACGAGCTAAGGTGGCAGATAAAACCGGGTGATAGGGTTTCCTAAAGGAGATAAGAAGTTGGGAAGAGGATGTTCTCAAATCTGCAGTTTTCTGTTCATAAACTTTAAGACATTGGCCCACACATAATTTGGGATGCTGTGGGAAATATGGATAAAAAACTGACGACAAACTGGTCTTTGTACGTCGTACAACCGAAAATAGCACTCCTGTAGGGGTGAACTGTCGGTTGGAGACGTCCAAAGCCTTTACATCTGATAAACGTTTGATGGAAACTAGACACAGTAACATTGTTAACTTAGCAGATAACATCTTTAGAGAAAGAAAAGGATTATCCGGTAAAGAAATCACAAATTTTAGAACGATATTAACGTCCCATAATTGGTTATATTTAGGTAAAGGAGGTTTGGAAAATTTTACTCCCTTTAATAATCTGGACACCAGCGGATGTTCGCCTATCGGTTTCCCATTGACATGGATATGGTTAGAAGAGATAGCTGACCTATAAAGGTTGACAGTACGGAAAGCTTTACCTTTACTGGCTTCTGCGGCCAGGAAATTAACAACAAAGATTACATCTGCTGAAAAGGGATCAAGATGCCTTTCCAAACACCAGCCGTCCCATAAAGACCAGGCTGACTTGTAGGCTTTTTTGGTACCAGGGGCCCAGGAGTTTGAGATATACTGGGAAGCTTCTGACGAAATGATAGGGAAAGGTTGGGAATTCCTGAGATCTTCCAAGCGGATAGAGTAAGAATGTTGTCCACAATGAGGGGATGAGGACGCAGGAGAGGGTCCAACAGTAATTTTGGGAAGGACGGAATTAACAATGGAAAATCCACCGATAGTTCCAGAAGGGACGGAAACCATACTTGGGATTGCCAAAACGGAACAATGAGAATAAGAGAAGCGTGTTGACGTCTGGCATGAGCTAGGACCCTGTTGATCATGATAAAGGGGGGAAAGGCATAATTGAGGGAATGAGACCAATCCTGTAAGAAGGCATCTGATGCCAAGGCTAAGGGATCCGGGCGCCAACTGTAAAATTGGGGAAGTTGAGTGTTCAGTCGAGATGCGAAGAGATCTATCGAGAACGGGCCCCATAAGGAATGAATCTTGTGAAAAATTGAAGAGTGAATTCTCCAATCGTTGGAATCTCGTAGATGACGAGAATGCCAGTCTGCGACCGAATTGAGAGCTCCTGGAAGGTATTCTGCCTGTACCGAAAGATGGTTTGAAAGGCAATATTCCCAAAAACTCTTGGCCAAATCCGCTAGAGGTTTGGATTTTGTGCCTCCAAGATGATTTATGTACCTTACTGCAGAAATATTGTCCATCCTGAGGAGTATTGCACAGTGCACTTTGTGCTTTGCCAGGCTTTTGATTGCAAAGGAGCCGGCAAGCATCTCTAAACAATTGATATGCAATTTGGACTCCTCTGAAGACCATGTACCTCCAGTCGAGATGGGACCACACCGGGCCCCCCAGCCTAGACGACTTGCATCGGATTCTAACACAAGATCTGGGGCTGATGGAAAGATACTTTTCCCGTTCCAGGCATCCAAATGGTCTATCCACCATTGAAGCTCTGTGCGGGACTCCATATCTAAGGGAATGAGGTCGGAGTATGCTAGACCCTTCCTCAAGTGTTGAATCTTTAGTCTTTGAAGGGAACGATAGTGAAGGGGACCTGGAAAGATTGCCTGTATGGAAGAGGACAGAAGGCCTACTATTCGAGCCAAAGTCCTGAGAGAGATAAGAGAACTGCGAAGGACTTGTAGAATCTCTGACTTTATGGATCTTATTTTTGCGGAAGGAAGAAGCAGAGTGGCTGAGATGGAATTGATTTGAAATCCCAAGAACTCTAAGGTTTGGGAAGGCACTAGGAGAGATTTTTCTCTGTTTATTATGAAACCCAGATTCTCTAGAAGTGAGCTGGTTGTTTGTAAGTGTAGAAGGAGAGTCTGAGGAGCTTGACTTAAAATGAGGATGTCTAAGTAAATTAAGAGCCTTATGCCCTGGGATCTTAGGAAAGCCACGACAGGCTTCAGGAGCTTGGTGAAGCACCAAGGGGCGGAAGATAGCCCGAAGGGTAGAGAAGTAAAGTGATAAGTTTGGTCGAGCCAGTGGAACTGAAAGAATTTCCTGGAGTCTGGATGAATAGGAATCACTAAATAGGCGTCCTGCAGATCCAGTCTGACCATCCAGTCGTTTTGAAGGAGTATATCTCTGAGGTGGAGAATTGTTTCCATTTTGAAATGTCTGTATACTACAAATCGATTGAAATGTTTTAGATTGATGACTGGACGCATCTTTTTGTTCTTCTTTTGAACAAGGAAAATTGGGCTGGTAAATCCCGAAGGATGGGGTTGGGCAATAGAGATTGCTTGTTTTTGCAAAAGAGAGCTTACTTCGAGAGATATTAGGTGGGTCATTTCTGTGGAAAAATGGGGAAGAGGAATGGAGAACGTTTGCACTGGGGTAGAATAAAGATCTATCATGTAACCCTGTACAGTATTTAGTACCCACACATCCGCAGTAATTGTTAACCAATTTGAAAGAAAATGGAAAATGCGACCCCCTGTTGGAAAGGAACCAACTTGAGGGCTTACCTGTTGGATTGACGGTCTTATTGTGTCTAAAGGATCTGGCACGATAACCTCTGCCGCGCTGGGGATAGAATTGCGGTCTGAAGTCTTGTTGGTAAGAACCGTAGTACCCTCTGGAGCCTTGGGTGGTGTTACCTCGGCCGGTAAAGCGGCCCCTGCCTCTACCGGCCCTGGCAAAAACACGTTGGCTGAACATTTTTCTCATGGACTGTTGTGCTTTGTCCAAAGAAGTAAAGGTGGCAACATATTTGCTGACGTCTTTGATGAACGAGTCCCCAAAGAGTTGTCCCTCAGTGTGAATCTGAGGTTGAACCGTGGCCAAGTTGATTAATTTAGGGTCTAATTTTATAAGGAGACCCTTCCGTCTCTCGTGTATTAGGGAAGCGTTAGCATTGCCCAGCAGACAAAAACAACGTTGGATCCACAAAGAAGTTCTTCTGGATCCAAGAAACTACCATCCAGTCTAGCCGTTTCAACCATGTCAAAAATTCTGGTAAGTGGACCAATGACGTCCAACAGTTTGTCCTGACAGGACGACCATGCTTTGTCTACCCCTTTGCGAGGGTCTTTGCCCTGTTTGTTGAAAAAGGTCAACATCTGTTGATCGATTGAAGGGGTAGAAGTAGCATTATGTGGAAGCACGGGGCGAGGGCATTCTGATTTAAGTTTAGCTCTGGTTTGCTTGTCAAGGGGAGAAAATAATTTTTGAGCCACGTAACGACCAACATGGTCGGCAGGGAACCATTCCGTGGAATTGGGACAGAGTATGTGGGAAGGGTCAAACATGGGAAAGCCTTCTGCATCAAAGAGAGTAGGGGAAACATAGGGAACTTTAGGCTTCTTATGAGGGGGAGGTGAAAAGGAATCGGTATCATCTTGATCAGATACCACGTAATCGGAATCCGCATCAGGGATATCATCGTCTGAGTCAGGAGTAGATGCAGAGGGTACGGGTAGGGAAATATTGCGTTGTTTTGCTGTTCGTTTTAGGGAAAGTTTAGGAACCATATTATTATACTCCTTGGCAGGAGCCTTGTGAGGAACCGCGTCCTCTGTCATATGTGAGGTAAACTCACTCTCCATTTGAGTCGAACCCGTAGGGTTGACAGGCTGGCGTTGACTGCATTCCCCCGCAGACTGGGCCGAAGATTTTGATAATAAATTAGAAAAATTTGATTCTACATTTTTTGATAGTTTTTGCATGGATGACGCCATAGCCTGTTGAACAGAACTCTTTATAAAATTTCGAAGTTCATTTCTAATATCCTCAATATCATTGGGCACACCTTGTTCCCCAGAGGAAGTATTAGATTCCATATTAATATTTATCTTCTTTAAAATTCAAATAAGGAAAACAACTCCTGAGAAAAAACAATTGAAGTTAATAGGAAATGACTTGAAAAGGATGCAGACAACCGGGGGTTAACAGAGCAGGAAACATCAATTGAGCTATGGAAACCAAAACCCCTCCTATCGGAGGGCGGGCCCAAAGGAGGTGTTGACAGCAAAGGGAAAAAACAACTTGCGTAGGAGGAACGGCTGAGGCAGGTAATTTGAAGCCGGCGCGCAGAAATTAGTGGCTTCCTCGCGTCAGGAAGAAAAACCGAGTGACGGTTATTCTCCAGACGCGAGGAAGAGCCTGAGCGCGTCGCGCACACAGCGCGCCTGAAAACCGTTGAATCTTCTGCCTCGGGAACGGTTTAGTCGCCGCCCGAGAGCAGGAAAAAACGGACGCTAGCGCGAGGCAGCGCGAAATAAACAATGCGGCAAACTTGCCGTCTACATAGGACTACACAGATTATAAAAATAATACCATAAATACTACATATCCTCATAAAACGTTTTACAATATCAGAGGAAATAAAAAGAGAACTTATCCTTGACTGCAGCAGCAAGAAAAGAGGGCTGCTTGCAGTCAAGTGACATCACAAGGGCACGAGGGTGTTCCTATTGGTTAACATATGATGTACTACGTTTCTAATCCCATTGGCTCTCTGGGTTAGCCACATGGGATTTGTAGTTTTGTAGTTTCTTTCTTGACTGCTGTGTTAATAAAGCGAGAAGAGAAACGCATAATAGGAGCCTCCGGTCTTGTCATAAAATTCAGGCGCTTGCTCAGCACAGACATCATGTAAGCACCCTGGTGCTTTCTTCTTTACAGGGACACCTAGTGACAGAGTGCAGTACTGCACACTTGTGGTGTTTTCTCTAGAGAGTAGTTTAGTGACAGGGTGCGGTACTGCACCCTGGTGCTGCAGCCCCCACAGGGTTACTCTTTGTAGTAATGAAGCTCAGCTGCTCTCTCATGTACGCAGATATCCAACCCTTGGCCACTCAGTGCACTCCATCAGGACACCCTCAGCAGAAGCGTGCAGCTATCATCACAGCACACGACCTTGCAGAGCCAGAAGGAGTGAGCAAAGGCACATTCACACTCCAGGCAGTGCAATTCACAAGTGTGTAGTGCTTAAATACACGTTCACTCTCTGGGTGGAGACACTCCATACATAGCAGGAGCAGCATCTGCTTCTAAGCACCTTTGGTAAATATAAATGTTACTATTACTCACTGTAATGTATTGTGTCTCGAGATGCTTCTTGTGCATTGTCACGTTGTTCTGATTTGTAATGTCATGTGCATGGAGCGGACACTGACGAGGGATTTCGACGGGAAGGGAGTCAGTCGCAGTCAGTCTCCGAGCCCTCTGGACGCAGCACGCCGTGGGAGACTAGAACCTGTGAATAAAGAGCTAAATCTGAATCTTGCCTGCATGTATTGCTCTTTACATTTGGCGATGAGCAGACGTCACCCCCCGGCACCTCCACGCAGCAGTGCGAGGGTGTGTGTGTGTGACTAGCATGTGCTTATACTGGAAGAATAGCCTTCCAGCACAAGACTTCATTTAAAACTTCTCCTACTTTGTATGTGTCCCTTACAACGCAGTAAACATGCAAAGCCGGAAATGAAAGGAGAAATGAAAACATTTCTCCTTTTAACGTCTCCTTTCAAATGGCGTTAACTTTTGACATAAAACCCTGTCTACTGTTCTTAATAGGGTTTTGCATCAAAAAGTATGGGTGGTTATGTGAGAACGCCCATGTAACGTCCCCTTGGCACTAAGAAAGGCAAAGCAGTTCTTTGCGCTGCTTTGCATTACTTTTAGGGTACTTTTGATTGCAAAACAAGTTTTGCACTGGAAAGTAAAATAGGAAAAACATTTTGTGTTGGTTTGCAGCACATTTTTTATGCTAACCCAGAGCATTTTTAAATCTACCCCTTCATTTTTATGTGGAAAAGAGGAGCATTGAACCTAAAAATTTACACTTACATTTTAAAGATTTTTCTATATCTGTTAGATGTACGATAAGCAACTAAACAGCATCTTTTTTCTCCTGTAACATTTCATATTGTAGTAATAAATAAGCATTCTCAAAATCTCCAGAGTTTGTTTTGCAGCAGCTGAAAGAGTGCACTTCAGGTCCGATTTGTTGATTTAGGTTTGGTATTTAGGCCCAAATGTATACTTTTTCACGCAAATCTTAGCTAATGCAGTTTTGTGTCAAAAAGTAAAGCGACAGCTTCTGCCATTCCAGAGCACCAGCAGGGCGCCATATTTAAGGAATGGTGCAATCCAGCACAAAGGGTGGGCTAACATCATGGAAAATTACATTAGCCGGGTGGTGGTGGGGGTGGGGGTGGCAGTGGCGGTATGGGGAAGGGGGTTTTGCACTGAAAAATGACATCAGTCTGGTTAGAGTAAAAGCAAATGACTCTAATCAGCCTAGTGTCATTTCTGAGCGCAAAACCTACCATTCCACATGACTCCTGTCTTATTAAAGACAGGAGTCTTACCCACCACCCCAACGGCCAGCACAGGGGACAAGGGTCCCCTGGGCATGGCCATTGCACCCAGTGCCATGTAGGGGGGCGATTTCAGGGCCCCCAGTGGCATTTTTAAAAATAATACAAAATACTTACCTCTACTTACCTGGGATGGGGTCGCCATCCTCTGCTGTCCCTCTGGTGTGGGTGGGGGTGTCGTTGGGGCCTGGGAAGGGCACCTTTGGGCTCTTTCCATGGTGTTCCACCATGGAAATGTGCCCACAGGCCCCTTAACGCCTGCCCTGACCCAGGCGTTAAATAATGGTGCTAAGCAGGGTTAGTGCCTTTATTTAGACCCACCTCCCCACTGTGCACCATTTTTCCACTGCAGGATAAATAAGGCGCCTGGGCCTTAGAGTCATTTTTTGCCCAGGAACTCCTACCTTGTATTTCATTGATGCAAGGCAGTTTCCCACTGGCAAAAAATGACTTTAACTCCAAAACGTTGGCGCTGGACGGGTCTAGCGCCAAAGTATAAATTTAGAGTTAGGTTTGTGTTCGCGTAAAAAAATGACACAAATCCGAATTTGCGACTCGCAAATCCGGATGCAAGATGTTGTCCCAACACCATCTGTGAATCGCAAAGACCCACCTCATTAATATTAATGAGGTGGGTCGCAATTTGCGAACCCCTTGCGATTCGCACCACTCACAGGGATGGTGGCCTGCTGGAGACAGCAGACCACCATGCCTGTGACTGCTTTAAAATAAAGCCGTTTTTTTATTTTATTGCAGCCCGTTTTCCTTAAAGGAAAACGAGTTGCAATACAAACGAAAAAAACAAAACATTTTTGTTTCATTTTTTCAGGGCTATTCACATAGGGGAAGGGGTCCCATGGGGACCCCTTCCCTTTTGCGAATGGGTTACCACCAGTGTGACACTGGTGGTAACTGCGAATTGCTTTCCAACCGCGTTCTTGTTCACAAAGCAATTCTGCATAGCGATGCGAATCGCAAATAGGAAGGGGAACACCCTTGCATATTTGCGACTCGTATTCCCATTTTGCCAGTCGGTAACCAGGTTACCGACTCGCAAAATAGGAATGAGCATCGCAATTTGCTTTTTGCATGTCGAAACAGCAAAATTCGCTGTTTGCGCCATGCAAAAAGTTACGTACATCTGGCCCTTAGATACTTCTGGCATTCCATGGGTGGTACATGGGCGTTCCAGGGCTACCAGCCTTGGTTTTTTACTTAAAACCCTATCTACTAATAATAGTAGACAGCATTTTGCACTAAGAATTACCACTATTTCAAAAACAGGCGTTAAAGAGAAATATTTATCTCATTTCTTTTCCAACTTTTCATGTCTGCTGCACTATACAGCACACATGCAAGGTATGTAAGGTAAAGTCAGCCGAGGTATGGTATTTTGTACTGGAGGGGTAACCTTGCACATTCAGACATCCTCGCACTATGTGTTAAAGGTGTGTGTGGCGCTCAGCAGCATGATTCTGTGCAGGTGGAGAGGGGGGAATAGTGCCAGACATGTTTGTGCTGAGACATGAAATACGAGTCTGTTCAAGTGTTATGGGCAGCTTTAGTACATGTACCACCCATGGACGCTGCTTTGCCTTACTTTCGGGCAGATGAATTCAAAATAAACGAGTTGCGCCAGTTTCCGGTGCAGAATGTTAGTAAATCTGTCCCAAGCTGTTCTGGGGAGATGAAGGTCAGAGCCATTGACAAAGCAGAGATCTCTCGCAAAATGAGTAGAAGTGTGTATTTTTACGTTTTTATGGTAAATAACAACTTGTTACAGGTAAGGTATTACATATATGGTTACAAAGCTGGATACTTTTCACCAAAGTGTGCTATTTCGGCAGGAGCGGCGAAATACCTAAAGCCAAAAAAAGTGTGCTATTTTAATTTTCACCCGCTTCGATCCTCCTCCATGGCAATATAAATGCCCGTGGAGATAGAAAGTGCAGCGTTAAATGCTATCAGTAACAAAAGCCGAGGGCAGAAAGCAGCTTCGAAAAACCCCTAAAAGAATCAGCCTTCCTACCCACAAGCGATATGCGCTTACCCACAATTCTATGCGCAATTTTCACAGACTAAAACATCATACGACATCCGCCATTAGTTTGTAATGTCAAAAAAATACCTCTATTAACCCTGTTTATAGATCGTAGCAGTACATAGAATTTGGTTCATAGTCATAATTTGTTGGGGCGCCGTAGCAAAAAAATGTTTAAGATTGTTTAAGAACCTCTCGGAGAAGCGAAAAGAATAGTCAAAATCATATGAGTTTGGTTGGTTCAAATTCTTGGAAAATGTATCCGAGCGCTGGTGTAAAAAGTTTTTCATTCTGCCAGTTAAACATGTCTCTATACGCACCGGTGGTGCTCGCGATGGAGCCAGACCTGAGGGAAGAGCCCGGCCAAGAAACCTCACCCCGGGCATGTGCGCTGCTAGGGCGGGGGTGGCCGGAGATCACGGCGGCACCACCCTCCGAGGAGGAGCAACAAGTGGCCGTAGCCGCGGTAGAGCCCCGGCCGCCCGCAGAGGGCCTCCCAGCCGCCTCCCGCCGCCGCCGTCTTTGGCGGGTGGTGGCTGCGGCGGTGGCGGTGGTTTTGGGCTCCGTCGTCCTCGCCGCCGTGTTCGCCCTCAGAGCGAGAGAAGACCCCGCGAGTGAGGCGAACCGCACCGACGAGGGCGGCCTTTCCCGCCAGTGCGAGGCAGGATGGACCCTGCGCGAGAGCAGCTGTTTCTTATTCTCTGAAAACGAAGGAAGCTGGACATTTGCCAATGGCAGCTGCGCCTCTCGTTCCTCCAGTCTGGCTGTGATTAAAAGCGACAAAGAGAGAGGGTTCGCCCTCTCTGAGAAGGGGGAGTATGATCGCTGGGTCGGCCTGCGGAGAGATCCGAGCGGGCCCTGGCGGTGGGCCGACGGCAGCGCCCTGGACAGCGGCACCGGCGTCCCCGGCGGCTCGGACTGCGCCTATCTAAACCATCAGGGTCTCAGCAGTGCCCGGTGCTCCTCAACTCGGAGATACATCTGCACCAAACACGCAGAATATATACAGAAGGAATAATTTAAGGCACATAGAGCCAAATGCACAAAGCTTGTTGATTTCTAACATTTAAGACTCTTTTAAACCTGCAAAAGTGATATTTCAACATTGACCTTAATTTAATCAGATAAACATCCTATATTTTTCTAAACCTGTGTGGTGTTTTCACTGTGTTACTGTATGATTTATTGCACAAATACATAACCCAATGCCTTCTAAATTAAGACTGCTCGGTGCCAAGCTACCAGAGGGTGGGCACAGGATAATTTTCATTGTGTGCAACTTACCCTGGCTAGGATTGTGGTCCCTTACTTGGAGAAGGGTGTATATCTCTACCAACTAGAGACCTCATTTCTAACACTAATCTATTTACTGAATCACAAAATAGGGTTGCGAGTCGCAATTAGGAAGGGGCATGCCAAGGGCGTACCTTCCTAATTGCGAGTCGCATCGTTATGTATGATTGTTTTGTGAACGTGGTCACGAAACAATCGCAGTTAACAGCAATTTCAAATTGGTGTTAACCCATTCGGAAACTGACTCATTCCCCTTTATGAATGCATGCAAAAATGTTTTTTTGAGAGCAGCCAGTGGTCTACGGACCACTGCCATGTACCACTGCCTACTCTTAAAAAATTAAACTGAAACGTTTCATTTTTTGTATTTTTAAACGCATCCGGTTTTACTTTAAGGAAAACAAGCTGTGTTTAAAAATAAAAAAAATGCTTTATTTAAAAGCAATCACAGATATGGTTGTCTGCTGACCCCATCAGGCCACCTTCCCTGTGATTTTTGTGATTACCAGTGGAAGACAGAACCTCCACCCACCCCTATTTGTGACATGGTTCAAATGCCAAGGTGAGTCCCTACCATATAACTTTTCATATATAGCATCTTCATTTAGTGGGGTGAACCCCTATCATGCAATTTTATCATGTTTGACTCAATTCAAAATACCACCCCATAACCCAAACGTTTGATGCACTCTTATACACGGTTTTGAATCCATGTCATATAACTTAAATCCCAGGCAGTATCTCCCAAGTGTGTGCTGCATACTGTATTACTCAATGTATACCTCCCATAAGTTCCAAAAATGTGTGCTTATGTCTAACTGAGAATTTAGAATTGCATGTTCTCCTCAGGGACCAGTTAGAAATGGAACAACTGCAAGAAAAATGCATGTTGAAGAATAAGACAATCTTTTTTTTTTTTTTTGTCGGAAGAGAGTGGCAGGTGGAGTGGCCCGTTGATATTGTTGAGCTATACACCTGGGGGTCAATGAGTAGTGGATCCTTCCTTTACTGGCATGGATTAGTGAGATGAGGAAAAAAAAAAAAAAAGAATAAGACAATCTTATTAAGATTCAGACGTTTTGATTGTTTTTTTAAAACTGCTCCACTATCGGCCAGCTAAGATACTCAAATGGCAGGCACTGAAATGCCTCGCCTGTCCTATTCAATTTGCCAAAGGCCCCAGCCTTGCTTTAAATCCTTGAAACAAATGGCTGAAAAACATAAACCATAAGAGTCTGTGAGGAACAGATGATACCGTTCTGAAGGCCACATTATCTTCCTATGATAATGAATAATTTCTTGCTCATATACTAACTTTGCTGTACTCTAGCCCTTACTTGCTGCTGGTCTGGGGCAGTTCTAAAGTAATGTCTATGGATGTGTACTACCATCGTGGTCATCTTCTGCTACAGGCAGCTTGTTTCTTAGCTCAACATCCGTACCACACAACCGATCTGATACGCACTGCTCATTAATCGAAATAATATTTCTCCAAGGTCTGCATGGCTGCTAAAGACCCGGCTATTTATTAGGACCAACAACTTCACTATTAGATTACTCACCGTAGCCGGGGACCGTCAAAACCTCAGGCTCCCAAAGAATGAGTGCAAGGAGCTCTGAACCAGTTTGCAAATCTGCGCTCCGGCCAGGGGGGATAAGTACAACGCCTTATTGAAGCCACCTGTGTGTGAGATGGGCAGTGATTTCTCCCTACTTGACCACCTCACATAATATTCCAGCAGCCCCATGCTAGGCACCAATAGAGTCCACAGAAGCAACTTCTGTGGCCCACAGAAACAAGGATCTGTTCCATAATATTTTATTTGGCACCTTGTCCTAAAATCTTTCTAGTGTGGGCCACCTAGAGGGTCACACTGGCTGTGGCGGCCAGCTTGGAACAATACTATCTCCCTATGCTGGAAGCCTAAATATAGGGGGGAATGCAACTTATAAGGCAGGTATCTTTAAACTGTGTAAACTCCCTACTCTAAGAGAAAAAAAACATCAGAAGGGGGAATACCGCTCATGGGTCTAATATGTAATTGGAGCCCAAATTGTCACTTATATGTTATTTCTACACTTTTATTTTTTAACAGATCTCGCTTGGAACTTTAACTGTCCATATGTGCTGTGTAAATCCCAAAAATGTCCCTTATGTATTAGAGACAATAGCATTCTCTCACAGAATCTCACTATTTATATCCCTTCCACACGTATCAAGAGTGAAAATACAAAACACTTCTCTTCTTTTACTAGCAGCTCTATGGACCTCTCATTATCATTTTTTTCTAAAATAAGCCATTTGATGTCTTCTGGATTATGTTTTTTTCTATATAATGTTTTATTAATGGTGCATTTGTTTGAGCTATTTGTATGGCAGATTTCTGCTCAGTAAAGCGGGTGTTTCCCCTACATACCCAAGATTACTGGGGCTAATGAGCAAGTAAGTAATGTTCTTCATCTTGCAGAAAGTGAAGGTGGTCAGGCTTACTGTGTAATTATTGAAAGTGTACACATCTGGCTCAATAGCATTGGCTCATGCCTTTCTTGTTGATCATTTGAAATTTTCTTTGACTTGAGTAACACTATCAGTTATTTTTTTCTATAAATCATAGTGGTTTGTCCAAGCTGGACCGCACAACATAGTTCTTCAAATTCTTGTTCTGTTTATGCACAAATATAGATTTGGGGAGCCTAAGATATTCCTCTCTATTGCTGTTCAGTATGTGCCAGTTGGAGTTGACTATCTGGCTTACCTTCTGTAGGAAGATGGCCTGGTGTGTGATGGGTACCCAAGGTACTTACACCTTATACCAGGACCAGGTATCCCCTCTTAGGGAAGTGCAGGCAGCGTCTAGAATCCAGGCTCTGGAGAGGTAGCTGTGGACTAGCAGGCAAGGCTTATCTAGGAGACATGCAAAGCTCATGCAAAACCACTGTAGTCACACAGCACTTACACACGTGAAAGAAAACACTCAGTTGTATATAAATAAGGGTACTTTATTTTTGGTCACACAATACTACAAAATACTAGAAGGGCAACCCTCCAATAGGAGGTAAGTACTACACTAATTATATACACTAGTAAACAGGAATAGGCATAGGAAAGGTTAGAAAACAGTACAAATGCAGTTAGACAATAGTGACCCTATGGGGGGCCCAAACCATATGCTAAAAAAATGGAATGCGAACACAGGACCCCCACCTAGGTAAGTGGAATGTACAGAAGGGAGCTGTGAGTACTAGAAAACCACACAGGTAAGTAACGCAGTACCCCCTGCGACCAGGAAAGCAGGAGTAAATCACTGGGATTTCCCAAAACCACCCAAAAGGAAGAAAAAGAAGACACCCACCCAAGACGGCAAGAAACCAGTGGTGGATTCCTGGAGAGGAAGACCTGTGGTGAGAGAGGACCAAGTCCAAGAGTCACAGTAGTCCAGGAGGAGTAGGAGCTACTACCCTCCCAGCTGTACTTGCAGGAGTTGGTCGACGGTCATGGTCTGCAGCTCTGGAGCCGAAGAAGAGTTCCTGAGGGCTGCAGAAGATGTCCCACACTGGAAGGAAGATCGCAGATGGGTGTCAGTGCAGGAATTGCACCAACAAGCCTTGGCAAAGGTGAATTTGCGGTTAGTGTAAAAGTTGTGCTATGGTGGACCAGCAAGGCCCAGGAGGATTCAACCCAGAAGGGGGAGCCAGAGAGGACCCTCAGCAACACAGAGAGCCCACAGGTCGGGGACCCAGACGTGGCAGAAGGAGCCCATGCAGCACACAGGAGAAGGGTCTCATGCCGCAGGAGAACCACGCAGAGGGCTGTGCATCACAGGAAGGAGTGCTGGAGCTGCACAATGCCTGACGGTCCCTTGGAGGAAATGCAAACAATCCTTGGCAAGAGACGCCGTGCATAGGTGTACTGTCCCGCGTGGAAAGGCAAGGGCTTACCTGAACCAAAGTTGGACAGCTGACAGAGAGGCCCAAGAGGACTACTATGGACCACCACCCATGTTGCAGGATCCAT
Organism: Pleurodeles waltl; assembly: GCF_031143425.1. NCBI lineage: Eukaryota > Metazoa > Chordata > Amphibia > Caudata > Salamandridae > Pleurodeles > Pleurodeles waltl. Next base: position 1,004,548,869 of record NC_090443.1, on the reverse strand, counting down.
GCAGCTCAGAATGAGAGGACATCCATGCATCCGGTTGTCATTACAGTAGGTGCTTGCGAATGCAGGGGAGTGACTCTTTCACTCCAAGGTAGATTCCTTCTTCATTCTTGTGCAGACTGAAGACTTGCCACCCTCAGAAGATGCACAAATGGGGAAATGTTGCAGAAGTTGGAAGGAGTTGTGGAAACCATGTTGCAAGAAGAGTCTTCTTTGTGGATGCAGATTGTCGGTCCCTGAAGGGTCCAGTCATGGTTCCAGTGGCTAGAAGAAGAAGTGGAGGTTTCAGAGGAGTCCTGCTGGAATCGTGCAAGCCGAATGTGAGGATCCACTCAAGAGAGAGACCCTAAATAGCCCTCAAAGGGGGATTGGTCACCTAGCCAGGTGACCAGCTGTCAGGAGGGGGGCTCTGACATCACCTGCCTGGCCACTCAGATGCTTCCAGAGGTCCCTGCCAACCTTGGATTCAAGATGGCAGAACCCAGAGACCCTCTGGAGGAGCTCTTGGCACCTCCCCTTTCCACTGACCAGTTTTGTGCCAATGAAGTGCCCTTCAAAGCATATCAGTGGCTTGGGGAGGCTACCCCATCCTAAGCTATGCAACACCTATTTCCAAAGGGAGAGGGTGTTACTCCCACTCTCCCAAAGGAAGTCATTAGTTCTGCCTTCCTAGGCTTGAGCTGTTCAAGCAGCAGGAGGGCAGAAACCTGTCTGAGTGGTGGCAGCAGCTTGGGCTGCCCGGAAAACCCTGGAAGACTGGTAGGAGCAATGTTGGGGGACCTCTAAGGAGCCCCCGGAATACATGGAATCATATTTCCAATACTGGCAACAGTATTGGGTTATGATTCTGACATGTTTGACCCCAAACATACCTAGATTTGGAATTACCGTTCGTAGCTGAACATAGGTAGTGATGTGTAAAATGGCATCCCTACACTCACGAAGTCCATGAAAATGGCAATGGAGTTCATGGAGGCACTTCTGCTAGTGGCGGGGTGCCCTCCCACACAGGTACTTGCACCCTGCCCTCTGGGCTAGGAGGGCCTGCCATAGGGGTGATTTACAGTGACCTGGTGCAGTGAGGTATGGGAAAAGGGGTGCATGCACTCTTTCACACAGGCTGCAATGGCAGGCCTGTAGAACACTTTGCATGGGCTCCTCATGGGTGGCATAATACATACTGCAGCCCATGGGGATCCCCTGGTACCCCAGTGCCCTGATTACCTGTGTACCATATAGTAGGGACTTACATGGGGGCATGAGGGCACCAGTATGCCAAATGTGGAGTGAAAATAGAACAGGTTACCAAGTTAGATAAGAGAGAGCATAATCACTGGGTTCTTGGTTAGCAGGATCCCAGTGAACACAGTCAAACACAATGACAACAGGGAGAAAATGGGGGTAACTGTGCCAAGAAAGAGAGTACTTTCCTAGATCGACGCTTGAGGTTTTGGATATCCTTTTGTTGACATCACCCCTGGTAGGCCGAATGATGTCTTAAACATTGAAAATCTATTGAGAGAAAAAACTGTATATTTGTTTTAGACCAGAAATCCTTTCACCTCATTTATGCATAGTTCATATTTTTATATATTTTTGAAGACATGATTCCTGATAGGCTTAATGATATTTTTAAGCAGTTTATATGTCAACACAGAAGACTGTATCTGATACTTTTGTTAAAGAAAACTTTCTTAGAACTCAGGCTGAAGGGGTAGTAGGTAAGAATTAGGAAGTTTGAAAGGCAGTTTTTGTTGGAATTGCAGACTGATATCCCTTCACTCTGTCTATCCAGTTTCAGTCTTTCAATATAAGTTATAATGTCCTGATGTGATATTTAGACCTTTATGAAAAATGATAGCCAAAGTACAGTATGTTCTACAAGAAACTGATATCTGTCCAGCTTTAAAGTTTGTAATCTAAGGGGTTTATTTAAACTTTTTGGTGCAAAACTGCGCTAATGCAGTTTTACACCAAAAAGTTTACAGCCGGCTTGCGTCATTCCTGAGTGCCGGGTGCCATATTTATGGAATGGCGCAAGCTGGCGCTAAGCTTGGGCTAGTGTCAACAAAAGTGACGCTAGCCGGGTGAGGGTAGCAGTATGGGAATAGCAGGTTGTGTGTAAAAAAATGACGTTACGCTGGTTAGTGGCAAACAAAAATGCAGCTAACCATCTCTGCATCATTTCCAGGTGCACAACCATCCTAAAACATGACTCTGTCTTAGAAAAGACAGAGTCATGCCCACAACCCCAATGGTCAGCACAGGGGACCAGTGTCCCCTTGGCATGGCCATTGTACCTAGTGCCATGCAGGAGACCCCTTGTTGAACCCCCAATGGCACTTTAAAACAAATAACAAAAATACTTACCCATACTTACCCTACTTACCTCGGATGGGGTCCCCCATCCTCTTGTCTTGGTGGGGGTGTTCCTAAGGCTTGGGGTGGGCACCTGTGGGCCCATTCCATGGTGTTTGACCATGGAAATGGGTCCACAGGTCCCTTAACACCTGGTCTGACCCAGGTGTTAAATAATGGCTCTAAGCAAGCTTAACGCCATTATTTGGGACAGCCTCCCTCCCGTGCATCATTTTAGCACTGGGGATAAATACGGCGCTATTGCGTCATTTTTGGATGGGAACGCCTACCTTGCATCTCATTGACGCAAGGTGGGGATTACACATCTAAAAATGGTGCAAACTTAAATATTGTGACGCTAGACAGTCTTAGCCTCAAAATATAAATATAGAGTTAAGTTTGCGCCGAATTTGCGTAAAAAAATGACAAATTCGGCATGAACAGAGTAAAAATATGCCCGCAAGTGTCCAAATTTGTTCCATGTGCTCTGCATCGTTGAAACATTGCTATAATGTATTTATCTCTCTTCTGTATGAGCAATGTAGAGAATACATTTGATTTACAGCTTTGATGGGAAATATTTTGGTAACTTTTTTAAATTATCTTATCAAAAGACACATTTTTAGAATCTGGCAGAGTTAAGTACAGAAATCGCTCGGATTGGATTTCAGTTGTAGGTGAGAAAGAGCAATCTTCAAACTCATGGTTCTATGTATAAATCAGTCCAAATATGTGATCAATATTTAAATCCTCGTCTTCTAAAACTCGAGGCATCACCATAATAAATTCCTGTGCATCTTGTTGAGCATTTAGAGTAAATACTACGGATCCACTATATTTGTCTACTAGATGTCAAATGTCTGAAGCAGAATGTATTGCAGTTCTGTCATGAGAAGGCAATAACATACTGCTGTGCACAGTGTGTCCCTGGATTTTTCTTGGATTGCATTTACAACATGTGGTAAACGGAAGAGAACATTGAGAACAACATTCGCATAGCAGTTTACACCAGTAGCGTTATCTAACTGATAACCTACAATATCTCCATCCTTATCCAGTTTTATTTTCTTGACACTTTCTTCTTTAGCTTTCCTTTTGGTCCTTTCTATAATCTGTTTTGTCAGTTTCCGCTTAGGACATAATATCCATTTTTCATAAATAGGCTACTGTCCTAAATGAGGAGCATATCTACTACTTAATCTTTTTTACTCTCTCATGCAATTTGCATCTGTACTAAGTTACTTCTTATCAAAATCAACCAGAAACAAACCAGATAATGTTCAAATGTGTGACAATGCTACTTATGACAATCCTTCTTTAAAAACGGTAGTTCCGATAATAATAAATGCAGAATTAACACTTAGGCCTTGAGACTTGTGGATCGCTACGGCATACGCAAGACAAACTGGAAACTATTTTTGTCAGACATACAAATCTTTCACAAGCAAAAAGCGTACAACACATCATCCAATTTGCTTCACACCATCAACCTGATCAAACTTTCGGGCTAAAAATTCAACTTCTTCACAGTTAGGAAAATTAATGAAATCAACAACTTTACTCATGGCACCATTTACCAATCCTTCTACATTTAAATTACATCTTAGAATTACTCTATAGTATTTGCAGATATGTTAATACTTCTCTAGTCCAGCAGTCCTGAATACAGATTTCTCCAAAGAGATTAATTTATCTTGTAATCAGCAGAACAGTTACACCGTGGTGTTCTGTTTTGTCAATAGCAGTAATTTCCAAAATGTTTGCATTCTCAGATTTTAGTAATTCTTCATTAAATGCTGCATACTCTTGAAGTGTAGGCATTTATGAAACCCTGGGCCGAATTTAAGAAACATGGCACTGCATCAAATGCAGCGCCACTTTTCTTGTGCCCCCTGGGCCCTCTAACGCCACCATGTGTGTGTTGTATTAATGATACAGCGCACCATGGCGGTATTAGGAACAATAGCATCAACATTTTTGATGCTATTGTTGCACTTTGGTCCACTACCGTCAGAAATTGTGACGCTAGTGGAGCAAAGTGCAAGGAGGCCCCTTGATTACAATGGGTGCATCCTTTCAACGCCTGCTTTCAGCAGGCATTAAAAACTACACCAAATATGGCGAATTGAATCTTTTAGATTTCACTACACCATTTTTGCAGGCCTCTTTGAGCCGGAACGCTCCTTTGAATACATTATGCATGGCACATGCATGATGTGGCGCAAAGGGTTACAAAGTGGTGCAATGCATGCATTGCACCACTTTGTAAATATGGAGCTGGGAAAAGGCCACCTTAGCGCTGCCTTAGTGTAAAAAACATTAAGCTAAGGCAGCACTAAAGTGGCACAAGGGGCTCTTAAATCGGCCCCTTTAAAAAAGTTTTTCATTAGCTATGCTGCCATCTTCTTAGAGGAAAACAATTTCTTAATAAGTCGACTTTCCAACATTAGTCTTCCCTCCTCTGTCAGAACTCTTACTCTAATGTCCTTTAGAATGATTCTATACTCCTGGTCATAGGTGTTACGCATATTTATAGCAAGTTCCTTGTATTGAAAATATTGCCAAATGTTTACATTGCCAATACTTCCCAATGCGTTTCAAGTCTGTTCATGTGAGTTTTAAAAACAGCCTGTTCTTTTACAGGAGTAAGTTGAAGAAGGTCTCCAAAACAATTAAATGTGTTCCTCCAAACAAAATGTCACATTCCGTTTTGAGTATCTGTTGCATTCTCAGTTCAACAAAGACAAGCATGAGATTAGAAACCATGCTCACCTAATCAATAATTTAAAGCTTGTTTTTCCTCAGTACTCTTGCTACCTCATGACAATCTTCACCAGATAACTTCTGGTATTCCATTTTATTGTCACCACTCCATGCACACCGCCATCACTTTTTTTTCAACAACAGTAAATAATTATAAATAAGTACAAAACTACAAACACAAAAGCTCTCACTAAAAACATGACATTAATGCCAACCGTGAAACTGAACATATGAAAATATAAAACAGGCAGTTTAAGCTCATGGTAGTTCCCAATAATTCTTTTGGGTGTGGTAACACCTGAAAAAGCCAGCCACACATAGCCCAGGCTTTGAAGGACAATTGGGGCGGTACATACAAGTCTCCCTCCAGTTAACTCTTCTGGCACAGACTCTACATTTCTTAGCGGGAAAGTCTTTTTTGGGCGTGGGAGAAATGTGCTCAGGAAAGTGGCGATCTTTCAATCTAGCCACATCCTCCACCACTGCTTCTCGAGGAACTCTGGCCTGTCCACAACAAGGCTCGCTATGACAGACTCCTGAAATTTCACAAATGTCATCCTTGACTATGGAGAACTATTCTTGAACACAACAAAAGCATTAAAAGTTGCCAAATGGAAAAGATGAATAGCTAATTTCTTATACCAAACGTAAGCCTTACGAACAGCATTGTAAGGTTCCAACCTCTCATCTACTCTATCTACACCACCCATGTGCTAATCGTTGTCCAAAATGCATGCAGGTTTGTGCACTTCAGCAACCTGACCCCAAACAGTCACAGGGGAAGTACGCTCATCATGGATGGCAGTCAGCATGTAGACATCCCTCCTATCTGCATATTTCACAGCTAGCAGCTCCTCATTATGCAAGGCACTGCACTGTCCCACTCAAATTTTTTACAGACAAGCTCCATTGGATAGCCTTTCCAGTTACAATGGATTGGGCCCAAGCAACAGTGTCCACTCTGGATAATTCCCTGAACAACTGCACTCTAGTGTAGAAGTTATCTATGTACAAATGGTGACCTTTGTTAAACAGTCGTCTACCAAGTTCCCACACAATTCTCTCACTAACTACAAAAGTGGGTGGCCAACCAGTGGGGTCAATACTGGAATCCCTGCAGGAAATATTGCAGTTGGCATCAAGGGGCTAGTAGATCAATATGAAGACAGTGACGGCTTCCTTCTCAGCCCCATCAAAAATTAAAACCCAAGAACTTTTTTAACTCTTCCAGATTTGTGGGAATCCATTGGCTAGCTCTAGAGGGTGGCCTAAGTCTGGCAACGTTGTCCCTCAAATACTGCTCTGCATACAAATTTGTCTGCTCAAAAATTTCTTCTAAAAATACATCGTCCATAAACCACTAAAAGAAATTGACAGGCAAAAAGTTTTCTGTATTCACTCTACACGCCGGGAGACCAGTAAAGGCAGGCAACTCTGTCTGCTCCATGTTTGGGGCAACCCAGAGTTCAAATCTTCCAATGGGAAATCTTTCAGCCCTAGGTTGCTGTATAAGTGTTCTCCTCTAAAACAGGCCCTTCATTTGCCCTGAGAGTGGTTTCCTCATCAGATTTCTCTCGGACAGAAAATTCACTGTCAGAATCATGCACTTCCTCCTCTGCCTCAGATGCAGAGTCAGCCTCATAATCATGGTCAGAAGATGACTCAAAAAGAATACCAACAATCTGCTGAGCGGTCATCCTTGCAGCTAGCAATTATCCCTACTACGAAAAGTAACTGGACAAATGCACCACCAATAACCAGCACTGTGTAATATAAGTAATAAAGTGTGGCTTTATCACTAAGGGGGTCATTCTGACCCCCGCGGGCGGCAGAAGCCGCCCGCATGGCGGGAACCGCCAGAAGACCGTACCGCGGTCAAAAGACCGCAGCGGTCATTATGACTTTCCTGCTGGGCGGGCGGGCGACTGCCAAAAGGCCGCCCGCCCGCCCTGCGGGAAAGCCCCAGCAACGATGAAGCCGGCTCCGAATGGAGCCGGCGGAGTTGCTTTTGTGCGACGGGTGCAGTGGCACCCGTCGCGATTTTCAGTGTCTGCTAGACAGACACTGAAAATCAATGTGGGGCCCTGTTAGGGGGCCCACGACACCCGTTCCCGCCAGCATGGTTCTGGCGGTGAAAACCGCCAGAACCAGGCTGGCGGGAAGGGGGTCGGAATCCCCATGGCGGCGCTGCTTGCAGCGCCGCCGTGGAGGATTCACAGGGGCAGGGGAAAACCGGCGGGAAACCGCCGGTTTCCCTTTTCTGACCGCGGCTTTACCGCTGCGGTCAGAATTGCCCCTGATGCACCGCCAGCCTGTTGGCGGTGCATCCTCCAAGTGTTATAAGCTCAAAAACTATACCACTGACTTGCCTGAAAAAGCTAGACTCACCAGTAACTACTCCGCACAGACACAGCAATCACCAATGATATCCCACTAAACAGGAAAAAGAAAATTACACATGAGACAACACAAATATCATTGTGAACTAATCTAAGGACAATTTCACACACAATCCTGCATTTAGTACACCACTTACAAAATGTCATTCATGCATGGCAAATAATATTCAATTGGAGTAAATTGCTTTTTCTTACCTAAAACATGCAACTACGCAAACTGCTGCCCAACCACTGCCACAACCGCAAGGATTCACAGCAATGGAAGCAAAAGCTTTGAACTAGAACAAAAAGGAGAAATAAAACATTACAATCAAAAATGTAAATACTTTGCCAGTCGATAAACACCCCGCCACCAAACATTTGGAAGTTTCCCCTGGTGTCTAGTGGTTTCTGCCCCCGTCTGAAGCAGATGGGCCTAAAAATAATAGCCCAATCTGCCTCCAAAGAGGGGGGGGCAGAAATGGCCAGCAGCAAGTGCCCCTTTGGGGGGATGACCGTTGCTGAAGGGGCCGCCCCCCCACACAAAACAACAGAAAGAAAAACAATCCCTGGCTCCTCAGAGGCTTCTGCCCCCATGAGCCTAAAAAGAATTGGCCAATCTGCCTCCAAAGGGGGCAGAAATGGCCAACAGTTGTGTGCCCCCTTTGGGGGGTGACCCTTGCCCAAGGGGTCACCCCCACACTAAAAAAAAAAACCAAAAGGAATACATTCATGGCACCTTAGTGGCTTCTGCCCCCATTTGTAGCAGATGTGCCTAAAAATAATACAGTGACAGATATATTGGCCTCCAAAGGGGGGCGACCCTTGCCCAAGGGGCTGCCCCACTTACAAAACAAATGAAAGAAAAAGATTCCCTGGTGCCTTAGTGGCTTCTGCCTTGGGGGCAGATGGACCTAAAGAAAATAATAGGCCGATCTGCCCTCAAGGGGAGCAGAAATGGCCAACAGTTGTGTGCCACCTTTGGGGGGCAACTCTTGCCCAAGGGTCCACCCCCAAACAAACAAAAGACAAAAAAAATATTCCCTGGTGTCTATGTGGCTTCGGCCTAAAAATAATAGGCTGATCTGCCCCCAAGGGGGGTAGAAACCTACAACAGATATATTGATTCCCAAATGTGAGTGACACATGCCCAAGGGGCCGCGCCCCCCCCACAAGAAAAACAAAAACAAAAAGAATCCCTGCTGCCTTAGTGACTTCTGCCCCCCTTGGGGCAGATGGGCCTAAAAATAAAAATATGGGCAGATATGGCCAACAGTGCTATGCGCCCTTTTGGGGGCAACGCTTGCCCATGGAGCCACCTCCTCACACAAAAAAACAAAAGTAAAGAATCCCTGGTGTCACCTTAGCTTCTGCCCCCTTTGTGGGCAGATAGGCCTAAAAATAATAGGCCAATCTGCCCCCAAGCGGGGTGGAAATGGCGTGAAACATATTGTCCCCAAAGGGGAGCGACTCTTGCCCAAGGGACCACTCCCAATTAGTGAAATTGACCAAAAGAAAAAAAAACCTGGTGTCTAGTAGTCATTCCTGCTGCAGATCACATCAAATGCTGAGAGAGACATTGAGGTAAAGGAAAACCCTTTCCTTTCCCCCGATGCCTCTTTTAGAGGAATCCACCCCCCCCGGCCAGAGGAGAAACTTACCTCTTCTCCTAAGACGCACTGGAAGCCAATGGCTTCCAATGCCACCGGCGCTCTCTAATGATGTCAGCGCGCAATCGCATGCTGACGTCATTAGATGGGGGTGGTCTGGGGCAGGAGGGGAAGCGATTCCCCTTCCATCCCTGCTCGGGGACGAGGGTGGGAGGCCCAAAGGGGGAGTGCTGCCCAAGCTAGCTTGCGCTCCTCCTGTGGGTCGGTACCAGGACGTAATAGTTACGTTTGTGGCGCCCCAGCGCTGCGCCAACAGACTTAACCATTACGTCCTTGGTGCCGAAGGGGTTAAAACTAATACTCTAATTCATATGCCTGTTAATAGCTTTTGTTAATAGATACAATACGGTCACAATATGAATTCCACTCTTTTTCTAATGATTAAACCTCAAAGTAAGAATAGTAGCCCACTCTTAGACATAGCAACCAGTAATGGCAAGCTGTTCACCTTTGCTCTCTTTAATACTGTGCTAATTATCTAATCACAAACTGTGTTTTATCTTTTCTTTATGTTATACCACATCTGAATCGTTAGTGGCAGTTAACCCTTTCTTGTCTTTTTTGGTAAGAAGCCCAATTTGCTACTGTGTGCTATTGGAGTCGCAACTCTGTTGCGCTGCCCAGCGTTGCCACCCATGTAACTTCACAACGGAGTCGCGACTCCAGTCGCAGTTTGAAAATATATTCCCCATTATTTTGTTTCACAATTTTTTCAACATTTTACAACCAGTGATATCACTGAATTTGAAAAATGATTCCTTATATTTCCTTATATAAGAAAACCTGTCTTATTTAAAAATGTATGTGTCCTTTAACACTTCACCGTCTCCCCACATTCTTTCACCTCAGCTGCCATAGCAACCTCCTGACAACACTGTACTGTAGCAGTAGTTTAAAAGTTCATTGCATGTTTTTTTTACCAGCATAGTAGCTTCAATGTCTGCTGTAGCAGGTGTGGTTGACTATCACAGAAAGCTAGCATATCCAGAATGGCTTTACTTTCTTATGGAAAAAATAAGAACCAATCACTGATTGACTGACTTAATATTTTTTACCACAAACTATTTTTTATCTGCCAATCCATATACAATATACAATCAGAATTATACTTTTTTTTTAAATTCACTGCTCAATCCATTTTAACCACCTCACGTTTAGAAATCTCCAACATTCAGCTGTAGCATTCTACTGTGTGCTAGTGCTCCTTCCTTTCAAAATGTTCAGAGTGTGGATTGTAAGTCACAGCTTTGTTTATTGGGCTAGTGAGTATGCTAGAAAGAGTGGCATTAACAAGGACCTAGGTTTGCCTAATGTGGATATAATGCTAGCGGACCCCCGGATTTTTTGGCCTGTTAGCCTCTTGGTCTGTTTTGAGGAGGCGACTCCTGTAGTCACAGTTACTCCAAGAAGATACTCCCGTGAGTCACATACTCTAATTCCCAGAACTGCTGACCAGCTCCTGGACACAGCGTCTCTCCTTGGAGGAAGTCTGACTACAGGAGTCGCCTCCTCAGAACAGACCATGAGGCTAATAGGGGGTCCACTACCATTAGAATAGCAGAATATGCAAGGGAGGTTCACCTTTTAAATTTATCTCACCTCCCTATTTTTTCAAGTAGGTTTAGGTGGTGATTTAAGGCCTGATGAATGCCTGAGACGTTTATTAGGCTACAACCCATACAGGCAGAAACATGTCAGCAGGCAATACAGATAGGGGCAGAGAGTGGGCATAAGACCCATTATTAACCCTGATTTGTATTCATGTCAAGGATACCACCATAATAAAACAGGACACTGTCCGTGGTGTATCCTTAAATATTATTAACAATATCTAGATCTGAGTTCCTTGTCCAGCTAGAACATTTCTAAGAACTCTCTCAGGATAGCCCCACCTGAGGGTGAGTCCGCTCTGGTAGTATCTTCTTATCAGGGTGGGGTGAGGTGGCCAATGATGAAGCCTGTCACATTATGTGAGTAAGACCACTCATATATATCTTAGCGACCCTAGTATTCATGGGATTGGAAGGGATATATTTGGATTAATGTTGTGAATCACAAAGTGTTTGTTAGAAATGGGGTCTTTGGTTGGCGGTCAGGTTACTCCCTGTCCAAGCAAGGACCCTCACTCTAGTCAGGGTAAGTCACACACAATCCAAATTATCCTGTGCCCACACTCTGGTAGCTTGGCACTGAGCAGTCAGCCTTAACTTAGAAGGCAAAGTGTAAAGTATTTGTGCAATAAATCATGCAATAACACAGTAGAACACCACAAAAATGCACCACATAGTGCTTAGAAAAATATATACTATTTATCTGAATAAATGCAGGTCAAAACAATTAAGATGCAATAAGTATATTTAGGTATATCACTGTAAAAATGATATAAAGTGTCTTTGGTCTCTTAAAGGCCAGAAATGTCTCTTGCAAGCACAAAGTACCTGGTTTGCATTCAAAATCTCCGCAAAGAACCGCAGAGGAGGAGATGTGTGGAAAACAGGGAGGTTGCGGCAATTTCTTGGACCACACACGGCGATGCGTTGTTTATTTTTCACGCACGGAAGGCCTTGCTTCAATTTCCGGCGCTTGGTCTTGGATCCTCTTCGGGTTGCGGGGTTTTCGGATGCCCCGGGGACGATGCGCTGAATTCCAGTGCTGACAGGACGAAGTCACAGGGGCTGCATCGATCTGGTGGGCGTTGCATGGAAATTTCTACCGCACAGCGGGTGCTGCCTTGATTCCTCTCTGGAAGTCGGGCTGCGTCATTCAGGCTCGGCTGTGCGATACAGTGAGCAGTGTGTCGAATTTCCGGTTGCTACACTGGCGCTGTGTCGATCTTCTCATTGCGAAGTCGGGCTGCCTTGTTCTGGTTTGGCGTGCAGTGAATGTTTCACCGCGATGCAGGCTGTGCGTTGTTTCTGGCAGGCTGTGCGTCGATTTCTGCTGCACAGGGAGTTCTTCTTGAAGGAATGAAGTCCTTTTGGTCCTGAGACTTTAGGGAACAGGAGGCAAGCTCTATCCATGCCCTTGGAGAGCTCTTCTCAGCGCAGCCAGAGAGGAACAAGGCAGCAGGGCAACAACAAGGCAGCAGTCCTCCACAGAGAACAGTCAGGTGAGTCCTTTGGGCCGCCACGCAGTTCTTCTTGGCAGGTTGCAGGTTCTGGTTCAAGTTCTCTTCTCCAAGAAGTATCTGAGTTGGTAGGGGCAGAGGCCATGTTTAAATACCCAAATGTGCCTTTGAAGTGTGGGAGACTTCAACGAGTGGCTTAGAAGTGCCCAAGGTCCTCTTTCAGTTCAATCCTGTCCGCCAGGGTCCCAGTAGGGGGTGTGGCAGTCCTTTGTGTGAGGGCAGGCTACTGTCCTTTGACATGTAAGTGTCAGGCCCGCCACTCTCCCAGCCCAGGAAGACCCATTCAAAATGCAGATGTATGCAAGTGAGGCTGAGTATCCTTTGTTTGGGGTCTGTCTTAGTGAATGCACAAGGGAGATGTCAACTGAACCTAGCCAGACGTGGATTGTAAGGCACAGAAGGATTTAAGTACAGAGAAATGCTCACTTTCTAAAAGTGGCATTTCTAAAACCAGTCAGCAGGATTGTGTATTACCATTCTGGCCATACTAAATATGGCCTTCCTACTCCTTTCAGATCAGCAGCTACCACTCAAACAGTATATGAGGGAAGCCCTAATGTTAGCCTATGAAAGGAGCAGGCCTCACAGCAGTGCAAAAACTAATTTAGGAGTTTTACACTACCAGGACATGTAAACTACACAGGCACATGTCCTGCCTGTTGTCTACACAGCACCCTGCCCTATGGGTTACCCAGGGCCTACCTTAGGGGAGAATTATATGTAGACAAAGGGGAGTTTTAGACTTGGCAAGTACTTTTAAATGCCAAGTCGAATTGGCAGTGAAACTGCACTCACAGGCCTTGCAATGGCATGCCTGAGACATGGTTAAGAAGCTACCTTAAGTGGGTGGTACAATCAGTGCTGCAGGCCCACTAGTAGCATTTAATCTACAGGCCGTGGGCACATATAGTGCACTTTACTAGGGACTTATAAGTAAATTAAATAATCCAATTAGGTATGAGCCAATGTTATCATGTGTCAAAGGACAGAGCTTATGCACTTTAGCACTGGTTAGCAGTAGTAACGTGTGCAGGGTCTTAAAACCAGCAAAAACAGTATCCAAAAAGTGGAGGGAGGCAGGCAAAAGGTTAGGGGTGACCACCCTAAGGCTGTCAGGTCTAACAGTGTTAGGCCAAAGTTAGCCAGAGTGCCATGCATTTGGTTGTGTTGCTTTATATTGAGGCTAACATGGCAGTTCGTTAAGTCTCTTCTGGTTCCCCCGTATGTGTTAAACACAAATAGACAAAGCCAAGAAACATGTTAATAAAACTGTTTCAGCATTCCTCAGAGTCCATAACATGGGCTCAATTTACAATAATAACCTGCACTTTCACATGGATTAGATATGTAGAAAAGATGCTGTTCACTACACAGATGAGGGCAACACGGTGTTTCTGAGCAACATAAAACTCTGCATCTGCTCGTATATGTACTAATCACATACACACAAGAAACACAAAGGCTTTCTTAGAGCCATTCTATATCCCAAACACTATTTAAATTTAAAAACAAATCTGTTTGCTTTTTAACAAAAAGGAGTTGTGACTCTGCCACGGAGTTGTGCATTTAATTTGTACTTTTGCAAAGCAAAAGCATACATTAAATGCACAACACTCAACATATTTTTCATGTGTCTTTGTTTTCACTCTCCATGTAGCAGTATAATGTCTGAATACTGCGGTAGAAGCCTGTTTGGGTTTCTAATGGTTGTACCAGGGGGAAAGTGGATCTTTGAGTGGGTGTATGAGTGTGTGAGTGCGTGTGTAAATAGCTGCATGAGTGTGAGAGACTGTCAGTGCATCTCCGACTGTCTGAATAAGCCTATTAGTGTGTGCACAAGCGTGCCTCTGGGTGTCCAAATAGGTGTGTGTCTGAGTGGGTCTTTTAGTGGGTGTGTGAGTATCACTAGGTCTGTGAGTGGGTGCATGAGTGTGTCACTGAGTTTTTGAGTAGATGCATGAGTGACTATGTAGGTCTCTCAGTGGGTGTACAAGTGTATGTCTGGATCTATCAGTGGATCTGTGAGTGGGTGTCAGAGAGTATGAGTAGGTCTGTGAGTAGGTGTATGAGTGTCACTAGGTCTGTGAGTTGGTGTATGAGTGTGTCTCTGAGTTTGTGAGTGGGTACATGAATGATTGAGTAGGTCTCTGAGTGGGTGTACAAGTGTCTATCCTGGTCTGCAAGTGGGTGTGTGAGTGTCTGAGTGGGTAGATGAGTGGGTAGATGAGTGTCACTGAGTCTGTGAGTGGGTGCATGAAGTTCTGGGTGGGTCTGTGAGTGGGTGTATAAGTGTAAATGGGTCTGTGAGTGGCTGCATGAGTGTGTGACTGGGTTTGTGAGTGGATGTATGAGTATCAGTGTGATAGAGAGTGGGTACTTAAGTGAGTGGGTCTGCGAGTGGGTGCATGATGGTCAAAGTGGGTCTGTGAGTGGGTGAGTGAGTGTCTGAGTGGGTCTGGTAGTATGTTTAACAGTGAGTATGCAAACATATATCTTTTATTCTTTATTGGCAGGGTTCCCGACACCGTTGCAAAGTTAAATGGGGGGGCCATTCTGAGCCCTTAACGGAGTCACAACTCCATGATCATCAAAAGAAAAATGGGTTTTAACCTTTTTAAACTCAGAATGGATTCCTCACAAACCCATTCATAACCCCATAGGGTCAGAGTACCTCTACCCTGACCCCTGCTATTCATTTGTCTCTCAGAGTCCAACCCCCACATCTGTTGCTGGACGATGAAATGGCGGCTGCAAGTTTCTGAACAGCTTGTGACCAGCCAATCACACCGTTCCATCTCGCACAGGGTCATGATGCTCTGCGAAGGAGTTGCGACCGATCCATGTCCCTACATATACAAATTTGTTTTCCAGTTAATTACTAGAAAACCACTAAACAGATTCACACCAAATCACAAAAAGGTCACTTTCTGAACCAGGACCTACCTTTCTGCCAAACTTGGTGTAATTCCGTCTAGTAGTTTTGGTGCTATCTCTGTTCAAAATCGTTATGGAAAAATAAATAGAGAAAAAGGTGGTCATTCCGACCTAGGCGCGGCGGTTGCCGCCCGCCCGTCGGAATCCGCCTGAATACCGCCCCGCGGTCAATTGACCGCGAGGGGTATTCTGACTTTCCCGCTGGGCCGGCGGGCGATCTGATTCAGATCGCCCGCCGGCCCAGCGGGAAAGCGCCTTCCACAAGGAAGCCTGCTCGGAATCGAGCCGGCGGAGTGGAAGGCGTGCGACGGGTGCAGCAGCACCCGTCGCGCTTTTCAGTGTCTGCATCGCAGACACTGAAAAGCCTAGTTGGGCCCTGTTAGGGGGCCCCGCGACCCCCCCTACCGCCATCCTGTTCATGGCGGCTTTCCCGCCATGAACAGGATGGCGGTAGGGGGGGTCAGAATCCCCTCGGCGGCGCAGCGAGCTGCGCCGCCTTGGAGGATTCTAAGGGTCAGTGGAAAACCGGCGGGAGACCGCCGGTTTTCCCGTTCTGACCGCGGCCAAAGCGCCGCGGTCAGAATGACCAAGGGAGCACCGCCGGCCTGTCGGCGGTGCTCCCGCCCCCGTTGGCCCTGGCGGTAGGGAACCGCCAGGGTCAGAATGAGGGCCAAAATGTTTTTGGACCCCCCATTTTCCTGGTCCCTGTTTGATGGATCACCTTGAAACTTTTCAGACAGCAGCTGACGTGACTGTTGAATGTTTTTGGAAAGCTTTGTGGAGATTCATCAACTGGTGCCAAAGATAAAGACAAGTTAAAAACAACTTTTGCTATAGAAACTAGGCTGCCACTAGGTAATATATATATATATATATATGTATAAAGGTTACAAAGCAGTGCATTGCGGGGCGTAAGTTATGGTTAGCTATGGTAGAAGCTTCTATACAAACTAGGCTGCCACTAGGTGATATATATATATATGTGTATAAAGGTCACAAAGCAGTGCATTGCGGGGGCGTAAGTTATGGGTAGCTTTGGTAACTATAACTGCTGAATTTCCATGGTTTTGTGTGTGTAAAACCTAAACCTAACTATAACGTTCGTTTAACCCTTTTTTCAGTGAATACATACATATATTATCCAACGAAAAGAAACTGCACTGCACTCGGTGAAGGCTTATACTTCAGTATTGTCTATTCAGATCAACAAACCAATGTGCTTCGACCAAAGACGGTCTTTGTCAAAGTTTGTGAGTCCTTTCTCTCTATTGCCTTTTATACTCACAAATCGCAATCACCAATAAAAGGTATTCTGGGACTTGTAGTACATTCTATTATTCTATATCCATATTTTTTATAAAAGTAAAATCTTTATAATTAAATTATTCCTTGATCCCTTCCCAAACTAAATATTAACAAAACAATTAACTGTGAAAAAATAATTAAATGTTTGTGAATAAAACAAATATATATATTTTTAAATCTACAATAATTCTCAATAATGGACAGTTTGCTATTCATTCTTACCATTATCACTTCAAGATCATTTTTGCTCATCCTCAATTATTTAATTATGAATGCTATTGGTAACTGCAAGTGACAGCGACGCTAGGGCCCTAATTACGAGTCCTATTTACAATACAGCACACCATGGCGGACGTTAGGACAATAGCATCACAATTTTGAAGCTAGCGAAGCAACGCAAAGGGAAGCCCTTTGATTAAAATGGTTCGTCATTTTAATGCCTGCTCTGAGAAGGCATTAAAAAAGACAGAAAAAATGGCATTGTGAAATGTTGTAAATTTCACTGCGCCAAGTCTTTGGCCCTCCCTGGGTCAGAACGCCCCTTTCCAGACATTATGGCTGACGCTGTTTTATACAGAAATGTGACCTTACTAAAACACATTAGAAAATACACTTCTACACGTCATAGAAAATTTGTTTCAAAGGTAATCATGTATTCTGCTCAATTATTATTAAGCACAAAAATTATCTTACAACATCCAAAAGCCAGCAAAAAGGCACATTGGAAAATAATTAGCAAGATTTATTCTTGCTATTGACTTTGTTAGAAATTTGGTCTTTGGTTGGCAGTGAGGCTACCCCCTGTCACAGCTAGGACCCTCACTCTAGTCAGGGCAAAAGAGAATCACCCAAAGCTAACCCCTGCTCACCCCCTTGGTAGCTTGGCATGAGCAGTAGGCTTCACTTCAAAGTGCTAGGTGTAAAGTATTTGTACCAACACACGCAGTAACTTAATGAAAACACTACAAAGTGACACAACACAGGTTTAGAAAAATAGAAAATATTCATCTAAACAAACCAAGACGAAAACGACAAAAATCCACAATACAAAAGTCAAGTTATCAATTTAAAACCGAAAAGAGTCTTCATGTAATTTTAAACACAACGCTAACACTGTTAGCGTGGAAATGTACCTGGGTGCATCAAATTAACCCCGCACGGGCGAGTGTGCATCAAAAAGGGCTTGCAATGCGTCGATTTCACTCACGAGCGAGATCTTGCGCAGTTTCTCCTTCAGTCGAGTCGGCGTGCGTTGTTTCTTCTCTCCGCAGTAGAGCGATGCGTCGATTTGAACCGCACTCTTGGGTCCGGGCAAACCCTGCGTTGTTTTTGCATGCCCAGTGAAGTTTGCGTCCTGCCGCATGATGATGCGAAAACCACGCAGCGCGGGTTGCGATCTCACCAGCTTGCGTCAGCCATGCTGTGCGTCGTTTCTCCAGCCGCGGGCGTCGATCTTCCAGTCGCGTTGCAGGCGAGTGTCACGTCGATTTTTCAGCTGCAGTTCGGAGTCGCATCGATCTTTTCCCCGCACGGTGGTCGGTGTGTGGATTTCTTACTCTTGGCCTGCCAGCTTCTCCTTTCAGGGTCCCAGGAACTGGATGGGCACCACTTGGCAGAGTAGGAGTCTCAGCAGAGGGTCCAGGTGCTGGCAGAGAGAAGTCTTTGCTGTCCCTGAGACTTCAAACAACAGTAGGTAAGCTCTAAATCAAGCCCTTGGAGAGTTCTTCACAAGAAAGAAGGCAACACAAAGTCTAGTCTTTGACCTCTAGCACAGGCAGAAGCAGCAACTGCAGGATAGCTCCACAAAGCACAGGCAGAGCAGCTCTTCTTCCTCAGCTCTTCTCCAGGCAGAGGTTCATCTTGGTTTCCAGAAGTGTTCTAAAGTCTTTGGTTTTGGGTGCCCTTCTTATACCCATTTTGCCCTTTGAAGTAGGCCTACTTCAAAGAAAAGTCTCTCTTGTTTGCGAAATCCTGCCTTGCCCAGGCCAGGCCCCAGACACACCAAGGGGCTGGAGACTGCATTGTGTGAGGGCAGGCACAGTCCTTTCAGGTGTGAGTGACCACTCATCCCCTCCCTCCTAGCACAGATGGCTCATCAGGAAATGCAGCCTACATCCCAGCTCCCTTTCTGTCACTGTTTAGTGAGAGGTGCAACCAGCCTAACTGTCAAACTGACCCAGACAGGGAATCCACAAAGAGGCAGAGTCACAGTAATGGTTTAAGCAAGAAAATGCTCACTTTCTAAACGTGGCATTTTCAAACACACACTCTTAAAATCATCTTTACTAAAAGATGTATTTTTAAATTGTGAGCTCAGAGATCCCAAACTCCACATATCTATCCGCTCCCAAACGGAATCTACAATGTAATCATATTTAAAAGTAGTTCCCATGTTATCCTATGAGAGGGATAGGCCTTGCAACAGTGAAAAACGAATTTAGCAGTATTTCACTGTTAGAGCATATAAAATACATTACTGTATGTCCTACCTTAACCATACACTGCACCCTGCCCTTGGGGTTGCCTAGGGTTAGGGGTGCCTTACATATATAAAAAGGGAAGATTTAGGCCTGGCAAGCGGGTACACTTGCCAAGTCAAATTTACAGTTTAAAACTGCACACACAGACACTGCAGTGGAAGGTCTGAGCCATGTTTACAGAGCTACTAATGTGGGTGGCCCAATCAGTGCTGCAGACACAATAGCAGCATTTGATTTACAGGCCCTGGGCACCTCTAGTGCACTGTACTAGGGACTTAACAGTAAATCAAATATGCCAATCATGGATGAACCAATTACATACACATTTTGTATAGGAGCACTTGCACTTTAGCACTGGTTAGCAGTGGTCAAGTGCCCAGAGTAACAAAAACAGCACAAACAGAGCCCAGCACACATCAACAACCTGGGAAACAGATGCAAAAAGTTAAGGGAGACCATGCCAAGGATGAAAAGTCTAACAGACTTACATGAAGTGTCGGCAATTTTAAGTGTGATAAAGCTAAACTAAAGCCACTTTTGGCTTTAGAAACCAGAGTCTCTTGCTTGAATCAGGTCTGTTGGAATGAATGCATCAATGTCGTACCCATACCATCAGCTCTTGCAATGCATTAATTGACATGGCCAGGTGGCAAGCAAAGTTCACATAGATTTCAGGATGCAATTAGTGTGAGTGTTGGATATTTTGACCCACACATGTGTTACTTTCCTATGCAGAGGCTTTGGAGGGAGAATTTTGCAGATGTTTTCATTTGTTCCTGCACGCTAACAACCCTGTATTAGTTGAGAGACTTGCGATTTTAGAGCTTAAATGTCTTATATCTTAGTTTTCTATCTCTTACAGCTTCCACATCAAATACATACATTGGCAGTTTCTACCTGTATGCCTTCCTTCCTTTGAGGTCTTTCAATATGTTGGCCTGTATGTTCTATGTACGACACGGCGATGGAATGTAAGCCTCCTACCTACAGCTGTTACCACAGTCCTTCATTGTACTCTATTTTTTTGGTATCTGTGTAGAACTTTCCCACACCTTGCAAGACCCAAAGCTCAATTGCCCAGATTTACAAACATATCATGCAACTCATGCAACTCAGTGCAGCATTCAAAGTTGCTGTGTTACATGGCATAAGGAGAAGCACCAAGACCCATATTTATACTTTTTGACAACGCAGTTTTGAACCATTCTAGGGTGCCAGCCGGGCGCCAGATTTATGGAATGGCGCAATCCGGCGCAAAGGGTGGGCTAACGTCTTGGAAAATTACATTAGCTGTGTGGGGGTGGCGGTATGGGGGAAGGGGGTTTTGCACCAAAAAATAACGTTAGGTTGGTTAGAGGCAAAAAAATGCCTTTAACCAGCCTAGCGTAATTTCCTGATGCAAAACCACCCATACCACATGACTCCTGTCTTCTGAAAGACAGGAGTCATGCCCACCACCCCAATGGCCAGCCCAGGGGACAAGGGTCCATTGGGCATGGCCATTACACCCACTGCAATGTTGGGGGGCCCATTTCAGGGCCCCCAATGGCACTTAAAAAAAAAATTGAAATACTTACCCTACTTACCTCGGATGGGGTGTCCCCCCATCCTCTGGTGTCCCTCTGGTGTGGGTGGGGGTGTTCCCGGGGATTGGGGTGGACACCTGTGGGCACTTTCCATGGTGTTTGACCATGGACATGGGTCCACAGGTGCCCTAACGCCTGCCCTGAACCAGGCGTTACATAATGCCTCTAAGCAGGCTTGGTGCCATTATTTAGGCCCGCCTCCCCCAGTGCACCATTTTTGCACAAGAGGATAAATAACACACTACGGCCTTAGAGTCATTATTTAGACGGGAACTCCTACCTTGCATCTCATCGACGCAAGGTGGTTTCAAACATCCAAAAAATGACTTTTACTCCAATATTTTGCCACTAGACGGGTCTAGCATCAAAATATAAATATGGAGTTAAGTTTGAGCTGAATTAGTGTAAAATAAATGATGCTATTTCGGCGCAAACTGAATATAAATATGGTGGCAAATCTACTAAGATATGGTACGTTACTGCTCTCTCCTTGGTGCTGGGGCACATTTAGGCTGCTGTGCCCCATTCACGTATCTTTGCACGAAGGGTCTAGCATAGGTTTTGCACTGGAAGGATAACCGTCCAGAACAAAATGCCATGCCTAGTCAATCGTTACCCACTTTGGACGTGTGCTGTACATCGCAGTATACATGCAAAGTCTGAAAAGTTTGAAGAAAAAAAAAACATTTCCTCTTTTTTACACTTGTTTCAAAGAGTCATTATCTTTTAATGCAAAACCCTATCTACTCTTGTTAGTAGATACGGTTTTGTATCATAAACAATGGGTTGTACGTACCACCCATGGACACTGTTTACATGACTTTCTTTCAGGTACATTCAAAATACACATTTTAACCCAGTTTATGTCACTTTTGTAAAGCAAAACTGATGCAACGTTAGTAAATCTGCCTCAAAATGTTCTGTAGAGATAGAGATCAGAGTAATTGACCACGCAGATCACTTACAGAAAGATATCAGACCCCTCACACTATGAGGAGTCAGTATTTTTGTTTCTAACAAAATAGATTTGCCCACATACTCTAGTAATTGCTGCTTCTCACAGCGAGAGCTATCATAACTGTTGTTCTAAAGCTTGACACTCTTCACTAACAAATGCAATTTAGGCATGAGGCCAGAGGTCAAAGTGGGCAGGATCTGAGTGGCATGACATGCCCATACATTTTTAATTTAGGAAAAACACCTCCCCTACTTTTTGTGAAAAAACAACCATCCCCGACAGTTAATTCCGACAGTTACAATGCTTGAGCTGAAGTGTAAGGCAGGGAGTTTCCTGTGCTTTGAAACCAAAGACAAACATACAGCTAAAAAATAAACAAGCCTTCCTGCCAGGTTCATTGCTGCCTGAAAGAAATGTAAATGTGCACAACTGCGTAATCTGCAAATATAAATGCTGCTTGATGAAATCAATGAAGCTTCCTGATGATCCAGATTTGTTCTTTTTGAGTGGTATTACAAGGAGTTACAAGCTGATCTGCAAAGTGCATGTTTCTAATGGACAGTTATAAAAACAATACACTACATACAGTCTGGCTTTTACTAAACTTCGAGACAAAACTATCTTTTGACTAATAGAGAGTATTTGGAAAAATTACAAGAGTGGTATGTTAAAGAAATTATTGTAAAAGATGAGTTTTTGTTCTTAAAATGCAATCACCCCAAACTTCCGGTGTTATACTTGTTGCCCAAATTGCATAAAGATCCTGTTAATCCACCTGGCAGACCAATTGTTTCTTCAAGGGGTAGTATGTTGGAGAATACATTGAAAAATGTTGATTATTTTCTCCGACCCTTTGTTGAAGCCTTACCATCATTTATTAAGGACACTAGTGATTTTCTAAGAAGAATTTATGAGGTTCCATGGGATGAACAATTTCTACTGCTAACTTTGGATGTTGAGAGGCTTTACACCTGTATCCAACATGAGTTAGGTATTGCAGAATGCAAAGATTTTTTAAGAGCTAGATCATTATCTTTTCTACAACATACAGACATGTTAATATACATGATGAGAACATGTTTATCTAACAATTTCTTCATTTTCTATAATCAGATTTATAGACAAAAACAAGGGACAGCGATGGGCACTTGCTTTGCCCCCAGTTATGCAGGACTTTTTCTGGGCTGGTGGGAGGAGCAAGTAGTCTACAATATGCAAGGGTTTGATGGACATGTAGTGTTATGGGTGCGTTACATTGACAAAACCTTTTGCATTTGGAAAGGTAGTGAGAATCAAGCCTTGGATTTTGTGAAACAGTTAAATATGAACTATTTGAATCTCAGGTTCACAGCACATGTACATCTCTCAGAAATGGAATTTCTGGACCTTAAATTAATCACAGGAGCGAGATTAACCAGCACCCTGTTTTGTAAAAAGAAACAGCAGGTAACAGTCTTCTTCACGCAAATAGCTGTCATCCCAAAAAATTAATTCGTAGTATACCTTATGGAGAATTACTAAGAGCCAGAAGGAACTGTAGCGAAAACTCTGATTTCCTATCGGAAATAGAAATAATGAGGAACAGATTTCTGGAGAGGGGATACTCACGTAATCTTATAGAACAGACCTATGAGAAAGTGCTAGCATTAGATCAGGAAAAATTATTGGTTTCACAAAAACTTAACAGGGCAAGGGATGACCAAACAATCAGATTTATTACCATCTATCACACTCAAACCTGGGAGGTGAAGCGTATTTTAAATAAATATTGGAACACATTAAGGATGGATGAACATATATCAGATTTGATTAGTTCGAAACCTAAAATTACTTTGAGAAGATGTTCTTCTCTGAAAGATAAATTGTGTCAGAGTTTGATAGAGCCCCCACAACAGTGTAGAGATTCTCCTATTCAGGGTTTTTTCATTTGTGGAAAATGTGAAGCATGTAAGGGCAGTAATAATTGCCGTGAGATTCAATTATCGCCAAATACACGTCCTTTTATCATTAGGAAGCATTTTAATTGTAACACAGAATTTTGTGTCTATGCCCTCAGTTGCCTTCGCAAAAAGTACTATATTGGTAGTACAATTCACAAAGCAAAGAAAAGGGTGTTAGAACACATGAGGGCTATTGTTAATGGTGACAAATCGTATCCTGTGGCGAGACATTTCGCTCTTTTTCATCAGAAAAATAGGGATTTACTGAAATTCTGTGTACTTGGCAATATTCCTGTACGAGCGTCGGGTTCGCAATAGGATTCAATGGGAGACCAAGGGGTCTCTTCAGCGATGCAGGCAGGCAACGGGAGGGGGGCTCCTCGTGGTAGCCACCACCTGGGCAAGGGAGAGGGCCACCTGGGGGTTGCTCCTGCACTGGAGGTCGGATCCTTCAGGTCCTGGGGGCTGTGGATGCAGTGTCTTTACCAGGCGTCGGGTCTTTGAAGCAGGCAGTCGCGGTCAGGTGGAGCCTCGGGATTCCCTCTGCAGGCGTCGCTGTGGGGGCTCAGGGGGGTCAACTCTGGCTATGCACGGTCTCGTAGTCGCCGGGGAGTCCTCCCTGTGGTGTTTGTTCTCCACAAGTCGAGCCAGGGCTAAGTCTCACGCTTCCGGCGGGAAACGTGTGTTGTTTCAAAGTTGCTTCTTTGTTGCAAAGTTGCAGTCTTTGGGGAACAGAGCCGCTGTCCTCAGGAGTTCTTGGTCCTTCTAGATGCAGGGTAGTCCTCTGAGGCTTCAGAGGTTGCTGGACCCTGGGGAACGTGTCGCTGGAGCAGTGTCTTTAGAAGTGGGGAGACAGGCCGGTAGAGCTGGGGCCAAAGAAGTTGGTATCTCCGTCTTCTCTGCAGGTTTTTCAGCTCAGCAGTCCTTCTTCGTCTTAGGTTGCAGGAATCTATCTTGCTGTGTTCTGGGAGCCCCTAAATACTCGATTTAGGGGTGTGTTTAGGTCTGGGGGGTTAGTATCCAATGGCTACTAGCCATGAGGGTGGCTACACCCTCTTTCTGCCTCCTCCCTGAGAGGAGGGAGGCACATCCCTATCCCTATTGGGGGAATCCTCCATCTGCAAGATGGAGGATTTCTAAAAGTCAGAGTCACCTCAGCTCAGGACACCTTAGGGGCTGTACTGACTGGCCAGTGACTCCTCCTTGTTTTTCTCATTATCTCTTCCGGCCTTGCCGCCAAAAGTGGGCCGTGGCCGGAGGAGGCGGGCAACTCCACTAGCTGGAGTGCCCTGGGGTGCTGTAACAAAGGGGGCGAGCCTTTGAGGCTCACCGCCAGGTGTTACAGTTCCTGCAGGGGAAGGTGAAAGGCACCTCCACCCAGTACAGGCTTTGTTACTAGCTACAGAGTGACAAAGGCACTCTCCCCATGTGGCCAGCAACATGTCTGGTGTGTGGCAGGCTGCTAAAACTAGTCAGCCTACACGGGTAGTCGGTTAAGGTTTCAGGGGGCACCTCTAAGGTGCCCTCTGGGGTGTATGTTACAATAAAATGTACACTGGCATCAGTGTGCATTTATTGTGCTGAGAAGTGTGATACCAAACTTCACAGTTTTCAGTGTAGCCATTAGGGTGCTGTGGAGTTCGTGCATGACAGACTCCCAGACCATATACTCTTCTGGCTACCCTGCACTTACAATGTCTAAGGTTTTGCTTAAACACGGTAGGGGCATAGTGCTCATGTACTTATGCCCTCACCTATGGTATAGTGCACCCTGCCTTAGGGCTGTAAGGCCTGCTAGAGGGGTGACTTATCTATACCAATAGGCAGTGTGAGGTTGGCATGGCACCCTGAGAGGAGTGCCATGTCGACTTAGTCGTTTTATCCCCACTAGCACACACAAGCTGGCAAGCAGTGTGTCTGTGCTGAGTGAGGGCTCCCCAGGGTGGCATAAGACATGCTGCAGCCCTTAGAGACTTTCCCTGGCATCAGGGCCCTGGGTACCAGAGGTACCAGTTACAAGGGACTTACCTCGGTGCCAGGGTGTGCCAATTGTGGAGACAAAGGTACAGGTTAGGGAAAGAACACCGGTGCTGGGGCCTGGTTAGCATACCTCAGCACACCAAATCATAAATTGGCATCAGCAAAGGCAAAAAGTCAGGGGGTAACCATGCCAAGGAGGCATTTCCTTACACCCCCCCCCCCCCAAATGAAAGAAAATTAGACTAACCTTTCCCACGAGAGTCTTCATTTTCTAAGTGGAAGAACCTGGAAAGGCCATCTGCATTGGCATGGGCAGTCCCAGGTCTGTGTTCCACTATAAAGTCCATTCCCTGTAGGGAGATGGACCATCTCAACAGTTTTGGATTTTCACCTTTCATTTGCATTAGCCATCTGAGAGGTCTGTGGTCAGTTTGAACTACAAAATGAGTACCAAAGAGGTATGGTCTCAGCTTTTTCAGGGACCAAACCACAGCAAAGGCCTCCCTCTCAATGGCACTCCAACGCTGCTCCCTGGGGAGTAACCTCCTGCTAATGAAAGGAACAGGCTGGTCAAGGCCATCACCATTTGTTTGGGACAAAACTGCCCCTATCCCATGTTCAGAGGCATCAGTCTGCACAATGAACTGCTTGGAGTAATCTGGAGCTTTGAGAACTGGTGCTGTGCACATTGCTTGTTTCAGGGTGTCAAAGGCCTGTTGGCATTCTACAGTTCAGTTTACCTTCTTGGGCATTTTCTTGGAGGTAAGTTCTGTGAGGGGTGTCACTATTGATCCATAACCCTTCACAAACCTCCTGTAGTACGCAGTCAAGCCAAGGAATGCCCTAACTTGAGTCTGGGTTTTTGGAGCTGCCCAGTCCAGAATAGTCTGGATCTTGGGCTGGAGTGGCTGAACTTGGCCTCCACCTACAAGGTGTCCCAAGTAAACCACAGTTCCCTGCCCTATCTGACATTTGGATGCCTTGATAGAGAGGCCTGCTGCTTGCAGGGCCTTCAAAACCTTCTTCAGGTGGACCAGGTGATCCTGCCAGCTGGAGCTAAAGACAGCAATATCGTCAAGATAAGCTGCACTAAAGGACTCCAAGCCAGCAAGGACTTGATTCACCAACCTTTGGAAGGTGGCAGGGGCATTCTTTAAACCAAAGGGCATAACACTAAACTGATAATGCCCATCAGGTGTGGAGAATGCTGTCTTTTCTTTTGCTCCTGGTGCCATTTTGATTTCCCAGTACCCTGCTGTCAAGTCAAAGGTACTTAAGTATTTGGCAGCACCGAGTTTGTCTATCAATTCATCTGCCCTTGGAATGGGATGGGCATCTGACTTGGTGACAGAATTAAGTCCTCTGTAGTCCACACAAAACCTCATCTCTCTCTTTCCATCTTTGGTGTGAAGTTTGGGGACTAAGACCACTGGGCTAGCCCAGGGGCTGTCAGAGTGCTCAATGACTCCCAATTCCAGCATCTTGTGGACTTCCACTTTGATGCTTTCCTTAACTTGGTCAGACTGTCTGAAAATGTTGTTTTTGACAGGCATGCTGTCTCCTGTGTCCACATCATGGGTACACAGATGTGTCTGACCAGGGGTTAGGGAAAAGAGCTTAGCAAACTGTTGCAGGACCTTCCTACAGTAAGATTGCTGTTGGTCAGAGAGGGTGTCTGAATAGATCACTCCATCTACTGAGCCATCTTTAGGGTCTGTGGAGAGGAGATCAGGGAGAGGTTCACTGTCAGCTTCCTGGTCCTCATCTGTTACCATCAACAGATTCACATCTGCCCTGTCATGGAAGAGTTTGAGGCGGTTCACATGGATCACCCTTTTGGGGGTCCTGCTAGTGCCTAGGTCTACCAGGTAGGTGACCTGACTCTTCTTCTCTAGCACTGGGTAAGGGCCACTCCATCTGTCCTGAAGTGCCCTGGGAGCCACAGGCTCCAGAACCCAGACTTTCTGCCCTGGCTGAAACTCAACCATAGCAGCCTTTTGGTCATACCAAAACTTCTGGAGTTGTTGGCTGGCCTCAAGGTTTTTGCTTTCCTTTTCCATATTCTCTGCCATCCTTGAGCGTAGGCCTAGTACATAGTCCACTATATCTTGTTTAGGCTCATTAAGAGGTCTCTCCCAGCCTTCTTTTACAAGAGCTAGTGGTCCCTTTACAGGATGGCCAAACAGAAGTTCAAAGAGGGAAAACCCTACTCCCTTCTGAGGCACCTCTCTGTAGGCGAAAGGCAGACATGACGAGGGGACATCCCATCTCCTTTTGAGTTTTTCAGGGAGCCCCATGATCATGCCTTTCAATGTCTTGTTAAACCTTTCTACAAGACCATTGGTTTGTGGATGGTATGGTGTGGTGAATTTCTAAGTCACCCCACACTCATTCCACATATGCTTCAGGTATGCTGACATGATGTTGGTACCTCTGTCAGACACCACCTCCTTAGGAAATCCCACTCTGGTAAAAATACCAATGAGTCTTTTGGCTACTGCAGGGGCAGTAGAAGACCTAAGGGGAATTGCTTCAGGGTATCTAGTAGCATGATCCACTACTTCTAGTATGTATTGGTTCCCTGAGGCTGTGGGAGGTTCAAGTGGACCCACTATGTCCACACCCACTCTTTCAAAGGGGACCCCCACCACTGGAAGTAGAATGAGGGGGGCCTTTGGGTGTCCATCTGTCTCACCACTGGCTTGACAGGTGGCACAGGAGACACAAAACTCCTTGACCTTCTGGGACATGTTGGGCCAATAGAAGTGGTTGACTAATCTCTTCCACGTCTTGGTCTGTCCCAAATGCCCAGCAAGACGAATATCATGAGCTAAGGTCAGAATGAACTCCCTAAACTCCTGAGGCACTACCACTCTCCTAGTGGCACCAGGTTTGGGATCTCTTGCTTCAGTGTAAAGGAGTCCATCTTCCCAATAGATTCTATGTGTTCCTGTTATTTTCCCTTTGGACTCTTCAGCAGCTTGCTGCCTGAGGCCTTCAAGAGAGGGACAGGTTTCTTGCCCCTTACACAACCGCTCCCTTGAGGGTCCCCCTGGGCCTAGGAGCTCAACCTGATAAGGCCCTAACTCCATGGGCTCAGTTCCCTCAGAGGGCAGAACTTCTTCCTGGGAAGAGAGGTTCTCTTTTTCTTGTTGTGTTGAAGCTGGTTCCCCAGTCTTCTTTCCTTTTCTCTTGGAAGGTTGGGCCCTTTTTCCAGGCTCCAACACCTCTTTTTCACCCGGAGCCTTGCACTGTGCCCTTGTCTTGACACACACCAGTTCAGGGATACCCAGCATGGCTGCATGGGTTTTGAGTTCTACCTCATTCCATGCTGAGGACTTCTACACTTGTCCCATTAAGAGTTGCTGCCTGTATTTTTGCACATTAGGGGGCCAGGCAGCCAGTGTGGCTAAATCCACCCCACCCTCAGAGACTAATGTAGCTTCAGTGTGAACCCTGATTTGCTCAGGGCACACTGTTGATCCCACTTGGAGACTGGCCATTCCTGTGTTAGCTGGAGTAGAGTTAGAAGTGGAACCTTTCTTGGGACAGGCCATGTCTCCAGTTTGGTGTCCTGGCCGATTACAGCTACGACACCAGGCCTTTTTGGGATCAAGGTTTTTACCCTTGTACCCAAAATTGGATTGTGAAGAGGCTCTGGACCCTCCCTCCTGAGCAGGTTTTTGGGGCCCTATAGAAGACTCTTTACTTTTCCCTTTGGATGTCTCAACACTCTTCCCCTGGGGAGTCTTTGTGACCCCTTTCTTTTGGTCACCCCCTGTGGAAGTCTTGGTCACCCTAGTCTTGACCCAATGGTTCGCCTTCTTTCTCAATTCTTGGGGAGAAATTGGTCATAGGTCTACCAGATGCTGATGCAGTTTATCATTGAAACAATTACTTAACAGGTGTTATTTCACAAATAAATTGTACAGCTCATCATAATCATTTACACCACTGCCTTGAATCCAACCATCCAGTGTTTTTACTGAGTAGTCAACAAAATCAACCCAGGTCTGGCTCGAGGATTTTTGAGCCCCCCTGAACCTAATTCTATACTCCTCAGTGGAGAATCCAAAGCCCTCAATCAGGGTAGCCTTCATGAGGTCATAGGATTCTGCATCTTTTCCAGAGCGTGTGAGGAGTCTATCCCTACACTTTCCAGTGAACATTTCCCAAAGGAGAGCACCCCAGTGAGATCTGTTTACTTTTCTGGTTGCACAAGCCCTCTCAAAAGCTGTGAACCATTTGGTGATGTCATCACCATCTTCATATTTAGTTACAATCCCTTTTGGGATTTTCAACATGTCAGGAGAATCTCTGACCCTATTTATGTTGCTGCCACCATTGCTGGGACCAAAACCCAACTCTTGTCTTTCCCTTTCTCTGGCTAGGAGCTGTCTCTCTAAAGCCAGTCTTTTGACCATCCTGGCTAACAGGAGGTCATCTTCACTGAGGCTATCCTCAGTGATTCCAGAGGTGCTGGACTCTCCTGTGAGAGAAGCAGCATCTCTGACTATCACATTTGGAGTCAGGGTATGAGGGACCCTGTTCTCCCTAACTAGGACTGGAGGTGGGACTTCCTCCACATCACTAGCTTCCTCCTCTGGGAGGTTATCCTCAGAGGGGTTGTTCTTTGCAAACTCTGCCAAAAGCTCCTGGAGCTGTACTTTGGTAGGGTTTGAACCAGTTTTAATCTTTTTGGTTTTGCAGAGAGACCTTAACTTTGACATCCTAAGATGCAGGTAAGGGGTGACGTTGAGTTCCATCACACTCTCTTCTGCATTAGACATTATGGGGTCATTACAACATCGGCGGAAAGATCCGCTTACCGCCATGCAGAAGACCGCCAATACACCGCCGCGGCCGCGGAATTCCACCACAGCTATTATGATACACATCACGGAATCTGCCGAAATTGAGACACCCACACAAGTCCGCCACACCAAAGGTCAGTGATAAACTGGTGAAAACAAATCCTCCACCATCACACCAATAGAAACACACCCATGCTATTACGACCCACGAATCCACGCAGCGGTCTTTCAACCGCGGTATTCCATTGGCGGTACACACCGCTGCGCTCAAAATACACACACATCTCCAAAACACCTCCACATTGGACAATTCAAAATACACACACCTGATACACATACAAACACCACTCTCACACACACAACACAATATAAAACACACACCCACATCACCCACAAACCCCTATGACCAAAAAATAGAGACGAAGGCGACAGAGAGAGCACAGCAATAGACAACCCCACCACACAGAGGCACACAACACCATCACCCACACAACATCCACGCACAAAACACCATACACCACTACACATCACCACACTCATCACCACATACACCACCCCACACATCACCTACACCACCCAATGGCACGCCAAAGACAGCCCAGGTTTTCAGAAGAGGAGCTCAGGGTCATGGTGGAGGAAATCGTATGGGCAGAGCCACAGCTATTTGGGTCACAGGTGCAGCACACCTCTATAGCTAGGAAGATGGAGTTATGGCGAAGAATCGTGGACAGGGTCAACGCAGTGGGACAGCACCCAAGAAATCAGGACGACATCAGGAAGAGGTGGAACGACCTACGGGAGAAGGTGCGTTCCGTGGTCTCCAGGCACAACATCGTGGTTCAGAGGACTGGCGGTGGACCCCCACCTCCTCCCCCACAACTAACAACATGGGAGGAGCAGGTCTTGACCATTATGCATCCTGAGGGCCTCGGAGGAGTCGGTGGAGGAATGGACACTGGTAAGTCAAATCTTAACTATCATATCCCCCACCCTACCTGCATGCTATCACACTCCCCCACCCCCACACCCTCCCCCTCCCCATCACTCCAACTCCTCACTAATGTACTAATAACACAAACCACCCATCCCAACACCAAGCCCTGCATGACACAACAAAGCATGGACACCCATCACTAAAGGATGCCCACTGCACATACCCATAACAACCCCTAACCATCATCACACAAGCCCCCACACAGGAATGCTAGCACTGGGGTACACGGTCACCCACCCATTGCACACCATGACACACACAGATGCAATAATCATGCTTTTATAACCCTGCAGGACCACTACCTAACGTCACCAGACAGGAGGGTCCAGACATCTCTACCCCACCCACAGAAGAGGCCCACAGTGATTGTAGCAGCTCTGGCCAACTGGATCCAGATGACAAGCCCGGACCATCGTGGGTCTCGGGACAGTCGGTTCCCCTCGCACAGGCACACCCCAACACTGACCTTCCACCTTTTGGAAACACCAGTACAGCACCCACCCAGCGGGCCCATACCTCCATTCCCAGGACACGTCAATCAGCTGTGTGTCCACCACTATAGGGAACCCAGGATAACCCACCACCCCAACAACAAAAGGGACCTGGGGGCAGTGGGCACACAGTCCAGGGGACTGAGGCCCAGGAACACAGGGGAACTGGGAGGGCTGCTGTGCGACAGTGGGCGGACAGGCCAAGGGAACCCACTCTCCACGAGGCCCTCTCCTCCATCATGGGAGCATGCCACCACTCCCAGGAGACGAAGGCGACGGTCCTGGCCAAGTTTCAGGAGACCCAGCGCATACAGGAGGAACAGTATTTGGGGTTCAGGGAGGAACTCAGAACCATCGGCTCCGCCCTGGGCACCATCGTAGGGGTACTGAGGGACATACAGAACACCATGAGGAACACCGTGGCACTACAAGGGGCCCCTGACACTAGCATGGACGATGAACTGCCCACCACCTCCGCCGGCGCTAGTGGACAGGACGCCCCGCCACACCAGCACCATACCCCCTGCAGACGGAGAACCACCCCGCAAGCGGTCCCTGAGATCCAGGAACAGGACAGAGCACGATGGCAAGACCCCCGCCAAAAAATGAGACCACCCTGATTGTCATCCCACTGTCCCACTTTGTAACCCTGTCCATATTGGAACTGCCCCAGCTCCACTTCCTATGCCCATATGGGCAGTGCACCTGTGAGACTAATAGACTGGACTCTGCCATGGACATTCCTCCACTATCAGCCATCACCATTTTACCACCACCTCCAATAATTAGCACTTCAATAAACACCCTTGAACCACAAAACAATCTGGAGTCAGTCTGTGATTTTGAAAAAGTGTATTAGCTACGACAATGACAAAATCTGTTCTCAATAGTGATGTCAACATACCTATGTCACACATCACAAGTCCATGAAGGATGCAAGCAGATGACCCACGTTGGTAACCACACCTGTGAAACCATAATGGAAATGTACAACTCAGTTACAAAATACTGCTTGAAATTGATAGACAGGATAGAGGTAGAAGTGTGAAAGTGAATGTATTAGTAAAGAAAGTTTTCTCACCTGCGTGTCACTGGAAATATTGCTGTATGACTGAGTCCCTGTTGTCAATGTCTTCTTCCTCTGCTTCCTCCCCATCACTGTCCACAGGCTCCACAGCTGCCACAACACCGTCATCTGGACCATCCTCCTGCAGAAAAAGCACCTGGTGTCGCAAAGCAAGATTGTGAAGCAAAGAGCAGGCGATGATGATCTGGCACACCTTCCTTGGTGAGTAGAATATGGAACCACCTGTCATATGGAGGCACCTGAACCTGGCCTTCAGGAGGCCGAAGGTGTGTTCGATCACCCTCCTAGTCCGCCCATTGGCCTCAATGTAGCGTTCCTCTGCCCTGGTCCTGGGATTCCTCACTGGGGTCAATAGCCATGACAGGTTGGGGTAACCAGAGTCCCCTAATAGCCACACCCGGTGCCTCTGGAGTTGACCCATCACATAAGGGATGCTGCTATTCCGCAGGATGTAGGCGTCATGCACTGAGCCAGGGAACATAGCATTTACCTGCGAGATGTACTGGTCTGCCAAACATACCATCTGTACATTCATGGAATGATAACTCTTCCTGTTCCTGTACACTCCTGTGGGGGGGGACCAGAGCTACATGGGTCCCATCAATGGCACCTATGATGTTAGGGATATGTCCCAGGGCATAGAAGTCACCTTTAACTGAAGCCAAATCCTCCACCTGAGGGAAAACGATGTAGCTCCTCATTTGTTTCAGCAGGGCAGACAACACTCTGGACAACACGTTGGAAAACATAGGCTGGGACATCCCTGATGCCATGGCCACTGTTGTTTGAAATGACCCACTTGCTAGGAAATGGAGCACTGATAGCACCTGCACTTGAGGGGGGATTCCTGTGGGATGGCGGATTGCTGACATCAGGTCTGGCTCCAACTGGGCACACAGTTCCTGGATTGTGGCACGGTCAAACCTGTAGGTGATGATTAAATGTCGCTCCTCCATTGTCAACAGGTCCACCAGCGGTCGGTACACCGGAGGATTCCGCCATCTCCTCACATGTCCCAGCTGACGGTG
The DNA here is from genome assembly GCF_031143425.1 of Pleurodeles waltl. Taxonomy (NCBI): domain Eukaryota; kingdom Metazoa; phylum Chordata; class Amphibia; order Caudata; family Salamandridae; genus Pleurodeles; species Pleurodeles waltl. The sequence continues at coordinate 1,004,514,979 of NC_090443.1, read as the reverse complement.
CCTAGGAAGGACAACAGCGACGACAGAGTCAAGCAATTCAGAGGTATGTACCCACATCTACACAGAACACGAAACAAACTCCAAAACGTTGTCTGTATGTGTGTTGAGTCCAGGCCTAGGTATGTGTGATGCAGTTGAAAATGAAGCCATGTGGGCCCCTGAAATGGCAGCTGCCTGACCTCTAAAGTGGGACAATGGGATGTGAGGTAACTGCGCTGGTGTTGTACACCGTCGATGTAGGCGGTCGTAGACCGCTGCGCAATGCTGCATTGGTTAACATTGGACTCTATGGGTCCCAGGAGCCAATGACGCATTGTGGCGGTGGTGATGATACGCACCGCCGGGGACGTGACCGCCGCGGACGTGACCGCCATTTTCTATCTGTTCAATTACTCGATACCTGATCTTCGACAGGAGAGGACCTACACTGCAAGTGCTGCTGTGACCTCGGTCTGGAAGAGACAATGGCTCGTGCATCTGGGGAAAGGGCCCCTGCCTTCACTGCACAGGAGTTGGAGAAGCTCGTGGATGGGGTCCTCCCCAAGTACACGCTACTCTACGGTCCTCCAGACCAACAGGTGAGTACATAGGGTGCAAGTTGTATGGGCTATGCCTGTGTGGAGAGGGCTGGATGTAAGAAGGAAGGGGGCTGAGTTCTGCGAGCATGAAGGAGTGTGAATGCATGTGCCACATGGCAAGGGCAGGGATGTGGGCCACTCACTTCGACGGTGCAGTTGTTAATGACTTCTCTTCTTCCCCTGTACATGTCATGTAGGTCAGGGCCCACCAGAAAAAGGATATTTGGTGTGCCATCGCCTAGGACGTCCGGACCCTGGGGGTCCACCAGAGACGGAGCACCCACTGCCGTAAAAGATGGGAGGACATTCGCTGCTGGAGCAAGAAGATGGCGGAGGCTCAGCTGGGGATGGCCTCCCAACGTGGGAGGGGTGCCCATCGCACCATGACCCCCCTGATGTTCCGGATCCTGGCAGTGGCCTACCCTGAGTTGGATGGGCGCATGAGGGCATCACAGCAGCCACAAGGGGTTGAGTACACTCTCATTCTGCTGACTTTGCGTGCAGTGGAGGGGTCTGGGTGGGGGAGGAGGGCTGTGGGTTTCCCTAGGCCAGGGTGAGTTCCGTAGGCTAGGCCCCTCCATAATGCAGGCCATGTGCCACTCCACCCCACCTCTGTAGAGTGCCAAGTACAGGTATACATGCCCCTGTGTCATCTATGTGTGCAGATGTCCACCATAGCCATGTATGCCATATCCCAGGAACTACATCTGTAGAGCCCAAGAGCGCGGCGTAGTGCAGGGGGCTGCTGTGTCTGTATTGTCCGCCAACGGTAGCGGTAAGCCATGCACTCAACCTGTCTTTCTTCTGTTTCCCAACCCCTTTTTGTGCTCTCCCCGTTCTTTTCTGCATCAGCATCATTAGGCGGAAGTACAGTGGCACCGGAGCACGAGGGGGCGGCATCCCACATGGCCATGGAGGGCCACACCACAGACTCCGAATACACCAGTGGGACAGAGCGCGAAGGGAGCTTCACAGCGGTCAGCAGATCAGCAACCAGCGACACGGACTTGTCCTCCGATGGGAGCTCCCTTGTGGTGGCGGCACCATCTGTGCCCCCCACTTCTACAGGTACAGCCGCCACCCCCCCCTACCAGCACTGCCCTCCCAGCAGCCCCTCAGCCTTCACCCCGTGCCCGCTCACCCAGGAGGGTGGGCATCACCTTCGCCCCAGGCACCTCAGCCCCTGCCCCTATCACCCCTGCTGCCCTCAGTGAGGAGGCCATTGACCTCCTCAGGTCACTCACTGTTGGGCAGTCTACCATTGTGAATGCCATCCAGGGTGTAGAAAGGGAGTTGCAACACACTAATGCATTCCTGGAGGGCATTCATTCTGGTCAGGCTGCCCATCATCGAACCCTGCAATCTCTGGCCTCAGCACTGATGGCAGCCATTGTCCCTGTCTCTAGCCTCCCCCTCCAACTTCCTCCACCCAGACCCAATCGGCTCTACCTCATCCTATCCCAAGAACACCTACAGACCACCCTGCACACACCTCAACACACAAGGGCAGCTCAGGCAAACATAGGCACCACACATCCCACAGGCACTCACACAAGCATCACCCACATACAGACACAGCAACATCCACTGCCTCCACTGTGTCCCCCTCCTCGTTGTCTCCCTCCTCCCTCCCAGTGTCGTCTACACTCTCACCTGCATGCACTACCACCACAGCCACTAGGACTCGCACCAGAACACCCAGCACCACACCCCGCTCACCTGCACTCACCACCCCCACTACCATTTACACGTCCCCTGTGTCCTCTCCCAGTGTGTCTGTGACGCCCCTCCCAAAGTACACAAACGCGGGCACACACACACCCAACATCCATCCACCTCACCACAGCCTCCAGAACATGCACCTACACCCAAATCATCTAAAGTTACACCTCCTACAACCACCTCCTCTTCCTCCACTCCCAGACCCCCTCTAGCTACCTGTCCCAGTGTTCGTCAGAAACTTTTCCTGAGCAACGTTGACCTCTTTCCCACCACCCCCCCTCCAATTCATAGGTCCCGTAGTAGCACCTCAGCCAAAAAATGTCCGGTACCAGTGGTGCCTGTTAGAGGTATGTGGAGTGCACCAGGCACCAGGGCAGCCAGTGTGACACGGAGCCAAAGCACGGCCAGTCCCCCCCCCTGTGAAGCACCAGAAGTTGGACAGTGCCCGACGGGAGAGGGTGAAGACTCCTGCAGGCAAAGCCGCTCACAATGGTCCCGGGGGGAATGTCGAGTCAGCTGTGACTCCTCCTAAGGTGGGGAAGGGGCAGAAGAAAGCGCCAAAGTATGGGAAGAGCAGCACAGCAGAGAAGGCCGCTATCATCCCCACTGCCCAGGACGCCACCGCCAGCCCCATCGTCACTGGTCAGGAGACCACTGCCAGAGTCAGTGCCCAGGAGGCCAGCACAATTGTCACTGGTCAGGAGACCACCGCCAGATTCAGTGTCCAGGAGGCCAGCACAATCGTCACTGGTCAGGAGACCACCGCCAGAGTCAGTGCAAGGGAGGCCAGCACAATCGTCACTGGTCAGGAGACCACCGCCAGAGTCAGTGCCTAGGAGGGCAGCACAATCGTCACTGGTCAGGAGACCACCGCCAGAGTCAGTGCCCAGGAGGGCAGCCCAATCGTCAGTGGTCAGGAGACCACCGCCAGAGTCAGTGCCCAGGAGGGCCCCGGCAGCCACAGCCCCGCTGGGCAATGATGGACCGCCATGGCACACACTGCTGCACAGGTCAGAGACAGCAAAGTCAAGCACCGCTGAACAGGGCAAGCACCGCCATGGCAAGCACCACTGAACAGGTCAGAGACAGAAAAGTCAAGCACCGCTGAACAGGGCAAAGACCGCCATGGCAAGCACCGCTGAACAGGGCAAGCACCGCTGAACAGGGCAAGCACTGCCATGGAAAGCACCGCTGAACAGGTCAGAGACAGCAAAGTCAAGCACCGCTGAACAGGGCAAGCACCGCTGAACAGGGCAAGCACCGCCATGGAAAACACTGCTGAACAGGGCAAGCGCCGCCATGGCAAGCACCGCTAAACAGGGCAAGCACCGCCTTGGAAAGCACTGCTGAACAGGTCAGAGACAGCAAAGTCAAGCACCGCTGAACAGGGCAAGCACCGCCATGGCAAGCACCGCTGAACAGAGCAAGCATCGCCATGGCAAGCAACGCTGAACAGGGAAAGCACCACCATGGCAAGCACCGCTGAACAGGTCAGAGACAGCAAAGTCAAGCACCGCTGAACAGGGCAAGCACTGCCAACACAAGCATAGCTAGCCCATGTGCGGCTGGGGCAGTGACGGAACTGGGACCATCACGGGGAGAGTGACGTACTCTGGGCACCAGTCCCCCTCCAGAACCAGTGGAGAACAGCATCCACTACCTGAGTCCTTAACAGGATGAAGCACTCTGGGCACCAGTCCCCCTCCAGAACCAGTGGAGAACAGCATCCACTCTGTCTGTCCTGCACAGGATGAAGCACTCTGGGCACCAGTCCCCTTCCAGAATCAGTGGGGAACAGCATCCACTCTGTCTGTCCTGCACAGGATGAAGCACTCTGGGCACCAGTCCCTCTCCAGAACCAATGGAGACTGTTATCCAGTTGAGAGACTGTGGCTTTGCACTCCCCAGGATGGTACAGTGGGCAAACCACCCACTGTAGAGACTTGTCAGACTGTGGCTTTGCACTCCCCAGGATGGTACAGTGGGCAACCCACCCACTGTAGAGACTTGTGAGACTGTGGCTTTGCACTCCCCAGGATGGTACAGTGGTCAACCCACCCACTGTAGAGACTTGAGAGACTGTGGCTTTGCACTCCCCAGGATGGTACAGTGGGCAACCCACCCACTGTAGAGACTTGAGAGACTGTGTCTTTGCACTCCCCAGGATGGTACAGTGGGCAACCCACCCACTGTAGAGACTTGAGAGACTGTGGCTTTGCACTCCCCAGGATGGTACAGTGGGCAACCCACCCACTGTAGAGACTTGAAAGACTGTGGCTTTGCACTCCCCAGGATACATCAATGGGCATGGAGCCCCGTCGTGGATCTGGTGTGGTGCTGTCATCCGGCTGAGGTGCCCCCCCTTCCCTTCCCTCTGAGGTGCCTGATGTATTTCTATCTGATGCTCCTCCAAGTTCCCGAGTTCCTGTGTTCCTGAGACCCACCTAACTGTAAGTACCCCCCTCCTCCCAGCCCCTCGCCCTGCCCCGCGCCACTCACCTTCTCTCCTGCTCCTGCTTCTTTTCCTCCTCTCTGTCTCTTCCTCCTCGCCCCCCCTCTGCAATCTTCTTCTGTGTTCTTCTGTTCTTCTCTTCTGTTCTTCTGTTCTTCCCTTCTGTTCTTCTGTGTTCTTCCGGTCTTCTGTGTTCTTCTTCTCTGTTCTTCTCGGTGCTTCTGTGTTCTTCTTCTCGGTTCTTCTGTGTTCTTCTCTGTTCTTCTCTGTTCTTCTCTGTTCTTCTGTTCTTCTGTCTTCTGCTCTTCCGGTCTTCTGTTCTTCTGTCTTCTGTTCTTCTGTTCTTCTGTTCTTCTGTTCTTCTGTCTTCTGCTCTTCCGGTCTTCTGTTCTTCTGTCTTCTGTTCTTCTGTCTTCTGTTCTCCTGTCTTCGGCTCTTCTACCTCCTCCGTCTTCTTCCCCCGAGCCTGCCCTCCTGCTCCTTCCTCATCCCCCTCCCTCACTCGCCTCCCCCTCTCTCACCCCTAGCTAACCCGTTCGCTATCTACCTCCCTCACTCCTCCTATCTTCCTATCTCTCTAGCTCCCTATCTCACTATCTAACTCCCCCACTCTCCACCTCCTCCTACCTACCTATCTGTCTATCTATCTATTTCCCTATCTATCGACTTCTCTATCTATTTTCTCTATCTATTTCTCTATCTCTCCCCCCCTCCCGCCACCCCCTCTACTACCTATCTCCCTATCCTCTCACTCTACCTCTCTCCCTCACCCACCTCTACAACCCCCCCTCCCCTATCTTCACAACCCTACTCCTATCTCTCTCCCTAATCTCCAAACCTCCTAACACTCACCCTCCTCCACCCTAAACCCCCTCCCCCAGCTCCTCTCACTCTACCTGTCCCCCCCCTCCCTCGCGCTTTCCCGCCGCGACCTCCTGCACGCCCCCGCCCCCCAGCTCCCATTCGCCCCCAGCTGACCCCTCCCCCCCCTCCTACCTCTTATGGCGGCCGCTGCGCGACTGCGCAGCGGGCGCGCGCAGCGGGCACGCCCCTGGCGCGCCAGAGGCGCGCCAGAGGCAAGCCCGTCTGCGCCCGTCTGCGCCCGTCCGCGCCTGGCTCGCGCCCAGCGCCACGACCCCTGGTCCCCAGCTCCCCCAAGCCCCGCTGATCCGCTACGACCCCACCACCCTCCACGCCCTCAACCCAGGGCGCTCCAAAACCTGCTTCCTAGCTCACCCCAAACGCACCCATGGACCCTTCGCCTGCAACTCCTGCAAACGCATCTTCCACCACGCAACTACCACGACCACAAGCCCACGCGCCATCAACCACCTCAAGTGCATCCTGATCAACGCTCGTTCTGTCCACAAGCACGCCGTTGAACTTTGGGACCTCCTGGACTCCACAGCCCCGGACGTCGCCTTCATCACGGAGACATGGATGAACGCCTCCTCTGCTCCAGACATCGCTACCGCCATCCCCGAAGGCTACAAGATCTCCAGAAAAGACCGCACCAACCAAGTAGGAGGAGGTGTCGCCATCATCTTCAAAGACTCCATCAGCGTCACCACCTCCACCGAAGACCCCCCCTCGCCGCTGAACACCTGCATTTTCAGATTCGCACCGACCCAAGGACCACCCTCAGAGGATCCCTCGTCTACCGTCCTCCCGGACCTCGCGCCTCTTTCAGCGACGCCATCGCCGACTTCATCTCCCCGCACGCCCTCGCCTCACCGGACTACATCCTCCTAGGCGACCTCAACTTCCATCTGGAACAAAACAACGACCCCAACACCACCACCCTGCTCGACAACCTCGCCAACCTCGGCCTCAAACAACTGGTGAACACCGCCACCCACATCGCCGGACACACGCTCGACCCTATCTTCTCCGCCAGCAAACACGTCTTCTTCAGCCACACCTCTGCCCTACACTGGACCGACCACAGCTGCGTCCACTTCACATTCCGACGCGAGACCTCCCACCTCCGCACTCAACCCATCCCTCATCGACAGTGGAACAAGATCCCTGAAGAGCAACTCTTCTCCGCTCTCGCCGCCAACCAACCCACCCTCACCACCGACCCCAACGACGCAGCTCTCAACCTCACAAACTGGATCTCCAACTGCGCTGACAACCTTGCTCCCCTCAAACGCACGCATCGACAGACCAACACCAAAAAACCTCTCTGGTTCTCTGACACCCTCAAAGAATCAAAGAAAACTTGTCGTGCCCTTGAGAAGGCCTGGCGCAAGGACCACACCGCTGACAACATGACCGCCCTCAAGAACGCTACACGCGAACACCACCACCTGATCCGCACTGCCAAAAGGAACTTTTTCACCGACAGACTAGACAAAAACAGCCACAACAGCAGAGAACTCTTCAGCATCGTCAAAGAGTTCTCCAACCCCAGCACCAGCGCCAACGCCGTCACACCCTCACAGGATTTGTGCGAATCCCTCGCCACTTTCTTCCATCGCAAGATCAGCGACCTCCACGACAGCTTCGGACACCAGACCCAACCATACACCACTGAACCCGCTTCCCCGGACATCACCCTCAACAACTGGACCCACATCAACACGGAAGAAACCAAATCCATCATGAACTCTATCCACTCCGGCGCCCCTTCGGACCCCTGCCCGCACTTCATCTTTAACAAAGCCGACGACATCATCGCCCCGCACCTCCAGACCGCCATCAACTCTTCTTTTTCTTCTGCTACCTTCCCCGAATGCTGGAAGCACGCTGAAGTCAACGCCCTACTAAAGAAACCTACGGCTGACCCAAGCGACCTGAAAAACTTCCGCCCCATCTCTCTTCTACCTTTCCCAGTCAAGGTAATAGAAAAGACCGTCAACAAACAGCTGACCACCTTCCTGGAAGACAACAACCTGCTCGACCCTTCACAAACCGGATTCCGAACCAACCACAGCACGGAAACCGCCCTCATCTCAGTCACAGACGACATCAGAACCCTGATGGACAACGGTGAAACAGTCGCCCTCATTCTCCTCGACCTCTCGGCTGCCTTTGACACCGTCTGTCACCGCACCCTAATCACCCGCCTACGCTCCACTGGGATCCAAGGCCAGGCCCTGGACTGGATCGCCTCCTTCCTCGCTAACCGCTCCCAAAGAGTTTACCTCCCTCCGTTTCGCTCAGAACCCACCAAGATCATCTGCGGCGTACCTCAAGGCTCATCGCTCAGCCCGACACTCTTCAATGTCTACATGAGCCCCCTCGCCGACATCGTACGCAAGCACGACATCATCATCACCTCCTACGCCGACGACACCCAACTTGTACTCTCCCTCACCAAGGACCCCGCCAGCGCCAAGACCAACCTACAAGAGGGTATGAAGGACGTCGCAGATTGGATGAGGCTCAGCCGCCTAAAGCTGAACTCTGAAAAAACGGAAGTCCTCATCCTCGGCAACACCCCGTCCGCCTGGGACGACTCCTGGTGGCCCACGGCCCTCGGCACCGCACCGACCCCCGCAGACCACGCCCGCAACCTCGGCTTCATCTTGGACCCTCTTCTCACCATGACCAAGCAAGTCAACGCCGTGTCCTCCGCCTGCTTCCTCACTCTCCGCATGCTCCGTAAGATCTTCCGCTGGATCCCCGCCGACACCAGAAAAACCGTGACCCACGCCCTCGTCACGAGCCGCCTGGACTACGGCAACACCCTCTACGCCGGGACCACAGCCAAACTCCAAAACCGCCTGCAACGCATCCAAAACGCCTCGGCCCGCCTCATCCTCGACGTACCCCGCAACAGCCACATCTCCGCACACCTGAGACACCTGCATTGGCTCCCAGTCAGCAAAAGGATCACCTTCCGTCTTCTCACCCACGCACACAAAGCCCTCCACAACAAGGGACCGGAATACCTCAACAGACGCCTCAGCTTCTACGTCCCCACCCGCCCCCTCCGCTCCGCTGGCCTCGCACTTGCTGCCGTCCCTCGCACCCGCCGCTCCACGGCGGGTGGGAGATCTTTCTCCTTCCTGGCGGCCAAGACCTGGAACTCCCTCCCCACCAGCCTCAGGACCACCCAGGACCACTCCGCTTTCCGGAGACTCCTAAAGACTTGGCTGTTCGAGCAGCGATAACCCCCCCTTTCCCCCCTAGCGCCTTGAGACCCGCACGGGTGAGTAGCGCGCTTTATAAATGTTAATGATTTGATTTGATGATTTCTCTCCGTTTCTGGACAGGTATCTTGTGTGGGCCTCGCCCATGCATTTTGGGCCCAGTGGTCCACGGACATTGAATGGTGCATACCTGCACTACTAATCATGATGTATATATTTGGAATGTGTATATATTTCTGTATGTATTAGCTTACTGTATTTTGATACATTACAATGGTTGTACTCATTTCCTTTTGTCTTTGCATTCTTCCGGGTGGGGTTGGGGGTTGTTACTGTGATGTTTGGAAATGCATTGGTGTGTGTGTTGTAGTGTGCGATGGTCGGGGTGGGGTGTTGCGTGTGTGTGTCCCTGACTTTTGCCTCCCCTATGTCGTAGGTGCAGTACTCACTGTTGTCTTCGGCGCCGGCGTTGTTGATGTTCGTAGAGGAGCAGGAACACTATCGCAGGGAGTATTTGGAGTCGCGGCTCCATGTTGCCCTCCTTCCTCGTGGAGTGTGTTAAGATGAGCGTTTTCCCATTGAAATGGCTGTTTCTGCCGTGTTTTTATCCACGGTGAATCCGCCCTGGAAAGGTGGCGGATTGGCCTGTTGTAATACTGTGGGCGTTACTTTGTCTTCCGCCTGTCTGTTGGCGGTGACCGCCGCGCTGCTTGTCTGTACCGCTGTGGCGGTCGGAGTGTTAAAGTGGCTGTCTATGTTGGCGGTTTCCGCCACGGTCATAATTCCCTTTTTTTTTCGCCGGCCTGTTTGCGGTATTACTGCCGCTTTAACACTGTCCGCCAGGGTTGTAATGACCCCCTATGTTTCTAAAAGTTGGAATACTTTTTAAGAATCTAAAACTATCTCTAGAACTTAATTCAAACTTTTACAAAACTTTTAAACTCTAAAAGAAATGCAAACAGGGACTAACACAAGGCCCTAGCAGGACTTTTAAAAATTTAGAAAAATAGCTCAAATTTCAAAAATCAGTTTCTAATGACAATTTTTGGAATTTAGTTGTGTGATCAGGTATTGGCTGAGTAGTCCAGCAAATGCAAAGTCTTGTACCCCACCGCTGATCCACCAATGTAGGAAGTTGGCTCTGTATGTACTATTTCAAAGTAAGAAATAGCATGCACAGAGTCCAAGGGTTCCCCTTAGAGGTGAGATAGTGGCAAAAAGAGATAATTCTAATGCTCTATTTTGTGGTAGTGTGGTCGAGCAGTAGGCTTATCAGAGGTTAGTGTTAAGCATTTGTTGTACACACACAGGCAATAAATGGGGAACACACACTCAAAGACAATTCCAGGCCAATAGGTTTTTATATAGAAAAATATATTTTCTTAGTTTATTTTAAGAACCACAGGTTCAAGATTTACAAACAATACTTTAAATGAAAGGTATTTCACTTAGGAACTTTAGGAACTTTGAATTAGCTAAATAGCATATACAGTTTTCACACAAATGGCAAATAGCTATTTTAAAACTAGACAGTGCAATTTTCAACAGTTCCTGGGGGAGGTAAGTGTTTGTTAGTTTTGCAGGTAAGTAAACCACCTACGGGGTTCAAGTTTGGGTCCAAGGTAGCCCACCGTTGGGGGTTCAGAGCAACCCCAAAGCTACCACACCAGTAGCTCAGGGCCGGTCAGGTGCAGAGGTCAAAGTGGTGCCCAAAACACATGAGCTTCAATGGAGAAGGGGGTGCCCTGGTTCCAGTCTGCCAGCAGGTAAGTACCCGCGTCTTCGGAGTGCAGACCAGGGGGGTTTTGAAGGGCACCGGGGGGCACACAGGTCAACACAAAAAGTACACCCTCAGCGGCACGGGGGCGGCCGGGTGCAGTGTGAAAACCGGCGTCAGGTTCGCAATAGGATTCAATGGGAGACCAAGGGGTCTCTTCAGCAATGCAGGCAGGCAAGGGGGGGGTTCCTCGGGGTAGCCACCACCTGGGAAAGGGAGAGGGCCACCTGGGGTTCACTCCTTCACTGGAGGTCGGATCCTTCAGGTCCTGGGGGCTACGGATGCAGTGTCTCTACCAGGCATCGGGTCTTTCAAGCAGGCAGTCGCGGTCAGGGGTAGCCTCGAGATTCCCTCTGCAGGCGTCGCTGTGGGGGCTCAGGGGGGATCAACTCTGGCTACTCACGGTCTCGTAGTCGCTGGGGAGTCCTCCCTGTGGTGTTTGTTCTCCACAAGTCGAGCCGGGGGAATGGAGCACTGATAGCACCAGCTCTTGAGGGGGGGATTCCTGTGGGATGGTGGATTGCTGACATCAGGTCTGGCTCCAACTGGGTACACAGTTCCTGGATTGTGGCACGGTCAAACCTGTAGGTGATAATCACATTTCTTTCCTCCATTGTCGACAGGTCCACCAGCGGTCAGTACACCGGAGGATTCCGCCTTCTCCTCAGATGTCCCAGCGGACGGTGCCTATGAAGGACAACAGCGAGCACAGAGTCAAACATCTCAGAGGTATGTACCCACAGTCTACACAGAACACCAATCATACACAAAATGTGGCCTGTATGTGTGTTGAGACTAGGCCTAGGTATGTGTGACGCATTTGGAAATTAGGCCATGTGGGCCCCTGAAATGGCGGCTACCTGACCTCTAAAGTGGGACAATGGGATGTGAGGTGACTGCGCTGGCGTTGTACACCGTCGCGGTAGGCGGCCGAAGACCGCGGCGCAATCCTGCATTGGTTAACATTGGACCCTATGGGTCCCAGGAGTCAATGACGATGTACGCCGGCGGTGATGGTACGCACCGCCGCAGATGTGACAGCCGCGGACGTGACCGCCATTTTCTATCTTTATAATCACTCAATACCTGATCTTCGACAGGAGAGGACCTACACTGAAAGTGCTGCTGTGACCTCGTCTGGAAGAGAAAATGGCTCGTGCGTCTGGGGAAAGGGCCCCTGCCTTCACATCGGAGGAGTTGGAGAAGCTCGTCGATGGGGTCCTCCCCCAGTACATGCTACTTTACGGTCCCCCAGACCAACAGGTAAGTACACAGTGAACATGTTGTATAGGCTATGCCTGTGTGGAGAGGGCTGGTTGTAAGAAGGAAGAGGGCAGAGTTCTGCATGCATGAAAGACGGTGGGTGCATGTGCCACATGGCAAGGATAGGGATGGGGGCCACTCACTTTGACGGCGCAGTTGGTAATGACTTATCTTCTTCCCCTGTACATTTCATGTAGGTCAGCGCCCACCAGAAGAAGGATATTTGGGGCCATATTTATACTTTTCGACGCAAAACTGCGCTAACGCAGTTTTGCGTCAAAAGATTTAGCGCCGTCTAACGCCACTCTGAAGCGCCATGCGGGCGCCGTATTTATTGAATGGCGTTAGCCGGCGTTAGCCGACCGGCGCTGCCTGGTGTGCGTGAAAAAAAACCACGTACACCAGGCAGCGCCGGCGTAGGGAAAAATGGCATTTGGGCGTCCAAAAATGGGGCAAGTCAGGCTGAGGCAAAAAAATCGTCTTAACCCGATTTGCGCCATTTTTTTTTGGCGCCCAGACGCCATTAACATGACTCCTGTCTTAGCAAAGACAGGAGTCATGCCCCCTTGCCCAATGGCCATGCCCAGGGGACTTATGTCCCCTGGGCATGGTCATTGGGCATAGTGGCATGTAGGGGGGCACAAATCAGGCCCACTATGCCACAAAAAAAAATTAACAAAAATACTTACCACAACTTACCTTTTCTTCCCTGGGATGGGTCCCTCCATCCTTGGGTGTCCTCCTGGGGTGGGCAAGGGTGGCAGGGGGTGTCCCTGGGGGCAGGGGAGGGCACCTCTGGGCTCATTCTGAGCCCACAGGTCCCTTAACGCCTGCCCTGACCCAGGCGTTAAAAAGAGGCCCAAATGCGGGTTTTTTTGCCTCGCCCACTCCCTGGCGTCATTTTTGCCCGGGAGTATAAATACCACGCACATGCCTGGGAGTAATTTTTTAAGACTGGAACGCCTACCTTGCATCTCATTAACGCAAGGAAGGTGTTCACGCCAAAAAATGACACTAACTCCATGAACTTTGGCGCTAGACGCGTCTAACGCCAAAGTATAAATATGGAGTTCGTTTTGCGTCGAAAAAAACGACGCAAATTCGGCGCAAACGGAGTATAAATATGCCCCTCGGCGTGCCATCGCCAAGGACGTCCGGACCCTGGGGGTCCAGCACAGGCAGAGCACCCACTGGCGTAAAAGATGGGAGGACATTCGCCGCTGGAGCAAGAAGACAGCGGAGGCTCAGCTGGGGATGGCCTCCCAACGTGGGAGGGGTGCTCGCCGAACCATGACCCCCCTGATGTTCAGGATCCTGGCGGTGGCCTACCCAGAGTTGGATGGGCGCTTGAGGGCATCACAGCAGACACATGGGGGTGAGTACACTCTCATTCATCTGACTTTGCGCGCAGTGGAGGTGTCTGGGTGGGGGAGGAGGGCAGTGGGTTTCCCTAGGCCAGGGTGAGTTCTGTAGGCTAGGCCCCTCCATAAGGCATGGCCCTGTGGCCCCCCACCCCACCTCTGTAGAGTGCCAAGTACAGCTATTCATGCACCTGTGTCATCTATGTGTGCAGATGTCGTCCATAGCCTTGTAGGCCATTTCCCATGAATCGCACTGGAGAGCCGAAGAGCGCGACGTAGTGCAGGGGGCTTCTGTGTCTGTCTTGTCCGCCAACGGTAGCGGTAATCCATGCACTCAACATGTCTTTCTTCTATTTCCCCCCCCCCTTTTTTGTGGTCTCCTTGTTCTTGTGTGCATTAGCATCATCAGGCGGAGGAGCAGTGGCACCAGAGCACGAGGGAGCTGCATCCCACATGGCCATGGAGGGCCACAGTACGGACTCAGAATTCACCAGTGGGACGGAGGGCGAGGGGAGCACTACGGGGGGAGAGGAGCTGAAACCAGCGACACAGACTCGTCCTCTGATGGGAGCTCTCTTGTGGTGGCGGCAACATCTGTGCCCCCTCATCTACAGGTACAGCCGCCACCCCCCCTACCAGCACCGCCCTCCCAGCAGCCCCTCAGCCTTCGCCTTTGCCCGCTCACCCAGGAGGGTGGACATCACCTTCGCCCCAGGCACCTCAAGCCCTGCCCCAGTCACCCCTGCTGCCCTCAGTGAGGAGGCCATAGACCTCCTCAGGTCACTCACTGTTGGGCAGTCTACCATTTTGAATGCCATCCAGGGTGTAGAAAGGCAGTTGCAACAAACAAATGCATTCCTGGAGGGCATTAATTCTGGTCAGGTGGCCCTTCACCGAGCCTTTCAAACTCTGGCCTCAGCACTGATGGCAGCCATTGTCCCTGTGTCTAGCCTCCCCCCTCCAACGTCCTCCACCCAGACCCAATCCCCTGTACCTCTGCCTATCCCAAGCACACCATCAGACCAGCCTGCATACACCTCACCACACAAGGGAAGCTCATGCAAACATAAGCACCACACATCCCACAGGCACTCACGCAAGCATCACACACATACAGACACACCAACATCCACTGCCTCCACTGTGTCCCCCTCGTCGTCGTCTCCCTCTTCCCTCCCTGTCTCGTCTACACTCACACCTGCATGCACTACCTCTACAGCCACTACGTCCCTCACCAGCGCACCCACCAGCGCACCCCGCTCACGTGCAGTCACCCCCCACTACCATACACACGTCCCCTGTGTCCTCTCGCAGTGTGTCTGTGACGCCCCCTCCGAAGATACACAAACGCAGGCACACACCCACCCAACAGCCATCCACCTCACGACAGCCTCCAGCGCATGCACCTCCACCCAAAGCCACCAAACGTACAGCTCCTACAACCACCACCTCTTCCTCTACTCCCAAACCCCCTCCAGCTACCCGTCCCAGTGTCTCCCAAAAACTTTTCCTGTCCAGCCTAGACCTATTTCCCAACCCCCCGTCCAACTCATAGGTCCTGAACTAGCACCTCAACCACAACATCTCTGGGACCAGTGGTGCCTGTAGTCACAGGTATGTGGAGTGCACCGGCCACCATGACAGCCAGTGTGGCACGGAGCCACAGCACTGCCAGTCCCCCCCCCTGTGAAGCACCAGAAGTTGGCCAGTGCCCGGCGGGAGAGGGGGAAGACTCCAGCCACCCAAGCCTCTCCCAGGGGTCCCCGTGGGAGTGTGGACTCAGCTGTGACTCCTCCCAAGGTGGGGAAGGGCCACAAGAAACCCCGCACATCTGGGAGGAGCAGCACGGCGGAGAAGACCGCCATCTTCCCCGCTGCCCAGGAGGGCCCCGCCAGCCCCATCCTCGCTGCCCAGGAGGGCCCCGCCAGCCCCATCCTCGCTGCCCAGGAGGGACCCGCCAACCCCATCCTCGCTGCACAGGAGGGCCCGCCAGCCCCATCCTCGCTGCACAAGGGGCCACTGCCAGCCCCATCCTCGCTGCACAGGAGGCCACCGCCAGCCCCATCATTGCTGCACAGGAGGTCACCGCCAGCCCCATCCTCGCTGCACAGGAGGACACCGCCAGCCCCATCCTCGCTGCTCAGGAAGTCCCCGCCAGCCACAGCCCAGCTGCCCAGGAGGGCCCCGCCAGCCACAGCCCAGCTACCCAATGAAGGACCGCCAGCCCCAGCCCAGCTGGGCAATGAAGGACCGCCAACTCAAGCACCGCTGAACAGGGCACCGCCAACTCAAGCACCGCTGAACAGGGCACTGCCAACTCAAGCACCGCTGAACAGGGCACCGCCAAATCAAGCACCGCTGAACAGGGCACCTCCAACTCAAGCACCGCTGAACAGGGCAACGGCAACTCAAGCACCGCTGAACAGGGCACCGCCAACTCAAGCACCGCTGAACAAGGCACCGCCAACTCAAGCACCGCTGAACAGGGCACCGCCAAATCAAGCACCGCTGAACAGGGCACCGCCAACTCAAGCACCGCTGAACAAGGCACCGCCAAATCAAGCACCGCTGAACAGGGCACCGCCAAATCAAGCACCGCTGAACAGGGCACCGCCAACTCAAGCACCGCTGAACAAGGCACCGCCAAATCAAGCACCGCTGAACAGGGCACCGCCAACTCAAGCACCGCTGAACAGGGCACCGCCAACTCAAG
This sequence comes from Pleurodeles waltl, assembly GCF_031143425.1. NCBI lineage: Eukaryota > Metazoa > Chordata > Amphibia > Caudata > Salamandridae > Pleurodeles > Pleurodeles waltl. Next base: position 1,004,499,013 of record NC_090443.1, on the reverse strand, counting down.
CAGCGCTAGCCCATGAGCGGCAGGGGCCCTGACGCAACTGGGACTGTCACGGGGTGCGTGATGCACTCTGGGCACCAGTCCCCCTCCAGAACCAGTGGAGACATGCATCTCCTCCGTCTGTCCTTCACAGGATGAAGCACTCTGGGCACCAGTCCCCCTCCAGAACCAGTGGAGACATGCATCCATTCCGTCTGTCCTTCACAAGGATGAAGCACTCTGGGCACCAGTCCCCCTCCAGAACCAGTGGAGATTGTTATCCACTTGAGAGACTGTGGCTTTGCACTCCCCAGGATAATGCAGTGGGCAACCCACCCACTTGTGAGACTTGGGAGACTGTGGCTTTGCACTCCCCAGGATTGAACAGTGGGCAAACCACCCACTGTAGAGACTTGAGAGACTGTGGCTTTGCACTCCCCAGGATGTGACAGTGGGCATCCTGGGGAGACTGTAGAGACTTGAGAGACTGTGGCTTTGCACTCCCCAGGATTGAACAGTGGGCAAACCACCCACTGTAGAGACTTGAGAAACTGTGGCTTTGCACTCCCCAGGATACATCAATGGGCATGGAGCCCCCTTGTGGATCTGGTGTCGTGCACTCATCCGGCTGAGGTGCCCCCCCTTCCCTTCCCCCTGAGGTGCCTGTTGTTTTTCTATCTGAGGCCCCTGCAGTGTTCTCTCTGTTTTGATCTGGTATCGGGTGTGGGCCTCGCCCATGCATTTTGGGCCCAGTGGTCCACAGACTATAAATGGTGCAATACCTGGACTACTATTCTTGGTGTATATTTTGTTAATAGTGTATATATGTATATTTTTGCGTACCGCATTTTAATATATTCCAATGGTTACACTCATTTCCTTTTGTCTTTGCATTCTTCCGGGGGGGTTGGGGGGTGTTACTATAATGTATAGATATGTATTAGTGTGTGTGTTGTAGTGGGTGAGGGTGCAGGTGTTGCGTGTGTGTGTCCCTGTTTTTTGCCTCCACCCTCCCCTGTGTCGTAGGTGCAGTACTCACCGTGGTCTTCGCCGCCGGTGTTGGTGCTCCTGATACAGGAGCAGGAAGACTATTGCAGGTAGGATTTGGAGTTCCGGGTCCATGGTGTCCTCGTTCCTCGTGGAGTGTGTAGAGGTGAGCATTTTCCCTTCAAAATTCCTGTTTCCGCTGTGTTTTTATCCGCGGTGAATCCGCCCCGGAAAAGGTGGCGGATTGGCCTGTCATAATAGTGTGGGCGGTACATTGTCCTTCGCCTGTCTGTTGGCGGTGACCGCCGCGCTGTTTTTTGTACCACCGTGGCGGTCGGAGTGTTAAAGTGGCTGTCTTTGTTGGCGGTTTCCGCCAAGTTCGTAATTGCAAATGTTTTACTGCCGCCCTGTTGCCGGTCTTACCGCCGATTTAACACCGACCTCCAGGGTTGTAATGACCACCATCATGTTATTTCTTATTCTCAAGATGTGGTCAATATGTTTCTTGTTCTTAATACAGTCAAAGATCTATGGAAATTTTTCAGGACCTAAAAAATCATAATCAACTGTAGGATGTGTCTCAGATTCGATAGTAGAAATGTGCCCTTGTTTCACAACCACCAAATCCAGTAGAAAACCGCAGAGATACTGTCTCTAAAAATATCCAACTTATAAAGATAAAGATGAAATACATGGTAAAATATAACAACAAAATAACATGATAACGCCGAAGTAATCCCTTTGCTGCCAGAGTACATTGCAGTTATCACAATTTGTGAGTGATGTCAAATCCATTCAGCCGTCAGACCCACTCCTCAGTGCTTCTGTGACCAATGGCAGTAGTCATGAATAATCACCCCACAAGGTAGTGCATCGAGAAAAAGTGAAATCGAACAAGTGAAAGTCAAGCAACTTGAAATTCTTACCCAATCCATAGTTGTGTTAGGCCCCTTAGGATTCATGGGATTTTGGTAAACCGCTAAATTTGTGGTTTCTAAAAGGCAAAGTAGTGGTATCAGTGAGTGCCACAGCATACCGGCACATGAAGTGATCCTACACCTGAGTGCAGATGGTCAGTACTTATGGTCGCCCTTGTGGACACTGTCTGGGAATTTACCCCATCTCTGCAATCGTGGCGGTATCAGTGTCCACAATTCTATGTCAGGACCGCAGGCTTATATTATGCTTCTCTTTCTTCACTTTTAATTATTTCACCAGCCAATTAGAAATACAATGTCAACAAACTACAAATCCCATGAAAGAACATATCATGTGACAACCTTAGAGAATACACCCTATACAATGCACACAATACAAATTTTTCAAGCTTACGCGTTAAGAATTTTCAATTCTATTAAGGACACGGAGGCAAGGATTATGCTTCTCTTTCTATGCTTTATTTTCACACAGCAGCCAATAGGAGAAGATATTGTTAAAAGAAAACATATCCCAGCATTCATAGTATATACAACACAACCATAGAGAACAGAGTATATAAACCGAAGAGGCTAAAGAACTTCCTCTTTCTTTGCGAAATCTCAGTCAGTAAAAGTCAATAAAGTGTATCAACATCGAATCGAACAAGAACACAATCCAAAGATCCAGGAGAACACAGCCACTCCGGATAAGGAATGATGCAACATCCAATCTGATAAGTCCCCTGAATGAAGAGCTTCAACTCTGATCAACACCTGAGAAGGGAAGAAAAACGAGAACTAATCATAGTATATGTCATAGAACCAATGTCCCCAACTTACATGCACTGATAACATCACTGGGTGGGTAAGACAATGAGACATTAAATGAAAACAGAATACTTAACTTGTAAGCAGAGGTCTTATTGTCCAATAGGGGGGGATAATCCTCGCCTCTGTGTCCTTAATAGAATTGAAAATTCTCTGGTGTATCTGTGACCTTACCCTCCAAGTCTGGGCGAGGGCACTCAGCGTGAAGCCTGGCCCTCACGTCCTTGTCGAAACCTGCCCTGTTTTGGAGGTATTCTGCCACCTCGGGCGGAGGAACCCAGCTTGAGGAGCGGGGTGGACGATCTCCTCCGGGCTGAAGGTCAATACACGAGGGGCTTTGGGAGGCGGGGCTTTAGTGGTCTCCGACTTTTTGCGTTTGCTCGAGCCCGGCCAGGCCCCGAGGTCCTCCTCAGAATCAGACTCGGATGATGATTTGGAGGACGACTGGTCTGAATCTGAACCATAAGCGTCTTGCGCTTGAGAGGAGCTATAACCGTGCTCCTTTTGAATGGAAGAGGCCAATTTCCTGAAAATGTCGGAGTGGGCCCAAGTCTTGGCTTTAGCCTTACCTTTGGAGGTAGAGGGCTGGTCAGACAGGGCTTCATCCGAAGGCGCAATGTGGGGCAGCCAACCTTTTTGGCGCACAAAGCTCTCAAAATGATGGGTGAGGGGGCCCAAAACCTTCGCCAGTGCCTTATTTACCGAGAGCTGCACGGTATTGTCTGGCGCGCCCACCAAATTATCATCAAGAAAGGGAGGCTCACTCCCAAAATATTCCTCGTCCTCATAAGTATATGACTGGGCCATAGTATCTCTGTCACGTGGAACACGTGGATTCTGGCTACAATCAGGGGGAGTGCAAACACCAGCATGCGGAAAGCAGCAGGGATAAAAAACACTGCTTTAAAATAATTTAGAGTGTGGAGGGAGCCAGCCTGCAGCACTCTAGGCAGCGCCTAATCTGATTTATCCAACTCTGGTCACAACGTGATGTCAGGGAGTGAGGAAGAGGCGTTCAGGCAAAAACTATAGGCAGCGATAGGCAAAATTGCTGGACAACGCTTGCAAAGGCTTCAGGAATCGTCGCTGGGAAGAACTGGGCACTCGCACCGTCTCGTTCTCTGATCGTGCGTTTCATTCAAAAACGGGCACCAGGAGCAACAAGCAAGCGCGGGTGCGCGTCTTAAGAGGGCGCACAAGTGAGGAGAGAGAGAGCGCGTCAGGCCGCAAGAAAAACAACAGCTGAATCCGGCTCAACCTAACGGAGAATATCTTTGAGTCGGGAATGACCCGACACACTCCCGTTCCCACTCCACAGAAAATATGCCGCGCGACTAAACACAGCGCGACTAGCAACACCGTCAGAAGAAGAAATGGTAAAGAGGTAAAGCACTTGACTGGCTGCAGAAGCAGCAAAGAAAGAGGAAGTTCTTTAGCCTCTTCGGTTTATATACTCTGTTCTCTATGGTTGTGTTGTATATACTATGAATGCTGGGATATGTTTTTTTTTAACAATATCTTCTCCTATTGGCTGCTGTGTGAAAATAAAGCAAAGAAAGAGAAGCGTAATCTGAGCCTCCGGTCCTGACATAGAATACAGTATATATCAACTCATCTTTCTTTGCTTCCTTGCAGCCAGTTAAGTACCTCATTGTTCCTTTCCATTCCGATTGTTTTTACATTGATGTTTAATAATGTATGTGCTTTGCGCCCCTCTGTATGAATGACTTAGTTGAAGACTTTCAGTCTGAGAGTTGGGATTCGTCCCGAGAGCGGATCCCGCAGCACGTTTGCTTTTCCTCCTTCATTGCGGAGGCACGCTGCCAGTCAGCGCGATCTCCGTTCTGTGTTGCACATGCCGCTAGGAGCTATCTCCTCCCCACAGCAGCGATTGCACTGCGTTTAAATCATCTCGTGGAGCCGGGGAGCGAGGACACGCTGCTCGGCAGCACAGTCCTCTTTCTGTTGTTATCTGAGCTCAGAGGATTAGCGCACATGCGCTATTTACCGGCCTTCCTTCACGCGGCCTCATTAATGTGCCGTGGAATGTTATCTCCTTATCCTCATTGCCCCCCTATCTATGACCCAAGTGTAATAGCCTTGGGGTATTAATTGCCTATTTGTCTGTGGCCAAGGCTTCCTCCACGCTTGAATTTAAGGTTGTATTCACACTTGATATCAGGGGTTGATTTGTTTCCTGCCCTGCTGAATTGGTGTACGTCATCTGATTGCTCCTTTGGAGTTTATTTTACTGCATTCTGTCAATATGGCTGGATACGATGAGGGGATGGTGATGAATACTATTATGATGATCCTGCGGGGGCTTTCAAACAGGACCCTGTCTATGCATTAGATGCTGGGGTTCGCCACACAGTGAATCAAGCCTTGGCCCACTCCATTTGGACTATCAAACCTCATCTAATTGGCTTTGCTGAGCAACAGGTTTGGATGCCCTTCTCGGGCCCCAGGGTAGTGACGAATCCTCCCTGTCTCACAGCTCCCAGGCCTCCAATGGAGATAGAAATCCCCACTCTGCAGACTTTGATAGTCCTATTAGATCTCTGGCCAAAGAACATGACTACAACGCCTCCACTTCCACCCCGAGGACCAAGGCACACGAGGACTATGGCTTCTCCTCATCCGCCTATACCTCTGACCAGGGAGATGATCTCCCCATAAGCACAAAAAGAAGATGCATCACCCAGAAGAAGCCCTGAACCCCCCTGAGGTATTTAGCTTTGAGACAGAGGACATACTTCACCCCAGATCCACCCGCTGGATTCTTCCAGCCGAAGTGGCGGATTTCGTAGAGTCCCATATTTGTCATGGGTTTGAGAAGGAGGTTCATTTTCGTCTGAGTTCTGAATGCCCCATGCCAGATTTTCCATCTAAGGTGGCAGAGGCTCCAGAACTTGACCTTACCCTGGTCACTTATCTTAAGAAATTTTCAAAGGATCCCAGAAAGGGCATTGACCGCGCTTGGCGCAGATGCCAGGACAAGCTCCCGGACATTGCTGGACGTTTAACAAAGATCCTGGAGCTGTGTTTCCAGGCTAAACTCAACTCAATTCTATTGATCCAGATGTCCTTGTCGTTTGGGCTCAAAGGGCCCATTGTTTCTTACCGAACCTTAACTGTGCGATTTCTAGTGAGAGCTGTCGCTCCATACTTTTGTAAATGGATTCCAAGCTGCATCTCCTCTGAATGTGGACCCGTGGCCCAGGGTTTGCTCTGCGGTTCTCCTTTCCTCAAGGAGCTTTCTAAATTTACGGCTACTTATGCCAATCTGGACAAAGCCCATGGTTCTATTAAGAAGGTACTGCATCCACTTTTTAGAGGGGCCGGACTCTACAGAGGGAGAGCCTTCGGCCTCAGCTACAACCAAGGTCCTCAGCGAGGTTTTTATCATCAGGGCAGAGGAGGTTTCCAGGACTCCGGTTCTTCTTCGTCCACCTTCTACCCCTCCCGGCGCCGAGCTGGCTGCTCCAGATTGCGGTGAGGGCGGTCCAGAAGAAACTAAGCCTATTCCCAAGACGCAGGATCTGCAGGTGAGCTTAATTTCCAGTTCAACTGTTATTTTGGGGGGCAGGGCTGGGTCTTTCCTACATGTGTGGCACAAGATACACTCAAGATTCTTGGGTGGTAGAGACTATCCAGGGTTACAAATATGAAATTTTCAGTTCCCCCTTCCAACTTGCTCCTCCTCCTCCAATGCATCTTTCCCTTCAAGATCATGACTTCATTTCTGCAGAGATTACCAAGCTCTTACGCAAGGGTGCCATTGTCGATAGTTGTCCTCACCCGCTGGGTTTTCTCAGCCCGATCTCACCTAGGCCTGAATCTCAAAGAATTCAATGGATGCCTTATTTACCGCCACTTCAAGATGGAGGGTATTCACTTACTAAGAGACATCTTTCAAGAAAGGGACTGGGTGGTTCATTTAGACTTAAAGGATGCTTACTTGACCATCCCTATCTTTCCTCCCCATCATTAGTTTCCCCAGTTCCTTTGGGAGGGTCGATTTTACAAGTACAAAGTCCTTCCCTTTGGCCTGTCATTGTCTCCTTGTTGCTTCACAAAGGTGATGTGACCGGTAGCGGAGTACCTCAGAGCAAGGGGTGTTCGTCTGATAATTTACCTCAACGACATCCTCATTATGGCATCTAGTTCTTACCCACCTGGAGTGGTCGATCTCCCTCCTTCAGGATCGGGACTTCTTTGTCAATGCTCAGAAGTCGGCCTTGGTGCCGTCTTAATGAATGGACTTCCTGGGCTATCGAGCAGACTCCTCTATAGCTCAGTTAGGGCCTGATTTAAGAAAAGTGGCCTCTTAGCGCCCCCCTAATGCCACCATGTGTGCGCCATATTTAAGATACAGTGCACCATGGTGGTAATTAGGGGAACTAGCTTAACATTTTTGACGCTAGGTCAGAGCTTTGCGGGGTTAGCGTCAACTTTTTTGACGCTAATCCTGCAAAGTCCATTGAAAACAATGGCGTGCTTCCTTTAATGCCTGCTCTGAGCAGTCTTTAGAAGTGCAGAAAAAATTGCACAGAGAAGTCTCATTTTTTGGCCCCCTAACAGGAGAACGCCCCCTTTGCATACATTATGCCTGGCAAAGGCATAATGTGGTGCAAAGGTTTACAGAGTGGCACAATGCATTCATTGCACCACTTTGTAAATTTGGATGGGCCACATTAGTGTAAAACAAATTATGCTAATGTGGCACAAGGAGGTGCTAGGGGCTCTTAAATCAGCACCCTAGTGCTTCCCCCGCAAAAGGTTCACTCCATCAGGAGGGATCTGAGGTTACTGGTTGTTCGGGACACCGTTCCAGAGGGTAGGTCCATAGTGTTGGACCAGCGACACAATCCGTCAATGTGAGTCCCAGGAACGTGCTTCCCAAGGGGCCTGTTCTCGATTTGGGGATGGGTGACCTGACTTAACCAGTGTACTTAAATGTAAGTGATCGGTTTATCTACCCTAAATAAAGGTGGTTCTTCTATTTTGTTTGTGAAGAGGTGATTTATAATTGATTGGTCCTGATGAAGCGTCAATGGATCCGGCTGGACCGATAGACGCGAAACATGTCGACCTGAATTTAGAGGCCCTACAAAAATTTAGAGTCCTCTGAGATTATATTATTTTGTGAAAGTAACATGAGCATTATACTCTACATATGACTTTAAATTTTTTGGTTTTAGTCTTGGTCTTCATCTTCACTATACTGATAAAATTATGATGTTGATTGTGAGATGAATAACCAATTTTAACTATTTTTTGACCTCTCTTTTGTTTACTGGTGCCTGAATGTAAGCATCTTTGACTGCACAGTAGATTTCACCAGTCACGATTAGATGAGTATGGTCTAGACCCCCCCGTTTGGGGTGCCCACCAGGCATTGCAGTGCCAGCCTGGTGAGGAGCATTTCCCGATGATGATACTAGTCATCCATTGTGATGCTTGAGGGCTCTCGCTCCTGAGACCAGTGGTCCCCTAGGACGATAGTTTAATTTTTGGAACAGTGTACCTTTAATAATTGACTGCAGTTTGGGAGATCGTGCACTGGACCATATAACCTCCCGGTCCCTCCCCCCACTTTGATTGAGGTTACTGTTGTACAGACATACTGTATCATTGAGGGCAATAGTCCGTATGGTGGGCCTTCTACCTTCCTCGATCCAGGCAATTTTGCCAGATCCCCTTCACTACAGGGCCCTTCAGCGTTTGAAGGTTTCCCAACTTCAGAAGGGCCTCAGGTATGTAGACCAGATCCCCCTTTTGGAGGAGGCTCGGACAGAAATGCAGTGGTGGCTGCATCATTTGGAAGCCTGGGATGGCAGGGCGATTTTTGGGTCCTCTCAGGAGATTATAATAGAGTCCGATGACAGCCTTTGGGGTGAGGGCTTGCTGCGGCCAAGTCTCGAAAGGGGGCCGTTTGTCCAGGACAGAGTTGGACCTTCATATCAATTGTTTGGAGCTCCTAGCAGGTTCTTTTGTGATCAGAAGCCTTTCCCCTATCAAGAGGGATTGTATTCTTCTTCGGATGGAAAATATATCTCAGCAGCTGAGATATGTCAACAAGCTGGGCGGGACGAAATCCCGAATTCTGGCGGAGATTGCCAAGGATTTTGGGCATTTTTGTCCACAACATCAGATCTCGGTGGTAGCAGAATATCTTCCGGGTCAGAGCAATTCAGTGGCAGATTGGCAATCTCGCCATCTACGGGACTACAGTGATTGGAGACTTCATCCGAAGGTTTTTCGAGTTCTCCAAGTGCTGTGGAGCCCTATCTCCATAGATCTCTTTGCCTCCCACCTCAATCAGCATCTGGAGAGGTTTTTCAGTTGGAGACCAGAGCCGGAGGCTCTGGCGACAGATGTATTTCTTCAGGACTGGTCCCCATTTCGGGGTTATGCCTTTCCTCCGTTTTAGATGATCCCTCTGGTTCTAGCTCAGACCCGTTGTCAGCAAGCAGATCTCATTTTGGGGACCCCTCTTTGGAGAGCCCAGGCATGGTTCCTGGTGGCTCTGGAGTTGAGCTGCGCTCCTCCGGTGCAGATTCCGCACAGGTGAAACCTCCTATCCAATGGGCTTTCCACATCCTCGGTTCTTATCAGAACGACTCTCGCTAGTGGCGTGGAGACTTTCAGGGAAAGATGGAGCCTCCCAGGTCTTTCACAGGAGTCTAGCAATTTCATTTCAAAGGTCTAGTCATCCAGCACTCATAAATGGTATGCTTCCGTTTGGAGACAATGGTGTTCTTGGTGCTCTGCACGGACCGCAGATCCCTCTTCAGCAGATTGCAGTGTGGTCCTGAATTTCTTATCAGCTGGGCACTTACCAGTCAAGGGTAAACCTGTGGGGGAGTTACCCATTGTTAGTAAACTTCTGAAGGGCATTAGGTTGTCTAATGTCCCTCATCTTCGCTAGTCTACTCTTTGGGATGTCAATGTGGTTCTAAGATTTCTGGAATCCTGGCTGGCTGACAAATTTATTTCTAGGAAGCAGCTTTCTGCTAAGCTCACTATGCTTTTGTGTTTGATATCATGTGAACGAGCCTCTGATGTAAGGGCTTTGGACTTGGCAATTAGAGTAATTTTCCCTGAGGGTGTGACATTCTCTATTGCTCGCCGCACTAAATGCAACTCTAAATCGGTTTCTTATCCTTGTTTTGTTGATTGTGTGTGGTGCAGTGTTTGAAGTTTTATGAGGTAAAGTACAGCAGAATTTCGTTCTGATGTGGGGGGACCAGTTGCTTGTGAAACCATACCATCTGGTGAAATCAGCCACTTTGGTTAGGTGGGTACAATGGCTCTTGAGTGAGGCAGTTATTGACATTTCAACTTTTGGTGCCCACTCGACTAGAGGGGCCATGGCGTCTAAGTCCTTTGCCATGGGTTCCAGGTTGGAGGACATTTTGAAGTAGGCTGACTGGTTGTTGGAATCTACGTTTAAATCATTCTACTGTAAACCTATTGTTGACATTACTTCTGTTGTTGTGGGTCAGCTTTAAACAAGCATAATCTGAGCCTTCAGTCCTGACGTAGAATAAAAAAATTGCTAGCATTTGCATTTTTCAGTTCTATTTAGGATACCGAGGAGAGGATTATCCCACCTACAATTTGATTGATACGTTTTTTTTACTAGTGTTGGTTTATCATGTGATATTGATGTGCTTGATATTTTCTTTATAATGCTTTCCCTCCCTGTTCCTTTCTGGAGTCTTAGGCCTTATTTGTACTTTTTTTGCACTGCATTTGCGTCATTGTTTGACGCAAAAGTGACGCAAACTTACAAATACAATTGTATTTTTTAAGTTTGCGCTGCTTTTGCATAAAAAAGCGGCGCAGAAAAGTATAAATATGGGCCTTAGTGATTCTGGTTCAGTTTTATGTCTTTGATTTTTCCTTCTCCCAGGGAATGATGATAAATGATCCTGCTTTGATATAGGAGGAAGTACCCTCAGATTGGATCCTGTGTACAAGCTCTTCATGCATCTTCGGTTCTTCGATGCTGGGCTGTCCCTTTGGAGATCTTGTCTGGGATTGTAGTTCTGGTACTCTCAAGGTTTGTGTTCTGTCCACTGATGGGTGGTTAGGAAAACTATCAGCAAAAGATCACAGGGGGTATCGTAAAGGTTCTGTAAAGGTGTTCGGATGGCAAGTCCAGAGTAATCTACAAACAGGCATTAATTGGGCATTATTGGGCCAATACGCTGCTAAGATCAGGGAACATGATTGTTAAAACAAACAGCAATCTAAAATATAAATAAATAAAGATTCTGTGGCCCAGATTTAAGAGGGCCTAGTACCTCCTTGTGCCAAATTAGCATAATTGTTTATGACGCTAATGTTGCCCAATGAGGCCAAATTCGCTGGGCCATATTTACAAAGTAACGCAAAGCATGCATTCTGCCACTTTGTAACCCCTTGCACCAAATTATACCTGTGCCAGGCATAATGTATGCAAGGGGGGCATTCCCCCATTAGGAGGACCGCAAAAATGGCGCGGAGTAATCTAAGAGATTCCAATGGTTCATTTTAGCAGCTATTTTTAATGCGTGCACAGAGTAGGCATTAAAAGGGGGCATGCCATTGTTTTCAATAAGCCCATATGTACTCTGCAGGATAAACACCAAAATATTTGTGTTAGTCCTGCACAGTACATCAATAGTGCAAAAATGATGGCACTATTGCCCCTACCCTGTGCCAGGGTGAACCATATATTAAATACGGTGCACACATGGTGGCGGAGGGGGGCACTAAGAGGAGCAGAAAAAGTGGAGCTGCATTGAATGCAGCTCCACTTTTCTTAAATTCGGCCCTATATTACTTGTTACAAACACTGTGTTATTCTGTTGATTCACTTCAAGAAGAGGTAATAAGTTATTAAAATAAAGCAGAACAGGTAAGACCAGGAGCACCCTTATTGGTACTCTTGCCTGGGGACTCCTATTGACCTCGGTTTCATCTGTCCCTGTTGCGGACACTAGGCTCAGCTGTACAAGTGGCACAGTGTTTGAACTGGCAAAAGTGGGGTAATGCTGGAAATTTGCACATTCCTGCGGATCCTGGAAGTTTCTATCTCAGAAATGGAAGGCAAATGTGTGATATCAGGCAAAGTTTCAGGTTTGTAGAGCATTGTGAGTAAGAAAACCTTGTGGGATTCATGTAGGCAGACCACCCTGGAGTCCCTGGTGGTCTACGTTTCGAAAGTGTTTGTGGTTGGTAGGTGTTCAAGAGTGTTGGCCGAGCACAGTCCCAAATCCTGCAGCTACTCCTATTTCTGTTCTCTCCATGTAGCACTTGAGGGGCTTTTGTTTCAAGGCCATTTTGCCCACTCACACAAATGAGGTACCATTTTATAGGGAGCCTTGGAAGAATGCTCTATGTCGTAGGAAATTGTGGCTCCCCACAGATTCCCGAAGTTTTTCTCACAGAAATGTGAGGAAAATGTGTGCTTTTAGTCACTGCTTGAGGTTTGCAAGACATTTGTCCGTTGACGCTAGAAAGGAATAAAAGTCAGTGTTTTAAGAAAAACAACTCAATTGCAACCCTTAGACGTTAAAATATGAGCAATGAGAAAAGGTCTGAACAACCTGCAAAGGTTCTTGCTAGGCAAACCCTGACCAGAAGAACCTAACTCACGGCTTGCACTCAGGCTAAGCACAATAGTGCAAGTTAAACTTAAAGCCTGAAAGGAAAAATTTATTAATTCAGAATCCCTACAGAAGTGTAAGTGGCGCCTCACTCTACACACCATGGTACAGGCAAATAATCTATGTTCTAAGGTTTTGGATTCACGATGAATCCGATAACCAACTCTAGTAAATTCAATAATACATTAATCTTCAAATGGAGTTACAGATATGAATAATGCATCATTACAACAGTAACCAATCATCTGATCGAACCCAAGATCATCATCACGTATCGAAACAATTCAATACAGAAACAGAAATCCATCATCAAAACTCATTCTTACTGATACAGTCACCACCATAATGTTCTCCCAATTCACGCTCATACTTCAAATTTGTTCAGGAACGCACAGCCAATAAAGCCAGTCACTTCCCAGGAGGATCAGACACTGGAAAACTGGCAAATTTTCAAAATCTTGTTTTCCTTCGATCTGGACATTAAAGCTCAAAACTACAAAAAAAACTTTCAGAGGAACCCCTTAAGAGGAGGTGATCTTATGCTAACCATCCTCCTCTACCAAAATTTTGGGAGCCAGACCCAATAATCTCCCGAACCCCAACACTGAATGAACCACACATTTGACCTTGGACAGCTCAGTGAGTCTCCTCATTGATCTAGCGGTAAAAGACTACCTTCCTCATCAGTGACACAAACTCAGCAGAGTAAGGTCAGAATTAGAAACTTGGACCACTCAAGAACTGAGTCCTCGTTCAAAATTAAGTTTTAGAAGGTTTAATACAGAATTATTAATAAACAATACAGGAAAAAATACATTGCTTGCCATGAGGCTCAAATGCAGAGCACAGAATTACAAATCATAACTAAATCCTTAGTTAAGCAACTACATCTCCCTAGATTCTAGGGGGCATATTTAAGAGCCCCTTATGCCACTTTAGCGCTGCCTTAACGTCTTTTTTTTACACTAAGGTGGCCTTTTCCCCGCACAATATTTTCAAAGTAAACCCTTTGCGCCACATTATGCATGTAACATGCATAATGTATGCAAAGGAGGCCCACTAAAATGGCGCAATGAAATCTACAAGATTTCATTGCACTATTTTTGGTGTCATAATGCCTGCTGAAAGGAGGCGTTAAAAGAACACACCCATTGTAATCAATGGGTCTCCTGGCACTTTGCTCCACTAGCGTCAACATATTTTACTCTAGTGGAGCAAAGCGCCACAATAGCGTCAAAAATGTTGATGCTACTGTTCTTAATACCGCCATGGTGCACTGTTTCGTAAACATGGTGCACACATGGTGGCGTTACGGAGGCGAATGAAAAGTAGTGCTGCATTGGATACAGCACCACTTTTTTCAAATTCAGCCCTAGGAGTCAAACTCACAAAGAGTACTGACAGCATAGTAAGTGAGGAAAAAAATCTCTAAATAATTGGAAAGAGCCTCGGGAACAAAATGAGAAATCATCCTGATCCTTCAAAACCAGGGGCTTTTATACACAATTTATGTATATCAATTAATAAAACTGCAAATTCATTACGGTATGCTTAGGTCACATTGGCAAATCAATCAATCAGGGATTTGTGAAGCGCACTGCTTACCTGTGAGGGTCTCAAGGCGCTGAGGTGGGGAGGGGGGAGAATGTGGGGAGGGAGGTGCTGCTACTGCTTGAACAGCCAGGTCTTTGGTCTGGCGCAGGTGGGTGGGAAGAGTGTTCCACGTTTTGGTGGCGAGGCACGAGGATGATCTACTGTTGGTTGTAGTTCTGCGGACAGATGGACGGTTGCGAGGGCAAGGTCAGCGGGGCGGAGATGCCAGGTCGGGGTGTAGAAGGAGAGTCGTCTGCTGAGGTATTCTGGACCAGTGTTGTGCAGTGCTTTGTGAGCGTGGGTGAGGAGTTTGATGGTGATTCTCTTGTTGACTGGGAGCCAGTGCAGGTTTTTCAGGTGGTCTATGATGTGGCAGTGGCGGGGGATGTCCAGGATGAGGTGTGCGGAGGCGTTCTGGATGCGTTGCAGCCTCTTCTGGAGTTTGGCTCAGGAGGAGGAGATGGCATTGACTTGTTGGGTCATGGATAGTGAGGGGTCCAAGATGAATCCTATGTTGCGTGCGTGGTCGGTTGGAGTCCGAGCGGTTCCGAGAGTGGCAGCCCACCAGGAGTCATGCGGAGGGGGTGGAGCCGAAGATGAGGACTTCCGTCTTGTCGGAATTGAGTTTTAGGCAGCTGCTCTTCATCCATTCGGCAATGGCCTTCATTCCTTCTTGGAGGTAGGTCAAAAACAACTTTGTAATTCTAAAAAGGTCTATGCCCTAACCCATTTCTTAATGTAAGAAAAGTATTCTGCTCAATTTCTAAGCAACTGCACTCCGAAGATGTAAAACATAGTATGAAACATTTCTCAACAATAGCTTATATAATTATGTTCTTCTGCATGCCAGCATTGGAACTTCCAGCGAAAATCCTTCACAATGATTCACTAGGTACATGATGGAAAGCTTAACTCACAATACACACATTGCAATACAATAGTTATTTTGCGTTGTAGCGTTCTGTGTTCACCGTAAACTGCAGGGAGTAGCTCATTGGGAAGGGAAATGAGCAGGAGCAAGATGAGCAGAACACCATAAACTGCATCCATTTAAATTAAATAGTGTCATGCACAAAAATTGCCAAAAGAATAATTGATGGACGGAATGCTGAATCAGGGCCTAAATCCATCGTTTTCTAAGCACACCATGCCATTCCACTTTGCACCCAACCATGTGCAAATTTGTTTTGACCATGTTCCCCATGGTAACAGTCCAGTCCAAACTGCTAGGGCAGGTCCTCCCTGGACCAAAAACAAGCATGCAAGTAGTGGTTTTGGGGTATCACCCTCATCAGCCAGGCTAACCTGACTCTGGTGGCCTGGAGAGTATGGGACCCACGTCTGGGTATACCCATCCCACTTAAGGCGACAAATGCAAAAACATCAATTGATGGACAGAATATTGAACAATGTTATACATTCACACCAAGTACAGAGATCTGTGCCTAAATCCATTGTTTTTTGCACACCAGTGGATTTAAGCCCAGATCTGACTGGAGATGAATTTTTGACATTGTTGAGCATTCGGTCCATTATCTGTTCTTTTTGCATTTTTTGCCCTAAGTGTGCCGGATATGCCCAGATGTGGGTCCCGGGCTCACTGTGCCACTGGTTTCAAGCTAGCATGGCTGATGAGGGTTGATACCCTAAAACCAGTTCCATGATGCTTGTTTCCGGTTGAGGCTGTCCTGGCAGTTCAGTCTGGACTGTTCTCATGGGAAGCAGGGTCAAGACTGATTTGCATATGGCTGGGTCCAAACTGGGGTAGCATGGTGGACAAGAAAAACAATGGATTTAAGCCCAGATCTGTGACTTGGCGTGTTTGACATTGTTCAGCATTTTGATCATCATCTGTTCTTTTTGCACAAAAATGTAGAAATATCTATACTACGTTATTTATCACACTTCTAAATGAGCTAATTATATCATTTAAGTGGAAAATCATTTGTTCACTGGTTATGACCATCTGCATTATAAAATTAATAATTTGCATAATTAATTTTGTCAGTCAAAATTGTACATAAAAAGAAAACTTCTCCACAGGACCAATCAGAACCAAATAGGTCAAGTCCAAGACATCTTCTGCCACCAGAATTTGATGTTGAGCTCCCTCTTGCACTATTTGCGAGACGCAATGGACCAGGACCAGATTACATATTTTGGTGCCCCTTGCTGAACATGTGCTTATTAAAAGCATTCTAAGTGACAATTTCAGTTGTGTACATAGAGCCAATTTTGTTCTAAGAAACAAAACCAGACAGACAAGTCTTGATTAAATCTTGAAAGTTTATTTTCAGATTTTGTCACACAGAAATCAATTAGTATAGTCAAAATTGATCAGTAAATCAGAGTGCAATCTTACTTTAAGTATAGAATCAATCAAAGAACTCGATAAAGTACAGATTTGCAAAATACAAGTGACGCTCCCATTGTATTCAAAGGCCCTCCCTTGACTTTGGAGGATTAGGGCCATCATTTATGACTCTAATCCATCATAGTCCCACAGTAGCGTAAAGAATGTTGACGCTATTGGCCTAACCTGCGCCATGGTGCGCCATATTGTAAATACGGCACACACATGGTGTTGAGGGTGCAATGGGACACAAGAAAAGTGGTGCAACATTTATGATGCGCCACTTTCTTGTAACTATGCCCCTGAATTTCTTATTAACACCACGTGTACTAGAACAAATATTGCTACATCATGTGTGATTCTGCTAATACAGCTAAGTAGAACCTTGAGCCAGCACACGTTATACTAATATAATATGTTAGATTTTGTGTGGATCATCTTCGTGCCTGTAACAGTCAAACATTTTTCTGCAGAGGCATTAAAATATGGTATATCTACTGTATGTGATATTGGTTGCTTACAAGAGATGTGAGAAACAAGACTGAGTCGGAGGTCTAAAACCTCTATACTACCCAGAGGTCAGGCTCTCATTTGTGCAATGCACTACATTTAAAAAAACACATATTTATCACATGTGCCACCCAAGGACCTACTGTGTGTTATTTCAGGCAAATACATTCAAAATAAACATGTTGCACTAGTTTCCGGTGCAAAATATTAGTACTTCTGCCCTAACATGACCTAGGGAGATAAAGATTAAAGCCCCAAAATTTGTTATTTTAGTTTTCTCACACTTCAGTCCTCCTCCAGGGCAAAATAAATTCCTGTGAAAATAGAATATGCAGCATTAACATTAAAAGAAGCCGAAAGCATGATCATCTGCCTTCCTACCCACAATCCTTAGCACAATCTGCACCTACCCACAGTAGTTTGTGCAATACCCGTCTAACCACAATTCTTTGCATGATATTTACGTAGTACTATAATGACACGTCGGTCATTGAATTAAAATCTCAACGTATACTTCAATGAACTTCTTATGTATATGAATTTAACTGTTTTATCAAGTTTCGTTTATGGACATAAATTGGTTGAGCCGCCCTAATAAGAGACTGGTTTCAGATATTCAAGAGCTTCTCTCAGAACACTTATTTCACATAAGATTAACCACTGTGTGGCTTGGCGCGTATGATATTATTGTTTAGTGAACCATGAAGAAGAAGCACATCACTTCCCAAGCCGAGGGCCAAAACGATGGCTACACCACCATCAACACCAACGAGAAGAACATACAAAGACATGGGGACACGGGAGGTACCCCGGGTGAACAAAACCAGACCATACAAACGGTACTGCAGGAGCTACACCAACAGCTAGCCCTGATAGACACCACCGGGGCCCCAAGGGAAAAGACCCAGTGGACGAAAGTCCCGGAGGCAGGAGCCGAAATAGTGATTGAAGAAGAGAGCAAGGGAAAGGAGAACCACCGACAGGGTCACCGAGCAGGTCAACGGCAGAGTGCTGGTCGTGGACGGCTCGTGGTCTGGTGAGCCCGTTAGGCTCATCAATGTCTATGCCCCCCCCGGAGAAGAATGAATGGCTCAAGATGTTCAGGGTGCTCAGGATGCAGCTCGTGATCTCCAGGACCATCCTGATGGGTGGTGATTTCAACTGCACAGTAGAGTTGGATGGACGCACTGGGTCAAACTCTGCAGGGATTGACGTGACTTCCAGGCTGTTAGTGGAGATGACAGTTGAGGCATCCCTGCGGGATGTCATTGGAAGTATGGGGCCGAATGCCAGAAATTATTCCTGGAGTAGGCCGGACGGGTCCGTGCGTTCACGGATCGACTTCCTCTTCACCTCCCCAACAGTAAAGCCTGGGCAGAGCTCCATGGTCGCCGTCCACTTCTCAGACCACAGGGCGGTCAGTTTCTAGGGGGAACTTACAGGGAAGGTCCCGCTGGCCCCGGGTCGTGGAAACTGAACTGCTCACTGCTGGAAAACGAGGAGTTACTGGTGAACCTGAGTCACGTATGTAGAGTGGAGGGACACGAGGGACCTCTTTCACTCTGCCGGCGAGTGGTGGAAATGGATGAAGGACAGGTTCCGGAGCTTCTTCCAGGATGCAAGCAGAGCTGCTGCACGGGAAAAGAAGAGTGATTTCAGGCAGCTGCAAAGCAAACTGCAGCGCCTGTTTGAACTCGAGCTCAGGGGATGGGATGTGGATGACGAATTGGAAGAAACCTGAAAAGGGCTTGCAGAGCACTTCAGGGAGAAATCCAGAAAAATCATCTTCCGGACCAGAACCGAGAACCTCGAGAAGGACAAGAAATGCAACTCATTCCTCTTCAAGAAACTTCACTCTGCCCACACCCCGCTGGTAGAGCTTCGGGACTCGGAGGGCTTCCTCCAGAGTGGGAAAGAGCACTGTCACAGTGTCCTTCCCTCAGGATCTGCACGCCGCCGAACAAAAGGCCCACCTTCCGGCGTCACCAACTCAGAAAGCTATTATAGCACAGAATTATGGTGAAGCCAGACAGGGGGAAGGGAATTAGGGATTATGGTAGGGAACAGCAGGGAGAGAGATCTGAAAAGGAAAAACGGTTAATCATGTATGTATATACATGTTCATAACAGCATTAACATTCAATTATACATTTAGGCAAAGGTGTCTCCGTGAATGCAAGTTTTGAGACCCTTCTGGAATAAACAAAGGCATCTCCGTGGATGCAAGAGTTGAGACCCTTATGGAATAGACAAAGACGTCTCCATGGATGCAAGTGTTGAGACCCTTATGGAACAGACAAAGGCGTCTCCGTGGATGCAAGAGTTGAGACCCTTATGGAATAGACAAAGGCTTCTCCGTGAGTGCAAGTGTTGAGACCCGTATGGAATAAACAAAGGTGTCTCCATGGATGCAAGAGTTGAGACCCTTATGGAATAGATAAAGGCGCCTCCGTGGACGCAAGAGTTGAGACCCTTATGGAATAGACAAAGGCATCTCCGTGAATGCAAGTGTTGGTAGAATCATGAATGAAACAAAACTGTGTGTGGCCCTTCTCTGAATCATGGAACAAGAACAATTAGTAAGATCATGATACTTCAGGATGTCATGAGCATTAAACAAAACTGGGTGTGGCCCTTCTCTGAATCATGAAACAAGAACAATTAGTAAAATCATGATACTTCAGGATGTCATGAGCATTAAACAAAACTGGTTGTGACCCTTCTCTGAATCATGGAACAAGAACAAACTAAGACCTCTGAACCTTGAGAAGGCAAGAGCTTGGACCTTGGACATACTCTGAACATCAATCATGCAACTACTATGCATTCATAAACATAAAACATTTGGTCTCAGACTAGAAATTCGCAAAGACTTAAATATGTATCTCACATATCATCAAAGACTTAAATATGTATCTCACATATTATGCTTCCAAAAACAATGAAACTATGATTTGCTTATCTTTGAAATGTTTTCACATTTGCCACCTAGGCCTGAAAGTTTTACTCATGTAAACTGAAGCGCCTTGATTATTGGACCAAGGGCGCTTTACTCAAGTGAACTGAAGCGCTTTGATTGCTGTGCCAGGGGCGCTTTACTCCTGTGAACTGAAGCACTTTGAATGCTGTGCCAAGGGCGCTTTACTCCTGTGAACTGAAGCGATTTGATTGCTGTGCCAAGGGTGCTTTACTCCTGTGAACTGAAGCGCTTTGAATGCCGTGCCAAGTGCTCTTTACTCCTGTGAACTGAAGTGCTTTGAATACCATGCCAAGTGTGCTTTACTCCTGTGAACTCAAGCGCTTTGAATACCATGCCAAGTGCTCTTTACTTCTATGAACTGAAGCGCTTTGAATGTCGTGTCAAGTGCGCTTTACTCCTGTGAACTGAAGCGATTTGAATGTCGTGTCAAGTGCGCTTTACTCCTGTGAACTGAAGCGATTTGAATACCATGCCAAGTGCGCTTTACTCCTGTGAACTGAAGTGCTGGGCAAATGCGCTTTATTCCTGTGAACTGAAGCGTTGGGCAAATGCGCTTTATTCCTGTGAACTGAATCGCTGGGCAAATGTGCTTTATTCCTGTGAACTGAAGCGCTGGGCAAATGCGCTTTATTCCGGTGAACTGAAGCGCTGAGCAAATTTGATTTATTACTGTGAACTGAAGCGCTGGGCAAATGCGCTTTATTCCTGTGAACTGAATACTGGGCAAATGCGTTTTATTCCTGTGAACTGAAATGCTGAGCAAATGCGCTTTACTCCTGTAGACTGAAGCACTTGAATGTCGAGGCCTGGGGCGTTTTATCAATGTGGCCTGAAAACGCTTTGCTTGTTATGCTAAGGGGGTGCTTTATCTTCAGAAGAAATCACTCCCTTCTAGATTGGACTCATTGAGACCTTACCACCATGAGTAACGACCTACTCTTATCAGAATTCATCATGGAAACAAAGGATCCTCCGAGTTACTGCCAATCTGCTCTGAAGGAATTCTGCTCTTATGCAGAGGGAACCCCCACGAGGTCTGACTTCATCAAAGTCTTCAAAATAGTGAGCAACGTGCTTGGGTGTGGCTGGGCTTTATAGGCCTGCCACACCCCAAGATGGCTGCTGGCTCTAAAACATGGGAATTGTAGTCCCTTCATGGAATAGCACTGAAAAGTGCATCTTGTCCACCAGTGACCTGAACTTGCAGCTCTGTGAGCTTTGCCAGGGCAGACGACGTTGATGGCCACCTTTGGAGCAAGAGGGGATGACAAGTGGTGTGCAGAAAGCGCCACAAAGCTGTGCAGCGTAGTATCGGGCGGGTCCTGGAACGCGCATGGTTCTATTCCTGACAAGTACGTCATGAGAGTCGTTACCGAGTTTTATGGCAAGCTTTACTCACCGAAGTCGTCAGAGAGATCCCAGGCGGACAGTTTCCTAAAGGGCATCTCAAAGACACTGAGGGGGTCATTCTGACCCCGGCGGTCCAGGGTTGGCGGGAGCACCGCCGACAGACCGGCGGTGCCCCGCAGGGCATTCTGACCGCGGCGGTTCGGCCGCGGTCAGACAAGGAAAACCGGCGGTCTTCCGCCGGTTTTCCGCTGCCCTACAGAATCCTCCATGGCTGCGGAGCGCGCTCCGCAGCCATGGGGATTCTGACACCCCCTACCGCCATCCTGTTCCTGGCGGGTCTCCCGCCAGGAACAGGATGGCGGTAGGGGGTGCCGCGGGGCCCCTGGGGGCCCCCGCAGTGCCCATGCCAATGGCATGGGCACTGCAGGGGCCCCCGTAAGAGGGCCCCACTTTGTATTTCAGTGTCTGCTATGCAGACACTGAAATACGCGACGGGTGCCACTGCACCCGTCGCACCCTTCCCACTACGCCGGCTCCATTCGGAGCCGGCGTCCTCGTGGGAAGGGGTTTCCCGCTGGGCTGGGGGGCGGCCTTCTGGCGGTCGCCCGCCAGCCCAGCGGGAAACACAGAATGGCCGCCGCGGTCTTTTGACCGTGGTGCGGTCATTCGGCGGTTCCCGCCAGGCGGGCGGCTCCCGCCGCCCGCCGGGGTCTGAATGACCCCCTGAGTCTGGAAGAGAGAGAGGGCCGAACGTGCCCTTCATCCTGGAAGAGCTGCACTTGGCCGCCACGACCTCCAAGAGAGGCAAGACCTCCGGAAGTGATGGTCTCCCAGTGGAACTTTATGTCAAACTGTGGGACCTGATCGGGCCAGACTTGCTGGACCTCTACGGGGAAGCGGTGGGCAAGGGCAGTATGCCGCAATCCTTGCGTGAGGGCAAGATAACACTTTTGTGCATACAGAAGGGAGAGAAGGAGGACCTCAAGAACTGGAGGCCCATCTCTCTCCTCAATGTGGACTACAAAATCCTAGTGAAGGCAATGGCCACCCGCCTAAAGTAAGTAATAGAGAAGATAGTTCACCCTGACAAGACCTGTGGGATACCGGGTTGACAGATCGCGGACAGCCTGTCCCTGGTTCGAGACACCATCGAGTACGTCAAGAGCCGAAAGGATCTGACTGCCTTGGTCAGTCTGGACCAGGAAAAGGCCTTTGACCGCGTCTCCCATGAGTTCATGGACCAGACACTCAGAGCGCTTGGACTGGGCGACTTCTTCTGTGATGTGGTGACCGCAATGTATAGAGACACCTCTAGCACAGCGTTGGTCAATGGATGGAAAACTGACCCCTTCCCTGTCCTGTCAGGTGTTAGGCAGGGCTGTCCACTCTCACCCCTTCTGTTCATTTGTGTTATAGAGCTCCTCGCCGAACACATCAGACAGAACAGGGACATCAAAGGAGTGACAGGAAGGAAGCAAAGGGAGGGGCGAAGTAAAGTGGTCCCGCTCATGGACGACGTCTCAGTATTCTCTGCGGACGGGCGCCCCATAAAAGAACTGGGGAAGACTTGTATCAAGTTTGGGAAGGCATCAGGAGCAAAGATAAACATCGCCAAGTCAGAAACCCTACTCCTCGGCCACTGGACCCCCACCAGAGACCCACTGCCATTCGCCATCAAGCAGGACTTCCTGAATATCCTTGGATTCTGGTTCTGCGGAGAAAGCGCAGTGGAGAAATCATGGGAAGAAAGACTGGCGAGGACAAAGCAGAAGCTGGGACTCTGGAGCCTCCGGAAGCTGATGATTGAAGGGAAGTCTTTGGTCAAGCAGAACAAGACCCTACCAGTTCTCCACTACATCGCACAAGTGTGGCCAGTGCAGCCTCGAACGGCCAAGGCCATCACGAGAATGATCTTCTATCTCATCTGGAACTTCATAATGGATAGAGTGAAGAGGGGGGTGACGTTCAAAACCCACGACAAGGGAGGCAAAGGAGTGACGGACATCGCCACCATCCTGAGGGGATCCTTCATATGTCACTGCGTGAGGAACACCCTGAGGTTAGAAGATGAAAGCCATGTCGGCTTCCTGATGGCACGATTCTTCCTGTTGCAAACGTGGAGGCGCCTTGGATGGGCAGAATGGGAGAGCACCGTCCCTACAACTGGGAAACCCCATGGTTTTATAAAGAAGTGGAGAAGTTCATTAAGGAGCACGGTCTGGTGGCTACCGCCCGATGCAGTGGACTCTAAAGATCGTCCAATGACAGACCTGTGCGAGGGACGTCAGCGAGCCAATTGGTGCCCTCCCCTCTGCCACAGTGGACCACATCTGGGGAAACATAGCCTCCAAGCGCCTGACCAACCACCACAAAGACATTGCGTGGATGGCCATCCAGGGAGGCCTGCCAGTGAGAGCCTTCATGCATGCAAGAAGGCTCAACCGATACAGGTCCTGCCCAAGAGGATGCACCGCAGATGAGACGACATACCGTCTCTTCTGGGAATGTCCCTATGCCCAGGATCTTCTGAAAGCCCTAAGCACGGAGCTTGGGGCCTGGAAACCACCACCATGCATCACTGCAGACTCTGTAATGTATGGTTTGTTCTCACACGCTCAGAGACCTCCAAGGCTGCTGGAGGCTCCTGTGTTGCTTTAAAGATGTTATTCTATTTTCCACAAACTGCCTGGTAGTAGGGAAGAAGGAGACATCGACCCTAGGCTGCCGGAAGAAGATCCACAGCCTCCTGCATGAGTACGCAGGACTGGACGGATCGGACGACAACAGCGACGATGACACCGGAAGGGGCCTGCCACCCCCCGCGGGTTCCTAGAAGGACCACTAACCTGTTGTCTCTTTTTCTCTTCAGGACCTGAAAGGTGAACAGAGAGGACTCAGATGAAGACAGGTGTAGTAAATGTAAAATGATGGAATGTAATGTATTGTTTTGACTAACGTGACTTTTTTCCTTAACAGGTAAAAGGTCAAAGGGATAGCTGTACACATGTTGTCAAGTTTGTTACCTACGACTTACGATCAAATAGGTATTTGTGTATTATTGTTTAGTGATTGATCTGGTGAATGGCGGTTGTACAATTTTGGAGTATTTGTTTCAAGGAGCCTAATGAATCTGCCTAGCACCATTTTTTCTACCACCGTCCAGCCCCGGCTAGCATCATTTTTCATGCCATTGTGCGTTATTCTATAAATATGGCGCACAGATGGCTCTCAGGAATGGTGTTAGCGTGCGCCAAATTTATTGACACACATCGCTATTGCATTAATTAGTGAGTTAGGTTTCACTTCTTTAAAAAAAAAAAAAAAAAAAAATTGGCTTTTGCCCCATTTTAATGTTGTGATATCATCTGAGGTACAGGGAGCCAATAAGCGGAGCAGAGGGATGAGGGTGAAACGTTTGTAATAACCCCATTAGTTACCAGTGTCATAAAAAAAAAATCTGCACAGTACACTGGTTCTGTTGTAAATGCCCTAGAGCCACGTTCACACTGGAAACTAGAAAAAATGAAAAAACATAAACTGAAAGTTAATGATGATCAGTTGTCAAGGATCATCCACCACAAGAAGTTTCCAACTACACCCAAGGTTTAGTGTTGAGTAACTGAAACCTCATCTTACAAGAGCTCTACTGAAGCATTCAGACATATACTTTGGCTTACCGAAATATGATGGCCCCGATTTACTAAGGCTTTGCTCCACTAAAAAATCATGCAAAGTGAGGCATTAGTATTCAGGTGCATATTTATTAAGGCGTTGCTTCACCCTTGCACCATGCAAAAGGGTGCAGACTCTTAAGTTAGATTTAAAAAGCAAAGCCACCATGGATCCATAAACCTAGAGTAACGCAAGGCAGTGCAAATCCCTCTGTTGAAGTACTCTGCCCTGGCAAAGCATTCCATGGGTGGAAAGTGGGGGTTCCCACGCATCCACCTATGGATTTTGGTGTATTCCCACATTTAATATTACTAGTAGACCTGGGAATGTATCAAAAGGGTAAGCCTCCCCATGTGAGGCGTAACGAGGAGAAATATCTTTATTTCTCCTTGTTACTTCCTCTTTCTACGTGTGCTGCAGAAGAGGATTGCTTTTGTGCAGGAAGATGTGCCTTCCTGCACAAAATGAATCCTGTCTGAAATACAGAAACCTTGCCCCACGGTGCAAGGGTGCTTCCGTTGGCGCTAGGCAGTCAAAAAGACACCTGCCCAAGGAAAGGACAGGAATGCCCTGTATGTTGTTAAATATTGTGCATTCCTGGCCTTTCACGCCAGACAGCACAGCAAGGTTGCTTGCTGCGTTTTGTGAAAACTTCATAATTATGCCTTTCACTTTCCAGTGCAGAAGGTATTTTGAGCTTGAAAGGTGACCTTTTCACTGTTTTGCATCAAGTGGGTCACTGGTTGTAGGAAAGTGCCCCTCTTGGCATGGTTCTCCCCCCCTCCACAACACTTTTTGCCTGACATTGTGCTGACTTGACTGAGAGTGTGCTAGGATCCTGCTAACCAGGGACCAGCACCAGTGATGTTTTTCAAAACTGTATAATTGTTCCCACAATTGGCACACCCCTGGCACACAATAAGTCCCTTGTTAAAGGTACCCATGGTACCACGGGCTGTGTGGCCAGGGAAGGTCCCCAAGGGCTGAAGCAAAATCGACATGGCATCCCTCTCAGGGTGCCCTGCCCACAAACTACTGCCTGTGGCATAGGTAAGTCACCCCTCTAGCAGGCATTACAGTTCTTAGGTAGGGTGCACTATACCACAGTCGAGGGCATAGCTGCATGAGCAATACCCCCCTACAGTGTCTAAGTCCATTCTTAGACATTGTAAGAGCAGTGTGGTCATACTGAGTACATGGGCTGAGAGTCATTGCGAACTCCACAGCTCCATGATGACTTCACTAAAGTATGGGATGTTTGGTATCAAACTTCTCAGCACAATAAACCCACACTGATGCCAGTGTTGGATGTATTCCAAAATGCACCCAGAGGGCATCTCAGAGATGATAACCAACCCTTTAGTGCAGGACTGATCAGTCTGTACTAGCCTGGAAATAACAGGCATATTTCTAACCTCAAGGCATAAGAGCCTTGTGCTCCCACAGGCCATAAACAAAGCCTGTTCTGGGTGGAGGTGCTTCAAACCTCCCTCCTTCAGGAACTGTAACAATTGGTGGTGAGCCTCAAAGGCTCAGGGTTACTGCTACAGTGCTCCAGGATACTCCAGCTAGTAGAGATGCCTGCCTCCCGGACAAAGCCCCACTTTTGGCAGCAAGTCCAGCGGGAAAATTAGGTAAAACAGGAAGGAGTGACCATTCCTGCTAGGAAGACCTCTAAGGCGTCCAAAGCTGAAGCGAACCCCCTCCCTGCAGAATCCTTCATCTTAGTTTTGAGGACGGGCACCAGTAGGGTTAGGTCTGTATTCCCCTCCCCAATGGGAGAGGACATCGGAATGGTGTAGTCACCCTCCGAGACAGTAGCCATTGATCCCTGTAATGCCCCTAAATCCAGGATTTAAGGGCTCCCCTGAACCTAGCTCGTCAGATTCCTGGCGACCTCAGGAAGAAGAGAAGAAGAAAGACTGCTAAACTTACCCCCCAGCAGAGAAGACTACAGACACCAACTGATTTGGCCCCAGCCCTACCGTCTTGTCTGCAGGTTCTGAAGACCTGTTACCAAAAGGCAACGCATCCTGCAGTTCCAGCGACCTCTTCAAACCCCCAAAGGACTGCCTGCCCACCAGAGGACCAAGAACTCCAGAGGTCAGCAGCCCTGTCCACAAGAACCACCAACAAGGACTCTAATTGCCCCGGATCCGTGAGTCCTGCCCACTCTGCACCTGACGTCCATGGCCCGTGTCCACGTGGCCCACCAGTCCAGAGTAGGTCCCCAGGCCATTCCGACCTTGTGTCCACCCTGGGTTGACCCCTCCTGGCCAACACAACAACCTTTGCAGCCTAAATCCAGACTACTCCTCCGATCACGGGAGAACTGGATGAAGATTCCAGAAGCCAAAATGTACCCCTGCACCTGCAGCCCCCTGGCCTTAGGGAATCCGGCCCCGGTGCAGCAACATTCAGAAGGTGCCCCTCCTCTTTGTCCAGCCTGTGGTTTTCCGGGACTGACCCCCCCTGGACTCAGCCTGCAGCCTACTTGTGACCCTTGGAGTCACCCTATTGGAAAGCATTGGGAGCACGATGCTGCTTTTGCACTCTGCACCCGGCTGCCCCTATGCCACTGAGGGTGTGTCTTTGATGCTGACCTGTGGCCTCCCGGTGTTCAGCTAAACCCCCCAGGTCTGCCCTCCAAGTCACGGGTACTGGCAGATCCATTTCCGAGTGCCCCCAGTCTCCATACAATCCCATTTTAAGTTTGACAGCAACTTTGACCTCTGTACCCAGCCTGCCTTGTGTTGCTGGTAGTGGGTGCTTGGGATTAACTTGAACCCCAACCTATTGACATGCTAACCCACGGAGACTGGAACTGTAAGTCTTGTACTTACCTCAAAACTTCATTAACTTTTCTTCCCCGTAGGAATGTATTTAAATTGCACTGTCAACTTTTGAAACAGAAGTTGCTACTTACTTGTAAATCGTTTTCTTTGCCAAATTTAAACAAAGTGATGTTGATACATATGCTTGATACCTACTTGCAAATGTACTTACCTGCAACAAGATCCTTTTGGTTCTAGAAATAAAGTAACAAAATATATTTTTGCTATGTCAAAAAATTGATCTGGAGTTAGTCATTGAGTGTGTGCTTCATTTATTGCCTGTCTGTCTACAACAAATGCTTTGCACCACCCTCTGATAAGCCTAACTGCTCAACCACACTGCCACAAGAGAGAGCATTAGTATTATCTACTTTAGCCTCTGTTAAGCCTCTAGGGAAACCCTGAACTGTGTGCACAGTATGGGGCAGATTTATGAAATGTGGCGCTCCACTTAGTGCAGCACCACCTTTCATGCTCACCTTAGCACCCCCCTTAACGCCACCATGTGTGCCCGTATTTACAATACAGTGCACCATGGCGGTAGTTAGAGGACTCGTATCAAAACCTTTGACGCTAGTCCGGTGCTTTGCAGGATTAGCGTAAAACTTTTTCACGCTAATCCTTCAAAGCACCCAGAGGTCCATTGTAAGTAAAGGAAGCCTCCTTTTAATGCCTGCTCTGAGCAGACATTAAAAGTGCCCAAAAAATGGCTCAAGGAAATCTCTTGGATTTCCTTGTGCCATTTTCTTGCCCCCCCCCTAATGGGGGAACACACCCTTTGTATACATTATGCATGGTGCTTGTGCCACTTTGCAAATATGACGCTGTGTTTTTGGCCACGTTGGGCCACATTTGCATAAAAAGAATTACGTAAATGTGGTGCAAGGAGGCGCTAGGGGCTCTTAAATATGCCCCTATATTTCATTTTGATATAGAATATACAGAGCCAGCTTCCTACACTGGAATATTTCTTGGGCAAACCAGTGTAAAGAGCAGTCGGTTTTGGCACAAAGCCCAATCTACGAAGAAAGCTACACAGGGCTTTGTGTCAAAATCGAACACCTCCTCGAAGCAGGCATTAACAAAGGGAAATGTGTTAATCTTTTTAAATAACATACATTGCTGTTGCTTCTCTGCGTTACGGGAAACAAATAATAAATCTGCCCCCAAGAGTGGGAAAAAGGTCAACAAAAACTGTTAATTTCCACAAATGAGAAACGTGTCCACTGCTTCTGATGTAAAGACGTAGAGGCAGATTTAGTAAACTGTGGCTTTGATACTTTGAGTGACAGAGAGGGAGCAGGAGAGCACCATAACTACAGAGACGTGGCTCTCTCCTCCCCTCTCCCTAGCACCGGTGCAGATTTTTGCTACCATGTGCCACACACATACCTTTGTGCCATAGTGCAAGGGTGTGTACGAGAGTCTAGCATAGGTTTAGTAGTGGAAGGGTACCACAAAATACTATGCCTAGACAACATTTAAATAATTTCCTACTTTGTGTGTGTGCTGCACAGTGCAGCATACATACAGAGTAGGAAAAGAAACGAAAAATGGCAACATTTCTCCTTTTAAGGCCTGGTTTTAAAAGGTGTCATTTTTTGACACAAAACCCTGTCTCACATTTTTGCTAAATAGTGTTTTGTGACAAAAAGGATGTGTAGTTGCATGGGAACACCTATGAGACGCCTGCCCCCCCTTGACTGTAAAGTAATGCAAAGTAGCGTTTGGTGCTGGTTTGCTTTACCTTCAGTTAATTTCCAGCACAAAACAATTTTCACCCTGAAAAGTAAATAATAAAAATACAATTTGTGTCCCTTTTATGATGTAAACAAGGTGCAAATTGTTAGTAAACCACCCTCTTAGGGGTGTATTTACTAATATTTGTGCTGTGTCTGTCTCCCAAAAGTTACGCAAATCAGGGCAAAATCTTTTCTCCTACTTTACTTTCCAGCACTAAATTTTTTTATGGTGAAAAGTCCCTCAAAAGTAACACAAAGCAGCACATAACGCTGCTTTGCATTACTTAGCGCCAAGGTGGCATTGCAAGTGTGGTCCATGGGCATTCCCATACACACACCTATGGTTTTTGATGGAAAACCCTATCTACTAAAAATAGTAGACATGGTTTTGCTTCCAAATATAAATCCCATTTCAAATAGGCGCTATCAGGGAGAAATGCTTTTATTTCTCCTTTCTTTTCCGACTTTACATGTGTGCTGTACTGTATAGCACACATACAAAGTAGGAAAAGTTTTAAAGTTAGTCTAAGTTTAGGCCCAGACTTATGGTGGCCTAGTACCATTCCAATGCCAAATTAGCATACTTTAAAATTATAATCTGGCGTTGGAAAGTCAAAAATGCTGCACCATATTTACAAAGTGGTGCAATACTTGCATTGCGCCACTTTGTAACCCCATGCGTCACATTTTGTCTGCGCCCGGCATAATGTATGCAAGGGGGCGTTCCAATGCAAGGGGGGACGAAATAAATGGCGCAGGGAAATCTAAGTGATTTATTTGCTTCATTTTTATCAGTATTTTTAATGCCTGCTAAAAACAGCCATTAAAAAGAGGCTCCCATTGTTTTCAGTGGGCCTCTGGGTGCTTTGCAGGATTAGCGTCAACATTTTTCACTTCAGTGCTGCCTTTGTTTGCCTCCGTGGACACTAGTTGGACAGGAAGGGCTGCCGTATTGTTGCCTATTATTATGACTCACCCAGCGGTTATTAGTGTGAAATTCCCCCAAGCAAAGTCGTCCCCTGCAGAGATAGCACCTAGCAGGGGTAAAGGCAGTCTGCAAATGTTGTACTGCTATCCACATGCTGGGAAATGTATTTGATGGTAGCAGTAGTAGGAAAGGTTTCCAAAATCCTACCTTCCCTCCTGATTCATTTGTGATTCTTTGCAATTAATTAATTAATGGATAATCATAGATAAAAATCCACAAAAAAAATTGTCTCAAGACTATAACACACTCATTCCAGCTTCGGGGCCTTAGCTACAGTTTTTTTTCTTTTTTTGCAGTTTTATGTAGCACAAGCTTGACCCGAAGGTATTGAAGTGCTTTAATTGGGCACCAGTTAAATTACATAGGGAAACATTCATTCAATTATGTTAGGCAAAGGGAGATTAAGTGATGTGTGCCCAGAATCACAGGATGTTGAGCCAAGAAAGAAATTAAACAAAAAACAGAGGGAGGGGCTGTTAAAAAATGAGAAGGGATTGTGTAAAGCAGGAGGGGGAGGTGAGAGGCAGCACACAAGCAATATGCAGTGGAAAGTTGGAACACCCACTGGTATGGAGTGTGGTGACGAAAAGTACCTCAGGAAGCGTGAGACCAGAGGAAGTATACTGCCCGCCAGCTGCTAACTGTCAACTGGAAAGGGTACTTGGTCCAAGAGCCACGGAACAGCCAGAGAAAGGGAGAAAGTGCAACCTGATGACATCTGAAATGGCTGGTGACCAGTGAGAAGCAAGATAAGAAGAGTGAGTGATGTGTGACCAAGTACTGTTTCCATCTGCTTTGGTTTCGGAACTTGGAAACCCTATAAGGTTACATGGAACCGATCTCTTTCCGGTTCCTTACAGAAAAAAACAAAATAACTTTCTTTGCTTTAAGGGCATTTTGCATTGCAGAGCATGGGGTTTGTAACCTTTGTAAAATGGCCCGTGCATGCGTGTGTGCGTTTTCTGAAGAAAGAAAATCCAGGCAAGTTGCCTCTGGTTTTCTCTCCAACACCCCCATCACCCCCTAACCCTCTTCTTGTCAGGCAACGCAACTCTGATAGAAGTAGAGATATCTTTAAAAGGCCACAATTATGTCAGTTGCATGTTATACTCAATAGTTCCCTAAATAATCCTGACATGGTTTCTGTAACCTGTTCCATGCTGTCAGCGCTGCTTTAAAAATATGGATGGTGAAGTTTCCAAGAATAATTTTTTTTCTAGCTAGCTCTTCCATTCCAGCAGCCAATAAACTTTAAGAAAAACGTAAACTACATATCACATCAGCACTAGTAGTCCTAGCATGCCAAATCCCAGGCCTGCTCTCTCTATAAATGTCACTGACTCTAAAGTCCTTCCTCTTTCTTCGCACCAACTTGAAACTTGATCTCCAAACACTGGATCCGGCATCTCCTCAACAGAGGACTCAACTGCCAACAGCGGCCGAACTGTGACGACATCACGTATCACAATCCCTGTGGTTGTTCAAACTACCTTATTAATGGAACCTATGAATGAAAGAAATGGGCTAATAGTAATAGATGGAAATGAACATGAAAAATAAGGGAGGGAGCAATATTAACATGACAGTCAAATCTAAACACATATCATGACATGAATATTATGTATGAATATCCTTTAAGCATATAATTATAACCATAAAATATCATATAAAATCACATATATAATCATAAGGGTAGAGTAATCCTCACCTCCGTGTCCTTAATAGAATTGAAAATTCTTAACGTGTTAGCTAGATTTTTTTTTAAATTCTATGTCAGGACCGAAGGTTTCGGATTATGCTAGTTTAAAGGTGATTCACCATAGCAGATGCTACATCAACAATAGGCTTATGATGAAAAACTTTAAACGTATTATCAGAAGACCTATCTGCAGCCACCATGATAGCTTCCAAACGAGAACCAACCCCAAATGACTTGGATGCCATGGCTCCTCGAACGGAATGATTTCCAAATATGGTAGTGTCTATGCCAGCTTCCCCCATTAGCCATCTAACCCATCTAGCCAAAGTAGCTGATGACACTGGATTGAATGTTTTTTGTAATGAAATTAGCAATTGTCCTCCCACATCTCTGTAATACTCATGTGTACAGCTTTTGTAAGCTTTCAAACACTGTACCACACATAATTTTTGATTGTGGGGAAAGGACGGATAGGAAATACATCTGGTTGAGGTTTTAGTACATCTAGAAATTGTGAATGAAACTTCAGTTGGAGTAAAAACTCTACCTGTCAAATCCAGAGCTCACACATCAGAAACGCACCTACAAGATATGAGACACAAAAGTATAGCAAGCTTGGCCGATAATTGTTTCCAAGAAAGATCCTCATTACACGGCCAGGATCTGAGAAAACAATAACGACATCCACATCCCATTAAGTGGAATATATGGGTTGAGGGGATTTGGCCATCATAATACCCCTTAAGAGTTTAGATATCAAAGGATGTTCTCCATCTGGTCTGTCCTCAAGATGAGGCTGACCTGAAATGATTAATGGTCCTATATGCAAGACCCTGAGACACCAATTCCGACAGAAAATTAGCAATCATGGTAATTTGTGCCCCCATGGGATCAAAACTTCGTTCACTGCACCAATCCACCCATCGCTTCCAGGAAGCCTCATATCATTTATGGGTGGAGGGAGCCTACAATTTGAAAAGGAAGAGCATAGCGTCTCTCGAAACGCCTGACATTTGGCAATGTTTCCGGAAAGTCTCCAAGCCATGAGAATTAACTGCCCCTGAATTACCAGATGATGAGGAAGACCCAACGGGTCCAGGAGTAACGAAGGAAACTATGGAATCCGAACTGGCGGAGCACATGAACGTGACATCGCTACTGGAAACCACAATTGAGCCTTCCAGAGAGGGGTCACTAATATGATCTCTGCTACTTGCCTCATCACTTGCGCGAGAACCCTCTGAATCATAGAAAACGGAGGAAAAGCATAAAGAAGGTCCTGAGGCTATTCCTGAAGTAAAACATCCAAGCCCACTGCTAGTGGATCCAGTCTCCAACTGAAAAGTCGTGGGAGTTGGGAGTTGAGTCGGGATGCAAACAGATCTATTGAGCATAAGCCCCACGATTGATCAGACTGTGAAAAATTGATTGATGCAGCTTCCAAACGCTGCCATCTTTCAGAAAGCAAGAGTTCCAATCTGCTACTACATTGGAGCTACCTGGAATATACTTTGCTATCACTGAGATTTGATGATGGAAACAAAAATGCCAGACCAGGCAATTTATATGCCTCACTGCTGAAACGTTGTCCATCCGCAACAGAATACGGCAACTGGCTATTAGCGGGGAAAGGGAGCAAATCGCAAAAGCTCCCGCTAGAAGCTCTAAGCAGTTGATGTGAAGATTCCGCTCCTCTGAGGACCAGCGACCTCCCATTTCCAGTGCTCCGCAACAAGCTCCCCAACCCCACTGACTGGCATCCGACTCTATCACTACTTCCGGTAAGGATGCAAAGATGGCTTTGCTGTTCTATGCATCCATGTGGTCCAGCCACCCAGCAATCTCCGATTTGGCTTCCTCTGACAACAGAATCTGTTACGAGTAAGCCCCTTGCGGAGGTGCATAATTTTCAGACATTGGAGGGCCCGATAATGCAAAGGCCCCGGGAAGATTGCCTGGATAGAAGAGGCAAGAAGTCCTACTAGGCAAGCTAAAGTCCTCAATAATATAGTATGAGAGGCAAGGGCTCTCCGTAACTCTCTCTTAATCGAGATACGTTTTGTCAGAGGTAACTTCAGTTGTGCCTGAATGGAATCCACCTGAAAGCCTGAGAATTCTATACAGTGTGAGGGGAAAGTTATAGACTTTTCACTGTTGATCAAGAACCCAAGATCTTGTAGAATCTGGATCGCCCAACCCAGGTGGTTTAGAACCAAATCCCTGGGATGTGCCATGATTAGGATATCGTTGAGATAAATAATGAGGCGGATGCCTCGTTCTCGAAGAAACTGTACTACAGGGCGTAGCAACTTGGTGAAACACCGAGGGGCCGGAGACAGACCGAATGAGAGGACATTGAATTCATACAATTGGTTTCTCCAACTAAATTTAAGAAATCGGCGGTGCAGAGAAAATATTGGCACCGTGAGGTAGGCATCTTTGAGGTCCACGCACTAACCAATCCCATACTTGAAAGAGGTCTCTTAAGAGATGGATACCCTTGATCTTGAAGTGAGGGTACACTATCCATGAATTGAAGTCCTTTAGATTTAGCACCAAGGAAAAACCTCTGCCTTTTTTATGAACCAAAAATATTGTACTGACAAAACGGATGGGATTGGGATTCGACTATTGCTTGCTTGCTCAAAAGCGCTACTATCTCTGCATCTATGAAAGAACTCTCTGTTTGGGAAAAATGGAGAGGAAGGGGAGGAAGACTTTGTTTGGGCATGGAATAAAACTGTAGTCTGTAACCCTGCACTGTTTACAGAATCCAAGGGTCCTGGGATAAGCGCACCCAAGTGTGAAAATGATACTTCAACCTCTCCCAAGAATCACTTCTGCAAAAGGGATTATTCTTACCTGAAGCCGAGGCATCTGATGTGTTGTCAGCACCTCATCCACCACCTCTGTAGCCACCACCTCGACCTCTTCTGGATCTGGATGGACAGAACCCTGAGGTGGCTTGATAATAACCTCTGCCTCTCTGTCCGTAGTTGGGAGAGGTCTTATAGAATCCTCGGCCTGACCACCAACATCAATAGCATATGGCCCTTGTAAAAAGGTTACCACTAAACATTCTCCTCGTCGAGGTTTGAGCTTTATCCAAAGCTGACAAAGTAGACACTTATTTGCCCAGGTCCTTAACAAACTTATCTCTGAAACAGCCAGGTTCTGTAGGGGTGAGTTCTGCCCGTTAATGGTCTATACGCATCAAAAATGACGTCCGTTGTTCTGTGGACATGGCACAGTTAGCATTTCCTAAAAGGTAAACAGCTCTCTGAGCCCACTCAAGTATGGCCTCCGGGTCCAAAGGCGAGTGGGCTTCTCTAGTTTGAACAGCTAGTTCCAAGATCTTCGTAATGGGTCATGAAAGGTCAAGAAGTTTGTCCTGGTAACCCTACCAGGCTCGATCCAGGCCCTTCTTGGGGTCCTTGGCAAACTTCTTCAGAAATGTAGCCACACTGGGGTCTGGTTCTGGGGTATCCGCCACTTTACCCAATAATGAGGAGCGAGGACATTGAGAACGCAGAGTACCGTGCACGTCTTTATCAAAACCCTCTGGCAAGCTTTCCTGCACATACTGTGCTACCTCAACACATGGCACCACTCAGTAGACCTGGGATGAATAGTCTTTTTGGGTTCGAAAAATAAAGTATTTTGCGTTACCGCCTCCTTTGCGGTGTGAATGGACTTGCGTTTACATTTGTCCGACTGTTGGGGCTCTTCTAGAGTGTGATCTGAATCAGACAAGTGTGAAGCAGATAAATGGGACTCCTCTGTGCAAGATACTGGCGGAATTTTGAAGGATTCAGTAACCATTGCGGTCCCATGCCCATATTCGTGGTCCTTAAGGACTACAGTTGCCATTGGAGAAAATAGCTCCACTGAAGAAAAGGATCCCAAAGGTGCTCTGGGGCCAGGCCCCTATCATCGGTTTGAGGATCTCTATTCAATGACTCAGAGGATGGGCGTCCCATTAACTCTCTTTGCCCAAACCTTACCAAGGGCTGTGTAAAAGCTTTTAAGGCCTTAATCAGTGCCTGATTTACTGAATCCTGTACATGATGGCCCAGGGCCTGTACCAGTCTCTCCTCCATATGATGTTCGAAGGGCACTTCTTCCTCTTCCTGAAAATAGTCATCCTTTTCTGCTAAATACTCCTTAGTCAGAGGGAAAAAGAGGAGTTCAAGGGCGGGAAAAACACCCCTAGCACGCAGAAAATGGAGAAAAACTCCTAATTATATTCAGAGACACATCCTCTCACGACCCAGATATTACCTGCTATAAATCCCCTAGGGCAAGCCCTAATCCATTTTTATGCCCCCTCAGGTGTTCTTGGGGCACAACTGGCAATTTTCTGCGGATGCGCAGCACGAACGCCAATCCCCGATGACGAAAATCAGAAATCGATGTCCGCGCATGCGCGACTGTCAAAATAGAAAGAGGACAACGTCCTCTATGCAGTGCTCCTCTGGCCTCCCCAGGAGGCCAGTACAACCATCAGGCTTGGACAATGATGCGTTCCCCAGAGATCGGAGTGTAAAGAGAACACGCTCCAATGCTGCAGGGAAGCGCCAACAATACAATGCCTATCGGGCCCACAAACGGGACCGGGTGAAGCGTGAGAGCGCACGTGCCAGATTAATAATAAAGGGAAACCCTTTACAGAGCGCCGCTCAGCCCTGCTCCCGCTCCACAGGCACAAGTAGTAAAAAAACACACTGAAAACAGTAATGAAAATACATGCAGATGTGAGTACTTACCTTTGGTTGCACAGCAGCAAAGAAAGAGGAAGGACTTTGGAGTCAGTGACATTTAGAGATAGAGCAGCCCTGGGATTGCGCATGGTAGGACTACTAGTGCTGACGGGATATGTAGCATTCGTTTTTCTTAAAAGTTTATTGGCTGCTGTGAAAAGTCCAATAAAGAAAGAGAAGCATAATCCGAAGCCTCCGTCGCTGACATAGAATCCGCGCTCTCAGCTGAATGCACTGGTCCCTGCTGAGGTTTAACGCAGCTGTTACTCATCTCTGCATTAAAACCGCTTGAGAGAGACACAGTCCTGCCACCCCAGCGCAAATCGCCAGGAGGAGAATGGATTGCAAACTCCCCAGGTGGGGGTCAGTCTCAGTGGACAGTACTCTTATCAGTCTGGTGTGTGATCTTTGTGGGAAAGACGGTGTTGTGTGCAGTGGCGATTTACAGTTCATCAGTGTAGGCTTCTAACTCAATAGAATCTCAAAGACCATTTTGTTTTGCTAATAGGTATGATAGCTGTTAGGCTCATATTTATACTTATTTTGTGCCGCATTTGCATATAATTGTATTTTGTTAGTTTGCGCCGCTTTTCTGTCAAAAAACAAAACAAATGTGGCACAAAAAAAGTATAAATATGGGCCTGAATGAGGTGTTGACGGTCTCTTTGTTATTATTGGCCATATCTCAGGACTGCATGACAATTGACTTGCCTCACAGCTCACACTGACATAGGGGGTCATTCTGACCCTGGCGGTCATCGACCGCCAGGGTCGACGACCACGGAAGCACCGCCAACAGGCTGGCGGTGCTTCCCAGCCCATTCTGACCGCGGCGTTAAAGCAGCGGTCAGAAAAGGGAATCCGGCGGTTTCCCGACGGATTTCCCCTGCATGGGCTGAATCTCCATGGCGGCGCTGCAAGCAGCGCCGCCATGGAGATTCCGACCCCCTTCCCGCCATCCTGTTTCTGGTGGTTTTTACCGCCAGGAACAGGATGGCGGGAACCGGTGTCGTGGGGCCCCTGGGGGCCCCTGCACTGCCCATGCCACTGGCATGGGTAGTGCAGGGGCCCCCTAACAGGGCCCCACCATGATTTTCACTGTCTGCTTAGCAGACAGTGAAAATCGCGACGGGTACAACTGCACCCGTCGCACCCCTGCAACTCCGCCGGCTCCATTCGGAGCCGGCTTCATTGTTGCAGGGCCTTTCCCGCTGGGCCGGCGGGTGCTCCTTTGGCGGGCGCCCGCCGGCCCAGCGGGAAAGTCAGAATGGCCTCCGCGGTCTTCTGACCGTGGAGCGGGCATTTGGCGGTTCCCGCCAGGCGGGTGGCGTCCGCCACCCGCCCGGGTCGGAATGACCCCCATAGTCTTCAGAAAAGACGGAGTAGTGTGTTTTTTTTTTTTTAAATATACATTTTTTAACAATTTGCTGTTTTACATTACACAAATACATTAATGGGAACAACTTGTTCTTTGTTGTACACCATGCTTAAAAGATATATCTTTATATGAGACGTCACATATATGTTGTGTCATGACTTATTGTTCAGCCTGACCCTCATTTGATTCTCATTATCTTTCACTCTGGTGTTCTAGCGTTCCTGTTCTTGGGGATCCTACTCTCTGTTGTTTTGTGTTCCCCTTTCATTTTATATGTCCGCATAACAGCTTTAACTCAATATTAAACTATGTACAAACTTGGTGGCTTCTTGTGGGTGGTACTTGTGTTGGTTGGGATGTCTCACACTGGGGTCTTTATTATTAGGGGGGCAGCTGACCATCCTTGTTCATTTTCCTTCTGTTTTTTGTGATAATTTGTGACCAACTCTGTACTGTCCCCTGTATCCTATTGTATACTGCTGATATATTCGTCTGACTGCTACTCTGGTGTTTTTCCCTCCCCAAAAGGCGGGTCTATTGGGCGCTTTCATTATCTCATCTTTATACCCACTCAGGGCCCTGTTTCTGTTGGTTCCGCATTGGGGGCTATTGGTCCTTTCACTATATCTTCCCAGCTCATCACTAGGTCTTCCCATTCTGGGGGCAATGGGAGTCTGTCAGATGCATTTTGCTTCTTTAGCTTTCAGGACCTGTAATTCAGCCCTAGTTCATTTTGTGACGTTGTTTTTACATTCAGTGAGCGAGGTGTGGCTAGGAGCTTTCCAACCCCTCGTGATCAGCCTTTTGTAGAGGGCTACTGCGAGGTCTAGGAAGCGATTCCCAACCTTCCCTAGTAACGTACTTGTTTTTAGACCCAGTAAACATATATCGGGGGTTAACGGCAGTTCCGTGCCATATAGTCTTGTCATAACCGCTATCATTGCCTTCCAACCAGTCTGCAATACTGAGCATTTCCACATCATGTGGTCAAAGTCTGCCTCACTGTCACCACACCTGGGGCATGTCCTAGGGATCCCCCCGTATATACGGAACAGTCGGTGAGGAGTAAGGTACGTCCTATGTAGGTAGTTATATTGGATGTATTGTAAGCGGGTGTTACGCGAGATCCCCCGGGGATAAGCCAAAGCCCTGCTCCACTCCGTCTCAAATAGATTGTGTCCGACCGTTTTCTCCCACCTCTCCTTCAGCGAATGCAGTGGATCCAGTGCAGTTTCTACCTGGGCCCGATATATTTTAGCGATCAAGTGGGGTTCTTCACCCAATGTCAACAGGGGGTGTAACACTCCGTGGACCACAGGCTCTGCATTAATCATATCCCAGTGGCCTTTCAGAGTACGTACCAGCCTCCTGAAAAGCAAGAATTGACCCTGGGGGACCCCCGTCCCCACTAAGTCATTGAAGTTTCTCAACACCCCTTCCTTGAAAAGCTCTCCCACTGTCCCTATTCCTGCCCCAATCCATGGTCCCTGCCCCAGGCCCCCGGAACCCATCCTCTTTGGGTCTACAACTAAGACCGACAGCGGTAGCGCCAGAGAGTAGGGTGGGCCCACTCCAACCCTTCTCATTCATCTCTTCCAGCATGTCATCGCAACATTAGTCATTAGGTTGTCTCCCAGGGGGTAACCTTCCTCTCTATCGTACGTGCTATTATTCGAGCTGTGTCCAGCATAACGTGGGAAGTAAACAAGTCCAGTTGTCCTTTGCCCACCATCCAACCGGCCACCCATTGCAGTTGAGACGCCAGGTAGTATGCCTCGAAGTCAGGAGCTCCCAGTCCACCCATACGCGACGGTCTGCATATAGTCGTCAGTGCTGTGCGCCTGCGACCCTCGTCCCATATTAGCTCTCGGAGCAGAGCGTTTAATTCACGGAACCACGCCGGAGAGATCCATAACGGTAAATTAGCGAAATAGTAGAGGAGGCGGGGAAGCATAACCATTTTAGACAGTGCTACTCTGGCCATTGTTGTAAGTTTCAGTGATCGCCAGAACCCGACCGAGGAACGCAGGGAGTGGAGCGTCCTACCTAGGTTGCCATCCCAGAGGTCGCCCAGTTCATGGAATATTCGAATGCCCAGATATTTCAAGGTCTGTGGGTCCAGATATTTAAAGGTCTGTGGGGCCCAGTTCACATCCCTCGGGCATGTTTCGGGGGGCATGGTAGCATGGGGAATACAAATGTTTTGCCTCGGTTAAGGCGAAGCCCCGACAGTTCCCCAAAGTCTTCCAGAATCCTCAGAGCCCACGGGAGACCACTTGTTCCATCTCTCAGATACACCAGAATGTCATCAGCGTTTAGGGAGATAACATGCTCGTTTAGTCCCCATTCGATTCCTTTGCCCACTCCCTCTTGTCGCATCTGGGCCGCCAGAGGCTCAATTGCCAGAGCAAATAGCAGTGGGGGTAGGGGGCATCCCTGCCTAGTTTCCCGATGTACCGGGTATGTGTCGGATATCGTTCTGCCCGTCTTTAGCCTAGCTAGTGGGGACAAATATAGCAGGTCCACCCATTTCACACAGTCCTCCCCTAATCCCATTTTTAACATCACAGCCCTGAGATAGTCCCATCTAATCGAGTCGAAGGCTTTTTCGAAGTCCACCGCAAGCAAAACCCCGCAGGAGGCTTCTCTTCTTCTGGCATATATAAAATAGCAGAGATTCGCCTTAAATTTAGCGAGGTGCTGCGGCCAGGGACAAAACCGTTCTGGTCTGCATGCACTAATGTGGTCATAAGGGGGAGCAACCTGCTAGCCATGATCTTACTAAGAATCTTAAAGTCGCTGTTAAGCATTGATAATGGACGAAAGTCAGTCACTGGTGCTTCCCTGTTTTTCGTCTTGGGGAGCAGCACCACCAGGGCCTCTCGCAGCGTGCACGGCAGCTCCCCACGGCGCAGAGCCTCCGCATAGACCTCCACCAGCTGGGGTACCAGTAATGTCTTACATTTTTTATAGAAGTCCATTGGGAGGCCATCTGTACCGGGAGTCTTCCCGGGAGCCAACCGCGATATGGCCTCGCTTATCTCCTCTGCTGTCACAGGACACCCCAGGCTATCCCCCTCTTCCGGGTTCAGGGTTGGGAGCGAGACTCGCCGCAGGTGGTTCTCAAAGGCCTCCGCCCCCAGGTCGCTAGGTTTCCTGTACAGGTGCATATGATATTCATTAAATGCATTGTTAATTGGGCCTGGACTACGTCTA
Organism: Pleurodeles waltl; assembly: GCF_031143425.1. NCBI lineage: Eukaryota > Metazoa > Chordata > Amphibia > Caudata > Salamandridae > Pleurodeles > Pleurodeles waltl. The sequence goes on along the minus strand of NC_090443.1, from coordinate 1,004,457,568 downwards.
CAAATTCCCTCCTTGTCTTGTACACTCGTTATTGGCTCTCCACCCCCACCAGGGCGCACCAGCCACGCCAATAGTTTCCCCGACCTACCCTCCTCTGATTGTACTGATGCCAAGTATTTTTGCATGCTATGACATCTAAGCTGCTCCTCGATCCGGGAATGCTCTCTTTGGGCTCGATTGTATTCTTCGTTCTCCTGAGCTTCAGGACCCTGTCTCAGTTCCCCTGCGTGTATTTTCTTATCTAAGGCGGACAGTTCTATTTCAAGTGTGCGTTTCACCCCCACCGATTGACCCAGACAGAAGCCCCTCGTCACCACCTTGAGTGTTTCCCATTCTGTGGCCCTAGATGGGGTAGATCCACTATTAATCTTAATATGTTCTGTCAGGTGGCACCGAAGGGTGTCTCTATATGTCTGATCCTCTAGCACCGCGGGGGACAGTCTCCATGATGGTATTGGGGGCCTGTCCTCCAAAACTCTTAGTGTCAGCAGCAAGGGGTTATGATCTGACAGTGTGCGGCCGAGATACTCGGAATGGGTCATATAACGCGCAAGGCCTGCTGTGCATGTCAGTCTATCAATTCTAGTGTGCAGCCGGTGGAGGCCTGAATAATACGAGTAGTCTCTGTCTTTTGGGTGTTGCTCCCGCCAGACATCCACCAGCCCCCAGGTGCCCATCCATTCACAAAGCTTTTTGGCTATTCTAGTGGACACTGCACCCTGTAGTGGCGGGATTGATCTGTCCATGTTAGTGTCTAATATTGCATTAAAGTCCCCTCCCACTAGCAGTTCTCCTGTGCATTGGCGGGTAAGGTGGCTCGACAACCTAGTTAGGAAGGGGATCTGGTCCTGAATGGGGGCATAAATGCAGCTCATGACAATCGAAATACCATGCAGTCTCCCCTCCACTATCACAAATCTGCCTTCCCGGTCTATATTGGTTGAGTCTATTATTAGTGGGACACCGGCCCTGACCCATATCAGCACCCCTCTTGCATAAGCTAAGTACTCCGTGGCAAACACCTGTCCTCTCCATCTGCGCCTCAGTTTCTCCACCTCCCCAGTTACTAAATGGGTCTCCTGCAGCATTGTCACCTGCACACCTCTTCTCTTTAAGTAGGAGAGGATTCTATGTCTCTTGGCCGGCGTGCCCATCCCCCTGACATTCCATGTTAAGAGATTGTAGTCTGCCATTTTAATATAGTAGTCTGATGATAGCGCCCTTGGTTCACCCAGGCTCCCGGCTTACCTCTTCCCATTTTCAGACCTGTGCTATCGCCATACCACGCCACCCACGTAGCCAAGTTAACTTGTAACCGTAAACCCCAACTCCCCCACCCCAGGGTGCCTACTAACCTGCAGGTAGCCCAGAAAAACATGCAACAGTGCAACTTGTTCAACCATGTAGCTACAGTTTTCGACAGCCTAAATGGACCAATGAGGTACTGGTTCGGGGGGTGGCCAAGTCCAGAGGGGCCTCATATTCTCCTGTTGTACCCCATCACCAGGACCTCCCGTGCCAGGCTTATCCGAGTTCGTCAGCAGTTTGCGGTGTCACCCTGGGAGCATGTGTCGAGCAGCCCGAGTTCCCATCCGAAGACACCACTGTGTCATCTGAGTCCTTTCCTGAGCCTTCTGGGGGGGACACCCCACCACCCACCAGGGCCGCCGCCTCCAAAGTCGCTCTCTTGCCTTTTTCTTTTTGCGTTTGTGTTGGCGCCAACCTCAGGCGACTCCCGGGTCTCCGCGCCCCAGGGGCCCGGCGAGCCCGACTCCCAGCCGCACCCTCACCAGTGGGTCGCCCGCCTGGGGCCCCCGTTTCTCGAGCCATTCCCATGCCTCTTCCGGGGTCTGGAGGAAAGTGGTTTTCTCCTCCAATATCACTCTCAGTCTGGCCGGGTACAACAACGAGTATTGAATCCCTTCGTCTCTAAGGGCACTTTTGACTGCTAAAAAAGAGGTTCGCTGGTTCTGAACATCCAAAGTATAGTCCGGGAATAGCGTCACCTCTCCGTTTGCTACCTTAAACGGGCCCATCTCTCTAGCCTTCTGTATAAGAGTGTCTCTGTCCTTGAAATGCAGCAATTTGGCAATCACTACCCAAGGTGGCCTGCCAGGGGCAAGAGGCCTCGAAGGCATCCGGGGCGCTCGCTCCAGCGTGTAGAAGGGTGTCAGGCACCCGGGCACAACCGTTGTACTGAACCATTTCTCCAGGAAGTCCACCATCTTGGCTCCTTTGGCCCCCTCGGGGAGGCCCACCACACGCACATTGTTCCTCCTGTTTCTCCCCTCCGCGTCCTCGACTCTTTGTTCAAGTCGTGCCACCCTGGAAGCCAGGGAGGTCACCTCAGCCGCAAGATCTTTCTGTTTCGGCCCAATGTCTGCCAATGTGGATTCCGTTTCTTTGACCCTATCCGCCAATTTGTGGTGGTCTGCTCTCAGCAGGCCTACCTCGACCTCTACTTGGTTGATATTGCGTTGTAGTGTTGTCTTTGTGTCTTCTATCGCCCCTAATATTTTGTCCAGCGTTTCTTGTATGTTGGATTGTGAGTGGGTCTGTTCTTCCATTTCTTTGCGCCCTAGCGGCGACACGGGATCCATGATTTTCCTCTTGTGTCGGGCCTTGGATGGCATCGGCCGGAAGGACGGGGGGGGCGCTCCCCCAGGGCCGATTCTATGCACAAACTCTCCTCCTTCCGAGGTCCTGTACCTCGGCGATTGCAGGCCCGGCCACGACCCCCAGATGGGTACCGGGTAGGCCCACCTCGACCCCTCAGTTATCTTCGGCCTTCTGTCTTGCCGTCGTGGTTGCCCACTAAGCTCGGCCTCTGGTTTCTATTGCTCAGTGGATGTTCTGCTTCGTCCACAATTTCTGCCACTTTGGTGGTGGTCCTCGTTCTGCTTCGTCCACAATTTCTGCCACTTTGGTGGTGGTCCTCGGGGGCTCACTGTCTCAGGGCCGCCCGCCCTCTCCCGTCGGCGCGGCAGCCAGCCCAACCCAGTTCCAGGGCTACGCCGCCAGCAACATATTCATTACCTCCGCCGGGGCCCCGGCCGCACGTACGCCCGCCGGTTCGGGCACCATCTAGGGTCGTCGCACGTCTGTTTTCCTTTTTTTCTCCCCCCTTTATTTCTTTTTATTTCCACTCTTCTTTTTTCTTTTTTGATTTCTGTTTTCTTTTTTTTTTTTTTTCCGGGGTGTTATCTCTCTAGGGGCTCCCACTGGGCTCCTCTGCTTCTTCTGTGCCTCTTGTCATGCTCCTTGGGGCCCACCAGACATAAGGACCCGCCCCGGGTCTCCGCAATGGGGCGCAGCCCCTCTAAGGCCTCCCAGTCACCGCCGGGCTCCTCCGCCCTCCAGGTGACCGGGCGCGGCCCGCCGTTACTTCTGTCTTCAGGTCGCGGCTCAGCCCGCCGAGGGAGATCCGCTTGGAACCCCCCTCCAGGTTCCGGCCGTCCGCGCATGTCCAGCGGCGGCTCACTGCCCTACGTGAGGTCCCGGCTTCGAGCGGAGGGAAAGGCCGTCGGCCCTCCCCACAGAAAAGAGCCAGATCCGCGCCTCCGCGCACCTCGGGCCAGAGCGGGGGCCCGGTCGCCTCCAGGACCGGCCCCCAGTTCTCCACCTGTGTTCGGGCACCGGATCGCCCGGAGACGGCACGCTTTTTAGTCAGATTTATGCCGGCCCCTCCGGAGCGAGGGGATTAAGCGTGCGCCATCTCCGGGTAGTTGGCCACGCCAACGGACGGAGTAGTGTGTTATGAACTATCCTTTCAATTGTCACTTAACGCAGCACTTAAATCTAATAATTACACTGAAACAGTTCCAAATGTAAAAAAAAACACACTGTAAGCTTAAAGTCTTTTCATATTTTTACACAGCGTTTGTGTTGTAATTGACATACTAAGGGGCACATTTAAGAGCCCCTTGTGCCATTCAAATGCCACATTACCGTAATTTGTTTGATGCTAATGTGCCGTTAGAATGCCAAAAACGCTGCATCATATATACAAATTGGCGCAATGCATTCATTGCACCACTTTGTAACCCTTTGCAGTACATTATGCCTGCAATCTAACAGATTTCCTTGCGTCAGTTGTTTCAACACTTTTAATGCCTGCTCAGAGCAGGAGTTAAAATGGGGCATGCCATTGAATACTCTGCAGGAGTAGCACCAAAAGTTTGGCGCTACCCCGCAGTTTACATCAATTGCGTCAAAAATAAATGACACTATTGCCCCCTACGCTGCGCCATGGTGCGCCGTATTTTAAATAGCGTAATTTTCTTAAAAATGCCCCTAAATATTTTGATGGAGCGGGTCATCCTTAGGCACTTTGTGCAGAGCTCTGCTCTGGCTGGGTTCTCCCTATTCAATTGATTTGCTGGCCTGCTCATCTCTACTTCTCAGTCATATTCAGGTAAGGTACAGAACAGACTTGCAAACACCTTTTCATTCTGGCCTCAAGATTCCTTTGGTCTTCTTTCGTGACCCTGACTTTGCAGCGAACTAGAAACTTGTGAAATAAATCAGAGTTAGACTTACAATTGCAGCCGTGCTTTGGTTAACAGAGGTAAGGCCTTAGGCAGTATGATTACCAAATTCAATAGAACAGAAACAGAGAACAAATCCAGAGAGCTGTCTAATCAAGAATCTCAAGGGCAGCACACTAAACACACTAAGGAAAAGCGCTTGAGGCACTGACATCCTCGGCAATAGCCCACTCAGCAGCAGGAAAAGAACGCCACTTAATCTAGGGAAAGTTTGGAGGCTGCACACCGATAAAAAAATTCTCCCTGCCTGTGAGGGATTTACATATAATTATCCATAAACTAATGCCAGAAATACTCTTTGTTTGGGACGGATGCCGCTGCCCTAGTTCATGCTGAACTATTCCACCTCGAGGCGTGGTATCTCACGAGAAGGTAAAATGTCTGAAAGTGAAGCTTAGTGTACATTCAGTAAACAAAGATAACTCATGGCTGTGTTGTTCCAATCCTTGGTGCACCGATTTGCTTGTACATTTTATAAATTGCAGTTATGAATGCTTTGTTTTGCATAAAAGGGTTTGTGGAAATATTTAGCTATTTGTTTTGCATGACTTATTTTAAAATAATTTAAAGGGGCCTGTTGTTGTAGCCTGTATTTGTCCGGAATATACATCAACATTGAGTGGGAAGATCATCTGGAACTGTACTGGCCACTCCAGTACTGCTATTTGGCTCCAAGTCACACTTTCACATCCAGATAAACTCACACATCTTAAACACACAGTCACACAGACCCACATACATCTCTCTGTCTTTCACACATACATGTCAAGCCTTCACACCATCCCACAATATATTCAATGGCAGCATCACCCATCAGAAAGGAACCCTTGTGTACCATCATGTTAACACACTCACCATTACATACACATCAAACAAGCGACTGCACAAACATGGGAGCATATGTATCGTTGGCTTTCTCAATAAACAAGTCATAACACTTTTTGAGAGTTTCAATAGCTTATATTGCACAACTGCTCACCAAGCTAAATCTTACACAAAAAAAAAATATTAACCACATAGGCATAAACGAGTGCATTTACCAATGGTTGTTTATTTAGTCTCAAAAGACTTTGCAAGTACAGCGCAAGCAATATGTGCAGGTGAATTCTAAAAACATAGCCTCAAAAACATTTACGCTATCGATGTACTGTGCAGGATTAGAGACAAAGGGGGTCATTCTGACCTTGGCGGACGGCGGAGGCCGTCCGCCAAGGTACCGCCGTCAGAACACCGCACCGCGGTCGAAAGACCGCGGCGGTGATTCTGACATTTGCCCTGGGCTGGCGGGCGGCCGCCAAAAGACCGCCCGCCAGCCCAGGGCAAATCAACCTTCCCACTAGGATGCCGGCTCAGAATTGAGCCGGCGGAGTGGGAAGGTGCGACGGGTGCAGTTGCACCAGTCGCGTATTTCAGTGTCTGCTGGGCAGACACTGAAATACTTTTTGGGGCCCTCTTACGGGGGCCCCTGCCGTGCCCATGCCATTGGCATGGGCACGGCAGGGGCCCCCAGGGGCCCCGCGGCACCCCCTACCGCCATCCTGTTCATGGCGGGAGAGCCGCCATGAACAGGATGGCGGTAGGGGGTGTCAGAATCCCCATGGCGGCGGAGCGCGCTCCGCCGCCATGGAGGATTCAGACGGGCAGCAGAAAGTCGGCGGTACACCGCCGACTTTCCGTTTCTGGCTGCGGCTGAACCGCCGCGGTCAGAATGCCCAGCGGTGCACCGCCAGCCTGTTGGCGGTGCTACCGCCGACCTCCGCCATGGCGGTAATTACCGCCATGGTCAGAATGACCCCCAAAATGTTGGCATTAATCCTGCAGAGGGCATAGGGGCCCATTGAAAACAAAGGTATGCCCCCATGTAAAGCCTGCTCTGTGCAGGCATTACAAATAGCCGCTAAAAATGGCACAGTGGAATAGATTCCACTGCGCCATCTGTGCTGTCCCTCTAAAGGGACAACCCCCCCGTTGCATACATTATGCCTGGCGCAAGGATAATGTGGCGCAAGAGGTTACAAACTGGTGCAATGCATGCATTGCACCACTTTGTAAATATGGCACAGAAGATATAGATCAGAATCATTGACAAAGCAGAGATCTCGTGCCAAAAGTGATCTGATGCATCACACTATCACAGGTGTGTATTTTTTATGTTTTTACATTTCACAAAGGTGTATCATTTCGGCTGGACGCACGCGATATTTCAAGCCAAAAAATGTGTTATTATAGCTTTAATCCGCTTTGATCCTCCTCCGTGTCAATATAAATTCCTGTGGAAATATAATGTGCAATGTTAATATTAACAGAAGCCGAAAGCAGGAAAACAGCTGCGGAAAAGACTATTTCATCTGCCTTCCTACCCACAATCCTTAGCACAATCTGCACCTACCCAGAGTCCTTTGCGCAATATCCGCCTACCCACAATTCTTTGCGTGAAATTTACATAACACAATAATGACATATCGATCATTGAATAAAAATCTCAAAAGAGTACATCAATAAGCTTCATATGTATTTAAATCGTACTGTTGAAATGAGTTTCGTTTATGGACATATTGTGACAGAGTGGCACTAACAAAAGACTTCTTTAACATGTTGAAGAGATTCTCCCAGATTAATACTTCATATGTCAAGGTTACCAACCACGTGTGCCTGACACGCCTGTTATGAATGGTCTTCCCCCACAAGTAACAAAAAAGACCAGGAAGAAACACCTAAGCAACCACAACCCCAACTCCGATTCAGAGGAAGAAGAACAACCAGGGAATGAGGGTCCAGACGACCAGCTGAACCAAGTGACCAGAGTGCTGCAGGAGATGAGGGCGCTAGCCAGCGTCATGGAGGCGTCCCCACCACCATCGCCAGCAACAGCCGAGAAGGAAGAGGCCTCCATGGAGGAGGAACAGCAAAGCCTGCCTGCCAACATGGAGGAGGAAGAGCCCGAGACCAGCCAGGTGGGCAAGCCAGCCTCAGAGAAGCACCAAGCAGTGGCGGCCAAGACAACAGCCCCTGCGCCGGAGACCCGCCAGGAGCCTGACCAGCTCTGTAAGTAGCCTTGTCACTGTGTATAAACAGCTAATTACTCTGACTTGATAGTTAGTATTTAAGCCTAAGTTAAACTCTTAAACACTAATTAAAATGGCTATTTCATTGTTTTCCATAAATGTGAGAAGTATCGAAGACAAGCGCAGATGTGCTAGCACCTTGAACTTTCTTGCCAGCCAGGAATGTGATGTGTACATGATTCAGGAATGCTCCATCCCTTTTTCAGCTTCATAAACACACCTAGAACAGCAGTGGATGTTTGGGCCTTCTTTTTGGTCTGGAGGGAACAGCAGTAGGTCTGTAGGAGTCGCTACCTTAGTCAGAGGGAGGTGCTTCACAATGGACTCGGTCACCGAGCTGGAAGGCGGCAGGGCTCTTGTCGTTGACGGCTCATGGGCAGGAGAACCGGTTAGACTGATCAATGTGTATGCGCCTTCTGATGTAGGTGAGAGACTGGAGCTGTTTCAGCGCCTCAGACCACAGCTGGTCACCTCCAGAACAATCATGATGGGTGGAGATTTCAACTGTATACTAGAAAGTGGTGGTCGATGTGGGACCAGGGCTGGGGAAGGATGGATGGATGATGCAGCGAAACTCCTGGCGGAGATGGTGGGTGAGGCCTCCCTGACAGACGTAATTGGATCCATGGGGACGGATGCCAGGAACTTCACCTGGAGCCGCCCTGATGGATCTGTGCGCTCCAGGATAGACTTTGTTGTCACCTCTAAATCAATGAGGATCAGGCAACACTCCATGGTGACAGTGCATTTCTCTGATCACAGGGCTATCAGGTTCCAGGGGGAACTGACAGCAAAGTTCCTGACAGGTCCAGGCACCTGGAAGCTGAATAGTTCTCTGCTGGGGAGAGAGGATGTACAGGAGTAGCTGGGGAGGACTTACAGTGAGTGGCAAGACATGAAAGACACCTTCCAGTCCATAGGGGAATGGTGGGAGTGGGTGAAAGGCTGGATTCAGGATTTCTTTAAGAACGTGGGCAGGAAAGCAGCAACGGGGAGAAGGATGGAGTTCAGTAGACTGCAGCAACAGCTGCAGGAACTGCACGACCTCCTACTCCAGGGATGGGACGTCATGAACCCTCTGGAGGCAGTCAAGAAAGAGCTGAGCGAGCACTTTCATGACAAATCCAGGAGGATCATCTTCCTTTCTAAGGTGGAGAACCTGGAAAAGGGGGAGAAATGCAACTCCTTCTTCTTTAAAAAAATCCACTCCGCGCACACCCCTCTGGTTCAACTGCGCAACAGGGAGGGAATTTTGTATGACACCAAGGGAGACATTAGGAAAGCTGTGACAGACTTCTATGGGGACCTCTTTTCTGAATGCGGGAAACCGCCTTGCATTAATGACTTACAAGGTAGGCATTCCCGTCCAAAAAATGACTTAAACACCTGTGCGCCTTATTTATCCGGTGGCGCAAAAACCCTGCATGGCCGGGAGGCGGAGGTGGAAAATGACGCACAGCCCGATTTGTGTAAAAAAATAACGCCTGGGTCAGGGCAGGTATTAAAATGGGGCAAACATACCAGTAATAAAGGAAAACATACAGAAGCAACAGCAGAGCTCCAAAAGGAAGACATGGAGGTGCTTTTCATCTAGAATGCACGCAGGCGCAGAGCACAGGACCAACAACAGCAGCTTCTACAACACCAGCAGGGACCCCAAAGGCAACGCAGAAGGCAGGAGAGGATATTCCGCCCCAGGACAACCCTTCTGGGACTCCGCCAATAAGACATCATCCAGAGGTACAGGCTCAACTGGTAAGCCATTCAGCAGCTGCTGCGCAACATTGAGCCACAGTTTGCACCCAGCTTGCAGACACCCGCACCATTCCACCAGAAACCAAGCTGTAACTGTACTCCACATGTTGGCAAGTGGCTCCTTCCAAACCACTGGTGCCCTTGTTGCCAGGATCTCACAGCCCTCATTCTCCACCTTCCTACCCAAGGTATCGGATGCCATTATCTCCCTCACACCCCGCCACATCAGCTTCCTCAACACACAGCTGAAGCAGCAGGAGACCAAACAGGGCTTCTACCAAATCAACAGCTTTCCACATGTCCTTGGTGCCATTGACTGCACACATGTACGCCTTGTGCTACCGGCTGCAACTGAGCATTTATACCGCAACAGGAAGCACACACACTCCATCAATGTGCAGGCCATTGTCAATCACCGGGGTTTGAGCACCAACATCGTGGCAAAGTATCCTGGGAGTGTACATGATTCATTCATCTTCCTTCACTGCACCATCAATCAACACTTCCAGGATGGATAATATGGAAATGGACTACTTGTTGGTAAGTACAGAAACCTACTTATATACACACAGCACAGCAACCCTGAAGGACACACAACACATACACCACGGCATCAACACGTGGCCAGGAAGAGAATGAGGTTGTGACACTGCTTGGCATGTGTGATATCCTGACCCTTTTGGATATACACCTATGGACAAATGACAGTACCAAATAACAACAGATGCCACTCCACAGACACAAGGGAACAATTTAAAACAACACAATGACAATGACATGGCCATTACTGGCAGTACAACTTGGAAGATTAATCTTTCAATATCACATCAATTACACTCAATCAAACACCCTTCCAACCAATATATACTGTCTAAGGGGTGTGTAATGTGTTATGCTGCAGTTCAAACACCATGACACACATAGCATGATGATGACTACAATGAAGGTGACATGGAATCATTGAGGCTGTAACAATATCTCACATCACTCCTGCTCTCACATTGCCCACTACCAATAAGCAAGTGGACTGTGCGAAGAACACATATTGATGTGACAATATTGAAAGCGCACATTCCTACACATACGGATTGAGACAATTTCACACACACACAACAGATGTACAGGCATACGGACCTTCTGACACTCAAAATGACGACCTCACAACCAAGTTAGCCAGCTGAACTAGAACATGTTCAGATGTATGGGAACACGTTACAACCTGAGTCGACTTGGCAGGGCAGAGAAATAGGTCTGCAGAGACCTTGTCACACATGGGATATTTGCGGATAGTCAAATGTCAACACGTCAGTGCTGATAAAGTACGGAGATGTGTTGTACATTGTCACCTTGCCAAAGCTGAGGGTCTCACTGATGTTTAAATAATTCTATTGCATATGTGAAATTGGATGGGATGTCCAGGGCATATAGATGCAACTGTGTTATCACCACTGTGGAATTGATTGTGTGTGTGGAAGTATCATGTCACCCCCAGTTAAGACACATGGACACCTCTTTCACGTGACATAATGCAAGGGAGTAAACAATGTACTGCAACTCTATAAAAAAACTGCTGACATCCGGTCAATCAGCCAAACACCCGTTCAGATAAGGAAACAACCCAATGCTGATGGTACATCCTAGAAGCCTAGGATTCCACACAATAACACAAACACAGATGAGTCACAGACAACACAAGAGAACAACTTCCATGCAAAGTGATAATCATGGTGCAAACTACATCAACATGTTCTCACTCATTTTCTCTTTCAGCTGATCAGGGGTATGGGATCCAGCCATGGATCATGACCCCATTTGCAAACCCAAGCACTGCAGCAGAGCGTGCCTATAATGAGGCACATCGGAGGACACGCACCATAGTCCAGAGGACCTATGGCATCCTGAAGTCAAGATTCAGGTGCCTCGACATCACCGGAGGCAGCCTCCTATACTCACCTGAAATGGTGTGCAAAATCATTTTGGCCTGTGTCATCCTGCACAAAATATGTGTAAGAAGAAACATTCCCCTATATGAACCCGACCCACAAATGCCTGAAGAGGAGGAAGAGGAGGATGCTGTCCATCAACATGAGGGGGACCATCCAGACACAGCTGCAGGATTTGCGTCGGAGACAACATATTGTCCAAAATGTCTTTTAACTCTACTCATCCATCACCACTGTCTTACCATATGTCAATAAACACCTATTCTAATCACTATATCATGGTCAGGATAAACATTTTTGCATAACATTATCCCTAACTATCAAAATCAGAGTTTAGCCTCAAGGAGCATTGGAGAAATACAGATTAGGATACAGAAAAATCCACATCAAATTTGATGCGTATGAATGTACAACCAAATTCACACACACTGTAAATGACATCTATCCTGTACATTTCACATTTGAAGGGCAATAGCAGAGGACCACAACTATTTCACACATACATGTTGGCAACATGGTTCATCAGCGGCGGTTTATCATTGTGGGCGTCGGGGCTCCGCCCCCTTTACTATCACCCCATCGCCATACCCAAAATAAAAGGAAAGTAAGTTGTTAAAATATCAAAAATCCCACACTGCACTCGCGTGCAAGCGTCATTATAGTTTCCGCTATACACTGCCAGTCTTCCAGTCACCATGAGTCAATGACTCAGGCTTCTCACCTGGGCTGACTTAAAGTCCCCAATATTTGCTGGGCTGACGATCTCACAGCCCTGAAGTCTGTGAGGTCATCAGCTCGGCAATTACATAGCCTTTATGGACAGTCCCCACCCCCTGATGATGTGGGGGTGAAGTTAGCCCCAGGCGCTTCAGACTGAAGCCCTGCAGCACCAAGGGCTTCACGTCAGTCAGAGAATAGGGAGGAAGCCACCCCACCCTTTCCCACCTCATCACAGGGGAGTGGTCCCACCCTGTGACAAATTGGAAAAGTGATGGTTAGAAACAGGTGGGAGAATTTGAGTCTGCGCAATTTGCATTCAGGACTATCAAAGACATACTGCACAGACTTGAGTTTTCTTAGCTGCTGTGCTTGATACGTAGTGCAGTTGTGTGTGACTGCCGGACGGGCTCACTAGCTTGGAGACTCCAGACAGTGTAACCCCCAATCCTGGGGACAACGAGGTTAGATGTTTATGCGTCTGTTACTGAAAAGATTTTGATCAACAATTGTGTGTGTGCTTTGGTTTTGTGCATTCTCTGGAATTTTTATATAGCGACTGGGAGACCATGGCCTGAAGGTAGCTCCAGTCCTTCAGATGGGCATTCTTCCAGGCCTATGGCCCACCTGCATATCACATGGATGTTATTAAGTTATTAGAATTGTCGGCATCATCTCTTCTACAGGGAGTGCAGAATTATTAGGCAAATGTGTATTTTGACCACATCATCCTCTTTATGCATGTTGTCTTACTCCAAGCTGTATAGGCTCGAAAGCCTACTACCAATTAAGCATATTAGGTGATGTGCATCTCTGTAATGAGAAGGGGTGTGGTCTAATGACATCAACACCCTATATCAGGTGTGCATAATTATTAGGCAACTTCCTTTCCTTTGGCAAAATGGGTCAAAAGAAGGACTTGACAGGCTCAGAAAAGTCAAAAATAGTGAGATATCTTGCAGAGGGATGCAGCACTCTTAAAATTGCAAAGCTTCTGAAGCGTGATCATCGAACAATCAAGCGTTTCATTCAAAATAGTCAACAGGGTCGCAAGAAGCGTGTGGAAAAACCAAGGCGCAAAATAACTGCCCATGAACTGAGAAAAGTCAAGCGTGCAGCTGCCACGATGCCACTTGCCACCAGTTTGGCCATATTTCAGAGCTGCAACATCACTGGAGTGCCCAAAAGCACAAGGTGTGCAATACTCAGAGACATGGCCAAGGTAAGAAAGGCTGAAAGACGACCACCACTGAACAAGACACACAAGCTGAAACGTCAAGACTGGGCCAAGAAATATCTCAAGACTGATTTTTCTAAGGTTTTATGGACTGATTAAATGAGAGTGAGTCTTGATGGGCCAGATGGATGGGCCCGTGGCTGGATTGGTAAAGGGCAGAGAGCTCCAGTCCGACTCAGACGCCAGCAAGGTGGAGGTGGAGTACTGGTTTGGGCTGGTATCATCAAAGATGAGCTTGTGGGGCCTTTTCGGGTTGAGGATGGAGTTAAGCTCAACTCCCAGTCCTACTGCCAGTTCCTGGAAGACACCTTCTTCAAGCAGTGGTACAGGAAGAAGTCTGCATCCTTCAAGAAAAACATGATTTTCATGCAGGACAATGCTCCATCACACGCGTCCAAGTACTCCACAGCGTGGCTGGCAAGAAAGGGTATAAAAGAAGGAAATCTAATGACATGGCCTCCTTGTTCACCTGATCTGAACCCCATTGAGAACCTGTGGTCCATCATCAAATGTGAGATTTACAAGGAGGGAAAACAGTACACCTCTCTGAACAGTGTCTGTGAGGCTGTGGTTGCTGCTGCACGCAATGTTGATGGTGAACAGATCAAAACACTGACAGAATCCATGGATGGCAGGCTTTTGAGTGTCCTTGCAAAGAAAGGTGGCTATATTGGTCACTGATTTGTTTTTGTTTTGTTTTTTAATGTCAGAAATGTATATTTGTGAATGTTGAGATGTTATATTGGTTTCACTGGTAATGATAAATAATTGAAATGGGTATATATTTTTTTTTGTTAAGTTGCCTAATAATTATGCACAGTGATAGTCACCTGCACACACAGATATCCCCCTAACATAGCTAAAACTAAAAACAAACTAAAAACTACTTCCAAAAATATTCAGTTTTGATATTAATGAGTTATTTGGGTTTATTGAGAACATGGTTGTTGTTCAATAATAAAATTAATCCTGAAAAATACAACTTGCCTAATAATTCTGCACTCCCTGTAGGTGTTGGTTTAGGCCAAATAGTGAATTGCCACCTTCTTGTCCTACTCAACCCTCCGTCTGCATCCATTCTCATGGTGTGACCTTTCACTGGCTGTGGGTGTTCTGATGGCCCTGGCAGCACACTTAACAATCTGGACCTGCCCCAATCTCTGATATTTCACATCCACTTAAATGTATTTGACATGTGGCATATCCTATGCATAGCAATGTTATGACACAATATGGATGTTGGCATTGGTAATGTGTACTGTTGATGTTGAGGAATGTGTGTTACATTGGATTGCTCTGATAATCGTAGCAGTGACCTATTTCCTCCTCTGACTGTGCAGGTGTATTTTTAGTGACCAGTTACATGTGTCCCCCCCTCAATGCTGTTGTCTGAGCAGTATGACATTTGGGATGTTGCATTGTTAGCCAGGCACAGGATGGACCCAGACATATGCAGCCTGGGTGTGTCCTTAATGCTGTGTAGCTCCTATTGTTGTTTACATTGGCTGATGTTTGCGGCATCTATGGGCATTGACATTTGACAGTACTGGGGCATTTGTCTTGTTTCTGGGGAGTGTTGAAGTTGTCATCCTCAACCCCCTAATTTAGGTGTGTATGATCCATGGGGAGGTTACTGCCATTGGTTACTTGAGCTGTACACAGAGCGGAGGTGGTAGTGGCAACTGTTGTCTCAGTTACATTCCATTTGTCGGTATGGCTAGAGGTTGTTAAGAGGGCCCTAGTTAATGTAGCGGGTATGATGGCTGACGTGTGCCGGGATGTCAGTTTGAGGTTGCGCCCTTCCCTCATGGCGTGGATTTCCTTTTGCTCCATCGTTGGCATGACAGCATGCCCCCATGGGACTGTTGTTGGTGTAGTTTAATGGTGTGCCCCAGCTTCTGTTTGTGCAGGCCATGCCCCCATGCCGTGCCCCTTTACCCATGCCACTCCATGTATATGACTACTTCCATGCATTTTGTGGTCAGTATCCCCCCCCGGTTGTAGTTGACATTAGTGCATTATAATTCCCCATGCGACTTACCCTGCATGTGCGTTGTCTCCTGGTAGTCTGCGCTGTCCTGTCCTTGAATCCCTGTGACGATCTCCTCAGGGATGATGGCTGCGACCGTCTCCTCCATGTGGTCCAGGGCCTCCTGGTGTGCTGGACTCCCACCTCCAGTCTGCAGTGCTGCCTTCCTTTTCCTGGCCATCTTTTCCTTGGTCCTGCTCTTGCAGTCATACCAGCGTTTCTTGCACTCGATGACTGTTCTGCGTACTTCTGCCACACTGTTAATCTTGTCGACAATTTGTTGCCATGTAGCTTCTCTCCTTTTGATTGGCAATTTTGAGGTGACAAACAGTTGGTGCTGATGTCCGTCACCTCTTTAACCAGACTTTCCTGCTCCTCTGCACTGAAGCGACACTTTCTTTTCTTCTTATAAGTGTCCTGGTTCTTATGTGGGTCCTCCTGGCTGGTTCCTGGTCTGTTGTCATCTTCCTGGGGTCTATAGTGGCATCTGGGATCCATTTTGGCTCTCCTCTGGTGAAATGGCAGTGTTTGTGTTTTTTTTTACGCTATTGCTTAAAAAACAGCGCATATCCGGTTTGCGGTGTCGTAAATCGACCCACAGTCATTTCCGCCGCGTTCGCGTCGTTTTGCTTTACGACTTGACGCTGCGGTGTGCATCAAAATAAATTACTCCCACCTGTGGTTTGTGCCGCCATGCGTCAAAGTATAAATTTGACGCCCGCACGGCGCACCAAAATGGCGTTAGCCGGCGGTAATATTTTTGATGCAAAACTGCGCCGGCGCAGTTTTGCGTCAAAAAGTATAAATATGGCCCCATGTGTGGCCCATCTATACAAAATGGTGCAAGAGGGAATTGTGTAGTAAATACATGACATTACCCTGGGGCTTTGCAAGACTTACAACTCAAGTACTTAAGCTAGTCCTGCAAGGCACCCAGAGGCGCTTTGTAATTGAAGTGAGGCTCTCATGAATGTCTGCAATAATCATGTGTTGAATATTTCGTGACTGATGTGGCAAAGTTGTCTCATGGAATCAAATGCACCACATTCATTACCCCCTTAAGGTGGGTAAACCCCCTTGCAAACAGAATGGCTGGGGTAGGGCTTATGCGCTTAAAATGTTGACAAAGTTGCACTATGCATGCATTACGCCACTTTGTTGACACAATCCTGGGGAAAATGGTAGGGTGGCGGTACCTTAGCGTTTCATACATGACACAATGCCGGTGTAGAGTTGTCGCTATGGGCTCTGAAATGTATGCCTTCGTGATGGTTATGCAGGACTCATCAGACATCTGACCTGCATTGGTTTCATTGTTGGACATGTGAACCCCAGGCCTAAAGTGGCGCAGATACTCTTCATACTGGTTGCATACAACCTGTTAACATGCATTGCATGCATCACTCCAGCTTATCTGCTACTGTCATTCAAAAGCAGTAAACAGTCAATAATAGGCCAATGGAGACTTCCCAACAGTTCCGCTGATCTCGATCCCCAGTGATCCAGCAGATCCTGCTCCCTGGCCACCAGATCTGCTCAGCAGTGCTTCAGCTGGTGGTCATTCTGGCCTGTTTGGTAGATCCGCCTTACCGCACCCGCATGGTCTTTGTCCAGTAGCCGAGGATCACCCTGCCACCCATTTGCAGCATCATTGGCAGGTAGTGTGCAACTAGCCAAATGAAACCTCCCAGCTCATCCACAGACATTCTGCTCATCCGCACCTTGCCAGAAATGTCGACAGATAAATGGTGTTCACCCCAAAAAACGTTGATGCAAAATAAAAGGAAACTTAACCCCACTAACTTAACCCAATTATCCCACTTAATTAACTACCCCAGGCAGACACCCACAGTGCAATTACAACACTGGACGATAACTACCCAAAACGACAAATTCTTTGACTAAATGCACACAAAATACACAGGACACGGCACAAGGGACACCACAAACTTGCAACCATACTCAACAATCAACCACCAGCTCCAATACACAACCACACACAATCACAAAGGAACAGACTGTAAAGAGAAAGTGAAACTACAACCACTGTACGATGCTTGTGGATAGGATTTTCTATGACATCACTTCCTGGGCGTGTGCGCCACGTTTTTCATTTATGCATGCTTTTATTTAACACATTAGGCTTATGCGTAGTTTTATTAAATGCATAATGCATGTATGTTGTTTAGATTGACGCATGACGGTCATGCATCGATTTCACACAAGGCTGCAGAAAGAGGAGTGTGAAGGTAGAATTCACGCTAAGGGCCCATGTGTCATTTTCTTCATGTTTGCAGATGTTTTTGACGCATTTGCGTCATATGTTTTGACTCATTTCTTGTTTGCTTGTTTTTTTGCATTGTCCTTGAATGCACCCTAATTCACCAAACATATTACATGGGCTGTGCGGCAATGTGGCATATGGGGTATGGACACATGTGGAGGACCATGCAGCAATGTGGTAAGGGTGTGATTGGTCGGTTCCACCAATAAGTGTGCTACAGATTCAACAGCATGCAATCATTTGCACGTCATGCATATATACGCATGTGTACCTACAGTGTGTCCACATATGTTTGCACACGTGTGCTCTATGTGTAGATATATGTAGGTATCTGAATATGTGGGTGTACCACATAGTAAACTCTGTGACAATAGTGTTTAGACATGCGTATGACTGATGATATGAGATGGCCTGACTCCAACACATGCTCAGTCATGTGTCACCCATTACAGTTTGGACTCAGAGTACTTGAACTGCTTTAACATCACAGTTCCACTGATGACTTACATGGTATTGTGTGTTGGATGTTCCATCTTGATGCTCAGATACACGTGTCCCATGTGGTTACCCATTCATCTCAGTTGCTAGTGATGTCATGTACACCAGTGTTAGTGATATATGTTATATGCTCTCTGTGTGTAGAAACAAGTGTAAGTGCATTTGGAAAACACATTATGAGATTGGTGTTTGAAGGGGATGCTCAGGGTCACATTCCAATCTTACAGCATGGGCAGATATTGGAATTTGACTATAGTATATGCAGTCACATCACTGGCACCTATTCAATGTGTATGTGAGAACACATGTGGATATCATATATGTATGTCACAGGTGTTTTGCTACCTATGCCATCATTGTACTGCTAGGTTGTTTACTGTCTTGAATCCTGACACGTTACAATGCCAGGGCCATTTTGGTTGAAAGTGTGCAGTATATGTTTTATACGTGTGCTAGCCTTCAATGGACTCCCAGATTTGTCTTGTTCATGTTTGTCATTGCTGACACATCCTCTGCTGTACCACAGGGTACCACTGTTGCAGTGTGACATAGTTTGCAGGACTACTCTCCATCATCACTATGTGGGTATGAATGGCAACAGAAACACATGTTTGTTTGGGAAGCTGCAGGTTCCTTGTGCTTCACTTTGTTCTTGCCCCTGTGCAACTTCAACAGGAACCTGACTATGTCATATGTTGATGTAATCAGGACAGTGGTATGTGGCTTAACAAAGCTGGGATCTCGGCCATTAATGATTGGAACTCAGCAGCCTATGCTGACTCCCCAGTGGTTCTACTAATGTGTTCATACAAACCAGGATGTGCTGCTTTGCTATGTGGTACTTGGTATCAGGCCTTCCCCTATCAGGTACAGTGCTTGGATGCTTGCACATGTTGGACATCTCACATTCATGGGACCCATCAGTTTCCATGTGAAGCATGTGTAGGGGTTGTATGAGTATAGTGATCTCAATGATCAACTAATGGCATGGTACAGATGGTGTTGTACATAGGAGGCTCATGGCATGGTGCCAGGTGTAGGCCAATTGTCATGTTATGGTAGTGCCAAAGATGTCTGGGTCACGTACGTATCTGGTCAGCCTCAATATACATATGTAAAGGATAGACCTACAATCATTGATGTGATGCACTGTCTGTTTTAGAGTATCTCTGTTCATTCCCCTTTTATTTTCTGGAATTACTGTGAAGTTATGTATTGTGTACGCCATCAATCACAGATATGTGGCAGCTACTGCTTTATATGCATCTTCTACAACTACATTGTATGGTGAAGTGGGGACAGAATCCAACATATGACTTGGGTCATGTTGGGATCTTGCCACCTCCTCCTCCTACTGGCAACTTGTTAGTTCCCGTACAAATAGTTGTATTTGTGAGATGTAATGAGTGGAACACACACATATCATGACTTATGGCACAACACTTGTGTAGTCTCCAGGTGACATGGTGTGTACTATTTGGAACTATCAGTGGGTATCTCTGAGCTGTCCATCAACACCCTCCATGGAACATGGTCATGCAATTCTTCCAGCATCCCACAACCTAGCTGACTCTAACCATCACTGTATGATGTAATGGTTAGAAATCATCTCAGGTCTATATTCATCTCTTGGAACAACCTAGACACATTACTAGGTGTACTCTGACTCAATGTGATGTTGGATCTCCGATCGTATTGGACATTGTAACACATATTTGCACATACTGCAGATTGTGCTTTTGGAGTCCATAACATTTATGGGACACAATTTAATATTTAGTACCATGCAATTGTTCTGTATTGTGATTGTGTATTGTGTTTTGGTATATGATGTGTGATGTTGTCATACAGAGCATACTATTTAAATTTAAAGCTGCATACGCAGGTCAGGCATTCATTGTTGATGATGGGTGAACTATTGCTACCTAGGAAATATAACCTCACATCTGTCTCCGTATTTAGGTTTAAAGTTTCTGGAGACATGTGTGAAGACAGCATACTTATCTGAAATGTGTATATCTTTGGTACACAGTGTGTATGCCACACTCTGAATATATTCCACCCAGAATATGCATTGATCACACATTTTTTTATTTAATTCATTGCATTTTCCAATAGTTGTTGTTTTTGTATTGTGGACCTGCAGCCCTAGTTGCATAAATTCTCATCCATACCAATGTGCATTCCACAGATGTATGTGTGCAGTGAGTGAGGTAAAGTTTACCCTTTGGCAAAGTTGTGCCCCATGGCAATGGCAGGACAGTTTACCACAGACAGACTGTGCAGGCTCGACTTCTTCCACTTGTTACTATCCCTGGGCAATTCATGATGACCATAATTACCGATTAAGTCCCCCCTAGTCACACATGTTCCATGCAGCCATTGCGACTATCACACTGAGTTGTGACAATGGTCAGTTCCAGCATTACTTAATTTCAAATTTTTGGCATCCCCTACCTCATGTGTGGGCCCCTTGCATACATCCTATTAGGACATGATATAGTTAGGTGTGATGGTCTATTTATTAGCAAGTTGGCAACATGAATGTACAAAATATGTAGTGGTCCATGGATTGTGTCCTTCAGTTGTCACATACCAGTGATAAGGCTGTAAGTGATGTGTGTGATGGTAGCAGTATTATCTATAACATCACATATGATGTTGCTACAATACTTGTCAGTTTAGTGTTTGTTACATGCTCCCAGAGATTAGAGTCACATTCCTATGGTATGTGTAGTGGAGATTGAATAGAACAAGGCAGGATTGGTGGAAAAATGTGATCTGCCTATTTACAAATTTTACATGATAATTTCTGTGGTTCTTAGATATAAATGTTGTCAACAATATGTTGTCCCCAGCGTACTCCAGCAGCTGTGTTGTGCAGTTTCCCCTCCAAATCGTCAGCACCATCCTCCTCCTTATCCTCCTCAGGCAGGTCAGCAACATGGTCGTACAGTGGCACGTTCATTCGCACACATGTGTTGTGCAGGAGGGCACATGTGAGGATTATTTTACAAACAATGGGTGGGGCATAAATGAGGCTGCCTTCTGTCAGGTCCAGGAACCTGAATCTGGATTTGAGGATGCCAAATTGCACCACATTGCGTGTCTGACGGTGTCTCTCATTGTAGGCACACTTTGCTGCTGTGCTAGGGTTTTCAAATGGGGCCATCACCCATGGCTGTGTGCCGTATCCCTGATCCGCTGCAAAGGTAAGAGATGGAAATTGGCGTGAAAGCTTGCAACAGGTTTAGAATGTAGCATGGCAGTAGTTAGTTGGAATTGTTTGTGACTCAGACGTGTTTGTGGTATGGAGTGAGTTCCTGGCCTTGTGCTAAGTTTTACTAGTACTGCGTTGTTGGACATGAAATCTTGGGTATTGGCTCAAGGACCTGGGACATATAAGGGCATATTTATACTTTTTGGTGCAAAACTGCACTAACGCAGTTTTGAATCAAAAAGTTTTGCACTGGTTAGCACTATTCTTGAGCACCAGCCGGGCATCATATTTATGGAATGGCGCAAGCCGGCGCAAAGGGTAGGCTAGCGTAAAAAAAAAAGACGTTAGCCGGGTGGGGGTGGTGGTATAGGAGATGGGGTGTTTGCACCAGACAATGGCGCTAGGCAGGTTAGAGTAATAAAAATGACTCTAAATAGCCTAGCTTCCTTTTCTGACACAAAACCATCCATACCACATGACTCCTGTCTTAGAAAAGACAGGAGTCATGCCCACCACCCCAATGGCCAGCACAGGGGACCAGGGTCCCCTGAGCATGGCCATTGCACCCAGTACCATGTAGGGGGCCCCATTTCAGGGCCACCAATGGCCCTTTAAAAAAATACTTACCTGTACATACCTATACTTACCTGGGATGGGGTCCCCCATGCTCTGCTGTCCCTCTGGTGTGGGTGGGGGTGTCCCTGGGGCCTGGGGAGGGCACCTGTGAGCTTATTCCATGGTGTTCCATCATGGAAATGGGCCCACAGGTCCCCTAACTCCTGCCCTGCCCCAGGCAAGCTTTGCTCCATTATTTGACCCCTCTTCCCCCGTGCGTGATTTTAGCACGGGGGATAAATATGGCACTAAGGCCATAGAGTCATTTTTTGCATGGGAACGCCTACTTTTCATCTCATTGATGCAAAGTAGGTTTCCACATAAAAAAAATGACTTTAACTCCATAAATTGCACCAAAGTATAAATATGGAGTTAATTTTGCACTGAATTTGCTTAAAAAAAAAAGATGCAAATTCAGCACAAAACAAGTATAAATATACCCCTAACTCCATAACTTTGGTGCTAGACGGGTCTAGCACCAAAGTATAAATATGGAGTTCATTTTGCTCGGAATTTGTGTAAAGAAAATGACACAAATTTGGCGCCAAACAAGTATAAATATGCCCTATAATTTGGATTCCTAATTGATGCTCAGTATGTATGTACCATGTGTTGTGTAGTGCATCCTCTTAGCAGTGTCATATTACTATGGGGTCAGTTGTAGTGACAACATGGTAGCCCTTCAAAGCCTGGACGTCCCAGCCATTTGACATGTGGTAGTACAGATGAAATGCAACACTTAGGCCCATTTTAAAGAGTAAATTACAGTGCACAACACAGCTCCAAAATTGGCAGCACCGTGCTGCATCATTTTCACTATGCAGGAATGCACCATGTGTAATATGTTACAAAGCAACCCCTTGTTGTCCCCTGCGCCGGTGCCAAATATGCAGCAGTGCACCAACACTACCAACCTAGCACCAGAGTGCTTGGATGGCTGCCCTTCTGGAGGAGGATAAATCTGTGCAGGAAGGGACACCTTCCTATACATATACTATTTTCCTGGGCAAGTCGCTCTTTCTGTGGGTGCAGCAGTATGCAGCATGCGTAGGTGGCACATTTATATGAGGTTAAATCAGAGTCTATTTCCTTATTGCAACCTGCAAACACCACCCCAGGTTATAGGTGACACCTACATCTGAGTCAGCGTCTTCATGCTATATGCCTTGCGGTGACACACCTACGGCAACACACATTGCACGCCCCTTCCACATAAAGTCCTGCGTGGGAGGGGGCCTTATTTACAATGTGGCATCAATTCACAAAAAAGTGGTCATCCACCAACTTGTACACACAGTGCAGGGCATAACGATGCACTAGGGGCTCTTACATATGGCACTTAGTGATCTTGAGTGGTAGCTAATGTTTATGCCCGCCATCAGGTGTACAAGGGTGTGTATCCCATTGTTCAGGATGATCAACACTACTACCATTGTTTCTCCTATCTTCCAATACATGAATGAGCATTTATACTGTCAACACATGCACAGTGTAGGCTATGAGATGGCGCAAAGCTACTTTACAAATGTGTCCTTTAGCCCAGTGCCTGTAAGGTCAGTGATGTCCTAAATACCCCTACAGGGTTTATCTATAGCATCCATGATCTGCACTGTCTAACAGTGACTCTCCCCCATGGTGGGCCATTTATTGTTTATGGTACAGACATGATGGTGTTGGGGGTCAGTAAGTGGCACATGCGAGGTGGCACTACAGTAGGTGTGGTGCCACTTCTCACAAATCTGGCACATGGTATGTAATGGCCGTTAATTTGGTATTCCTATGTGTGTGACCCAATGCCACACTACAGGTAAGTCATGAATGTGTTGGTGAGATGTATTTGGTATTGGCACCAGTTGTCTGGCATTTGATGTGTGTTCTGCCAGAGAATTTCACAGCATAATTTAAGGGGGCTGTGCCTATGTGTGACTTTCTTTATATGACCATTGACATTGCTGTGCTATTCTTTGTTTGGTGTAATGTGTGTATGTGATGTGTATTTAGTAGCCAACCTGTGGGCACTTGTAGTGGCTTGTGGGCATCTTCTGTTAGCAAAGGGTACATAGATCCACCTGTCTTTCACATGGTGTGCCTGTCAAGTTGTGGGTGTGTTATGTACATGTGGGTGTATGTGTTTGTGCTGTACACTGACTGTTCTGTACTACAGAATGATGCATATGCATTATTACCTGCACATCTTTGTTACCCTTGCCATGTGTTTTTGGAGTGGTGTATGTCTTGTGTCCTACAGGGTTGGTGTGTTGTGTGTATATTGCTAGGTTTATTGATTTACCCACAAGTAGGCCATTGCCATATTGGCCATCCTATAAGTGTTTGTTGATCCTGCTGTGCCTGAAAATGCAGGCGTCATGGACACTACCAAGGTACTTGGTTAAAATGTTCATAAATAGTCCACGGTGGTCCACTATGGCCTATACATTTATGGAATGAGTATATTTCCGGTTTCCGTATAAATGTTCTTTTGCTGCAGGTGGGACAAGTCGGACATGAGTGCAGTCCATTGCACCCAGCACATGCGGAAAGCCAGCAAATTGGTAAAAGCCTTGATTTATCTCCTACTGCATTTGCTGGGTGTTGGGGTAGCAGATGTGGCGGGTGATTGCATCTAATACCTTTAGCAAGAAGACAGAGAAAGACGGGTGTGACACACCAGCAGCCAGTGCACCTGTTGTCTGGAATAAGCCACTTGCCAGCATATGCAAGACAGTTAGAAGCTTTATGACAGGTGGTACGTTATGTGGTGTCTATAGCCTGGCTGTGATCTGTGGCTCAATGTGGTGCACCAGGCGTAGCATGGCTTGCTGGTTAAGACGGTAAGTCCTGATGAGGTCTTGTTCCCTGAGGCCAAGGAGGGCTGTCCTGTTCTGGAATATTTTCTCTTGCCTTCTGCGTTGCCTTTGTGGGTGCCATAGTGGTGGTTGTGGTTGCTGTGGTAGTGGTGGAGGTTGCTTTTGTGGTTGTTGTCCTCTGCGTTGTGTCCCAAGCTGGAACAGTAACACTTTCATCTTGTCCTGTGGGTTGCCATTGTTGCTTCTGTGAGCGTCATTTTAACGCCTGGTCTGACCCAGGCGGTAAAATTTGATGCAAAATGGGGTTAACTTAATTTTTTGGGTCCGCCTCCTACCTGCGCGTCATTTTTGCATTGGAGATAAATATGGCGCTAGGGGCTTAGAGTCTATTTGGACGGGAACGCCAACCTTGCAACTCATTAACACAAGGTGGTTATACGCATCCAAAAAATGATGTTCACTCACATATTTTGACGCTAGATGGGTCTAGCATCAAAATATAAATATGGCGTTCAGTTTGCACTGAATTAGCGTAAAACAAATTATGCTAATTCAGCACAAAGGAAGTTTAAATATGCCCCCACATCTTCTGATCCTCATGTATCTCCCACCTCACTCCTGACATTTCATCTCTCGTCCATTTCCTTTTTCTTCATTCTTCATTCTCCACTTCTCTTCTGCCACACTTAGGGGCATAATTATACTCTGTGTGCATCAAATTTACGTCATTTTTTTATACAAATTTGACCTAACTCCATATTTGTATTTTGATGTTAGACATGTCTACGTCAAAATATAGGAGTTTGCACCATTTTTTGGATGAGTGCACCTACATTGCGTCAATGAGAAGCCAGGTAGGCGTTCCCATCCAAAAAATGGGGCTACCCATATTTATCCCTCGTGCTAAAATGATGCACTGGTGGGAGGAGGGCCTAAATAATGGTGCAAAGCTTGCTTTGCATGATTATTTAATACCTGGGTCAGACCAGGCATTAGGGGACCTGTGGATTCATTTCCACGATTAAACACCATGGAATGGGACAACAGGTGCTCTCCCCAAGCCCCAGGAACACCCACAACCACACCAGAGGGACACTAGAGGATGGGGGACCCCATTCAAGGCAAGTAGGATAAGTATTGGTAAGTATGTTTTAATTTTTCTTTAAAGTGACATCGTGGGCCCTCACTTGGGGCCACCTGCATGGCACAGTTTGCAGTGGCCATGCCTAGGGGGCACTTGTCCCCTGTGCTGGCCAGTGGGGTGGTGAGCATGACTCCTGTCTTTTCTAAGACAGGAATCATGTTTTTGGTTGTTGTGCACCAGGAAATGGCGATAGTCTGGTTAGAGGCACTTTTTTTTGCCTCTAACCAGGCTAGCGTCATTTTCTGATGCACAACCCCCTCCTTCCCTAACACCAACCCCACCGGCTATCGTCTTCTTCTAAGACGCTAACCCAAGTTTAGCGCCGGCTTGCGCCAATCAATAAATATGGCTCCCGGCTGGCGTTGTTAAATGGCGCAAGCCGGCGCTAAACTATTTGCAACAAAACTGCATTAGCACAGTTTTGCAGCAAAAAGCATAAATATGGGCCTTACTACCCAACTTCTGGTTCCTCACTTTTTAGCCTCATCCCTTCCTCCTCTACCCTTCCTCCTTATCCCTTACTATCCATCAGCTGGACTCCATTCCCAATACATAAATCAACCCGCACCCCTAATCATCCCTTTACATTCCTCACTCTACATCAGTCTGTTTATTTTTTATGTTTCATCCCTCAGTTCTCAGTTGTTCCTCCATATCCCTCATACATTATTCCCTGTCTTTATCTCCCACTCTTCTACACTCACCCTTCATCAGTTATTTGTCACACTTCATTCCTCACCTCTCTCTAGTTCTCTTATCTCATCCCTCACTGCTCAAACCTCCCTCTTGGTAGGAGAGTGAAATGGACAAATAGTGATTCCTTAAAACGTATACCACACTCTCCATTTTAGAACATCCTGATCCCTTACTTCTCGTGCCTCAGTTCTCATTCCTTATTCTGTACCCTCTTGCATTCCCTCCTCTTTCTTTGCTTCTTATCTTTTTTAATCAATCATCATTCCTCATTACTCACCCCTCACTTGTCAATGCTCAACTCAGACATCAAGCCCATATTTATGGAAGGTTAGCGTTGCCTTAGCACCATTTATTTGGGCACTAAAATGGCACTAACTTATCTCCATATTTATATTTTGACATTAGACCCATCTAGCGTCAAAATGTTGGAGTTAGCGTAATTTCTAGGAAGCGCCAACCCACCTTGCGTCAGTGAGATGCAAGGTAGACGTTCCTGTCCTAAAAATTATGCTAACGCCCCAGCGCCATATTTAACAACCGTCTCAGAAACGAAGTGCAGGTGGGAGACGGACCTCAATAATGGTGGCGCCATTATTATTGAATGCCTGGTCAGACAAGGCGGTAAAGTGCAGGTATGCCCATTTCCATGGGGAAACACCATGGAATCGGCACAAAGGAGCCCTCCATAACCCCCAGCAACACTACACCAACACCACAGGGACACTACAGGAGGAGGGAGCCCATCCCAGGTAAGTTGCAGGTATGTGTTTGTGTATGTGTGGGGTTTGCCATTGGGGACCCTTTACATGGGGCCTCCTGCCTGGCACTGGGTATGCAGGGTTTGCCCAGGGGGCACTGATCTCCTGTGGTGGGCATTGGGCTAGGGGTAATGACTCCTGTCTACAATTAGACAGGAGTCATTTTCTGGCTGCTTGAGCGTCAAGTAATGATGCTAGGCTTAGTAGCGGGAGAAATTTTGCCGCTACCCAGACTAACATAATTTCTTGACCCAGTAGTGCTATTTCCCCTACCGCCATCCCTCATCGGCTAGGGTCTGGATGGCATTAGGGAATGGCGTTAAAAATAATTACGCACAACTGCGTTAGTGCAGTTGTGCACCATTTTTCATAAATATGGGCCCTAGCTCCTCATCCTTCATTTTTCATTTGTAAACTCTCATCCCTCATTTTAATTGCTTTTTCTTCCTGTCTCATTCCTCATTCTGCACATCTCATCCTTTCTCTCATCCCTCACTCATCTTCTCCTCCTATCTTACCCCTCATCTTCACCACTCAATCCTCAACCCTTATTCATCTCTCCTAATCCCTCACTACCTCACCCACTTCCCTCACTCTTCACTCCTCCTCCCACAATCTTCACCCTGATTTATACTCTACATTCCTCAACCATCATTACTCACTCCCCTTCACATCAGGAGTGACAATGTGACTGGATGAATGATGATTTCCTAAAATGTCCACCAACCTGAGCACTTTAGGATATATTTATTACTCCCTCTTCATGGCACAATTCTCAATATTCATTTCATATTTCTTACAAATCACCCTTCACTGTTCCCTTATTCTTCATCCCTCACTGAAGGCTCAACAATCATCCTTCAGTCCCCAGCCCTTGTAGAGAATGTTATCTTGTTTTAATGGAAAACATAAGCCTTTGGCTTGCAGACTTGTTCCGCCGTCACCTAGTGATTTTTCCCCTACTTAGCTTGCTCTGTTTTAGTGCATTTATTTAATTATATCTTTTAAGATGGCTGCCTTGTTTCTAGTTATGCCAATGTTTTAGTTTCACGTTATCAGTGCCACCGCGCTAAGGCATCAATATCAAGCGACAAAGATAAACAAACTGTAGGTGTTCACATTAGGTACTTTCCCTCTTCACGCCTTCGAGGGAATTGTTTACATAAATTGCGGTCCCAAGCATGTCTTGTTACCTATTGTTTGGGAACAGACCTACTTCAGGGGTCCGAGCAGATCTGTATATATGCACTGCACTTAGACAGATAGCCAGAGGGATTCCGACCAGATGCCATCACTGATATCGATGCTGCACGTCACCTTGAAGCTGACCCAGTCTTCGTTTCCCTACGGAGTCTCAGCTAGAGGCCTCATTCCAAGGCAACAAAGGTTGGGGGGCTCTTCTCATGGACATGGCATTGGGAGATTAGGTTTAACACACCTAGCTCTCTTCTAGGTTAGAAATTAGGGCCCTGATGTATACTTTTTTTTGCACCAAAACGTTCAGCACCGGCTTGCACTATTTCTGTGCCACAGCAGGACACCATATTTATGAAATGGTGCAAGCCGGTGCAAAGGGTAGGCTAGTGTAAAACAAAAATGACATTAGTCAGTGGAGCTGGCGGTATCGAAGAAGGGGGCTTTGCACCAAAAAATGAAGTTAGGCAGGTTAGAGTAAAAAAAACATGACTCTAACCTGCCTAGAGTCCTTTTCTGATGCAAAACCATCCATACCACATGACTCCTGTCTTAGATAAGACAGGAGTCATGCCCACCACCCTAATGGCCAGCACAGGGGACCAGGGTCCCCTGGGCATGGCCATTGCACCCTGTGCCATGTATGGGGGCCCATTTCAGGGCCCCGTATGGCACAAAAATACGTACCCGTACTTACCTTTGATGGGGTCCCCCATCCTCTGCTGTCCCTCTGGTGTGGGTGGGGGTGTCGCTGGGGCGGGCACCTGTGGGCTTATTCCGGCCCACAGGTCCCCTAACGCCTGCCATGACCCAGGTGTTAAAAAATGGGGCAAAGCAAGCTTTGTACCGTTTTTTATCCCTCCTGTGCACCATTTTTGCACAGGAGTATAAATTTAGTGTTAAAGCCATAGAGTCATTTTTTGCACGGGACCACTTACCTTGCATCTCATTAAGGCAAGGTAGGTTTCCACATCCATAAAATGACTTTAACTACATAAATTTGGCGCTAGACGAGTCTAGCACCAAGGTATAAATATGGAGTTCGTTTTGCACCAAATTAGAGTAAAAAAAAATAATTCTGCTAATTCGGTGCAAACAGAGTATAAATATGCTCCCTAGGTTCACATTATTAGGGTATTAGGATATATTTCATATCTCATGTTAATTCATGCCATTGCAAGATGGTAGGGGTCTTTGTATTAATGACTCTTGTCTTAACCATTCAGTCTCTTGCACTGTTCATTATCCTAATCATTGCAGCTCATGCAATTTATCGTAGATTGCAGTTTTATTAAATAAAACCTATTGAAATCTTTACTGCATCTCTTTCATTGCCTGTGATTGATTGAGACATGTTGTTCATGTGAGAAAGGGGTAATCTCGGTTCAACCACAACAGTCCCTGAGATGTTGCTCTCTTGAGTCCATGCGTACAGGCTGCCACAAATCACCTTTTACTGTTTGGGTTTTTGGTAAGGTGCTGCTTGTGAGCCAGAAGGGTTGGGATGACCGTTGTGACTTGTTGTAGGATTGGCATAGTCGCCTACAAACATAAGTAATGTCATCCTTAAACCAACAGTCTTGCCTTGAGCAAGAGTGAAAACTACGACACCCTCACACTTCATCTCTCATTCCTTACTTCCCATCTCCTACTCCTCATCCATCATTCCTCAATCTTTATCCTTCAGATGTTCAACACCTAAACCCTTTAAGATATCTTCATTGCTCACTCCTCATCTCACAGTCCTCATTCCTCATTCTTCAGCCCTCATCCCATAAATCTTATTGGTCAAACCCTCCTCATCACACCTCAGGCTTCATTTGCTGCTGTTATTCCTCATAACACATCATTCATTCTCACCTCTAATCCCTCAGCAATCACTCCTTATCTCTTAAGTCTCATCCCTCATTCTTCTTCTCTCACTCTCCTTTCATTATTCTTCACCTCTCACCTCATATTGCTCATTCTATGGCCCATATGTATGGGAAAATGACAGAGAGCAACACTGTGCCAAATTTGACAGCGCCACGCTCCGTCACGGAAGGATGTCTGCGTCACTTGCGACACATGCTGAATATGAGTTGGATTGAACTGAATAAAAGCCCCATTGAAATTAATTCCAAATACCTTAAAATGAATATGACCGTTGCTGAAATTACAAGGAATCTCATCAAAATGAATATGGCAAACTGTGAGAATATTATGATAAACATTAAGATGAACATGGCATGTATTAAGATGAATATGACATTCACTGAAAGGAATATGTCAAAATGAAAATGGACCACTTTAAAATGAATGTGATACCTGCCGAAAATATAATGGCCCACTTAAAAATTAAGATATTCGTTAAAATATATATAGCACTTTTCCAAATGAATATGAAACTGTGAGCTAAATGTGGCATGCATTGACGTGAATACTGTACAATTTGAAATGAACACAAGCCCTAGTTAAATCATCATGACCCAGGTTTAATGAATATGGCAATGCATTGAACCCATGTTGATTTGCTTTAAAAGTAATATTATATATTGAAATAATATCACATATTCTGTAAGGATATGATACAGACTAAAATGAATTAACAAAAATCAATATAACACATATTTAACAGAGTATAAAACAAGCATTGCAATGCAATAGATCTCGCATTTTCATGAATTAGAGCTATTGGCATTGTAAATTCAGAACTGGACTTTTCTAGCCACATAATTTGGTCAATCCTGTCTCATAATTTCATTTTTTCCTGCCGTCTGAACAGAAATTGAAAAATAAGGCTAGAAAAGTATTTTCTTTTTCTTTCAACACAATGAAAAGTCTTGCAAGCATTCTTGCCTCACATATAAACGAGCAGAGCAGTCTGAGAAGATTTATTGCCCCAATAAAGGAGACAAGCAAAGCCCTGTGTGCTCTGCAGGATTAGTGTCCCTTAACTATGGTGCACACACAGTGGCATTAGGAGGGCTCAAGAAAAGTGGCGCTACACTGTGTGCAGTACCACTTTTCTTAAATATGGTTAGGTATGAAAAATAAAGAGTGAGTGAGTAAGACTGAGGTTTCAAAGAGGATTGCGGGACATAGAGTGCTGAGTAAAGAGTGAAAGATGAAGAGCAAGAGAGGAGGAGTGTTGGACAAGGAGTGAGGAATGAGAACTAAAGAATGAAGAGTGAGTGATGAGCGGTGAAGGATGAGGACCAAGGGTTGAGGAGCAAGCAGCAAAACACAGGAAGAGAGAAGGAAAAGGAATGAGGCATGAGTACTGAGGATTGAGGGATGAGAAGGAATGATGAGAAATGAAAGATGAGGGATGAGGAGTGAAAAATTATAAATGAAGAATAAAGGGCGAGATACAGGAAGCAAGGAATGGAGATCAAAGAGGAAAGTGAGTGAGGTTTAATGAATGGCATGTGATAAGTGATTATTGAGGAGCGGTCAAATTGGAGATAGGGATGCGTGAGCGATTAGATTGTCATAAAATAGACAGGATTGTGTGCATTGTATAACATTATCATTTGTAAATTTTACTCATCACACCAAGTGGCAGGAGACGGTGAACCACAAGAGAGATAGGGGCATATTTAAGAGCCCCTAGCGTCACTGGAGCATCACTTTATGTATGGGGGCCCTTTAAAAAATAAAATTAAATACTTACCTGTACTTACCTTTACTTACCTGGGATGGGGTCCCCATCCTCCGCTGTCCCTTTGGTGTGGGTGGGGGTGTCCCTGGGGCCTGGGGAGGGCACCTGTGGGCTTGTTCCACCATGGAAATAGGCCCACAGGTCCCATAACGCCTGCCCTGATCCAGGCAAGCTTTGCCCCATTTTTTGACCCCTCCTCCCTCCAGTGCACCATTTTTGCACGGGAGTATAAATATTGTGTTAAGGCCATAGTCATTTTTTGCACTGGAACGCCTACCTTGCATCTTATTAAGACAAGGTAGGTTTCCATGTCCAAAAATGACTTTAACTCCCGAAATTTGGCGCTAGACGGGTCAAGAGCCAAAGTATATGGAGTTAGTTTGGCACCGAATGAGAGTAAAAAAATGACCCTAATTTTGTGCAAACAGAGTATAAATATGCTCCTGTGTGCCTCCCCAGGGGAGGTGTAACAAGGAGAAATAACTTTATTTCTCCTAATTTTTTCCTCGTTCTATGTGTGCTGGAAAGTGGAAAACACCTACATTAAAATCGTACCAACAATGCAGATACCCTTGCACCATGGTTCAAGGGTGCCTGCATTGGCATTGGGCACAAATTTGTGCACCATTACAGGCAGAAGGGATAGGAATGTGCTATATTTCACTAATACAGTGCATTCCTGCCCTTTCCTTTTGATGCAGGACAGCTCAG
This sequence comes from Pleurodeles waltl, assembly GCF_031143425.1. Lineage (NCBI taxonomy): Eukaryota > Metazoa > Chordata > Amphibia > Caudata > Salamandridae > Pleurodeles > Pleurodeles waltl. The sequence goes on along the minus strand of NC_090443.1, from coordinate 1,004,424,705 downwards.
CAAAGTGACTTGCTGTGCTTGCCTGCGGCAAAAACTCCTAAATGAGGCCCTAGGTGCAGAGTTTCCTAAGTGAAGAACAGCAGTAGTGAGATATCATGAGATATATATGTATAGAGCACTTACTACCCCCGACAAGGCGTTAAATGTGTTTGTTTTTCCTGTAATATTTATTTTATTTTAAAAACACTGCTCTACGGACTTTGGCAAAGCCATTAGTTTTGCAGTTGCATTATACGTGTAAGATCTCTTGGCTTTGCCAATGCTTATTTTCTTTTGGCATTTATACTTGTGTGTGCAGCCTAAACACAACACGTGTTCACAGAGGTGCAACCAGTTCATCGCCTTTTTTAGGTGGCAGCCTACCAGACAGCAGAGCTGTCTGGCTTGCTATAGAGATTTTGGGACATTCAGAAAGTTGACCTAGGAATGCATTCCGCTCACTGTCATTGGCTCTATGGTTTGTAACCTACATTATCTTGCTTTCCATTTGCTGACTTTATTTGTTTTACACTACCAGTTTGTTTGGTCCTTTCCTTGCTCCCTTTCTGTAAACAGGGCTGTAAATCTTTTTCTTATCTTGGCATATTTGCTGTGCATTGAAAGACTAGGTCAGAGGTTTGCCTTTTCTTTCTCTGACTTCAAATTGAGAGGATTTATGCTACAATGTTGCTGGATAGTGTGAGTATAAAAGAGTTTTATTCTAGTACACAACAACATTTCAATGAACTGTGTAAGTATTTCAGAATATATCAGAATTATGAACGCACAAATGACATACCCTTTTTTTGTTATTTCTGAATCAAGTTGGAAACAAACACTATAATCTGATTCAATCAATTCATTAAATTAGGTGATGCAATTTCCACACATTTTCGGTTGTGGACTGTATAGTTTTATTAGTAAAACTGTGTGTCTGTGCAAATGCAATGGTCATTTTAATGGAAAACGTGTTAGCTGTAATTGCTACCACACCATGAATACTCCACTGTACGTCACTCCACTCTACACCACTCCACACCATTGCACCCTGCACCACTCCAGTCTATGCCACTGCACTCAAGGTCACTTCACGCTACGCCTCTCTACTCCACCCTGTATCACTCTACTATGACAATGCACTCTTGTCCAATCTTCACCACTGCACTTTTTGCTACTGCATCTACAGCACTTCAGTCTAGGCCACACCAATCTTCCCTGTACAATTCCACTCTATGCTGCTGTACTCTACCACACTCTGCAACACTGCACTCTATGGCACTGCACTCTATGCCAATGCACTCTACGCCAATTTACTTAATTCTGTAACACTCAACTCAATGCCCCTGCAGTCTATGCCAATCCACTGAATGTCATCCTAATCTACTCTGCATCACTGCACTCCATGCCATTGCAATCTACACCACTTTACTCTACACCATTACACTGTATGGCACTCTACGCAACTGCACTCTAGCCTGCACCACTCTACTCTGCACCACTTCACTGTACTCTGAACAATCTACTTCATGCCATCTCACTCTATATCATTCTACTCCACTCTCTACCACTCCACTCAATACCCGTGCACTCTACACCACTCTATTCTTAACCACTACACTCTATGCCAGTGGTTCCCAACCTGTGGTCTGGGGACCCCTGGGGGTCTGCGGAGCCTCCTCAGGGGGTCCGCGACTACTTAGAAAATTGAATATTATTAACAGATTAGGGGCCAGATGTAGCAAAGGGTGTTACCCATTCTGTGTCTATGGGGAAATGTGTTTGTACAGATGGCCCTAGGTCCCTAGCTTTCTGTCATGAAGCAGTGGGGGGTCCCTGGTTTCCAATAATGATTCAGTGGGGGTCCCCGTGATCCAGTAATGATAAAGTGGGGGTCCACAGAAGTCAAAAGGTTGGGAACCACTGCCTTATGCCAATGCACCCCCCCACAGTTATTTTATCCAACATCAGTTTCAGCATAAGCAATGATACACACAATCTTTGGGTTGGGGTCATCAACCCTGGGCCATATTTTATTTTGACAAACGAAACACAACTGTAAGTCAATCAACATTCCAATATTATACACAGTAACCCTTGATATTTACAGCTTTATTTACATGTGTAACTGTCTAGCCTTAACCGAGACGTTAATACATCTGGGGGCATATTTAAGAAAAGTGCCGCTGCACACAGTGCAGCGCAACTTTTCTTGTGCCCTTTACCGCCCCCTACCGCCACCATGTGTGCGCTTTATTTAAAATAGGGTGCACCATGGTGCAGGATAGGGGGAATAGCGCTATTTTTTTGACGCTATTGATCTACTCTGCAGGAGTATCGGCAAAATTTGGACGCTACTCCTGCAGAGTACATGGGGTCCATTGTATTCAATGGCATTCCCCCTTTTAACACCTGCTCTGAGAGCTGTTAGATTTCCTTGCGCCATTTTTTCACCCCCTCCCCCATCAGGGGAACACCCCCTTTGCATACATTATGCCTGGCACAGGCATAATGTTGCGCAAAGGGTAACAAAGTGGTGCAATGCATGCATTGTGACATGGTAAATATGGCACAGCATTGTTGGCCTTCTAACCCCACATTAGAGTAAAAAGGTGACATTAATGTGGTTTTAGAATGGCTCTAGGGGCTCTAAAATATGCTCCCTGATTTCCTAAAACTATCAAGAATTTGTTCAGGCGTATCACAATTCAGTGGCTCTGAATGACCCACTGGTCCCATTGGTGTCTCCTGACTCCGGATCCATCCCTCCATCCAAGTTACCCCAGGAGTTTCCATCGTTATGGGAGGTCCCACCATTCAACCCCTTCCTAGGGGACAGTTTGCGCAGGTGTCCCACCTGCCCACCAGATACCTACCTCAGGCCCCCCCCTGCACCCCTAAGTCCTCTCCCCGAGGGCTAGTACTGTTTTCGAGCCCACTGCACAAGCATGGGTGATTGGCCCTAAGGGCCAGATACCAGTGATCGCTTGCAACCCCCTGTGCTTCTGGATGTCCACTTCGATTACCCAATAGCACCCCTTGGAGGGTCCCGTGACATTGTTGTCATGCTTAAATAAGGGAAGGGAAGACAAATTGCCCTACCAATTATGATCTCACCTCATCACAGGCCAGCATAGTTATCTTAATATTTTTCATTGCCAATCCTTGACAGGTGCACCCGATCCTACAAACAGAAATGCTCGCCCATTATGAAGCTGTGGGGTATGGCTGCCAACCTAGGCAGTCTGAATAGCTTGGCAATCTTATTCTTTATTCACCTAACCAAGTTGTTCAGAACCCTGACCGATTCATCACCCCTCCACTGCAGCCGAGGGATGATATTGGGCCATGGTAACACTGCCTGAGGATATTTCCTTGACAGCCAACTGATCTCTTAGATCATCAGTCCAAATATAAATTTGCTGCCAATATGTACCAAATCACTACCGCCTAGATGGAGAACGATGACGCCAGGGGGCGAGCACCCCTTAGGCAGCAGTGTCTCCAGCACAGACCTCAATTGGGCAAGCTGCGATCCTCCACAACCGCAGAAGGTGAGGCAGTACCCTGCCTGCTGTGCCTGCGACACAAAAACACTTCTTGAATACAGCTTGCGTGCACACAGCACATAGTAATGGCCAATCACCCAGACATCTGTTAACCGGTTTGCACCTGCAGGAACCAGAGCCTCCAGAATTTCCAACTGATCATTTCGCTCTCTGCACACAACGCCTTCATTTGGAGAAAAAACAGATTAGGATAAAACAAAACAAGGGATAAGACAGAGCGCTTATAACACATGTCATCTCACATATTGCTTATGACAGTCAGAAGATCACTTGCCTATCCTTTGCACAGCTACACCCGAAAGCCGCATTGCAACGGCTGCAGTCACTGCCCCAATTCTGAAGGAAAGGGTACCAAACTCTGAAGAGTCAAAACCTGCCACCTGCAGAGCACCCTTCAGTATTCTGGAGAACTAGTACCTGGTCAGGAGGGTGCTATCAGAGTGGATTAGTAAGGGATTCCGCCGTACCTTGGGGCTGATGACCCAAAGTATGGACAGAGCTGCACTCATTACCGGGAGCCCAATGTAATAGGACATTGTCACCCCTCCCTACCTGATCAACCTTAGAACAAGGAATGTTAATTGCCAGAGATTGACCCCCATCTAGCCATTGAACATCTGCCAGCTGCAGCCCCTCCCCAGTATCCTTCTTGCTCCTGGCCACCAGCTCACTCAGCCTGAGAACTCCATAAAAGGTGTGGGTAAATGCTGCCCTATACAGGCTATCCTCCCCCAGGGAACTACATATGCCCTCAAGAGACTGGGGAAGTGCGGCTAACTTGACTGTGTCAATGGGGTGCTTACAGTCCAGTGTAGACCCTTCAAGTTACAGCACACCTTCAAGGCCCTCCTCACTAAGAAAGGTTTTGGGTTTCATTTACGAGACCCGGTTGCAGGGCGGCGCAGCAAGTGCCTTGCTGCGCCCCCTGCATCACTGGGAAAGGGCAGAAATGCACCATATCCACAAGATGCAGTGCATTTCTGTCCTCTCCCCGTGTGCTGGTGCACAAATTTCTGCCTAGCGCCAATGCACTGTGGTGCAAGGATGCCTGCATTGCGGGGATGATTGTTTTTGTGCAGGATTGGACACTTTCCTGCACAAAAACTATTGCAAGATGTGTTTCCTCTTTTTGACAAAATGGGGAGAAATAAAGATATTTCTCCCAGTTGCATCAGTCTTACACCACCCCTGAGGTGCCATAGGAATCTGATGAATTCCCAGACTTGTAAATATGGGAATGCTTCAGATTCCTTCGGGTTCTATTGGCGCTGCGTGGGAACACCCCGAGCAACACTCATGGAATGCCCCTTTGACGCAATATGATATGTGAAAGGGGTCCATATTTACAAGGCAATAAAAAGCCAGGCAAGGTGGCTTTACTTGGCCTTCTAAATATGGGCTGGCACACTGCACCACCGGAGGGTAAAAAAAAAAAAAACGTTCTGGTGGCGCAATTCTGCTAGGGCCTCGTAAATGAGGCCCTTGGTTCCATCAGTGCCCGATCATCTGCATGAAAAAGGATATTGTTGCTGTGTGGTGTCCAGCCCAAGCCACCGACCAGCCGTCATCCCTAGGAGACCCCAGGAATGCCATAACCGAGTGTGGAGCAAACCAATCCCTGACCCCATGATTCCCGATAATTCTGAATGAGCACTTATGGTCATATTTATACTCTGTTTGGGTAGGATTTCCATAAGATTTTTTTACGCAATTCTGGTGCAAACTTAACTCCATATTTATATTTTTTACAAAGACAGGAGTCTTGTTCATGGGGGTTGTGTGTCAAAAAATTACGCTAGTCAAGTTAGCGTCATTTTCCTGACTCTAACCTGACTAGCGCCATTCTTCAACGCACAACCTCCTGTTTCCCCCTACGCCTCCCCCACCCGGTTAGCGTCATTTATTTTGACACTAACTAGGCCTTACAGCCGGCTAGTGTAGTTCCTTAAATATGATGCCTAGCTGACGTCCAGGAGTGGTGCTACCCGGCGGCAAACTTTTTGACGCAACCTGCGCTAATGCAGGTTTGTATCAAAAAGTATAAATCAGGGCCTAAAAAACCCCTAATAGGCCCTCCTTGTCTGGGGTGCTAAGCTGCTGCCACAGAGTCTGGTAATCTTGGGCACCAAGTTGCCACAGATGCTCCTGAAAAGGTGTGGAGAATGTGTCCGCTCCTGGATGGTGATACCTGAAAACCTGTTACAATGAGACAAGGAGTCAGCGGCATTGTTCAACACACCAGGGAGCATATTTATACTTTTTGGTGCAAAACTGCACTAACGCAGTTTTGCATCAAAATGTTTTGCACCAGCTTGCACCATTCCCGACCCCAGCCAGGCACCATATTTATGGAATGGTGCAAGTCGGTACAAAGAGTGGGCTAGCATAAAACAAAATGACGTTATCCGGATGGGGGTGGTGGTATGGGAGAAGTGGGTTTTGCACCAAAAAATGACGTTAGGCAGGTAAGAGTAAAAAACAAAACACTCCAACCAGCATAGCGTCATTTTCTGATGTAAAACCATGCACACCACATGACTCCTGCCTTAGAAAAGACAGGAGTCATGCCCACCACCCTAATGGCCAGCTCAGGTGACCAGTGTCCTCTAGGCATGGCCACTGTACCCAGTGCCATGTCAGGGGTCCCATTTCAGGGCACCCAATGGCACTTTAAAAGATAAAATAAAAATGCTTTTCTGTACTTACCCATGCTTACCTGGGATGGGGTCCCCATCCTCCGGCGTCCCTCTGGAGTGGGTGGAGGTGTCCCTGGGGTCTGGGGAGGGCACCAGTGAGCTTATTCCATGGTGTTCCACCATGGAACTAGGCCCACAGGTCCCCTAACGCCTGCCCTGACCCAGGCGTTAAATAATGGTGCAAAGCAAACTTTGCACCATTAATGGACCCCTCCTCCCCCATGCGTGATAAATATGGCGCTAAGGCCATGGAGTCATTTTTTGCACAGGAATGCCTACCTTGCATCTCATTGTAAATACGTCCCTTTCACACACAGCACTTTGCATGGAAGGGGTGTGCAATGGGTGCTGCTGTGGGCGTGAAAGGTGTTTCTTCATGCACAACAACAGTCTGCCCTCAACGCAGTCACCCTTGCAATATGGTGCAAGGGTTGCTGCGTTGGTACACAGCAGCAAATTTAGCGCTGGTTAAGGGGGAAACACAGGGGCGCACAGTATTCTAGTAAATACAGCGCATCCCTGCATTTCAAAAGTGGCACGGTGCTGCTATATTTGGTGCAGCATTGTGCTGCGCCACTTTAGCATAAAGCTGGGCCAAAGTCTGAGCTGCTGAGTGGTTAGAGTAAGTGAAGAGCCAAGGAACCATTGCCATCACCTTAACTGGGGAGAAAGCTTTGTAGAAATCAAAATGGTCATTCTTGTTTCTTAGGGCCCTTCTCTCTGGACTTTTTGAAACATTTAGGCTCATATTTATACTCCCTTTGTGCTGGCTTAACATCATTTTTTTACGCTAATCCAGCGCAAACTTAACACCATATTTATACTTTGACGCTAGACCCGTCTAACGTCAAAATATCCGAGTGTGCGTCATTTTCTGGATGCGTGAAACTGCCATGCGTCAATGAGATGCAAGGTAGGTGTTCCCGTCTAAAAAACGATGTAAGCACCCATGCGCCATAATTATTCAACTGTGCAAAAAAGGCACACGTTATGTAGGCGGAGCAGGAAAATTGTGCAAATCCCGATTTGCGTCAAAATTTAACGCCTGGGTCAGGGCAGGCGTTAAAATGGGGCAAACACACCACTACTTAAGGAAAACTCACAGAAGCAACATCAGAGCTCAAAAAGGAAGACATGGAGGAGCTATTCATCCAGCATGTACGAAGACACAGAGCACAGGAGCAACAGCAGCAGCTACCACCACACCAACAGGGACCCCAAAGGCAACGCAGAAGGCAGGAGAGGATATTCAGGACAAGGACAACCCTTCAGGGCCTCAGAGAACATGACATCATCCAGAGGTACAGACTAATCTGGAAAGCCATACAGCAGCTGCTGTGCCACACTGAGCCACAGTTGGCACCCAGCTTGCAGACACTCCATATCATTCCACCAGAGACCAAGCTGCTAGCTGTCCTTTTCAAACCACTGGTGCCCTGGTTGCCGGGATCTCACAGCCCTCATTTTCTGCCTTCCTTCCCAGGGTACTTGATGCCATCATCTCCCTCACACCCCGCCACATCAGCTTCCCCAGCACACAGCAGAAGCAGCAGGAGACCAAACAGGGGTTCTTAGTGCCATTGAATGCACAAATGTACGGATTGTGCCACCTGCTGCAACCGAGCATCTATGCCGCAACAGGAAGCACACACACTCCATCAATGTGCAGGCCATTGTGGATCACCGTGGATTGTTCACCAACATCATGGCAAAGTATCCTGGGAGTGTACATGATTCATTCATCTTCCGCCACTGCACCATCAATCAGCACTTCCAGGATGGACAATATGGCAATGGCCTACTTGTTGGTAAGTACAGAAACCTAGTTATTTACACACAGCACAGTAACCCTGTAGGACACACAACACAGACACCACTACATTAACACGTGGCCAAGAAGACACAGAGGTTGTGACACTGGTAGTCATGTCTGATATCCTGACCCAATGGGATGCACACCTATGGACAAATGACAGATGCAAATAGCAAGGGATGCCACTCCAGATCAACACGGGACCAAATTAAAACCACACTGTGACAATGACATGGCCTTAACTGGCAGTGCAACTTGGAAGATAAATCTTTCAATATCACATCAATCACACACCCTTCCAACCATTACGACCTGTATAAAGGGTAGGTAGTGTGTTTCACTGCAGGTCAAGCACCATGAGATACATAGCATGATGATGCTGACTCTAATGAAGGTGACATGGAATCATTGAGGCAGTACCAACATCTCACATCACTCCTGGGGTGACATTGCCAGCTAGCAATAAGGAAGTGGACTGTGCTATGAAAACATGTGGATGTGACACTAATGCAAAGTGCACACTGCTACACATACGGATTGAGACATTTCCCCATATACATAACAGATGTACAGGCACATGGGCCTTCTGACATTAAAACCTTCACCCCTACAACCAAATTAGCCAGATTACCTGGACCAGGTTCAGTAGTGTAGGTACACGTTTGCACATGAGCCAACTCAGTGAGGACACAAAAATAGGTTTGCATAGATCTTGTCACACGTGGGATAATTGTGCATTGTCAATTGTGAACACTTCAGTGCTGCCAGCTGATGGAGATGTGTTGTGCATTGTCACCTAGCCAAATCAAAGGGCCTCACTGTTGCATTTCACCTGCAATTATACATGTCAAATTGGATGGGCTGTTCAGGCCATATAGTGCAACTGTGTTACCACCATCATGGAATCGATTGTGTGTATGGAAGTATTATGTCACCTCCAGTGAAGGCACACGGACACTTTTCTCACATTACATAACACATGGGAGATACACAGTGAACTGCAAGTTTCTAAATATACCACTGATATCAGGTCAATCAGCCAAACACCGGTTTTGATAGTTAAACAACCCAATGCAGAAAGAACATCACAGAAGCCTAGGATCCCACACAATACCACATACACTGATGAGTCACTGGCGACACAAGATAACAACTGCCATGATAGGTGATAATCAAGCTGCAACCAACAACCAAATACTTACCCTCCTTTTCTCTTTCAGATGATCAGATTTATGGGATCCAGCCATGGATCATGACCCCAATTGCCACCTCAAGCACAGCAGCAGAGTGTGCCTATAATGAGGCACATCATAGGACATGCACCATAGTTGAGAGGACTTTTGGCATCCTGAAGTCCAGATTCAGGTGCCTGGCCATCACCGGAGGCAGCCTCCTATATTTCCCTGAAATGGTCTGCAAAATCATTTTGACCTGTGCCATCCTGCACAACATTTGTGTAAGGAGGAACATTCCCCTATATGAACCAGACCCACAAATGTCTGAAGAGGAGGAAGCGGGGGATGCTGTCTGTGAAAATGAGGGGGAACATCCAAACACAGCTGCAGGACTGCGTCGGAGACAACACATCGTACAAAACTTCTTCAAACTATAGTCACCATCACCACTTTGTTATCATATGTAATTAAACACCTCACTTCATCACTCAATCATGCTCTGAGTATTGTTTTATGCAACACATGATCCCTAGGAATCATAATCAGAGTTTAGCCTCATGGAGCATTGCAGAAATACAGATTAGGATACTGAAAAAGCCACATCACATTTGATGGGTATGAATGTACAGCCAACGTCACACACAGTGTAAATGACATATATCCTGTCTATTTCACATTTGAAGGGCAATATCAGAGGACCACAGCTATGAGACACATCAATGTTGCCAACATGGTCCATTGCAGCACATGACACACAACTAAGACACCATCAATCATAAGGTAAAAAAGTGTTTCATACATGATGCAGTGGAAGTGCTATTGCATTGGTAACAGGAATGTATGACCAGACCCTTGACAGCAGTAAGTGTGACATCAGCTATCTTTGCAAGGAGCATGTGTGACAAGAAGTCCACCTAAGCAGAAAATGGATAGCACGAGTGCCCCAGGTATGACAAGCATTGCTCACAAGATATGCCCTGCGTAGTCCATCCCAGGTAAGAAGTCCTGCCACTGCCATGTTTTCAGTCTCTGCCCACCCTTCTCGAGTGGGGCCTATAAATGGACTATCTGTACCCTGAGAATCTTCATCTACACACACCCAGACTCCTATTCTGACTCCTGTGTGCTTCCCTCTTCAGTATGGCATGCCATAGTCATAGTTCATCAGTCTGCATGGACTTCAGGTCCGATAATGCACTGCCTGGTAATCGGTAGGGCATGTAATCAGCTGTCCATTGCTTCCTATGTGAAAGGTCCAGTTGGCCTTTTGAACTTGATTCTCAACTCCAGGACTTGTGAGAGACTGAAGCTACACACACATGTGAGCACTTCCATGCAGACCAGCCATTTGAACCTGCCCTGCCATTGCTGCTGCCTGGAACTGCTTAGAAGCTGCCATTTTCTGAATCTCCTTGTTGTGCATAGGTGTACAAATCACTTGTGTAACAGAACCCTTGGGGGGTTGTGTAACGTTGCAGACCACAGCACAAAAACAGTTTTTAGTTTCCACAGTGTTGTTCCAACTTTTCTCAGTCAGAGTCTGCTCACTGTGTATTTGCCATGTTCATGTTAGTTCCTGACAGAGCCTGCATCCTGTTAGCCTGACTGGTCCTGTCTTTCGTTAACCATTGAGGTTCCCTGTGGCTACATTTGTCTCATAGTTGCTTTCCTCCTGGGATATTGTGTCTGGTAGGTCTCCGATGAATCCTCAAATATATAGTATAGTATAATCAGTTTCCTTATCGTATCCTGTTCTGGGACATGTATTCAAATTGCTGAATCCAGCCCCCATCCCTTGTCTGGTTTTGCATGTATTCATTAGTGCCAAACAGTGACAGTGTGCTATGGCTGTATGCATGGATTCAGTACGGTGCCTCCAGCGCAACAAACAAGAGTTGCCAATGTGTAAGTAAGGACAAAACATGTTTGTGCCCTGACAGTCCACACACAGATTCACTTCTGCCGCCACCTTTTGATGGTGCTTGCGTGGTGACTAGCTGTGAGATTAATCAGCACAGAGGCACTAATGTTCCCTGTTGCAGTGGGAAGTTTTATAGGCCACCCTGTGTACAAATGTTGTGACGAAACCTGCCTGTTACTGATCCATAAACCTTTTAAGCACACCAAGGTTGCCCTGTCGTCAGCCTTATTAGAGTTCTGCAGTGCTATAGCTGGACTATCCCCATGGGTGTCGTTAGTTGTTCTTTTGCTTTAGTTCAAATCTGCTTTGAAGGATACTCTATTAATTCAGGGAATGGCTCCACAGACTCATGACTAGACCTGCACGTAACTGTGACAACATGGAGGCCAATACTGACACAGGGTACACATGGCCACACACTTGAACTGGGCACCTTTGTGCACTGAACCACTGGAAATATGTGAACACATGCAGCATCGTCTGCTGGTCCTCCATAGCCACAGGCGAAACATAGGCCATTTACATGACTCAAACTGTGGTGTACCATACATTTTTTGGATTGGATTTGGGACTTTATGTCACAAACACTGTACCTACCTAGCATGTTCAAATGCCTGACTCATGGGTAGTATACACACAAGTGACCATGAAGTGGCATCCAACATTCCATTACATGCAATGGCTTACATTTGTAACATTGCCGTTGTCAACCGTCCTCTATCTATCTTGTGTATAGTTTGTCATGGGAGATGTTTTGTCCCCGAAGTTCAAACAGCATAAGATGCAACAGATATGACAAACACATATCATGACTGATGTTCCTCAATGAATGGCATCTGATGGGTATAGACATTTACAACACATGCATATAAGCACATTACGCAATACACGTCTTGTGACGTTCACACAGAGGCCCAACAACAATTGAAATAGGCAATTCACAGACATAAACACACAGGCCATGAGTACATTTTTAAAGTTGCGTAGCCTTGCTATCCTCTATTGATGCACCACCTGCTCAAAATAGACAATACCAATTTGAATTCAAAATGTTTGGGTTGCGGCAGTTAATAGTGCTAATCCGGCACAACAATATGAGTTTTATGGTCCACAGTAGTGTGGTCTGCCACATGTGTCCAAACACTAGAACACACACAACAGGCCCTAACAGCCTATCTTTGTATAGTTATAGCCTTCATGTACGTAATAAATGAGAAAAATGGCACAAACACAGTTAAAGACAGATATTTTGACGCAAAAGCATAAAATAAGAGGCATATGCATTAAAAATGATGCTCACAGCCATTATACATCGATTGGTCCCAGCATTAAATACAACACTGCACCCCATGAAATAGGTTATCATTGAAAAATATAATGATCCTTGAATGCCAGGGAATTTTTAAACATATGCGTCAAATAATATTGACGCAAAGCCCGTAAGCATCATAAAATTACGCGCATCATAATAAAAACGCACAGCATTTGAGACAGGAAGTGATGTAATAGGATATCCTGTTTACAGAAATGGTACAGTGGGTGTACTTTCACTTTCACTTTGCAGTCTGTGATTCTTCTAGACTGTGTTGGGAGTTGTTTCTGTCCAAATTGTGCTTTTGTCTCCTGTGTGCCATTTCAATTGTCATCTGTTGTTTTTGTAATTGTCTCTGTAAATCAGTGTAAGTGTGTTTTTGTCATTTTTTGTGTCTAATTTTGTCTTTGTACTGTTGGGAGTGTGTAGTGAGTATTGTTAGTTGGGGTATTGTTGGGTTGTTAGTGGGTTCTTTAAGTTGAATTTTCATAACCTTCTTTCCCTGTATTTCCCTGTTTTCCCTTTCCTATCCCTATTATTTTTGTGATGTTGGGAAGGCCATGTCTGGGGAGAATGGGTGAGGAGGAGCTGGGGGCTTTCATTTTGCTAGTGTGCCACTTCCTCCCCCTGATGTTAGAAGCCGGTGGCAGGGTGATACAGGGGTATCACACCGAGGCGAGGAGGCTCTGGTGGTCCAAGGTGCTGTTCCACCTAAAGAGAGTGTTCAACAGCCAGTGCAACAACCACCAACTAAAACATTGCTGGGTTGACCTTGTGGCCAGGGAGCAAGACCTGCTGGACCACCTGGGTGTGGTGATTGGTGGCCCTGTTGGTGAATACAAATCAGACTAATGTGTACAGTAAAATGCTCTGTAGTGACAGTAGCAGATTTGGTGACATGCTGCATGCAATGTTTGTGGACATGTGGAATGCAAGTTGAACATACAGTGGCCCTGATTTATACAATATTTGGTACGCATTACCGTCATTTGCTGACGGAAAAGCTGCACAAACATACAAAAGACAACTTTATCTTGTAAATTAGCTGCTTTGATGTCAATAGATGATGTTAATGCGGCACAGACAAATGTATTATTCATGGCCTGTGAGTGTACCAGGAATTAGATGTATTTCACATGCTAATGCAAGGAATGAATGTAGTCCCCAATTATTTGGAATACATGTCTGAACGGTATTCATGGCCATATGTACAAAGATCTTCCTAAACTCTGGTAATATCTTAGGCTAATATTTTGACTTGGTTTGTGCAGCATTTACATTAATTATTGATGCCAAAGTAATGCACACTTGATAATATCTACATGTTTGGTGCTACTTTCCATAGCTCTAGCGTAAAAACATGAGGCACATGCTACACATAAAACAAATAAAAAGATCTGGCCCTATGTTCATTGTTCCTGTGTGTTTTATTTTGTCTTGGGCACAATTGACAGTACAGAGTTGATGCATTGGCCATCTGTGCCACTTTATAGCTAAGCAATTTTCATAAGTTAATGGGTCACCATTAGATCCCTGACGTATGTGAATGCATGGTCACAAATTATTTATTTGCATGATGTTGTGCAAGGGACCCCTGACTGCTTCCATCATACATTTAAAGTGACAAAATAGTTTGCTAGTTTACGTTTGGTGCACCCCTGCTGATCTAGTGCAGCATATGTACAATAATTAACTTCCCAGAATGAAGGCTATCACAGACATGGGTGTATGCTAAGATCAGCAGACCAGCATTCCTGTGACTGCTGCCATTCCCAAGGTGCATAGAAATTGAGACCTACCTGATCAAGATTGCCACAGTAGGACATTTGCTAAGCCATGTTTCAATTATGGGACAGTATCAATTCGTTGTATAACCACAGATCACCCAACTTGGCAAATGTAAGATGATGAATGTGGCTAACTGTGATATACAATACCTGATATAGGTACCCAGGGCCCTGAGTAACACATTTCAGGTGCAATGACTACACCTGTGCCCATGAATTCTGTCACGGATGATCAAATTAGACACTGTCAGCATATATTTCTTTGTTGTTTTGATTTAGATAAATGGCCAATCCATGTTTAGCGTAACATTGTCATCAAGTAACACACAGGACCCTTGCCATCATAGGGCCTGATTCTAACTTTGGAGGACGGTGTTAAACCGTCCCAAAAGTGGCGGATATACCACCTACCGTATTACGAGTTCCATAGGATATAATGGACTCGTAATACAGTAGGTGGTAAATCCGCCACTTTTGGGACGGTTTAACACCGTCCTCCAAAGTTAGAATCAGGCCCATAGTGTCATAGGGGGCATATACAGCTCTGGGTACACTGCCAATGTGGCATATGTAACCTACATATAACACAGGCACACATATAATAGACCATAAAAAGCACAATAATTCCTGAACTAAACTCAACCCACATGAGCATCACACAGTAACTCATTGTCCCTTGATGCAAAAGCCACATAACCTGAGTGACTGGTATTGCAGTGCTCCAGGAATGCAGCTCTGTATGTCTCTCATAACAACAAATGAAGACATGGAGTACCCTCTAGAAATTATTCTGCACAAAATTGAGTAATCATGTTTGGCACCACATGATTGTTAGGGCCAGTGCATGTGTGCATATGTGTGTCTATCACTCACTGGAGTGACAGGGTCAATACATGTTTGTAGTAGTATGTCTGTTGGGGTGTCTACAAGCCTGAGGTGCTGCTCTATCCTATAAAATGTCACACACAGTGATTTGTTGTTCCAAGTTTTGTACAGTGAGCAGACATTGAGCACATTTCACCCTTCCATGTTTTACAGGTGGACCAGACCACTACACAATTGGAGAAGTGGCTCGATTTGCGGACCCAGACATATCCAGTAAGTGTTGATATGTTAGTTCTGTGTTGTGTTTGCAGCTGTTGTGTGGTTGACTCCTGTGTGTTGGACACATTGCATGGTATGATGTGCTGGCACATGATCTGATATGTGACTTGCCTGGGACATTTTGTTCCATGTTTGAGTTGGACAATCAGTGGCGGAGAGTCATATTTTGGGATTCAAGTGCTGCGCTATAGGCATGGGCAGGTGAACAGGGTGATATTTGTTGCTACATTTATGCCAATGATAAATTTGTAGGTGGGCAAGGGTCGCTCCCATGGGGGGTATTTTTTTTTAAGGCCTTTTTTGCCCCCCCCGGGGGCAGATCGGCCTATTATTAGGCCGATCTGCTCCCGGGGCGGGCAGAAACCTCTGGGCACCAGGGATCTTTTTTTTTTCTTTTAGAGGTGGGGAGCGACCCCTTAGGCAAGGGTCGCTCCCATAGGGGGCAAATTATATTTATGCCATTTCTGCACCCCATGGGGGCAGAATGGCCTATTTTTATGAGGCCAGTCTGCCCCCAAGGGGGACAGAAACCACTAGACACCAGGGAGGTTTTTTTTTTGTTTGTGAATTTCACGTAAGGGGAGCGACCCATTAGGCAAGGGTCGTTCCCCTGGGGGTCAAATTAATTTAAGGCCATTTCTGCCCCCCAGGAGGGCAGATCAGCCTATTTTAATTAGGCTGATCTGTCCCCAAGGGGGGCAGAAACCACTAGGCACCGGGGATTTTTGTTGTTGTTGTTGTTTTACAGATGGGGAGCGACCCCTTAGGCAAGGGTCGCTCCCCTGGAGGGGAAAATTGTGTTTAGGCCATTTCTGCCTGCTTTGGGGGCAGATCGGACGATTTTAGGTCAATCTGCCCCCAAGGGGGGCAGAAACCGCTAGGCACCAGGGATCTTTTTTTTTGCGCCGTCACGCAAGGGGAGCGACCCCGTAGGCAAGGGTCGCTCCTGGGGGGGGGGGGAATTTATTTTAGGCCTTTTCTGCCTCCCTGGGGGCAGATCGGCCTATGTTATTAGGCCGATTTGCCCCCGGGGGGGACAGAAACCTCTAGGCAGCAGGGCAAAGTTTTTTTTTTTTTTTAGAGATGGGGAGCGACCCATTAGGCAAGGGTCGCTCCCCTGGGGCGCAAATTGTATTTAGACGATTTCTGCCCCCCTTGGGGGCAAATAGTCGATTTTAGGTCAATCTGCCCCCAAGGGGGGCAGAAACAACAAGGCACTGGGGATCTTTTTTTTTGCGCCAATGTCACGCAGGGGCGACCCCGTAGCAAGGGTCGCTCCCTGGGGGGTTTTGGGGGGGGGGCAAATTTAACTTAGGTCATTTCTGCCCCCCCTGGGGCCGGCTGAGCTAGAGGCCAAAATCCACAGGTAGGCACTTTGCAAAAAACAACACTGTTTTCTGTGAAAAAATGTGATGTGTCCATGTTATGTTTTGGGCCATTTCCTTTTGTGGGCGCTAGGCCTACCCACACAAGTGAGGTACCATTTTTATCTGGAGACTTGGGGGAACACTTGGTGGAAGGACATTTGTGGCTCCTCTCAGATTCCAGAACTTTCTGTCACCGAAATGAGAGGAAAAAGTGTTTTTTTGGCAAAGTTTTGAGGTTTGCAAAGGATTCTGGGTAACAGAACCTGGTCAGAGCCCCACAAGTCACCCCATCTGGGTTTCCCCTAGGTGTCTAGTTTTCAAAAATGCGCTGGTTTGCTAGGTTTCCCCAGGTGCCGGCTGAGCTAGAGGCCAAAATCTACAGGTAGGCACTGTTTTATGTGAAAAAATGTGATGTGTCCACGTTGTTGAGGAAAAAGTGTTTTTTTGGCAAATGTTTGAGGTTTGCAAAGGATTCTGGGTAACAGAACCTGGTCAGAGCCCCACAAGTCGTCACCCCATCTTGGATTCCCCTAGGTCTCTAGTTTTCAAGAATGCATAGGTTTGGTAGGTTTCCCTAGGTGCCGGCTGAGCTAGAGGCTAAAATCTACAGGTAGGCACTTTGCAAAAAACACCTCTGTTTTCTGTCAAAAAATGGGATGTGTCCACGTTGTGTTTTGGGGCATTTCCTGTCACGGGCGCTAGGCCTACCCACACAAGTGAGGTACCGTTTTTATCGGGAGACTTGGGGGAACATAGAATAGCAAAACAAGTGTTATTGCCCCTTGTCTTTCTCTACATTTTTTCTTCCAAATATAAGAGAGTGTGTAAAAAAGACGTCTATTTGAGAAATGCCCTGTAATTCACATGCTAGTATGGGCACCACGGAATTCAGAGATGTGCAAATAACCACTGCTCCTCAACACCTTATCTTGTGCCCATTTTGGAAATACAAAGGTTTTCTTGATAGCTATTTTTTACTCTTTATATTTCAGCAAATTAATTGCTGTATACCCAGTATAGATGAAAACCCACTGCAGGGTGCAGGTCATTTATTGGCTCTGGGTACCTAGAGTTCTTGATGAACCTACAAGCCCTATAGATCCCCGCAACCAGAAGAGCCAAGCAGACCTAACTGTATATTGCTTTAAAAAATCTGAAATTGCAGGAAAAAGTTACAGAGTAAAACTTAGAGAAAATTGCAGTTTTTTTAACCTCAATTTCAATATTATTTTTTTTCAGTTGTTATTTTCTGTAGGAAACCCTTGTAGGATCTACACAAATTACCCCTTGCTGAATTCAGAATTGTGTCTACTTTTCAGAAATGTTTCGGTTTCTGGGATCCACCATTTCTGTCACTGACTGGAAGGCGGCTGAAAGCACAAAAAAACGTTAAAATTGGGTATGTCCCAGTAAAATGCCAAAATTGTGTTGAAAAATTGGGCTTTCTGATTCAAGTCTGCCTGTTCCTGAAAGCTGGGAAGCTGGTGGTTTTAGCACTGCAAACCCTTTGTTGATGCCGTTTTCAGGGAAAAAAACACAAGCCTTCTTCTGCAGCCCCTTTTTCCAATTGTTTTGAAAAAAACAACATTTTCACTGTATCTTGGCCTCCTTCTGGGGAACCCACAAAGTCTGGGTACCTCTAGAATCCCTAGGATGTTGGAAAAAAAGGACGCAAATTTGGCGTGGTTAGCTTATGTGAAAAAAAAGTTATGAGGGCCTAAACGCGAACTGCCCCAAATAGCCAAAAAAAGGCTCAGCACAGGAGGGGGAAAAGGCCTGGCAGCGAAGGGGTTAATAAAAATCAAAACAACAAAGAAACATATGCTGGCAATGTCTAATTTGACCATCCGTGACAGAATGCATGGACACAGGTGTAGTCATTGCATCTGAAATGTGTTACTTAGGGCCCTGTGTACCTATATCAGGCATTGTAGAACACAGTTAGCCACATTCATCATCCTACATTTGCCAAGTTGGGTGATCTGTGGTTATACAATGAACTGACACTGTCCCCTAATTGAAACATGGTTTAGCAAATGTCCTACTTTGGCAATCTTGATGAGGTAGGTGTCAATTTGTGGGCACCTTGGGAATGGCAGCAGTCACAGGAATGCTGGTCTGCTGATCTTAGCATACACTCATGTCTGTGATAGCCTTCATACTGAGAACTTAACAATTGTTCTTATGCTGCACTAGATCAGCAGTGGTGTACTAAACGTAAACTAGCAAACTATTTTGCCACTTTAAATGTATGATGGAAGCAGTCAGGGGTACCTTGCACAACATCATGCAAATAAATAATTTGTGATCAAGCATTCACAAAGTTCAGGGATCCCATGATGACCCATTAACGTATGAAAATTGCTTGGCTATAAAGTGACACAGGTGGCAAATGCATCAGCTCTGTACCAGCAATTGTGCCCAATGCAAATTAAAACACACAGGAACAATGAACATAGGGCCAGATTAAAAAATATATATATATGCGTAGCATTTGTTTCCTGTTTTTACACTACAGCTATGGAAAGTAGCAACAAACATTTAGATATTATCAAGTGTGCATTACTTTGGCATCCATGATTAATTTAAATGCTGCACAAACCAAGTCAAAATATCAGCCTAAGATATTCACAGAGGTTAGGAAGATCTTTGTACGTATGGACATGAATACAGTTCAGACATGTATTCCAAATAATTGGGGACCACATTTATTCCGTGCTTTAGCAGTGACATACATCTCATTCCTGGTACACTCACAGACCATTATTAAAACATTTGTATGTGCCGCATTACCATCATCTATTGGTGTCAAAGCAGCACTAATTTACAAGATCAAGTTGTGTTTTGTATGTTTGTGCAGCTTTTGCATCAACAAATGGTGGTAATACGTAGCAAATATTGTATACATCAGGGCCACTGTATGTTCAACTTGCATTCCACATGTCCACAAACATTCCATGCAGCATGTCATCAAATCTGCTACTGTCACTACAGAGCATTTTACTGTACACATTAGTCTGATTTGTACTCACCAACAGGGCCACCAATCACCACACCCAGGTGGTCCAGCAGGTCTTGCTCTCTGGCCACAAGGTCAGCCTAGCATGTTTGAGTTGGTGGTTGTTGCACTGGCTGTTGAATACTCTCTTTAGGTGAAATAACCTACACACCGGACTCCTCGCCATCGGCAACTGGATGACAGCAAGCCACCTCAAATTAAACACCGAAAAAAACTAGATCATCATCTTCGGTCCCAACAAGACAGCATGGAACGACTCATGGTGGCCCACCATCTAGGACCACCCCCAAAACCCACCACCCATGAACGCAACATCAGCATAATACTGGACTCCTCTCTCTCCATTACTCAGCAAATCAATGCCATATCATCATCCTGCTTCAGTACCCTCTGCATGCTACGCAAGACTTTCAAATGGATTCCCCTAGAAACAAGAAGAACGGTCACCCACGACCTCATAAGCAGCAGACTGGATTACGGCAACACCCTCTATGCAGGGACCACTGCCAAACTTCAGAGGAAACTCCATCGCATCCAAAACGCAGCCGTACGTCTCATCCTCAACCTCCCTCGCCACAAACACATCTCCGCCCACCTCAGATCCCTACGCTGCCTACCCATCAACAATAGGATCATCTTCAAAATCCTAATCCACGCTCACAAAGCTCTCCATGACACCAGACCGGCCTATCTTAAAGAACGAATCAACTTCCACAACCCAACTCGACAGCTCTGTTCCGCAGACCTCAGCCTCGCGACAGTCCCCCGCATGCAACGCACCACCTCTGGCGACAGATCCTTCTCCCACCTCGCCACCAAGACCTGGAACTCCCTCCCCACCAACCTACGCAAGACTCAGGACCTCCTAACTTTCAGAAAGCACCTCAAAACTTGGCTTTTTGAGCAAAAATCCCCCCCAGCGCCTTGAGACCCCACCTGGTAAGTAGCGCGCTTAATAAATTTGATTGATTGATTGATTGGAACAGCACCTTGGACCACCTGAGCCTCCTCGCCTCGGTCTGATACCCCTTTATCACCTTGCTACCAGCCTCTAACATCAGGGGGAGGAAGTGGCACACCAGCCAAATGAAAGCCTCTAGCTCCTCCTCACCCATTCTCCCCAGACGTGGCCTGCCCAACATCACAAAAAAATAATTGGGATAGGAAAGGGAAAAGAGGAGAAATACAGGGAAAGGAGGTAGGAAAATGAAACTTAAAGAACCCACAAACAGCCCAACAATACCCCAACTAACAATACCCACTACACACTTCCAACAGTACAAAGACAAAATTAGACACAAAAAATGACAAAAACACACATACACTGAATTACTGAGAAAATGACAAAAACAACAGATGACAATTGGAATGGCACACAAGAGACAAAAGCACAATTTGGACAGACACAACTCTCAACACAGCCACACAGTCTAGAAGAATCACAGACTGCAAAGTGAAAGTGAAAGTACACCCACTGTACCATTTCTGTAAACAGGATATCCTATTACAATATTTCCTGTCTCAAATGCGGTGCGTTTTTATTATGAGGCGTAAAGTTTTATGACGCTTACGTGCTTTGTGTCAATATTTTTTTACGCATATGCTTAAAAATTACCCCGCATTCAAAGATCAATATATTTTTCATGGATAACCAATTTCATGGGGTGCAGTGTTGGAATTAACACCAATCGATGTATAATGTCTGTGAGCGTCATTTTTTACGCATATGTGGCATATTTTGACACAAATGCGTCTTTTTTGACGCATTTGCGTCAAACTATCTGTCTTTAACTGTATTTGTATCATTTTTCTCATTTTTAACGTACATGAAAGCTATAACTATACAAAGATAGGCTGTTAGGGCCTGCTGTCTGTGTTCCAGTATTTGGCACATGTGGCAGACCACGCTACTGCGGACCATAGTACTCATGTTGTTGTGCCAGATTAGCACTCTTAACTGACGCAACAGCAACCGAAACATTTGGAATTAAAATTGGTAATCCCTAGTTTGAGCAGGTGGTGCGTCAATAGAGGATAGCAAGGCTGCGCAACTTAAAAAATGCACTCATGGCCTGTGTGTTTATGTCTGTGAATTGGCTATTTCAATTGTTGTTGTGCCTCTGTGTGAACGCCAGAAGATGTGTTTTGCATAATGTGCTTGTATTCATGTGTTGTAATTGTGGATAACCAACAGATGCCATTCATTGAGGTACATCAGTCAGAATATCTGTTTGTCACACCTGTAGCGTCTTATGCTGTGTGAATTTCCCTGACTTTGGGGACAAAACATCTCCCATGACAAAAAATACGCAAGATAGAGGACGGTTGATAATGGCAATGTTACAAAGGTAAGCCATCACATGTACTGGAATGTTGGATACAACTTTATGGTCACTTGTGTGCATACTACCCATGAGTCAGGCATTTGAACATGCTAGGTAGGTACAGTGTTTGTGACACAGAGTCCCAACTCCAATCCAAAAAATTACGGTTGTAGGAAGGTAGCCTCTTTCTAGCCTTGTTACCGCCCACTTATGGCCTGTTTGTGAGTATATGTCAGGGTGTTTTCACTGTCTCACTGGGATCCTGCTAGCCAGGACCCCAGTGCTCATAGTGGAAACCCTATTTGTCAGTGTGTTTGATATGTGTCACTGGGACCCTGCTAGCCAGGACCAAAGTGCTCATAGTTTGTGGCCTGAATGTGTTCCCTTTATGGTGCCTAACTGTATCAGTGAGGCTCTGCTAACCAGAACCTCAGTGTTTATGCTATCTCTGCTTTTAAAATTGTCACTGCAGGCTAGTGACCATTTTTACCAATTCTGATTGGCACACTGGAACACCCTTATAATTCCCTAGTATATGGTACCTATGTACCCAGGGTATTGGGGTTCCAGGAGATCCCTATGGGCTGCAGCATTTGTTTTGCCACCCATACGGAGCTCAGATAATTCTTACACAGGACTGCCACTGCAGCCTGAGTGAAATAACGTCCACGTTATTTCACAGCCATTTTACACTGCACTTAAGTAACTTATAAGTTACCTATATGTCTAACCCTCACTTAGTGAAGGTTAGGTGCAAAGTTACTAAGGCCCATATTTATACTTTTTGACGCAAACCAGAGCCGGTGCTGGTTTGCGTAATTTTTTTTACAGCCAGCTAACGCCATTCCTACAGCCGGAAGGGAAAATGGGGGTTGTGCATCAAAAAATGGTGCAAGTCAGGTTTGAGTCAAAAATCATGGCTCAAACCGGACTTGCTCCATTGTTTGACGCACAACCCCCATTGAAATGACTCCTATCTTTGCAAAGACAGGAGTCATGCCCTCTTGCCCAATGGCTATGCCCATGGGACTTCTGTACCCTGGCCATGGCCATTGGGCACAGTGGCATGTAGGGGGGCCCAAATTAGGCCCACCCTATGCCACTTTAAAAAATCTAAAAAAAATACTTACCTCAACTTACCTGTACTTACCTGGGATGGGTCCCCCCATCCATGGGTGACCTCCTGGGGTGGGCGAGGGTGGCAGGGGGTGTCCCTGGGGGCAGGAAAGGGCACATCTGGACTGCTTCCATGCTCAGAGACCATGGAAGTGTGTCCACAGGTCCCTTAACGACTGCCCTCACCCAGGTGTTAAAAAACGGCGCACATCAGGCTGTGTGTCGTTTTTTAAGGCCCGCCCCCTCCTGTGCGTCAAAATGATGCAGGAGTATAAATAAGGCACACAGGCCTTAAAGTCATTTTTTGGACGGGAATGCCCATCTTGCATGTCATTAACGCAAGGCGGTTTCCCGCATCCAAAAAATGACGAACACGGAGGTTTTTTGACGTCTGTGGGGTCAGGCGTCAAAGTATAAATATGGGCAAGGTTTGCACTGAATGTGCGTCAAACTTTTTGATGCACATTCGGCGCAAACAGAGTATAAATATGCCCCTAAGTGTGAGGGAACCCTGGCACTATCCAAGGTGCCCCCACATTGTTCAGGGCAATTTCCCCGGACTTTGTGAGTACAGGGACACCATTACATGTGTGCACTACATATAGGTCAATACCTATATGTAGCTTCACCATGGTAACTCCGAACATGGCTATGTAACACGTCTAAGATCATGGAATTGTCCCCCCAAGCCAAATCTGGTATTGGGGTGCCAATCCCATGCATCCCCGGGTCTCCAGCAAGGACCCTGGGTACTGCCAAACTAGGTCTCTGGGGTTTCTTCTGCAGCTACTGCTGCTCCCAAACCTCAGAGAGGTTTCTGCCCTCCTGGGGTCTGGGCAGGCCAGTCCCAGGAAGTCAGAACAAAGGATTTCCTCTGAGAATGGGTGTTACACCCTCTTCCTTTGGAAATAGGTGTTAAGGGCCTGAGAGGAGTAGCCACAGATGGTGCCCTCCTTGCATAAGCCAGTCTACACCAGTTCAGGGAGCCCCCAGTCCCTGCTATGGTGCAAAACTGGACAAAGGAAAGGGGAGTGACCACTCCCCTGTCCATCACCACCCCAGGGGTGGTGCCCAGAGATCCTCCAGTGTGTCCCAGACCTCTACAATCTTGAATGCAGAGGTGTGAGGGCATAATGGAGACCTCTGAGTGGCCAGTGCCAGCAGGTGACGTCAGAGACCCCACCTGATAGGTGCTTACCTGGTTAGGTAGCCAATCCTCCTCTGAGGGCTATTTAGGGTCTCTCCTGTGGGTTCCTCTTGAGATAACGAATGCAAGAGCTCACCAGAGTTCCTCTGCATCTCTCTCTTCAACTTCTGCCAAGGATCGACTGCTGACTGCTCCAGGATGCCTGAAAGACTGCAACAAAGTAGCAAGATGACTACCAGCAACATTGTAGTGCCTAATCCTGCCGGCTTTCTTGACTGTTTCCTGGTGATGCATGTGCTGAGGGCTGTCTGCCTTCACCCTGCACTGGAAGCCAAGAAGAAATCTCCCGTGCGTCGACGGAATCTTCACAGGCACCAAACTTCTGCATCACTGGTCCTCTGGGTCCCCAGTTCATCTTGATGAGCCTGGTCCCTGGAACACAGGAACTGGATCCAAGTGACCCCAACAGTCCAGTGGTCCTTCTGTCCAAATTTGGTGGAGGTATGTCCTTGCCTCCCCACGCCAGACAGTAATCCTGTGTACTGCATGATCTGCAGATGCTAGGGCTTCTTTGGACTTTTGCAAGACTTCCTTCGTGCACAGCACAGCCCAGGTCCCCAGCACTCCGTCCTGCATTGCTCAGCTTGCTGAGTTGACCTCCGACTTCGTGGGACCCTCTTTTGTTGTGTTGAGATGACAGCAGTGCTCAGATTTCTTGAATGCCTGTTCAAGTGCTTCTGCTGGTGCTGCCTGCTTCTGCGTGTGTTCTCTCTGTTGCTGGGCGCCCCCTCTGTCTCCTCTTACAAGGGGCGACCTCCTGGTCCTTCCTGGGCCTCAGCAGCACCCATAATCTTCAACCACGACTCTTGCAGCTAGCAAGGTTTGTTTGCGGTGTTTCTGTATGGAAACAACTCTGCATCCTCCAGCTCACCGTGGGACATCTTCTGACCAAAGGAGAAGTTCCTGGCACCTTCCGTTGTTGCAGAATCTTTGGCTTCTTCCACCCAGAGGCAGCCCTTTTGCACCTTCATCCGGGGTTTAGTGGGCTCCTGCCCCCCCTGGACACTTGCATGACACTTGGACTTGGTCCCCATCCATTACAGGTCCTGAGGTCCAGGAATCCATCTTCAGTGCTTTGCAGTCAGTTGTTACCTTTGCAGAATCCCCTATCTCGACTTTACTGTCTTTCTGGGGTAGTAGGGTAACTTTACTCCTACTTTTCAGGGTCTTGGGGTGGGGTATCTTGGACACCCTTAGTGTTTTCTTACACTCCCAGCGACCCTCTACACACTACACTAGGCCTGGGGTTCATTTGTGGTTCGCAATCCACTTTTGGAGTATATGGTTTGTGTTGCCCCTAGGCCTATTGTCTCCTATTGCATTCTATTGTGTTTTACAGTGTTTGCACTACTTTTCTAACTGTTTACTTACCTGATTTTGGTTTGTGTGTATATTTTGTGTATAGTTTGTGTATATTACTTACCTCCTAAGAGAGTATATCCTCTGAGATACTTTTGGCATATTGTCACTAAAATTAAGTACCTTTATTTTTAGTAACTCTGAGTTTAGTGTTTTTTTTATGATATAGTACTATGTGATATAAGTGGAAAAGTAGGAGCTTTGCATGTCTCCTAGTTCAGCCTAAGCTGCTCTGCTATAGCTACCTTTATCAGCCTAAGCTGCTAGAACACTACTAATCTACTAATAAGGGATAACTGGACCTGGCACAAGGTGTAAGTGCCATCAGGTACCCACTATAAGCCAGGCCAGCCTCCTACAACGGTACACCACAGTTTGAGTCATGTAAATGACCTATGTTTCTCCTGTGGTTGTGGAGGACCAGCAGACCATGCTGCATGTGTTCACATATTTCCAGTGGTTCATTGCACAAAGGTGTCCACTTCGAGTGTGTGGCCATGTGTACTCTTTGTCAGTATTGGCCTCCATGTTGTCACAGTTACGTGCAGGTCTAGTCACGAGTCTGTGGAGCCATTCCCTGCATTAACAGAGTATCTTTCAAAGCAGATTTGACCTAAAGCCAAAGAACAACTAACAACACACATGGGGATAGTCCAGCTATGGCACTGCAGACCTTTAATAAATCAGACGACAGGGCAACCTTGGTGTGCTTAAAAACATTTTGGATCAGTAATAGGAAACAGGCATGTTTCATCACATTTGTACACAGGGTGGCCTCTAAAATTCCTACTGCAACAGGGAACATCAGTGTCTATGTGCTGATTAATGTCACAGCTAGTCATCACACAAGCCCCATCAAAAGGTGGCGCCAGAAGTGAATCTGTGTGTGGACCGTCAGGGCACAAACATGTTTTGTCCTTACATACACATTGGCAACCCTTGTTTGTTGTGCTGGAAGCACCGTACCAAATCCATGCATACAGCCATGTAACACTGTCACTGTTTGGCACTAATGAATACATGCAAAACCAGACAAGGGATGAGGGCTAGATTAGGCTATATGAATACATGTCCCAGAACAGAATACTATAAGGAAACTGATTAAACTATACAACATATTTGGGGATTTATCGTAGACCTACCAGACACTATGGGCCATATTTATACTCCGTTTGCGCCGAAATTGCGTCGTTTTTTTTTACGCAATTTCGACGCAAAACTAACGCCAACTAACGCCATATTTATACTATGGCGTTAGAGGCGAATAGCGCCAAAGTTCCTGGAATGTGCGTCATTTTTTAGCGTGAACCCCTTCCTTGCGTTAATGATATGCAAGGGAGGCGTTCCCGTCTAAAAAATGACTCCCAGGCCTTTACGTGGTATTTATACTCCCGGGCAAAAGAGACGCCCGGGAGTTGGCGTGGCAAAAAACGGCGCATTTGCGCCACTTTTTAACGCCTGCTCAGGGCAGGCGTTAAGGGGCCTGTGGGCTCAAAATGAGCCCACAGGTGCCCTCCCATGCCCCCAGGGACCCCCCCTGCCACCCTTGCCCACCCCAGGAGGACCCCCAAGGATGGAGGGACCCACCCCAGGGACATTCAGGTAAGTTCAGGTAAGTATAATTTTTTATTTTTTATATTTGTTTTTGGTGGCATAGGGGGGCCTTATTTGTGCCCCCCTACATGCCACTATGCCCAATGACCATGCCCAGGGGACAGAAGTCCCCTGGGCATGGCCATTGGGCAAGGGGGCATGACTCCTATCTTTACAATGATAGGAGTCATGTTGATGGGGGATGGGCGTCGTTAAAAAATGGCGCAAGTCGGGTTAAGACGATTTTTTCGACGTAACCTGACTTGCCCCATTTTAAGACGCCCATGCGCCATTTTCCCCCTACGCCGGCGCTGTCTGGTCTACGTGGTTTTTTCCCACGCAAACCAGGCAGCGCCGGTCTGATTGCGCCGTCTAACTCCATTCCATAAATACGGCGCCCGCATGGCGCTTCAGAATGGCGTTAGACGGCGCAAAACTTTTTGACGCTAAACTGCGTTAGCGCAGTTTAGCGTCAAAAAGTATAAATATGGGCCTATATCCCAGGAGGACAGAGAGGGCATTGAAAGCATCTATGAGACAAATGTAGCCACAGGGAACCTCTATAACGCAAAGACAGAAACCTGTCAGGCTAATAGGATGCAGGCTCTGTCAGGAACAAACATGAGCAAGGCAAATACACAGTGAGCAGACTCTGACTGGGAAAAGCTGGAACAACACTGTGGGAACTAAAAACTGTATTTGTGCTGTGGTCTGCAACGTTACACATTCCCCCAAGGGCTCTGTTACACAAGTGATTTGTACGCCAATGCGCAACAAGGAGATTCAGAAAATGGCAGCTTCTAAGCAGTTCCAGGCAGCAGCAAGGGCACGGCAGGTTCAAATGGCTGGTTTGCATGGAAATGCTCGCAGGTGTGTGCAGCTTCAGTCTCTCACAAGCCCTGGAGTTGAGAATCAAGTTCAAAGGGCCAAGTGGACCTTTCACATGGGAAGCAATGGACAGCGGATTACAGGTCCTACCGACTACCAGGCAGTGCATTATCAGACCTGAAGTCCATGCAGACTGATGAACAATGACTATGGCATGCCATACTGAAGAGGGAAGCACACAGGAGTCAGAATGGGAGTCTGGGTGTGTGTAGATGAAGGTTATCAGGGTACAGATAGTCCATTTACAGGGCCAACTAGAGAAGGGTGGGCAGAAACTGAAAACATGGCAGTGGCAGGACTTATTACCTGGGATGGACTACGCAGGGCATGTCTTGTGATCAATGCTTGTCATACCTGGGACACCATTTTCAGCTTAGATGGATTCCTTGTCACACATGCCCCTTGCAAAGATAGCTGATGTCACACTTACTGCTGTCAAGGGTCTGGTAGTACATTCCTGTTACCAATGCAATGGCACATCCACTGACTCACGTATGAAAAGCTTTTAACCTTATGAATGATGGTGTCTTAGTTGTCTGTCATGTGCTGCAATGAACCACGTTGGCAACATGGATGTGTGTCATAGCTGTGGTCCTCTAATATTGGCCTTCACATGTAAAATGGACAGGACATATGTCATTTACACTGTGTGATGTTGGCTGAACATTCATACCCATCAATTGTGATGTGGCTTTTTCATTATCCTAATCTGTATTTCTGCAATGCTCCATGAGGCTAAACTCTGATTATGATTCCTAAGGATAATGTGATGCATAAATAATTACCCAGAGCATGATTGAGTGATGAAGGTAGGTGTTTAATGACATACGCTAACTAAGTGGTGATGGTGAATATAGTTAGAAGAAGTTTTGTACAATGTGTTGTCTCTGACACAATCCTGCTGCAGTATTTGGATGCTCATGTTCATGAACAGCATCCTCCTCTTCTTCCTCTTCAGGCATTTGTGGGTCTGGTTCATAGAGGGGAATGTTCCTCCTTATACAAATGTTGTGCAGGATGGCACAGGTCAAAATGATCTTGCAGACCATTTCAGGTGAATATAGGAGGCTGCCTCTGGTGATGTTGAGGCACCGGAATCTGGATTTCAGGATGCCAAAAGTCCTCTCTACTATGATGTGTGTCCTCTGATGTGCCTCATTATAGGCACGCTCTGATGCTGTGCTTGGGTTGGCAAATGGGGTCATGATCCATGGCTGGATCTCATAACCCTGATCAGCTGAATGAGAAAATGAGGGTAAATATCTGTATGTTGGTTGCACCTTGAATATCACTTTGCATGGCAGTTGTTATCTTGTGTCATCTGTGACTCATCTGCGTTTGTGTTATTTTGTGGGATCCTAGGCTTCTAGGAGGTTCTTTCAGCATTGGGTTGTTTAATTATCAAAACTGGTGTTTGGCTGATTGACTGGATATCAGCGGTATATTTGTAAACTTGCAGCACATTGTGTATCTCCCATGTATTATGTCATGTGAAAGAAGTATCCATGTGCCTTCACTGGAGGTTACATGATACTTCACACATAGAATTGATTCCACTGTAGTGGTAACACGGTTGCACTATATGGCCTGAACATCCCATCCAATTCAACATATGTAATAGCATGTGAAAGACAACAGTGAGGCACTTTGATTTGGCATGGTGACTATGTACAACACATCTCCATACGTTGGCAGCACTGAAGTGTTCACAATTTACAATGCACAAATATCCCATGTGTGACAATTTCTATTCAAACCTATTTTTGTGCCCTCACCGAGTTGGCTCATGTGCAAACGTGTATCCACACGACTGATCCTGCTCCAGGTAAGCTAGCTAACTTGGTTGTAGGGTTGAAGGTTTAAGTGTCAGAAGGTCCATGTGCCTGTACATCTGTTGTGTATAGGCATAATTGTGTCATTCTGTATGTGTAGCAGTGTGCACTCTACAATATTGTCACATCAATATGTGCTCTTAGCACAGTCCACTTCCTTATTGGTAGCGGGCAATGACATTCCAGGAGTAATGTGAGATGTTGGTACTGGCTCAATGATTCCATGTCACCTTCATTAGAGTCAGCATCACCATGCTATGTGTCTCATGGTGTTTGACCTGCAGCAAAACACATTGTACACCCCTTATACAATATGTATTGTTTGGAAGGGTGTGTGATTGAGTGTTATTGATGTGATATTGGAAGATTCATCTTCCAAGTTGTGCTGCCAGTTAAGGCCATGTCATTGTCACTGTGTGGTTTTAAATTGGTCCCTTGTGGCTCTGGAGTGGCATCTGTTGTTACTTGCATCTGTCAATTGCCCATAGGTGTGTATCCCATTGGGTCAGGATATCAAACATGACTAGCAGTGTCACAACCTCGGTGTCTTCCTGGCCACGTGTCAATGTAGTGGTGTATGTGTTGTGTATATAAGTAGGTTTCTGTACTTACCAACAAGTAGGCCATTTCCATATTGTCCATCCTGGAAGTGTTGATTGATGGTGCAGTGGCGGAATATGAATGAATCATGTACACTCCCAGGATACTTTGCCACAATGTTGGTGATCAATCCCTGGTGATCCACAATGGCCTGCACATTGTTGGAGTGTGTGTGCTTCCTGTTGCGGTATAGATGCTCGGTTGCAGCAGGTGGCACAATCCATACATGTGTGCAGTCAGTGGCACCAAGCATGTGTGGGAAGCCATTGATTTTATAGAAGCCCTGTTTGGTCTCCTGCTGCTTCTGCTGTGTGTTGGGGAAGCTGAAGTGACAGGGTGTGAGGGAGATGATGGCATCCAGTACCTTGGGTAGGAAGGCAGAGAATGAGGGCTGTGAGATCCTGGCAACCAGGGTACCTGTGGTTTGAAAAGAGCCACTTGCCAACATGTGCAGGACAGCTAGCAGCTTGGTCTCTGGTGGAATGATGTGGGGTGTCTGCAAGTTGGGTGCCAACTGTTGCTCAATGTGGCGCAGCAGCTGCTGTATGGCTTGCCAGTTTAGTCTGTACCTCTGGATGAAGTCATGTTCCCTGAGGCCCAGAAGGGTTGTCCTGGTCTGGAATATCCTCTCCTGCCTTCAGCGTTGCCTTTGGGTTCCCTGTTGGTGTGGTGGAAGCTGCTGCTGTTGCTCATGTGCTTTCCGTCTTCGTGCATGCTGGATGAATAGCACCTCCTTGTCTTCCTTTTGGAGCTCTTATGTTGCTTCTGTGGGTTTTCGTTAAGTACTGGTGTGTTGGGGGGGGCGGAGCTAGCCTGCCGGCAAGATGGCCATCACCGAATGAGGCTTTGCCGGACTTAGGGCTATTTCTCTCAATTCTCCTGACAGAGCGGCGTTAGTAGTGGTCCCCCCCGGCCGGGAGACTTCCAGATTGGAACGGTGCCTTTACCTGCCCCGGAACTCCTGTT
Source organism: Pleurodeles waltl (assembly GCF_031143425.1). Classification (NCBI taxonomy): domain Eukaryota; kingdom Metazoa; phylum Chordata; class Amphibia; order Caudata; family Salamandridae; genus Pleurodeles; species Pleurodeles waltl. The sequence continues at coordinate 1,004,393,081 of NC_090443.1, read as the reverse complement.
GCTGGCGGGCTTGTGGGGTGGCGCCGCGGAGGCGGGCTCGCCCAGTGTCGGGCCTGTTGGAGAGAGTGCGCTTGACTTGGGCGGGCTGCCTCGCGCTGCTGCAGGCGCCCGGGAAGAGGCCTCTGCCCGGTGCTGGTGAGGGGCGCGAGGTGAGTGCTGCTGGGGGGGGGGGCCTTTGGCGGTCTAATCGGGCCACGGCCCCCCTGCGGTCTTATATCCCCGGGCCTCCGGCGGACTGTGGCCTTGCGTTGCGCGGCTGCTCGGCAGCACAGCCTGGAGAAGCGAGGCCTGCCCCGCCCTCAGGGTGGTGAAGTCTGCGGCGGTGTTGCGCCGGCTTGGTGGCGGCCGGTGGGGGCCCTCTGGGCGGTGCAGTCGTCGGAGTGTGGGGGCCCCCGGAATTTGGTGGCTGGGAGGCTCTACTGTGTGGCGGAGGGCCTGGCCTTGGGCCCCTGCTGGGGGGGCCTAATAGTATTGTTCGCCGGCCGGATCGGGCCGGGGGGAGCCTTTTGAGGCGTTTTAGCGTCATTTTGGGCCTTTTGGAGAACTAGGCCCTCTTTCTTGGACCGCCGCCATAGCTAGCTGGTCTGCTGGTGGCGAAAGAGGGCGTCTTGGTGGTGGCAGTGGACTGAGGGAGCTTTTGGTTTGTATTTCGCGCCTCCTGGGAGAACACTGACTGGCCTGGAGGATCTCCGGTACTTACCTTTGGGAGAGTGCGGTCACTGGCTGCGGGATCTCGCCCAGCTGCTGGGAGTTCCTTTGTGGGTCGTCGCCTGGGCCCAATACTATCTGGGTGGTCTGCCTGCTTTTTGGTGATTGGAGGTGCATCTACGGTTGGGCTCATAGTGTAGAACGCTATGGGCAAGGCGGAGCAGCGGCAGGCCAAGCTTTCCTTGGATGGTGGCAAGCGGATGTGGGGCACCCCGCGCCGCAGCCTGGAGAGGTGCAGATGGACGATGGGCCCTCAGATGCCTCCGTTATGTCCATGTTTTTGGATCTCAAGTGCAGCTTGGCGGGCATAGATGCCAAGCTGGACCATTTGACGGAGCAGAGCAACTTGAGTCGCGCACCTCAGAGATGGAGGACCAGCGGCATGGTGAGAGAGAACGCCTGTTGTAGATAGAGCGGGTGCTGGAGGTAATAAGGAATAAAAATTAAGATTTGGAGGTGTGGTCCCGGCGCAACAACGTCAGGATGCTTGGTCTTCCCGAGCCCATGGACATGGGCAGGATGGAAGACTTCATGGAGAAAATGCTTGCCGACCTGTTTCCTGGTGAACTGTCTCGCATGCTGGTGGTCGAGAGAGCTCATCGATCGTTGGGCCCTAGTCCCCCTCCTGGGACTCCGCCGCGACCTGTTATTTTCCACCTCTTGAATTATCGTGACCGTGACACTGTACTGCGGCTGGCTAGAGAACGATGTCCGGTGATCTATAGAAACACAGAGCTGCAATTTTTTCCAGACTATACTCCGAGTGTGCAGGCAGCGCGCAAGGCGTTCCTGCCAATCAAACGCTCTTTAAGCTTGACTGCAGCTCGTTTTTCTCTTATCTATCCGGCGAAGCTTCGGATACAGCATGGCGGCACACTACATTTCTTTACAGATCAAAAGCTGGCGGCCAAATTTGTCAAGACGCTTCCATGGCACTCTGCGGCTGGGGAATCTGGAGATCCAGGTTCAGAGCAGACAAACCTTAGTGACACTGATTGACTGTCTTTGGAGCCGAGTCACTGTTAGGCCCTTATTCCTGTTGGGCGTCATTGTTGTGATGCTTTGATTCTCTCTTTAAGAGCTGCTGTTTTGGTTTACCAGTTTCTCTAGCCATTTGTCCTTTCCAGCCTGTCCGCACCGCGGATGGGCTGGATGGCTAGGCTTGCGACCCCTGGATGAGTCCTTTTGCTATGCTGTGGGTTCCTGATCTTTGCTGGGAGATTGGGGGGGGATCTCTGCTTTGACCCGTTTGGGGGGTCTGCGTGGGTGGAGGTGGGTCTGTGTTCTGGTTTGTTGCTTCTGTGATGTTTGGATTTCTTGCTACTGTCTATTTGTGACAAATGGGTCTGGTAGGCGGCGACGGGTGGCTCTGTGGCGGGATGAATGGAAGTGCTGCTGTGACGAGGCTGGGGATAATGTTGGCGGTTAGTTGCCTTACCTGGAATGTGCGTGGCTTGAATGATCAGCATAAGGTGCATCTCATGTCTGCCTATATTCAACACCATCACATAGATGTGTGTATGCTCCATGAGACTCGACTGGAGGCTTCCACGTTAAATCGGCTGAAGGCTGGGTGGATTGGTGAGTGCCATGGAGCGATGTACTTGCGATACGCTAGAGGGGTGGTGATTTTGTTGCGTAATGGTCTGCAATGGCGAACGCACCATGAGATAGTGGACCCGAATGGGCGCTACGTTTTGTTGAGTGGGACCTTGCTAGACAGGCCCTGTCGGCTGGTGTCGGTTTACGGCCCTAATGTCGATGACCCTGGATTTTTTTGTGAGGTGTGGCGCCCGGTTGAATCAATGGGGGTGGGGCTGTGATTTAGTGGGTAGACTTCAATGTGGTTTTGGATCCGGAAGGGGATTCTTTGGCCTGGCCATACCTATTTGCGCTGGTGGGCATGAGTGCTCGATTTATAAAGCTGATTTGTTTGCTGTATACAGATCCGGTTACGAGGCTGCAGCTGAATGGCTGCATCTCGGGCCCCTTTCCGGTGGCCCTGGGGACTCGTCAGGGGTGCCCTTTATCCCGCTGCATTTTGCTATTGCGATGGAACCGCTGGCGGCCTATTTGCAGCAACATCATAATCACAGAGGGCTGCAGTTCAGGCAACGTCCGATTTTAATTTTGATGCACGTGGATGATATTACGCTGTATGTGCGGGAGCCGGGTGGGAACCTTGATGTCTTCCTCACTGAGGTTGTCCGTTTTGGTGCCTTCTCTGGCATAATGATGAACTGGTCTAAATCGGTTGTGCTTCCCCTCACTTGTGGCACTCCACGTTTTTCGTTGCGTTATCCCATTGAATGGGCGGAAGGCCCGGTTCGCTATCTGGGAGTTTGGCTGAGTTGCAATGCAGAGACCCTTTGGCTCGCCAATTATGGCAAGTTAGTGGCTTGGTTGGAAGACAGACTTCAGGTGTGGCTTTCGCTGCCGCTTTCGCTTATTGGGCGCATCAGCATTGCCAAGATGGTCGTGCTGCCAACGTGTCTGTATCTTTTTGTTAATCTCCCGTTGGTGCTAACTGTGAGTTTCTTGCAGAGGCTTAGATCAGCTTTGGTGGGGCTGGTGTGGGCGGGCGGGCAGCCCAAGATCGCCTGGGAGATGCTGACGCTGCTGTTCGAGATGGGGGCCTTGCTGCCCCTGACCTGGAGCTTTATTATTATTGTGCGGAGGCTAATTTTGCATACTTTTGGATACGTCCTATAAGATATCTGCCTCATCTTGCGCCTGCGAGTGACGCGGTGTGGCCGGACCGGCTGACCAGGGTTCTTGGATGCATGCCCCGGACTCGCTCCAGGGGAGTGAATACGGTTGCGTGTACTTTTGGGACTTGGGCTGCTTTGGTGCGCCGGTCGGGGACGAGTGAGCCCTTTGCTCCTGCGTTGCCAGTGCTGGACGTTGCTGATGAGAGGATGTCCCGCGATGCACGATTGCGAGAGTTTCTTGCTGATTTTGAGTTGTCATTGTTGGGGGACTGGTTTGTGAACGAGCGCTTACTTTCGCCGGAGGAGGCGCTGAGGACTGGAGCCGATAATGTGCTGCACAGGCTATATTTACTGCGCGTATATGCGATGCTCCTTGCAAGATTTACTGGTCTCCCGTCAATGCCTAAGAACTGGCAGGCGCTTGAATTGCTGTGGCGCTCACAGTCGCCGTGTAGGCTTATCACCAGATTGTATGGGTGCTTGCAGGAGCAGCGGAAGGCGGTGGTGGAGGCTGCTAAGGCTAAATGGGAGATAGATGTTGGGGAGGCTATTACTGAGGCTATGTGGCGAAGCTGTTGCGCACACATGAGAATACTGTCTCCTAATTACAGACTGTGGCTCATACACTTTAAATTCTTACATCGTTTATATTATACCCCTCGCAGTCTGTGTGATATGGGGCTGCGTGATGATGCACGCTGCGAACAACGCAATGCTCCGGACACAGATTTTTTGCATCTGGCGTGGAATTGTGGAGAGGTGCGCGCCTTTTGGGGAGAGGTGATGCATGCGATAGCTGGAATGACTGGCTTGGATCTGCCTTTCTCCCATGTGGTGGGGTTGCTTGGGCTGCTGGATGGGGTGCCGTTGGAGTGGCGGCGTCTGGTAGGCATGCTGCTTTTGCTGGCAAATAGAAGAGTGGCGATGTGCTGGGGGCGAGGCAGGGTTCCGCGGAGGTCTGATTGGTTACGTGATGCTGCGTTATGCCAGGAGCAGCTGTCAGTCTTTTGGGAGCTGGCCCCTGCGTGGTCTCACACTAGAGACATTTGGGCACCCTTCCACTCCTTTCTGGAGTCTCAGGGCTGAATTGAGAGGCCCTCGGCTACATACGAATGGACATGCACATGGTTGATTGGATTGGACGTTGTTCCCTGTAGTGTAATACGTGCTGTTTGGTGGATGATCCTGCTGTCTGAGTCTGCTCTGCCGCCTTCATTCTTATGTTGTTGTGACTGTTGTTGAGTTGTACCCTGGAGAGCTCTAGCATTCAGAATATCCCCTAGAGGTGTGCTTCATGCTGTTGCTCTTGTTCGATATATGGGATGCCGCTTGAATTTGCTGAACTGGACATGCTGGGAGCATTGTTTCATGGTACTATACCTTTGGTTGTCCCTAGCGATACTATGTGCACACTGATGGACTCCTTCTGTTGTATTCTCCAGCTCCTGGGGTTATTGTTGCTGTTTTATTGTAAATTTGTATAAATAAATAAATGTAAAAAAAAAAGTACTGGTGTGTTTGCCCCATTTTAACGCCAGCCCTGACCCAGCCGTTATTTTTTTACGCAAATCAGGATGTGCGCCATTTTCCATCTCTGCCTCCCAGCCGTGCGGCCTTTTTGCACGGTTGGATAAATATGGCGAACGGGTGTTTAAGTCATTTTGTGGACGGGAATGCCTACCTTGCATGTCATTAACGCAAGGTGGTTTCACACATCCAGAAAATAACGCACACTGAGATATTTGAATGTTAGCCGTGTCTAGTGTCAAAGTATAAATATGGTGTAGTTTTGTGCCGAATGTGCGTAACAAAAATGACGCAAATCCGGTGCAAGCAGAGTATAAATATGGGCCTAAATAGCCCTGAGAGGGGGATTAGCTACCTTTTCAGATACGGACCTATCAGGAGGGGTCTCTGACATCACCTGCTGACACTGGCCACTCAGAGCCCCCCAGAGTGCCCCCACACCTTGCAAAGCAAGATGGCTGAAGTGTGGGACACACTAGAGGAGCTCTGGGCACCACCCCGGGGTGGTGATGGACAGGGGAGTGGTCACTCCCATTTCCTTTGTCCAGTTTCCCGCCAGAGCAGGGGAGAAGAGGTCCCTGCACCGGTATGGACTGGTTTATGCAAGGATGGCACCATCTGTGCCCTTCAAAGCATTCCCAGAGGCTGGGGGAGGCTACTCCTCCCCAGCCTGTAACACCTATTTCCAAAGGGAAAGGGTGTAACACCCTGCTCTCAGAGCAAATGCTTTGTTCTGCCTTCCTGGGACTGGGCTGCCAAGACCCCAGGAGGGCAAAACCCTGCCTGTGCGGTGCCAGCAGCTGTAGCTTCAGTGCAAGCCTCAGAGAGCTGGTTTGGCAGTACTGGGGGTCCATGGTGGAGCCCCCAGGATGCATGGAATTGTCTCCCCAATACCAGATTTGGAATGGGGGGACAATTCCATAATCTTAGAAATGTTATATGGCCGTATTCGGAGTTACCATTGTGAAGCTACATATAGGTATTGACCTATATGTAGTGCACGTGTGTAAGGTGTCCCCGCACTCACAAGCTCTGGGGAAAAGGCAGTGAACTATGTGGGGGCACCTTTGCTAGTGCAAGGGTGCCCTCACACTTAATAACTTCGCACCTAACCTTCAGCAAGTGAAGGTTAGGCATATAGGTGACTTATAAGTTACTTAAGTGCACTTTTTCACGGAGGCTGTAATGGCAGTCCTGTGTAAGGGTTTGTCTGAGCTCCCTATGGGTGGCAAAAGAAATGCTGCAGCCCATATGGATCTCCTGGAGCCCCAGTGCCCTGGGTACCTAGGTACCATATACTAGGGACTTATAAGGGGGTCCAGTATGCCAATAGAAATTGGTAAATGAAGTCACTGGCCTACAGTGACAAATTTAAAAGCAGAGAGAGCATAAGCACTGAGGTTCTGGTTAGCAGAGCCTCAGTGACACAGTTAGGCACTACACAGGCATACACATTAGGCCATAAACTATGAGCACTGGGGTATTGGCTAGCAGGATCCCAGTGACACAGTAAAAACACACTGACACACACTCACAAACAGGCCAAAAGTGGGGGTAACCATGCTAAAAAGAGGCTACTTTCCTACAACTTTCCAGCACAAAAACAATCACAAGAGGTGTTTTCCCAGTCATCTGCGCGAAAAACGATATTGCTTCTGTGTTGCATCTGGCGCAAGCAACCAACCTGCCCTCTTCCCTAGGAGATCCCGGGGATGCCATAACTGAGTGTCAAGCAAACCAATCCCTGGCCCCCTTGAGCCCCGGGAATTCTGAATAAACACTAAAGGCCCCCTCATAGGCCCTCCTGGTCTGGGTGCTAAGCTGGCTGCCAGAGCGTCTGGTAATCTTGGGTACCAATCTGCCACAGATGCTCCGGGAAAGGTGTGGAGAATTTTTCCACTACTGGGTGGTGATACCTGAAAACCTGCATCTTACAACAAGACAAGGAGTCAGCAGCATTGTTCAACACACCAGGTATATGTTTACCTTTAAAGAACATGTTCAATTGCAAACACAGGAGCACAATTTCCATTCAGAACTCTCAAAATCATTTTACATTTCACAGCTTTTTGGTTGGTGCACCCCACCACTGTCACATTATCAGACCAGAAAATCACAGACAGATTGAGAATTGCTCAGGCCAAACTGACAATGCCACGAGGATCAGGAAAGCTCTAGAAAACTAATGTTCACAACTAAACCAGACTGCACCCATTCCTTGAGCCAACCCTGTCCATACCATGCAGCCCCAGAAATGGCACAAACCATTCGCTGCCTGCCACATCTCTAAAGAGACCCAGCTCCCCATTGGTCCTAGGCTGTCCTAGAGAAAAAACAAGGAGAAATTAAAGCATATCTCATTGTTGCACCATACTAACGCCACCTCTAGGGTGGTGCTAGATTATGGCACTGCCTCATGTTTATGACAAACTCGTAAATCTGGGGCAGGGTCAAAATGCAATGGATGTTGCTGTGGCACGCACACAGCAAAACCCATTGGACACCCCTTCCATGCAATGTGCTGTGTGTGAAGGGGCCATATTTACACGGTGGTGTTAGGCCACAAAAAGTGGCTTAATACCACCTTGTTAATAAAGTGGCAATAGGGCCTTGTAAATCTGGTCCACAGTCTTCTGCCGGGATCCTGAATCCTTCTTTAAAACCTTAATACAAAGGGGCATTTTCATGATGGTCCGTTGGCGCAATGCCCTGCGCCATATTCACAAGGTGGCATTAAGCCACTTTTTGTGGCTTAACGCCACCTTGTAAATACAACCCCTTCACACGCAGCCGGGTGGCGGTAGGGAAGGAGTAGGCTGTGCCTCCAAAAATGACCCTAGCCTGGTTAGAGGCAAAACAAATGCCTCTGACCAGACTAGCAACATTTCCTGGTGCACAGCCACCAAAAACATGACTCCTGTCTTAGGAAATACAGAAGTCATGACCACCACCCCAATGGCCAGCACAGGGGACAAGTGTCCCCTGGGCATGTCCATTGACCTCTGTGCCATGCAAGGGGCCCCAAGTTAGGGGCCCCACTGACACTTTAAAAAAAAATTAAAGCATACTTACCTATACTTACCTGGGATGGGGTCCCCCATACTGTGATGTCCCTCTGCCGTTGGTGGGAGTATTCCTGGGGCTTGGGGTGGGCACCTGTGGACCTATTCCATGGTGTCTGACCATAGAAATGGCTCTACAGGTCCCCTATCGCCAGGTCTGACACAGGAATTAAATGATGATGTTAAGCAAGATTAGCACCATTATTTAGCCCCGCTTCCCTCCAGTGGGTCATTTTAGCAAGCAGTGTAAATATGGAGTTATGGGGATAGCACCATTATTTGGATGGGAACGCCTACCTTGCATCTCATTGACGCAAGGTAGGGTCACGCATCCCAAAAATGGTGCAAACTCCTATAATTTGAAATTAGATGTGTCTAACATCAAAATATAAATATGGAGTTAAGTTTGTGCCGAATTTGCGTAGACAATTGATGCAATTTTGGTGCAAACAGAGTATAAATAAGCCCCTGAGTGGTTCAAGTAAGTGAAAAGCCAAGGAACCACTGTCATCAACTTAACTGGCGAGGAAGCTTTGTAGAAATCAAAGTGGCCATTCTTGTTTCTTAGGGACAGATCTACGGAAACATCAGCACCACATTCCCTGCACCCCTTAGAACCCACCTACAGCCACCATGTGTGCGCCATATTTAAAATTCAGTTCACCATGGTGCAGGCAAGTTACTAAAAATAAAGGTACTTTATTTTGGTGACAATATGCCAAAAGTATCTCAGTGGATATACTCCCTTAGGAGGTAAGTAATATACACAAAATATACACACAAACCAAAATCAGGTAAGTAAGCAGTTTGAAAAGTAGTGCAAACACTGTAGAACACAATAGAATGCAATAGGAGACAATAGGCCTAGGGGGCAACACAAACCATATACTCCAAAAGTAGATTGCGAACCACGAATGGACCCCAGGCCTAGTGTAGTGTGTAGAGGGTCGCTGGGAGTGTAAGAAAACACTAAGGGTGTCCAAGATACCCCACCCCAAGACCCTGAAAAGCAGGAGTAAAGTTACCCTACTAACCCAGAAAGACAGTAAAGTTGAGATAGGGGATTCTGCAAAGACAACAACTGACTGCAAAGCACTGAAGACGGATTCCTGGACCTGAGGACCTACAAAGGAAGGGGACCAAGACCAAAAGTAACACAAGTGTCCAGGGGGAGCAGGAGCCCACGAAACCCCGGATGAAGGTGTAAAAGGGCTGCCTCCGGGTGGAAGAAGCCAAAGATTCTGCAACAACGGAAGGTGCCAGGAACTTCTCCTTTGGTCAGAAGATGTCCCACGGCGTGCTGGAGGATGCAGAGTTGTTTCCTCTCAGAAGGATCGCAGGACAAGCCTTGCTAGCTGCAGTAGTCGCGGTTCATGATTTTGGGTGCTACCGGGGCCCAGGAAGGACCAGGAAGTCGCCCCTTGGATGAGGAGACAAAGGGGGCACTCAGCAACATAGAGAGTCCATGCAGAAGCAGGCAGCACCTGCAGAAGCACCTGAACAGGCGTTCAGAAGATCTGAGCACGGCAGTCGTCTCAGCACAACAAAAGGGGGTCCCAGGAAGTCGGAGTCCAACTCAACGAGTTGGGCAATGCAGGACAGAGTGCTGGGGTCATGGCCTATCTATGCTGTGCATGAAGAAAGTCTTGCAAAAGTGAACAGAAGCCCTAGCAGCTGCAGTTCACGCAGTACACAGGATTACTGTGTGGCTGTACTGACCGTCGGGGACACTTGTATCCAGCTTCTGTGTTCCTGGGACCACGCTCGTCAGGATGAGAGAGGACCCAGAGGACCGGTGATGCAGAAGTTTGGTGCCTGCGTTAGCAGGGGGAAGATTCCGTCGACCCACAGGAGATTTCTTCTTGGCTTCTAGTGCAGGGTGAAGGAAGACAGCCCTCAGACCATGCACCACCAGGAAACAGTCTAGAAAGCCGGCAGGATTAGGCGATACAATGTTGCTGGTAGTCTTCTTGCTACTTTGTTGTGGTTTCGCAGGCGTCCTGGAGGAGTCAGCGGTCGATCCTTGGCAGAAGTCGAAGAGGGAAGTGCAGAGGAACTCTGATTTGCTCTTGCATTTGTTATCTGGTGAGAAATCCACAGGAGAGACCCTAAATAGCCCTCAGAGGAGAATTGGCTACAGAGAGAGGTAAGCACCTATCAGGAGGGGTCTCTGACATCACCAGCTGGCACTGGCCACTCAGAGGTCTCCATTGTGCCCTCACACCTCTGCATCCAAGATGGCAGAGGTCTGGGACACACTGGAGGAGCTCTGGGCACCTCCCGTTGGGAGGTGCTGGTCAGGGGTGTGGTCACTCCTCTTTCCTTTGTCCAGTTTCGTGCCAGAGCAGGACTGGGGGGATCCCTGAACCGGTGTAGACTGGCTTATGCAAGGAGGGCACCATCTGTGCCCTTCAAAGCATTTCCAGAGGCCAGGATAGGCTACTCCTCTCAGGCCCTTAACACCTATTTCCAAAGGGAGAGGGTGTAACACCCTCTCTCAGAGGAAATCCTTTGTTCTGCCTTCCTGGGACTGGGCTGCCAAGGCCCCAGGGGGGCAGAAACCTGTCTGAGGGTTGGCAGCAGAGGTAGCTGCAGAGAAAGCCCCGGAGAGTTCCATGATCCTAGACATGTTACATGGCCATGTTTGGAGTTACCATTGTGACGCTACATATAGGTATTGACTTATGTGTAGTTCACGCGTGTAATGGTGTCACCGCACTCACAAAGTCTGGGGAATTTGCCCTGAACAATGTGGGAGCACCTTGGCTAGTGCCAGGGTGCCCTCACACTAAGTAACTTTTCACCTAACCTTCACTAAGCGAGGGTTAGACTTATAGGTGACTTATAAGTTACTTAAGTGCAGTGTAAAATGGCTGTGAAATAACGTGGACGATATTTCACTCAGGCTGCAGTGGCAGTCCTGTGTAAGTCCCTATGGGTGGCAAAAGAAATGCTGCAGCCCGTAGGAATCTCCTGGAACCCCAATACCCAGGGTACCATAAACTAGGGAATTATAAGGGTGTTCCAGTGTGCCAATGAGAATTGGTAAAATTAGTCACTAGCCTGCAGTGACAATTTTAAAAGCATAGAGAGCATAAATACTGAGGTTTTGGTTAGCAGAGCCTCAGTGATACAGTTAGGCACCACACAGGGAACAGGGCACACTTTATGAGCACTGGGGTCCTGGCTAGCAGGATTCCAGTGATACAGGCAAAAACAAACATACATACAAGTAAAAAATGGGGGTAACATGCCAGGCAAGATGGTACTTTCCTACAATATATCTTGACCAGATTGCTATATCGGTTAAAAATAGGTCTGCTGGGGCACCATCCGCACCAGGTGCCCTACCACGCTTTAGAGAGCCTAAAGAGTATGCTATATCAGCTTGGGAAAATAGTTGCAACACTGGAGGTGTGGGTGTTAGGGTAATATTTGGGAAAGTGTCCTTATGTCAAGAAGTATAACTATCATGGTTGTAAGAATACAACCCACTAAAGTGGTGTACCCAGTCCTTTGGTGCAATATTAGTTGTAATGTTCAATTCGCTGTTTGCAGGGCCGCGTGCTGCCGGGGACCAAAATGTGCTGCAGTTCCTCTCTTGTGCAGCGTCACTAAGTGCAGCCCACCATGTATCATCTTGTTCATGTTTAGCTTTGACAAAGCTGATTTGTAAGACTTTCTGGCTGAGCTAATTGCATTTACATCCTTAGATTTGATCACTTGGATTAAATGCTTGCTTGAGGAGCGGCACTCTTTGTTGAACCAGCGATGCCTACCCTTGAGCCTCTTACTATCAGAGGCTATGTCAGCCGAGAAGAGGGCGGCAATACCCTTGAACTATAAGGTGTGAGTTAAGCTTATTTCCTCGTTGAGGATTGCAGAGCCCACCTCAAAGCCCGTTAATGTGGTCCTCAAGGTGTTGTTAGCAGCGTCGATGAGTGTAGGTCGAGCCAGAACCTGGTTCCAATTTAGGTGGTGTTTGTCATGAACCAGACTGATTCCCTTTGGGGCTTTAACTGAAGTGTTGGTCATTGATAGGTGGTTGCTCAAAGCTGACAGGTGGACTGAGAGAGGATTATGGTCACTTTCAGATCTCTCAATACCCATCATGTCAATTACTAAAGGCCGTAATCTTATGTCAACTAGACAATAATCAATTCTACTAGTGTGGTTAACTTTGTTATAAGTGTGACAACCCTTTACGTCTGATTTGGTCCTTCCATTGAGTGCCCTAAGTCCAAATTCCATAGTCAGTGATTTTACTTGAACAGCAACTTGTGACCCCTTTTTAATGGGTGGGATATCCAGGGCAGGGATAGACCAAACCTGGTCCTCCTCGTGGGTGGACCCAAGATCATCCCAGTCAAGAGGTTCAAATGTGACCTTAAAGTCACCTGCCATAATAATTTTGTAATTCCGGGGAAAGTTTTGCAAACATGCCTCCAGAATACAGAGGGTTTTGGAAACCCGACACCCTCCCCAACCCCTCTGGTATAGATGTTAAGAATAATCAGAACTGCATCAGCCCCAAATGATAGGCGAAAACCTAGCAGATTGGGGGAATCAATGGATAGCTGTGATATACGGCAGTTTAGTGATGTTCTAGTCCAAATGGCTAGACCCCCAGAAGGCCTGCCCCTGATACTGAGCAGAGTAGTGTAGGAGGCTGGACTGGCTTGTAGTGAGTACCAAGGGGTACTTGCACCTTGCACCAGGCCCAGTTATCCCTTATTAGTGTATAGGGTGTCTAGCAGCTTAGGCTGATAGATAATGGTAGCTTAGCAAAGCAGCTCAGGCTGAACTAGGAGACGTGTGAAGCTACTACAGTACCACCTAGTGTCATATGCACAATATCATAAGAAAACACAATACACAGTTATACTAAAAATAAAGGTACTTTATTTTTATGACAATATGCCAAAGTATCTTAGAGTGTACCCTCAGTAAGAGGATAGGAAATATACACAAGATATATATACACAATAGCAAAAATATGCAGTATAGTCTTAGAAAACAGTGCAAACAATGTATAATTACAATAGGATGCAATGGGGAAACATAGGGATAGGGGCAACACAAACCATATACTCCAAAAGTGGAATGTGAACCACGAATGGACCCCAAACCTATGTGACCTTGTAGAGGGTCGCTGGGACTATTAGAAAATAGTGAGAGTTAGAAAAATAACCCTCCCCAAGACCCTGAAAAGTGAGTGCAAAGTGCACCAAAGTTCCCCTAAGGACAAAATAGTCGTGTTAGAGGGAGAATGCAAGGAAAACACAAATCAGCAATGCAACAACGATGGATTCCTGTCTGAAGGTACCTGTGGAACAAGGGGACCAAGTCCAAAAGTCACAAGCAGCTCGGAGATGGGCAGATGCCCAAGAAATGCCAGCGGTTGGTGCAAAGAAGCTCTTACTAGGCTGAAGAACTGTGAATACTGCAGGAACGACAAGGGCTAGAGACTTCCCCTTTGGAGGATGGATCCCCCACGCCTTGGAGAGTCGTGCAGAAGTGTTTTCCCGCCGGATGGACGCCAACAAGCCTTACTACACGCAAATCGTGCGTTTGGCGTTTTTGGACGCTGCTGGGGCCCAGGAGGGACCAGGAGGTCGCAAATTGGACCTGCAGAGAGAGGGGACGTCGAGCAAGACAAGGAGCCCTCACTGAAGCAGGTAGTACCCGGAGAAGTGCCAGAAACAGGCACTACGAGGATGCGTGAAACGGTGCTCGCCGAAGTTGCACAAAGGAGTCCCACGTCGCCGGAGACCAACTTAGAAAGTCGTGCAATGCAGGTTAGAGTGCCGTGGACCCAGGCTTGGCTGTGCACGAAGGATTTCCGCCGGAAGTGCACAGGGGCCGGAGAAGCTTGCAAAGTCGCGGTTCCCAGCAATGCAGCCCAGCGAGGTGAGGCAAGGACTTACCTCCACCAAACTCGGGCTGAAGAGTCACTGGACTGTGGGAGTCACTTGGACGGTGTCGCTGGATTCGAGGGACCTCGCTCGTCGTGCTGAGAGGAGACCCAAGGGACCGGAGATGCAGCTTTTTGGTGCCTGCGGTTGCAGGGGGAAGATTCCGTCGACCCACGGGAGATTTCTTCGGAGCTTCTGGTGCAGAGAGGAGGCAGACTACCCCCACAGCATGCACAAGCAGGAAAACAGTCGAGAAGGCGGCAGGATCAGCGTTACAGAGTTGCAGTAGTCGTCTTTGCTACTATGTTGCAGGTTTGCAGGCTTCCAGCGCGGTCAGCGGTCGATTCCTTATCAGAAGGTGAAGAGGGAGATGCAGAGGAACTCGGCTGAGCTCATGCATTCGTTATCTGCAGTTTCCCCAGAGACAGAGACCCTAAATAGCCAGAAAAGAGGGTTTGGCTACCTAGGAGAGAGGAAAGGCTACTAACACCTGAAGGAGCCTATCAGCAGGAGTCTCTGACGTCACCTGGTGGCACTGGCCACTCAGAGCAGTCCAGTGTGCCAGCAGCACCTCTGTTTCCAAGATGGCAGAGGTCTGGAGCACACTGGAGGAGCTCTGGACACCTCCCAGGGGAGGTGCAGGTCAGGGGAGTGGTCACTCCCCTTTCCTTTGTCCAGTTTCGCGCCAGAGCAGGGGCTAAGGGGTCCCTGAACCGGTGTAGACTGGCTTATGCAGAATTGGGCACATCTGTGCCCAACAAAGCATTTCCAGAGGCTGGGGGAGGCTACTCCTCCCCTGCCTTCACACCATTTTCCAAAGGGAGAGGGTGTCACACCCTCTCTCAGAGGAAGTTCTTTGTTCTGCCATCCTGGGCCAGGCCTGGCTGGACCCCAGGAGGGCAGCTGCCTGTCTGAGGGGTTGGCAGCAGCAGCAGCTGCAGAGAAACCCCAGGAAGGGCAGTCTGGCAGTACCAGGGTCTGTGCTACAGACCACTGGGATCATGGAATTGTACCAACAATGCCAGGATGGCATAGAGGGGGCAATTCCATGATCATAGACATGTTACATGGCCATATTCGGAGTTACCATGGTGAAGCTACATATAGGTAGTGACCTATATGTAGTGCACGCGTGTAATGGTGTCCCCGCACTCACAAAGTTCAGGGAATTGGCTCTGAACAATGTGGGGGCACCTTGGCTAGTGCCAGGGTGCCCTCACACTAAGTAACTTTGCACCTAACCTTTACCAGGTAAAGGTTAGACATATAGGTGACTTATAAGTTACTTAAGTGCAGTGTAAAATGGCTGTGAAATAACGTGGACGTTATTTCACTCAGGCTGCAGTGGCAGGCCTGTGTAAGAATTGTCAGAGCTCCCTATGGGTGGCAAAAGAAATGCTGCAGCCCATAGGGATCTCCTGGAACCCCAATACCCTGGGTACCTCAGTACCATATACTAGGGAATTATAAGGGTGTTCCAGTAAGCCAATGTAAATTGGTAAAAATGGTCACTAGCCTGTTAGTGACAATTTGAAAGTAATGAGAGAGCATCACCACTGAGGTTCTGGTTAGCAGAGCCTCAGTGAGACAGTTAGGCACCACACAGGGAACATATACATGCACACCTATGAGCACTGGGGCCCTGTGTGACAGGGTCCCAGTGACACATACATATAGGCCACAAACCTATGAGCACTGGGGTCCTGACTAGCAGGATCCCAGTGACACATAACAACCATACTGAAAACATGGTGTTTTCACTATGAGCACTGAGGCCTGGCTATCAGGTTCCCAGTGAGACAGTGAAAACAGTGACAAAACACCCTGACATACACTCACAAACAGGCCAAAAGTGGGGGTAACAAGGCTAGAAAGAGGCTACCTTCTCACACAACCCCCCCCCAAACGAAGGACAATAAGGTTAACCTTGGCCAGTTGAGACTTTATTGTCTAAGTGGTGATAAGTAGAGAGTAGCTCTGCAATAGACTGGTTACTCCCTTTATCATCCACTATATGGTTACTTCCCTGTGGGGATGTAAACCACCCTGTTTGAAGTTTTTTAGCTAAGCAACAATGTGAAGATATATTTTCAGAGTTTCTATCAGTAAGTTTTAGTTTAGAGCAGTGGGAATTGTCCACTGAACCTATTTGTAGTGATGGAAATGCCAGACAGGGATGCTGTCTCAGAAAAGCCATAGCTGGGCAAAAACTTTGTCCATCTGGCTGGAAGAGAGAACAGGGATGCTGTTTCTCTTGAGTTGGAGCAGGGCAGGGATGCTGTCCTATGAGCTCCACACTAGGGCAGGGATGCTGTCCTAAGTGTTGTGAGGTAGTGCAGGGTTTCTGCACTAAAGTTTCTCTGGGAGGGTTGGAGGGATGCTCCATGTTAACTAAAATGGTGCTCTTTTTCTCACCAATGTTAGTTATCCCACAGAGAGGTACTTCCACCTCAGGGAGTCCAGCTTTGCCAGCTGATGATTCCCTTGGAACAGGTGCCACCCCAGGAGAGGTTTCTCCCACCACAGGAATAGTATCCTGAATGGTAGGGTGGTTAGGGGATACTGTGATACCCTTTTTACCTGTTGATGGAGAGGGGTCCTGAGTTTTCAGGCCTTTTCTCCTTTGCTTTTTCATTTCACTTGAAATGAGAGGGAACAATTCCTCAGGGATGCCCAGCATGGCTGCATGGGCATAAAACTCTACATCAGCCCAACCTGAGGCCTCTAGGTCATTACCTAAGAGACAGTCTACAGGTAAGCTAGGTGATACCACCACCTGCTTAGGGCCAGTAACTCCACCCCAACTAAACTGAATTATAGCTAAGGGAAGAAACTTAGTGGAGTTATGGACATCAATAATCTTATACTGTTGTCCAATGATGTGTTGTTCAGGAGGCACTAGGTTTTCAGTCACCAAAGTGAAACTGGCACCTGTGTCCCTGTAGGCCAAGGCCTGAACACCATTTATTGAAACTGTCTGCCTGTACTTATCCATTGTAAGGGGACAAGCAGCCAGTGTGGCAAGGCCAATGCCACTAGGTGTGACAGAAACTGTCTTGGGACTGATTACATCAGTTTCCACTATGGACCCATAAGTGAACCCAACTACACCCTTTGCTTGACTGTTGCCAGCAGTCCCACCACTAGTACCACTGCTGCTAGGGGCACTAGAGCTTGATGTATTAGTGGTGGTAGGCTCAGGGGGTTTACCTGGACAGGACTTATCCCCTGGCCTATGGCCTCTATTTTTACACACAAAGCACCAAGGCTTTTTAATGTGTGCAGGTTGGGAAGAAGAGGAAGAATTTGTTTTATCCCCACCCTCTGAAGAGTGTTTAAGATTTGAAGTGGGATCTTTGGTTTTACCCTTATCCCCATGCTTATCTTGAGATTTTTCACCATCTTTCTTCTTATTGCCATTTTTGTCACCCCCTGTATGAACTTTTCTGTTCACCCTTGTTCTGACCCATTTGTCTGCCTTCTTTCCCAATTCTTGGGGAGAGGTCAGATCAGAGTCTACCAGGTACTGGTGCAACAAATCAGACACACAATTATTAAGTATATGCTCTCTCAGGATTGTGTTATACAGGCTTTCATAATCAGTAACTTTACTGCCATGTAACCACCCCTCCAAGGCCTTCACTGAATGGTCAATGAAATCAACCCAGTCTTGTGAAGACTCCTTTTTGGTCTCTCTGAACTTTATCCTGTACTGTTCAGTGGTTAAGCCATAACCATCCAGGAGTGCATTCTTAAGAACTGTAAAATTATTGGCATCACTTTCTTTCACAGTAAGGAGTCTATCCCTACCCTTTCCACTAAATGATAGCCATAGGATAGCAGCCCACTGCTTTTGAGGGACATCCTGTACAGCACAGGCCCTCTCAAGTGCAGCAAACCACTTGTTAATGTCATCCCCCTCCTTATAAGGGGGAACTATCTTGTGCAGATTCCTGGAATCATGCTCTTTTGCAGGATGACTATGGGGAATACTGCTGCTGCCACCATGGGTATCTAAACCCATTTTCTGTCTTTCCCTCTCTATTTCTAAAGACTGTCTATCCAAATCCAGCTGTTGCTTCTTGAGCTTCAGTCTGGTTTGCTCCACTCTCAATCTATTGAGCTCCCTTTCCAACAATCTGTCATCAGGGTGGGTGGGAGGGACATTTCTAGATACAGAGGTATGATGGGAATGAACAGAAGGAGACCTGTCCCTTACAGAGGGCACCCTAACAGCTTGGCTACCAGTATAATGTGAGAGCACATCATCAGTATGATGTGATTCAACCTCTGTACCAACTATGCTAGACTGTCTAGTAATGGGCAGGCTGAGAAGTTTCTTTCCTGAACCTTTTCCTGGGGGAGTCCCTGGATCAGATTGAGAACCATTAGCTATTTTTTCTACAGATTGGGCACTTATGGCCTTATCCTGTACTCTAAGCATATTAATTAACAGTTCTAAGGAAGGATTCTTCCCTACACTCAAACCTCTCTCTATGCAGAGACTCCTTGCTCCTTTCCAGCTAAGGTGATCATATGCAAGTTTGGACAGTTCAACATTTTTTCCTGTGCCAGACATTTTTTAGAGAGAGTTAAAGTGATAGAAAAAGAGAAAAAAGTTTTCAGAACTTTTTGGAAAGACAGAAAAAAACTTTTTAAACTTTTAAGAACTTTTTGAAAGTTTAGAAGTACTTTTCAGCACTTAGAAAAGAGTGAAAAGAGGAAATGCAAAACTTTTTGGCTATGTGTATATACACTGACCTTGTTTTGTATATTTTTCTCTTATGAAAAGTACAATGACAAGAGTGGTAAGTAGTCTCAAGCACTTATCCCACCACTGCACAACCAATGTAGGAGGCTGGACTGGCTTGTAGTGAGTACCAAGGGGTACTTGCACCTTGCACCAGGCCCAGTTATCCCTTATTAGTGTATAGGGTGTCTAGCAGCTTAGGCTGATAGATAATGGTAGCTTAGCAAAGCAGCTCAGGCTGAACTAGGAGACGTGTGAAGCTACTACAGTACCACCTAGTGTCATATGCACAATATCATAAGAAAACACAATACACAGTTATACTAAAAATAAAGGTACTTTATTTTTATGACAATATGCCAAAGTATCTTAGAGTGTACCCTCAGTAAGAGGATAGGAAATATACACAAGATATATATACACAATAGCAAAAATATGCAGTATAGTCTTAGAAAACAGTGCAAACAATGTATAATTACAATAGGATGCAATGGGGAAACATAGGGATAGGGGCAACACAAACCATATACTCCAAAAGTGGAATGTGAACCACGAATGGACCCCAAACCTATGTGACCTTGTAGAGGGTCGCTGGGACTATTAGAAAATAGTGAGAGTTAGAAAAATAACCCTCCCCAAGACCCTGAAAAGTGAGTGCAAAGTGCACCAAAGTTCCCCTAAGGACAAAATAGTTGTGTTAGAGGGAGAATGCAAGGAAAACACAAATCAGCAATGCAACAACGATGGATTCCTGTCTGAAGGTACCTGTGGAACAAGGGGACCAAGTCCAAAAGTCACAAGCAGCTCGGAGATGGGCAGATACCCAAGAAATGCCAGCGGTTGGTGCAAAGAAGCTCTTACTAGGCTGAAGAACTGTGAATACTGCAGGAACGACAAGGGCTAGAGACTTCCCCTTTGGAGGATGGATCCCCCACGCCTTGGAGAGTCGTGCAGAAGTGTTTTCCCGCCGGATGGACGCCAACAAGCCTTACTACACGCAAATCGTGCGTTTGGCGTTTTTGGACGCTGCTGGGGCCCAGGAGGGACCAGGAGGTCGCAAATTGGACCTGCAGAGAGAGGGGACGTCGAGCAAGACAAGGAGCCCTCACTGAAGCAGGTAGCACCCGGAGAAGTGCCAGAAACAGGCACTACGAGGATGCGTGAAACGGTGCTCGCCGAAGTTGCACAAAGGAGTCCCACGTCGCCGGAGACCAACTTAGAAAGTCGTGCAATGCAGGTTAGAGTGCCGTGGACCCAGGCTTGGCTGTGCACGAAGGATTTCCGCCGGAAGTGCACAGGGGCCGGAGAAGCTTGCAAAGTCGCGGTTCCCAGCAATGCAGCCCAGCGAGGTGAGGCAAGGACTTACCTCCACCAAACTCGGGCTGAAGAGTCACTGGACTGTGGGAGTCACTTGGACGGTGTCGCTGGATTCGAGGGACCTCGCTCGTCGTGCTGAGAGGAGACCCAAGGGACCGGAGATGCAGCTTTTTGGTGCCTGCGGTTGCAGGGGGAAGATTCCGTCGACCCACGGGAGATTTCTTCGGAGCTTCTGGTGCAGAGAGGAGGCAGACTACCCCCACAGCATGCACAAGCAGGAAAACAGTCGAGAAGGCGGCAGGATCAGCGTTACAGAGTTGCAGTAGTCGTCTTTGCTACTATGTTGCAGGTTTGCAGGCTTCCAGCGCGGTCAGCGGTCGATTCCTTATCAGAAGGTGAAGAGGGAGATGCAGAGGAACTCGGCTGAGCTCATGCATTCGTTATCTGCAGTTTCCCCAGAGACAGAGACCCTAAATAGCCAGAAAAGAGGGTTTGGCTACCTAGGAGAGAGGAAAGGCTACTAACACCTGAAGGAGCCTATCAGCAGGAGTCTCTGACGTCACCTGGTGGCACTGGCCACTCAGAGCAGTCCAGTGTGCCAGCAGCACCTCTGTTTCCAAGATGGCAGAGGTCTGGAGCACACTGGAGGAGCTCTGGACACCTCCCAGGGGAGGTGCAGGTCAGGGGAGTGGTCACTCCCCTTTCCTTTGTCCAGTTTCGCGCCAGAGCAGGGGCTAAGGGGTCCCTGAACCGGTGTAGACTGGCTTATGCAGAATTGGGCACATCTGTGCCCAACAAAGCATTTCCAGAGGCTGGGGGAGGCTACTCCTCCCCTGCCTTCACACCATTTTCCAAAGGGAGAGGGTGTCACACCCTCTCTCAGAGGAAGTTCTTTGTTCTGCCATCCTGGGCCAGGCCTGGCTGGACCCCAGGAGGGCAGCTGCCTGTCTGAGGGGTTGGCAGCAGCAGCAGCTGCAGAGAAACCCCAGGAAGGGCAGTCTGGCAGTACCAGGGTCTGTGCTACAGACCACTGGGATCATGGAATTGTACCAACAATGCCAGGATGGCATAGAGGGGGCAATTCCATGATCATAGACATGTTACATGGCCATATTCGGAGTTACCATGGTGAAGCTACATATAGGTAGTGACCTATATGTAGTGCACGCGTGTAATGGTGTCCCCGCACTCACAAAGTTCAGGGAATTGGCTCTGAACAATGTGGGGGCACCTTGGCTAGTGCCAGGGTGCCCTCACACTAAGTAACTTTGCACCTAACCTTTACCAGGTAAAGGTTAGACATATAGGTGACTTATAAGTTACTTAAGTGCAGTGTAAAATGGCTGTGAAATAACGTGGACGTTATTTCACTCAGGCTGCAGTGGCAGGCCTGTGTAAGAATTGTCAGAGCTCCCTATGGGTGGCAAAAGAAATGCTGCAGCCCATAGGGATCTCCTGGAACCCCAATACCCTGGGTACCTCAGTACCATATACTAGGGAATTATAAGGGTGTTCCAGTAAGCCAATGTAAATTGGTAAAAATGGTCACTAGCCTGTTAGTGACAATTTGAAAGTAATGAGAGAGCATCACCACTGAGGTTCTGGTTAGCAGAGCCTCAGTGAGACAGTTAGGCACCACACAGGGAACATATACATGCACACCTATGAGCACTGGGGCCCTGTGTGACAGGGTCCCAGTGACACATACATATAGGCCACAAACCTATGAGCACTGGGGTCCTGACTAGCAGGATCCCAGTGACACATAACAACCATACTGAAAACATGGTGTTTTCACTATGAGCACTGAGGCCTGGCTATCAGGTTCCCAGTGAGACAGTGAAAACAGTGACAAAACACCCTGACATACACTCACAAACAGGCCAAAAGTGGGGGTAACAAGGCTAGAAAGAGGCTACCTTCTCACAAGTAGGAATATAAAAGTTGGAATACCGAGTTCGGAAGAGTGGGTCGGTCAATAATTTTTCTTGAAGAAGGCATATGTTGTGTTCCTCAATAAAGGAGATGAAGGACGGGAGGGGGAGGATAGATCTCAGACCTGCCACATTCCATGAGACAAGTCGTACCCCGGTGGTTGAATGGACAGCCCTGTCCACTGACATATTTGAGAGTTTGGTTACCACAGGGTGGTTTAACAGGTGAGGTTGCTTGGGAGGAGAGGGGTCGCCATCACTATTCTCCAGCGAATCCTGTATTGAGTAATGAAAACCATCTGGGGGACCTAACCTGGTCCTAGGTGCAGTATTCTCATGCTTTGCTATCTGTAATAAGTGAGATTCACGGGGGAAAGAATGTACAATGTTATCATTGCTATGCAATGGGTCACGGGTGGTCTGGTGGGATCTGTAAGAAGAAACGTGAGTGCTTGCGGAGGCAATATGGGGTGCTACAGCCAGACCAGAGATAGTTATTTTAATGTAAGCCAGCGGGAAGTTCAACATGTATTTCAGATGATGCTTTAAGTCAACCATTCTCGCTAAGAGCAGATGGATTACCTGTTGGGCAGTGAATGGAACAATCCCTACAGTATACAGGTGGACTAGGATATTTGAACTGGATACAGGATTGCCCTGGAGCACTTGTCCTTGCGTCTAGGGCAGAGGTCTTCAAACTGGGGGGCCGGCCCCCCTAGGGGGGCCTCAAGTGATCCCAGGGGGGGCGCCAAACTCCGGCCAAAAGAAATATTATACAGATAACATGCCTTTGTTTTAATCAGAAGCATGTTATTGCAGTTTTAAAAAGGTAACAGCACTTAACTGTAATGTTTAAATAGGTTTAGACATATTTAAACATTGCCATCTTTCTACAATAATTGTGAAAAATTCTGAGGGGGGCCCAATGGTTTTTATTTTTCAGTTTGGGGGGCGCGGCATTAAAAAGTTTGAAGACCACTGGTCTAGGGCCACCAGGTTGTCCACCATACTCCTATCCCTAAATGTCAACTGTAGAATGTCAAAGTGTGTGTCTATGTCGGGCCTTCTTACTGCATCAATTATATCCTCACATATTACAGAGTAACAGCCTCTTACTTGGCGAATACAATGAATTGCCTTGTTTCTAATGGAATCTCCCCCTTCTCTTTGTGCCAGTGGGTGTAGCTTAGGAACATTGACCATTAGAACAGTCCTTGTAGATTGGAGTCGGTCAATGATGGGTTGTGCAGTGTATCTAGAAATAGTATTGCTTGTGGATTTTGTAGTTTGATAGCAGGCATCAAATGCCTTCCCTGCGCCTAAGCTGTTGGGTGGGGGTGGTTGATCAGATTTCTTGATCTTAGCATCAGCTAGAGATTGGTCAGCACAACTATTTGCTAGCGTTGTGGGCAATTTTGTCGTGGTACCTGAATGGTTTGGCATTGGATTGCGGTAACGATTTATGGAAGTCGTTGTGTCTAGAGAAATTAGCTGCTTGACTATTGCAATTAAGGAATTAACCATAGACTTAAGTTCTGACACCTCCCTCTTTAAATCTTGTGTGCATAACATATGCTGTGCATTTGACTGGGCTGGGTGCTCATTTACATCTACTGACCTGCCCACCCTGATGCATGGGTCAGGGTCATCCTGTGAGTCTGAGATATTTATTAAAGGGGTAAAGCGGTTGATGCACTGAATAGGGTCACTGGGATCAGTTGGAGGCTTATCCGCTGATAATGGGAGAGCATGGATGATGACATCCCTACCCTCCCCCTGCCCTGTGGAGGCTATAACCTGTTGGCCGCGTTTTACCAATATGTCAGCAATTTTCTTGTGACCAGCGTCCTTCATGACAGGTGAGCACTCTCCCCCACTTCCGTTGGGGCTGCTGTCCGGGGAGGAAGTTAAGATTCCTTCACATTCGTCAAGAAGGTTGTCAATGCCGTCCATAACACAGTTATTGGCTACATGCTTATGTCTCTTAGTTTTAAACACCGCCCCTGCCCCACCCTCTATTGCTTTCCTTTTGCCCATTGACCTATAATTGATGGATAAGTGTTCTATAAAAAGTTAGTTCAATGATATACCTACAAAGGGGTGCAATAGTGGCAAGAGTCAATGGTGCCTGATTAGAAAAATGTTAGGGGGGTGGCCCAGCCCAGCCTCCTCTGGGCTACGATGGGCGTGGGTGAGCCCACCATTGGCCCGCGCGCGTCCCCCGCCGCAAAGTGCCCCCACGCGCTATATAGCGCTCGTTGGTCTGGTCAAGTGGATGCAGGTGCTGGTAAGATGGCCGCCTCCTGGGACCACAAAGCAGTCTGGGATATGTAGTCCCTTTCAAAGTTCAGGCGCGTCCCGCGCCGCTAAGTGCCCCACATGCTATATGGCGCTCATTGGGCTGGTCAAGTGGATGCAGGTGCTGGTAAGATGGCCTCCTCCTGGGGCCACAAAGCAATCTGGGATATGTAGTCCCTTTCAAAGTTCCAGGCGCGTCCCGCGCCGCGAAGTGCCCCCACACGCTATATGGCGCTCGTTGGTCTGGTCAAGTGGATGCAGGTGCTGGTAAGATGGCCACCTCCTGGGGCCACAAAGCAGTCTGGGAAATGTAGTCCCTTTCAAAGTTCCAGGCGCATCCCCTGGCGCAGGCATAATTTGGCACAAGGTTTTACAAAGTGGTAATGAATGCATTGCGCCACTTTGTAAATATTGAGAGGAAAAATGTCACTTTAGCACAGCCTGAGTCATAAAATGTCACTATACCGGCTGCAGGAGGGGCTCTTAAATCTGGCCCTTAGAAGCAGACTTGAGGAAAGTGGCCACCTAACACTCCCAAACTACCATTTTCTTAATTTTACTCCTTACTGTTTTATACATGTTTCATTAATATTTTAATCTACACTCTTATAGTTCTTCGTAATCAAGATGATCTTCCAAAAATTACTAAATCTTTAAACCTACCGCCACACAAAAACTGAGCTAAAAAATCGAGACGTTGGTGTTCATAGTGTAGAAGCATGTGAGACGCTTGGATTAAACCTGATTGTGATGATCTCTTGGACTCTTGTAAATGTTAGGGCGAGAAAGTCAACAGCATTTTTATGGACGGATGCAGAAGAATATTTCAAATATATAGTACGATAAATAAAAACATTAAAGACTAATTAATGATTGGGCAATAGGATGTCCAATCACAGTTGGTCACTCTGTACAGGAAGTACTACCCCAGCACCGTCGCTCAAGTTAAACAAGCAATTGCAATGCAATAGGTCTCCCATTTGCTTGAGTTAGAGCTATTGGCATTGTAAATTCATAACTGGACTTTTCTTGCCACATAATTTAGTCAACTCTGCCACACAATTTCGTCTTTTTAATGCCATATAAATCCAGTGGCCCTGCATATAACTAAAGCACTTCCATTTACCTTCTGCCTCTAACTGCAGCAAAAAATGAAGATTGGATAGCTGCAAAGAAGGGACCATAGCAAAAGAAGTTGAAGGTGTTCAACTTCTCAGCAAGGTGAATAAGACTATGAGAAGCTCCCCAGATCCCACTGTTCTTCCATATCAATAAACACATCTACCATAAAGGGTAATCAGCAACATCCCCAGGTGAGCACAGAAGTGCAATGGGTACATGTTGCTGCTGTGCACTTTCAGAAAAGAGTCTTAACACCAGTGGCATGGATTAACAAATCAGACATCTACAAGAACCTACTTCAGGCACAGCATCGCAGAACAGTCCGGTTACAAATCATGCCACAGAGTTAGCCAGACAGAAGAATACAGTCCATAGCACCTGGGCACACAAAATGCCCAGAGGGAAGTAACCGTTAGCTGCTACAGTGAGAATATGCACTGGAATGCACTTTAGAAATGATATGTAGTTTCATGCCCTAATGGGACAGTGAAGCCCTTTGATAAGATTTGTGGTATCCCTTTTTAGAGTGTAATTCGGATACCAGAAGTGTTTACCAGGCTTATCTCACCTAAACGGGTGCCACCAGAATTAGTGTCATAGGAGACAGTGGGAGAGGAGGAAAGAATAAGCATTTATTCCCAACCAATTTACCATTGTGCAGTCCCAAGAAACAAAGAACTGGATGAATGCAGGAGGAATATGTATTTTTCCTTTTTTTCATGGGAGGAACACACATCTATTGGAGCTGTTCCCTCGCCTAAGAAAGTATCTTTGTAACAAGTCTTGGCTGTCTCAACTGAAGGAGAGCAGGAAGAAGAAGAGGAAGAAAAGGCAGAGGAGGAGAGAAAGAAAAGGAAGAGAAGACGAGGAGACGGGAAGAAGAGAAAACAAGATGAGAAGACGATACACAATATCAATAATCAACAACAATCAATAACAGTAATAATCAATGGAGTCAGTAATTGTCACGCACCATGACCTTTCAGTCAAGAATAACCACACCTTTTAGTAAAAGTTAGAATATTTATTTCCCTATATTAACAATGCTAAGGTCATGTAGATTAATCTAAAAATCAAATGAAACACATACAGAAACAATACTGGATGTCCAAAGCGGCAGAAGAAACGTAATCTAATCAAAGCTTGAA
This sequence comes from Pleurodeles waltl, assembly GCF_031143425.1. Classification (NCBI taxonomy): domain Eukaryota; kingdom Metazoa; phylum Chordata; class Amphibia; order Caudata; family Salamandridae; genus Pleurodeles; species Pleurodeles waltl. The sequence continues at coordinate 1,004,366,589 of NC_090443.1, read as the reverse complement.
CTACAACGCATTCTAAGGTTAGAAAGTGCCCTTTTCTCCGGACGTTTTGAAACATTTAGCATCGGGATGGGATGCCTAACCATAGACTGAACAACAGTGTTTGAATCTGCAAGTTCCTGGGGATTGGGTGCAGGTACTTCGGTTGAAATTCCAACAAGCCCCCTTCCTTGTTCCCCCTGCCGGGCCACCAGCAGACCCTGTCCCCACCCAAAAGGGGTGGCTGCTCCTACCATCTTAACGCTTCATATAATGCAACCATGTGATGATATCAGTCTGATCCCATCCCAGGGTGGGCCTGTTGGGTTTAATCCTCCTGAACTACTTATCATAGTCCTTCCAAGCTGTCCCACCATACTTGTCCTGAGCCCCCACAATCCTGTTCTGATATCAAGCCAACTGTGCCCCCAGATCATTAAAATGCTCTGCCATAATGGCCTGATTGATCGAAAAAACCCTGATCTAATTCACAAGAGTCTCGTCAACTTTTTCTTATAAGTCCAGTTGCCACAGTCCCTAAAGTGTGAACACTCCTTACAACGCTTAGGAACATATTTACAAGAAAGTGGTGCATCAGTAATGATGAGCCACTTTCCTTGCATCGCACCTGCCCCACCTAATGACACCATGTGTGCGCAGTATTTAAAATACGGTGCACCATGGTGGTTGTTAGGCTTATAGTGTAAAAAATGTTGATGTTATTGTAGTGCTTTGCTACACTAGCGTCAAAAATGTTGATGCTAGGGCAGCAAAGTGCAGGAAGGCCCTTAGGTTTCTATGGATGCGTCATTTTGAAGCCTGCTTTGAGCAGGCATTAAAAATTATGTCAAGAATGGAGCAGTGAAATCTTGTAGATTTCACTGCGCCATTTTTGGGGGCCTCCTAACGCAGAAAAGCCCTCCTCGCATGACACATGCATAGTGTGGCGCAAGAGGGGGCAAAGTGGAGCAATGTATGCATTGTGCCACTTTGTAAATCGGGTGCAGCAGAAATTGCCTCCTGGCACCACATTAGCATAAACATAAATTACGCTAATGTGGTGCACGTAGGCACTAGGGGCCTGTAAATATGCCCCTTAGCCTCTACTTTCTCAGATTTATCCACTGATAAGTAAAAAAAATTTAAAAACACCGCCTTACAAATGTTTTCCTTCTCCTCCATTAACACATGCAAACCCAGTTGCTCATGTTCAGAGCAAATAGCGTCCAAATCTGTAGGCTGTAACGAGGGTCCAGTACCTAAAGTTGTTGTTCCCTGAGCAGGGGAAGACATCACCCTAGGAGTGCTGGCACTCAATGAGGTACCAGGCAGGACTGGAGTTTGTTCCGCTACCTGTGCCGGAATCCCCGAAGCCTGCTGTGCCTGATTCTCTGTCAGGGCTGCACTGGTAGCGGAGAAGGCTCCCTGATGCCCCCGGTGGGCCTCAGTTCAGTCCCGTGATCCTTCACTGCTCTTGGCATTACCTAGGTGATCCACTAAGCGTCTAACCCTCTCTAAAATATCACTCTCGCCTACCCCTGCCATGCCACCCCCACTAGTGGGGGAGAGCATTCCCACCTCTGAGAGCCACAGCAACATAGATGCTAAGTTAGCAACCAGATCCTGCTGAGCCGACCCTCCTGCAGAGGTCACCCCTATGGCCATATCCTCATCAACATTCTGTGCAATGCCACCAGCAGCTGCTAACCCCATTAATGCTGTGGAAATACCCTGCGCTTCACTCTGGCCTGGATTATCAGCAACCGGGATCGGACCCACCAGTGTGGCCACTATGGATTGGACCGTTCCTGTCTTGCTAGAGGACTGCCCTGTTGTCTGCACAGAAGAACCTGGGGCACGGGGCAGGTCCACTGGTGCTGGTACCAAAAGGCCAGCGGCCTGACTCCCTTACGTCCCCAGGACACCGGCTTTCTGTCTCTATAGCTCCTTCCTACGTTTACCCTGCATTGCACCACTTTGTAAGTATGGTGCAGCCAATTTGGCCTCGTTGGGCCCCATTAACATAAACAAATGACACAAATGTGGAGCAAGGAGGCATTACTTCCTCTTAAATCAGGGCCTTAGTTATGAAGCAAAAAGAACAGATGATGGACAGAATGATGAACAATGCAAACATTCACCCCCAGTCACAAAGATCTGGATTTAATCCACACCAACCCAGTTTGGACCCAGCCAAATGCAAATCAGTCTTGACCCTGTTGCTGATTGGAACAGTCCAGCTCAAACTGCCAAGCCAGGTCCTCCCTGAACCAGAAACAAGCCTCCTGGGACCTGTTTCGGGGTATCACCCCTCATTGGCCAGGCTAGGTGAATGATTTGCGCATGGCGGTGTCCCAACTGGAGTGGCATGGGTAACAAAAAAACAATTGATTTAGGAGCAGAGTTCTGTACTGGGGGTGAATACTTGACTGTTCAGCATTCTGCCCATCCCTTGTTCTTTTTGCATTTGTGGCCCTAATTGGGACGGGTATGCCCACATGTGGGTCCCTTGCTCCACATGCCACTGGATAAAAGCTAGCCTGGCTGATGAAGGGTGATACTCTGAAACTAATTCCAGGATGCTAATGTCCAGTCCCGGGAGGACCTGCCCTGGCAGTTCAGGCTGGACTGCTCCCAAGCGGTGCAGGATCAAGACTGATTTGTAAATGGCTCCATCCCAACTGGAATCGCATGGGTAGCAAAATAAATGCAGTTTTTTTGGGGGGGGTGGTTGGGATACCTTTAAAGCAGTTATAAGATGGAGTATTATGCGTATATCCAGCTGTAAAAATAAGCTATTTAGGAATAAAATACGTTTTCTAGAAAAGGAAATGCTTAGGTATGAGCATAAGTTGGTGGAGACTGGTGAGATGGGTGAGGCGGACGTTTTGAGGACAAACTTGGATGAATTAAGGCAACAGTTGGACGACGTGCTACGAGACAGAATTATAAAAAGGTGGGCGGAAAGTAAATTGGCCCATTTTGAATATGGTGAAAACACGGGGAAGTTATTAGCCTGGAAGAGCAAATTAGACCAAGTAAGGAACTATATTAAGGAAATTGAAGTAGACCAATTAGGGGAAAGAGTGACGAATAGTAAGTCCATTGAGTTGGTCTTTGAAAAATTGTTTGCTCAACTTTATACAGAGGAGTTAGAGGTGGGAGAGGACAAGGTTGATGATTGGTTGGGGCCCAATATACTTCCTAGTATCTCACAGCAAGAGCAGGCACTTTTGAATGGACCTATAACAGCAGAAGATATAGGGAGAGCTTTGAGTGGGATTAAGGGCAGGAAGGCTCCTGGGCCGGATGGTATCCCAGTGGAATTATATAAGGCATTACGGGGCTCAATTATTCCAGCCCTAACAGAATTGTTTGGAGGGATTCTTGAAAATGGAATTTGTATACCCACTTTGTGGAAAGAGGCTATTATTGCATTAATTTTGAAACCAGATAAAAATCCTGCAAAATGTGCATCATATAGGCCTATATCATTGTTGAATAGTGATTATAAATTATTTGTTAAAATATTAACTGATAGGTTGAGAAGAGTAGTGAATAATTTGATACACCCTGATCAGAAAGGTTTTCCTAGAGGAAGATATCTGCATGAGCTTACCTTTAATCTGATTGGGGCGATAGATTTGGCCACTTCACTTAAAACCCCCCTGGTGATTATTATTATAGATGCAATGAAAGCTTTCGAACAGGTTAATTGGAATTATTTAAAATCAATTTTGTGATGGGCTAACTTGGGGGACAAGTTTTGCAGGATTATCGATCAGATTTACAGGGCCCCCTCGGCTAGGGTATTAGTTAACGGGAACCTTACAGGATCCATTTCAATTACAAGAGGTACTAGGCAAGGATGCCCATTGTCTGCTGTATTATTCAATTTGCATAAAGGACCATTAGCTAGGAAGATCCAGCAGAATTTGTCAATCTCTCCTTTCAGTTGTAAAGGTTGGGAAAAAAGGTAGCTTTACATGCAGATGATCTCCTTGTATATACTGATAAGCTATCAACAGCTCTACCCGCAGTGATAGAATTGGCTGAGAAATTTGGCAGCATATCAGGATACCGGGTGAATGTTGGAAAAACAAATACAATGTATTGGAATATGAAGGAAGGCCCGATATATGGTAAGAAGGAAGTGAGGTACTTAGGTATATTGGTGATGCACGATCTTAAGCATTTGGCAGAAAGGAATCAACAAAAATTGTTGGTGGCATGTAAAGGTATAATGCAAAGATGGGCACACCTTCCACTGACTATACTTGGAAGAGTCAACCTGGTTAAAATGGCAACTTTGCCTAAGTGGAACTTTCTGTTCTCGGCTATTCCTCTTATTATGCAAACAGGATATTTAGACAAAATGCAGCAGGTCATAAATGCTTTCATATGAAGGTCAAAAGGGCCAAGAATATCTTGGAAAAAATTGCATAGAAGGAGGGAAAAGGAAGGTTTGGTGTTGCCAGACTTGGGGTATTACGCTTGGGCATTCTTACTTAAGAACTCAAGGATTTTATTTGTATGTCCAGATACTACAGCAATTGGCCTTCTGTATAAGGCTATGGTTATGACTGTTAAAGGGGCATCAAGATATTTTCTTTTTAAATTTAGAGACCCCAAGTTTTTCAAAAAGGTTAAGCTGAAAGTATTGCAAGGTCTCGCGAAGTGTTGGTATCAGTTAATACAAGCAGCAAAAGCAACCTACTACAGCTATAATACGCCCATTTGGGACTCTCTGGGCACACCAGATTGCTTTAAAAATGTTTTAGCTTTGCCAATTAAAAAGGCGGGGATTGAAGTTTGGGGGAATCTCTTCCATGAGGGAACCTTGCTCTCATGGGAAGAGCTGATGGAGAAAACTGGAGGATCTCTGTCCAGACTGAAGTTCTTGTAGATAAAGGAATGGGCATAGGGGGCTAAGGGGTGTTTGGGTTCCGTCAGTGTTCTGGAAGATACTCTCCCTGTGTTCTCCCCGGTTTCAAGAAAGGTTACGGTTTGGTATTGGAAAATTGTGGAAGGATTAAGCGGAGACTTTAAATTGCCTATAGATCTTTAGGGGGATCTTATACCTAGGGGGCTGGTCCATAGATGGTGGAAGAAGTCCTTGTCTATTTTCTTTGACGTAGTAAAACCAGCCTCATTAAGGAAAATCATATTTACACCATACATAGAGCTTACATTACACTGGATAAATTATCCAAAATTAAAAAAGGAGAGGTGGTTAAATGTTCGAAATGTGGTCTTGAAAAGGTAACAGATGTTCATATGTTTTGGGAATGCGCCCATATTTATTCATTTTGGGAGGAAGTATGTAGTATTATCTCGGGCATGCTAGGTTGGGAAGTTATAGCATCTCTCCCCTTGATAATATTTGGGCAATCCCAGGAATTGGAATTGGGGAGCAGAAAGGGAAGCCCGATTTGTGTCAAAAGTTAACACCTAGGTCAGGGCATGCATTAAAATGGGGCAAACACCAGCACTTAAAGAAAACACAGAGAAGCAACAGCAGAGCTCCAAAATGAAGACATAGAGGTGCTATTCATCCAGCGTGCACGAAGACGCAGAGCACAGGACCAACAGCAGCAGCTCCCACCACTCCAGCAGGGACCCCAAAGGCAACGCAGAAGGCAGGAGAGGATATTCCGGACCAGGACAACCCTTCTGGGCCTCAGAGAACACAACATCATCCAGAGGTACAGACTAAACTGGCAAGCCATACAGCAGCTGCTGCCCCACATTGAGCCAAGGTTGGCACCCAGCTTGCAGACACCCCACAACATTCCTCCAGAGACCAAGCTGCTAGCTATCTTCCACATGTTGGTAAGTGGCTCTTTTCAAACCACTGGTGCCCTGTTTGCTAGGATCTCACAGCCCTCATTCTCTGCCTTCCTACCCAAGGTACTGGATACCATCATCTCCCTCATACCCCGCCACATCAGCTTCCCCTACACACAGCTGAAGCAGCAGGAGACCAAACAAGGCTTCTACCAAATCAACGGCTTCCCACACGTGCTTGGTGCCATTGACTGCACACATGTACAGATTGTGCCACCTGCTGCAACAGAGCATCTATACTGCAACAGGAAGCACACGCACTCCATCAATGTGCATTCTATTTTGGATCACTGGGGTTTGATCACCAACATTGAAACAAAGTATCCTGGGAGTGTACATGATTGATTCATCTTCTGCCACTGCACCATCAACCAACACTTCCAGGATGGATGATATGGAAATGGCCTACTTGTTGGAAAGTACAGAAACCCAGTTATATACACACAGCACAGCAACCCTATAGGACACACAACACATACACCACTACATTGACACGTGGCCAGGAAGACACTGAGGTTGTGACACTGCTAGTCATGTTTGATATCTTGATCCAATGGGATACACACCTATGGACAAATGACAGATGCAAATAACAACAGATGCCACTCCAGAGACACAAGGGAACAATTTAAAAAGACACAGTGACAATGGCATGGCCTTAACTGGCAGTACAACTTTGAAGATGAATCTTCCAATATCACATCAATAACACTCAATCACACACCCTTCCAAACAATATGTACTGTGTAAGGGGTATACAATGCGTTTCGCTGCAGGTCAAACAGCATGACATATATAGCATGATGATGATGACTCTAATGAATGGGACATGGAATCATTGAGGCTGTACCAACATCTTACACATCACTCCTGGGCTGACATTGCCCGCTACCAATAAGCAAGTGGACTGTGCTAAGAAGACATAATGATGTCACAATATTGCAAAGTGCACATTGCTACACATACATATTGAGACAATTACACATATACACAACAGATGTACAGTCATATGGACCTTCTTAGAATTAAACCTTCACCCCCACAACCAAGTTAGCTACATTATGTGGACCAGGTTCAGTAGTGTAGGTACATGTTTGAACATGAGCCAACTCGGTGAGGGCAGAAAATAGGTTTGCATAGAACTTGTCACACATGGGATATTTGTGCATTGTCAGTTGTCAACACTTCAGTGCTGCCAGCATATGGAGATGCGTGGTACATTGTCACCTAGCCAAATCAAAGGGCCTCCCTGATGTTTAACAAATTCTATTCCATATGTTAAATTGGATGGGATGTCCAGGCCATATAGATGCAACCATGTTACCACCACTGTGGAATTGATTCTGTGTATGTATCATGCCACCCCCAGTTAAGACACATGGACACCTCTTTCACCTGACATAATGCATGGGAGTACACAATGTACTGCAAGTCTACAAAAATACTGTTGACATCCGGTCAATCAGCCAAACACCAGTTCAGATAATGAAATATCACAATGCTTATGGCACATCCTAGAACCCTAGGATTCAACACAATAACACAAACACAGATGAGTCACAGACAACACAAAATAACAACTGCCATGCAAAGTGATAATCATGGTTCCATCAAATATTTTCTCTCATTTTCTCTTTAAGCTGATCAGGGGTATGGGATCCAGCCATGAATCATGACCCCATTGGCAAACCCAAGCACTGCAGCAGAGCGTGCCTATAATGAGGCACATCGGAGGACACGCACCATAATAGAGAGGACCTTTGGCATGCTGAAGTCAAGATTCAGGTCCCTCGACATCACCGTAGGCAGCCTCTTATATTCTCCGGAAATGGTCTGCAAGATCATTCTGACGTGTCATCCTGCACAATACATGCATAAGTAGGAACATTCCCCTCTATGAACTGGACCCACAAATGCCTGAAGAGGAGGGAGAGGAGGATGCTGTCCATCAACATGAGGGGGGGCATCCAAACACTGCTGCAGGATTGAACACATTGTACAAAACTTCTTTTAACTATAGTCACCATCACCACTGTCTTACCATATCTCATTAAACACCTACTCTAATCACTAAATCAAGGTCTGGGTAATTATTTATGCATCACATGATCCCTAGGAATCACAATCTGAGTTTAGCCTCATGGAGCACTGCAGTAATACAGATCAGGATACTGAAAAAGCCATATCACATTTGTTGGGTATGAATGTACACCCAACTTCACATACAGTGTAAATGACATATATGGTGTTCATTTCACATTTGAAGGGCAATGTCAGAGTATCACAACTATGGGACAAACCATATTGGCAACATGGTTCATTGCAGCATATGCACACAACTAAGACACCATCAATCACAAGTAAAAAACCTGCTTCATACATGAGCCAGTGGATTTGCAATTGCATTAGTAACAGAAATGTATAACCACCCTCTTGACAGCAGTAAGTGTGACATCAGCTATCTCTGCGAGGAGCATGTGTGACAAGAAGTCCATGTAAGCTGCAAATGATAGCCCAAGTGCCCCAAGGAAGACAATCATTGCTCACAAGACATGCCCTGTACATGCCATCCCAGGTTATAAGTTCTGTCACATGCATTTATTCAGTATCTCCCCACCCTTCTCTAGGTGGCCCTGTAACAGGACCATTTGTACCCTGATAATCCATCATCTACACACACCCAGACTCACATTCTGACTCTTCTTTAGTATGACATGCCATAGTCCTAGTTCATCTGACTGCATGGACTGCAGGTCCAAAAATGCACTGCCTAGTAGTCTGTAGGACCTGTAATCACCTGTCCATTGTTTCCCATGTGAAAGGTACTGTTGGCCCTTTGAACTTGATTCTCACCTACAGGACTTGTGAGAGACTGAAGCTGCACACACCTCTGAGCACTTCCATGCCGAACACCCATTTGAACCTGCACTGCCATTGCTGCTGCCTGGAACTGCTTAGAAGCTGCCTTTTTGTGTATATCCTTCTTGTGCATTGCCGTATAAACCACTTGTGTAACACAGCCCTTGGGGTATTGTGTAACGTTACAGCCGACAGCACAAATCCAGTTTTAATTTTCCACAGTGTTGTTCAGGCTTTTCCCAGTCTGAGTCTGCTCACTGTGCATTTGCCTTGTTCATGTTAGTTCCTGACAGAGCATGCATCCTGTTAGCCTGATTGTTACCTGTTTTTGTGTTACCATAGAGGTTCCCTGTGGCTACATTTCTCTCATAGTTGCTTTCCATGCCCTCACTTTCCTCCTGGGGTATTGTGTCTGATAGGTCTATGATGAATCCACAAATATATTGTATCTTTTAATCATTTTGCATATGATATCAAGGTCTGGGACATGTATTCAAATAGCCTAATCCCGGCACTATCCCTTGCCCGTGTTTCATGTATGCATTAGTGACAAACAGTGACAATGTACTATGGCTGCGTGCATGGCTTGGGAATGGTGCCTCCAGCACAAAAAACAACATTTGCTAATGTTCATGAATGGACAAAGCATGTTTGTGCCCTGATGGTCCACGCACAGATTCACATTGGCTGCAACCCAATGATGGTGCTTGCGTGGTGACTAGCTGTGAGATTAATCAGCACAGAGGCACTGATGTTACCTGTTGCAGTGGGAATTTTCAATACCACCCTGTGTACAAATGTGATAATAGCTGCCGGGTTCTATTTACTGATCCATTACGTTTGTGAGCACACCAATGTTACCCTGTTGTCAGCCTCATAAAACTTCTGTACTGCCAGAGGTCAAGGGCCATATTTATACTCCGTTTGCGCCGAAATTGCGTCGTTTTTTTTGACGCAATTTCGACGCAAAACTAACGCCAACTAACGCCATATTTATACTATGGCGTTAGAGGCGAATAGCGCCAAAGTTCCCGGAATGTGCGTCATTTTTTAGCGTGAACCCCTTCCTTGCGTTAATGATATGCAAGGGAGGCGTTCCCGTCTAAAAAATGACTCCCAGGCCTTTACGTGGTATTTATACTCCTGGGCAAAAGAGACGCCCGGGAGTTGGCGTGGCTAAAAACGGCGCATTTGCGCCACTTTTTAACGCCTGCTCAGGGCAGGCGTTAAGGGGCCTGTGGGCTCAAAATGAGCCCACAGGTGCCCTCCCATGCCCCCAGGGACCCCCCCTGCCACCCTTGCCCACCCCAGGAGGACCCCCAAGGATGGAGGGACCCACCCCAGGGACATTCAGGTAAGTTCAGGTAAGTATAATTTTTTATTTTTTATATTTTTTTTTGGTGGCATAGGGGGGCCTTATTTGTGCCCCCCTACATGCCACTATGCCCAATGACCATGCCCAGGGGACAGAAGTCCCCTGGGCATGGCCATTGGGCAAGGGGGCATGACTCCTATCTTTACAATGATAGGAGTCATGTTGATGGGGGATGGGCGTCGTTAAAAAATGGCGCAAGTCGGGTTAAGACGATTTTTTCGACGTAACCTGACTTGCCCCATTTTAAGACGCCCATGCGCCATTTTCCCCCTACGCCGGCGCTGTCTGGTCTACGTGGTTTTTTCCCACGCAAACCAGGCAGCGCCGGTCTGATTGCGCCGTCTAACGCCATTCCATAAATACGGCGCCCGCTTGGCGCTTCAGAATGGCGTTAGACGGCGCAAAACTTTTTGACGCTAAACTGCGTTAGCGCAGTTTAGCGTCAAAAAGTATAAATATGGGCCCAAATATCCCCATGTGTGTTGTCAATTCCCCTTTGGCTTTTGGTCAATACTGCTTTGAAGGATACTCTGTTAATGCAGAGAATGGATCCACAGACTCATGAGTAGACAGGCACGTAACAGTGACAACATGAAGGACAATAATGACACCGGGTACACATGGCCACACACTTGAACTGGACACCTTTGTGCAATTAACCACTGAAAATATGTGAACACCTGCAGCTTGGTCAGCTGGGCCTCAACTGCCACATAAGAAACATAGGTCATATATAGGACTCAAGCAGTCGAGTGATATTACATTTTTGGATTGTTTTGCGACTCTGTGCCACAAACACTGTACCTACAAAGCATTTTCAAATGACCGACTCATGGCTAGTATACAAACAAGTTACCAGGATGTGGTATCCAACATTCCTGTACATCTGATGGCCTACTCATTGCCATTATCAACCGTCCTCTATCTATCCTGAGCATAGTTTGTCATGGGAGATGTATTGTCCCAAAGGTCAGTGCAGTTCACACAGCATTAGCTGCTACGTGTATGACAAACACATATCCTGACTCATATCTACACTGAATAGTTTGTGAAGGTTATCCACATTTACAATACATGCATACAAGCACATCAATGAAAGCACGTCTTGTGACGTTCACACAGAGGCCCAACAAAAATTGAAATAGCCAATTCACAGACATTGATACACAGACAATGAGTTAATGTATTAAGTTGCGTTGCCTTGCTAACCTCTATTGACTCACAACCTGCTCAAACTGGGTAATACTAATTTCTATTAAAAAAGTTTGGGTATCTATTGCGTCAGTGAAGAGTGCTCATCCGGTACAACAACTGGAGTATCATGGTCTGCAGTAGTGTGATCTGCCACATGTGCCCAAACACTGGAATACACAATGCAGGTGCAAACAGCCTATCTCTGTACAGTTACAGCTGTCATGTACTTTAAAAATGTGAGAAATGACACAAACACAGTAAAAGACATAAATTTGGATGCAAATGCATAAAAAAAGACGCATATGCGTAAAACATCACCACATATGTGTTGAAAAAGGACGCTCACAGCCATTATGCATCCATTGGCCCGAGCGGTAATTCCTACACTGTACCCCATGAAATTGGTTACCAATGCTAAATATTTTTAACTATGGATGCGGGGTAATTTTTAAGCATTTGCTTAAAACAAAATTGACGCACAGACTGTAAGCGTCATACATTTTTTTGACGCATCATAATAAAAGCACACCGCATTTGAGGCAGGAAGTGATGTAATAGGATATCCTGTTTACAGAAATGGTACAGTGTGTGTACTTTCACTTTCACTTTGCAGTCTATGATTTTTCTAGACTGTGGCTGTGCTTAGAGTTTTGTCTTTTGTCTGTCCCAATATTGCTTTTGTCTCCTGTGTGCCTTCCTATTTGTCATCTGTTTATTTGTAATTGTCTCAGTTGTTCATTGTAAGTGTTTATTTGTCATATTTGGTGTCTAATTTTGTGTTTTTACTTTTGGGAGTCTGTATTGGGTATTGTTAGTTTGGGGATAGTTGGGCTGTTTGTGGGTTGCTTTACTTTCATTGTCCTCCTTCCTTTCCCTTTATTTTCCTCTGTACCCTTTATTTTTACTACTATTTCTGTCATGTTGGGTAGGCCACGTCTGGGGAGAATGTGTGAGGAGGAGCTGGGGGCATTCATTTGGCTGGTGTGCCACTTCCTCCCCCTGATGATTGAAGCAGGTGGCAGGGTGACACAGGGGTATCACACGGAGGCGAGGAGGCTCAGGTGGTCCAAGGTGCTGTATTATCTGCGTCGCATTTCAACTCCACGCAATGACCACCAACTGAAGCACCACTGGGCTGACCTTGTTGCCAGCGAGCAAGACTTGCTGGACCACCTGGGTGTTGTGATTGGTGGCCCTATTGGTGAGTACAATTAAGAGTAATGTGCACATTAAAATGCTCTGTAGTGACAGTAGCAGATTTGGTAATATGCTGCAGGCAATGGACATGTGGAATGCAAATTAAACATACAGTGGCCATGAGTTATACAATAATTGCTAGACATTACTGTCATTTGTTGACGCAACAGCTGCACAAACTTACAAAACACAACTTGATCATGTAAATTAGTGCTCCTTTCACGTCAATAGATGATGGTAATGCGGCTCAAACATATGTTTTATCCATGGTCTGTGAGTGTACCAGGAAAGAGATGTTTTTCAGAAGCTAAAGCAAGAAATTAATGTGTTCCAAAAATATTTTGAATATATGTCTGAACTGTATTCTGGCCCATACGTACAAATTTCTTCCTAAGCTCAGGTAATATCTTAGGCTCATAGTTTGACTTGGTTGTGCCGCAATTAAATTAGGAATGGATGCCAAAGCAATGCACACGGGTTCATATCTAAATGTTTGGTGCTACTTTGCATAGCCGTAGCGTAAAACATGAAGCAAATGATACAAATTGAGGGATAAAAAATATCCCTGGCCCTCTGTTCATTGTACCTGTGTGTTTTAAATTGGTCTTGGGCACAATAGCTGGAACTGAGCTGATGCATTTGCCATCTGTGTAACTTTATAGCCATGCACTTCTCATAAGTTATTGGGTCATCATGGGATACCTGAAGTTGGGGAATGCATGGTCACAATGCATTACTTGCATGATGTTGTGCAAGGGACCCCTGAGCAATTCCATCATACATATAAAGTTCCGAAATACTTTGCTAGTTTACGTTTGGTACACCCCTGCTGATCTAGTGCAGCATATGTACAATAGCTAACGTCCCAGTCTGAAGGCTATCACAGACATGGGTGTATGCTAAGATCAGAAGAGCAGCATTCCTGTGACTGCTGCCATTCCCAAGGTACAAAGAAATTCAAACCTACATCATCAAGATTGACATAGTATGGCCATTTTCTAAACCATGTTTCAATAATGGGACAGTGTCAATTTGCTGTATACCCGCTGATCTCAGAACTTGGCAAATGTAAGATGAGGATTGTGACTAACTGTGAATTCCAATACCCAATATGGGTAAACAGGGCAATGAGTGACACATTTCAGGTGCAATAAATACACCTGTGCCCATGCATTCTGTCATGGATGACCAAAATATACACTGTCAGCATATATTTCTTTGTTGTATTAAATTTGATACATTTTGGGAAATGGCCAATCCATGTTTAGTGTCAGATTGCCATCACGTAAATTACAGGATCCCTGCCATAATGGTGTCATAGGGGGCATATGTGGCTCTGGGGACACTCTAAATGTAGCATATGTAACTTACATACAACACAGGCCCACATGTAAGGGACCATAGAAAGCATACAAAATCATGAGCTTAACTCAAACCATATGAGCATCTCACAGTAACTGATTGTCCCTTGATGCTCAAGCCACAATACCTGAGTGACTAATACTGCAGTGCACCAGAAATGTGGCTTTGCATGTCTCTCATATCAACAAATGATGAAATGGAGTACACTCTATAAATCAGTCTGCAAACAATTGAGGGATCATGTTTGACACCACATGATAGTTAGGGCCACTGCATGTGTGCATATGTGTGTGTATCACTCACTGGAGTGACAGGGTCTATATATGTTTGCAGTGGTATGTATGTTGGAGTATCATCATGCCTGAGGGGCTGGACTTTCAGATATAAATTCACACACAGTAATTTTACTTGAAAGTGTTGTACAGTGCACAGACATTGAGCACATTTCACCCTTCCATGTTTGCAGCTGTTGTGTGATTGACTCTTGTGTGTTGGACACATTGCAAGGTATAATGTGCTGGCACATTATCTGATATGTAACTTGATTGGAGTTTGACTTTTTTTACATATTTGAGTTGGACAATCAGTGGCGTAGAGTTATATTTTGGGATTGTAGTGCAGCCCTGTAGGCATGGCCATGTGAATAGGTTGACATTTGTTGTTACATTTCTTGTAAATAAAAATTTGGAGAGGGCCATTTTCATGATTTAGTCAGCAAGTCATACCCTGAATCTCACAGAATAGGGATGCCAAAGTATTACCCACAGACTTGAGCCTCCCTGTTCACTAATCAACATGTTAGACTGTATGTTTGACTTCCTAGCAGCATCTAGCTCCACATGTTGTGCCACGTGTATGTGGCACTTGAGTACAATGTCATAGGTGTGCATGCAGCTCATGCCCAGATGGGTGCTTGCATCTATCTGCTTGTTGGAGGACAGGTATTGTTGGTATCAAATTATGTTGACAGTTGTCTGCAATTACACACATAAATGTGGATGAGATTGTCTAATGTTTGTGTCTATCCTAGTTGGACACCCTCCTTACCTGTGGTGGGCTGACTAAACCCATGGACAGCTGTCCAAAGCTTCCTGGCTGTCCTTGATGTTTGAAAGTATGTGTTTCTTGTCCATATCCCCCTGAGACACAGGCTTAGGGTTATTAAATATGTGTATCTAGATGTGAGGATCCAAGTGTAGTACACATACATGTAAATCTGTAATTCATTTGTCCCAACCTAGGATACCCACTCGTGATTAGCAACTGCATACCATCCTGGAAATTCCATTTACAAATCACAGATCCTGTGGCCCTTGATTGTCATCCAGAAGATAGTCATTAGTTGGCCTGTCACATGTGGAGGACTTGCAGCATTTGTTATGTGACTAATGGCAGAACAATGATACTTAGATCAATTAAGTATGTACACATCTTTTTGAGTATTGCTGTACTGTTAAATGGGACATGTGTAGGCTGCGTTGGCATGTACTTCCTCAGGGAGAATCTGTGATCTGTACTGTGATATGGCCTGTTTCAGCTACATTAGATGTATTTTCTGATTCTCATCAGTAGCTGTATCACACAATGATGTAACTAATGTTTGGCTTTATCTTTTTTAACAGCAGCCAATATGGATGCCAGCCAGATCCGTGAATTTCAGCAGAGGGTGATGCGTTACCGCCACATTCTGGATGTCATCATCTGCATCCAAGAGATACATCCAAAGCCTGTTTCCTTGAGGAGTGCATTACCAGCCAAACAGCCATTGTGGTCATGACAAATGTATGACACATAGGTACAATGTACAGAGGGGCAGGGACATTTGTAAGCCCTCATGCTGTGACCGTTTCTTCATTTGAAGTGGCCCAGCTATGATGAGTTGCACCAACCATAGAGATGTGAACCCATGTGCATACCTTTGGCCTGCCATCCCTAAACGAAAGGTGGAACACCAAATACCAGTGTAAGATGTTAGCTGAAGGCACCTTGCACTTTTTCCCTATGTTTCCAAATCCAGATCTGACATGTATCCAAAATGATCAAGGACCACAATAATCCCTAACATTCATGGAACTTCCGTGAACGCTTTCCTTACACACTCACCAGACACAAATGAGACATATGTGTGGGCCACATTGCTATCATCAATTGACGTGAAGCCTGCACTCATTTTCTGCATCATGTAGTGTTTCTAAAGTCAGAGTAAAGGAGATGAGGTCAGCCCAGCAGTGCTTCAGCTGGTGGTCATCCCTCTGGCTCCGATATGCGTGCTGCAAGTGATGCAGGACCTTTCTCCACCAGATTCGATGTGCCTCGGTGTGATACCCCTATATCACCCGCCCCCCTGCCTCAATCATAAGTGGGAGGAAATGGCACACCAGCCACATAAACCCCCCAAGCTCCTCCTCACCCATCTTGCCAAGATGTGGCCTACCAAACATTTTAGCACCGAAAAAGGGGAATAGGGGATAAAGAAGAACAAAGGAGAAAAGGGGGAAAGTGGAATTACAAAAAAGTAAACTTAACAACTAAAAGAGCCCAACTATCCCCAAACTAACACTACCCACAATAGACTCCCACAAACAACAAAGACAATACAATACTGATCAATAGTACACAATAAACACTCAGACAGTATACAACAACAAATTTAGATAACAAACTAACAAGTAATGGAGCACACAGGAGACAAAAGCACAATTTCACTGGACAAAACTCAGAACACAGCCACACAGTCTAGAAGAATCACAGACTGCAAAGTGAAAGTGAAAGTACTCCACTGTACATAATCTGTAAACAGGATATCCTATTACATTACTTCCTGCATAAAATGGGTGCAGTTTTTATTGTTATGCGTCATAATTTTTTACGCATACAGTATGTGCATCATTTTTTTCGACGCACAGGAGTAAAAATTAGGCCGCATCCATATATTTGGAAATAGTCTTAACACTTAACCAATTTTAAGGGCATAATGTGTCGTTCTTCGGGCATGAGCGTCATTTATTGACACTTGTGCGTCATTTTTTTGACACATATGCGTCAAAATTTCTGGGCAGTAACTAGGTTTGGGTAATTTTGCCATTTTAATGTAATGTTACATTTGTGACACAACTGAGATAGGCTGATTGCACCCACTTTGGTGTTGACGGTGTATGGTCACATGTGAGACATCATACTGCTGCGGACCATGATCCGCTACTTCCTTAACAGGATTCTCACGCTTGGCTGACGCACTAGATAACCATATGTGTGGCCTACATATATGTATTGCACAAATTGGGCATGTTTGGCATCAGGAGAGGATAGCAAGGTGGCGCACATAAGTCCAATACCTCAATGCCTATGGCTCAATGTGTGTGCATTGGCTACTAATGTAGTTGTCGACCCAGTGTGTGTGCATCACAAGATGCATTATTGAAAATATGCTTGTATGAATGTGAAGTCAATGTGTCCAAACCTTAGATGCAAGTCAGTGTGGAAATGAGAGAGGACATGTGCTAATCATACATGTAGTAACATCTGTTGTGTGCACTTCCAAGATTTTGGGTAACGTAGACACCACAAATGACAAAGCATGCACCGGATAGATGGCAGACGCTTGTTCATGTCAATGGTCCACAAGTTGCCCATCCCTTGTCCTAGAAATTTGGTAACTGCTTCCTAGGCACTTGTTGGTGAACCCACTGTGAATCTGGCACATGTACATACTAAGTGGGGACCATGTTATTGGCACAGACAGCCAAAGGTGACCCCCAACTGTTATATAACGCCACAGTTGTGGTCATATGACTGAGCCACAACTCTCCAGTGGCAGTGGTGGACCAGCAGACGAGGCAGCACATGGCCACATATTTTCACTGATCAATTGCACAGAGGTGTCTGGTTCATGTGTGTGGTCCAATGTTGATCCAGTATATTTTTAGGGGTGCATGTTGTCACAGTTATGTCCAGGTCTCATCATGAGTCAGTTGCGGCTATTCCTGTATCTACTGAGTTACCTTCGGAGATCAATGTGAGTAAAGTTGATGAGGACATGAGAACCTACATGGGGATGGTCCCACCCTGTCACTGCAGACGTGTTATGAGACTGTCAACAGGGCAACCTTGGTGTGCTGAGTGAGATCATATCTCAGGAGTCATGCCTTGGCAGGTGTCTTTACAACATTTGTACACAGGTTGGCCTGTAAAGTTACCACTGCATCTGGGAACATCATAGCCTCTGTGTTGATTAATCTTGCAGCTATTCATCACGCACAGCCCATCTATATGTTGTGAGCAATGCGATTCTGCGTGAGAACTGTCAGGGTCCTAACATGTGTGGACTTTTCATGCACATTATCAGAGGTAGCTAGTTCTGCTGGAGGCACCATACACAATCCCTGCATACGGCCCTGGTACACTGTTACACTTTGTCGTTCATGCATACATGAGACCCAGACAAGGGATAGGCCATGAATTTGGTATTCAAAGACAATTTTACTAATATGGTACAATTAAAAATCAGATGATGCTATACAATGTATTTGGGTATGCATTGAGGAAGCACATGACAAAATACCCCCTGAGGAATGTGAGGTTTGGTAACGCAAGTGTGGTAAATACGTAGCCACAAGGAACCTTTAGGGTAACGCACAGACAGGTGCCAGTCAGGCTGACAGGATGCAGGGTCAATCAGGATCCAGCAATTTCACAAGGTACATACTCAGTGGTCTGACTAAGACTGGTCATAGGAAGAATAAGACAGTTGACAAGGAAAACTGTGTATGTCCTGTTGTTTTGAAGGTGACACATAAACCCAAGGGCTGTGTTACACGGCTTAAATACTAGCAATGCATAACAGTATATTTGACAAAATGGCAACTTCTATGCTGTTCCAATCATCTGCATGTTGAAGTGTATGGTGTGCATGGAGGTGATCACAGGTGTGTGCTGCATCAGTTTATCACAAGTCCTGTAGGTGAGATTTGAGTTCAAATGGCCAACAGTACCTTTCACACGGGAAGCAATCTACAGGTGATAACAGGGCTTAGAAACTACAAGCCAGTGTATTAATTGACCTGATGTCCATGCAGTCAGGTGTACTATGACAATGGCATAACATAGGAAAGGGTGTAGCACACTGGATTACTAGTGTTAGTCTGTGTGTGTAGAGGAGGGAATATCGGGGTACACATATTACCATTCCAGGGACCTTTTCAGACAGGTGGGTTGAGACCTGGAGCATGGGTGTGTCAGGAGTTAGGAAATGGGCTGATATGTACATGGAATGTCATGTGCGCAGTGCTTGTCCTAGGTAAGGCACTTGTGCTCTCTACGTTCTGCTTCTAGGGAACTCTAGTCACAGATAGTCCTTGCAAAGATAGGTGCTGTGAGACTTACTGATGTGAAGGGTCTGGTCATACATTCCTGTTACCAATGCAATTGCACATCCACTGCGTCATGTATGAAGCATTTTTTTCCCATTTTGACTGATGGTGTCTTAGTTGTGTGTCATATGCTGCGATGAACCATGTTGCCAACATGTATGTGTGAAATAGGTGTGGTCCTCTGCTATTGCAAAGGTGAAATGTACAGGATATATGTCATTTACAGTGTGTTTGTATGTGACTGTTGTATGATACGCATCACAATTGCTCAGGGAATTTCTGTGCCCTGATCGGTATATCAGCAATGCTCCATGAGGCTACACTGTTATTCTGATAGTTAGATATAGAGGTGAGCACAAATGACTAGCCAGACCATGATATGGTGATTATTATCGGTGTTTATTTACATTAGGTAATACAGTGGTGATGGTGAGTTGTTTTAAAATAAATTGTTCACAATATGTTAGCGCCAACGCAATCCAGCAGCTGTGTTTTGTTGTTCCCCCTCATGGTGCAGGCCAGAATCCTCCTCTTCCTCCTCTTCAGGCATGTGTGGCTCTGGTTCTAAGAGGGGAATGTTCCTTCGTATGCAAATGTTGTGCAGGATGGCACATGTTAGAATGATCTTACAGACCATTTCTGGGGAATACAGGGGGCTGCCACCAGTGATGTCGAGGCACCTGAATCTTGACTTGAGGGTGCCGAAGGTCCTCTCGACTATGCTGCGTGTCCTCCTATGTGCGTCATTGTAGGCACGCTCTGCTGCAGTGCTTGGGTTGCCAAATGGTGTCATTATCCATGGCTGGATCACATACCCTTGATCAGCTGAAAAAGAAAATGAATGTGATCATGTTGATGTAGCTTGCCCCATTGATATCACCTTGCATGGCAGTAGTTGTCTTGTGTTGTCTGTGACTCTTTTGTGTTATAGTGTTCCTTCCTAGGCTTGTAGGATGCACCATCTGCATTGGGTTGTTTCCTTGGCTGAACGAGTGTTTGCCTGCTGACCGGTTGTCAGCAGTATGTTTGGGTATTTGCAGTACAGTGTGCACTCCCTAGCATAGTGACTTGTGATACAGGTGTCCCTGTGTCTTCACTGGGGGTGAGATGATAGTTCCATACACAGATTCATTTTGACGGTGGTGGTAACACGTTAGCCTCTATGTACCCTGGACATCCCATACCTTTAGACTTACGCAATGGATTAATTTAAACAACAGTGAGACGCTTACATTTTGCAAGGTGACAATTGGCCAAACCTCTCCATACGTTGTGATCATTGACGTCTTAACATTAGACTGTACACTAATTTCAGATGTGTGACAGGTTCACTGCAGACCTATGAAACATGGCTAGCGATGTCACGACCTCTGTGTGTTCCTGTCCACATGTTGCTGTCGTGGTGTATGTGTTGTGTGTCCTAGAGGGTTGCTGTGCAGTGTGTATATAAGTAGGTTTCTGTACTTACCAACAAGTAGTCCATTGCCATATCGTCCATCCTGGAAGTGTTGATTGATGGTGCAGTGATGGAAGATGAATGAGACATGTACACTCCCAGGATACTTTGCCACGATGTTGGTGATCAATCCTTGGTGATCGACAATGGCCTGCACATTGATGGAATCAATCCTTGGTGATCGACAATGGCCTGCACATTGATGGAATGTTGTGGTAGAGGTGTTCAGTTGCAGCAGGTGGCACAAGGCGTACATGTGTGCAGTCGATGGCACCAAGGATGTGTGGGAAGCCATTAATGAGATAAAACCCCTGTTTTGTCTCCTGCTGCTTCTGCAGTGTGTTTGGGAAGCAGATGTGGCGGGGTGTGTGTCCAATGATGGCATCCAGTACTTTAGGCTAGAAGGCAGAAAATGATGGCTGTGATATTCCGGCAACCAGGGCGCCAGTGCTTTGAAAGGAGCCACTTGCCAACATGTGAAGTACAGCTAGTAGCTTGGTTTCTGTTGGGATGGTGCAGGGTGTCAGCAAGGTGGGTGCCAACTGTGGCTCTATGTTGTGCAGCAGCTCCTGACTGGCCTGCCAGTTCAACCTGTACCTCTGGATGATGTCATGTTCCGTGAGGCCATGAAGGGTTGTTCTGGTGCGGAATATCCTCTCCTGCCTTCTGCACTGCCTTTGGGGTCCCTGCTGGTGTTGTGGTAGCTGCTGTTGTTGTTGCTGGGCTCTGCGTGCACTCTGGATGAGTAGCACCTCCATGGCTCCCTTTTGCTGCTCTGCTGTTGCTTCTGTGTGTTCTGATTAAATACAGGTGTGTTTGCCCCATTTTAATGCCTGCCCTTACCCAGGCTTGAATTTTTTACGCAAATCGGGCTGTGTGTCATTTTTCGACTCCGCCTCCCGGCCGTGCAGCATTTTTGCCCGGAAGCATAAATACGACGCACAGCTGTTTAAGCCATTTTTTGGACGGGAACGCCTACCTTGCATATGATTAACGCAAGGTGGGTTCCCACATCCAGATGACGCACACAGCGGGATTTTGACGTCCGCTGGCTCAGGCGTCAAAGTTTAAATATGGGGCAAGTTTTGCACCAAATGTGCGTCAAACTTTTTGATGCACATTCGGCGCAGACAGAGTATAAATATGCCCCGTAGTGTGGGCAGTTTGGGGAATTGTCTGTGTCACATCCTCTAGGTGTAGGTTCTGCCCAAATATTATGTTGCCACCTTATTGTACAACTCAACCCTCCGTTTACTTCCATTCTCGTGTTGTGGCCTTGCACTGGCTGTGGATGTTTTGATGGCACTTGCACCACACTTAACAATCTGGAATTGCCCCAGTCTCTGATATTTCACATCTAGCTATATGTTGGTGAGACCTAGCATATACTATGTATAGCATTGGCATGGCATAACACAGATGTCAGCATTGGTAGTGTGTAATGTTGATGTTGGGGAATGTGTACTACATTGCATTGCACTGATGGTCCTAGCAGTGTTCCATTTCCTCTTCTGACTAGGCGGGTGTGTTTTTACTAGCCAGTAACATATGTCTTCCCCCTCAATGCTGTTGTTTGAGCAGTATGACAGTTGGGATGTTGCATGGTGTCATTGCAGCTATTGTGACCCAGCCAAAGGGTGGACCCTGACATGTGCAGCATGGGTATGACATTACTGATGTGTACCTCATAATGTTTATGACAACGGCTGATGTTTGTAGTGACTATGCACATTCACATTTGACAGGATTAGCATATTTTTAATGATTACAGGGGATTGACAAAGTTGTAATCCTGAACCCTCTAATTTGGGTGTGTTTGTCCATGGGCACGTAGCTTCCATTAGCTACTTGACCTGCACACACAGCAGAGCTGGTAGTGGCAACTGTTATCAATGTTAAATTTCACTTGCGGATATGGCCTGCAACTGTTAATTGAGCCCTAGTTCATATAGGGAGAATACCAGCTGTCGTGTGAGAGCAGGCCAGTTTTACATTGTACCCTACCCTTACCTTTCCAACATCCTTGGCATGGCAGTATACCCCAATGCAAAGGTTGTTGGTGTAGTGTTGTACTGTGCCCCAGGTTTCCTCTGAACAGCCTATGCCCCGTGCCATGCCCCATTGCCCATTCCACTCCCTGAATATCATGACTTACATGCACTTTGTAGTAGGTATGTTCCCCCCCGCCCTGCTTATAGTTCACATTTAGGCATTTTAGTTCCCCATGCCACTTACCCTGCATCTGTGTTGTCTCCTGGTAGTCTGTGCTGTCCTGTCCTTGAATCCCTGTGACGATCTCCTCAGAGATGACGGCTGCCACCATCTCCTCCATGTGGTCCAGGGCCTCCTGCGGTGCTGGACTCCCACCTCTAGTCTGCAGTGCTGCCTTCATGACCCTGGCCATCTTTTCCTTGGTCCTGTGCTTGCAGTCATGCCAGCGTTTCTTCCACTCGATGACTGTTCTCCGTACTTCTGCCACACTGTTTATCTTGTCAACAATATGTTGCCAAATTGCCTCTCTCCTACTAATTAGCAATTTAGAGGTGACAAAAAGTTAGTGCTGGTGTTCTCTCACCTCTTTCACCTGTATTTCCTGCTCCTCTGCACCAAACCGACACTTCCTTTTCTTCTTCTCCCTCTCCTGGGTCTTGTGTGGGTCCTCCTGGCTGGTTCCTGGTCAGTTGTCATCTTCCTGGGGTCTCTCAAAGCTTCTGGGATCCATTTTGGCTCCCCTTTGCACATTTTGCTGTGTTTGCACTGCTTTTTGGCACAATTGCGTAGACAAAAGACACATATCCGGTTTGCAACATCGTAAACCCGGTCAAAGTCATATTCGCTGCGTTAACATCATTTTTCTTTACAACGTGACGCATTGGTTTGAGTAAAAAAAAAAGACTCACACCAGGGGTTTGCGCCGCCGAGCGTCAAAGTATGAATTTGACGCCCGAGCAGCACAAAGAAATGGCGTTAGCCGGCGTAAAAACTGGGTCGGGAAGTTTTGCGTCAAAAAGTATAAATATGGCCCGCAGTTTTTTAGACCCAGATCTTTGTAGTGGGGATGAGTGTTTGACATTGATCAGCATTCCGCCTATTACTTGTTCTTTTCGCACTTCAAGGCAGATTTATGGAAAGTAGTGGTGCACCAAGTGCAGCGCCACTTTCCCTGCACCTCTTACCACCCCCCTACTGCCACCATGTGTGTGCCATATTTAAAATACAGCGCACCATGGGGCAGAGTAGGGGGTAATAGCAAAATTTCTCATGACGCTAGGAATGTACTATGCAGGAGTAGCACCAAAATATTGGCGCTACTCCTGCAGAGTGCTTAGGGCCCCACTCTAAAAACTGAAGCTCCCTTTTAATGCCTGCTCTGGAGCAAGCATTAAAAGTGTAGTAAAAATGGGACAAGAAAATCTCATAAAATCCCAAAATATTGGTGCTACTCCTGTGCAGTGCATAGGGCCCTATTCTAAAGAATGGAAGCCCCCTTTTAACACGCGCTCCTGAGCAGGCGTTAAAAGTGCAGTAAAAATGGCGCAAGGAAATCTTATAGATTTCCTTATGCCATTTTTCCGGCTCCCCTAACTGGGGAATGCCCTCTCTGTCTACATTATGCCTGGCGCCGGGATAATGTAGCACAAAGTGTTACAAAGTAACGCAATGCATGCTTTGCGCCACCCTGTACATACGGCACGGAGATTTCGGCCTCGTTGGGTCACATTAACGCAAAAAATAATGACGTTAATGTGGTGCAAGGTTGCGCTAGGGCATTATAAGTATGCCCCTTACTTCCGGACACACCCAAAGCAGTTCTGTTTTGCAAAGCACTCAAGAAAGCAGCCAGTGCTCTCAAAATACCATTGTCGCAAATACCTGCAGCCCTGCTTGACAGCCCTATACTTACGCTGCCTTGTCCCTATACGAAACACAACAACTAAGACCGCCAGGGTGACACAGCCCAAAATTCAGCTGCACCCCCTAAAATTACTTCCCTATCACCTACAGCACCAGGGCCCCAGATGGAGTCGCCACGGAGTGAAACTCACGCCAGGTGAGCTAATGCTCAAACTTGTGCAGCTTCTAGGCAGGGCACAACTGGACTGTTGGAAATGCTCCCCCTACGTGCAGAGCTCAATGCGGAGCACGTAATCAGCATATCTGTAGCCTGTTAAAACTGTAAGAAAGAGAGACAAAAGAAAAACATACAAAATTCGTCCAAAGTGGGACACACTTTGTTGTATCCTTTGCGGGTCAACAAGTGTGATAAGCAGACCCCCTAGCCACCCTGTGGCCCTTTATATGGGTGGGGAGGACGCATACAATATGTTTGCGCAGCCCCCCGGTGCAGCGCTGGTCATCCACCAAAACAGGTAAGTTCTTGTTGAGGGTTGCCTTCGCCTTCACCCAGGCACTCAGCCCAGCGTGACCTGCCACATGTGTGGCTCCCCTGCTTTGGGGGAGCCTGGTGCAATAACTCTTGCATAGGCAAGACCTGATGGCTTTGCCAATGCTTGTTTTTTCTTTACCTCTGACATTTGAAGGTGTGCTTGGGGCTACCAGTTCCAATCAACCTGTGAAATAAACTTCCTGAAAGAACTCCAAATACAAACAAAAACCCACAGCATAAGTAAATATCTTTGATGACTAGGACAAGCTAAAGTGACTTTTTACACGCGCCATATTTACATGCATGCATTGAGCCACTTTGTAAACCCTTGTACCACATTATGCCTGCACCAGCCATAATGTATGCAAGGGAGACATTCCCCTAATAGGGGAGCCAAAAAAATGGTGCAAGGAAATCTCAGAGCAGGCGTTAAAAGGAGGCGTGCCATTGAATACAATTTCCCCTATGTACTGTTCAGGGTTAGCTAGCCCTTCTCCTGCTGAGTACATCAATAGCGTCAAAATATACTATTGCCCCCTAACTTGTGCCATGGTGCGCCATATTTTAAATAGTGTGCACTCACGGAGGAGTTAGCGAGGCGCTAAGGGGCGCAAGAAAAGTGGTGCACGATGGCGATAGTTAGAGAACTAGCATCAGAATTGTTTACGCTAGTTTGGCGCTCTTGAGGATTAGCGTAAAAAATACTGCTGCTGATCCTGCAAAGCATCCAGAGGTCCATTGAAACCAATGGGAGCCTCCTTTTAATGCCTACTCTGAGCAGGCATTAAAAGTGCCGAAGAAAATTACGCAAAGGAATCTCTTAGATTTCTTTCTGCCATTTTTTCAGGCCCCATAAATGGGAAATACCCCTTTGCATACATTATGCCTGGCACAGGCATAATGTAGCGCAAGGGGTTAGAAAGTGGCCCAATGCATGCATTGCACCACTTTGTAAATATGGCCCAGGAATTTTGACCTTGTTGGGCCACATTAGCTTAAAAAAGAAAAAAGTACACTAATGTGGGGCACGGAGGCTCTAGGGGCTCTTAAATCTTCCCTTCATGGGGCATATTTAAGAAAAGTGGCGCTGCACACAGTGCAGCAACACTTTTCTTGTTCCCCTTAGCGTCTCCTACAACCAATACGTGGGCCCTGTATTTAAAATACGGTGCACCATGGCACAGGGTAGGCGGTATAGCGTAATTTTTTTACGCTATTGAAGTACTCTGCAGAAGTACCTCCAAGAGTTTGCCACTACTCCTGGAGAGTACATAGGGGCCCATTATAAATAATGGCGTGCCCGCTTTTAACGACTGCTCTGAACAGCCATTAGGGCCCTTATTTATACTTTTTGACGCAAACCAGCGCTGGTGCTGGTTTGCGTCAAAAACTTTACCGCCAGCTAACGCCATTCCCACGCACCATGCAGACGCCTTATTTAGAGATTGACCCTAGCCAGCGCTGCGGGCTGGTCAGAGTAAAAAAAATGAGTCAAACCAGGCAGCGCCGGCGTAGGGGAAAATGGGGGTTCCAGCACCATTAACCCTCCACACTCCCAAAACCTCTGCAACTCCCTCTCCAACTACTTCTACCGCAAAATCACAGACATACACAACAGCTCCACATCATCAGCACCCACCATCACCACCACCGACACAACCAATAACACAAAACCCTCCTGCACCAACCAACTACACACCTGGACCCCCTCTAACGATGAAGAAATAGGCAAAACCATGAACTCCATCCACTCAGGCTCCCCAACAGACCCTTGCCCCCACCACATTTTCAACAAGGCCAGCCAAATCATCGCCCTCCAGCTCCGCGCCGTCATCAACAGTTCCTCCGACACCGCTACCTTCCCAGATGTTTGGAAGCATGCCGAAGTCAATGCTCTCCTCAAAAAACCCAAAGCAGACCCGGAAGACCTCACAAACTACCATCCCATCTGTCTTTTCCCCTTCCCTGCAAAGATCCCTGGGAAGATAGTTAACGCTCAACTGTCTCACTTCCTAGAAGAAAACAACGCACTCAACACCTCCCAGTCTAGATTCTGCAAGAACCACTGCACTGAGACCGCCCTCATCGCCTGCACAGATGACCTCAGGACCAGAGTGGACAAGGGCGAGACTGTCGCCCTCATCCTCCTAGACCTCTCTGCAACCTCCGACACTGAATGCCACCAAACCCTCTGCGCACGCCTTTTTGACGCCGGAATTTGACACAAGGCCCTGGACTGGCTCACCTCCTTCCTTGCCAAAAGAACCCAAAGAGTTCGTCTCCCTCCTTTCCGGTCTCCAGCCACCAAGATCATCTGCGGGGTCCTCCAGGGATCCTCCCTCAGCCCCACCCTCTTCAACATCTACATGGCCCCTCTCGCCAATATCCTCCGCCCCCATGGAATCACCATCATCGCATACGCAGACGACACCCAGCTCATCATCTCCCGCACAGGAACCCAGTAACCGCCAAGTTAAACCTGCACGCCAGACTCCTCGACATTGCCAAAAGGATGACAGCAAGCCACCTCAAACTAAACTCAAACAAAATAGAAATCATCATCTTCGGCCCCAACAAAACGGCATGGAACGACTCCTGGTGGCCCACCACCCTCGGACCACCCCCAACACCCACCTCCCACGCACGCAACCTTGGCATTGTTTTAGACTCATCTCTCGCCATGACCCAGCAAATCAAGGCCATATCATTCTCATGCTTCAACACCCTTTGCATGCTACACAAGACTTTCAAATGGATTCCTTTAGAAACAAGAAGAACAGTCACCCACGCCCTCATCAGCAGCAGACTGGACTACGGCAACGCCCTCTACGCAGGGACCACAGCCAAGCTTCAAAGAAAACTCCAGCGAATACAGAACGCAGCTGCACGCCTCATCCTCAACCTCCCTCGCCACGAACACATATCCACCCACCTCAGATCCCTACACTGGCTGCCCATCAACAAAAGAATCATCTTCAAAGTCCTCGTCCACGCTCACAAAGCCCTCCACAACACTGGACCGGCCTACCTCAACGAACGAATAAACCTCCATATGCCAACTCGGCAGCTCTGCTCCGCCGACCTCGCCCTCGCTACAGTCCCCCACATCCATCGCTCCACCTCAGGTGGCAGATCCTTCTCCCACCTCACCGCCAAGACCTAGAACTCCCTCCCCACCTACCTACGCAAGACCCAGGACCTCCTGTCCTTCAGAAAGCACCTTAAAACATGGCTTTTTGAGCAGTAACCAGCAACCCCCCCACATCACCGTGAGACCCTAACGGGTGAGTTGTGCGATTAAGAATTTATTTGATTGATTCATTGATTGAAAAAATGGGGCAAGTCAGGTTTGAGTAAAAAATCATGGCTCAAACCAGACTTGTGCTATTTTTTGACGCACAACCCCCATTGAAATGACTCCTGTCTTAGCAAAGACAGGAGTCATGCACCCTTGCCCAATGGCCATGTCCAAGGGACCTCTGTCCTCTGGGCATGGCCATTGGGCACAGTGGCATGTAGGAGGGCCCAAATTAAGCCCCCCATGCCACTTTAAAAAATAAAAAAAATCATACTTACCTCAACTTACCTGTACTTACCTGGGATGGGTCCCCCCATCCATGGGTGTCGTCTGGGGGTGGTAGAGGGTGGCAGGGGGTGCCCCTGAGGGGAGGGAGGGGCACCTCTGGACTGCTTTCATGGTCAGAGACCATAGAAGTGAGCCCACAGGTCCCTTAACGCCTGCCCTCAACCAGGCGTTAAAAAACGGCACACATCAGGCTGTGCGCTGTTCTTTACGGCCCGTCCCCTCCTGTGCTTCAAAATGACGCAGGAGTATAAATAAGGCACACAGGCCATATAGTCATTTTTTGGACGGGAATGCCTATCTTGCATGTCATTAACGCAAGGGGGTTTCCTGCATCCAAAAAATGACGCACACTGAGTTTTTTTGACGTCCGCGGGGTCAGGCATCATAGTTTAAATATGGGGCAATGTTTGCGCAGAATGTGCGTCAAAATTTTGACGCACATTCGGGGCAAACAGAGTATAAATATGCCTGCAAAATTTTTATTTGCGTCAAAAAGTTTACTGCCGGCTAATGCCATTCCAACGCGCCAGCCGGGCGCCTTATTTATGGAATGACGTTAGCCGGCGCTGCGGCCTGTTTTGCGTCAAAATAAATTACTCAAACCGGGCAGCAAAGGTGAAGGGAAGACTGGAGGTTGTGCATCAAAGAATAGTGCAAGTCAGGTTAGAGTAAAAAATAATGGCTCCAACCTGACTTGCTTTGATTTCTAGATTGATGAATAGGGGCTACCCTAAGAAAATTGTAAAAGGAGCATGTAATCGAGCTTGGTACACTCCACGTGAACATCTGTTAGTACCCAAGTTAAAAAATAAGGTTTGCCCTTTGACCTGCGTACTAACATCTAACCCAAAAGCAAATCGGGTTAGAGCTATTATTGAAAAAAATTGGAAACTGCTCCTCCCTTTAGGCTTAGATAAACCTCTCTTTGCGTTTAAAAGAGGCCGTAACATCTATGATTCCTTAGTACACACCCCATTCACTTCGAATAGTAAGAAGGAAGCTGATCTGAGAAGTATGCTATCCTTACCCCCTATCATTGGCCATTTCCCATGCATGAACTGCCTGGCTTGCCAATATACAGAGGAAACTAGACAGGTGGAGTTGAATGGTCAAATACACCACCAACTGTGTTTTTCAAATTGTAATACACGCCATGTGATATACTGCATCACATGTCCCTGTTCACTTACCTATATTGGTCAGAGGATACAACCTGTGAAAACACGTATACTTCAACATATGTCCAGGATTAGAGGTGCGGTACGGGGGGCCCCCTTGGTTGACCACTATATTGAACAGGACCATCGCCCAGATGACATCAAATGGTCTATTCTACACGTAATTGACAAAACAAAAACAGGTATCTCACTAGCTTCTGCTTAGGATAAAATGGAAGCTCGCCTGATAGAAAGATTTGGGCCGACCAGACGGGGTTTAAATGATTTGTCCGAGATGTGGGCCCTAATCAAAGTGTAATTGCTCTACACTGGTTCCATCTATATATTCTGTGTTGTTGAATATGTTGTATAGAATCAGTCCCAGAGATGTATACTAAGTCTGTTAAATGTTATTAAGGATATTGTCTGTTGGATGTTTTCAGCGTATTATGAATGTTTATAAATAATATATTTTGTGAAGATAGAGAACGATTAGATAGCCTCTATCAATAATTGTGGCAGAGGTTTTACTTATGTCTCTGTACCTATTATAAGCCCTTGAATTATGTATGGCTTTTGGTGTTTGTCCAGGGATTATTTATGCATTTATGTTGGCATTTCATTTTGTTGGTATTATATTTGTAATTAGCCTCTTACTGTCAATAACATGTTAAGAGTTATGGGTTTGTATATACGCCCTTTACTGCGCTATCATCACAGTCTGCTAAGTTATCTGCCCTCTAACATGTTTGCAGTTACCTTTCTTTTGAACATTTCAATATGGCCCCACAGTTTTAAAGGCAGGAAAGAGTAATACGTTAAGTCCCCTTCTTGATGTCTACTGAGGATGCGTAACCCGAGTGACGGCCCGACTCGTTGTCTATTTAGATGCACGCCGTTCGAGCATGCAATACGGCGAAGCTTTTCTTTCTCCTAAACAACGGCTGGCAACTTCGTGTATAATAGGTAGGCGCTGCGTGTTTCGATGTGCTCTCGGCTAACAGGCTTTTGGTATTCTTCTAAGCCTGTCGTAGTAAGGTCTTGTTGTTTTCATTACTTTTATTTTAAATAGCTCCAGTCCGGTTGCACTCATTATTGAATTACCCCCTGTGCTCTCTATGATTTCATCAAGTTAAGGTCAGTCACTAGGCTTACGAGTCTCTCATATCTATTCTCAGCTACTGACACATTATAACTGTGGCTTTGTCAAGTGTATGAGGCTAATATAATATGTGGGTTTTTTAAAAATATTTTTTATGTGTATATTTTTGGTTTTTTTATGTGTATATTTTCGATTTTGGTGTGGTATACCTCGGGCATTGGATTGATTTGTTTTTAAGACAACATTTACTATAACTAACTAAATGGACTATCAATGGGGTTCAGTCTGATTTAATGATCTGTAATTGATTTTTTATATATAACTTTTTAATACATAATATTTATTATTTTCACTATAAATACATTTCTTTTTACGTGCACATATGAGGTTATGTTGGTGAACAGGTGTGGGTTTTCCTACACCTAGTGGGAATTATGGCTGTAATGAATATTCGTTTTTTAGGTAATTTTTTATTGTTGCATATATAGGCACTGTCTTCATTGTCCTGAGGAGGCCATAGTTGATAAGGCCGAAACGCGTCGACTATAATGTACTATGGAGTGACTGTTGAAATTCCTGAAACATTTGGGCCCATATTTATACTTTTTTGACGCAAAACTGCGCCGGCGCAGTTTTGCGTCAAAAATATTACCACCAGCTAACGCCATTTTGGTGCGCAGTGCGGGCGTCATATTTATACTTTGACGCACGGCGGCGCAAACAACAGGTGGGAGTCATTATTCGTAAAGGAAAACAACGTTAACGCGGCAGAAAGGACTGTGGGTCGATTTACGACACCGCAAACCGGATATGCGCCGTTTTTTTTTACTCAATAGCGTAAAAAAACACAGCAAAGACAGCCATTTCACCAGAGGAGAGACAAAATGGATCCCAGACGCCACTACAGGCCAAAGGAAGATGACAGCAGACCAGGAACCATCCAGGAGGACCCAAACAAGAACCAGGACACTTTTAAGAAGAAAAGAAAGTGTCGCTTTAGGTCAGAGGAGCAGGAAATTCTGGTTAAAGAGGTGACGGAACACCGGCACCAACTGTTTGTCACATCAAAGTTGCCAATCAGTAGGAGAGAGGCTATATGGCAACAAATTCTCGACAAGATTAACAGTCATCGAGTGCAAGAAACGCTGGCATGACTGCAAACGCAGGACCGTGGAAAAGATGGCAAGGAACAGGAAGGCAGCACTGCAGACTGGAGGGGGGAGTCCAGCACACCAGGAGGCCCTGGACCACATGGAGGAGATGGTCGCAGCCGTCATCCCTGAGGAGATCGTCACAGGGATTCAAGGACAGGACAGCACAGACTACCATGAGACAACGCACATGCAGGGTAAGTTGCATGGGGAATAAAAATGCACAAATGTTAACTGAAAGCTGGGGGGATACCGACCACAAAATGCATGGAAGTCTACATATACATGGAGTGGCATGGGTAAAGGGGCATGGTATTGGGGCATGGCCTGCACAGACAGAAGCTGGGGCACACCATTACACTACACCAACAACAGTCCCATGGGGGCATGCCGTCATGCCAACGATGGAGCAAAGGGAAAGTCATGACAGGAGGGAAGGCCACTACGTCAAACTGACATCCTGGCACTCGTCAGCCAACATACCTCCTACATTAACTAGGGCCCTATTAGCAATCCTCTAGCCAAACCGACAACTGCAATGTAACTGCGACAACAGTTGCCACTACCACCTCTGATCTGTGTGCATTAGGGGGTGAGGATGACATCTGCAACAATCCCCAGAAACGAGACAAAGGTCCCAGTACACTCAAATGTCAATGCCCATAGTTGTCACAAACATCAGCCAAAGTAAACAACAATAGGAGCGACACAGCACTAAGGACACACCCATGCGGCATATGCCAGGGTCCATACAGTGCCTGGGTAACAAGGCAACATCCCAAATGTCATACTGCTCAGACAACAGCATAGAGGAGGAGACACATGTAACTAGTCACTGAAATACACCTGCAGAGTCAGAGGAAGAAATAGGACACTGATACGACTATCAGGGCAATCCAATGTAACACACATTACCCAACATCAGCAGGACCCATTAACAATATCAACATCCATATCGGATCATAACATTGCCATGCAGAGGATATGCCACATGTCAATTACATTTAAGTCGATGTGAACGATCAGGGATTGGGGCAGGTCCAGATTGTTAAGTGTGCTGCCAGGGCCATCAGAACACCCATAGCCAGTGAAAGGTCTCACCATGAGAATGGATGTACACGGAGGGTCGAGTAGGAAAAGAAGGTGGCAATTCTCTAATTGGCTAAAATCAACACCTAGAGGCGATGAGGCTGACAAGTCTAATAACTCAATAACATACATGTGACACACAGGTGGGCCATAGGCCTGAAACAATGCCCATCTGAAGGACTGCAAATATTAACACAAAACAAGATCACAAAGTGAATTCATCAAAAGGCAGGCACGTCACATCAAAATTGGCACAACACAGACACACTAATTGTACCCTGTTTCATTGCAGAGGAAGATGGATCTCCTGCCGATGTGCCTGTCCCAGATTTCCCTGATGACATGGATGATGAGCCGATAAACATTCCCCAGGAGACTATCCAAAAGGTCCTTGAAACCCTCCAGACCCCACCTTCCTTCACAAGGAGGAGCACAGAACAAGCAGCCATTGCAGAGGAACCACCCACCACCCCAATTGTAAGACCTGCCAGCTCCAATACAGCTGAGGACTCAGACGACACTGGCACCAGCTTTGAGAGAACTGTAGTTGGAGTACACCGGGAGCTGCCCAAGGAGGTGCGGGTGGGGATGCAAAATATGGCAGCCAGCCTAGAGGGGGTGCGTTCGTGCATGATGTCATTTGCAGATCAGGCAGCAGCTATGCAAGCCCTAACATCTATCTTGCATGAACTGCAGAAAACCCAGAAGGAAATCAGCACAGCTGTAATACAGTTGACCCAACACCTACAACAGCAATCCTGTCAACGCGTGCGCAAATGAATCATTGAACCCCTCAGGGCCGACCTGGCTGCCTACCATCGTGATGTGGCTGCTATTCTCAAGAACCAGCAGGCCCTCCTTGCAGCAGTACTGCCCTTAAGACCTTCACAGGGAGCAGCCACCGGGATGTCTGACTCCACGTCTTCTAACACTGAGGTGTGTGTTGCCCCTTCACAACCAACAACAACAAGGACAAAGCAGGCAACACACACATCAGAAGACACGGAACAGATCACATTCACACGGAAAAGTACCCGGAAGCACTAGTCCCTGCCACATGGCCAACTATTACCAAAGTCCTGCGTTTTGAAACATGACAGTCTTACAACAACTGTACTCAAGCACTGTTCTGCTAACCACTGTATATCTTGTCACCCAGCCCAGTGATTGTCTCTCTCCTACTCATTGACTAAGTCTGTCCCTCTGCACTGTCTGAAACAGCAACCCCACCATGACAAAAGCATTTTGGTAAACCCTTGTGTTGGATCACAATGGAAGATATCACTATAATGGACTCACAATCACGGACAATCTACAGATAGCACTACAGCACTTTTCAATAAATAGCACTTACACAACAAATCTGTCGCTGGGTAATGTGACATATCAACTGCGCAGTTGATAATTGAAATGTCCCTAAGGTCAAATAATGTAGCTTGTCAATAGAACTGTCCAGATATTATGTAGTTAGAGAAATCTGCACAGTGACCATGATTGCATCATACTCTGCCCATCCTGAGGGAATAATCTGATGAAGTGAGAAACCATACACCACCATGCTATGTAGGACAGAAGAATGCTTCCTCAGGGGATAACTAAGTCATCAAATAGTGCCCACTAAATGTTGTCAACATGCAAAAATAACACAATTAACATGCCACACTAATCTAAGTAAATACAAAAAAAAACTGCACAAATGAAGGTGTCTGAGTTAACATACAAATAGGTAATCATGCCGAACTGTGTCACAAATGATGTATGAGGGTCATGAAGACAAGAATAAAAGATTGCCAATGAGAACTCATCTTATAAGGGTGTGCATGATCATCACACTGCAGTCAGACCTAAAACTGTTTCCCCAATATCAAGTCTGGAAGCACTGTTAGTGACTTTGAAAACACACTTATCAACAGAAACACATTGGGAACCATATTAACTGTGATTGGTTGTTGCAACAAAGGGTAGACACTTTGCAAGGTAGCTCTGGGCTAGCTGCCAATCGTACAGCTCAGTTGGGATTTGTTTGTAGGATAGGACACAGATATTATAGTACAAAATTGATGTACACTGAATCCAAACCCACGATCAAGTACCATTCAACACATACTATTAAGGGGTAACCAAATATTTATTAAAAGCTAACCATAGATGAGGAAACTGAAGGAAAAATCTTACCTACCATAATCTACCCTGACTACTCATTACCCACAACTGTCCCTAACTAACCTAAACTACACTTACTAATCACATGTAACAAAACATTCTAAAGATCTACCCATCCACCCCCCTTATGAGACGGGACACATTGAGGACAACACATACTAACCTAAACAAATACTATACTATCCTAAACAAATATATATTTTTTTGGTATTTTTTTAAATATTTTTTTTATTTTTTTGGTATTTTTGTTGTTGTTTTTTTTACACACAAGAACCCCAACATAGCCCCCCACCCACCCACACATGTAATAAGTCAAAAAAGAAACAAGCAGGACCCCCCAACTAACAGCCTATACTAACCTAACACTAAGCCCCCTATGCCCACTAACTTTAAGAACAAGGAAAGAGGAAGGAGGGGGGGGTATCATGTCCATCAAATCGACTGTCTAGAGGTTAGCCCTCTGGAGGGTCCTCTTTATATCCTTGACGCGCCGTTTAATGTGCTGCACGTCCCGGCTCAGGTGGCTCACCTTGCGTAGCACTTTGTCCATCTTATGTTCAAGTCTATTGAAGGCTGCAGGGTCAACAGCTGGAGCAGTGGCAGTCTGGGTACCGGTGGAGGAGGTCTGTGTGGGCTGTCCTGCACCGGTGGCAATGCTGGGGCCAGGAAGTCCAGCAGATGTTGGACCAACAGTGGCAGCTGTGGGTGGGGCCACCTGGCTCTGATTGGTGGTTGTTTCTGTGGTGGCTGTTGTGGGCAAAGTAGGCCCACCCTGTGGGAAGGCTCACCATGCCCCGGAGGTACGTTCATGGTGCTATCGCCGGGCCATCTTCCGGAACCCCGCCTCCACCAGCGATGTGCTGGTATCACATGGCCCGACGCTGAAATTCACGGACCTGGTCTGGAGTCATGTTAGCTGGTGTGAAGACAAATGCAGATATGCTACATTAGTAACTGCATTGTGTAAAACGGCACAGCAAGTTAATCAGACATTACATCTACTGTACTTGTAACAGCTCATATAACGATACAGAGCATTGAATGTCCCTGAGGAAGTATGTGGCAGGCCAGACAACAAAGGTGACATCACACAAAGCACATCCATAACCCACAAGATGGGTAACAACTGGCTTTGACTTGCAATCTGAGTTCTGACAGTTAACATCTAAGAATCATGCTGAATATCCTCCACCAAGAGCTGGGCTACAAATGTCAGTGTACAGGAAGCAAAACTAAAGCCACATGGTCTGCAAGTTGTAACTGGACTTTCCAGTATGGTACCAAGTGCCAAACCTGAGTGTGTATACTAGTATGCATCCAAACCGTCACTTATTCACAGGTATGTGTAACATACTGGTAGCATCAATACTAGGTACCCCATTCACAAACCAACCCATGGCCGTGTTTGAGGGGGGGCGGTGGATACACAACTATAATTTGCCAACAACATGTACACTGAGGAGTGTATAGGCAGCTCCACACATGTTTGTCTCTACAGACTCACCACAGGTAAGGTCTATGTACAATTTGGAGTCAGCAAACCCCAGTGCACTCATAGGGTCAGACATGTCAGGAAATGCAGAACTTAGTACACAACATATACTTCCAGTGAGGCCTGACTTACATCAGACACAGAGTTGCTAGAACACCCATGATCATGAATTGCATGCATACCTAGGCCATTACACTCAGGTTCCACAGACTTGATGCACTACATTTGGAAGTACATGCTGCTAGGAGGTGCTACCTACTGTTTCAAACTTACTTAGGTAAATAGTGAAACAGATGTCTATTGGGAAGCTATTAGCTCCACCAATCTTAGAGAATGTGGGTCTGACAGGCTGACTAAATAGGGGCTGACGTCCATTGCGACTCTTGGTGATACAATTGTCAGACACATGACTATCCCCTGTACTCACAGTGGGGCCTACAGGGATGTCCTACAATCCCTACATGATACCATTGGATACGCATTGGCAAACTCAAAACATGTGAGAACTGCATTCCCACTCATGGAACAAGTGAAAAACTTGCCCAACGCATCACACCTTGCTATGCGG
Source organism: Pleurodeles waltl (assembly GCF_031143425.1). Lineage (NCBI taxonomy): Eukaryota > Metazoa > Chordata > Amphibia > Caudata > Salamandridae > Pleurodeles > Pleurodeles waltl. Next base: position 1,004,329,259 of record NC_090443.1, on the reverse strand, counting down.
CCAACTCACACGAGTCCATAACCAGCAAACACAACACATAAAAGACATATCAACACTTACTGGAGTGGTCGAGGTCCTCAAATGTTGCCAACTCTCCCACAGTGTAGGGTGCCGGTCCACCTGTAAGGTATGGAAGGAAGAAATGTGCTCAAAATCTGTGCATAGTGCAACAATTTCATAATCATTTACAATGTGTAGGCTGAATAAAGACATGGCAGCCATTCAGACATGATGGTACTGCATCTGATATTTCACGGCCAACTTGTACATAGCATGGGGCTCCTGTGACAGTTACACACATATCTGCACACATACATTGGCCCTAACTATCAAGTGGTTGCAAACTTGCCCCATAATTGGTGAGCACTAAAAAATATGGAGTGTACTCATCTCATCATGTGCATCCAAGAGAAACATCCAACGCCTGGTTACTTGAGGACTGCATTACCAGTCAAACATGCCTTGTGGCCATGACGCATTTATTGCACATAGGCCCAATGTACAGAGGGAGGGGCAAGAACTCCTGTAAGCCATCCTGTTGTTACAGTATAGTCAATTGATGTGGCCCAGCTATGGTGATTTGCACCAACCATGGAGATGTGAAGCCATGTGCATACACTTGGGGGGTCATTACAACCTCGGCGGTCTTTTAACAAGACCGCTGAGGGACCGCCGTGCGGAAGACCGCCAGTAGTGGCGGTTTGCCGCTCGGAGTATTATGACCGTTGGCTGCCATCCGTCGTTTTTTCCGACGGAGAGCCGCCAACAGCCGTACTTGCGGGCGGCGGGGAAGTGGAGGTTGCTCCACTTCCACTGCCACACCAACAGAACACCGCCCAGCTAATCACGTCCTGTGATTCTGCGCGGCGGTGTTCTGTTGGCGGTGTGGTGTCGGCGGAGCTGCCCCCATGGCTCCTGTCCCCTCCCGGCGGATCGACGGAACAGGTAAGTCGATCGTCCGTTAGAGGAGGGGGGTGGTGGGGTGTTGTGTGAGTGCATGGGGGGGTGCGTCTGTGTATGTAGGGGGGGGTGAGTGCGTTTATGCTTGCGGGGGTGTTGCGTGTTTTGGGAATGAGTGTGTGTATGTCTGTGGGTATGTCTGTATGGATGTGTGCGTGTATGTTTGAATGTGGGTGTACGTGTCTGACTGTGTGTGTGGATGTTGGCATGTATGTCGGTTTGTGCGCGTGTATTTTGTTGGTGGTGTCTGCGTGCGTGTCGGGTGTGTATGTGTAAGGTAGTGTTGGGGTGGGGAGGGGGGCCCTGCCACCTTTGGGGGGGTGGGGTGTTGGGGGGTGTAGGAGAGGGAGTCAGGGTGGGGGTGGGGTGTGGGGGAGACCCCTATCAGTGCCAGGGAAGGAAGTCCCTGGCACTGATAGTGCTTACCGCCATAGATTTCATTGCGGTTCCTACCACTGGAAATCCACGGTGGTAAGCAGGGTCAAAATACCGGCGGCGGTATTGTGACGGCCGCCGGGCTGGAGACCCAGGTCTCCAGCCCAGCGGTCGTGTCCACCCTGGCGGGCGGAACGGAGAACCGGCGGATGACCATGGCGGTAACCGCCATGGTCATGATTCCACAAAGTAAGACCGCCAGCCTGTTGGCGGTCTTACCGCCGGTTTAACACCGACCGCCAGGGTTGTAATGACCCCCTTGGACTGCCATCCATATTTGGATTGTGGCTCAACTAATTCCAACAAACATCTTAAGATGTTAGCTGAGGGCACCTTACACCTTTTCACGATGTTTTCAAATCATGAACTGACATGTATCCAGAAAGATCAAGAAACCAAATAATCCCACACATTCATAGTACTTCTATGAACACTTTCCTTCCACACTCACCAGACTAACATGAGACCAATGTTTGAGCCACTTTGCTATTATCAATTGACGTGAATGCAGCACTCATTTTCAGCAACATGTAGTGATTCTAAAATCAGTCTAGCAATTGCGTCAACATAGTTGGCCTAAATGTTGGTACATCTGTAATTCTCTGTCAAAAATACCCTGTATAGACATGATTGGCTCCTATTTTGTTAGCTGTGCTGACAAAAAGGCTGCACCAATTTCCTTCATGGTAAAGTTACCTGTAAGTTTGCTGAGCATGTGCTACCTGACAGCTAGCAATTGTGATCCTTGCCATAGTGCATCAATGATCCCCTTATATTTCCCCAGCATTACACACAGTCATCAAGTTAGCTGGCAGACATTGCACTAATCCCCGGATGTAACTACAGAGCATTTAATCGTGCACATTAACAATTGTCGTACTCAACAACAGTGCCACCAATCATGATTCCCAGGTGGTCCACGAGATCCTGCTCCCTGGTGATGAGGTCAGGCCACCGGTGCTTCAGCTGGTGGTCACTGCTCTGGCTGGCATACACACGCTGCAGGTGATGCAGCACCTTTCCCCACCGGTTTCTGCGCGCCTCTGTCGGGTACCCCTGTATGCCCCTACCCCCTGCCTAGATCATGAGCGGCAAGAAATGTGTCACCAGCCAGATGAAGCCCCCCAACTCCTCTTCCCCCATCCTGCCAAGACGTGGCCTACCAGACATGCTTATAGTTGAAGATAAGGAATAGGGGTAAAAGAAATAGAAAGGGGAAATGGGTGAAAATAGGGGTAAAAAGACAGAAAAAAAGTAAACCTAAACACTAAAAGAGCCCAACTATCCCCAAACTAACACTACCCACAACAGACTCCCACAAAGAAGAAATACACAAGATAAATGGACAAATGTAGACAAAACACAGTACTTCAGTATACACAAACAATATTTCTTTCACAAAAGGACTTTACAGATAGCATACAGGACAAATACAGCACAAAATCTCTGGACAACACTCTCTACACAGCCACACAGTCTAGAAGGATCATAGACTGCAAAGTGAAAGTGAAAGTACACCCACTGTACATGATCTGTAAACAGGATATCCTATTACATCACTTCCTGTATGAAAAGTCCTGCCTTTTTCGCGTTATGCGTCATTGTTTGTTGCACAAAACTGTATTTGCGTAATTTCTTTTGACGCACAGATGTGAATATTAACCCACATCCACATAATGATACATGGACTGTGCAAATATCTGGATGCGGGCTAAATTTCACTCCTGTGCGTCAAAAAAAATGACGCAAATACAGTTTTGGTAAACAAAAAATGACGCACACCGCTAGGGACGTCAAAATTACAGTGCATTAACTGGTTTGGGGCTTTTTTACTTGTTTTTTGGTTATTTTACATTTGGAACACATCAGAGATTGGCTAATTGAAGACAGTATGGTGTTGATGGTGTATGTTCACATGTGTGACATCATACTGCAGCAGAACATCATCCAGTACACCCTTCACAGTATGTTTACAGTTGGCTGACGTCATAGATGGTCATAAGTGTGGCCTACATATATGTGTGGCACAAATTGTGCATGTTAGTCATAAGGAGAGGATAGCAATGTGACGCACATATGTACAATACCTAAATGCCTTTGGCTCAAAGTGTGTGCTTTGACAACTAATGTGTTGGTTGACCAAGTGTATGTGTATATCACATGAAGCATTATTGTACATATGGTTGTATGAATGTGACGCCCATGTGTCCAATCCTAAGATGCAAGTCAAATTTGAAATGAGCAAGGGCATGTGTTAGTCATACATGTAACAACACCCGTAAAGTATACTTCCAAGTTTTAGGGTCACGTAGACACCACATGTGACATAGCATGCACCAGGTGGATGGCAGACGCATGTTCATGTCAATGGTCCACATTTTCTACATCCTATGTCCTAGAGTATTGGTAAGAGCTTCCTAGGCACTAGTTGATGAATCCCACAGTGAGTCATACACATGCATTGAGGAAGTGGGTACCATGTTGTTTGCACAGACAGACAAGGTTCAATCTCATATGTATGATGACACCACAGTTGAGGCCATAGAAGTAAGCCCCAACTATCATGTGGCTGTGGTGGACCAGCATACAAGACAGCATGTGTCCACATATTTCCAGTGATCAATTGCCCATAGGTGTCTTGTTCATGTGTGTGGTCCAATGATGATCCTGTAGATTGTTTGGGGTGTAATTTGTCACAGTTCGGACCAGGACTCATCATGAGTCAGTGGCAGCTATTCCTGTAACTACTGAGTATCCTTTGTTGATCAATGTGAGTAAAGTAGATGTGGACATGTGAACCAACATGTGGATGGCCCCACCCTGTCACTAAAGATGTGTAATGAAACAGTCAACAGGGCAACCTTGGTGTGCTGAGTGAGATAATGTCTCAATTGTCATGTTCCGGCAGGTGTCATTACAACATTTGTACACAGATTGGCCTCTGCACTTCCCACTTCATCTGGGAACATCATAGCCTCTGTGCTGTTTATTCTCGCAGCTATTCACCACACACGGCCCATCACTATGTTGTGCGCACTGTGATGCTGTGTGTGAACTGTGATGGTTCTGACATTTGTGTATTATTCATGTACATTATCAGAGGTTGCTGGTTGTGCTGAAAGCCCCGTACCCAATCCCTGCCTATGACCCAGGGACACTGTCACACTTTGTCATTCATGCATATATGCAACCCAGACAAGGGATGGGCCATGAATTTTGCATTTCCAAGATTATGTAACTCAAATGGTACAGTTAAAAGCCAGATGATGCTATACAATGTATTTGGGTATGCATGGAAGAAGCCTATGCCCAATGCCCCCTGATGAACGGGAGGTTTTCTTACGCACATGTGGTACATATGTAGACACAGGGATACTTTAGTGTGACGCACAGACAGTTGCCAGTCAGGCTGACAGAATGCAAGGTGATTCAGGAGCCGGCTACTGGACAAGTTACATAATCAGTGGTCTGACTGAGACTGTTTGGAGGACAAACTAGACAGTTGACATGTCAAACTGTGTACGTCCTGTGTTTTTGAAGGTGACAAATGAACCCAAGGGCTGTGTTACACGGCTTAATTAGTATCAATGGTTGACAGTGTATTTGACATAATGACAACTCCTATGCTGTTCCAGACATCATCAGGAGCAGTGCTTTTTTAAATGGGTGGTGTGCCTGGAGGTGATCACAGGTGTGGGCTGCATCTGTTTCTCACCAGTCCTGTAGGTGAGACTTGCATTCTAAGAGCCAACAGACATTTTCACAGGGGAAGCAATCTACATGTGCTAACAGGGCTTTGAAACTAGAAGACAGTGTATAAATTGACCTGACGTCCATGCAATCAGATGTTATATGACAATGGCATACCTTAGGAAAGGGTGTAGCACACTGGTTTGCTAATGTTGGTATGTGTGTGTGTAGAGGAGGTATTATCAGGGTACACCTCTTAGTATTCCAGGGACCTCTTCCGACAGGTGGGTTGTGACCAGGTGCATGGGTGTGTCAGGAGTTAGGAAATGGGCTGACATGTGCATGGAATGTCATGTGCGCAATGCATGTCATATGAGTGGCACTTGTGCTGTCTATGTTCTGCTTCTATGGAACTCTAGTCACAGATATTCCTTGCAAATATTGGATGCAGTTGGAGTAACTGCTGTCAAGGGTGTTGTCAGACATTCCTGTTAGTGATGCCAAAGCACATTGACTGCCTCATGTATGAGGCTTGTTTTCCCCTTATTGAGTGATGGTGTCATAGTTGTGTGCCATATGCTGCGTTGGACCTTGCTTTCAACATGTATGTGTGAAATAGTTGTGGTCCTCTGCTATTGGCCTTCAAAGGAGATATGTACATGATATATGTCAATAAGAGTGTGTGTGTATGTGACCATTGTATGTAAGGCATCTCATTAGCTCTGGGATGTTCCGTGTCCTACTCAGTAGCTCAGCAATGCTCCATGAGGCAACACTCTTAGGCCCGTATTTATACTTTTTTTAAGCGCTGCATTTGTGCCGCTTTGTGACGCAAAACGGCGCAAACCTACAAAATACAATGGCATTTTGCAAGTTTGCGCCGTTTTTGCGTCAAAAAACGGTGCAAATGCAGCGCAAAAAAAGTATAAATACGGGCCTTATTCTAATAAGTAGAGATGAAGGTGTGCAAAAAGGAATAGCCAGACCATGATATGGTGATTAGAATAGGTGTTTATTTAAATTAGTTAACTAAAGTGGTGAAGGTGATCATATTCAGAAGAAATTATTTACAATCTGTTGCCGCCTGCATATACCAGCAGCTGTGTTCTGTAGTTCCCCCTCCTTTTGCAGGCCAGCATCCCCCTCTTCCTCCTCTTCAGGCATGTGTGGCTCTGGTTCCAGGAGGGGAATGTTTTTTCTGATACAAATGTTGTGCAATATTGCACATGTGAGGATGATCCTACAGACCATCTCGGGGGAATATAGGAGGCTACTACCAGTGATGTCCAGGCAGCGGAACCTTGACTTGAGGATGCCGAAGGTCCGCTCGACAATGCTGCGTGTCCTCCTATGGGCCTCGTTGTATGCACGCTCTGCAGCTGTACTTGGGTTGCCAAATGGTGTCATAATCCATGGCTGGATGCCATACCCCTGATCAGCTGCAAGAGAAAATGAATGGGATCATGTTGATGTAGCTAGCACTATTGAAAAGACCTTTAATGGCAGTAGTTGTCTTGTGTTGTCTGTGACTCTTTTGTGTACTAATGTGACATCCTATGCTTGTAGGCTGTACCATCTGCATTGTGTTGTTTCCTTGGCTGAACGAGTGTTTGTCTGCTAACCGTTTGTCAGCAGTATGTTTTGGGATTTGCAGTACAGTGTGCCCTCCCTAGCATTGTGACTTGTGATACAGGTGTCCGTGTGTCTTCACTGGGGGTGAGATGATAGTTCCATGCACAGTTAAAATTGAAAGTGTTGTTAACACGTTCATATCAAAGTACCCTGGACATCCCATACCTTGAAACTTATGCAATGTATTAATGTAAAGGTCATTGGGACACTTACAATTTGCAAGGTGACATTTAGGCAACCACACTTATTGACGTCTTCACATTAGGCTGTACAGTAATTTCCAATGTGTGACAGGTTCAATGGTGACTTAAGAAACATGGCTAGCGATGTCACAACCTCAGTGTGTTCCTGTTCACATATTGCTGTTGTGGTGTATGTGTTGTGTGTCCTAGAGGGTTGCTGTGCAGTGTGTATATAAGTAGGTTTTTGTACTTACCAACAAGTAGTCCATTGCCATACCGTCCATCCTGGAAGTGTTCATTGATGGTGCAGTGACGGAAGATGTATGAGTAATGTACACTCCCAGGATATTTAGCCACTGTGTTGGTGATCAATCCCTGGTGATCGACTATGGCCTGCACGTTGATGGAATGTGTGTGCTTCCTGTTGCGGTAGAGGTGTTTAGTTGCAGCAGGTGGCACAAGGCGTACATGTGTGCAGTCGATTGCACCAAGGACGTGTGGGAAGTCACTGATTGCGTAGAACCCCTGTTTTGTTTCCTGCAGCTTCTGCAGTGTGTTAGGGAAGCAGATGTAGCGGGGTGTCAGTCGAATTATGGCATCCAGTACTTTGGGCAAAAAGGCAGAGAATGATGGTTGTGATATTGCGCCAACCAGGGCACCAGTTGTTTGGAAAGAACCACTTGCCAGCATGTGAAGTACGGCAAGCAGCTTTGTTTCTGTTGGGATGGTGCGGGTGTCACCAAAGTGGGGGCCAACTGCGGTTCAATGTTTCGCAGCAGCTGCTGAATGGCCTGCCAGTTAGACCGGTACCTCTGTATGATGTTGTGTTCTCTGAGGCCCTGAAGGGTTGCTTTTGGGCGGAATATCCTCTCCTGCCTTCTGCGCTGCCTTTGGGGTCCCTGCTGGTGTTGTTGTAGCTGCTGTTGTTGCTGCTGGGCTATGCATCTGCGTGCACGCTGGATTAGAATCACCTCCATGGCTCCCTGTTGCTGCTCTGCTGTTTGTTCTGTGTGTTCTGATTAAATACAGGTGTGTTTGCCTCATTTTAACGCCTGCCCTGACCCAGGCGTTATTTTTTTACCCCAAATCGGGCTGTGTGACATTTTCTGTCTCCGCCTCCCGGCCGTGCATCATTTTTGCCCGAAAGCATAAATACGACGAACGGCCGTTTAAGCCATTTTTTGGACGGGAACGCCTACCTTGCATATAATTAACGCAAGGCGGGTTGCCGCATCCCAAAAATTACGCACACGGCAGATTTTTGTCGTCCGCGGGCTCGGGTGTCAAAGTTTAAATACGGGGCAACGTTTGCGCTGATTGTGCGTCAAAATTATTGATGCACAATCGGCGCAGACGGAGTATAAATATGCCCCTTGGATTGAATAATTGGTGGATTGGATCTGACTTTTATTCAGTGATAGACTTTTCTCACTGGAGCTGGATACTTTCCTTCTACAACTGTCACTACCTGGAAGTGTGACTGCTTGCCACTTGATGGTTAAGCAGCCAATATTTTATGTATCACGGTGCTCGTTTGGATTGTTAGGGTTGTTTTTGATTTGTATATTATTTGATTGTGTGTATGAGTAGTTTAGGTGTACAGGCTATTTGTTGACATTATGACTGAATTAATTTATTTGTAATAAAGAAATTACTATTCAGTAAAAAATTTAGGGCCATATTTATACTTTTCGACGCACAACTGCGCCAACGCAGTTGTGCGTCAAAAAATGTAACGCCGGCTAACGCCATTCTGAAGCGCCATGCGGGCGCCGTATTTATTCAATGACGTTAGCCGGCGTTAGCCGGCGGAGCTGCCTGGTCTGCGTAAAAAAAAATGACTTACACCAGGCAGCGCCGGCGTAGGGGAATATGGAGCTTTTGCGTCAAAAAATGGGGCATCAGGCTGAGGCAAAATTTTCACCTCAACCCGAATTGCGCCGTTTTTTTTTACTCCCAACCCCCATTGAAATTACTCCTGTCTTAGCAAAGACAGGAGTCATACCCCCTTGCCCAATGGCCATGCCCAGGGGACTTATGTCCCCTGGGCATGGTCATTGGGCATAGTGACATGTAGGGGGGCACAAATCAGGCCCCCCTATGCCACAAAAAATAAAAAAATAAAGAACTTACCTGAACTTACCTTAACTTCCCTGGGATGGGTCCCTCCATCCTTGGGCGTCCTCCTGGGGTGGGCAAGGGTGGCAGGGGGTGTCCCTGGGGGCATGGGAGGGCACCTCTGGGCTCCTTCCGAGCCCACAGGTCCCTTAACGCCTGCCCTGAGCAGGCGTTAAAAAATGACGCTAACGAGGGTAGACGTCATTTTTTTTGACCCGCCCACTCCCGGGCGTCATTTTTGCCCGGGAGTATAAATACGACGCACATGCCTCGGAGTCATTTTTTAGTAGAGAACGCCTACCATGCATATCATTAACGCAAGGAAGGTGTCCACGCTAAAAAATGACGCAAACTCCATGAACTTTGACGCTAGACGCGTCTAACGCCAGAGTATAAATATGGAGTTCGTTTTGCGTCGGATTTGTGTAAAAAAAACGACGCAAATCCGGCGCAAACAGAGTATAAATATGGCCCTTAGTTTTTTGCTTAGATATTTTGTATAGATTTGTTCCTGTTGGATATTTTGATTTCCAACCTGACTTGTGCCATTTTTTGACGCACAACCCCCCAGGGGTGGGCTAGGGTGGCAGGGGGTGTCCCTGGGTGCAAGAAAGGGCACCTGTGGACTGCTTCCATGGTCTCCCATCATGGAAATGAGCCCACAGGTCCCTTAACTCCTGTCCTGACCCAGTCGTTAATTTTTTTAACAAATAGGGGTTTACGTCGTTTCGTGGCTCCGCCTACCAGCCGTGCGCCATTTTTCCCTGCTTGGAAAAATATGGCGCACAGGTGTGTAAGCCATTTTTTGGACGGGAATGCCTACCTTGCATGTCATTAACGCAAGGTGGTTTCACGCATCCAGAAAATGACACACACAGAAATGTTGACATTAGCGGGTAAAGTCAAAGTATAAATATGGTCTTAGTTTTGTGCTGAATTTGCGTAAAAAAAAAATTACGCAAATCCAGCGCAAGCAGAGTACAAATATGACCCTTACTTTTCCTTGTGCCATTTTTTCTGCCTCCCGAACAGGGGAATGCCTCCATTGCATACATTGGGGCATATTTATACTCCGTTTGCACCGAATTTGCGTCGTTTTTTTCTACGCAAATTCGACGCAAAACTAACTCCATATTTATACTTTGGCGTTACACGCGTCTAGCGCCAAAGTTCATGGAGTTAGCGTCATTTTTTGGCGTGAACACCTTCCTTGCATTAATGAGATGCAAGGGAGGCGTTCCCGTCTTAAAAAATGACTCCCAGGCATGTGCGTGGTATTTATACTCCCGGGCAAAAATGACGCCCGGGAGTGGGCGGGGCAAAAAAACCCACATTTGCGCCGGATTTTAACACCTGGGTCAAGGCAGGCGTTAAGGGACCTGTGGGCTCAGAATGAGCTCAGAGGTGCCCTCCCCTGCCCCCAGGGACACCCCCTGCCACCCTTGCCCACCCCAGGAGGACAACCAAGGATGGAGGGACCCACCCCAGGGACATTAAGGTAAGTTCAGGTAAGTATTATTATTTTTTTTTTTTTGTGGCATAGGGGGGCCTGATTTGTGCCCCCCTACATGCCACTATGCCCAATGACCATGCCCAGGGGACATAAGTCCCCTGGGCATGGCCATTGGGCAAGGGGGCATGACTCCTGTCTTTGCTAAGACAGGAGTCATTTCAATGGGGGTTGGGAGTGAAAAAAAAATGGCGCAAATCGGGTTGAGGCGATTTTTTTGCCTCAGCCTGACTTGCACCATTTTTGGACGCCCATACTCCATTTTCCCCCTACACCGGCGCTGCCTGGTGTACGTCGTTTTTTTAAACGCACACAAGACGGCGCCGGCGGCTAACGCCGGCTAACGTCATTCAATAAATACGGCGCCCTCATGGTGCTTCAGAATGGTGTTAGCCGGCGCTAAGTTTTTTTGACGCAAAACTGCGTTAGCGCAGTTTTGCGTCAAAAAGTATAAATATTGGCCATTATGCCTGGTGCAGGCATAATTTGGTGCAAGGTTTTACAAAGCGGAAATTAATGCACTGCACCACTTTGTAAATATGGAGAGAAAAAAATGTCATTTTAGCGCAGCCTTATTCATAAAGAACAATATTTAGGGCCTTATTTATACTTTTTGGTGCAAAACTGCACTAAGGCAGTTTTGCCCCAAAAAGTTTTGCACCGGCTTGCACCATTTTTTAGCACCAGCTGGGCACCATATTTATGGAATGGTGCAAGCCGGTGCAAAGGGTAGGCTAGCTTTAAAAAAACTGACGTTAGGCAATTATTGAGTCAAAATAAATGATTCTGACCAGATTAGCATCATTTTTTGACGCTAAGGGGCATATTTATACTCTGTTTGCACTGAATTAGCGTCATTTTTTTAAAACTCTAATTCAGTGCAAAACTAACTCCATATTTATACTTTGGTGCTAGACCCGTCTAGCACCAAATTTATGGAGTTAAAGTCAGTTTTTGGAAGTGGAAACCTACCTTGCCTTAATGAGATGCAAGGTAGGCGTTCCCATGCAAAAAAATTACTCTATGGCCTTAACACCATATTTATACTCCCATGTAAAAAAGGTGCAAGGGAGGGAGGAGGGGTCAAAAAATGGGGCAAAGCTTGCTTTGCCCCATTTTTTAAGACCAGGGTCAGGGCAGGCGTTAGGGGACCTGTGGCCCTATTTCCATGGTGGAACACCATGGAATAAGCCCAGAGGTGCCCTCCTTAGGCCCTAGGGGCACCCCCACCCACACTAGAGGGACTGCGAGGATGGGGGACCCCATCCCAGGTAAATACAGGTAAGTGCATTTTATTTTTGAAAGTGCCATAGGGGGCCATGAAATGGGCCCCCATACATGGCACGGGTGCAAAGGCCATGCCCAGGGGACCCCTGTCCTCTGTGCTGGCCACTGGGGTGGTAGGCATGACTCCTGCCTTTTCTAAGGCAGGAGTCATGTGGCATGGTAGGTTTAGCATCATAAAATGACGCTAATCTGGTTAGAGTCTTTTTTTTTTACTCTAACCTGCCTAAAGCCATTTTTTGGTGCTAAACCCTCTTCTTCTATACTGCCAGCCCCACCCGACTAAAGTAATTTTTTTAAACTCTAGCCTACACTTTGCACCGGCTTGCACCATTCCATAAATATGGTGCCCGGCTGGTGCACAGAAATGGTGCAAGCCGGTGCTAAACTTTTTGGTGCAAAACTGAGTTAGTGCAGTTTTGCAGCAAAAAGTATAAATAAGGGCCAATATTTCATAAGTTTGCGCCACTTTTGCATCATAAAATGACGTTAATGCGGTGCAAAAAAAGTTTAAATCAGGGCCTTGGTGCTAGATGGGTCTAGCACCAAAGTATAAATATGGAGTTAGTTTTGCACCGAATTAGAGTAAAAAAAAAAATGACACTCATTCGGTGCAAACAGAGTATAAATATGCCGCACAGTATAAATATGCCCCTAAATATGGCGTTAAGGCCATAGAGTCATTTTTTGCACGGGAACACCTACCTTGCATCTCATTAAGGCAAAGTAGGTCTCCACTTTCAAAAAATGACTTTAACTCCATAAATTTGGTGCTAGAGGGGGTCTAGCACCAAAGTATAAATATAGGCCCATATTTATACTTTTTGACGCAAAACTGCGCTAACGCAGTTTTGCGTCAAAAAAATTAGCGCCGGCTAACGCCATTCTGAAGCGCCATGCGGGCGCCTTATTTATTGAATGACGTTAGCCGGCGTTAGCCGCCGGCGCCGTCTGGTGTGCGTTAAAAAAAACGACGTACACCAGGCAGCGCCGGCGTAGGGGGAAAATGGAGTATGGGCGTCCAAAAATGGTGCAAGTCAGGCTGAGGCAAAAAAATCGCCTCAACCCGATTTGCGCCATTTTTGTTTTCACTCCCAACCCCCATTGAAATGACTCCTGTCTTAGCAAAGACAGGAGTCATGCCCCCTTGCCCAATGGCCATGCCCAGGGGACTTATGTCCCCTGGGCATGGCCATTGGGCATAGTGGCATGTAGGGGGGCACAAATCAGGCCCCCCTATGCCACAATTGTTTTTAAAAAAAATACTTACCTGAACTTACCTTAATGTCCCTGGGGTGGGTCCCTCCATCCTTGGGTGTCCTCCTGGGGTGGGCAAGGGTGGCAGGGGGTGTCCCTGGGGGCAGGGGAGGGCACCTCTGGGCTCATTCTGAGCCCACAGGTCCCTTAACGCCTGCCCTGACCCAGGTGTTAAAATCCGGCGCTAATGCGGGGTTTTTTGCCCCGCCCACTCCCGGGCGTCATTTTTGCCCGGGAGTATAAATCCGACGCATATGCATCGGAGTCATTTTTTAAGACGGGAACGCCTACCTTGCATCTCATTAACGCAAGGAAGGTGTTCACGCCAAAAAATGACGCTAACTCCATGAACTTTGGCGCTAGACGCGTCTAAAACTGAGTATAAATATGCCCCCTAGAGTTAGTTTTGCACCGAATTGGAGTATTAGACTTTCGATTTTTGATGCAAAATGGGCGCAAAACTACAGTAAATATACATTTGAAAATTAAATTAGGTCAAATACAGCACACATGAATAATTACTATTTTAATTCACAATCTCATAAATCCTCGCTTTCACGTGGATCTTCCAAAAATTCCTAAATCTTTCCATCAGCCACCACACAAAGTGCAACTGAGTTCAAGAATAGGCGTTTGATGTTAATTATGTGTTACAGCGTTTCAATTACATTGCAATACCAGATTGTTAAGATCACTCTGGACTCTTGTGAATGTTAGGGCGAGGAAGTCAACAGCATTTGTGTGGACAGATGCAGAAGAATTTTTCAGATATATACTACGAAAAATAAAAGCATTAAAGACTAATTAATGATAAGAGTAATTTATTTTAATTTATTACAGGGCATGATTTGTCATGTTTGCAATGCACTTTGGGCAAAAGGAAGTCCGTCACAGTCGGTAACTCTGTACAGGAAGTACTACCCCAGCAGCGTCGCTCAAGTTTAAAAACAAAGCAGGCACTGTCAGGTCACAGTGTTTATCTAGCAGAGGCCGTTAGTTGACACTCTGCAGGGCGGAGTCTGGCTGGAGTGGGACACCTAGTGACGACTGTGGTACTGCACCTGGTATAGTGTGACTAAGTAAACCATACATGCCAAGAGAAGAGTGAAGGGGGAGATTTTAAAAAAATTATCAGGACAATGTCATTCTCCGCATTGACTTCTAGTGAAACAGAGGCAATTTCATGCGGGAGACAGCTGAAATAAAGCAATTTTTGGCTTTAAACATTAGGGGCCATATTTATACTTTTTGACGCAAAACTGCGCTAACGCAGTTTTGCACCCAAAAAATTTGCGCCGGCTAACGCCATTCTGAAGCGCCATGTGGGCGCCGTATTTATTGAATGGCGTTAGCCGGCGTTAGCCGACCGGCGCTGCCTGGTGTGCGTGAAAAAAAAACACGTACACCAGGCAGCGCCGGCGTAGGGAAAAATGGCGTTTGGGCGTCCAAAAATGGGGCAAGTCAGGCTGAGGCAAAAAAATCATCTTAACCCGATTTGCGCCATTTTTTTGGGGCGCCCAGACGCCATTAACATGACTCCTGTCTTAGCAAAGACAGGAGTCATGTCCCCTTGCCCAATGGCCATGCCCAGGGGACTTATGTCCCCTGGGCATGGTCATTGGGCATAGTGGCATGTAGGGGGGCACAAATCAGCCCCCCCTATGCCACAAAAAAAAAAAAAAAATAAATACTTACCACAACTTACCTTTTCTTCCCTGGGATGGGTCCCTCCATCCTTGGGTGTCCTCCTGGGGTGGGCAAGGGTGGCAGGGGGTGTCCCTGGGGGCAGGTGAGGGCACCTCTGGGCTCATTCTGAGCCCACAGGTCCCTTAACGCCTGCCCTGACCCAGGCGTTAAAAAGAGGCGCAAATGCGGGGTTTTTTGCCCCGCCCACTCCCGGGCCTCATTTTTGCCCGGGAGTATAAATACCATGCACATGCCTGGGAGTTATTTTTTAAGACGGGAACGCCTACCTTGCATCTCATTAACGCAAGGAAGGTGTTCACGCCAAAAAATGACGCTAACTCCATGAACTTTGGCGCTAGACGCGTCTAACGCCAAAGTATAAATATGGAGTTAGTTTTGCGTCGAATTTGCGTCAAAAAAAACGACGCAAATTCGGCGCAAACGGAGTATAAATATGCCCCTAGGAGTCTCCCTCCTGAATCGGATCTGTTGGCATGTATGACTAAACCTATGGGACCTTGCAGTGCTCCCTTACACATGTTCCTGGAACAGGGCCGTATTATAGCCTTGCAGCCCGCCGTAGGGAGCTATGCCGGCCATTAAAGGCCCGCTCCAGTGTTAAAGGCGAGGGCCTTTAACTAGGGAGTGTTAGCGCGTCTGACCTTAATAAGTAAACTTCCTAGGGGACACGAATATGTTCATGAACCTTTTGACTCGCAATTAAGATGTTCGTGCCATAGCTCCAGTACATGCTGATCAATAATCAATACACAATATCAATAATCAACAACAATCAATAACAGTAATAATGACTGGAGTCAGTAATTTTCATGCACCATGACCTTTCAGTCATGAATAACCACAGCTTTTAGTAAAAGTTTGAATATTTATTTCCCTATTATAACAATGCTAAGGTCATGTAGATTAATCTCAAAATCAAATGAAACACATACAGAAACAATACTGGATGTCCAAAGTGGCGGAAGAAACGTAATCTAATCAAAGCTTGAACTACAACGCATTCTAAGGTTAGAAAGTGCCCTTCTCTCTGGACGTTTTGAAACATTTAGGCCCATATTTATACTCTGTTTGTGCCAGATTTGCATCATTTTTTTATGCTAATTTGGTGCAAACTTAACTCCATATTTATACTTTGGCGCTAGACCCGTCCAGCGCCAAAGTTATGGAGTTTGAGTCATTTCTTGGACGTGAAAACCTACCTTGCGCTAATGACATGCAAGGTAGGCATTCTGGTGCAAAAAATGACTCTAAGGCATGTGCGCCTTATTTATCCTCCGGCGTCACAATGACGCACAGGAGGAGGTGGGCCTTAAAACATGGTGCCCAGACAGATTTGCACCATTTTTTAAAGCCTGGGACAGGGCAGGCGTTAAGGGACCTGTGGGCTTATTTCCATGGTGGGAGACCATGGAAGCAGTCCACAGGTGCCCTTCCCTACACCCAGGGACACCTCCTGCCACCTAGCCCACCCCTGGAGGACACCCATGGATGGGGGCACCCATCCATGGTGAGTGCAGGTAAGTAGAATTTTTTTTTTAAGTGGCATTGGGGGGCCTAACTTGGGCACCCTTACATGCCACTGTGCCCAAGGCCATGACCAGGGGACATAAGTCCCCTGGGCATGGCCATTGGGCAAATGGGCATGACTCCTGTCTCTGCTGAGACAGGAGTCATTTCCATGGGGTTGTGTGTAAAAAAATAGCGCAAGTCAGGTCAGAACCACATTTTTTTACTCTAACCTGACTTGCACCATTCTTTGGCGCACAACCCCCAGTCTTCCCTTCACCTCCGCTGCCTGGTTACCGTCATTAATTTTGACGCTGACCAGGCAGCAGTGCCGGCTACTGTCATTCCATAAATAAGCCACCTGGCTGGTGCGTTGTAATGGCGTTAGCCGGCGGTAAACTTTTTGACGCAAATATGCCCTGTGTGTGAACACTCCTTACAAAGCTTAGAAGCATATTCACAAGAAAGTGGTGCATCAGAAATGGTGCGCCACTTTCCTTGCGTCGCCCCTGCCCCACCTAACGACACCATGTGTGTGCAGTATTCACCAGACGGTGCACCATGGCGGTTGTTAGGCCAATAGTATAAAAAATGTTGACGTTATTGTGGTGCTTTGCAACAATAGCGTCAAAAATGTTGATGCTAGGGCAGCAAAGGTCAGGGAGGCCCAAAGGTTTCTATGGATGCGTCATTTTAATGCCTGCTTTGAGCAGGCATTAATAATTATGCCAAAAATGGTGCAATGAAATCTTGTAGATTTCACTGCGCCATTTTTGGGGGCCTCAATGCCAGAAAGCCCCCCTCGCATGACACAGGCATAGTGTGGCGCAAGAGGGGGCAAAGTGGAGCAATGTATGCATTGTGCCACCTTGTAAATCGGGTGCAGCAGAAATTGCCTCCTTGCATCACATTAGCGTAAAAATAAATGACACTAATGTGGTGCAACTAGGCACTAGGGCCCATATTTATACTTTTGACGCTAAACTGCGCTAACGCAGTTTAGCGTCAAAAAGTTTTGCGCCGGCTAACGCCATTCTGAAGCGCCATGCGGGCGCCGTATTTATTGAATGGCGTTAGCCGGCGCAAGCAGACCGGCGCTGCCTGGTGTGCGCGAGAAAAACCACGTACACCAGGCAGCGCCGGCGTAGGGGGAAAATGGCGCATGGGCGTCTTAAAATGGGGCAAGTCAGGTTACGTCGAAAAAATCGTCGTAACCCGACTTGCGCCATTTATTTTCGACGCCCATCCCCCATCAACATGACTCCTATCATTGTAAAGATAGGAGTCATGCCCCTTGCCCAATGGCCATGCCCAGGGGACTTCTGTCCCCTGGGCATGGTCATTGGGCATAGTGGCATGTAGGGGGGCACAAATCAGGCCCCCCTATGCCAAAAAAAATTATTAAAAAAAAATAAAAAAATACTTACCTGAATGTCCCTGGGGTGGGTCCCTCCAGCCTTGGGTGTCCTCCTGGGGTGGGCAAGGGTGGCAGGGGGGTCCCTGGGGGCAGGGGAGGGCACTCTGGGCTCATTTTGAGCCCACTTGTCCCTTAACGCCATGCCTGACCCAGGCGTTAAAAAGCGGCGCAAATGCGCCGTTTTTAGCCACGCCCACTCCCGGGCGTCTCTTTTGCCCGGGAGTATAAATACCACGTAAAGGCCTGGGAGTCATTTTTTAGACGGGAACGCCTCCCTTGCATATCATTAACGCAAGGAAGGGGTTCACGCTAAAAAATGACGCACATTCCGGGAACTTTGGCGCTATTCGCCTCTAACGCCATAGTATAAATATGGCGTTAGTTGGCGTTAGTTTAGCGTCGAATTTGCGTCGAAAAAAACGACGCAAATTCGGCGCAAACGGAGTATAAATACGGCCCTAGGAGCTTGTAAATATGCCCCTTAGCCTCTTCTTTCTCAGACTTATCTATTGATGATCAAAAAAAATCAACATACACCGCCTTACACATTTTTTCCTTCTCCTCCATTAACACAAGCAAACCCAGTTGCTCGTGTTCAGAGCAAATAGCGTCCACATCTGTAGGCTGTAACGAGGGTCCAGTACCTAAAGTTGTTGTTGCCTGAGCAGGGGAAGACATTACCCTAGGAGTGCTGGCACTCAATGAGGTACCAGGCAGGACTGGAGTTTGCTACGCTACCTGTGCCGGAATCCCCGAAGCCTGCTGCGCCTGATTCCCTGCCAGGGCTGCACTGGTAGTGGAGGAGGCTCCCTGGCGCCCCCGGTGAGCCTCAGTTCAGTCACCACCTGTGATCCTTCACTGCTCTTGGCATTACCCAGGTGATCCACTAAGCGTCTCACCCTCTCTAAAACATCACTCTCGCCTACCCCTGCCATGCTGCTCCCAGTAGTGCGGAAGAGCATTCCCACCTCTGAGAGCCACAGCAACACAGATGCTAACTTAGCAACCAGATCCTGCTGAGCCGACCCTCCTGCGGAGGCCATATCCGAATCAAAGTTCTGTGCAATGCCACCAGCAGCTGCTGACCGCATTAATGCTGTGGAAATACCCTGTGCTTCACTCTCGCCTGGATTATCAGCAACCGGGATCGTACCCACCAGTGTGACCACTATGGATTGGACCATTCCTGTCTTGCTAGGGGACTACCCTGTTCTCTAGACAGAAGAACCTGGGGCCGGGGGCAGACCCACTGGTGCTGCTACCAAATGGCCAGCATCCTGACTCCCTTGCGTCTCTGGGACACCGGCTGTCCGCCCCTATAACTCCTTTCTACTTTTACCATGCATTGCGCCACATTGTAAATATGGTGCAGCCAATTTGGCCTCCTTGGGCCCCATTAACATAAATAAAAAAATAAAAAAATTATGTGGAGCAAGGAGGCACTACTCCCTCCTAAATCATGGCCTTGGTTATAAAGCAAAAATAACAGATGATGGACAGAATGATGAATAATGCAAACATTCACCCCCACTCACAAAGATCTGGGTTTAATCCATTGTTATTTTGACCACCACCCCAGTTTGGACCCAGCCATATGCAAATCAGTCTTGACCCTGTTCCTGATGGGAACAGTCCAGCTCAAACCGCCAAGCCAGGTCCTCCCCGAACCAGAAACAAGCCTCCTGGGACCTGTTTCAGGGTATCACCCCTCATCAGCCAGGCTAGCTGACTGATTTGCGCATGGCGGGGTCCCAACTGGAGTGGCATGGGTAACAAATAAACAATTGATTTAGGAGCAGATCTCTGTACTGGGGGTGAATGCTTGACTGTTCAGCATTCCACCCATCCTTTGTTCTTTTTGCATTTGTTGCCCTAAGTGGGACGGGTATGCCCACATGTGGGTCCTGTGCTCTACATGCCACTGGAGACAAGCTAGCCTGGCTGATGAAGGGTGATACTCTGAAACTAATTCCAGAATGCTTATGTCCAGTCCCTGGAAGACCTGCCCTGGCAGTTCAGGATGGACTGCTCCCATGCGATGAAGAATCAAGACTGTTTTGTAAATGGCTCAATCCCAACTGGAATGGCAGGGGTATCAAAAAAATGCAGTTTTTTAGACCCAGATCTTTGTAGTGGGGGTGAATGTTTGTCATTGATCATCATTCTGCCTATCACTTGTTCTTTTCTAACTTCAAGGCAGATTTATGGAAAGTACTGCTGCACCGAGCGCAGTGCCATTTTCCCTGCACTCCTTAGCAACCCCCTACTGCCACCATGTGTGTGCCATATTTAAAATAGAGCGCACTATGGCGCAGAGTAGGGGGCAATAGCGAAATTTCTCATGACACAAGTGATGTACTCTGCAGGAGTAGCACCAAAATGTTGGCGCTACTCCTGCAGAGTGCACAGGGCCGAACTCTAAAGACTGGACGCCCCCTTTTAACGCCTGCTCCTGAGCATGCATTAAAAGAGAAGCAAAAATGGTGCAAGGAAATCTTATAGATTTCCTTATGCCATTTTTCTGGCTCCCCTAACTGGGGAATGCCCTCTCTGCAGACATTATGCCTGGCACAGTCATAATGTAGCACAAAGTGTTACAAAGTAACGCAATACATGCATTGTGCCACCCTGTAAGTACGGCATGGGGATTTCAGCCTCGTTGGGCCACATTAACGTAAAAAATAATGACGTTAATGTGGCGCAAGGTGGCGCTAGGGAATTATAAGTATGCCCCTTAGTTCTGGACACACCCAAAGCAGTTCTGTTTCGCAGGGCACTCAAGAAAGCAGCCAGTGCTCTCAAAATACCATTGTCACAAATACCTGCAGCCCTGCTTGAGAGCCCTATACTTACGCTGTCTTGTCCCTATACAAACACAACAACTAAGACCGCCATGGTGACACAGCCCAAAATTCAGCTGCACCCCCTAAAATCACTTCCCTCTCACCTACAGCACCAGGGCCCCTGCTGGAGCCGCCACAGAGTAAAACTCGGGCCAGGTGAGCTAATGCTCAAACTTGTGCAGCTCCTAGGCAGGGCACAACTGGACTGTTGAAAAAGCTCCCCCTACGTGCAGAACTCAATACGGAGCATGTAACCAGCATTTCTGGAGCCTGTAAAACCTGTAAGAAAGAGAGACAAAAGAAAAACACACAAAATTCGTCCAAAGCAGGACACACTTTCTTGTATCCTTTGCAGGTCAACAAGGTCGATAAGCAGACCCACTAGC
The DNA here is from genome assembly GCF_031143425.1 of Pleurodeles waltl. Taxonomy (NCBI): domain Eukaryota; kingdom Metazoa; phylum Chordata; class Amphibia; order Caudata; family Salamandridae; genus Pleurodeles; species Pleurodeles waltl. The sequence continues at coordinate 1,004,308,332 of NC_090443.1, read as the reverse complement.
CGCCCTGTGGCCCCTTATATCGGTGGGGAGGACGCACACAATACGTTTGCGCAACCCCCCTGGTGCAGCGCTGGCCGTCCACCAATCAGGTATGTTCTTGTTGCAGGGTTGCCTTTGCCTTCACCCAGGCACTCAGCCCAGCGCGACCTGCCATATGTGTGGCTCACCTGATTTGGGGGAGCCTGGTGCAATAACTCTTGCATAGGCAAGACCTAATGGCTTTGCCAGTGCTTGTTTTTTCTTTACCTCTGACATTCGAAGGTGTGCTTGGGGCTACCAGTTCCAATTAACCTGTGAAATAAACTTCCTGAAAGAACTCCAAATACAAATAAAAATAAAAACCCACAGCATAAGTAAATATCTTTGATGACTAAGACAAGAATGGTCATTAAAATTTAGAGCCTGATTTAGAGGCCCTAGTGCCACCTTAGTGCCACCATAGTGCCATTTTCTTTTTACGCTAAGGCGTTGTAAAGTGGCTTTTTCCACGTGCCATATTAACAGGCATGCATTGCACCACTTTGTATAAACCCTTGCACCACATTGTGCCTGCACCAGCCATAATGTATGCAAGAGAGACGTTCCCCTAATAGTGGAGCCAAAAAAATATGGTGCTGAAGAACCAGAACCTTTTGGGCCTGGCGGCGCAGGGTACGCCTAAAATCTCCTTGGATTCACCTGCCTCAACTAACAGAGACACGGGACACTCTGTCAGGCGTAAAAGATCAGATTTTATTAGCTGCAGCTAGTACAGTTGTCCAAGAAGTACACAAGGTATGTTCTCAGGAGACTGCCACTTTACTTTGTGGCGCACAATCTTATATACCGTATAAAAACATTTATTAACTACATACACTCCCAGAACACATAGAAAGGAGCCAGTAAGAATAACGTAAAGATAGAACAGAGTCAATAGAAATGTCGGAAAACAAGACAGAACAAAGTATCAAGTGACTTAAGGTTGCCTCCCCTCCAGCTGTGTTTGTCACCCCTCCCTTGAACTAATTCATTAACCGATCCACAACGAAGTTGCATGTGGTGCGATAAGTTTGTGTGCGTTTGGAGGACAGTTGTGAAATGAGAGAATACTAGCAAAGGACAGCGAAGGCCAGACGATAAGATAAGATCGGCGGAGAATAGTGTGAGCCTACAGATAGTTGAAACAAGGATTAGAAAACCAGACAGGGATTAGTGTACTCGGTCAGACCTTAATACCAGTCTTGTAAAGATAGAGGCAGAAAGCTGTTTTGAACACCATGTTGCAGAATAAGCAGAAAAGGCAGAATGGACTTCGTTCGCTGTGCTGCCTGAGTGAAGGCAACATAAAATGGCGGCGGGCCACAAAATGGCGGGTCGATACGATCGTATTAAAAAATCGAATTTCCTCACACCCTCCTTTTGCCAGAACTCAGGCAAGATACACAAACTCATGTTAGTCTGAGTCGATGTCTATGGCCATGAGGTCATCAAGCTGTTGCTGTACCATCATTTTGATATTCTCTGCTCTTTGTGACTTGGGTTTGGGAATACATGCAGTAGCACATAGGTTGCAGACGGCAGGACCGCAGTGCATACAAAGACAACAAGAGAATATGAAAGCTAAAATTACTCCAAAGAATGTCAATACCTTCCAACCCCATTTGGACAGTAATCCCCAAAACCACTCTGAAAAGGACCAATCTCCTTCGTCCTGATGAATCGACTCGGAGATTATGTGTAACTTAGAGATAGCTTGGTATACTGTCGGAGCGTCATTAGGTATGAAAATACAGCAACTTGATCCGATCAATTTGCATACTCCACCACGGTCCGCAAGAACAAAGTCTAAGGCAACACGGTTCTGCAAGGTCATAAGACGATCAGCCTGTAGTTCAGCTGTAATGTTACTTAAAGCTCCTACAGTGATGTCTATGGTGGTTTCTACGACACGAACCAATTGCCTTATATTTCTGCTGTTGGCCATTGGACCCCAGAAGGGAAGAAATCCTTTGAGGAAATCTCCTCCCTCTTGTCCTGCTGTGTCTTTCGAATCCACAATCCCTCTGCCATATCTATTTTTATGATGGTTCGCAGGAGCGGTGTATGTAGGGGGAAGAAGAAAGGCTATATAACAAGTACCAGAAAAATCAGCTGGCAACCATGTATAAGCCCTATCGTGGCAAACGAAGTATGTACCTTGAGATGGTACTAACGGCGGTGAATTCAGGGCTGAATAAACATATGTATGGGAACATAAACTTTCTCTTTGTCCGGTGTTTGGAGTTCTACCATTTATTTGCAGACAGAAATTTCCTTGTTGGGGTATGACCCGTATCGGAGGAGATTTTCCTTGCTCAATCTTATCATTGAGGCTGGAAATGTAATTAGTTATGTTCCAATTGGTATATGCTTTTCTTTCATCTATGGAAGCTTCACTTTTTTCCATGATTTTAGCCATAGCTACCATTCCCTTTATCAATAAACTATGACTGAAATCTGAACCAACACTATGTGAACTGACAGGTTGTTTAATTTTACTTTGATATGCATTATTGAAAATGACAAAATAAGCCCAAGCGGAACCTTCATAGGAGAATGGAAGAACTAAATATGGCATTCCTTTTTCTACCGTATGTGGTATGAGTCCACACACCCAACAGTCAGTTGTATTGATCACTAACTGATGTTGATGTAACAACTGGACGAAGGAATTGTTAAAGTATTCAGTTCTTCTGATGAGTTCATGCCGGGGAAGAGTGTGAAATAGGTGCGGAGAGATAGTAGAAGAAGATGTAGAGGTAGGAGAAGAGACAACTTTTTGCTGCAGAGTAATAATGATCCAGTTTACAGATGCCAAAAGAATACACGACAATATAATGATGCATAGAGCAATACTACAACGACTATATATTTCTTTACAATTATTCTTTACATTTTTACTTTCTCTTTTATCTAATGTAGCCTCCATCTTTCTAAGTGGATGCTCACGGCAATCTTCCTCAATCACTGTAGTCACGATTATCTACCGTCCTATGACACTGTGGGGTTCCTGCAGGCCTATTGCCACTTACTCAGGTCGTGACTAAGACTCCTACCGTGACCCTGCAACCGGGATAGAGTACTACATAGGAGAGAAAGTTACAAGTTCTTTGGTCTTGGTCTCAAATTATAGCGTTCCTGTCCAGAGGCAGTCTGGTTTTGAAACAATGTTCCTGGATTTGTCGTGTTCAAGCGACGATGCGATGGTATTACTTCTTGAAGGATGTCGTCGTCCTCTTTCTCAGAAAGTGTTCCAATTAGACGCGCATCACTGAATGGTACAAATTGCGGAACTTTCTCACTTTCAGAGTCACTGATGCCTCTACGGACCCACTGATCGAAAGGCAAGGGCAAAGGCACTTTCTTGCAGTGCACGGCATGCACCCAGTTTTTCTTTCCTTCGACTTTAACTGCTGTTCTTGTGGTCAAAAGAACCAGGCGTGGCTCTCTCCATCTGGGCTCCAAATTTCTCTGTCGTTGGAAATTTTTCGTGCAGACCCAGTCACCTGGTCGGATGGAATGACCTGGGTCTGTGGAAGCCTCTGGTAGAGCACTCTGAACCTGTTGATGAAGAACACGCAATTTAGTTGTAAGGTCATGCAAGTAGTCAATCAACATCGGGTATGGCAAGTCTGAGTATTTCTTAGGGCGAGGAACTCCCCATACATTAGCTGGGCGACCAAATATCACTTCGTAAGGGCTAAGCCCCAAACGAGAGTGTACTGCTGTTCTGGTGGACAGAAGAGCCAATGGTAAAGCATCAGGCCAATTAAGTCCTGTGCTAGCTTGCACCTTAGCAATTTTAAGCTTCAAAGTTCCATTGTAGCATTCTACTAAACCAGCCGACTGTGGGTGATTCGCCGCGTGGAACTTCTGTTTTATGCCAAGGCCTGCACAAACTTTTTGCATGACTTGACCCACAAATTCGCTCCCATTGTCACTCCAGACAATGCGCGGCAAACCAAACCTAGGGAAGAATTCTTTCAAAAGTATTTTGGCAGTTGATAAAGCAGTATTGTCCTTCAGAGGGTAGGCTTCTACCCATCTAGAAAAAGCACATACTACCACCAGAACATATTTGAGGTTGTTGCATCGTTCCATGTGAATATAATCGATCTGCAACACCTCAAATGGATATGTTGGAGGAGCAAAATGACCTGCTGGAGTTGGGGTTCCCTTTCCCGGATTGTACATCAAGCAAACAATACAATGTTTTACTACATTATTTGCACACTTTGGGATCCCTTCATTTTGCCACACTGGAGCCAGAAGTTTACATATTCCTTTTGCACTTAGGTGAGCTGGACCATGTGCCATAGTAACTACAGGTAGTACATAAGCATCTGGTAACAGCCAACGTTGATGTTCTGATAATTCAACCCAACATCCCATCTCATCTAACATTCCTGTACTTTCCTTCCACTTTCTCAACTCATTCTCCGTAGCCTCTCCTTGAATTGATTTCACACTCTCTACTGTATCTTCACACATTCCCTTTTCTCTTACGCAGTTTGCGGGACCTGCAACATACATTCGACTTGTGTTGTCTCTGGCTGTCTTTTTCGCTACCTCATCTGCAAATGCATTTCCTCGACCAACATCGTCCACAATCTTTTTGTGTGCACTACACTTCACAATCGCTATCTGAGTAGGCATTGTAAGTGACTCAAGAAGTTCAGTCACTAATTGACCATGTTGTATCTTAGTACCATGGGAAGTAAAGAATCCTCTTTCCTTCCATAAGCGCCCAAAGTTAAACGCTACACCAAAAGCGTATTGGCTATCAGTGTACACGTTTACTCTTTTTCCTTTGGATAACACACACGCTCTAGTTAAGGCTATCAATTCAGCTGCCTGAGCTGAATTATGTCTAATGCGTGCTGTCTCCACAATCGTATGCAAAGTAGTAATAGCGTAGGCTGAAACTGTATCTCCATTCGGGAGCTTGAAACAAGAACCATCTACCCATAGTGTTCCATCTGGATTCACCAATGGCGTGTCTTTTAGGTCAATTCTACCCTTAGTCTCTTCTTCAGTACGGAGAAAACAATCATGCTGTTCAGAGACATCTCTCTCTTCTGGAAGAGGCAACAAAGTAGCTGGATTCAGGGTATTACATCGTTTGATGTGTATGTGACTAGCCAAAAGCGTCAGCTCATATCCGGACAACCGAGCACTCGTAAGATGCTGCGTTTTTGTCCTATTTAGTAAAATATCCACTGCATGTGGCACCATAACAATGAGAGTATTATCTAGCACTACTCCAGCAGACTGTCGAATAGAAATTGCTGCTGCCGCTGTCGCCTTAAGACAACTAGGCAATGCTTTAGCTACTGGATCTAACGTAGCTGAGAAATATGCGCATGGTCGCTGTTGATCTCCAAAACGCTGCGTTAAGACTGACAATGCACAACCCTCTCTTTCGTGGACATAGAGCGTAAAGGGCTTACTGTAATCAGGAGTACCCAATACAGGAGCAGAACACAAAGCAATACGCAAATCAGTAAAACTCTTCTGACACTCGTCAGTCCACGGAAGAGGCTGAGGCGTATCTTTTAAAGTTAGCGCCAACAGCGGTTTAGCCAATAAAGAGAAACTCGGAATACACTGTCTACAATAAGAAGTAATGCCCAAAAAAGCACGTACCTCTCTTTGTGTGGATGGCACTGACATTTGTGCAATTGCCTGAATTCGTTCGGGGGTCAATCGTCGTCCCTCCTTTGACAAGAGATGACCCAAATAAGTCACCTCGCGACAGACATATTGTAATTTAGAAGGAGAAACCTTGTGATTTAGATCAAACAAATGACGCAACAGTGCAACGGTCACGTTTTTGCAAATCTCCTCTGAATCAGCGGCAACTAATAAGTCATCCATGTACTGAATGAGAGCGGCACCGGACGGTAAGGAAAAGGCATCAAGATGACATTTTAGAGCTTGACTGTAAACAGAGGGACTTTCACAATAACCTTGAGGTGCGCGTTTAAACCGGAAGCTTCGGCCTCCGAGGGAAAAACCAAAAATATCTCTACTCTCTTCGGCGATGGGAATACTAAAGAAAGCATTCTTTAAATCGATAACTGAAAACCAAGTCGCTGTAGAAGGTATCATCGTCAACAGAGCAGTGATATCTGGGACTACAGGAAACTGCGGTACGACAATCTTGTTTACCTCCCGAAGATCAATTACAAAACGATAAACAGGAGGCTGAGAAGGATCAGTGCGTTTAAGAACCGGAAGAACAGGACTGTTACATGTATTTCCTCTCGTTTCCTCAACCACACCCTTCTGAATCAAATCATGGACAATTTCCAGAAGTGCTTTCTCACCTTCAGTAGAGATTCTGTATTGCGGAATACGTGGCATTTCAGCATTGGGCTTAAGAGTAACAACATAAGGTGGGATCTCAAGACAACCAACGTCATTCGGACCCGTAGCCCAAAGCGTTTCGGGAAGAGAAAGCAATTCAGGTGGGAATTGATCTTTTGATAAGTACATTGGACTAGTCATTTTCTGTCCTAGAGTGAGGTATACACCAGAAGGTGAACAATATATCGTAGCATGCATTCTTTTTAATAGATCTAAACCCAACAGATTTTCACCACAACCATTCGTCAGAAGAAGCGGAGCTTCTAAATCATAAGGGCCTATTGAAACAGGCAAAGGGCAAGAAACTGGATTGCGAACAGGGGCGCCAGAAAATCCTACAGATACATTCGTTAAGCCAGACAAAGGTGCGCCAGGGAGTTTAGAATGAATGATAGAGCTTCTCATGGCACCAGTATCTAAAAGAAATGGCTCTGAAACACCCATTGTAGTGACATTAACATAAGGTCCATTCTGATCCACTGGAATTGACGTAACCCCCTTACTTTGTCCATGGCTGTCCTATTCAAAATGAAGACTTTCATTCCCTCCTTCAATATACTGATCCTCACTGTAATACTGTGTAGACCTAACATTTTGCTGGTCAAAGTAATTTCCGGAATTTGGAGGAACAAAAGAACGCTGCCCTTGGGTTAACACACCTCGACCTCTACCTCTATTTGCTGACTGAACACCACCACGACCTCGTGAAGCAGATGTTGCTCCATTACGCTGCAACAATGCCGGACAATTGTTCTTAAAATGACCTTCCTCCCTACAATAAGCACATTGATTGGGACCTAGCAAAGGTCTTGAAATGAATGGTTCAGGCTTTTGATACAACCTCTGAAACTGCGGAGGCTGTTGAAACTGAGGCTGAACATAACGAGGAGGATAAGCCTGTTGCAAGAGAACTTTCGTTTTTAATTCTTTCGTCTTTTTCTCTTGTTTTTCCCTTTCTTCTTTGTCTCTATTTTCATAATATTGTGCAGTAGCCAATATCTGGGCGGAAGAAGAAACTGCCCATGAACTCTCGGAGTCTTTTAGCTTGTGTGATAGTTCAGGAAGCAAGTTATATACGAACTTATCCACAAATAATCGCTGTCCCCCTTCTGTAGCCATATCTTGACCACTGTGATCAATGAATGTCTCCTCGAATCGGGTAAAGAAATCGGAAACACTTTCATCTTTCTTTTGTTTACATGCTGCTAGCTTATCCCAATTAACTCTCAAAGCAGGCATCATTGTTTTCATTAATGTAATAATCCTACCAGGGAGTTCTGAGATCAAAGCGTCGGGCTTTGCACCACCTACTTGACCTCTATCTGCGGCAATAATAGCGTTCCAATCGCCGCCTAATTCTTGAGCGTGATCCTCTCTACGAATTTTAGCCCATATTGTCTGTGGAACTACATTTCCCATCAACATGTCAATATCTGCTAGATTCATAGTACATGCATCAACTGTTTGCGACAACTCTTTATAGTAACCAGCAGGATTTTTGCGTGAATCTGGTAGTGACTGTTTAAGTGCTAAAACTTCAGACCTTTTCCAGGGGACATGTATCCATATGCGCTGAAAATGCGCAGGAATAGCTGGATTAGCACCTGCTGCTGCAACTTCTTCCTTCCATATTGGAGAAACCTCTCTCATGGGATAGTTTTTCAGTGCTGTCCTAACTGAAGGATCAGAATCAGGAAAAGTCTGTGAGAACAATAGGGATCTGAAAGAAATAAGTGTTCTGACAGCGTTTTCAACCTTAGGACCCACAATAAGTCCTTTGTCAAAGTCAGCCTGAACATCTAACAGAGCCTGTGGGACCGAACCCAAATTCATATCCTCCCATTCTTTAGCGAGAGTATCGCACATAACTTTAAAAACATATCTCTGCGTAGGTGCATTCCATTGCAGAAAGGTGGACATAATATCAGACGTACTATATTGAGGACCCTTCTTGATCCATCTACAAGCAAGTGAGTCCAATTTTTCTGCTCTTCGGAGTCTGGGAATTGACTACGAGACTGTCTTCGAGAAAAAGCTGGAGATACATTTAAAGCTTCAAAGGAAGGTGATAAGAGACCAGAGACAGTATCGGTAAATCGCTTACGCATAGATGGAGAATTTGACATAAGGATAGGGGACAAGGTATTAGGTGAATTAACTAAAGGAGCATTAGGAATTGCCAAAGGAGCAGAAGGCAAAGGAGTTAAAGGCAAAGCTGGCATAGGCAATACTTGAGGAGGCAAATGTGGAAAAGCTGGAGCAGGCGGAAGCACAACTGGCGGCTGAACAGGCTGTAACATCGGGGGTGCATTAGCACCTTGTACATAGGGCGGAGGCAATTTCAATAAGTGGGACATTAAGGAATCTTCCTCAAAAATTTTTCTCTTATCAAGGGAAGAGATAGGCAACGTCGGATAGCATTTATCTATTGCCATTCGATGCTGTCTGTCTGAAATTTCCATTGCATTATCTATTTCATCATCTTTGAATTGCTGAGCAGCCTGTATAATCGTCATTCCCTGTGTTTTCCTATCTCGTTTTGCTTGTTTAATTTCTCTCTGTTTGGCTTCCTTACGCCAAAGGCGAAAAGAGTCAAACATTGCCGGCCGGGCTTTTCTTTTAAATAACGTTGCTTCTAAATTATCTAGCACATCAGTTTCGAAACTACCATTTTCTGGCCATTTTAAAACACCATCTTTCTTTGAATATCGGGTCCATGTCTTATTAAAGGCAATAGGACCAACACCATGTTTAGAATAGAGCTCATATGTGGGAGTTCCAACCGAAGGAATCGGACAGGAGTCCTCAAGCTGGGAGTCCCTATTACAACCAAAGCAACAAAGTTTTCCAAACTTAGTCAGACCAGACATCTCACGATTTTTACTGGCTGTTCACAAACATCAAGGGGGTAAAACTTTCAGTTTACACAGCACAAATGCACTTACCCCTCGGCTTTGGCCACTGCAATGGCCAAATCTAAGAACCTAAGGACAAAACAAAGACCAAAATTTGTGGGCGCGACCCACCAAATACTTAACTAAGGATGTCTTCTTACACCAACAGAGGCCCGTCTATCGTCTCGCTTTACCATACATCATCAAAGAAAGGGCCAAGGCAGGGCGGCAGTCAGGGCAGCAGTCGTCAGAAGCCGTCAGGAAGGAGTAACCGCGCTGAAAAAGACCTTCGGACCACTTCGACATACAGGGGTCGCTTGACGTGGCTCGCGATTCCTCCAGAATTTTCTTGCGGGGTTCCTCACAACCTTTAGGCAGAACCGGTACCGCTGAAGCCGCCCCACGTTGGGCGCCAGTTGAAGAACCAGAACCTTTTGGGCCTGGCGGCGCAGGGTACGCCTAAAATCTCCTTGGATTCACCTGCCTCAACTAACAGAGACACGGGACACTCTGTCAGGCGTAAAAGATCAGATTTTATTAGCTGCAGCTAGTACAGTTGTCCAAGAAGTACACAAGGTATGTTCTCAGGAGACTGCCACTTTACTTTGTGGCGCACAATCTTATATACCGTATAAAAACATTTATTAACTACATACACTCCCAGAACACATAGAAAGGAGCCAGTAAGAATAACGTAAAGATAGAACAGAGTCAATAGAAATGTCGGAAAACAAGACAGAACAAAGTATCAAGTGACTTAAGGTTGCCTCCCCTCCAGCTGTGTTTGTCACCCCTCCCTTGAACTAATTCATTAACCGATCCACAACGAAGTTGCATGTGGTGCGATAAGTTTGTGTGCGTTTGGAGGACAGTTGTGAAATGAGAGAATACTAGCAAAGGACAGCGAAGGCCAGACGATAAGATAAGATCGGCGGAGAATAGTGTGAGCCTACAGATAGTTGAAACAAGGATTAGAAAACCAGACAGGGATTAGTGTACTCGGTCAGACCTTAATACCAGTCTTGTAAAGATAGAGGCAGAAAGCTGTTTTGAACACCATGTTGCAGAATAAGCAGAAAAGGCAGAATGGACTTCGTTCGCTGTGCTGCCTGAGTGAAGGCAACATAAAATGGCGGCGGGCCACAAAATGGCGGGTCGATACGATCGTATTAAAAAATCGAATTTCCTCAGTGCAAGGAAATCTAAGAGATTTAGGGCCAGATTTATACTTTTTGACGCAAAACTGCGCTAACGCAGTTTTGCGCCAAAAAAATTAGCGCCGGCTAAAGCCATTCTGAAGCACCATGCGGGCGCCGTATTTATTCAATGACGTTAGCCGGCGTTAGCCGCCAGCGCTGTCTGGTGTGCGTTGAAAAAAACGACGTACACCAGGCAGCGCCGGCGTAGGGGGAAAATGGCGTATGGGCGTCCACAAATGGTGCAAGTCAGGCTGAGGCAAAAAAATCGCCACAACCCGATTTGCGCCATTTTCTTACGACGCCCATCCCCCATTGAAATGACTCCTGTCTTAGCAAAGACAGGAGTCATGCCCCCTTGCCCAATGGCCATGCCCAGGGGACTTCTGTCCCCTGGGCATGGTCATTGGGCATAGTGGCATGTAGGGGGGCACAAATCAGGCCCCCCTATGCCACAAAAAAAAATGAAAACAAATACTTACCTGGACTTACCTTAATGTCCATGGGGTGGGTCCCTCCATCCTTGGGTGTCCTCCTGGGGTGGGCAAGGGTGGCAGGGGGTGTCCCTGGGGGCAGGGGAGGGCACCTCTGGGCTCATTCTGAGCCCACAGGTCCCTTAACGCCTGCCCTGACCCAGGCGCTAAAATCCGGCGCTAATGCGGGTTTTTTAGACCCGCCCACTCCCGGGCGTCATTTTTGCCCGGGAGTATAAATACGACGCATATGCATCAGAGTCATTTTTTAAGACGGGAACGCCTACCTTGCATATCATTAACGCAAGGAAGGTGTTCACGCAAAAAAATGACGCTAACTCCATGAACTTTGGCGCTAGACGCATCTAACGCCAAAGTATAAATATGGAGTTCGTTTTGCGTCGAATTTGCGTCGAAAAAAACGACGCAAATTCGGCGCAAACGGAGTATAAATATGCCCCACAGGGCCATATTTATACTTTTTGCCGCAAAACTGCGCTAACGCAGTTTTGCGTCAAAAAAATTTGCGCCGGCTAACGCCATTCTGAAGCACCATGCGGGCGCCGTATTTATTCAATGACGTTAGCCGGCGTTAGCCGCCGGCGCTGCCTGGTGTGCGTGAAAACAAATGACGTACACCAGGCAGTGCCGGCGTAGGGGAATATGGAGCTTGGGCGCCCAAAAATGGGGCAAGTCAGGCTGAGGCAAATTTTTCGCCTCAACCCGATTTGCGCCATTTTTTTCGACTCCCAACCCCCATTGAAATTACTCCTGTCTTAGCAAAGACAGGAGTCATGCCCCCTTGTCTAATGGCATGGTCATTGGGCATAGTGGCATGTAGGGGGGCACAAATCAGGCCCCCCTATGCCACCAAAAAAAATAATAATAATACTTACCTGAACTTACCTTAATGTCCCTGGGATGGGTCCCTCCAGCCTTGGGCGTCCTCCTGGGGTGGGCAAGGGTGACAGGGGGTGTCCCTGGGGGCAGGGGAGGGCACCTCTGGGCTCATTCTGAGCCCACAGGTCCCTTAACGCCTGCCCTGACCCAGGCGCTAAAATCCGGCGCTAATGCGGGTTTTTTAGACCCGTCCACTCCCGGGCGTCATTTTTGCCCGGGAGTATAAATACGACGCATATGCATCGGAGTCATTTTTTAAGACGGGAACGCCTACCTTGCATATCATTAACGCAAGGAAGGTGTTCACGCAAAAAAATGATGCTAACTCCATGAACTTTGGCGCTAGACGCGTCTAACGCCAAAGTATAAATATGGAGTTCGTTTTGCGTCGAATTTGCGTAGAAAAAAACGACGCAAATTCGGCGCAAACGGAGTATAAATATGCCCCACAGGGCCATATTTATACTTTTTGCCGCAAAACTGCGCTAACGCAGTTTTGCGTCAAAAAAATTTGCGCCGGCTAACGCCATTCTGAAGCACCATGCGGGCGCCGTATTTATTCAATGACGTTAGCCGGCGTTAGCCGCCGGCGCTGCCTGGTGTGCGTGAAAACAAATGACGTACACCAGGCAGTGCCGGCGTAGGGGAATATGGAGCTTGGGCGCCAAAAAATGGGGCAAGTCAGGCTGAGGCAAATTTTTCGCCTCAACCCGATTTGCGCCATTTTTTTCGACTCCCAACCCCCATTGAAATTACTCCTGTCTTAGCAAAGACAGGAGTCATGCCCCCTTGTCTAATGGCATGGTCATTGGGCATAGTGGCATGTAGGGGGGCACAAATCAGGCCCCCCTATGCCACCAAAAAAAATAATAATAATACTTACCTGAAGTTACCTTAATGTCCCTGGGATGGGTCCCTCCAGCCTTGGGCGTCCTCCTGGGGTGGGCAAGGGTGACAGGGGGTGTCCCTGGGGGCAGAGGAGGGCACCTCTGGGCTCATTCTGAGCCCACAGGTCCCTTAACGCCTGCCCTGACCCAGGCGCTAAAATCCGGCGCTAATGCGGGTTTTTTAGACCCGCCCACTCCCGGGCGTCATTTTTGCCCGGGAGTATAAATACGACGCATATGCATCGGAGTCATTTTTTAAGACGGGAACGCCTACCTTGCATATCATTAACGCAAGGAAGGTGTTCACGCAAAAAAATGACGCTAACTCCATGAACTTTGGCGCTAGACGCGTCTAACGCCAAAGTATAAATATGGAGTTCGTTTTGCGTCGAATTTGCGTCGAAAAAAACGACGCAAATTCGGCGCAAACGGAGTATAAATATGCCCCACAGGGCCATATTTATACTTTTTGCCGCAAAACTGCGCTAACGCAGTTTTGCGTCAAAAGAATTTGCGCCGGCTAACGCCATTCTGAAGCGCCATGCGGGCGCCGTATTTATTCAATGACGTTAGCCGGCGTTAGCCGCCGGCGCTGCCTGGTGTGCGTGAAAACAAATGACGTACACCAGGCAGTGCCGGCGTAGGGGAATATGGAGCTTGGGCGCCAAAAAATGGGGCAAGTCAGGCTGAGGCAAATTTTTCGCCTCAACCCGATTTGCGCCATTTTTTTCGACTCCCAACCCCCATTGAAATTACTCCTGTCTTAGCAAAGACAGGAGTCATGCCCCCTTGTCTAATGGCATGGTCATTGGGCATAGTGGCATGTAGGGGGGCACAAATCAGGCCCCCCTATGCCACCAAAAAAAATAATAATAATACTTACCTGAACTTACCTTAATGTCCCTGGGATGGGTCCCTCCAGCCTTGGGCGTCCTCCTGGGGTGGGCAAGGGTGACAGGGGGTGTCCCTGGGGGCATGGGAGGGCACCTCTGGGCTCCTTCCGAGCCCACAGGTCCCTTAATGCCTGCCCTGACCAGGCGCAAAAAAACGGCGCAAAAGCGGCTGGACGTCATTTTTTTTGACCCGCCCACTCCCGGGCGTGAATTTTGCCCAGGAGTGTAAATACGGCGCACATGCCTCGGAGTAAATTTTTTAGACGGGAACGCCTACCTTGCATATCATTAACGCAAAGTAGGTGTCCACGCTAAAAAATTACGCAAACTCCATGGACTTTGGCGCTAGATGCGTCTAACGCCAAAGTATAAATATGGAGTTAGTTTTGCGTCGGAATTGCGTCAAAAAAAATTATGCAATTCCGGCGCAAACAGAGTATAAATATGCCCCTTAGTTGTACCATATTTTTTAGGCATTTTTAACACCTGCTCAGAGCAGGCGTTAAAACGGGGCGTGCCATTGAATACAATGGCCCCTATGTACTGTTCAGGGTTAGCTAGCCCTACTCCTGCTGAGTACATCAATAGTGTCAGAATACGCTATTGCCCTCTACCTTGTGCCATGGTGCGCCGTATTTTAAATAGTGTGCACTTATGGAGGCGTTAGCAAGGCGCTAAGGGGTGCAAGAAAAGTGGCGCACAATGGCGATAGTTGGGAAACCAGCGTCAGAATTGTTTACGCTAGTTTGGCGCTTTGGAGAATTAGTGTAAAAAATACTGCTGCTGATCCTGCAAAGCACCCAGAGGCCCACTAAAACCAATGGGAGCCTCCTTTTAATGCCTACTCTGAGCACGCATTAAAAGTGCCGAAGAAAATTACGCAAAGGAATCTCTTAGATTTTTTTGTGCCATTTTTTCGGGCCCCATATATATGTAAATGCCCCCTTTTCATACATTATGCCTGGCGCAGGCATAATGTAGCGCAAGGGGTTAGAAATTTGGACAATGCATGCATTGCACCACTTCGTGAATATGGCCCAGGAATTTTTACCTTGTTCGGCCACATTAACGTAAAAAAAACAAAATGACGCTAATGAGTCGCACGGAGGCTGTAGGGGCTCTTAAATCTTCCCTTCATGGGGCATATTTAAGAAAGGTGGTGCTGCACGCAGTGCAGCACCACTTTTCTTGTTCCCCTTAGCACACTCCTACAGCCAGTATGTGGGCCCTGTACTTAAACTACGGCGTACCATGACGCAGGGTAAGGGGTATAGTGTCATTTTTTATGCTACTGAAGTACTCTGCAGAAGTACCTCCAAGAGTTTGGTGCTACTCCTGCAAAGTATATAGGGGCCCATTATAATTAATGGCACGCCTGCTTTTAACGCCTGCCCTGAGCAGGCGTTAAAAGTGCAAAAAAAAAGTGCAAGGAAATCTCTTAGTTTTCTTTGCGCTGTTTTTTCTGCCTCTCTTAACGGGGAATGCCTCCATTGCATACCTTATGCCTGGCACAGACATAATGTGACATAAGGTTTTACAAAGTGGCAATGAATGCTTTGCTCCACTTTCTAAATATAGAGAGGAAAAATTTCCCTTTAGGCAATTTTAGTCATAAAAAGTCACTATAGTGGCTGCAGGAAAAGCTTTTAAATCTGGCCCTCAGAAGCAGGTTTGAGAGAGAGGGCCACCTAGCACTCCCTAACCACTGTTCTCTTACATTTAGGGCCATATTTATACTCCGTTTGCGCCAAAATTGCGTCGTTTTTTTTGACGCAATTTCGACGCAAAACTAACGCCAACTAACGCCATATTTATACTATGGCGTTAGAGGCGAATAGCGCCAAAGTTCCTGGAATGTGCGTCATTTTTTAGCGTGAACCCCTTCCTTGCGTTAATGATATGCAAGGGAGGCGTTCCCGTCTAAAAAATGACTCCCAGGCCTTTACGTGGTATTTATACTCCCGGGCAAAAGAGACGCCCGGGAGTTGGCGTGGCAAAAAACGGCGCATTTGCGCCACTTTTTAACGCCTGCTCAGGGCAGGCGTTAAGGGGCCTGTGGGCTCAAAATGAGCCCACAGGTGCCCTCCCATGCCCCCAGGGACCCCCCCTGCCACCCTTGCCCACCCCAGGAGGACCCCCAAGGATGGAGGGACCCACCCCAGGGACATTCAGGTAAGTTCAGGTAAGTATAATTTTTTATTTTTTATATTTTTTTTTGGTGGCATAGGGGGGCCTTATTTGTGCCCCCCTACATGCCACTATGCCCAATGACCATGCCCAGGGGACAGAAGTCCCCTACGCATGGCCATTGGGCAAGGGGGCATGACTCCTATCTTTACAATGATAGGAGTCATGTTGATGGGGGATGGGCGTCGTTAAAAAATGGCGCAAGTCGGGTTAAGACGATTTTTTCGACGTAACCTGACTTGCCCCATTTTAAGACGCCCATGCGCCATTTTCCCCCTACGCCGGCGCTGTCTGGTCTACGTGGTTTTTTCCCACGCAAACCAGGCAGCGCCGGTCTGATTGCGCCGTCTAACGCCATTCCATAAATACGGCGCCCGCATGGCGCTTCAGAATGGCGTTAGACGGCGCAAAACTTTTTGACGCTAAACTGCGTTAGCGCAGTTTAGCGTCAAAAAGTATAAATATGGGCCTTACTCCTTATCGTCTTAAACATAATTTATTAATACTTTATTTTACATTGATATAGATCTTCGTTTTCACGAAGATCTTTCCAAAAATTCCTAATTCTTCTCATCAGCCACCACACGAAGTGCAACTGAATTCAAGAAAAGGTCGTCGTCGTTCGGCGTTCGTATTCCTGGTAGAGGAACGCGTGCCAATAAACTGATTGTGATAATCTTTTTGGACGCTTGTGAATGTTAGTGCGAGGAAGTCAACTGCATTTGTGTGGACAGATAAATAAGAATGTTCCAGAGATTTACTACGAAAAATAAAAGCATTAAAGGCTAATTAATGATAAGAGTAATTAATTTTATTTTGTTAGAGGGCATGGATTTGTCATGTTTGCAATGCATTTTGGGCAATAGGAAGTCCGTCACAGTTGGTAACTCTTTACAGGAAGTACTACCCCAGCAGCGTCGCTCATGTTTAAAAACAAAGCAGGCACGGTCAGGTCCCAGTGTTTATCTAGCAGAGGCCGTTAGTTGACACTCTGCAGGGCGGAGTCTGGCTGGAGTGGGACACCTAGTGACGACTGTGGTACTGCACCTGGTATAGCGTGACTAAGTAAACCATACATGCCAAGAGAAGAGTTAAGGGGGAGATTTTTCAAAAATTATCAGGACAATGTCATTCTCCGCATTGACTTCTAGTGAAACAGAGGCAATTTCATGCGGGAGACAGCTGAAATAAAGCAATTTTTGGCTTTAAACATTAGGGCCCATATTTATACTTTTTGACGCTAAACTGCGCTAACGCAGTTTAGCGTCAAAAAATTTAGCGCCATCTAACGTCATTCTGAAGCGCCATGCGGGTGCCGTATTTATGGAATGGCGTTAGCCGGCGCTAGCAGACCGGCGTTGCCTGGTGTGCGTGGAAAAAAACCACGTAGACCAGGCAGCGCCGGCGTAGGGGGAAAATGGCGTTAGGGCGTCTTAAAATGGGGCAAGTCAGGTTGAGGCAAAAAAATCGCCTCAACCCGATTTGCGCCATTATTTTCGACGCCCAGACGCCATTTAAATGACTCCTGTCTTAGTAAAGACAGGAGTCATGCCCCCTTGCCCAATGGCCATGCCCAGGGGACTTATGTCCCCTGGGCATGGTCATTGGGCATAGTGGCATGTAGGGGGGCACAAATAAGGCCCCCCTATGCCACCAATTTTTTTTTTTTAAATATAAAAAATTATACTTACCTGAATTTACCTGAATGTCCCTGGGGTGGGTCCCTCCATCCTTGGGTGTCCTCCTGGGGTGGGCAGGGGTGGCAGGGGGGGTCCCTGGGGGCAGAGGAGGGCACCTGTGGGCTCATTTTGAGCCCACAGGCCCCTTAACGCCTACCCTGACCCAGGCGTTAAATAGTGGCGCAAATGCTTAATCTTTTCACCATTTTTCACTGGTGAACCAGAAGAGGTCATGAAACCTCTCTGTGACCACAATTTGCCAAAATAATGTACAATTCCAAATCTGCATCTGCTGTAAGTATAGATAGTGACTTTCAGATTTTCAGCTGCGTGGAATGCCTTTGTAAGAGCAATTAATTCAGCCACTTGTGCAGAGTACACTCTTTCGAGCCAGGAAGCTTCTAGGATACCGGTGATTGTACACACGGCATAACCAGCTCTCACTTAGATAGGCTCACTGTCACCTCTCTTGAACTTGTTTACTGTTTGAAGGGACTAAGCCATCCTCAGTGGGCTCTCCTTCAGTCTCAGTTCCCCTTTGAATACTCTCCGGCCCTGAGACTTCCTTTTCTGCAGTTGTTGTTTTGGACACTTCAAGTTCCTCATCAGTTGGACACGTCACCTTCTTTGTGTGACTGGCATGTATCCAGTTTGGAACTCCTGCACATTTCACAGCAGTGGTTGTTGTCAGTATTACTTGATATGGCCCCTTCCAACGTGGCTCCAAAACGACTTCCTCACGTATTTCTTGACAACCACCCAGTCACCAGCTTTCAGGGTGTGACCTGGATCACTTATCGGTGGCAATGTGTAAGCCTCCACCTGGCGAGAAAAAGAGCTGACCACATCAGCCAGACCCTTGCAGTAGTCCAACACCATATCATCCGTGATATTCACAAGAGCATTTGCAGGCACTGCGGGCAGTCTCATAGCTCGACCCATCAGAATTTGATGGGGAGATTGTCCTGTTTTCTTGTCAGGTGTATTTCTCATTGACATCAGCACTAAGGGCAATGCATCTGGCCACTTCAGATTTGTAGCTGCACACATTTTTGCCATTCTCGACTTCAAGGTACCATTCATCTGTTCCACTAGTCCCGATGCTTCAGCTCGATAGCTACAATGCAGCTTCTGCTCAATGTCTAATGCAGCACACAAGAGCTTTATCACCTCATTATCGAAGTGTCTGCCCCTATCTGATTCTAAAGAGATCGGGAATCCGAAACGTGGTATTAACTCCGTAAGCAACAGCTTTGCAACTGTGAGACTGTCATTTCTACGTGTAGGGTAAGCTTCGATCCAATGACTGAAAACACACACAATCACCAACACATACCTCAGGCCTCCACACACAGGCATCTCAATAAAATCCATTTGCATCTTGCTAAATGGATCTCCAGCTCTCCCTATGTGGCTCAAAGTCATCACGGTCCCTTTTCCCGCATTCATCTGCTGACAGATGATGCATCTGTGACAGATAACCTCTGCAGCTTGTCTGAATTTCGGACTGAACCAATCAATTTTGAACAACCTGACCATTGCTTCTCTGCCAAGATGTGCTTGACCATGGTAAAACCTTGCAAACTGTAACAAAAGACTGTTTGGCAAAACCATTTTCCCCTCCTCTGACACCCATAAGTCGTCAGACCTCTATACATTGCATTCTTTGCCAGGAGCGTTTCTCCTCCCTGCTAGCACATCCTTGCAGTGATTTCAGCTCATCTAATGTGTCAACTACTCTCAATGCAAAGTTTGAACATGTTTCATTTTCAGTTTCAGGTAACAATTCCCACTGATCCTTAAACGATATACAGTTCAATGCGCAAAACCTTGCGACTTGATCTGCATATCAGCTTCCCATTGACACAAAGTCTTGTGACTTAACATGAGCCTTGCATTTCACCACGGCAATTTCAAGAGGTAACTGAATCGCATGCAACAAGTCCTTAATCTTTTCACCATTTTTCACTGGTGAACCAGAAGAGGTCATGAAACCTCTCTGTGACCACAATTTGCCAAAATAATGTACAATTCCAAATCTGCATCTGCTGTAAGTATAGATAGTGACTTTCAGATTTTCAGCTGCGTGGAATGCCTTTGTAAGAGCAATTAATTCAGCCACTTGTGCAGAGTACACTCTTTCGAGCCAGGAAGCTTCTAGGATACCGGTGATTGTACACACGGCATAACCAGTTCTCAATACTCCTAATGAGTCTCTCAAGCATGAACCATCAACAAACATAGGGCCATATTTATACTCTGGTTGCGCCGAATTTGCGTCGTTTTTTTCGACGCAAATTCGACGCAGAACTAACGCCAACTAACGCCATATTTATACTCTGGCGTTAGACGCTTCGGGCGCCAAAGTGCCCGGAGTGTGCGTCATTTTTTAGCGTGAACCCCTTCCTTGCGTTAATGATATGCAAGGGAGGCGTTCCCGTCTTAAAAAATGACTCCCAGGCCTTTACGTGGTATTTATACTCCCGGGCAAAAGAGACGCCCGGGAGTGGGCGTGGCCAAAAACGGCACATTTGCGCCGCTTTTTAACGCCTGGGTCAGGGATGGCGTTAAGGGACAAGTGGGCTCAAAATGAGCCCAGAGTGCCCTCCCCTGCCCCCAGGGACCCCCCCTGCCACCCTTGCCCACCCCAGGAGGACACCCAAGGACGGAGGGACCCATCCCATGGACATTAAGGTAAGTTCAGGTAAGTATATATATTATTTTTTTTTGTGGCATAGGGGGGCCTGATTTGTGCCCCCCTACATGCCACTATGCCCAATGACCATGCCCAGGGGACATAAGTCCCCTGGGCATGGCCATTGGGCAAGGGGGCATGACTCCTATCTTTACAATGATAGGAGTCATGTTGATGGGGGATGGGCGTCGAAAAAAAATGGCGCAAGTCGGGTTACGACGATTTTTTCGACGTAACCTGACTTGCCCCATTTTAAGACGCCCATACGCCATTTTCCCCCTACGCCGGCGCTGTCTGGTGTACGTGGTTTTTTTCCACGCAAACCAGGCAGCGCCGGTCTGCTTGCGCCGGCTAACGCCATTCCATAAATACGGCGCCCGCATGGCGCTTCAGAATGGCGTTAGACGGCGCTAAATTTTTTGACGCTAAACTGCGTTAGCGCAGTTTAGCGTCAAAAAGTATAAATATGGGCCATAATGTAGTCATTTTCTTCTAATTGGGTATATTTGATGTCAGGCCTTGGTTTGGTGCATAATTCTGTTACCTCAAGACAATCATGTTATACTTCCTCAGCATTATTAATCTCAGCATTTTCAATAGGAAGTAAAGTTGCTGGGTTCAATACAGTACATCTCTTGAGAGAAATGTTAGGCGACCCCAGTCTAATTGTTTCATATTTCGTCAGCCTAGCATTTGTCATGTGCAGAGTCTTGGTTCGGGTTAACAAAATGTCAACTGAATGTTGAACCATTACTGTTAAAGAATGTCCCATCACTATGCCTTCACACTGTGTGAGGCTTTGACCAACTGCTGCAACTGCACGCAAACAACCCGGTAAGGCTGCTGCGACTGGGTCCAAAGTAGCTGAAAAATATGCTACTGGGCGGTTTAAGACAGACAAAGAACAAGCATCACGTTCATGACAAAAAGAATAGAAAAGGATTTGTGTAGTCATGCATACCTAGAGCTGGTGCCCTGCACATACACTCTCTCAACTCCATGAATACATCCATCTCTTTCTTGGACATGGTTATGGTACCGGGGTCAACCTGAACCTCTTTACCTGTCAGTTTCACTAATGGTTTAGAAATAATCGAGAAGTTGGGAATCCACTGACGACAGTAGCCCACCATTCCCAGAAACATTCTGACATCTCTCTTAGTTGTCGGGGGATTCATCTGCAATATGGCTGTCACCCTTTCTTTGGATATTCTCCTGGAGCCCTTCTCAATCAAGTGACCTAAGTACTTTACCTCTTTCTGACAGTATTGCAGCTTCTTTGGGGACACTTTATGTCCGTTCTTCCCCAAATGGTTCTGTAAGGCAATTGTGTCATACCTACAGTCGTCTTTTGTCCTGGACGCAATCAGCAAATCATCAATGTACTGTACCAGAGTCGAACAGAAAGGCAGTTCCAACAACTCCAAGTCCTTCTTCAATATCTGATTGAAGATGGAAGGCGACTCAGAAAACCCTTGAGGAATTCTGCACCAACTGTACACCTTATCCAGGAATTTGAAACTGAAAAGAAATTGGCTGTCCTCATGGAGAGACACCGAAAAGAATGCTTGAGACAGGTCCACAACTGTGAACCACTCTGCATCACACAGAACCTGAAACATGATTACTGCTAGATTTGGCACTATTGGGCAACATTTTACCACATCTTGTTTATTGTCCTCAAATCTTGCACAATTCGAACCTTCCCACAAGGTTTTTTCAGACCCATTATTGGTGAATTACACGGACTGCTCAACATCTCTTTCAGAACCCCTTGCTTCACAAAGTCTGCAATTATCTGTGATACCTGAATGAGGACATCTTGTGCCATGTGGTACTGCGGTACCTGGGGAAACACTGCATTCGGCTTTACCTGTACTTTAACCAGTTCTACTCCTTTTATCAGTCCCACTTCTTTTCCTGTCAGGTCCCACACGTTCTCTGTCACTGTTTCCTACAACTCAGCTGGCAAATCAGTCACTGTAAGCATTAGGAATAAGGTTATCAAAGGGTATTCTTCATTTGCAGTCTCTGTCTCTAACTCTAGAAACTGACCATCGTCCCCTTTAGCATCACTGGTTGTCTGCACTTCAATCCCTTCATTGGAACAAGTAATCGAACACCTCGTCTTGCCCAGTAAGGGGCATATTTATACTCCGTTTGCGCCGGAATTGCGTAGTTTTTTTTTACGCAATTCCGACGCAAAACTAACTCCATATTTATACTTTGGCGTTAGACGCGTCTAGCGCCAAAGTCCATGGAGTTAGCGTCATTTTTTAGAGTGGACACCTACTTTGCATTAATTATATGCAAGGTAGGTGTTCCGGTCTAAAAAATCGACTCCGAGGCATGTGCGTCGGATTTATACTCCCGGGCAAAATTCACGCCCGGGAGTGGGCGGGTCAAAAAAAATGACGTACGGCCGCTTTTGCACAGTTTTTTAGCGCCTGCAAAAGGCAGGCGTTAAGGGACCTGTGGGCTCTGAAGGAGCCCAGAGGTGCCCTGCCATGCCCCCAGGGACACCCCCTGTCACCCTTGCCCACCCCAGGAGGACACCCAAGGCTGGAGGGACCCATCCCAGGGACATTAAGGTAAGTTCAGGTAAGTGTTTTTTTTTTTAAAAAATTGTGGCATAGGGGGGCCTGATTTGTGCCCCCCTACATGCCACTATGCCCAATGACCATGCCCAGGCTAAGACAGGAGTCATTTCTATGGGGGTTGGGAGTGAAAAAAAATGGCGCAAATCGGGTTGAGGCGAAAAAATTGCCTCAACCTGACTTGCCCCATTTCTTGACGCCCAAGCCCCATATCCCCCTACGCCGGCGCTGCCTGGTGTACGTCATTTTTTTTAACGCACACCAGACGGCGCCGGCGGCTAACGCCGGCTAACGTCATTCGATAAATACGGCGCCCGCATGGTGCTTCAGAATGGCGTTAGCCGGCGCTAATTTTTTTGACGCAAAACTGCGTTAGCGCAGTTTTGCGTCAAAAAGTATAAATATGGGCCTAAGTCTCTTCCCAGTAGGGACACTGGACTAGAATCACAGACTACAAACGTATGTAATCCCTGGAAGTTTCCAATCTCAACTTGGACCGGGTCTGTAATCGGATTTGTGAAATACTAATTCGCTACTCCTACCACTCTTACGGTATGCCCTGAAAGTGGCAATTTCGGAACCTCTGCACTTCTGACTGTAGAGCGTGTAGCTCCTGTGACAACCAGGAATGAAACCTTGTGACCCATCACCTTTCCCTCTACATAGGGTCCCCTCTGGTCTACTTCTAGGGACGCTGGAAGCCTGCACTCCTCACAGTCTGAACAATCATCTGACCATTCATCGTTTATTCCATCCTCACCACGCAGTGGGAACTGCTGTTCTGTGTTATTTTGACTCATCATTTGGTCTGTGACCTGTTGAGGAAGAATCACCTGTTGCTGTCCCATTGGAGCCAATGGCATTTGCATTTGCTGTCTAGGTACCATGGGAACCTGCTGTTGTACTTGCTGCATTTGTGCTGGTTGAGCACGCGGCATTTGCATTTGCTGCATGGGCTGTAACCCCTGCATCTGAACCATGTTATTCTGAAAGTTTTGATTTTGTCCCCTCATCTTTGGACCCCTCACATTTTGAAATGTACTGACATCATTGCTTTGTTGAACAACACCATCCTGCACCTCCATTGGGCATTCTCGCTTCCAATGCCCCACGCCCCGCATGCGTGACATGGTGACACCTTCTTCATCCCCTGCACATAATTTTGAACCACAACAGTATTTGGGTCTGGACCACGGTTCACAAAACCTCGACCTTGGCCTCTCGGTTGTGTCTGAGGCATGCCATTCCCTTGTGGTTGCTGCTGTACCATCTGCTGGATTCCATTTACCTGCATCCCTGCCTGTGCTGCCTTAATCTGCATCACCATCACCTTCTCCTTCAACTTTCTCTGCTTTAACTCAATCTCGTCACTACAGTATTTCGCATACAGCAACACCTCATCAATCGGCTTCACCTGCCAACAGATCAAATGATCCTTAATCATCTGGCTAATCTCCGGTCTCAGCCCTTCAACAAATCTGAACACAAGATGATTCATGTCTTTCGGCTCTATGGTCTCGGTGCCACTGTAATGTTTGAATGCTTTCAACAATCTCTCATAGTAAGCATGAATCGACTCTTTGGCCTCCTGTGAGGTTCGATCGATTTTCTGCCAATCAGTCACTTTCGGCGACACTTTCTGCTTCAAAAACTCAAACTCCTTAGATGGTGCTCCAGTCACCTTATCCCTTGCCGGTTCCTGTGTCGGCCAGTCCATACCTCTCTTGCACTGAAGCCATAAGTCGGGTGGCACAATAATCTCAAACAGGGTATTCAAGCCCTCCCAGAGACATTTCACAAGCTTTACAAACCTGTTCGTCTGCTGATTCCACTCTATCGGCTTCTCCCTCAACCTGGGATAATCATTTGTGAATGATAGGATGTCACCTTTAGACCATGGTACATGGACTAACACCCCTCCGGGTGTTTCTTTCATTGGTAACATTTTTACTGTCCCCGTGTCCGGTACGGCTTTAGCCTGCTTTGGTTCCGGACTGACACTCTTCTCTTTATCTCTCTTCTTTGCCCATCTGCCTTCCCATTTCTCTAAGGCTCCCCAGATTTGCACACTTTGCAGTAATTCTTTAAGATGCACTTTCATTCCGGTAGACCTCATGTCGTCAAAATCTTTAGAGTCGAAGTATAATCTGTAGCTTCTTTTCAAATGTTTAGTATTCTCAATGTCTATGTCGTATTTGTCAGCCAGGTTTGCCAACCTCTGGTGTACCTTGCCCACTTCTTTAGTGATTTTAGGGCACAAATACCTAAATTCTGCTTCTGTATATGACTCTATTCTGATCACCCCCATTGTTCCTTCCACTAGTTCAGCAGCTTCCATACCCAGTCTTACAAAGTTTAAGTATTCATCCTTCTCTGACCTCTCTGCGGTCGCTGCAGTAGTTTGTGAAGTATTGGTCTTTTCTAGCCACTCATTTAACTGTTGCACGGAAAAGCCTTGCAACGAAATGTTTCCTGACTGCATCAATGGTGACTGTGTCGTATCTGTACTCAGTGTCTGTGGGGCTAGCACACTTAGCCCTGCTTGTCTCATTGCCTCTAAAGGAGCTCCAACCGGACTGAGGTCTAACAGAGATCTGAGCCCTTCTACTGCCTGTTCTCTTGGTGTCATTGGTTGGGGAGTTCCTGTAAACCCTCCTCTTATTATCTCTTGGGTCCTCACTCCCTGATCGCATGTGCCAGGCTTACCTTGCACATACAGTGGTACTGGTGGACCAACAGTAATTGGTAATGATGTGGCAGCTGGTATCTGACCTGGTCCCAAACACCATGGAGCACTAACTCCCAAGGCTTCACTCACCGTAGCTGGTGCAGGTACTGACTGCGGTCCTGCCACTGGATTGTAACCCGGAATCAGCTGTTACTGTGGCTGGGGAGCAATTGCGGAGTTGACTCAATCTGCACTAGCTTTGATCTTGTGTTTATCGGATCAGGCGGCACCATCAGACTCGTATTTGTCTCTAGTACTGGGACATCTGGATAGAGCCTCTGTATCAGCGGTGGTTGCAACTGTATCTGTGCGTCTGGTGCAGTGGGTACACTGACACTATTTTGTATCAAAACCGTATCACTTGTCTGCACTGTATTTATAATTCCCTTACTCTGTGCCGGGTTCTCAGGACCCACACTAGTGCTTGGAGCAGTATCACTTATAGCATATGGTGGCGGGCGATCATGTAATAACTGATTAAGAAACTCTTCATCGTCTGAGTCATCTTCATCTACCCAAGATCTCTGAGTCTCCTTTGGCTTGCTAGAGCCCCTGTCTGTCTTACAGGTGGCTTTCTTTCCCTGTGTCTCGTCTTCCTGGGTTATTGCCGGAAACAATTTAAGCCCGTCAACTATTCCTCTTCTTCACATTCTGCTCTCATTGTCCCATCTAGCTTCTGCTAGTGTCTTTTCTGCCCTTTTCATTCTTCTTTCAAGTCTTTGCTGTCTTTGTTGTATGGCCATTACATCCCAGACTGCTAATGCCTCATACTGAGCTGGTCTCGGAGGCGGCTTTTGCACAGTTAACATCCACCTCAAGTTCTCTGAGATTCTTGTATTGAAGGTTCCATGCTCTGGAAACGCAAAACACCCCTCTTTCTCTGTTTAATTGTGCCACTGCTTCATCCAAAGACAGGATGCGACTCCCTTTTCCTCCATTACAATATAAGCTGGAGTACCCTCAGGCAGTGTAGGCTCCCCTTCACTCGCCCTAGTATATGTATCTCCCTTCAGAGTACTCTTTAGCGCTTTGAAAAGCTTCATTTTTGCGTCTTTTATTTTCTTTTAAACTAATCAGGAAGTAACTTTAATTCCCAGAACACTCTTCACCCACCTTTCTCAACCTATTGCCTCCCACGGACGGCTGCCAATCCGTGCGCGACCCCTCTCGACAACTGACCTATCCCAGTGTGGCACCACTGACGTCACACTCACACACACTGCAGCTGACAAAGTCTTGCGGCTTGTCCTCCTCACACTGGATTCACATTAAACTAATGCAATATATTGTGAGCACCTTTAACAACAATAACTCAAATTTGCTGGTTTACTACCGGAAGGGTAAACAATCGCTTCAGAACTTTACAGAGATTTTACTTGAAGCTTCGGCCGCTACTCTCTCCTTCTCAGCTCCCGCATACGCAAGCAGAATTCGACCCGCAAATCCTACTCTCGACTTGTCAATGGTTTGTTCTAGTGCACTTTAGAACTTGCCAAATCTCCATCGAAGGTTTCACTCACACACTTTGACTCAAACTCGACTTGTCAACCACGCCCGATTGACCTATTAAACCGCACAAATTACAACATAAACCCAAGTGTCTCCCACACTTGTCAATATACTCCGGAGTCTTAGACCACGACGGGTCCGTATATCACCAACCAACCACGTGGATAATTTTTTAGAACAAAGCGCCACACTCACATGAAGTATGCCGACTTCCCTACTCTCATACTGCGGAGTACACCCACTCCTACTAAAACAACATTACCTGGCCTAACCACACAGACTTCACAAATCACCTGCAATATGCATAAGCTGAGCAAGTGCAAATTCTACACCACACATGCTAAAACGCCGAGAACATTCCCAACTCACTTAGGCAGGCTCCGAGATTCCGGGAAAATCAAGGGGAATTTAGAAACACATCATACTTCCAATTGGCATTATGTCGAAAAACAAAATAAAAAAATTATTCTCTGTCCTGGGGCACCAAAGGGCCAAACCTTCGCTCTGCTACCATAACTGTTAACGCGTCCCTTTATGACTAATGTATACACATTGGGACTCGTTTTAGGCCAATGAATCTTTTGACCCTGATTGAAGACACCTTAGGGCGAGATAGCTAATCAACATGTCAATAAATACGTCAATAATGTCATCAATATTTACTATAACAATGCAATTCGCTTTAGCCAATGACATCAATAAACCTCAGAAACCACCATGACCTTTCAGTCATGAATAACCACACCAATTTAGTAAGATTTTATGATATTTATTCCCTATTGGTTACAATTCTAATTGCAAATTTATTAATCTCAATAGCAAAACGCTCATCAACATTGTCATAATTTGGCAACTCGAATAAGACTTCATTAAAACAAGAATCACAAATATTAGAACATAAGACGGCGTCAACATAGATTAACTTTAGCATAGTATCATTAACGCGTCAGTTCAACAAAGCATATATTCAGTCATTTGTCTATTTGCGTCAGTTCGTGAACCCCTTTCCTAACCTCGAATTAGCATTGGCATGTTGGGCTTTATGCAAAACAATTTGGTAACACCAATTTAGAAAACATCTAGCTATGGTCTCTGTCAAAAGTAGCAGTTGGTACCTAGAAAGGAAAAGCAAACAGACAATCACAATTTCATTGTCATATAGTTACCCTCCAAGTTTGGGTCAGCACTCAGGTTTGGTCTTCGTCTTCAGGACATCAGTTGGTTTGCCATCAGTCAGGAACTCAGCTCCAGTAAAAGGGGCACTTCCCTCATAAGGAGGTAAAGTGTAAATGGGCAATCTAAGGACAAGGATGGTTCTAGCTAAACTAGCAAGTCACTAAGCAAAGTGACAAAATGTCTGGATCGTAGCAAATCGCATCAGCATCTCCCCTAGTCTCTTTCCTAGTCTCCTATTCTCCATTCTAATTCACTTCCTGGTGTCAAGGGCTTTTATCCCCTTTTCGTTGTACATTCCCCTAAAACTTGATTGGACGAGGGGCTGCACCCCACTATTCTTAACCAATTAACTTTACATTAGGTCATCGAATTTGTCACCCCATAATACTTCTCACGCATTTTATTGGTCCTTATGATTGACGTCTTTAGAGGTAGAATGTCCGGTATGATTTCATCCTTTTGCGATTCTTTGTGCATCTTCAGTCAGTAGCTCCATTGTCCGTACCGGTTTAGGCGACCTTGTACCTAACATTAATCTACACTGTTGCATTTAGCTAAAATGTTTCTACAAGCAGGATGAACTTCATGAGAACGGATCTACTACAGTTACATTCAGCTTCTAGTTTGAAGAAAACAAGAGTTCATGTCCTTTAGCAAGTGAGCACGCATGTTAGAAAAACACATTTAATATGAGAGTCAGGCAGCTAGGCCTCAACTCATGCTAACTAAGGCCTAAAAGATTTATTAGCAAACTTTAGTAACATAACCATTAATAATTAGTGTAAAACCATCTTTTAATTATAATATTTCATCAACATTAGTCATTTTCATTAGTCCCCGTATACACTGGTGGCCACTCCCCATGGGCACATTTCAAAACGCACGTTTTTAGCAAAACATATTAATACATTTTCTATGCGGCATTATTGTACATTAGTTCATAAACATTTCATGTTAATATTGATTATATAAGCTACGCTCTCTCAGCATGTATGACTAAACCTGTGGGATCTTGCAGTGCTCCCTTACACATGTTCCTGGAAAAGGGCTGTGTTATAGCCTTACAGCCCGCCGTAGCGAGCTATACCGGCCATTAAAGGCTCGCTCAAGTGTTAAAGGCGAGGGCCTTTAACTATGGAGTGTTAGAGCGTCTGATCTTAATAAGTAAACTTCCAAGGGGACACGAATACGTTGATGAACCTTTTGACTCTCAATTAAGATGTTCGTGCCATAGCTCCAGTACATGCAGATCAATAATCAATACACAATATCAATAATCAACAACAATCAATAACAGTAATAATCAATGGAGTCAGTAATTGTCAGGCACCATGAGCTTTCAGTCATGAATAACCACAGCTTTGAGTAAAAGTTAGAATATTTATTTCCCTATTATAACAATGCTAAGGTCATGTAGATTAATCTCACAATCAAATGAAACACATACAGAAACAATATTGGATGTCCAAAGCGGCGGAAGAAACGTAATCTAATCAAAGCTTGAACTACAACGCATTCTAAGGTTAGAAAGTGCCCTTCTCTCTGGACGTTTTGAAACATTTAGGGCCATATTTATACTTTTTGACGCAAAACTGCGCTAACGCAGTTTAGCGTCAAAAAATTTAGCGCCGTCTAACGCCATTCTGAAGCGCCATGCGGGCGCCGTATTTATTGAATGGCGTTAGCCGGCGCTACCAGACCGGCGCTGCCTGGTGTGCGTGGAAAAAAACCACGTACACCAGACAGCGCCGGCGTAGGGGGAAAATGGCGTATGGGCGTCTTAAAATGGGGCAAGTCAGGTTGCGTCGAAAAAATCGTCTTAACCCGACTTGCGCCATTTTTTAACGACGCCCATCCCCCATCAACATGACTCCTATCATTGTAAAGATAGGAGTCATGCCCCCTTGCCCAATGGCCATGCCCAGGGGACTTCTGTCCCCTGGGCATGGTCATTGGGCATAGTGGCATGTAGGGGGGCACAAATCAGGCCCCCCTATGCCACAAAAAATATAAAAAAATACTTACCTGAACTTACCTTAATGTCCATGGGATGGGTCCCTCCGTCCTTGGGTGTCCTCCTGGGGTGGGCAAGGGTGGCAGGGGGGGTCCCTGGGGGCAGGGGAGGGCACTCTGGGCTCATTTTGAGCCCACTTGTCCCTTAACGCCATGCCTGACCCAGGCGTTAAAAAGCGTCGCAAATGCGCCGTTTTTGGCCACGCCCACTCCCGGGCGTCATTTTTGCCCGGGAGTATAAATACCACGTAAAGGCCTGGGAGTCATTTTTTAAGACGGGAACGCCTCCCTTGCATATCATTAACGCAAGGAAGGGGTTCACGCTAAAAAATGACGCACACTCCGGGCACTTTGGCGCCCGAAGCGTCTAACGCCATAGTATAAATATGGCGTTAGTTGGCGTTAGTTTAGCGTCGAATTTGCGTCGAAAAAAACGACGCAAATTCGGCGCAACCAGAGTATAAATACGGCCCTTAGCATCCGGATAGGACGCCTAACCATAGACTAAACAACAGTGTTTGAATCTACAAGTTCCTGGGGGTTGGGTGCAGGTACTTTGGTTGAAATTCTGTCAAAGCCCCCTTCCTTGTTCCCCCTGCCGGGCCCCAGCAGACTCAGTCCCCACCCAAAAGGGGTGGCTGCTCCTACCATCTGGACGCTTCATATAATGCAATCATGTGATGATATCAGTCTGATTCCATCGCAGGGTGGGCCTGTTGGGTTTAATCCTCCTGAACTCCTTATCAGAGTCCTTCCATGCTGACCCACCATGCTCGTCATGAGCCTCCACAATCCTGTTCTGATAAAAAGTCAACTGTGCCCCCAGATCATTAAAATACTCTGCCATAATGGCCTGATTGATCGAAAAACCACTGATCTAATTCACAAGAGTCTCGTCAACTTTTTCTTATAAGTCCAGTTGCCACAGTCCCTAAGGTGTGAACAGCCTTACAACACCTAGGAGCATATTTACAAGAAAGTGGTGCATCAGTAATGATGAGCTACTTTCCTTGCGTTGCACCTGCCCCACCGAACGACACCATGGCCCATATTTATACTTTTTGACGCTAAACTGCGCTAACGCAGTTTAGCGTCAAAAAGTTTTGCGCCGTCTAACGCCATTCTGAAGCGCCATGCGGGCGCCGTATTTATGGAATGGCGTTAGACGGCGCAATCAGACCGCCGCTGCCTGGTTTGCGTGGGAAAAAACCACGTAGACCAGACAGCGCCGGCGTAGGGGGAAAATGGCGTATGGGCGTCTTAAAATGGGGCAAGTCAGGTTACGTAGAAAAAATCGTCTTAACCCGACTTGCGCCATTTTTTAACGACGCCCATCCCCCATCAACATGACTCCTATCATTGTAAAGATAGGAGTCATGCCCCCTTGCCCAATGGCCATGCCCAGGGGACTTCTGTCCCCTGGGCATGGTCATTGGGCATAGTGGCATGTAGGGGGGCACAAATCAGGCCCCCCTATGCCAAAAAAAAATATTAAAAAAAAAAAAAAAAATACTTACCTGAACTTACCTGAATGTCCCTGGGGTGGGTCCCTCCAGCCTTGGGTGTCCTCCTGGGGTGGGCAAGGGTGGCAGGGGGGGTCCCTGGGGGCAGGGGAGGGCACTCTGGGCTCATTTTGAGCCCACTTGTCCCTTAACGCCATGCCTGACCCAGGCGTTAAAAAGCGGCGCAAATGCGCCGTTTTTAGCCACGCCCACTCCCGGGCGTCTCTTTTGCCCGGGAGTATAAATACCACGTAAAGGCCTGGGAGTCATTTTTTAGACGGGAACGCCTCCCTTGCATATCATTAACGCAAGGAAGGGGTTCACGCTAAAAAATGACGCACATTCCGGGAACTTTGGCGCTATTCGCCTCTAACGCCATAGTATAAATATGGCGTTAGTTGGCGTTAGTTTAGCGTCGAATTTGCGTCGAAAAAAACGACGCAAATTCGGCGCAAACGGAGTATAAATACGGCCCCATGTGTGCGCAGTATTTACAATATGGTGCACCATGGCGGTTGTTAGGCCAATGGTGTCAAAAATTTTGCCGTTATTGTGGTGCTTTGCTACAAGAGCGTCAAAAATGTTGATGCTAGGGCAGCAAAGCGCAGGGAGGCCCATAGGTTTCTATGGATACGTCATTTTAATGCCTGCTTTGAGCAGGCATTAAAAAGAATGCAAAAAATGCTGCAATTAAATCTTGTAGATTTAACTGCGCAATTTTTGAGGGCCTCAACGCCGGAAAGCCCCCCTCGCATGACACAGGCATAGTGTGGCGCAAGAGGGGGCAAAGTGGAGCAATGAATGCATTGTGCCACTTTGTAAATCGGGTGCAGCAGAAATTGCTTCCTTGCACCACATTAGCGTCAAAATAAATGACGTTAATGTAGCGCAAGTAGGCACTAGGGGCCTCTAAATACGCCCCGTAGCCTCTTCTTTCTCAGACTTATACACAAAATTACAAATTTTTTCCTTCTCCTCCATTAACACATGCAAGCCCAGTTGCTCATGTTCAGAGCAAATAGCGTCCAAATCTATAGGCTGTAACGAGGGTCCAGTACCTAAAGTTGTTATTCCCTATGCAGGGAAAGACATCACCCTAGGAGTGCTGGCGCTCTATGAGGTACCAGGCAGGATACGCATTTGCTCCGCTACCTGTGTCGAAATCCCCAAAGCATGCTGTGCCTGATTCCCTGACAGGGCTGCACTGGTAGTAGAGGAGGCTCCCTGATGCCCCCGGTGGGCCTCAGTTCAGTCAACACCTGTGATCCTTCACTGTTCTTCGCGTTACCCAGGTGATCTACTAAGAGTCTCACCCTCTCTAAAACATCACTCTTGCCTACCCCTGCCATGCCACCTCCACAAGAGGGAGAGAGCATTCCCACCTCTGAGAGCCACGGCAACACAGATGCTAAGGGGCATATTTATACTCTGTTTGCGCCGGATTTGCGTCGTTTTTTTTTACGCAAATCTGACGCAAAACTAACTCCATATTTATACTTTGGCGTTAGACCCGTCTAGCGCCAAAGATCTTGGAGTTTGCGTCATTTTTTAGCGTGGACACCTTCCTTGCGTTAATGATATGCAAGGTAGGCGTTCCCTTCTAAAAAATGACTCTGAGGCATGTGCGCCGTATTTACACTCCCGGGCAAAAATGACGCCTGGGAGTGGGCGGGTCAAAAAAAATTACGTCCAGCCGCTTTAGCGTAATTTTTTAACGCCTGGTCAGGGCAGGCGTTAAGGGACCTGTGGGCTCGGAAGGAGCCCAGAGGTGCCCTCCCATGCCCCCAGGGACACCCCCTGCCACCTTTGCCCACCCCAGGAGGACGCCCAAGGATGGAGGGACCCATCCCAGGGAACTTAAGGTAAGTTCAGGTAAGTATTTTTTTATTTTTTTTGGGTGGCATAGGGGGGCCTGATTTGTGCCCCCCTACATACCACTATGCCCAATGACCATGCCCAGGGGACATAAGTCCCCTGGGCATGGCCATTGGGCAAGGGGGCATGACTCCTGTCTTTGCTAAGACAGGAGTCATTTCAATGGGGGTTGGGAGTAAAAAAAAATGGCGCAAATCGGGTTGAGGCAAAGATTTTGCCTCAGCCTGACTTGCCCCATTTTTTGACGCCCAAGCTCCATT
Source organism: Pleurodeles waltl (assembly GCF_031143425.1). Classification (NCBI taxonomy): domain Eukaryota; kingdom Metazoa; phylum Chordata; class Amphibia; order Caudata; family Salamandridae; genus Pleurodeles; species Pleurodeles waltl. The sequence goes on along the minus strand of NC_090443.1, from coordinate 1,004,274,481 downwards.
TTCCCCTACGCCGGCGCTGCCTGGTGTAAGTCATTTTTTTTACGCACACCAGGCAGCTCCGCCGGCTAACGTCATTCCATAAATAAGGTGCCCGCATGGTGCTTTGGAATGCCGTTAGCCGGAGTTAAATTTTTTGACGCACAACTGCGTTGGCGCAGTTGTGTGCCAAAAAGTATAAATACGGCCCTAAGTTAGCAACGAGATCCTGCTGAGCCAACCCTCCTGCGGAGGTCACCCCTATGGCCATATCCGAATCAATGTTCTGTACAATGTCACCAGCAGCTTCTGACCCCATTAATGCTGTGGAAATACCCTGCGCTTCACTCTGGCCTGGATTATCAGCAACCGGGATCGAACCCACCAGTGTGACCACTATGGATTGGACCATTCCTGTCTTGCTAGGGGACTGCCCTGTTCTCTACACAGAAGAACCTGGGGCCAGGGGCAGACCCACTGGTGCTGCTACCAAATGGCCAGCGTCCTGACTCCCTTGCATCTCTGGCACACCGGCTGTCCGCCCCAATAACTCCTTTCTACTTTTACCGTGCATTCCGCCACTTGTAAATATGGCGCAGCCAATTTGGCCTCATTGGGCCCCATTAGCATAAAACAATGACGGTAATGTTGAGCAAGGAGGTACTACTCCCTCTTAAATCAGGGCCTTAGTTATGAAGCAAAAAGAACAGATGATGGACAGAATGATGAACAATGCAAACATTCACCCCCAGTCACAAAGATCTGGGTTGAATCCATTGTTATTTTGCCCACCACACCACCCCAGTTTGGACCCAACCATATGCAAATCAGTCTTGACCCTGTTCCTGATGGGAACAGTCCAGCTTAAACTGCCAAGCCAGGTCCTCCCTGAACCAGTAACAAGCCTCCTGGGACCTGTTTCGGGGTATCACCCCTCATCAGCCAGGCTAGCTCAGCGATTTGAGCGTGGCGGGGTCCCAACTTGAGTAGCATGGGTAACAAAAAAACAATTGATTTAGGAGCAGATCTATGTACTGGGGGTGAATGCTTGACTGTTCAGCATTCCGTACATCCCTTGTTCTTTTTGCATTTGTTGCCCTAAGTGGGACGGGTATGCCTGCATGTGGGTCCCGTGTTCCACATACCACTGGAGACAAGCTAGCCTGGCTGATGAAGGGTGATACTCTGAAACTAATTCCAGGATGCTTATGCCCAGTTCCAGGAAGACCTGCCCTTGCAGTTCAGGCTGGACTGCTCCCATGGGGTGCAGGATTAAGGCTGATTTGTAAATGGCTCAATCCCAACTGGAATGGCATGGGTAGCAAAAAAATGCAGTTTTTTAGACCCAGATCTTTTTAGTGGGGCTGAATGTTTGTCATTGATCAGCATTCTGCCTATCACTTGTTCTTTTCTAACTTCAAGGCAGTTTTATGGAAAGTACTGCTGCACCGAGTGCAGTGCCATTTTCCCTGCACTCCCTAGCACCCCCCTACTGCCACCATGTGTGTGCCATATTTCAAATAGAGCGCACCATGGCGCAGAGTAGGGGGCAATAGCAGAATTTCTCATGACACTAGTGATGTACTCTGCAGGAGTAGCACCAAAATATTGGCGCTACTCCTGCAGAGTGCACAGGGCCGCACTTTAAAGAATGGACGCCCCCTTTTAACGCCTGCTCCTGAGCAGGCATTAAAAGTGCAGTAAAAATGGCGCAAGGAAATCTTATAGATTTCCTTATGCCATTTTTCTGGCTCCCCAAACTGGGGAATGCCCTCTCTGCAGACATTATGCCTGGCACAGGCATATTGTAGCACAAAGTGTTACAAAGTAACACAATACATGCATTGAGCCACCCTGTAAGTACGGCGCAGGGATTTCAGCCTCGTTGGGCCACATTAACGTAAAAAATAATGACGTTAATGTGGCGCAAGGTGGCGCTAGGGAATTATAAGTATGCCCCTTAGTTCTGGACACACCCAAAGCAGTTATTTTTCGCAGGGCACTCAAGAAAGCAGCCAGTGCTCTCAAAATACCATTGTCACAAATACCTGCAGCCCTCCATGACAGCCCTATACTTACGCTGCCTTGTCCCTATACGAAACACAACAACTAAGACCGCCAGTGTGACACAGCCCAAAATTCAGCTGCACCACCTAAAATCACTTAACTCTCACCTACAGCACCAGGGCCCCTGCTGGAGCTGCCACAGAGTAAAACTCGGGCCAGGTAAGCTAATGCTCAAACTTGTGCAGCTCCTAGGCAGGGCACAACTGGACTGTTGAAAATGCTCCCCCTACGTGCAAGACTCAATGCGGAGCACGTAATCGGCATTTCTGGAGCCTGTAAAACCTGTAAGAAAGAAAGACAAAAGAAAAACACACAAAATTCGTCCATAGCAGGACACACTTTCTTGTATCCTTTGCGGGTCAACAAGGTCGATAAGCAGACGCACGAGCCGCCCTGTGGCCCCTTATATGGGTGGGGAGGACGCACACAATACGTTTGCGCAACCCCCCTGGTGCAGCGCTGGCCGTCCACCAATCAGGTATGTTCTTGTTGCAGGGTTGCCTTCGCCTTCACCCAGGCACTCAGCCCAGCGCGACCTGCCATATGTGTGGCTCACCAGATTTGGGGGAGTCTGGTGCAATAACTCTTGCATAGGCAAGACCTAATGGCATTGCCAATGCTTGTTTTTTCTTTACCTCTGACATTCGAATGTGTGCTTGGGGCTACCAGTTCCAATCAAACTGTGAAATAAACTTCCTGAAAGAACTCCAAATACAAACAAAAACCACAGCATAAGTAAATATCTTTGATGACTAAGACAAGAATAGTCATTAAAATTTAGAGCCTGATTTAGAGGCCCTAGTGCCACCTTAGCGCCACCATAGTGCCATTTTGTTTACGCTATGACGCCGTAAAGTGGCTTTTTACACAAGCCATATTTACATGCATGCTTTGCACCACTTTGGAAACCCTTGCACCACATTATGGCTGCACCAGCCATAATGTATGCAAGAGAGACTTTCCCCTAATAGTGGAGCCAAAAAAATGGTGCAAGGAAATCTAAGAGATTTAGGGGCATATTTATACTCCGTCTGCGCCGATTGTGCGTCAAAAACTTTGACGCACAATCAGCGCAAATGTTGCCCCGTATTTAAACATTGACACCCGAGCCCGCGGACGACAAATTTCCGCTGTGTGTGTCATTTTTTTAATGCGGCAACCCGCCTTGCGTTAATTATATGCAAGGCAGGCATTCCTGTCCCAAAAATGGCTTAAACTGCCGTGTGTCGTATTTATGCTTTCGGGCAAAAATTACACACGGCCGAGAGGCGGAGCCTGAAAATGATGCACAGCCCGATTTGCGTCAAAAAATAACGCCTGGGTCAGGGCAGGCGTTAAAATGGGGCAAACACACCTGTATTTAATCAGAACACACAGAACAAACAGCAAAGCAGCAGAGCAGCAACAGGAAGCCATGGAGGTCATTCTAATCCAGCATGCACACAGACGCAGAGCCCAGCAACAACAACAGCAGCTACAACAACACCAGCAGGGACCCCAAAGGCAGCGCAGAAGGCAGGAGGGGATATTCCGCCCAAGAACAACCCTTCAGGGCCTCAGGGAACACGACATCATACAGAGGTACCGGTTGAACTGGCAGGCCATTCAGCAGCTGCTGCAAAACATTGAACTGCAGTTGGCCCCCACTTTGGTGACACCCCACACCATCCCAACAGAAATCAAGCTGCTTGCCGTACTTCCTATGCTGGCAAGTGGCTCTTTTCAAACAACTGGTGCCCTGGTAGGCGGAATATCACAACCATCATTCTCCACTTTTTTGCCCAAAGTACTGGATGCCATCATTCGACTGACACCCCGCCACATCTGCTTCCCTAACACACTGCAGAAGCAGCAGGAAACTAAACAGGGGTTCTACGCAATCAGTGGCTTCCCACACGTCCTTGGTGCAATCGACTGCACACATGTACGCCTTGTGCCACCTGCTGCAACTGAACACCTCTACCGCAACAGGAAGCACACACATTCCATCAACGTGCAGGCCATAGTCGATCACCAGGGATTGATCACCAACATCGTGGCTAAATATCCTGGGAGTGTCCATGACTCATTCAGCTTCCGTCACTGCCCCATCAATCAACATTTCCAGGATGGACGGTATGGCAATGGACTACTTGTTGGTAAGTACAAAAACCTACTTATATATACACTGCACAGCAACCCACTAGGACACACAACATATACACCACAACAGCAACATGTCAACAGGAACACACTGAGGTGGTGACATCACTAGCCATGTTTCTTAAGTCACAATTGAACCTGTCACACATCGGAAATTACTGTACAGCCTAATGTGAAGACGTCAATGAGTGTGGTTGCCTAAATGTCACCTTGCAAATTGTAAGTGTCCCAATGACCTTTACATTAATACATTGCCTAAGTGTAAAGGTATGGGATGTCCAGGGTACTTTCATATGAACGTGCTAACAACACTTTCAATTTTAACTCTGCATGGAACTATCATCTCACCCCCAGTGAAGACACACGGACACCTGTATCACAAGTCACAATGCTAGGGAAGGCACACTGTACTGAAAATCCCAAAACCTATTGCTGACAAACGGTTAGCAGACAAACACTTGCTCAGCCAAGGAAACAACACAATGCAGATGGTATAGCCTACAAGTATAGGATGTCACATCAGTACACAAAAGAGTCACAGACAACACAAGACAACTACTGCCATTAAAGGTCTTTTCAATAGTGCCAGCTACATCAACATGATCCCATTCATTTTCTATTGCAGCTGATCAGGGGTATGGCATCCAGCCATAGATTATGACACCATTTGGCAACCCGAGTACAGCTGCAGAGCGTGCATACAACAAGGCCCATAGGAGGACACGCAGCATTGTCGAGCGGACCTTCGGCACCCTCAAGTCAAGGTTCTGCTGCCTCGACATCACTGGTGGTAGCCTCCTATATTCCCCCGAGATGGTCTGTAGGATCATCCTCACATGTGCAATATTGCACAACATTTGTGTCAGAAGAAACATTCCCCTCCTGGAACCAGTGCCACACATGCCTGAAGAGGAGGAAGAGGAGGATGATGGCCTGCAACAGGAGGGGGAACTACAGAACACAGCTGCTGGTATACGCAGGCGGCAACAGATTGTAAATAATTTCTTCTGAATATGATCACCTTCACCACTTTAGTTAACTATTTTAAATAAACACCTATTATAATCACCATATCATGGTCTGGCTATTCCTTTTTTACACAGCTTCATCTCTACTTATCAGAATAAGAGTGTTGCGTCATGGAGCATTGCTGAGATAGTGAGTAGGACACAGAACATCCCAGAGCTTATGTGATGCCTAACATACAATGGTCACATACACACACACTCTTAATGACATATATCATGTACATATCTCCTTTGAAGGCCTATAGCAGACAACCACAACTATTTCACACATACATGTTGAAAGCAAGGTCCAACGCAGCATGGTGGTCTATGGTTTCTCACTTCATCAGGTTATTCCCTCAGGATGGGCAGAGTATGATGCAATCATGGTCACTGTGCAGATTTCTCTAACTACATAATATCTGGACAGTTGTATTGAAAAGCTACGTTATTTGACAGTAGGGACATTCCAATTATCTACTGCGCAGTTGATATGTCACATTACCCAGAGACAGATTTGTGGTGTAAGTGCTATTTATTGAAAAGTGCTGTAGTGCTATATGTACATTGTCCATGACTGTGAGTCCATTATAGTGACATTTTAAATTGGGATCCAACACAAGGGTTTACCAAAATGCTTTTGTCATGCTGGGGTTGCTGTTTCAGACAGTGCAGAGGGACAGGATTTGGCAATGAGTAGGAGAGAGACAATCACTGGGCTGGGTGACAAGATATACAGTGGTTTGCAGAACAGTGCTTGAGTACAGTTGTTGCAAGACTGGCAAGTTACAAAGCGCAGGACCTTGGTAAATGTCGGCCATGTGGCAGGGACTAGTGCTTCCAGTTACTTTTCCTTGTGAATGTGATCTTCCATGTCTTCTTCTTCTGATGTGTGTGTTGCCTGCTTTGTCCTTGTTGTTGTTGGTTGTGAAGGGGCAACACACACCTCAGTGTTAGAAGACGTGGAGTCAGACATCCTGGTTGCTGCTCCCTGTGAAGGTCTTAAGGGCAGTACTGCAGCAAGGAGGATCTGCTGGTTCTTGAGAATAGCAGCCACATCACGATGGTAGGCAGCCAGGTCGGCCCTGAGGGAGTCATTATTGCATTCGTGCATGCAGTGGAAGGTTTGGGTTGCGAGGGTTTGTGGCAACTCCCTTACTGCAGTGGTGAATTCCTTGACAGTTTCTTGTAGTCCTTGCAGTATGGATGTTAGGGCTTGCATAGCTGCTGCCTGATCTGCAGATGACATCATGCACGAACGCACCCCCTCAAGGCTGGCTGCCATATTTTGCATCCCCACCCGCACCTCCTTGGCCAGCTCCTGCTGTACTCCAACTACAGTTCTCTCAAAGCTGGTGCCAGTGTCGTCTGAGTCCTCAGCTGTATTGGAGCTGGCAGGTCTTACAATTGGGGTGGTGGGTGGATCCTCTGCGATGGCTGCTTGTTCTGTGCTCCTCCTTGTGACTGAAGGTGGGGTCTGGAGGGTTTCAAGGACCTTTTGGATAGTCTCCTGGGGAATGTTTATCGGCTCGTCATCCATGTCATCAGGGAAATCTGGGACAGGCATATCGGCAGGAGATCCATCTTCCTCTGCAATGAAACAGGGTACAATTTGTGTGTCTGTGTTGTGACAATTTTGACGTGACGTGCCTGCCTTTTGATGAATTCACTTTGTGATCTTGTTTTGTATTAATATTTGCAGTCCTTCAGATGGGCATTGTTTCAGGTCTATGGCCCACCTGTATGTTACATGTATGTTATTGAGTTATCAGACTTGTCAGCCTCATTGCCTCTAGGTGTTGCTTTATGCCAAATAGAGAATTGCCACCTTTTTGTCATACTCGACCCTCCGTGTATATCCATTCTCATGGTGAGACCTTTCACTGGCTGTGGGTGTTGTGATGGCCCTGGCAGCACACTTAACAATCAGGACCTGCCCCAATCCCTGATCTTTCACATCGACTTAATTGTAATTGACATGTTGCATATCCTATGCATGGCAATGTTATGATGTGATATGGATGTTGACATTGTTAATGTGTCCTGCTGATGTTGGGTAATGTGTGGTACATTGGATTGCCCTGATAATCGTATCAGTGTCCTATTTCCCCCTCTGACTGTGCAGGTGTATTTCAGTGACCAGTTACATGTGTCCCCTCCTCAATGCTGTTGTCTGAGCAGTATGATATTTGTGATGCTGCCTTGCTACCTAGGCACAGGGGGAACGCCTCCATTGCAGACCTTATGCCTGGCACAGACATAAGGGGCCATATTTATACTTTTTGACGCAAAACTGCGCTAACGCAGTTTAGCGTCAAAAAATTTAGCGCCGTCTAACGCCATTCTGAAGCGCCATGCGGGCGCCGTATTTATTGAATGGCGTTAGCCGGCGCTACCAGACCGGCGCTGCCTGGTGTGCGTGGAAAAAAACCACGTACACCAGACAGCGCCGGCGTAGGGGGAAAATGGCGTATGGGCGTCTTAAAATGGGGCAAGTCAGGTTGCGTCGAAAAAATCGTCTTAACCCGACTTGCGCCATTTTTTAACGACGCCCATCCCCCATCAACATGACTCCTATCATTGTAAAGATAGGAGTCATGCCCCCTTGCCCAATGGCCATGCCCAGGGGACTTCTGTCCCCTGGGCATGGTCATTGGGCATAGTGGCATGTAGGGGGGCACAAATCAGGCCCCCCTATGCCACAAAAAAAAATAAAAAATACTTACCTTAACTTACCTTAATGTCCATGGGATGGGTCCCTCCGTCCTTGGGTGTCCTCCTGGGGTGGGCAAGGGTGGCAGGGGGGGTCCCTGGGGGCAGGGGAGGGCACTCTGGGCTCATTTTGAGCCCACTTGTCCCTTAACGCCATGCCTGACCCAGGCGTTAAAAAGCGGCGCAAATGCGCCGTTTTTGGCCACGCCCACTCCCGGGCGTCATTTTTGCCCGGGAGTATAAATACCACGTAAAGGCCTGGGAGTCATTTTTTAAGACGGGAACGCCTCCCTTGCATATCATTAACGCAAGGAAGGGGTTCACGCAAAAAAATGACGCACACTCCGGGCACTTTGGCGCCCGAAGCGTCTAACGCCATAGTATAAATATGCCGTTAGTTGGCGTTAGTTTAGCGTCGAATTTGCGTCAAAAAAAAAGACGCAAATTCGGCGCAACCAGAGTATAAATAGGCCCAAGGTTTTACAAAGTGGCAATGAATGCTTTGCGCTAATTTCTATATATAGAGAGGAAAAATGTCACTTTTGGCAGTCTTAATCATAAAAAGTCACTATAGCAGCTGCGGAAAAGCATTTAAATCTGGCCCTCAGAAGCAGATTTGAGGAAAAAGGCCACCTAGCACTGTTTTTTAACATTTACTCTTCAGTCATATACGTAACCTTCATTATAGTCTAATAATATTTTATTTTACATTGTTATAGATCTTCGTTTTCACGAAGATCTTCCAAAAATTCCTAATTCTTCTCATCAGCCACCACACGAAGTGCAACTGAATTCAAGAAAAGAGCCGTGGTCGTCGTTCGGCGTTCGTACTCCTGGTAGAAGAACGAACTGTAATAAACTGATTTTGATAATCTCTTTGGACGCTTGTGAATGTTAGTGCGAGGAAGTCAACTGCATTTGTGTGGACAGATAAATAAGAATGTTCCAGATATTTACTACGAAAAATAAAAGAATTAAAGGCTAATTAATGATAAGAGTAATTAATTTTATTTTGTTAGAGGGCATGGATTTGTCATGTTTGCAATGCATTTTGGGCAATAGGAAGTACGTCACAGTTGGTAACTCTGTACAGGAAGTACTACCCCCAACAGCTTCGCTCATGTTTAAAAACAAAGCAGGCACGGTCAGGTCACAGTGTTTATCTAGCAGAGGCCGTTAGTTGACACTCTGCAGTGCGGAGTCTGGCTGGAGTGGGACACCTAGTGACGACTGTGGTACTGCATCTGGTATAGTGTGACTAAGTAAACCATACATGCCAAGAGAAGAGTTAAGGGGGAGATTTAAAAATAAAATATTAGGACAATGTCATTCACCGCATTGACTTATAGTGAAACAGAGGCAATTTCATGCGGGAGACAGCTGAAATAAAGCAATTTTTGGCTTTAAACATTAAGGGGCATATTTATACTCCGTTTGCGCCGAATTTGTGTCGTTTTTTTCGACGCAAATTCGACGCAAAACTAACTCCATATTTATACTTTGGCGTTAGACGCGTCTAGCGCCAAAGTTCATGGAGTTAGCGTCATTTTTTGGCGTGAACACCTTCCTTGCGTTAATGAGATGCAAGGTAGGCGTTCCCGTCTTAAAAAATGACTCCCAGGCATGTGCGTGGTATTTATACTCCTGGGCAAAAATGACGCCCGGGAGTGGGCGAGGCAAAAAACCCCGCATTTGCGCCTCATTTTAACGCTTGGGTCAGGGCAGGCGTTAAGGGACCTGTGGGCTCAGAATGAGCCCAGTGGTGCCCTCCCCTGCCCCCAGGGACACCCCCTGCCACCCTTGCCCACCCCAGGAGGACACCCAAGGATGGAGGGACCCATCCCAGGGAAGAAAAGGTAAGTTGTGGTAAGTATTTTTTTTAATTTTTTTTTGTGGCATAGGGGGGCCTGATTTGTGCCCCCCTACATGCCACTATGCCCAATGACCATGCCCAGGGGACAGAAGTCCCCTGGGCATGGGCATTGGGCAAGGGGGCATGACTCTTGTCTTTGCTAAGACAGGAGTCATGTTAATGGCGTCTGGGCGCCCCAAAAAAATGGCGCAAATCGGGTTAAGACGATTTTTTTGCCTCAGCCTGACTTGCCCCATTTTTGGACGCCCAAACGCCATTTTTCCCTACGCCGGCGCTGCCTGGTGTACGTGGTTTTTTTTCACGCACACCAGGCAGCGCCGGTCGGCTAACGCCGGCTAACGCCATTCAATAAATACGGCGCCCGCATGGCGCTTCAGAATGGCGTTAGCCGGCGCTAATTGTTTTGGCGCAAAACTGCGTTAGCGCAGTTTTGCGTCAAAAAGTATAAATATGGCCCTAGGGGGCATATTTATACTCCGTTTGCGCCGAATTTGCGTTGTTTTTTTCGACGCAAATTCGCCGCAAAACTAACTCCATATTTATACTTTAGCGTTAGACGCGTCTAGCGCCAAAGTTCATGGAGTTAGCGTCATTGTTTGGCGTGAACACCTTCCTTGCGTTAATGAGATGCAAGGTAGGCGTTCCCGTCTTAAAAAATGACTCCCAGGCATGTGCGTGGTATTTATACTCCCGGGCAAAAATGACGCCCGGGAGTGGGCGGGGCAAAAAACCCCGCATTTGCGCCTCTTTTTAACGCCTGGGTCAGGGCAGGCGTTAAGGGACCTGTGGGCTCAGAATGATCCCAGTGGTGCCCTCCCCTGCCCCCAGGGACACCCCCTGCCACCCTTGCCCACCCCAGCAGGACACCCAAGGATGGAGGGACCCATCCCAGGGAAGAAAAGGTAAGTTGTGGTAAGTATTTTTTTTTTTTTTCTTTGTGGCATAGGGGGGCCTGATTTGTGCCCCCCTACATGCCACTATGCCCAATGACCATGCCCAGGGGACAGAAGTCCCCTGGGCATGGCCATTGGGCAAGGGGGCATGACTCCTGTCTTTGCTAAGACAGGAGTCATGTTAATGGCGTCTGGGCGCCCAAAAAAAATGGCGCAAATCGGGTTAAGACAATTTTTTTGCCTCAGCCTGACTTGCCCCATTTTTGGACGCCCAAACGCCATTTTTCCCTACGCCGGCGCTGCCTGGTGTACGTGGTTTTTTTTCACGCACACCAGGCAGCGCCGGTCGGCTAACGCCGGCTAACGCCATTCAATAAATACGGCGCCCGCATGGCGCTTCAGAATGGCGTTAGCCGGCGCTAATTTTTTTGCCGCAAAACTGCGTTAGCGCAGTTTTGCGTCAAAAAGTATAAATATGGCCCTAGGAGTCTCCCTCCTGAATCGGATCTATTGGCATTGTTAACGCGTCCCTATATGACTCATTTTTACACATTGGGACTCGTTTTAGGCCAATGAATCTTTTGACCCTGATTGAAGACACCTTAGGACGAGATAGCTAATCAACATGTCAATCAATACGTCAATAATGTCATCAATATTTACTATAACAATGCAATTCACTTTAGCCAATGACATCAATAAAACTCAGAAACCACCATGACCTTTCAGTCATGAATAACCACGCCAGTTTAGTAAGATTTTGTGATATTTATTCCCTATTGGTTACAATTCTACTAGCAATTTTATTAATCTCAATAGCAAAACGCTCATCAACATTGTCATAATTTGGCAACTCGAATAAGACTTCATTAAAACAAGAAACACAATTATTAGGACATAACATGGCATCAACAAAGATTAACTTTAGCAGAGTATCATTAATGCGTTAGTTCAACAAAGCATATATTCAGTCATTTGTCTATTTGCGTCAGTTCGTGAACCCCTTTCCTAACCTCGAATTAGCATTGGCATGTTGGGCTTCATGCAAAACAATTTGGTAACACCAATTTAAAAACATCTAGCTATGGTCGCTGTCAAAAGTAGTAGTTGGCACCTAGAAAGGAAAAGCAAACAGACAATCACAATTTCATTGTCATATAGTTACCCTCCAAGTTTGGGTCAGCACTCAGGTTCGGTCTTCGTCTTCAGGACATCAGTTGGCTCGCCATCAGTCAGGAACTCAGCTCTGGTAAAAGGGGCACTTCCCTCATAAGGAGGTAAAGTGTAAATTGACAATCTAAGGACAACGATGGTTCTAGCTAAACTAGCAAGTCAGTAAGCAAAGTGACAAAGGGCCATATTTATACTTTTCGACGCAAAACTGCGCTAACGCAGTTTTGCGTCAAAAAGTTTAGCGCCGGCTAACGCCATTCTGAAGCGCCATGCGGGCGCCGTATTTATTGAATGGCGTTAGCCGGCGCTAGCAGACCGGCGCTGCCTGGTGTGCGTGGAAAAAAACCACGTACACCAGGCAGCGCCGGCATTGGGGAAAATGGCGTTAGGGCGTCTTAAAATGGGGCAAGTCAGGTTGAGGCAAAAAAATCGCCTCAACCCGATTTGCGCCATTTTTAACGACGCCCAGACGCCATTTACATGACTCCTGTCTTAGTAAAGACAGGAGTCATGCCCCCTTGCCCAATGGCCATGCCCAGGGGACTAACGTCCCCTGGGCATGGCCATTGGGCATTGTGGCATGTAGGGGGGCACAAATCAGGCCCCCCTATGCCACAGAAAAATATAAAATAAAAATAAATATATACTTACCTGAACTTACCTGAATGTCCCTGGGATGGGTCCCTCCATCCTTGGGTGTCCTCCTGGGGTGGGCAAGGGTGGCAGGGGGGGTCCCTGGGGGCATGGGAGGGCAGCTGTGGGCTCATTCTGAGCCCACAGGTCCCTTAACGCCTGCCCTGACCCAGGCGTTAAAAAGAGGCTCAAATGCGGGGTTTTTTGCCCCGCCCACTCCTGGGCGTGATTTTTGCCCGGGAGTATAAATACGACGCATTTGCGTCGCAGTCATTTTTCTAGACGGGAACGCCTACCTTGCATCTCATTAACGCAAGGAAGGCGTTCACGCAAAAAAATGACGCTCATTCCTCATACTCTGGCGCTAGACACGTCTAACGCCAAAGTATAAATATGGCGTTAGTTTTGCGATGAATTTGCGTCGAAAAAAACGATGCAAATTCGGCGCAAACGGAGTATAAATATGCCCCAAAGTGTCTGGATCATAGCAAATCGCATCAGCATCTCCCCTAGTCTCTCTCCTAGTCTCCTATTCCCCATTCTAATTCACTTCCTGGTGTCAAGGGTTTTCATCCCCTTTTCGTTGTACATTCCCTAAAACTTGATTGGACTAGGGGTTGCACCCCACTATCTTTAACCAATTAACTTTGGTCATCAAATTTGTCACCCCATAGCAGTTCTCATGCATTTTATTGGTCCTTATGATTGACGTCTTTAGAGGTAGAATGTCCGGTATGATTTCATCCTTTTGCGATTCTTTGCGCATCTTCAGTCAGTAGTTCCATTGTCCGTACCGGTTTAGGCGACCTTGTACCTAACATTAATCTACACTGTTGCATTTAGCTAAAATGTTTCTACAAGCAGGATGAACTTCATGAGAACTAATCTGCTACAGTTACATTCAGCTTCTAGTTTGAAAAAAACAAAAGTTCATGTCCTTTAGCAAGTCAGCACACTGCGGGCCATATTTATACTTTTTGACGCAAAGCTGCGCCGGCGCAGCTTTGCGCCAAAACCTTTACCGCCGGCTAACGCCATTTCGATGCGCCGTGCATGCGTCAAATTTATACTTTGACGCACGGCGGCGCAACCAACAGGTGGGAGTCTTTTTTTTTTTACGCACACAGCGGCGTCAAGTCGTAAAGGAAAACAACGTTAACGCGACGTAAATGACTGTGGGTCGATTTACGACAGCGCAACCCGGAAAGCGCTGTTTTTTTTTACGCAATAGCGTCAAAATTACCTGCGAACACTGCCCTTTCAGCAGAGGAGAGCCAAAATGGATCCCAGATGCCACTACAGACCCCAGGAAGATGACAGCAGAATAGGAGCCAGCCAGGAGGATCCATACAGGAACCAGGAAATATATAGAAAAAAAAGAAAGTGTCGCTTCAGTGCAGAGGAGCAGGAGATCCTGGTTAAAGAGGTGACGGAACACCAGCACCAACTGTTCATCACCTCTAAGTTGCCAATCAGCAGGAGAGAGGCCATATGGCAACAAATTGTTGACAAGATCAACAGTGTGGCTGAAGTACACAGGACAGTCACCGAGTGTAAGAAACGCTGGCATGACTGCAAACGTAGGACAAAGGAAAAAATGGCCAGGAACAGGAAGGCAGCACTGCAGACTGGAGGGGGGAGTCCAGCACACCAGGAGGCCCTGGACCACATGGAGGAGATGGTCGCAGCCGTCATCCCTGAGGAGATCGTCACAGGGATTCAAGGACAGGACAGCGCAGACTACCACGAGACAACGCACATGCAGGGTAAGTCGCATGGGGAAATATAATGCTATAATGTTAACTGCAACCGGGGTGGGGAATACCTACTACAAAATGCATGTAAGTCAGCATATATATGCAGTGGCATGGGTAAAGGGGCACGGCAGGGGGGCATGCCCAGCACAGACAGAAGCTGGGGCACGACATAACACAGCACCAACAACAGTCCCATGGGGGCATCCTGTCATGACAACAATGGAGCTAAGGGAAAGCCTCGACAGGTGGGAAGGCCACTACGTCAAACTTACATCCTGGCACTCGTCAGTCAAAATATATCCTACATCAACTAGGTCCCTATCAGTAATCCAGTAGCCAAAACAACAACTGCAATGTAACTGCAACAACAGTTGACACTAACACCTCTGATCTCTGTGCAGCTATAGTAGCCAATGGCAGTAACCTCCCCATGGAACATACATACCTAAATTAGGGGGTGAGGATGACATCTGCAACAATCTCCAGAAATAAGACAAAGGCACCAGTACACTCAAATGTCAATGCCCACAGTTGACACATACATCAGCCAAAGTAAACAGCAATAGGAGCCACACAGCACTAATGACACACACATGCTGCATACGTCAGGGTCCCTCACGTGCCTGGCTAACAAGGCAACATCCCTAATGTCATACTGCTCAGACAACAACATTGAGGAGGGGACACATGCAACTGGTCACTGAAATACACCTGCACAGTCAGAGGACCAAATAGGACATTGATACTATAAACAGGGCAATCCAATTAAACACACATTACCCAACATCAGCTGGAAACATCAACAATGTCTACATCCATATCACATCGTAACATTGCCATGCATAGGATATGCCACATAACAATTACAATTAGGTCAATGTGAACAAACAGATTTTGGGGCAGGTCCTGAGAGGCAAGTGTGCTGCCAGGACAATCACAACACCCACAGCCAGTGAAAGGTCTCACCATACGAATAGATATACACAGAGGGTCGAGTAGGACAAAAAGATGGCTATTCCCTAATTGGTACAAAGCAACACCTAGAGGCGATTAGGCAGACAAGTCTGATAACTCTATATCATACATGTGACACACCACACAGGTGGGGCATAGGCCTATAACAATGCCCATATGAAGGACAGCAGATACCAATACCAAACAAGATCACAAAGTAAAGTCATCAAAAGGCTTGCATGTTACGTCAAAATTGTCACAACACAGACACACTAATTGTACCCTGTTTCATTGCAGAGGAACATGGATCTCCTGCCGATATGCCTGTCCCTGATTTCCCTGATGACATGGATGACGAGCCCATAAACATTCCCCAGGAGACCATCCAAAAGGTCCTTGAAACCCTCCAGACCCCACCTTCAGTCACAAGGAGGAGCACAGAACAAGCAGCCATCACAGAAGAACCACCCACCACCCGAATTGTAAGACCTGCCAGCTCCAATACAGCTGAGGACTCTGATGACACTGGCACCAGCTTTGAAAGAACTGTAGTTGGTGTACAGCGGGAGCTGGCCAAGGAGGTGCGGGTGGGGATGCAAAATATGGCAGCCAGCCTTGAGGGGGTGCGCTCGTGCATGTTGTCATCTGCAGATCAGGCAGCAGCTATGCAAGCCCTAACATCCATACTGCAAGGACTACAAGAAACTATAAAGGAATTCACCACTGCAGTACGGGAGTTGCCACAACACCTCACACCCCAAACTTTCCACTGCATGCACAAAATGCAATCATGACTACCTCAGGGCTGACCTGACTGCCTACCATCGTGATGTGGCTGCTATTCTCAAAAACCAGCAGGCCCTCCTTGCAGCAGTACTGCCCTTAAGAACTTCACAGGGAGCAGCCCCCGGGATGTCTGACTCCACGTCTTCTAACACCTTCACAACCAACAATAACAAGGACAAACCAGGCAACACACACATCAGAAGAAGAAGACATGGAACAGATCACATTCTCACGGAAGAGTACCCGGAAGCACTAGTCCCTGCACCATGGCCTACTTTGACCAAGGTCCTACGTTTTGTCAAATGAGTCTCACTACAACTATACTCAATGACTGTTCTGCTAACCACTGTATGACTTGTCAGCATTGCCAGTGAATGTCTCTCTCCTACTATTCGGCAAATCCTGTCCCTCTGCACTGTCTGTTACATCACCCCAGCATGTCAGGAGTATCATCCACACCCCTTCTGTAGGATCACCATGTAAGAATGCACCAGAACGGACTCAGCAAACATGGACAATGTACATTTAGCACTACAGCACCTATCAATAAATAGCACTTGCACACCTAATATGTCTCTGTGTAATTTGACACATCAACTGTGCAGTAGATAACTCTAAAGTGCCTGTGTGAGAACCATGTAGCTTGTCAATACAACTGTCCTGACATCATGTAGTCTGATACATCTGTGCAGTGGCCAGGATTGCATCATAGCCTGACCATCCTGAGGAGAATAACTGATGAAGGGACAAACCACACACAATCATGCTGTGTTGGACAGAATAATGCTGCATCTATAACAATCCAAGTCAACTAATGGTGGCTGAGAAATGTAGGCACCATGCAATACAAAAAAATGAAATTATGCAGCATAATCTAAGCAAACACAACTAAACACTGCATCAATCACCCTTTCTGAGTATACTTCCATGAAGGGAAGTCATGCTGAATTTTTACACACATGATCTATGTCAGCAATGAAGACCACAAGACAAGAGTGTTAACAACACCTCATCTACAAAGATGTCCCTGAACATCACACTGCAGTCCGACCTAATAAATTTACCACAATACCAAGTCTGGAAGCACACTTTGTGATGTAGAATACCTACTCATCAACACAAATCCTTGGTGATCCATGTAAACTACTAATGGTGGGTCTACCAAATGGTGGATACTTACCAAGTTAACACAGGGGTAGCTGCCATGTTAAACCTCTATTTTCTGTGGTGTGTAGCATAGGACACAAATGTCATAGAAAAACAATCACCTACACTGATGTCAAGCCCATGATCAAGTAGCAGTTAACGCATAATGCAAAGGGTTAACTATATGTTTATTCCTATGCATTCACACCAGAGGCAACTAAGGGAAAAATCATACCTACACTAATCTAACCTGACTACTCCTAACCCACAACTGTCCCTAACTAACCTAAGCTAAACTTACTCTACACATATAACAAATCGATCTAAACATCAACCCCCCACCCACCATTATGAGACAGGACACATGCAGGACAACACATACTAACCTACACACATACTATTCTATCCTAAACAATCATATATTTTTTTTATTTAATTTTTATAAACAGACAGGAACCCCAACATTGACCCCCACCCACCCACACAAAAATGAGAAATAGAAAGAATAAGGACCCCCCACCCTCCTCCCTAACACTAACTAAGCTAACAACCTACACTAACCTAACACTAATCCCCAAAACCCAACTATCATTACAAAAAGGAAAGAGGAGAGAGGGGAGGGATAAATTTAAAATAAGCAATAAAGTCCTAGAGGTTGGCCCTCCGTAGGGTCCGTCTGATGGACCGAACCCTTTTCTTAATGTAGGCCACATCCTGGCTTAGCTTGTCCACCTTGGTAATAAACTTGTCCATTTTCCTGTTTAAAGCCAGGAATGCCGCAGGGTCAATAGGAGGGGCTGCTGCAGTCTGTGTGCTGGCAGAGGTGCACGGTGTGGGAGTTGTTGTTTGCCCACTGGACTCTCCTGCAGCTCGGAAATTGCTGGGTCCAGGTCGTGCTGCAGAGGCAGGGTCAACTGTCCCCGCCGTTTCTGGGGCCACTTGGGGAGAATTGGTGGATGTGGTGGTGGTGGCTGTTGTGGGCAATGTTGGGCCACCCTGTGGTGAGGCCCACCATGCTCCGGAGGTCCGCTTGGTATTTTCGGGCCATCCTTCTGAACCCCGACTGCACCTGCAGGATGTGCCGGTATCTCATTGCACGCCTTTCAAACTGATGTCTCTGTGCGGCACTCATGTTTGCAGCTGTGAAGAGAAAGGGCAACTATTTACCATAGGAAATGCATTGGGTGGAATAGCACAATGGGTCAATTGCACAATACTTTTACTGTATTTGTAACAGCTATTTTCACAACATAGATCATTGAAAGTCTCAGAGGAAGTACATGGGAAGCCTGCATACAAAAGGGCATCTCACACCTAGCATATCCATGTCTCTACATGATGGGTGACATCAGCCTAAAGTTCTCATCCAAATAATGGGTAATGCAGCTGACATTATGGCTGTACCTCTTCCGCCTACTGACTTCACTACATATGTCACTCTATGTGATAACAATCACAACCCTCAATATCTGCCATTTGTAATTGTTTTTTGCTAATATAGAACTCATGTGCCATAACCGAATGTGTACACTAGGGCCCGTATTTATACTCCGTTTGCGCCGAATTAGCGTCGTTTTTTTCGACGCAAATTCGGCGCAAAACTAACGCCATAGTATGGGCAAATAGCGTAATTTTTTTGCGTGAACGCCTTCCTTGCGTTAATGAGATGCAAGGAAGGCGTTCCCGTCTAAAAAAATGACGGCGACGCAAATGCGTCGTATTTATACTCCCGGGCAAAAATCACGCCCGGGAGTGGTCGGGTCAAAAAACCCCGCATTTGCGCCACTTTTTAACGCCTGGGTCAGGGTAGGCGTTAAGGGGCCTGTGGGCTCAAAATGAGCCCACAGGTGCCCTCCCATGCCCCCAGGGACCCCCCGCCACCCTTGCCCACCCCAGGAGGACACCCAAGGATGGAGGGACCCATCCCAGGGACATTCAGGGACGCCTACCCTGACCCAGGCGTTAAAAAGTGGCGCAAATGCAGGGTTTTTTGACCCGACCACTCCCGGGCGTGATTTTTGCCTGGGAGTATAAATACGACGCATTTGCGTCGCCGTCATTTTTTTAGACGGGAACGCCTTCCTTGCATCTCATTAACACAAGGAAGGCGTTCACGCAAAAAAATGACGCTATTTGCCCATACTTTGGCGCTAGACGCGTCTAACGCCAAAGTATAAATTTGGCGTTAGTTTTGCGCCGAATTTGCGTCGAAAAAAACGACGCTAATTCGGCGCAAACGGAGTATAAATACGGGCCATAATTTTTTATTTTTTTTAAAAATTTTAGGTGGCATAGGGGGGCCTTATTTGTGCCCCCCTACATGCCACTATGCCCAATGACCATGCCCAGGGGACATAGGTCCCCTGGGCATGGCCATTGGGTAAGGGGGCATGACTCCTGTCTTTACTAAGACAGGAGTCATTTAAATGGCGTCTGGGCGTCGAAAAAAATGGTGCAAATCGGGTTGAGGCGATTTTTTTGCCTCAACCTGACTTGCCCCATTTTAAGACGCCCTAACGCCATTTTCCCCCTACGCCGGCGCTGCCTGGTCTACGTGGTTTTTTTCCACGCACACCAGGCAGCGCCGGTCTGCTAGCGCCGGCTAACGCCATTCCATAAATACGGCGCCCGCATGGCGCTTCAGAATGGCGTTAGACGGCGCTAAATTTTTTGACGCTAAACTGCGTTAGCGCAGTTTAGCGTCAAAAAGTATAAATATGGGCCTAGGTTCAAAACAAAGTTGCAAAAGGTCACAAGTATGTGTAACATACTGGTTGCTACAGTCCTAGGTACCCTATTCCCAAACACATGGCAGTCTTTGAGGGTGGGGTGGGAAGAACAACCAACAATCCGATATTCAATGCACACCCAGGAGTGTATAGAAAGGTCAACAAGTATTTGCCTCCACACACAACACCAATGAAGGGCTAGCAACAAATTGGAGTCAGCCAAACCTTGTCCTATCCAAGGTCCACACATGTCAAAATGTACTGACTTAGGCATACATCACATACTACCAGTGACGCATATTTTACCACACACACAGAGGAGCAAGAACACCCATGATCATGAGTAGAATGAACACCTAGGCCATTGCACTCTAGTCCCACACACTTCTAGTTCAACTTGTGGAAGTACATGCCCCCGGAAGATCCAACCTACAGTGTACTCAGTCCATCCTCAACTAGGGAAGCTGCATATTTAAGATAAGCCTTTTGCAGAAGCTATCTGGGAGAATGTCAGTCTGAAATGCAGACTCAGTCCAAGCCAAGTCCCAGAGCAACTCTTACATTAACCAGTGTATTCCACATGACTCATCCCATTCCCCATAGCGGGCCCGACTGGAATGGCCTACAGACCCTAAATCTGAGAGATGGATAAGCATAGGTCTACTGAAACTGAAGTGATATTTGAAATCCCACTAATGGAACAATACTAATGAATGGGCAGCGCATCAAACCTTGAAATCTGTTGAACACACAGTAGTCCATCATGCATCACTAGCAAACAATAAAAATAGCACACATGCAACACTCACTGTAGGTGTCGGGGTCCACAAAATGAGCCACCTATCCCACAGTGTACGGTGCAGGTCCACCTGTAAAGCATGGAAGGAAGAATATACTCAGACTCCGTGCACTGACAAACAATTGCAATTACAAAGACAATGTGAGAATATGACATGCGTAATGAAAAACTTTCACACATGCTCATACTGCATGGAATAATTCTTGAGCAAGATTTACATTGGATGAGTCTCCTGCTACAGTTACACACCCTACTACACACATGCAGTGGCCAGGACAGTCATGTGGTGTCAAAGATGCACCTCCATTAGTATGCCCCAACAATATAGGGGTGCATTCATCTCATCATGTGCATCCCAGAGAGACATCCAAAAGCTGGTTACTTGAGGACTGCATAACCCCTCAAACTCAAACAGCCTATTTGGTAATTTTCAACACACACCAACCAGACACACATGTGACATATGTGTGGACAACATAGCTAACTTCAATTGACGTGAAGGCAGCACTCATTTATAGCATCATATTGGGTTTACAAATTTCAGTCTAGCTATGGCGTCTACATATGTAGGTATGATGTTTCAACATCCATTTTTCACTGGCTATTGTGACCTGTAGAGTTCAAATAGAGGCATTAACATGTCGCTTGTCTGACACAAAGGCAACACTACATTACATACAGCTACAGGCAACCGGTATGTGTAGAAAACATGAGCTACCTGACTGCTAGCATTTGTCTTCCTTCACATTGTGCAACAATTACCCAGTAGGTTTCCCTAGCATTACACACAGTCAGCTACTTATCTAGCAGATTGGGTAACAATCATCACATGTCCCCACACAGCTTTAAATTGTTCACATGTAATTGATGTGTACTCACCAACATGGCCACCAATCCTTATTCCCAGGTGGTCCAGCAGATCCTGCTCCCTGGATATTAGATCAGCCCAGCGGTGCTTGAGTTGATGGTCATTCCTCAGGCTACCGTAGACCCGGACCAAGTGATGGCGCACCTTCCCCCACCGGACTTTACTGGCCTCCGTGTGATACCCCTGTATCACACGACCCCCAGCCTCCAGCATGAGTGGGAGGAAATGGCAAACAAGCCATATAAATCCCCCCAATTCCTCCTCACCCATCCTGGCAAGCCGTGGCCTACCTGACATCTCTGCACTAACAAAGTGGAAAAAGTTGGAGAAAAACGAAAAGGGGGGAATGGGGAAAGGTAGAGTAGTGAAAAACAAAGAAAACTTAAGAATAAGAGCCCAACTAACCCCAAAATTACACTACCCAGAACAGACTCCCACAGACAATAAAAGAAACACTGGACTTGACAAAATTATACAATACAGACTCAGACAGTATTCAACAACAAGACAATGATGACAAAAGCACAATAGAGAAGTACACTGGACACAAAAGCACTAAAACACAGGACAACACTTTCCACACAGCCACACAGTCTAGAATAATCTGAGACTGCAAAGTGAAAGTGAAAGTACACCCACAGTACAGAATCTGTAAACAGGATATCCTATTACATCACATCCTGCATAAAATGGCCGCCGTTTTTATTTTTCCGTTATGCGTAATTTTTTCACACATACAGATTGTGCGTCATATTTTTTGATGCATAAGAGTGCACATAATGCAGAGTCAAAAATGTTTTCATCATTGTTCCCTTATATTTGTGTGAGGCTTATTTTACAGTTCTAGAGTTGAAATTTAAGCCGCTGGCAAATATGATGACCAAATATGAAAATTAATTTTGACTCTGCATTATATGCACTCCTGTGCATCAAAAATGTATAACGCCCAAGCTGTATGCGTGGAAATATGACGCATTATAGAAAATATGGTGGCCATGTAATGCTGGTTATTAATATATTTATTTTAAAATGATATTTTTTGACTCTGCATTATGTGCACTCCTGTACGTCAAAAATTTATGACGCCCAAGCTGTATGCGTGGAAATATGACGCATTATAGAAAATATGGTGGCCATGTAATGCTGGTTATTAATATATTTATTTTAAAATGATATTTTTTGACTCTGCATTATGTGCACTCCTGTACGTCAAAAATTTATGACGCCCAAGCTGTATGCGTGGAAATATGACGCATTATAGAAAATATGGTGGCCATGTAATGCTGGTTATTAATATATTTATTTTAAAATGATATTTTTTGACTCTGCATTATGTGCACTCCTGTACGTCAAAAATGTATGAAGCCCAAGCTGTATGCGTGGAAATATGACGCATTATAGAAAATATGGTGGCCATGTAATGCTGGTTATTAATATATTTATTTAAAAATTATATTTTTTGACTCAGCATTATGTGCACTCCTATGCGTCAAAATTCATGACGCACAAGCCGTATGCGTGGAAATATGATGCATTTTGACAAATATGTCTTTAATTTGTCAAATTGTGAAAATAATGTTTTCATGACCAAACGGTGCTAAGTGATACACATTGGGGATTAGCTATGGCACATGTCCCTTATAGGATGTATAGAAGGAATTCACAGTGTAATAGTAATGATTGCTCAAAATGGTTATTACCCATAATTGTACACATATTTTGGGTAATTGCTGATGGCTAATTTCAAATGATGAATGGGATACCAGGATGTATTCCTTTGCAAAAATGTGTCCACATTTATCACGGTAATCCTAATTATCTATAGGCCAAATAGGTAGTGCAATTGTCACCTACACTTTTTATGGGGGTAACCATGTTCTAATTATGAATTTGTGTATCTTATATGTGTTTTACTTTTGACATGTAGGCCACACATGCGCCTTATGCATGTGTGTACTTCACGTGTGCATATTTCATGTATATTTGGGGGGCGGTAGAGGTGGACTTAGGCCCCCAGCACCCTAGGGTTTGCCCTTCCAGATTTGCTAATTTATCCAAGGGTTTCATTTATTCAGTAATGCTAAACCTGCAACAGCAGGCTCATGGAAGCCCATAGGGTATGATTCACTGTTTGCCATTCAATAATCCCATTTGCCCATTTGACGTTTGCCCTATTGATTCTTTGGAGCAATCTGACATACCATTTTACATTGATATTTTTTGCTAAATCTCGACGTTCCTCATGTGCTGATGACAAATAGGTTGTTGATGTATGTGGCCCTTTATGCATTACCTGGTTTAGTGGCATGTTTCATTCTTCCTGCTAGGTTCCAACTGGGACACTACTGTGATCGGCTGCTTGCAAATATTTTGTTGATTGGATGGCACATGTTTATATGTGTGGTCCAATGTAGATCCACTATCAACTGTCAGGGTGTATGTTGTCACTGTAACTTCCAGGTCTCCTCATGAATTAGTGGCAGCTAATCTTGTTCCAATTGGGCATTGTTTGTAGCAAAAATGGAGAGAAGCCATTGAGGACATGGTCACCTACACATGGATGGTCCCACCCTGTCACTGAACACGTGTAATGAGACTTTCGAATGGGCAACCTTTTTGTGCTGAGTGAGAGAATATCTCAGGTGTCTGGATCTGGCATGTGTCATTGCCACATTTGTACTCCAGTTGGCCTCTGTGGATGGTAATGTATCATGAAACATCATAGCCTCTGTGCAGAAATAAATGGCTGGTATTCAACACACTCATCTTTATCATTTGAAAAAGTGTTACTCAGCGTTTTGAACAGTCAGGGTCCTCATATGTGTTGACTTTTCATGGACATTATCTGAGGTTGCTGGCTTTGATGGAGGCCATTTACACCATCATACACTATGGTCCTGGTCCACTGTCACACTTTTAAGTTTAGGCATTAATGAAGGTCAGACAACGGAAGGGCCAAGATTTGGCTATTCATGGGCACTGTCACATATCTGATGCAAATGACAGTCAGATGATGCACTACTGTGTATTTGAGTATACATTGATGAGGCTAATGACACATTATTGTCTGAGGTACAAAAGGTATTGGACAGCATGTGTGGTCGATAGGTGGACCCCACATATCTGTAGAGTGACCCACGGACAGGTGCCAGTCAGGCTGGCAGGATGCTGGGTCAATAAGGTGCAAGCTCTTTCAGTAATCACATGATCACGTGTTCTGACTAGGACTGGTCAGAGGGAGCATTAGACAGTTGAGATGTCACACTGTGTATGTCCTGTGTTGCTTTGAAGGTGACACATGAACCCTGATAAAGTGTTACACGTCAAATTTGTGTCAAAGCTTAATGATGTAATGGCTCACATTCAAACATGTATGCAGTAGGAGGCATCTGCAGGGACAGGGCATGTACATTTGGGTGGTGTGCATGGAGGGGATCACAAGTGTGGCCTCCATCTGTGTCTCACTAGTCCTGTCAGATGTGATTAGCTGATAAATAGCCTACAGTACCTTTCACAGAAGAATCAATCTACAGGTGATACCAGGCCTTATAAACTCCAAGGCAGTGTATTATATGAGCTGTGTTCCATGCAGTGAGATGGTAGTATGACAATGGTCGGCATAGTAAAGGGTGTGGCACACTGGATGACTCTTGTGAGTGTGTGTGTGTAGATGATGGAATCTGAGTGTACACAAATCGGCATTCCAAGGACCTCTTCAGACAGGTGGGGTGTGAGCAGCTGCAAGTGTGTGTATTGTTTTTAGAAAAGGGCTGACATGTAGATGGGATGTGATGTGCTGGATGCTTGTCATAGGTGTAGCACTTGTGCTGTGTATGTTCTGCTTATGTGTAACTCTAGTGACAGATAGTCATTGCAATGATAGTAAGTAGTTGGAATTACTGTTGGCAAGAGTCTAGTACTACATTCCTGTTCCTGAAGCATTAGCATGTGAACTGGCTGATGTATGAGGCCTGTTTTCCCCTAGTTGAGTGATGGTGTTTTAGTTGTGTGCCATCTGCTGCGATGATCCATGTTTCCTACATGTATGTGAGTCATATGTGTGGTCCTCAGCTATTGCCCTTCAAAGGTGAACTGTACAGGATGTCTGTCATTTACATGGTGTGTGTATTTGACCATTGTATGGTGGCCATTACATTTGTGGTGTATATTTTTTGTGTGATGATTGTTATGTCATTATTGCTCAATGAGACGTCATTCTTCTTCAGCAATTTCAAACTAAAGGTGGGCAGAAATGAATAGGCCAAACCATGATGTGGTGTTTGTTATCTGTGTTTATTTACAATTGTGCATTAAGTGGTGATAGTAAAAATTAAGAAAAGAAATTATTTACAATGTGTTGGCGCCTACACACTCCAGCAGCCGTGTTTGGTTGTTCCCCCTCCTGTTGCAGGCCAGCATCCTCCTCTTCGTCATCTTCAGGCATGTATGGGTCTGGTTCGAGGAGGGGAATGTTCCTTTTTACACAAATGTTGTGCAATATGGCACAAGTGAGTATGATCCTACAGACCATCTCTGGGGAATATAGTAGGCTACCACCAGTGATGTCAAGGCAGCGGAACCTTGACTTTAGGATCCCAAAGGTACGCTCGACAATGCTGCGTGTCCTCTTATGGGCGTCGTTGTATACCCGCTCTGCAGCAGTAGTCGGGTTCCCAAATGGTGTCATTAGCCATGGCTGGATGCCATAACCCTGGTCAGCTGAAAAAAAAACACAGAATGGGATCATGTAGATGTAGCTGGCACTATTGAAAAGACCTTTAATGGCAGTAGTTGTCTTGTGTTGTCTGTGACTCTTTTGTGTACTAATGTGACAACCTATACTTGTAGGCTATACCTTCTGCATTGTGTTTTGTCCTTGGCTGAGCAATTGTTTGTCTGCTAACCCTTTGTCAGCAGTATGTTTTGGGAATTGCAATAGAGTGTGTCCTCACTAGCATTGTGACTTGTGATACAGGTGTCCGTGTATCTTCACTGGGGGTTAGATGATAGTTCCATGCAGAGTTAAAATTGAAAGTGTTGTTAACACGTTCATATCAAAGTACCCTGGACATCCCATCCCTTGAAACTTATGCAATGTATTAATGTAAAGGTTATTGTGACACTTACAATTTGCAAGGTGACATTTAGGCAACCACACTCATTAATGTCTTCACATTAAGCTGTACAGTAAATTCCAATGTGTGACAGGTTCAATGGTGACTTAAGAAACATGGCTAGTGATGTGAAGACCTCAGTGTGTTCCTGTCTAGGTGTTGCTGTTGTGGTGTATGTGTTGTGTGTCCTAGAGGGTTGCTGTGCAGTGTGTATATAAGTAGGTTTCTGTACTTACCAACAAGTAGTCCATTGCCATACCGTCCATCCTGGAAGTGTTGGTTGATGGTGCTGTGACGGAAGATGAATGAGTCATGTACACTCCCAGGATATTTAGCCACGATGTTGCTGATCAATCTCTGGTGATCGACTATGGCCTGCACGTTGATTGAATGTGGGTGCTTCCTGTTGCGGTAGAGGTGTTCTGTTGCAGCAGGTGGCACAAGGCGTACGTGTGTGCAGTCGATTGCACCAAGGACGTGTGGGAAGCCACTGATGGCGTAGAACCCCTGTTTAGTTTCCTGCTGCTTCTACAGTGTGTTAGGGAAGCAGATGTGGAGGGGTGTCAGGCGAATGATGGCATCCAGTACTTTTGGCAGAAATGCGGAGAATGATGGTTGTGATATTCCGCCAACCAGGGCACCAGTTGTTTGGAAGGAGCCACTTGCCAGCAGGTGAAGTACGGCAAGCAGCTTTGTTTCTGTTGGGATAGTGCGGGGTGTCACCAAAGTGGAGGCCAACTGCTGTTCAATGTTTCGCAGCAGCTGCTGAATGGCCTGCCAGTTCAACCAGTACCTCTGGATGAAGTTGTGTTCCCTGAGGCCATGCAGGGTTGTTCTTGGGCGGAATATCCTCTCCTGCCTTCTGCGCTGCCTTTGGGGTCCCTACAGTAATTTCCGATGTGTGACAGGTTCAATTGTGACTTAAGAAACATGGCTAGTGATGTGACCACCTCAGTGTGTTCCTGTTGACATGTTGCTGTTGTGGTGTATATGTTGTGTGTCCTAGTGGGTTGCTGTGCAGTGTATATATAAGTAGGTTTTTGTACTTACCAACAAGTAGTCCATTGCCATACCGTCCATCCTGGAAATGTTGATTGATGGGGCAGTGACGGAAGATGAATGAGTCATGGACACTTCCAGGATATTTAGCCACGATGTTGGTGATCAATCCCTGGTGATCGACTATGGCCTGCACGTTGATGGAATGTGTGTGCTTCCTGTTGCGGTAGAGGTGTTCAGTTGCAGCAGGTGGCACAAGGCATACATGTGTGCAGTCGATTGCACCAAGGACGTGTGGGAAGCCACTGATTGCGTAGAACCCCTGTTTAGTTTCCTGCTGCTTCTGCAGTGTGTTAGGGAAGCAGATGTGGCGGGGTGTCAGTCGAATGATGGCATCCAGTACTTTGGGCAAAAAAGTGGAGAATGATGGTTGTGATATTCCACCTACCAGGGCACCAGTTGTTTGAAAAGAGCCACTTGCCAGCATATGAAGTACGGCAAGCAGCTTGATTTCTGTTGGGATGGTGTGGGGTGTCACCAAAGTGGGGGCCAACTGCAGTTCAATGTTTTGCAGCAGCTGCTGAATGGCCTGCCAGTTCAACCAGTACCTCTGTATGATGTCGTATTCCCTGAGGCCCTGAAGGGTTGTTCTTGGGCGGAATATCCCCTCCTGCCTTCTGCGCTGCCTTTGGGGTCCCTGCTGGTGTTGTTGTAGCTGCTGTTGTTGGTGCAGGGCTCTGCGTCTACGTGCACGCTGGATAAAAATCACCTCCATGTCTCCCTGTTGCTGCTCTGTTGTTTGTTCTGTGTGTTCTGATTAAATACAGGTGTGTTTGCCCCATTTTAACACCTACCCTGACCCAGGCGTTAAATTTTGACGCACATCGGGCTTTGTGTCATTTTTTTGCTCCACCTCACGGCCGAGAGTCATTTTTGCCCGGAAGCATAAATTAGACGCACGCCCGTGTGCGTCGTTTTTTGGACGGGAACGCCTACCCTGCATATCATTAACGCAGAGCGGGTTGCCGCATCCAGAAAATGACGCACACGGCAGATTTATGTCATCCGCGGGCTCGGGCATCAGTGTTTAAATATGGGGCGACGTTTGCGCTGATTGTGCGTCTAATTTTTGGACGCACAATCGGCGCAAACGAAGTATAAATATGCCCCTGCATGTTAGAAGAACACATTTAATATAAAAGTCAGGCAGCTAGGCCTCGACTCATGCTAACTAAGGCCTAAAAGATTTATTAGCAAACTTTAGTAACATGACCATTAATAATTAGTGTAAAACCATCTTTTAATTATAATATTTCATCAACATTAGCCATTTTCATTAGTCCCCGTATACATTGGTGGCCACTCCCCGTGGGCACATTTCAAAACGCACGTTTTTAGCAAAACATATTAATACATTTTCTATGCGGCATTATTGTACATTAGTTCATAAACATTTCAAGTTAATATTGATTATATAAGCTACGCTCTCTCAGTCCCTCCTCTGATGACCTTTGTCATCACACGAACCTTTCCCTTTTCAACCTCTCACTTTCCTCAGAACTCTCATCTCAACATCTTGCCTTTTGTGTGAGCTTTCCCAATTTCATTAAACATTTTCTCCCTTTCATTTTCTTCATTTCTTTTGCTTCGTTTTGTCAGATTTCTCTTTATTCTTTCATGAACTTTGCATGATAACCATAAGCCCAATAAACAAATTAGAACAATTAATAGACCCCCAAATATTTTTGCAAGAACCCCATTCCAAATATTGCTAAACCTATTCCCTACTCTGGTAATTCCGTTCCCAGCTTTCTCCCAAACTCCAGGTTCCTTCAAGTCCTTCAAATCTGCACTATCTCTTGTTAGGTTAGTAAGCATACTTCTAGGCCCATATTTATACTTTTTGACGCTAAACTGCGCTAACGCAGTTTAGCGTCAAAAAACTTTGCGCCGTCTAACGCCATTCTGAAGCGCCATGCGGGCGCCGTATTTATGGAATGGCGTTAGATGGCGCAATCAGACCGGCGCTGCCTGGTGTGCGTGGAAAAAAACCACGTAGACCAGGCAGCGCCGGCGTTGGGAAAAAATGACGTTAGGGCGTCTTAAAATGGCGCAAGTCAGGTTGACGCTAAAAAATCGTCTTAACCCGATTTGCGCCATTTTTTCGACGCCCAGACGCCATTTCATGACTCCTGTCTTAGTAAAGACAGGAGTCATGCCCCCTTGCCCAATGGCCATGCCCAGGGGACTTGTGTCCCCTGGGCATGGTCATTGGGCATAGTGGCATGTAGGGGGGCACAAATAAGGCCCCCCTATGCCACAAAAAAAATCAAAAAATTAAAAAAAATTATACTTACCTGAACTTACCTGTACTTCACTGGGATGGGTCCCTCCATCCTTGGGTGTCCTCCTGGGGTGGGCAGGGGTGGCAGGGGGGGTCCCTGGGGGCAGGGGAGGGCACCTGTGGGCTCATTCTGAGCCCACAGGTCCCTTAACGCCTACCCTGACCCAGGCGTTAAATTCAGGCGCAAATGCGGGTTTTTTTGACCCGCCACCTCTCGGGCGTGATTTTTGCCCGGGAGTATAAATACGACGCATTTGCGTCGCCGTCATTTTTTTAGACGGGAACGCCTTCCTTGCATCTCATTAACGCAAGGAAGGCGTTCACGCTAAAAAATGACGCTCTTTCTTCATACTTTGGCGCTAGACGCGTCTAACGCCAAAGTATAAATATGGCGTTAGTTTTGCGCCGAAAAAAACGACGCTAATTCGGCGCAAACGGAGTATAAATACGGGCCCTAATCTTTTTGCTATTGTCAGGTATGAACGCATAACAATGGCGCTCGTGAAGCATCTTACAGACTCCGCCGCTCTTCGCTAAAAGAATATCTAAAGCAAGCCGTTTTTTAAGAGTCAGAGCTCTTTCTGCAGCAAGTTCAATTTCCATCAGGAGTATAGCCCCTGTGAAGTTTTTCATCATGTTATCCACAATAGTAGACAACTTTCGAATCTTTATGGAGTTTAAAATAATCCTTACTGAAGGAATTATGGCTCCAAATATGTCACTAACGACAGCTGCCGCTGTCTCTCTCTTTTGTCTAGTATGCTGTAATTCAGACATTTTAGGAATTTGCTTTAAGTCAAAAATCTGGTAAATCTTTGGGAAAACTATCCCCAAATAACATGTCCCATACCATCCCTTAGGGAGACGGTAATAAGCACTAAGCCCACATATATAATAGATCCCAGGGATCGATGGATCCTGTCCATTTAACATGAATGTCCATTTACTCTGAAACAAAAACACATGCCTGCATTCACTCAGTCCACAAATAAAGTGTCATGCTGAGATTTCGGTCTATATATACAAAGCCTACCTACATGTAATGCATCTATGGCTAATTTGCCCTGTGTTTTTATTGCGGTGTAAGCATAATCATTTGCAATTGTGCGTTTTTCTAAACCCTTTTCTAGTTTTTCTTTTAATGCTTTGCATCTATCATTAGTGTGCTCTAAGAAGCTCTTTTCTACAGGCGTTAGTAAGCAGGTTAGATTGTTGCGGTGCGCATAAGCTGTCCCAAATGTCAGTGTCGGCTCAAAGAAACCACTAACTAATTTTATGCTATGTTCTTTAGCTAGCTTGTTCGGAAACTCAATCACAGGCACAAAAGAAAACACTACATCTAAGTTAGAATAAAAATATTGCACATGTTCTTGATTATAGAAGCTTGTTAGTAACAAACTACAGCTTATCCCGTATGTTAGAGGTAGGCTATGATAAGTAACTCCTTCTTGTACTGATGTAGGAATCTTTGTGCACACATAACAGTTTCTTGCATCCATATTATCAACATACTCATTCAGCAAGCGATAGAAGACATTAGTAGACAGTTCCCCCTTTGAGTTAGTTCCAGCATGTAAGAATTTTGCATCCTGCTCAAACTTCTCTCACGGTGTTAGTGTAGCAGTCTCAGAATTTGAAGCATTGTTAGTCACTTTCTTGTCAATCCATGGCATTCCCACAATCACACCTATAATTATTATTGCACACAAAATACCTAGAATGGCACTCAACCAACTGCACATCCTACCCTTTCTATTCTTAGTGTAACCCATGATCTGTAAAGAATCAGATAGCAGGAAAATATAAAGCAAACAATCAACTTGAGGACGATATAACAAGCTCTCTTTTTTTTTTTTTTTAATGCAAAGTCTTTTTCTCTCAGCAGGTATTTACAGCGTTTCACTCACTCCAGGACCCCTTTTGTCAAATCAGGTTTAGCAGCTTGTCATAATCGTTTTTTCAAAGTCAATTCAGGTTTTCAGTGTCACATCCGGTAATTTATCAGTCTCTTTTCTCAGCTTTTCAGCTTTCAATTTCAATTTTAACACAGTCTCTTTCTAAAGTTGAATTCAGGTGCTGTAGTATTGACCTTGTACCTCTCGATCAAATCAGAACGCCAAGAACTCTTGTTGCCATTCAGCTGAGGTTGCGACTCTTTTTCTTTTCAGTCTGCGTTCACTCTGCAACTGAGATCCTCTTTTCTGGTTGTATCAACTTCTTCCTCTATTGTGTCTCCAGGGACCACTTTCTCTATTGGAGCTTGTGGCTCCAGCCAGTTATCACCTTTTTGTATTTTCTTCCTGCTTGGCCTTTCAGAACGTTGAACAGCGCCCTCCTCTTGTGCTATGGTGTTTTCTCTTGACGGACCTGCAAGCGGCTCAGGAGTCGGTGCGCTTTGGCCTCCCTCAACTTCTTCCCCCTCGCCTTCAGGGTCTGATACTGGCTCAACTTCAAACCTGTATCTGTCTACTTCTGGGAGAACCTCTCTTTGCCTCGGTTCCCCTGCTGCCTCCGCTGAGATAGGCTCACTGTCACCTCTCTCAAACTCGTTTACTGTTTGAGGGACTAAGCCATCCTCAGTGGGCTCTCCTTCAGTCTCAGTTCCCCTTTGAATACTCTACGGCCCTGAGACTTCCTTTTCTGCAGTTGTTGTTTTGGACACTTCAAGTTCCTCATCAGTTGGACACGTCACCTTCTTTGTGTGACTGGCATGTATCCAGTTTGGAACTCCTGCACATTTCACAGCAGTGGTTGTTGTCAGTATTACTTGATATGGCCCCTTCCAACGTGGCACCAAACACGACTTCCTCTCGTATTTCTTGACAACCACCCAGTCACCAGCTTTCAGGGTGTGACCTGGATCACTTATCGGTGGCAATGTGTTAGCCTCCACCTGGTGAGAAAAAGAGTTGACCACATCAGCCAGACCCTGGCAGTAGTTCAACACCATATGATCCGTGATATTCACAAGAGCATTTGCAGGCACTGCGGGCAATCTCATAGCTCGACCCATCCGAATTTCATGGGGAGATAGTCCTGTTTTCTTGTCAGGTGTATTTCTCATTGACATCAGCACTAAGTGCAATGCATCTGGCCACTTCAGATTTGTAGCTGCACACATTTTTGCCATTCTCGACTTCAAGGTACCATTCATCTGTTCCACTAGTCCCGATGCTTCAGCTCGATAGCTACAATGCAGCTTCTGCTCAATGTCTAATGCAGCACACAAGAGCTTTATCACCTCATTATCGAAGTGTCTGCCCCTATCTGATTCTAAAGAGATCGGGAATCCGAAACGTGGTATTAACTCCGTAAGCAACAGCTTTGCAACTGTGAGACTGTCATTTCTACGTGTAGGGTAAGCTTCAATCCAATGACTGAAAACACACACAATCACCAACACATACCTCAGGCCTCCACACACAGGCATCTCAATAAAATCCATTTGCATCTTGCTAAACGGACATCCAGCTCTCCCTATGTGGCTCAAAGTCACCACGGTCCCTTTTCCCGCATTCATCTGCTGACAGATGATGCATCTGTGACAGATAACCTCTGCAGCTTGTCTGAATTTTGGATTGAACCAATCAATTTTGAACAACCTGACCATTGCTTCTCTGCCAAGATGTGCTTGACCATGGTAAAACCTTGCAAACTGTAACAAAAGACTGTTTGGCAAAACCATTTTCCCCTCCTCTGACACCCATATGTCGTCAGACCTCATTATACATTGCATTCTTTGCCAGGAGCGTTTCTCCTCCCTGCTAGCACGTCCTTGCAGTGATTTCAGCTCATCTAGGCCCATATTTATACTTTTTGACGCTAAACTGCGCTAACGCAGTTTAGCGTCAAAAAGTTTTGCGCCGGCTAACGCCATTCTGAAGCGCCATGCGGGCGCCGTATTTATTGAATGGCGTTAGCCGGCGCAAGCAGACCGGCGCTGCCTGGTGTGCGCGAGAAAAACCACGTACACCAGGCAGCGCCGGCGTAGGGGGAAAATGGCGCATGGGCGTCTTAAAATGGGGCAAGTCAGGTTACGTCGAAAAAATCGTCGTAACCCGACTTGCGCCATTTATTTTCGACGCCCATCCCCCATCAACATGACTCCTATCATTGTAAAGATAGGAGTCATGCCCCCTTGCCCAATGGCCATGCCCAGGGGACTTCTGTCCCCTGGGCATGGTCATTGGGCATAGTGGCATGTAGGGGGGCACAAATCAGGCCCCCCTATGCCAAAAAAAATTATTAAAAAAAAATAAAAAAATACTTACCTGAATGTCCCTGGGGTGGGTCCCTCCAGCCTTGGGTGTCCTCCTGGGGTGGGCAAGGGTGGCAGGGGGGGTCCCTGGGGGCAGGGGAGGGCACTCTGGGCTCATTTTGAGCCCACTTGTCCCTTAACGCCATGCCTGACCCAGGCGTTAAAAAGCGGCGCAAATGCGCTGTTTTTAGCCACGCCCACTCCCGGGCGTCTCTTTTGCCCGGGAGTATAAATACCACGTAAAGGCCTGGGAGTCATTTTTTAGACGGGAACGCCTCCCTTGCATATCATTAACGCAAGGAAGGGGTTCACGCTAAAAAATGACGCACATTCCGGGAACTTTGGCGCTATACGCCTCTAACGCCATAGTATAAATATGGCGTTAGTTGGCGTTAGTTTAGCGTCGAATTTGCGTCGAAAAAAACGACGCAAATTCGGCGCAAACGGAGTATAAATACGGCCCTTAATGTGTCAACTACTCTCAATGCAAAGTTTGAACATGTTTCATTTTAAGTTTCAGGTAACAATTCCCACTGATCCTTAAACGATATACAGTTCAATACGCAAAACCTTTGCGACTTGATCTGCATAGCAGCTTCCCATTGACACAAAGGCCCGTATTTATACTCCGTTTGCGCTGAATTAGCTTCGTTTTTTTCCACGCAAATTCGGCGCAAAACGAACGCCATATTTATACTTTGGCGTTAGACGCATCTAGCGCCAAAGTATGGGCAAATAGCGTAATTTTTTTGCGTGAATGCCTTCCTTGCGTTAATGAGATGCAAGGAAGGCGTTCCCGTCTAAAAAAATGACGGCGACGCAAATGCGTCGTATTTATACTCCCGGGGGCAAAAATCACGCCCGGGAGGTGGCGGGTCAAAAAACCCCGCATTTGCGCCACTAGTTAACGCCTGGGTCAGGGTAGGCGTTAAGGGGCCTGTGGGCTCAAAATGAGCCCACAGGTGCCCTCCCCTGCCCCCAGGGACCCCCCCTGCCACCCCTGCCCACCCCAGGAGGACACCCAAGGATGGAGGGACCCACCCCAGGGACATTCAGGTAAGTTCAGGTAAGTATAATTTTTTATATTTTTTAAATTTTTTTGGTGGCATAGGGGGGCCTTATTTGTGCCCCCCTACATGCCACTATGCCCAATGACCATGCCCAGGGGACAGAAGTCCCCTGGGCATGGCCATTGGGCAAGGGGGCATGACTCCTGTCTTTACTAAGACAGGAGTCATTTAAATGGCGTCTGGGCGTCGAAAATAATGGCGCAAATCGGGTTGAGGCGATTTTTTTGCCTCAACCTGACTTGCCCCATTTTAAGACGCCCTAACGCCATTTTCCCCCTACGCCGGCGCTGCCTGGTCTACGTGTTTTTTTTCCATGCACACCAGGCAGCGCCGGTCTGCTAGCGCCGGCTAACGCCATTCCATAAATACGGCGCCCGCATGGCGCTTCAGAATGGCGTTAGACGGCGCTAAATTTTTTGACGCTAAACTGCGTTAGCGCAGTTTAGCGTCAAAAAGTATAAATATGGGCCAAAGTCTTGTGACTTAACATGAGCATTGCATTTCACCACAGCAATTTCAAGAGGTAACTGAATCGCATGCAACAAGTCCTTAATCTTTTCACCATTTTTCACTGGTGAACCAGAAGAGGTCATGAAACCTCTCTGTGACCACAATTGGCCAAAATCATGTACGATTCCAAATCCGTATCTGCTGTAAGTATAGATAGTGACTTTCAGATTTTCAGCTGCGTGGCATGCCTTTGTAAGAGCAATTAATTCAGCCACTTGTGCAGAGTACACTCTTTCGGGCCAGGAAGCTTCTAGGATACCGGTGATTGTACACACGGCATAACCAACTCTCAGTACTAATGAGTCTCTCAAGCATGAACCATCAACAAACATAGGGGCATATTTATACTCTGTTTGCGCCGAATGTGCGTCAAAATTGTTGACGCACAATCGGTGCAAACCCTGCCCCATATTTATACTTTGACGTCGGACCCCGCGGGCATCAAAATTCCACCATGTGCGTCATTTTTTGGAAGGGGGAACCAGCCTTGGGTTAATTATATGCAAGGTAGGCGTTCCCTTCCAAAAAATGACTTTAAGGCCTGTGTCCCATATTTATACTCTGACGTCATTTTGACGCACAGGAGGGGGCAGGTCTTAAAAAACGGCGCACAGCCTGATGGGGGCCGTTTTTTAACGCCTGGGTCAGGTCAGGCGTTAAGGGACCTGTGGGCTCAGAAGGAGCCCAGAGGTGCCCTCCCATGCCCCAGGGACACCCCCTGCCACCCTTGCCCACCCCAGGAGGACACCCAAGGATGGAGGGACCCATCCCAGGGAAGTTGAGGTAAGTTGGGGAAGTATTTTTTTAGTTTTTTTTTGTGGCATGGGGGGCCTGATTTGGGCCCCCCTACATGCCACTATGCCCAATGACCATGCCCAGGGGACATAGTTCCCCTGGGCATGGCCATTGGGCAAGGGGGCATGACTCCTGTCTTTGCTAAGACAGGAGTCATGTCAATGGTGGTTGGGCGTAAAAAACAAATGGCGCAAATCCGGTTTGAGGCCTGAATTTTGCCTCAGACCTGACTTGCCCCATTTTGTGACGCACAACCCCCATTTTCCCATACGTCGGCGCTGCCTGGTGTGAGTCATTTTTTTTGACGCACACCAGTCCGCAGTGCCGGCTAACGTCATTCCATAAATAAGGCGCCCGCATGGCGCGTTGGAATGGCGTTAGCCGGCGGTAACATTTTTGACGAACAACTGCATTGGCGCAGTTGTGCGTCAAAAAGTATAAATATGGGCCATAATGTAGTCATGTTCTTCTAATTGGGTATATTTGATGTCAGGCCTTGGTTTGGTGCATAATTCTGTTACCTCAAGACAATCATGTTATACTTCCTCAGCATTATTAATCTCAGCATTTTCAATAGGAAGTAAAGTTGCCGGGTTCAATACAGTACATCTCTTGAGAGAAACGTTAGGCGACCCCAGTCTAATTGTTTCATATTTCGTTAGCCTAGCATTTGTCATATGCTGAGTCTTGGTTCGGGTTAACAAAATTTCAACTGAATGTGGAACCAATACTGTTAAAGAATGTCCCATCACTATGCCTTCACACTGTGTGAGGCTTTGACCAACTGCTGCAACTGCACGCAAACAACCCGGTAAGGCTGCTGCGACTGGGTCCAAAGTAGCTGAAAAATATGCTACAGGGCGGTTTAAGACAGACAAAGAACAAGCATCACGTTAATGACAAAACAATAGAAAAGGCTTCGTGTAGTCAGGCATACCTAGAGCTGGTGTCCTGCACATACACTCTCTCAACTCCATGAATGCATCCATCTCTTTCTCGGACATGGTTATGGTACCCGGGTCATCCTGAACTTCTTTACCTGTCAGTTTCACTAATGGTTTAGAAATAATCGAGAAGTTGGGAATCCACTGACGACAGTAGCTCACCATTCCCAGAAACATTCTGACATCTCTCTTAGTTGTCGGGGGATTCATCTGCAATATGGCTGTCACCCTTTCTTTGGATATTCTCCTGGAGCCCTTCTCAATCAAGTGACCTAAGTACTTTACCTCTTTCTGACAGTATTGCAGCTTCTTTGGGGACACTTTATGTCCGTTCTTTCCCAAATGGTTCAGTAAGGCAATAGTGTCATATCTACAGTCGTCTTTTGTCCTGGACGCAATCAGCAAATCATCAATGTACTGTACCAGAGTCCAACAGAAAGGCAGTTCCAACGACTCCAAGTCCTTCTTCAATATCTGATTGAAGATGGAAGGCGACTCAGAAAACCCTTGAGGAATTCTGCACCAACTGTACACCTTGTCCAGGAATTTGAAACTGAAAAGAAATTGGCTGTCCTCATGGAGAGGCACCGAAAAGAATGCTTGAGACAGGTCCACAACTGTGAACCACTCTGAATCACACGGAACCTGAAACATGATTACTGCTGGATTTGGCACTATTGGGCAACATTTTACCACATCTTGTTAATTGTCCTCAAATCTTGCACAATTCGAACCTTCCCACAAGGTTTTTTCAGACCCATTATTGTTGAATTACACGGACTGCTCAACATCTCTTTCAGAACCCCTTGCTTCACAAAGTCCGCAATTATCTGTGATACCTGAATGAGGACATCTTGTGCCATGTGGTACTGCGGTACCTGGGGAAACACTGCATTCGGCTTTACCTGTACTTTAACCGGTTCTACTCCTTTTATCAGTCCCACTTCTTTTCCTGTCAGGTCCCACACCTTCTCTGTCACTGTTTCCTGCAACTCAGCGGGCAAATCAGTCACTGTAAGCCTTTGGAATAAAGTTATCAAAGGGTATTCTTCATTTGCAGTCTCCGTCTCTAACTCTAGAAACTGACCATCGTCCCCTTCATAATCACTGTTTGTCTGCACTTCAATCCCTTCATTGGAACAAGTAATCGAACACCTCGCCTTGCACAGTAAGGGCCAGAAGTAGGTAGACAGCAAATTGCGACTTGCAATTTGCGAGTCAGAGCGACTCGCAAATTGCAAATCGCAATTTGCTATGCAGAAAGGTGTCTCAGACACCTCCTGTGACTCGCTATGGGGTCGCAAAGACCCACCTCAGTTTGCGACCCCATAGCGAGTCTGGGCACTCACGGGGATGGTGGCTTGCTGGAGACAGCAGACCACCATGTCTGTGACTGCTTTTTAAATAAAGCTGTTTTTTTTTCAATCTGCAGCCCGTTTTCCTTAAAGGAAAACGCGCTGCACATAGAAAAAAATACTGAAACCTTTTGTTTCGTTTTTTTTCAGAGTAGGCAGTGGTCCATAGGACCACTGCCTGCTCTGAAAATATAATTTTGTGATCATTCACAAAGGGGAAGGGGTCCCATGGGGACCCCTTCCCGTTTGCAAATAAGTTACCATCCACTTCAAGTGGGTGGTAACTGCGAGTTGATTTGCGACCGCTTTTGCTGTCGCAAATCAACTTACATTGCGGTGCGAGTCGAAAATAGGAAGGGAACACCCCTTCCTATTTGCAAGTCGGAAATGCATTTTGCAAGTCGGTTCTGACTCGCAAAATGTGTTTCTGCATCGCGTGCGGGCATTAGCGCCTCGCAAACGGCGTTTTTCACCGTTTGCGAGGCGCTAATGCCTTGCTACATCTGGCCCTAAGTCTCTTCCCAGTAGGGACACTGGACTAGAATCACAGACTACAAACGTATGTAATCCCTTGAAGTTTCCAATCTCAACTTGGACCGGGTCTGTAATCGGATTTGTCAAATACTAATTCGCTACTCCTACCACTCTTATGGTATGCCCTGAAAGTGGCAATTTCGGAACCTCTGCACTTCTGACTGTAGAGCGTGTAGCTCCAGTGACAACCAGGAATGAAACCTTGTGACCCATCACCTTTCCCTCTACATAGGGTCCCCTCTGGTCTACTTCTAGGGACGCTGTCCCACAGCGTTTGTATTTTGCTTTGCTCCTCACAGTCTGAACCATCATCTGACAATTCATCGTTTAGTCCATCCTCACCACGCAATGGGAACTGCTGTACTGTGTTATTTTGACTCATCATTTGGCCTGTGACCTGTTGAGGAAGCATCACCTGTTGCTGTCCCATTGGAGCCAATGGCATTTGCATTTGCTGTCTAGGTACCATGGGAACCTGCTGTTGTACTTGCTGCATTTGTGCTGGTTGAACACGCGGCATTTGCATTTGCTGCATGGGCTGTAACCCCTGCATCTGAACCATGTTATTCTGAGAGTTTTGATTTTGTCACCTCATCTTTGGACCCCTCACATTTTGAAATGTACTGACATCATTGCTTCGTTGAACAACACCATCCTGCACCACCATTGGGCATGCCTGCTTCCAATGCCCCACGCCCCCGCACACGTGACATGGTGACACCTTATTCATCCCCTGCACATAATTTTGAACCACAACAGTATTTGGGTCTGGACCACGGTTCACAAAACCTCGACCTCGGCCTCTCAGTTGTGTCTGAAGCATGTAATTCCCTTGCCGTTGCTGCTGTACCATCTGCTGGATTCCATTTACCTGCATCCCTGCCTGCTCTGCCTTAATCTGCATCACCATCACCTTCTCCTTCAACTTTCTCTGCTTTAACTCAATCTCGTCACTACAGTATTTCGCACACAGCAACACCTCATCAATCGGCTTCATCTGCCAACAGATCAAATGATTCTTAATCATCTGGCTAATCCCCGGTCTCAGCCCTTCAACAAATCTGAACACAAGATGATTCATGTCTTTCGGCTCTATGGTCTCGGTGCCACTGTAATGTTTGAATGCTTTCAACAATCTCTCATAGTAAGCATGAATCAACTCTTTGGCCTCCTGTGAGGTTCGATCGATTTTCTGCCAATCAGTCACTTTCGGCGACACTTTCTGCTTCAAAAACTCAAACTCCTCACCTTATCCCTTGCCGGTTCCTGTGTCGGCCAGTCCACACCTCTCTTGCACTCAAGCCATAAGTCAGGTGGCACAATAATCTCAAACAGGGTATTCAAGACCTCCCAGAGACATTTCACAAGCTTTACAAACCTGTCAGTCTGCTGATACCAATCTATCGGCTTCTCCCTCAACCTGGGATAATCATTTGTGAATGATAGGATGTCACCTCTAGACCATGGTACATGGACTAACACCCCTCCGACTGTTTCTCTCATTGGTAACATTTTTACTATCCCCGTGTCCGGTGCGGCTTTAGCCTGCTTTGGTTCCGGACTGACACTCTTCTCTTTATCTCTCTTCTTTGCCCATCTGCCTTCCCATTTCTCTAAGGCTCCCCAGATTTGCGCACTTTGCAGTATTTCTTTAAGATGCGCTTTCATTCCAGTAGACCTCATGTGGTCAAAATCTTTAGAGTCGAAGTCTAATCTGTATCTTCTTTTCAAATGTTTAGTATTCTCAATATCTCTGTCGTATTTGTCTGCCAGGTTTGCCAACCTCTGGTTTACCTTGCCCACTTCTTTAGTGATTTTAGGGCACAAATACCTCAATTCTGCTTCTGTGTATGACTCACCCCCATTGTTCCTTCCACTAGTTCAGCAGCTTCCATACCCAGTCTTACAAAGTTTAAGTATTCATCCTTCTCTGACCTCTCTGCGGTCGCTGCAGTAGTTTGTGAAGTATTGGTCTTTTCTAACCACTCATTTAACTGTTGCACGGAAAAGCCTTGCAACGAAATGTTTCCTGACTGCATCAATGGTGACTGTGTCGTATCTGTACTCAGTGTCTGTGGGGCTTGCATACTTAGCCCTGCTTGCCTCATTGTCTCTAAAGGAGCTCCAACCGGACTGAGGTCTAGCAGAGATCTGAGCCCTTCTACTGCCTGTTCTCTTGGTGTCATTGGTTGGGGAGTTCCTGTAAACCCTCCTCTTATTATCTCTTGGGTCCTCACTCCCTGATCGCATGTGCCAGGCTTACCTTGCGCATACAGCGGTACTGGTGGACCAACAGTAATTGGTAATGATATGTCAGCTGGTATCTGACCTGGTCCCAAACACCATGGAGCACTAACTCCCAAGGCTTCACTGACCGTAGCTGGTGCAGGTACTGACTGCGGTCCTGCCACTGGATTGTAACCCGGAATCAGCTGTTACTGTGGCTGGGGCAGCAATTGCGGAGTTGTCTCAATCTGCACTAGCTTTGATCTTGTGTGTATCGGATCAGGCGGCACCATCAGACTCGTATTTGTCTCTAGTACTAGGACGTCTGGATAGAGTCTCTGTATCAGGGGTGGTTGCAACTGTATCTGTGTATCTGGTTCAGTGGGTACACTGACACTATTTTGTATCAAAACCGTATCACTTGTCTGCACTGTATATGTAATTCCCTTACCCTGTGCCGGGTTCTCAGGACCCGCACTAGTGCTTGGAGCAGTATCACTTATAGCATATGGTGGCGGGTGATCATGTAATAACTGATTAAGAAACTCTTCATCATCTGAGTCATCTTCATCTAACCAAGATCTCTGAGTCTCCTTTGGCTTGCTAGAGCCCCTGTCTGTCTTACAGGTGGCTTTCTTTCCCTGTGTCTCGTCTTCCTGGGTTATTGCCGGAAACAATTTAAGCCCGTCAACTATTCCTCTTCTCCACATTCTGCTCTCATTGTCCCATCTAGCTTCTGTTAGTGTCTTTTCTGCCCTTTTCATTCTTCTTTCAAGTCTTTGCTGTCTTTGTCGTATGGCCATTAAATCCCATACTGCTAATGCCTCATACTGAGCTGGTCTCGGAGGTGGCTTTTGCACACTTAACATCCACCTCAAGTTCTCTAAGATTCTTGTATTGAACGTTCCATGCTTTGGAAACGCTAAACACCCCTCTTTCTCTGTTAATTTGTGCCACTGATTCATCCAAAGACATGGTGCGACTCCCTTTTCCCCCATTACAATATAAGCTGGAGTACCCACAGGCGGTGTAGGCTCCCCTTCACACGCCCTAATATATGTATCTCCCTTCAGGGCACTCTTTAGCGCTTTGAAAAACTTCATTTTTGCGTCTTTTATTTATTTTTAAACGAATCAGGAAGTAACTTTAATTCTCAGAACACTCTTCACCCACCTTTCTCAACCTATTGCCTCTCACGGACGGCTGCCAATCCGTGCGCGACCCCTCTCGACAACTGACCTATCCCAGCGCGGAACCACTGACGTCACACTCACACACACTGCGGCTGACAAAGTCTTGCGGTTTGTCCTCCTCACACTGGATTCACATCAAACTAATGCAATATATTGCGAGCACCTTTAACAACAACAATAACTCAAATTTGCCAGTTTACTACAGGCAGGGTGCACAATCGCTTCAGAACTTTACAGAGATTTTACTTTAAGCATCGGCCGCTACTCTCTCCTTCTCAGCTCCCGCATACGCAAGCAGAATTCGACCCGCAAATCCTACTCTCGACTTGTCAATGGTTTGTTCTAGTGCACTTTAGAACTTGCCAAATCTCCATCGAAGGTTTCACTCACACACTTTGACTCAAACTCGACTTGTCAACCACGGCTGATTGACCTATTAAACCGCACAAATTACAACATAAACCCAAGTGTCTCTCACACTTGTCAATATACTCCGGAGTCTTAGACCACGACGGGTCCGTATATCACCAACCAACCACATGGATAATTTTTTAGCACAAAGCGCCACACTCACGTGAAGTACGCTGACTTCCCTACTCTCATACTGTGGAGTATGCCCACTCCTACTAAAACAACATTACCTGGCCTAAACACACAGACTTCACAAATCACCTGCAATATGCATAAGCTGAGCAAGTGCAAATTCTACACCACACATGCTAAAACGCCGAGAACATTCCCAACTCACTTAGGCAGGCTCCGAGATTCCGGGAAAATCATGGGGAATTTAGAAACACATCATACCTCCAATTGGCATTATCTTGAAAAACAAAATTAAACAATGATTCTCCGTCCTAGGGCCCCAAAGGGCCAAACCATCGCTCTGCTACCATAACTGTTAACGTGTCCCTTGATGACTAATTTATACACATTGGGACTCGTTTTAGGCCAATGAATCTTGGGACGAGAGAGCTAATCAACATGTCAATCAATACATCA
Source organism: Pleurodeles waltl (assembly GCF_031143425.1). Taxonomy (NCBI): domain Eukaryota; kingdom Metazoa; phylum Chordata; class Amphibia; order Caudata; family Salamandridae; genus Pleurodeles; species Pleurodeles waltl. The sequence goes on along the minus strand of NC_090443.1, from coordinate 1,004,230,625 downwards.
ATAATGTCATCAATATTTACTATAACAGTGCAATTCACTTTAGCCAATGACATCAATAAACCTCAGAAACCACCATGACCTTTCAGTCATGAATAACCACACCAATTTAGAAAGATTTTATGATATTTATTCCCTATTGGTTACAATTCTAATTGCAATTTTATTAATCTGAATAGCAAAACGCTCATCAACATTGTCATAATTTGTCAACTCGAATAAGACTTCATTAAAACAAGAATCACAATTATTAGAACATAAGATGGCGTCAACATAGATTAACTTTAGCAGAGTATCATTAATGCGTAAGTTCAACAAAGCATAGATTCAGTCATTTGTCTATTTGCGTCAGTTTGTGAACCCATTTCCTAACCTCGAATTAGCATTGGCGTGTTGGTCTTTATGCAAAACAATTTGGTAACACCAATTTAAAAAACATCTAGCTATGGTCTCTGTCAGAAGTAGCAGTTGGTACCTAGAAAGGAAAAGCAAACAGACAATCACAATTTCATTGTCATATAGTTACCCTCCAAGTTTGGGTCAGCACTCAGGTTCAGTCTTCGTCTTCAGGACATCAGTTGGTTTGCCATCAGTCAGGAACTCAGCTCCAGTAAAAGGGGCACTTCCCTCATAAGGAAGTAAAGTGTAAATGGCCAATCTAAGGACAAGGATGGTTCTAGCTAAACTAGCAAGTCACTGAGCAAAGTGACAATGTGTCTGGATCGTAGCAAATCGCATCAGCATCTCTCCTAGTCTCTTTCCTAGTCTCCTATTCTCCATTCTAATTCACTTCCTGGTGTCAAGGGTTTTTATCCCCTTTTCGTTGTACATTCCCCTAAAACTTGATTGGACAAGGGGTTGCACCCCACTATTTTTAACCAATTAACTTTATATTAGGTCATCAAATTTGTCACCCCATAATAGTTCTCACGCATTTTATTGGTCCTTATGATTGACGTCTTTAGAGGTAGAATGTCCGGTATGATTTCATCCTTTTGCGATTCTTTGTGCATCTTCAGTCAGTAGTTCCATTGTCTGTACCGGTTTAGGCGACCTTGTACCTAACATTAATCTACACTGTTGCATTTAGCTAAAATGTTTCTACAAGCAGGATGAACTTCATGAGAACGGATCTACTACAGTTACATTCAGCTTCTAGTTTGAAGAAAACAAAGGTTTATGTCCTTTAGCAAGTCAGCACATTGCACGTCAGAAGAACACATTCAATATGAGAGTCAGGCAGCTAGGCCTCGACTCATGCTAACCAAGGCCTAAAAGATTTATTAGCAAACTTTAGTAACGTAACCATTAATAATTAGTGTAAAACCATCTTTTAATTATAATATTTCATCAACATTAGTCATTTTCATTAGTCCCCGTATAGACTGGTTGCCACTCCCCGTGGGCACATTTCAAAACGCACGTTTTTAGCAAAACATATTAATACATTTTCTATGCGGCATTATTGTACATTAGTTCATAAACATTTCATGTTAATATTGATTATGTAAGCTACGCTCTCTCAGCATGTATGACTAAACCTATGGGATCTTGCAGTGCTCCCTTACACATGTTCCTGGAAAAGGGCTGTGTTATAGCCTTACAGCCCGCCGTAGCGAGCTATACCGGCCATTAAAGGCCCGCTCCAGTGTTAAAGGCGAGGGCCTTTAACTAGGGAATGTTAGAGCGTCTGACCTTAATAAGTAAACAAGGGGACACGAATATGTTGATGAACCTTTTGACTCTCAATTAAGATGTTCGTGCCATAGCTCCAGTACATGCAGATCAATAATCAATACACAATATGAATAAACAACAACAATCAATAACAGTAATAATCAATGGAGTCAGTAATTGTCATGCACCATGAGCTTTCAGTCATGAATAACCACAGCTTTTAGTAAAAGTTTGAATATTTATTTCCCTATTATAACAATGCTAAGGTCATGTAGATTAATCTCAAAATCAAATGAAACGCATACAGAAACAATACTGGATGTCCAAAGTGGCGGAAGAAACGTAATCTAATCAAAGCTTGAACTACAACGCATTCTAAGATTAGAAAGTGCCCTTCTCTCTGGACGTTTTGAAACATTTAGCATCCGGATGGGACGCCTAACCATAGACTAAACAACAGTGTTTGAATCTACAAGTTCCCGGGGGTTGGGTGCAGGTACTTTGGTTGAAATTCTGACAAGCCCCCTTCCTTGTTCCCCCTGCCGGGCCACCAGCAGACCTATTCCCCACCCAAAAGGGGTGGCTGCTCCTACCATCTGGATGCTTCATATAATGCAACCATGTGATGATATCAGTCTGATTCCATCCCAGGGTGGGCCTGTTGGGTTTAATCCTCCTGAACTCCTTTTCATAGTCCTTCCATGCTGACCCACCATACACGTCATGAGCCCACACAATCCTGTTCTGATAACAAGTCAACTGTGCCCCCAGATCATTAAAATGCTCTGCCATAATGGCCTGATTGATCAAAAAAAACCAGATCTAATTCACAAGATTCTCGTCAACTTTTTCTTATAAGTCCAGTTGCCACAGTCCCTAAGGAGTGAACATCCTTACAAAGCCTAGGAGCATATTTACAAGAAAGTGGTGCATCAGTAATGATGAGCCACTTTCCTTGCGTTGCCCCTGCCCCACCTAACGACACCATGTGTGCGCAGTATTTACAATACGGTGCACCATGGCGGTTGTTAGGCCAATGGTGTCAAAAATGTTGACGTTATTGTGGTGCTTTGCTACAAGAGCGGCAAAAATCTTGTAGATTTAACTGCGCCATTTTTAGGGGCCTCAACGCCGGAAAGCCCCCCTCGCATGACACAGGCATAGTGTGGTGCAAGAGGGGGCAAAGTGGAGCAATGTGTGCATTGTGCCACTTTGTAAATCGGGTGCAGCAGAAGTTGCCTCCTTCCACCACATTAGCGTAAAAATAAATTACGTTAACGTGCCGCAAGTAGGCACTAGGGGCCTCTAAATATGCCCCTTAGCCTCTTCTTTCTCAGACTTATACACAAAATTAAAAAATGTTTCCTTCTCCTCCATTAACACATGCAAACCCATTTGCTCGTGTTCAGAGCAAATAGCGTCCAAATCTGTAGGCTGTAACGAGGGTCCAGTACCTAAAGTTGTTATTTCCTGAGCAGGGGAAGACATCACCCTAGGAGTGCTGGCGCTCAATGAGGTACCAGGCAGGATAGGCGTTTGCTCCGCTACCTGTGTCGGAATCCCCAGAGCATGCTGTGCCTGATTCCCTTACAGGGCTGCACTGGTAGTGGAGGAGGCTCCCTGATGCCCCCGGTGGGCCTCAGTTCAGTCAACACCTGCGATCCTTCACTGTTCTTCGCATTACCCAGGTGATCCACTCAGGGCCATATTTATACTTTTGACCCAAAATTGCACCGCCGCAGTTTTGCGTCAAAAATGTTACCGCCGGCTAACGCCATTTCGTAGCGCCGTGCGGGCGTCAAATTTATATTTTGACGCACGGCGGCGCAATCAACAGGTGGGAGTCATTTTTTTTTACGCACATCGCGGCGTCAAGTCGTAAAGGAAAACGACGTTAACGCGGCGTAAATGACTGTGGGTCGATTTACGACAACGCAAACCCGGATATGCGCCTTTTTTTTTACGCTATAGCATCAAAAATACCCGCGAACACTGCCCTTTCAGCAGAGGAGAGCCAAAATGGATCCCAGATGCCACTACAGACCCCAGGAAGATGACAGCAGACCAGGAACCAGCCAGGATGATCCATACAAGAACCAGGACATATATAGAAGAAAAAAGTGTCGCTTCAGTGCAGAGGAGCAGGAAATCCTGGTTAAAGAGGTGACGGAACACCAGCACCAACTGTTCATCACCTCTAAGTTGCCAATCAATAGGAGAGAGGCCATATGGCAACAAATTGTTGACAAGATCAACAGTGTGGCTGAAGTACGCAGAACAGTCACCGAGTGTAAGAAACGCTGGCATGACTGCAAACGTAGGACAAAGGAAAAAATGGCCAGAAACAGGAAGGCAGCACTGCAGACTGGAGGTGGGAGTCCAGCACACCAGGAGGCCCTGGACCACATGGAGGAGATGGTTGCAGCCGTCATCCCCGAGGAGATCGTCACAGGGATTCAAGGACAGGAAAGTGCAGACTACCACAAGACAACGCACATGCAGGGTAAGTCGCATGGGGATTAAAAATACAATAATGTTGACTGTAAGCAGCGGGGGAAATACCTACTGCACATTGCATGTAAGTCATCATATACATGGAGTGGCATGGGTAAAGGGGTATGGCATGGGGGCATGGCCTGCACATACAGAAGCTGGGGCACAACATAACACTACTCCAACAACAGTCCCATGGGGCATCCTGTCATGCCAACAATGGAGCAAAGGGAAAGCCTCGACAGGAGGGAAGCCACCACGTCAAACTTACATCCTGGCACTCGTCAGCAGAAATATCTCCTACATTAACTAGGGCCCTATCAGCAATCCTCTAGCTAAAACAACAACTGCAATGTAACTGCAACAACAGTTGACACTACCACCTCTGATCTCTGTGTAGCTATAGTAGCCAATGGCAGTAACCTCCCCATGGAACATACATACCTAAATTAGGGGCTGAGGATGTCATCTGCAACAATCCCCTAAAACAAGACAAAGGCCACAGTACACTCATATGTCAATGCCCATAGTTGTCACATACATCAGCCAAAGTAAACAGCAATAGGAGCGACAAGGCACTAAGGACACACCCATGCTGCATATGTCAGGGTCCTTCCCGTGCCTGGCAAACAAGGCAACATCACAAATGTCATACTGCTCAGACAACAGCATTGAGGAGGGGACACATGGAACTGGTCACTGAAATACACCTGCACAGTCAGAGGACCAAATAGGACACTGATACGATAATCAGGGCAATCCAATGTAACACACATTACCCAACATCGGCAGGACACATTAACAATGTCTACATCCATATCACATCATAACATTGCCATGCATAGGATATGCCACATGTCAATTACATTTAAGTCAATGTGAACAATCAGGGATTGGGGCAGGTCCTGAGAGGCAATTGTGCTGCCAGGACCATCAGAACACCCACAGCCAGTGAAAGGTCTCACCATGAGAATGGATATACACGGAGGGTTGAGTAGGACAAAAAGCTGGCTATTCTCTATTTGGTATAAAGCAACACCTAGAGGCAAGTAGGCAGACAAGTCTGATAACTCAATATCATACATGTGACACACAGGTGGGCCATAGGCCTATAACAATGCCCATCTGAAGGACAGCAGATACCAATACCAAACAAGATCACAAAGTGAATTAATCCAAAGGCAGGCATGTTATGTCAAAATTGTCACAACACAGACACACTAATTGTACCCTGTTTCATTGCAGAGGAACATGGATCTCCTGCTGATATGCCTGTCCCAGATTTCCCTGATGACATGGATGACGAGCCCATAAACATTCCCTAGGAGACCATCCAAAAGGTCCTTGAAACCCTCCAGACCCCACCTTCAGTCACAAGGAGGAGCACAGAGCAAGCAGCCATCACAGAAGAACCACCCACCACCCCAATTGCAAGACCTGCCAGCTCCTACACAGCTGAGGACTCTGACGACACTGGCACCAGCTTTGAAAGAACTGTAGTAGGAGTACAGCGGGAACTGGCCAAGGAGGTGCGGGTGGGGATGCAAACTATGGCAGCCAGCCTTGAGGGGGTGCGCTCGTGCATGATGTCATCTGCAGATCAGGCAGCAGCTATGCAAGCCCTAACATCCATACTGCAAGGACTACAAGAAACTGTCAAGGAATTCACCACTGCAGTAAGGGAGTTGCCACAACACCTCGCACCCCAAACTTTCCACTGCACGCACGAATGCAATCATGACTCCCTCAGGGCTGACCTGGCTGCCTACCATCGTGATGTAGCTGCTATTCTCAAAAACCAGCAGGCCCTCCTTGCTGCAGTACTGCCCTTAAGACCTTCACAGGGAGCAGCCACCGGGTTGTCTGACTCCACGTCTTCTAACACTGAGGTGTGTGTTGCCCCTTTACAACCAACAACAACAAGGACAAAGCAGGCAACACACACATCCGAAGAAGAAGACATGGAACAGATCACATTCACACGGAAGAGTACCCGGAAGCACTAGTCCCTGCACCATGGCCTACTTTGACCAAGGTCCTACGTTTTGTCAATTGCCAGTCTCACTACAACTATATTCAATGACTGTTCTGCTAACCACTGTATAACTTGTCAGCATTGCCAGTGAATGTCTCTCTCCTACTAATTGGCAAATCCTGTCCCTCTGCCCATCGGTAACATCACCCCAGCATGTCAGGAGCATCATCCACACCCCTTCTGTAGGATCACCATGTAAGATTGCACTAGAACGGACTCAGCAAACCTGGACAATGTACATATTGCACTACAGCACCTATCAATAAATGGCACTTGCACACCTAATATGTCTCAGTGTAATTTGACACATCAACTGTGCAGTAGATAACTCAAAAGTGTCTGTGTGACAACCATGTAGCTTGTCAATACAACTGTCCTGACATCTTGTAGTCTGATACATCTGTGCAGTGGCCAGGATTGCATCAAAGCCTGCCCATCCTGAGGAGAATAACTGATGGAGGGAGAAACCACACACAATCATGCTGTGTTGGACAGAATAATGCTCCATCAATAGAAATCAAAGTCAACTAATGGTGGCTGATAAATGTGGTCACCATGCAATACTAATACATTGAAATATGCAGTCTAATCTAAGCAAACACAACTAAACACAGCATCAATCAACCTTTCTGAGTAAACTTCCAAATAGGTACTCATGCTGATTTTTTGCACACATGATCTATGTCAGTAATGAAGAAGACAAGAGTGTTAACAACACCTCATCTACAAAGATGTCCCTGAACATCACACTGCAGTCCGACCTACAAAATTCCCCACAATACCAAGTCTGGAAGCACACTTTGTGATGTAGAAAACATACTCATCGACACAAATCCTTTGTGATCCATGTAAACTCCAAATGGTGGTTCTATCAAATGGTGGATACTTACCAAGTTAGCACAGGGGTAGCTGGCATTTTAAACCTCTTTTTTCTTTGGTTTGTAGCATAGGACACAAATGTCATAGAACAACAATCACCTACACTGATGGCAAGGCCATGATCAAGTAGCAGTTAACACATAATGCAAAGGGTTAACTATATATTTATTCATAAGTAATCACACCAGAGGCAACTAAGGGAAAAGTCATACCTACACTAATCTAACCTGACTACTCCTAACCCACAACTGTCCCTCACTAACCTAAGCTAAACTTACTCTACACATATAACAAATCGATCTAAACATCAACCCCCCACCCACCATTATGAGACAGGACACATGCAGGACAACACATACTAACCTACACACATACTATACTATCCTAAACAATCATATATATTTTTTGGTATTTAATTTAATTTATATATATCATTTTTTTTTTTCTAAACAGACAGGAACCCCAACATTGACCCCCACCCACCCACCCACACACTTAATAATGAAAAGTAGAAAGAATAAGGACCCCCCACCCTCCTCCCTAACACTAACTAAGCTAACAACCTATACTAACCTAACACTAATCCCCCAAGCCCACTAATCATGATAAAAAGGAAAGAGGAGGGAGGGGAGGGATAAATTTAAATAGACCATATCAGTCCTAGAGGTTGGCCCTCCGTAGGGTCCGCCTGATGGACCTGAGCCACTTCTTTATGTAGGCCACATCCTGGCTCAGCTTGTTCACCTTCCTAATTAACTTGTCCATTTTGCTGTCCAAAGCCTGGAATGCCGAAGGGTCAATTGGAGGCGCTGCTGCTGTCTGTGTCCCGGCAGAGGTGCTCTGTGTGGGTGTTGAGGGTAGCCCACTGGACTGTCCTGCAGCTCTTATAATGCTGGGTCCTGGTCGTGCTGCAGAGGCAGGGACAACTGTCCCCACCGTTGCTGGGGCCACTTGGGGAGAACTGGTGGTTGTGGTGGTGGTGGCTGTAGTGGGCAACGGTGGGCCACCCTGTGGTGAGGCCCACCATGCTCCGGAGGCCCGATCCGTCTGGTATTTTCGGGCCATCCGTCGGAACCCCGACTGCACGTGCAGGATGTGTCGGTACCTCATGGCCCGCCTCTCAAATTCATGCCTCTGTGCGGCACTCATGTTTGCAGCTGTGAAGAAAAAGGGCAACTATTTACCATAGGAAATACATTGTGTGGAACAGCACAATGGGTCAATCGGAAATTACTTTTACTGTAGTTGTGAAAGCTCATATCACCATATAGATCATTGAAAGTCTCAGAGGAAGTACATGGGAAGCCTGCATACAAAGGTCATCTCACACATAGCATATACAATTATCTACATGATGGGTGACATCAGCCTAAATTTCTCATCATAAAAATTACAAATGCAGCCTATATACATGCTGCACCTCCTCCGCCTATTGCCTGGACTCCATATGTCAGTGTATGTGATAACAATCACAACCCTCAATATCTGCAATTTGTAATTGGATTTGCTAGTATAGAACTCATGTGCCATAACCAAGTGTGTACACTAGGTTAAAAACAAAGTTTCAAATGGTCACAAGTATGTGTAACATACGGGTTGCTACAGTCCTAGGTACCCTATTCCCAAACACATGGCTGTCTTTGAGGGGGGGGTGGGAAGAACAACCAACAATCCCAAAATCGATGCACACCCAGGAGTGTAGAGAAAGCTCAACATGTTTTTGCCTCCACACACACACCACCAGTGAAGGGCTATCAACAAATCGGAGTCAGCTAAACCTTCTCCTATCCAAGGTCCAGACATGTCAAAATGTACTGACCTAGGCCAACATCACATACTTCCAGTGAGGCATATTTTTCTACAGACACAGAGGAGCAAGGACACCCACGATCATGAATAGCATGTACACCTAGGCCGTTGCACTGTAGTCCCACAGACTTCTAGTACAACTTGTGGAAGTACATGCCCCCGGAAGATCCAACCTACAGTGTACTCAGTCCATAGTTAACTAGGGAAGCAGCAGATTTCAGACAAGCCTTTTGCAGAAGCTATCTGGGAGAATGTCAGTCTGAAATGCAGACTCAGTCCGAGACGAGTCCCAGAGCAACTCTTACATTAACTAGTGTATTCCACATGACTCACCCCATTCCCCATAGCGGGCCCTACAGGAATGGCCTACAGACCCAAAATCAGACAAATGGATAAGCATAGGTCAACTCAAAATGAAGTGACAACTGAAATCCCACTAATGGAACAAGACTAATGATTGGGCAGCGCATCAAACCTTGCAATCTGTTCAACACACAGTAGTCCATCATGCATCACCAGCAAACATAAAAAATACCACACATGCAACACTCACTGTAGGTGTCGGGGTCCTCAAAATGAGCCACCTCTCCCACAGTGTACGGTGCAGGTCCAGCTGTAAAGCATGGAAGGAAGAATATACTCAGAATCCGTGCACTGACGAACAATTGCAAATGCAAAGACAATGTGATAATATGACATAAGTAATTAAACACTTTCACACATGCTCATACTGTATGGAATTATGCATGCGCAATATTTACATCGGATGAGTCTCCTGCTACAGTTACACACCCTACTACACACATGCAGTGGCCCGGACTGTCATGTGGTGGCAAAGATGCACCTCCATTAGTATGCACCAACAATATAGGTGTGCATTCATCTCATCATGTGCATCCAAGAGAGACATCCAAAAGCAGGTTACTTGAGGACTGCTTGACCTCTCAAACAGCCTATGTGGTCATGACACATATGTGACTGATAGGTACATGGTACAGAGGGCCAGGTACTTTGGCAATACCTCATGTTGTTACAGTTTCATACATTGATGTGTCCAAACAATAGTGATTGGCACCAAACATAGATGTTTGTACCCTAGTCCATACCTTTGGACTGCCATCCCTATTCTGATTTGGGCACAAGTGACAATAAATACCTGTCTAAAATGTTAGCTGAGGGCACCTGAGTCCTTAACAAATATGGTTCATGCTCAGATCAGGCATGTAACAATTAAATGTAAAGGAGCACATTTATCACAACAAGGCATGGCACTTCCAAGAACATTTTCCCTACACACCAACCAGACACACATGTGACATATGTGTGGACAACATTGCTAACTTCAATTGACGTGAAGGCAGCACTCATTTTCAGCATCATGTAGGGTTTACAAATGTCAGTCTAGCTATGGCGTCTACATATGTAGGTATGTTGTTTCTACATCCATATTTCACTGGCTATTGTGACCTGTAGAGTCCTAATTGCGTCATTAATCTGTCGCTTGTCTGACACAAAGGCGGCACTACATTTCATTCTGCTACAGGCAACCGGTATGTGTAGAAAACATGAGCAACCTGACTGCTAGCATTTGTCATCCTTCACATTGTGCATCAATTACCCTGTATGTTTCCCTAGCATTACACACAGTCAGCTACTTATCTGGCAGATTGGGTAACAATCATCACATGTCACAACACAGCTTTAAATTGTGCACATTTAAATGATCTGTACTCACCAACATGTCCACCAATCCTGATTCCCAGGTGGTCCAGCAGATCTTGCTCCCTAGAGATCAGATCAGCCCAGCGGTGCTTCAATTGATGGTCATTCCTTTGGCTACCATATAGATGCACCAAGTGATGGCGCACCTTCCCCCACCGGACTTTACGGGCCTCCGTGTGATACCCCTGTATCACCCTACCCCCAGCCTCCAGCATGAGTGGGAGTAAATGGCAAACAAGCCATATAAACCCCCCCAATTCCTCCTCACCCATCCTGGAAAGCCGTGGCCTACCAGACATGTCAGCACTGAAAAAGGGGAAAAAGTAGTAGAAAAAGGAAAAGGGGGAATGGGGAAAGGTAGAGTGGGGAAATACAAAGAAAACTTAAGAAGAGCCCAACTATCCCCTATATTACAGTACCCACAACAGACTCCCACAGACAATAAATACAACACTGGACTTGACAAATTATGACTAAACAGACTCAGACAGTAGTCTACAACAAGACAATGATGACAAAAGCACAAGTGAGATGGCACACTGGACACAAAAGCACTAATACACAGGACAACACTTTGCACACAGCCACACAGTCTAGAATAATCAGAGACTGCAAAGTAAAAGTGAAAGTACACCCACTGTACAGATTCTGTAAACAGGATATCCTATTACATCACATCCTGCATAAAATGGCCACCGTTTTTTTCCCACTATGCGTCATATTTTCACGCATACAGCTTGTGCGTCATATTTTTTGACGCACAGGAGTGCAAATAATGCAGAGTCAAAAAATGTTTAATTATTGGGATATAATATTTGTTTGAGGCATATTTTACAGTTCTAGAGTTGAAAATTAAGCCGCAGCAAAATATGATATCTATTTATGAAAAATATATTTGACTCAGCATTATATGCACTCATGTGCGTCAAAAATAATGACGCACAAGCTGTATGCATGGAAATATGACGCATAATGGGAAAAAACTGAGGCCATGCTATGCAGGATATTATGATATCTATTTATGAAATATCTATTTTGACTCTGCATTATCTGCACTCCTGTGCGTCAAAAAATATGACGCACAAGCTGTATGCGTGGAAATATGACGCATTATGACAAATATGTCTTTCATTTGTCCAATTGAGAAAGGAATTTTGTCATAACCAAACGGTGCTAAGTGATAAACTTTGGGGTTAGCTATAGCAAATGTCCCTTATAGGATGTATAGAAGGTATTCACAGTGCAATAGCAATGATTGGCCAGAATGGATATTACTCATAATTGTACACATATGTAGGTAATTGCTGATTGCTAATTTCAAAATATGAATGAGAAACCAGGATGTATTCCTTAGCAAAATTGTGTCCACATGTATCAAGCTATTCAAAATTAAATAAAGGCCAATTAGGTAGTGCAATTGTCGCCTAAACATTTTTTAGGGGTAACCATGTCCTATTTACGAGTTAATTTATCTAAAATGTGTTTCACTTTTGACATGTAGGGCACACATGCGCCTTATGCATGTGTGTGCTTCACATGTGCATAAAAAATGTATATTTGGGGGGCAGCAGAGGGGGGATTAGGCCCCCAGCACCCTAGGGTTTGCTCTTCCAGACTTGCAACTTTATCCAAGGGTTTCCCAAATTCAGTAATGCTAAACCATCAGCAGCAGGCCCATGGAAGCAAATTGGGTATGATTCACTGTTTGCTAATCTGTAATCCCATTTGCCCATTTGACGTTTGCCCTATTGATTCTTTGGAGAATTCTGACATACCATTTAGCATTGATTTTATAGCAAAATCTCAACGTTCCTTATGTCATGATTGCAAATAGGTTGTTGATGTATGTGGCCCTTTATGCATTACCTGGTTTAGAGGCATGTTTCATTCTTCCTGCTAGGTTACAACTGGGACACTACTGTGATCGGCTGCTTGCAACCATTTTGTCGATTGGATGGTACATGTACATGTGTGTGGTCCAATATTGATCCAGTATCAACTGTCAAGGTGTATGTTGTCACTGTAACGTCCAGGTCTCCTTATGAGTTAGTGGCAGCGAATCGTGTATCTAATGAGTATTGTTTGTAGCAAAATTTGAGAAAAGTCATTGAGGACATGGTCACCTACATGTGGATGGTCCCACCCTGTCACTGAAGACGTGTGATGAGACTTTCAACTGGGCAACCTTGGTGTGCTGAGTGAGAGAATGTCTCAGGTGTCTGGATCCGGCATGTGTCATTGCAGCATTTGTACTCAAGTTGGCCTCTGTGGATGGTAATGTATCAGGCAACATCATAGCCTCTGTGCAGAAGTAAATGGCTGGTATTCAACACATACGACTCATCTTTATTAATTGAACAATGTAACTCTGCGTGTGAACTGTCAGGGTCCTCATATGTGTTGACTTTTCATGAACATTATCTGAGGTTGCTGGTTTGACTGGAGGCCACTTACACCATCAAACGCTATGGTCCAGGTACACTGTCACACTTTGTAGTTTAGGCATTAATGAGGCCCAGACAACGGAAGGGCCATGATTTAGCTATTCAAGGGCACTGTCACAAATATGATACAAATAACAGTCAGATGATGCAATACTATGGGGCATATTTATACTTTTCGACGCACAACTGCGCCAACGCAGTTGTGCGTCAAAAAATTTAACGCCGGCTAACGCCATTCTGAAGCGCCATGCGGGCGCCGTATTTATTCAATGACGTTAGCCGGCGGAGCTGCCTGGTGTGCGTAAAAAAAAATGACTTACACCAGGCAGCGCCGGCGTAGGGGAATATGGAGCTTGGGCGTCAAAAAATGGGGCAACTCAGGCTGAGGCAAAATTTTCGCCTCAACCCGAATTGCGCCGTTTTTTTTTACTCCCAACCCCCATTGAAATGACTCCTGTCTTAGCAAAGACAGGAGTCATGCCCCCTTGCCCAATGGCCATGCCCAGGGGACTTATGTCCCCTAGGCATGGTCATTGGGCATAGTGGCATGTAGGGGGGCACAAATAAGGCCCCCCTATGCCACCAAAAAAAAAAAAAAAAATACTTACCTGAACTTACCTTAAGTTCCCTGGGATGGGTCCCTCCATCCTTGGGCGTCCTCCTGGCGTGGGCAAGGGTGGCAGGGGGTGTCCCTGGGGGCATGGGAGGGCACCTCTGGGCTCCTTCCGAGCCCACAGGTCCCTTAACGCCTGCCCTGAGCAGGCGTTAAAAAATGACGCTAACGAGGGTAGACGTCATTTTTTTTGACCCGCCCACTCCCGGGCGTCTTTTTTGCCCGGGAGTATAAATACGACGCACATGCCTCAGAGTCATTTTTTAGTAGGGAACGCCTACCTTGCATATCATTAATGTAAGGAAGGTGTCCACGCAAAAAAATGAGGCAAACTCCAAGATCTTTGGCGCTCGACGCGTCTAACGCCAAAGTATAAATATAGAGTTAGTTTTGCGTCGGATTTGCGTAAAAAAAAACGACGCAAATCCGGCGCAAACAGAGTATAAATATGCCCCTATGTATTGACCCACGGACAGGTGCCAGTCAGGCTGACAGGATGCTGGGTCAATCAGGAGCCAGTTCTTTCAGTAATTACATGATCAGTGTTCTGACTAGGACTGGTCAGAGGGAGCAGTAGACAGTTGACATGTCACACTGTGTATGTCCTGTGTTGTTTTGAAGGTGACACATGAAACCATATACAGTGTTACACGGCAACATTAGTAGCAATGCTTAATGATGTTATTGCCCAAATGCCAATATCTATGCTGTAGGAGGCATCAGCAGGGACGGGGCATGTACATTTGGGTGGTGTGCATGGAGGGGATCACTGGTGTGGCCTCCATCATTGTCTCACTAGTCCTGTCAGATGAGATTTGCTGAAAATTAGCCTACAGTACCTTTCACACGAGAATCAATCTACAGGTGATACCAGGCCTTAAAAACTCCAAGCCAGTGTATTATATGAGCTGAGTTCCATGCAGTGAGATGGTACTATGACAATGGTAGGCATAGGAAAGGGTGTGACACACTGTATGGCTCTTGTGAGTGTGTGTGTGTAGATGAGGGAATCTCAGTGTACACATATCAGCATTCCAGGGACCTCTTCAGACAGGTGGGGTGTGACCAGCCGCATGTGTGTGTAATGTTTTTAGAAAAGGGCTGACATGTAGATGGGTAGTGATGTGCTGGATGCTTGTCATAGGTGTAGCAATTGTGCTGTGTATGTTCTGCTTATGTGTAACTCTAGTGACAGATAGTCATTGCAAAGATAGTAAGTAGTTGGAATTACTGTTGCCAAGAGTCTGGTAATACATAACTGTTCCTGAAGCATGAGCATGTGAACTGCCTGATGTATGAGGCCTGTTTTCCCCTAGTTGAGTGATGGTTTTTTAGTCGTGTGCCATCTGCTGCGATGATCTATGTTTCCTACATGTATGTGTGTCATATGTGTGGTCCTCAGCTATTGCCCTTCAAAGGTGAACTGTACAGGATGTCAGTCATTTACATTGTGTGTGTATGTGACCATTGTATGGTGGCCATTACATTTGTAGTGTATTTTTCGGTGTCCTGATTGTTATATCATTATTGCTCAATGAGACAACATTCTTCTTCTGATATTTCAAGCTAAAGGTGGGCAGAAATGAATAGGCCAAACCATAATGTGGTGTTTGTTATCAGTGTTTATTTACAATAGTGCATTAAGTGGTGATGGTGATAATTATGAAAATAAATTATTTACAATCTGTTGGCGCCTACGCACTCCAGCAGCCGTGTTTGGTTGTTCCCCCTCCTGTTGCAGGCCAGCATCCTCCTCTTCTTCGTCTTCAGGCATGTATGGGTCTGGTTCGAGGAGGGGAATGTTCCTTTTTACACAAATGTTGTGCAATATTGCACATGTGAGTATGATCCTACAGACCATCTCGGGGGAATATAGTAGGCTACCACCAGTGATGTCGAGGCTCCCGAAGGTCCGCTCGACAATGCTGCGTGTCCTCTTATGGGCGTCGTTGTATGCCCGCTCTGCAGCAGTACTCGGGTTCCCAAATGGTGTCATTAGCCATGGCTGGATGCCATACCCCTGATCAGCTGAAAGAAAAAAACAGAATGGGATCATGTTGATGTAGCTTGCATTATTGAAAAGACCGTCCATGGCAGTAGTTGTCTTGTGTTGTCTGTGACTCTTTTGTGTACTGATGTGACATCCTATACTTGTAGGCTATACCATCTGCATTGTGTTTTTACCTTGGCTGAGCACGTGTTTGTCTGCTAACCGTTTGTCATCAGTATATTTGGTGATTTTCAGTGCAGTGTGCCCTCCCTAACATTGTGACTTGTGATACAGGTGTCCTTGTGTCTTCATTTGGGGTGAGTAGATAGTTCAATGTAGAGTTTAATTTATAAGTGTTGTTAGCACGTTCATATGGAAGTACCCTGGACATCCCATACCTTTACACTTAGGCAATGTATTAATGTAAAGGTCATTGTGAGACTTACAATTTGCAAGGTGACATTTAGGCAACCACACTCATTGACTTCTTCACATTTGGCTGTACAGTAATTTCCAATGTGTGACAGGTTCAATGGTGAGTTAAGAAACATGGCTAGTGATGTCAGGACCTCAGTGTGTTCCTGTTGACATGTTGCTGTTGTGGTGTATGTGTTGTGTGTCTTAGTGGGTTGCTGTGCAGTGTGTATATAAGTAGGTTTTTGTACTTACCAACAAGTTGTCCATTGCCATATCGTCCATCCTGGAAGTGTTGGTTGATGGTACAGTGACGGAAGATGAATTAGTCATGTACACTCCCAGGATATTTAGCCACGATGTTGTGATCAATCCCTGGTGATCGACTATGGCCTGCACGTTGATTGAATGTGTGTGCTTCCTGTTGCGGTAGAGGTGTTCAGTCGCAGCAGGTGGCAAAAGGCGTACATGTGTGCAGTCGATTGCACCAAGGACGTGTGGGAAGCCACTGATTGCGTAGAACCCCTGTTTAGTTTCCTGCTGCTTCTGCAGTGTGTTAGGGAAGCAGATGTGTCGGGGTGTCAGGCGAATGATGGCATCCAGTACTTTTGGCAGAAATGTGGAGAATGATGGTTGTAATATTCCGCCAACCAGGGCACCAGTTGTTTGAAAAGAGCCACTTGCCAGCAGGTGAAGTACGGCAAGCAGCTTTGTTTCTGTTGGTATGGTGCGGGGTGTCACCAAAGTGGGGGCAAACTGCTGTTCCATGTTGCGCAGCAGCTGCTGGATGGCCTGCCAGTTCAACCGGTACCTCTGTATGATGTTGTGTTCCCTGAGGCCCTGAAGGGTTGTTCTTGGGCGGAATATCCTCTCCTGCCTTCTGCGCTGCCTTTGGGGTCCCTGCTGGTGTTGTTGTAGCTGCTGTTGTTGCTGCTGGGCTCTGCGTCTGCGTGCACGCTGGATAAGAATCACCTCTATGTCTCCCTGTTGCTGCTCTGCTGTTTGTTCTGTGTGTTCTGATTAATACAGGTGTGTTTGCCCCATATTAACGCCTGCCCTGACCCAGGCGTTAAATTTGGACTCAAATCGGGCTGTGCGTCATTTTCTGGCTCCGCCTCCCGGCCGTGCGTCATTTTTGCCCGGAAGCATAAATACAACGCACGGCCGTTTGCGTTGTTTTTTGGATGGGAACGCCTAACTTGCATATCATTAACGCAGGGTGGGTTGCCGCATCCAAGAAATGGCGCACACAGCGGATTTTTGTCGTCCGCGGGCGTCAGAGTTTAAATATGGGGCAACGTTTGCGCTGATTGTGCGTCTAATTTTTTGACGCACAATCGGCGCAAACGGAGTATAAATATGCCCCTAAGAGTCTCACCCTCTCCAAAACATCACTCTTGCCTACCCCTGCCAAGCCACCTCCACTAGAGGGGGAGAGCATTCCCACCTCTGAGAGCCACGGCAACACAGATGCTAAGTTAGCAACCAGATCCTGCTGAGCCGACCCTCCTGCGGAGGTCACCCCTATGGCCATATACAAATCAATGTTCTGTACAATGCCACCAGCAGCTGCTGACCCCATTAATGCTGTGGAAATACCCTGCGCTTCACTCTGGCCTGGGTTATCAGCAACTGGGATCGAACCCACCAGTGTGACCACTATGGATTGGACCATTCCTGTCTTGCTAGGGGACTGCCCTGTTCTCTACACAGAAGAACCTGGGGCCGGGGGCAGACCCACTGGTGCTGCTACCAAATGGCCAGCGTCCTGACTCCCTTGCGTCTCTGTATGCCCCTATAACTCCTTTCTACTTTTACCGTGCATTCCGCCACTTTGTAAATATGGCGCAGCCAATTTGGCCTCGTTGGGCCCCATTAGCATAAAACAATGACGGTAATGTTGAGCAAGGAGGTACTACTCCCTCTTAAATCAGGGCCTTAGTTATGAAGCAAAAAGAACAAATGATGGACAGAATGATGAACAATGCAAACATTCACCCTCAGTCACAAAGATCTGGGTTGAATCAATTGTTATATTGCCCACCACACCACCCCAGTTTGGACCCAGCCATATGCAAATCAGTCTTGACCCTGTTCCTGATGGTAACAGTCAAGCTCAAACTGCCAAGCCAGGTCCTCCCCGAACCAGAAACAAGCCTCCTGGGACTGTTTTGGGGTATCAGCCCTCATCAGCCAGGCTAGCTGACTGATTTGAGCATGTCGGGGTCCCAACTGGAGTGGCATGGGTAACAAAAAAACAATTGATTTTTTACTGGGGGTGAATGCTTGACTGTTCAGCATTCCGTCCATCCCTTGTTCTTTTTGCATTCGTTGCCCTATGTGGGATGGGTATGCCCGCATGTGGGTCCCGTGCTCCACATATCACTGGAGACAAGCTAGCCTGGCTGATGAAGGGTGATACTCTGAAACTAATTCCAGGATGCTTATGTCCAGTCCCGGGAAGACCTGCCCTTGCAGTTCAGGCTGGACTGCTCCCATGGGGTGCAGGATTAAGGCTGATTTGTAAATGGCTCAATCCCAACTGGAATGGCATGGGTAGAAAAACAATGCAGTTTTTTAGACCCAGATCTTTGTAGTGGGGGTGAATGTTTGTCATCGATCAGCATTCTGCCTATCACTTGTTCTTTTCTAACTTCAAGGCAGTTTTATGGAAAGTACTGCTGCACCGAGTGCATTGCCATTTTCCCTGCACTCCTTAGCACCCCCCTACTGCCACCATGTGTGTGCCATATTTCAAATAGAGCGCACCATGGCGCAGAGTAGGGGGTAATTTCTCATGACACTAGTGATGTACTCTGCAGGAGTAGCACCAAACTATTGCCGCTACTCCTGCAGAGTGCACAGGGCCGCACTCTAAAGAATGAATGCCCACTTTTAACGCCTGCTCCTGAGCAGGCATTAAAAGTGCAGTAAAAATGGCATAAGGAAATCTTATAGATTTCCTTATGCCATTTTTCTGGCTCCCCTAATTGGGGAATGCCCTCCCTGCAGCCATGATGCCGGGCACAGGCATAATGTAGCACAACGTTTTACAAAGTAACACAATACATGCATTGAGCCACCCTGTAAGTACGGCGTGGGGATTTCAGCCTCGTTGGGCCACATTAACGTAAAAAATAATTACGTTAATGTGGCGCAAGGTGGCGCTAGGGAATTATAAGTATGCCCCTTAGTTCTGGACACACCCAAAGCAGTTCTGTTTCGCAGGGCACTCAAGAAAGCAGCCAGTGCTCTCAAAATACCATTGTCGCAAATCAAATACCTGCAGCCCTGCTTAACAGTCCTATACTTAGGCTGCCTTGTCCCTGTACGAAACACAACAACTAATACTGCCAGGGTGACACAGCCCAAAATTCAGCTGCACGCCCTAAAATCACTTCCCTCTCACCTACAGCACCAGGGCCCCTGCTGGATCCGCCACGGAGTAAAACTCGGACCAGGTGAGCTAATGCTCAAACTTGTGCAGCTCCTAGGCAGGGCACAACTGGACTGTTGAAAATGCTCCCCCTATGTGCAGAACTCAATGCGGAGCACTTAATCAGCATTTCTGGAGCTTGTAAAACCTGTAAGAAAGAGAGACAAAAGAAAAACACACAAGATTCGTCCAAAGCAGGACACACTTTCTTGTATCCTTTGCGGGTCAACACGGTTGATAAGCAGACCCACTAGCCGCCCTGTGGCCCCTTATATCGGTGGGGAGGATGCACACAGTACGTTTGCGGAACCCCCCTGGTGCAGCGCTGGCCATCCACCAATCAGGTATGTTCTTGTTGCAAGGTCGCCTTCGCCTTCACCCAGGCACTCAGCCCAGTGCGACCTGCCATATGTGTGGCTCACCTGATTTGAGGGAGCCTGGTGCAATAACTCTTGCATAGGCAAGACCTAATGGCTTTGCCAATGCTTGTTTTTTCTTTACCTCTGACATTTGAAGGTGTGCTTGGGGCTACCAGTTCCAATCAAACTGTGAAATAAACTTCCTGAAAGAACTACAAATACAAACAAAAACCACAGCATAAGTAAATATCTTTGATGACTAAGACAAGAATAGTCATTAAAATTTAGAGCCTGATTTAGAGGCCCTAGTGCCACCTTAGCGCCACCATAGTGCCATTTGTTTTACGCTATGGCGCCGTAAAGTGGCTTTTTGCACGAGCCATATTTACATGCATGCATTGCACCACTTTGGAAACCCTTGCACCACATTATGCCTGCACCAGCCATAATGTATGCAAGAGAGACGTTCCTCTAATAGTGGAGCCAAACAAATGGTGCAAGGAAATCTAAGAGATTTAGTTGTACCATATTTTTTAGGCATTTTTAACACCTGCTCAGAGCAGGCGTTAAAAGGGGGCGTGCCATTGAATACAACGGCCCCTATGTACTGTTCAGGGTTAGCTAGCCCTACTCCTGCTGAGTACATCAATAGTGTCAGAATACGCTATTGCCCTCTACCTTGTGCCATGGTGCGCCGTTTTTTAAATAGTGTGCACTCACGGAGGCCTTAGCGCCTTGCTAAGGGGCGCAAGAAAAGTGCCGTACAATGGCGATAGTTGGGAAACCAGTGTCAGAATTGTTTACGCTAGTTTGGCGCTTTGGAGAATTAGTGTAAAAAATACTGCTGTTGATCCTGCAAAGCACCCAGAGGCCCACTAAAAACAATGGAAGCCTCCTTTTAATGCCTATTCTGAGCAGGCATTAAAAGTGCCGAAGAAAATTACAGAAAGGAATCTCTTAGATTTTTTTGTGCCATTTTTTCGGGCCCCATATATATGTAAAAGCCCCCTTTGCATACATTATGCCTGGTGCAGGCATAATGTGGCGCAAGGGGTTAGAAATTTGGACAATGCATGCATTGCACCACTTTGTAAATATGGCCCAGGAATTTTTACCTATTTGGGCCACATTAGCATAAAAAGAACAAAATGACGCTAATGAGGCGTACGGAGGCTGTGGGGGCTCTTAAATCTTCCCTTCAAGGGGCATATTTAAGAAAGGTGGTGCTGCACACTTTTCTTGTTTCTTGTTCCCCTTAGCACACTCCTACAGCCAATATATGGGCCCTGTACTTAAACTACGGGGCACCATGACGCAGGGTAGGGGGTATAGCGTCATTTTTTTACGCTATTGAAGTACTCTGCAGAAGTACCTCCAAGAGTTTGGTGCTACTCCTGCAAAGTATATAGGGACCCATTATAAATAATGGCATGCCTGCTTTTAACGCCTGCCCTGAGCAGGCGTTAAAAGTGCCAAAAAAAAGTGCAAGGAAATCTCTTAGTTTTCCTTGCACCTTTTTTTTGCCTCCCTAACGGGGGAACGCCTCCATTACATACCTTATGCCTGGCACAGGCATAATGTGACATAAGGTTTTACAAAGTGGCAATTAATTCTTTGCTCCACTTTGTAAATATAGAGAGGAAAAATGTCACTTTAGCGCAGTCTTAGTCATAAAAAGTCACTATAGCGGCTGCATGAGGAGCTTTTACATCTGGCCCTTAAAAGAAGATTTGAGGAAAAGGACCACCTAGAACTCCCAAACCACTGTTTTCTTACTTTTGCTCCTTATCCTCTTCTGTGCTGCGGACGCAGTGGTTACATCCCTCGGCACAGTGCTCCTGTGCCGAGGACGTAACCATTACGTCCTCAGCACGGAGCCCAGAGGAAGCGATAGCGCTCCCTCCGTGGGGTTCCCCCCAACCCCTCAAGGTGGGGATCGAAGGGGAAAGCCTTCCCCTTCCACCCCCACCCCCCTGTAATGACGTCAGCGCACGATCGCGCACTGACATCATTACCCACTGCCGGTCGCACTGGAAGCCATTTGCTTCCAGTGCGGCGAAGAGAGAAACAGGTAAGTTTCTCCTCTGGCAGGTGAGGGGTTTGGGACAAAGAGGCACCGGGGGAAAGGAAAGGCTTTTCCTTTCCCCAGGTGTCTCTTTGAGCATTCCTGCTGCAGCAGGAATGCCCACTAGACGCCAGAGAGTTTTTTATTTTATTATGTTTAAAATGTTTATGTGTTTGGGAGCGGCCCCTTGGGCAAGGGTCGCTCCACTCTTGGGGGCATGTTTATGTTGGGCATTTCTGCCCCCTTTGGGGGCAGATCGGCCTATTATTTTTAGGCCGATCTGCCCCCAAGGGGGGAAGAATCCACTAGACGCCAGGGATTTATTTTTGTTATTATTTTTTAAATGTTTATGTGTTTGGGAGCGGGTGGGGGCATGTTTATTGTGGCCATTTCTGCCCCACTTCGGGGCAGATCGGCCTATTATTTTTATGTCGATCTGCCCCCAAGGGGGGCAGAATCCACTAGACGCCAGGGATTTTCTTTTTTTTTTATTTACTGTGAAATGTTTTGCGTTGGGGAGCGGCCCCTTGGGAAAGGGTCGCTCCCATTTGGGGGCATGTTTCTTGTGGCCATTTCTGCCCCCCTTGGGGGCAGATCGGCCTATTATTTTTAGGCTGATCTGCCCCCAAAGAGGGCAGAAGCCAATTAGACACCAGGGATAGTGTGTGTGTTAGTGGAGGGGGGGGCAACCACTTGGGCAGGGGTCGCTCCCCTTTGGGGGCACGTGTACCAAGGCCATTTCTGCCCCCCTTGGGGAGAGATCGGCCTATTATTTTTTGGCTCATCTGCTCCCAAGGGGGGGCAGAAACCACTAGAACGCCAGGGATTTTTTAAAATATGTTTATTTATGTGGGGGGGACATCCCATTGGGCAAGGGGCACCACCCCAAGGGGGGCATTGAACTGTTGGCCATTTCTGCCCCCCTTGTGGGCAGATGGCCTTTTTTTTTTAGGCCCATCTGCCCCCAAGTGGAGCAGAAACCACTAGAACGCTAGGGATTTTTTAAAATATGTTTATTTATGTGGGGGGCTTCCCCTTGGGTAAGGGGCGCCCCCCCCAAGGGGGGCATTGAACTGTTGGCCATTTCTGCCCCCCTTGGGGGCAGATGGGCCTATTTCTTTAGGCCCATCTGCCCCCCTTGGGGGCAGAAGCCACGTAGGCACCAGGGATAGTGTGTGTGTGTGGTTTGTTTTTTGTTTGGGGGTGGGCGCTTGGGCAAGGGTCGCTCCCCCTGGGGACACACTACTAAAGGTATTGCCCTCCTTGGAGCAGGTAGGCCTATTTTTTATTAGGCCCATCTGCCCCTATGGCAGAATCCACTTAGGCACCAATTTCTAAATGCTTTATGGTGGGATGTTTGTCAACTGACGAAGTATTTGTATTTGTGATAATTTTTTTCCTCCTTTTTGTTCTAGTTCAAAGCTTTTGTTTTCTTTGCTGTGGCTCCTTGCGGTTTTGGCGGTGGTTGACCTGCGGTTTGCATAGTTGCATGTTTTAGGTAAGTAAAAACAATTTACTCCAAAGGAGTATTGTTGCCATGCATGAATGACATGTTTGTAGGTGGTGTACTAAATGCAGGTTTGTGTGAAATTGTCCTTAGATTTGTGCACAATGATATTTGTGTTGTTTTATTTCTAATTTGCTTTTCTTTCTTTCGTTTTAGTGGGATATCATTGGTGATTGATGTGTCTGTGCAGAGTAGTTGCTGGTGATTCAAGCTTTTTCAGGCAAGTGAGCGGTATAGTTTTTGAGTTTATAACTCTTACTAATAAAGCTACACTTTATTACTTATCTTACACAGTGCTGGTTGTTGGTGGTGCATTTGTCCAGTTAATTTTCGTAGGAAAGATCATGGCTAGCCGCAGGATGACCGCTCAGCAGGTGGTTGGTATGCTTTTTGAGTCATTGTCTGATCATGATTATGAGACGGACTCTGCATCTGAGGCAGAGGAGGGAGTGAGGGATTCTGGCAGTGAAGTTTCTGTCGGAGAGGAATCTTCTGATGAGGAAGCCACACTCAGTGCAGATGAAGGGCCTGTTTCAGAGGAGGACACTGATGTGCCCTTAGTGCAGCAACCTGGGGATGAATGGTTTCCTGTTAGAAGACCTGAACTCTGGGTTTCCCCAAACATGGAGCAGCCAGAGTTGCCTGCCTTTACTGGTCTCCCGGGGTGTAGAGTCAATACTGAGAACTTTTTGCCTGTCAATTTCTTTGAGTTATTTGTGGATGATGTGTTTTTGGAAGAGATTGTTGAGCAGACTAATTTGTATGCGTAGCAGTATTTGAGGGACAACGCTGCTAGACTTAGGCCGCACTCTAGAGCTGCCCAGTGGATTCCCACAAATTTGGAGGAGATGAAAAGGTTTTTATGTTTGACTCTTGATGGGGTTGATGAGGAAGCTGTCACTGGCTTCTTATTGGTCTACTAGTCCCTTGATGGCAACAGCTATATTTCCTGCAACAATGAGTCGTAATCAGTATTTGCTTCTTCTTAGGATGCTGCATTTTATTGACAATGCATTAGCCTTGCAACGAGATCACCCTGATTCTGACCGTCTTTTTAAGATTAGGCCTGTCCTTGATCATTTTGTAGATCGTTTTTCAGAGGTCTGTGTTCCAGGCAAAGAAATAGCTGTGGACGAGTCTTTGGTCCTCTTCAAGGGTCGTTTGGTTTTTAGGCAGTACATTCCTAGCAAGAGGGCACGATGTGGAATTAAATTGTATATGCTGTCTGAAAGTAGTACAGGATATGTGTATAATTTCCGTGTCTACACTGGTAGGGATTCCAGTATTGACCCCCCTGGTTGTCCTCCCACATTTTTCTAGCTACTGAGAAAATTGTGTGGGAACTTGGTAGACGACTGTTCAACAAAGGTCACCATTTGTATGTAGATAACCTTTACACTTGAGTGCAGTTGTTCAAGGAATTGTTTAGAGTGGACACTGCTGCTTGTGGCACAATTCGTGGTAACCGGAAAGGCTGTCCAAGGAGCTTGTCTATAAAAAACTTAAGAGGGGACAGTGCAGTGCCTTGCGGAATGATGAGCTGCTAGCTTTGAAGTTTTCAGACAGGAGGGATGTCTACATGCTAATTACTATCCATGATGAGAGTACTTCCCCGTGACTGTTTGGGGCCAGGTTGCTGAAGTGCGCAAATCTGTGTGCGTTTTAGATTATAATAAGCACATGGGAGGTGTAGATAGAGTTGATCAAAGGTTGGAACCTTATACTGCTATTCGTAAGTCTTACGTTTGGTATAAGAAGTTAGCAATTCACCTCTTCCACTTAGCAACTTTTAATGCTTTTATTGTGTTTAAGGATAGGTCTCCAGAGTCAAAGATGACATTTGTGAAATTTCAGGAGTCGGTGATAGAGAGCCTTATTGTGGTGGAACAGGCCAGAGTTCCTAGAGAAGCAGTGGTGGAGGATGTGGCTAGATTGAAAGACCGCCACTTTGCTGAACACATTCCTCCCACACCCAAAAAAGACTTTCCAGCTAAGAAATGTAGAGTGTGTTTTCGAAGAGGTATCCGGAGGAAGACTCGAATGTACTGCCCAGATTGTCCTTCAAAGCCTGGGCTGTGTGTGGGTGGTTGTTTTAAGAATTACCACACCCAGAAGAATTACTGGGAACATCCATGAGTGTAAACTCATATCTGTTTTGTATTTTCATGTGTTCAGTTTCATGGTTAGTATTTCTGTCATGTACTTAGTTAGAGCTTTTGTGTTTGTAGTTTTGTAATTATTTCTAATTAGTTAGGGGTTTCTTTGTTTAAAAAAAAAAAAAAGTGATGCCATTGTGTGTGGAGTGGGGCTTGGCTGAGGGTGTATATAGTGTACATATTGACTTGCTGTTGGCTACTGCAACACACTGCCAGCCAAACACCAGTCCACACACTCCCATCAGCTGGTGTGATTGTTGTATCAGGCATGTGGGCGTATGTAAGTGATGGGCCCTTGAGTGGTGCTGTCTGTCGATGCGAGTGTTGTAATGTGCTGGGCCCGTGGCTGGCGGCGTGAATGGTCTTGTACATGTCATGTATGAAAGGTGTGTGAATGGATTGTAATGCGGTTGGTGCCTTGCCGTGGCTTCACAACTCACAAGCATTGGTTCAGGCTTTTGGCCTTTCAGTTATTAACAATACATTTCATTTTTGTGAAATCTCTTGTTAATAAAATTTGATCCACTGAACCATCACTCAACCCTCGTGCCAAATCCAACCAGTATGTGTGGTAAAAATGACAAAACCTGCTCCGCTCTAATCAGGCGTCGCAGCAAACCTGTGACACGCTAGGTGCCTCGGGTGGGACCCCAATGATGAAGCATTTCACCAACTTGGTTGGTGGGTGAGGGGTCTTTTTCACATAACCTAAGTGCATTTCTTTTCACAATTTTAGCGTTTGGCACATCACAAACGTATGTGGACACATCAAAATGATATATTACAAAACTACCTGTGTTTGGGAGGAGGGGGCACCTATGTTTTTGGTCCTGGGTGCGGCCTTCATCCAGGGAAACCTACCAAACCCAGACATTTTTTAAAACTAGACACCCCAAGGAGTCCAGGGAGGTGTGGCTTGCGTGGATCCCCCAACATTTTCTTACCCAGACTCCTCTGCAAACCTCAAAATTTGCTTAAAAAAAGCATATTTTCCTGACTTTCGTTTGTACGATCACCGCTCCAGCACAAAATTCCTACTCCCCAGCGTTCCCCTCAGTCTCCCAAGTAAAATGACACCTCACTTGTGTGGGTCCCCAAAGCAGAGTCAGCCTAAAGATGTATAAAAGAAGAATATGTCCTTATCAACTCGCTGTGCTATCCCCTCTATCTCTACAAGTTTTTGGCCTTATTCTGTTGCAGGCACCTGGCCCACCCACACAAGTGAGGTATCATTTTTATCGGGAGACTTGGGGGAACGCTGGGTGGAAGGAAATTCGTGGCTCCTCTCAGATTCCAGAACTTTCTGTCACCGAAATGTGAGGAAAATGTGTTTTTTTAGCCAAATTTTGAGGTTTGCAAAGGATTCTGGGTAACAGAACCTGGTCAGAGTCCCACAAGTCACCCCATCTTGGATTCCCCTAGGTCTCTAGTTTTCAAAAAGGCACAGGTTTGGTAGGTTTCTCTAGGTGCCGGCTGAGCTAGGGGCCAAAATCTACAGGTACGCACTTTGCAAAAAACACCTCTGGTTTCTGTCAAAAAAATGGGATGTGTCCACGTTGTGTTTTGGGGCCTTTCCTGTCGCAGGGGCTAGGCCCACCCATACAAGTGAGGTATAATTGTTATCGGGAGACTTGGGGGGAATGCTGGGTGGAAGGAAATTTGTGGCTCCTCTCAGATTCCAGAACTTTCTGCCACCGAAATGTGAGGAAAATATGTTGTTTTAGCCAAATCTTGAGGTTTGCAAAGGATTCTGGGTAACAGAACCTGGTCACAGCCCCACAAGTCACCCCATCTTGGATTCCCCTAGGTCTCTAGTTTTCAAAAATGCACAGGTTTGGTAGGTTTCCCTTGGTGCCGGCTGAGCTAGAGGCCAAAATCTACAGGTAGGCACTTTGCAAAAAACATCTCTGTTTTCTGTCAAATAATGGGATGTGTCCACGTTGCGCTTTGGGGCATTTCCTGTCGCGGGCGCTGGGCCTACCCACACAAGTGAGGTATCATTTTTAACGGGAGACTTGGGGGAACATAGAATAGCAAAACAAGTGTTATTTCCCCTTGTCTTTCTCTACATTTTTTCCTTCCAAATATAAGAGAGTGTGTAAAAAAGAAGTCTATTTGAGAAATGCCCTGTAATTCACATGCTAGTATGGGCACCCCGGAATTCAGAGATGTGCAAATAACCACTGCTCCTCAACACCTTGGGGCATATTTATACTCTGTTTGGACCGAATTAGTGTCATTTTTTTTTACTCTCATTCAGTGCAAAACTAACTCCATATTTATACTTTGGTGCTAGACCCCTCTAGCACCTAATTTCTGGAGTTAAAGTCATTTTTTGAAAGTGGAGACCTACTTTGCCTTAATGAGATGCAAGGTAGGCGTTCCCGTGCAAAAAATGACTCTATGGCCTTAACGCCATATTTAGGGGCATATTTATACTCTGCGGCATATTTATACTCTGTTTGCACCGAATTAGTGTCATCTTTTTTTTACTCTTATTCGGTGCAAAACTAACTCCATATTTATACTTTGGTGCTAGACCCATCTAGCACCAAGGCCCTGATTTAAACTTTTTTTGCACCACATTAACGTCATTTTATGACACAAAAGTGGCGCAAACTTACAAAATATTGGCCCTTATTTATACTTTTTGCTGAAAAACTGCACTAACTCAGTTTTGCACCAAAACGTTTAGCACCGGCTTGCACCATTTCTGTGCACCAGCCGGGCACCATATTTATGGAATGGTGCAAGCCGGTGCAAAGGGTAGGCTAGAGTTTTAAAAAATGACTTTAGTCGGGTGGGGCTGGCAGTATGGAAGAAGAGGGTTTAGCACCAAAAAATTGCTTTAGGCAGGTTAGAGTAAAAAAAAATGACTCTAACCAGATTAGAGTAATTTTATGGTGCTAAACCTACCATGCCACATGACTTAGAAAAGGCAGGAGTCATGCCCACCACCCCAGTGGCCAGCACAGAGGACAGGGTTCCCCTGGGCATGGCCATTGCACCCGGTGCCATGTATGGGGGCCCATTTCAGGGCTCCCTATGGCACTTTCAAAAATAAAATGCACTTACCTGTACTTACCTGGGATGGGGACCCCCATCCTCGCAGTCCCTCTAGTGTGGATGGGGGTGCCCCTAGGGCCTAGGGAGGGCACCTCTGGGCTTATTCCATGGTGTTCCACCATGGAATAGGGCCACAGGTCCCCTAACACCTGCCCTGACCCAGGTCTTAAAAAATGGGGCAAAGCAAGCTTTGCCCCATTTTTTGACCCCTCCTCCCTCCCTTGCACCATTTTTACATGGGAGTATAAATATGGTGTTAAGGCCATAGAGTCATTTTTTTGCACGGGAACGCCTACCTTGCATCTCATTAAGGCAAGGTAGGTTTCCACTTCCAAAAAATGACTTTAACTCCATAAATCTGGTGCTAGACGGGTCTAGCACCAAAGTATAAATATGGAGTTAGTTTTGCACTGAATTAGAGTAAAAACAAATGACGCTAATTCAGTGCAAACAGAGTATAAATATGCCCCTTAGCGTCAAAAAATGATGTTAATCTGGTCAGAATCATTTATTTTGACTCAAAACTGCCTAACGTCATTTTTTTTTAAGCTAGCCTACCCTTTGCACCGGCTTGCACCATTCCATAAATATGGTGCCCAGCTGCTGCTAAAAAATGGTGCAAGCCGGTGCAAAACTTTTTGGGGCAAAACTGCCTTAGTGCAGTTTTGCACCAAAAAGTATAAATAAGGCCCCTTATCTTGTGCCCATTTTGGAAATACAAAGGTTTTCTTGATAGCTATTTTTTACTCTTTATATTTCAGCAAATGAATTGCTATATACCCGGTATAGAATGAAAACCCACTGCAGGGTGCAGCTCATTTATTGGCTGTGGGTAGCTAGAGTTCTTGATGACCCTACAAGCCTTATATACCCCCGCAAACAGAAGAGTCCAGCAGACATAACGGTATATTGCTTTAAAAAATCTGACATTGCAGGAAAAAGTTAGAGTAAAACGTTGAGAAAAATTGCAGTTTTTTTCACCTCATTTCAATATTATTTTTTTTCCGTTGTTATTTTCTGTAGGAAACCCTTGTAGGATCTACACAAATTACTCCTTGCTGAATTCAGAAATGTGTCTACTTTTCAGAAATGTTTAGGTCCCTGGGATCCAGCATTGGTTTCACGCCCATTTCTCTCACTGACTGGAAGGAGGCTGAAAGCACAAAAAATCATAAAAATGGGGTATGTCCCAGTAAAATGCCAAAATTGTGTTGAAAAATTGGGTTTTCTGATTCAAGTCTGCCTGTTCCTGAAAGCTGGGATGCTGGTGATTTTAGCACCGCAAACTCTTTGTTGATGCCATTTTCAGGGAAACAACCACAAGCCGCCTTCTGCAGCCACTTTTTCCAATTTTTTTGAAAAAAATTCTATTTTCACTGTATTTTGGCTAATTTCTTGGCCTCCTTCTGGGGAACCCACAAAGTCTGGGTACCTCTAGAATCCCTAGGAAGTTTGAAAAAAGGACGCAAATTTGGTGTGCGCGAACTGCCCTAAACAGCCAAAAAAAGGCTCAGCACAGGAGAGGGAAAAGACCTGGCAGCGATAAACTTAGGGCCATGTTTATACTTTTTGACGCAAAACTGCGCTAACGCAGTTTTGCGCCAAAAAAATTACCGCCGGCTAACGCCATTCTGAAGTGCCATGCGGGTGCCGTATTTATTCAATGACGTTAGCCGGCGTTAGCCGCCGGCGCTGTCTGGTGTGCGTTAAAAAAAACGACGTACACCAGGCAGCGCCGGCGTAGGGGGAAAATGGCGTATGGGCGTCCACAAATGGTGCAAGTCAGGCTGAGGCAAAAAAATCGCCACAACCCGATTTGCGCCAACGACGCCCATCCCCCATTGAAATGACTCCTGTCTTTGCTAAGACAGGAGTCATGCCCCCTTTCCCAATGGCAATGCCCAGGGGACTTCTGTCCCCTGGGCATGGTCATTGGGCATAGTGGCATGTAGGGGGGCACAAATCAGGCCCCCCTATGCTACACAAAAAAGAAATATATATACTTACCAGGACTTACCTTAATGTCCCTGGGGTGGGTCCCTCCATCCTTGGGTGTCCTCCTGGGGTGGGCAAGGGTAGCAGGGGGTGTCCCTGGGGGCAGGGGAGAGCACCTCTGGGCTCATTCTGAGCCCACAGGTCCCTTAACGCCTCATTTTTGCCCAGGAGTATACGTGTCGAAAAAAACGCTTTTCATTAGCCATCAGACGAAACACAACTGAATTCAAGAAAATAACCTTCGTTGATACGCTAATTTAAAGGGGGAAATAAACTGATTCTTATAATCTCTTTGGACGCTTGTGAATGTTAGTGCAAGGAAGTCAACAGCATTTTTGTGGACAGATGCAGAAGAATGTTCCAGATATTTACTAAGAAAAATAAAAGCATTAAAGACTAATTAATGATAAGAGTAATTTATTTTATTGTATTACAGGGCATGAGTTGTCATGTTTCCAATGCACTTTGGGCAATAGGAAGTCCGTCACATTTGGTAACTCTGTACAGGAAGTACTACCCTAGCAGCGTCGCTCATGTTTAAAAACAAAGCAGGCACGGTCAGGTCACAGTGTTAATCTAGCAGAGGCCGTTAGTTGACACTCTGCAGGGCGGAGTCTGGCTGGAGTGGGACACCTAGTGACGACTGTGGTACTGCACCGGTATAGCGTGACTAAGTAAACCATACACGCCAAGAGAAGAGTTAAGGGGGAGATTTTAAAAAAATTATCAGGACAATGTCATTCTCCGCATTGACTTCTAGTGAAACAGAGGCAATTTCATGCGGGAGACAGCTGAAATAAAGCAATTTTTGGCTTCAAACATCAGAAGTCTCCCTCCTGAATCGGATCTATTGGCATGTATGACTAAACCTATGGGACCTTGCAGTGCTCCCTTACCCATGTTCCTGGAACAGGGCCGTATTATAGCCTTACAGCCCGCCGTAGCGAGCTATACCGGCCATTAAAGGCCCGCTCCAGTGTTAAAGACGAGGGCCTTTAACTAGGGAGTGCTAGCGCGTCTGACCTTAATAAGTAAACTTTCAAAGGGACACAAATATGTTCATGAACCTTTTGACTCGCAATTAAGATGTTCGTGCCATAGCTCCAGTACATTCAGATCAATAATCAATAAACAATATCAATAATCAACAACAATCAATAACAGTAATAATCAGTGGAGTCAGTAATTGTCATGAACCATGATCTTTCAGTCATGAATAACCACAGCTTTTAGTAAAAGTTAGAATATTTATTTCCCTATTATAACAATGCTGAGGTCATGTAGATTTATCTAAAAATCTAATGAAACACATACAGAAACAATACTGGATGTCCAAAGCGGCGGAAGAAACGTAATCTAATCAAAGCTTGAACTACAACGCATTCTAAGGTTAGAAAGTGCCTTTCTCTCTGGACGTTTTGAAACATTTAGGGCCATATTTATACTCCGTTTGCGCCGAAATTGCGTCGTTTTTTTTTACGCAATTTCGACGCAAAACTAACGCCAACTAACGCCATATTTATACTATGGCGTTAGAGGCGAATAGCGCCAAAGTTCCCGGAATGTGCGTCATTTTTTAGCGTGAACCCCTTCCTTGCGTTAATGATATGCAAGGGAGGCGTTCCCGTCTAAAAAATGACTCCCAGGCCTTTACGTGGTATTTATACTCCCGGGCAAAAGCGACGCCCGGGAGTGGGCGTGGCTAAAAACGGCGCATTTGCGCCGCTTTTTAACGCCTGGGTCAGGCATGGCGTTAAGGGACAAGTGGGCTCAAAATGAGCCCAGAGTGCCCTCCCCTGCCCCCAGGGACCCCCCCTGCCACCCTTGCCCACCCCAGGAGGACACCCAAGGCTGGAGGGACCCACCCCAGGGACATTCAGGTAAGTATTTTTTTTATTTTTTTTTAATAATTTATTTTGGCATAGGGGGGCCTGATTTGTGCCCCCCTACATGCCACTATGCCCAATGACCATGCCCAGGGGACAGAAGTCCCCTGGGCATGGCCATTGGGCAAGGGGGCATGACTCCTATCTTTACAATGATAGGAGTCATGTTGATGGGGGATGGGCGTCGAAAATAAATGGCGCAAGTCGGGTTACGACGATTTTTTCGACGTAACCTGACTTGCCCCATTTTAAGACGCCCATGCGCCATTTTCCCCCTACGCCGGCGCTGCCTGGTGTACGTGGTTTTTCTCGCGCACACCAGGCAGCGCCGGTCTGCTTGCGCCGGCTAACGCCATTCAATAAATACGGCGCCCGCATGGCGCTTCAGAATGGCGTTAGCCGGCGCAAAACTTTTTGACGCTAAACTGCGTTAGCGCAGTTTAGCGTCAAAAAGTATAAATATGGGCCTTAGCATCCGGATGGGACGCCTAACCATAGACTAAACAACAGTGTTTGAATCTGCAAGTTCCTGGGGGTCGGGTGCAGGTACTTCGGTTGAAATTCCAACAAGCCCCCTTCCTTGTTCCCCCTGCCGAGCCACCAGCAGACCCAGTCCCCACCCAAAAGGGGTGACTGCTCCTACCATCTGAACGCTTCATATAATGCAACCATGTGATGATATCAGTCTGATCCCATCCCAGGGTGGGCCTACTGAGTTTAAACCTCCTGAACTCCTTATCATAGTCCACCCAAGGTGACCCACCATACTCGTCAGGAGCCCCCACAATCCTGTTCTGATAACAAATCAACTGTGTCCCCAGATCATTAAAATGGTCTGCCATAATGGCCTGATTGATCGAAAAACCCCTGATCTAATTCACAAGAGTCTCATCAACTTTTTCTTATAAGTCCAGTTGCCACAGTCCCTAAGGAGTGAACATCCTTACAAAGCCTAGGAGCATATTTACAAGAAAGTGGTGCATCAGTAATGATGAGCCACTTTCCTTGCGTTGCCCCTGCCCACCTAACGACACCATGTGTGCGCAGTATTTACAATACGGTGCACCATGGCATGGCGGTTGTTACGCCAATAGTGTCAAAAATGTTGACGTTATTGTGGTGCTTTGCTACAAGAGCGTCAAAAATGTTGATGCTAGGGCAGCAAAGCGCATGGAGGCCCATAGGTTTCTATGGATGCGCCATTTTAATGCCTGCTTTGAGCAGGCATTAAAAAGTATGCCAAAAATGGTGCAATAAAATCTTATTGATTTCACTGCGCCATTTTTGGGGGCCTCGATGCCGGAAAGCCCCCCTCGCATGACACAGGCATAGTGTGGCGCAAGAGGGGGCAAAGTGGAGCAATGTATGCATTGTGCCACTTTGTAAATCGGGTGCAGAAGAAATTTCCTCCTTGCACCACATTAGCGTAAAAATAAATGACGCTAATGTGGTGCAAGTAGGCACTAGGGGCCTGTAAATATGGCGTTTAGCCTCTTCTTTCTCACACTTATACACAAAATTAAAAAAAAAAATCCTTCTCCTCCATTAACACATGCAAACCCAGTTGCTCGTGTTCAGAGCAAATAGCATCCAAATCTGTAGACTGTAACGAGGGTCCAGTACCTAAAGTTGTTGTTCCCTGAGCAGGGGAAGACATCACCCTAGGAGTACTGACACTCAATGAGGTACCAGGCAGGATAGGTGTTTGCTCCGCTACCTATGTCGGAATCCCCAAAGCCTGCTGTGCCAGATTCCCTGCCAGGGCTTCACTGGTAGTGGAGGAGGCTCCCTGATGCCCCCGGTGGGCCTCAGTTCAGTCAACACCTGTGATCCTTCACTGCTCTTTGCATTACCCAGGTGATCCACTAAGGGCCATATTTATACTCCGTTTGCGCCGAAATTGCGTCGTTTTTTTTGACGCAATTTCGACGCAAAACTAACGCCAACTAACGCCATATTTATACTATGGCGTTAGAGGCGAATAGCGCCAAAGTTCCCGGAATGTGCGTCATTTTTTAGTGTGAACCCCTTCCTTGCGTTAATGATATGCAAGGGAGGCGTTCCCGTCTAAAAAATGACTCCCAGGACTTTACGTGGTATTTATACTCCCGGGCAAAAGAGACGCCCGGGAGTTGGCGTGGCTAAAAACGGCGCATTTGCGCCACTTTTTAACGCCTGCTCAGGGCAGGCGTTAAGGGGCCTGTGGGCTCAAAATGAGCCCACAGGTGCCCTCCCATGCCCCCAGGGACCCCCCCTGCCACCCTTGCCCACCCCAGGAGGACCCCCAAGGATGAAGGGACCCACCCCAGGGACATTCAGGTAAGTTCAGGTAAGTATAATTTTTTATTTTTTATATTTTTTTTTGGTGGCATAGGGGGGCCTTATTTGTGCCCCCCTACATGCCACTATGCCCAATGACCATGCCCAGGGGACAGAAGTCCCCTGGGCATGGCCATTGGGCAAGGGGGCATGACTCCTATCTTTACAATGATAGGAGTCATGTTGATGGGGGATGGGCGTCGTTAAAAAATGGCGCAAGTCGGGTTAAGACGATTTTTTCGACGTAACCTGACTTGCCCCATTTTAAGACGCCCATGCGCCATTTTCCCCCTACGCCGGCGCTGTCTGGTCTACGTGGTTTTTTCCCACGCAAACCAGGCAGCGCCGGTCTGATTGCGCCGTCTAACGCCATTCCATAAATACGGCGCCCGCTTGGCGCTTCAGAATGGCGTTAGACGGCGCAAAACTTTTTGACGCTAAACTGCGTTAGCGCAGTTTAGCGTCGAAAAGTATAAATATGGGCCTAAGAGTCTCGCCCTCTCGAAAACATCACATCACCCCTGCCATGCCACCTCCACTAGGGGGGGGAGAGCATTCCCACCTCTGAGAGCCACGGCAACACAGATGCTAAGTTAGCAACCAGATCCTGCTGAGCCGACCCTCCTGCGTAGGTCACCCCTATGGCCATATCCGAATCAATGTTCTGTGCAATGCCACCAGCAGCTGCTGACCCTATTAATGCTGTGGAAATACCCTACGCTTCACTCTGGCCTGGATTATCAGCAACCAGGATCGGACCCACCAGTGTGACTACATGGATTGGACCATTCCTGTCTTGCTAGGGGACTGCCCTGTTCTCTACACAGAAGAACCTGGGGCTGGGGGCAGACCCACTGGTGCTTCTACCAAATGGCCAGCGTCCTGACTCCTTCGCATCTCTGGGACACCGGCTGTCCGCCCCTATAACTCCTTTCTACTTTTACCATGCATTGCGCCACTTTGTAAATATGGCGCAGCCAATTTGGCCTCGTTGGGCCCCATTAACATAAAAAAAAAGTAGGGTAATGTGGAGCAAGGATGCACTACTCCCTCTTAAATCAGGGCTCTCGTTATGAAGCAAAAAGAACAGATGATGGACAGAATGATGAACAATGCAAACATTCACCCCCAGTCACAAAGATCTGGGTTTAATCAATTGTTATTTTGCCCACCACGCCACCCCAGTTTGGACCCAGCCAAATGCAAATCAGTCTTGACCCTGTTCCTGATGGGAACAGTCCAGCTCAAACTGCCAAGTCAGGTCCTCCCGAACCAGAAACAAGCCTCCTGGGACCTGTTTCGGGGTATCACCGCTCATCAGCCAGGCTAGCTGACTGATTTGTGCATGGCGGGGTCCGAACTGGAGTAGCATGGGTAACGAAAAAACAATTGATTTAGGAGCAGATCTCTGTACTGGGGGTGAATGCTTACCTGTTCAGCATTCCGTTCCATCCCTTGTTCTTTTTGCATGTGTTGCCCTAAGTGGGACAGGTATGCCCGCATGTGGGTCCCGTGCTCCACATGCCACTGGAGACAAGCCAGCCTGGCTGATGAAGGGTGATACCCTGAAACTAATTCCAGGATGCTTATGTCCAGTCCCAGGAACACCTGCCCTTGCAGTTCAGGCTGGACTGCTCCCATGCGGTGCAGGATCAAGACTGATTTGTAAATGGCTCAATACCAACTGGAATGGCGTGGGTAGCAAAAAAATGCAGTTTTTTAGACCCAGATCTTTGTAGTGGGGGTGAATGTTTGTCATTGATCAGCATTCTGCCTATCACTTGTTTTTTTCTAACTTCAGGGCAGATTTATGGAAAGTACTGCTGCACAGATTGCAGTGCCATTTTCCCTGCACTCCTTGGCACCACCCTACTGCCACCATGTGTGTGCCATATTTAAAATAGAGCGCACCATGGCGCAGAGTAGGGGGCGATAGCGAAGTTTCTCTTGACACTAGTGATGTATTCTGCAGGAGTAGCACCAAACTATTGGCGCTACTCCTGCAGAGTGCACAGGGCCGCACTCTAAAGAATGGACGCCCCCTTTTAACGTCTGCTCTTGAGCAGGCATTAAAAGTGCAGTAAAAATGGCGCAAATTTCCTTATGCCATTTTTCTGGCTCCCCTAATTGGGGAATGCCCTCTCTGCAGACATTATGCCTGGCACAGGCGATTGGGAATTATTAGTATGCCCCTTAGTTCTGGACACACCCAAAGCAGTTCTGTTTCGCAGGGCACTCAAGAAAGCAGCCAGTGCTCTCAAAATACCATTGTCGCAAATACCTGCAGCCCTGCTTAACAGCCCTATACTTACGCTGCCTTGTCCCTATACGAAACACAAAAACTAAGGGGCATATTTATACTCCGTTTGCGCCGGAATTGCGTCTTTTTTTTTGACGCAATTTCGACGCAAAACTAACTCCATATTTATACTTTGGCGTTAGACGCGTCTAGCGCCAAAGTCCATGGAGTTAGCGTCATTTTTTTGCGTGGACACCTACTTTGCGTTAATGATATGCAAGGTAGATGTTCCCGTCTAAAAAATCGACTCCGAGGCATGTGTGTCGGATTTATACTCCCGGGCAAAAATCACGCCCGGGAGTGGGCGGGTCAAAAAAAATGACGTACGGCCGCTTTTGCGCCGTTTTTTAGCGCCTGCAAAAGGCAGGCGTTAAGGGACCTGTCGGCTCCGAAGGAGCCCAGAGGTGCCCTCCCATTCCCCCAGGGACCCCCCCTGTCGCCCTTGCCCACCCCAGGAGGACACCCAAGGCTGGAGGGACCCATCCCAGGGACATTAAAGTAAGTTCAGGTAAGTGTTTTAAAAAAAAAAAAAAATGTGGCATAGGGGGGCCTGATTTGTGCCCCCCTAGATGCCACTATGCCCAATGACCATGCCCAGGGGACAGAAGTCCCCTGGGCATGGCCATTGGGCAAGGGGGCATGACTCCTGTCTTTGCTAAGACAGGAGTCATTTCCATGGGGGTTGGGAGTGAAAAAAAAATGGCGCAAATCGGGTTGAGGCGAAAAAAGTGCCTCAACCTGACTTGCCCCATTTCTTGACGCCCAAGCCCCATTTCCCCCTACGCCGGCGCTGCCTGGTGTACGTCGTTTTTTTTAACGCACACCAGACGGCGCCGGCGGCTAACGCCGGCTAACGTCATTCAATAAATACGGTGCCCGCATGGCGCTTCAGAATGGCGTTAGCCGGCGCTCATTTTTTTGACGCAAAACTGCGTTAGCGCAGTTTTGCGTCAAATAGTATAAATATGGGCCTAAGACCGCCAGGGTGACACAGCCCAAAATTCAGCTGCACCCCCTAAAATCACTTCCCTCTCACCCACAGCACCAGGGCCCCTGCTGGAGCCGCCACGGAGTAAAACTCTGGCCAGGTGAGCTAATGCTCAAACTTGTGCAGCTCCTAGGCAGTGCACAACTGGACTGTTGAAAATGCTCCCCCTACGTACAGAACTCAATGCGGAGCACGTAATCAGCATTTCTGGAGCCTGTAAAACCTGTAAGAAAGAGATACAAAAGAAAAACACACAAAATTCGTCCAAAGCAGGACACACTTTCTTGTATCCTTTGCGGGTCAACAAGGTCGATAAGCAGACCACTAGCCACCCTGTGGCCCCTTATATCGGTGGGGAGGACACACACAATACGTTTGCGCAACCCCCGTGGTGCAGTGCTGGCCATCCACCAATCAGGTATGTTCTTGTTGCAGGGTTGCCTTCGCCTTCACCCAGGCACTCAGCCCAGTGCGACCTGCCATATGTGTGGCTCACCTGATTTGAGGGAGCCTGGTGCAATAACTCTTGCATAGGCAAGACCTAATGGCTTTGCCAATGCTTGTTTTTTCTTTACCTCTGACATTCAAAGGTGTGCTTGGGGCTACCAGATCCAATCAACCTGTGAAATAAACTTCCTGAAAATACTCCAAATACAAATAAAAACCCACAGCATAAGTAAATATCTTTGATGACTAAGAC
The DNA here is from genome assembly GCF_031143425.1 of Pleurodeles waltl. NCBI lineage: Eukaryota > Metazoa > Chordata > Amphibia > Caudata > Salamandridae > Pleurodeles > Pleurodeles waltl. Next base: position 1,004,191,776 of record NC_090443.1, on the reverse strand, counting down.
AAGAATAGTCATTCAAATTTAGAGCCTGGTTTAGAGGCCCTAGTGCCACCTTAGCGCCACCATGGTGCAATTTTTTTTACGCTAAGGCGCCGTAAAGTGGCTTTTTACACGCGCCATATTTACATGCATGCATTGCACCACTTTGTAAACCCTTGCACCACATTGTGCCTGCACCAGCCATAATGTATGCAAGAGAGACATTTCCCTAATAGTGGAGCCAAAAAAATGGTGCAAGGAAATCTAAGAGATTAAGGGCCATATTTATACTCCGTTTGCGCCGAAATTGCGTCGTTTTTTTTTACGCAATTTCGACGCAAAACTAACGCCAACTAACGCCATATTTATACTATGGCGTTAGAGGCGAATAGCGCCAAAGTTCCCGGAATGTGCGTCATTTTTTAGCGAGAACCCCTTCCTTGCGTTAATGATATGCAAGGGAGGCGTTCCCGTCTAAAAAATGACTCCCAGGCCTTTACGTGGTATTTATACTCCCGGGCAAAAGAGACGCCCGGGAGTTGGCGTGGCTAAAAACGGCGCATTTGCGCCACTTTTTAACGCCTGCTCAGGGCAGGCGTTAAGGGGCCTGTGGGCTCAAAATGAGCCCACAGGTGCCCTCCCATGCCCCCAGGGACCCCCCCTGCCACCCTTGCCCACCCCAGGAGGACCCCCAAGGATGGAGGGACCCACCCCAGGGACATTCAGGTAAGTTCAGGTAAGTATAATTTTTTATTTTTTATATTTTTTTTTGGTGGCATAGGGGGGCCTTATTTGTGCCCCCCTACATGCCACTATGCCCAATGACCATGCCCAGGGGACAGAAGTCCCCTGGGCATGGCCATTGGGCAAGGGGGCATGACTCCTATCTTTACAATGATAGGAGTCATGTTGATGGGGGATGGGCGTCGTTAAAAAATGGCGCAAGTCGGGTTAAGACGATTTTTTCGACGTAACCTGACTTGCCCCATTTTAAGACGCCCATGCGCCATTTTCCCCCTACGCCGGCGCTGTCTGGTCTACGTGGTTTTTTCCCACGCAAACCAGGCAGCGCCGGTCTGATTGCGCCGTCTAACGCCATTCCATAAATACGGCGCCCGCTTGGCGCTTCAGAATGGCGTTAGACGGCGCAAAACTTTTTGACGCTAAACTGCGTTAGCGCAGTTTAGCGTCAAAAAGTATAAATATGGGCCTTAGGCCCATATTTATACTTTTTGACGCACAACTGCGCCAACGCAGTTGTGCGTCAAAAATTTTACCGCCGGCTAACGACATTCCAATGCGCCATGCGGGCGCCTTATTAATGGAATGACGTTAGCCGGCGCTGCGGACTGGTGTGCGTTAAAAAAAATGACTCACACCAGGCAGCACCGGCGTATAGGAAAATGGGGGTTGTGCGTCAAAAAATGGTGCAAGTGAGGTCTGAGGCAAAATTCAGGCCTCAAACTGGATTTGCGCCATTTTTTTTTACGCCCAACCTCCATTGACATGACTCCTGTCTTAGCAAAGACAAGAGTCATGCCCCCTTGTCCAATGGCCATGCCCAGGGTACTTATGTCCCCTGGGCATGGTCATTGGGCATAGTGGCATGTAGGGGGGCCCAAATCAGGCCCCCCTATCCCACAAAATAAATCGGGAAAAAATACTTACCTGAACTTCCCTTTACTTCCCTGGGATGAGTCCCTCCATCCTTGGGTGTCCTCCTGGGGTGGGCAAGGGTGGCAGGGGGTGTCCCTGGGGGCAAGAGAGGTCACCTCTGGGCTCCTTCCGAGCCCACAGGTCCCTTAACGCCTGCCCTGACCCAGGCGTTAAAAAACGGCGCACATCAGGCTGTGCGCCATTTTTTAAGGCCCACCCCCTCCTGTGCGTCAAAATGAAGCCAGGGTATAAATAAGGGGCACAGGCTTTAAAGTCATTTTTTGGAAGGGAACGCCTACCTTGCATATAATTAACGCAAGGCTGGTTCCCCCTTCCAAAAAATGACGCACATGGTGAAATTTTGACACCCGCGGGGTTGGGTGTCAAAGTATAAATATGGGGCTGGGTTTGTGCCGATTGTGCGTCAAAATTTTTGACGCACATTCGGCGCAAACAGAGTATAAATATGCCCCTTAGTTGTACCATATTTTTGGGCATTTTTAACACCTGCTCAGAGCAGGCGTTAAAAGGGGGCGTGTCATTGAATACAATGGCCCCTATGTACTGTTCAGGGTTAGCTAGCCCTACTCCTGCTGAGTACATCAATAGCGTCAGAATACGCTATTGCCCTCTACCTTGTGCCATGGTGCGCCGTATTTTAAATAGTGTGCACTCATGGAGGCGTTAGCGAAGCGCTAAGGGGCGCAAGAAAAGTGGCGCACAATGGCAATAGTTGGGAAACCAGCGTCAGAATTGTTTATGCTAGTTTGGCGCATTGGAGAATTAGTGTAAAAAATACTGCTGCTGATCTTGCAAAGCACCCAGAGGCCCACTAAAAACAATGGGAGCCTCCTTTCAATGCCTACTCTGAGCACGCATTAAAAGTGGTGAAGAAAATTACGCAAAGGAATCTATTAGATTTTTTCGTGCCATTTTTGCGTGCCCCATATATATGTAAATGCCCCCTTTGCATACATTATGCCTGGCGCAGGCATAATGTAGCGCAAGTGGTTAGAAATTTGGACAATGCATGCATTGCACCACTTTGTAAATATGGCCCAGGAATTTTTACCTTGTTGGGCCACATTAGCGTAAATAAAACAAAATTACGTTAATGAAGCGGACGGAGGCTGTGGGGGCTTTTATATCTTCCCTTCATGGGGCATATTTAAGAAAGGTGGTGCTGCACACAGTGAAGCACCACTTTTCTTTTTCACTTAGCACACTCCTACAGCCAATATGTAGGCCCTGTACTTAAACTACGGTGCACCATGACGCAGGGTAGGGGGTATAGCGTCATTTTTTTACGCTCTTGAAGTACTCTGCAGAAGTACCTCCAAGAGTTTGGCGCTACTCCTGCAAAGTATATAGGGGCCCATTATAAATAATGGCATGCCTGCTTTTAACGCCTGCCCTGAGTGTTAAAAGTGCAAAAAAAAAGGTGCAAGGAAATCTCTTAGTTTTCCTTGCGCCGATTTTTCTGCCGGGGAACGCCTCCATTGCATACCTTATGCCTGGCACAGGCATAACCTGACATAAGGTTTTACAAAGTAGCAATGAATGCTTTGCTCCACTTTGTAAATATAGAGAAACATTTTTTCACTTTAGCGCAGTTTTACTCATAAAAAGTCACTATACTAAAGCTGCTGCAGGAAAAGCTTTTAAAACGCCCTCACAAGCAGATTTAAGAAAACTTCCACACCACTATTTTCTTACTCCTTATTGTATTAAATGTAGTTCATTAACATATTTTTCGACATTCTCACAGATCTTCGTATTCACGATGATCTTCCAAAAATTGCAAATTCTTTATTCAGCCACCACACGAAGTGCAACTGAACTAAAGAATAGCGTTGTCTTCGTCGCCGGCGTTGGTGTTCGTAGGTGTAAACGGTAACTCAACTGATTTTGTTCATTTCTTTGGACGCTTTTGAATGTTAGTGCGAGGAAGTCAACAGCATTTGTGTGGACAGATGCAGAAGAATTTTTCAGATATATACTACGAAAAATAAAAGCATTAAAGACTAATCAATGATAAGAGTAATTTATTTTAATTTATTACAGGGCATGATTTGTCATGTTTGCAAAGCACTTTGGGCAATAGGAAGTCCGTCACAGTCGGTAACTCTGTAGAGGAAGTACTACCCCAGCAGCGTCGCTCATGTTTAAAAACAAAGCAGGCACGGTCAGGTCACAGTGTTTATCTAGCAGAGGCCGTTAGTTGACACTCTGCAGGGCGGAGTCTGGCTGGAGTGGGACACCTAGTGACGACTGTGGTACTGCACCTGGCATAGTGTGACTAAGTAAACCATACATGCCAAGAGAAGAGTTAAGGGGGAGTTTTTTCAATGTCATTCTGCGCTTTGACTTCTAGTGAAACAGAGGCAATTTCATGCGGGAGACAGCTGAAATAAAGCAATTTTTGGCTTTAAACATTTAGGCGATATTTATACTCCGTTTGCACCGAATTTGCGTCGTTTTTTTCGACGCAAATTCGGCGCAAAACTAACGCCATATTTATACTTTGGCGTTAGACGCGTCTAGCGCCAAAGTATGAGGAAAGAGCGTCATTTTTTTGCGTGAACGTCTTCCTTCCGTTAATGAGATGCAAGGTAGGCGTTCCCGTCTAAAAAAATGACTGCGACGCAAATGCGTCGTATTTATACTCCCGGGCAAAAATCACGCCCGGGAGTGGGCGGGGCAAAAAACCCTGCATTGCGCCGGATTTTAGCGCCTGGGTCAGGGCAGGCGTTAAGGGACCTGTGGGCTCAAAATGAGCCCACAGCTGCCCTCCCATGCCCCCAGGGACCCCCCCTGCCACCCTTGCCCACCCCAGGAGGACACCCAAGGATGGAGGGACCCATCCCAGGGACATTCAGGTAAGTTCAGGTAAGTATAATTTTTTATTTTTTTTATATTTTTTTTTGGCATAGGGGGGCCTGATTTGTGCCCCCCTACATGCCTCAATGCCCAATGACCATGCCCAGGGGACATAAGTCCCCTGGGCATTGCCATTGGGCAAGGGGGCATGACTCCTGTCTTTACTAAGACAGGAGTCATGTAAATGGCGTCTGGGCGTCTTTAAAAATGGCGCAAATCGGGTGGAGGCGCTTTTTTGGCGTCAACCTGACTTGCACCATTTTAAGACGCCCTAACGCCATTTTCCCCAACGCCGGCGCTGCCAGGTGTACGTGTTTTTTTTCCACGCACACCAGGCAGCGCCGGTCTGCTTGCGCCGGCTAACGCCATTCAATAAATACGGCGCCCGCATGGCGCTTCAGAATGGCGTTAGCCGGCGCTAAACTTTTTGACTGCTGTGCCAGATTCCCTGCCAGGGCTTCACTGGTAGTGGAGGAGGCTCCCTGATGCCCCCGGTGGGCCTCAGTTCAGTCAACACCTATGATCCTTCACTGCTCTTTGCATTACCCAGGTGATCCACTAAGAGTCTCACCCTCTCGAAAACACCACATCACCCCTGCCATGCCACCTCCACTAGGTGGGGAGAGCATTCCCACCTCTGAGAGCCACGGCAACACAGATGCTAAGTTAGCAACCAGATCCTGCTGAGCCGACCCTCCTGCGGAGGTCACCCCTATGGCCATATCCGAATCAATGTTCTGTGCAATGCCACCAGCAGCTGCTGACCCAATTAATGCTGTGGAAATACCCTGCGCTTCACTCTGGCCTGGATTACCAGCAACCGGGATCGGACCCACCAGTGTGACCACATGGATTGGACCATTCCTGTCTTGCTAGGAGACTGCCCTGTTCTCTACACAGAAGAACCTGGGGCCAGGGGGAGACCCACTGGTGCTGCTACCAAATGGCCAGCGTCTTGACTCCCTTGTATCTCTAGGACACCGGCTGTCCGCCCCTATAACTCCTTTCTACTTTTACCATGCATTGCGCCACTTTGTAAATATGGTGCAGCCAATTTGGCCTCGTTGGGCCCCATTAACATACAAAAAAACTAGAGTAATGTGGAGCAAGGATGCACTACTTCCTCTGAAATCAGGGCTTTAGTTATGAAGCAAAACGAACAGATGATGGACAGAATGCTGAACAATGCAAACACTCACCCCCAGTAACAAAGATCTTGGTTTAATCCATTGTTATTTTGCCCACCACACCACCCCAGTTTGGACCCAGCCAAATGCAAATCAGTCTTGACCCTGTTCCTGATGGGAACAGTCCAGCTCAAACTGCCAAGCCAGGTCCTCCCCGAACCAGAAACAAGCCTCCTTCTGCATGGCGGGGTCCGAACTAGAGTAGCATGGGTAACGAAAAAACAATTGATTTAGGAGCAGAACTCTGTACTGGGGGTGAATGCTTACCTGTTCAGCATTCCGTCCATCCCTTCTTCTTTTGGCATTTGTTGCCCTAAGTGGGACAGGTATGCCCGCATGTGGGTCCCGTGCTCCACATGCCACTGGAGACAAGCTAGCCTGGCTGATGAAGGGTGATACCCTGAAACTAATTCCAGGATGCTTATGCCCAGTTCCAGGAAGACCTGCCCTTGCAGTTCAGGCTGGACTGCTCCCATGCGGTGCAGGATCAAGACTGATTTGTAAATGGCTCAATCCCAACTGGAATGGCATGGGTAGCAAAAAAATTCAGTTTTTTAGACCCAGATCTTTGTAGTGGGGGTGAATGTTTGTCATTGATCAGCATTCTGCCTATCACTTGTTCTTTTCTAACTTCAAGGCAGATTTATGGAAAGTACTGCTGCACCGAGTGCAGTGCCATTTTCCCTGCACTCCTTAGCACCCCCCTACTGCCACCATGTGTGTGCCATATTTCATATAGAGCGCACCATGGCGCAGAGTAGGGGGCAATAGCGAAGTTTCTCATGACACTAGTGATGAATTCTACAGGAGTAGCACCAAACTATTGGCGCTACTCCTGCAGAGTGCACAGGGCCGCACTCTAAAGAATGGACGCCCCCTTTTAAGGCCTGCTCCTGAGCAGGCATTAACAGTGCAGTAAAAATGGGGCAAGGAAATCTTATAGATTTCCTTATGCCATTTTTCTGGCTCCCCTAATTGGGGAATGCCCTCTCTGCAGACATTATGCCTGGCACAGGCGATTGGGAATTATAAGTATGCCCCTTAGTTCTGGACACACCCAAAGCAGTTCTGTTTCGCAGGGCACTCAAGAAAGCAGCCAGTGCTCTCAAAATACCATTGTCGCAAATACCTGCAGCCCTGCTTAACAGTCCTATACTTAGGCTGCCTTGTCCCTGTACGAAACACAACAACTAAGACCGCCAGGGTGACACAGCCCAAAATTCAGCTGCACGCCCTAAAATCACTTCCCTCTCACCTACAGCACCAGGGCCCCTGCTGGATCCGCCACGGAGTAAAACTCGGACCAGGTGAGGTAATGCTCAAACTTGTGCAGCTCCTAGGCAGGGCACAACTGGACTGTTGAAAATGCTCCCCCTATGTGCAGAACTCAATGCGGAGCACTTAATCAGCATTTCTGGAGCTTGTAAAACCTGTAAGAAAGAGAGACAAAAGAAAAACACACAAGATTCGTCCAAAGCAGGACACTTTCCTGTATCCTTTGCGGGTCAACACGGTTGATAAGCAGACCCACTAGCCGCCCTGTGGCCCCTTATATCGGTGGGGAGGACGCACACAGAACGTTTGCGGAACCCCCCTGGTGCAGCGCTGGCCATCCACCAATCAGGTATGTTCTTGTTGCAAGGTTGCCTTCGCCTTCACCCAGGCACTCAGCCCAGTGCGACCTGCCATATGTGTGGCTCACCTGATTTGAGGGAGCCTGGTGCAATAACTCTTGCATAGGCAAGACCTAATGGCTTTGCCAATGCTTGTTTTTTCTTTACCTCTGACATTCAAAGGTGTGCTTGGGGCTACCAGTTCCAATCAACCTGTGAAATAAACTTCCTGAAAATACTCCAAATACAAATAATTAAATATCTTTGATGACTAAGACAAGAAGAGTCATTCAAATTTAGAGCCTGGTTTAGAGGCCCTAGTGCCACCTTAGCGCCACCATAGTGCCATTTTTTTTACGCTAAGGCGCCGTAAAGTGGCTTTTTACACGCGCCATATTTACATGCTTGCATTGCACCACTTTGTAAACCCTTGCACCACATTGTGCCTGCACCAGCCATAATGTATGCAAGAGAGACGTTCCCTAATAGTGGAGCCAAAAAAATGGTGCAAGGAAATCTAAAAGATTTAGGGGCATATTTATACTCCGTTTGCGCTGAATTTGCGTCGTTTTTTTTTACGCAAATTCGGCGCAAAACTAACGCCATATTTATACTTTGGCGTTAGACGCGTCTAGCGCCAAAGTATGAGGAATGAGCGTCATTTTTTTGCGTGAACGCCTTCCTTGCGTTAATGAGATGCAAGGTAGGCGTTCCCGTCTAAAATAATTACTGCGACGCAAATGCGTCGTATTTATACTCCCGGGCAAAAATCACGCCCGGGAGTGGGCGGGGCAAAAAACCCCGCATTTGCGCCTCTTTTTAACGCCTGGGTCAGGGCAGGCGTTAAGGGACCTGTGGGCTCAAAATTAGCCCACAGCTGCCCTCCCATGCACCCAGGGACCCCCCCTGCCACCCTTGCCCACCCCAGGAGGACACCCAAGGATGGAGGGACCCATCCCAGGGACATTCAGGTAAGTTCAGGTAAGTATAATTTTTTATTTTTTTTATTTATTTTTTTGGCATAGGGGGGCCTGATTTGTGCCCCCCTACATGCCACAATGCCCAATGACCATGCCCAGGGGACATAAGTCCCCTGGGCATGGCCATTGGGCAAGGGGGCATGACTCCTGTCTTTACTAAGACAGGAGTCATGTAAATGGCGTCTGGGCGTCGTTAAAAATGGCGCAAATCGGGTTGAGGCGATTTTCTTGCCTCAACCTGACTTGCCCCATTTTAAGACGCCCTAACGCCATTTTCCCCAACGCCGGCGCAGCCTGGTGTACGTGGTTTTTTTCCACGCACACCAGGCAGCGCCGGTCTGCTAGCGCCGGCTAACGCCATTCAATAAATACGGCGCCCGCATGGCGCTTCAGAATGGCGTTAGCCGGCGCTAAACTTTTTGACGCTAAACTGCGTTAGCGCAGTTTAGCGTCAAAAAGTATAAATACGGGCCTTAGGGCCATATTTATACTTTTTGACGCAAAACTGCGCTAACGCAGTTTTGAGCCAAAAAAAATTGCGCCGGCTAACGCCATTCTGAAGCGCCATGCGGGCGCCGTATTTATTGAATGGCGTTAGCCGGCGTTAGCCGACCGGCGCTGCCTTGTGTGCGTGAAAAAAAAACAGGTACACCAGGCAGCGCCGGCGTAGGGAAAAATGGCGTTTGGGCGTCCCAAAATGGGGCAAGTCAGGCTGAGACAAAAAAATCGTCTTAACCCGATTTGCGCCATTTTTTTTTGGCGCCCAGACGCTGTCCCCTGGGCATGGTCATTGGGCATAGTGGCATGTAGGGGGGCACAAATCAGGCCCCCCTATGCCACAAAATGTTTTTAAAAAAAATACTTACCACAACTTACCTTTTCTTCCCTGGGATGGGTCCCTCCAGCCTTGGGTGTCCTCCTGGGGTGGGCAAGGGTGGCAGGGGGTGTCCCTGGGGGCTTGGGAGGGCACCTCTGGGCTCAGTTTGAGCCCACAGGTCCCTTAACCAGGCCCTGACCCAGGCGCTAAAATGCGGCGCAAATGCGGGTTTTTTAGTCCCGCCCACTCCCGGGCGTTATTTTTGCCCGGGAGTATAAATACGACGCATATGCATCGCAGTCATTTTTTAAGACGGGAACGCCTACCTTGCATATCATTAACGCAAGGAAGGTGTTCACGCAAAAAAATGACGCTAACTCCATGAACTTTGGCGCTAGACGCGTCTAACGCCAAAGTATAAATATGGAGTTAGTTTTGCGTCGAATTTGCGTCGAAAAAAACGACGCAAATTCGGCGCAAACGGAGTATAAATATGCCCCTTAGGCCCATATTTATACTTTTTTTGCGCTGCATTTGCGCCGCTTTTTGACGCAAAAGCGGCACAAACTTACAAAATACAATTGGATTTTGTAAGTTTGCGCCTCTTTTGGGTCAAAAAGCGGCGCAAACGCGGCGCGAAAAAAGTATAAATATGGGCCTTAGTTCTACCATATTTTTGGGCATTTTTAACACCTGCTCAGAGCAGGCGTTAAAAGGGGGCGTGTCATTGAATACAATGGCCCCTATGTACTGTTCAGGGTTAGCTAGCCCTACTCCTGCTGAGTACATCAATAGCGTCAGAATACGCTATTGCCCTCTACCTTGTGCCACGGTGCGCCGTACTTTAAATAGTGTGCACTCATGGAGGTGTTAGCGAGGCACTAAGGGGCGCAAGAAAAGTGGCGCACAATGGCGATAGTTGGGAAACCAGCGCCAGAATTGTTTACGCTAGTTTGGCGCTTTGGAGAATTGGGCCCATATTTATACTTTTTGACGCTAAACTGCGCTAACGCAGTTTAGCGTCAAAAAGTTTTGCGCCGTCTAACGCCATTCTGAAGCGCCAAGCGGGCGCCGTATTTATGGAATGGCGTTAGACGGCGCAATCAGACCGGCGCTGCCTGGTTTGCGTGGGAAAAAACCACGTAGACCAGACAGCGCCGGCGTAGGGGGAAAATGGCGCATGGGCGTCTTAAAATGGGGCAAGTCAGGTTACGTCGAAAAAATCGTCTTAACCCGACTTGCGCCATTTTTTAACGACGCCCATCCCCCATCAACATGACTCCTATCATTGTAAAGATAGGAGTCATGCCCCCTTGCCCAATGGCCATGCCCAGGGGACTTCTGTCCCCTGGGCATGGTCATTGGGCATAGTGGCATGTAGGGGGGCACAAATAAGGCCCCCCTATGCCACCAAAATAAAATATAAAAAATAAAAAATTATACTTACCTGAACTTACCTGAATGTCCCTGGGGTGGGTCCCTCCATCCTTGGGGGTCCTCCTGGGGTGGGCAAGGGTGGCAGGGGGGGTCCCTGGGGGCATGGGAGGGCACCTGTGGGCTCATTTTGAGCCCACAGGCCCCTTAACGCCTGCCCTGAGCAGGCGTTAAAAAGTGGCGCAAATGCGCCGTTTTTAGCCACGCCAACTCCCGGGCGTCTCTTTTGCCCGGGAGTATAAATACCACGTAAAGGCCTGGGAGCCATTTTTTAGACGGGAACGCCTCCCTTGCATCTCATTAACGCAAGGAAGGGGTTCACGCTAAAAAATGACGCACATTCCGGGAACTTTGGCGCTATTCGCCTCTAACGCCATAGTATAAATATGGCGTTAGTTGGCGTTAGTTTTGCGTCGAAATTGCGTCAAAAAAAACGACGCAATTTCGGCGCAAACGGAGTATAAATATGGCCCTTAGTGTAAAAAATACTGCTGCTGATCCTGCAAAGCACCCAGAGGCCCACTAAAAACAATGGGAGCCTCCTTTTAATGCCTACTCTGAGCACGCATTAAAAGTGGCGAAGAAAATTACGCAAAGGAATCTCTTAGATTTTTTTGTGACATTTTTTCGTGCCCCATATATATGTAAATGCCCCCCTTTGCATACATTATGCCTGGCGCAGGCATAATGTGGCGCAAGTGGTTAGAAATTTGGACAATGCATGCATTGCACCACTTTGTAAATATGGCCCAGGAATTTTTACCTTGTTGGGCCACATTAGCTTAAATAAAACTAAAATTACGCTAATGAAGCGGACGGAGGCTGTGGGGGCTTTTAAATCTTCCCTTCATGGGGCATATTTAAGAAAGGTGGTGCTGCACATCATGCAGCACCACTTTTCTTGTTCCCCTTAGCACACTCCTACAGCCAATATGTGGGCCCTGTACTTAAACTACGGTGCACCATGACGCAGGCTAGGGGGTATAGCGTCATTTTTTTACGCTATTGAAGTACGCTACTCCTGCAAAGTATATAGGGGCCCATTATAAATAATGGCATGCCTGCTTTTAACGCCTGCCCTTGAGTGTTAAAAGTGCAACAAAAAAGTGCAAGGAAATCTATTAGTTTTCCTTGCGCCGAAGTATGAATGCTGCACAGCGCAGTCTTAGTCATGAAAAGTCACTATAGCTGCTGCAGGAAGAGATTTTAAAGCTGGCCCTCAGAAGCACATTTAAGAAAACTTCCAAACCATTGTTTTCTTACTTTTTAATCTTATAAATGTTAACATTAATATACTTTTCAACATTTTCATAGATCTTCGTATTCACGATGATCTTCCAAAAATTCCTAATTCTTTATATCAGCCACCACACGAAGTGCAACTGAATATAAGAAAAGAGATATCTTCGTCGCCTACGTCGCTGGTCGTAGAGGTGAAGCTCTAATTCAACTGAATTTGATCATTTCTTTGGACGCTTGTGAATGTTAGTGCGAGGAAGACATACAGCATTTGTGTAGACAGATGCAGAAGAATGTTTCAGATATATACTACGAAAAATAAAAGCAGCAAAGACTAATTAATGATAAGGGTAATTTATTTTAATTTATTACAGGGCATGATTTGTCATGTTTGCAATGCACTTTGGGCAATAGGAAGTCCGTCACAGTTGGTAACTCTGTAGAGGAAGTACTACCCCAGCAGCGTCGCTCATGTTTAAAAACAAAGCAGGCACGGTCAGGTCACAGTGTTTATCTAGCAGAGGCCGTTAGTTGACACTCTGCAGGGCGGAGTCTGGCTGGAGTGGGACACCTAGTGACGACTGTGGTACTGCACCTGGTATAGTGTGACTAAGTAAACCATACATGCCAAGAGAAGAGTTAAGGGGGAGATTTTTCAAAAATTATCAGGACAGTGTCATTCTCCGCATTGACTTCTAGTGAAACAGAGGCAATTTCATGCGGGAGACAGCTGAAATAAAGCAATTTTTGGCTTTAAACATTAGGGCCCATATTTATACTTTTTGACTCACAACTGCGACAACGCAGTTGTGCGTAAAATTTTTTACCGCCGGCTAACGCCATTCCAAAGCGCCATGCGGGCGCCTTATTTATTGAATGACGTTAGCCGGCGCTGCGGACTGGTGTGCGTCAAAAAAAATGACTCACACCAGGCAGCGCCGGCGTAGGGGAAAATGGAGCTTGGTCGTCAAAAAATGGGGCAAGTCAGGTCTGAGGCAAAATTCAGGCCTCAACCCGATTTGTGCCATTTTTTTTGACGCCCAACCCCCATTGAAATGACTCCTGTCTTAGCAAAGACAGGAGTCATGCCCCCTTGCCCAATGGCCATGCCCAGGGGACTTATGTCCCCTGGGCATGGTCATTGGGCATAGTGGCATGTAGGGGGGCACAAATGAGGCCCCCCTCTGCCACAAAAAAAATATGGAAAAAAAAACTTACCTGAACTTACCTTAACTTCCCTGGGATGGGTCCCTCCATCCTTGGGTGTCCTCCTGGGGTGGGCAAGGGTGGCAGGGGGTGTCCCTGGGGGCATGGGAGGGCACCTCTGAGCTCCTTCTGAGCCCACAGGTCCCTTAACGCCTGCCCTGACCCAGGCATAAAAAAACGGCGCCCATCAGGCTGGGCGCCGTTTTTTAAGGCCTGCCCCCTCCTGTGCGTCAAAATGATGTCACAGTATAAATATGTGGCACAGGCCTTAAAGTCATTTTTTGGAAGGGAACGCCTACCTTGCATATAATTAACGCAAGGCAGGTTCCCCCTTCCAAAAAATGGCGCACATGGTGGAACTTTGACATCCGCTGCATCGGACGTCAAAGTATAAATATGGGGCAGTGTTTGCGCCGAATGTGCGTCAAAAATTTTGACGCACATTCGGCGCAAACAGAGTATAAATATGCCCCTAGGAGTCTCCCCCCTGAATCGGATCTATTGGCATGTATGACTAAACCTATGGGACCTTGCAGTGCTCCCTTACACATGTTCCTGAACAGGGCCGTATTATAGCCTTACAGCCCGCCGTAGAGAGCTATACCGGCCATTAAAGGCCCGCTCCAGTGTTAAAGGCGAGGGCCTTTAACTAGGGAGTGTTAGCGTGTCTGACCTTAATAAGTAAACTTTCAAGGGGACACGAATATGTTCATGAATCTTTTGACTCGCAATTAAGATGTTCGTGCCATAGCTCCAGTACATGCAGATCAATAATCAATAAACAATATCCATAATTAACAACAATCAATAACAGTAATAATCAATGGAGTCAGTAATTGTCATGCACCATGAGCTTTCAGTCATGAATAACCACAGCTTTTAGTAAAAGTTAGAATATTTATTTCCCTATTATAACAATGCTGAGGTCATGTAGATTAATCTCAAAATCAAATGAAACACATACAGAAACAATACTGGATGTCCACAGCGGCGGAAGAAACGTAATCTAATCAAAGCTTGAACTACAACGCATTCTAAGGTTAGAAAGTGCCTTTCTCTCTGGACGTTTTGAAACATTTAGCATCCGGATGGAACGCCTAACCATAGACTAAACAACAGTGTTTGAATCTGCAAGTTCCTGGGGGTCGGGTGCAGGTACTTCGGTTGAAATTCCGACAAGCCACCATCCTTGTTCCCCCTGCCGAGCCACCAGCAGACCCAGTCCCCACCCAAAAGGGTGCTCCTACCATCTGAACGCTTCATATAATGCAACCATGTGATGATATCAGTCTGATCCCATCCCAGGTTGGGCCTACTGGGTTTAATTCTCCTGAACTTCTTATCATAGTCCTTCCAAGCAACCCACCATACTCGTCAGGAGCCCCCACAATCCTGTTCTGATAACAAGTCAACTGTGCCCCCAGATCATTAAAATGCTCTGCCATAATGGCCTGATTGATCGAAAAACCCCTGATCTAATTCACAAGAGTCTCGTCAACTTTTTCTTATAAGTCCAGTTGCCACAGTCCCTAAGGTACGAACATCCTTACAACACATAGGAGCATATTTACAAGAAAGTGGTGCATCGGTAATGATGAGCCACTTTCCTTGCGTTGCCCCTGCCCCACCTAACAACACCATGTGTGCGCAGTATTTCAATACGGTACACCATGGCGGTTGTTAGATCAATAGTGTCAAAAATTTTGACGTTATTGTGGTGCTTTGCTACAAGAGCGTCAAAAATGTTGATGCTAGGGCAGCAAAGCGCAGGGAGGCCCATAGGTTTCTATGGAAGCGTCATTAAAAATTATGCCAAAAATGGTGCAATAAAATCTTCTTGATTTCACTGCGCCATTTTTGGGGACCTCGACGCTGGAAAGCCCCCCTAGCATGACACAGGCATAGTGTGGCGCAAGAGGGGGCAAAGTGGAGCAATGTATGCATTGTGCCACTTTGTAAATCGGGTGCAGCAGAAATGTCCTCCTTGCACCACATTAGCATAAAAATAAACTACGCTAATGTGGCGCAAGTAGGCACTAGGGCCCGTATTTATACTTTTTTTGCGCCGCATTTGCGCCGCTTTTTGACGCAAAACGGCGCAAACCTACAAAATACAATGGTATTTTGCAAGTTTGCGACGTTTTTGCGTCAAAAAACGACGCAAATGCGGCGCAAAAAAAGTATAAATACGGGCCTAGGCGCCTGTAAATATACCGCTTAGCCTCTTCTTTCTCAGACTTATACACAAAATAATTTTTTTTTTCCTTCTCCTCCATTAACACATGCAAACCCAGTTGCTCGTGTTCAGAGCAAATAGCGTCCAAATCTATAGACTGTAACGAGGGTCCAGTACCTAAAGTTGTTGTTCCCTGAGCAGGGGAAGACATCACCCTAGGAGTGCTGGCGCTCAATGAGGTACCAGGCAGGATAGGTGTTTGCTCCGCTACCTGTGTCGGAATCCCCAAAGCATGCTGTGCCAGATTCCCTGCCAGGGCTTCACTGGTACTGGAGGAGGCTCCCTGATGCCCCCGGTGGGCCTCAGTTCAGTCAACACCTGTGATCTTTCACTGCTCTTTGCATTACCCAGGTTATCCACTAAGAGCCTCACCCTCTCGAAAACATCACTCTTGCCTACCCCTGCCATGCCAGCTTCACTAGGTGGGGAGAGCATTCCCACCTCTGAGAGCCACGGCAACACAGATGCTAAGTTAGCAACCAGATCCTGCTGAGCCGACCCTCCTGCGGAGATCACCCCTATGGCCATATCCGAATCAATGTTCTGTGCAATGCCACCAGCAGCTGCTGACCCAATTAATGCTGTGGAAATACCCTGCGCTTCACTCTGGCCTGGATTATCAGCAAACAGGATCAGAACCACCAGTGTGACCACATGGATTGGACCATTCCTGTCTTGCTAGGGGACTGCCCTGTTCTCTACACAGAAGAACCTGGGGCCGGGGGCAGACCCACTGGTGCTGCTACCAAATGGCCAGCGTCCTGACTCCCTCGCGTCTCTGGGACACTGGCTGTCCGCCCCTATAACTCCTTTCTACTTTTACCATGCATTGCACCACTTTGCTAATATGGTGCAGCCAATTTGGCATCATTGGGCCCCATTAACATAAAAAAAAAACTAGGGTAATGTGGAGCAAGGATGCACTACTCCCTCTTAAATCAGGGCTTTAGTTATGAAGCAAAAAGAACAGATGATGGACAGAATGATGAAAAATGCAAACATTCACCCCTAGTCACAAAGATCTGGGTTGAATCCATTGTTATTTTGCCCACCACACCACCCCAGTTTGGACCCAGCCAAATGCAAATCAGTCTTGACCCTGTTCCTGATGGGAACAGTTCAGCTCAAACTGCCAAGCCAGATCCTCCCGAACCAGAAACAAGCCTCCTGGGGCCTGTTTCGGGGTATCACCGCTCATCAGCCAGGCTAGCCGACTGATTTGTGCATGGCGGGGTCCGAACTGGAGTAGCATGGGTAACGAAAAAACAATTGATTTAGGAGCAGATCTCTGTACTGGGGGTGAATGCTTACCTGCTTTTGTTGCCCTAAGTGGGACAGGTATGCCCGCATGTGGGTCCCGTGCTCCACATACCACTGGAGACAAGCTAGCCTGGCTGATGAAGGGTGATACCCTGAAACTAATTCCAGGATGCTTATGTCCAGTTCCAGGAAGACCTGCCCTTGCAGTTCAGGCTGGACTGCTCCCATGCGGTGCAGGATCAAGACTGATTTGTAAATGGCTCAATCCCAACTGGAATGGCGTGGGTAGCAAAAAAATGCAGTTTTTTAGACCTAGATCTTTGTAGTGGGGGTGAATGTTTGTCATTGATCAGCATTCTGCCTCTCACTTGTTCTTTTCTAACTTCAAGGCAGATTTATGGAAAGTACTCCTGCACCAAGTGCAGTGCCATTTTCCCTGCACTCCTTAGCACCCCCCTACTGCCACCATGTGTGTGCCATATTTAAAATAGAGCGCACCATGGTGCAGAGTAGGGGGCAATAGCGAAGTTTCTCATGACACTAGTGATGTATTCTGCAGGAGTAGCACCAAAATATTGGCGCTACTCCTGCAGAGTGCACAGGGCCGCACTCTAAAGAATGGATGCCCCCTTTTAACGCCTGCTCCTGGCAGGCATTAAAAGTGCAGTAAAAATGGCGCAAGGAAATCTTATAGATTTCCTTATGCCATTTTTCTGGCTCCCCTAATTGGGGAATGCCCTCTCTGCAGACATTATGCCTAATGTAGCACAAAGTGTTACAAAGTAATGCAATACATGCATTGCGCCACCCTGTAAGTACGGCGCGCGGATTTCAGCCTCGTTGGGCCACATTAACTTAAAAAATAATGACGTTAATGTGGCGCAAGGTGGCGCTTGGGAATTATAAGTATGCCCCTTAGTTCTGGACACACCCAAAGCAGTTCTGTTTCGCAGGGCACTCAAGAAAGCAGCCAGTGCTCTCAAAATACCATTGTTGCAAATGCCTGCAGCCCTGCTTAACAGCCCTATACTTACGCTGCCTTGTCCCTTTTCGATTTTTTAGACGTGAACGCCTACCTTGCATCTCATTAACGCAAAGTAGGTGTCCACGCTAAAAAATGACGCAAACTCCATGGACTTTGGCGCGAGACGCGTCTAACGCCAAAGTATAAATATGGAGTTAGTTTTGCGTCGAAATTGCGTCAAAAAAAACGACGCAATTCCGGCGCAAACGGAGTATAAATATGCCCCAAGGTTTTACAAAGTGGCAATGAATGCTTTGCTCCACTTTCTAAATATAGAGAGGAAAAATGTCACTTTAGCGCAGTTTTAGTCATGAAAAGTCACTATAGCTTCTGCAGGAGGAGCTTTTAAATCTGGCCATCAGAAGCAGATTTGAGAAAACTCCCCAATCACTGTTTTCTTATTTTTACTCCTTATTGTATTATATGTAATTCATTAATATATTTTCTGACATTCTCATAGATCTTCGTTTTCACAACGATCTTCCAAAAATTCCTAATTCTTTTAATCAACCACTACACAAATTATAACTGAATACAAGAAAAGAACCGTTGTCGTTCACGTTTCTGGTGGAAAAAAGCTTTGCTATCATCTGATTTTGATAATCTCTTTGGACGCTTGTGAATGTTAGTGCGAGGAAGTCAACAGCATTTGTGTGGACAGATGCAGAAGAATGTTTCAGATATATACTACAAAAAATAAAAGCATTAGAGAATAATTAATGATAAGAGTCATTTATTTTATTTTGTTAGAGGGCATGATTTGTCATGCTTGCAATGCATTTTGGGCAATAGGAAGTCGTCACAGTTAGTTACTCTGTACAGGAAGTACTACTTCAGCAGCGTCACTCAAGTTTAACCCCTTCGCTGCCAGGCCTTTTTTTGGCTATTTGGGCCAGTTCGCGCTTAGGCCCTCATAACTATTTGTTCACATAAGCTACCAACGCAAAATTTGCCTCCTTTTTTTCCAACATCCTAGGAATTCTAGAGGTACCCAGACTTTGTGGGTTCCCCAGAAGGAGGCCAAGAAATTAGCCAAAATACAGTGAAAAGTTGTTTTTAAAAAAAAAAAAATGGGAAAAAGGGGCTGCAGAAGAAGGCTTGTGGTTTTTCCCTGAAAATGGCATCAACAAAGGGTTTGCGGTGCTAAAATCACCAGCTTCCCAGCTTTCAGGAACAGGCAAACTTGAATCAGAAAACCCAATTTTTCAACACAATTTTGCCATTGTACTGGGACATACCCCATTTTTACGATTTTTTGTGCTTTCAGCCTCCTTCCAGTCAGTGACAGAAATGGGCATGAAACCAATGCTGTATCCAAGAAACCGAAACATTAATGAAAAGTAGACAAAATTCTGAATTCAGCAAGGGGTAATTTGTGTAGAACCTACAAGGGTTTCCTACAGAAAATAACAACTGAAAAAAAATAATATTGAAATTGAGGTGAAAAAATCTGCAATTTTTCTCTACCTTTTACTCTGTAACTTATTCCTGCAATGTCAGATTTTTTAAAGCAATATACCGCTACGTCTGCTGGACTCTTCTGGTTGCGGGGATATATTGGGCTTGTACGTTCATCAAGAACTCTAGGTACCCAGAGCCAATAAACGACCTGCACCCTGCCTTGGGTTTTCATTCTATACCGGGTATACAGCAATTCATTTGTTGAAATATAAAGAGTAAAAAATAGCTATCAAGAAAACCTTTGAATTTCCAAAATGGGCACAAGATAAGGTGTTGAAGAGCAGTGGTTATTTGCACATCTCTGAATTCCGGGGTGCCCATACTAGCATGTGAATTACAGGGCATTTCTCAAATAGACGTCTTTTTTACACACTCTCTTATATTTGGAAGGAAAAAATGTAGAGAAAGACAAGGGGCAATAACATTTGTTTTGCTATTCTATATTCCCCCAAGTCTCCTGATAAAAATGATACCTCACTTGTGTGGGTAGGCCTAGCGCCCGCGACAGAAAATGCCCCAAAACACAATGTGGACACATCCTATTTTTTGACAGAAAACAGGGGTGTTTTTTGCAAAGTGCCTACCTGTAGATTTTGGCCTCTAGCTCAGCCGGCAGCGAGGGAAACCTACCAAACCTGTGCATTTTTGAAAACTAGAGCCCTAGGGGAATCCAAGATGGGGTGACTTGTGGGGCTCTGACCAGGTTCTGTTACCCAGAATCCTTTGCAAAACTCAAAATGTGGCTAAAAAACACATTTTCCTCATATTTCGGTGACAGAAAGTCCTGGAATCTGAGAGGAGTCACAAATTTCCTTCCACGCAGCGTTCCCCCAAGTCTCCTGATAAAAATGGTACCTCACTTGTGTAGGTAGGCCTAGCGCCCACGAAAGGAAATGCCCCAAAACACAATGTGGACACATCCCATTTTTTGACAGAAAACAGAGGTGTTTTTTGCAAAGTGCCTACCTGTAGATTTTGGCTTCTAGCTCAGCCGGCACCTAGGGAAACTTACCAAACCTGTGCATTTGTGAAAACTACAGACCTAGGGTAATCCAAGATGGGGTGACTTGTGGGGCTCTGACCAGGTTCTGTTAACCAGAATCCTTTGCAAACCTCAAAATTTGGGGAAAAAAACACATTTTCCTCACATATCGGTGACAGAAAGTTCTGGAATCTGAGAGGAGCCACAAATGTCCTTCCACCCAGCGTTCCCCCAACTCTCCCGATAAAAATGGTACCTCACTTGTGTGGGTAGGCCTAATGCCCATGAAAGGAAATGGCCCAAAACACAACGTGGACACATCCCAATTTCTTTTTTACAGAAAACAGAGGTGTTTTTTGCAAAGTGCCTACCTGTAGATTTTGGCCCCTAGCTCAGCCGGCACCTAGGGAAACCTACCAAACCTGTGCATTTTTTAAAACTAGAGACCTAGGGTAATCCAAGATGGGGTGACTTGTGGGGCTCTGACCAGGTTCTGTTAACCAGAATCCTTTGCAAACCTCAAAATTCGGCTAAAAAAACACATTTTCCTCACATATCGTTGACAGAAAGTTCTGGAATCTGAGAGGAGCCACAAATTTCCTTCCACACAGCACTCTCCCAAGTCTCTCGATAAAAATGGTACCTCACTTGTGTGGGTAGGCCTAGCGCCCACGAAAGGAAATGGCCAAAAAACACAATGTGGACACATCCCAATTTTTTTACAGAAAACAGAGGTGTTTTTTTAAAAGTGCCTACCTGTAGATTTTGGCCCCTAGCTCAGCCGGCACCTAGAAAAACCTACCAAACCTGTGCATTTGTGAAAACTAGAGACCTAGGGAAATCCAAGATGGGGTGACTTGTGGGGCTCTGACCAGGTTCTGTTACCTAGAATCCTTTGCAAACCTCAAAATTTGGCTAAAAAACACATTTTCCTCACATTTCGGTGACAGAAAGTTCTGGAATCTGAGAGGAACCACAAATTTCCTTCCACCCAGCGTTCCCCCAAGTCTCCCGATAAAAATGGTACCTCACTTGTGTGGGTAGGCCTGGCGCCCACAAAAGGAAATGGCCCAAAACAGAACGTGGGCACATCACATTTTTCTACAGAAACCAGAGGTGTTTTTTGCAAAGTGCCTACCTGTAGATTTTGGCCCCTAGCTCAGCCGGCACCTAGGGAAACCTACCACACCAGCACATTTTGAAAACTAGAGACCTAGGGGAATCCAATATGGGGTGACTTGTGGGGCTCTGACCAGGTTCTGTTAACCAGAATCCTTTGCAAACCTCAAAATTTAGCTAAAAAAACACATTTTCCTCACATTTCGGTGACAGAAAGTTCTGGAATCTGAGAGGAGCCACAAATTTCCTTCCACCCAGCATTCCCCCAAGTCTCCTGATAAAAATGGTACCTCACTTGTGTGGGTAGGCCTAGCGCCCACGAAAGGAAATGGCCCAAAACACAATGTGGACACATCCCAATTTTTTTACAGAAAAGAGAGGTGTTTTTTGCAAAGTGCCTACCTGTAGATTTTGGCCCCTAGCTCAGCCGGCACCTTGGGAAACTTACCAAACCTGTGCATTTCTGAAAACTAGAGACCTAGGGGAATCCAAGATGGGGTGACTTGTGGGGCTCTGACCAGGTTCTGTTAACCAGAATCCTTTGCAAACCTCACAATTTGGCTAAAAAAACAAATTTTCCTCACATATTGGTGACAGAAAGTTCTAGAATCTGAGAGGAGCCACAAATTTCCTTCCATGCAGCGTTTCCCCAAGTCTCTCGATAAAAATGGTACCTCACTTGTGTGGGTAGGCTTAGTGCCCACAAAAGGAAATGGCCCAAAACAGAACTTGGACACATCACATTTTTCTACAGAAACCAGAGGTGTTTTTTGCAAAGTGCCTACCTGTAGATTTTGGCCCCTAGCTCAGCCGGCACCTAGGGAAACCTACCACACCAGCACATTTTGAAAACTAGAGACCTAGGGGAATCCAAGATGGGGTGACTTGTGGGGCTCTGACCAGGTTCTGTTACCCAGAATCCTTTGCAAACCTCAAAATTTAGCTAAAAAAACACATTTTCCTCACATTTCGGTGACCGAAAGTTCTGGAATCTGAGAGGAGCCACAAATTTCCTTCCACCCAGCATTCCCCCAAGTCTCCTGATAAAAATGGTACCTCACTTGTGTGGGTAGGCCTAGCGCCCACGAAAGGAAATGGCCCAAAACACAATGTGGACACATCCCAATTTTTTTACAGAAAAGAGAGGTGTTTTTTGCAAAGTGCCTACCTGTAGATTTTGGCCCCTAGCTCAGCCGGCACCTTGGGAAACTTACCAAACCTGTGCATTTCTGAAAACTAGAGACCTAGGGGAATCCAAGATGGGGTGACTTGTGGGGCTCTGACCAGGTTCTGTTAACCAGAATCCTTTGCAAACCTCACAATTTGGCTAAATAAACAAATTTTCCTCACATATTGGTGACAGAAAGTTCTAGAATCTGAGAGGAGCCACAAATTTCCTTCCATGCAGCGTTTCCCCAAGTCTCTCGATAAAAATGGTACCTCACTTGTGTGGGTAGGCTTAGTGCCCACAAAAGGAAATGGCCCAAAACAGAACGTGGACACATCACATTTTTCTACAGAAACCAGAGGTGTTTTTTGCAAAGTGCCTACCTGTAGATTTTGGCCCCTAGCTCAGCCGGCACCTAGGGAAACCTACCACACCAGCACATTTTGAAAACTAGAGACCTAGGGGAATCCAAGATGGGGTGACTTGTGGGGCTCTGACCAGGTTCTGTTACCCAGAATCCTTTGCAAACCTCAAAATTTAGCTAAAAAAACACATTTTCCTCACATTTCGGTGACCGAAAGTTCTGGAATCTGAGAGGAGCCACAAATTTCCTTCCACCCAGCATTCCCCCAAGTCTCCCGATAAAAATGGTACCTCACTTGTGTGGGTAGGCCTAGCGCCCACGAAAGGAAATGGCCCAAAACACAATGTGGACACATCCCACTTTTTTACAGAAAAGAGAGGTGTTTTTTGCAAAGTGCCTACCTGTAGATTTTGGCCCCTAGCTCAGCCGGCACCTTGGGAAACTTACCAAACCTGTGCATTTCTGAAAACTAGAGACCTAGGGGAATCCAAGATGGGGTGACTTGTGGGGCTCTGACCAGTTTCTGTTAACCAGAATCCTTTGCAAACCTCACAATTTGGCTAAAAAAACACATTTTCCTCACATATTGGTGACAGAAAGTTCTAGAATCTGAGAGGAGCCACAAATTTCCTTCCATGC
Source organism: Pleurodeles waltl (assembly GCF_031143425.1). NCBI lineage: Eukaryota > Metazoa > Chordata > Amphibia > Caudata > Salamandridae > Pleurodeles > Pleurodeles waltl. The sequence continues at coordinate 1,004,168,535 of NC_090443.1, read as the reverse complement.
AGCGTTTCCCCAAGTCTCTCGATAAAAATGGTACCTCACTTGTGTGGGTAGGCTTAGTGCCCACGAAAGGAAATGGCCCAAACACAACGTGGACACATCCCAATTTTTTTACAGAAAACAGAGGTGTTTTTTGCAAAGTGCCTACCTGTAGATTTTGGCCTCTAGCTCAGCCGGCACCTAGGGAAACCTACCAAACCTGTGCATTTTTTAAAACTAGAGACCTAGGGGAATCCAAGATAGGGTGACTTGTGGGGCCCTGACCAGGTTCTGGTACCCAGAATCCTTTGCAAACCTCAAAATGTGGCTAAAAAAACACATTTTCCTCAAACTTCGGTGACAGAAAGTTCTGGAATCTGAGAGGAGCCACCAATTTCCTTCCACCCAGCGTTCCCCCTAGTCTCACGATAAAAATGGTACCTCACTTGTGTGGGTAGGCCTAGCGCCCACGAAAGGAAATGGCCCAAAACACAACGTGGACACATCCCAATTTTTTTACAGAAAACAGAGGTGTTTTTTGCAAAGTGCCTACCTGTAGATTTTGGCCCCTAGCTCAGCCAGCACCTAGGGAAACCTACCAAACCTGTGCATTTGTGAAAACTAGACACCTAGTGGAATCCAAGATGGGGTGACTTGTGGGGCTCTGACCAGGTTCTGTTAACCAGAATCGTTTGCGAACCTCAAAATTTGGGTAAAAAAACACATTTTCCTCACATATCGGTGACAGAAAGTTCTGGAATCTGAGAGGATCCACAAATTTCCTTCCACCCAGCGTTCCCCCAAGTCTCTCGATAAGAATGGTACCTCACTTGTGTGGGTAGGCCTAGTGCCCACGAAAGGAAATGGCCCAAAACACAACGTGGACACATCCCAATTTTTTTACAGAAAACAGAGGTGTTTTTTGCAAAGTGCCTACCTGTAGATTTTGGCCCCTAGCTGAGCCGGCACCTAGGGAAACCTACCAAACCTGTGCATTTGTGAAAACTAGAGACCTAGGGTAATCCAAGATGGGGTGACTCGTGGGGCTCTGACCAGGTTCTGTTAATCAGAATCCTTTGCAAACCTCACAATTTGGCTAAAAAAAACACATTTTCCTCACATATCGTTGACAGAAAGTTCTCAAATCTGAGAGGAGCCACAAATTTCCTTCCACACAGCATTCCCCCAAGTCTCCGGATAAAAATGATACCTCACTTGTGTGGGTAGGCCTAGCACCCGCGACAGGAAATGCCCCAAAACACAACATGGACACATCCCATTTTTTGACAGAAGACAGAGGTGTTTATTGCAAAGTGCCTACCTGTAGATTGTGGCCTCTAGCTCAGCCGGCACCTAGGGAAACCTACCAAACCTGTGCATTTTTGAAAACTAGAGACCTATGGGAATCCAAGATAGGGTGACTTGTGGGGCTCTGACCAGGTTCTGTTATCCAGAATCCTTTGCAAATCTCAAAATTTGGCTAAAAAAACCACATTTTCCTCAAACTTCGGTGACAGAAAGTTCTGGAATCTGAGAGGAGCCACCAATTTCCTTCCACCCAGCGTTCCCCCAAGTCTCCCGATAAAAATGGTACCTCACTTGTGTGGGTAGGCCTAGCGCCCACGAAAGGAAATGGCCCAAAACACAACGTGGACACATCCCATTTTTTGAAAGAAAACAGAGGTGCTTTTTGCAAAGTGCCTACCTGTAGATTTTGGCCTCTAGCTCAGCCGGCACCTAGGGAAACCTACCAAACCTGTGCATTTTTTAAAACTAGAGACCTAGGGGAATCCAAGATGGGGTGACTTGTGGGGCTCTGACCAGGTTCTGTTACCCAGAATCCTTTGCAAACCTCAAAAATTGGGTAAAAAAACACATTTTACTCACATTTCGGTGACAGAAAGTTCTGGAATCTGAGAGGAGCCACCAATTTCCTTCCACCCAGCGTTCCCCCAAGTCTCCCGATAAAAAAGGTACCTCACTTGTGTCGGTAGGCCTAGTGCCCACGAAAGGAAATGGCCCAAAACACAACGTGGACACATCCCATTTTTTGAAAGACAACAGAGGTGCTTTTTGTAAAGTGCCTACCTGTAGATTTTGGCCTCTAGCTCAGCTGGCACCTGAGGAAACCTACTAAACCTGTGCATTTTTTAAAACTAGAGACCTAGGGAAATCCAAGATGGGGTGACTTGTGGGGCTCTGTTCAGGTTCTGTTACCCAGAATCCTTTGCAAACCTCAAAATATGGCTAAAAAAACAAATTTTCCTCACATTTCGGTGACAGAAAGTTCTGGAATCTGAGAGGAGCCACAAATTTCCTTCCACCCAGCATTCCCCCAAGTCTCCCAATAAAAATGGTACCTCACTTGTGTGGGTAGTCCTAGCGCCCACGAAAGGAAATGGCCCAAAACACAACATGGACACATCACATTTTGTCACAGAAAACAGTGCCTACCTGTGGATTTTGGCTTCTTGCTCAGCCGGCACCTGGGGAAACCTAGCAAACCAGCACATTTCTGAAAGCTAGACACCTAGGGGAATACAAGATGGGGTGACTTGTGGGGCTCTGACCAGGTTCTGTTACCCAGAATCCTTTGCAAACCTCAAAATGTGGCTAAAAAAACACATTTTCCTCAAACTTCGGTGACAGAAAGTTCTGGAATCTGAGAGGAGCCACCAATTTCCTTCCACCCAGCGTTCCCCCAAGTCTCCCGATAAAAATGGTACCTCACTTGTGTGGGTAGGCCTAGCGCCCACAAAAGGAAATGGCCCAAAACACAACGTGGACACATCCCATTTTTTGAAAGAAAACAGAGGTGCTTTTTGCAAAGTGCCTACCTGTAGATTTTGGCCTCTAGCTCAGCCGGCACCTAGGGAAACCTACTAAACCTGTGCATTTTTGAAAACTAGAGACCTAGGGGAATCCAAGATGGGGTGACTTGTGGGGCTCTGACCAGGTTCTGTTACCCAGAATCCTTTGCAAACCTCAAAATATGGCCAAAAAAACACTGTTTCCTCTCATTTCGGTGACAGAAAGTTCTGGAATCTGAGAGGAGCCACAAATGTCGTTCCACCCAGCGTTGCCCCAAGTCTCCCGATAAAAATGGTACCTCACTTGTGTGGGTAGGCCTAGCGCCCATGAAAGGAAATGGCCCAAAACACAACATGGACACATCACATTTTGTCACAGAAAACAGTGCCTACCTGTGGATTTTGGCCTCTAGCTCAGCCGGCACCTGGGGAAACCTAGCAAACCAGCACATTTCGGAAAACTAGACACCTAGGGGAATCCAAGATGGGGTGACTTGTGGGGCTCTGACCAGGTTCTGTTACCCAGAATCCTTTGCAAACCTCAAACTATGGCCAAAAAAACACTTTTTCCTCTCATTTCGGTGACAGAAAGTTCTGGAATCTGAGAGGAGCCACAAATGTCCTTCCACCCAGCGTTCCCCCAAGTCTCCCAATAAAAATGGTACCTCACTTGTGTGGGTAGGCCTAGCACCCGCGACAGGAAATGGCCCAAAACACAACGTGGACACATCCCATTTTTTCACAGAAAACAGAGGTGTATTTTGCAAAGTGCCTACCTGTTGCAGTTACCCCCCACTTTTTGCCTGATATTGATGCTGACTTGACTGAGAAGTGTGCTGGGACCCTGCTAACCAGGCCCCAGCACCAGTGTTCTTTCATCTAAAATGTACCATTGTCTCCACAATTGGCACAACCCTGGCACCCAGGTAAGTCCCTTGTAACTGATGCCAAGGGCCCTGATGCCAGGGAAGGTCTCTAAGGGGTGCAGCATGTCTTATGCCACCCTAGGGACCCCTCACTCAGCACAGACACACTGCTTGCCAGCTTGTGTGTGCTGGTGGGGAGAAAATGACTAAGTTGACATGGCACTCCCCTCAGGGTGCCATGCCAACCTCACACTACCTGTGGCATAGGTAAGTCACCCCTCTAACAGGTCTTACAGCCCTAAGGCAGGGTGCACTATACCACAGGTGAGGGCATAGGTGCATGAGCACTATGCCCCTACAGTGTCTAAGCAAAACCTTAGACATTGTAAGTGCAGGGTAGCCATAAGAGTATATGTCTGGGAGTCTATCAAAAACGAACTCCACAGCTCCATAATGGCTACACTGAATACTGGGAAGTTTGGTATCAAACTTCTCCGAATAATAAACCCACACTGATGCCAGTGTTGGATTTATTAAAAAATGCACACAGAGGGCATCTTAGAGATGCCCCCTGTATTTTACCTAATTATTCAGTGCAGGACTGACTGGTCTGTGCCAGCCTGCTGCTGAGAGATGAGTTTCTGACCCCATGTGGTGAGGGCCTTTGTGCTCTCTGAGGACAGAAACAAAAGCCTGCTCTGGGTGGAGGTGCTTCACACCTCCCCCCTGCAGGAACTGTAACACCTAGCAGTGAGCCTCAAAGGCTCAGGCTTCGTGTTACAATGCCCCAGGGCACTCCAGCTAGTGCAGATGCCCACCCCCTGGACACAGCCCCCACTTTTGGCGGCAAGTCCAGGAGAGATAATGAGAAAAACAATGAGGAGTCACCCGCCAGTCAGGACAGCCCCTAAGGTGTCCTGAGCTGTGGTGACCCCTGCCTTTAGAAATCCTCCATCTTGATTTTGGAGGATTCCCCCAAAAGGAATAGGGATGGGCCACCCTCCCCTCAGGGAGGAGGCAAAAAGAGGGTGTAGCCACCCTCTATAACAGTAGCCATTGGCTACTGCCCTTCCAGACCTAAACACACCCCTAAATTTAGTATTTAGGGGCTCCCCAGAACCTAGGAAACTAGCTTCTTGCAACCTAAGAAGAAGAGGACTGCGGAACTGAAGAGAAGATGGAGACACCAACTGCTTTGGCCCCAGCTCTACCGGCCTGTCTCCCCACTTCTAAAGACACTGCTCCAGCGACGCGTTCCCAGGGTCCAGCAACCTCTGAAGCCTCAGAGGACTACCCTGCATCTAGAAGGACCAAGAACTCCCGAGGACAGCGGCTCTGTTCCCCAAAGACTGCATCTTTGCAACAAAGAAGCAACTTTGAAACAACACACATTTCCCGCCGGAAGCTTGAGACTTTGCACTCTGCATCCAACGCCCCCGGCTCGACTTGTGGAGAACAAACACCACAGGGAGGACTCCCCAGCGACTACGAGACCGTGAGTAGCCAGAGTTGACCCCCCTGAGCCCCCACAGCGACGCCTGCAGAGGGAATCCCGAGGCTCCCCCTGACCGCGACTGCCTGCTTCCCAGATCCCGACGCCTGGTAAATACTCTGCACCCGCAGCCCCCAGGACCTGAAGGATCCGACCTCCAGTGCAGGAGCGACCCCCAGGTGGCCCTCTCCCTTGCCCAGGTGGTGGCTACCCCGAGGAGCCCCCCCTTGCCTGCCTGCATCGCCGAAGAGACCCCTTGGTCTCCACACTGCACCCGGCCGCCCCCGTGCCACTGAGGGTGTACTTTCTGTGCTAACTTGTGTCCCCCCAGGTGCCCTACAAAACCCCCCTGGTCTGCCCTCCGAAGACGCAGGTACTTACCTGCTGGCAGACTGGAACCGGGGCACCCCTTCTCCATTGAAGCATATGCGTTTTGGGCACCACTTTGACCTCTGTACCTGACCGGCCCTGAGCTGCTGGTGTGGTAACTTTGGGGGTGCTCTGAACCCCCAACGGTGGGCTACCTTGGACCCAAACTTGAACCCCGGAGGTGGTTTACTTACCTGCAAAAACTAACAAAAACTTACCTCCCCCAGGAACTGTTGAAAATTGCACTGTCTAGTTTTAAACTAGCTATATGTCATTTATGTGAAAACTGTATATGCTATTTTGCTAATTCAAAGTTCCTAACTGAAATACCTTTCATTTAAAGTATTGTTTGTGATTCTTGAGCCTGTGGTTCTTAAAATAAACTAAGAAAAGATATTTTTCTATACAAAAACATATTGGCCTGGAATTGTCTCAGAGTGTGTGTTCTTCATTTATTGCCTGTGTGTATGTACAACAAATGCTTAAAACTACCCTCTGATAAGCCTACTGCTCGACCACACTACCACAAAATAGAGCATTTGAATTATCTCTTTTTGCCACTATCTTACCTCTTTGGGGAACCCTTGGACTCTGTGCATGCTATTTCTTACTTTGAAATAGTACATACAGAGCCAACTTCTTACAACTCGCAATTAAGATGTTCGTGCCATAGCTCCAGTACATGCAGATCAATAATCAATACACAATATCAACAACAATCAATAACAGTAATAATCAATGGAGTCAGTAATTGCCATGCACCATGAGCTTTCAGTCATGAATAACCACAGCTTTTAGTAAAAGTTAGAATATTTATTTCCCGATTATAACAATGCTAAGGTCATGTAGATTAATCTCATAATCAAATGAAAAACATACAGGAACAATACTGGATGTCCAAAGCGGCGGAAGAAACGTAATCTAATCAAAGCTTGAACTACAACACATTCTAAGGTTAGAAAGTGCCCTTCTCTCTGGACGTTTTGAAACATTTAGGGCCATATTTATACTTTGACGCACGGCGGCGCAATCAACAGGTGGGAGTCATTTTTTTTTACGCACATCGCGGCATCAAGTCGTAAAGGAAAACGACGTTAACGCGACGTAAATGACTGTGGGTCGATTTACGACAGCGCAACCCGGAAAGCGCCGTTTTTTTTTACGCAATAGCGTCAAAAATACCCGCGAACACTGCCCTTTCAGCAGAGGAGAGCCAAAATGGATCCCAGATGCCACTACAGACCCCAGGAAGATGACAGCAGACCAGGAACCAGCCAGGATGATCCATACAGGAACCAGGACATATATAGAAAAAAAAGAAAGTGTCGCTTCAGTGCAGAGGAGCAGGAAATCCTGGTTAAAGAGGTGACGGAACACCAGCACCAACTGTTCATCACCTCTAAGTTGCCAATCAGTAGGAGAGAGGCCATATGGCAACAAATTGTTGACAAGATCAACAGTGTGGCTGAAGTACGCAGAACAGTCACCGAGTGTAGGAAACGCTGGCATGACTGCAAACGTAGGACAAAGGAAAAAATGGCCAGGAACAGGAAGGCAGCACTGCAGACTGGAGGGGGGAGTCCAGCACACCAGGAGGCCCTGGCCCACATGGAGGAGATGGTCGCAGCCGTCATCCCTGAGGAGATCGTCACAGGGATTCAAGGACAGGACAGTGCAGACTACCACGAGACAACACACATGCAGGGTAAGTTGCATGGGGAATTAAAATGCAATAATGTTGACTGTAAGCAGGGGGGGAAATACCACTACACATTGCATGTAAGTCAGCATATACATGGAGTGGCATAGGTAAAGGGGCACGGCAGGGGGGCATGCCCTGCACATACAGAAGCTGGGGCACAACATTACACAACACCAACAACAGTCCCATGGGGGCATCCTGTCATGACAACAATGGAGCCAAGGGAAAGCCTCGACAGGAGGGAAGGCCACTACGTCAAACTTACATCCTGGCACTCGTCAGCCAAAATATCTCCTACATCAACTAGGGCCCTATCAGCAATCCACTAGCCAAAACAACAACTGCAATGTAACTGCGACAACAGTTGACACTAACACCTCTGATCTCTGTGCAGCTCAAGTAGCCAATGGCAGTAACCTCCCCATGGAACATACATACCTAAATTAGGGGGTGAGGATGACATCTGCAACAATCTCCTGAAACAAGACAAAAGCCCCAGTACACTCATATGTCAATGCCCATAGTTGTCACATACATCAGCCAAAGTAAACAGCAATAGGAGTGACACAGCACTAAGGACACACACATGCTGCATATGTCAGGGTCCTTCACGTGCCTGGCTAAGAAGGCAACATCACAAATGTCATACTGCTCTGACTACAGCATTGAGGAGGGGACACATGCAACTGGTCACTGAAATACACCTGCACAGTCAGAGGACCAAATAGGACATTAATACGATAAACAGGGCAATCCACTTAAACACACATTACCCAAAATCAGCTGGACACATTAACAATGTCTACATCCATATCACATCAAAACATTGCCATGCATAGGATATGCCACATGTCAATTACAATTAAGTCAATGTGAACAATCAGGGATTGGGGCAGGTCCTGAGAGGCAAGTGTGCTGCCAGGGCAATCAGAACAACCACAGCCAGTGAAAGGTCTCACCATAAGAATAGATATACACGGAGGGTTGAGTAGGACAAAAAGATGGCTATTCCCTATTTGGTACAAAGCAACACCTAGAGGCGATTAGGCAGACAAGTCTGATAACTCTATATCATACATGTGACACACAGGTGGGCCATAGGCCTATAACAATGCCCATATGAAGGACAGCAGATACCAATACCAAACAAGATCACAAAGTAAATCCATCAAAAGGCTGGCATGTTACGTCAAAATTGTCACAACACAGACACACTAATTGTACCCTGTTTCATTGCAGAGGAACATGGATCTCCTGCCGATATGCCTGTCCCAGATTTCCCTGATGACATGGATGATGAGCCCATACACATTCCCCAGGAGACCATCCAAAAGGTCCTTGAAACCCTCCAGACCCCACCTTCAGTCACAAGGAGGAGTACAGAACAAGCAGCCATCACAAAAGAACCACCCACCACCCCAATTGCAAGACCTGCCAGCTCCTACACAGCTGAGGACTCTGACGACACTGGCACCAGCTTTGAAAGAACTGTAGTTGGAGTACAGTGGGAGCTGGCCAAGGAGGTGCGGGTGGGGATGCAAAATATGGCAGCCAGCCTTGAGGGGGTGCGCTCGTGCATGATGTCATCTGCAGATCAGGCAGCAGCCATGCAAGCCCTAACATCCATACTGCAAGGACTACAAGAAACTATAAAGGAAATCACCACTGCAGTAAGGGAGTTGCCACAACACCTCGCACCCCAAGCTTTCCACTGCATGCACGAATGCAATCATGACTCCCTCAGGGCCGACCTGGCTGCCTACCATCGTGATGTAGCTGCTATTCTCAAAAACCAGCAGGCCCTCCTTGCTGCAGTACTGCCCTTAAGACCTTCACAGGGAGCAGCCACAGGGATGTCTGACTCCACGTCTTCTAACACTGAGGTGTGTGTTGCCCCTTCACAACCAACAACAACAAGGACAAAGCAGGCAACACACACATCAGAAGAAAAAGACATGGAACAGATCACATTCACACGGAAGAGTACACGGAAGCACTAGTCCCTGCACCATGGCCTACTTTGACCAAGGTCCTACGTTTTGTCAAATGCCAGTCTCACTACAACTATACTCAATGACTGTTCTGCTAACCACTGTATAACTTGTCAGCATTGCCAGTGAATGTCTCTCTCCTACTAATTGGCAAATTCTGTCCCTCTGCACTGTCTGTAACATCACCCCAGCATGTCAGGAGCATCATCCACACCCCTTCTGTAGGATCACCATGTAAGAATGCACTCAGCAAACATGGACAATGTACATTTTGCACTACAGCACCTATCAATAAATAGCACTTGCCCACCTAATATGTCTCTGTGTAATTTGACACATCAACTGTGCAGTAGATAACTCTAAAGTGCCTGTGTGACAACCATGTAGCTTGTCAATACAACTGTCCTGACATCATGTAGTCTGATACATCTGTGCAGTGGCCAGGATTGCATCATAGCCTGACCATCCTGAGGAGAATAACTGATGAAGGGACAAACCACACACAATCATGCTGTGTTGGACAGAATAATGCTCCATCAATCGCAATCAAAGTCAACTAATGGTGGCTGATAAATGTGGGCACCATGCAATACTAAAACGTTAAATTATGCAGCATAATCTAAGCAAACACAACTAAACACAGCATCATATCACCCTTTCTGAGTATACTTCCATGAAGGGAAGTCATGCTGAATTTTTGCACACATGATCTATGTCAGTAATGAAGAGAAGAAGACAAGAGTGTTAACAACACCTCATCCACAAAGATGTCACTTAACATCACACTGCAGTCCCACCTAATAAATTACCCACAATACCAAGACTGGAAGCACACTTTGTGATGTAGAAAACATACTCATCAACACAAATCCTTGGTGATCCATGTAAACTACAAATGGTGGTTCTATCAAATGGTGGATACTTACCAAGTTAGCACAGGGGTAGCTGCCATTTTAAACCTATATTTTCTTCGGTGTGTAGCATAGGACACAAATGTCATAGAAAAACAATCACCTACACTGATGTCAAGGCCATGATCAAGTAGCAGTTAACACATAATGCAAAGGGTTAACTATATTTTTATTCATATGTATTCACACCAGAGGCAACTAAGGGAAAAGTCATACCTACACTAATCTAACCTGACTACTCCTAACCCACAACTGTCTCTAACTAACCTAAGCCAAACTTACTCTACACATATAGGCCCGTATTTATACTTTTTTTAGCGCCGCATTTGCGCCGCTTTTTGACGAAAAAAAGCGCAAACCTACAAAATACAATGGCATTTTGCAAGTTTGCGCCGTTTTTGCGTCAAAAAACGACGCAAATGCGGCGCAAAAATAGTATAAATACGGGCCATAATGAATCGATCTAAACATCAACCCCCCACCCACCATTATGAGACAGGACACATGCAGGACAACACATACTAACCTACACACATACTATACTATCCTAAACAATCATATATTTTTTTGTATTTTTTTTACATATATATATATATATTTTTTTTCTAAACAGACAGGAATCCCAACATTGACCCCCACCCACCCACACACTCAAAAATGAAAAATAGAAAGAATAAGGACCCCCCACCCTCCTCCCTAACACTAACTAAGCTAACAACCTATACTAACCTAACGCTAATCCCCAAAACCCACCTATCATGATAAAAAGGAAAGAGGAGAGGGGAGGGATAAATAAAAATAGACCAAATAAGTCCTAGAGGTTGGCCCTCCGTAGGGTCCGCCTGATGGACCTGACCCACTTCTTTATGTACGCACATCCTGGCTCAGCTTGTCCACCTTCCGAATGAACTTGTCCATTTTCCGGTCTAAAGCCTGGAATGCCGCAGGGTCAATTGGAGGTGCTGCTGCTGTCTGTGTGCTGGCAGAGGTGCTCTGTGTGGGAGTTGTTTGTAGCCCACTGGACTGTCCTGCAGCTCTGATATTGCTGGGTCCAGGTCGTGCTGCAGAGGCAGGGACAACTGTCCCCGCCGTTGCTGGGGCCACTTGGGGGGAACTGGTGGTTGTGGTGGTGGTGGCTGTAGTGGGCAACGTTGGGCCACCCTTTGGTGAGGCCCACCATGCTCCGGAGGCCCGATCCGCCTGGTATTTTCGGGCCATCCGTCGGAACCCCGACTGCAGCTGCAGGATGTGCCGGTATCTCATGGCCCGCCTTTCAAAATCATGCCTCTGTGCGGCACTCATGTTTGCAGCTGTGAAGAGAAAGGGCAACTATTTACCATAGGAAATGCATTGGGTGGAATAGCACAATGGGTCAATTGGAAATTACTTTTACTATAGTTGTAACAGCTCATATCACCACATAGATCATTGAAAGTCTCAGAGGAAGTACATGGGAAGCCTGCATACAAAAGGGCATCTCACACCTAGCATATACATGTCTATACATGATGGGTGACATCAGCCTAAACTTCTCATCAAAATAATTAGTAATGCAGCTTACATTATGGCTGCACCTCCTCCGCCTATTGCCTTGACTACATATGTCAGTCTATGTGATAACAATCACAACCCTCAATATCTGCGATTTGTAATTGTTTTTGCTAGTATAGAACTCATGTGCCATAACCGAGTGTGTACACTAGGTTCAAAACAAAGTTTCAACTGGTCACAAGTATGTGTAACATACTGGTTGCTACAGTCCTAGGTACCCTATTCCCAAACACATGGCAGTCTTTGAGGGTGGGGTGGGAAGAACCTCCAACAATCCCATAATCAATGCACACCCAGGAGTGTATAGAAAGCTCAACAAGTTTTTGCCTCCACACACACAACACCAGTGAAGGGCTAGCAACAAATTGGAGTCAGCTAAACCTTGTCCTATCCAAGGTCCACACATGTCAAAATGTACTGACTTAGGCCAACATCACATACTACCAGTGAGGCATATTTTACTACAGACACAGAGGAGCAAGAACACCCATGATCATGAGTAGAATGTACACCTAGGCCATTGCACTCTAGTCCCACACACTTCTAGTACAACTTGTGGAAGTACATGCCCCCGGAAGATCCAACCTACAGTGTACTCAGTCCATAGTTAACTAGGGAAGCAGCAGATTTCAGACAAGCCTTTTGCAGAAGCTATCTGGGAGAATGTCAGTCTGAAATGCAGACTCAGGCCGAGACAAGTCCCTGAGCAACTCTTACATTAAACAGTGTATTCCACATGACTCACCCCATTTCCCATAGCGGGCCCTACTGGAATGGCCTACAGACCCAAAATCTGAGAAATGGATAAGCATAGGTCAACTCAAAATGAAGTGATAATTGAAATCCCACTAATGGAACAATACTAATGAATGGGCAGCGCATCAAACCTTGAATTCTGTTGAACACACAGTAGTCCATCATGCATCACCAGCAAACATTAAAAATACCACACATGCAACACTCACTGTAGGTGTCGGGGTCCTCAAAATGAGCCACCTCTCCCACTGTGTACGGTGCAGGTCCACCTGTAAAGCATGGAAGGAAGAATATACTCAGAATCCGTGCACTGACAAACAATTGCAATTACAAAAACAATGTGAGAATATGACATGAGTAATGAAACACTTTCACACATGCTCATACTGCATGGAATTATTCATGAGCAACATTTACAATGGATGAGTGTCCTGCTACAGTTACACACCCTACTACACACATGCAGTGGCCTGGACAGTCATGTGGTGTCAAGGATGCACCTCCATTAGTATGCTCCAACAATATAGGGGTGCATTCATCTCATCATGTGCATCCAAGAGAGACATCCAAAAGCTGGTTACTTGAGGACTGCATGACCTCTCAAACTCAAACAGCCTATGTGGTCATTTTCCCTACACACCAACCAGACACACATGTGACATATGTGTGGACAACATTGCTAACTTCAATTGTGTCAGTCTGGCTATGGCGTCTACATATGTAGGTATGATTTTTCACTGGCTATTGTGACCTGTAGAGTTCTAATTGAGTCATTAATGTGTTGCTTGTCTGACACAAAGGCAGCACTACATTACATACTGCTACAGGCAACCGGTATGTGTAGAAAACATGACCTACCTGACTGCTAGCATTTGTCTTCCTTCACATTGTGCATCAATTACCCAGTAGGTTTCCCTAGCATTACACACAGTCAGCTACTTATCTGGCAGATTGGGTAACAATCATCACATGTCGCCAAACAGCTTTAAATTGTGCACATGTAATTGATGTGTACTCACCAACATGGCCACCAATCCTGATTCCCAGGTGGTCCAGCAGATCTTGCTCCCTGGATATCAGATCAGCCCAGCGGTGCTTCAGTTGATGTTCATTCCTTAGGCTACCATATACACGGACCAAGTGATGGCGCACCTTCCCCCACCGGACTTTACAGGCCTCCGTGTGATACCCCTGTATCACCCTACCCCCAGCCTCCAGCATGAGTGGGAGTAAATGGCAAACAAGCCATATAAATCCCCCCAATTCCTCCTCACCCATCCTGGCAAGCCGTGGCCTACCAGACATGTCAGCACTGACAAAGGGGAAAAAGTTGTAGAAAAAGGAAAAGGGGGAAATGGGGAAATGTAGAGATGTGAAATACAAAGAAAACTTAAGAAGAAGAGCCCAACTAACCCCTATATTACAGTACCCACAACAGACTCCCACAGACAATAAATAAAACACTGGACTTGACAAAATAATACAACACAGACTCAGACAGTGTTCAACAACAAGACAATGATGACAAAAGCACAATTGAGAAGGTACACTGGACACAAAAGCACTAATACACAGGACAACACTTTCCACACAACCACACAGTCTAGAATAATCTGAGACTGCAAAGTGAAAGTGAAAGTACACCCACTGTACAGATTCTGTAAACAGGATATCCTATTACATCACATCCTGCATAAAATGGCTGCCGTTTTCCCCCCGCTATGCGTCATTTTTTGACGCATACAGCTTGTGCGTCATATTTTTTGACGCATAGGATTGCACATAATGCAGAGTCAAAAAAAATGTCTTCATTGGTCCATTATATTTGTTTGAGGCTTATTTTACAGTTCTAGAGTTGAAAATTAAGCCGCTGGAAATTATGATATCTAAATATGAAAAATAATTTTGACTCTGCATTATCTGCACTCCTGTGTGTAAAAAATTATGACGCACAAGCTGTATGCGTGGAAATATGACGCATTATGGAAAAAAATGGAGGCCATGTAATGCTGGATATTATTATATCTATTTTTAAAATAATTTTTTGACTCAGCATTATCTGCACTCCTGTGCGTCAAAAATTATGACGCACAAGCTGTATGCTTGGAAATATGATGCATTATGACAAATATGTCTTTCATTTGTCAAATTGTGAAATTAATTTTGTCATCACCAAACGGTGCTAAGTGATACACATTTGGGGTTAGCTATGGCAAATGTCCCATATAGGATCTATAGAAGGTATTCACAGAGCAATAGTAATGATTGGTCAGAATGGATATTACTCATAATTGTACACATATGTGGGTAATTGCTGATGGCTATTTTCAAAATATGATTGGGATACCAGGATGTATTCCTTAGCAAATATGTGTCCACATTTATCACAGTAATCAAAATTATATAAAGGCCAAATAGGTAGTGCAATTGTCGCCTACACTTTTTAAGGGGGTAACCATGTCCTAATTACGAGTTAATGTATCTTAAGTGTGTTTTACTTTTGACATGTAGGGCACACATGCGCCTTATGCATGTGTGTGCTTCACATGTGCATAAATAATGTCTATTGGGGGGCAGTAGAGGTGGACTTAGGCCCCCAGCACCCTAGGGTTTGCTCTTCCAGACTTGTAAATTTATCCAAGGGTTTCCCAAATTCAGTAAAGCTAAACCTGCAGCAGCAGGATCATGGAAGCAAATAGGGTATGATTTACTGTTTGCCATTCTGTAATCCCATTTGCCCATTTGACGTTTGCCCTATTGATTCTTTGGAGAAATCTGACATACCATTTTGCATTGATATTTTTTGCAAAATCTCAACGTTCCTCATGTCCTGATGGCAAATAGGTTGTTGATGTATGTGGCCCTTTATGAATTAACTGGTTTAGTGGCATGTTTCATTCTTCCTGGTAGGTTACAACTGGGACACTACTGTGATCGCCTGCTTGCAAATATTTTGTTGATTGGATGGTACATGTACATGTGTGTGGTCCAATATTGATCAAGTATCAACTGTCAGGGTGTATGTTGTCACTGTAACTTCCAGGTCTCCTCATGAGTTAGTGGCAGCTAATCTTGTTTCTATTGGGTATTGTTTGTAGCAAAATTTGAGAGAAGCCATTGAGGACATGGTCACCTACACATGGATGGTCCCACCCTGTCACTGAAAACGTGTAATGAGACTTTCAACTGGGCAACCTTGGTGTGCTGAGTGAGAGAATGTCTCAGGTGTCTGGATCCGGCATGTGTCATTGCAACATTTCTACTCCAGTTGGCCTCTGTGGATGGTAATGTATCAGGAAACATCATAGCCTCTGTGCAGAAGTAAATGGCTGGTATTCAACACACACGACTCATCTTTATCATTTGAACAATGTTACTCAGCGTTTGAACAGTCAGGGTCCTCATATGTGTTACCTTTTCATGGACATTATCTGAGGTTGCTGGCTTTGATGGAGGCCATTTACACCATCATACACTATGGTCCTGGTCCACTGTCACACTTTGTAGTTTAGGCATTAATGAGGGCCAGACAACGGAAGGGCCAAGATTTGGCTATTCAAGGGCACTGTCACAAATCGGATGCAAATAACAGTCAGATGATGCTATACTATGTATTTGAGTATACATTGATGAGGCTAATGACAAATTAGTGTCTGAGGTACAAGAGGTTTTGGACAGCACGTGTGGTCCATAGGTGGACCCCAGGTATCTGTAGAGTGACCCACGGACAGGTGCCAGTCAGGCTGACAGGATGCTGGGTCAATCAGGAGCAAGTTCTTTCAGTAATTACATGATCACGTGTTCTGACTAGGACTGGTCAGAGGGAGCAGTAGACAGTTGAGATGTCACACTGTGTATGTCCTGTGTTGTTTTGAAGGTGACACATGAACCCTGATAAAGTTTTCTACGGCAACATTAGTGTCAAAGCTTAATGATGTAATAGCTCAAATTCAAACATGTATGCAGTAGGAGGCATCAGCAGGGACGGGCATGTACATTTGCGTGGTGTTCATGGAGGGGATCACTGGTGTGGCCTCCATCTGTGTCTCACTGGTCCTGTCAGATGGGATTTGCTGATAAATAGCCTACAGTACCTTTCACAGAATAATCAATCTACAGGTGATACCAGGCCTTATAAACTCCAAGCCAGTGTATTATATGAGCTGAGTTCCATGCAGTGAGATGGTAGTATGACAATGGTAGGCATAGGAAAGGGTGTGGCACACTGGATGACTCTTGTGAGTGTGTGTGTGTAGATGAGGGAATCTCAGTGTACACAAATCGGCATTCCAGGGACCTCTTCAGACAGGTGGGGTGTGAGCAGCTGCAAGTGTGTGTAATGTTTTTAGAAAAGGGCTGACATGTAGATGGGATGTGATGTGCTGGATACTTGTCATAGGTGTAGCACTTGTGCTGTGTATGTTCTGTTTATGTGTAACTCTAGTGACAGATAGTCATTGCAATGATAGTAAGTAGTTGGAATTACTGTTGGCAAGAGTCTAGTACTACATTCCTGTTCCTGAAGCATTAGCATGTGAACTGCCTGATGTATGAGGCCTGTTTTCCCCTAGTTGAGTGATAGTGTTTTAGTTGTGTGCCATCTGCTGCGATGATCCATGTTTACTACACGTATGTGAGTCATATGTGTGGTCCCCAGCTATTGCCCTTCAAAGGTGACCTGTACAGGATGTCTGTCATATACATTGTGTGTGTATTTGACCATTGTACGGTGGTCATTACATTTGTGGTGTTTTTTTTTTGTGTCATGATTGTTATATCATTATTGCTCAATGAGACGACATTCTTCTTCAGATATTTAAAGCTAAAGGTGGGCAGAAATGAATAGGCCAAACCATGATGTGGTGTTTGTTATCAGTGTTTATTTACAATAATGCATTAAGTGGTGATGGTGATAATTATGAAAAGAAATTATTTACAAATTGTTGGCGCCTACGCACTCCAGCAGCCGTGTTTGGTTGTTCCCCCTCCTGTTGCAGGCCAGCATCCTCCTCTTCGTGGTCTTCAGGCATGTATGGGTCTGGTTCGAGGAGGGGAATGTTCCTTTTTACACAAATGTTGTGCAAGGTTGTGCATGTGAGTATGATCCTACAGACCATCTCGGGGAATATAGTAGGCTACCGCCAGTGATGTCAAGGCAGCGGAACCTTGACTTGAGGATCCCAAAGGTGCGCTCGACAATGCTGCGTGTCCTCTTATGGGCGTCATTGTATGCCCGCTCTGCAGCAGTACTCGGGTACCCAAATGGTGTCATTAGCCATGGCTGGATGCCATACCCCTGATCAGCTGAAAGAAAAACACAGAATGGGATCATGTAGATGTAGCTGGCACTATTGAAAAGACCTTTAATGGCAGTAGTTGTCTTGTGTTGTCTGTGACTCTTTTGTATACTGATGTGACATCCTATACTTGTAGGCTATACCATCTGCATTGTGTTGTTTCCTTGGCTGAGCAAGTGTTTGTCTGCTAACCGTTTGTCAGCAGTATGTTTTGGGATTTGCAGTACAGTGTGCCCTCCCTAGCATTGTGACTTGTGATACAGGTGTCCGTGTGTCTTCACTGAGGGTGAGATGATAGTCCATGCACATTTAAATTTGGAAGTGTTGTTAACACGTTCATATCAAAGTACCCTGTACATCCCATGCCTTAAAACTTATGCAATGTTTTAATGTACAGGTCATTGTGACACCTACAATTTGCAAGGTGACATTTAGGCAACCACACTCATTAATGTCTTCACATTAGGCTGTACAGTAAATTCCAATGTGTGACAGGTTCAATGGTGACTTAAGAAACATGGCTAGTGATGTAAGGACCTCAGTGTGTTCCTGTCTAGATGTTGCTGTTGTGGTATATGTGTTGTGTGTCCTAGAGGGTTGCTGTGCAGTGTGTATATAATTAGGTTTCTGTACTTACCAACAAGTAGTCCATTGCCATACCGTCCATCCTGGAAGTGTTGGTTGATGGTGCAGTGACGGAAGATGAAGGAGTCATTTACGCTCCCAGGATATTTAGCCACGATGCTGGTGATCAATCCCTGGTGATCGACTATGGCCTGCACGTTGATGGAATGTGTGTGCTTCCTGTTGCAGTAGAGGTGTTCAGTTGCAGCAGGTGGCACAAGGCGTACGTGTGTGCAGTCGATTGCACCAATGACGTGTGGGAAGCCACTGATTGCGTAGAACCCCTGTTTTGTTTCCTGCTGCTTCTGCAGTGTGTTAGGGAAGCAGATGTGGATGGGTGTCAGGCGAATGATGGCATCCAGTACTTTTGGCAGAAATGCGGAGAATGATGGTTGTGATATTCCGCCAACCAGGGCACCAGTTGTTTGAAATGAGCCACTTGCCAGAAGGTGAAGTACGGCAAGCAGCTTTGTTTCTGTTGGGATGGTGCGGGGTGTCACTAAAGTGGGGGCCAACTGCTGTTCAATGTTGCGCAGCAGCTGCTGAATGGCCTGCCAGTTCAACCGGTACCTCTGTATGATGTCGTGTTCCCTGAGGCCATGCAGGGTTGTTCTTGAGCGGAATCTCCTCTCCTGCCTTCTGCGCTGCCTTTGGGGTCCCTGCTGGTGTTGTTGTAGCTGCTGTTGTTGCTGCTGGGCTCTGAGTCTACGTGCACGCTGGATAAAAATCACCTCCATGTCTCCCTGTTGCTGCTCTGCTGCTCTGCTGCTCTGCTGTTTGTTCTGTGTGTTCTGATTAAATACAGGTGTGTTTGCCCCATTTTAACGCCTGCCCTGACCTGGTCAGGGCAGGCGTTAAATTTTGACGCAAATCGGGCTGTGCGTCATTTTTTTGCTCCGCCTCCCGGCCGAGAGTCATTTTTGCCCGGAAGCATAAATACGATGCATGGCCGTTTGCGTCGTTTTTTGGACGGGAACGCCTACCCTGCATATCATTAACGCAGGGTGGGTTGCCGCATCCAAAAAATGACGCACACGGCGGAATTTTGTCATCCGCGGGCTCGGGCGTCAGAGTTTAAATATGGGGCAACGTTTGCGCTGATTGTGCGTTAAATTTACAATCGGTGCAAACGGAGTATAAATATGCCCCTTAGCATCCGGATGGGACGCCTAACCATAGACTAAACAACAGTGTTTGAATCTGCAAGTTCCTGTGGGTCGGGTGCATGTACTTCGGTTGAAATTCCGACAAGTCCTCTTCCTTGTTCCCCCTGCGGGGCCACCAGCAGCCCCAGTCCCCACCCAAAAGGGGTGACAGCTCCTACCATCTGGACGCTTCATATAATGCAACCATGTGATGATATCAGTCTGATCCCATCCCAGGGTGGGCCTATTGGGTTTAATCCTCCTGAAATCCTTACCATAGTCCTTCCAAGCTGACCCACCATACTCGTCCTGAGCCTCCACAATCCTGTTCTGATAACAAGTCAACTGTGCCCCAAGATCATTAAAATGCTCTGCCATAATGGCCTGATTGATCGAAAAAACCCTGATCTAATTCACAAGAGTCTCGTCAACTTTTTATTATAAGTCCAGTTGCCACAGTCCCTAAGGTGTGAACAGCCTTACAACACCTAGGAGCATATTTACAAGAAAGTGGTGCATCAGTAATGATGAGCTACTTTCCTTGCGTTGCACCTGCCCCACCGAACGACACCATGTGTGCGCAGTATTTACAATACGGTGCACCATGGCGGTTGTTAGGCCAATAGTGTCAAAAATGTTGACGTTATTGTGGTGCTTTGCTACAAGAGCGTCAAAAATGTTGATGCTAGGGCAGCAAAGCGCAGGGAGGCCCATAGGTTTCTATGGATGCAGCATTTTAATGCCTGCTTTGAGCAGGCATTAAAAATTATGCCAAAAATGGTGCAATTAAATCTTACAGATTTCACTGCGCCATTTATGGGGTACTCGATGCCGGAAAGCCCCCCTCGCAAGACACATGCATAGTGTGGTGCAAGAGGGGGCAAAGTGGAGCAATGTATGCATTGTGCCACTTTGTAAATCGGGTGCAGCAGAAATTTCCTCCTTGCACCACATTAGCGTAAAAATAAATGACGCTAATGTGGCGCAAGTAGGCACTAGGGGCCTGTAAATATGCCCCTTAGCCTCTTCTTTCTCAGACTTATACACAAAATTACAATTGTTTTCCTTCTCCTCCATTAACACATGCAAACCCAGTTGCTCATGTTCAGAGCAAATAGCGTCCAAATCTGTAGACTGTAATGAGGGTCCAGTAACTAAAGTTGTTGTTCCCTGAGCAGGGGAAGACATCACCCTAGGAGTGCTGGCGCTCAATGAGGTACCAGGCAGGATAGGTGCTTGCTCCGCTACCTGTGTCGGAATCCACAAAGCATGATGTGACAGATTCCCTGCCAGGGCTTCACTGGTAGTGGAGGCGGCTCCCTGATGCTACCGGTGGGCCTCAGTTCAGTCACCACCTGTGATCCTTCACTGCTCTTTGCATTACCCAGGTGATCCACTAAGAGTCTCACCCTCTCGAAAACATCACTCTCGCCTACCCCTGCCATGCCACCTCCTCTAGGTCGGGAGAGCATTCCCACCTCTGAGAGCCACGTCAACACAGATGCTAAGTTACCAACCAGATCCTGCTGAGCCGACCCTCCTGCGGAGGTCACCCCTATGGCCATATCCGAATCAATGTTCTGTGCAATGCCACCAGCAGCTGCTGACCCAATTAATGCTGTGGAAATACCCTGCGCTTCACTCTGGCCTGGATTATCAGCAACCGGGATCGGACCCACCAGTGTGACCACATGGATTGGACCATTCCTGTCTTGCTAGGGGACTGCCCTGTTCTTTACACAGAAGAACCTGGGGCCAGGGGGAGACCCACTGGTGCTGCTACCAAATGGCCAGCGTCCTGACTCCCTCGCGTCTCTGGGACACCGGCTGTCTGCCCCTATAACTCCTTTCTACTTTTACCATGCATTGCGCCACTTTGTAAATATGGCGCAGCCAATTTGGCCTTGTTGGGCCCCATTAACATAAAAAAAACTAGGGTAATGTGGAGCAAGGATGCAGTACTCCCTCTTAAATCAGGGCTTTAGTTATGAAGCAAAAAGAACAGATGATGGACAGAATGATGAACAATGCAAACATTCACCGCCCGTCACATAGATCTGGGTTTAATCCATTGTTATTTTGCCCACCACACCACCCCAGTTTGGACCCAGCCAAATGCAAATCAGTCTTGACCCTGTTCCTGATGGGAACAGTCCAGCTCAAACTGCCAAGCCAGGTCCTCCCTGAACCAGAAGCAAGCCTCCTGGGACGTGTTTCAGGGTATCACCCCCCATTAGCCAGGCTAGCTGACTGATTTGTGCATGGCAGGGTCCCAACTGGAGTGTCATGGGTAACGTAAAAACAATTGATTTAGGAGCAGATCTCTGTACTGGGGGTGAATGCTTGACTGTTCAGCATTCCGTCCATCCCTTGTTCTTTTAGCATTTGTTGCCCTAAGTGGGACAGGTATGCCCGCATGTGGGTCCCGTGCTCCACATGCCACTGGAGACAAGCTAGCCTGGCTGATGAAGGGTGATACCCTGAAACTTATTCCAGGATGCTTATGTCCAGTCCCGGGAAGACCTGCCGTTGCAGTTCAGGCTGGACTGCTCTCTGCGGTGCAGGGTCAAGACTGATTTGTAAATGGCTCAATCCCAACTGGAATGGCATGGGTAGCAAAAAAATTCAGTTTTTTAGACCCAGATCTTTGTAGTGGGGGTGAATGTTTGTCATTGATCAGCATTCTGCCTATCACTTGTTCTTTTCTAACTTCAAGGCAGATTTATGGAAAGTACTGCTGCACCGAGTGCAGTGCCATTTTTCCTGCACTCCTTAGCACCCCTCTACTGCCACCATGTTTGTGCCATATTTAAAATAGAGCGCACCATGGTGCAGAGTAGAGGGCAATAGCGAAATTTCTCATGACACTAGTGATGTATTCTGCAGGAGTAGCACCAAAATATTGGTGGTACTCCTGCAGAGTGCACAGGGCCACACTCTAAAGAATGGATGCCCCCTTTTAACACCTGCTCCTGAGCAGGCATTAAAAGTGCAGTAAAAATGGCGCAAGGAAATCTTATAGATTTCCTTATGCCATTTTTCTGGCTCCCCTAACTGGGGAATGCCCTCTCTGCAGACATTATGCCTGGCACAGTCATAATGTAGCACAAAGTGTTACAAAGTAACGCAATACATGCATTGCGCCACCCTGTAAGTACGGCTTGCGGATTTCAGCCTCGTTGGGCCACATTAACGTAAAAAATAATGACGTTAATGTGGCACAAGGTGGCACTAGGTAATTATAAGTATGCCCCTTAGTTCTGGACACACCCAGGGCACTCAAGAAAGCAGCCAGTGCTCTCAAAATACCATTGTCACAAATACCTGCAGCCCTGCTTAACAGCCCTATACTTACGCTGCCTTGTCCCTATACGAAACTCAACAACTAAGACCGCCAGGGTGACACAGCCCAAAATTCAGCTGCACCCCCTAAAATCACTTCCCTCTCACCTACAGCACCAGGGCCCCTGCTGGAGCCGCCACTGAGTAAAACTCGGGCCAGGTGAGCTAATGCTCAAACTTGTGCAGCTCCTAGGCAGGGCAAAACTGGACTGTTGAAAAAGCTCCACCTACGTGCAGAACTCAATACGGAGCATGTAACCAGCATTTCTGGAGCCTGTAAAACCTGTAAGAAAGAGAGACAAAAGAAAAACACACAAAATTCGTCCAAAGCAGGACACACTTTCTAGTATCCTTTGCGGGTCAACAAGGTCGATAAGCAGACCCACTAGCCGCCCTGTGGCCCCTTATGTAGGTGGGGAGGACGCACACAATACGTTTGCGCAACCCCCCTGGTGCAGCGCTGGCCATCCACCAATCAGGTATGTTCTTGTCGCAGGGTTGCCTTCGCCTTCACCCAGGCACTCAGCCCAGTGCGACCTGCCATATGTGTGGCTCACCTGATTTGGGGGAGCCTGGTGCAATAACTCTTGCCTAGGCAAGACCTAATGGCTTTGCCAATGCTTGTTTTTTCTTTACCCCTGACATTCAAAGGTGTGCTTGGGGCTACCAGTTCCAATCAACCTGTGAAATAAACTTCCTGAAAGAACTCCAAATACAAATAAAAACCCACAGCATAAGTAAATATCTTTGATGACTAAGACAAGAATAGTCATTAAAATTTAGAGCCTGATTTAGAGGCCCTAGTGCCACCTTAGCGCCACCATAGTGCCATTTTTTTTACGCTAAGGCGCCGTAAAGTGGCTTTTTACACGCACCATATTTACATGCATGCATTGCACCACTTTGTAAACCCTTGCACCACATTGTGCCTGCACCAGCCATAATGTATGCAAGAGAGACGTTCCCCTAATAGTGGAGCCAAAAAAATGGTGCAAGGAAATCTAAGAGAATTAGGCCCATATTTATACTTTTTTAGCGCCGTATTTGCGTCATTTATTGATGCAAAAGCGGCGCAAACTTGCAAAATAAAATAGCATTTTGTAAGTTTGCGCCGTTTTTGCATCAAAAAGCGGCGCAAATGCAGCACTAAAAAAGTATAAATATGGGCCTTAGTTGTACCATATTTTTGGGCATTTTTAACACCTGTTCAGAGCAGGCGTTAAAACGGGGCGTGCCATTGAATACAATGGCCCCTATGTACTGTTCAGGGTTAGCTAGCCCTACTCCTGCTGAGTACATCAACAGCGTCAGAATACGCTGTTGCCCTCTACCTTGTGCCATGGTGCGCCGTATTTTAAATAGTGTGCACTCATGGAGGCGTTAGCGTGGCACTAAGGGGCACAAGAAAAGTGGCGCACAATGTCGATAGTTGGGAAACCAGCGTCAGAATTGTTTACGCTAGTTTGGCGCTTTGGAGAATTAGTGTAAAAAATACTACTGCTGATCCTGCAAAGCACCCAGAGGCCCACTAAAACCAATGGGAGCCTCCTTTTAATGCCTACTCTGAGCATGCATTCAAAGTGCTGAAGAAAATTACACAAAGGAATCTCTTAGATTTTTTTTGTGCCATTTTTTCAAGCCTCATATATATGTAAATGCCCCCTTTGCATACATTATGCCTGGCGCAGGCATAATGTAGCTCAAATGGTTCGAAATTTGGACAATGCATGCATTGCACCACTTTGTAAATATGGCCCAGGAATTTTTACCTTGTTGGGTCACATTAGCGTAAAAAAAACAAAATGACGCACAGAGGCTGTGGGGGCTCTTAAATCTTCCCTTCATGGGGCATATTTAAGAAAGGTGGTGCTGCACACAGTGCAGCACCACTTTTCTTGTTCCCCTTAGCACACTCCTACAGCCAGTATGTGGGCCCTGTACTTTAACTACGGCGCACCATGACGCAGGGTAGGGGGTATAGCGTCATTTTTTTACGCTATTGAAGTACTCTGCAGGAGTACCTCCAAGAGTTTGGCGCTACTTCTGCAAAGTATATAGGGGCCCATTATAAATAATGGCACGCCTGCTTTTAACGCCTGCCCTGAGCGTTAAAAGTGCAAACAAAAAAGTGCAAGGAAATCCCTTAGTTTTCCTTGCACCGATTTTTCTGCCTCCCTAAAGGGGGAACGCCTCCAGTGCATACCTTAAGCCTGGCACAGGCATAACGTGACATAAGGTTTTACAAAGTGGCAATGAATGCTTTGCTCCACTTTGTATATATAGAGAGGAAAAATATCACCTTAGCGCAGTCTTAGTCATAAAAAGTCACTATAGCTGCTGCAGAAGGAGCTTTTAAAGCTGGCCCTCAGAAGCAGATTTGAGAAAACTCCCAAACCACAGTTTTCCTACTTTTACTCCTTATTGCATTATATGTAATTCATTAATATTTTATTTGACATTCTTATAGATCTTCGTATTCATGATGATCTCCCAAAAATTCCTAATTCTTTTCATCAGCCACCACACGAAGTCCAACTGAATTCAAGAAAAGAGCCGTGGTCGTCGTTGGTGCTCCTGGTAGAGGAAAGTTTCAACATAAACTGATTGTGATAATTTCTTTGCACGCTTGTGAATGTTAGTGCGAGGAAGTCAACAGCATTTGTGTGGACAGATGCAGAAGAATGTTTCAGATATATACTACGAAAAATAAAAGCATTGAAGATTAATTAAAGATAAGAGTAATTTCGTTTATTTTGTTAGAGGGCATTGATTTTTCATGTCTGCAATGCATTTTGGGCAATTGGAAGTCCGTCACAGTTGGTAACTCTGTACAGGAAGTACTACTTCAGCTGCGTCGCTCATGTTTAACCCCTTCGCTGTCAGTCCTTTTCCCCCTCCTGTGCTGAGTCTTTTTTTGGCTATTTGGGGCAGTTCGCGCTTAGGCCCTCATAACTTTTTGTTCACATAAGCTATAAAAAGCCAAATTTGCGTCCTTTTTTTCCAACATCCTAGGGATTCTAGAGGTACCCAGACTTTGTGGGTTCCCCAGAAGGAGGCCAAGAAATTAGCCAAAATACAGTGAAAATGTCGGTTTTTTCAAAAAATGGGAAAAAGGGGCTGCAGAAGAAGGCTTGTGGTTTTTTCCCTGAAAATGGCATCAACAAAGGGTTTGCGGTGCTAAAATCACCAGCGGCTCAGCTTTCAGGAACAGGCAAACTTGAATCAGAAAACCCAATTTTTCAACCCAATTTTGCCATTTAACTGGGACATACCCCATTTTTACGATTTATTGTGCATTCAGCCTCCTTTCAGTCAGTAACAGAAATGGGCATGAAACCAATGCTGGATCCCAGAAACCAAACCATTTATGAAAAGTAGACAAAATTCTGAATTCAGCAAGGGGTAATTTGTGTAGATCCTACAAGGGTTTCCTATAGAAAATAACAAATGAAAAAAAATATTTTTGAAATTGAGGTGAAAAAGTCTACAATTTGTCTCTACGTTTTACTCTGTTACTTTTTCCTGCAATGTCAGATTTTTTAAAGCAATATACCGTTACGTCTGTTGGACTCTTCTGGTTGCGGGGATATATAGGGCTTGTAGGTTCATCAAGAACTCTAGGTACTCAGAGCCAATAAATGACCTGCAGCCTGCCTTGGGTTTTCATTCTATACCGGGTATACAGCAATTCATTTGCTGAAATATAAAGAGTAAAAAATAACTATCAAGAAAACCTTTGTATTTCCAAAATGGGCACAAGATAAGGTGTTGAGGAGCAGTAGTTATTTGCACATCTCTGAATTTCAGGGTGCCCATACTAGCATGTGAATTACAGGGCATTTCTCAAATAGACGTCTTTTTTACACACTCTCTTATATTTGGAAGGGAAAAATGTAGAGAAAGACAAGGGGCAATAACAATTGTTTTGCTATTCTATGTTTCCCCAAGTCTCCCGATAAAAATGATACCTCACTTGTGTGGTGTAGGAAGTTGGCTCTGTATGTACTATTTCAAAGTAAGAAATAGCATGCACAGAGTCCAAGCGTTCCCATTAGAGGTAAGATAGTGGCCAAAAGAGATCATTCTAATGCTCTATTTTGTGGTAGTGTGGTCAAGCAGTAGGCTTATCAGAGGGTAGTTCTAATCATTTGTTGTACACACACAGGCAATAAACGATGAACACACACTCAGACAGAATTGCAGGCCAATAGGTTTTTGTATTGAAAAATATACTTTCTTAGTTTATTTTAAGAACCACAGGTTCAAGATTTACAAGTAATACTTCAAATGAAAGGTATTTCACTTAGGAACTTTGAATTAGCAAAATAGCATATACAGTTTTCACATAAATGACATATAGCTATTTTAAAACTAGACACAGTGCAATTTTCAACAGTTCCTGGGGGAGGTAAGTGTTTGTTAGTTTTTGCAGGTAAGTAAACCACCTACAGGGTTCAAGTTTGGGTCCAAGGTAGCCCACCGTTTGGGGGTCAGAGCAACCCCAAAGTTACCACACCAGCAGCTCAGGGTCGGCCAGGTGCAAAGGTCAAAGTGGTGCCCAAAACGCATAGGCTTCAATGGTGAAGGGGGTGCCCCGCTTCCAGTCTGCCAGCAGGTAAGTACCCGCGTCTTCGGAGGGCAGACCAGGGGGGTTTTGTAGGGCACCGGGGGGGTCACAAGTCAGCACAGAAAGTACACCCTCATCGGCACGGGGGCAGCCGGGTGCAGTGTGCAAACAAGCGTCGGGTTCGCAATAGAAATCAATGGGAGACCAAGGGGTCTCTTCAGCGATGCAGGCAGGCAAGGGGGGGGGGCTCCTCGGGGTAGCCACCACCTGGGCAAGGGAGAGGGCCACCTGGGGGTCGCTCCTGCACTGGAGGTCGGATCCTTCAGGTCCTGGGGGCTGCGGGTGCAGAGTCTTTACCAGGCTTCGGGTCTTTGAAGCAGGCAGTCGCATCCAGGGGGAGCCTCGGGATTCCCTCTACAGGCGTCGCTGTAGGGGTTCAGGGGGGGTCATCTCTGGCTACTCACGGTCTCGTAGTCGCTGGGGAGTCCTCCCTGTGGTGATTGTTATCCACAAGTCGAGCCGGGGGCGTTGGGTGCAGAGTGCAAAGTCTCACGCTTCTGGCGGGAAAAGTGTGTTGTTTCAAAGTTGCTTCTTTGTTGCAAACTTGCAGTCTTTGGGGAACAGAGCCGCTGTCCTCTGGAGTTCTTGGCCCTTCTAGATTCAGGGTAGTCCTCTGAGGCTTCCTGGAAGGGGGGAGACAGGCCGGTAGAGTTGGGGCCAAAACAGTTGGTGTCTCCGTCTTCTCTGCAGGTTTTTCAGTTCAGCAGTCCTCTTCTTCTTAGGTTGCAGGAATCTATCTTGCTGTGTTCTGGGAGCCCCTAAATACAGAATTTAGGGGTGTGTTTAGGTCTAGGAGGGCAGTAGCCAATGGCTACTGTCCTTGAGGGTGGCCACACCCTCCTTGTGCCTCCTCCCTGAGGGGAGGGGGGCACATTCCTATCCCAATTGGGGGAATCCTCCATCTGCAAGATGGAGGATTTCCAAAAGTCAGAGTCACCACAGCTCAGAACACCTTAGGGGCTGTCCTGACTGGCCAGTGACTCCTCTTTGTTTTTCTCATTATCTCCCCCGGCCTTGCCACCAAAAGTGGGGCCGTGGCTGGAGGGGGAGGGCAATTCCACTAGCTGGAGTGCCCTGGGGTACGTAACAAAGGGGGTGAGCCTTTGAGGCTCACTGCCAGGTGTTACAGTTCCTGCAGGGGGAGGTGAGAAGCACGTCCACCCAGTACAGGCTTTGTTACTAGCCACAGAGTGACAAAGGCACTCTCCCTATGTGGCCAGCAACATGTCTGCTGTGTGGCAGGCTGCTAAAACCAGTCAGCCTACACGGGTAGTCGGTTAAGGTTTCAGGGGGCACCTCTAAGGTGCCCTCTGGGGTGTATGTTACAATAAAATGTACACTGGCATCAGTGTGCATTTATTGTGCTGAGAAGTTTGATACCAAACTTCACAGTTTTCAGTGTAGCCATTATGGTGCTGTGGAGTTCGTGCATGACAGACTTCCAGACCATATACTCTTATGGCTACCCTGCACTTACAATGTCTGAGGTTTTGATTAGACACTTTAGGGGCATAGTGCTCATGCACTTATGCCCTCACCTATGGTATAGTGCACCCTGCCTTAGGGCTGTAAGGCCTGCTAGAGGGGTGACTTATCTATACCTGTAGGCAGTGTGAGGTTGGCATGGCACCCTGAGGGGAGTGCCATGTCGACTTAGTCTTTTTATCCCCACTAGCACACACAAGCTGGCATAAGACATGCTGCAGCCCTTAGAGACCTTTCCTGGCATCAGGGCCCTTGGTACCAGTGGGTGGGGGGAAACCCCACAGAGGGAGTGCTAGCGCTCCCTCTGGGCTGGGTGCCCAGGATGTAATGGTTACGTCCTGGGCACAGCAGCACTGTGCCGCAGGACGTAACCATTACGTCCTCGGCACAGAACCAGTTAAAAACAAAACAGGCACGGTCAGGTCACAGTGTTTATCTAGCAGAGGCCGTTAGTTGACACTCTGCAGGGTGGAGTCTGGCTGGAGTGGGACACCTAGTGACGACTGTGGTACTGCGCCCTGGTATAGTGTGACTAAGTAAACTATACATGCCAACAGAAGAGTTAAGGGGGATATTTAAAAAAAAATATCGGGACAATGTCATTCTCCACATTGACTTCTAGTGAAACAGAGGCAATTTTCATGCGGGAGACAGCTGAAATAAAGCAATTTTTGGCTTTAAATATTAGGAGTCTCCCTCCTGAATCGGATCTATTGGCATGTATGACTAAACCTATGGGACCTTGCAGTGCTCCCTTACCCATGTTCCTGGAACAGGGCCGTATTATAGCCTTACAGCCCGCCGTAGCGAGCTATACCGGCCATTAAAGGCCCGCTCCAGTGTTAAAGGCGAGGGCCTTTAACTAGGGAGTGTTAGCGCGTCTGACCTTAATAAGTAAAATTCCAAGGGGACACGAATATGTTGATGAACCTTTTGATTCGCAATTAAGATGTTCGTGCCATAGCTCCAGTACATGCAGATCAATAATCAATACACAATATCAATAATCAACAACAATCAATAACAGTAATAATCAGTGGAGTCAGTAATTGTCATGCACCATAAGCTTTCAGCCATGAATAACCACAGCTTTTAGTAAAAGTTAGAATATTTATTTCCCTATTATAACAATGCTAAGGTCATGTAGATTAATCTCAAAATCAAATGAAACACATACAGAAGCAATACTGGATGTCCAAAGCGGCGAAAGAAACGTAATCTAATCAAAGCTTGACCTACAACGCATTCTAAGGTTAGAAAGTGCCCTTCTCTCTGGACGTTTTGGAACATTTAGGGGCATATTTATACTCCGTCTGTGCCGATTGTGCGTCACAAATTTTGACGCACAATCAGCGCAAACGTTGTCCCGTATTTAAACTTTGACGCCCGAGCCCGCGGACGACAAAATTCCGCCGTGTGCGTCATTTTTTGGATGCGGCAAACCGCGTTGCGTTAATTATATGCAAGGTAGGCGTTCCCGTCCAAAAAATGGCTTAAACGGGCGTGCGTCATATTTATGCTTTCGGGCAAAAATGGCGCACGTCCGGGAGGCGGAGCCAAAAAATGACGCACAGCCCAATTTGCGTAAAAAATTAACGCCTGGGTCAGGGCAGGCGTTAAAACGGGACAAACACACCTGTATTTAATCAGAATATACAGAACAAACAGCAGAGCATCAGAGCAGCAACAGGGAGCCATGGAGGTGATACTAATCCAGCGTGCACGCAGACGCAGAGCCCAGCAGCAACAACAGCAGCTACAACAACACCAGCAGGGACCCCAAAGGCAGCGCAGAAGGCAGGAGAGGATATTCCGCTCAAGAACCACCCTTCAGGACCTCAGGGAACACGACATCATCCACAGGTACCGGTTGAACTGGCAGGCCATTCAGCAGCTGCTGCGCAACATTGAACAGCAGTTGGCCCCTACTTTGTTGACACCCTGCACCATCCCAACAGAAACAAAGCTGCTTGCCGTACTTCATATGCTGGCAAGTGGCTCTTTCCAAACAACTGGTGCCCTGGTTGGCGGAATATCACAACCATCATTCTCCGCCTTTTTGCCCAAAGTACTGGATGCCATCATTGGACTGACACCCCGCCACATCTGCTTCCCTAACACACTGCAGGAGCAGCAGGAAACAAAACAGGGGTTCTACCATTCTATCAACGTGCAGGCCATAGTCGATCACCAGGGATTGATCACCAACATTGTGGCTAAATATCCTGGGAGTGTACATGACTCATACATCTTCCGTCACTGCACCATCAATGAACACTTCCAGGATGGACGGTATGGCAATGGACTACTTGTTGGTAAGTACAAAAACCTACTTATATACACACTGCACAGCAACCCTCTAGGACACACAACACATACACCACAACAGCAACATGTGAACAGGAACACACTGAGGTCGTGACATCGCTAGCCATGTTTCTTAGGTCACCATTGAACCTTTCACACATCGGAAATGACTGTACAGTCTAATGTTAAGACGTCAAAGATCACAACGTGTGGAGTGGGTTGCCCAAATGTCACCTTGCAAAATGTAAGTGTCCCAATGACCTTTACATTAATCCATTGCCTAAATCTAAAGGTATGGGATGTCCAGGGTACATTGATATGAATGTGTTAACAACACTGTCAATTTTAACTGTGCATCGAACTATCATCTCACCTCCAGTGAAGACACACGGACACCTGTATCACAAGTCACAATACTAGGGAGGGCACACTGTACTGCAAATCCCAAAACATAATGCTGACAAACGGTTAGCAGACAAACACTTGTTCTGCCAAGGAAACAACACAATGCAGATGGTACATCCTAGAAGCATAGGATGCCACATTATTACACAAAAGAGTCACAGACAACACAAGACAACTACTGCCATGAAAGGTCATTTTAATAGTGCCAGCTGCATCAACATGATCCCATTCATTTTCTCTTGCAGCTGATCAGGGGTATGGCATCCAGCCATGGATTATGACACCATTTGGCAACCCAAGTACTGCTGCAGAGCGTGCCTACAACAACGCCCATAGGAGGACAAGCAGCATTGTCGAGAGGACCTTCAGCATCCTCAAGTCAAGGTTCCGGTGCCTCGACAACACTGGTGGTAGCCTCCTATATTCCCCGGAGATGGTCTGTAGGATCATCCTCACATGTGCAATATTGCACAACATTTGTATCAAAAGAAACATTCCCCTCCTGGAACCAGAGCCACACATGCCTGAAGAGGAGGAAGAGGAGAATGCTGGCCTGCAACAGGAGGGGGAACTACAGAACACGGCTGCTGGTATACGCAGGCGGCAACAGATCGTCAACAATTTCTTTTGAATATGATCACCTTCACCACTTTAGTTAACTAATTTAAATAAACACCTATTCTAATCACCATATCATGGTCTGGCTATTCCTTTTTGCACACCTTCATCTCTACTTATCAGAATAAGAGTGTTGCCTCATGGAGCATTGCTGATATACTGAGTAGGACACTGAACATCCCAGAGCTAATGTGATGCCTAACATACAATGGTCACATACACACACACTCTTAATGACATATATCATGTACATTTCTCCTTTGAAGGCCAATAGCAGAGGACCACAACTATTTCACACATACATGTTGAAATCAAGGTCCAACGCAGCATATGACACACAACTAAGACACCATCACTCAATAAGGGGAAAACAAGCCTTATACATGAGGCAGTCAATGTGCTTTGGCATCAGTAACAGGAATGCCTGACCAGACCCTTGACAGCAGTAAGTCCAACTGCATCCAATATTTGCAAGGAATATCTGTGACCAGAGTCCCATAGAAGCAGAACAGAGACAGCACAAGTGCCACACATATGAGCAGCATTGCACACATGACATTCCATGTACATGTCAGCCCATTTCCTAACTCCTGACACACCCATGCACCTGGTCACAACCCACCTGTTGGAAGAGGTCCTTGGAATACTAAGATGTGTACCCTGATATTCCCTCCTCTACACACACAGACCAACATTAGCAAACCAGTGTGCTACACCCTTTCCTATGGTATGCCATTGTCATAGAGCATCTGACTGCAAGGACGTCAGGTCAATTTATACACTGTCTTCTAGTTTCAAAGCCCTGTTAGCACATGTAGATTGCTTCCCCTGTGAAAATGTCTGTTTGCCCTTAGAATGCAAGTCTCACCTACAGGACTGATGAGAAACAGATGCAGCCCACACCTGTGATCACCTCCATGCACACCACCCATTTCAAAAAGCACTGCCCCGATGAGCCTGGAACAGCATAGGAGTTGCCATTATGTCAAATACACCGTTAAGCATTGATACTAATTAAGCCATGTAACACAGCCACTAGGTTCATTTGTCACCTTCAAAAACACAGGACATACACAGTTTTACATGTCAACTGTCTAGTTTGTCCTCCAAACAGTCTCATTCAGACCACTGATTACGTAACTTGTCAAGTAGCTGGATCCTGAATCACCTTGCATTCTGTTAGCCTTACTGGCAACTGTCTGTGCGTCACACTAAAGTATCCCTGTGTCTACATATGTACCACACTTGCGTTAGCAAACCTCTCATTCATCAGGGGGCATTGGGCATGGGCTTCTTCCATGCATACACAAATACATTGTATAGCATCATCTGCCTTTTAACTGTACCATTTGAGTTACATCCTCTTGGAAAAGCAAAATTCATGGCCCATCCCTTGTCTGGGTTGAATTTATGCATGAATGACAAAGTGTGACAGTGTCCCAGGGCCATAGGCAGGGATTGGGTACGGGGCTTTCAGCACAACCAGCAACCTCTGATAATGTCCATGAATAATACACAAATGTCAGGACCATGACTGTTCACACACAGAATCACAGTGCGCACAACATAGTGATGGGCCGTTTGTGTGGTGAATAGCTGCGAGAATAATCAGCATAGAGGCCATGATGTTCCCAGATGCAGTGGGAAGTGCAGAGGCCAACCTGTGTAAAAATGTTGTAATGACACCTGCTGGAACATGACACCTGAAACATTATCTCACTCAGCACACCAAGGTTGCCCTGTTGACTGTCGCATTACACGTCTTTAGTGACAGGGTGGGACCATCCACATGTTGGTTCACATGTCCACATCCACTTTACTCACATTGATCAACCAAGGATACTCAGGGCCATATTTATACTCCGTTTGCGCCGGATTTGCGTTGTTTTTTTTTACGCAAATTCGACGCAAAACGAACTCCATATTTATACTCTGGCGTTAGACGCGTCTAGCCAAAGTTCATGGAGTTTGCGTCATTTTTTTGCGTGGACACCTACTTTGCGTTAATGATATGCAAGGTAGGCGTTCCCGTCTAAAAAATGACTCCAAGGCATGTGCGCCGTATTTACACTCCCGGGCAAAAATGACGCCCGGGAGTGGGCGGGTCAAAAAAAATGACGTCCAGCCGCTTTTGCGTCGTTTTTTAGCGTCTGGTCAGGGCAGGCGTTAAGGGACCTGTGGGCTCGGAAGGAGCCCAGAGGTGCCCTCCCATGCCCCCAGGGACACCCCCTGTCACCCTTGCCCACCCCAGGAGGACGCCCAAGGATGGAGGGACCCATCCCAGGCAACTTACGGTAAGTTCAGGTAAGTAATTTTTTTTTTTTTTTGGTGACATAGGGGGGCCTGATTTGTGCCCCCCTACATGCCACTATGCCCAATGACCATGCCCAGGGGACATAAGTCCCCTGGGCATGGCCATTGGGCAAGGGGGTTTGACTCCTGTCTTTGCTAAGACAGGAGTCATTTCAATGGGGGTTGGGAGTAAAAAAAAATGGGGCAAATCGGGTTGAGGTGAAAATTTTGCCTCAGCCTGACTTGCCCCATTTTTTGACGCCCAAGCTCCATATTCCCCTACGCTGGCGCTGCCTGGTGTAAGTCTTTTTTTTTTACGCACACCAGGCAGCTCCGCCGGCTAACGCCGGCTAACGTCATTGAATAAATACGGCGCCCGCATGGCGCTTCAGAATGGCGTTAGCCGGCGTTAGATTTTTTGACGCACAACTGCGTTGGCGCAGTTGTGCGTCGAAAAGTATAAATATGGCCCTCAGTAGATACAGGAATAGCTGCCACTGACTCATGATTAGTCCTGGACCGAACTGTGACAAATTACACCCCAAACAATCTACAGGATCATCATTGGACCACACACATGAACAAGACACCTATGTGCAATTGATCACTGGAAATAAGTGGACACGTGCTGTCTTGTATGCTGGTCCACCACAGCCACTTGATAGTTGGGGCTCACTTCTATGGCCTCAACTGTGGTGTCATCATAAATTTAAGATTCACCCTTGTCTGTCTGTGCAAACAACATGGTACCCACTTCCTCAATGCAGGTGTATGACTCACTGTAGGATTCACCAACTAGTGCCTAGGAAGCTCTTACCAATACTGTAGGACATAGGATGTAGAATATGTGGACCATTGACATGAACAAGCGTCTACCATCCATCTGGTGCATGCTATGTCACATGTGGTGTCTACGTGATTCTAAAACTTGGAAGTACCCTTTACGGGTGTTGTTACATGTATGACTAACACATGCCCTCGCTCATTTTCAATATGACTTGCATCTAAGGATTGGACACATGGACGTCACATTCATACAAGCATATGTACAATTATGCTTCATGTGATACACAAACACTTGGTCAACAAACACATTAGTTGCCAAAGCACAAAATTTGAGTCAAAGGCATTTAGGTATTGTACATATGTGCGTCACATTGCTATCCTCTCCTTATGCCAAACATGCCCAATTTGTGCAACACATATATGTAGGCCACACTTATGACCATCTATTGCGTCAGCCAACTGTAAAAATACTGGGAAGGGAGTAGTGGATCATGTTCCGCTGCAGTATGATGTCACACATGTGAACATACACCATCAACACCATACTGTCTTCAATCAGCCTATCTCTGATGTGTCCCAAATGTAACATAACCAAAAAACAAGTACAAATGCCCAAAACCAGTTAATGCACTGTAATTTTGATGTCCCTAGCGTTATGCGTCATTTTTTGTTCACCAAAACTGTATTTGCATCATTTTTTTTGACGCACAGGAGCGAAATTTTGCCTGCATCCAGATATTTGTACAGACCATGTACTATTATGTGGATGTGGGTTAATTTTCACTTCTGTGCGTCCAAAAAAATGACGCAAATACAGTTTTGGTAAACAAAAAATGACGCATAACGTGAAAAAGGTGGGATTTTTCATACAGGAAGTGATGTAATAGGATGTCCTGTTTACAGATCATGTACAGTGGTTGTACTTTCATTTTCACTTTGCAGTCTATGATCCTTCTGGACTGTGTGGCTGTGTAGAGAGTGTTGTCCTCAGATTTTGTGCTGTTTTTTTCCTGTGTGCTAGCTGCATTGTCAATTTGTGAAATAAATATTGTTGGTGTATACTGTACTACTGTGTTTTGTCTACATTTGTACATTTATCTTGTGTTTTTGTTGTTTGTGAGAGTCTGTTGTGGGTAGTGTTAGTTTGGGGATAGTTGGGCTCTTTTAGTGTTTAGGTTTACTTTTTTTCTGTCTTTGTACCCCTACTTTCCCCCTTTTCCCCTTTCTATTTCTTTTACCCCTATTCCATTTCACTTCCAACTATGTCTGGTAGGCCACGTCTTGGCAGGAAGGGGGAAGAGGAGTTGGGGAGGTTCATCTGGCTTGTGACGCATTTCTTGCCGCTCATGATCCAGGCAGGGGGAGGGTGATACAGGGGTATCCAACAGAGGCGCGCAGAATCCTGTGGGGAAAGGTGCTGCATCACCTGCAGCGTGTGTATGCCAGCCAGAGGAGTGACCACCAGCTGAAGCACCGGTGGGCTGACCTCTTCACCAGGGAGCAGGATCTCTTGGACCACCTGGGAATCATGATTGGTGGCACTGTTGGTGAGTACGAATCATGTTAATGTGCACGATTAAATGCTCTGTAGTGACATAAGGGGATTAGTACAATGTCTGCCAGCTAACTTGCTGACTGTGTGTAATGCTGGGGAAATATAAAGGGATCATTGATGCACTACGGCAAGGATCACAATTGCTAGCTGTCAGGTAGCACGTACTCAGCAAACTTACAGGTTACTTTTCCATGAAGGAAATTGGTGCGGCCTTTTTGTCAGAAAAGCTAACAAAATAGGAGCCAATCATGTCTATATAGGGTACTATTGACAGAGAAGTACAGATGTGCCAACATTTAGGCCAACTTTGTTGACGCAATTGCTTGACTGACTTTAGAATCACTACATGATGCTGAAAATGAGTGCTGCCTTCATGTCAATTAATAATAGCAAAATGGCTCAGACATATCTCTCATGTGAGTCGGGTGAGTGTGGAAGAAAAGCGTTCACGGAAGTACTATGAATGTGTGGGATTATTGTGTTCCTTGATCTTTTTGGATACATGTCAGTTCTGGATTTGAAACATCGTGAAAAGGTGTAAGGTGCCCTCTGCTAACATCTTAAAATGTTTGTTGGAGTTAGTTGTGCCACAATCCAAATATGGATGACAGTCTAAGTGTATGCACATGGCCTCACAGCTCCATGGTTGGTGCAAATCACCATAGCTGGGCCACATCAATTGAATAAACTGTAACAACAGGATGGCTTACAAAAGTCCCTGCCCCTCCCTCTGTACATTGGACCTATGTGCAATAAATGTGTCATGGCCACAAGGCATGTTTGACTGGTAATGCAGTCCTCAAGTAACCATGTTTTGGATGTCTCTCTTGGATGCACATGATGAGACGATTACACTCCATATTTTTTACTGCTCACCAATTACGGGGCATATTTGCAACCACATGATAGTTAGGGCCAATGTATGTGTGCAGATATGTGTGTAACTGTCACAGGAGACCCATGCTATGTACAAGTTGGCCGTGATATATCAGATGCAGTACCATCATGTCTGAATGGTTGCCATTTCCTTATTCAGCCCACACATTGTATATGTTTATGAATTTGTTGCACTATGCACAGATTTTGAGCACATTTCTTCCTTCCATACCTTACAGGTGGAACGGCACCCTACACTGTGGGAGAGGTGGCGACATTTGAGGACCCCGACCACTCCACTAAGTGTTGATATGTCTGTTATGTGTTGTTTTTGCTGGTTATGGACTTGTGTGAGTTGGACACATAGCAAAGTGTGATGCGTTGGGCAAGCTTTTCTCTTGTTCCATGAGTGGGAATGCAGTTCTCACATGTTTTGAGTTGGCCAATGCGTATCCAATGGTATAATGTAGGGATTGTAGGACATTCCTGTAGGCCCCATTGTGAGTACAGGGGTTAGTCATGTGTATGAAACTTTTATCACCAAGAGTCGCAATGGAAGTCAGCCCCAATTTAGTCAGCCTGTCAGACCCACATTCTCTAAGATTGGTACAGCAAATAGCTTTCCAATAGACATCTGCTTCCCTATTTACCTATGTTATTTTGAAACAGTAGGTAGAACCTCCTAGCAGCATGTACTTCCACATGTAGTGCTACAAGTCTGTGGAACCTGAGTGCAATGGCCTAGGTGTGCATGCAATTCATGATCATGGGTGTTTTAGCAACTCTGTGTCTGATGTAAGGCAGGCCTCACTGGAAGTATCTGTTGTGTACCAAGTTCTGCATTTCCTGACATGTCTGACCCTATGAGTGCTCTAGGGTTTGCTGACTCCTAATTGTAGATAGACCTTACCTGTGGTGTGTCTGTAGAGACAAACGTGTGGAGTTTCCTATACACTCCTCGGTGTACATGTTGTTGGCAAATTATAGTTGTTTATCCACCCCCCCTCAAACACGGCCATGGGTTTGTGAATGGGGTACCTAGTACTGATGCTACCAGTATGTTACACATACATGTGAATAAGTGACGGTTTGGTTGCAAACTAGTATACACACTCAGGTTTGGCACTTGGTACTATACTGGCAAGTCCAGTTACAACTTGCAGAACATGTGGCTTTAGTTTTGCTTTCCGTACACTGACATTTGTAGCCCAGGTCTTGGCGGAGGATATGCAGCATGATTCTTAGCTGATAACTGGCAGAACTCAGATTGCAAGTCAAAGCCAGTTGTTACCCATCTCGTAGGTTATGGATGTGCTTTCTGTGATGTGACCTTTGTAGTCTGGCCTGCCATGTACTTCCTCAGGGACATTCAATGATCTGTATTGTGATATGAGCTGTTACAAGTACAGTAGATGTAATGTCTGAAAAACTTGCTGTGCCATTTCACACAATGCAGTTACTAATGTAGAATATCTGCATTTGTCTTCACAGCTGCTAACATGACTCCAGACCAGGTCTGTGAATTTCAGCGCCGGGCCATGCGATATCAGCACATCCTGCTGGTGGAGTCGGGGTTCCCACACAGACCTCCTCCACCGGTACCCAGACTGCCACTGCTCCATCTGTTGACCCTGCAGCCTTCAACCGAATGGATCGTAAGATGGACAAAGTGCTGCACAAGGTGAGCCACCTGAGCCGGGATGTGCGGCACATTAACCGGCAGGTTAAGTCCATTAAGAGGACCCTCCGGAGGGCCAACCTCTAGACTTTTTGCTATGGATATGATTCCCTCCCCTCCCTCCTCTTTCCTTGTTCTTATAGTTAGTGGGCTTAGTGTTAGGTAAGTATAGGCTGTTAGTTTAGTTAGTGTTAGTGGGTGGGGGCCCTGCTTGTTTCTATTTTTACTTATTACATGTGTGTGGCTATGTTGGGGTTCTTGTGTGTTAAAAAAATACAAATAAAAATAAAAAAAAACAACAAAAAAAAAAATCCCAAAAAATACAAAAAAATATATATTTGTATGGGATAGTATAGTATGTGTTTAGGTTAGTATGTGTTGTCCTCCATGTGTCCCGTCTCATAAGGGGGGTGGGGGGTAGATGTTTAGAACGTTTCGTTACATGTGATAAGTAAGTGTAGCTTAGGTTAGTTAGGGACAGTTGTGGGTAATGAGTAGTCAGGGTAGATTAGGGTAGGTAAGATTTTTCCCTCAGTTTCCTCATCTGTGATTAGCATTTAATAAATATTTGGTTAACCCTTAATAGTATGTGTTGAATGGTACTTGATTGTGGGCTTGGATTCAGTGTACATCAATTTTGTACTATAACATCTGTGTCCTATGCTACAAACAAATCCCATCTGAGCTGTACGATTGGCAGCTAGCCCAGAGCTACCTTGCAAAGTGTCGACCCTTCGTTGCAACCACCAATCACAGTTAATATGGATTCCAATGTGTTTCTGTTGATAAGTGTGTTTTGAAAGTCACAAACAGTGCTTCCAGACTTGATATTGGGGAAACAGTTTTAGGTCTGACTGCAGTGTGATGATCATGCACACCCTTATAAGATGAGGTCTCATTGACAATCTTGTATTCTTGTCTTCATGACCCTCATACATCATTTGTGACAGAGTTCGGCATGATTACCTATTTGTATGTTAACTCAGACACCTTCATTTATGCACTTTTTTTAGTGCTTACTTAGATTAGTGTGGCATGTTTATTGTGTTATTTTTGCATGTTGACAACATTTTGCGGCCACTATTTGATGACTTAGTTATCCCCTGAGGAACCATTCTTCTGTCCAACACAGCATGGTGGTGTATGGTTTCCCACTTCATCAGATTTGTCCCTCAGGATGGGCAGAGTATGATGCAATCATGGGCACTGTGCAGAATTCTCTGACTACATATTATCAGGACGGTTGTATTGACAAGCTACGTAATTTGACAGTAGGCACATTTCAGTTATCTACTTCACAGTTGATATGTCACATTACCCAGAGACAGATTTGTTGTGTAAGTGCTATTTATTGAAACCTTCTTTAGTGCTATCTGTACATTGTCCATGATTGTGAGTCCATCATAGTGACATCTTACATTGTGGTCCAACACAAGGGGTTACGGAAATGCTTTTGATATGCAGGGGTTGATGTTTCAGAGAGTGCAAAGGGACAGGATTTGGCAATGAGTAGGAGAGAGAAAATCACTGGGCTGGGTGACAAGATATACAGTGGTTTGCAGAACAGTGCTTGAGTAAAGTTGTTGCAAGACTGGCAAGTTACAAAGCGCAGGACCTTGGTAAATGTGGGCCATGTG
Organism: Pleurodeles waltl; assembly: GCF_031143425.1. NCBI lineage: Eukaryota > Metazoa > Chordata > Amphibia > Caudata > Salamandridae > Pleurodeles > Pleurodeles waltl. Next base: position 1,004,127,437 of record NC_090443.1, on the reverse strand, counting down.
GCAGGGACTAGTCCTTCCGGGTCATTTGCCTTGTGAATGTGATCTGTTCCATGTCTTCTTCTTCTGATGTGTGTGTTGCCTCCTCTGTCCTTGTTGTTGTTGGTTTTGAATGGGCAACACACACCTCAGTGTTAGAAGACGTGGAGTCAGACATCCCGGTCGCTACTCTCTGTGAAGGTCTTACGGGCAGTACTGCACCTAGGAGGGTCTGCTGGTTCTTGGGAACAGCAGCCACATAACAATGGTAGGCAGCCAGGTCGGCCCTGAGGGAGTCATGATTGCATTCGTGCATGCAGTGGAAGGTTTGGGGTGGGAGGTGTTGTTGCAACTCCCTTACTGCAGTGGTGAATTCCTTGACAGTTTCTTGTAGTCCTTGCAGTATGGATGTTACGGCTTGCATAGCTGCTGCCTGATCTGCAGATGACATCATGCACGAACGCATCCCCTCAAGGCTGGATGCCATAGTTTCCATCTCCAACCGCACCTCCTTGGCCAGCTCCCGCTGTACTCCAACTACAGTTCTCTCAAAGCTGGTGCCAGTGTTGTCTGAGTCCTCAGCTGTATTGGAGCTGGCAGGTCTTACAATTGGGGTGGTGGGTGGATCCTCTGCGATGGCTGCTTGTTCTGTGCTTCTCCTTGTGACTGAAGGTGGGGTCTGGAGGGTGTCAAGGACCTTTTGGATAGTCTCCTGGGGAATGTTTATCGGCTCGTCATCCATGTCATCAGGGAAACCTGGGACAGGCATATCGGCAGGAGATCCATCTTCCTCTGCAATGAAACAGGGTACAATTAGTGTGTCTGTGTTGTGGCAATTTTGATGTGACGTGCCTGCCTTTTGATGAATTCTCTTTGTGATCTTCTTTTGTGTTAATTTCTCCAGTCTTTCAGATGAGCATTGTTCCAGGCCTATGGCCCACCTGTGTGTCACATGTATGTTATTGAGTTATCAGACTTGTCAGCCTCATCGCCTCTAGGTGTTGGTTTATGCCAAATAGAGAATTGCCACCTTCTTTTCCTATTCAACCGTCCGTTTACATGCACTCTCATGGTGAGACCTTTCACTGGCTGTGGGTGTACCGAGGGCCCTGGCAGCACACTTAACAATCTGGACCTGCCCCAATCTCTGATCTTTCACATCCACTTAAATGTAATTGACATGTGGCATATCCTATGCATGGCAAGGTTATGATCCGATTTGGATGTTGAAATTGGTAATGTGTCCTGCTGATGTTGGGGAATGTGTGTTACATTGGATTGCCCTGATAATCGTATCAGTGTCCTATTTCCTCCTCTGACTGTGCAGGTGTATTTCAGTGACCAATTACATGTGTCCCCCACACAATGTTGTTGTCTGAGCAGTATGACATTTGGGTTGTTGCATTGTTACCCAGGCACAGGATGGACCCTGACATATGCAGCATGGGTGTGTCCTTAGTGCTGTGTAGCTCCTATTGTTGTTTACATTGGCTGATGTTTGCAATAACTATGGGCATTGACATTTGAGAGTACTGGGGCCTTTGTCTTGTTTCTGGGGATTGTTGCAGTTGTCATCCTCACCCCATAATTTAGGTGTGTATGATCAATGGGGAGGTTACTGCCATTGGCTACTTGAGCTGCACACAGAGCAGAGGTGGTAGTGGCAACTGTTGTCGCATTTACATTCCAGTTGTCGGTATGGCTAGAGGTTGTTAATAGGGCCCTAGGTAATGTAGGGGGTATGGTGGCTGACGTGTGCCGGGATGTCAGTTTGACGTTGTGGCCTTCCCTCCTGGCGTGGCTTTCTCTTTGCTCCATCGTTGGCATGACAGCATGCCCCCATGGGACTGTTGTTGGTGTTGTGTAATGGTGTGCCCCAGGTCTTCTCAGAAAGGGCCATGCCCCCCTGCCTTGCCCCTTTACCCATGCCACTCCATGTATTAGATGACTTCCATGCATTTAGTGGTCGGTATCCCCCCCCAGTTGTAGTTAACATTATTGCATTTTAATTCCCCATGCGACTTACCCTGCATGTGCGTTGTCTCCTGGTAGTCTGCGCTGTCCTGTCCTTGAATCCCTGTGACGATCTCCTCAGGGATGACGGCTGCGACCATCTCCTCCATGTGGTCCAGGGCCTCCTGGTGTGCTGGACTCCCCCCTCCAGTCTGCAGTGCTGCCTTCCTGTTCCTGGCCATCTTTTCCTTGGTCCTGCGCTTGCAGTCATGCCAGCGTTTCTTGCACTTCATGACAGTTTTGCGTACTTCAGCCACACTGTTAATCTTATCTACAATTTGTTGCCATATAGCCTCTCTCCTACTGATTGGCAACTTTGAGGTGACAAACAGTTGGTTCTGGTGTTCCGTCACCTCTTTAACCAGAATGTCCTGCTCCTCTGCAATAAAAGCGACATTTTATTTTCTTCTTAAAAGTGTCCTGGTTCTTGTGTGGGACATCCTGGCTGGTTCCTGGTCTGCTGTCATCTTCCTGGGGTCTGTAGCGGCATCTGGGATCCATTTTGGCTCTCCTCTGGTGAAATGGCAGTGTTCGCTGTTTTTTTTATGCTATTGGGTAAAAAAAAATGGCGCATATCCGGTTTGCGGTGTCGTAAATCGACCCACAGTCATTTCCGCCGCGTTAACGTCGTTTTGCTTTACGACTTGACGCTGCGGTGTGCGTAAAAAATAATGACTCCCACCTGTGGTTTGTGCCACAGTGCGTCAAAGTATAAATATGACGCCCGCACGGCGCACCAAAATGGCATTAGCCGGCGGTAATATTTTTGACGCAAAACTGCGCTGGCGCAGTTTTGTGTCAAAAAGTATAAATATGGGCCTTAGCATCCGGATGGGACGCCTAACCATAGACTACACAACAGTGTTTGAATCTGCAAGTTCCTGGGGGTCGGGTGCAGGTACATTGGTTGAAGTTCCGACAAGCCCCCTTCCTTGTTCCCCCTGCCGGGCCACCTGCAGACCCTGTCCCCACCCAAAAGGGGTGGCTGCTCCTACCATCTGGACGCTTCATATAATGCAACCATGTGATGATATCAGTCTGATCCCATCCCAGGGTGGGCCTGTTGGGTTTAATCCTCCTGAACTCCTTATTATAGTCCTTCCAAGATGACCCACCATACTCGTCATGAGCCCCCACAATCCTGTTCTGATACAAGTCAACTGTGCCCCCAGATCATTAAAATGCTCTGCCATAATGGCCTGATTGATCGAAAACCCCCTGCTCTAATTCACAAGAGACTCATCAACTTTTTCTTATAAGTCCAGTTACCACAGTCCCTAAAGTGTGAACATCCTTACAACGCCTAGGAGCATTCAAAATTGATTGGTTTAACCCAAAGTTCAGACATGCCACAGAGGTTACCTGTCACAGGTGCATCATCTGTCAGCAGATGAATGCTGGAAAGGGGACTGTGGTAACTTTGAGCCACATAGGGAGAGCTGGTGGTCCATTTAGCAAGATGCAAATGGATTTCATTGAAATGCCTGTTTGTGGAGGATTGAAGTACGTGTTGGTGATTGTGTTTGTTTTCAGTCACTAGATTGAAGCTTACCCTACACGTAGAAATGACAGTCTCACAGTTGCAAAGCTGCTACTTAGGGAACTAATACCCAGGTTTGGGTTTCCAGTCTCTATAGAATCAGATGGGGCAGACACTTCGACAATGAGGTGATTAAGTTCTTGTGTGCTGCATTAGACATTGAACAGAAGCTGCATTGTAGCTACCACCCTGAAGCCTCAGGACTAGTAGAACAAATGAATGGTACCTTGAAATCAAGAATGGCAAAGATGTGCTCAGCTACCAATATGAAATGGCCAGATGCATTGCTCTTAGTGCTGATGTCAATGAGGAACACCCCTGATAAGAAGACAGGACTATCACCACACGAGATCTTAATGGGCAGAGCCATGAGGTTACCTGCAGTACCTGCAAGCGCTCTAGTGAATATCATGGATGATATGGTGTTGGACTATTGCAAAGGCCTGGCTGATGTGATTCGCTCTTTCTCTCACCAGGTAGAAGCTAACACAAATTGCCACCGATTGGGGATCCAGGTCACACCCTACAAGCCGGTGACTGGGTGGTTGTCAAGAAGCACGTGAGAAAGTCATGTTTGGAACCGCGCTGGAAGGGGCCATACCAAGTAATCTTGACAACAACCACTGCTGTGAAATGTGCAGGTGTTTCAAACTGGATACATGCCAGTCACATGAAAAAGGTAACGTGCCCAACTGATGAGGAACTTGAAGTTTCCGGCACAACAGTTCGAGAGAGGGAAGTCTCAGGGCCAGAAAACAGCCAAGAGGGAACTGAGACTGCAGAAGAACCCACTGAGAACAGCCTAGTCCCTCAAACAGTGAACAAGTTCGAAAGAGGTGACGGTGTGCCTATCTCAGTAGAGGCAGCAGGAGAACTAAATCAAGGAGAGGTTCTCACAGAAGTAGACGGATACAGATTAGAACTTGAACCCGTCACAGATCCAGAAGAAGAAGAAGAAGAAGAAGGGGAAATAATAGAAAGAGATCAAAGTACACCGGCATCCCCTGAGCCAGTTGCAGGTCCATCAAGAGAAAACACCATATTACAGGAAGAGGGTGCTGTTCAGCGTCCTAAAAAGACAAGCCAGAAGAGAAACAGAGTGTAAGAGAAAGAAGCGTACCAGGAGAAACAATAACAGAAGAGACTGATACATCCCGAATAGAAGATCTGAGTGAAGGAGAATTGCAAGGTGAACACAGACTGAAAAGAAAGAGAACAGCAGATAGAAGGTACGCAGGTCCTGAATGGGCATACGCAACAACGTCTGAATGGCAACAAGAATTCTTAGCGTTCTGTTTTGATCGAGAAGTACCAGGCCAATACTATGGTACCTGAAGTAACTCAAAGAAAAGACTTTGTTAAAATAGAAAACTGAAAAACTAAAGAAAAGGGGCTTATAAATTACCAGATGAGACACTGATAACCTGATTTGACTTGAGAAACCTGATTATGACAAGCTGCTAACCTGATTTGAAAAAGGGGTCCTGGAGTGAGTGAAACGCTGTAAATATACGCAGAGAGAAAGAGACTTTTGCATCAGAAAAAAAAAAGAAGAGAAAAGAAAAAGAGTTTTATATCGTCCTTAAGTTGATTGTTATTCTGCTATCTGATTCTTTACAGACATGGCTTATAATAGAGGTAGTAACAAGAAGGGTAAGGTATGTGGTTGGCTGAGTCTTAATAGGTATTGTGTGTGCAATAATAATTGTGGGAGTGATTGTGGGAATGCCGTGGTTGGATAAGAAAGCAACTAACACTGCTTCAAAACCTGAAACTACAACATTTACACCATAGGAAAAGTTCGAACAGGATGCAAACCACTTGCATGAGGGAACTAATTCAAAGGGGGAACTTTCTACTAATGTCTTCTATCGCTTGTTGAATGAATATGTTGAAACAATGGATGTGAAGAACTGTTATGTGTGTACAAAGATTCCTTTGTCAGTGCAAGAAGGGGTCACCTACCATAGCTTGCCGTTTACTTTCGGGATAAGCTGTAGCTTGCTATTAACAAGATTCTATAATCAAGAGCATGTGCAATACTTTTATTCAAATCTGGATGTTGTGTTTTCTTTTGTGCCTGTGATTGAGTTTCTGAACAAGTTAGCTAAGGGGCATAGTATAAAAATAATTAGAGGCTTCTTTGAACCGACCCTTACATTTGGAACAGCTTATGCACACCGCAACAATTTGACCTGCTTATTGTCACCTGTAGAAAAAAGCTTCTTAGATCACACCGATAGACGCAAAGCATTAAAGGAGAGACTAGAAAAGGGGCTAGAAAAACGCACATATGCAAATGATTATGCTTACACCGCAATCAAGACACAAGGCAAAATAGCTATAGATGCATTACATGTAGGGAGGCTTTGTATATATAGGCCAAAATCTGAGCAAGACACTTTATTTGTGGGAACGAGTGAATGCAGGCATGTATTTTTGTTTCAGAGTAAATGGACATGTATGTTAAATGGACAGGATCCAGCGATCCCTGGGATCTATTATATATGCGGACTTAATGCTTATTACCATCTCCCTAGGGGATGGTATGGGACATGTTATTTGGGAATAGTTTTCCCAAAGATCTACCAGATTGATGACTTAAAGCAATTACCTAAAACGTCTGAATTATAACATCCAAGACAAAAACGAGAGACAGCGGCTGCTGTCATTGGTGATATATTTGGAGCCATAATTCCTTCAGTAGGGGTTATCTTAACCTCCATAAAGATTCAAAAGTTGTCTACTATTGTGGATAACATGCTGACAAATTTTACAGGGGCTATACTCCTGATGGATACTGAACTTGCTGCGGAAAGAGCTATGACTCTTCAAAATCGGCTTGCTTTAGACATTCTTTTAGCAAAGAGTGGAGGGGTCTGCAAGATGCTCAACGAGCGTCATTGTTGCTCATTTATACTGGACAATAGTAAAAAGATTAGAGGTATGCTTACTAACCTAACTAGAGATAGTGTAGATTTGAAAGATTTGAATGAACCTGGAGTGTGGGAGAAATTTGGAAAAGAAATTGCCAGAGTAGGGAGTTGGTTTAGCAATATTTGGAATGGGGTACTTGCAAAAATATTAGGGGGTCTATTAATTGTTCTGGCCTGTCTATTAGGATTATGGGGAGCATGCAAAATTTATGATAAAATTTAAAGAAATTGGACAAAGAGAACAAGGAAAAATGAAGAAAGTGAAAGGGAGAAAATGTTCAAAGAAATTTGGGAAAGTTCACATAAGGGACAAGATGTTGAAATGCGCATTATGCGTAAAGTGAAAAATTAAGTGAAAGGTCTAAAGGAAAGATTTGTGTGATGACGAGCGTCATCAGAGGAGGGACTGAGAGAGCGTAGTTTATATAATCTATATTAGCATGAAATGCTTATGAATTAATGTGTGATGATGCCGCATAGAAACTATAGTAATAGCGATTTTGCTTAAACGTGCACTTGAATTGTGACCAGGATGAGTGGCCACCAATGTATACGTGAACTAATAATGATGATCAAAATGTTTATGTTACGTTCAAATGAGCTTATACTAACATTTGCGTTATTAAATCTGTATTGAAAACCTCATAGGCCTTAAATTAGTATGAGCCAAAGCTTAGCTGCCTGGCTCTCATATTAAATGCATTTTTCTGTTTTTCAGTGTGCTGACTCACAAAGGGACACAACCTTACATGTTCTTTTTCTTCAAATTAGAAGACAAATGTAACTATGCTAGAGCCGTTCCTAGGCATATTTTTCTTCTTTGCAGGGTAAATGTTATAAATGACATGAAACAGTGTAGATTAATGTAATGTACAAGGTCATTCAAACCGGAGAAGACAATGGAACTGCTGACCAAAAGATGTGCAAAGAATTACCAAGGGATGAAGTCAAACCGGACGTGCCACCTCTGAAGACGTCAATTACGAAGACCAATCAAAGACTTGTAAACCAATATGGGGTGAAGATTAGGATTACCTAATGTCAAATTTGATAGGATAAAGATAGTGGGGTATAGCGAATGTCCAATAGAATTTTGGGGGAATGTACTACAAAAAAGGGATTAAAAACCCATGTCACAGAGAGGTCATTTAGGTGGGTTAGGGAATGCTATTGATTTTATCCAGAAACTCTGTCACTCTGTTTGGTGACTTGAGATTTTATTAAAACCATCTTTGCCCTTAGACTGCCCATTCACACTTTTCCTCCTTATGAGGGAAGTGCCCTTTTTGCCCTAGAGCTGAATCCTGACTGTTGGCGATTTGACTGATGTCCTGAAGACGAAGACTGATCTGTGGTACTGGGTTTTTCAGAACCGGTACTGATCCGGTAACCCAGTGGTGCCAGGGTACACCCAAAGACCTCGGGTACTTTCCTGATTCAGACCACAGAAACTCAGAGTCTTCTAGGTGAAGTCAAAGATCGAATTTATTGGCTGCAACCAAGTAACAAGCGTCCTAGAAGTACAACAGCACGGTTTGTATGTTCTCAGGAGACTGTGTGTCAATGCAAAGTCAGGTTTCCTTATATACAGTTTTTTAAGCTTCAGGCAAACATTCTTGACATTTTGGTTGGTCATTCACATGTTTTCACTACAAAGGAAAAAACAGTGTCATGATGAAACCTCATATTTCATGTCATCCAACCCATAATAAATTACCCGGCAAGGCCTAGTTTTTTACATCAGATAAGTGTGGACCCCCAATAAAAACGGGCACCTCCCCCTGGTAAAGTAAGAAGAAGAAAAGAGCAGGTGCAGGTGTGAGCAAGATTAGGCAGGGTGTGTGAGCGATAATAAGGGTTTTATGGCATGGTGTGCCTTGATGCTATCTGATTCGGCCACTGGGAGAGGGACTGACCAAACAGGTCTGTCCTGAGGCAATGGTTCCAGCTTGCCCAGGTCAGAGAAAAGTCAATCAAGGTGTACGTGTCCTTGGAATCAAATCTGACTGTATTATAAGCCTATGTGAGGGCAACTTTTAAAAATGGCTGCCGTGTATAAAATGGGAGCCACGAGTGCAGGACGAAAATGGCGATTTCGAGGTGAAAACGCTGCTGGAATTGAGTGAAAATGCTCATGCTTAGTGTACTAGTCATTATCGGTCTTTTGATACTAAAACCGTACTGCTGTGGCAAAGTAAATTACATGGGTCCAGAATTTTTAGAACCACAAACCCTCCTTTTGCCATTACATAGGCAATAAACCTATTCTCATGCTAATCTGAGTCCAGGTCTATGTTTCTAAAGTCGTTGAGATGTTGCTGGAGCAAAATTCTAGTACTTGGTAACTCTCTTCTGGACAGGTCTCCTCGAACATGAAGTAGCACAAAAGGCCACATATGGCAGGACAAAATAAGGAATACCTCTATCTGCAGTAGGTGGCATAAGATCACACACCCAACAATTAGTGATGTTCACTACTAACTAGTGTTGATGCAGAAGCTGTACAAAAGAATTGCTTACGAATTCTGACCTTCTAACCTGCTCATGTTCAGGAAAAGGGTGAAAAGAGTGCAAAGAAACAATAGTAGGAAAAGACATAAGTTGGGAAGTGGGTGCAGAAGTCATTTGAGTAGAGAAAAACAATCCCACCCATAAATGACAACGTCATGTTTAAAAGACACTAGAAAACACGTTATTAAGAACATATAGACAACGGGAGAAAGTAGTGACCACTATTACAAATGAAATAATAATTTTTCACAACCCTAACCAAAAAGCAAATCCTAAAATTATCGAGTAACATTTTTAGGGCTCCTCTGCATTTCAGTAATTTTTGTATGTTCAGGTGGAACAGTGGTGACTCTCATCAATGCTCTAAGGTAAAAAGGGGGTACTCTTTCCACAGAAAATGGACTTTATTCTGCTTTTACTAAACAGAATAGTACTTTAGAACAATGCCAGCAAAACAATCAGTCTCCTAACACCTAGTCTATACAATCACACGGAAACCTCTTGTGAAACCAACTATGCCCAGAGTCCGTTCAAAAAGCCTCTCTGGCAGGCTTCTATTGTCCATCAAATTTTCTTTTGTTGTTTTCTTTCGCATGGGCCTCTCAATTCAGGCCTCTTCGTGAGAAAAGTACTGCTTAGTTGGAGTGCCCTCCTGGCAAACACCCACAGCTCACTCGAAAGTCTCAATGTCTTAAAGCAATGCACCAGTGTCTCTCCTCTGTGGCAGACACTACAAACAATGTGCTCTTCATTGATCAAGGGCACAAATCATCTCGTGCAGACCCAAGCACCATTAATTGGGAAATAGCTCAAGCTCAGCAGCACTTTCAGACTCCAACACTCATTATTTAGTGTCAGAGGACGCTCAAGCTGCTCTTTCATGGGCACCACAATATAGTGCCTTTTTCCAAACTTGAAATCTCCGGTGCACTGCCCTTCTTCCGTTGGAGCAAAGAAAAGGGGGTGTGTGGCCAAAACTCAGGCCAAGGGGCTCAAGGGATTGCACACTGTCAGAGGTTACCAGCACATGACAGGTAGAGAAATGAAACCTCAAAACAGCTCTGCCATCAACAACAGGAATCCTTCTCTTTAGCTCTTTTACACTGAAACTTTGGTTTTGTGATGTCCAACGCCGTCTGATGGAGCAAGTACGATACCATGCGCTGGCGATCGCTGTCCAGCTTTGCTACTTTCTGGGTGCTGAGACTGTAGGGCCAAGACGTCCGTCTTTCATCTGTAGCTGTCACTGATGGGAATTAGGCTTAAATCAATGTCCTGCAGGTTATTATGACTTGATACCCGCAGAATCTAGTGACTTAGGAAATGTGCCACAGTTGTTAGTTTCCTTCAATTTAGTACAAAAACAGTTCATGGTTTTTAACAAGGGAACTGCAAGCAGGTGGTCTGCAATCTTCAAAGGAGTAGCCATACACCCTGGGCATAAAATACAAAGACAAAGGCAGAAGAGCAAAACAGGGTCTCTAGCATCTTTAATTGGGTTCTTTCCATTATTCTCTGCCATCTATAGCTACATGAGAATTCTATCTGAATGGATTTCCTCACACAGTGGCATTGTCTAATGGGGTAAACACATATTTTCCTGAATGATTAAGTCTAGGTGTTCCTCCTTATCTTAGAACATCTCAATAGAGAAATCACATGATACCGATTATCAGGGACATGTAGAAAACCTTCCTTTAAAAACTGTGCATCAGGTGCACTATGCAATACACAGGCTAATAGTCAAATGTGCAAACAAAAAGACAAGAACTAGAGGGTCCTGACATTTGCATGATTAGGACACATCTGATCCCACCAAAAATTAAAGTAACAGGAACAGAAGGGAACCGAAAACCAAATTAAAATAGACATTGAAAATTTGTCATGTTCAAAAAGGTAAACATAAGATATCTCTTATTGAGATGGAAAACTTGTCTTACTATAATATTGAGTCAGTTAACCAGCCTATCGCTACCCTGACAGTCAGGCTGGAAAACATTGAAGCAGGCCTAAGGCAAATTCTTGAAAACCAGTCTGGTCATACCAAAGGGAATTATACATAACATGGGGGTCCCTGGTACTTCACTGCAGTCTGGAAATGTGAACCTGAACAATACATCAATAATAGTAAAAGGGCTGACTGGTGAAAGGAATTCGAAAAAGAGAAATGGGACTAGGACATAGCTAAAATCTCAATAACTAAGCATGATGCGACATTGGTCAGGGGAAGTAACAAAAGAAAAAAATCTATAGGAAGAACAAAAAATTATTTGGGTGATAGTCAGGCATGTGACACAACACCGAGAGTACGGGTGATACACAAAGGCCAAAGTTACACAAATTTTAACTCTACCGTTGGCGACTACACCATATACGGTACTCCTAGCTAATGTTTCAGTTCCTTCTTCAGGAAAAAATGAAAACCTGGTTTTCTTTTAAGAAACAAAAGCCATATGCTACTTAGGAAACAGAACATCATTAACTAATGTAATATAGAAATTAGGCCACCTTGAGTCACAGATCTATAATTTCATCCTTAGGTCCAATCAAGGCTACATAAATGTAGGGCTGCCTGTTCCTTTAAGGGAAGGGGCAGTAACGTGACTAACTGCAGGTGACGCACTTTGATCCTGTATATCTCTTTTTATTTTCCTTCAATACCATTATAGCCAAATAGACATGCACTGGTGAAGTGTTGTCTCTTATGTTCACAGCATGAAATATCATTATCTGTGGAATTTAGTAACCAGAACAAGTTCAACCAACTGTTGCGTAGCGTTGGGCATCGTCATGACCATCCCCTCACAACACAGGGGAGCTTGTAATAGTATCAAAAGCAGCAACAAACATGCAAAAAACAAATAAAAAATAATAAAAACGCACAAAATGTCAAGCCATCAGATATTCTTGCTGTGTATCAAGCACAAAAAGCATAGACAAAACAATAGCATGTGTGAATAAGCGGTGACACACAACACCATGTCATGTACTTTATGCACTGTAAACCTGCAGCCCAAAACCCAATATTTGGGCCTGTTTAATTTGTCAGGTTTAAAATCCTTACCCTCCTTTTGACAGTAGATCACCAGGCAATGGAAATCTGCTGTCAAATATAACTTTACTGTTTCTCTTCTAACATACAGGACCAGCAAGAACAATTCATGATAGGACCAAATACACGAAAATAAATTTCCATTACTTAACTGTTACCCTCTTGTCAGTTACTTCGCAACATCAAGCCACCTTAGTTTTACCTTTCTAAAAGTAAAACTTGTTACACTGACACTCCACATTGATTTGGCACCTACAATTTCCACTGTGAAAAATAAGTCTTAATTGGCAAATCGTTCTCATTAAGGCATGTAGCCTTAAAAATTTTAGAAAAGGGCTGCATCTTATTTTGTCTAAGACTTAATGCAACACTTCGTTTTCTGTCAAATAAAAGCAACTAGCAGGCATAATTTTATTTTTTTAGAGCGGAGACACAAATGTATCAGTTCTGCAGAGCATTTAACATGATGTTGGGACCTTCGAAGAAACCCCTTTTTTTTATATTTTCCCTTTGGAATTAAGTTCTTTAATTGTATTGATGTTCTTCTGGAGAAACCAGAAATCCCACTTTTAGAGGCCCGTAGGGTCAGTCTGCATTTCACAGAGACAAGGCCCTAATTTAAAAGGTCACAAGTGTCAACATGACAGCCTCCTCCATCGTTTAGCATCTCAGCAGCGTGACTTGAGCCAGCCTCTGTAGCTCTCCTAGGTTCTGCCACTCTGAATCTGTCAAAGACAGTAGGCCTTCCTATTTTCCTTCTAACCTGCAATAATTCACTCAATTTAAAAAAAAATTTTTTCCTTTTAAGGCGCTAAAAAAAATGATCTCTATTTCCAGATTATTAAACTACATTTACTGTGAATAATTCACAAACCTTAATAACACACATACCAGTTGTTAGAATAAATGCTTGTTGCAATCCCATGCAATGGTACATATTTCATCAACCTCGAATGAATGAACGTCTCAGTAGGCCCAGCTGAAGTTAGAACCTTCAACCTTGATATTAAAACAAGCCTTTGTACTGGCACATTGACTCATTGAATCACAAGAAGGCACAACCTGCAAATATATATCAAACCTAAATGTATGCATTTACTGAAGCCTGAGACACTTTAAAAAGTACTCTGAATGAAAGAAAATGCAGTTTAAACAGTGCTTTTGCCCAAAATCGACTTTGATATTTTAGGCATTAAAAAATCAATATCCTACAATTTTCTTGCATAATATGCATTACCAGAATGTCTATTACACAATCCATGAGTCAGCCATTGAAAATATTAACTTATACTTTATAGAAATGAGCTTGTTTGCTCCTGCGCCAAGGGAAAATTGCACATACAAATGTCATTTTAGCGGTGCAACATAACTTAAATTACATTTTAATGCAAGGAGGTCATAGTATAGGTATTAAGCTTTATAAATATTACAAAATGATTTTGAAAGGCACTTATTTTTAAAAATAATTTTTCCATAATTAATAATTTTCTTTAAAAAAAAAAATATATAATCTTTTTTTTTTGGTGATAATTCCACATATAAAAGCAAGCTGCATCCCTTGCCGAAGAGGCGGCAAAACTGGATAGCATTTATCTACTGTCATTTTATGTCGCCTATGCAACTGCTCATTCAACTGTTCTACTTCGTTATCTTTAAACTGTATAGCAGCTTGCATAATCGAAATACCTTTTTCTCTCTTATTTTTCTTAGCTAATTTAATTCCTTTTGCTTGGCTTCCTTACGCCATAAGCGGAAAGAATCAAGCATTGCCGGCCGGGCTTTCTTCTTAAAAAGTCTAACTTCGAGGTTATCTAAGATTTCTGTGTCAAAGCTACCATTTTGGGGCCATTTTAAAACACCATCTTTTCTGGTGTAACGGATCCATACTTCATTATATGTGATGGGGCCTACTCCGTGCTTCACATATAGTTCATAGGTTGGAGTTCCAATCGGAGGAACCAGACATGAGTCCTCCAACCGGGAGTTCCAAGTCTGCTAAGACCAGGCATCTTCGCTCACTAGTCTAGCTTCAAACTTCAAAGGATTATCGTTTACGATAGTCTCGTGAATACACGAGTCCTTCAGCTTTGGTACTTGCAAGTTCCAAATCAAAGTGATCCCGAAGGGATACCAAACCAAATGTCCAACTAAGGACCAAACCAAGTGTCCAACTAAGGACTGGGAGACGCTCCACTTATACTTAACTGAAAATATCGATGACGTCACCAGAAGACTCGTCTTATCGTTTCGCTCTACCAAACATCAAGGGTCCAAATCAGGGCGATAGCCAGGGCAGCAGTCCTTCGTAGCCGTCGGGAAGCGGGGAACGTCGCAGCAAAGACTTTCGGACCACGTCGACATGCAGGGGTCCTCCAGAATTCTCACACGAAGCTCCTCACGGACCTCAGGCTTGGACCAGTACCGCTGGTATCGCCCCACGTTGGGCGCCAACTGAGGTACTGGGTTTTTCAGAACCGGTACTGATCCGGTAACCCAGTGGTGCCAGGGTACACCCAAAGACCTCGGGTACTTTCCTGATTCAGACCACAGAAACTCAGAGTCTTCTAGGTGAAGTCAAAGATCGAATTTATTGGCTGCAACCAAGTAACAAGCGTCCTAGAAGTACAACAGCACGGTTTGTATGTTCTCAGGAGACTGTGTGTCAATGCAAAGTCAGGTTTCCTTATATACAGTTTTTTAAGCTTCAGGCAAACATTCTTGACATTTTGGTTGGTCATTCACATGTTTTCACTACAAAGGAAAAAACAGTGTCATGATGAAACCTCATATTTCATGTCATCCAACCCATAATAAATTACCCGGCAAGGCCTAGTTTTTTACATCAGATAAGTGTGGACCCCCAATAAAAACGGGCACCTCCCCCTGGTAAAGTAAGAAGAAGAAAAGAGCAGGTGCAGGTGTGAGCAAGATTAGGCAGGGTGTGTGAGCGATAATAAGGGTTTTATGGCATGGTGTGCCTTGATGCTATCTGATTCGGCCACTGGGAGAGGGACTGACCAAACAGGTCTGTCCTGAGGCAATGGTTCCAGCTTGCCCAGGTCAGAGAAAAGTCAATCAAGGTGTACGTGTCCTTGGAATCAAATCTGACTGTATTATAAGCCTATGTGAGGGCAACTTTTAAAAATGGCTGCCGTGTATAAAATGGGAGCCACGAGTGCAGGACGAAAATGGCGATTTCGAGGTGAAAACGCTGCTGGAATTGAGTGAAAATGCTCATGCTTAGTGTACTAGTCATTATCGGTCTTTTGATACTAAAACCGTACTGCTGTGGCAAAGTAAATTACATGGGTCCAGAATTTTTAGAACCACAAACCCTCCTTTTGCCATTACATAGGCAATAAACCTATTCTCATGCTAATCTGAGTCCAGGTCTATGTTTCTAAAGTCGTTGAGATGTTGCTGGAGCAAAATTCTAGTACTTGGTAACTCTCTTCTGGACAGGTCTCCTCGAACATGAAGTAGCACAAAAGGCCACATATGGCAGGACAAAATAAGGAATACCTCTATCTGCAGTAGGTGGCATAAGATCACACACCCAACAATTAGTGATGTTCACTACTAACTAGTGTTGATGCAGAAGCTGTACAAAAGAATTGCTTACGAATTCTGACCTTCTAACCTGCTCATGTTCAGGAAAAGGGTGAAAAGAGTGCAAAGAAACAATAGTAGGAAAAGACATAAGTTGGGAAGTGGGTGCAGAAGTCATTTGAGTAGAGAAAAACAATCCCACCCATAAATGACAACGTCATGTTTAAAAGACACTAGAAAACACGTTATTAAGAACATATAGACAACGGGAGAAAGTAGTGACCACTATTACAAATGAAATAATAATTTTTCACAACCCTAACCAAAAAGCAAATCCTAAAATTATCGAGTAACATTTTTAGGGCTCCTCTGCATTTCAGTAATTTTTGTATGTTCAGGTGGAACAGTGGTGACTCTCATCAATGCTCTAAGGTAAAAAGGGGGTACTCTTTCCACAGAAAATGGACTTTATTCTGCTTTTACTAAACAGAATAGTACTTTAGAACAATGCCAGCAAAACAATCAGTCTCCTAACACCTAGTCTATACAATCACACGGAAACCTCTTGTGAAACCAACTATGCCCAGAGTCCGTTCAAAAAGCCTCTCTGGCAGGCTTCTATTGTCCATCAAATTTTCTTTTGTTGTTTTCTTTCGCATGGGCCTCTCAATTCAGGCCTCTTCGTGAGAAAAGTACTGCTTAGTTGGAGTGCCCTCCTGGCAAACACCCACAGCTCACTCGAAAGTCTCAATGTCTTAAAGCAATGCACCAGTGTCTCTCCTCTGTGGCAGACACTACAAACAATGTGCTCTTCATTGATCAAGGGCACAAATCATCTCGTGCAGACCCAAGCACCATTAATTGGGAAATAGCTCAAGCTCAGCAGCACTTTCAGACTCCAACACTCATTATTTAGTGTCAGAGGACGCTCAAGCTGCTCTTTCATGGGCACCACAATATAGTGCCTTTTTCCAAACTTGAAATCTCCGGTGCACTGCCCTTCTTCCGTTGGAGCAAAGAAAAGGGGGTGTGTGGCCAAAACTCAGGCCAAGGGGCTCAAGGGATTGCACACTGTCAGAGGTTACCAGCACATGACAGGTAGAGAAATGAAACCTCAAAACAGCTCTGCCATCAACAACAGGAATCCTTCTCTTTAGCTCTTTTACACTGAAACTTTGGTTTTGTGATGTCCAACGCCGTCTGATGGAGCAAGTACGATACCATGCGCTGGCGATCGCTGTCCAGCTTTGCTACTTTCTGGGTGCTGAGACTGTAGGGCCAAGACGTCCGTCTTTCATCTGTAGCTGTCAATGATGGGAATTAGGCTTAAATCAATGTCCTGCAGGTTATTATGACTTGATACCCGCAGAATCTAGTGACTTAGGAAATGTGCCACAGTTGTTAGTTTCCTTCAATTTAGTACAAAAACAGTTCATGGTTTTTAACAAGGGAACTGCAAGCAGGTGGTCTGCAATCTTCAAAGGAGTAGCCATACACCCTGGGCATAAAATACAAAGACAAAGGCAGAAGAGCAAAACAGGGTCTCTAGCATCTTTAATTGGGTTCTTTCCATTATTCTCTGCCATCTATAGCTACATGAGAATTCTATCTGAATGGATTTCCTCACACAGTGGCATTGTCTAATGGGGTAAACACATATTTTCCTGAATGATTAAGTCTAGGTGTTCCTCCTTATCTTAGAACATCTCAATAGAGAAATCACATGATACCGATTATCAGGGACATGTAGAAAACCTTCCTTTAAAAACTGTGCATCAGGTGCACTATGCAATACACAGGCTAATAGTCAAATGTGCAAACAAAAAGACAAGAACTAGAGGGTCCTGACATTTGCATGATTAGGACACATCTGATCCCACCAAAAATTAAAGTAACAGGAACAGAAGGGAACCGAAAACCAAATTAAAATAGACATTGAAAATTTGTCATGTTCAAAAAGGTAAACATAAGATATCTCTTATTGAGATGGAAAACTTGTCTTACTATAATATTGAGTCAGTTAACCAGCCTATCGCTACCCTGACAGTCAGGCTGGAAAACATTGAAGCAGGCCTAAGGCAAATTCTTGAAAACCAGTCTGGTCATACCAAAGGGAATTATACATAACATGGGGGTCCCTGGTACTTCACTGCAGTCTGGAAATGTGAACCTGAACAATACATCAATAATAGTAAAAGGGCTGACTGGTGAAAGGAATTCGAAAAAGAGAAATGGGACTAGGACATAGCTAAAATCTCAATAACTAAGCATGATGCGACATTGGTCAGGGGAAGTAACAAAAGAAAAAAATCTATAGGAAGAACAAAAAATTATTTGGGTGATAGTCAGGCATGTGACACAACACCGAGAGTACGGGTGATACACAAAGGCCAAAGTTACACAAATTTTAACTCTACCGTTGGCGACTACACCATATACGGTACTCCTAGCTAATGTTTCAGTTCCTTCTTCAGGAAAAAATGAAAACCTGGTTTTCTTTTAAGAAACAAAAGCCATATGCTACTTAGGAAACAGAACATCATTAACTAATGTAATATAGAAATTAGGCCACCTTGAGTCACAGATCTATAATTTCATCCTTAGGTCCAATCAAGGCTACATAAATGTAGGGCTGCCTGTTCCTTTAAGGGAAGGGGCAGTAACGTGACTAACTGCAGGTGACGCACTTTGATCCTGTATATCTCTTTTTATTTTCCTTCAATACCATTATAGCCAAATAGACATGCACTGGTGAAGTGTTGTCTCTTATGTTCACAGCATGAAATATCATTATCTGTGGAATTTAGTAACCAGAACAAGTTCAACCAACTGTTGCGTAGCGTTGGGCATCGTCATGACCATCCCCTCACAACACAGGGGAGCTTGTAATAGTATCAAAAGCAGCAACAAACATGCAAAAAACAAATAAAAAATAATAAAAACGCACAAAACGTCAAGCCATCAGATATTCTTGCTGTGTATCAAGCACAAAAAGCATAGACAAAACAATAGCATGTGTGAATAAGCGGTGACACACAACACCATGTCATGTACTTTATGCACTGTAAACCTGCAGCCCAAAACCCAATATTTGGGCCTGTTTAATTTGTCAGGTTTAAAATCCTTACCCTCCTTTTGACAGTAGATCACCAGGCAATGGAAATCTGCTGTCAAATATAACTTTACTGTTTCTCTTCTAACATACAGGACCAGCAAGAACAATTCATGATAGGACCAAATACACGAAAATAAATTTCCATTACTTAACTGTTACCCTCTTGTCAGTTACTTCGCAACATCAAGCCACCTTAGTTTTACCTTTCTAAAAGTAAAACTTGTTACACTGACACTCCACATTGATTTGGCACCTACAATTTCCACTGTGAAAAATAAGTCTTAATTGGCAAATCGTTCTCATTAAGGCATGTAGCCTTAAAAATTTTAGAAAAGGGCTGCATCTTATTTTCTGTCTAAGACTTAATGCAACACTTCGTTTTCTGTCAAATAAAAGCAACTAGCAGGCATAATTTTATTTTTTTAGAGCAGAGACACAAATGTATCAGTTCTGCAGAGCATTTAACATGATGTTGGGACCTTCGAAGAAACCCCTTTTTTTTATATTTTCCCTTTGGAATTAAGTTCTTTAATTGTATTGATGTTCTTCTGGAGAAACCAGAAATCCCACTTTTAGAGGCCCGTAGGGTCAGTCTGCATTTCACAGAGACAAGGCCCTAATTTAAAAGGTCACAAGTGTCAACATGACAGCCTCCTCCATCGTTTAGCATCTCAGCAGCGTGACTTGAGCCAGCCTCTGTAGCTCTCCTAGGTTCTGCCACTCTGAATCTGTCAAAGACAGTAGGCCTTCCTATTTTCCTTCTAACCTGCAATAATTCACTCAATTTAAAAAAAAAAAATTTCCTTTTAAGGCGCTAAAAAAAATGATCTCTATTTCCAGATTATTAAACTACATTTACTGTGAATAATTCACAAACCTTAATAACACACATACCAGTTGTTAGAATAAATGCTTGTTGCAATCCCATGCAATGGTACATATTTCATCAACCTCGAATGAATGAACGTCTCAGTAGGCCCAGCTGAAGTTAGAACCTTCAACCTTGATATTAAAACAAGCCTTTGTACTGGCACATTGACTCATTGAATCACAAGAAGGCACAACCTGCAAATATATATCAAACCTAAATGTATGCATTTACTGAAGCCTGAGACACTTTAAAAAGTACTCTGAATGAAAGAAAATGCAGTTTAAACAGTGCTTTTGCCCAAAATCGACTTTGATATTTTAGGCATTAAAAAATCAATATCCTACAATTTTCTTGCATAATATGCATTACCAGAATGTCTATTACACAATCCATGAGTCAGCCATTGAAAATATTAACTTATACTTTATAGAAATGAGCTTGTTTGCTCCTGCGCCAAGGGAAAATTGCACATACAAATGTCATTTTAGCGGTGCAACATAACTTAAATTACATTTTAATGCAAGGAGGTCATAGTATAGGTATTAAGCTTTATAAATATTACAAAATGATTTTGAAAGGCACTTATTTTTAAAAATAATTTTTCCATAATTAATAATTTTCTTTAAAAAAAAAAATATATAATCTTTTTTTTTTGGTGATAATTCCACATATAAAAGCAAGCTGCATCCCTTGCCGAAGAGGCGGCAAAACTGGATAGCATTTATCTACTGTCATTTTATGTCGCCTATGCAACTGCTCATTCAACTGTTCTACTTCGTTATCTTTAAACTGTATAGCAGCTTGCATAATCGAAATACCTTTTTCTCTCTTATTTTTCTTAGCTAATTTAATTCCTTTTGCTTGGCTTCCTTACGCCATAAGCGGAAAGAATCAAGCATTGCCGGCCGGGCTTTCTTCTTAAAAAGTCTAACTTCGAGGTTATCTAAGATTTCTGTGTCAAAGCTACCATTTTGGGGCCATTTTAAAACACCATCTTTTCTGGTGTAACGGATCCATACTTCATTATATGTGATGGGGCCTACTCCGTGCTTCACATATAGTTCATAGGTTGGAGTTCCAATCGGAGGAACCAGACATGAGTCCTCCAACCGGGAGTTCCAAGTCTGCTAAGACCAGGCATCTTCGCTCACTAGTCTAGCTTCAAACTTCAAAGGATTATCGTTTACGATAGTCTCGTGAATACACGAGTCCTTCAGCTTTGGTACTTGCAAGTTCCAAATCAAAGTGATCCCGAAGGGATACCAAACCAAATGTCCAACTAAGGACCAAACCAAGTGTCCAACTAAGGACTGGGAGACGCTCCACTTATACTTAACTGAAAATATCGATGACGTCACCAGAAGACTCGTCTTATCGTTTCGCTCTACCAAACATCAAGGGTCCAAATCAGGGCGATAGCCAGGGCAGCAGTCCTTCGTAGCCGTCGGGAAGCGGGGAACGTCGCAGCAAAGACTTTCGGACCACGTCGACATGCAGGGGTCCTCCAGAATTCTCACACGAAGCTCCTCACGGACCTCAGGCTTGGACCAGTACCGCTGGTATCGCCCCACGTTGGGCGCCAACTGAGGTACTGGGTTTTTCAGAACCGGTACTGATCCGGTAACCCAGTGGTGCCAGGGTACACCCAAAGACCTCGGGTACTTTCCTGATTCAGACCACAGAAACTCAGAGTCTTCTAGGTGAAGTCAAAGATCGAATTTATTGGCTGCAACCAAGTAACAAGCGTCCTAGAAGTACAACAGCACGGTTTGTATGTTCTCAGGAGACTGTGTGTCAATGCAAAGTCAGGTTTCCTTATATACAGTTTTTTAAGCTTCAGGCAAACATTCTTGACATTTTGGTTGGTCATTCACATGTTTTCACTACAAAGGAAAAAACAGTGTCATGATGAAACCTCATATTTCATGTCATCCAACCCATAATAAATTACCCGGCAAGGCCTAGTTTTTTACATCAGATAAGTGTGGACCCCAATAAAAACGGGCACCTCTCCCTCGTAAAGTAAGAAGAAGAAAAGAGCAGGTGCAGGTGTGAGCAAGATTAGGCAGGGTGTGTGAGCGATAATAAGGGTTTTATGGCATGGTGTGCCTTGATGCTACCTGATTCGGCCACTGGGAGAGGGACTGACCAAACAGGTTTGGCCTGAGGCAATGGTTCCAGCTTGCCCAGGTCAGAGAAAAGTCAATCAAGGTGTACGTGTCCTTGGAATCAAATCTGACTGTATTATAAGCCTATGTGAGGGCAACTTTTAAAAATGGCTGCCGTGTATAAAATGGGAGCCACGAGTGCAGGACGAAAATGGCGATTTCGAGGTGAAAACGCTGCTGGAATTGAGCGAAAATGCTCATGCTTAGTGTACTAGTCATTATCGGTCTTTTGATACTAAAATCGTACTGCTGTGGCAAAGTAAATTACATGGGTCCAGAATTTTTAGAACCACAGATCCTATGCGCTGACCTAATCCTTGGAGGGTAATTATGACAATGCATTTGTAATTTGTTTGTTTGCTTTTCCTTTCTAGGTACCAACTGCTTGCTTTTGACAGAGACCATAGCTAGATATTTTCTAAATTGGTGTTCTAAATTGTTTTGCATGAAGCCCAACATGCTAATGCCAATCAGTGGTTAGGACAGGTGTTCACCAAAACTGACGCAAATAGACAAAAGACCGAGACTATGCTTTGTTGAACTGACGCGTTATTGACACTCTGCTAAACTTGATCTATGTTTACATTGTGTTATGTTCTGATGTTTGTGATTCTTGCTCTAATGAAATCTTATCAAAGCTGCCATATTGTGACTATGCTATTATGTTTCTTGGTTTTGAGATTAACGCATTTGATCTTAAAATTTTAACTAATAGGGAATAAAACTCATACATTTCTAATTGAACTGGTATGGTTATTCATGGCTGAAAGGTCATGGTCGCGTTTTGAATTAATTAATGACTTTGACTAAAGTGAAATGCATTGTCGTGATAAATATTGATGACATTATTGATGTATTGATTGATATATTGATTAGCTATCTCGTCCTACGGTGTCTCTCAACTGGGTCAAAAGATTCATTGGCCTAAAACGAGTCCTGATGTGAAATAAATTATCATAAAGGTACGCGTTACCAGTTCTGGTAGCAGAGCGACGGTTTGGCCCTTTGGGGCCCTAGGACGGAGAATCATTGTTTAAATTGTTTTTCTGAGATAATGCAAATTGGAGGTATGATGTGTTTCTAAATTCACCATGACTTTCCCGGGATCTCGGAGCCTGCCTAAGTGAGTTGGGAATGTTCTCGGTGTCAAAGCGTGTATGGTATAGGGTTTTGCGCTTGCTCAGCTTATGCCTTTTTGCAGATGATTGCAAAATCTGTGTGTATTTAGGCCTGGTAAATGTTGTTTTCCGGAGTCGGCGTACTCCGGGGTATGAGAGTAGGGAAGTCGGCGTACTTCATGTGAGTGTGGCGCTTTGTGCTCAAAATTATCCACGTGGTTGGTTGTTCATGTACGGACCCGTCGTAGTCTAAGACTTCGGAGTATATTGACAAGTGTAGGAGACACTTGGGTTTATGTTGTAATCTGTGCGGTTTAATAGGTCAATCGGGCATGGTTGACAAGTCGAGTTTGAGTCGAAACGTATGTGTGAAACCTTCGATGGAGATTTGGCAAGTTCTAAAGTGCACTAGGACGAACCATTGACAAGTCGAGAGTAGGATTTGCGGGTCGAATTCTGCTTGCGTATGCGGGAATTGAAAAGGAGAGAGTAGCAGCCGAGGCTTCAAGTGAAATCTCTGTAAAATTCTGAAGCAAATGTGTTACCCTTCCTGTAGTAAACCGGCAGATTTGTGTTGTTGTTAAAGGTGCTCGCAGTAATTTTGCATTAGTTTGGTGTGAATCCAGTGAGGGGCGGACGAGTCGCAAGACTTTGTCAGCTGCAGTGTGTGAGTGTGACGTCAGTGGTGCCGCGCTGAGATAGGTCAGTTGTCGAGAGGGGTCGCGCATGGATTGGCTGCCGTCTGTGAGGGGCAATAGGTTGAGAGAGGTGGGTGAAGAGTGTCCTGGGAATTAAAGTCACTTTCTGATTAAATACAAATAAGAGAAAACGCAAAGATGAATTTTGTCAAGGCTTTTAAGAGTGCTCTGAAAGGAGACACATACATTATGGCGAGTGAAGGGGAGCCTACACCGCCTGAGGGTACTCCAGCTTACATAGTTATAGAAGAAAAAGGTGTCGCCGCTTGTTTATGGATGAAACAGTGGCGCAAATTAACCGAGAAAGAGGGAAGTCTAGCGTTCCCAGAACATTGGACGTTCAATACGAAGGTGCTAGAGAATTTAAGGTGGATGTTAAGTACACAAAAGCCACCTCCGAGGCCAGCTCAGTATGAGGCTTTAGCGATTTGGGATTTAATGGCCCTTAAACATAGACAAGAAAAGTTCCAAAGAAGAATAAAAAGAGCAGAAAAGACTTATGCAGAAACTAGGTGGGATAACGAGAACAAAATGTGGAGATGGGGAATAGTTGATGGATTGAAATTGTTCCCAGCAGTAACACAGGGAGAAGAGGTGCAGGGAAAGAAAGCCACCTGTAAAACAGATAAAGACTCTAGTAAGCCTAAAGAAACTAAGAGATCTTGGGAAGAGGAAGACGACTCAGATGATGGAGGATTCATGGATCGGATATTACACGATCGCCCGCCACCTTATGCGGTGAGCAACAATGTCCCAAGCACTAGCGTAGGTCCTGGGAACCAGACGCAGGAGAAGGGAGTTACTGATACGGTACAGACTAGTGATACGGCTTCAATACAGAATGGCGTCAGTGTACGCACTGCGCCAGACATGCAGATACAGTTGCAACCTCCCCCGCAGATACAGAGAACCTATCCAAACGTCCCGGTACTCAAGACTACTACAAATCTGATAGTGCCGCCAGACCCGATATATACAAAATCGAGGTTAGTGCAGATTGAGTCAACTCCGCAATTGCTGCCCCAGCCACAACTGATACCAGAAACTGCTGCAATATCGTTACCAATTACTGTCGGTCCACTGGTGCCATTGTGTGCACAAGGTAAATCTGGTGTATGTGATCAGGGAGTAATGGCCCAAGATGTGGTAGGAGGAGGGTCCTTAAAAACCCATCAGTTATTGGCCCCAGGAGAACAAGCGGTTGAGAAACCAAGGTCTTCGATAGAACTTAGCCCAGTTGAAACACCATTGGAGGCAATGCGACAGGCAGGGCTAGGGGTGTTAACCCCACAGACGATAAATACGAATGCTCCACAATCACCAATGATGCATGCAGGGAACATTTCATTGCAAGGTTTTACAGTACAACAGTTGAATGAGTGGTTAGAAAAGACCTATGCTTCACAGAAGACTACAGTGACTGCAGTAGAGCCTGAAAGGGTAGAGAAAGATGAGTATCTGAATTTTGTAAGACTAGGTGTGGAAGCTGCCGAACTAGTGGACGGAACAATGGGGGTAAACAGATTAGAGTCATACACAGAAGCAGAATTGAGGTATCTGTGCCCCAAGATTACTAAAGAGGTAGGCAAGGTGCACCAGAGAATAACAAACCTGGCAGACAAATACAACATTGATATCGAGAACACTAAACATTTGAAAAGAAGTTACAAGGTAGAATTTGACCCAAAGGACTTTGAGCACATGAGGTCTGCTGGAATGAAAACGCATTTAAAAGAAATACTGCAGAGTGCGCAGATTTGGGGAGCGTTAGAGAAATGGGAAGGCAGATGGGCAAAGAAAAGAGATAAGGAGAAAGGTGATAGTCCAGGGTCAAGTCTGGCTAAAGCTTCACCTGATACGGAATCGGTAAAAATACTACCGATGAGAGAAACAGCTGGTGGAGTTTTAATTCATGTGCCGTGGTCCAGAGGAGACATCCTATCTTTTACAAATGACTATCCCAGGTTGAGGGAGAAACCGATCGAGTGGTATCAACAAACAGATAGGTTTGTGAAGCTTGCAAAATGTCTCTGGGAAGGCTTGAATACCTTGTTTGAGATCATTGTTCCGCCTGATTTGTGGCTCGAGTGCAAGAGAGGGGTAGACTGGCCGATGAAGGAGCCGGCAAGGGATAAAGTGACCGGAGCTCCCTCTGAGGAGGTGATGAAGTAGTATCATAAAGTGATTGAGTTTTTGAAGCAGAAAGTGTCGCCGAAGGTGACTGACTGGCAGAAAATCGACCGGACCTCACAGGAGGTTAAGGAATCAATACATGCTTACTATGAGAGGTTGTTAAAGGCATTCAAACATTACAGTGGTACTGAGACCATTGAGACGAAAGACATGAACCATCTCGTGTTCAGATTTGTCGAAGGGCTGAGACCAGAGGTTAGCCAGATGTTTAAGAATCATTTGATTTGTTGGCAAGCAAAGCCGATTGATGAGGTGTTGCAGTATGCGAAGTACTGCAGCGACGAAATTGAGCTGAAGCAGAAAAAGTTGAAGGAGAAAGTGATGGTGATGCAGATAAGGGCTGCACAGGCAGGAATACAGGGAAATGGAGTTCAACAGATGATACAGCAGCAACCGCAAGTGAATGGTGTGTTTCAGGCGCAACTGAGAGGTCGATGTCGAGGTTTTGTGAATCGCGGTCCAGAATTAAATACTGTTGTGGTCCAAAACGATGTGCAAGGGATGAAAAAGATGTCACCATGTCACGCGTGCGGGGGCGTGGGGCATTGGAAGCGGAATGCCCAAATGTGGTGCAGGATGGTGTCGTTCAACAAAACACTTATGTCGGTACATTGCAAAATATGAAAGGTCCAAAATTGAGAAATCAAAACCCGAACTTCCAAAATAACATGATTCAGATGCAAGGGTTACAGCCCATGCAGCAAATGCAAATGCCGGGCGTTCAACCAGTGCAAATGCAGCAAGTACAACAGCAGGTTCCCATGGTACCTAGACAGCAAATGCAATTACCAATGGCTCAGATGGGACAGCAACAGGTGATGCTTCCTCAGCAGGTCACAGGTCAGGTGATGAGTCAAAATAATACAGTACAGCAATTCCCATTGCGTGGTGAAGATGGAATGAATGAGGAGTGGTCGGATGACAGCCCAGATAGCAAAGAGTGCAGGCTTGCAGCATCCTTAGAGGTAGATCAGAGGGGACCCTATGTAGAGGGAAAGGTAATGGGTCACAAGGTTTCATTCTTGGTTGATACCGGAGCTACACGCTCTACAGTCAGAAGTGCAGAGGTTCCGAAATTATCACTTTCAGGGCGTACTATAAGGGTGGTCGGAGTAGCAAACCAGTACCTGACAAATCCGATTACAGATCCAGTGCAGGTTGAGAACGGCAACTTCCAGGGACTGCGTAAGTTTGTAGTCTGTGATTCGAGTCCGGTATCCCTACTGGGAAGAGACTTACTGTGCAAGAGAAAATGTTTGATTACCTGTTCCAGTGATGGAATCGAAGTGCAGACAAACAGTGATGATGAAGGGGATGATGGTCAGTTCTCAGAGTTAGAGACAGGAACTACAAATGAAGATTACCCTTTGATTACATTGTTCCCGATGCTTACAGTAATTGACCTACCTGCCGAGTTACAGGGAACGGTGACAGAGAAAGTGTGGGATCTGACAGGAAAAGAAGTGGGATTGATAAAAGGAGTAGAACCAGTTAAAGTACAAGTGAGACCAAATGCAGTGTTTCCCCAGGTGCCGAAATAACACATGGCACAAGATGTTCTTATTTAAGTGTCACAAATAATTGCAGACTTTGTGAAACAGGGAGTCCTGAAGGAAGTGTTGAGCAGTCCATGTAATTCACCGATAATGGGTCTGAAAAAGCCCTGTGGGAAGGTTCGAATCGTGTAGGATTTGAGAAAAATAAATGAGATTGTGGTAAAATGTTGCCCCATAGTGCCCAATCCAGCAGTGATTATGTTTCAGGTCCTGTGTGATGCTGAATGGTTCACCGTTGTAGACCTGTCACAAGCTTTCTTTTCGATACCTCTTCACGAGGACAGCCAGTTTTTATTCAGTTTCAAATTCCTGGAGAAGGTGTACAGTTGGTGCAGAATTCCTCAAGGGTTTTCTGAGTCACCGTCCATCTTCAATCAGATATTGAAAAGGGACTTAGAATCCTTAGTATTGCCTTTTAATTCAACTCTAGTGCAGTACATCGACGACTTGCTGATTGCATCTAAGACAAGGGATAACTGTGAGTATGACACAATTGCCTTAGTGAATCCTATGGGAAAGAATGGACATAAAGTGTCACCCAAAAAGCTGCAGTACTGCCAGAAAGAAGTGAAGTACTTAGGACACTTGATTGAAAGAGGGTCCAGGAGAATATCGAAAGAAAGAATAACAGCCATTTTGCAGATGAACCCCCAACAACAAAAAGAGATGTCAGGATGTTTTTGGGAATGGTGGGCTACTGTCGTCAGTGGATACCCAGCTTCCCGATTATCTCAAAACCATTCATAAAATTGACAGGTAAAGAGATTAAAGATGAACCGTATACTCTAGCTTTGTCCAAGGAAGAGCTTGAGTCATTCATGGAATTGAGAGAGTGCATGTGTAGGGCACCAGCTTTGGGTATGCCTGATTACACGAAGCCTTTTCTACTGTTTTGTCATGAACTTGATGCTTGTTCTTTGTCTTAACACAGGTCCATGGAGGTGCAAGTCGCCCTGTAGCATATTTTTCAGCTACCTTGGACCCTGTCGCAGCAGCCTTACCGGGTTGTTTGCGCGCAGTTGCAGAAGTTGGTCAGAGCCTCACGCAGTGTGAAGGCATAGTAATGGGATATCCCCTAACAGTAATGGTT
The DNA here is from genome assembly GCF_031143425.1 of Pleurodeles waltl. Taxonomy (NCBI): domain Eukaryota; kingdom Metazoa; phylum Chordata; class Amphibia; order Caudata; family Salamandridae; genus Pleurodeles; species Pleurodeles waltl. The sequence goes on along the minus strand of NC_090443.1, from coordinate 1,004,099,051 downwards.
CCGCATTCAGTTTAAATTTTGTTGACTCGAACCAAAACTCGGCACATGACAAATGCTCGTCTTACCAAATATGAGACAATTAAACTGGGGTCACCTAATGTTTTACTGAAACGATGTACTGTGTTGAACCCAGCAACTCTACTTCCTGCTGAGAATACTGAAGATAATAATGAAGAGGAAGTTGAGCATGATTGTCTTGAGGTAACAGAACTATGTACCAAGCCACGACCTGATATTCAAGATACACAGTTAAAAGAAAATGACTGCATTATGTTTGTTGATGGGTCTTGTTTGAGAGATTCAGTCAGAACACTGAGAGCTGGTTATGCTGTATGTACCATAGCTGGTATCATCGAAGCTTCCTAGCTCGAGAAAGTGTATTCCGCACAAGTGTCAGATCTAATTGCCCTTACTAAGGCATGCCACGCAGCTGAAAATCTGAGAGTCACCATCTATACTGACAGCAGGTACGGATTTGGAATTGTACATGATTTTGGCCAATTGTGGTCGCAGAGAGGTTTCATGACCTCTTCTGGTTCTCCTGTGAAAAATGGTGAACAAATTAAGGATTTGTTACATGCAATTCAGTTACCTCTTGAAATTGCCGTGGTGAAATACAATGCTCACGTTAAGTCACAAGACTTTGTGTCCATGGGAAACGGCTATGCAGATCAAGTTGCAAGGTTTTGCGCATTGAACTGTATATCATTCAAGGATCAGTGGGAATTGTTACCGCAAACTTAAAATGACACATGCTTAAACCTTGCATTAAGGGTGGTCGATCCCCTAGATGAGCTAAAAACACTGCAGGGTCGTGCTAGCAAAGAGAAAAAACACTCCTGGCAAAGAATGCAATGTGCACAGAGGGCTGACGACTTGTGGTTCTCAGAGGAGGGGAAATTAGTTTTGCCAAACAGTCTTCTGTCCCAATTCGCTAGGCTCTACCATGGACAGGCTCACCTTGGGAGAGATGCAGTGATCAGCTCATTCAAAATCGATTGGTTTAACCCAAAGTTCAGACAAGCCTCAGAGGTTACCTGTTACAGGTGCATCATCTGTCAGCAGATGAATGCTGGAAAGGGGACTGTGGTAACTTTGAGCCACATAGGGAGAGCTGGTGGTCCATTTAGCAAGATGCAAATGGATTTCATTGAAATGCCTGTTTGTGGAGGATTGAAGTATGTGTTGGTGATTGTGTGTGTTTTCAGTCACTTGATTGAAGCTTACCCCAGACGTAGAAATGACAGTCTCACAGTTGCAGAGCTGCTACTTAGGAAACTAATACCCAGGTTCTGGTTTCCGGTCTCTATAGAATCAGATAGGGGCAGACACTTCGACAATGAGGTGATTAAGCCCCTGTGTGCTGCATTAGACATTGAACAGAAGCTGCATTGTAGCTACCGCCCTGAAGCCTCAGGACTAGTAGAACAAATTAATGGTACCTTGAAATCAAGAATGGCAAAAATGTGCGCAGCTATCAATATGAAATGGCCAGATGCATTGCCCTTAGTGCTGATGTCAATGAGGAACACCCCTGATAAGAAGACAGGACTCTCACCACACGAGATCTTAATGGGAAGAGCCATGAGGTTGCCCGCAGTACCTGCAAACGCTCTAGTGAATATCACGGATGATATGGTGTTGGACTATTGCAAAGGCTTGGCTGATGTGATTCGCTCTTTCTCTCACCAGGTAGAAGCTAACACATTGCCACCGATTGGGGATCCAGGTCCCAAGGGGGCAGAAACCACTAGGCACCGGGGATTTGTTTTTTGGCGCCAATGTCACGCAGGGGGAGCGACCCCGTAGGCAAGGGTCGCTCCCGGGGGGGGGGGGGGTGGGTGTTGGGGGGGTCAAATTTATTTTAGGCCATTTCTGCCCCCCCTAGGGGCAGATCGGCCTATTATCAGGCCGAACTGCCCCCAGAGGGGGGCAGAACCCTCAGGGCACCAGGGCAAATATTTTTTTTTGTGTTTTTTTTTTTTTTTTTTTTTTTTTTGGAGATGGGGAGCGACCCAATCAGGCAAGGGTCGCTCCCCTGGGGGGCAACTTGTATTTAGGCCATTTCTGCCCCCCTTGGGGGCAGATTGGCCGATTTTAGGTCAATCTGCCCCCAAGGGGGCAGAAACCACTAGGCACCTGGGATTTGTTTTTTGTCGCCAATGTCACGCAGGGGGAGCGACCCCGTAGGCAAGGGTCGCTCCCGGGGGGGTGGTGGGGGTTGGGGGGGTCAAATTTATTTTAGGCCATTTCTGCCCTCCCTAGGGGCAGATCGGCCTATTATCAGGCCGAACTGCCCCCAGAGGAGGGCAGAACCCTCAGGGCACCAGGGCAATTTGTTTTTTTGTGTTTTTTTTTTGTTTGTTTGTTTTTTTCGAGATGGGGAGCGACCCATCAGGCAAGGGTCGCTCCCCTGGGGGGCAACTTGTATTTAGGCCATTTCTGCCCCCCTTGGGGGCAGATTGGCCGATTTTAGGTCAATCTGCCCCCAAGGGGGCAGAAACCACTAGGCACCTGGGATTTGTTTTTTGTCGCCAATGTCACGCAGGGGGAGCGACCCCGTAGGCAAGGGTCGCTCCCGGGGGGGGGGTGGGGGTTGGGGGTTCAAATTTATTTTAGGCCATTTCTGCCCCCCCTGGGGGCAGATCGGCCTATTATTAGGCCAAACTGCCCCCAGGGGGGGGCAGAACCCTCTAGGCACCAGGGCACATTTTTTTGTGTGTTTTTTTTTTTTTTTTTTTTTTTTTTTCGAGATGGGGAGCGACCCATCAGGAAAGGGTCGCTCCCCTGGGGGGCAAATTGTATTTAGGCCATTTCTGCCCCCCTTGGGGGCAGATTGGCCGATTTTAGGTCAATCTGCCCCCAAGGGGGTAGAAACCACTAGGCACCTGGGATTTGTTTTTTGGCGCCAATGTCACGCAGGGGGAGCGACCCCGTAGGCAAGGGTCGCTCCCGGGGGGGGGGTGGGGGTTGGGGGGTCAAATTTATTTTAGGCCATTTCTGCCCTCCCTAGGGGCAGATCGGCCTATTATCAGGCCGAACTGCCCCCAGAGGGGGGCAGAACCCTCAGGGCACCAGGGCAATTTTTTTTTTTGTGTTTTTTTTTTGTTTGTTTGTTTTTTTCGAGATGGGGAGCGACCCATCAGGCAAGGGTCGCTCCCCTGGGGGGCAACTTGTATTTAGGCCATTTCTGCCCCCCCTTGGGGGCAGATTGGCCGATTTTAGGTCAATCTGCCCCCAAGGGGGCAGAAACCACTAGGCACCTGGGATTTGTTTTTTGGCGCCAATGTCACGCAGGGGGAGCGACCCCGTAGGCAAGGGTCGCTCCGGGGGGGGGGGTGGGGGTTGGGGGGAAGAAATTTATTTTAGGCCATTTCTGCCCCCCCCCCCTGGGGCCGGCTGAGCTACAGGCCAAACTCCACAGGTAGGCACCTTGCAAAAAACACCTCTGTTTTCTGTGAAAAAATATGTTGTGTCCATGTTGTGTTTTGGGCCATTTCCTTTCGTGGGCGCTAGGCCTACCCACAGAAGTGAGGCACCATTTTTATCGAGAGACTTAGGGGAACGCTGGGTGGAAGGAAATTTGTGGCTCCTCTCAGATTCCAGAACTTTCTGTCACCGAAATGAGAGGAAAAAGTGTTTTTTGGGCCACATTTTGATGTTTGCAAAGGATTCTGGGTAACATAACCTGGTCAGAGCCCCGCAAGTCACCCCATCTTGGATTCCCCTGGGTTTCTAGTTTTCAAAAATGCGCTGGTTTGCTAGGTTTCCCCAGGTGCGGGCTGAGCTACAGGCCAAAATCCACAGGTAGGCACTGCTTTTTATAAAAAAATGTGATGTGTCCACGTTGTGTTTTGGGCCCTTTCCTTTCGTGGGCGCTAGTCCTACCCACGCAAGTGAGGTGTCATTTTTATCGGGAGACTTGGGGGAACGCTGGGTGGAAGGAAATTTGTGGCTCCTCTCAGATTCCAGAACTTTCTGCCACAGAAATGTGAGGAACATGTGTTTTTTTAGCCAAATTTTGAGGTTTGCAAAGGATTCTGGGTAACAGAACCTGGTCCGAGCCACACAAGTCACCCCTCCTTGGATTCCCCTAGGTCTCTAGTTTTCAGAAATGCACAGGTTTGGTAGGTTTCCCTAGGTGGCGGCTGAGCTAGAGGCCAAAATCTACAGGTAGTCACTTTGCTAAAAACAGCTCTGTTTTCTGTGATGTGTTCACGTTGTGTTTTGGGGCATAACCTGTCGCGGGTGCTAGGCCTACCCACACAAGTGAGGTATCATTTTTATCGGGAGACGTGAGGGAACGCTGGGTGGAAGGAAATTTGTGGCTCCTCTCAGATTCCAGAACTTTCTGCCACAGAAATGTGAGGAACATGTGTTTTTTTAGCCAAATTTTGAGGTTTGCAAAGGATTCTGGGTAACAGAACCTGGTCCGAGCCACACAAGTCACCCCTCCTTGGATTCCCCTAGGTCTCTAGTTTCCAGAAATGCACAGGTTTGGTAGGTTTCCCTAGGTGGCGGCTGAGCTAGAGGCCAAAATCTACAGGTAGTCACTTTGCTAAAAACAGCTCTGTTTTCTGTGATGTGTCCACGTTGTGTTTTGGGGCATATCCTGTCGCGGGCGCTAGGCCTACCCACACAAGTGAGGTACCATTTTTATCGGGAGACTTGGGGGAACATAGATTAGCAAAACAAGTACTATTGCCCCTTGTCTTTCTCTACATTTTTTCCTTCCAAATATAGGAGTGTGTGAAAAAAAGACATCTATTTGAGAAATTCCCTGTAATTCACGTGCTACTATGGTCACCCCGGAATTCAGAGATGTGCAAATAACCACTGCTCCTCAACACCTTATCTTGTGCCCTTTTTGGAAATGCAAAGGTTTTCTTGATAGCAATTTTTTACTCCTTATATTTCAGCAAATGAATTGCTGTATACCCGGTATAGAATGAAAACGCACTGCAGGGTGCAGCTCATTTATTGGCTCTGGGTTCCTCGGGTTCTTGATGAACCTACAAACCCTATATATCCCCGCAACCAGAGGAGTCCAGCAGACGTAACGGTATATTGCTTTCGATAATCTGACATTGCAGGGAAAAGTTACAGAGTAAAACGTAGAGAAAAATTGATGGTTTTTTCACCTCAATTTCAATATTTTTCTTTTTCAGCTGTTATTTTCTGTAGGAAACCCTTGTAGGATCTACACAAATGACCCCTTGCTGAATTCAGAATTTTGTCTACTTTTCAGAAATGTTTAGGTTTCTGGGATCCAGCATTGGTTTCATGACCATTCCTGTCACTGACTGGAAGGAGGCTGAAAGCACAAAAAATTGCACAAATGGGGTATGCCCCAGTAAAATGCCAAAATTGTGTTGAAAAATTGGGTTTTCTGATTCAAGTCTGCCTGTTCCTGAAAGCTGGGAAGCTGCTGAGTTTAGCACCGCAAACCCTTTGTTGATGCCATTTTCAGGGGAAAAACCACAAGCCTTCTTCTGCAGCCACTTTTTCCAATTTTTTTGAAAAAAACGAAATTTTCACTGTATTTTGGCCAATTTCTTGGCCTCCTTCAGGGGAACCCACAAAGTCTGGGTACCTCTAGAATCCCTAGGATGTTGGAAAAAAAGGACGCAAATTTGGCTTGGTTAGCTTATGTGGACAAAAAGTTATGAGGGCCTAAGCGCGAACTGCCCCAAATAGGCAAAAAAAGGCCTGGCACAGGAGGGGGAAAAGGCCTGGCAGCGAAGGGGTTAAAGGAGTGTGGGAGAAATTTGGAAAAGGAATTGCCAAAGTAGGGAGTTGGTTTAGCAATATTTGGAATGGGGAACTTGCAAAAATATTAGGGGGTCTATTAATTGTTCTGGCCTGTCTATTAGGATTATGGGGAGCATGCAAATTAATGATAAAATTAAAAGAAATTGGACAAAGAGAACCGGGAAAAATGAAGAAAGTGAAAGGGAGAAAATGTTCAACGAAATTTGGGAAAGTTCACATAAGGGACAAGGGGGCCAGATGTAGCAAGGAGATTGAGCCTCGCAAATAGCGAAAATCGCCGTTTGCGAGGTGCAAATGCCTCTTTGCTATGTAGAAATGCATTTTGCGAGTCGGAATCGACTCGCAAAATGCATTTCCGACTCGCAAATAGGAAGGGGTGTTCCCTTCCTATTTGCGACTCGCAATGCTATGCAATTCCATTTGAGACCGCGAAAGCGGTCGCAAATGGAATCGCAGTTACCATCCCCTTGAAGTGGATGGTAACCCAGTCGCAAACGGGAAGGGGTCCCCATGGGGCCCCTTCCCCTTTGTGACTGGACAAAAAAAAAAAACTTTTCAGAGCAGGCAGTGGTCCAAGGGACCACTACCTGCCCTGAAAAAATCAGAAACAAAAGGTTTCGTTTTTTTTTTCAAAGTGCAGCTCGTTTTCCTTTAAGGAAAACGGGCTGCACTTAGAAAAAAAAAACTGCTTTATTTAAAAAGCAGTCACGGACATGGTGGTCTGCTGTCTCCAGCAGGCCACCATCCCCGTGAGTGCCCCTACTCGCAATGGGGTCGCAAACTGCGACCCACCTCATTAATATTAATGAGGTGGGTCTTTGCGACCCCATTGCGAGTTCCAGAAGGTGTCTGAGACACCTTTCTGCATTCCAAATTGCGACTTGCAATTTGCGAGTCGCAGGGACTCGCAAATTGTAAGTCGCAATTTGGATTTTTGGTACATCTGGCCCAAGATGTTGAAATGTTCATTATGCTTAAAGTGAAAAATTAAGTGAAAGGTTTGTGTGATGACGAGCGTCATCAGAGGAGGGACTGAGAGAGCGTAGTTTATATAATCTATATCAGCATGAAATGTTTATGAATTACTGTGTGATGATGCCGCATAGAAACTATAGTAATAGCGATTTTGCTTAAACGTGCACTTGAATTGTGACCACGATGAGTGGCCACCAATGTATACGCAAACTAATAATGATGATCAAAATGTTTATGTTACGTTCAAATGAGCTTATACTAACATTTGCGTTATTAAATCTGTATTGAAAACCTCATAGGCCTTAAGTTAACATGAGCCGAAGCTTAGCTGCCTGGCTCTCATTTTAAATGCATTTTTCTGTTTTACAGTGTGCTGACTCTCAAAGGGACACGTCCTTACATGTTCTTTTTCTTTAAATTAGAAGACAAATGTAACTATGCTAGATCCGTTCCCAGGCATATTTTTCTTGTTTGCAGGGTAAATGTTATAAATGAATTGAAACAGTGTAGATTAATGTAATGTACAAGGTCATTCAAACCAGAGAAGACAATGGAACTGCTGACCAAAAGATGTGCAAAGAATTACCAAGGGATGAAGTCACACCGGACGTGCCACCTCTGAAGACGTCAATTACGAAGACCAATCAAAGACTTGTAAACCAATATGGGGTGAAGATTAGGATTACCTAATGTCAAATTTGATAGGTTAAGGATAGTGGGGTATAGCGAATGTCCAATAGAATTTTGGGGGAATGTACTACAAAAAAGGGATAAAAACCCATGTCACAGAGAGGTCATTTAGGTGGGTTAGGGAATGCTATTGATTTTATCCAGAAACTCTGTCACTCTGTTTGGTGACTTGAGATTTTATTAAAACCATCCTTGCCCTTAGACTGCCCATTCACACTTTTCCTCCTTATGAGGGAAGTGCCCTTTTTGCCCTAGAGCTGAGTCCTGACTGTTGGCGATTTGACTATGCGCTGACCTAATCCTTGGAGTGTAATTATGACAATGCATTTGTAATTTGTCTGTTTGTTTTTCCTTTCTAGGTACCAACTGCTTGCTTTTGACAGAGACCATAGCTGGATGTTTTCTAAACTGGTGTTCTAAATTGTTTTGCATGAAGCCCAACATGCTAATGCCAATAAGGGGTTAGGACAGGTGATCACCAAAACTGACGCAAATAGACAAAAGACCGAGACTATGCTTTATTGAGCTAGCGCGTTATTGACACTCTGCTAAACTTGATCTATGTTTACGCCGTGTTATGTTCTGATGTTTGTGATTCTTGCTCTAATGAAATCTTATCAAAGCTGCAATATTGTGACTATGCTATTATGTTTCTTGGTTTTGAGATCAACGCATTTGATCTTAGATTGTAACTAATAGGGAATAAAACTCATAAAATTCTAATTAAACTGTTGTGGTTATTCATGGCTGAAAGGTCATGGTAGCGTTTTGAATTAAATAATGACTTTGACTAAAGTGAAATGCATTGTTGTGATAAATATTGATGACATTATTGATGTATTGATTGATATATTGATTAGCTATCTCATCCTACGGTGTCTCTCAACTGGGTCAAAAGATTCATTGGCCTAAAACGAGTCCTGATGTGAAATAAATTATCATAAAGAGACGCGTTACCAGCATGTATGACTAAACCTATGGGACCTTGCAGTGCTCCCTTACACATGTTCCTGGAACAGGGCCGTATTATAGCCTTACAGCCCGCCGTAGGGAGCTATGCCGGCCATTAAAGGCCCGCTCCAGTGTTAAAGGCGAGGGCCTTTAACTAGGGAGTGTTAGCACGTCTGACCTTAATAAGTAAACTTCCAAGGGGACACGAATATGTTGATGAACCTTTTGACTCGCAATTAAGATGTTCGTGCTATAGCTCCAGTACATGCAGATCAATAATCAATACACAATATCAATAATCAACAACAATCAATAACAGTAATAATCAATGGAGTCAGTAATTGGCATGCACCATGAGCTTTCAGTCATGAATAACCACAGCTTTTAGTAAAAGTTAGAATATTTATTTCCCTATATTAACAATGCTAATCTCAAAATCAAATGAAACACATACAGAAACATTACTGGATGTCCAAAGTGGCAGAAGAAACGTAATCTAATCAAAGCTTGAACTACAACGCATTCTAAGGTTAGAAAGTGCCCTTGTCTCTGGACGTTTTGAAAAATCTAGCATCCGGATGGGACGCCTAACCATAGACTAAACAACACTGCTTGAATCTGCAAGTTCCTGGGGGTCGGGTGCAGGTACTTCGGTTGAAATTCCAACAAGCCCCCTTCCTTGTTCCCCTTGCCGAGCCACCAGCAGACCCTGTCCCCACCCAAAAGGGGTGTCTGCTCCTACCATCTGGACGCTTCATATAATGCAACCATGTGATGATATCAGTCTGATCCCATCCCAGGGTGGGCCTGCTGGGTTTAATCCTCCTGAACTCCTTATCATAGTCTTTCCAAGCTGACCCACCATACTCGTTATGAGCCCCCACAATCCTGTTCTGATAATAAGTCAACTGTGCCCCCAGATCATTAAAATGCTCTACCATATTGGTCTGATTGACCGAAAAACCCCTGATCTAATTCACAAGAGTCTCGTCAACTTTTCCACAGTCCCTAAGGTGTGAACATCCTTACAACGCCTAGGAGCATATTTACAAGAAAGTGGTGCATCAGTAATGATGAGCCACTTTCCTTGCCTCACCCTGCCCCACCCAACAACACCATGTGTGAGCAGTATTTACAATAGGGTGCACCATGGCGGTTGTTAGGCCAATAGTGTCAAAAATGTTGACGTTATTGTGGTGCTTTGCTACAAGAGCGTCAAAAATGTTGATGCTAGGGCAGCAAAGCGCAGGGAGGCCCGTAGGTTTCTATGGATGCGACATTTTAATGCGTGCTTTGAGCAGGCATTAAAAATTATGCCAAAAATGGTGCAATGAAATATTGTAGATTTCACTGTGCCATTTTTGGAGGCCTCAACGTCTGAAAGCCCCCCTCGCATGCCACAGGCATAGTGTGGCGCAAGAGGGGGCAGAGTGGAGCAATGTATGCATTGTGCCACTTTGTAAATCGGGTGCAGCAGAAATTGCCTCCTTGCACCACATTAGCGTAAAAATAAATGACGCCAATGTGGCGCAACTAGGCACTAGGGGCTTGTAAATATGCCCCTTAGCCTCTTCTTTCTCAGACTTATCTACTGATGATAAAGAAAAATCAGCATACACCGCCTTACACATTTTTTCCTTCTCCTCCATTAACACATGCAAACTCAGTTGCTCATGTTCAGAGCAAATTGTGTCCACATCTGTAGGCTGTAACGAGGGTCCAGTACCTAAAGTTGTTATTCCCTGAGCAGGGGAAGACATCACCCTAGGAGTGCTGGCACTCAATGAGGTACCAGGCAGGACTGGAGTTTGCTCCGCTACCTGTGCCAGAATCCCCGAAGCCTGCTGTGCCTGATTCCCTGCCAGGGCTGCACTGGTAGTGGAGGAGGCTCCCTGGCGCCCCCGGTGAGCCTCAGTTCAGTCACCACCTGTCATCCTTCACTGCTCTTCACATTACCCAGGTGATCCACTAAGGCCCATATTTATACTTTTTGACGCAAAACTGCGCCAACGCAGTTTTGCGTCAAAAAAATTAGCGCCGGCTAACGCCATTCTGAAGCGCCATGCGGGCGCCGTATTTATTGAATGACGTTAGCCGGCGTTAGCCGGCGGCGCCGTCTGGTGTGCGTTAAAAAAACCGACGTACACCAGGCAGCGCCGGCGTAGGGGGAGATGGAGCTTGGGCGTCAAGAAATGGGGCAAGTCAGGTTGAGGCAATTTTTTCACCTCAACCCGATTTGCGCCATTTTTTTTCACTCCCAACCCCCATAGAAATGACTCCTGTCTTAGCAAAGACAGGAGTCATGGCCCCTTGCCCAATGGCCATGCCCAGGGGACTTCTGTCCCCTGGGCATGGTCATTGGGCATAGTGGCATGTAGGGGGGCACAAATCAGGCCCCCCTATGCCACAATTTTTTTTTTTTTTAAAAACACTTACCTGAACTTACCTTAATGTCCCTGGGATAGGTCCCTCCAGCCTTGGGTGTCCTCCTGGGGTGGGCATGGGTGACAGGGGGTGTCCCTGGGGGCATGGGGTGGCACCTCTGGGCTCCTTCAGAGCCCACAGGTCCCTTAATGCCTGCCTTTTGCAGGCGCTAAAAAACGGCGCAAAAGCGGCCGTACGTCATTTTTTTTGACCCGCCCACTCCCGGGCGTGTAAATCCCACGCACATGCCTCGGAGTCGATTTTTTAGACGGGAACGCCTACCTTGCATATAATTAACGCAAAGTAGGTATCCACGCAAAAAAATGACGCTAACTCCATGGACTTTGGCGCTAGACGCGTCTAACGCCAAAGTATAAATATGGAGTTAGTTTTGCGTCGAAATTGCGTAAAAAAAAACGACGCAATTTCGGCGCAAACGGAGTATAAATATGCCCCTAAGTGTCTCACCCTCTCTAAAACATCATTCTCACCTACCCCTGCCATGCTGCCCCCAGTAGGGCAGGAGAGCATTCCTACCTCTGAGAGCCACAGCAACACAAATGCTAAGTTAGCAACCAGATTCTGCTGAGCCGACCCTCCTGCGGAGGTCACCCCTATGGCCGTATCTGAATCAACATTCTGTGCAATGCCACCAGCAGCTGCTGACCCCACTAATGCTGTTGAAATACCCTGTGCTTCACTCTGGCCTGGATTATCAGCAACCAGCATCGTACCCACCAGTGTGACCACTATGGATTGGACCGTTCCTGTCTCGCTAGGGGACTGACCTGTTCTCTACACAGAAGAACCTGGGGCCGGGGGCAGACCCATTGGTGCTGCTACCAAATGGCCAGCTTCCTGACTCCCTTGCATCTCCGGGACACCGGCTGTCCACCCCTATAGCTCCTTTCTACTTTTACCATGCATTTCACCACTTTGTAAATATGGTGCAGCCAATCTGGCCTCGTTGGGCCCCATTAACATAAAACAAAATGACGGTAATGTGGAGCAAGGAGGCACTACTCCCTCTAAAATCAGGGCCTTAGTTATGAAGCAAAAAGAACAGATGATGGGCAGAATGATGAACAATGCAAACATTCACCCCCAGTCACAAAGATCTGGGTTTAATCCATTGTTAATTTGCCCACCACACCACCCCAGTTTGGACCCAGCCATATGCAAATCAGTCTTGACCCTGTTCCTGATGGGAACAGTCCAGCTCAAACTGCCAAGCCAGGTCCTCCCCAAACCAGAAACAAGCCTCCTGGGACCTATTTTGGGGTATCACCCCTCATCAGCCAGACTATCTGACTGATTTGCGCATGGCAGGGTCCCAACTGGAGTGGCATGGGTAACAAAAAACAATTGATTTAGGAGCAGATCTCTGTACTGGGGTGAATGCTTGAATGTTCAGCATTCCGTCCATCCCTTGTTCTTTTTGCATTTGTTGCCCTAAGTGGGACGGGTATGCCCGCATGTGGGTCCCGTGCTCCACATGCCACTGGAGACAACCTAGTCTGGCTGATGAAGGGTGAGAATCTGAAAGTAATTCCAGGATGCTTATGTCCAGTCCCGGGAAGACCTGCCCTACCAGTTCAGACTGGACTGATTTGTAAATGGCTCAATCCCAACTGGAATGGCATGGGTAGCAAAAAAATGGAGTTTTTTAGACCCAGATCTTTGTAGTGGGGGTGAATAATTGACATTGATCAGCATTCTGCCTATCACTTGTTCTTTTCTAACTTCAAGGCAGATTTATGGAAAGTAGTGCTGCACCGAGTGCTGCACCACTTTCCCTTCACTCCTTAGCACCCCCCTACTGCCACCATGTGTGTGCCATATTTAAAATAGAGCGCACTATGGCGCAGAGTAGGGAGCAATAGCGAAATTTCTCATGACGATAGTGATGTACTCTGCAGGAGTAGCACCAAAATGCATAGGGCCCCACTCTAAAGAATGGACGTCCCTTTTAACGCCTGCTCCTGAGCAGGCATTAAAAGTGCAGTAAAAATGGCATCTTATAGATTTCCTTATGCCATTTTTCTGGCTCCCCTAAATGGGGAATGCCCTCTCTGCAGACATTATGCCTGGTACAGGCATAATGTAGCACAAAGTGTTACAAAGTAACGCAATGCATGCATTGCGCCACCCTGTAAGTACAGCGCGGGGATTTCGGCCTCGTTGGGCCACATTAACGTAAAATATAATGACATTAATGTGGCGCAAGGTTGCGCTAGGGCATTATAAGTATGTCCCTTAGTTCTGGACACACCCAAAGCAGTTCTGTTTCGTAGGGCACTCAAGAAAGCAGCCAGTGCTCCCAAAATACCATTGTCACAAATACCTGCAGACCTGCTTGACAGCCCTATACTTACGCTGCCTTGTCCCTATACGAAACACAACAACTAAGACCGCCAGGGTGACACAGCCCAAAATTCAGCTGCACCCCCTAAAATCACTTCCCTCTCACCTACAGCACCAGGGCCCCTGCTGGAGCCGCCACTGAGTAAAACTCGGGCCAGGTGAGCTAATGCTCAAACTTGTGCAGCTCATAGGCAGGGCACAACTGGACCGTTGAAAACGCTCCCCCTACTTGCAGACCTCAAAGCGGAGCATGTAATCAGCATTTCTGGAGCCTGTCAACCTGTAAGAAAGAGAGACAAAAGAAAAACACACTTTGTTTTATCCTTTGTGGGTCAACAAGATTGATAAGCAGACCCACTAGCCATCCTGTGGCCCCTTATATGGGTGGGGAGGACGCACACAATATGTTTGCGCACCCCCCTGGTGCAGCGCTGGCCGTCCACCAATCAGGTAAGTTCTTGTTGCTGGGTTGCCTTCACCTTCACCCAGGCACTCAGCCCAGCATGACCTGCCATATGTGTGGCTCACCTGATTTAGGGGAGCCTGGTGCAATAACTCTTGCATAGGCAAGACCTAATGGCTTTGCCAATGCTTGTTTTTCCTTTACCTCTGACATTTGAAGGTGTGCTTGGGGCTACCAGTTCCAATCAACCTGTGAAATAAACTTCCTGAAAGAACTCCAAATACAAATAAAAACCCACAGCATAAGTAAATATCTTTGATGACTAAGACAAGAATAGTAATTACAATTTAGAGCCTGATTTAGAGGCACTAGCGCCACCTTAGCGCCATCATAGCAGCATTTTTTTTACACTAAGGTGGCACTAAAGTGGCTTTTTACACGCACCATATTTACATGCATGCAGTGCATCACTTTGTAAACCCTTGAACCACATTGTGCCTGCACCAGCCATAATGTATGCAAGGGAGATGTTCCCCTAATAGGGGAGCCAAAAAAATGGTGCAAAGAAATTTAAGAGATTTACTTGTACCATTTTTTGGGGCATTTTTAACGCCTGCTCAGAGTAGGTGTTAAAAAGGGGGCGTGCCATTCAATACAGTGGCCCCTATGTACTGTTCAAGGTTATCTAGCCCACTTCTGCTGAGTACATCAATAGCGTCAGAATACGCTATTGCCCCCTACCTTGTGTAGGAGGCTGGCCTGGCTTATAGTGGGTACCAATGGTACTTACAACTTGTGCCAGGTCCAGTTATCCCTTATTAGTAGGGTGTGGTAGTGTTCTAGCAGCTTAGACTGATAGAGGTAGCTATAGCAGAGCAGCCAAGGCTGAACTAGGAGACATGCAAAGCTCATGCAATACCACTTTTATCATATAGGTACTATATCAGAAGAAAGACAATTCTCATAGTTACTAAAAATAAAGGTACTTTATTTTAGTGACAATATGCCAAAAATATCTCAGAGGATATACTCCTTTAGGAGGTAAGTAACATACACAAAATATACACAACAAACCAAATCAGGTAAGTAAAACAGTCAGAAAGAAGTGCAAACACTGTAGACTACAATAGGATGCAATAGGCCTAGGGGCAACAAAAACCATATACTAAGAAAGTGGAATGCGAACCACGAATGGACCCCTAGGCTAATGTAGTGTGCAGAGGGTCACTGGGAGTGTAAGAAAACACTAAGGGTGTAAAAGATACCTCACCCCAAGACCCTGGAAAGTAGGAGTAAAGTATTACTATTTCCCCAGAAACACACTAAAGTCGTGAAAAGGGATTTTGCAAGGACCACAACAGACTGCAAAGTACTGAAGATGGATTCCTGGACCTGAAGACCTGCAAAGGAAGGGGACCAAGTCCAAGAGTAGCTAAAGTGTCCAGGGGGGGCAGGAGCCCACTAAAACCCGGATGAAGGTGCAAAATGGCTGCCTCCAGTTGGAAGAAGCTGCAGGTTTTGCAACAACGAAAGGAGGTAGGAAGTTCTTCTTCATGCAGAAGATGTCTTGCACCACTTTATAAATATGGCTCAGGAATTTTCACCTTGTTGGGCCACATTAGCGTAAAAAAAAAAAGTTTGCTAATGTGGCGCACGGAGGCTCTAGGGGCTCTTAAATCTTCCCTACATTGGGCATATTTATGAAAAGTGGCGCTGCACACAGTGCAGCGCCACTTTTCTTGTACCTTCATGCCCTCCTACAGCCAATATGTGGGTTCTGTATTTAAAATACGGCGCACATGGCGCAGGGTAGGGGGTATAGAGTCATTTTTTAATGCTATTGAAGTACTCTGGGACGTACCTCCAAGAGTTTGGCGCTACTCCTGCAGAGTACATGGGGGCCCATTATAAATAATGGTATGCCCGCTTTTAATGCCTGCTCTGAGCAGGTGTTAAAAGTGCAACAAAAAAAAGTGCAAGAAAATCTCTTAGTTTTCCTTGTGCCATTTTTTCTGCCTCCCTAACAGGGAACGCCTCCATTGCATACATTATGCCTGGCACAGGCATAATGTGGCGCAAAGTTTTACGAAGTGGCAATGAGTGCATTGCGCCACGTTGTAAAAATGTCACTTTAGTGCAGCCTTAGTCATAAAAAGTCACTATAGCGGCAGCTGTAGGGGCTCTTAAATCTGGCCCTTAGAAGCCGACATAAGGAAATTGGCCACCTAGCACTCCCAAACAACCGTTTTCTTAATTTTACTCCTTATTGTATTATACGTGATTCATTAATATTTTAAGTTATATTCTTACAGATCTTCGTATTTACATATTTTACATAATTGCACATCAACATTGCCGCTGGCTCTATTATGAGCCAGCGGCAATGTTGATGTGACTTTTCCGCAGGCCCAGTGGAAATGTCAAAATAGGGAGCCACAAATACCGCCAGCACTGGCGGTATAGTGGAGCCCGCGTCTTCGACGGTCTTTTTGAAAGACCGCCGAAGTTGTAATGAGGGCGTAAGACCACAAATATAATAAATTCCGGGAATCGCCGGGTCCTGTTCATTCAACATAAATGTCCATTTACTCTGAAACAAGAACACATGCTTACATTCACTCGTTCCCACAAATAAAGGGGGTAATTATGAAAATAGCAGTTCAGACCACCATGCCGGCGGTGGCGGAAATTACCGCCATGGCGGCCTGGACCGCCATATTACGAACACAGGGGAAACCGCCACAGGTGGCCCTCCGCCACCGCCAGGCTACCGCCACCAGACAGCCTGAGGATGGCGGAGTAATCTATCCGACAGGGTAGCGCTGCAAGCAGCGCTGCAAGCAGCGCTGCCCTCCTGATAAAGAACCTGTGTTCCTCCAGCCTTTCCCTGACGGTTTCCCCCGCCAGGAAAAGGCTTGCAGAAGGGGAACTCAGGGGCTTGGGCAGTGCAGGGGTCCCCGTGCACAGCCCCTTAGTGCAGGTCACTGCCTGATTTACGAGCAGTGATATGCACGATGATTGCCGTCGTGTTCATTATGACCACCAAAGTGTCAGTGTGTGATTTAGGCCTCTATATACAAAGGGGCATATTTATACTCCGTTTGCGCCGAAATTGCGTCGTTTTTTTTTACGCAATTTCGACGCAAAACTAACGCAAACTAACGCCATATTTATACTATGGCGTTAGAGGCGAATAGCGCCAAAGTTCCCGGAATGTGCGTCATTTTTTAGCGTGAACCCCTTCCTTGCGTTAATGATATGCAAGGGAGGCGTTCCCGTCTAAAAAATGACTCCCAGGCCTTTACGTGGTATTTATACTCCCGGGCAAAAGAGACGCCCGGGAGTGGGCGTGGCTAAAAACGGCGCATTTGCGCCGCTTTTTAACGCCTGGGTCAGGCATGGCGTTAAGGGACAAGTGGGCTCAAAATGAGCCCACAGTGCCCTCCCCTGCCCCCAGGGACCCCCCCTGCCACCCTTGCCCACCCCAGGAGGACACCCAAGACTAGAGGGACCCACCCCAGGTAAGTTCAGGTAAGTATTTTTTTTTTTTTTTTTTATAATTTTTTGTGGCATAGGGGGGCCTGATTTGTGCCCCCCTACATGCCACTATGCCCAATGACCATGCCCAGGGGACAGAAGTCCCCTGGGCATGGCCATTGGGCAAGGGGGCATGACTCCTATCTTTACAATGATAGGAGTCATGTTGATGGGGGATGGGCGTCGAAAATAAATGGCGCAAGTCGGGTTAAGACGATTTTTTCGACGTAACCTGACTTGCCCCATTTTAAGACGCCCATACGCCATTTTCCCCCTACGCCGGCGCTGTCTGGTCTACGTGGTTTTTTCCCACGCAAACCAGGCAGCGCCGGTCTGATTGCGCCGTCTAACGCCATTCCATAAATACGGCGCCCGCATGGCGCTTCAGAATGGCGTTAGACGGCGCAAAACTTTTTGACGCTAAACTGCGTTAGCGCAGTTTAGCGTCAAAAAGTATAAATATGGGCCAAAGTTTCCCTACATGTTGCACATCTAAAGCTATTTTCCCTTGTATTTTAAAATGCACTATAAACATAATCATTCCTGTAAGTCCTTTTCTCTAAGCTTTTTCTAACTTCTTCTTCAGTGCTTTTCACCTGTCATCTGTGTGATCTAAGAAGCTTTTCTCTAAAGGTGTAAGCAATCATGTGAGATTATTCCTGTGTGCGTAAGCTGTGCCAAACGTCAATGTAGGTTCAAAGAAACCTCTATTACTATGTCATTATTTCTAGCTACTCTACTCCAATACCTAATTATCGGGACAAACGAAAGCACCATATCATAGTTTGAGTAAGAGTATTGAATGTACTCCTGGTTATAAAATCTTGTTAGTAGCAGACTACAACTTATTCCATATGTTAAAGGCAAGCTATGGTACGTAACTCCTTTATCAACTGATGAAGGAATCTGCGTACACACATAACAATTCCTTGCATCCATTGTCTCAACATACTCAGCAAGCGATACAAGACAAATGAAGAAAGTTCTCATTGCGCATTAGTATTCTCATGAAAATGCTTCTCATCTAACCTAAACCTCTCTATTGCCGTTAGTGCAGTAGGTGTTTCAAAAGCAGAAGTATGGTTGGCTTCACTCTTATCAAGAACAGACATATCCACAATCAACACCACAAACAATATCCCACACATAATCACCAAAACAATACTCATATATTTACAGTGCCTATTATTCCAACCCGCTGGCTAATGTTACTCATGATCTGTAAAGAATCAGAATGCAGAAGAAAATTTAGGAAAACTGCAGCAAAAATCAAAAATAGACAATTCTTCTTTCAGCAGTTATTTACAGCTTTCAGTCTCACTTCCAGGATCCCTTGTCAAAATCGGTAAGCAGCTTGTCAAAATCAGGTTTCAAAAGTCAAATCAGCTTATCAATGTCTCTTCCGCTTACTTTCAACCGTTTCTTTTTCTCAAAGCTTTTCTCTAAGATTGTTTCAACAGTTCAGTTCATCAGCTTCCTTCAAGTGCTAAAATACTGTCCCGGAATGTCTCTATCAAAACAAAAAGACAAAAACTCTTGCTGCTACTCACTTGTAGTTGCATACGCCCATTTAGGACCTGCGCAACTTTGACTTGCTATTCTCTTTCTTTGAAACTTTTGATCAGCATTCAATTCTCCTTTACTCAGATCTTCTCTCCTTGTTTTATCTAGTTCTTCCTCAATTGTTGCCTCAACAACCACTTCCTTTATTTTTTCTACTTGCGACTCCGGCCACTTATCTCCTTTCAATAGACCTTTTGTCAGTGTCCTCCTCAGAGTTGAACTTGATCCTTCTCCTTGTTCTGCGGTGTGTTCTCTTGAAGGACCTGCAATCGTTTCAGGAGGAGTCAGATCACAGTGACTTTGATCCACTTCAACTCCTTTCCCCTCTGGGTCTGGGAATTGCTCTGTTTGTCTCTCAAGATTGTCTGCTTCTGGGAAAGCCCTCCTCTGACTAGGCTCTCCTACAGCCTCAATTGAGATACGCTCTCCCTCACCCTCCTGGAGGTCTACTCCTTCGTCTTTCACAGAAGTGACTGAACCGTCCTCATCTAGCTCAGATCTGGTCTCAGTTTCCCTTTGTTCTCTTTCCAGCCCTGAGACTTGTTTTGCTGGTATTGGTACTCTCAACAACTCTTCTTCCTCAAGATCCAGTGGACATGCCACTTTCTTTGTATGACTTGCATGAATCGAGTTCGGAATACCAGCTCACTTCACAGCTGTGGTAGTTGTCACAACTACCTGATACAGTCCCTTCCAACAAGGCTCCAAACACATTTTCCTCACGTGTTTCTGGACCACAACCCAGTCTGCAGTTCTCAGATTGTGCCCTGGGTCATGGATCGGTGGCAGTGTGGTGGCTTCAACCTGCTCATAGAAAGAACAAACCACATCAACCAGACCTTTACAGTAGTCCAACACCATATCATATGTAATGTTGACAAGTGCATTTGCAGGCACCGCTGGCAACCTCATGGCTCGACCCATAAGGATTTCTTACGCTGACAATCCTGTCTTCCTGTCAGATGTGTTTCTGATTGACATCAAGACTAAAGGCAATGCGTCAGGACATTTCAAATTCATGGATGCACACATCTTTGCAACTCTTGACCTCAAGGTACCATTCATCTGTTCCACTAGTCCTGATGCTTCAGGGCAGTAACTACAATGCAACTTCTGCTCAATGCTCAATGCTGCACACAGTAATTTAATTACTTCATTGTTGAAGTGACTTGCCCTATCTGATTCTAAAGAAATCGGAAACCTGAAATGCGGTATCAGTTCTCTAAGCAGTAGTTTCGCTGCTGTAAGATTATAATTTATTTGTGCAGTGTAAACTTTAATCCATTGGCTAAAGATGCAAACAATCACCAACACATATCTCAAACCTCCACACACAGGCATCTCAATAAAATCCATCTGCATTCTTCTGAATGGACCTCCCGCTCTTCCAATGTGGCTCAAATTAACCACTGTCCCTTTCCCCACGTTCAATTGTTGGCAAATGACACAACAATGGCAAACTGCTTCAGCAACCTGTCTAAACCTTGGGTTGAACGAATCATGTTTGAACAATCGAATCATTGCATCCTTCCCAATATGTGCTAGCCCATGATAGTACCTAGCAATTTGAGACAGCAGACTATTTGGCAAAACCAATTGACCCTGTTCTGAAACCCACAATTCATCTTGTCTTTGCACGCATTTCATTTTACTCCATGAATGTTTTTCCTCCCTGTCAGCATTATTCTGCAGGTGTCAATTACTTTCAAGGCATAGCTTGTACAGGTTTCATCTTCTTCAGATAACAGTTCCCACTTGTCTTTGAATGATATACAGTTCAATGTGCAAAACCTTGCGACTTGATCCGCATATCTATTTCCCAATGATACAAAGTCCTGACACTTCAGATATACACTGCATTTCACCACAACAATCTTTTCAGGCATTTGAATAGCATGTAACAATTCTTTAATTCTCTCACCATTTCACACTTGTGAACCAGAAGAGGTCATGAAACCTCTCTGTGACCACAACTGGCCAAAATCATGGACTATTCCAAATCCATACTGGCTATCCGCATAGATTGTAACTTTCAGCTGAGCAGAAACATGGCACGCTCTAGTAAGGGCTACCAGTTCCGCTAGTTGAGCAGAATACACTCCTCGAAGCCAAGAAGCTTCTAAAATACCAGTAATTGTGTGCACACAGCATATCCTGCTCTCAATGTCCCTGTATTGCCTCTCATACAAGAACCATCAACAAAGATAATTTGGTCATTTTCTTCCAAACGGGTGTCTCTAATATCAGGTCTCGGTTTTGTGCACAAGTCAGTTACTTCAAGACAATCATGTTCAACATTTTCCACTTGCTCAATTTAGACATTTTCATTTGGGAGTAAGGTTGCCGGGTTCAGCACTGTACATCTTTTCAATGACACATTTGGTGACCCTAGAATAATCCTTTTTATATCTAGTCAATCTTGCACCAGTCAACTTTTGGGTTTTCGTCCTTGTAAGTAGAATCTTAATAGAGTGAGGGACCATTACAGTCAGGGGATATCCCATCACAATGCCTTCACACTGTGTAAGGATTTTATCGACTGCTGCAACTGCGCGCAAACAACCTTGTAAAGTTGCTGCAACTGTGTCCAAAGTAGCTGAAAAATATGCTACTGGGTGGTTTACACCTCCGTGGACCTGTGTCAAGACAGACAAAGAACATGCATCATGCTCATGGCAAAACAATGTGAACGGTTTGGTGTAATCAGGCATACCCAACGCTGGAGCCTTGCACAGACTCTCTCTCAATTCAGTGACGCTTTTATTCCAGCCTTATCTAACACTATAGGGTCAGTGACTTCCTTGTGAGTCAGCTTCTGCAATGGTCTCCAAATGACTGAAAAATTTGGAATCTATTGGCGACAGTAGCCTACCATCCCTAAAAACATCTTGACATCTCTCTGTGTGGTCAGGGAATTTATCTGCAATATGGCTGTAATTCTTTCTCTGGATATCTTTCTTGAACCTTTCTCAATCTGGTGACCCAAGTATTTTACTATATTTCTTTACAGTACTGCAATTTAAGCGGAGACACTTTATGACCATTCTTTCCCAAAAGGTTCAACAGGGCAATCGTATCATACTTGCACTCGTCTCTTGTTTTGGACGCAATCAGCAAGTCATCAATGTACTGCATGAAGATCAATTGGAAAGGCAATTCCAACAACTCCAGATTCTTCTTCAAGATCTGATTGAATATGGAAGGTGACTCTGAAAACCCTTGAGGAATTTTGCACCAGCAATAAAATTGATCCAGAAATTCTAAACAAAAGGGAAATTGGCTATCCTCATGAAGAGGCACAGAAAAAGAAGGCTTGTGACAAATCAATGACAGTGAACCACTCAGCATCACATGGAACCTGAAACATTATCACAGCTGGATTTGGCACCATTGGACAACATTTTACCACAATCTCATTTATTTTTCTCAAATCCTGAACAATTTGAACTTCCCCACAGGGCTTTTGCAAACCCATTATCGGTGAATTACATGGACTGTTCAATACTTCATTCAAAACCCCTTGCTTTACAAAGTCTGCAATTATCTGGTCAACCTTCATAAAGACATCTTGCGGCATGTGGTACTGCAGAAGTTGAGGAAAAACTGCATTTGGCTTCACAGTAACTTCAACTCACTCAATTCCCTTTATCAGAATTATTTATTTTCCTGTCAGATCCCACACTCTCTCCTTAACCATTCCCTGCAAATCAGGATGAAGCTCTTTCACAGTGAACATCGAGAAAAATTAAATCAGAGGTTATTCCTCATTTGTAGTCTTACCCTCTATCTCTGGGGCTTGGTCATCTTCATCATCACTATTTGTATGAATCTCAATTCCATCATTTGAACAAGTTATCAAACATTTCATTTTATACAGCAAGTCTCTTCGCAGTATCGATACCGGACTTGAATTGCAGACTACGAACTTGTGAAATCCTTAAAGTTGCCAATTTTAACCTTAACTGGTTCTGTAATCGAGTTGGTCAAATACTGATTCGTCACTCCTACAATCTGAACTGTTCTACCTGAAAGGGGCTAATTTGGAACTTCTGCACTTCTCACTGTAGAGCGTGTAGCTCCCGTGTCAACGAAGAATGAAACTCTGTGACCCATAACCTTTCCCTTTACATAGGGACCTCTTTGATCCACTTCTAAGGAAGTTGCAAGCACACATGGCTCCTCATCCAAACTGTCGCTCATCCAATCATCATTTATTCCATTCTCACTGTGTAACAGGAATTGGTGCACTGTGTTATTACTTTGGTTAAGCCTCTGACCTGTGACCTGTTGAGAAAGTATCATCTGTTGCTGTTCCAATGGAGCTTGAGGTATTTGAATTTGCTGTCTAGGTACCATAGTAACCTGCTATTCCATTGGCTGGAACTGTGTCATTTGAACAGGTGGCATTTGCACCTGCTGCATGGGTTGAAAATTCTGCATTTGATTCACATTATTCTGAAAATTCGGATTAGGATCTCTCACTCTCAGTTCTTTCACGTTCTGGAATGAAGTGAGGTCATTACTCTGCTGAACAACACCTTCCTGCACCATCAGTGGACACTCCAGTTTCCAATGTCCAACGGCTGTGCAAACGTGACATGACAGCAGCTTCTTCATTCCCTGCACATAATTCTGAACCCCTAGAGTACCTAGGTCTGGACCACGATTCACATTACCTCCACAACTTTTACCTCTCATCTGGGGGCTGAAATATCATGTTTCCCTGCTGCTGCTGTGGTAAATGCTGCGGAAATTTGCTGGAAGTGGAATTAAGGGGGCCTTAGATGTGCCACCAGTCTTGCCACTGGCTTGGCAGGTCACACAGGAGCGACAGAACTCCATGGCATTCTCTGACATGTGAGGCCAGTGAAACAATGGAACAAGTCTGTCCCATGTTTTACTTTGGCCCAAATGCCCAGCCAAAGAAATGCCATGAACCAAAGTCAGAAGAAACTCCCTATGCTGCAAAGGGATGACCAATCTCCTGGCAGCTCCAGGTTTAGGGTCCCTTGCCTCAGTATAGACAAGGTTGTCTTCCCAATAGACTTTGTGGGTATCAGTGACATGACCATTTTGCTGTTTGACGGCTTTCTGTCTTAAACCCTCTAGTGTGGGACAGGTCTGCTGTGCCACACTCAGCTCTTCCCTAGCAGGCCCCCCCCTGCACCCAAAAGCTCAGCAGTGTCTGCTGCTAGCTCATCTGGTGTAGGTTCTGCACAGGGAGAGGATTCGTCTTCCCCAAAAGGGGAATCTTCTGGAGAGGGAGGGATAGTGGGCAAGTATTTACCCTTTCTACCCCTAGCTGTTGGGAGCACTTGGTCCATTTTTCCAGGATCCAAGTTTCCCTGTCCTCCTTTCTTCTGGGCCTGAGCCCTTGTGAGAGCACAGATATGCCCTGGAATACCCAGAATTGCTGCATAGAGCCTCCAACACCACTTCAGCCCAAGCTCATGTTTCCAAATGATTTCCTAGTAAGCAGTCTACAGGTAAATCAGTGGCTACCACAACTTTCTTTGGGCCAGTAACCCCTCCCCCCCCCCAGTTGAGATTCACAACAGCAATGGGGTGGCTAAGAGTGTTGTTATGAGCATCAGTCACTTGGTACTGCTGACCAAGTAGGTATTGTTCAGGGGCAACCAGTTTCTCTATCTCCATGGTGACACTGGCTCCTGTGTCCCTGTAGGTCTCAACCTCAACACCATTTATTAGGGGTAGTTGCTTGTACTTATCCATATTAAGGGGACAAGCAACCAAGGTGGCAAAATCAATACCACCATCAGAGACTAAAACAGCCTCTGTGATCTCCCTAACTAGACCAACCCCCACTACTTTACCAATGGTGAGCCCAGCAATACCCTTTGACCTGCTATTTGTGGTGTTCTTACCACCACCACTGCTATTACTAGGGGTACTAGTTGACGCAGTTGGGGTTGTGGTAGTGGGAGCCTTGATGTTTTTCTTTGGACAAGTGCGATCATTTGCTCAATGGCCTTTACTTTCACATAAATAACACCATGGCTTCTTTTGATTGTGTGGAGAGGATTTGGACCCACCCCTCACCAGAGGATTTTTGTGGGCCTGAGGAAGACTCAGAATTATTTTTTTCTTTGTCCCCACCCTTGTTATGAGACTTACCATCCTTCGTCTTGCCATCCTTGTCACTTACTGTATGAGCTTTTCTGCTCACTCTTGTTCTGACCCATTTGTCTGTCTTCTTTCCCAATTCTTGGGGAGAGGTCATATCTGAGTCTACCAAGTACTAATGCAACAAGTCAGACACACAATTATTCAAAATACGCTCTCTCAAAATTAGATTATACAGGCTTTCATAGTCAGTCACCTTACTGCCATGTAACCATCCCTCCAAGGCCTTCACTGAACAGTCTCCAAAGTCTGTACAGTCTTGAGAGGACTCTTTTCTGGTATCTCCAAACTTTATCCTGTATTGTTCAGTGGTTAAGCCAAATCCATCTAAGAGTGCATCCTTCAAAACTTTGTAATTGTTGGCATCACTCTCTCTGACAGTAAGGAGTCTGTCCGTACCTTTGCCAGTGAAAGCCACAATATAGCTGCCCACTGCCTTTGAGGGACCAACTGTACCATACTTATGAAAAGCACCAATGACAAGGTGGTAAAACAGTTACAAGTACGTATCCCACTGCTGCACCACCAATGTAGGAGGCTGTCCTGGCTTATAGTGGGTACCAATGGTACTTACACCTTGTGCCAGGCCCACTTATACCTTATTAGTAGAGTGTAGTAGTGTTCTAGCAGCTTAGGCTGATAGAGGTAGCTATAGCAGAGCAGCCAAGGCTGAACTAGGAAACATGCAAAGCTCTTGCAATACCACTTATATAATATAGGTTCTATATCATAAGAAAGACAATACTCTTAGGGCCAGAAGTAGCAAGACATTTGCATGTCGCAAACTGCGAAAATTGCAGTTTGTGCCATGCAAACGGCCTAACGTGATGCTCATTCCCAAATTGCGAGTCGGTACCGACTCGCAATTTGGGAATGCGACTTGCAAATAGGAAGGGGTGTTCTCTTCTTATTTGCGCCTCGCATCGCAATTCAGAATTGCTTTGTGACCGCGAATGCGGTCGCAAAGCAACTCGCAGTTGCCACCAGTGTCACACTGGTGGTAACTCATTCCCAAAAGGGAAGGGGTCCCATCCTTTGTGAATGTCGAGAAAACATTTTTTTCAGAGCAGGCAGTGGTCCTATGGACCACTGCCTACCCTTAAAAAACTAAACCAAATCGCTTCGGTATTTTTTTCATTTTGCAACTCGTTTTCCGTTAAGGAAAATGGGCTGCAAAATGAAAAAAAAAACTTCTTTATTTAAAAAGCAGTCACAGACATGGAGGTCTGCTGACTTCAGCAGGCCACCATCCCTGTGAGTGCAGGGACTCGCTATGGGGTCGTAAAATGCGACCCACCTCATGAATATTGATAAGGTTGGTCTTTGCAACCATAGTGAGTCGCAGACGGTGTCAGAGACACCGTTCTGCATCCGAGATTGCGACTCGGAAATTGCAAGTCGGACAGACTCGCAATTTCCGAGTCGCAATCTAGGACCTGCCTACATCTGGCCCATAGTTACTAAAAAATAAAGGTACTTTATTTCAGTAACAATATGCCAAAAATATCTCAGAGGATATACTCCCTTAGGAGGTGAGAAACATACACAAAATATACACAACAAACCAAATCAGGTAAGTAAAACAGTCAGAAAGTAGTGCAAACACTGTAGACTACAATAGGATGCAATAGGCCTAGGGGCAACAAAACCCATACACTAAGAAAGTGGAATGCGAACCACAAAGGGACCCCTAGGCTAGTGTAATGTGTAGAGGGTTGCTGGGAGTGTAAGAAAACACTAAGGGTGTAAAGGATACCTCACCCCAAGACCCTGGAAAGTAGGAGTAAAGTACTACTATTTCCCCAGAAACACACTAAAGTCGTGATAAGGGATTTTGCAAGGACCACAAACAGATTGCAAAGTACTGAAGACGGAATCCTGGACCTGAAGACCTGAAAAGGAAGGGGACCATGTCCAAGAGTAGTTAAAGTGTCCAGCGGGGCAGGAGCCCACTAAAACCCGGATGAAGGTGCAAAATGGCTGCCTCCGGTTGGAAGAAGCTGCAGGTTTTGCAACAACGAAAGGAGGTAGGAAGTTCTTCTTTATGCAGAAGATGTCCCACGGCGTGCTGGCAGAAGCAGAGTTGTTTCCTTGGCAAAATACTGCAAACAAGCCTTTCTAGCTGAAAGAGTCGTGGTTGAAGAAAAAGGGTGCTGCCTGGGCCCAGGAAGAAACAGGATGTCGCCACTTGGGAGAGCACACAGAGGAGGCCCTCTCCAACGTAGAGAGCCCTTGGACAGGAAGGAAGTACCCACAGGAGTCCTTGAACATGGGTTCAAGAAGTCTGAACATGGCGGTCATTTTAATACTGGAAAGAAAGGTCCCACGACACCGGATATCAACTCAGGGAGCTAAGAATCACAGGACAGAGTGCTGGGAACCTAGGCTCGGGTGTGCATGCAGGATTTCTTGGAAATGTGCACAGAAGCCCTTATATCTGAAGATCACGCGGTGCACAGGATTACTGTCTGGAGAAGGGAGTCAAGGACTTACCTCCTCCAAATTTGGACAGTTGGACCACTGGTCAGTCTGGGTCACTTGGGTGCAGCACCTGTGTTCCAGGGGCCACGCTCATCAGGAAGCTGAAGTTTGGTGCCTGCTGGAGTAGCGTGAAGATTCCGTTTGACCCACAGGAGATTTCTTCGTGGCTTCCAGTGCAGGGTGAAGGCAGGTATCCCCCAGAGCATGCACCACCAGGAAACAGTCGAGAAAGCCAGCAGGATGAGCCGCTACAATGTCGCTGGTAGTCTTTTGGCTACTTTGTTGCAGTTTTGCAGGCGTCCTAGAGCAGTCAGCAGTCGATCCTTGGCAGAAGTTGAAGAGAGAAGTGCAGAGGAGTCCTGCTGGATTCTTGCAAGTCGTTATCTGAGGAAAAGCCCACTGGAGAGACCCTAAATAGCCCTCAGAGGAGGATTGGCCACCTAGCCAGGTAAGCACCTATCAGGAGGGGTCTCTGACGTCACCTGCTGGCACTGGCCACTCAGAGGTCTCAAGAGTGCCGTCACACCTCTGGAAAGAAGATGGCAGAGGTCTGGGACACACTGGAGGATCTCTGGGCACCACCCCTGGGGTGGTGATGGACAGGGGAGTGGTCAATCCCGTTTTCTTTGTCCAGTTTCGTGCCAGAGCAGGGACTGGGGGTTCACTAAACCGGTGTAGACTGGCTTATGTAAGGAGGGCACCATCTGTGCTCTTCAAAGCATTTCCAGAGGCTGGGAGAGGCTACCCCCCCCCAGCCTTTAACACCTATTTCCAAAGAGAGAGGGTGTAACACCCTGCTCTCAGAGGAAATGCTTTGTTCTGCCTTCCTGGGACTGGGCTGCCCAGACCCCAGGAGGGCAGAACCAGAGCTGGTTTGGCAGTACTTGGGGTCCATGGTGGAGCACTATGGGGGTCATTCTGACCTCGGCGGTAAAAGGCGCTTACCGCCGGTCAGAAGACCGCCATTACACCGCCGCGGCCGCGGTAAACCGCCACGGTCATTCTGACCCGCTACCTGAAAACCTCCAAAAACCCGACAACCACAAAAGTCCGCCACAGCAAAGGTCAGCGAAAAAATGGCGATGACCAAACCTCCACCGCCACGCCAACAGAAATACGCCCATGCCATTACGACCCACGAATCCACGCGGCGGTCTTACAACCGCGGTATTCCATTGGCGGTACACACCGCCGTGGTCAAAATACACACACCCGTACAAAACTCAAGCACATTGGACAATTTGAAATACACACACCTGAGACACATACACACACCACTCCCACACACCCAATACAATATAAAACACACACCCACATCACCCACAAACCCCTACGACCACAATTGCGACTGAAGGACAGAGAGAGACAGCACTGCTTAGAGTAGACCATCACACAGAGGCAAATCACAACATCACCCACACAATTACCACGCACAAAACAACATATACCACCACACACATTACACTCCACAACACATACAACTTCCCTCACCTCATCCACACCACCCCATGGCACCCCAAATACACCCCAGGTTCTCTGACGCAGAACTCAGGGTCATGGTGGAGGAAATAGTATGTGTAGAGCCCCAGCTATTCGGGGCACAGGTGCAGCACACCACAATTGCTAGGAAGATGGAGCTATGGCAAAGGATAGTCGACAGGGTCAACGCGGTGGGACAGCATCCACGCAATCGGGAGGACATCGGGAAGCGCTGGAACGACCTACGGGGGAAGGTGCGTTCCATGGTATCAAGGCACAACATTGCGGTGCAGGAGACTGGCGGCGGACCCCCACCTACTCCCCCTGAATTCACAGCATGGGAGGAGGAAGTCTTGCACATCCTGCATCCTGACGGCCTCGCAGGAGTATCTGGAGGAATGGACTCTGGTAAGTCAATTCCAACTACTACTTCCCACCCTCACCCCACCTGCATGCCAGCACATACCCCCACCCTCACCCCCACCCCCATCACACCAACTCCTTGCAAATGTCCCACCATCACAACCCACCCATCCCAACACCTAGACCTGCATGCGACCACAAAGCATGAACACCCATCACCAAAGCATGCCCACCGCACACACACATCACCCCCACAAGCCACCCTCACAAAAGCCCAGACAACGGAATGCCTGCACTTGGGTACACGGACACCCACCCATCACACGAAATGCCACACACAGAAGCAATAACCATACCCTTATACCCCTGCAGGACCCGAACGCCACCACACCGCCACGGAGGGTACAGAGATGTCCATCCCACCCCCAGAAGAGGCCCCCAGCGATGACAGCAGCTCTGTCTCCCTGGACCCAGATGACCAGCCTGGACCATCGGGGACCTCTGGACAGTCGGTTCCCCACACACAGCCACAGGCTACAGCAGACCTAACCCCCTCTGGGAACACCAGCACAGCTCCCACCCAGCGGGCCCATGCCTCTGTCTCCAGGACACGTCAATCAGCGGTGTGTCCGCCACTACAGGGCACCCAGGTTGACCCACCATCCCAACAACAACAGGGACCTGGGGGCAGTGGTAGTGGGCACACCGTCCATGGGACAGAGGCCCAGGGAAACAGGGGAACTGGGAGGGCTGCTGTGCGACAGGGGAGGGACAGGCCCAGGGAACCCACTTTCCAAGAGGCCCTCACCACCATCATGGGAGCATACCACCACTCCCAGGAGACGATGGCGACGGTACTGGCCAGGTTCCAGGAGATCCAGGCACAGCAGGAGGAACGGTACATGGGGTTCAGAGAGGAACTGAGGAACATTGGTTCCGCAATGGGGACCATAGTCCTGGCTCTTAACCAGATAGTCACCACATTACGGGACCATGTGGCACCCCAAAGGGCCCCTGTCACTAGCCTGGACCACGAACAGCCTACCACGTCCGCCGGTGCTAGTGGACAGGAGGCCCCCACACAACGACAGGCCACCAGAACCCCACCTCCTGCTGAAGAACAACCACCCCGCAAGCGGAACCTGAGATCACACAAGAAGACAGAGTAGGATTGCAAGACCCCCGCCAGCATAAGATACCCCCTGATGTCATCCCACTGGCCCACATTGTCACCCTGTCCAACCTTAAACAGCCCCTGCTCCATCCTTCCACAGGCATATGGACAATGCACCAGTGAAACTGAGAACTGGACTCTGCCATGGACATTACTCCACCCCCACCCATCACCGTTTTACTATCATGTACCTATATGTAGCACTTGAAATAAATCACTTATTGCACTTACAATAACAGGAGTCTGCTTGTATTTTTCAAATATGTATTACACATAACGGTGCAATTATGTTCTGTTACATTGTGATGACAACATACCAATGACAATAGGCTGTAGTCCATGAGCAAACAAAGCAGAAGTCACGCAGTTGGTCATACAGCTCTGAAAAGGGAAGGGAAAGTCACAATTCAGTTAAAAGGAAATGGGGGGAAACACAGAAAGTAGAGATGCAGGAGGCCTGAAGTAAATGTGAAATGGCGTGGGTGATTCTTACCTGTGTGCTACTGAAAATATTGTTGTATGACTGTATCCCTGTTGTCCGTGTCGTCCCCGTCGTCTTCCTCCTCTTCACTCTCCACAGGCTCCACAGCTGCTACAACACCACCATCTGGACCATCCTCTTGCACAAAAGGCACCTGGTGTCGCAAAGCAAGATTGTGAAGCATACAGCAGGCCACGATGATATGGCACACCTTCTTTGGTGAGTACATTAGGGATCCACCGGTCATATGCAGGCACCTAAACCTGGCCTTCAGGAGCCCGAAGGTCCTTTCTATGATCCTCCTAGTTCGGCCATGGGCCTCATTGTACCGTTCCTCTGCCCTGGTCCGGGGATTCCTCACTGGGGTCAGTAGCCATGACAGGTTGGGGTACCCAGAGTCACCTAATAACCACACACGGTGTCTCTGTAGCTGTTCCATCACATAAGGGATGCTGCTATTTCGCATAACATACGCGTCATGCACTGACCCAGGGAACTTGGCATTTACATGGGAGATGTACTGGTCAGCCAAACAGACCACCTGGACATTCATCGAATGATAACTTTTTCTGTTCCTGTACACCTGCTCACTGTCTTTGGGGGGAACCAAAGCCACATGGGTCCCATCAATGGCACCAATGATGTTTGGGATATGTCCAAGGGCATAGAAATCACCCTTCACTGTAGCCAAATCATCCTCCTCAGGGAAAACAATGTAGCTCCGCATGTATTTCATCAGGGCAGACAACACTCTGGACAAAACCTTAGAAAACATAGGCTGAGACATCCCTGATGACATGGCCACTGTTGTCGGAAAAGACCCACTTGCTAAAAAATGGAGTACTGACAGAACCTGCACCAGAGGGGGAATCCCTGTGGGTTGGCGGATGGGGGACATCAGGTCTGGCTCCAGCTGGGCACACAGTTCATGTATAGTGGCTCTGTCAAGTCTGTATCGAAGTATAATATGTCGTTCTTCCATTGTCGACAGGTCCACCAGCGGTCGGTACACGGGAGGATTCATCCTTCTCCTCGCAAGTCCCAGCGGACGGTGCCTAGGAAGGACAACATGGAGTACAGAGTCAAGCAACCCACAGGTTCGTTCACACAGCTTGCACAGTAAATGAATCGCAATGCAGTGAAAGGCGTGAATGAGTGGCAATGCACGGCCTAGGCCTGTGTGACGCAGTAGAAATTAAGCCATGTGGGCCTTTGAAATGGCAGCTGCCTGACCTGTGAAGTGTGACAATGGGATGTGAGGTCAATGCGCTGGCGTGGCACACCGTGGCGGTAGGCGGTCGAAGACCGCGGTGCGAAGCCGCATTGGTTAACATTGAACCCTATGGGTTTCAGGAGCCAATGACGATGTGCGCCGGCGGTCGCGGTACGCACTGCCGCGGGCGTGACCGCCATTTTCTATCTGATTAATCACTCGAGACCTGATCATCCACAGGAGAGGACCTATACTGCAAGTGCTGCTGTGACCTCGGTCTGGGAGATACAATGGCTGCTGCGACTGGGGAAAGGGCCCCTGCCTTCACTTCAGAAGAGTTGGAGAAACTTGTTGATGGGGTCCTCCCCCAGTATGCGCTACTCTACGGTCCTCCAGACCAACAGGTAAGTACACTGGGTGCACGTTGAATGGGCTATGCCTGTGTTGAGTGGGGTGGATGTAAGATGGTGGGGAGGGGAGCAAATGAGGAGTGCAACGCACGACAGATGAGAACATGTGCCACATGGCAAGGTTGGGGAGGGGGGGACACTCACATCTACCATGCAGAAAAGTGATGATATTTCCTTTCCCACCCTGTACATGTCAAATAGGTCAGCGCCCATCAGAAGGTCGACATTTGGCGTGCCATCGCCAAGGACGTCCGGGCCCTGGGGGTCCACAACAGACGGGGCACCCACTGCCGAAAGAGGTGGGAGGGCATCCGCCGCGGGACCAGGAAGACCGCCGAGTCTCTGCTGGGGATGGCCTCCCAACGTAGGAGGGGTGCCAGTCGTACCTTGACCCCCCTGATGACCCGGATCCTGGCGGTGGCCTACCCCGATTTGGATGGGCGCGTGAGGACATCACAGCAGACACAAGGGGGTGAGTATCAGCACATTCTGCTATCTTTGCGCGCAGTGGAGGTGTCTGGGTTGGGGAGGAGGGCTGTGGGTAACTCTAGGCCAGGGCGCTTTCTGTAGGCTAGTCCCCTCCGTTAGGCATGGCCCTGTGCCCCGCCCCCCACCTCTGTAGGGTGCCAAGTACAGCTATCCATGGTCCTGCATCACCCATGTGTGCATATGTTGTCCATAGACCTGTAGGCCTAGTCACAAGTACTGAGTAGTGTACCCCGATTGCGCGGCGTAGTGCAGGGGGCTTCTGTGTCTGTCCTCTCCGACAACAGTGTTGCCAATGCATGCACTCAACCTGTCTTTATTTCTCCCCCACCCATTTTCTTTTTCTTCCTGTGCATGTGTGCATTAGCATCATCAGGCGGAGGAGAATTGGCATCAGCGCACGAGGGAGCTGCAACTCACATGGCCCCGGAGGGCCATGCAACAGACTCCGAGTACACCAGTGAGACGGAGGGCGAGGGGAGCTCCACCACGGGGACCCGTGGAGACGTCAGCGACACCGACACGTCCTCGGAAGGGAGCTCCCTTGCGGTGGCGGCAACATCCGTGCCCACCGCCACAACAGGTACAGCCACCACCCAGTGCACCAGCCCCGCCCTCCCAGCAGCCCCTCAGCCTACGCTCCGTGCCCGCTCACCCAGGAAGGCGGGCATCTCCTTCGCCCCAGGCACCTCAGGCCCTGCCCCAGTTACCCCTGCTGCCCTCAGTGAGGAGGTCATTGACCTCCTGAGGACCATCATTGTTGGGCAGTCTACCCTTTTGAATGCCATCCAGGGTGTAGAGAGGGAGGTGCATCGGAGCAATGCATACCTGGAGGGCATTCATTCGGGTCAGGCTGCCCATCAGCGATCGTTCAACGCTCTGGCCTCAGCACTGACGGCAGCCATTGTCCCTGTTTCCAGCCTCCCTCTTCTAACTGCCTCCACCCAGTCCCAGTCTCCTGTTCCTCTGCCTATCCCATCCACACCATCAGACCAGCCTGCACACACCTCAACACCCAAGTGCAGCTCATCCAGACATAAGCACCACAGATCCCACAAGCATTCACCCAAACAACATCCAGATGCAGACATGGCAACAGTCACTACCACCCCTGTGTCCCCCTTCTCCTCGTCTCCCTCCTCCCTCCCTGTGACGTCTCCACTCACACCTGCATGCACACCACCATCAGCCAGTACTTCCATCACCAGCACACCATCCAGTACAGTCCGCACACGTGCAGTCCACACCCCCACTGCCATTTACACGTCCCCTGTGTCCTCTCCCAGTGTGTCTGTCACCCCCTCTTTCAAACCACACAAACGCAGACAGCCACCCACCCAACAGCCATCCACCTCACGACAGCCTCCGTCACAAGCACCTGCACCCAAAGACAGCACACTTGACTCTCCTACAACCACATCCTCTTCCTCCACTCCCATTCCCACTGCACCTACCCTTCCCATTGCTCCTAAAAAACTTTTCCTCTCAAAACTTAACCTCTTTGATTCACCTGACCCACCCCCTCCATTGGGTAAGAGTCCTAAGAGCACCTCAGCCACCACCAGCCCTGCATCAAGTATGACCATAGTGCACGGGTATTGGAGTCCACCTTTTACTAGGGCAGGAACATCGGCCAGCAGCAAGGGGACAGCCAGCCCACCCCCTGGGAAGAGAACCAGAAAAACTAAGGGCCGGCGCGAGAAGGCTGAGACGGCTGCCACCAAGGACCGTAGCCTTGGCCCGTCACCTGCCACAACATCAAAGGGAGGCAAGGGCCAGAGAGCTTCATCGAAGGAGGGCAAGGGCAGCAGGGCGGAGAAGTCAGCCAGCAGGCGAGCGGACCAGGAGGGCCCCACCAGCCCCATACCGGGTGTGACGGACGACACCCACGGGCCCAAGACTCCATCACAGTAGGGGCCAGCAACCGCAAGGTCGGAGGGCGACTAAGCGGAGAGTCTTGGCCAGGTCTGGCTCCCTAGAAAGACAGGACAGGCACTGATGAACAGGGCCCCGCCGTGAAATGGCACCGCTGAACAGGGCCCCGCCAAGACAGGCACCGCTGAACAGAGCCCCGCCAAGACAGGCACCGCTGAACAGGGCCCGCCGTGAAAAGGCACCGCTGAGCAGGGCCCCGCCAAGACAGGCACTGCTGAACAGGGCCCCGCCGAGACAGGCACCGCTGAACAGGGCCCGCCGTAAAAAGGCACCACTGAACAGGGCCCCGCCGTGAAAAGGCACCGCTGAACAGGGCCCCGCCGTGAAAAGGCACCGCTGAACAGGGCCCGCCGTGAAAAGGCACCGCTGAACAGGGCCCCGCCGTGAAAAGGCACCGCTTTGCTGGGCCCCGCCGTCTCAAGCACCGCTCCGCTGGGCCCTTCCTGTCAAGCACCGCTCCG
This sequence comes from Pleurodeles waltl, assembly GCF_031143425.1. Lineage (NCBI taxonomy): Eukaryota > Metazoa > Chordata > Amphibia > Caudata > Salamandridae > Pleurodeles > Pleurodeles waltl. The sequence goes on along the minus strand of NC_090443.1, from coordinate 1,004,063,745 downwards.
CTGGGCCCCGCCGTCTCAAGCACCGCTCCGCTGGGCCCTTCCTGTCAAGCACCGCTCCGCTGGGCCCCGCCATCTCAAGCACCGCTCCGCTGGGCCCTTCATGTCAAGCACCGCTCCGCTGGGCCCTTCCTGTCAAGCACCGCTCTGCTGGGCCCCGCCGTCTCAAGCACCGCTCCGCTGGGCCCTTCCTGTCAAGCACCGCTCTGCTGGGCCCCGCCGTCTCAAGCACCGCTCCGCTGGGCCCTTCCTGTCAAGCACCGCTCCGCTGGGCCCCGCCGTCTCAAGCACCGCTCCGCTGGGCCCTTCATGTCAAGCACCGCTCCGCTGGGCCCTTCCTGTCAAGCACCGCTCCGCTGGGCCCCGCCGTCTCAAGCACCGCTCCGCTGGGCCCTTCCTGTCAAGCACCGCTCCGCTGGGCCCCGCCGTCTCAAGCACCGCTCCGCTGGGCCCTTCATGTCAAGCACCGCTCCGCTGGGCCCTTCCTGTCAAGCACCGCTCTGCTGGGCCCCGCCGTCTCAAGCACCGCTCCGCTGGGCCCTTCATGTCAAGCACCGCTCCGCTGGGCCCTTCCTGTCAAGCACCGCTCTGCTGGGCCCCGCCGTCTCAAGCACCGCTCCGCTGGGCCCTTCCTGTCAAGCACCGCTCTGCTGGGCCCCGCCGTCTCAAGCACCGCTCCGCTGGGCCCTTCCTGTCAAGCACCGCTCCGCTGGGCCCCGCCGTCTCAAGCACCGCTCCGCTGGGCCCTTCATGTCAAGCACCGCTCCGCTGGGCCCTTCCTGTCAAGCACCGCTCCGCTGGGCCCCGCCGTCTCAAGCACCGCTCCGCTGGGCCCTTCCTGTCAAGCACCGCTCCGCTGGGCCCCGCCGTCTCAAGCACCGCTCCGCTGGGCCCTTCATGTCAAGCACCGCTCCGCTGGGCCCTTCCTGTCAAGCACCGCTCTGCTGGGCCCCGCCGTCTCAAGCACCGCTCCGCTGGGCCCTTCCTGTCAAGCACCGCTCTGCTGGGCCCCGCCGTCTCAAGCACCGCTCCGCTGGGCCCCGCCATCTCAAGCACCGCTGGCCCATTGACAGTGCCGGTTCTGTGTCGAGCTGGTGTTCACGCAGCACTCTGGGCACCATGCCTCCTCCAATACCAGTGGGGTCGGTTATCCATCTGATGGACTGTGGCTTTGCGCTCCCCAGGATGGCACAGTGGGCAACCCTCCCACTGTATAGACTTGAGAGACTGTGGCTTTGCACTCCCCAGGATGGCACAGTGGGCAACCCTCCCACTGTATAGACTTGAGAGACTGTGGCTTTGCACTCCCCAGGATGGCACAGTGGGCAACCCTCCCACTGTATAGACTTGAGAGACTGTGGCTTTGCACTCCCCAGGATGGCACAGTGGGCAACCCTCCCACTGTATAGACTTGAGAGACTGTGGCTTTGCACTCCCCAGGATGGCACAGTGGGCAACCCTCCCACTGTAGAGACTTGAGAGACTGTGGCTTTGCACTCCCCAGGATGGTACGGTGGGCATGGAGGCCCCTCGTGGATCTGGCGTTGTGGACTCCTGTGGCTGAGGCGTCCCCCCTTCCCTTCCCCCTGAGGTGCCTGTAGTTTTCTCATCTGATGCCCCTGCAGTGTTCTCTCCGATGGTATCCGGTCTCCTGCGTGGGCTTTGCCCATGTGTTAGTACACATTGGCCCACGGACAATGGAAATTTAACTGACTGTGCAGGACTTATTGCCTATATTTATAGATTTCGCAATGTTCTTTCTTTATTTTTTATATTTCATATTGCTAATTTACCATGACTTCAATGTACCTATTTTATACATAAATGTTAAATCTCAATTTAATTATGTCTTTGCATTTTTCTGGGGGGTTTGGGGGGTGTCACTGTGACTTGTTGCTCTGCATTGGTGTGTAGATAGTTGGGGGGGGGGGTCGCATATGTGTGTGCCCGTAACCTTTCCTCCTCCCCCCTCCCCTGTGTCGTAGGTGCAGTACTCACCGTTGTCATCTGCGCCGGCGTTCGTACTCGTGGTAGATGAGCAGGTAGACAATAGCTGGTAGGATGTGTAATTCGGGCTCCATGCTGTCCTCCTTCCTCGTGGAGTGTATAGAGGTGAGCGTTTTCCCGTTCGTAGTCTGTGTCCGCCGTGTTTTTATCGGCGGGGCTCCCGCCCCGGAAAAGGTGGTGGATTGGTGAGTTGTGATAGGGTGGGCGGTACATTATCTGCCGCCTGCCTGTTGGCGGTGACCGCCGCGCTGTTTGTCTGTCCCGCCGTGGCGGTCGGAGTGTTAAAGTGGCGGGCTGTGTTGGCGGTTCCCGCCAGGGTCAGAATACCATTTTTTTGACCGCCTGCCTGTTGGCAGGTTGGCCGCCGCTTTATCACCGACCGCCAGGGTAGGAATCACCCCCTATATGTAATGCACGCATGTGATGGTGTCCCCGCACTCACAAAGTCCGGGGAAATGGCCATGAACTATGTGGGGGCACCTTTCCTAGTGCAAGGGTGCCCTCACACTTAGTAACTTTGCACCGAACCTTCAGCAAGTGAAGGTTAGACATATATATGACTTATAAGTTACTTAAGTTCAGTGAAAATGGCTGTGAAATAACGTGTGTGTTATTTCACTTAGGCTGCAATGGTAGTCCTGTGTAAAGATTTGTCTGAGCTCCCTATGGGTGGCAAAGGAAATGCTGCAACCCATAGGGATCTCCTGGAACTCCAATACCCTAGGTACCTAGGTACCATATACTAGGGAATTATAAGGGTGTTCCAGTATGCTAATTGAAATTGGTAAAAGTGGTCACTAGCCTATAGTGACAAACTTAAAGGCAGAGAGAGCATGAGCACTGAGGTTCTGATTAGCAGAGCCTCAGTGACACAGTTAGGCACTACACAGGTATACACATTCAGGCTACAAACTATGAGCACTGGGGTCCTGGCTAGCAGGATCCCAGTGAGACAGGCAAAGACATACTGACATACATGTAAAAATGGGGGTAACATGCCAAGAAAGATGGCACTTTCCTACACCTTACACCATGGTGTGCCATATTTTAAATAGTGTGCACTCACGTAGGCATTAGCGAGCCGCTAAGGGGCACAAGAAAAGTGGCGCACGATGGCGATAGTTAGGGAACTAGCCTCAGAATTGTTTACGCTAGTTTGGCGCTTTGGAGGATTAGCGTAAAAGATACTGCTGCTGATCCTGGAAAGCACCCAGTGATCCATTGAAACCAATAGGAGCCTCCTTTTAATGCCTACTCTGAGCAAGTCGCGAAGAAAATCTCTTAGATTTCTTTGTGCCATTTTTTCTGGCACCATAAATGGGAAATGCCCCTTGGCGCCGGCATAATGTAGCGCAAGGGGTTAGAAAGTGGTGCAATGCATGCATTGCACCATTTTGTAAATATGGCTCAAGAATTTTGACCTTGTTGGGCCACATTAGCGTAAAAAAAAATTACGCTAATGTTGCACACGGAGGCTCTAGGGGCTCTTAAATCTTCCCTTCATTAGGCATATTTAAGAAATGTGGCGCTGCACACAGTGCAGCACCACTTTTCTTGTTCCCCTTAGTGCCCTCCTACAGCCAATATATGGGCCCTGTATTTAAAATACGGTGCACCATGGCGCAGGGTAGGTGGTATAGAGTAATTTATTTACGCTATTGAAGTACTCTGCAGAAGTACCTCTAAGAGTTTGGCGCTACTCCTGCAGAGTACATAGGGGCCCATTATAAATAATGGTATGCCCGCTTTTAACGCCTGCTCTGAACAGGCATTAAAAGTGCAACAAAAAAAAGAACAACAAAATCTCTTAGTTTTCCTTGTGCCATTTTTTTTGCCTCCCTAACGGGGGAACGCCTCCATTGCATACATTATGCCTGGCACAGGCATAAGGTGGCACAAAGTTTTACGAAATGGCAATGAGTGCATTGCACCACGTTGTAAAAATGTCACTTTAGTGCAGCCTTAGTCATAAAATGTCACTATAGCAGCAGCAGGAGGGGCTCTTAAATATGGCCCTTAGAAGCAGACATAAGGAAAGTGGCACCTAGCACTCCCAAATGACCGTTTTCTTAATTTTACTCCTTATTGTATTATACGTGATTCATTAATATTTTAATTTATATTCTTATAGACCTCGTATTTACATATTTTACATAATTGCACATCAACATTGCCGCCGGCTCTATTATGAGCCAGAGGCAATCTTGATGTGACTTTTCCGCAGGCCCAGCGGAAATGTCAAAATAGGGAGCCACAATGGCGGTATAGTGGAGCCCGCGGCTTCGGCTTTTTTTTTTAAAGACCGCCAATGTTGTAATGAGGGCGTAAGACCAAAAATATAATAAATTCCGGGAATCGCCGGGTCCTGTCCATTCAACATAAATATCCATTTACTCTGAAAAAAAAACACATGCTTACATTCACCCGTTCCGACAAATAAAGGGGGTCATTATGAACATAGCAGTCCGGACCGCCATGCTAGCGGTGGCGGAAATTACCGCCATGGGGGTGAGAGAGCGTAGTTTAAAATATTACATGTTATAGATGTGAAATGCTTATGTTTAACAATGCTGCATTAATAATTGAAATGTATTAATAACGTGGAGAATTATTCACCTGTGTAAACTAATGTCAACTAGAATAAATAATCATTTATATTTGTGTGCATTATCACGTATAAAACCGCATTCATTAGAACTCGTACATCTTAAGTTAGCATGAGTCGCGAATTAGCTGTGAAACTCTCATATTAAAGCGTATTTTTCTGTTTCTCCAGTGTGCTGACTTGCAAAAGACCATGACCCAGCGATTGTTCTTTTTCCTCACTTATTAGTTACAATGCCCAACTCTCCCATCCGCATGCTAGTAGCTTTTAGTATAAATTATGTGACTTCGAAACAAACATTGACACTTTCGAGGACAATAAAGCGAGGAGAAGAGAACTCTTGACCCGAGATGTGTGCCAAGGAGATGAAATAACCCCAGATATGCCACTTACGAAAAACGTCAATTATGAAGACCAATTAGGATTTAGGAAGATATCATGAAATGACAAATGCATTACTTAATGTATAATTTGATTGGTTACCAATAGTGGGCTGTAGTGACTGACCAATAGAATTTTGGGGGAATGTATTTTGGAAAAAGCGATAAAAACCCATGACACAGGAGACAAGACGCATTAGGTAGGGAATGATATCGATTGCATCCAGAAACTCTGTCACTCTATTTGGTGACTTGAGAATAGACAATAATCTTTGCCCATAGACTGCCCATTACACTTTCTTCCTCAAGGGGAGAGTGTCCCTTGCCTTTACTTAGATAGACTGACGGTGATCTAACTGATGTCCTGAAGACGAAGACTGATCCTGTATGCTGACCTATCCAGAGGAGGGTAATAATATTACTAATGAAATCTATTTTGCCTTTTCTTTCTAATTACCAACTGCTGTATGTTTTTGATTAGAGATCTTAGCTAGAAGTTTTCCAAATTGATGTTCTAAATTGTTTTACATGAAGCCCCACTAGTTAATGCTAATTCGAGGTTAGATGAGGTATTCATTAGACTGACGGAACTGACGTGACTGACGTAGTGCTATGCTGAACTGAGACCTCTAGGAGGTATTATGTATTGCGATCTGTTCTTATTGACATAACTATCTTATGTTCCTGATCTTTGCATTATTGAAAACTTATCGTAGTTGTCACCTTGTGATTATGTTCGTATGCTTCTTGGTTTTGAGACTAATGCACTTACTATTAGATTGTAATCAATAGGGAATAAAATTCACTAAAATCTCTATTAAGGTGTGGTTATTCGTGACTGAAAGGCCATGATTGCGCCGAGGGTTTATTAATGACTGAAGTGAAATATATTTTGATGCTAACTTTTGACAATGTTATTGACATATTGATTGACTTATTCATTGGTTATCTTGTCCTACGGAGTCTCACCACTGGGCCCAAAGATTCATCGACCTAAAACGAGTCCTGATGTGTATAAATTAACATAGACGGACGCGTTAGCAGTTCTGGTAGCAGAGGATGGTTTGGCCCTTGGGGGCCCTAGGACGGAGTTTTCATTGTTAAATTTGTTTTCTGTGATAATGAAATTTGGTGAGACGATGAGTGGCTAGGTTCGCCATGGCTTTCCTGGGATCTCGGAGCCTGCCTGAATGAGTTGGGAATGTTCTCGGCGCCATAGTATGTGTGGTTAGGGTCTTTGCGCTTATTAAATCTTATGCATTTTGCAGGTGGTTGTGAAAAATTTGCGTGTGTCTAGGACAAATTAAGTGTTAATTAGAAGGAGTGGGCGTACTCCACAGTATGAGAGTAGGGAAGTCGGCGTACTTCATGTGAATGTAGCGCTTATTGCTCAAAATTATCCACGTGGTTGGTTGTTGTATACGGACCTATTGAGGTCTAAGTCTCCGGAGTATGTTGATAAATATGGTTTATGTTGTAATCTGTGTGGTTTAATAGGTCAATCGGGCGTGGTTGACAAGTCAAGTTCGAGTTATAATGCATGTGTGAAACCTTTGATGGAGATTTGACGAGTTCTAAAGTGCACTAGAAGGAGTCATTGACAAGTCGAGAGTAGGATTTGCAGGTCGAATTCTGCTTGCGTATGTGGGAACTGAGAAGGAGAAAGTAGCGGCCGAGGCTTCAAGTGAAATCTCTGTAAAGTTCTGAAGCGAATGTGTTACCCTTTCCTGTAGTAAACCGGCAGATTTATGTTGCCATTTAAGGTGCTTGCAATATTTCGCATTAGTTTGTATGAATTGTAAGGAGTTAGTGAGGTGTAGACAAGCCGCAAGACTTTGTCAGCCGCAGTATGTGTGAGTGTGACGTCAGTGGTGCCGCGCTGAGATAGGTCAGATGCCGAGAGGGGTCGCGCACGGATTGGCTGCCGTCCGTGAAAGGCAATAGGTTGAGAAAAGGGTAGGTGAAGAGTGTCCTGGGAATTAAGCCGTTATTCTGATTGAATACGAAATAAAAGAATTGCAAAATGAATTTTGTTAAGGCATTCAAAAGCGCTTTGAAAGGAGATGTATATATTGTAGCAACCGATGGGGAACCTACACCACCTGAAGGTACTCCAGCTTATACAGTTATGGAGGATAAGGGTGTTGCACCTTGTTTATGGATGAAACAATGGCGCAAATTAACAGAGAAAGAGGGGTGTCTAGCGTTTCCGGAACATGGGACATTCAATCCAAAGGTATTAGAAAATTTGAGGTGGATGTAAAGTACGCAGAAACCACCTCCGAGACCGGCACAATACGAGGCTTGGGCGATTTGGGACCTGATGGCTCTTAAACATAGGCAAGAAAGGTTCCACAGAAGATTGACAAGAGCAGAAAAATCCTATGCAGAGGCTAGATGGGACAGTGAGAATAAAATGTGGAGATGAGGAATAGTAGATGGGTTAAAGCTGTTTCCAGCAATAACACAGGGAGAAGAGACACAGGGAAAGAAAGCTTTTTGTAAAACCGACAAGGATTCAGGAAAAATTAAAGAGAACAAAAGGTCCTGGGAAGAAGAGGATGATTCAGATGATGAGGCGTTTATGGATAGATTGTTGCATGATCGTCCACCACCGTATGCAGTGAGCGACAGTGTTCCGAGTACTAGCTTGGATCATGGGAACCAGACGCAAGAGAAGGGAGTTACTGATACGGTACAGACTAGCGGTACAGCCTTGATACAGAATGGTGACAGTGTACCCACTGCACCAGACTCACTGATACAGTTGCAGCCTCCACCGCAGAATAAAAGAATTTATCCTGATGTTCCAGTGCTTGAGACTACTACAAACTTGGTGGTGCCGCCAGACCCGATATACACAAAGCCAAGGCTGATTCAGATTGAGTCAACCCCAAAGCTAGTGTCTCAACCGCCACAGCTGATACCTGGGTATAACCCTGTAGCAGGACCTCCGTTAGTACCTGTACCAGGTACATTAGAACAGACCTATGGTGTTGCAGCTCCCAGAAGCTTGGGACCAGGTCAGACACCTGCCGCTATATCACTACCTATTACTGTCGGTCCCCCGGTGCCGTTATATGCACAAGAAAAAACAGGGACATGTGAACAGGGAGTTATGACTCATGAAGCGATAAGAGGAGGGCCTATTAGAACTCCACAGATAATGGCCCAAGAAGGACAGGTATATGAACAACAGAGACCCTTAATGGACCTTAGTCCAATAGGGGCACCTCTTGAAGCAATGTGGCAAGCAGGGTTGGGAGTCTTGACTCCCCAAACTATGAGCACGAATACCTCTCACACTCCAATGATACATGCAGGGAACATTTCACTGCAGGGGTTTACGGTACAACAGTTAAATGAGTGGTTAGAGAAAACTTGTGCTTCACAAAAGACTACAGTGACCACAATCGATCCTGAAAAGGAAAGACAAGATGAATATCTGAATATCGTACGATTAGGGACAGAAGCTGCTGAATTGGTGGAAGGAACTATGGGAGTGAATAGGTTGGAATCATACACTGAGGCAGAATTGAGGTACTTATGCCCTAAGATTACCAAAGAGGTAGGAAAAGTACACCAGAGATTAACGAATTTGGCAGACAAATACAATATTGATATTGGCAACACGAAACATTTGAAAAGGAGCTACAGGTTAGATTTTGACACTAAAGATTTTGAACACATGAGATCTGCAGGCATGAAGACACACCTGAAAGAATTGTTGCAAAGTGTACAAATTTGGGGAGCACTAGAGAAATGGAAAGGCCGGTGGGCAAAGAAAAGAAATAAGGAAAAAGGAGATGGCCCAGGGTCTAATGAAGTAACAGCTACACCCAATTTAGACACGGTAAAAATCCTACCCATGAGAGAAACAGCTGGTGGTATCTTAGTGCGTGTGCCTTGGTCAAGGGGAGACATTTTGTCCTTTACGAATGATTACCCTAGGTTAAGAGAGAAACCGATCGAATGGTATCAACAGACAGATAGATTCGTGAAGCTTGCGAAGTGACTTTGGGAAGACTTGAATACCTTATTTGAGATCATTGTTCCGCCAGACTTGTGGCTCGAGTGCAAGAGAGGGGTAGATTGGCCCACGAAGGAGCCGGCAAGGGACAAGGTGACTGGAGCACCTTCTGAAGAGGTGATGAAATATTATCATAAAGTTATTGAGTTTTTGAAACAAAAGGTGTCGCCGAAGGTGACTGATTGGCCGAAAATCGACCGGACTTCGCAAGAGGTCAAAGAATCAATACATGCATATTACGAGAGATTGTTGAAAGCATTCAAACATTACAGTGGTACTGAGACAATCGAACCGAAGGACATGAATCATCTTGTGTTTAGGTTTGTCGAAGGGCTGAGACCGGAGGTCAGCCAGATGATTAAGAATCATTTGATCTGTTGGCAAGCTAAACCGATTGATGAGGTGTTACAATATGCGAAATACTGTAGTGATGAAATTGAGTTGAAGCAGAAAAAGTTGAAGGAGAAAGTGATGGTGATGTAGAAAGGAGCTGCACAAGCGGGAATTCAGGGAGGTGGTGTTCAGCAGATGATACAACAACAACCGCAAATGAACGGTGTGTTTCAGGCACAGCCGAGAGGTAGAGGTCGAGGTTTTGTGAGCCGTAATTCGGATATGAATAATGTTGTCATTCAAAATGACGGGCAGGTAGTGAAAAGGATGTCACCATGTCATGCGTGCGGGGGCATGGGACATTGGAAACGGGATTGTCCGAATGTGGTGCAGGATGGTACAGTTCAGCAGAGCATTAATGTTGGTACACTGCAAAATCCACGAGGTCCAAGAATGAGACACCAGAACCCGAACTTCCAGAATAATTTGGTGCAAATGCCAGGGGTACAACCCATGCAGCAAATGCAAATGCTGCGTTTCCAAACAGTGTCAGTACAACCAATGCAACAGCAGATCACTATGGTGCCGAGACAGCAAATGCAGTTACCCCTAGCTCCGATGGGACAGCGACAGGTGACGCTTCCTCAGCAGGTCACAGGCCAGGTAACAAACCAAAACAACACTGTACAACAATTCCCATTACGAGGTGAAAGTGATATGAATGAAGAATGGTCAGACGACAGCTCAGATAGTGAAGAGTGCAGGCTTGCAGCCTCTTTAGAGGTAGATCAGAGAGGCCCATATGTAGAGGGAAAAGTAATGGGCTATAAGGTTTCATTTTTAGTTGACACAGGAGCTACACGCTCTACAGTTCGCAGTGTAGAAGTACCGAGATTACCTCTTTCAGGGCGCACCATACGAGTGGTTGGTGTGGCTAATCAGTATCTGACAAATCCAATCACTGACCCAGTACAGGTTGAAATTGGAAAGTTCCAAGGCCTGCATAGGTTTGTTGTATGCGATTCAAGTCCAGTGTCCTTACTAGGAAGGGACTTACTATGTAAGACCAAATGTTCGATTACCTGTTCCAACGATGGAATAGAAGTTCAGACAAACAGTGACGATGAAGGAGATGAGGGTCAATTCATAGAAGGAGGAGAGACGAATGAAGATTACCCTCTAATTACTCTATTCCCAGTATTTACTTTAATCGATCTACCTGCCGATCTGCAAGGGTCTGTAACAGAGAAAGTGTGGGACTTGACTGGAAAAGAGGTTGGATTAATCAAGGGAGTAGGGCCAGTCAAGGTGCAAATAAAGCCAAATGCAGTGTTCCCACAAGTACCACAATACCACATGACTCAGGATGTCCTCATTGAAGTGACACAGATAATTGCAGATTTTCTCAGACAGGGAGTTTTGAAAGAAGTTTTGAGCAGTCCGTGTAACTCACCTATTATGGGTTTAAAGAAGCCCTGTGGAAAGGTTCGAATTGTGCAGGATTTGAGAAAAATAAATGAAATTGTGATAAAATGCTGCCCTGTGGTACCTAACCCAGCGGTAATAATGTTCCAGGTTCCTTGTGATGCTGAATGGTTTACTGTAGTAGACCTATCACAAGCATTTTTCTCAATACCTCTGCACGAAGATAGCCAATTTTTGTTCAGTTTCAAATTCCTGGATAAGGTGTACAGTTGGTGCAGAATTCCTCAGGGGTTTTCTGAGTCACCATCCATCTTCAATCAGATATTGAAGAAGGATTTGGAACCTCTTGTACTGCCTTTTAATTCGACTCTTGTGCAGTACATTGATGATTTATTGATTGCATCCAAAACCAGAGACATCTGTAAGCACGATACCATTGCATTGTTGAATCATTTGGGAAAGAATGGACATAAAGTGTCACCTAAGAAGTTGCAATACTGTCAGAAAGAAGTTAAATATTTGGGGCATCTGATTGAGAAAGGGTCCAGAAGAATTTCAAAAGAAAGAATAACAGCTGTTTTACAAATGAATCCCCCAACAACAAAGAGAGATGTCAGAATGTTTTTGGGAATGGTGGGTTACTGTCGCCAGTGGATACCCAATTTCTCGATCATCTCAAAACCCTTAATAAAATTGACAGGAAAAGAGGTCAAAGATGAACCATACACAATCACTTTGACAAAAGAAAAGCTTGAGTCATTTTTAGAGCTGAAGGAGTGCATGTGCAGGGCTCCAGCACTGGGAATGCCCGATTATGAGAAACCTTTTCTGTTGTTCTGTCATGAACGTGATGCTTGTTCTTTGTCTGTTTTAACACAGGTCCACGGAGATGCAAATCGCCCTGTAGCGTATTTTTCAGCTACTTTGGACCCTGTTGCAGCAGTCTTACCGGGTTGTTTGCGAGCAGTCGCAGCAGTTGGTCAAAGCCTTTCACAATGTGAGGGCATAGTCATGGGATACCCTTTGACAGTATTGGTTCCACATTCTGTCGAAATTCTGCTGACCCGAACTAAGACGCAACACATGACAAATGCACGACTTACCAAATATGAGACAATTATTTTGGGGTCACCAAATGTTACATTAAAAAGCTGCACTGTGCTGAACCCGGCAACTCTACTTCCCAATGAGAATACAGAAATCAAAGATGGGGAAGAATTTGAGCATGATTGTCTTGAGGTGACCGAGCTCTGTACCAAACCTCGCCCAGACATACAGGATACCCAGTTAAAAGAAAACGACTGCATTATGTTCGTTGATGGGTCCTGTCTAAGAGATTCAACAGGAGCATTGAGAGCTGGTTACGCAGTATGTACTATATCTGGCATAGTCGAGGCCTCTTGGCTTGAGAAAGTGTTTTCTGCACAGGTGGCAGAATTAATAGCTCTTACAAAAGCCTGCCATGCTGCTGTGAATTTGAAAGTCGCAATCTATACTGACAGCAGATATGGATTTGGAATTGTACACGATTTTGGCCAACTCTGGTCGCAGAGGGGTTTCATGACTTCCTCTGGTTCACCAGTGAAAAATGGAGAACAAATAAGAGATTTGTTACATGCGATTCAGTTACCTCTTGAAATTGCCGTGGTGAAGTGCAGTGCTCACACTAGATCACAAGACTTTGTGTCAATGGGGAATGGTTACGCAGATCAAGTTGCAAGATTTTGTGCATTAAACTGTATATCATTTAAAGAGCAGTGGGAATTATTACCACAACCTGAGAACGACACAACCTTGAGTCTAGCATTACGAGTGGTTGATACCTTAGACAAATTAAAGACATTACAAAGTCGTGCTAGCAAAGAAGAAAAACGTTCCTGGCAGAAAATGCAGTGTGTACAAAGAGCAGATGATATGTGGGTTTCAGAGGAAGGAAAGCTGGTTTTGCCAAATAGTCTTCTGTCACAATTTGCCCGATTATATCATGGGCAGGCACATTTAGGAAGAGATGCCATGATCAGGTCTTTTAAAATTGATTGGTTCAATCCAAAATTCAGACATGCTGCAGAAATTACTTGTCACAGGTGCGTCATCTGTCAGCAGATGAATGCTGGAAAAGGAACAGTGGTAACTTTGAGCCACATTGGAAGAGCTGGAGGTCCATTTAACAAAATGCAAATGGATTTCATTGAAATGCCTGTTTGTGGAGGATTGAAGTACGTGTTGGTGATTGTGTGTGTATTCATTCATTGGATTGAGGCATACCCCACACGTAGGAATGACAGTCTTACAGTTGCAAAACTACTACTCAGAGAGTTAATACCAAGATTCGGGTTTCCGGTTTCTATAGAATCAGATAGGGGAAGACACTTCGACAATTAGGTGATCAAACTTCTGTGTGCAGCAATCAACATTGAGCAGAAGTTGCACTGTAGCTATCACCCTAAAGCATCAGGACTAGTTGAACAGATGAATGGTACCTTAAAATCGAGAATAGCAAAAATGTGTGCAGCAACAAACATGAAGTGGCCAGATGCGTTACCTTTAGTACTGATGTCTATGAGAAACACGCCAGATAAGAAAACGGGACTGTCTCCCCATGAAATCCTCATGGGTAGAGCAATGAGGTTACCAGTGGTACCTGCAAATGCACTAGTGAATATTACAGATGATATGGTGTTGGATTACTGCAAAGGTTTGGCTGACGTGATTCGCTCTTTCTCTCACCAGGTGGAAGCTAACACATTGCCGCCAATCGGTGAACCAGGACATTCTTTGCAAGCTGGCGATTGGGTGGTTGTCAAGAAGCACGTGAGGAAATCGCGTCTTGAGCCACGTTGGAAGGGGCCATATCAAGTAATACTGACTACCACTACTGCTGTGAAGTGTGCCGGGGTTCCCAACTGGATACATGCCAGTCACACAAAGAGGGTAACATGTCCTGTTGAAGAGGAACTTGAAGATTCCGGTACAGCAACTTCAGGAGGAGAGGTCTCAGAGACAGAAATCAGTCAAGAAAGATCTGAGACTGCGGGAGAGCCCACTGAGAACAGCCTTGTCCCTCAAGCTGACAGTGAGTTCGAAAGAGGTGACAGAGAACCTATCTCAGTTGAGGCAGCAGGAGAACTAAGACAAGGAGAGGTTCTCCCAGAAGTAGACGAATACAATTCAGAGCCTGAGTACACTGTAGAACCGGAAGACGGCAGAGAGAGAGCAGTTGAACCAGTTGCAAGTCCATCAAGAGAAAACACCATATCACAAGAGGAGGGTGCTGTTCAGCGTCCTGAAGGAAAACACTGAAACAAAACACACAGAGGTGATAATTGGCCAGACAAGCCACATTTCAGAATAAGGGAAATAGCAAACAAGACAATAATAGAAGAAAGCGATACTTCACAGGGAGATGATCTGAGTGAAGGAGAGCAACAAGGTGAACGAAGATTAAAAAGAAAGAGAATAGCGAACCGAAGATACACAGGTCCTGAATGGGCATCTGTAGGAGGCTGGACTGGCTTGTAGTGAGTACCAAGGGGTACTTGCACCTTGCACCAGGCCCAGTTATCCCTTATTAGTGTATAGGGTGTCTAGCAGCTTAGGCTGATAGATAATGGTAGCTTAGCAGAGCAGCTTAGGCTGAACTAGGAGACGTGTGAAGCTACTACAGTACCACCTAGTGTCATATGCACAATATCATAAGAAAACACAATACACAGTTATACTAAAAATAAAGGTACTTTATTTTTATGACAATATGCCAAAGTATCTTAGAGTGTACCCTCAGTGAGAGGATAGGAAATATACACAAGATATATATACACAATAGCAAAAATATGCAGTATAGTCTTAGAAAACAGTGCAAACAATGTATAGTTACAATAGGATGCAATGGGGAAACATAGGGATAGGGGCAACACAAACCATATACTCCAAAAGTGGAATGCGAACCACGAATGGACCCCAAACCTATGTGACCTTGTAGAGGGTCGCTGGGACTATTAGAAAATAGTGAGAGTTAGAAAAATAACCCTCCCCAAGACCCTGAAAAGTGAGTGCAAAGTGCACTAAAGTTCCCCTAAGGACAAAGAAGTCGTGTTAGAGGAATAATGCAGGAAAGACACAAACCAGCAATGCAACAACTGTGGATTTCCAATCTAGGGTACCTGTGGAACAAGGGGACCAAGTCCAAAAGTCACAAGCAAGTCGGAGATGGGCAGATGCCCAGGAAATGCCAGCTGCGGGTGCAAAGAAGCTTCTACTGGACAGAAGAAGCTGAGGTTTCTGCAGGAACAAAAAGGGCTAGAGACTTCCCCTTTGGTGGACGGATCCCTCTCGCCTTGGAGAGTTGTGCAGAAGTGTTTTCCCGCCGAAAGGATGCCAACAAGCCTTGCTAGTCGCAAATCGTGCGTTTGGCGTTTTTGGATGCTGCTGGGGCCCAGGAGGGACCAGGAGGTCGCAAATTGGACCTGAAGAGAGAGTGGACGTCAAGCAAGACAAAGAGCTCTCACTGAAGCAGGTAGCTCCCGGAGAAGTGCCAGAAACAGGCACTACGAGGATGCGTGAAACGGTGCTCGCCGAAGTTGCACAAAGGAGTCCCACGTCGCCGGAGACCAACTTAGAAAGTCGTGCAATGCAGGTTAGAGTGCCGTGGACCCAGGCTTGGCTGTGCACAAAGGATTTCCGCCGGAAGTGCACAGGGGCCGGAGTAGCTGCAAAGTCGCGGTTCCCAGCAATGCAGCCCAGCGAGGTGAGGCAAGGACTTACCTCCACCAAACTTGGACTGAAGAGTCACTGGACTGTGGGGGTCACTTGGACAGAGTCGCTGGATTCGAGGGACCTTGCTCGTCGTGCTGAGAGGAGACCCAAGGGACCGGTAATGCAGCTTTTTGGTGCCTGCGGTTGCAGGGGGAAGATTCCGTCGACCCACAGGAGATTTCTTCGGAGCTTCTGGTGCAGAGAGGAGGCAGACTACCCCCACAGCATGCACACGCAGGAAAACAGTCGAGAAGGCGGCAGGATCAGCGTTACAGAGTTGCAGTAGTCGTCTTTGCTACTATGTTGCAGGTTTGCAGGCTTCCAGCACGGTCAGCAGTCGATTCCTTATCAGAAGGTGAAGAGAGAGATGCAGAGGAACTCGGATGAGCTCTTGCATTCGTTATCTAAAGTTTCCCCAGAGGCAGAGACCCTAAATAGCCAGAAAAGAGGGTTTGGCTACCTAGGAGAGAGGATAGGCTAGCAACACCTGAAGGAGCCTATCACAAGGAGTCTCTGACATCACCTGGTGGCACTGGCCACTCAGAGCAGTCCAGTGTGCCAGCAGCACCTCTGTTTCCAAGATGGCACACTGGAGGAGCTCTGGACACCTCCCAGGGGAGGTGCAGGTCAGGGGAGTGGTCACTCCCCTTTCCTTTGTCCAGTTTCGCGCCAGAGCAGGGCTAAGGGGTCCCCTGAACCGGTGTACACTGGCTTATGCAGAATTGGGCACCTCTGTGCCCAACAAAGCATTTCCAGAGGCTGGGGGAGGCTACTCCTCCCCTGCCTTCACACCATTTTCCAAAGGGAGAGGGTGTCACATCCTCTCTCAGAGGAAGTTCTTTGTTCTGCCATCCTGGGCCAGGCCTGGCTGGACCCCAGGAGGGCAGCTGCCTGTCTGAGGGGTTGGCAGCAGCAGCTGCTGCAGTGAAACCCCAGGAAGGGCAGTTTGGCAGTACCAGGGTCTGTGCTACAAACCACTGGGATCATGGGATTGTGCCAACTATGCCAGGATGGCATAGAGGGGGCAATTCCATGATCATAGACATGTTACATGGCCATATTCGGAGTTACCATTGTGAAGCTACATATAGGTAGTGACCTATATGTAGTGCACGCGTGTAATGGTGTCCCCGCACTCACAAAGTTCAGGGAATTGGCTCTGAACAATGTGGGGGCACCTTGGCTAGTGCCAGGGTGCCCTCACACTAAGTAACTTTGCACCTAACCTTTACCAGGTAAAGGTTAGACATATAGGTGACTTATAAGTTACTTAAGTGCAGTGTAAAATGGCTGTGAAATAACGTGGACGTTATTTCACTCAGGCTGCAGTGGCAGGCCTGTGTAAGAATTGTCAGAGCTCCCTATGGGTGGCAAAAGAAATGCTGCAGCCCATAGGGATCTCCTGGAACCCCAATACCCTGGGTACCTCAGTACCATATACTAGGGAATTATAAGGGTGTTCCAGTAAGCCAATGTAAATTGGTAAAAATGGTCACTAGCCTGTTAGTGACAATTTGGAAAGAAATGAGAGAGCATAACCACTGAGGTTCTGATTAGCAGAGCCTCAGTGAGACAGTTAGTCACTACACAGGTAACACATTCAGGCACACTTATGAGCACTGGGGCCCTGGGTTACCAGGGTCCCAGTGACACATACAACTAAAACAACATATATACAGTGAAAAATGGGGGTAACATGCCAGGCAAGATGGTACTTTCCTACAGCATCTGCTACAACCTCTGAATGGCAACAAGAATTCTTAGCATTCTGCTGTGATCGAGAAGTGCCAGGCCAATACTACGGTACCTGAAGGTAATCTACGAGAAAATTTTGATAAAAATTAATATCGTAAAAGCTGAAAAGAAAAAGAGACTTTAGAAAACCACTGGAAAAGTGACACTAAACCCGGATTTGACTTCAAGAAACCTAATTACGACAAGCTGCTAACCTGAATTGACTAAAAGGGTCCTGGAGTGAGTGAAGACGCTGTAAAATTATGCAGAAAGAGTTTGCCTTCTTGAGTTGATTGTTGATCTGCTATTCTGATTCTATACAAACATGGCTTATAGTAGTAAAGGAAGTAAGGTGTGTGGTTGGTTAGGATTATGGTGAGTGTTGTATGTGCAATAATGATTGTGGGAGTGATTGTAGGAATGCCGTGGAGAGAGAGTGAAACTATTAATGCAACTTCAAAACCTGAGACTACTACTGCTAGTAAACTATCACCGTGGGAGAAATTTGAGCAAGATGCCAGACATCTGCATGAGGGAACTAATACAAAAGGGGAACTTTCTACTAATGTCTTCTATCGCTTACTAAATGAGTATGTGGAAACTATGGATGCGAAAGATTGTTATGTGTGCACTAAAATTCCTTCATCTGTACAGGAGGGAGTTACTTATCATAGCCTCCCTCTTACTTATGGGATTAGCTGTAGCTTGCTATTAACAAGATTTTATAATCAAGAGCATGTGCAATACGTTTATTCAAATTTGGATGTTGTGTTTTCTTTTGTACCTGTGATTGAATTCTTAAATAAGTTAGCTAAAGAACATGATATTAAAATAGTTAGAGGATTCTTTGAACCAACACTTACATTTGGAACTGCTTATGCACATCGCAATAATCTGACTTGCTTACTGTCTTCTGTAGAGAAAAGCTTTTTAGATCACACAGATGATAGACGCAAAGCATTAAAGGAAAGGTTAGAAAAAGGCTTAGAAAAACGTACTTACGCAAATGATTATGCTTACACAGCAATTAAAACACAAGGCAAATTAGCTTTAGATGCATTACATGTAGGTAGACTGTGTATATATAGGCTGAAGTCTGATCAAGACAATCTATTTGTAGGTACGAGTGAATGTAGACATGTGTTTCTGTTTCAGAGTAAATGGACCTTTATGTTAAATGGACAAGACCCAGCGATTCCTGGAATCTATTACATCTGTGGGTTAAATGCATATTACCGTCTCCCTAAGGGATGGTATGGGACATGTTATTTGGGAATAGTATTCCCAAAGATATACCAGATTGATGACTTGAAACAAATACCTAAAACGTCTGAAATACAACATACTAGACAAAAGCGAGAATCAGTGGCGGCTGTCATTGGTGACATATTTGGAGCTATAATCCCATCAGTGGGGGTTATCTTAAATTCCATGAAAATTCAAAAGTTGTCTACTATTGTGGATAACATGCTGACAAATTTTACAGGAGCAATACTTCTGATGGCTACTGAACTTGCTGCAGAAA
The DNA here is from genome assembly GCF_031143425.1 of Pleurodeles waltl. Classification (NCBI taxonomy): domain Eukaryota; kingdom Metazoa; phylum Chordata; class Amphibia; order Caudata; family Salamandridae; genus Pleurodeles; species Pleurodeles waltl. The sequence goes on along the minus strand of NC_090443.1, from coordinate 1,004,044,957 downwards.
GAGCTATGCCTCTTCAAAACCGGCTTGCTTTAGACATTCTTTTAGCAAAGAGTGGAGGTGTGTGCAAAATGCTTAATGAACGTCATTGCTGTTCATTCATACCTGACAACAGTAAGAAAATTAGAAGCATGTTTACTAAACTTACTAGAGATAGTACAGAATTGAAGGATCTAAAAGAACCTGGGGTTTGGGAAAAATTTGGAAAAGGAATTGCCCGAGTGGGAAGCTGGTTTACCAACATTTGAATGGGGTACTTGCAAAAATTATGGTAGGACTATTAATTGTTTTGAATTGTCTATTAGGATTATGGGGGGCATGCAAAATTAATGACAAAATAAAAAGAAATTTGTCAAAAAGAGCCAGACAAAATGAAGAAAGTGAAAGAGAGAAAATGTTCAATGAAATATGGGAAAGCTCACATAAAGGGCAAGATGTTGAAATGCGTATCATGCGCAAGGTGAAAAATTAAAAGATCAAAAGATTGTGTGATGACGAACGTCATCAGAGGAGGGACTGAGAGAGCGTAGTTTAAAATATTACATGTTATAGATGTGAAATGCTTATGTTTAACAATGCTGCATTAATAATTGAAATTTATTAATAACGTGGAGAATTATTCACCTGTGTAAACTAATGTCAACTAGAAGAAATAATCATTTATAATTGTGTGCATTATCACGTATAAAACCGCATTCATTAGAACTCGTACATCTTAAGTTAGCATGAGTCGCGAATTAGCTGTGAAACTCTCATATTAAAGCGTATTTTTCTGTTTCTCCAGTGTGCTGACTTGCAAAAGACCATGACCCAGTGATTGTTCTTTTTCCTCACTTATTAGTTACAATGCCCAACTCTCCCATCCGCAAGCTAGTAGCTTTTAGTATAAATTATGTGACTTTGAAACAAACATGGACACTTTCAAGGACAATAAAGCGAGGAGAAGAGAACTCTTGACCCGAGATGTGTGCCAAGGAGATGAAATAACCCCGGATATGCCACCTAAGAAAAACGTCAATTATGAAGACCAATTAGGATTTAGGAAGATATCATGAAATGACAAATTCATTACTTAATGTATAATTTGATTGGTTACCAATAGTGGGGTGTAGTGACTGACCAATAGAATTTTGGGGGAATGTATTTTGGAAAAAGGGATAAAAACCCATGACACAGGAGACAAGACGCATTAGGTAGGGAATGATATCGATTGCATCCAGAAACTCTGTCACTCTATTTGATGACTTGAGACTAGACAATAATCTTTGCCCATAGACTGCCCATTACACTTTCCTCCTTAAGGGGAGAGTGTCCCTTGCCATAGACTGACGGTGATCTAACTGATGTCCTGAAGACGAAGACTGATCCTGTATGCTGACCTATCCAGAGGAGGGTAATAATATTACTAATGAAATCTATTTTGCCTTTTCTTTCTAGGTACCAACTGCTGTATGTTTTTGATTAGAGATCTTAGCTAGAAGTTTTCCAAATTGATGTTCTAAATTGTTTTACATGAAGCCCCACATGTTAATGCTAATTCGAGGTTAGATGAGGTATTCATTAGACTGACGGAACTGACGTGACTGACGTAGTGCTATGCTGAACTGAGACCTCTAGGAGGTATTATGTATTGCGATCTGTTCTTATTGACATAACTATGTTATGTTCCTGATCTTTGCATTATTGAAAACTTATCGTAGTTGTCACCTTGTGATTATGTTCGTATGCTTCTTGGTTTTGAGACTAATGCACTTACTATTAGATTGTAATCAATAGGGAATAAAATTCACTAAAATCTCTATTTAGGTGTGGTTATTCGTGACTGAAAGGTCATGATTGCGCCGAGGGTTTATTAATGATTGAAGTGAAATATATTTTGATGCTAACTTTTGACAATGTTATTGACATATTGATTGACTTATTCATTGGTTATCTTGTCCTACGGAGTCTCACCACTGGGCCCAAAGATTCATCGACCTAAAACGAGTCCTGATGTGTATAAATTAACATAGACGGACGCGTTAGCAGGGGCTTGGACCGCCGTATTACGAACACAGGGGGGACCGCCACAGGCGGCCCTCCGCCATCACCTGGCTACCGCCACCAGGCAGCCTGACAATGGCGAAGTACTCTATCCGACATGGTAGCGCTGCAAGCAGTGCTGCCCTCCTGATAAAGAACCCGTGTTCCTCCAGCCTTTCCCTGGCGGTTTCCCCCGCCAGGGAAAGGCTGGCGGAAGGGGTACTCAGGGGCTTGGGCAGTGCAGGGGTCCCCGTGCACAGCCCCTTAGTGCAGGTCACTGCCTGATTTACGGGCAGTGATATGCGCGATGAGTGTTGCTGCACCCACCGCACTGCGGCATTGACGACGGCTCCATGTGGTGCCGTCGGCAATGTCCAGGCCCAGCATTCCGCCCACCGGCCCAGAGGAATGTTGGTAATACGGCCGGTGGGGTCTTCAACTGGCTGGCGGTCTGTGTTCAGACAGCCAGCATGAACCCGGCAGGGATTCCCGCTGTGTTCATTATGACCACCAAAGTGTCAGTGTGTGATTTAGGCCTCTATATACAAAGTTTCCCTACTTGTTGCGCATCTAAAGCTAATTTCCCTTACGTTTTAATTGCACTATAAGCATAATCATTCCTGTAAGTCCTTTTCTGTAAGCCTTTTTCTAACTTCTTCTTCAGTGCTTTTCGCCTGTCATCTGTGTGATCTAAGAAGCTTTTCTTTAAAGGTGTAAGCAATCATGTCAGATTAGTCCTGTGTGCGTAAGCTATGCCAAACGTCAATGTAGGTTTGAAAGAAACCTCTATTACTATGTCATTATCCCTAGCTACTCTACTCTAATACCTAATTATCGGGACAAACGAGAACACCATATCATAGTTTGAGTAAAAGTACTGAGGGCCTTATTTATACTTTTTGGTGCAAAACTGCACTAAGGCAGTTTTGCACCAAAACGTTTTGCATTTTTTGCACGGGAACGCCTACCTTGCATCTCATTAAGGCAAAGTAGGTCTCCACTTTCAAAAAATGACTTTAACTCCATAAATTTGGTGCTAGAGGGGTCTAGCACCAAAGTATAAATATGGAGTTAGTTTTGCACCGAATTAGAGTAAAAAAAAATGACACTAATTCGGTGCAAACAGAGTATAAATATGCCCCTGAATGTACTCCTGGTTCCAAAATCTTGTTAGTATTAGACTCCATATGTTAAAGGCAAGCTATGGTACGTAACTCCTTCCTCAACTGATGAAGGAATCTGCGTACACACATAACAATTCCTTGAATCCATTGTCTCAACATACTCGCTCAGCAAGCGATACAAGACTAATGAAGAAAGTTCTCCTTGCGCATTAGTTTTCTCATGCAAATACTTCTCATCTAACCTGAACCTCTCTATTGCTGTTAGTGCATTAGTTGTTTCAAAAGCAGAAGTATGGTTGGCTTCACTCTTATCAAGAACAGACATACCCACAATCAACACCACAAACAATACCCCACACATAATCGCCAAACCAATACTCCTATATTTACAGCGCCTATCATTCCTACCCTGCTGGCTAATGTGACTCATGATCTGTAAAGAATCAGAAAGCAGAAAACAATTTATGAAAACTGCAGCAAAAATAAAAAAATAACAATTCTTCTTTCAGCAGTTATTTACAGCTTTCAGTCTCACTTCCAGGATCCTTTGTTAAAATGGGTAAGCAGCTTGTCAAAATCAATTTTCAAAAGTCAAATCAGGTTATCAATGTCTCTTCCGCTTACTTTCAACCGTCTCTTTTTCTCAAAAGTTTTCTCTCAGATTGTTTCAACAGTTCAGTTCATCAGCTTCCTTCAAGTGCCAAAATACTGACCCGGATTGTCTCTATCAAAACAACAAGACAAAAACTCTTGCTGCCACTCACTTGTAGTTGCGTACGCCCATTTAGGACCTGCGTAACTTTGACTTGCTATTCTATTTCTTTTAAACTTTTGATCAGCATTCAGATCTTCTCTCCTTGTTGTATCTAGTTCTTCCTCAATTGTTGCCTCAACGACCACTTCCTTTTTTCTTTCTACTTGCGACTCTGGCCACTTATCTCCTTTCAGTGGACCTTTTGTCAGTGTCCTCTTCAGAGTCAAAGTTGACCCTTCTCCTTGTTCTGCGGTGTGTTCTCTTGACGGACCTGCAGTAATTTCAGGAGGAGTCAGATCACAGTGACTTTGATCCACTTCAACTCCTTTCCCCTCTGGGTCTGGGAATTGCTCTGTTTGTCTCTCAAGATCGTCTGCTTCTGGGAAAGCCCTCCTCTGACTAGGCTCTCCTGCAGCCTCAATTGAGATACACTCTCCGTCACCCTCCTGGAGGTCTACTCCTTCGTCTCTCACAGAAGTGACTGAACCGTCCTCATCTAGCTCAGATCCGGTCTCAGTTTCCCTTTGTTCTCTTACCGGCCCTGAGACTTGTTTTGCTGGTATTGGTACTCTTAACAACTCTTCTTCCTCATGATCCAGTGGACATGCCACTTTCTTCATATGACTTGCATGAATCCATTTCGGAATACCAGTGCACTTCCCAGCTGTGGTAGTTGTCACAACTACCTTATACGGTCCCTTCCAACGAGGCTCCAAACACGTTTTCCTCATGTGTTTCTGGACCACAACCCAGTCTACAGCTCTCAGATTGTGCCCTGGGTCATGGATTGGTGGCAGTGTGGTGGCTTCAACCTGCTCATAGAAGGAGCGAACCACATCAGCCATACCTTTACAGTAGTCCAACACCATATCATCTGTAATGTTGACAAGTGAATTTGCAGGCACCCTTGGCAACCTCATGGCTTGACCCATAAGGATTTCATGCGCCGAAAATTCCTGTCTTCCTGTCGGGTGTGTTTCTCATTCACATCACGACTAAAGGCAATGCGTCAGGACATTTCAAATTCATGGACGCACACATCTTTGCAACTCTTGACCTCAAGGTACCATTCATCTGTTCCACTAGTCCTGATGTTTCAGGGCGGTAACTACAATGCAACTTCTGCTCAATGTTCAATGCTGCACACAGTAATTTAATTACTTCATTGTTGAAGTGACTTGCCCTATCTGATTCTAAAGAAATCGTAAACCCGAAATGTGGTATCAGTTCTCTAAGCAGTAGTTTTGCTACTGTAAGACTATAATTTATTAGCGTAGTGTACACTTCAATCCATTGTCTAAAGATACAAACAATCACCAATACATATCTCAAACCTCCACACAAAGGCATCTCAATAAAATCCATCTGCATTCTGCTGAATGGACCTCCCGCTCTTCCATTGTGGCTCAAATTAACCACTGTCCCTTTCCCCACATTCAATTGTTGGCAAATGACACAACAATGGCAAACTGCTTCAGCAACCTTTCTAAACCTTGGGATGAACGAATCATGTTTGAACAATCGAAGCATTGCATCCCTCCCAATATGTGCTTGACCATGATAGTACCTGCCCATTTGAGACAGCAGACTATTTGGCAAAACCAATTGACCCTCTTCTGAAACCCACAATTCATCTTGTCTTTGCACGCATTTCATTTTACTCCATGAATGTTTTTCCTTCCTGTCTGCATTATTCTGCAATATCTTCAATTCCTCCATGGTGTCAATTACGTTCAATGCATAGCGTGTACAGGTTTCATCTTCTTCAGATAACAGTTCCCACTTGTCTTTGAATGATATACAGTATAATGTGCAAAACCTTGCGACTTGATCCGCCTATCTATTTCCCAATGATACAAAGTCCTGCGACTTCAGATGTGCACTGCATTTCATCACAACAATCTTTTCAGGCATTTGAATAGCATGTAACAATTCTTTAATTCTCTCACCATTTCTCACTGGTGAACCAGAAGAGGTCATGAAACCTCTCTGTGACCAAAAATGGCCAAAATCATGGACTATTCCAAATCCATACTGGCTATCCGCATAGATTGTAACTTTCAGCTGAGCAGAAACATGGCATGCTCTAGTAAGGGCTACCAGTTCCGCTAGTTGAGCAGAATACACTCCTCAAAGCCAAGAAGCTTCTAAAATACCAGTAATTGTGCACACAGCATATCCTGCTCTCAATGTCCTTGTATTGCCTCTCAGACAAGAACCATCAACAAAGATAATTTGGTCATTTTCTTCCAATCGGGTGTCTCTAATGTCAGGTCTCGGTTTCGTGCACAAGTCAGTTACTTCAAGACAATCATGTTCAACATTTTCCACTTGCTCAATGTAGACATTTTCATTTGGGAGTAAGGTTGCCGGGTTCAGCACTGTACATCTTTTCAATGACACATTTGGTGACCCTAGAATACTTGTTTCATATCTAGTCAATCTTGCACCAGTTAAGTATTGGGTTTTCGTCCTTGTAAGTAGAATCTCAATAGAGTAAGGGGCCATTAAAGTCAGGGGATGTCCCATCACAATGCCTTCACTCTGTGTAAGGCTTTTATCGACTGCTGCAACTGCGCGCAAACAACCTGGTAAGGCTGCTGCAACTGTGTCCAAAATAGCTGAAAAATATGCTACTGGGTGGTTTACACCTCTGTAGACCTGTCTCAAGACAGGCAAAGAACATGCATCATGCCATGCTCATGGCAAAACAATGTGAACGGTTTGGTGTAATCAGGCATACCCAACGCTGGAGCCTTGCACAGACTCTCTTTCAATTCAGTGAACGCTTTTATTCCAGCCTTGTCTAACACTATAGTGTCAGTGACTTCCTTGTGAGTCAGCTTCTGCAATGGTCTCTAAATGACTGAAAAATTTGGAATCCATTGGCGACAGTAGCCTTCAATCCCTAAAAACATCCTGACATCTCTCTGTGTGGTCAGGGGATATATCTGCAAAATGGCTGTAATTCTTTCTCAGGATATCTTTCTTGAACCCTTCTCAATCTGGTGACCCAAGTATTTTACTACATTTCTTTACAGTACTGCAATTTAAGCGCAGACACTTTATGACCATTCTTTCCCAAAAGGTTCAACAGGGCAATCGTATCATACTTGCACTTGTCTCTTGTTTTGGACGCAATCAGCAAGTCATCAATGTACTGCATGAAGGTCGATTGGAAAGGCAATTCCAACAACTCCAGATTCTTCTTCAAGATCTGGTTGAATATGGAAGGTGACTCTGAAAACCCTTGAGGTATTTTGCACCAGCAATAAAATTGATCCAGAAATTCGAAACAAAAAGGAAATTGGCTGTCCTCATGAAGAGGCACAGAAAAGAAGGCTTGTGACAAATCAGTGACAGTGAACCACTCAGCATCACATGGAATCTGAAACATTATCACAGCTGGATTTGGCACCATGGGACAACATTTGACCACAATCTCATTTATTTTTCTCAAATCCTGAACAATTCGAACTTTCCCACAGGGCTTTTGCAAACCCATTATCAGAGAATTAGACGGACTGTTCAATACCTCCTTCAAAACCCCTTGCTTTGCAAAGTCTGCAATTATCTGGGCAACCTTCATAAGGCATGTGGTACTGAGGAAGCTGAGGAAAAAGTGCATTTGGCTTCACAGTAACTTCAACTCGTTCAATTCCCTTTATCAGAATTACTTATTTTCCTGTCAGATCCCACACTCTCTCCTTAATCGTTCCCTGCAAATCAGGATGAAGCTCTTTCACAGTGAACATCGAGAAAAATGTAATCAGAGGGTATTCCTCATTTGTAGCCTTACCCTCTATCTCTGGGGCTTGGTCATCTTCATCATCACTATTAGTATGAATCTCAATTCCATCATTTGAACAAGTTATCGAACATTTCGTTTTTTACAGCAAGTCTCTTCCCAGTAGCGTTACCGGACTTGAATTGCAGAGTACGAATTTGTGCAATCCCTGAAAGTTGCCAATTTTAACCTTAACTGGTTCTGTAATGGGGTTGGTCAAATACTGATTCGCCACTCCTACAATCTGAACTGTTCTACCTGAAAAGGGCAAATTTGGAACTTCTGCACTTCTCACTGTAGAGCGTGTAGCTCCTGTGTCAACGAAAAATAAAACTCTGTGACCCATAACCTTTCCCTTCACATAGGGACCTCTTTGATCCACTTCTAAGGAAGTTGCAAGCACACATGGCTCCTCATCCAAACTGTCGCTCATCCAATCATCATTTATTCCATTCTCACTGTGTAACAGGAATTGGTGCACTGTGTTATTACTTTGGTTAAGCCTCTGACCTGTGACCTGTTGAGAAAGTATCATCTGTTGCTGTAGCAATGGGGCTTGAGGTATTTGAATTTGCTGTCTAGGTACCAGAGTAACCTGCTCTTCCATTGGCTGCAACTGTGTCATTTGAACAGGTAGCATTTGCACTTGCTGCATGGGTTAAAAATTCTGCATTTGATTCACATTATTCTGAAAATTTGGATTAGGATCTCTCACTCTCAGTTCTTTCACATTCTGGAATGAAGTGAGGTCATTACTCTGCTGAACAACACCTTCCTGCACCATCAGTGGACACTCCAGTTTCCAATGTCCAACGGCTCTGCAAACGTGACAAGGCAACAACTTCTTCATTCCCTGCACATCATTCTGAACCCCTAGAGTACCTAGGTCTGGACCACGATTCACATTACCTCCACGACCTTTACCTCTCATCTGGGGCTGAAACATCATGTTTCCCTGCTGCTGCCGTGGTAAATGCTGCTGAAAAATGCACTCCCGTTTGCGCTGCTTTAATCTGTATCACCATCGCCTTTTCTTTCAACTTTTTCTGCTTCAACTCAATCTCATCACTACAGTATTTCGCATACTGCAACACCTCATCAATCGGCTTTGCTTGCCAGCAAATCAAATGACTCTTAATCATCTGGCTAATCTCAGGTCTCAACCCTTCCGCAAATCTGAACACAAAATGGAACATGTCTTTCGCCTCAATTGTTTCTGTACCACTGTAATGCTCGAAAGGCTGCAACAATCTCTCATTATATGCATGTATCAACTTCTTTGCTTCCTGGGCTGTTCTGTCAATCCTCTGCCTAGCAATATTCTTGGACAAAATTCTCGTTTTCAAAAATTCTATCACCTTATAGTAATATTTCATTACCTCGGGAGATGGTGCACCTGTATTCTTGTCTCTCTCCGGTTCACTTGTTGGCCAATCTACACTCCTCTTACACTCAGTCCACAGATCAGCTGAAACCACTGTCTCTAGTAATTTGTTCAAGTCTTCCCACAGGCACTTCACGAGTTTCACAAATCTGTCTGTCTGCTGATACCACTCTACGCGCTTCTCTCTCAATTTTGGATAATCATTTGTAAACAGTAGAATGTCACCTCTGCTATGCAGGACATGAACAAAATTTCTCCCTGGAATATCTCTCATTGGCAACGTTTTCACTGGATCTTTATCCTGCTACACATTTGTAGTCAGCTCCACAGAATCCCTTTTTGTCTTGTCTCTTTTCTTTACTCATCTGCCTTCCCATTTGTCTAATGCTCCCTAGGTCTGGGCACTTTGAAGCAATTCCTTAAGATGTGCCTTCATTCCAGCAGATCTCGTATATTCAAAATCTTTTGTTTCAAAGTCTAATATGGAACTCCTTTTCAAATGCTTTGTTTTCTCTATTTCTATGCCGTACTTCTCTGCCAGGTCTACTAATTTCTGCTGCACATTGCTCGCTTCCCTCCTAATTTTAGGGCTCAAATATCTCAATTCTGCCTCTGTGTAGGATTCGAACCTGTTCACTCCCATAGTTCCCTCAATGAGTTCACCCGCTCCCATGCTTAGCCAAGCATAATTCAAACACTCCTCTCCCTTATGAGCACTCTGTGGGGTATTTAGCTTGTCTAACTATTCAGTCAACTGCTGAGCTGTCAATCCTTGCAGCAAAATATTCCTTGCTTGGACTGGTGGCACCTACTGTGCAACTGCATTCGGGGTCTGCGGTGTCAACAATTTCAAACTCTGGCTAACGTTTGACCCTGCTATTATATCTGGAAGTGCCACAAATGGACTAAGTTCTAACAATGATCTTGATCCGTCAAAAGTCTGTCCCACAGGAGAGACTACTCGAGCATTTTCATTATGCCCTCCCCTTATTGTACTCTGGGACATTACTCCCTGTTCACCCATGGTAGGTTCCTTCTGTGCAAACAAGGGTACGGCTGGACCACAGTAGTAGGTAATGCTATAGCATCTGGGGTTGGTCTGGCAATTACGCTCTGTGGGAGAGTAACTCCCATATTCTGATTCATCATCGGAATCCTATCTAACTGTGTCCCTGTTACTGAAGTGAATATTGGCATTACCTGTGGCTGCACTTGGAGCAGTAAAAGTTGAATTGGTTCAGTCTGAACCAACATCGGTCTAGGGTAAACCGGTTCCGTAGGCACCACTAAGTTCGAAGTCGTTTCCATTATGGGCACATCAGGATAAATTCTCTGAACCTGTGGCGGTTGCATCTGAGTTTGCTCTACAGGAGTAGTAGGCAAATTAAAAGCACTCTCCATCTCATTCTGTGTCAGGCTAGCATTAACCTGCATTGGACTCATTGTCCCATTAACCTGTGTCGGGGCTGTCGGATTAGCACTGGTACTTGGACCACTCTTATGTGCTGTATATGGTGGTGGGAGATTTCTCAATAACTGTGTAATAAACTCATCATCATCCGATTCCTCCTCCACTGTTGAAGACTTTCTAGTCTCCCTATTTTCGGACGGACTTCTGTTAGTTGTAATTGTCAGCAACAACCTAATTCCGTGCAAAGTCTCCATCCTCCAAACTCTCTGTTCACTGTCCTATCTAGCCTCTGTTAAAGTATTTTCTGCCTTTCTCATTCTCCTCTCGAATTTCTTTTGCTGTTGCTGTCTGGCTACCAGCTCCCAAATCGCTAATTCCTCAAACTGTGCTGGTCTCGGAAGGGGCTTCGATTCATATAGCACCATCCTTAAATGCTCCAAAACCTTCAAATTGAACATCCATTTTGTAGGAAATGCTAAGTTCCCATCCTTCCGTCAATGTGCACCATTGCTTTAGCCAAAGACATGGCGCGACACCCTTCTCTTCCATTACAATGTAAGCTGGTGTACCTTCTGGCAGTGTAGCCTTACCTATACTCATTGTAATACACCTGTCTCCCCATAAGGCACTCTTTAAAGCTTTGAAAAATGTAATCTTTTCGACCTTTTTGTTATTCAAAATCAAATCAGGAAGTGACTTTTAATCCCAAGATTTCTTTTGCCTACTTTCTCAACCATTGCCTCTCACGTATGGCTGCCAATCCGTGTGCTACCCTTCTCACTATCCGACCTATCCCAGCGCAGTTCCAGTGATGTCATACTCGCACGTACTGCGACTGACAAAGTCTTGCGGCTTGTCCTCCCAATCCCCGATTCACCCAAACGAATGCAAAAATTGCGAGCACAAATCAAAAACCAAAAACCAAATCTGCTGGTTTACTACAGGAAAGGTAACACAATCGGTTCAGAAACTTTACGGATTTTTCACTGACGGCTCTCGCTATACTCCTTCTTTCTCGGTCTCCCAGCTTCGCAAGCAAAATTCGGCCCGCAAATTTTACGCTCAACTGATCAATGGGTCTGTTCACTCATCAATGGGTGCACATAGGACTTGCCAAATCTCAGTCAAAATTTTCCTTTCACTCACTTTGGCCCATATTTATACTTTTTGACGCTAAACTGCGCTAACGCAGTTTAGCGTCAAAAAGTTTTGCGCCGTCTAACGCCATTCTGAAGCGCCATGCGGGCGCCGTATTTATGGAATGGCGTTAGACGGCGCAATCAGACCGGCGCTGCCTGGTTTGCGTGGGAAAAAACCACGTAGACCAGACAGCGCCGGCGTAGGGGGAAAATGGCGCATGGGCGTCTTAAAATGGGGCAAGTCAGGTTACGTCGAAAAAATCGTCTTAACCCGACTTGCGCCATTTTTTAACGACGCCCATCCCCCATCAACATGACTCCTATCATTGTAAAGATAGGAGTCATGCCCCCTTGCCCAATGGCCATGCCCAGGGGACTTCTGTCCCCTGGGCATGGTCATTGGGCATAGTGGCATGTAGGGGGGCACAAATAAGGCCCCCCTATGCCACCAAAATAAAATATAAAAAATAAAAAATAAAACTTACCTGAACTTACCTGAATGTCCCTGGGGTGGGTCCATCCATCCTTGGGGGTCCTCCTGGGGTGGGCAAGGGTGGCAGGGGGGGTCCCTGGGGGCATGGGAGGGCACCTGTGGGCTCATTTTGAGCCCACAGGCCCCTTAACGCCTGCCCTGAGCAGGCGTTAAAAAGTGGCGCAAATGCACCGTTTTTTGCCACGCCAACTCCCGGGCGTCTCTTTTGCCCGGGAGTATAAATACCACGTAAAGGCCTGGGAGTCATTTTTTAGACGGGAACGCCTCCCTTGCATATCATTAACGCAAGGAAGGGGTTCACGCTAAAAAATGACGCACATTCCGGGAACTTTGGCGCTATTCGCCTCTAACGCCATAGTATAAATATGGCGTTAGTTGGCGTTAGTTTTGCGTCGAAATTGCGTCAAAAAAAACGACGCAATTTCGGCGCAAAAGGAGTATAAATATGGCCCTTTGAGTCACACTCTGACTTGTTGACCACGCCCGATCAACCTACTAAACCAGACAGATTCCAACATAAAACCAAGGGGCATATTTTTGATGCACAATCGGCGCAAACCGTGCACCATATTTAAACTTTGATGCACGAGCCCGCGAACGCCAAAATTCCTCCGTGTGCGTCATTCTCTGGATGCGCGAAACCGCCTTGCGTTAATGACATGCAAGGTAGGCATTCCCATCCAAAAAATGACAAACTCCTGTGCGCCTTATTTATGCTACTGCGCTAAAAATTACGCACGGCCAGGTCGCGGAGTTGGAAAATGATGCACAGCCCAATTTGCGTAAAAAAATAACGCCTGGGTTAGGGCAGGCGTTAAAATGGGCTAACCACACCTGTACTTAAGGAAAACACACAGAAGCAACAGCAGAGCTCCAAAAGGAAGACATGGAGGTGCTTTTCATCCAGCATGCATGCAGACGCAGAGCACAGGACCAACAACAGCAGCTTCCACAACACCAGCAGGGACCCCAAAGGCAACGCAGAAGGCAGGAGAGGATATTCCACACCAGGACAACCCTTATGGGACTCCGTCAACAAGACATCATTTATAGGTACAGGCTCAACTGGCAAGCCATTCAACAGCTGCTGCACAACATTGAGCCACAGTTGGCACCCAGCTTGCAGACACCCCACACCATTCCACCAGAAACCAAGCTGTACTACACATGTTGGCAAGTGGCTCCTTTCAAACCACTGGTGCTCTAGTTGCAGGGATCTCACAGCCATCATTCTCCGCCTTCCTACCCAAGGTACTGGATACTATCATCTCCCTCACACCCCACCACATCTTCTTCCCCAACAAACAGCAGAAGCAGCAGGAGACAAAACAGGGGTTTTACCAAATTAACGGCTTCCCACAAGTCCATGGTGCCATTGACTGCACACATGTACGCCTTGTGCCACCTGCTGCAACCGAACATCTATACTGCAACAGAAAACACACACACTCCATCAATGTGCAGGCCATTGTGGATCACCGGGGATTGATCACCAACATTGTGGCAAAGTATCCTGGGAGTGTACATGATTCATTCATCTTCCGTCACTGCACCATCAATCAACACTTCCAGGATGGACAATATGGAAATGGACTACTTGTTGGTAAGTACAGAAACCCAGTTATATACACACTGCACAGCAACCCTCTAGGACACACAACACATACACCATGACATTGACACGTGGACAGGAAGACAATGAGGTAGGGACACCGGTAGGCATGTTTGAGATCCACACCCAATGGGATACACACCTAGGGACAAATGACAGTCCCAAATAACAACAGATGCAACTCCATAGACACAAGGGGACAATTAAAAAAAAACAATGACAAAGACATGGCCCCAACTGGCAGTACAATTTGGAAGATTAATCTTTCAATATTACAACAATAACACTCAATCAAACACCCTTCCAAACAATACGTACTGTGTAAGCGGTGTGTAATGTGTTTTGCTGCAGGTCAAACACCATGACACACATAGCATGATGATGATGGCTCTAATGAATGGGACATGGAAGCATTGAGGCAGTACCAACATCTCACATCACTCCTGGGGTGACATTGCCCACTACCAATAAGCAAGTGGACTGTGCGAAGAACACATCTTCATGGGACAATATTGAAAGTGCACATTCCTACACATACGCATTGTGACAAATTAACACACACACACAACAGATGTACAGGCATGCGGACCTTCTGAAACTCAAAATGACAACCTAACAACCAAGTTAGCCAGCTGAACTAGAACATGTGCAGTAGTATAGGTACACGTTACAACCTGAATCGACTTGGCAAGGGCAGAGAAATAGGTCTGCAGTGAACTTGTCACACATGTGAAATTAGTGCATAGTCAATTGTTAATACGTCAGTGCTGACAACGTACGGAGATGTGTTGCACATTGTCCCCTTGCCAATTATAAGGGTCTCACTGATGTTTAAATAATTCTAGTGCATATGTGAAATTGGATGGGATGTCCAGGGTATATAGATGCAACAGTGTTACCACCACTGTGGAATTGATTCAGTGTATGGAAGTACCATCTCAACCCCAGGTAAGACACAGGGACACCTATTTCACATGACACAATGCAAGGGAGTATACACTGTACTGCAACTCTACCAAAATACTGCTGACATCCGGTCAACAGCCAAACACCGGTTCAGCTAAGGAAACAACCCAATGCTGATGGTACATCCTAGAAGCCTAGTATTCTACACAATAACACAAACACAGATGAGTCACAGACAACAGAATAGAGCAACTGCCATGTAAAGTGATAATCATGTTGCAAGCTACATCAACATGTTCCCACTCATATTCTCTTTAAGCTGATCAGGGGTATCGGATCCAGCCGTGGATCATGACCCCATTTGCAAACCCAGGCACTGCAGCAGAGCGTGCCTTTAATGAGGCACGTAGGAGGACACGCACCATAGTCGAGAGGACCTTTGGCATCCTGAAGTCTAGATTCAGATGCCTCGACATGGAGGCAGCCTCCTATACTCACCAGAAATGGTGTGCAAAATAATTTTGCCCTATGCCGTCCTGCACAACATTTGTGTAAGAAGGAACATACCCCTATATGAACCCGACCCACAAATGCCTGAAGGGGAGGAAGAGGAGTATGCTGTCCATCAACATGAGGGGGACCATCCAAACACACCTGCAGGATTGCGTCGGCGCCAACATATTGTCCACAATTTCTTTTGACTCTATTCACCATCACCACTGTTTTACCATATGTCAATAAACACCTATTCTATTCAACATATCATGGTCTGGGTAATCATTTTTGCATTACATTATCTCTAACTATCAGAATCTAAGTGTAGCCTCATGGAGCATTGCTGAAATACAGATTAGGACACACAAAATTCCAAATCTATTGTGATGCATATGAATCTACAGCCACATTCACACACACTGTAAATGACATATATCATGTACATTTCACATTTGAAGGGCAATACCAGAGGAACACACCTATTTCACACCTACATGTTAGCTACATGGTTCATCGCAGCATATGGCACACAACTA
Organism: Pleurodeles waltl; assembly: GCF_031143425.1. NCBI lineage: Eukaryota > Metazoa > Chordata > Amphibia > Caudata > Salamandridae > Pleurodeles > Pleurodeles waltl. The sequence continues at coordinate 1,004,029,297 of NC_090443.1, read as the reverse complement.
AGACACCATCAGTCAATAAGGGAAACAAATGCTTCATACATGAGGCAGTGGATGTGCTATTGCACTGGTGACAAGAAGGTATGACCAGACCCTTGACAGCAGTAAGTTTTACATCACATATCTTTGCAAGGACTATGTGTGACAAGATTTCCATATAAGTAGCAAATAGATAGCACAAGTGCCCCAGGTATGACTAGCATTGCTCACATGACATCCCCTGCACATGGCAGCCCATGTCCTAAGTCCAGCGACACACATGTTCCCAGTCTCAGCCCACCCTTCTTCAGAGGTCCCTGGAATGGGAATATGTGTCCCCAGATAATCCCTCCTCTACACACACCCAGACTCACAATGTTGATCCAGTGTGCCTCCCTCTTTAGTATGGTATGCCATAGTCATTGTACTTCTGTCTGCATGGACGTCCGGTTAAATAATGCACTGGGTCGTAGTCTGTAGGACCTGTAATCACCTGTACATTGCTTCCCATGTGAAAGTTACTGTTGGCCCTTTGAACTTGAATCTCACCTACAGGACTTGTGAGAGACTGATGCTGCACACACCTGTTAGCACCTCCATGGAGACCAGCCATTTGAACATGCACTGCCCTTGCAGCTGCCTGGAACAGCATAGAAGCTGCCATTTTATCTGTAACACTGTTAGGCATTGCTGTACAAATCAGCTGTGTAACACAGCCCTTGGGTTAATGTGTTACATTCCAACACACAGGAGAAACACAGTGTTGTTCCACCTTTGACTAGTCTCATTCGGACCACTGTGTATTTACCTTGTCAAATGTTTGGATCCTGATTGCCCCTACATCCTGTTAGCCTGACTGGCTCCTGTCTTTGCGTTACCCTAAAGGTTCCTTGTGGCTACATTTGTATCATAGTTGCTTTCCCAACCCTCACATTCCTCCTGGGGTATTGTGTCAGGTGGTTCTACAATGCATACTCAAATACATTGTATAGCATAATCAGTTGACTTATCGTACCATGGGGGGGAACTTGTCTCCAAATAGACCAATTTTGGTCTATCCCTTGTTTGGGTTTCATGTATGCATGAGTGACAAATAGTGACAGTGTACCATGGCTGTATGCATGCATTGGGTATGGTGCTTCCAGCACAACAAACAACGTCAGATAATGTGCATGAAATGTCTACACATGTTAGGACCCTGACAGTCCACACGCAGATGCACATTGCTCCCAACATCTTGATGGGGCTTGTGTGGTGAATAGCTGTGAGAATAATCAGCACAGAGGCAATGATGTTCCCAGATGCAGTGGGAATTTTAGAGGCCAACCTGTGTACAAATGTTGGGAGGACACCTGCCAGTATAGGAATCCTGACACAGCACCTTGGTCAGTGCACCAAGGTTGCCCTGTTGACAGTCTCATAACACGTCTGCAGTGATGGAGCAGGACCATCCCCATGTGTGTTCTCAATTCCTCATTGGCTTTCCTTCTATTGATCTGTGAAGGATATTTGGTAGATACCGGAAATGGCTCCACAGACGCATGACTAGACCCGCACGTAACTGTGACAACATAAACCCCAATAATGAAACAGGCTAAACACTGGCCCACACACATGAACCAGACACCTCTGTGCCTTTTACCACTGGAAATATGTGAACACGTGCTGCTTGGTCTGCTGGTCCTCCACTGCCACAGGAGAGACATGAATCAGTTATATGACTCCAACTGTGGCGTAACAGTCCAATTATGTATTATATTCTGGACACGGTTTCACAAACACGGTACCCACATAGCATTATCCCATGCCTGACTCATGGTGGGTAAACAAACAAGTGCCTAGGAAGTAGCATCCAATATTCCAGGACATGTGATGGCTAAGTTTTGGAACTTTGCCATGAACAACCGTCTGCCATCAATCCTGAGCATGCTTTGTACTTGGTGGTGCTTATGTTCCCAAAAATCTTGGAAGTGCACACAGCAGTTGTTGCTACGTGTATGACTAACACATGTCCTCTCTCATTTCCACACTGACTAGCATCTGAGGGTTGGACACATTGACTCCACATGCATACAAGCAGATTTGCAAAAACGCATCTTCTGATGGTCACACAGTGGGACAACAATAGTAGTAGGCAAATCACAACCATTGACCCCTAGGCATAGAGTTACTGTATAGATTTGTGTTGCCTTGCTATCCTCTTTTGATGCAAAACTTGCCCAAACTGGGTAATACCTAATTGTATACCACACGTTTGGCTATCTATTGCGTCAGTGAAGAGTGCAATCCGGTACAACAACTAGAGGATCATGGTCCGCAGTTGTATGATCGGTCACATGTGCCCATACACAGTAATGCCCAATTTGGATGCAATCAGCCTAACTCTGTATTGTCACAACTGTCCTGTACTATTACAAATGAGAAATGACTCAAACCCTGTTAAAGTCAGAAATTTTGGTGCATACGCGTCAAAAAATGATGCACATGCATCAAAAATGATACACATGCGTTGAAATATGACGCACATTGCCACGAAACATCCATTGGCCCTGAGCGGTAATTCCCATACTGTATCCCCAGAAATTGGTTAGGTATGAGACATATTTCCAATTATGGATGTGGGGTTATTTCTAAGCATGTGCGTAAAAAAAATATGACGCACAGACTGTAAGCGTCATAATATTTTGACGCATAACAATAAAAACGCACCACATTTGAGGCAGGAAGTGATGTTGTAGGATATCGTGTTTACAGATTTGGTACAGTGGGTGTAGTTTCACTTTCACTTTGCAGTCTGTGATATTTCCAGACTGTGTGGCTGTGTTTAGACTTGTCTCTCTGTAGATGTTGTGATTTTGTCTCCAGTGTGGTCTTTCAATTGTCTTTTTGTGTATAATAACTGTCTGTGGTATCCTGTCTGAGTGTTTTTGTGGTCAGTTGTGTTGTCAACATTTGTCTTTGTTGTGTTGGGAGTCTGTTGTGGGTAGTGGTAGTTTGGGTATCTTTGGTCTGTATTTGTAGTTTTTTTGCATTTTCCTGTCCTACTTTCCCTCTATTCTCCTTTGTTTCCCTTTATCCCCTCTTTACTTTTGGTACTATAATGTTGGGTAGGCCTTGTCTTGGCAGGATGGGAGAGGAGGAGCTGGGTGGGTTTATTTGGCTGGTGTGCCACTTCCTAACCCTGATGATAGAGGCAGGTGGTCAGGTGATCCAAGGCTATCACACAGAGGCAAGGAGGCTCCGGTGGGCAAAGGTGTTGTAACATCTGCAGAGAATATACAACACACCGTGAAATGACCACCAGCTGAAGCACCACTGGGCGACCTTGTTGCCAGGGAGCAAGATCTGCTGGACCACCTGGAGATTGTAATTGGCGGCCCTGTTGGTGAGTACAAATCAGAGGAATGTGCACGTTTAAATGCTCTGTAATGATAGAAGCTGAATTGTTCATATTCTGCCGGCAATGTTTTTGAACATGTGGATTGCTAGTGAAACATACAGAGCCATATTTCTACTTTGTTAGCACCGCAATTGCGACCTGTTTTGAAGCAAGAGCGGTGCAAACTTACAAAATACAATTGTATTTTGGAAGATTGCGCAGCCTTTGTGTCAAACAGCAACACAAATGCGGTGCAAATTAAGTATAGATATGAGCCACAGTTGCCTGTGAGGTATACAACTTTCCTACACATTACTGTCATTTGTTGACGCAACAGATAAACTAACTTTCTAAACACAACATGAGCCTGAAAATTAGTGCTGGCTTCACGTCAATTGATGATGGCAATGTGGTTCAAACATATGTTTCAGGTGTGAAATATTGTGTCCCTCAATTGTTTTTGGATACATGTCTGAACTGGATTCTGACACATACGTAACAAGTAACATCTTAGACTGATATTTTGAGTTTGCAGTGTCACTTTTCAATTGGGATGGCTGGCATAAGGTATGCACACAGGTTCATATCTCTATGGTTGGTGCAACTCACTATAGCTGTGGCACATAAAATGAAGAAAATGATACAAATTGAGGGCTAACAACTGTCCCTGGCCCTCTGTACATTGTACATGTGTGTCTAAAATTGGTCTTAGTCGTCACAATGTCTGGGTGACTGGTATTGCAGTCCTCACAGAAAGTGGCTTTGGATGTCTCTCATGGATACACATGATGAGAGGAATACACTCCATGATTTTGTCTGCTCACCAATGAATGAACATGTTTGCCAACACATGATAGTTAGGGCCACTGCATGTGTGCGGATATGTGTGTATCACTCACTGGAGTCCCCGGGTCTGTACATGTTTGCAGTGGTATGTAGGATGCAGTATCATCATGTCTGAGAGACTTTACTTTCTGAGTTAATATTACACATAGTATTTGTATTTTGAAGTGTTGTACAGTGCACAGACATTGAGCACATTTCTCCCTCCCATGCCTTACAGGTGGACCTGCACCTAACAATATTGGAGAGGTGGCTCGATTTGCGGACCCAGACATCTCCAGCAAGTGTTGATATTTCTGTTCTGTGTTGTGTTTGCTGATGATGTTTGATTGACTCCTGTGTGTTGGACACATAGCAAGGTGTGATGCGCTGGTCAATCATCTGTTTTGTTCCTTGAGTGGCGTATCATTATATCACTATGTTTGAGTTGGGCAATCCTTGTCCCATTGGCATATTTTGGGATCCTAGGTCAGTCCTGTAGGCACGGCAATGTGAAAAGCGATGAGTTATGTGGATAAAACTTGAAATCAGAAAATGTGGCAGTGTACCATATTAGTTAATTAGGCAGCAAGTCAGACCCTGATCTTCACATAATAGAGATGCCAAGTCTTACCCACAGACTTCAGCTTCCATAATCACTAATGAACATGTTGGACTGTATGTTTAACTTCCTAGCAGCATGTAGCTCCACATGTTGTTCTACGAGTATGAGGCACTTGAGTACAATGGCCTAGGTGTGCATGGAGCTCATGGCCAGAAGTGTGCTTGCATCTATCTGTTTGTTGTAAGTCATGGCTTACTGGTATAGAATGATGTAGACAATGGTCTGCATTTCCAAAGATAAGTGTTGATGGGATTGACCAAGGTTGGGGTGTACCCTATTTGGACTTCCTCCTTACCTGTGGTGTGTTGGCCAAACCCATGTACAGCTTTCCAAAGCTTCCTGGGTGTCCTTGTTGTTAGAAATGAATATTTGCATGTCCATCACCCCTCAGACACAGGCGTAGGGTTGTGAATAGTGTACCTAGGACTGATGATCCAAGTTTGGTACACAGACATGGAAATCAGTAATTCACTTGTCCAAACCTAGGATACCCACTCATGATTGCAACATGCATTCTATACTGGCAAGTCCATTTAGAACTTGCAGATCTTGTGGCCCTAGATTGCTATCCAGAACATATAAATGTGTTGGCCTGTCAGTGGTGGAAGATATGCAGCATGATTTGTAGCTGACAACTGGCAGAACTATGATGCCAAAGTCATTCCAGTTGTTACCCACCTTGTAGGGCTTGGATGTGCTATTTGATGATAGGACATTTGTAGGCTGGCTTGCCATGTACTTACTCAGGGACTATCAGTGATCTGTATGATGATATGGGCTGCTACAGGTACATTAAATGTATTGTCTGATTTACTTTTTGACCCATTTAACACAATGCAGTACCCATATTTTGGTTTTCTATTTGTCTTAACAGCAGCTAATATGACTCCCATCCAGCTTTGAGAGTTTGAACGCAGGGCAATGCGTTACCGCCACATTCTGGATGTGGAGTCTGGGTACCACAACATGGCAAGATGATATCACCATGAGAGAGCCTCTGGAGTGTGGAAGGCATTTGCACACGGGGCCCTTCCGTGTCCACCATAGCTACCACCACCAGCACCAACACTACCACCCGGGTGGCCCCAAAAGCAGCTGGGACCTTTGCTGGACCATCTACAGCAACAGCTCCAGGACCAGTGACAGCATCACCTGCACCTCAGCCTAGGGACATGGCACCGACAAGGGCCCAAACGTCATCAACTGGCACCCAGACCATCCCTGCTGCAGCCATAGACCCTGCAGCTTTTGCTCAGATGCAAAGGAACTTGGACCGTGTCCTACGGAAAATGACCAGACTGCAGCAGGAAGTGGCACAAGTCAACCGGAGGGTGCGTGCCATTAAAAGGACTCTGAGGAGGGCCAACTTGTAGGCTTCAACTCTGACATGATTCCCTTCCCTCTCTCCTCTTTCCTGGTTCTTTAACTTAGTGGGTTTAGGGGGCTTAGTGTTAGGTTAGTATAGGTTGTTAGTTTAGTTAGTGGTAGTGGGTGGGGTGTGGTGGTTTCATACTTTTTTCATCTGTTTTTTATTAGGTGTGTGGGTGGGTGGGGGCCAATGTTGGGGTTTTGGTGTTTTAAAAAATATAAAAATAGCCTCCTACTACGCACAATTATACGTGGAAGGCCCACGACCACCGGCTGAGATGGAGTCTCCCCTTTTGAACGACATTGCCCTTCCTAAGATATCACCAGCGACCAAGGAAAACCTGGATGAACCCTTAACGCTGGCCGAGATTACGGCAGCAATATCCAGCCTGTCCTCGGGCAAAACGCCCAGCCCAGACGGCTTCCAGTCGGAACTTTACAACAGATGTGGAGACATTCTGGACCCCCACCTGCTTAGCATGTATAACGAAGCTGAGAAGTCTGGCTGTTTCCCTGCTGGGATCGATCAAGCTACAATAGTATTAATCCCGAAGACCCAACCGCCGTCACGTAACTGCTCGGCGTATAGACCCATCTCACTCCTGAACACCGAGATTAAGGTGTTATCAACTGCACTCGCGACCAGGTTGAAGGAGGCGATCCCCTCGCTGGTACACCAAGACCAGTGTGGATTTATGTCGTCGCGTAGCACCAGACACTGCATTACACAGTTGAACGTCGCACTGACGCACCGCAACATTCTGACTCGGTCCCCTTTGGCCCTTCTCCTACTCGACTTTGAAAAGGCCTTTGATACTGTGGACTGGTCCTACCTGGAACAAGTCCTTAGACATAATGGAATCGGACCCAAATTCCGTGGCCTTGTCAGGCTTCTCTACTCCAACCCAACCGCACGCAGTCAAGTGAACGGGGTAGCATCCGAACCATTCCCTATTCGTCGTGGTACTCGGCAGGGATGCCCACTGTCCCCGTTGCTGTTTGCTCTGGCGATTGAACCACTGGCGAAGCTGTTGAGGGAAAACCCCTGTTAGAGGGCTGGTCGAGGCCCGCGGGCCCAGAAGAGCAGGTAGCCTTGTACGTGGACGACGTCCTCATATACTTTTCTAACCTGGCCACAAGTGGCACCCGAATCTTGCAACTTCTAGACCTGTTCTCTCAGGCCTCTGGTCTGACTTTGAATCCGAGCAAATCCCTACTGGTCCCTTCGCACCCCTCCAGAGACTGTGTCGACTGGCAACTAAACATCCCGATCCGTCGAAATAGTTTTAAATACTTAGGTGTCCATATAGCTATGTTACCTGAACTTGCATGGGAACTAAATGTCGCCCCACTCATTAAGAGCACCAAGAAAGATCTCACACGCTGGCGGAATTTACCTCTCAATCTATTGGGCAGAATAGCACGATATAAAATGATGATACTCCCCAGATTTCTTTACCAATTACAGAACTTCCCACTCCCGGTCTCCTGGAAATGGTTCAAAGATGTGGAGGCAACAGCGTGACAATTTTTGTGGCACGGCTCCTGGCCCCAAATATCCTTCGCCACATGCCAGAGGGATGTCAACGACGGGGGGCTAGGGATGTCTAACATCTACTTTTACTATTTGGCAATGCACTTACTAGTGGTTAACGATTGGCTGGCTGGAGGATGGACAGACCCAACGTACAGATTAGAACTCCAAGTAATGGGTTATAACATAATTTTTAATGCACTATATGGGGGCTTGATCCTGCAAAATATCCCAGAGGTGACCAGAGTGATTCTCTTGGGGTGGCGGGCGGCCCAGAGGATAACGGGTTGGTGGAACCGCCTCACTCAACAGACCCCTCTTTGGCGGGGGAAGCGGCTGGGTGAGGTCTCCGCACTGGAAGGCTTCCGGAAATGAGATAACATCGGGATATCCACCCTCGGGGACATCTGGGGCGGGTCACATATGCGATCCTTTGAGGAGCTCCAAGGAATTTACTCATTGAACAGTACCCAATTCCATAAGTACCTACAACTCAGACACGCCCTGCTAATACACATACGACCAGGGGACAATATTCCTGAACACAGCCCTCTGGAAGCGAAGGTTCTGATGGGAAACCTGGGCATGGGGGAAATCTCCCAAATATATCGCTCCATCCTCGCTAATACATTCCCCCCCCTCGAGGGACTCCGTCAAAGATGGGAAGGGTGGATTGGCCCCATCGAGGATACAAATTGGAGGGAAATATTAATGGCCCCCCGGTTAGCGGCCATAACATCTCGATTCCAACTGCTGCAAACCCTTTATACGCATACAGCATACCTTACCCCTAAAAGGCTCTTCCAGGCCGGTCTCCGACCCACAGCAAATTGTCACTGATGCTCACACCCAGAAGCTGACTTCTTTCACATGGTCTGGTCCTGCCCAACTATAGAGCGCCACTGGGGAATGATTGTAGAGGAGATCTCAGAGGTCTTACAAACTGTAGTGGAGATGTCACCTGTATCGATCCTGCTGGGGGCCACCGGGGAGACAGGGTTGAAAAGAGCAGACCGGACCTTTCTTGGAGTGGTGTGCCTTGTGGCAAAAAGAGACATTATGACAGAGTGGAAATCTGAGAGAGCCCCGGCCATCGCCAAATGGAGGCGAGGCGTAGACTGGTGTGCACAATGCGAAAAACTAGTCTATGAAGCGAGAGGATGCCCTAACAAACACAACAGAGTTTGGGGGAAATGGGAGAACACACTGACTAGCTAGCCTGTTTGCGATAATTGAACTCTCAAGAAGGCACCTCGCTCCTCGACAGGGCCTGCGGTAAGTGGGGGAAGGGGACTGTTCAGAGTCACAACATCATGGCCCATATTTATACTTTTTGACGCAAAACTGCGCTAACGCAGTTTTGCGTCAAAAAAATTAGCGCCGGCTAACGCCATCCTGAAGCGCCATGCGGGCGCCGTATTTATTGAATGACATTAGCCGGCGTTAGCCGCCGGTGCCGTCTGGTGTGCGTTAAAAAAAACGACGTACACCAGGCAGCGCCGGCGTAGGGGAAAATGGAGCTTGGGCGTCAAGAAATGGGGCAAGTCAGGTTGAGGCAATTTTTTCGCCTCAACCCGATTTGCGCCATTTTTTACGACTCCCAACCCCCATAGAAATGACTCCTGTCTTAGCAAAGACAGGAGTCATGCCCCCTTGCCCAATGGCCATGCCCAGGGATTTATGTCCCCTGGGCATGGTCATTGGGCATAGTGGCATGTAGGGGGGCACAAATCAGGCCCCCCTATGCCACAATTTTTTTTTTTTTTTAAACTTACCTGAACTTACCTTAATGTCCCTGGGATGGGTCCCTCCAGCCTTGGGTGTCCTCCTGGGGTGGGCAAGGGTGACAGGGGGTGTCCCTGGGGGCATGGGAGGGCACCTCTGGGCTCCTTCAGAGCCCACAGGTCCCTTAACGCCTGCCTTTTGCAGGTGCTAAAAAACGGCGCAAAAGCGGCCGTACGTCATTTTTTTTTACCCTCCCACTCCCGGGCGTGATTTTTGCCCGGGAGTATAAATCCGACGCACATGTCTCGGAGTCGATTTTTTAGACGGGAATGCCTACCTTGCATATAATTAACGCAAAGTAGGTGTCCACGCTAAAAAATGACGCTAACTCCATAGACTTTGGCGCTAGACGCGTCTAACGCCAAAGTATAAATATGGAGTTAGTTTTGCGTCGAAATTGCGTCAAAAAAACCGACGCAATTCTGGCGCAAACGGAGTATAAATATGCCCCCATGTGTTCAGGGAACCGTGCTTTAGTTACTTTATCATTCAGCCAATTTTTATTGAAGATGGAAGTATTCAGGTTAGTGGAGCCATGTTATCTATGTATGTATTTGCATTTATGTATTCCATTTTGTTTTCTCTAAAACCAATAAAAATTATTTATGAAAAAAAATATACATATATAAAAAAAATAAAAAAATAAAAAAATATATATATATATCTTTGTTTAGTATAAGATAGTATGTATTTAGGTTAGTATCTGTTGTCCTCCATGTCTCCCGTCTTATAAGGGGGGCGGGGACTGATGTTTAGATCGTTTTGTTAAATGTGATAAGTAAGTTTAGCTTAAGTTAGTTAGGGACAGTTGTGGGTAACGTGTGTAGTTCAAGTAGTTTAGGTGAGGTAAGGTATTTCCCCTGGTTTTAGCTTCTGTTTTGACTGTTTAATAAATATCTAGGTAACCCTTTACAGTATGTGTCAAATGCTTGTAGATCAGGGCCTTTCCATGAGTGAACAGTGCCTCTTTTGTATTAGCTTTTGTGTCCCATGCTGCAACCTAATCCCGACTGAGCTGTTACATTGGCAGGTACACCAAAGCTACTTTGCTAAGATTCTGCCATCCATTGCTCCCACCACTCAAGGTTACTAAGGATCCCAAAGTGTTGTTGATTTGTGAAGTATGTATTCATTCTCACTTACTTTGCAACCAGATTTGTTATTGAGGACACTGTGTTAAGTCTGCCTGCAGCCTGATGTCCAAGCAAAGCCTTATAAGGTGAGTGGTAGACTCCACGTCTTCAAACATGTGAGTCAGACGTGGAGTCAGACATCATGTAGTATGGTATACATAACTCACACCTATCATTTGATACTATGTTCAGCCTGGTGACTTATTTGTATGGAAACTCATACACATCCCTTCATGCTGTATGTTGTGTGTTAGTTAAAAACTGGGACAAATGACACATAAGTTAGTTTTGGCTTGGAGCAAACATTTGAAGGCACTATTTTCTGGCTTAGTCATCCCTTGAGGAGGCAGTATTCTGTCCAATACAGCATTATGGTGTATAGTTTCTATTTTCCTCAGAAATAACCCTCAGGAAGGGCAGATGATGGTACAATCCAGAGCACTGTGCATAGTTATCAGCCAACATTCTTTCAGGTCAGGTGTATTGACAATCAATAATCATTGACCGGAGGTAAACATCACTGATCTCCCTCATGGTTGATGTGTCACATTACACAGAGACCAAGTTGTTGTGTAAGTGCTATTTATTTGAAAGTGCTGTAGTGCTATATCTGTACATAGTCCATGATTGTGAGTCCATTAGTGTGACATCTTCCATTGTGATCCCACACATGTGCAAAAGGACATGTCATTGGACATGCTGGGATGAAGTGTCAGACAGTGCAGAGGGACAGGATTTGCCTATGAGTTAGAGAGAGACAATCACAGGGCAGGGTGACAAGATAAACAGTGGGCTGAAGAACAGTGCTTGAGTCCATTTGTTGCAAGACTGGCATGTTACAAAGCACAGGACCTTGGCAATAGGTGGCCATGTGGCAGGGACTAATGCTACTGGGTACTCTTACGGGTGAAGGTGATCTGTTTCACGTCTTCATCTTCTGCTGTGTGTGTAGTCTCCTCTGCCCTTGGTGGTGGTGGTTGTGTAGGGGCAACACACACCTCAGTGTTTGAAGACGTGGAGTCAGACATCCCGGTAGCTGCCAACTGTGGGGCTATGAAGGGCAGTATTGCAGCAAGGAGGAGCTGCTGGTTCTTAAGTATAGCAGCCACATCACTGTGGTAGGCAGCCAGGTCAGCCCTGAGGGGTTCAATGTTGCATTCGTGCACACGTTGACAGGATTGTTGTTGTAGGTGCTGTGTCAACTCTCTTACAGCTGTGCTGATTTCCTTCAACCTTTTTTCCTGTTCCTGCAAGATAGATGTTAGCCCTTGCATGGCTGCTGCCTGTTCTGCAGTTGACATCATGCACAAACGCACCCCTTCTAGGCTGGCTGCCATATTTTGCATTCCCACCTCACCTCATTGGCCAGCTTCCGCTGTACTCCAACTACAGTTCTCTCAAAGCTGGTGCCAGTGTCGTCAGCTGTGTTGGAGCTGGCAGGTCGTACTATTGGGGTGGTGGGTGGGTCCTCTGTGATGGCTGCTAGTTCTGTGCTCCTCCTTGTGACTGAAGGTGGGGTCTGGAGGGTTCCAAGGACATCTTGGAGGGTCTGCTGGCTGATGTTTGTCATCTCGTCATCCATGTCATCAGGGAAGTCCAGGACAGGCACATCCGCAGGAGAGCCATCGTCCTCTGCAATGAGATATGGTACAATTAGTGTGTCTGTGTTGTGGCATTTGTAATGTGACATGCCTGCCTTCCGATTATTTTCACATTGTGATCTTGGTTCCTGTTCATAGTTCCTGTCTTGTGGACTTGTCAGCATCACATCCTCTAGGTGTTGGTTCAGGCCAAATTGTGATTTGCCACCTTCTTGTCCTACTCAACTCTCGGTCTATTTCCATTCTCATTGTGAGGCCTTTCACTGGCTGTGGGTGTTCTGATGCCATTAGCACCACACTTAACATTCTAGAACTGCCCCAGTCTCTGATCTTTCACATCCACCTATATGTTGCTGAGATCTAGCATATACTATGCTTAGCATTGGTATGGCACGATACGGATGTCAGCATTGGTGGTGTGTACTGCTGATGTTGGGATATGTGTGCTACATTGGATTGCACAGATTGTCCTAGCAGCGTTCCATTTCCTCCTGTGACTGTGCGGGTGTATTTCTATAACCAGTTACATATGTCCTCCCCCTCAATGCTGTTGTCTGAGCAGTATGACATATGCAGCATGGGTATAGCATTAGTGTTGTGTACCTCCTAATGTTTACAACAATGGCTGATGTTTGTAGCAACTATGGACATTCACATTTGACAGGTTTGGGACATTTGTAGTGATTTGAGGGGATTGATAACGTTGTCATCCTGAACCCTCTAACTTGTGTGTGTTTGATCCATGGGGACGTTACTGCCATTAGCTACTTGACCTGCACACACAGCAGAGGTGGTAATGGCAAATGTTGTCAAAGTTATAGTCCACTTGCAGATATGGCCAGAGGTTGTTAATTGGGCCCTAGTTCATGTAGGGAGAATACTGGCTGACGTGTGACGGGCTGCCAGTTTTACATTGTACCGTACCCTCCTGGCCTAGCTTTACCTTTCCAACATCCTTGGCATGGCAGCATATCCCCATGCAAAGGTTGTTGGTGTTGTGTAGTACTGTGCACCAGGTTTCCTCTGTACAGCCCATGCCGTGCCCCTTTACCCATGCCACACCCTGAATATCATAACTTACATGCATTGTGTAGTAGGTATGTCCCCCCACCTGGTTGCAGTTAACATTTGTGCATTTTAGTTCCCCATGCGACCTACCCTGCATGTGTGTTGTCTCCTGGTAGTCTGCGCTGTCCTGCCCTTGAATCCCTGTGACGATCTCCTAAGGAATGACTGCTGCGACCATCTCCTCCATGTGGTCCAGGGACTCCTGCGGTGCAGGACTCCCACCTCCAGTCTGCATTGCTGCCTTCCTGTTCCTTGCCATCTTTTCCTTGGTCCTGCGCTTGCAGTCATGCCAGTGTTTCTTGCACTCGATGACTGTTCTTTGTACTTCTGCCACACTGTTGATCTTGTTACCAATTTGTTGCCATATTACATCTCTCCTACTAATTGGCAACTGGTGTTCCGTCACCTCTTTCACCAGAATTTCGTGTTCCTCTGCACTGAAGCGACACTTTCTTTTCTTCTCCCTGTCCTGGGTGTTCAGTGGGTCTTCCTGGATGGTTCCTGGTCTGTTGTCATCTTCTTGGGGTCTGTGCAGGCATCTGGGATCCATTTTGACTCTCCTTAGCACATTTTACTGTGTTTGTGCTGCTTTTTGATGCACTTGCATAAAAAAACGGCGCATATCCGGTTTGCAACGTCTTAAACTAGCTCACAGTCATTTTTTCAGCGTTAACGTAGTTTTTCTTTACGATGGGACGCATTGATATGCGTAAGAAAATGACTCACGCCAGTGGTTTGTGCCGCCGTGTTTCAAAGTATAAATTTGATGCCCGCACAGTGCGGGGAAATGGCGTTAGCCGGCGGTAAAAATTTTGACGCAAAACTGCGTCTGTGCAGTTTTGCGTCAAAAAGTATAAATATTGCCCCAAGTGTCTCATACACTTTCCAATATACTCCGCATTCATGTTGACAATTTTTGTGCAAAAAGCACCACACACATTAGAAGTTTGACGACTTCCCTACACTGCAGAGTATGCACACTCCTTCTACAACTTCATTTGGAGTACGCAAACTCCCTAAACCCTCACAAACCTCACAATTCACCTGCGATTTGCATAAGCTGTGCAAGTGCAACCTACTTCATTCACACTGTAACTAGAACACCAAGAACACCCTCAAACAACCATTAGCACGATCCAGGGTTCTGGGAAAGTCATTTTCGGGCTGATGGGAATATCATTTTCTCTCTAATTAGCATCATTGAAAAATAAAATCCAAATCTCAAGAATAATGAACCTTCACCTCTGTTACTATCTCTGGACATCTATCATGGGCTCTTAAGGAGACAACCTTCACCTCTCTTTACCAACACTGGTAACACCTGTTACTCTGTACCGGACGTCTATGATAAGCTCTTAAGAAGACTAACCATTACTTCTGCTACCATCTCTATTAGCGCGTCTGACCTTAAAAAGTAAACTTATAAGGGAGTGCGAATAGGTCGATGAACCTTGTGACTCACAGTCAAGATGTTCTTACCATAGCTCCAGTACATTCAAAGCAATAATCAATAATCAATACACAAGATCAATAATAAACAACAATCAATAACAGTAATAATCAATGGAGACAGTAATTGTTACGCACCATGACCTTTGAGTCATGAATAACCACACCTTTTAGTAAAAGTTAAAATATTTATTTCCCTATATTAACAATGCTAAGGTCATGTAGATTAATCTCAATATCAAGTGAAACACATACAGAAACAATGCTGGCTGTCCAAAGCAGTGGAAGAAACGTAATCTAATCAAAGCTTGAACTACAACTCATTCTAAGGTTACGGTACAAATTAATAGGAAAATCAACTGTGTCAAAGTGATTATATACATTCGAATTCAGCAGATGAAGCATTATTCCCTATCAGCACAATTTCATTAGTGAGGATCCTAAACTAACACCAGATTAGCATCAGCATGTTGGGCTTCATGCAAAACAATTTAGTACATCAATTTTGGAAAAAAACATCTAATTATGGCTCCATCAAAACAGTGCAGTTGGTCCCTAGAAAGGAAAGCAAATATGCATAATAATCAATAGTCTAATTCATAATACCTATCTTCAGTGCAGATCAGCAAGCAGAGTCAGGGGGTCATTCTGACCCTGGCGGTAATTACCGCCATGGCGGAGGTCGGCGGTAGCACCGCCAACAGGCTGGCGGTGCACCGCTGGACATTCTGACCGTGGCGGTTCAGCCGCGGCCAGAAACGGAAAGTCGGCGGTGTCCCGCCGACTTTCCGCTGCCCTTGAGAATCCTCCATGGCGGCGGATTCTGACACCCCCTACCGCCATCCAGTTCCTGGCGGTTCTCCCGCCGGGAACAGGATGGCGGTAGGGGGTGCCGCGGGGCCCCTGGGGGCCCCTGCAGTGCCCATTCCAATGGCATGGGCACTGCAGGGGCCCCCGTAAGAGGGCCCCAAAAAGAATTTCAGTGTCTGCCTAGCAGACACTGAAATTCGCGACGGGTGCAACTGCACCCATCGCACCTTCCCACACCGCCGGCTCAATTCTGAGCCGGCGTCCTCGTGGGAAGGGTGTTTCCCGCTGGGCTGGCGGGCGGACTTTCGGCGGTCGCCCGCCAGCCCAGTGGGAAAGCCAGAATGACCGCCGCGGTCTTTCGGCGGGAACCGCGTGGCGGGCGGCGACCGCCGTCCGCCGCGGTCAGAATGACCCCCTCAGTCTTCGTCATCAGGACATCAGTCGACCAGCAAGGCATCAGGATTCAGCATCAAAGTTCTGAAACACTAAGGCCCGTATTTATACTTTTTGACGCTAAACTGCGCTAACGCAGTTTAGCGTCAAAATTTTTAGCGCCGGCTAACGCCATTCTGAAGCGCCATGCGGGCGCCGTATTTATTGAATGGCGTTAGCCGGCGCAAGCAGACCGGCGCTGCCTGGTGTGCGTGGAAAAAAACCACGTACACCAGGCAGCGCCGGCGTTGGGAAAAATGGCGCTAGGGCGTCTTAAAAATGGTGCAAGTCAGGTTGACGCAAAAAATCACCTCCACCCGATTTGCGCCATTTTTAACGACGCCCAGACGCCATTTACATGACTCCTGTCTTAGTAAAGACAGGAGTCATGCCCCCTTGCCCAATGGCCATGCCCAGGGGACTTCTGTCCCCTGGGCATGGTCATTGGGCATTGTGGCATGTAGGGGGGCACAAATCAGGCCCCCCTATGCCAAAAAAAATATATAAAAAAAAAAAATTATACTTACCTGAACTTACCTGAATGTCCCTGGGGTGGGTCCCTCCAGCCTTGGGTGCCCTCCTGGGGTGGGCAAGGGTGGCAGGGGGGGCCCCTGGGGGCATGGGAGGGCAGCTGTGGGCTCATTTTGAGCCCACAGGTCCCTTAACGCCTGCCCTGACCCAGGCGTTAAAAAGAGGCGCAAATGCGGGGTTTTTTGCCCCGCCCACTCCCGGGCGTGATTTTTGCCCGGGAGTATAAATACGACGCATTTGCGTCGCAGTCATTTTTCTAGACGGGAACGCCTACCTTGCATCTCATTAACGCAAGGAAGGCGTTCACGCAAAAAAATTACGCTCATTCCTCATACTTTGGCGCTAGACGCGTCTAACGCCAAAGTATAAATATGGCGTTAGTTTTGCGCCGAATTTGCGTCGAAAAAAACGACGCAAATTCGGCGCAAACGGAGTATAAATATGCCCCTAAGGACCTCATTTTGACTTCGGCGGTCTACAACGTAGACTGCTAAAGTCCCGCCAGTCACAAGACCGCCATATTAGGACTGCTGGTGGCTCTCCGCCATAATTTGGGCAGAGAGCCGCCAGCAGCCATACTGGTGGTTGGCGGTGCAGTGGAGGTTGCTCTGCTGGCACCGCCACGTCAACACAACACTGCTTCGCCTATTACAACTTAGTAGTAGGCGTGGCGGTGTTGTGTTGGCTGGGTGCTGGTGGCAGAGCAAGAGCCATGGACCCCGTTCCCTCCTGGACCACCACCGCAACCACCAGGTAAGGTGATTGACCGACAGGGGAGGGGTAGGGGGAGTATTGAGTGTTGTGTGTGTGAATGGGGGGGGTGTGTTTGTGTAAATGGAGGGGGCAGAGGGGTGTCGTGTGTGTTTGTGTGCGTGTGCATGCAAGTTTATGTGTGCGTGTGTGAATGTGTGTATGCAGGGGTGGGGGGTGTTTAAATGGGGATCAGGGGTGTTAAACTGGGGATCGGGTGGGGGGATTCATGGCCTGGGGGCTTCAGATGGGGTCAGGGTGGGGGAGGGTACTACATGGAGGAGGGGGTTGGTGAGTCCTGCAGTGGGGACAGGAATTAGCATTCCTTTCCCCAGGATCATTACTGCCAGGGATTCCATGGCGGGGCTGCCGCCATGGAATCCCTGACAATAAGGATGCACATAATACCGCAGGCACTGTTTGGTGGACCGTCGGGTCGAAAATGGTCTACCTTCGGCCAGGCAGTCCTACAACCCTGGTGGCACAGGTGGTGAACTGGCTGCAATACAGCCAGTTCACTATCAATGACAAAATGTGGTAGTCCTGCATCGCCACGCTGTCGGCGGTCTGGCCACCACCGCCGGCGTGGCGGTGCAGGACCTCCAGGGTCATAATGAACCCCTAAGTCTTTGTTGTCAGGACACACAAGAAAATATTGACCTTTCGGCCAGCAACAAAATGGGCAATGATGATAGCTTCTCTCAGAGCAGAGTCGATAAATCGAAACTAGTAAAACTACTTCCCAAATCCCCATTGGTCAATTAATCGCATGTTCACACTCAGTCCAATAAAACTAAAATTCCAAATCTATGGATTCTACCATTACTCCGTTCACATGTCTTTGATTGGTTGCCCTGCAATGTCCTCATCAACCAGCTTGTCAGGAAACAATATTGTTGCAGCTTCCACTCCAGTCAGTATCTCCATTGTTCTCCTGAGAATGTCAGTCTCACACACATTACACACAAAATGTTACATTAGCAAGAACAGCATCTTCTAGCATTCGGTTCTCATGGGAAAGGATTCTCAGCTATGAGCACATTTAAACAATGCAAAAAATAAAAAAATCACAGTTTAACTCACTAGGACAGCCATTTATTAAATGTTAAGGAATACAGCTTTGATATGAGGCCTGGCAACTAGGCCAAGACCTTTGATACGTTAAAGTCTACAATTAATAAAACTAGGACATACCACATAACCTTTAATATGACATATTACTGCATTAGAAAAACATATATTCAACATTTCACAATATTAACTACTAGTAAGTACACTTTGTGAACATTGGCAGCCACTCATGGTAATCACATTTTTGAATGTGTGTATTATTTTTCAACATTATTATATTTTCAACACAAACCCCTTATTCAGAATACATGAACACTCGTTAAACCTTTCATTAATACACCTGCGCTAGCAGGAGCTGGACTTGAAAGGACAGTAAAGCCTTTGTATCCAGGGCTATAAGGCTCTTAGAACATTCTGTTACTAGAGGGCAGAATGTTCTAAGAAATAAAACAAAGGCCTCACGGAGCTCGAGGGGTTTTAAATCCCCCCAGGCTCTGTGAGTCCTTTGTTCACTGCATCAGTTATGAACAAAGACATTGGAATGTTGGTGCTCCGGGCTTCTACCGTCTATTAGAAACCTGCAGTACTCAATTGTTTTTATTAGAGCTCCCAACATTCCTGTGTTCTAATTTTCATTAGTTCAGGCAATACAGCAGAGCAGAACACCTTGCTGCACTGCGTGAAAGGGAGAGGGCAGGAATGCGTTGTATCTATCAAGATTTGAAGCATTCCTGATCTCTGCCTGCGCTGGCGCACAAACTAGGCAGGATTATTTTTGTGAAGGAAGAGTCACCTTCCTGCACAAAAGCAACCCTCTGAGGCTTTTCACACTCTTTACGTGTGCTGCAGAATGCAGCACACATACAAAGAATAAAAAACTAGGAAAAAATAAGATATTTTTCCTCATTATACTTCACTTGGGAAGATGCAGCATTCTGATGCATTGCCATGTCTAACCGGTACTGGTAAATCTGGGAAAAGTAACACAAGGTAGGAACTTGCACTGCCTTCCATTACTCCATATTTACCAAGGTTACGTTGCATGGCCTGGTAAATCACATTAAAGGTTTTACGTCCATGTCAGACTTTTCATCCTTGGCGTAGTCTCCCTTAACTTTTTGCCTCTATTCCCCAGGTTGTTGAGGTAAGAAAGTACCATCTTGCCTGGCATGTTACCCACATTTTTACATGTATGTCAGTTTGTTTTTGCCTGTCTCACTGGGATCCTGCTAGCCAGGACCCCAGTGCTTATAGCTCGTGGCCTGAATGTGTATACCTGTGTAGTGACTGATTGTGTCACAGAGGCTCTGCTAACCAGAACCTCAGTGCTTATGCTCTCTCTGCCTTTATCTTTGTCACTAAAGGCTAGTGACCACTTTTACCAATTTCAATTGGCATTCTGGAACTCCCTTATTATTCCCTAGTATATGGTACCTAGGTACCCAGGGTATTGGGGATCCAAGAGGTCCCTATGGGCTGCAGCATTTCTTTTGCCACCCACAGGGAGCTCAGACAAACCTTTACACAGGACTGCCACTGCAGCCTGAGTGAAATAACGCACACGTTTTTTCACAGTCATTTTCACTGCACTAAGTGACTTATACGCCATCTAACCTTCACTTGCTAAAGGGTGGGTGCAAAGTTACTAAGTGGGAGGGCACCCTTGCACTAGCAAAGGTGGCCCCATATCGTTCAGGGCCATTTTCCTGAACTTTGTGAGTGCGGGGACACCATTACACACGCGCGCTACATATAGGTCAATACCTATATGCAGCTTCACAATGGTAACTCCAGATATGGCCATGTAACATGTCTAAGATCATGGAATTGTCCCCTTATTCCAAATCTGGTATTGGAGAGCCAATTCCATGCATCCCCGGGGCTCCACTATGGACCCCGGGTACTGCCAAACCAGCTCTCTGGGGTTTTCTCTATAGCTACCGCTGCTGCCTCCCCACAGACAGGGTTCTGCCCTTCTGCGGTCTGGGCACCCCAGTCAGGAAGGCAGAACAAAGCATTTCCTCTGAGAGCAGAGTGTTACACCCTCTCTCTTTGGAAATATGTGTTAAAGGCTGGAAGGAGAAGCCTCTCCCAGAATGTGGAAATGCTTTGACGGGCACAGATGGTGCCCTCCTTACATAAGCCAGTCTACCCCAGTTTAGGGAACCCCCAGTCCCTGCTCTGGCGCAAAACTGGACAAAGGAAAAGGGAGTGACCACTCCCCTGTCCATCAACACCCCAGGTAGTGGTGCCCAGAGGTCCTCTAGTGTGTCCCAGACCTCTGCCATCTTGTTTCCAGAGGTGTCAGGGCACTCCGGAGGCCTCTGAGTGGCCAGTGCCAGCAGGTGATGTCAGAGACCCCTTCTAATAGGTGCTTACCTTACTAGGTGCCCAATCCTCCTCTGAGGGCTATTTAGGGTCTCTTCAGTGGCTTTTCCT
Source organism: Pleurodeles waltl (assembly GCF_031143425.1). NCBI lineage: Eukaryota > Metazoa > Chordata > Amphibia > Caudata > Salamandridae > Pleurodeles > Pleurodeles waltl. The sequence continues at coordinate 1,004,008,524 of NC_090443.1, read as the reverse complement.
CAGACGACTTGCAAGAATTCAGCAGGACTCCTCTGCACTTCTCTCTTCGACTTCTGCCAAGGATCGATCGCTGACTGCTCCAGGACGTTTGCAAAACTGCAACATAGTAGCCAGAAGACTACCAGCAACATTGTAGTGCCTAATCCTGCCGGCTTTCTCAACTGTTTCCTGGTGGTGCATACTCTGGGGGCTGCCTGCCTTCACCCTGCACTGAAATCTCCCGTGGGTCGACGGAATCTTCCCCCGCTAACGCAGGCACCAAACTTCTGTTACACCAGTCCTCTGGCTACCCTCTCATCTCGACAAGCATGGTCCAATGGTACAATGTTGCTGGTAGTCGTCTTGCTACTTTGTTGCGGTTTTGTAGGCGTCCTGGAGCAGTCAGCGGTCGATCCTTGGCAGAAGTCGAAGAGAGAAATGCAGAGAAACTCTGGTGAGCTCTTGCATTCATTATCTGAAGAGAAGCCCATAGGAGAGAGCCTAAATAGCCCTCAGAGGAGGATTGGCCACCTAACCAGGTAAGCACCTATCAGGAGGGGTCTCTGATGTCACCTACTGGCACTGGCCACTCGGAGGCCTCCATTGTGCCCTCACACCTCTGCATTCAAGATGGCAGAGGTCTGGGACACACTGGAGCAGCTCTGGGCACCACCCCTGGGGTGGTGGTGGACAGGGGAGTGGTCACTCCCCTTTCCTTTGTTCAGTTTTGCGCCAGAGCAGGGGCTGGGGGATCCCTGAACCGGTGTACACTGGCTTATGCAAGGAGGGCACCATCTGTGCCCTCCAACGCATTTCCAGAGGCTGGGGGAGGCCACCCCTTCCCCAGCCCTTAACACCTATTTCCAAAGGGAGAGGGTGTAACACCGTCTCTCAGAGGAAATTCTTTGTTCTGCCTTCCTGGGACTGGGCTGCCCAGACCCCAGGAGGGCAGAATCCTGTCTGTGGGTTGGCAGCAGCAGTAGCTGCAGAGAAAACCTCAGAAAGCTGGTTTGGCAGTGCCCGGCGTCCATAGTGGATCCCCGGAGATGCATGGAATTGGCTCCCCAATACCAGATTTGGAATGGGGGGGACAATTCCATGATCTTAGACACGTTGCATGGCCATATCCGGAGTTACCATTGTGAAGCTACATATAGGTAATGACCTATATGTAGTGCACGCATGTATTGGTGTCACCGCACTCACATAGATCAGGAAAATGGCCCTGAATGATGTGGGGGCACCTTTGCTAGTGCCAGGGTGCCCTCACACTTAGTAACCTTGCACCTAACCTTCACTAGGTGAGGGTTAGACATATATGTGACTTATAAGCTACTTGAGTGCAGTGTAAAATGGCTGTGAAATAACATGGACGTTATTTCACTCAGGCTGCAGTGGCAGTCCTGTGTAAAGGTTTGTCTGAGCTCCCTATGGGTGGCAAAAGAAATGCTGCAGCCCATAGGGATCTCTTGGAACCCCAATACCCTGAGTATCTAGGTACCATGTACTAGGGAATTATAAGGGTGTTCCAGTATGCCAATTGAAATTGGTAAAAATGGTCACTAGCCTATAGTGACAAATTTAAAGGCAGAGAGAGCATAAGCACTGAGGTTCTGGTTAGCAGAGCCTCAGTGACACAGTTAGTCACTACACTGGCTAGCAGGATCATAGTGAGACAGGCAAAAACAAACTGACAAACATGTAAAAATGGGGGTAACATGCCAGGCAAGATGGTACTTTCCTTACCAACCTGGAGCAGTCAGGATCGACCGCTGACTGCTCCAGGATGCCTACAAAACTGCAACAAAATAGCCAGAAGACTACCAGTGACATTGTAGAGTCTAATCCTGCCGGCATTCTTGACTGTTTCCTGGTGGTGCATGCTCTGGGGTCTGCCTGCCTTCACCCTGCCGTGGAAGCCACAAAGAAATCTCCAGTGGGTCAACTCAATTCTCCCCTGCCTCAGCAGGCACCAAACTTCAGCTTCAACTGTACTCTGGGACCCTTGTCATCCTGACAAGCGTGGCCCCTGGAACATAGGTGGTGGACCTAAGTGACCCAGACTGTCCAGTGGTCCAACGGTCCAAATTTGGAGGAGGTAAGTCCTTTCCTCCCCTCTCCAGACAGTAATCCTGTGCACTGCGTGTACTGCAGCTACAAGGGGTTCTGTGCACATTTCCAATAAATCCTGCATGCACAGCTGAGCCTAGGTCCCCAGCACTCTGTCTTGCGATGCTCAGCTCCCTGAGTTGATCTCCGGTGTTGTGGGACCTCCTTTTGTAGTGTTGAGATTACAGCTGTGTTCCGACTTCTTGAATCCATGTTCAAGGACTTCCTGCGGGTGCTTCCTGCTTGTGTGTGGGCACTCTACGTTGCTGAGGGCCCCCTCTGTCTCCTCTCCCAGGTGGCGACATCCTGGTCCTTCCTGGGCCCAGGCAGCACCCTTTTTCTCCAATCACGACTATTGCAGCTAGCAAGGCTTGTTTGCAGTATTTTGCCAAGGAAACACTTCTGCATCCTCCATTGGACATCTTCTGCATGAAGAAGAACTTCCTACTTACTTTTGTTGTTGCAGAATCTTCAGCTTCTTCCAACTGGAGGCAGCCATTTTGCACCTTCATCTGCGGTTTAGTGGGCTCCTGCCCCCCCTGGACACTTTCGCAACTCTTGGACTTGGTCCCCTTCCTTTGCAGGTCCTCAGGTCCAGGAATCCGTCTTCAGTGCTTTGCAGTCTGTTGTGGTCTTTGCTAAATCCCTTATCACAACTTTAGTGTGCTTCTGGGGAAATAGTAGTACTTTACTCCTACTTTCCAGGGTCTCGGGGTGAGGTATCTTTTACACCTTTAGTGTTTTCTTACACTCCCAGCGACCCTCTACACACTACACTAGCCTAGGGGTCCATTCGTGGTTCGCATTCCACTTTCTTAGTATATGGTTTGTGTTGCCCCTAGGCCTATTGCATCCTATTGTATTCTACAGTGTTGGCACTACTTTCTGACTGTTTTACTTACCTGATTTGGTTTGTTGTGTATATTTTGTGTATTTTACTTACCTCCTAAGGGAGTATATCCTCTGAGATCTTTTTGGCACATTAACTTTATTTTGAGTAACAATGAGTATTGTCTTTCTTATGATATAGGGGGTCATTCTTACTTTGGCGGGCGGCTGAGGCCGCCCGCCAAAGTAACCCCGTCAGAACACCGCACCGCGGTCGAAAGACCGCTGCGGTGATTCTGAGATTTGCCCTGGGCTGGCGGGCGGCCGCCAAAAGGCCGCCCGCCAGCCCAGGGCAAATCAACCTTCCCACGAGGACGCCGGCTCAGAATTGAGCCGGCGTAGTGGGAAGGTGCGACGGGTGCAGTGGCACCCGTCGCGTATTTCAGTGTCTGCATAGCAGACACTGAAATACTTTGCGGGGCCCTCTTACGGGGGCCCCTGCAGTGCCCATGCCATTGGCATGGGCACTGCAGGGGCCCCCAGGGGCCCGCGGCACCCCCTACCGCCATCCTGTTCATGGCGGGTTTCCCGCCATGAACAGGATGGCGGTAGGGGGTGTCTGAATCCCCATGGCGGCGGCCATGGAGGATTCAGAAGGGCAGCGGTAAACCGGCGGGTGACCGCCGGTTTACCCTTTCTGACCGCGGCTGAACCGCCACGGTCAGAATGCCCTTCGGAGCACCGCCGGTCTGTCGGCGGTGCTCCCGTGGCCGGTGACCCTGGCGGTCACCGGCCGCCAGGGTCAGAATCAGGCCCATAGTGCCTATATTGTATGAGTGGTATTGCATGAGCTTTGCATGTCTCCTAGTTCAGCCTTGGCTGCTCTTCTATAGCTACCTCTATCAGCCTAAGCTGCTAGAACACTACTACTCTACTAATAAGGGATAACTGGACCTGGCACAAGGTGTAAGTACCATTGGTACCCCCTATAAGCGAGTCCAGCCTCTTACAGTTGATGTGTGCTGGACTCTGATTTTGCTGTTTTTGTTACTCTGGGCACTTTACCACTGCTAACCATTGCTAAAGTGCAAGTGCTCCTTTATAAAATGTGTATGTAATTGGTTTATCCATGATTGGCATATTTGGGGCCTTATTTATACTTTTTGGTGCAAAACTGCACTAAGGCAGTTTTGCCCCAAAAAGTTTTGCACCGGCTTGCACCATTTTTTAGCACCAGCTGGGCACCATATTTATGGAATGGTGCAAGCCGGTGCAAAGGGTAGGCTAGCTTAAAAAAAAATGACGTTAGGCAGTTTTGAGTCAAAATAAATGATTCTGACCAGATTAGCACCATTTTTAGACGCTAAGGGGCATATTTATACTCTGTTTGCACTGAATTTGCGTCATTTTTTTTTAACTCTAATTCAGTGCAAAACTAACTCCATATTTATACTTTGGTGCTAGACCCGTCTAGCACCAAATTTATGGAGTTAAAGTCATTTTTTGGAAGTGGAAACCTACCTTGCCTTATTGAGATGCAAGGTAGGCGTTCCCGTGCAAAAAAATGACTCTATGGCCTTAACACCATATTTATACTCCCATGTAAAAATGGTGCAAGGGAGGGAGGAGGGGTCAAAAAATGGGGCAAAGCTTGCTTTGCCCCATTTTTTAAGACCTGGGTCAGGTCAGGCGTTAGGGGACCTGTGGCCCTATTTCCATAGTGGAACACCATGGAATAAGCCCAGAGGTGCCCTCCCTAGGCCCTAGGGGCACCCCCACCCTCACTAGAGGGACTGCGAGGATGGGGGACCCCATCCCAGGTAAGTACAGGAATTTTATTTTTGAAAGTGCCATAGGGGGCCCTGAAATGGGCCCCCATACATGGCACAGGGTGCAATGGCCATGCCCAGGGGACCCCTGTCCTCTGTGTTGGCCACTGGGGTGGTGGGCATGACTCCTGCCTTTTCTAAGGCAGGAGTCATGTGGCATGGTATGTTTAGCACCATAAAATGACGCTAATCTGGTTAGAGTAATTTTTTTTTACTCTAACCTGCCTAAAGCCATTTTTTGGTGCTAAACCCTCTTCTTCTATACTGCCAGCCCCACCAGATTAAAGTAATTTTTTAAAACTCTAGCCTACCCTTTGCACCGGCTTGCACCATTCCATAAATATGGTGCCCGGCTGGTGCACAGAAATGGTGCAAGCCGGTGCTAAACTTTTTGGTGCAAAACTGAGTTAGTGCAGTTTTGCAGCAAAAAGTATAAATAAGGGCCAATATTTTGTAAGTTTGTGCCACTTTTGCGTCATAAAATGACGTTAATGCGGTGCTAAAAAAGTTTAAATCAGGGCCTTGGTGCTAGATGGGTCTAGCACCAAAGTATAAATATGGAGTTAGTTTTGCACCGAATTAGAGTAAAAAAAAATGACACTAATTCGGTGCAAACAGAGTATAAATATGCCGCAGAGTATAAATATGCCCCTAAATATGGGGTTAAGGCCATAGAGTGATTTTTTGCACGGGAACGCCGACCTTGCATCTCATTAAGGCAAAGTAGGTCTCCACTTTCAAAAAATGACTTTAACTCCATAAATTTGGTGCTAGAGGGATCTAGCACCAAAGTATAAATATGGAGTTAGTTTTGCACCGAATTAGAGTAAAAAAAAAAGACACTAATTCGGTGCAAACAGAGTATAAATATGCCCCTTGATTTATTAGTAAGTCCCTAGTACAGTGCACTATACGTGCCCAGGGCCTGTAAATCAAATACTACTAAGTGGGCCTGCAGCACTGGTTGTGCCACCCACATAAGTAGTTCTGTAATCATGTCTCAAACCTGCCACTGCAGTGTCTGTGTGTGCAGTTTTTAACTGTAACTGTAATACCCCTAAGGTAGGCCCTAGGTAGCCCCACGGGCAGGGTGCAGTGTATGGTTAAGGTAGGACATGTAGTAATGTGTTTTATATGTCCTGACAGTGAAATATAGCTAAATTCGTTTTTCACTGTTGCAAGGCCTGTTCCTCTCATACATTACCATGGGGGCTACCTTTAAATCTGATTAAAGTGTAGGTTCCCTTTGGGAGCGGATGGATATGTGGAGTTTGGGGTCTCTGACATCTTTTTTTAAAGTTGATTTTAAGACTGTGGTGGTCATTCCAAACTTGGCGGTCGGTGTTAAAGCGGCGGCAAAACCGCCAACAGTCTGGTGGGAAATTTTTTTTAATTCCGACCCTGGTGGAAACCGCCAACAGAGACCACCACATTAACATACCGCTCGCCACAGCGGTACAAACAAACAGCACGGCGGTCACCGCCAACAGACAGGCGGGAGACAATGTACCGCCCACTGTATCACAACCTACCAATCTGCCACCTTTTCCGGGGCGGTAGCCCCGCCGATAAAAACACAGCGGAAACAGCCATTTCGCAGGGAAAACGCTCACCTCCATACACCCCACGAGGAATCAGGACAGCATGGAACCCGAACTCCACATACTCCCAGCGATAGACTTCCTGCTCCTCTACCAGGAGCACGAACGCCGGCGCAGAAGACAACGGTGAGTACTGCACCTACGACACAGGGGAGGGGGAGGGGAAAATATTACGGGTACACACATACGCGACACACCCACCCTCACCCTCACCCACTACAACACACACATCAATGCATAGCAACACATCAGAGTTACACCCCCCAAATCCCCCAGAAGAATGCAAATACAAAAGGAAATGATTCTAAACATTGGAATATATTGTATTACTGCCCAAAAAATATATATACACATCAAAAACTCTTATATACATAAATGTACAAGTCCGAGCATTGTAGCAGGCATTGTTCGTGGACCACTGGGCCCAAATCACATGGGCAAAGCCCACACAGGATACCTGACTCCAACGGAGAGAGCACTGCAGGGGCATCAGATAGCAAAACTACAGGCACCTCAGGGGGAAGGGTAGGGGGGGCACCTCAGCCAGATGAGTGCACGACGCCAGATCCACGAGGGGCCTCCATGGCCACTGTTCAATCCTGGGGAGTGCAAAGCCACAGTCTCACAAGTCCAGACAGTGGGTGGGCTGCCCACTGTTACATCCTGGGGAGTGCAAAGCCACAGTCTCACAAGTCCAGACAGTGGGTGGTTTGCCCACTGTACCATCCTGGGGAGTGCAAAGCCACAGTCTCTCAAGTCTCTACAGTGGGTGGTTTGCCCACTGTTACATCCTGGGGAGTGCAAAGCCACAGTCTCACAAGTGGATAACAGTCTCCACTGGTTCTGGAGGGGGCATGGTGCCCAGAGTGCCTCGTGCAGCCCTGCCCGACACAGATGGGGGCCAGCCCCTGCCGCTCATGGGCCAGCGGTGCATGAGATGAAGGGCCCAGTGCAGCGGTGCTTGAGATGAAGGGCCCAGTGCAGCGGTGCTTGAGATGAAGGGCCCAGTTCAGCGGTACTTGAGACGGCGGTGCCCACTTCAGTGGTACTTGAGACAGCGGTGCTCAGTTCAGCGGTACTTGAGATGAAGGGCCCAGTGCAGCGGTGCTTGAGATGAAGGGCCCAGTTCAGCGGTGCTTGAGACGGTATGCCCAGTTCAGCGGTACTTGAGATGAAGGGCCCAGTTCAGCAGTGCTTGAGATAAAGGGCCCAGTTCAGCGGTTCTGGCCATGGCGGGGAGGTCATTTGCCACCTGTCCTGTGGCTGGCGGGGTCCTCCTGCCCATCTGTCCTGTGGCTGGCGGGGCCCTCCTGGGCAGCTGTGCCGGGGCTGTTGGTGGCCTCCTGCCCACCTGGGATGGGGCTGGCGGGGCCCTCCTGGCCAGCTGGGCTGATGGCGGTGTTGTCGGGCGTGCTGCCCTTCCCAGCCTTCCCTGATCGCCTGTGGCCCTTCCCCACCTTGGGCGGTGTGCCAGCTGTCTCTACACTTCCTGCAGGAGCCATGGTAGGGGTTTTAGTCCCTGGTGTTTTCACCCTCTCGCGCCGGCTACTGCCTATCTTGGGATGTTTCTCCGGGGGTGGGCTGCCCGTGCCTTGGCTTCGCACCAAACTAGCTGCCCTGGAGGGTGGGGCACTCCACAGTCCATGGCAGACTGTGATGACAGGGGCCGGTTTTGTCGTGGCTGAGGTGCTGACTGTAGTCCTATGACATGGACGGGGTGGGGGAGTTGGTGGAAAGAGGTTGAGTTTGGACAGGAAAAGCTTTTTAGGAGCAGTGGGACGGGTAGGTGTAGTGGGTATGGGAGTGGAGGAAGAGGGTGTGGCTGTAGGAGTTGTAAGTCTGGTGTCTTTGGCTGCAGGTGCTTGGGCTGGAGGCTGTCGTGAGGTGGATGGCTGTTGGGTGGGTGGCTGCCTGCGTTTGTGTATCTTGGAAGAGGAGGTCACAGACACACTGGGAGAGGACACAGGGGACGTGTAAATGGCAGTGGGGGTGGTGACTGCACGTGTGCGGAGGGTTCTGGTGTGTGTGCTGCTGAGGGACGTAGTGGCTGAAGATGTTGTGCATGCAGGTGTGAGTGGAGACGTGACAGGGAGGGAGGAGGGAGACGAGGAGGAGGGGGACACAGTGGAGGCAGTGGGTGTTGGTATGTCTGTATGTGGATGTTGCTTGTGTGAATGCCTGTGTGATGTGTGGTGCTTATGTCTGGCTGAGCTTCCCTTGGGTGTTTAGGTGTGTGCAGGCTGGTCTGATGGTGTGTCTGGGATAGGCAGAGGTACAGGTGATAGGGTATGGGTGGAGGAAGTTGGAGGGGGGAGGCTAGAGACAGGGACAATGGCTGCCATCAGTGCTGAGGCCAGAGTCTGGAACGATCACTGAAGGGCAGCCTGACCAGAATGAATGCCCTCCAGGTATGCATTACACTGGTGCACCTCCCTTTCTACACCCTGGATGGCATTCAAAATGGTGGACTGCCCAACAGTGAGCGTCCTCAGGAGGTCAATGACCTCCTCACTGAGGGCAGCAGGGGTGACTGGGGCAGGACCTGAGGTGCCTGGGGCGAAGGAGATGCCCACCTTCCTGGGTGAGCGGGTACGGGCCAAACGCTGAGGGGCTGCTGGGAGGGCGGTGCTGGTGCGGTGGGTGGCGGCTGTACCTGTTGTTGCGGGGGGCACAGATGTTGCCGCCACCACAAGGGAGCTCCCTTCAGAAGACGAGTCGGTGTCACTGATGTCTGCCCGAGTCCCCGCTGTGGAGCTCACCTCGCCCTCCGTCCCACTGGTGAATTCGGAGTCCGTTGCATGGCCCTCCATGGCCATGTGGGGTGCAGCTCCCTCGTGCTCCGATGCCACTTCTCCTCCGCCTGATGATGCTAATGCACACATGAACAGGAAGACCACAAAAAAGGTGGGGGGGGAATAAAGACATGTTGAGTGCATGCATTGGCGACACCGTTGGCGGACAGGACAGACACAGAAGCCCCCTGCACTACGCCGCGCACTTGGGGTCGACTACTCAATCCATGGGACATGGCCTACAAGTCTATGGACGACATCTGCACACATAGATGACACAGGGCCATGAATAGCTGTACTTGGCACCCTACAGAGGTGGGGGGCGGGGGCACAGGGCCATGCCTTATGGAGGGGCCTAGCCTACAGAAATCGCCCTGGCCTAGGGATACCCACAGCCCTCCTCCCCCACCCAGACACCTCCACTGCGCGCAAAGTCAGCAGAATGAGAGTGTACTCACCCCCTTGTGTCTGCTGTGATGTCCTCACACGCCCATCCAAATCGGGGTAGGCCACCGCCAGGATCCGGGACATCAGGGGGGTCAAAGTCCGACTGGCACCCCTCCCACGTTGGGAGGCCATCCCCAGCTGAGCCTCCGCCGTCTTCCTGCTCCAGCGGCGGATGTCCTCCCATCTCTTCCGGCAGTGGGTGCCCCGTCTGTGGTGGACCCCCAGGGTCCGGACGTCCTTGGCGATGGCACGCCAAATATCGATTTTCTGGTGGGCGCTGACCTATGTGAAATGTACGGGGGGAGAAGAATAGTCATCACCTTCTGAACCCTCAATGTGAGTGGCCCCCCATCCCTACCCTTTGCATGTGGCACATGCTCTCACCGTCGTTTGATGCATGCCTCAATCGCTCCCCTCCCCACCATCTTTCATCCACCCCACTCAACACAGGCATAGCCCATAAATCATGCTCCCAGTGTATTTACCTGTTTGTCTGGAGGACCGTAGAGTAGCGCGTACTGGGGAAGGACCCCATCCACAAGTTTATCCAACTCCTGAGCAGTGAAGGCAGGGGCCCTTTCCCCAGTGGCATGAGCCATTGTCTCTTCCAGACCGAGGTCACAGCAGCACTTGCAGTGTAGGTCCTCTCCTGTCGAAGATCAGGTATCGAGTGATTAAACAGTTAGAAAATGGCAGTCACGGCCGCGGCGGTGCATACCGCGGCGGTGCGTACCGCGACCGCCGGCGCACATCGTCATTGGCTCCTAAGACCCATAGGGTTCAATGTTAACCAATGCTGCTTTGCGCCACGGTCTTTGACCGCCTACCGCCACGGTGTGCCACGCCAGCGCATTTACCTCACATCCCATTGTCGCACTTTACAGGTCAGGCAGCCGCCATTTCAGGGGCCCACATGGCTTACTTTTTACTGCTTCACACATACCTAGGCCTTGCATCGACACTCATACAAACCATTCAATGGATTGAGAATCGTGTTATGTGCAAGCTGTGGTGACGTACCTGTGGGTTGATTGACTCTGTGCTCGCTGTTGTCCTTCATAGGCACCATCCGCTGGGACATGCGAGGAGATGGAGGAATCCTCCGGTGTACAGACCGCTGTTTGACCTGTCGACAATGGAGGAAAGACATGTCATACTGACATACAGGCTTGACCGAGCCACTATTCATGAACTGTGTGCCCAGCTGGAGCCAGACCTGATGTCACCAATCCGCCAACCCACAGGGATCCCTCCTCTAGTGCAGGAGCTGTCAGTGCTCCATTTCCTAGCAAGTGGGTCATTTCAAACAACAGTGGCCATATCATCAGGGATGTCCCAGCCTATGTTTTCCAAGGTGTTGTCCAGAGTGTTGTCTGCCCTGCTGAAACACATGCGCAGCTACATCGTTTTCCCTGAGGTGGGGGATTTGCCTACAGTGAAGGGTGATTTCTATGCCCTTGGACATATCCCCAACATCATAGGTGCCATTGCTGGGACCCATGTGGCTTTGGTACCCCCCCACAGGAGTGAACAGGTGTACAGAAACAGGAAGAGTTATCATTCGATGAATGTGCAGATGGTGTGTTTGGCAGACCAGTACATCTCCCATGTTAATGGCAAGTTCCCTGGCTCAGTGCATGACGCGTACATCATGCAGAATAGCAGCATCCCTTACGTGATGGGTCAACTCCAGAGGCACCGTGTGTGGCTAATTGGTGACTCTGGTTACCCCAACCTGTCATGGGTACTGACCCCAGTGAGGAATCCCAGGACAAGGGCAGAGGAACGGTACAATGAGGCCCATGGGCGAACTAGGAGGGTGATCGAGCGGACCTTCGGCCTCCTGAAGGCCAGGTTCAGGTGCCTCCATATGACAGGTGGATCCCTATTCTACTCACCAAAGAAGGTGTGCCAGATCATCGTGGCCTGCTGTATGCTTCACAACCTGGCTTTGCGACGACAGGTGCCTTTTCTGCAGGAGGATGGTCCAGATGGTGGTGTTGTAGCAGCTGTGGAGCCTGTGGAGAGTGAAGACGAGGAAGCCGAAGAAGACGACATAGACAACAGGAACACAGTAATACAGCAGTATTTCCAATGACACACAGATAAGAATACACACGGGCATTTTACATATACTTAAACACTACTACCTCTCTACTGTCTGTCCTTTTCACCCAGTGTATGGTAACTGAGTTGTGACTTTCCCTTCCGATTTCAGAGATGTCGGCCCCATTGTGTGACATCTGCTTTGTTTCCCCATGGACTACAGCTGTGTGACATTGGTATGTTGGCATCACAATGTAAATAAGCATTTTGGCACGGTAATGTCTAATACATTTGTTCAAAATCACAGCCAGACTCCTGATTGTTTTGTGCAATAACTGTGTTTATTACAGTGCTCCATATTGGTGGGTGGTTGCAAATCGGTGAGGGGTGATGGTGGAGGAATGTCCATGGCAGAGTCCAGACTATTTGTATCACAGGTGCATTGTCCAAATGCCTGTGGAAAGTGGAGCAGGGGCAGTTTAAGGATGGACAGGGTGACAATGTGGGACAGTGGGATGACAATCAGGGAGGTATCTTTTCCTGGCGGGGGTCTTGGCATCTTACTCTGTCTTCTTCCTGGATCTCAGGGACCGCTTGCGGGGTGGTTCTCCTTCTGCAGGGGGTGGGGTGCTGGTGGCCTGTTGGTCCTGTGGCGGGGCCTCCTGTCCACTAGCGCCGGCAGAGGTGGTAGGCAGTTCTTGGTCCATGCTAGTGTCAGGGGCCCTTTGTGGTGCCACAGTGTCCCGCAATGTGGTGACTACCAGATTCAGAGCCCCTACAAAGGTGCGAGTACCGTCGCCATCGTCTCCTGGGAATGATGGTAGGCTCCCATGATGGAGGTGAGGGCCTCGTGGAGAGTGGGTTCCCTGGGCCTGTCCCCCCCCTGTCGCACAGCAGCCCTCTCAGTTATCCTGTTTCCCTGGGCCTGTGTCCCCTGGACCGTGTGCACACTACCACTGCCCCCAGGTCCCTGTTTTTGTTGGGGTGGTGGGTTAACCTGGGTGCCCTGTAGTGGTGGACACACCGCTGATTGATGTGTCCTGGGGACAGAGGGATGGCCCCGCTGGGTGGGTGCTGTGCTGGTGTTCCCAGAGGGGGGAAGGTCTGCTGTGGTCTGTAACTGTGTGAGGGGAACCGACTGTCCCGAGGTCCCCGATGGGCCGGGCTGGTCATCTAGATCCAGGTCGACAGAGGTGCTGTCATCACTGTGGGCCTCTTCTGGGGGTGGAGTGGACATTTGTGGACCCTCCTGCGCGGTGACGTGGCGTTCGGGTCCTGCAGGGGTATAAAACCATGATTATTGCATCTGTGTGTGCCATAGTGTGCAATGGGTGGGTGCCCGTGTACCCCAGTGCTTGCATTCCTGTGTGGGGGCTTTTGTGACGGTGGTTTGGGGTGGGGGATGGGGATGTGCAGTGGGCATGCTTTGGTGATGGGTGTCCATGCTTTGTGGTCGCATGCAGGGCTTGGGGTTGGGATGGGTGGGTTGTGATGGTGAGACATTTGCAAGAAGTAGGTGTGATGGGGGTGAGGGTGAGGGTGGGGGTATGAGTTGGCATGCTGGTGGGGTGGAGAGGATGAAGTAGTGAAGATGAGACTTACCAGAGTCCATTCCTCCAGATACTCCTGCGAGGCCCTCAGGATGCAGGATCGCCAAGACCTGCTCCTCCCATGTTGTAAATTCTGGGGCTGGAGGAGGTGGTGGTCCGCCGCCAGTCCGCTGAACCTGGATACCGTTGAACGCACCTTCCCCCGTAGGTCGTTCCACCGCTTCCTGATGTCATCCCTATTTCTTGGGTGCTGTCCCTCAGCGTTGACCCTGTCGACTATTCTGCTCCATAGCTCCATCTTCCTGGCAATGGAGGTGTGCTGCACCTGTGTTCCGAAGAGCTGTGGCTCTACCCGTACGATTTCCTCCACCATGACCCTGAGTTAATCCTCAGAAAACCTGGGGTGTCTTTGCGGTGCCATGGGGTGGTGTGGGTGATGTGTGGGGTGGATTGTGTGGTGCTAAGTGTGGTGATGTGTATTGGTGTGTTGTGTGAAGTGCGTGGTAATATTGCTGGGTGATGGTAATATGCGCGTCTGGGTGCTCGGATCTCTATTTCTCTGTGCGTGGTCCCGATTCTCTAGGAGTGGAGGTTTGTGGGTGATGTGGGTGTGTGTTTTATATTTAATTGGGTGTGTGGGAGTGGTGTTTGTATGTGTATCAGGTGTGTGTGTTTAGAATTGTCCAATGTGGGTGTGTTTTGTAAGTGTGTGTGTATTTTGAGCGCGGCGGTGTGTACCGCCAATAGAATACCGCGGTTGAAAGACCGCCGCGTGGATTCATGTGTCGTGATAGTGTGGGCGTATTTCTGTTGCCGTGACGGTGTCGGTTTGGTTTTCGCCAGTTTCTCGCTGGCCTTTGGTGTGGCGGACTTTTGTGGATGTCTGTATTTTGGCGGTTTGCGTGTTGTGGGTCAGAATGACCGTGGCGGTTTACCGCGGCAGCGGCGGTATGTTGGCGGTCTTCTGACAGCGGTATGCGCCTTTTAACGCCAAGGTTGGAATGACCACCTGTGTGTTTGAAAATGGCACTTTTAGAAAGTCAGCATTCTCTTGCTTATACCATTTCTGTGACTCTGCCTGCTTGTGGATTCCCAGTCTGGGTCAGTTTGAAAGTTGGGCTGGTTGCACCTCACACTAGACAGTGACACACAGGGAGCTGGAGTGTAGTCTGCATTTCCTGATGAGCCATCTGTGCTAGGAGGAAGGGGAGGAGTGGTCACTGACACCTGAAAGGTCTGTGCCTGTCCTCACACAATGCAGTCTCCAACCCTCTGGTGAGTGTCGGGGGCCAAACCTGGGCAAGGCAGGATTTCACATTTAAAAGAGACTTTACTTTGTAGTAGGCCTACTTCAAACTAGAAATTGGGTATAAGAAGGGCACCCAAAACCACAGACTTTAGAACACTACTGGAAATCAAGAGGAACCTCTGCCTGGAGAAGAGCTGAAGAGCCGAGGAAGAAGAACTGCCCTGCCTGTGTTTTGTGGAGCTATCCTGCAGTTGCTGCTTCCCAGAGTAAGAGGGCAAAGACTGGACTTTGTGGGCCTTATTTATACTTTTTGGTGCAAAACTGCACTAAGGCAGTTTTGCCCCAAAAAGTTTTGCACCGGCTTGCACCATATTTTAGCACCAGCTGGGCACCATATTTATGGAATGGTGCAAGCCGGTGCAAAGGGTAGGCTAGCTTAAAAAAAAATTAAGTTAGGCAGTTTTGAGTCAAAATAAATTATTCTGACCAGATTAGCATCATTTTTTGACGCTAAGGGGCATATTTATACTCTGTTTCCACTGAATTAGCGTCATTTTTTTAAATTTTAATTCAGTGCAAAACTAACTCCATATTTATACTTTGGTGCTAGACCCGTCTAGCACCATATTTATGGAGTTAAAGTCATTTTTTGGAAGTGGAAACCTACCTTGCCTTAATGAGATGCAAGGTAGGCGTTCCCGTGCAAAAACATGACTCTATGGCCTTAACACCATATTTATACTCCCATGTAAAAATGGTGCAAGGGAGGGAGGAGGGGTCAAAAAATGGGGCAAAGCTTGCTTTGCCCCATTTTTTAAGACCTGGGTCTGGGCAGGCCTTAGGGGACCTGTGGCCCTATTTCCATGGTGGAACACCATGGAATGAGCCCTGAGGTGCCCTACCTAGGCCCTAGGGGCACCCCCACCCACACTAGAGGGACTGCGAGGATGGGGGACCCCATCCCAGGTAAGTACAGGTAAGTGCATTTTATTTTTGAAAGTGCCATAGGGGGCCCTGAAATGGGTCCCTATACATGGCACAGGGTGCAATGGCCATGCCCAGGGGACCCCGGTCCTCTGTGCTGGCCACTAGGGTGGTGGGCATGACTCCTGCCTTTTCTAAGGCAGGAGTCATGTGGCATGGTAGGTTTAGCACCATAAAATTATGCTAATCTGGTTAGAGTCATGTTTTTTACTCTAACCTGCCTAAAGCCATTTTCTGGTGCTAAACCCTCTTCTTCTATACTGCCAGCTCCACCCGACTAAAGTCATTTTTTTTAAACTCTAGCCTTCCCTTTGCACCGGCTTGCACCATTCCATAAATATGGTGCCCGGGTGGTGCACAGAAATGGTGCAAGCCGGTGCTAAACTTTTTGGTGCAAAACTGAGTTAGTGCAGTTTTGCAGCAAAAAGTATAAATAAGGGCCAATATTTTGTAAGTTTGCGCCACTTTTGCGTCATAAAATGACGTTAATGCAGTGCAAAAAAGTTTAAATCAGGGCCTTGGTGCTAGATGGGTCTAGCACCAAAGTATAAATATGGAGTTAGTTTTGCACCGAATTAGAGTTAAAAAAAATGACACTAATTTGGTGCAAACAGAGTATAAATATGCCCCTGTGTGCCTTCCATCTTGTGAAGATCTCCAAGGGCTTGCCTCCTGTTGTTTGAAGTCTCAGGGACAGCAAAGACTTCTCTCTGCCAGCACCTGGAGTCTCTGGAGAGACTCCTATTCTGCCCTGTGGTGCCCATCCAGTTCCTGGGACCCTGAAAGGAGAAGCTGGCAGCCTAAGAGGAGGAAATCCACACACAGAGCGCCGTGCGGGGAAAAGATCGGCGTGACTCCAATCTGCAGCTGAAGAAACAACGTGTCTCCGGCTCCGCAGCTGAAAATCGACGCTCGCCAGAAACGTGACCGAAGAATCAACGCATGGAGCTGGAGAAATGACGAGCAGCATCGCTGACGGAGACTCGAAGATCGAAACCTGCGCTGCATGGTTTTTAGATCATTGTGCGGCTGGATTTCCAATGCAAGTACCGCTGGGCGTGTAAAAACAACTCAAGCCCTGCCCGGACCCGAGAGTGCTGACCGGATCAACGCATTGCTCTCCTGCGGAGAGAAGAAGCAACGCCCCCCGACGAAAGGAGAAACGACGCAAGGTCTCGCTCATGAGTGAAATCAACGCATCGCAAGCCCTTTTTGACGAACACTCGCCCGTGCGGGGTCCTTTTTGATGCACTCAAGGTACATTTTCATGCTAACAGTGTTAGTGTGTGTTTAAAACTACTCAAAGACTCTTTGTGATTTTTAATTGATAACGTGACTTGTGTATTGTGGATTTTTGTTGTTTTGGTCTGTTTTGTTTAGATAAATATTTCCTATTTTTCTAAACCTGTGCTGTGTCATTTTGTAGTGTTTCATTAAGTTACTGTGTGTGTTAGTACATAGGCCCATATTTATACTTTTTGATGCAAAACTGCGCTAACGCAGTTTTGCGCCAAAAAAATGAGCGCCGGCTGACGCCATTCTGAAGCACCATGCGGGCGCCGTATTTATTGAATGGCGTTAGCCGGCGTTAGCCGACCGGTGCTGCCTGATGTGCGTGAAAAAAAAACACGTACACCAGGCAGCGCCGGCGTAGGGAAAAATGGCGTTTGGGCGTCCAAAAATGGGGCAAGTCAGGCTGAGGCAAAAAAATCGTCTTAACCCGATTTGCGCCATTTTTTTTGGGCGCCCAGACGCCATTAACATGACTCCTGTCTTAGCAAAGACAGGAGTCATGCCCCCTTGCCCAATGGCCATGCCCAGGGGACTTCTGTCCCCTGGGCATGGTCATTGGGCATAGTGGCATGTAGGGGGGCACAAATCAGGCCCCCCTATGCCCAAAAAAAAATTAATAAAAATACTTACCACAACTTACCTTTTCTTCCCTGGGATGGGTCCCTCCATCCTTGGGTGTCCTCCTGGGGTGGGCAAGGGTGGCAGGGGGTGTCCCTGGGGGCTTGGGAGGGCACCTCTGGGCTCATTCTGAGCCCACAGGTCCCTTAACGCCTGCCCTGACCCAGGCGCTAAAATCCGGCGCAAATGCGGGTTTTTTAGTCCCGCCCACTCACGGGCATCATTTTTGCCCGGGAGTATAAATACGACGCATATGCATCGCAGTCATTTTTTAAGACGGGAACGCCTACCTTGCATATCATTAACGCAAGGAAGGTGTTCACGCAAAAAAATGACGCTAACTCCATGAACTTTGGCGCTAGACGCGTCTAACGCCAAAGTATAAATATGGAGTTAGTTTTGTGTCTAATTTGCGTCGAAATAAACGACGCAAATTCGGCGCAAACAGAGTATAAATATGCCCCATATACTTTACACTTAGCTCTCTGAAGTTAAGCCTACTGCTCTGCCAAGCTACCAAGGGGGTAAGCAGGGGTTAGCTGAGGGTGATTCTTGTTTACCCTGACTAGAGTGAGGGTTCTTGCTTGAACAGGGGGTAACCTGACTGTCAACCAAATACCCCATTTCTAACAGTCCCCTTGTGCCCTCTTGCGTAGCACAAAGCAGCACATCACCCTTCAATCAATCAATAAATCAGAAGATGTATTTTTATAGTGCAACTAATCACCCAAAAGGGTATCCAGGTGCTTGAGGGTCACAAGGGTTCAGTTGACTAAGTTGAACAGCCAGCTCTTGAGTGCTCTCCATAATTTCAGTCGAGAGGTGGTCGAGGTCCATAGCTGCAGGGGGAGGTCGTTCCACGTTTTCGCTGAGACGTAGAAGAAGGAGAGTACTCCGCTGTTGCTTTGGTGAATGCGGAAGCATGTGGGCAAGTGAGAGGGAGGCAAAGAGTAGTTGTCTGATAGGTTGCTGGAAGTTAAGGCAGTGGTTATTGTAGGCTGGTCCTTGGTTCTGCAGTGCTTTGTAGGTGTGGGCCATCAGTTAGAAATGGCATCACTTCTGTATAGGGATCCATTGGAGTTTTCTGAAGTAAAGGGTGGTGTGGATATGCATGGGTAGGTCTAGAATGAGTCTGGCAGTGGAGTTCTGTATGGTCTCGAGTTGTTGCAGAAGGTGTGTAGGGATGTCAGAGTAGAGGGCTTTGCCATAGTTTAGACAGCTGGTGGTTAGGGCCTGAGTGACGGTATGTCTGCCGTTCAGAGGGGAGCAATTTGAAGTCTTTTCGTAACATGCAAAGTGTGATTAAGCATGCAAAGGAGAATGGGTTGATTTGGAACTTCATGGTCAGTTTGCTGTCCAGGATTATGCCAAGGTTTCTGGCATGGTCTGTCGGTTTGGGTGATGGTCCTAGATGTAAAAGCCCCCAGGAGTCATTCCAAGTCTTGTTGCTGAAGAAGACCAGCACTTCAGTTTTGTCCGTGTTGAGCTTCAGGAGTTTGCCCTTCATCAGTTTGGCGCCTCTTGTTATGTAGAAGTTGAGTCTTTTGTCGTCTGCGTAGGATATGATATCTAGGCCCATACTTACACTTTTTCACAAAAAACTGCACTAACGCAGTTTAATGTGAAAATATTTACCGCAGGCTAGCACCATACCAAGACACCGGCTGGATGTCTTATTTATGGAATGAGGCAATCCAGCGCAAAGGGTGGGCTAACGTCATGGAAAATTATGTTAGCTGGGTGGGGCGGCGGTATGGGAGAAGGGATTTTTGCACAAAAAAAATGACGTTAGCGTCATTTCTTGATGCTAAACCTACCATACCACATGACTCCTGTTTTGTAAAAGACAGGAATCATGCCCACCACCCCAGTGGCCAGCACAAGGGACTAGGGTCCCCTGGACATGGCCTCTGCACTCAGTGCTAACTATGGCACTTTAAAGAAAAATCAAAATTACTTACCTCTACTTACCTGCACTTACCTAGGATGGGCCCCCATCCTTCGCTGTCCCTCTGGTGTGGGTGGGAGTGTCCCTGGGGCCTGGGGAGAGCACCTGTGGACTTATTCCATGGTGTTTCACCATGGAAATAGGCCCACAGGTCCCCTAACACCTGCCCTGACCCAGACTTTAAATAATTGTGCTAAGCAAGTTTAGTGCCATTATTTAGGCCCGCCTCCCTCCCGTGCACCATTTTTGCACAGGAGGATAAATAAGGCGTCTGGGCCTTTGAGTCATTTTTTGCCCAGGAACACCTACTTTGCATCTCATTGATGCAAGGTAGTTTCACGCTAGCAAGAAATGACTTTAACTCCAAACATTTGGCGCTAGACAGGTCTAGCGCCAAAGTATACATTTGGAGTTAGGTGTGTGCTGAGTTAGCAATAAAACAATGACGCTAATTCAGCGCAAACAGAGTATAAATCTGGGCCTTAGTTGTTGGACTCTAATTATGTTAGCCTAGGGGATCATGTAGGAGTTGAAAAAGGTAGGACTGAGGGAGAAGCCTTGAGGAACACTGTAGATGATGTCCTTGGGTTTGGAGGTGAACGGTGGTAGATGGATCTTCTGTACTCTTCTGGTAAAGAAAGAGGCGATCCACTTGAGGGCATTTTCTTGGATATCAATGTGATGCAGTCTTTTGATCAAGGAGTGATCTGATCTGGTGTTAAAGGCTGATGAGAGGTCGAGGAGGATCAGTTCTGCTGGAGCATTTTTTTCCTTCACAGGAATCAATGTCCGACGAGGTCAATGGATCTTCGGACCCTGAATAAGGGTGTGGAAAACCAGACAACAAATTTCTTTGCCAGCCAACTCAACTACACAGTATGACCAGTTTGGCCATACAAGGAAAACTCCAATCTGGAATAAAGTTGAGTAATTTTATTACAAGCGTAGGCCCATATTTATACTTTTTTAGCACCGCATTTGCATCATTTTTTGTAAGTTTGCACCTCTTTTGCGTTAATAATGCAAATGCTGCGCTAAAAAAGTATACATATGGGCCTTAAACTCAAAGTCATGTGCACAATTCTTAAGACAAAGTTATAAAGGATCATCAAAGGTTGACCAAGGCGATGAAATAGGTTTGGGCAAACTAATATTAACAGCACTAAACATTAAACAAATACAGTAAAGGACATCAGCAGAATTATCTGATGAATGGAAAACAAGCGATGCTCAGTTTTGATAAGCATTAAGGCAATTCAAACCATCAAGGTTCAACATACTTTAAACAAGGAAGACCCTACAGATTAGCCAAGCAGGGACTAGCACGTGATGGGTGAAACACATGCAGGCAAAAGACAAAAAGGACAAAAAGGGCAAAAATAATTTTAAAAAAGGTAATCTTGAGCAACAAGTTCCTGACTGAGATAGGCAAAAGGTAAAAAAAAAAAGAGGCGTCAGCATTTCAGAAGCTCGGGCAGGAGTCTTCTTGTTTGAGTTAGGGAAGAAACTCTAAGTCTCAGAAAGGCATTTCAAAGAGGCACGGGCAGAGAGGACAATACCTCTCAAAGTCCAAGGGGCTCAGCAAGCAATATGGGATGGGGCAAATAGCTGGGAAATAATGGTCCAACCCTGCATCGGGTCCTTCTTCCTTTGATTCTGACCATACTGCAGCTGGGGATTGATATATTAAAGTTCATAGGGCAAGATGATTTGTCAGTTCATCAGTCCACCTGACAGTATAGGGTAACAATCAATAGAAATCTATCATGCAACTCCAACTTGAAACATTGGTGTGGTTTCCCAGGTTTGTCATGAGAACAGTGTGCATCTGTACTCTTCCATGCAAGACTGCAACATTTGTATAAATTGTCAATCCACAGTCCTAAATGTTCCATCCTCAAGGATGACTATGTGTAAAACACTAGACATTTATCACCAAGCTAGAATTCTCATGGGAAGGAGATCTGGAAGAAAGGTACACGTTAGCAAGATGACTTGACATTTTCTGCACAGTCACAAATAGAGAGTCTAACAGGCCTCACTTAGGCTAATGCAAGTTAATTAAACAGTACATTAAATCATAGACGTAAAACATTTAGCACTCATGTTACAATTTAAACATTAATAAACTTCTATAAGCATTCATGTTACAATACCTTTAAATGAAAAATAACTGTTAATGCATTTCTATAAACATTGTGTGGAACTACATTTCTCTATTTATGCATATACATTTACAACACTTTTAAACAGAAATCTAACATTGTTTTAATGCAGAATATTAGTTTAGACTAGAAAATATAACATAATCACAGATTAATTTTTCTAACGTAATTTAATCTCTAAACCACAAAGGTTTCTGATAGCTAGTCTATGGTGAATGCACACTAGCATGGCTTTTCAGTGCATCACGTTACAATCAAACTATTAGTGCTTTGATTTATAACGCATAAACTGTCACATATGGATGATCACTTTGACATAGGGACAATACTAACATTTCTGCTACATCAGTCTTCTCTCTGTTGCCGAATCAAGCCATCACACATAATCCAACTCTCATTTTCAATGAGACATCTCAGAATTTCTGAGGCCGGCCCAGGTATGATCTTCTGAACTCCTCTAACTGCTGGATGTTACTATAGTATATGCTACCCTTCCATGGGGACCCCTTCCCTTTTGCGAACACAAAGCAATTTAGCATAGCGATGTGAGTCACAAATGGGAAGGGGACACCCATTCCTAATTGCGAGTCGCATTCACAATTTGCGAGTCGGTACCGACTCGCAAATTGTGAATGTGCATCGCGATGGGCATTTTGCATGGCACAAACTGCGATTTTCACAGTTTGCACCATGCACAATGCTTGCTACATCTGGCCCTTAGGCATATATTTATACTTTTTGACGCACAACTGCGCCAACGCAGTTGTGCGTCAAAAATGTTACCGCCGGCTAACGCCATTCCAAAGGACCATGCGGGCGCCTTATTTATTGAATGACGTTAGCCGGCGCTGCGGACTGGTGTGCGTCAAAAAAAATGACTCACACCAGGCAGCGCCGGCGTAGGGAAAAATGGAGGTTGGGCGTCAAAAAATGTGGCAAGTCAGGTCTGAGGCAAAATTCAGGCCTCAACCTGATTTGCGCCATTTCTTTTGACACCCAACCTCCATTGACATGACTCCTGTCTTAGCAAAGACAGGAGTCATGCCCCCTTGCCCAATGGCCATGCCCAGGGGACTTATGTCAGGCTCTCCCCATGATGATTTCATGCTGGGATAAATCAGTCTTTCTGTCGGGTGTCGGGAAACACTTCCGCAGTGTTCGATCAGAAGGCTGTATATCCTATTCCCCTGCAACAGCCTGAGTATCCTGGTCCACTGCATGGCACTGCAGGCTGTTTCACCACAGACTCTGTCACCATGCATTCCATTTACACTACACTAGGGATCTCCCTTGCATGCCCTGGTACGCTAAGGAGAACATGGGAAGGTTACGCAGGGGGGCTCCTTAGCATTCTGTTATTCCTTACTTGTGCCTTTCTCCTGATACTTCATGCAGATCGCCGGATAAAGGATTGAATTCTATATCAGGACCGGCAGCTCAGATTATGCTTCTCTTTCTTTACTACTCTTTTTACAGCAGCCAATAAAAGTAGTTTGAACACATAACATTAGCATAAAACATATTAACTACATTTCCCATTATGCTTTTGGTCACACCAACAATCCTGTACGAGCTAACCCCTCAAATACCCAAGACACCCATATAACTTCCTCTTTCTTTGCTGCTCATGCATGAAGATAAACAGTGTTCGTTGCTCATGTTTAATTTATCATTCGCTCATGGGTCAGGGCAGGCGTTAAGGGACCTGTGGGCTCAGAATGAGCCCAGAGGTGCCCTCCCCTGCCCCCAGGGACACCCCCTGCCACCCTAGCCCACCCCAGGAGGACACCCAAGGATGGAGGGACCCATCCCAGGGAAGAAAAGGTAAGTTTTGGTAAGTATTTTTTTTTATTTTTTTTGTGGCATAGGGGGGCCTGATTTGTGCCCCCCTACATGCCACTATGCCCAATGACCATGCCCAGGGGACATAAGTCACCTGGGCATGGCCATTGGGCAAGGGGGCATGACTCCTGTCTTTGCTAAGACAGGAGTCATGTTAATGGCGTCTGGGCGCCCAAAACAAATGGCGCAAATCGGGTTAAGACGATTTTTTTGCCTCAGCCTGACTTGCCCCATTTTGGGACGCCCAAACGCCATTTTTCCCTACGCCGGCGCTGCCTGGTGTACGTCGTTTTTTTTCACGCACACCTGGCAGCGCCGGTCGGCTAACGCCGGCTAACGCCATTCAATAAATACGGCGCCTGCATGGCGCTTCAGAATGGCGTTAGCCGGCGCTAATTATTTTGGCGCAAAACTGCGTTAGCGCAGTTTTGCGTCAAAAAGTATAAATATGGCCCTTAGTTTCTTAAACAATTTGAAAAGACCAACTGCAACTAGGGCACACAAAGCCATCATCAATATGGGTCTCAAAATGGTTCCAACAATTTCTCTCACTAGATTTCCAGACCACCTTCCAACTGCTGAGAAACCATTAGCTATTTTTTTCCCAGCACCTGTCACTCCTTCAGGTCCTCTCTCAAGTTTGTCATATTTCCAATGCACTTCATTATCTCCTTACTATTATCAGGAATGGGAAACCTTGTTGAGCTTGCAGTGTTTTGCAAACCCCACCCTCCTTTGCAAGCAGAATGTCTAGAGCAAGGCAATTTTGGAAAACCACTGATCTTGCAGTACCCATTTCTGTGCCCATTAATAAAATGGTACCTGCGCTGTATGTAGATAATTTATCTACTGTTGTTGAAAACTTCCTTATCTTAAGATCATTTAAGATCACACCTACTGATGGAATTATTGCACCAAAAATATCTCCAGCAATCTCTGCAGCACTAGCACCTCTCTTGATTCTGGTGTTGATTTCTCATCCCAGATGGGATATTTAAAATGGCCCACATGGTACATTTTTGGAAAAACTACTCCCAGGTAAAATGTCCAAAAACTCTTAAACAAAAACACGTCTGCATTCACTGGTCCCTACAAAAAGTGTGTCAGTCTTTCATCAAGGTCTATATACACATAATATCCCAATATGCTGCTAATCAAAAGCCAGGAATCCTTGATTTCAGCTAATGAATGTCTTTCATCTTTTCCCCAATTTTGTAAAACTATTAACTTTTCTATTTTAGTCTTCATAGCTCTTCTCCTTTCTTCAACTTGTCCAATTAACTTTTTCTCTACCGGCATAAGAATATGAGTCAAATTAATTTTGTGGGTATAAATTGTACCAAATGTCAATGTAGCCTCAAGAAACACCCCTCTGTGTCAATGTTTTTCTTCTTTGCAAAGTTGCATGAATGTTTCATGATTGGGGCAATCAAAAACACAAGGTCATAGAAACAATACTGATAATACTCCTGCGGATACAAAACTGTTAGTAACAGGCTACAAGAAATTACATAGGTTAGGGGCAAACTACGGTAGGTGATTCCCTCACTCACTGACAAGACAACAGTGTGCACATGTAACAATCTCTAGCATCCATGGGGGCTTATTTACAAGCCTTGTGGCACAGAGCAGTGCAGCAAGTGTCTTGCTGCCTATTCTGCGCCACTGGGGAGGGGCAGAAATGTGTTGAAGCCACAAGATATGATGCATTCCTATCCTCTCCCCTTGTACTGGCGCACAAATTGCTGCCATATGTGTCAACACAGGCACCCTTGCGCCATGGTGCAAGGGACACCTTCCTGCACAAAAACAATCAAGAGAGGCATTTTCCTCTTTCTATGTGTGCTCCAGCACACATAGAAATAGCAAACAATGTAGCTAAATAAAGATATTTCTCCCTGTTGCGTCACTTCTGTGACACGTCTGAGGTGGCGTTGGAATCTGACGCATTCCAAGACATTTAAATCGGGGAATACGTCAAATTCCTTTGGGTTCCATGGGTGATGCGTGGGAACACCCACAGCAACACCAATAGAACGCCCCTTTCATGGATATTTATGCGTGAAAGGGGCCCCCATTTACAAGGCCATAAAAAGCCACGAAAGGTGGCTTTGCATGACCTTGTAAATATGGGCTGGCAGACTGCTCCACCGGAGAGTCAAAAAAATGTACAATCGCTTCTCCAACTTGAATAGACACACCAAGTTATCTGTAGTGTTCGCAAGTGCATTTGCAGGCTCTCCCCATGATGATTTCATGCTGGGATAAATCAGTCTTTCTGTCGGGTGTCGGGAAACACTTCCGCAGTGTTCGATCAGAAGGCTGTATATCCTATTCCCCTGCAACAGCCTGAGTATCCTGGTCCACTGCATGGCACTGCAGGCTGTTTCACCACAGACTCTGTCACCATGCATTCCATTTACACTACACTAGGGATCTCCCTTGCATGCCCTGGTACGCTAAGGAGAACATGGGAAGGTTACGCAGGGGGGCTCCTTAGCATTCTGTTATTCCTTACTTGTGCCTTTCTCCTGATACTTCATGCAGATCGCCGGATAAAGGATTGAATTCTATATCAGGACCGGCAGCTCAGATTATGCTTCTCTTTCTTTACTACTCTTTTTACAGCAGCCAATAAAAGTAGTTTGAACACATAACATTAGCATAAAACATATTAACTACATTTCCCATTATGCTTTTGGTCACACCAACAATCCTGTACGAGCTAACCCCTCAAATACCCAAGACACCCATATAACTTCCTCTTTCTTTGCTGCTCATGCATGAAGATAAACAGTGTTCGTTGCTCATGTTTAATTTATCATTCGCTCATGTAACTCTGCATTTTGGGCTGTGTGTGTTATTCTTGGTATGGTGAGGTACATGAGTACATTTGGAGAGCGCAGTCGCCTTTTTTCTGCTCTCTGGTTACTCGTGCTGTCTCCTCACGTGCGAATCGGGCGCGTTGAGTTCCACACTGAGTCGCGGTGGAGGAAATAATCCCTTCTTCCTTCATTCACTCGTGTGACGGTTGTGCGTCATGCTGGCCATTTCGGCCGCAGCGGTGCCTAACCCGATTGGGCCCGATTATTGGGAGCGACGGACCACGTGCGTGGCACTTTTAGGCTCTTTTGGTAGAACTGGGATAATCACTAGTCTGTTATTGACTTTGACAGCCAGTGTCAGTTTCGTTAGGCAACGCTAGCTCGTCGGTTTCTTTTGAGCGCAAAGCAGACACCTTGGCCAGAGGATGCAATAAATTGGGCTGGTATTTAACATATTTTGAGCTGGGTGCACATTCACTTTATTTTTCCAAGCTCCCCTTGACACCCTGGGCCCCAGAGTAGGCGTGGGCTGCAATAATCCTAGCACAGAACACTCCTGGGGAGCATACAGTGTCACACTGGTTTCTGGGCTGAGTAGTACCTCTTCTCACTTTGTTGATTGCACCTTGGGGCAGCTCCCTCCTGATTCCAAGTGCTTCTTGGTCCTTAGTTCCTCTGCCTTAATGGCAGATAGAGAGTCCTTTGAGGAGGCTGAGTACTGCAATGCATTTCCTCATGAAGAGCTGGGACAGAATGCAGGGGAGGATATCCTTGAGGCCTTGGACGCCTCCGTCCAACACTCTATAAATAAGGCTTTGGCTGCAGTATTAACACCCATCGCCACCCAGCTACAGCAATATGCTGAAAGACGAGGTTGCAGTACATTTTCATCCTCTAAATCTTCTGAAGAGCTTTCTGAGGTGCCACATAAGCACAAAGATAAATCAAGGGGCTGGCCACATGAGGAAGTCTTCTCCTCCTTGGCACAAAATACCCCGGAGGATCATGAATACTGCACATCCAAGTCCAAGCACAGCTGTCCCTTCTCAAGTTCTGAGTCTGATTCCAATTCTTCTGGGTCTGGAAATTCCGAGGAAGAACACTCTCTTCGTCACAAACATAAGAGGCAATCTTCCCTGAGCTGCTTCCTTTCTCTTACAACCCGGTTCACTTTTAACCCAGAGGACATTGTCCACCCGAGGTCCTCAGACTGTGCCCCAGAGCGAGCAGTGGTGGTCTATCTCCACAATACACTACATAAGACATTTGACAAGGAAGTGCATAACCATCTCAGGGCGGAATGCTCCAGACCTGATTTGCCTGAGAAGGTGGCGCTCACTCAAGAGTTTAATCCCAGTATAAAACATTCTTAACTAAATATGCCAGGGACCCAAAAAAGGATATGAACAAGGCATGGAGGGCATGCCAAGAAAAACTACTGGATGTAGTGGGTCCGCTGGCAAAAATCTTTAGAGATGACCCTAAAAGCCAAAGAGAAAGGAGAGGCTATTGGTCCTGATATTCTGGCTGGATGGTCCCAGCGGGCAATTTGCCTCCTGGGTAATGCCAATTGTGCCATCTCAACAAAGCGGCGGAATTCCATCCTTATGAGGATAGATTCCAAAATCATGGATTTGGCATCTGCTGAAGCGGGACCCTTCGCAGACAGTCTCCTCTTTGGGGGGAAGTTTGTGAAGGACATAGGTAAATATGTCAACAGGCCCAAACATCCCTTAAAAAGGTGTTTTAGACAAACCTTTTTTTCCAGGGCTGGGTGAGGTAGGGGCTGCTCGTCAGGCGGTCAGTCATTCCAAGGCACCCAGAGAGGATTGTAAGGACATCAATGGGGAGGATTCGAGGATTCCACTAGAGAAGGAACCTCTTTCTTCTCTCAAGCTCGATTCATCAAACCAAGATCCAGCAGAGGCTTGAGGGGAAATTACCATATCGGCACCTCCTCAAGTAAGCCTCTACGACCTGTCATTAGTTCCTCTGGGAGGTAGAGTCAAGTTGTTTGTTCACAACTGGAGGTTGCTGTCACATGATGTGTGGGTTCTTCAGACTGTTTAGGGCTTTCATCTGGAGTTTTATCAGACTCTGTCCCCCAAGACTGCTGTTTTTTTTCCCAACAAGAGGCATCTTTTTTATAAGCTCAGAAATAGAAGACCTTCTGAGGAAACGTGTAGTGGCAAATTACAAACATCATCCTCACGGTTTCTGCAGCAACATCTTTTTAGTGCAAAAGAAAGAAGGAGGTCACAGGCTAGTGTTGAACTTGTGTGACTCAAATTTCTGGATTGTTACAGGCACTTCAAGTTGGAGGGAATCCATCTTCTGCAAGATCTTCTCCAGGAAGGCAATTGGATGGTTTGTTTGTACCTCAAAGACGCTTACCTGACTATTCCCATTTTCCTTCCACACAGACGTTTCCTACAGTTTCAATGGAGGTAAAAGTGGTTCACCAAGTCAGGAAGCCGGTGATAGATTACCTAAGAGAAAAAGGGATACACCTGATCTTCTACTTGGGCAACATCTTGATCATGGTGCGGTCTCGCAAGATGGTGATCGATCACCTCCAAATGCCAGCGAACCCATTACAGGATTTAGGGTTCGTGATCAACAAAGACAAGTCAAGTCAAGTCTAGTCCCATCTTGGTCTATGGAGTTTTTAGGAATTTTAGTGGATTCCGAGAGAGCGATACTCTTACTTCCCAAGTCCTAACTCTGAGACATCAAGGAGGAATTGAAGCTGGCCCTATCCAAGCAGATGGTGTCTTTGCGACTGATGGTGAGGTTGGTGGACCTTCTGGCTTCATTCATTCAAGCAGTGTTTGCCGGTCCTCTGTATTACAGAGCCTTGCAGAGGCTGAAAATTCAACATTTCCAGAAAGGATTGGCTTACACCAAACACGTTCCTCTATCTGCAGAAGTCCAGGCAGAACTGAAATGGTGGCCGGGACACGTCGATGTGTGGAATGGCAAGGCAATATTCGGATCTCAGCTGGAGGTCATCTAATAGTCCGATGCCAGCTGCTGGGGTTGGGGCACACAGTGTGGAGGTGTATCTACATGAGGCATATGGTTCCTTCAAGAACTAGATATGCATATCAAGGCCCGTATTTATACTTTTTTTAGCGCCGCATTTGCGCCTCTTTTTGACGCAAAACGGCGCAAACCTACAAAATACAATGGTATTTTGCAAGTTCGCGCCGTTTTTGCGTCAAAAAACGACGCAAATGCGGCGCAAAAAAAGTATAAATACGGGCCCAAATGTCTAGAACTACTTGCAGGATCCTTCACTATTCAAGTGGGGTCCCCAAGAAAGGTGTCTTGTTGCATTCTGCTGAGGATGGACAATATCGCAGCGGTTCGATACATCAACAAGCTGGGGGGGTACCAAATACAAACTCCTGGCAGAAATGGCCAGAGGGTTTTGGCATTTGTGCCAGAATCACAGGATTTCTGTAGTAGCGGAATACATTCCAGGACAGTCCAACATGATCGCGGACTGGAATTCGAGGTATCTGAGGGATCCCAGGGATTGGAAGTTGCACCCATGGTTGTTCAAATTAAGTCAGGGCACTTGGAGGCCTTGCAGAATCAACCTGTTTGCGTTTTGGTAGAACCACCAGCTGGGGAGGTTCTTCAGATGGAGACTAGATCCAGGTGCGACATCGTTGGATGCCTTTCTTCAGGTATGATCAAGAGTTCTGAATTATGCCTTCCCGCCTTTGTCATGATTCCGAGGGTGGCAACGCAGGTGAAGTGCCAAAAAACAGAAGTGGTTCTCGTCACACCGGTTTGAAAAGCACAATCCTGGATTCCAATTCTGTTGTTATTGGCACGCAATTGTCCTCTTCTTCTTCCTTGGAGTCAGGACATGCTCAGGGGACCTCTGGGTGAACTTCATCCGATGGTACTATCGGAACAGCTATCCCTGATGGCCTGAAGGCTGTGAGGCAACAGTGGTGTTTGCCAGGAATTTCGTAGACTGCTGCAAAATTCATTAGGCAAGCATGGGCCCCTCTTCCAAGAAACAATATGCTTCAGCCTTTAGATGCTGGATGGGTTGGTGCTTGGAACAGCACATGGATCCTGTGGAAGCAGACATTGTGAATTTTCTGTCACTTAAGGCATCAGAAGGATTATCCTACAGGTCAGTAAATAATTTTGGTTGTGCAGGTAGGTTACACTTGTAGAGTATTTACCCTAGAGGGAGTTTCTTTTTCCATAACCAGACGTACTAAAACATTTCCCAAGAGTATTGATTATCCTGCTTTTCCATTTAATGAACAATTATGTGTAGTTAAATGTTTGAAAGCTTATGAATCCAGTCAATAAGAAATGATCCGAGTGTACTGGTATTGATTGCTTTCCAAAATCTTTCAAACCTGTTTCATCAGCCATTATAGCTATGTGATTTAGAGAAGTTATGAAGGAAGCTGCTATTGATACTCAAATGTTTGGAACACACTGAGTAAAGGGTGAGATGTCTTCCAAATTTTTAACTCTTGGTACTTCTCTTCAGGATATAATAAAAAACAGCCGATTGGTCATCAGATTAAACTTTTTAATGATTCCAATATAAACTGGTGGTGGATGTGGCATCTGTGGTAATTAATCTGCTTTAAACTAGCATAATCTGAGCCTCCTGTCCTGACACAGAATGAACAATTTGCTAGCTCACGTGCCAAGAATTTCAGTTCTATTAAGGACACAGAGTTCTGTGATTTATGGTATTAATGATAGATGATATAACTATAATTGTTTATATTAACCTATTGGGTGCCTTGGACGAGGTGATCTCGTCCTGCACCCGGAAACCGGGGGGAGCGCTAGCGCTCCCCCATGGGCCCCCCACCCACACCCCCCGGTCGTGGATGGAAAGGGAATCCCTTGCCCTTCCACCCCCGACACCCCACCCCCTGTGACGTCAGCACGCGTTCGCGCGCTGACAATCACAGAGACCTCCTCCCATCAGAGGAGGCGGGAAAGGCTTCAAAGGGAAGGAAATGAATTTCCTTTCCTTTGAAGTCTCAAAGCAATCCGGCTGCTAAAACGCCCACTAGACACCAGGGATTTACTTTTTATTAGGAAATAGGCATAAGGGAGCGACCCCTTGGGCAAGGGTCGCTCCCAGGAGGGGCATTTTTTTTAAAGGCCTTTTCTGCCCCCCCGGGCAGATCGGCCTATTATTATTAGGCCGATCTGCCCCGGGGGGGCAGAAACCTCTAGGTGTCAGGGCAAATTTTTTTTGTGTGTTTTTTGTTTTTGTTTTAGAGATGGGGAACGACCTATTAGGCAAGGGTCACTCCCCTAGTGGTCAAATTGTATTTAGACCATTTTGACCGATTTTAGGTCAATCTGCCCCCTTGGGAGCAGAAACAACTAGGCACCAGGGATTTGTTTTTTTGCGCCAATGTCACGCAAGGGGAGCAACCCCGTAGGCAAGGGTCGCTCCGGGGGGTGGGGGGGGCAAATTTATTTTAGGCCATTTCTGACCCCCCTGGGGGCAGATCAGCCTATTGTTATTAGGCCGATATGCCCCCAGGGAGGGCAGAAACCTCTAGGCGCCAGGGCTAATTTTTTAAAAAAAATGTGTTTGTTTTTTTAGAGATGGGGAGCGACCCGTTAGGCAAGGGTCGCTCCCCTGGGGGGGCAAATTGTATTTAGACCATGTCTGCCCCCCTTGGGGGCAGATTGGCCGATTTTAGGTCAGTCTGCCCCCCAAGGGGGGCAGAAACAACTAGGCACCGGGGATCTTATTTTTTGCGCCAATGTCACGCAAGGGGAGCGACCCTGTAGGCAAGGGTCGCTCCCTGGGGTGTGGGGGGGCAAATTTATTTTAGGCCATTTCTGACCCCCCTGGGGGCAGATCGGCCTATTGTTATTAGGCCGATCTGCACCCGGGGGGCTGAAACCTATAGGCCCCAGGGCAAAAAAAAAAAAAATTTTTTTAGTTTTTTTTTTTTAGAGATGGGCTGCGACCCATTAGGCAAGGGTCGCTCCCCTGGGGGGCAAATTGTATTTAGACCATTTCTGCCCCCCTTGGGGGCAGATCGGCCAATTTTTGTTAGGCCAATCTGTCCCCATGGGGGCAGAAACCACTTAGGCACCAGGGATTGGTGTGTGTGTATGCGTGTGTTTTCTTTAGGGAGGCAGCCCCTTGGGTAAGGGTCGCTCCCTATGGGGGCACATTACTGTTGGCCATATCTGCCCCCCATCGGGGGCAGATGGGCCTATTTTTGGAAGGCCCATCTGCCACAAGGGGGGGGGGGGGCAGAAAGCCCACTAGAGGCCAGGGAAGTTTTTTTTCCAAAAATAAGAGGGTGGGGGTATGGCCATACCCCCACCCCAAATAAATGGAGCCAAAGTTGTTCTGCCCACTAGTGGACAGATGGGGCAATTACCACTGATCCACACCCCGGGGGACAGAAAGTCTACTAGATGCCAGCGAGTTTTAAAAAACTAAAAATATTGGGGTGGTGGCTACCAACCAGTATGGGCCTGGTTACACCCCCACCTCAACTGAAGGGGGTAACAGTCTTTCAGCTCTCCCCTGCACTCTGATTATTTTTGGTTTTAGTTTTACATTTGGGCCATGAGAACTTGGCTTACTCTCAAAATTGTCCCACTTGGAATGGTGAGGGCTGCACTTTATGGACTTTGGGACGCTGCCATGTAGAAAAATCCACAAGACCTAGACACATCTGAAAACTAAACATCTGGGTGATTCCAGGGTGGTGTGTTTCACATGCACCCCACACCATTTTTGTACCCACAATCCCCTGCAAACCTCCAACTTTGCTGGAAATCACACATTTTTCCCACGTTTTTGTGATGGAACCTTCCGAAATCTGCAGGAATCCACAAAATTCCTACCACCCAGCATTATCTCATCTATACCGATAAAAATTCTGCTGCACTTGTCAGCCTAAAAATGTTTTTTTGCAAATTGCCCTTTTGGACCCCCTTTGTTCCTCTTCAGTACTCAATATCGACATGTTTTTGGCTCTTCCCTTTCACAAGCACTTGGCCCACCTACACAAATGAGGTATCATTTTTACCGGGAGACTGAGGGGAACATTGGGTGGTATGAAATGTGTCCCAGTGCGGTGATCCCACACGGAAATGTGGGAAAAATGTGATTTTTTAGCTAAATTTGAGGTTTGCTGAGGATTCTGGGTAAGAAACCATTGGGGGATCCATGCAAGTCACACCTCACTGGACTCCCTCGGGTGCCTAGTTTTCAGAAATGTCTGGGTTTGGTAGGTTTCCCTAGAAGGCTGCTGAGCCCAGGACCAAAAACGCTGGTGCCCCCTGCAAAAACAGGTAGTTTTGTATTTAATAATTTTGATGTGTCCACGTTGTGTTTTGAGCCATTTCCTTTCGTGGGCGCTAGGCCTACCCACACAAGTGAGGTACCATTTTTATCGGGAAACTTGGGGGAATGCTGGGTGGAAGGAAATTTGTGGCTCCTCCCAGATTCCAGAACTTTCTGTCACCGTTATGAGAGGAAAAGGTGTTTTTTTGGTCAAATTTTGAGGTTTGCAAAGGATTCTGGCTTACAGAACCTGGTCAGAGCCCCACAAGTCACCCCATCTTGGATTCCCCTAGGTGTCTAGTTTTCAAAAATGTGCTGGTTTGCTAGGTTTCCCCAGGTGCCGGCTGAGCTAGAGGCCAAAATCCACAGGTAGACACTTTGTAAAAAACACCTCTGTTTTCGGTGAAAAAATGTGATGTGCCCACGTTGTGTTTTGGGCCATTTCCTTTCGTGGGCGCTAGACCTACCCATACAAGGGAGGTACCATTTTATCGGGAGACTTGGGGGAACGCTGGGTGGAAGGAAATTTGTGGAGCCTCTCAGATTCCAGAACTTTCTGTCACCGAAATGAGAGGAAAAGGTGTTTATTTGGTCAAATTTTGAGGTTTGCAAAGGATTCTGGGTAACAGAACCTGGTCAGAGCCCCACAAGTCACCCCATCTTGGATTCCCCTAGGTGTCTAGTTTTCAAAAATGCGCTGGTTTGCTAGGTTTCCCCAGGTGCCGGCTGAGCTAGAGGCCAAAATCCACAGGTAGGCACTTTGTAAAAAAACACCTCTGTTTTCTGTGAAAAAATTTGATGTGTCCACGTTGTGTTTTGAGCCATTTCCTATTGTGGGCGCTAGGCCTACCCACACAAGTGAGGTACCATTTTTACCGGGAGACTTGGGGGAACACAGAATAGCAAAACAAGTGTTATTGCCCCTGGTCCTTCTCTACATTTTTTCCTTTCAAATGTAAGGCAGTGTGTAAAAAAGACGTCTATTTGAGAAATGCCCTGTAATTCACATGGTAGTATGGGCACCCCGGAATTCAGGCATGTGCAAATAACCACTGCTTCTCAACACCTTATCTTGTGGCCATTTTGGAAATACAAAGGTTTTCTTGATACCTATTTTTCACTTTTTACATTTCAGCAAATGAATTGCTGTATACCCAGTATAGAATAAAAACCCATTGCAAGGTGCAGCTCATTTATTGGCTCTGGGTACCTAGAGTTCTTGATGAACCTACAAGCCCTATATATCCCCGCAACCAGAAGGGACCAGCTGACGTAACGGTATATTGCTTTAAAAAATCTGACATCGCAGGAAAAAGTTACAGAGTAAAACGTGGAGAAAAATGGCTGGGTTTTTTTCACCTCAATTTCAATATTATTTTTATTTCAGCTGTTATTTTCTGTAGGAAACGCTTGTGGGATCTAAACAAATGACCCCTTGCTGAATTCAGAATTGTGTCTACTTTTCAGAAATGACTAGCTTTCTGGGATTCAGCATTGGTTTCTCACCCATTTTGGTCACTAACTGGAAGGAGGCTGAAAGCACAAAAAATAGTAAAAATGGGGTATGTCCTAGTAAAATGTCAAAATTTTATTGAAAAATTGGGTTTTCCAATTCAAGTCTGCCTGTTCCTGAAAACTGGCAAGATGGTGATCTTGCCACCGCAAACCCTTTGTTGATGCAATTTTCATGGGAAAAAACCACAAGCTGCCTTCTGCAGCCCTTTTTTCCCATTTAAAAAAAAACAAAAAACTTTTCACTGTATTTTGGCTAATTTCTTGGTCTCCTTGAGGGGAACCCACAAAGTCTGGGTACCTCTAGAATCCCTAGGATGTTGGAAAAGAAGGACGCAAATTTGGCATGGGTTAGCTTATGTGAACAAAAAGTTATGAGGACCTAAGCGCGAACTGCCCTAAATAGCCGAAAAAAGGCTTGGCACAGGAGGGGGAAAAGGCCTGGCAGCGAAGGGGTTAAGTATCTTCTTGCTTAATTGTTTCAGGTTTCTTCTTACTATGTTGATACTGAGGGGCATATTTATACTCTGTTTGGACCGAATTAGTGTCATTTTTTTTTACTCTATTTCAGTGCAAAACTAACTCCATATTTATACTTTGGTGCTAGACCCCTCTAGCACCTAGGCCCATATTTATACTTTTTGACGCTAAACTGCGCTAACGCAGTTTAGCGTCAAAACATTTAGCGCCGTCTAACGCCATTCTGAAGCGCCATGCGGGCGCCGTATTTATGGAATGGCGTTAGCCGGCGCAAGCAGACCGGCGCTGCCTGGTGTGCGTGGAAAAAA
This sequence comes from Pleurodeles waltl, assembly GCF_031143425.1. Lineage (NCBI taxonomy): Eukaryota > Metazoa > Chordata > Amphibia > Caudata > Salamandridae > Pleurodeles > Pleurodeles waltl. The sequence goes on along the minus strand of NC_090443.1, from coordinate 1,003,972,795 downwards.
ACCACGTAGACCAGGCAGCGCCGGCGTAGGGGGAAAATGGCGTTAGGGCGTCTTAAAATGGGGCAAGTCAGGTTGAGGCAAAAAAATCGCCTCAACCCGATTTGCGCCATTATTTTCGAAGCCCAGACGCCATTTAAATGACTCCTGTCTTAGTAAAGACAGGAGTCATGCCCCCTTGCCCAATGGCCATGCCCAGGGGACTTATGTCCCCTGGGCATGGTCATTGGGCATAGTGGCATGTAGGGGGGCACAAATAAGGCCCCCCTATGCCACACAAAAAAAATTAACAAATATAAAAAATTATACTTACCTGAACTTACCTGAATGTCCCTGGGGTGGGTCCCTCCATCCTTGGGTGTCCTCCTGGGGTGGGCAGGGGAGGCAGGGGGTGTCCCTGGGGGCAGGGGAGGGCACCTGTGGGCTCATTTTGAGCCCACAGGCCCCTTAACGCCTACCCTGACCCAGGCGTTAAATAGTGGCGCAAATGCGGGGTTTTTTGACCCGCCACCTCCCGGGCGTGATTTTTGCCCGGGAGTATAAATACGACGCATTTGCGTCGCCGTCATTTTTTTAGACGGGAACGCCTTCCTTGCATCTCATTAACGCAAGGAAGGCGTTCACTCAAAAAAATGACGCTCTTTACTCATACTTTGGCGCTAGACGCGTCTAACGCCAAAGTATAAATATGGCGTTAGTTTTGCGCCGAATTTGCGTCGAAAAAAACGACGCTAATTCGGCGCAAACGGAGTATAAATATGCCCCCTAATTTCTGGAGTTAAAGTCATTTTTTGAAAGTGGAGACCTACTTTGCCTTAATGAGATGCAAGGTAGGCGTTCCCGTGCAAAAAATGACTCTATGGCCTTAACGCCATATTTAGGGGCATATTTATACTCTGCGGCATATTTATACTCTGTTTGCACCGAATTAGTGTCATCTTTTTTTTACTCTTATTCGGTGCAAAACTAACTCCATATTTATACTTTGGTGCTAGACCCATCTAGCACCAAGGCCCTGATTTAAACTTTTTTTGCACCACATTAACGTCATTTTATGACACAAAAGTGGCGCAAACTTACAAAATATTGGCCCTTATTTATACTTTTTGCTGAAAAACTGAACTAACTCAGTTTTGCACCAAAAAGTTTAGCACCGGCTTGCACCATTTCTGTGCACCAGCCGGGCACCATATTTATGGAATGGTGCAAGCCGGTGCAAAGGGTAGGCTAGAGTTTTAAAAAATGACTTTAGTCGGGTGGGGCTGGCAGTATGGAAGAAGAGGGTTTAGCACCAAAAAATGGCTTTAGGCAGGTTAGAGTAAAAAAAAATGACTCTAACCAGATTAGCGTAATTTTATGGTGCTAAACCTACCATGCCACATGACTTAGAAAAGGCAGGAGTCATGCCCACCACCCCAGTGGCCAGCAAAGAGGACAGGGTTCCCCTGGGCATGGCCATTGCACCCGGTGCCATGTATGGGGGCCCATTTCAGGGCCCCCTATGGCACTTTCAAAAATAAAATGCACTTACCTGTACTTACCTGGGATGGGGACCCCCATCCTCGCAGTCCCTCTAGTGTGGATGGGGGTGCCCCTAGGGCCTAGGGAGGGCACCTCTGGGCTTATTCCATGGTGTTCCACCATGGAATAGGGCCACAGGTCCCCTAACACCTGCCCTGACCCAGGTCTTAAAAAATGGGGCAAAGCAAGCTTTGCCCCATTTTTTGACCCCTCCTCCCTCCCTTGCACCATTTTTACATGGGAGTATAAATATGGTGTTAAGGCCATAGAGTCATTTTTTTGCACGGGAACGCCTACCTTGCATCTCATTAAGGCAAGGTAGGTTTCCACTTCCAAAAAATGACTTTAACTCCATAAATCTGGTGCTAGACGGGTCTAGCACCAAAGTATAAATATGGAGTTAGTTTTGCACTGAATTAGAGTAAAAACAAATGACGCTAATTCAGTGCAAACAGAGTATAAATATGCCCCTTAGCGTCAAAAAATGATGTTAATCTGGTCAGAATCATTTATTTTGACTCAAAACTGCCTAACGTCATTTTTTTTTAAGCTAGCCTACCCTTTGCACCGGCTTGCACCATTCCATAAATATGGTGCCCAGCTGGTGCTAAAAAATGGTGCAAGCCGGTGCAAAACTTTTTGGGGCAAAACTGCCTTAGTGCAGTTTTGCACCAAAAAGTATAAATAAGGCCCTGAATTTGTGCACCCATGATGAAATTAATTGGCATCTTCATGCTTAGTTACATCCTATCTTTGTTTAGGTGCTGACCAAACACCAGAATAAGCAGAGATTTCCAGGATTTCTCACATGAACATAATGGTCCTGGTTCGTGTTCGCTTCAGCAAGACCTTCTTTGTTCTGTGGAAGTTAGTCAGTTTCAACATTATATATCCAGTGCTTACAGTTGTGTTTGAAAAAGTTTCTGGTCTGTGTCCCTGCAAAGAAAGAGGAAGTTATGGGGGGGTCTTGGGTATTTGAGGGGTTAGCTCATACAGGATTGGTGGTTTGACCAAGAGCATAATGGGATATATAGCCAATATGTTTTATGCTAATTTTATATGTTTGAACTATTTTTATTGGCTGCTATAAAAAGAGTAGTAAAGAAAGAGAAGCATAATCCTTGCCTCCTTGTGCTTCATAGAATTGAAAATTCGTGGAGTGCAAGCTAGCAACTTTTTCATTCCTTGAAGATTCATCTGAAGGGACACATTGCAGCAGGAAAAGCAGCACAGTGAATATGTAGCCCACTGCTGCTGCTGAACGGTACTTTTTGTTTGGACCAGCCCTTTGTGGGCGGTAAACACTCCTCAGCCAGGAGGCTTCACACACATGAGGCTGTGCAAACTGCATAACCAGCTCTCAGGTTATCATCTCTGTCTACCAACCAGAAGCCATTGACAAACATGACACAGTCATTTTCAATTAGGGGAATGTCTTAAATATCAGGTCTTGGTTTGGTGCAAAATTCAGTAACATCAGCACAGTCATGCTTAACATCATCCACACATTCATTGACATTTTCGATAGAGTTAGGCAACAGAGTTGCAGGATTCAAAATGGCACATCTATTAAGACTGACATTTGTTGCTGGAAGAAGGACCTGCTCATAACGGGTTAAACATGCACCTGCTCATAACGGGTTAAACATGTACTGTATTTTGGTTCAGGTTAGCAATATTTTCATGGAATTGAGAACACAAACATTCTTAGGGTAACCCATAACAATGCCTTCGCACTGTTCAATGCTGGAGCCTAGAGCTGCAACCAACCTTCAAACAACCAGGCAGCACAGAAGCCACCAGATTAGTTGTGACAGAAAAGTAGGCAACAGGCTTGTTTGCATTTCCATGCAACTGAGTCAAAACTGAGAGAGCACATCCATCCTTCTCACAGCAAAACAAAGAAAAGCATTTGTTATAATCAAGCATTCACAGAGCTGGGGTGTAACATAGGCTTTCTATCAGTTCGGTGAAGGCATATATGTAGTTGTCATCCAATGGTACCAAATCAGACACATATGTGTGTCAGCCTCTGTAAAGGCTTTGCCAAAAAGGAAACGTTTGTGATACAATAGGGACATTAGCCAACAATTCCCAGGAACATTCTGACTTCTTCCTGAGTCACAGGGGGATTCATTTTCATAATTCCTGCAATTGATTCTTGCGACACCTTCTGCACACCTTTTTCAATGTGGGGACCTAAGTAAATGACTTCTTTCTTGCAATATTGCAGTTTTGCTCAGCACACTTTGGCGGTCATTCTGACCCTGGCGGTCAAAGACCGCCAGGGCGGAGGACCGCGGGAGCACCGCCGACAGGCCGGCGGTGCTCCAATGGGGATTCCGACCGCGGCGGTCGGACCGGCACCACTGGCGGTCTCCCGCCAGTGTACCGCCGCCCCATTGAATCCTCCAAGGCGGCGCAGCTTGCTGCGCCGCCGAGGGGATTCCGACCCCCCCTACCGCCATCCAGATCCCGGCGGTCCGACCGCCGGGAACCGGATGGCGGTAGGGGGGGTCGCGGGGCCCCTGGGGGCCCCTGCAGTGCCCATGCCACTGGCATGGGCATTGCAGGGGCCCCCGTAAGAGGGCCCTTAAATGTATTTCACTGTCTGCTGCGCAGACAGTGAAATACGCAACGGGTGCAACTGCACCCGTCGCACAGCTTCCACTCCGCCGGCTCGATTCTGAGCCGGCTTCATCGTGGAAGCCTCTTTCCCGCTGGGCTGGCGGGCGGCCTGAAGGCGACCGGCCGCCCGCCAGCCCAGCGGGAAAGTCAGAATTACCGCCGCGGTCTTTCGACCGCGGAACGGTAACCTGACGGCGGGACTTTGGCGGGCGGCCTCCGCCGCCCGCCAAGGTCAGAATGAGGGCCTTTATGTCCATTTTCTCCTAAATGATTCAAGGGAGCAATTGTGCCTCCCCTGTATGCTTCTTGAGTGTTTGATGCCACAAGCAGGTCATCAGTATCCTGGACTAAGGCTGAATGATAGGACATTTTAATTGACTCCAGTTTCTTTTCCAATTCCTGGTTAAAAATCAAAGGACTCTCAGTATACCCTTGTGGAACTCGCCCCATGCCAAAACACGACTGATGAATCTGAAAGCAAAGAGAAAATGGTTTTCCTCATGGAATGGTATGGAGAAAAATGCTTGGCACAGATCAATCATGGTGAACCATTTTGCTTCACATGAAATTTGGAATAAAATCACTGCAGGACTCAGTACCACGGGACAACATGGGACAACAAGTTAATTTGCTTTTCTCATGTCCTTGACTATGCAGTACTTTCCACTGGGCTTCAGCAGTCCTAGAATGAGAGAGTTACATGGACTTCCCATTATCTCCTTAAGGATACCTTGTTCAATTAAGCTGTTTATTGGGGGTGTAAGCAATTGTCTTTGGGGGTTATGTTAAATGGAGGAATCTTGAGATACACTGAGTTTGGTTATCTTTACCAGCTAAACTCCTTTAAAGAGTCCTATCTCTTTTCCTGAAAAATCACAAAATTCAGATGTCATTGTATCTTTTAAATCTTTGGGAAAATCATTACATGTCAACATTGGGTACAACGTAACACATGGGTACTGCTTTACAATTTGTTACATGGCATCCTCACCATTTGTCCATGTTGCAATTCCTTGTGATATGTAATATGCCGCTAATATAACAATTTAGCTCACACAGTAGGTCACGTCCAAGCAAACCTACAGGACTTGAGTCACAGACCACAAATTGGTGCTCATCTCCAAATGAACCTATTTTTTACAGGGACAGATTCTATTACTCGGTTGGTTAGTTCTTTATTTGCAACTCCAATAACCTGGAATATTTTCCCAGTAAGGGGCAAATTCGGTTCTTCTGGTGTTCTGACATTGGAGCGTGTAGCCCAAGTGTCAACCAGGAATGACACATGGTGTTAGACGTGGCATCCTTGGCATGGTCTCCCCTTACGTTTTGCCTCTGTTTCCCAGGTTGTTGATGTATGCTGGACTCTGTTTTTGCTGTTTTTGTTACTCTGGGCACTTTACCACTGCTATCCACTGCTAAAGTGCAAGTTCTGCTATGTAAAATGTATATGTAATTGACTTTCCATGATTGGCATATTTGATTTACTAATAAATCCCTAGTACAGTGCACTCGAGGTGCCCGGGCCTGTAAATCTAATGCTACTAGTGGGCCTGCAACACTGGTTGTGCCACCCACATTAGTAGCCCTTTAAACATGGCTCAGACCTGCCACTGCAGTGTCTGTGTGTGCAGTTTTAAACTGCCAATTTGACATGGCAAGTGTACCCACTTGCCAGGCCTAAACCTTCCCTTTTTATATATGTAAGGCACCCTTAAGGTAGGCCCTAGGTAGCCCCATGGGCTGGGTGCAGTGTATGTAAAAGATGTAATATGTACCTATGTGTTTACAAGTCATAACAGTGAAATACTGCCAAAATCGTTTTTCAGTGTTGCAAGGCCTATCTCTCTCATTGGTTAACATGGGGGCTGCCTTTAAATATTATTAAAGTGCAGATTCCCTTTGGAAGCAGATAGAAATATGGAGTTCAGAGTCTCTGGACTCACAATTTAAAAATACATCTTTTAGTAAAGTTTGTTTTTAGATTGTTTGTTGGAACATGCCACTTTTAGAAAGTAGGCATTTTCTTGCTTAAACCATTATGTGACTATGCTTGTTTGTGGATTCCCTGTCTGGGTCAGTTTGACAGTTGGGCTGTTTGCACCTCTCCTCTAGACAGTGACACAAAGGGAGCTGGGGCGTTGCCTGCATATCCTGATGAGCCATCTGTTCTGGGAGGGAGGGGGAGGAGTGGTCACTTACACCTGAAAAGGCTGTGCCTACCCTCACACAATGCAGTCTCCAACCCCCTGGTGTGTGTCTGTGGCCTGGCCTGGGCAAGGCATGATCTTGAAAACAATAGAGACTTCTCTTTGAAGTAGCCTACCTCGAAAGGCAGAAAGGAGTATAAGAAGAGCCCCCAAACCCCCTGAAAATTTGATCACTTCTGGAATCAAGAGAAACCTCTGCCAAGGAGAAGAGCTGAAGAGCTGAGAAGTGCTGCCCCCGCCTGTGACTGTGGTTTGTTGGGTAATCCTGCAGTTGCTGCTTCTGCCTGTGAAAGGGGACAAAGACTTGACTTTGGTGTGCATTCCTGCTTGAGAAGAATCTCCAAGGGCTTGAACTGAACTTGCCTCCTCTTGCTGAAGTCTCAGGGCCACAAAAAACTTCCCTTGACAGCAGATGGACTCTCTGCTCAGACTCCTGCCCTGCCAAGTGGTGTCCTCTCCAGTTCCTGGGCCCTTGAAAGGTGAAGTTGTCATTAAAGAACTGAAAATCCACACACAGACCGCTGTACAGGGAAATGTTCTACTCACCTTCCGTGACACAGCTGATAAACAACATACCGCAGGCTTCATGGCTGAAATCAACGCTCCACCTCCATCGCGACTTGAAGATCAATGCAACACGGCTGGAGAAACGACACACAACACCCTCTAACGGAGGCTGCTAACGAAGCAAATCCTACGTGGAGCCGTTTTCTGATACAGTGAGACCAGATTTTCCATGCATCATTCCTCGTGTCCACGTCAACCCAAATCTACGTGGATCCGAGGTGCCCTGTCCGGAAATCAACGCATCACTCTCTTGCGGGAGAAAAACGACTCATCGCCGACCTGACTGCAGAAGGAAATTACACAGAGCCTCACTTGTGAGTAAGTAATCGACGCATCGCTTCCCTTTCCCGATGCACGTTCGCCCGTGCAGCTTATTTTATACGCCAAACAGGTACTTTGTGTAACAACAACATTCTCACTGTTTTCTAAGGATTAAGGGGGTCGTTATGACACAGGGGGATGGCGGTAAAATGGAGAAAAGTACTGCCAACAGGCTGGTGGTACTTTTCCCCATATTATGACATTGGCGGTTTGGCTGAAGCCAAACTGCCAATGTACCACACCATCCATCATGGCGGTAGCGACCGCCGGGCTGGAGACTTCATTTTCCAGCTCGGCGGCCGTCACTAGGCTGCCTGCGGAATCATGACCCCGCCTACTGCCATGGTTTTTGGGGCTTCTTCACCGTCACGAAACCATGTTGGTGGGCCCTATCAGTGACAGAGAATCCCTTCCCTGTCATTGATAGGGGTCTTCCCCACCCCCTCTCCCTCCCCTGGTTGCCCCCCATCCCCCCCTCCCTCTCCAGACCCCGCTTCACACATGCACATTCATTCACACACTCATTCCCTCATTCAACCATGCATGTAGACATCCATTCACACACACATCCACACACACTTACATACATACAAACACACATGCATTCACACATCACAACATACAGGCGCTCACACATCCATACATGCACACACATACACATGTGTGTTGCAACACACACCCGCATTCACGCACTCACAGACATGCACACACACCTCCACACACACAACACCCCTCTCCCCTGTCAGAGCACCCGACTTATCTTTTGTGAGGGGGTCCTCCGGAAGGAGACAGGACGTGGCGCTACTGCCAGCAGCAGCGCCCGCCAGCAGAACACCTCCAGGCTGTATCATGGGTCATGATACGGTCTGCAGCGGTCTACTGGTGTGGCAGCACCGCCACCTTACCGCCATCCTTCAGCATGACCACAGGCGGATTTCCACTATCCTTCTGGCGGAAATCCGGCTGTGGTCATAATATAGCTGATGGCTGGCAGCTGCGGGGACGGTCTTTTGGCGGCCGTCACCGCAGTGGCAGCCGGTATATACCGCCAATGTTATAATGAGGGCCTAAGACTCTTATTCCATTGAAAATTCATAACTTGACTTTTGTATGTTGTATTTTTGTCATTTTGGTCTTGTTTTGTTTAGATAACTATTACCTATTTTTCTAAACTTGTGTTGTGTCATTTTGTAGTGTTTTCACTGAGTTACTGTGTGTGTTGGTACAAATGCTTTGCACATTGCTTCTGAAGTTAAGCCTGCCTGATCGTGCAAAGCTAGCAAGGGGGTGAGCGGGGGTTAACCAAGGGTGATTCTCCTTTACCCTGACTAGAGTGAGGGTCCTTGCTTGGACAAGGGGTAACCCGACTGCCAACCAAAGACCCCATTTCTAACATTGACCCATTACACCAGCATTTACACAAAAAACACATTGACCTACTCCTAAGGATGCACCTAGCATGCAATCCTTGTCAAGTGAGCTATCTGCTTAAAGAATTTCTAAGAATTCCTCATCACTCAGATCCATTAGGGGAAACTGAGATGCTAGCTGATTCACTTTTCTACTTGCAAGTTGATTTAGATTCTGTTGGGGAACAACCATTTATTGCTGAGTCATCAGAGCTGGCGGTATCTGCAGCTGCTGACCTTGAGGCATATTTACATTCTGTATTCAGGGTCTTTCAACTGTCTGAATTTGAATGTGATTATTGTCTTGGTCTTGAGCAACTCCATTATTCTTTACCTGATTATCAAGGGGACACTCCCTTCTCCAGTGGGCCAAATGTCTGCATGCATGACACAGATTTGTCCTCTGCAAAGCCTGAACATTGAAAACACCAGCCTGATCTACCTGAACACTACGTCCTCTACATCTAGACTGGATCATAGGCGTTCCCTGCTGTTCTACTGGTTGCACTCCACTAGTGTTCACCATCATATACAGGCTTTAATTAACTTTCTGTGGAGCTTTCAATTGCATAACCATAACCTTATCTTTCAACTTTTTCTGCTTCAATTCCAACTCATCGCTGCATTATTTTGCACACCGCAGGATTTCATCAATCGGTTTGTTCTTCTAACAAATAAAATGTTGCTGAATCATTTCACTTATTTCTGGTTTCAAACCCTCCACAAATCTGATCACAAAATGACCCATATTTTTTACTTCTATGGTTTCAGTACCACTGAAATGCTTGAAGGCTTGCAACAATCTCTCATAGTAGGCATGAATCAGCTCCTTCGATTCTTGTGTCATCCTGCCAATCCTTGGCCAATCAATGCCTTTCGGAGACACTTTGGGCCTCATTTACGAGGCACTACAGCACACTGCGCCACTGGAGTATCGTTTTTTTGACACTCTGGTGGCACAGCATGCCAGCCCATATTTACAAGGCCACACAAAGCCACCCTGCATGGCTTTTCCTGGCCTTGGAAATATGGACCACTTTCACGCGTAACATTGCATGAAAGGAGGGTTCCATTGGTGTTGGTTGGGGTGTTTTCACGCATTCCAAAGGAATCTGATGAGTGTGGCCAATAACCTGTGAGGGTCTTGAGGTGCTGGAGCTGTATGCTGCTGCGTGGAGGAATGATAATTTGAACATCCAGGTCTTTAGTTACCTTCTGAATCGCTGGAGTGACAGTGCTGTCCTGAGTTGAAGGGGGAGGTTATTCCATGACTTGGCTGCCGGGTGTGAGAAGGAGCGTCTTCCACTGTTGGCTCAACTGATTCGTGGGGTGTCTGCCAAGGAGAGGGAAGCTGATCATAGGTGTCTGGTTGGTTGGTGGAAAGTGAGGCATTTGCTGATGTATGCTGGTCCTTTATTGTGCAGGGCCTTGTAGGCCTGGGTCAGTATCTTGAACTGGCATCTCTTCTGAATTGGGAGCCAGTGTAGTTTTTTTGAGATAGGGTATTATGTGGGTCCTTCTGGGGAGGTCGAGTACAGGTCTTGCTGCTGAATTCTGTATTGTCTGGAGTCTCTTCAGGAGTCATGTTGTGATTCCTATGTAGAGGGCGTTTCTGTAGACCAGTCTGCTGGTGATGAAGGCCTGCGTGACAGTCCTTCTGGTGTCTGCTGGGAGCCACCAGAATATGTTGCGGATCATGCAAAGGGTGTGGAACCAGACAGATGAGACTGCGTCGACTTGTTTCTTCATGGATAGTTTGCTATCCAGGATAATGCAGAGGTTGCGGGCCTAGTCTGTTGGACACCCTGTGCCAGTCTATGGTGAGGTTCCTCAAGATGAGGACTTCTGTTTTTTCAGTGTTGAGTTTGAGGCAATTGTCCTTCACCCAATCCGCTACTTCCATCATGCATCTGTGGAAGTTATCCTTTGTGGTGTAGGGATCTTCGGACAGTGAAAAGATGAGCTGTGTGTCATCAGAGTAAGAGATGATTTTGAGTTTGTATGATCTGACGTGATGGCCAGGGGGGTCACATAGATGTTGAACAAGGTCGGGCTGAGGGACAATCTTTGGGGGACTCCCAACATGATGTTCTTGGGCTCCGAGGTGAACGGTGGGAGACTGATCCTTTGGGTTCTGCCAGTGAGGTACGAGGCGATCCATTTGAGGGTGTTTCCTTGAATCCCCACGTGGTAGAGTCTGTTGATCAGGATGTGGTGGGAGACGGTATCAAACACGGTGGAGATCATTGCCGATTTTCTTGCTTCTTAGGTTGAAGCCATGGTGGGGACAAGGGGCCGCGGGTGCTCCTGAGTGTACGGAGTTCAGGATGGAGATAGTGTCTGGCATGATGAAGAGTTCCCAGTGGGTGAGAAGGTGTTTGGGGTTCGTGATTGTGCATGTGAGCTGGTTGATGCGGTCTGCAGCAGAGGGTTGGCGTTCACATGTTTCATAGATAGCCGAGATCTTGTCATGGAAGAAGTCCGCGAGGTTTGTTGCACAGTTCCTTGGAGGATCTGATGTCATTCTTGGTGGTTGCGGGATTAGTGATCTCCTTCACAATAGCGAAGAGCTCTTTGCTATAGTTTGTGTTGGCTTTGATGCGGTCTGCTAGTGTGTTCTACTTGATTTCTTTCAGTGGGCAGTTTTGTTAGCTGAGGGCGGTCCTAATGGTGGCGAGGTCTACTGTTTTTTCGCTGATGTGCTACTTCCTTTCAAATTGTTGGCAGTTGCATTTGGAGGAGTACAGTTCCTCAGTGAACCAGCTTGCCATTTTGCTTCATTCTTTGACCTTGGCTGTCTTTGCGGGGGGATGGCGTCGGCGCATTCTGTGATCCACTGGGAGAAGCTCTTTCCTACTTGTTCAGGGTCGTGTGTAGAGTCTGGGAGGTGGGAGCGGAGAGTGTTTTTCAGTTTCTTTGCATTGGTCGGGGAGGCACGGTGCCAGGCTATATGGAACCAGAGATGACGAAGTGTAAGCTATAGTTGTCAGACCAGGTCAGTGGTGTAGTGTAGATTTACTTGACTCTGACACTGGAGATAAAGATGGGGTAGAGCATGTGTCCTGCAATGTGGGTAGGGTCAGTGATGAGCTGCTTGAGGCTGATGTTGCTCAAGCTTTTCAGGAGGTCAGCAAAGTTGGACTCGCTGGAGTCATCAAGGTGGTCCCCTAGGAATAGGTAGTGCTCAGAATCAATTGCTTCCGGGCCGATGAGTTCTGGGATGGCATTGCAGAGGCTGGGGCATGATCCTGGTGGTCTATTGGCAAGGGTTCCTCTGATGGTGCTTCTTCTGTCTGTGTTGCAAGTTGAGGTGTTTCATTACTGGTGTGGGATCATCAGCGGATGTTGTGCAGTGGATGGTGTCCCTTAGATGATGGCGATTCTACCTCCATGCTTGTTGGTTCGGTCTTGGTGTGTTATCTAATAACCTTTGGGGATGGAAGTGCCGATGTCTGGTGTGGAGGTGGGGTTGAGCCAGGTTTCTGTGAGGAAGATGACATCTGGGGTGAAGGAGGAGATTGTGTCTCAGACCTCAGTGGCATGTTTAACTAGTGAACGTGCACTGAGCAGTATGCACTGGAGTTGTGTTGTGGTGGTCTCGGTTGATGTGTCGGGTACGTGTTTAGTTTTGTTGCTGAAGGTGAGGGGGCAGTGTCATCAGGAGAAAGGGTCCTCTGGTAGTATGCGGGGATGAGCGGCAGCAGTGGTTGTTGGTGCGTTCAGGGTCCGGGGCTCGGAGATCAGTGGTGGTGTATTTTCATGGGGTGGAAGAGCCAGGGGTCCTGGCGCTGAGCGTGGTCCAGGCAGGTTTGCATCAAACAGTATAAATATGGGCCTCAATTTCTCCAAATCAAAATCGTATTTCTCAACTACTTCAGCTAATCTTTCATTAGCCTGACCTGCAAGTTGTGTAATGTCTTTGCACGTGAACCACAGTTCGTCTCCCATATACCTTTTCAATTGGGCTGTGCCTAATGTTCTTAATATAATTTCCTTTAATTTGATTTCAGTCTGGGCACATTCAATTATCTAGCTCTCTCTGGGATCTCTTCTGTTCTCCCATAACTATTATTATGCCTGTTGCACTTTCAGGACTTAAGTTATTCAGCCAATCATTTTGCTGCTGTGTAGAAAAACCTCTCAAGCTTACAGAAGTATTCTGCGACAATGCTGCTCTTAACGGACCTAGGGCCAGATGTAGCAAACGTTTGCGACTCGCAAACGGGCCGATTCGCAATTTGCGACAGTGCAAAATCGGAAATGGGATGCAAAAAGCCCATTTCCGACTCGCAAAAAGCGATGGGACCCTTTTGCGAGTCGTATCCGTTGCGACCCCATTTTGCGACCCGCAAATTGCAAGTCGCAATTTGCGAGTCGCAAACCTTATGCAATTGCAACTAGCAAATTGCGACTAGTCGCAAAAAGCCCAGTTTGCAAGTCGCATTTACCACTAACTCAGAGCAGGTGGTAACCATTACCAAAGTATAAAAGGAGACCCAGAAGGCATCTGGGTCACTCAAGATGGCGGACATATACCTGATAGCAGTGAGGAGGAGAGTCTACGCAGCCCAGCAGAGGAGGAGGAGGGGCCACAGACAGGAGAAGATATATAGAACAAGGCAGACCCTTTTCCAGCATACTGAAGAGGAGATCTATGATAAATACCGCCTTAGCAGCGCTGCCATTCTAGAATTCATAGATTTACTAAAACCACAGCTAGAACACAAGACTCTGCGTGGCTGCGCCATCCCTACGCATGTGCAAGTACTATGCGCACTGCACCTCTTGGCCTCAGGGAGCTATCAGGGGGTCATTGCCGTGGCAGGTGGGGTATCCCAAAGTGCAGTGTCAAGGTTCCTCAGGGCATTCCTAGATGCCTTAGTAGCGCACAGGTCTCAGTACATATACTTACCAAGGAATGAGGCAGAAATTAACAGCACGAAGCTGGACTTTTACCGCATTGCCCACTTCCCCCATGTAATTGGATGTGTAGATGGGACACACATTCAAATATGCCCCCGCTAATCTGGAACATATTTTCCGCAACAGAAAGTGTACCCACTCACTCAACTTACAGGTTGTTTGTGATGCCCATTACGTCATCACGGACATCGTAGCTAAGTTTCCAGGCAGTACCCATGACTCATACATTTTTAGACATAGTGGGATACATCAACGCCTGGAACGTGGGGAGTTTGGAGACGGATACCTCCTAGGTAGAGCTGCATACACCTTGCAGACATACACACAGGTCACTGTGCACGACTATCTGGACTTCCTAACAGTGTACTTTTGTGCCCAACAGGTGACAGTGCATATGCTCTAAGGCCATGGATCATGACTCCATTTTTAACACCCAGCAATGATTCAGAGAGGCAATACAACAGTGCGCATAAGAGGACCAGGAACCTCATAGAGCGCACCTTCGGACTCCTGAAGGCAAGATTCCGATGCCTCCACCGCAGCGGAGGCGCCCTCCAATACACCCCCATTACCGCATTCAAAATTGTGGTCGCATGCGCCATCCTCCACAACATAGCCACCCGACGTGGGCTACCTCTCACCCCTGCAGACCCAGATCCTGATGATGAAGAGCAAGAACAACCACATCGCCATCATGGGGATAGGAGTCTAGCTAATCAAGGCAGACTGAGACGGGACCACATTGCAACGCAATATTCTGGACGGTACGTGTCAACTCCCACCATACTCTCCTATTAACCATTTGTTAAGTGGAACAAAAATAACTGTTTTATTAATGTCATGAAGAAACTATATACAAGTTGAAATTGTCCATGGGCAGGAAAATGCCAACCAGTCATGTGGCACATTAACGCCATGTGCCACATGAATCTGTCCTGGCTGTTATCTATGATCTCCTGCCCCTCCTGCCAGCCTGGCTGGTCCCTGCTGCGTCCATGGTGCTGTGCCTACCACTCCTCAGCACGCTACTGTGAGTGGCAGAGACACTGCTCACTGTTGAGCCCTCCTCCCAAGTGTATTTGTTAACTTCCTGGCTGTGATGTCATCATCATGTGCCAGGAAGTGTTTCCAGGGTGTTCTGGTATGCTTTCTGGAGTGTTCTGCTGCATCTGCAAGCAATTTTGAAGGTATTCGCAATTTGCGACACCCACTCGCTAATTGCGAGTTCGTTTTTGCACACTCGCAAACAGCGACCTCGCAAACTGCAGACTCGCACACAGCGTTGCGAGTCCGGCTGCGAGTCGCAAAATCAGATCGCTTTTTTTCTGGCATTCCACTTTGCGACTCGCATTTTGCGAGTCGCATCAACTCGCAAAATGCGAGTCGCAATTTTTATTTTTGCTACATCTGGCCCCTAATGTCTGCTGATTTGGGATACTAAAAATAAACATGTCCTCTGGCGTGTTAAAGGGTACTCCTCCTTATGGAATACTGCAAATAATGTTTGGGATCTGCTTTGGTCTAGGCACAAAACAAGGTGAGGCTCAGTGGTAAATCCTGTCTGACTTGTCAATGGGGTTGGGTCTGCAATTTGGCAGGAGTTAACATACTCAGTAGACAACCTGTTCTTTCCATCTCTGAGTTGTTAGAATATACTGATCCCTGCATACCAACTAGTGACACCCCAATGGATGTAACTGGTGTAACATAAACTGTTGGGATATTTAATGAATGTGCATTGCTTCGAGACATACCTGGGGCATATAAGGGATTAACGGGAACTATAGTCACTGGAACTGTTAATGCAACTAGACGAATATGATTTGTCTGATTCTGAGGATTTGTCTTTTCTACACTCTGTCCTGTTAAGACAGGGAGCTCTGTCCTGTTTGGGCTGGTGAAACATATGGTATGGACTGACCTTGTCTAAACATTTGCATAGGTTGATTCGGAATACAATTTGGCACAGACGGATTCACATAAGAAATTGTTTGAAATGGACATCAGTAAATAACCTTGGACTTCAAGGCTCTCGGATCAAATGTCTAGGAACTTTGTTTGAATTTGCAATCAATAAAAAATGTGAATTCTTCCACTGGGTTTTCAATCTTTCATAACCCCAAGACTATGACTAAGAACAATATTGGCCCATACCCCATCTGATTACCCAGGACAACATCAAAAAGGGCATTCTAAAAGGAAGAGAGAGTTGGGCCTTGGCAACTTGATTTTTGAATTCACATAAGATGGCTGCACCGACTGTCTACATTAGACTTTGACACAATTTGATTCACAGTACGAGTTGGTAGAGCCTGAACTGTGTAAAAAGCTCTGAAATGGTTGATTCACTTCAGGAATCTGTGTCACTGAATTTGCAGGTGTACCTGGCACTATCTGATTCAAGGTGTATGCAACTGGAGCAGTAGGCATTCTCGAGGTTACAATTTGTGCAGCTTCACTTCTTGCTCCTACGTAAACTGAATGGTACTGAGGAGGACAATTCAACAAATTCAGATTTATAAGCTCATCTTGTGAATCACTCTTGTATGCCACTGTCTTTTTACCTTCAGTATTTGCTGTCTGCTTTGCTTTTCCTGTATTTTTCTTGGTCTTAGTTTTAGTACTTTCTCCATCATCACTAGAAATAGCAGGATACATTCTAACTCCTTCAATTACATTTGTTCTCCATGCTGTCTGCTCTTCATCCCATTGTGCCTCAGTAATTGTCTTTAATGCTTTCTGTACTCTATTGTCTTACTTGTTTTTCACTTTCTGTCTTGCTATGTGTTCTCAAATACCCGCCTCAAATTATGTGGGTCTGGGAGGCGGTTTCATCTCGTAAAGCACTCGCCAGAGGTTGTCTAGAATTCTTAAATTAAAAGTTACATAACGGGGAAATGCTAATGCATCTTCCTTCTCAGTAATCTTGCACCATTGTGTCACCCACAAACATACATGAAAACCTTTTTTATATGCTACATAAAGACCTTAGGTACCTTAAGGTAGGAACTCTGTACTCTTTCTAACTGGAATAAACACACCTTTCTTTAATGCACTTTTAGCAATTTAAAAAACTTCATTTTCAATCATAATAACTTTATGTTCGAGTCATCAAGTAGCTTCAATCTCACAATCCTTTTCTCTCAATGTTCTCAATCAACAACAACGCAGCACTGTCCACCAATACCAGCACAGCTTCACACCAACCGACCTATATCAGAGCAGCATACAATGATGTCACACTCACTTCTTTCAACAACGCATTCATTTTGCAATTGTCTCTCACACAATCACTCACACACACATAATGCAAAATACTGCAAGAAAAATAAACTAACAACCTGTCTGCACAATACAAGATAGCAACTCAAACACTTCAAAGCTGTACGGAGACAAGCTTTCTGACTATAGCTTTCACAATTACACAACGAGTGGAACTTGACCAGCAAACTTCACTCTGGTTTATACAGATCCCCCATGGGCCATCCAGATTCACTTAACACCAACCACAATCCACACTCACTCAAGGTAAACAATTAGCACTGTTAACAATGTCTCAGGACAAGCACCTCACTGCAGACAATAAATTAACCAAGTGTCTTCTACACTTGTGTGTTATCCCGGGATCTTACGCCATGACTGACCCGTCAACAACAACAACAACCATGGACATTTTCTAGCAACAAGCGCAACAATCACACAAATACAACGAATCTGCAAAACAGTTCACAATATCACACTTTACCGCAGTCTTCAGGCTAAAATCGATGCAAGCACAAAACACTATTAATACTCATACATCCATCTCTCACAGGAAGAACACTGGAAGTTTATCAATCTTTGGTATAAACCATGGGAGAGAATTTAAGGTGGGTGGAAGTTCAGGCAGGTTGATATAGGCTGGTCCTTGGTTGTGCAGTGCTTTGTAGGTGTGAACCATCAGCTTGAAATTGTATTTCTTCTGTATAGGGAGCCATTGGAGTTTTCTGAGGTAGGGGATGATGTGGGTCCGCCAGGGTATGTCAAGGGTGAATCTGGCAGTGGATTTCTGTATTGCCTGGAATCTTTGCAGAAGGTTTGTAGAGATCCCAGAGTAGAGGGTTTTGCCATGGTTTAGACAGCTGGTGATTAGGGCCTGAGTGACGGTACATCTGGTGTTCAGGGGGAGCCATCTGAAGATTTTTTCTAACATGTGAAGTGTGAGAAACCAAGCAGGGGAGACAGCATTGCTCTGCATCTTCATGGTTAGTATGCTGTACAGGATTATGCTGAGGTTTCTGGCGTGGTTGGTCAGTTTGGGTAATGATTCTAATTGCGAGGGTCACCAGGAGTCATTCGAAGGGGTGGTGTTGTTGCTTAAGATCAGCACTTCAGTTTTCTCTGTGTTCAGTTTCAGGAGGGTGTCCTTCATCCAGTAGCCGACTCTTGTCATGTACCTGTGGAAGTTGATTATCGTGTTGGCGGAGTCTTCTGAGAGTTAAACGATGAGCTGGGTGTTGTCTGCGAAGGATATATTTAGTCAGTGGGCTCTTTTGATGTTGGCCAACGGGATCATGTAGTTGCCAAAAAGGGTAGGACTGAAGGAGAAGCCTTGAGGAACACTGCAGATGATGTCCTTGGTTCGGAGGCGTACGGTGGTAGGCAAATCTTCTGTGTTCTTCCAGTGAAGAAAGAGGCAATCTACTTGAGGGCATTTCCCTGGATACCAATGTGACGCAGTCTTTTGATCAGGGTGTGATGAGACACGGTATTGAAAGCTGCTGAGAGGTCGAGGAGGATCAAAGTTGCTGGATCATTTTCTTCCTTCACAGAAATCAATGCTAGATGAAGTCAATGGATCTTTGGATCCTGTATAATTGTGTGGAAAACTAGGCAACAAACTTCAATACCAGGCAATTCAACTACAAAGTATGATCAATTTGGCCATATAGGAAAAACTTCAGTCGGGGAATAAAGTTAAGGGGTTTTAGAGTCATTTTTTTGCACGGGAACGCCTACCTTGCATCTCATTAAGGCAAGGTAGGTTTCCACTTCCAAAAAATGACTTTAACTCCATAAATGTGGTGCTAGACGGGTCTAGCACCAAAGTATAAATATGGAGTTAGTTTTGCACTGAATTAGAGTAAAAAAAAATGACACTAATTCAGTGCAAACAGAGTATAAATATGCCCCTTAGCATCAAAAAATTATGTTAATCTGGTCAGAATCATTTATTTTGACTCAAAACTGCCTAACGTCATTTTTTTTTAAGCTAGCCTACCCTTTGCACCGGCTTGCACCATTCCATAAATATGGTGCCCAGCTGGTGCTAAAAAATGGTGCAAGCCGGTGCAAAACTTTTTGGGGCAAAACTGCCTTAGTGCAGTTTTGCACCAAAAAGTATAAATAAGGCCCACAGTATCAGCAAGGGTTGACCAAGGCGACGAAATAGGTTCAGTCAAACTAACATTAACAGAACTAAACACTCCACAAATACAATACAGAACTTCAGCAGACTTCTCTGATTAGCCAATCAGGGATGAACATGTGCTGGGCGAAACACATGCGGGCTAAAGACACAAAGGACAAACAGGGCAAAAAGAATGTGGATCACGGGCAACAGGTCACTGACTGAGTTGGGCAAAAGGTAAAAAAAAAGAAGGCGTCAGTATTGCAGAAGCTAGGTCAAGAGTCATCTTCCTTGAGCTGGTCACATGAGGTAAGCCGGTGGTCTGTGTTGATTTGGTGACTGCATGAAGACGTTTGAGAGCTTAGGCTGGGATTCAAAGTTCTTGTAGATGGGGGTGGTCTTTTTGTGGAAAAAGTCAGTGAGTCTGTCACATAGTTCTTTGGAGGGGTGATGCTGTTTCCTGTGGATGCAAGCTTGGCAAACTCTCTAATGATAATGAGCTATTTGTTGTGGTTGGAGCTGGACTTGGTGAGGTTGGCTAGAGCATTCCTCTTTGTAGAAGTTGAGGGAGGTCTTGAAGATGGTCCTGTCTGAGGAGTCATTGATTGTGCGCCATGTTCTTTCCAGTTACTTGCAGTGGCAGTTTGCTGTTCCCAGTTCCTTGCTGTACCATCTTGCCTACTTGTTGGATCTCCTGTATCTGCAAATCATGATGGGGGTGACGATGTTGGCACAGGTGGTAATCGAGGAGTTGCAGTTTTTGACAGCATGGTCCAGGGTTGATGCAGTGTTAAGCCAGGGTTTCTTTTAGGGCCTCAGCCCATTGGCTATATGATACTTTCCTCTATCTGCGGAGGGGAGTGTTGGGCGGCTCAGCGGTGGAGTTGCGGGGGCTGGAGATTTTGAAGTGGACAATGGAGTTGTTAGTACAGGTGAGTTTGTTGACGTGGCTGTACTTGACCCTGTTGCTGAAAGTGGGTATGAGGTCTAGCTTGTGTCCTGTGCTATGGGAAGGGTCAGTGACGAGTTGAGTAAGTCTGATGTTATTCATGCTGTTGTGGAGGCTAGTAGTGTTGGCGTTGTTGATTTCATCAAGGTGAAAATTGATATCTCAAAGGAAGATGTAGTCCTTGAAGTTTATGGTGAGAGGGGAGGGGAAGTCGGTGATGACGTTGCAGAAGCTGAGGCAAAGCCCAGGTGGTCTATACACAAAGGTGTAGGAGGCTGGCTCTCTAGTGTACAAAACCAGGTACAGTGTGCAGAGGGTCCAGGAAACCACACGTTGGTTTACAGAGGTAAAAACAAGATCACCTAATGCTCTTATTTTTATGGAAGCTTAGTCGAGCAGTTAGGCACATCTAAGAGAAGTGCAAAACATTTGTTGTACTCACAGTATCAATAAAGCAAGACACACACTCAAAAAAAATAACTTGAGACAAATACAAAAATACTTCAGATTCTTATAACATTTTTAAGACCAATATGATCAAAATTGGTTAAGTATTTTTGAAGTTTTTTGGGGGGAAAATGTCTTAGTTCTGTGGGTAATTACATACCATAGGAATCAATGTAGACATATTTTTAAAATGCATATAAAATCAGGCAAAGCGTTTAACAATGTCTCATTTTGCAGGTAGGTCGAGGTTGTCAGTGGGCCCTATGGACCAGCTGGAGAAGTTCGGCCGGTTCCCGGTTTTGGCAGGAGAAGCTAGAGAAGGTCTTTGGAGCTGGTGCAAGGCAACTGCAGGGTACCACTCAGAAATGCACTGCACAGGTGGTGGGTCGCCTTGGAGTGTCGAGGTCGCAAGGGGTGAGGTACCTTTAGAACACACCTGGATTTTCGGTGCAGGGCACAGGGCAGCTGTGTGCAGAGTGAATCGGTGAGCAGGGAGCTGTACGCAAAGGTGCCCTTGGAAGCAGGAGGTAGGTCGCTTGCAGGTCAGAAGGGGCACTCCTATGGGAGGTCCTGTTGTTTTCTGAAGTCCCTCAAGTGTGGCTTCCTCCTGGTCCTTTTGCAGTCCGGAGTGGATTGCCCTTCTGGTCATCCGATGTTGGGTGGTCAGTACCTAGTGATATTGCGTGTTTCAGCCACTGGACGTTGATGTGCCACTGAACGTGACACACTTGTAGGTTTTGTCCTCACGGTCCCTTGGGTGGATTTTGGTCTGGCTGTGGCGTTCGGTTCCTTGGTCAGCAGCTGGTCAGTGAACTGGACATAACTGGTTCTTGGGTTCTGTTTACAGGAGTGTGATGCCTTCACTCTGGAGGTAGATCTTCAGTGTTTTTCAAAGATTGGAGGTCCTCTGGTGGATTGTAGAGTCTGTCCGGTGTGTGTGTGCAACCCCTCAGTGGCGATTGTGGAGTCCTGGGTGCAGCAGGCAGGGTTTGGCACCTTTTTCTTGGTGCAGCAGGACTTCAGTTTTCGAGCCTTGGGTCTTCTTTGTTGCTGGTCTTCTTGTGTCCTTAGAATTTGATCTATAGGTCTAGGGGTGCTCAATAAATACTTTAATTACTGGGCGTTTAGGGGAGTATCTAGTAGTGACCAATGGGTCATCAACTTATGGTGGCTACACCCACTAAGTGACCACTTCCTGAGGGCAGAGGTCACTTCCCTACATCTGATAGTCTATTTTTCTTCCATGCAAGATGAAGGAAAATGAAATGGAGGGGTCAACTCCCATTCAACACCTTAAGGGGGTGCAAACTGGGGCTGACCACTCCTACTGTCCTTTGTGGGTTTTCCCACCGTTTCTTCTGCCAAAAGTAGGGGTTTGCAACCGGGGCGGCCATCTGCTGCTAGCAGCAGGCTTGGGGGTTTGAGTTTCAAGGCCGGTAAGCCCTTTGAAGCTCACTAGCAGAGCAGTGCACATTCCTGAGGAGGGAGGTGGTACACCTCCACCCGGGAAAGGCTTTGCTCTGGGACCCACAGAGCAGGATCTCTCACCCCAGTGTTCCAGAATCTTGTCTGGTGGTGGCGGGCTGGTTCTGACCGGCCAACAACCATGCCAGGGTTAGTTAGATTTGCAAAGGTCACTTCTATGGTGGCCCCTGGGTACATCTTGCAATAAATCCCATACTGGTACCAGTTTGGATTTATCATTCTGAGCTCCTAGATACCAAACAACCCAAGGATCAGAGTAGCCATCATGTAGCTGTTAAACTTGTACTGACCAGTGTCTAGCACATGCATTCCAAATGGCTGCTCTGTTCACTTCCTATGTCCCAGGTTTGGCAAGGACACAGTACAGGCATATTGTTCAAGCATTTAAGCTCACACATATAGTATAGTGAAACCTGCTTTAGGGTTGGAAAGCCTGCCAGAGGGGGTGACTTACCTATATTGCATGCAGTGTGTAGTGGGCAGGGCACGCAGCCTGTGTGCCATGTTGAGTTCGCATTTTAGGATTGTACCAGGACACTCAGGCCCAGATCTTTACATTTTTTGTGCCGCATTTGCGTCATCTTTTGACGCAAAAGCAGCACACATTTACAAAATACAATTATATTTTGTAAGTTTGCACCGCTTTTGAGTCAAAAAATGGTGCAAATGCGGTGCACAAAAAATATAGGCCCATATTTATACTTTTTGACGCAAAACTGCGCTGGTGCAGTTTTGCGTCAAAAATATTACCGCCGGCTAACGCCATTTTGGTGCGCTGTGCGGGCGTCAGATTTATACTTTGACGCACGGCGGCGCAAACAACAGGTGGGAGTCATTATTTTTGATGCACACCACGGCGTCAAGTCGTAAAGGAAAACAACGTTAACGCTGCGGAAATGACTGTGGGTCGATTTACGACACCGCAAACCGGATATGCGCCGTTTTTTTTTACTCAGTAGCGTCAAAAAACACAGCGAACACAGCCATTTCACCAGAGGAGAGCCAAAATGGATCCCAGATGCCACTACAGACCCCAGGAAGATGACAGCAGACCAGGAACCAGCCAGGAGGACCCACACAAGAACCAGGACACTTTTAAGAAGAAAAGAAAGTGTCGCTTCAGTGCAGAGGAGCAGGAAATCCTGGTTAAAGAGGTGACGGAACACCAGAACCAACTGTTTGCCACATCAAAGTTGCCAATCAGTAGGAGAGAGGCTATTTGGCAACAAATTGTCGACAAGATTAACAGTGTGGCTGAAGTACGCAGAACTCTCATCGAGTGCAAGAAACACTGGCATGACTGCAAACGCAGGACCAAGGAAAAGATGGCCAGGAACAGGAAGGCAGCACTGCAGACTGGAGGGGGGAGTCCAGCACACGAGGAGGCCCTGGACCACATGGAGGAGATGGTCGCAGCTGTCATCCCTAAGGAGATCTTCACAGGGATTCAAGGACAGGACAGCACAGACTACCAGGAGACCACGCACATGCAGGGAAAGTCGCATGGGGAATTATAATGCAATAATGTCAACTGTGAGCATGGGGGGGATACCGACCACTAAATGCATGGAAGTCATCTAATACATGGAGTGGCATGGGTAAAGGGGCACGGCCTGGGAGTAAGGCCCGTTCTGAGAAGACCTGGGGCACACCGTTACACAACACCAACAACTGTCCCATGGGGGCATGCTGTCATGCCAACGATGGAGCAATGGGAAAGCTACGACAGGAGGGAAGGCCACTACGTCAAACTTACATCCTGGCACTCGTCAGCCAACATACCTCCTACATTAACTAGGGCCCTATTAGCAATCCTCTAGCCAAACCGACAACTGCAATGTAACTGCAACAACAGTTGCCACTACCACCTCTGATCTGTGTGCAGCTCAAGTAGCCAATGCCAGTAACCTCCCCATGGAACATACACACCTAAATTAGGGGGTGAGGATGACATCTGCAACAATCCCCTGAAACAAGACAAAAGCCCCAGTACACTCAAATGTCAATGCCCATAGTTGTCACAAACATCAGCCAAAGTAAACAACAATAGGAGCGACACAGCACTAAGGACACACCCATGCTGCATATGTCAGGGTCCATCCTGTGCCTGGGTAACAAGGCAACATCCCAAATGTCATACTGCTCAGACAACAGCATTGAGGAGGGGACACATGTAACTGGTCACTGAAATACACCTGAACAGTCAGAGGACGAAATAGGACACTGATACGACTATCAGGGCAATCCAATATAACACACATTACCCAACATCAGCAGGACCCATTAACAATGTCAACATCCATATCAGATCATAACATTGCCATGCATAGGATATGCAACATGTCAATTACATTTAAGTTGATGTGAATGATCAGGGATTGGGGCAGGTCCAGATTGTTAAGTGTGCTGCCAGGGCCATCAGAACACCCACAGCCAGTGAAAGGTCTCACCATGAGAATGGATATACACGGAGGGTCGAGTAGGACAAGAAGGTGGCAATTCTCTATTTGGCATAAACCCACACCTAGAGGCGATGAGGCTGACAAGTCTGATAACTCAATAACATACATGTGACACACAGGTGGGCCATAGGCCTGAAACAATGTCCATCTGAAGGACTGCAGATATTAATACAAAACAAGATCACAAAGTGAATTCATCAAAAGGCAGGCACGTCACGTCAAAATTGTCACAACACAGACACATTAATTGTACCCTGTTTCATTGCAGAGGAAGATGGATCTCCTGCCGATATGCCTGTCCCAGATTTCCCTGATGACATGGATGACGAGACGATAAACATTCCCCAGGAGACTATCCAAAAGGTCCTTGAAACCCTCCAGACCCCACCTTCAGTCACAAGGAGGAGCACAGAACAAGCAGCCATCGCAGAGGAATCACCCACCACCCCAATTGTAAGACCTGCCAGCTCCAATACAGCTGAGGACTCAGACGACACTGGCACCAGCTTTGAGAGAACTGTAGTTGGAGTACAGCGGGAGCTGGCCAAGGAGGTGCGGGTGGGGATGCAAAATATGGCAGCCAGCCTTGAGGGGATGCGTTTGTGCATGATGTCATCTGCAGATCAGGCAGCAGCTATGCAAGCCCTAACATCTATCTTGCAGGAACTGCAGAAAACCCAGAAGGAAATCAGCACAGCTGTAAAACAGTTGACCCAAAACCTATAACAGCAATCCTGTCAACGCGTGCACGAATGCAAAATTGAACCCCTCAGGGCCGACCTGGCTGCCTACCATCGTGATGTGGCTGCTATTCTCAAGAACCAGCAGACCCTCCTTGCAGCAGTACTGCCCTTAAGACCTTCACAGGGAGCAGCGACCGGGATGTCTGACTCCACGTCTTCTAACACTGAGGTGTGTGTTGCCCCTTCACAACCAACAACAACAAGGACAAAGCAGGCAACACACACATCAGAAGAAGAAGACATGGAACAGATCACATTCACAAGGAAAATGACCCGGAAGCACTAGTCCCTGCCACATGGCCAACTATTACCAAAGTCCTGCGTTTTGAAACATGACAGTCTTACAACAACTGCACTCAAGCACTGTTCTGCTACCACTGTATATCTTGTCACCCAGCCCAGTGATTGTCTCTCTCCTACTCATTGGCTAAGTCTGTCCCTCTGCACTGTCTGAAACAGCAACCCCAGCATGACCAAAGCATTTTGGTAACCCCTTGTGTTGGATCACAATGTAAGATGTCACTATAATGGACTCACAATCATGGACAATGTACATATAGCACTACAGCACTTTTCAATAAATAGCACTTACACAACAAATCTGTCTCTGGGTAATGTGACATATCAACTGTGCATTAGATAACTGAAATGTGCCTACTGTCTGCTATTGGCCTTCAAAGGAGATATGTACATGACATATATGTCATTAAGAGTGTGTGTGTATGTGACCATTGTATGTTAGGCATCACCTAAGCTCTGGGATGTTCCGTGTCCTACTCAGTATCTCAGCAATGCTCCATGAGGTAACACTCTTATTATAAGTAGAGATGAAGGTGTGTAAAAAGTAATATCCAGACCATGATATGGTGATTATAATAGGTGTTTATTTAAATTAGTTAACTAAAGTGGTGAAGGTGAACATATTCAGAAGAAATTATTTACAATCTGTTGCCGCCTGCGTATACCAGCAGCTGTGTTCTGTAGTTCCCCCTCCTGTTGCAGGCTAGCATCCTCCTCTTCCTCCTCTTCAGGCATGTGTGGCTCTGGTTCCAGGAGGGGAATGTTTCTTCTGATGCAAATGTTGTGCAATATTGCACATGTGAGGATGATCCTACAGACCATCTCGGGGGAATATAGGAGGCTACCACCAGTAATGTCGAGGCAGCGGAACCTTGACTTGAGGATGCCGAAGGTCCGCTCGACAATGCTGCGTGGCCTCCTATGGGCCTCGTTGTATGCACGCTCTGCAGCTGTACTCGGGTTGCCAAATGGTGTCATAGTCCATGGCTGGATGCCATACCCCTGATCAGCTGCAAGAGAAAATGAATGGGATCATGTTGATGTAGCTGCCACTATTGAAAAGACCTTTAATGGCAGTAGTTGTCTTGTGTTGTCTGTGACGCTTTTGTTTACTAATGTGACATCCTATGCTTGTAGGCTATACCATCTGCATTGTGTTGTTTCCTTGGCTGAACAAGTGTTTGTCTGCTAACCGTTTGTCAGCAGTATGTTTTGGGATTTGCAGTACAGTGTGCCATCCCTAGCATTGTGACTTGCGATACAGGTGTCCGTGTGTCTTCACTGGGGGGGAGATGATAGTTCCATGCACAGTTAAAATTGAAAGTGTCGTTAACACGTTCATATCAAAGTACCCTGGACATCCCATACCTTTAGACTTAGGCAATGTGTTAATGTAAAGGTCACCCTGACACTTACAATTTGCAAGGTGACATTTCGGCAACCACACTCATTGACGTCTTCACATTAGGCTGTACTGTAAATTCCGATGTGTGACAGGTTCAATGGTGACTTAAGAAACATGGCTAGCGATGTCACGACCTCAGTGTGTTCCTGTCGTAATGTTGCTGTTGTGGTGTATGTGTTGTGTGTTCTAGATGGTTGTTGTGCAGTGTGTATATAAGTAGGTTTTTGTACTTACCAACAAGTAGTCCATTGCCATAGCGTCCATCCTGGAAGTGTTCATTGATGGTGTAGTGACGGAAGATGTATGAGTCACGTACACTCCCAGGATATTTAGCCACGATGTTGGTGATCAATCTCCGGTGATCGACAATGGCCTGCACGTTGATGGAATGTGTGTGCTTCCTGTTGCAGTAGAGGTGTTCAGTTGCAGCAGGTGGCACAAGGCGTACATGTGTGCAGTCGATTGCACCAAGGACGTGTGGGAAGCCACTGATTGCGTAGAACCTCTGTTTAGTTTCCTGCTGCTTCTGCAGTGTGTTAGGGAAACAGATGTGGCGGGGTGTCAGTCGAGTGATGGCGTCCAGTACTTTGGGCAAAAAGGAGGAGAATGATGGTTGTGATATTCTGCCAACCAGGGCACCAGTTGTTTGAAAAGAGCCATTTGCCAGCATATGAAATATGTCAAGCAGCTTTGTTTCTGTTGGGATGGTGCGGGGTGTCACCAAAGTGGGGGCCAACTGATGTTCAATGTTTCGCAGCAGCTGCTGAATGGCCTGCCAGTTCAACCGGTACCTCTGTATGATGTTGTGTTCCCTGAGGCCCTGAAGCGTTGTTCTTGGGTGGAATATCCTCTCCTGCCTTCTGCGCTGCCTTTGGGGTCCCTGCTGGTGTTGTTGTTGCTGCTGTTGTTGCTGCTGGGCTCTGCGTCTGCGTGCACGCTGGATTAGTATCACCTCCATGTCTCCCTGTTGCTGCTCTGCTGCTCTGCTGTTTGTTCTGTGTGTTCTGATTAAATACAGGTGTGTTTGCCCCATTTTAACGCCTGCCCTGACCCAGACGTTAATTTTTGATGCAAATCGGGCTGTGCGTCATTTTCTGGCTCCTCCTCCCGGCCGTGCGTCATTTTTGCCCGAAAGCATAAATACGACCCACGGACGTTTAAGCCATTTTTGGGACGGGAACGCCTACCTTGCATATTATTAACGCAAGGCGGGTTGCCGCATCCAAAAAATGACGCACACAGCAGAATTTTGTCGTCCACGGGCTCGGGCGTCAAAGTTTAAATACGGGGCAATGTTTGCACTGATTGTGTGTCAAACTTTATGACGCACAATCGGCGCAGACGGAATATAAATATGCCCCATAAATCTGGGCTTCAGCCTGTAAAGGCAGTGCTGGGTGCATCTGGATTCATGGCCCATGAGGGTGGCACACCTCAGGGGCCTACCCTTACTATCCCATGCCCTGGGTACCTAAGTACCATTTACTAGGGACTTATAATAGCAGCTAAAAAGGTGTTGCCAATTGTATCAATACCTTTGCAATTTTAGGGAAAGAACACTGGCACTGGTGACTTGGTTAGCAGGATCCCAGTGCACTCCAGTCCAAGTTGCATCAAGGAACCAGGGAAAAAGTGGGGGATGATACGGCGCCAGTTTCCCACACAGCTCCCCCTGCCCCTAGGCCAGGAAACTCAGCCAATATCTAGGAGAGGCTTTCTAGTCTGTCAGGCGAGGAAAAAAACTGAAACAGACTGGTGAGTTGCAGGGCCTACTCTGCTTCACATCCTACTGTCCAGGTCATTCTCTCTGTGAATCTGACCCACCTCAATAGCTATAGCACACAATCTGAAATGTCGTACACCTGTACCACCAGTGTCTGCACTTTTCCCTTCTGTCTTGGGGTCAGAGGTGTTCACCTCTCCTGTTCCTATCTCAGCCAGGGCGACTGCTAGCTTACCCAAAGAGGTCACCCATAACTTGAGTTAACTACCCCATGACCAACAGGGTAGGGGGCCTAGCTTACTATTTGGTATGAGGGTCAGACCGCCATGCCAAGGACAGTGCAATAATAAAGGCTAACACCCATCACAGGCCACTGACAGCTGTCAGTGCCCAGAACCATACATTTAGCTCCACACGCACAGGGGACAGGGCTAACTTGCAGGCTTCTTTGGGTTCAGGGGGCCAGCCTGCTGTGAAGGAGTGGGGGGTCACTACATCCTACAGAGAACACCTTTCTTCCACTCTCTTTCCTGCCAGCTGAGGATCCACTAACTCAGGCTGAACAGTTGCCTGACTAGTCAGGACTTCTTGGGGGTCAAACTGGGCTTCACCAGTTCCAACAGTGGAGTTCCTCCCTAATGAAACAAAAACTAATTTGTTCTCTTGTTTAAGGTTGCCCACTGTTCTGTTTCTTTTGATTTTTCTTCTGGGCTTACATTCACTCACTGCAGGGGCAGCACCTCCAGAATCCTTGGAAGAGAAATGGCACTGGACCAGTTCCTCCTTTGGGCTCTGATCCACCTCTGGGTGGTAATTTCCAAGGAAACAGTCAAGTGGGAGGTCTTCTCCAGCTAAGGGGCCCATCTATCTCTATGGGCACTACAGTTACTGGCGTGTCAGTGAATTTCCCTGGGATAACCCTTACCCTGGCAATTTCTCCTGGGATATATTAGTTGGAGAGCACCAGCCTGTAATGCACAATTGTGTGACTGGCACAGGTGCCCCTCAGGGCAGTGGCTGGGATTTCATTCACCAGTAGGTGGTGGAAGTGTCTACTCCCCTCTGAAACTCACTTGATGGGGCCACTTTCTAGTTAAAGGTTATGAGGACCTCTCCATCTGAGGATTCATCCCCAATGGCTGCACTGCCTGCCACTGGGAGCATACTAGTGGGTTTGTTTTTAGGACAAGAAATACCTTGGTGTGGTGTCTTGTCTTTTGCTGTGTTGTGGCACCAGGCCTTAGTGGCATCCTAGTATTTACCCTGCTACCCCCCTATGTTTTGTGAGCTGCTTTGGGTCCATCCTCCTGGACAGATTTGTGGGGGCCTAAAATCTCCTTTCCTTTATTTCTAGGGTGATCCATCATTTTCTCTTTGGGGGGGGAGGGTCCCTGACTATTTATTTTGGTCAACCCTCCAGTTCTGGTCCTGGATACCCTAGTTCTCAACCAATGATCAGCTTTCCTCCCAAACTAGTGGGGAAAGAATGACCCCCAAGTCTACTAGGTACTGGTTCAACTTTTCAGGTACACAATTACTCAAGAGGTGTTCTTTCATCATCAAATTATACAGCCCTTCATAATCATGTAACTTATTGCCCTCTAACCAATCACCTCACATCATTACTGATAAGTCCACAAATTCCTCCTAGGTCTGACTCTGGGATTTTTTAGTCTCCCTTAATTTTATGCAGTATTCCTCAGTGGTAAATCCAAATCCCTCAATCAGGGTACCAGTCATGAGGTCATACGATTTTACATCTGTTTCTCTCAGTGTCAGGAACCTGTCCTTGCACTTTCCTGAGAATAATTCCCATAATACAGTGCTCCTGTGCTTCGTTTAGATTTCCCTCCCAATGCAGGCTCTTTCAAAGGGAAAGAACCATTTCTAGATATCATCTCCTTCTTGGTAGTGGGGATAACTCATTTTGGGAGTCTTAGGTTGAAAGGTCTTTCTTCCTACCTATTTGTTAGTATCCTGTCAGCTGAGGATCCACCAACTCAGGCTGAACAGTTGCCTGACTAGTCAGGACTTCTTGGGGGTCAAACTGGGCATCACCAGATCCAGCAGTGGATTTCTACCCTAACGGAGCAGAAACTCCTTTGTTCTCTTGTGCCTTAGTTAAAAGTTGCCCACCTTTCCATTTCTTTTGCTTCTTCGTATTCTTCTGGGGCCTACTTACACTCATCGCAGGGGCAGCACCCCCATAATCCGTGGAAGAGGACTGGCACTGGACCAGTCCCTCCTTTGGGCTCCGCCTCTGGGAGATCATTTCCAAGGAGACAGTCAAGGGGGAGGTCTTTACTGACTACCACCCATCTCCAGCTAAGGGACCCATCTATCTTTAAAGGCACTACAGTTACTTGCCTATTAGTGACTTTCCCTGGGAAAACCCTTATCCTGGCAGTTTCTCCTGGGACATATTGGTTTGAAAGCACCAACCTGTCATGCACAACTTGTGTGACTAGCACAAGTGTCCCTCAGGGCAGTGGCTGGGATTCCACTCCCTTGTAGGTGGTGGAAGAGTCTACTCCCCTCTGAAATCTACAATTCACCTCTGGGGCCCATTTTCCAGTTAAAGGCTATGAGGACCTCTTCATCTGAAG
The DNA here is from genome assembly GCF_031143425.1 of Pleurodeles waltl. Taxonomy (NCBI): domain Eukaryota; kingdom Metazoa; phylum Chordata; class Amphibia; order Caudata; family Salamandridae; genus Pleurodeles; species Pleurodeles waltl. The sequence continues at coordinate 1,003,941,710 of NC_090443.1, read as the reverse complement.
AGTCATCCCTAATGGCTGCACTGCCTAACCCTGTGGGCTTACTAGTGGGTTTGCTTTTGGGACAAGAAGTGTCCTTGGTGTGGTGTCCTGTCTTTTGCCACTTGTGGCACCATGCCTTAGTGGCATCCCATTTTTTACCCTAGTACCAACCTATGTGTTGTGAGGTGTCATTGGGTCTACCCTCCTGGACAGATTTTTGGGGGCCTAAAGTCTCCTTTTCTTTATTTCTAAGGTGAGCCATCTTTTTTGCTGCGGAAGGGTGGGGGGTCCCTGACTCTTTCTTTTGTTCACCCCCTCCAGATCTGGTTTTGGACATCCTAGTGCTCACCCAATGATCAGCCTTCTACCCAAACTATTGGGGGGAGACTGGACCCAAGTCTACTAGGTACTGGTGTAACTTTTCATGTATACAATTACTCAAGAGGTGTTCTTTCATCATCAATTATACAGCCCTTCATAATCATGTACTTTGTTGCCCTCTAGCCAACTACCTTGCATCTTTAATGAGAAGTCCACAAATTCCACCCAGGTCTGACTCTGGGATTTTTGAGTCCATCTGCATTTTATGCAGTATTCCTCAGTGGTAAATTCAAAACCCTCAATCAGGGTACCGTTCATGAGGTCATAGGATTTAGCATCTGTTTTTCTCAGTGTCAGGAGTCTGTCCCTGCACTTTCCTGAGAATAATTCCCACAATATAGTGCTCCTGTGCTTTTTTTGGACATCCCTCCCAATGCAGGATCTTTCAAAGGTAATGAACCATTTCTGGATATCATCTACTTCTTGGTAGTGGGGACAACTCATATTGGGAATCTTTGGTTTAAAGGTCTCTCTTCCTCCCTATTTGTTAGTATGCTGCCACCAGAGATGAGTGCTATGCCCAGCTCTCTTCTTCTAATTTCTATTTCCATACGTTGAGCCTCTAAGGCCAACCTTTGGAATAATTTGTCTAGAGCTACAACCTCCTCTGAGGAGGCTCTTAAACTTGGGACGGAGGAGCTACCTTCCCCCCCATTGTCCAGAGCATTGTCCTCTCTACCAGAAGCTTCACCATCTACTTCTTCTGGGGAGTGGTCTTTCTCATGTTGTGCCACCTAAGGCCCATACTTAAGTAAATGTTGCACAATTGCTCTAACACGAGCTAATACCATTCCATAACACCATCCATGCTCCATATTTAAAAAATGATGCAGGATGGCGCTAAGGACAGGCCAGAATGGCATTAGGGGAAATGGCGCTTTTGGGTCAAAAATGATGCTAGAATGGTTTACGGCAAAAATATTGCAGCAAGTCAACTAGAGTCATTTTTTGACGCACAAGCAGCCAAAAAATGACTCCTGTCTAAGTTTAGTCATTACCACCACCCCAATGCCCACCACAGGGGGCCAATGTCCCCAGGACATGCTCACCATACCATATGCCATGCACGGGGCCACGTGTAAGGGGCCCCCAGTGGCACACCACACACACACATACCTGCAGCTTACCTGGGATGGGCTCCGCCCTCCTGTAGTGTCCCTGTGGTATGGGTGGTGATGTTGCTGGGGGTTGGGGTGGGCATCTTTTTGCCCATTCCATGGTGTCTGAACTAAAACGTTGCCATGGGGGAATAGTAGAACCTCCTGAGAGAAGGCCAAATCAATACTTAATGAATATATCTTTTACTTTTTTTTTAACATCCTGACTCCAGGTACTGCTGATGTTTCATAGTTTTATATTCATTTATTATAACCCAGAATTGCGATTGGTCAGCTGGAAGACCCTTGTCCATAGCCAAGGACTTTTTCTTAATAATACGATTAATAAAAAAAATGTAAGTATTGGGAGATAGGTTCTCGTCCCACAAAGACTTTGCTCCCAGATTGTCTAAGGCTTGGTCTAAATATACCCGGGATGGAGAGTTTGAGTTCGAACTCAGCTCCTGCCAGAGTGCTTGACTTCACTCACTCCCCTTTGTTTGTTGAACCTGTTTCCAAACTTTTATATAGGCACCCTGTCTTGTGATTAATTGATTTATATACCCAAAGTCCAACCAAATGTAGCTCTAACAGCAAAGGCCATTGAAACAAGAAGTCATGACTTAATTAGCAGGCAGATATCCCACACAGGGCAGGGATTATATAAAAAGGCCGAGTACCCAGGGCCTTTTACAGACCTCCCAAAATCAGTTAGTACAGATATAAGCTCAAATCAAGGCCCATATTTATACTTTTTGACGCTAAACTGCGCTAACGCAGTTTAGCGTCAAAAAGTTTTGCGCCGTCTAACGCCATTCTGAAGCGCCATGCGGGCGCCGTGTTTATGGAATGGCGTTAGACGGCGCAATCAGACCGGCGCTGCCTGGTTTGCGTGGGAAGAAACCACGTAGACCAGACAGCGCCGGCGTAGGGGGAAAATGGCGCATGGGTGTCTTAAAATGGGGCAAGTCAGGTTACGTCGAAAAAATCGTCTTAACCCGACTTGCGCCATTTTTTAACGACGCCCATCCCCCATCAACATGACTCCTATCATTGGAAAGATAGGAGTCATGCCCCCTTGCCCAATGGCCATGCCCAGGGGACTTCTGTCCCCTGGGCATGGTCATTGGGCATAGTGGCATGTAGGGGGGCACAAATAAGGCCCCCCTATGCCACCAAAATAAAATATAAAAAATAAAAAATAAAACTTACCTGAACTTACCTGAATGTCCCTGGGGTGGGTCCCTCCATCCTTGGGGGTCCTCCTGGGGTGGGCAAGGGTGGCAGGGGGGGTCCCTGGGGGCATGGGAGGGCACCTGTGGGCTCATTTTGAGCCCACAGGCCCCTTAACGCCTGCCCTGAGCAGGCGTTAAAAAGTGGCGCAAATGCGCCGTTTTTAGCCACGCCAACTCCCGGGCGTCTCTTTTGCCCGGGAGTATAAATACCACGTAAAGTCCTGGGAGTCATTTTTTAGACGGGAACGCCTCCCTTGCATATCATTAACGCAAGGAAGGGGTTCACGCTAAAAAATGACGCACATTCCGGGAACTTTGGCGCTATTCGCCTCTAACGCCATAGTATAAATATGGCGTTAGTTGGCGTTAGTTTTGCGTCGAAATTGCGTCAAAAAAAACGACGCAATTTCGGCGCAAACGGAGTATAAATATGGCCCCAAATCCCAGAAGCACGGTCTAACTGGGAGAGGACCCCACTTAACTTAAATAAATCCCAGCATAGTCACTTGTGCGAAGTCAGCCAGGATACCATAACAGAACTTTTGCCAGCGGGACTGCTCTGGGGCTGGGAATAAGATATTTTTTTTCACCACAGAATCAAACTAGGGGCCCACACGATATACTAAATTGTGATAATATTTTAAAACTTTTGGGAGCAATTCGCTGGAGACTATCCAATTAGTAGATATTGATTATATGGAATTCCTTACTGGGGCTGAAATAGGAAGTAGTTCCACCCGAGAATCCATCATGGTAACCTGGGTTGCATCTCAGTTTGCTAATAGGGTTTTTAAAGAGAAAAGTGTCTTTCTAAAATGTGGAATTGAACTTAGAATCCCCCAGCAGATTCGTTACCCTGAACCTTTAGAAACTGATAAAAGGACATTACAACTCACACGAAACAGCGGCATTTAAAAACCATATTCAGGGGCATATTTATACTCCGTTTGCGCCGAATTAGCGTCGTTTTTTTCGACGCAAATTCGGCGCAAAACTAACGCCATATTTATACTTTGGCGTTAGACGCGTCTAGCGCCAAAGTATGAGTAAAGAGCGTCATTTTTTTGCGTGAACGCCTTCCTTGCGTTAATGAGATGCAAGGAAGGCGTTCCCGTCCAAAAAAATGACTGCGCCGCAAATGCGTCGTATTTATACTCCCGGGCAAAAATCACGCCCGGGAGTGGGCGGGGCAAAAAACCCTGCATTTGCGCCTCTTTTTAACACCTGGGTCAGGGCAGGCGTTAAGGGACCTGTGGGCTCAAAATGAGCCCACAGCTGTCCTCCCATGCCCCCAGGGACCCCCCCTGCCACCCTTGCCCACCCCAGGAGGAGACCCAAGGATGGAGGGACCCACCCCAGGGACATTCAGGTAAGTTCAGGTAAGTATATATATATTTTTTTTTATATTTTTTTTTTGGCATAGGGGGGCCTGATTTGTGCCCCCCTACATGCCTCAATGCCCAATGACCATGCCCAGGGGACATAAGTCCCCTGGGCATGGCCATTGGGCAAGGGGGCATGACTCCTGTCTTTACTAAGACAGGAGTCATGTAAATGGCGTCTGGGCGTCGTTAAAAATGGCGCAAATCGGGTGGAGGCGATTTTTTGCGTCAACCTGACTTGCACCATTTTTAAGACGCCCTAACGCCATTTTTCCCTACGCCGGCGCTGCCTGGTGTATGTGGGTTTTTTCCACGCACACCAGGCAGCGCCGGTCTGCTTGCGCCGGCTAACGCCATTCAATAAATACGGCGCCCGCATGGCGCTTCAGAATGGCTTTAGCCGGCGCAAAAATTTTTGACGCTCAACTGCGTTAGCGCAGTTGAGCGTCAAAAAGTATAAATACGGGCCTATATGTCTGTGCATGTCACCTCTGATTGCTGTGCTGATGTGAAGGGCCTGCAAGATCTCTCCAGGCGCAGGCTCCTTGGTCTCAGGAGCAAAGTGGAGAAATGTTGAACAGGAAAAAAAGACACATTACCAGAGAGGAAATGTGCGAGATACTACTCCAATATTTTGACGCTATAAGGGTTTAGCATCAAAATATAAATATGGAGTTAGGTTAGCACTGTTTTAGCGTCAAAATAAATTACGCTAAAGTGGCAAAAACCTTCCACAAATATGGCCTCTGTCATGGTAACTTTACTAAAGCCTGGACTTTTTATACATCTGGAACCCCTTTTTGGATAAGGCCAACTAAAGTAAGGACTTTTAACTATTGTTGCATTGACCTAACCAGGGCCCTAACAATTATTTTAAAAATTTGCAAAACATTTTAGCCAACTGAGAAAAATGCAGTTAAGCTAAAGACAATTTAAAGAGTTATTCGTGTGCTTACAAATTAACAAAGTGGTATCCACAATGCAAAGTCTTTATCCCACGGCTGAGACAGCAAGGGGCATATTTATGAGCCCCTAGCGCCAATTTAGCACCTCCATAGCGTCATTTGTTTTATGCTAAGACAGAGCTAAAGAGGCATTTTCCCAACATCATATTTACAAAGTGGCACAATTCTTGCATTGCACCACTTTGTAACCCCTTGCGCCACATTATGCCTGCGCCAGGCATAATGTATGCAAACAGGGAATTCCGGCACTGGGGGGGGGGCGAAAAACTGGTGCAAGAAAATCTAAGAGATGTCTTTTTGTCATTTTTATCTGCTGCTTTAACGCCTGCTAACAGCAGGTGTTAAAGGGAGGTTCCCATAGCTTTCAATTGGCCTCCGGGTGCTTTGCAGGATTAGCGTAAAACATTATGACACTAGCAACCCTGACTACCACCATGGTGCACCGTATTTTGGCATCAGAGGGGTGGTAAGGTGCACAAGAAGTAATAAATTTGCCCCTAAGTGCGCATGTGAATCCTATGCACACTTAGGCCCGTATTTATACTCTTTGTGCTGAAATTGCATCATTTGTTTTACGCTAATTGAGTGCAAACTTAACTCCATATTTATATTTTGATGCTAGACCCGTCTAGCGTAAAAATATTGGAGTTAAAGTCATTTTTTGGATGTGTGAACCTACCTTACGTCAATGAGATGCAAGGTAGGTGTTCCCGTCCACAAAATGACTCTGAGCCCCTAGCGCCTTATTTATCCTCCCGTGCAAAAATGGTGCACGGGGCGGCGGGCCTAAATAATGGCGCTAAGCCTGCTTAGCGCCATTATTTCACACCTGGGTCAGGGCAGGCATTAGGGGACCTGTGGACCCATTTCCATGGTCAAACACCATGGAAAGAGCCCACAGGTGCCCACCCAAAGCCCCAGGAACACCCCACCCACACCAGAGGGACACCAGAGGATAGGGGACCCCATCCCAGGTAAGTAGAGGTAAGCATTTTTTAACAATTTGAAAGTGCCCTTTGCGGCCCCCCCTACATGGCACTGGGTGCAATGGCCAGGTCCAAGGGACCCTTGTCCCTTGTGCTGGCCATTGGGGTGGTGGGCATGACTCCTGTTTTTTATAAGACAGGAGTCATGTGGTATGGATCGTTTTGCGTCAGGAAATGATGCTAGGCTAGTTAGAGGCATTTTATTTGTCTATAACCAGCCTAATGTTATTTTTTGGTGCAAACCCCCCTTCCCCCATACCGCCACCCGCACCCGGCTCACGTAATTTTTTTCTGAGGTTAGGCCACCCTTTGCACAAGCTTCCACTAATTTGGCACCCGGCTGGCGCTCTGGAATGTCGCAAGCCGGTGCTATACTTTTGGACGCAAAACTGCAAAAAGTATCAATATGGGCCTTAGGATTCTCCAACCCGGCTGTGTACCACAGCCGGGCTGGAGAAACTCCATAGACTCACATGTAATGTCTGAGTGGAAGAACAAGCCAGTCAGACCAATTGTGGCGCTGCTTTCATGCTAGGGTTAGCATAAGCAAAAAGAACAGATGAGGGACAGAATGATGAACAATGCAAACATTCACCCTGAGTCATAAAGATATGGTTTAATCCTTTGTTGTTTTTGCCCACAACTGAACCCCAGTTAGGACTTAGCCATATACAAATCAGTTTTGAACCCGTTCCCCAGGGGAATAGTCCAGACTGAATTGCCTAGCCAGGCCCTCCCTAGACTGGAAACAAGCATCCTGGAACCTTTTTAGGGTATTACCCTTCATCAGGCAGGTATAGCTTGATTCCAGAGGTGCAGGGAGCACGGAACCCATGTTTGGGCATACCCTTCCCACTAAGGGCAACAAAAGCAAAAAGAACAGATGAGGGACAGAATGCTGAACAATGCAAACATTCACCCCCAGTCACAAAGATCTGGGTTTAATCCATTGTTTTTTTGCCCTCCATGCCACCCCAGTTTGGATCCAGCCATATGCAAATCAGTCTTGATCCTGTTGCCCCTGGGAACAGTCCAGCCCAAACTGCCAAGCCAAGTTCTCCCGGGATCAGAAACAAACATTCTTAGACTGGTTTCAGCATATCACCCTTCATCAACCAACCTAGCTTGAGTCCATTGGGCAGTGAGCCTGGGACCCCCATCTGGGTATACCCTTCCCACTTAGGGCAGCAAAAGCAAAAAAAGAACAGCTGATGGACGGAATACCTAACAATGGAAACATTCACCCTCAGTCACAAAGATCTGGGTATAATCCATTGTTTTTCTGCCCACCACACCTCACCAGTTTGTATCCAGTCATATGCAAGTCAGTCTTGACCCTGTTGCCCATTGGAACAGTCCAGCCTTCACTGCCAAGTCAAGTACTCCCTGGACCAGAAACAAGCATCCTGGGACTAGTTTCAGCATATCACCCTTCATCAACCAGGCTAGCTGGAGTCCAGTAGCGCAGCGAGCACATGACCCACGTCTGGGTATGCCCTTCCCACTTAGGGCGACAAAAGCAAAAAGAACAGATGATGGACGGAATACCTAACAATGGGAACATTCACCCTCAGTCACAAAGATCTGGGTTTAATCCATTGCTTTTTTACCCACCACGCCACCCCAGTTTGGATTCAGCCATATACAAATCAGTCTTGACCCTGTTTCCCATTGGAACAATCCAGCCTGAACTTCCAATCCGGGTCCTCCCTGCATTGGAAACATGCGTCCTGAAACCAGAATCAAGGTACCACCCTTCATCAGCCAGGCTAGCTTCAATCCAGTGGCACAGTGATCAAGGGACCTATGTCTGGGAATACCTTTCCCACTTACAGCAACAAATGCAAAAAGAACAGATGATGGACAGAATGCTGAATAATGGAAACATTCACCCCCCTAGTCACAAAGAACTGGGTTTAACCCATTATTTTTTCACCCACCATGCCACCCAAGTTTGGATCCAGCCATGTACAAATCAGTCTTGATCCTGTTCCCCCTAGGAACAGTCCAGCTTGAACTGCCAAGCCAAGATCTTCCTGGATCAGAAACAAAAATTCTTGGACTTGTTTCAGCATATCAACCAGGCTAGCTTGAGTCCAGTGGGCAGTGGGCATGGGACCCCCATCTGGGTATACCCTTCCCACTTAGGGCAACAAAAGCAAAAAGAACAGATGACGGACGGAATACCTAACAATGGAAACATTCACCCTCATTCACAAAGATCTGTGTTTAATCAATTGTTTATTTGCCCACCATGCCACCCTAGCTTGTACCCAGCCTTATGCAAATTAGTCTTGGCCCTGTTCCCTATGGGAACTGTCCAGCCTGAACCGCCAAACCAGGTCCTCCCTGGGCCAGCAACAAGCACACTGGACCACTTTCAGGATTTCATCCTTCATCAGCCAGGCTAGCTTGAATCCAGTGGCACAGTGAGCACGGGACGCACAACTGGGTATGCCCTTCCCACTTAGGGCAACAAAAGCAAAAAGAACAGATGATGGACAGAATGCTAAACAATGCAAACATTCACCCTCAGTCACAAAGATATGGGTTTAATCCATTGTTCATCAGCCAGGCTAGCTTGAATCAAGTGGCGTAGTAAACACGGACCCGACATCTGGGCATACCCTTCCCACTTAGGGTGACAAAAGCAAAAAGAACAGATGATGTACAGAATGCTGAATAGCGTGAGAGCGGTGCCAGGATTTCTGGAGAGACTGTTCTAGTGTTCCACTGAGGTCTGTGACACCAGAAGAAGAGCAGAGGAGCAATGCAGCAGGCGGCGGTGACGGAAATAGGTACGTTTTTTTAAAATTATTTTTTCATTACCCCTCCTAACCCTGTCCCACCCCCCTGCCCGCCTCTTGCCTCGAGATTTGCTGCGCCCGCCTCTGCAACCACACATTGATTTACAAAGGTAAAAACTATACCACCTAATGCTCTAATTTTTATGGTGGGTTGGTCGAGCCATTAGGCTAATCTTGTAAAAGTGCAAAGCATTTGTTGTACTCACAGGATCAATAAAGCAAGACACACTCAAAAGAATAACTCGAGACCAATTTACAAAAATACTTCGGATTTGCATAAATTATTTCAGACCAAGGTCATCAAAAGCCAGTCACACCTATTTCCAAAGGGAGAGGGTGTTACCTCCTTCTCCCAAAGGAAACCCTTTTTTCTGCCTTCCTAGGCTTGATCAGATCAAGCAGCAGGAGAGCAGAAACCTCTCTAAGGGGTGGCAGCAGCTTGGGCTGCCCAGAAAACCACATAAGACTGGTGGTAGCAATGCTGGGGGTCGTACAAGGAGCCCCCAGAGTGCATGGTATCATACTGCCAATACTTGCAACAGTATTGGGGTATGATTCTGACATGTTTGATTCCAAAAATGCCCAGGTTCGGAGTTACCATTATGTAGCTGGACATAGGTAGTGACCTATGTCCAGTACGTGCGTAAAATGGCGTACCACACTCACAAAGTCCAGTAAAATAGAACTGGAGTTTGTGGGGGCACCTCTGCTAGTACAGGGGTGCAGGGGTGCTCTCACACACAGGTACCTGCACCCTGCCCTCTGGGCTTAGAGGACCTTTCATAGGGGTGACTTACAGTGACCTGGTGCAGTGACCTGTAGTGAAAACAGGTGCATGCACCCATTTCACGCAGACTGTAATGGCAGGCCTGCAGAACCCTTTGGCGGCAGAATAACTGCTGCAGCACATAGGGATCCTCTGGTACCCCAGTACCCTGGGTGCCTAGGAACTATATACTAGGGACTTACATGGGGGTACCAGTATGCCAAATATGGGGTGAAAAAGGTACCAGCAACCAAGTTTAAAGGAGAGAGCATAATCACTGGGGTCCTGGTTAGCTGGGGCCTCCTCCAGCTCCCTTTTCAGTCCACTGTGGACTGTCCTTCTTGTTGTCTGTTGTTAGGTGACCAGTACCTAGTTGCAGTGCCACCAAACTTAGCACACTTGTAGGTTTTATCCTCAACGTCTTTTGGGTGAAATTTGATCTGGCTGCAGTGTCTGGTTCCTTGGTCAGCAGCCTATCAGTGAACTGGACTTCACTGGCTTTCTGATCTTTGGTGCAGGAGAGTGATGCCTTCACTCTGGATGGAGATCTTTGGCAATTTTTTAAGAGTGGAGGTTCTTTAGGGGTTTGTAGAGTCTGTCCGATGTCAAGAGCAACCTCTTAGCGGCGATTGTGCAGTAGGCAGTGTTTGGCACCTTTTTCTTGGCGCAGCAGGACTTCAGCTCTTGAGCCTTGGGTTTTCTTTGTTGCTGGCCTTCTTGTATCATTAGAATCTGATCTGTAGGTCTAGGGATGCTCACTAAATACTGTACTTAGTGAGTGTTTAGGGGAGTACCTAGTTTTTAGGGTGTCTACACCGACTAAGTGACCACTTCCTGTGGGCAGAGGTCGCTTCCCTACACTTGATAGGCTATTCTCCTTCTATGCAAGATGGAGGAAAATGAAATGGAGGGGTCACCTTGCATGCAACACCTTAGGGGCGGTGCAAGTTGGGGCTGACCACTCTTCCTGTCCTTTGTGTGTTTTCCTGCTGTTGCTCCAAAATAATGTGTGGGTTTGCAACAGAGACGGCCATCTCATGCTAATAGCAGGCTTGTGGGTTAAGGAAGCCCTTTGAAGCTCGCTAGAAGGACAGTGCACATTCCTGAGGAGGGAGGTGTTACACCTTCACCCAGGAAAGGCTTTGTTCTGTGACCCAGAGAGCAGGATCTCTCCCCCCCAGGATTCCAGACTCTTGTCTGGTGGTGGCAGGCTGGTTGCGACTGGCCAACAACCATGCCAGGGTTAGTTAGACTTGCAGGGGTCATCTCAAAGGTGGCCCCAGGATATATTTTGCAATACATCCATGTTAGAAATGGGGTTTTTGGTTGGCAGTCAGGTTACCCCCTGTCCAAGCAAAAGCCCTCACTCTAGTCAGGGTAAGTCACACACAATCCAAGATTATCCTGTGCCCACCCTCTGGTAGCTTGGCACGAGCAGTCAGGCTTAACTTAGAAGGCAATGTGTAAAGTATTTGTGCAATAAATCATACAATACCACCATATAGCACCACAAAAATACACCACACAGTGTTTAGAAAAATATAGAATATTTATCAGGATAATTGTAGGTCAAAAGAATAAAGTTGCAATGGGAAATTGTAGAGATATCACTGAAAAGTGATATAAAGTGTCTTAAGTCTTTAGAATATAAACAAAGTCTCTTTCAAGCACAAGTACCTGGTTTGGAGTGGAAAAATCTCCTCAGAGGGCCACAAAGGAAGAGGTGCGTGGAAAAAGGGTGTGTGTGCGTCGATTTCTCCTCAGCACACATGGACTTGCATCGTTATTTTCCACGCAGGGGAGTCGTGCGTCGTTTTCCGGCGCGCGGACAGTCTCTTTCTGTGGATCGCGGGGATTACCAGATGTCCCGGGTCTGTGCGTGGATTTTCCTGCTTGTTTTCCGGCTGCGCGTCGTTCTGCGGGGCTGCGCGTCGAAATTACGATCTCACGGCAGGCGTCGCGTCGATTTCTCCTCTAGAGGTCGGGCGGTGTTGTCCTTGCGAAGCCGTGCGTCGGATTTCCGGTCATCCCAAGAGCGTCGCGTCGATCAGCGTCGGTGTGCGGCGTTTTTCTCGCCGCAGAACAAGCTGTGCGTCGAAATTTTCGGCGCACGGAGCGTCCAAGTGAAAAAGAGAAGTCTTTTTGGTCCTGAGACTTCAGGGAACGGGAGGCAAGCTCTATCCAAGCCCTTGGAGAGCACTTTCACAGCCAGACAAGAGTTCAGCAAGGCAGCAGGCCAACAGCAAGGCAGCAGTCCTTTGTAGAAAGCAGACAGGTGAGTCCTTTGAGCAGCCAGGCAGTTCTTCTTGGCAGGATGTAGTTTCTGGTTCAGGTTTCTTCTCCAGCAAGTGTCTGATGAGGTAGGGCAGAGGCCCTGTTTTATACCCAAAGGTGCCTTTGAAGTGGGGGAGACTTCAAAGAGTGGCTAAGAAGTGCACCAGGTCCCCTTTTAGTTCAATCCTGTCTGCCAGGGCCCCAGTAGGGGGTGTGGCAGTCCTTTGTGTGAGAGCAGGCCCTCCACCCTCCCAGCCCAGGAAGACCCATTCAAAATGCAGATGTATGCAAGTGAGCCTGAGTACCCTGTGTTTGGGGTGTGTCTGAGTGAATGCACAAGGAGCTGTCAACCAAGCCCAGCCAGACGTGGATTGTAAGGCACAGAAGGATTTAAGTGCAAAGAAATGCTCACTTTCTAAAAGTGGCATTTCTAGAATAGTAATATTAAATCCGACTTCACCAGTCAGCAGGATTTTGTATTACCATTCTGGCCATACTAAATATGACCTTCCTGCTCCTTTCAGATCAGCAGCTGCCACTTCAACAGGGTATGAGGGCAGCCCCAATGTTAGCCTATGAAGGGAGCAGGCCTCACAGTAGTGTAAAAACGAATTTAGGAGTTTTACACTACCAGGACATATAACTACACCGGTACATGTCCTGCCTTTTACCTACACAGCACCCGGCTCTAGGGGTTACCTAGGGCACACATTAAGGGTGACTTATATGTAGAAAAAGGGGAGTTCTAGGCTTGGCAAGTACTTTTAAATGCCAAGTCGAGGTGGCAGTGAAACTGCACACACAGGCCTTGCAATGGCAGGCCTGAGGCAAGGAAAAGGGGCTACTTAAGTGGGTGGCACAACCAGTGCTGCTGGCCCACTAGTAGCATTTAGGCCCGTATTTATACTTTTTGACGCTAAACTGCGCTAACGCAGTTTAGCGTCAAAAATTTTTGCGCCGGCTAACGCCATTCTGAAGCGCCATGCGGGCGCCGTATTTATTGAATGGCGTTAGCCGACGCAAGCAGACCGGCGCTGCCTGGTGTGCGTGGAAAAAAACCACGTACACCAGGCAGCGCCGGCGTAGGGAAAAATGGCGTTAGGGCGTCTTAAAAATGGTGCAAGTCAGGTTGACGCTAAAAAATCGCCTCCACCCGATTTGCACCATTTTTAACGACGCCCAGACGCCATTTACATGACTCCTGTCTTAGTAAAGACAGGAGTCATGCCCCCTTGCCCAATGGCCATGCCCAGGGGACTTCTGTCCCCTGGGCATGGTCATTGGGCATTGTGGCATGTAGGGGGGCACAAATCAGGCCCCCCTATGCCACAAAAAAAATATAAAAATAAAAATATTCATACTTACCTGAACTTACCTGAATGTCCCTGGGGTGGGTCCCTCCATCCTTGGGTGTCCTCCTGGGGTGGGCAAGGGGTCCCTGGGGGCATGGGAGGGCAGCTGTGGGCTCATTTTGAGCCCACAGGTCCCTTAACGCCTGCCCTGACCCAGGCGTTAAAAAGCGGCGCAAATGCGGTGATTTTTGCCCGGGAGTATAAATACGACGCATTTGCGTCGCAGTCATTTTTTTGGACGGGAACGCCTACCTTGCATCTCATTAACGCAAGGAAGGCGTTCACGCAAAAAAATGACGCTCTTTCCTCATACTTTGGCGCTAGACGCGTCTAACGCCAAAGTATAAATATGGCATTGGTTTTGCGCCGAATTTGCGTCGAAAAAAACGACGCTAATTCGGCGCAAACGGAGTATAAATATGCCCCTTAATTTACCAGCCCTATGCACATAAAGTGCACCTTACTAGGGACTTATAAGTAAATTAATAGTCCAATCAGGTATGATTCAAGGTTACCATGTTTTAAGGGAGAGAGCATATGCACTTTAGCACTGGTTAGCCGTGGTAAAGTGCGCAGAGTCTAAAAACCAGCAAAAACGGTGTCCAAAAAGTGGAGGGAGGCAGGCAAAAAGTTAGGGGTGACTACCCTGAGGCTGTCAGGTCTAACATGTGTCCCCCCTAGCTGAAAGTGGGGAGAGCTACCCGACCTCCTGGGAGCTCTCATCGCTAAGGCGGAAGTACCTGGAGAGACCATCAGCATTGGCGTGGTCAACCCCTGGGCGATGTTCCACCGTAAAGTCCATCCCCTGTAGGGAAATGGACCACCTCAAGAGTTTTGGATTCTCACCCCTCATCTGCATGAGCCATCTGAGGGGCCTGTGGTCTGTCTGAACCCGGAAGTGAGCCCCAAACAGGTAGGGTCTTAGCTTCTTCAGTGCCCAGACCACAGCAAAAGCTTCTCTCTCAATAGCACTCCACCTCTGTTCCCGTGGTAATAGCCTTCTGCTAATAAAGACTACCGGTTGATCTCGGCCCTCCTCATTTAGCTGTGCTAGGACTGCCCCTATGCCATGCTCTGAAGCGTCTGTCTGCACGATAAATTCCTGGGAGTAGTCAGGGGCCTGGAGCACGGGGGCCGTGCACATGGCTTCCTTCAGGGCGTCAAAGGCTTTCTGACAAGCCTCTGTCCAATTCACCAACCTAGGTTGTTTCTTGGACGTGAGTTCTCTCAAGGGTGATACAATGGTACCATAGCCCTTGACAAATCTGCGGTAGTATCCGGTGAGGCCCAAAAAGGCTCTCACCTCAGTCTGCGTTCGCGGTGGTTGCCAGGCCTTGATAGTTTCAATCTTGGCCTGGAGTGGCTGCACCTTGCCACCACCCACTAGGTGTCCCAAGTACACCACGGAACCCTGCCCAATCTGGCACTTACTAGCCTTGATGGTCAGGCCTGCCTGTTGCAGGGCCTGAAGCACCTCCTTGAGGTGAAGCAGGTGTTCCTCCCAGCTGGAACTGTAGACAGCTATGTCATCCAGGTAGGCTGCACAGAAGGCATCCTTGCCAGCTAGGACCCCGTTAACCAACCGTTGGAAGGTAGCAGGGGCATTTTTCAATCCAAACGGCATCACCCGGAACTGGTAATGGCCATCAGGGGTTGAAAATGCGGATCTTTCCTTAGCCCCCTCAGTCAGGGTGATCTGCCAGTACCCTGAAGTAAGATCAAACGTACTCAGGAACTTGGCAGCACCTAGCCTGTCAACGAGCTCATCAGCTCGGGGGATGGGGTGAGCATCAGTCCGTGTGACTGAGTTGAGACCCCGGTAGTCCACACAGAACCTGAGTTCTGGCTTCGCACCTGGGGCAGTAGCCTTAGGGACCAACACCACTGGGCTGGCCCAGGGACTACTGGATTTCTCGATGACCCCTAGAGTCAACATCTTGGAGACCTCCTCCTTGATGCTGGCCTTCACCTTATCCGACAACCTGTAAATTTTGTTCTTCACAGGGAGACTGTCACTGGTGTCAATATCATGAACACAGAGGTGGGTCAGTCCAGGAGTAAGGGAGAACAGGGGGGAGAACTGCTCCAACAGGTCATAGCAGTCTCCTTTCTGGTTTAGAGTCATGGAGTCAGAAGAATGACCCCGCTTACTGACCCATCCCCTTCTTGGGCAGAGAGGAGGTCGGGGAGAGGTTCACTCTCCTCTTCCATTCCTTCATCTGTGACCAGAAGCATGTTGATCTCCGACCTCTCAAAATGAGCCTTTAGTCGGTTCACATGGAGCACCCTTAGGGGATTCCTAGGGGTTTGGAGGTCCACTAGGTAAGTGGCCTCCCCTTTCCGCTCCTTGATTTCAAATGGGCCAGACCAGCGGTCCTGGAGAGCTCTAGGCTCTACTGGCTCCATTACCCACACTTTGGGGGTGATTCTAAGCTTGCCGCCCGCCAAGCGGGAACCGCCAGAAGACCGTACCGCGGTCAAAAGACCGCGGCGGTCATTCTGGGTTTCCCACTGGGCTGGCGGGCGACCGCCGAAAGTCCGCCCGCCAGCCCAGCGGGAAACACCCTTCCCACGAGGACGCCGACTCAGAATGGAGCCGGCGGAGTGGGAAGGTGCGACGGGTGCAGTTGCACCCGTCGCGAATTTCAGTGTCTGCAAAGCAGACACTGAAATTCTTTGTGGGGCCCTCTTACGGGGGCCCCTGCAGTGCCCATGCCATTGGCATGGGCACTGCAGGGGCCCCCAGGGGCCCCACGGCACCCCATACCGCCATCCTGTTCCTGGCGGGCAAACCGCCAGGAACAGGATGGCGGTATGCGGTGTCAGAATCCCCATGGCGGCAGATTCCCATGGGCAGCGGAAAGTCGGCGGTACACCGCCGGCTTTCCGCTTCTGGCCGCGGCTGTACCGCTGCGGTCAGAATGCCCGGCGGTGCACCGCCAGCCTGTTGGCGGTGCTACGCCAACCTCCGCCCTGGCGGTATTTACCGCCAGGGTCAGAATGACCCCCTTTGTCTCCAGGTTGAAACTCTACCAGGGTGGCCTTCTGGTCATACCAGTGTTTCATTACCTCTTGACTGGCCTCAAGGTTACTTTGGGCCTCTTTCCAGAAGCGGGTCATCTGGGTGCGGAGGGCCAACATGTAGCTGACCATGTCCTGAGGGGGTGCCTTGGGAGCTTTCTCCAATCCCTCCTTGACAATGCTTAAGGGTCCCCTGACAGGGTACCCATAGAGAAGCTCAAAGGGACTGAACCCTACCCCCCTCTGGGGGACCTCTCTGTAAGCAAAGAGAAGGCATGGTAAGAGGACGTCGCACTTACGCCTCATGACCTCAGGGAGGCCACCGATCATGCCTTTCAGGGTCTTGTTGAATCTCTCCACAAGACCATTAGACTGGGGGTGATAGGGTGTGGTGAACTTGTAGGTTACACCATACGCATCCCACAGAGACTTCATGTATGCAGACATGAAGTTAGTGCCTCTGTCAGACACTATCTCCTTGGGGAATCCCACACGGGTAAATATCCCCATCAGAGTTCTGGTCACCACCGGTGCAGTTACGGTCCTCAGAGGGATTGCCTCTGGGTAACGGGTGGCATGGTCCACCAAAACCAGGATGAACCTGTTGCCTAAGGCAGTTTTGGGGTCCAAGGGACCAACAATGTCGATGCCCACCCGTTCAAAGGGGGTGCCAACGACAGGAAGTGGAATCAGGGGGCTTTTAACCCTTTTTCCTGCTTTACCACTGGCCTGGCAGGTAGGACAAGATCTGCAGAATTTATCTGAGTGTGTCCTCATTTTGGGCCAATAAAAGTGGGTGACAAGCCTGTCAAAGGTCTTGCCTTGCCCCAAATGTCCTGCCAGGGGAATGTCGTGAGCCAGACCCAGTAGGAAGGTTCGGTAACATTGGGGGACCACCAGCGTACGTGCTGCCCCAAAGGCCGGAACCTTAAGCTCACTGTAGAGGAGATCATTCTCCCAATATAGGTGGTGATCGCCAGAGGTGTCACCTGCCACCTGGTTAGAGGCTTGTTTCCTCAGACCTTCTAGAGTGGGACATTCTTTCTGCGCCTTGCAGAATTCCTCCCTGGTGGGTCCACCCTCAACTTGCCAGCCAGCAAGCTCAGGTAAGTCACCTAGGGTGGCAATGTCTTCCCCAGTTGGCTCGGGAGCCTCCTCCTCAGGAGCCCCGTCAGCCACTGCGGGAACTTCTGGGGCCGGTTTCCCGCGACCCAGGTCCCTCCTCTTGGCAGCTCTCTGGACCATCGTTCCAGGCTCCAGACGCCCTTGACTTCCCTCTCGGTCAGCCATGGACCGTGTGGTCATGCAGACCCACTCAGGTAACCCTAACATCTCCAGGTGAGACTTGAGCTCCACTTCTTTCCAAGCAGTATGCTCAAGATCATTGCCTAACAGACAATCTACAGGCATGGCAGGACTCACAGCTACTTTCAGAGTACCAGAGACCCCCCCCCCACTCAAAGGGAACCAGAGCCACCGGTAGGTGACTCTCGCGATTGACAGCGACTATGACCTGGTGGAATGTATTAGGTACTATCTGCTCTGCTGACACCAGCTGACTCTTGATAGTAGTCATACTGGCTCCTGTGTCACGCAGAGCCTCCACCTTCTGCCCATCAATGGTGACCCACTGCCGGTACTTGGAAGTATTTTTGGGCATGTGGACCTTGGGCACCATTTCTCCTTCTCCCAGGGACACTAGGGAAATCTCTACCTGTTCCCCAAAGCTATCTGGGTCCATCTCCCCCCCGAGCGCTACACTAGTCAACCCAGGTGCCTGTCCGGTAGTGGACGGTGCCCTCTTGGGGCACTGGGGATTGCCTTTATAGTGACCATACTGGTAACACTCCATGCATTTGGGGTTAGATTTCCCTGACCTGTCATGTGTCCCTGGCTTTTTCCCAAATTTGGAAAAGGAAGGGTTGCCACCCCCTCCCTGGGAATTCTTTTGGGGGCCTTTGGAGAGTTCCTTATCTGCAAGTTTATCTCCCCCCTCTTTCTTCTGTTGGGAACCCTGACCACCTTTGTGGGAGTCCCCCCCAGGTACCTTCTTGGACACTCTGGTGCTAACCCAGAGGTCCGCCTCCTCAGCAAGCTTCCTGGGATCAGTCAGCTTGCTATCCACTAAGTGCTGGCGCAACTCTGTATAAGTAGTATTAAGCATATGCTCTCTTAGAATCAAGTCATATAAACCTTTATAATCAGCTACTTTGTTGCCCCGCACCCATCCATTCAGTGCCTTACTGGAGAAGTCAAAGAAATCTACCCATGTTTGTGTGGTTTGTTTGGTGCTGTCCCTGAACCTCTGACGGTATCCCTCAGGGGTCAGCCCAAACTTGGCAAGTAAAGTGGCTTTCTGAAGTGGGTGTGTGTTTTGATCAGGTTGATCCAATGTGAGGAGTGTATCCCTCCCCAATGGCGGTACATAACCCCACATAGCTACCCCCCATTGCCCTTCAGGAACCTCATGAGCCCTTAGTGCAACTTCATAAGCAGCTAGCCATTTATCTATGTCATCTCCCACCACAAAACTGGGCACCACATTTTTGGGTATACAAACCTTCTTTTCTGCAGCAGGTCCTGTCAGTATGCTGCCACCATTATTGCTGGATTCAGACTGTCTTGCCTTGATCTCCAGCTCCTTGAGACTCAGTTCATGAGCCAACAATAGTTTCTTTTCAGCCAAAGCTCTCTCAGCCTCCACCTGTTTGGTTTCTCTTTCGGCTTCAATTTGTTTGGCTGCTCTTTCAGCCTCAGCTTGCTTGGCTTCTCTTTCTGCCCTTCTCTCCTCCTGTTGAGCCTCAATTTTCAGTTTTGCCATTTGCAATTGGAACTCCCTTTCTTCTCTCCTTTCCTCTGCGGTCAGGCTTTGCACAGAGACACTGCTCCCTGGTCTGGAAGGGGGCACAATTGCAGTGGTAACACCATCCACAGATAGTGAAAATTCCTCTGAGGGGCCATTTTCTGGATCCTCTTCCTCATCATCCTCTAAATGGGCTTCTGCCAAGGCCCTCAGCGCCACTTGAAAGTCCTCCTTTCTGGAGGCCCCTTGGGTGGGTACCCTCAATGCCCTGCAGAATCCTCTTAATTGTTTGACCGTATATGTATCCAACTGGACTAGGTCAAAGTCCCCTGTCTGAGACCCAGTCAGAGACATGTTGGGTGAGGATTTAGTTTTTGAAAATTGTCAGGAGACAAAACGGATTTGCAAAAAGAGATAAAAACCAAGTTGACCTTCAACTGTGGGTAGGTAGTGAAATACTTAGCTACTGTATGTCACTGCACAAATACAAGTCCTATCCTCACCGCTGATCACCAATGTTAGAAATTGGGTTTTTGGTTGGCAGTCAGGTTACCCCCTGTCCAAGCAAAAGCCCTCACTCTAGTCAGGGTAAGTCACACGCAATCCAAGATTATCCTGTGCCCACCCTCTGGTAGCTTGGCACGAGCAGTCAGGCTTAACTTAGAAGGCAATGTGTAAAGTATTTGTGCAGTAAATCATACAATACCACCATATAGCACCACAAAAATACACCACACAGTGTTTAGAAAAAAATATAGAATATTTATCAGGATAATTGTAGGTCAAAAGAATAAAGTTGCAATGGGAAATTGTAGAGATATCACTGAAAAGTGATATAAAGTGTTTTAAGTCTTTAGAATATAAACAAAGTCTCTTTCAAGCACAAGTACCTGGTTTGGAGTGGAAAAATCTCCTCAGAGGGCCACAAAGGAAGAGGTGCGTGGAAAAAGGGTGTGTGTGCGTCGATTTCTCCTCAGCACACACGGACTTGCGTCGTTATTTTCCACACGGGGGAGTCGTGCGTCGTTTTCCGGCACGCGGACAGTCTCTTTCTGTGGATCGCGGGGATTACCAGATGTCCTGGGTCTGTGCGTGGATTTTCCTGCTTGTTTTCCGGCTGCGCGTCGTTCTGCGGGGCTGCGCGTCGAAATTACGATCTCACGGCAGGCATCGCGTCGATTTCTCCTCTAGAGGTCGGGCGGCGTTGTCCTTGCGAAGCCGTGCGTCGGATTTCCGGTCGTCCCAAGAGCGTCGCGTCGATCAGCGTCGGTGTGCGGCGTTTTTCTCGCCGCGGAACAAGCTGTGCGTCGAAATTTTCGGCGCACGGAGCGTCCAAGTGAAAAAGAGAAGTCTTTTTGGTCCTGAGACTTCAGGGAACAGGAGGCAAGCTCTATCCAAGCCCTTGGAGAGCACTTTCACAGCCAGACAAGAGTTCAGCAAGGCAGCAGGCCAACAGCAAGGCAGCAGTCCTTTGTAGAAAGCAGACAGGTGAGTCCTATGAGCAGCCAGGCAGTTCTTCTTGGCAGGATATTGTTTCTGGTTCAGGTTTCTTCTCCAGCAAGTGTCTGATGAGGTAGGGCAGAGGCCCTGCTTTATACCCAAAGGTGCCTTTGAAGTGGGGGAGAATTCAAAGAGTGGCTAAGAAGTGCACCAGGTCCCCTTTCAGTTCAATCCTGTCTGCCAGGGTCCCAGTAGGGGGTGTGGCAGTCCTTTGTGTGAGAGCAGGCCCTCCACCCTCCCAGCCCAGGAAGACCCATTCAAAATGCAGATGTATGCAAGTGAGGCTGAGTACCCTGTGTTTGGGGTGTGTCTGAGTGAATGCACAAGGAGCTGTCAACCAAGCCCAGCCAGACGTGGATTGTAAGGCACAGAAGGATTTAAGTGCAAAGAAAGGCTCACTTTCTAAAAGTGGCATTTCTAGAATAGTAATATTAAATCCGACTTCACCAGTCAGCAGGATTTTGTATTACCATTCTGGCCATACTAAATATGACCTTCCTGCTCCTTTCAGATCAGCAGCTGCCACTTCAACAGGGTATGAGGGAAGCCCCAATGTTAGCCTATGAAGGGAGCAGGCCTCACAGTAGTGTAAAAACGAATTTAGTTGTTTTACACTACCAGGACATATAACTACACCGGTACATGTCCTGCCTTTTACCTACACAGCACCCGGCTCTAGGGGTTACCTAGGGCACACATTAAGGGTGACTTATATGTAGAAAAAGGGGAGTTCTAGGCTTGACAAGTACTTTTAAATGCCAAGTCGAGGTGGCAGTGAAACTGCACACACAGGCCTTGCAATGGCAGGCCTGAGGCAAGTAAAAGGGGCTACTTAAGTGGGTGGCACAACCAGTGCTGCTGGCCCACTAGTAGCATTTAATTTACCAGCCCTATGCATATAAAGTGCACCTTACTAGGAACTTATAAGTAAATTAATAGTCCAATCAGGTATGATTCAAGGTTACCATGTTTTAAGGGAGAGAGCATATGCACTTTAGCACTGGTTAGCAGTGGTAAAGTGCGTAGAGTCTAAAAACCAGCAAAAACAGTGTCCAAAAAGTGGAGGGAGGCAGGCAAAAAGTTAGGGGTGACTACCCTAAGGCTGTCAGGTCTAACAATCCAATACCGGTACCAATTTGATTTATCATTTTGAGTTGTTTTATATCAAACAGCCCAGGGTTCAGAGTAGCCATCATGTAGCTGTGAAACTCATTCTGACCATTGTCCACAAATACATTCCAAATGGCTGCTCTCTTCACTTACTATGTCCCAGGTTTGGCAAGGATACAGTAGGGGCATATTGCTCATACATGTATGCCCTCACATATAGTATAGTGCACCCTGCCTTAGGGCTGGAAGGCCTGCCAACGGGGTGACTTACCTATATTGCATGCAGTGTGTAGTGGACAGGGCACACAGGCTGTGTGCTATGTCGATTTTGTATTTTAGGATTGCACCAGGACACTCAGCCTGCAATGGCAATGCTGGGTGCATGTGGATGCATGGCCCATGAGGGTGGCACAATCTGTGCTGCTGCCCTCAGGGGCATACCCTTAGTACCCCATTCCCTGGGTACTGAAGTACCATTTTCTAAGGACGCATAGTGGCAGCTAAAGGTGTTGCCAATTGTATCAATACCTTTGCAACTTTAGCGAAAGAACACTGGCACTGAGGACCTGGTTAGCAGGATCCCACTGCACCCCAATCCAAGTTGCATCCAGAAACCAAGCAAAAAGTGTGGAGGGTACTGCAACAGGGTACCAATTTCCCCACAGAAGGTGCCTCTGATGGTGGATTTTCCATCTGTTCGAAGTTGAGGTGTTCTATGGTGTGGATGGTGTGGATGGTGCCTTCTCCCTCTGTGGTGCAGTTGATGTTTTTTCTGTGAATGATGGAAACATTCAGGGGTTTATTGCTGCAATCTCGGTGTGTAATCTTGTATATGTCAGCTGTGGCGATGTCGGGAGCACACATGGGGTGAGTCAGATCTTGGTGGTGAAGGTAATGTTGGGGTTGAGGGTGGTGATGAGGTCCTAAAGCTCAGTGGCGTGTTTGCTGAGTGAGTTTGTGAACCCTTGATAAATATGCTGCATAGTATTTAGACTCATCGAGGTTCAGAATAAACACTTTAAGCAATCTGCAAAGGAGCAACCCCAGTTATTGGAGAGCTGCTGACATCTCCAGATCTACCCTCAACTTTGTGCGAACTCCTCTCAACATTCCATTACAGAATTCCGATGACACCACACATATACTGCACATGTCCATCATCCTCATGATTGGACATGGGAAGAGCAAAAAAATAAAAATGCAAACACAATATAAACATAAAAACAAACATGACACATTTTCCCACTCCTAAGGAAACATCCATTACACCCTGGTGACCGAACCAAGTACCGTTCCATCACAAACAACCCATTCATCAGCAAGATCTTTGGAAAAGCAGTGTATGTTTAAGTCTAAGACCACATCAATGCTGAGCAACACCTCTACCAGTCTGATTTCGGATCATGCTGCAGCACTGAAATGTGTAACACAGATGATACCTCTTGACCACAGATAAAAATGCTCCCTGTCTCTTGATATCGCTGGACCTTTCAGCTACCTTTGATGCAGTCAAACATGCCACTGCATCTATACCTGTAGTCTCAAATGGGATTCGTCGGCAATGTCCTTGGCTAGTTCTCCACCTACCTTTCCAATCGAAACCTGTTTGTTCACATGGGCATGTCCAGGTAACAAAAATCTCTATGGTATGTGGAGTTGCCAAGGGCTCCATACCGTCTCCTTTCATCTTTGGCCTATACATGAAAATGTTTGGTGCTGTACTCACAGATAACTGCATCAAGATGCATCAATAAGTCAATGATAAACAATTCTACTTGAAATTATCCTCTGCTTCAGACATCATGCTCCTCAACACTGCTTGCACATCAACCAGACCTGGATGTCCAGCTCCTACCAAAAGGTCAACCCAACTAAGGAAGAATCCAGTAATTCCCTAAGGACATTAATCAAGATACAGTACAAACTTGCCACAATGAAATTAACATTGACAGCTTCGAAACTCAACTTTCACAGAATGCCAAGTTACTTGGTTTCACCCTGGACCCTAGCCTCTCACTGAAGAAACACATATATTTTCATAATGCCTACATAAATACATATATACATACATATAAACATACAGTTCCTGAAGAATGTGTGAATTCTAAGTAAGAGGCTTACGATCAGAGCAAACGAAAAATTCTAAACCCCACACATATTACCTACATTTCTCCATACCCCATGCACAAGCTAACATTTCTCTTTCAATTGTGGAGTATTTTCCTCCGAGAGAAGAAAGAGAGCGAGAAACAAACAACGTGGTTACTTCCCATCCACAATGTTTTATTTGGGACAAAACAGCATGCAACCCTTTCACACGAGCAACTGTTGTAATTACACTTCTAATACTTGAGATAAAGCCTCAATGTGAAGCTTCTTCAGAGGGCAAGAGTCCAAAGCCCACAATCCCTGGTGTGTCTCTGGAGGCGGGGGCCTTATCATTGTGCCAGACAACCACATGAAGTGCTAACACTGTGTCCCCGGCACAGGACATGTCTGGGCCAAGGGAGGGCCTGTCTTTGCCTTTCATCGCCAGGTAGAGGCTGGCCCACCCTTCTTGGCTCCTGATTATCTTGCATAACCAAATGTTCTCATTACACTTTTTGTGGTTGACACCTTATTTTAGAGGCTCTTTCCTTTTTACCTCTGTGAAGAGTGGGGAAGCACAAGCCTGCACCTATCTAGCCTCTGCAAGGCTCAACAATTGATGGTTTTTAGGTGAAAGTTGAGGGGGTCATATCTAAAGAAATCAAGCTTGCTGAGAGATGGCTTTCTTTCCACAGGAGACTTCTTTCTGCCTCGCATGGGTGATTGCCACAACAATAACCTCCCTCCCTATTTGTCAATTGTGAGTGCAGTTCAAGCAATTCCTGAAGTATCTGTGCCTTTGCCCCAGCCTAGTGAGGAGTTATCTCCCTCCAATTGTATTCTCCAAAGCACTTTGCAATCCCCTTGGGTGGGCCCAGCGGAAAAGCGCAGGAAAACACCTGTGTATACAAAGGTGAGCATAATCCATAGTAGCACTGTGATGCAGGCCAGGATGGATTTGCATTATTAATCGGACCTGGTTGAGATGCTTTATAAGCTCCATAACCTATTAGAAAGCAAACTAAATCCCTTTTCTGAGCTGCTGAAGGCTATCACACTCAAATTGGAAAACTGGACAGGGACGGATGTTGAATCATCATATGTTATGGTCTCAATTGTTTCTTGCAGCATGTAAGTAATGATACTAACATTTGGTTTTGTCTCTTACCTACTTAGCCTGTGTGTCATTGTGAGCTATCACAAGAGGGAGTTCTCTTACTGGGGCACAACGCTATGATTGGGGAGGGCAGGAGTGAAGGGGAAGGCAGGTCTCAGGAACTTCTTGAGATCGAGCTTGGGGGTAGAGGTTACCAACTGCACCCGTATGTTGTTGTTATGGCAAATGTCCAGACTCTGAGGCCTGAATCTGTGGAGTTCACACATCAGCTCAATAATGATGTCACCCATTGACTTAGTAACAATGTTAGTTTTTAGGTAGCAGCTACTTATCCTGCCATCGGGTAAAAAGTTAATCTTTTCTGCTATTTACTCACCCACTGGTTCAATAGTAGGCATTATTAACTATTTGGCCAGCAGCCTTCAAAATAGCAGAGAAACGTCACTATTTACATGGCCAGTGGTTAAATAGTAGAGATTCCGCACTGTTCAGCTAGTGGATGTGCAAATAGCAGGGAAACTTGACAATTTACCTGGCTGCTCGATAAATAGTAGAGGTTTTGCACCGTTCATTGGTGGGCATGCAAACAGCAGTAAAACTTAACTATTTAGCTGCCCGGTGGTTAAACAATAGTGATTTTGCACGGTTCGGCTGGTAGTCATGCAAATAGAAGAAAAACGTAACTGTTTACCCGGCTACTGGATTAATAGTTTTTCTGCACTGTTTGGCTGGCCAACATGCAAATAACAAGGAAACTTCACTATTTATATGGCCACTAACTAAATAGCAGTCAAGCAAACAAAAACTTTCACTCATTAAACAGCTACAGTAATACAGCAGACATGAAAAATTAACCCAGTATCCATGCAAACAGCAAATAATCAATTATTTATGTGGCTGCTGGCTAATTAGCAAAAATTAGATATCGTTTGACCAGTACCCTGGAACATAGCAAAGAAATTTCAATAGTTATCTGACAGCTTTCTAAATAGCAGAAATGATGTACTGTATTGCTTGTGGCCTTGCAAATAACTTCAAAGGAAACTTAATCATTCACCTGGTAGCTGGCTAAACAGTAGACAGAGTGCACAACATTTCCAGTAGTTACCTGGTCATCTGTGGCATCATTCGAGGCCGAGGAGTTGTAGGGCGGTGGACCGGACTCTGTTTGTTGGTGCCTGCGGACTGCAGGGAAGTCGCTCCTCTACTCCAAGGGAGACTGGCAGTGGTTATGAAGTGCTGGAAGGCTACATGAGGCTTGGGCTATTCCCCAGCTCGTAGGACAAGGCACTGTGCAGGTTTTCATGCCAAAATGTCCACAGCTCTTCTTCTGTTCTCAGCAGGAAGTAAATCTTTTTTGTCCTTCTTCTCTTGGTTCATTGAATCTGAGTTCATAGGTTTGGGGATGCCACCTACATACTCAATTTAGGGGCATTAAAGGGAGTGCAAGGTAGCAGCCAATGGGTTGCCTAACTTTAGAGAGACTACACCAATTCTGTTCAACACAAGATGGAGTAATTTGAAAAGTGGTGTCCGCATCAACTTATCCACCTTAGGGGTGCGATTGGTATGATGTGGGCATAGCTCCTAATCTTACTATTTTTCCCGCCTGTCTTGCTGTCAAAAAGGGCGATTTGGGCAGGGGGTAGGTCTGCTCCCATCTGGAGAGACCAGGGTCGCATTACAAAGGGGACTAGGCCTTTGAAGCTTCCCTCCGTCTTGTCTGGAAAAGGTGATAACACCTCCGCCCAGAGTAGGCTTTTTTTCCTGGCATACAAGAATGCTAGCTCTCACCTCAGGAGGTCAGAAATCCATATAGGGTGGCTGTACTGGTTTAGACCTCTCGGTTAACACACTAGCAGTCGGGTAGGTATTCAGGGGCCACCTCTAAGGTGCCCTGTGAGTGCATGAATTAATAAATCCATCACTGGATTCAGGGAGGGTTTATTAATACATGATGGTTGATACCAAAAATGTTATTTTCAGTGAAGCCATCATGTAACTGGAGGACTCGTAATAACCAGTGTCCAATATATGTGCTCAAAATGGTTTCCCTGTTCACTTACTATGTCTAAGAATCAACAAAGAGATAGCAGGGGCATAACTGCTCAAGCAGATATGCCCTCACTTATGATATAATGCACCCTGCCCTAGGACGAGGGGCCTTCTCTAGGTGAGTGACTTACAAATATTGCATGCAGTGGTAGGGAACCTGGCACACAGGGATGTGTGACAGGTTGTGTTTTCACTTTTTTCACTGCTTTTAAATTTGCCACATTTTGCACTCTGGTGAAACTCGCACTGTTGAATCTTTTGGGCACAGATTTTGAACGGGCTACCGGTTTGGTTAGTAGCTAAAAATCTGTTTGTGCGACTTGTGCAGTATTAAGGGGTGACTTTTTTTGTTATATTAATTTTCACCACAGACATGCCATTTTGGGCAGGTCACACTCTGGTGGTTGGAAGTGTGGGAGCTTTTCACCATAGATAGCAGGTGAGGGTGCAGACCTACAGCAGACGCACAGCGGGCGTACCATTGGTGCACCAAAGTCACGCCTTAGGCAAGCCCGTCCGGTCCAGATCACGTCCAGCAATAGCCAAACTGTCTGGAAGGTCAGCACTCGGACCCCTTTGCTGGTGTATGTCCATCTTGAGTGATTGCTATGAGAAATTTAACTTAGAGAGTATATTTTATGGGGCAGCATATACATCTTGTCATAAATATGACTTTGTTTTGAACTCACCAATGGAGCCTCAGGAGTTTGCTTATTATGATCCTCATTTGTACCCCCCCCCCCCTCACAGATGGCTCTGACAGGCCCTAGGTTCTCAGTTACTCTAATTAACTGCTGCTCTCGTCCCAAACATTTATTTGAAATTAATAAGCTACTAATGGAAAATAAATGTGACTTACTTTTTCTGACAGAAACATGGCTCTCGGCTTGCTCCGTCCCTGATATAGCTCTTGCTATACCGCAGGCTTTAGAATCCAGCATATAGATTAGTCAGATAAGCAGGGCAGGGGGCTGGCAATAATGCACAGAGACTCCTATCATTGTTCCATTTTCCAGACTCCTAGGTGCAGATTTATACTTTTTTCACACAAAACTGCGTTAGCACAGTTTTGCATGAAAAAGTATAACGTCGGCTAGCGCCATCCCAAGACGTCGGCCGGGCGCCATATTTATGGAATGGCACTAGCCGGTGCTAATGCCCTGTTAGCATCCTTGTAAAGGACGCAAACAGGGTGGGAGGCATAGGGGAAACTGGAGCTTGTGTGCCGAATTTTGGCGCTACACTGTTTAGAGGCAAAAAAATGCCTCTAAGCAGTGTAGCGCCATTTTCTGGTGCACAACCCCCATGGACATGGCTCCTGTCTTACTAAAGACAGGAGCCATGCCCACCACCCTAATGACCATGCCAAGGGGACAAATGGCCCTTGGGCATGGCCATTAGGGCCAGTGCCATGCAGGGAGCCCCAAGTCATGGCCCGGGGCGTGAAAAGAAAAAACAAATACTTACCAGGACTTACCGGGGATGGGTCCCCCATCCTGTGGTGTCCCTCTGGTGTGGGTGGGGGTGTCCCTAGGGCCAGGGAAGGGCAAATGTGGGCTCTGACCATGGAAATATGCCTACAGATCCCCTAACGCCTGCCCATACCCAGGCGTTAAATAATGGCTCTAAGCAAACTTAGCGCCATTATTTAGGGCCCCCGTGCTGGATTTTAGCACTGGGCATAAATATGGCACTAAGGCCATATCGTCCTTTTCTGGACGGGAATGCCTACCTTGCATCTCTTTGACGCAAGGTAGGTTTTCATGTCCAGAAAACAACGTTAACTCCATTACTTTGGACCTAGAGGTGTCTAGTGCCAAAGTATTAATTTGGAGTTAGGTTTGGACTGAATTAGCGTGAAAAAAATGACGCTAATTCAGCACAAACTGAGTATAAATATGGGCCCTAGTTTGGAGGCCATTGAGGGCCTCTCTTTCACAATCTCCCTCAATACTTCTTTTCCAGCATCAGGAATCCATGGGCCGAATTCAAGAAAAGTGGCTCTGCATCCAATGCAGCACCACTTTTCTTGCGACCCCCCTGCTACCCCTAACACCACCATGTGTGCGCCGCATTTTCAATAGGGTGCACCATGGCAGTATTAGAACAATAGCATCAAAACGTTTGACGCTATTGGATACCAGTGAAAAGGATTGGAGTATCACATTGGATACTGGAAGAAGGGTTATTGGGTATGTTGGTGTGTAATCTCCAC
This sequence comes from Pleurodeles waltl, assembly GCF_031143425.1. Lineage (NCBI taxonomy): Eukaryota > Metazoa > Chordata > Amphibia > Caudata > Salamandridae > Pleurodeles > Pleurodeles waltl. The sequence continues at coordinate 1,003,912,577 of NC_090443.1, read as the reverse complement.
AGGAAGTTCTAGGGGCAGATTTAGGAGCCACTTGCGCCACATTAGCGTCATTTTTTTTTTTTTACGCTAATGTGGCCCAACAAAGCCAAAATCACCACGCCAAATTTACAGTGTGGCGCAATGCATGCATTGTGTCACTTTGTAACCCTTCATTTATTTCAGCACTTTTAACGCCTGCTCAGAGTAGGCATTAAAAGGAGACCCACCATCGTTTACAATGGGCCTCAATAGGCTTTGCAGGATTAGCGTCAATATTTTGTATGCTAATACTGCAAAGCTCTGAACTAGAGTCAAAGATTCTGATGTTAGTTCCCTAACTACTGACATGGTGCACTGTATCTTAGATACAGCTCACACATGGTGGCGTTAGGGGGGTGCTAAGTGTCACTAGGAAAGTGGCGCTGCACTATGCACTTTTCATAAATGTGCCCCCTATTTTTTTCAGCTTAAGATTTCATAGTTCTCTTGTTTAGGCATCATGCAGAATGTATCTGCATCTCCTTTCTTTCTTTCCTCACCTGATGAAACCTACAATACCATTCCAGAGGTATTTAACCAGAAGGTTTTTAACCATTATGCTAGGTTGTGTGGTACTTCACTAAGGGCCATATGTACAAACACATTTTCCCATAGACACAGAATGGGTAAAACCCTTTGATACATCTGGCCCTGGGTGTGGAAAGGAAAATGTTGCTGCTCACACATTGGCTGCATGAAGAGCATGTCTGCATGATGAGCATGAAGTTTTTTTAATATCAGCCAGATCTTGCGTCAGATGATGATAACAGTCTAAATGAATATGAAATATGTCTGAAAAAGCAAGATCTACCTTATCTGCCAAAAGTGAGTATCATACTTGAACTTTATCCCTTTGGGAGGAAAATGCAACGGGTGGGGGAGTCTTTTGCGGAGTATATTTCAGCATTAAGGAAACTGGCATCCACCTGCAATTTGGTGCAGCAACTGATGAGAGATCGCGTGATCAATTCATGGTGGACTGTGCTCTAGAAAAAGCTAGGGAGGCCACGTGGCAGAAAGACAATCTCTCATTAAGTGAGATCATAACTATGGCAAAATTGTGTGATCATTTGCAAGCATGTGTAGAAGTGATTCGGAAACATACAGTGTGTGACGAAAAATGGGATTGTGATAGTGTGTATGTAATGCAACCAGGGTAGGGCCAACTGTAGGTGTTGATTGCTGACTTTAATTAATGATTACCTTAGGTGGAACACCGAATACAAAGCTCTGCATATCACAAATGTGTGCAGTTTTAGGTCACCATTTTTGGTTTTCTTGTCTATGTATCACTGCACCCTTTGCCCACCAAGCATCACACCATTCACTAACACTGGGCCATCCACAAATAGAACCTCTGTCTATGATTTTGATACTATAATCATTATTTTGGATATTTTTACCATATGTGAATGTGTCTGTCTGTGCAGAATTGCCCACACTAGTCTGTGGGTATCCATTAAAGAGTTGGTCTGTTTCTATTTGTTTGTGACCACATGTATTTGTTTCGCCTAGGAAGCTAAGGTGTCTTGTTATAGCTTCCCCTGAGGGAACCGATTGATTTGTTAAACAACTTTAGGTCGACAATAAGAATTAAAGAATGCAAGGAAATTCCAAGGCAAATGTTTTAGGTGTGGTAATTTGGTGCATATGCCCAATTTCAAAGAATGTCCTGGGTGGAAAGCTACTTCTAGGACTTGGGGAAGGAAAGGTCATTATTCATCTTGCTGTAATTCTTTAGAAACATGAAAAAAGTGAGAGAGGTAATGTGACTCTGATCAGGAATCTGATGAGGTAGTGTTGCAAATCCAAGACAAGGCAAAGGGCCCCATTAGTTGGTATAGACAAATGGATCAGCTGCCAAAATGTTATTTGATGTTATTTGATTTGGATACAAAAATAACATTGGTACCCAAAACATTTTTTGAAGGGAATTTGAAACAAATGGGGAAAATGTTACACACAGATACACGGCCAAAGGAATATGGTGGGAGACTAATCAAGTTGATGGGATACTTTTAGGACACTATGGAGTTGGCTGATAGGCTGATCCCCGGAAACATCTACATATCAGTTAGAGGTGACTCACTAATTAGCTGGTATAATCAGAAAGAATTGGCAGTGTATCTTGACCATAATGAAAATTCATCTGTTAGGCTGAAAGAAAGTGGGGTGGTAAAAGAAGGTGTAGTGGTTGCTGAGGTAGTGGAAAACTCACAAATTCAGACTAGTTATGAGAAACAGTTCCCTGAGGTACTCAGGAATGATCTGGGACACATGAAAAATAATGTGCCTCATGTAAAATTAAACATGGTGTGTTGCCCAAAGAGGGGAAGGTGAGAAGTGTGCCCATTATGGTAAGGGAAGTGTTGGACTTTTGCTTATGCAGTGTCATCCTGAATCTTTTTACCTCCTGCCTCCTATTTTTTTCTGACCTGTCGCTGTTGGCTTTTGAACTCTGAGCACTTTCCCACTGCTAACCAGTGCTAAAGTGCATATGCTCTCCGTGTAAATTGTATGTAATTGGTTTATCCATGATTGGCATATTTGATTTACTAGTAAGTCCCTAGTAAGGTGCACTAGAGGTGCCAGGGCCTGTAAATCAAATGCTACTAGTGGGCCTGCAGCACTGGTTGTGCCACCCACATAAGTAGCTCTGTAATCATGTCTCAGACCTGCCACTGCAGTGTCTGTAAGTGTATTTTTACACTGTAAATTCGACTTGGCAAGTGTACCCACTTGCCAGGCCTAAACCTTCCCTTTTCTTACATGTAAGGCACCCCTAAGGTAGGCCCTAGGTAGCCCCAAGGGCAGGGTGCAGTGTATGGATAAGGTAGGACATATAGTAATGTGGTTTATATGTCCTGACAGTGAAATACTGCCAATTTCGTTTTTCACTGTTGCAAGGCCTGTCTCTCTCATAGGATAATATGGGGGCTACCTTTAAATATGATTAAACTGTAGATTCCCCTAGAGAGTAGATGGACATGTGGAGTTTGGGGTCCCTGAACTCACAATTAAAAAATACATCTTTTAGTAAAGTTGATTTTAAGATTGTGCGTTTGAAAATGGCACTTTTAGAAAGTGAGCATTTTCTTGCTTAAACCATTCTGTGACTCTGCCGTGTTGTCGATTCCCTGTCTGGGTCAGTTTGACAGTTGGGTTGTTTTTCACCTCGCACCAGACAGTGACACAAAGGGAGCTGGGGTGTAACCTGCATTTCCTGATTAGCCATCTCTGCTAGGAGGGAGGGGTGGAGTGGTCACTCTCATCTGAAAGGACTGTGCCTGCCTCTGAGAATGCCGGCTCCGACCCCCTGGTGTGTGTCTGAGGCCTTGCCTGGGCAAGGCAGGATTTCACAAGTAGGTGTGAGTCCCCTTTGAAGAAAGGTGACTTCAAAGTCTAAAATGAGTATAAGAAGGGCACCCAAATCTACAGACTTTAGAAACACTTCTGGAACCAAGAGGAACCTCTGCCTGGAGAAGAGCTGATAGCTGAGGAAGAAGTGCTGCCCTGCCTGTGACTGTGCTTTGTGGAGCTTTCCTGCAGTGCTGCTTCTGCCAGAGTAAGAGGGCAAACACTGGACTTTGTGTGCCTTCCATCTTGTGAAGAAATCTCCAAGGGCTTGAGTTAGAGCTTGCCTCCTGTTGTTTGAAGTCTCAGGGACAGCAAAGACTTCTCTCTGCCAGCACCTGGAGTCTCTGGAGAGACTCCTGCCCCGACAGGTGGTGCCCTATCCAGTCCCTGGGCCCTTGAAAGGACAGCTGGTGGAATCCAAGGAAATCGACTTCGGACGACTTCGGACCGACGCTGCTGCTGAATCCGGTAACGCCGGCTGCACCTGACGCCGTGACCTTCGCTGGAACGCGACGCTCTTCACAGGCCCGACGCCGCAGCAGCCCCGCTGAAGTCCGCGACTCCGTGGAAGTCGCTGCACCACGTCGTGACCAACGCCGCTCGAAGTGCACGGATTCAACGTTTCTCACAGACGCCGCGATTCCCGACTTCGCGCATCGGCTTGTTTTCACTCTTCACCAAAGGTACTGTACTTGGGGGTCTACACAACTCCGTGTCCGGCGCCGCTGGTGTCGGCTTGTTGGGAACGACTCCGTCATGACGCCGTGTTAACATCTCATCGACGCATTTTTGTTTCTAAGCGCTATTTTTGAGTTTAATCTTTAAAAATTCATAACTTGACTTGTGTATGTCGGATTTTTGTCGTTTTGGTCTTGTTTTGTTTAGATAAATATTCCCTATTTTTCTTAAATGGTGTTGTGTAATTTTGTAGGGTTTTCATTGAGTTACTGTGTGTGTTGGTACAAATACTTTACACCTAGCGCTCTGAAGTTAAGCCTACTGCTCTGCCAAGCTACCAAGGGGGTAAGCAGGGGTTAGCTGAGGGTGATTCTCTTTTACCCTGACTAGAGTGAGGGTCCTTGCTTGAACAGGGGGTAACCTGACTGTCAACCAAAGACCCCATTTCTAACAGGAAGCAAAGATGAAAGAACTTGAGAGACTGCAAGAAAGTGGTATCATTCAGGAGACAGAAGTGACTTAATGGTTGTCCCCGGTGGTGATGGTTTGCAAAGCGAACAGTGATGTGAGACTGTGGGGGTCATTACAACATTGGCGGTAAAAGCCGCTTACCGCCGTGCTAAAGACCGCCAACACACTGCCGTGGGTGCGGAATTCTGCCACGGTCATTATGACCCACAGCTCGGAATCCGCCAAAATTTAGACACCCACACAAGTCCGCCACACCAAAGGTCAGTGATAAACTGGCGAAAACAAAACCTCCACCGTCACGCCGACAGGAATACGCCCACACTATCACGACCCACGAATCCACGCGGTATTCCATTGGTGGTACACACCGCCGCGCTCAAAATACACACTCTTACAAGACACATCCAAATTGGACAATTCCAAATACACACACCTGATACACATAAACACACCACTCCCACACACCCAATACAATATAAAACACACACCCGCATCACCCACAAACCCTTACGACAACAACTGCGACTGAAGGCCACAGAGAGACACCACCATCTACAAACGAGCATCCACAGGCACCATCACCCACATAACATCCACGCACCTCACACAACACACCACTAAATATCACCCCACACATCACAACACACACCAACCCACCCATCACCCACACCACCCCATGGCACGGCAAAAACACCCCAGGTTCTCTGAGTAGGAGCTCAGGGTCACGGTGGAGGAAATCATCTGGGTAGAGCCACAGCTATTCAGATCACAGGTGCAGTACACCTCCATAGCTAGAAAGATGGAGCTATGGCAAAGAATCGTGGACAGGGTCAATGCAGTTGGAAAGCACCCAAGAAATAGGGATGACATCGGAAGAGGTGGAACGACCTACCGGGGAAGGTGCGTTCCATGGTCTCAAGACACCACATCGTGGTACAGAGGACTGGCGGCGGACCCCCACCTCCTCCCCCACAACTAACAACATGGGAGGAGCAGGTCTTGGCTATTCTGCATCCCGGAGGGCCTCGTAGGAGTAGGTGGAGGAATGGACTCTGGTAAGTCAAATCTTCACTACTATATCCCCCACCCTCCCTGCATGCCATCACATACCCCCACCCTCACCCTCACCCCCATCACTCCTACTCCTCACAAATGTCCCAATATCACAAACCACCCATCCCAACACCAAGCCCTGCATGCAACACCAAAGCATGGACACCCATCACCAAAGCATGTCCACTATAGATACCCATACACCCCCCTAAACCATCATCACACAAGTTCCCACATAGGAATGCAAGCACTGGGGTACACGGTCAACCACCCATTGCACACCATGGCACAAACAGATGCAATAATCATGCTTTTACACCCCTGCAGGACCCCTACCCAACGTCATCGGACAGGAGGGCCCAGACATGTCCACACCACCCACAGAAGAGGCCCACAGTGATGACAGCAGCTCTGTCCAACTGGATCTAGACGACCAGCCCGGCCCATCTGGGAACTCGGGTTCCCCTCACACAGTCACAGGCCACCACAGAGCTTCCCCCCTCTGGAAACACCAGCACAGCACCCACCCAGCGGGCCCATACCTCTGTCCCCAGGACACGTCAATCAGCAGTGTGTCCACCACTACAGGGAACCCAGGCTAACCCACCACCCCAACAACAGGGACCTGGGGGCAGTGGGCACACCATTCAGGGGACACAGGCCCAGGGAAACAGGGGAACTGGGAGGGCTGATGTGCAACAGGGGGAGGACAGGCCCAGGGAACCCACTCTCCACGAGGCCCTCTCCAACATCATGGGAGCCTACCATCATTCCCAGGAGATGATGGCAACGGTACTGGCCAAGTTTCAGGAGACCCAGCAGCTGCAGGAGGAACAGTATTTGGGCTTCAGGGAGGAACTCAAATCCATCAATTCCACCCTGTGCACCATTGTAGGGGTGCTGAAGGAAGTCCTCAACACCAGGAGGGGACACTGTGGCACAACAAGGGGCCCCTGACACTAGCCTATACGATGAACTGCCCACCACCTCTGCCGGCGCTAGTGGACAGGAGGCACCGCCACAGGACCACCACACCAGCACCCCACCCACTGTAGAGGGAGTACCACCCTGCAAACGGTCCCTGAGATCCAGGACAAAGACAGAGAATGATGCCAAGACCCCCACCAAGAAATAGGACCACCCTGATTGTCATCCTTTTGTCCCACCTTGTCACCCTGTCCATCCTCAAACTGCCCCAGCTCCACTTCCTATGCCACTTTGGACAATTTACCTGTGAGACTAATAGCTTGGACTCTGCCATGGACATTCCTCCACCATCACCCCTCACCATTTTACAACCCCCTCCATTATTGGGCACTTAAATAAACACCCTTAAAGCACAAAACAATCTGGAGTCTGTCTGTGATTTCGAATTAGTGTATTAGCAATTACAGTGACAAAATGCTCTTTCAAATGTAATGTCAACATACCTATGTCACACAGCTCTAGTCCATGAGGAAACAAAGCAGATGTCACACAGTGGGACCCACATCTGTGAAATCGTAAGGGAAAGTGATAGCTCAGTGACTATACACTGGGAGAAAAGGACAGACAGTAGAGAGGTAGTAGTTTTAAAGTACACGTAGCAGGCAGGTTTGTCTTCTTACCTGTGTCTCACTGGAAGTATTGCAGGATCACCGAGTTCCTGTTGTCGATGTCCTCTTCTTCTGCTTCCTCGTCTTCACTGTCCACAGGTTCCACAGCTGCCACAACACCTCCATCAGGACCATCCTCCTGCAGAAAAGGCACTTGATGTCGCAAAGCCAAGTTGTGAAGCATACAGCAGGCCACGATGATCTGGCACACCTTCTTTGGTGAGTAGAATAGGGATCCACCTGTCATATGGAGGCACCGGAACCTGGCCTTCAGGAGGCCAAAGGTCCGCTCTATAATCCTCCTAGTTCACCCATGGGCCTCATTGTAGCATTCCTCTGCCCTTGTCCTGGGATTCCTCACTGGGGTCAGTATCCATGACAGGTTGGGGTAACCAAAGTCACCTGCAAATGGCGAGGGACAACTGTTAGACACACACTAACTCTTAGGGACATCCCCAGAACCAGACAACTATTCCCACTGATTTGGGTCCAGGTGCTCACCTAATAGCCACACCCGGTGCCATGTAGTTGCCCCCTCACATAAGGGATGCTGCTATTCCGCAGGATGTAAGCGTCATGCATTGAGCCATGGAATTTTGCATTAACATGGGAGATGTACTGGTCTGCCAAACACACCATCTGCACATTCATCGAATGGTAACTCTTCCGGTTTCTGTACACCTGTTCACTCCTGCGGGGGGACCAAGGCCACATGTGTCCCATCAATGACACCTATGATGTTAGGGATATGTCCCAGGGCATAGAAGTCACCTTTCACTGTAGGCAAATCCTCCACCTGAGGGAAAACGATGTAGCTCCGCATGTGTTTCAGCAGGGCAGACAACACTCTGGACAACACACTGGAAAACATAGGCTGGGACATCCCTGATGCTATGGCCACTGTTGTTTGAAAATACCCACTTGCTAGGAAATGGAGTACTAACAGCACCTGCACTTGAGGGGGGATTCCTGTGGGATGGCGGATAGCTGACATCAGGTCTGGCTCCAACTGGGCACACAGTTCCTGGATTGTGGCACGATCAAGCCTGTAGGTGATGATCACATGTCTTTCCTCCATTGTCGATAGGTCCACCAGCGGTCTGTATACCGGAGGATGCCGCCATCTCCTCACATGCCCCAGCGGACGGTGCCTATGGAGGAGAACAGCGAGCACAGAGTCAACCAACTCTGAGGTACGTAAACACAGCTTACTCCGAAAACTATTCATAAACAAAATTTTGCCTGTATGAGTGTTTAGCCAAGGCCTACGTATGTGTGACGCAGTAAAAAACAAAGCCATGTGGGCCCCTGAAATGGTGGCAGCCTGACCTGTAAAGTGGGACAATAGGATATGAGGTAACTGCACTGGCGTTGTACACCGTTGCGGTAGACGGTCAAAGACCGCGCCACAATTCTGCATTGGTTAACATTGGACCCTATGGGTCCCAGGAGCCAATTACGATGTACGCCGGCGGTGACAGTACGCACCGCCGCGGACGTGACCGCCATTTTCTCACTGTTCAATCACTCAATTCTTGATCTTCGACAGGAGAGGACCTACACTGCATGTGCTGCTGTGACCTCAGTCTGGAAGAGACAATGGCTCGTGATTCTTGGGAAAGGGCCATGCCTTCAGCATGGAGGAGTTGGAGAAGCTCGTGGAGGAGGTCCTCCCCCAGTACACGCTACTCTACGGTCCTCCAGACAAACAGGTAAGTACACCGTTACCATGCTGTATGGGCAATGCCTGTGTGGAGTGGGGAGGATGAAAGATGGGGGGGAGAATGAGGCGTGCATGAAACGACGGTGAGTGCATGTGCCACATGGCAAGGGTAGGGATGCGGGCCAATGACTGTGATGGTGCAGTTGGTAATTACTTCTCTTTTTCCCCTGTACAATTCCTGTAGGTCAGCGCCCACCAAAAGAAGGATATTTGGCGTGCCATCGTCAAGGAAGTCCAGACCCTGGGGGTCTACCACAGACGGAGCACCCACTGCTGGAAAAGATGGGAGGACATTCGCAGCTCGAGCAAGAAGACGGCGGAGGCCCAGCTGGGGATGGCCTCCCGACGTGGGAGGAGTGCCCGTCGCACCATGACCCCCCTGATGTTCAGGATCCTGGCAGTGGCGTACCCGGAGTTGAATGGGCGCTTGAGGGCATCACAGCAGCAACAAGGGGGTGAGTACACTCTCATTCAGCTGATTCAGCGCACATTGGAGATGTCTGGGTGGGGGAGGTGGGCTGTGGGTTCCCCTAGGCCAGGCCGAGTTTGCTAGTTAAGTCCCCTTTTTTCAGGCAGTCCCTGTGGCACCCCACCCCACCTGGGTACAGTGCCAACTACACCTAGTCAGGCTCCTGTGACATCCATGTGTGCAGAAATCGGCCATAGCCTTGTAAGCCATGTCCCACGGATTGAATAGTGGACCCCAAGTGCGCGGCGTAGTGCAGGGGGCTTCTGTGTCTGTCGTGTCCGCCAACGGTAGCGGTATTGTATGCACTCAACATGTCTTTCTTCTGTCCCCCCCCCCTTTTTGTGGTCTTCCTGTACTTGTGTGCATTAGCATCATCAGGCAGAGGAGCAGTGGCACCGGAGCAGGAAGGAGCTGTATTCCACATGGCCCTGGAGGGCGACACTATGGACTCCGAATTCACCAGTGGGATGGAGGGCGAGGGGAGCTCCACGGCGGGGACAGGAGCTGACACCAGCGATACGGACTCCTCCTCTGATGGGAGCTCCCTTACGGTGGCGGCCCCATCTGTGCCCCCCCGCATCTACAGGTACAGCCGCCACCCCCCCTACCAGCACCGCCCTCCCAGCAGTCCCTCAGCCTTTGGCCTGTGCCCGCTCACCCAGGAGGGTGGGCATCACCTTCGCCCCAGGCACCTCAGCCCCTGCCCCAGTCACTCCTGCTGCCCTCAGTGAGGAGGCCATTGACCTCCTCAGGTCCCTCACTGTTGGGCAGTCTACCATTTTGAATGCCATCCAGGGTGTAGGGAGGCAGTTGCAACAAACCAATGCATTCCTGGAGGGCATTCATTCTGGTCAGGCAGCCCTTCAGCGAGCCTTTCAGACTCTGGCCTCAGCACTGATGGCAGCCATTGTCCCTGTCTCTAGCCTCCCCCCTCCAAATTTCTCCACCCAGACCCACACCCCTGTACCCCAGCCTATCCCAAGCACACCATCAGACCAGCTTGCACACACCTCAACACACAAAGGAAGCTCTGGCAATCATAAGCACCACACATCCCACAGGCACTCACGCAAGCATCATACACATGCAGATACACCAACATCCACTGCCTCCACTGTGTCCCCCTCCTCCTCGTCTCCCTCCTCCCTCCCTGTCTCATCTCCACTCTCACCTGCATGCACTACATCTTCAGCCACTACGTCCATCAGCAGCACACTGACCACCACACCCCGCTCACGTGCTGTCACCACCCCAACTACCATTCACACATCCCCTGTGTCCTCTCCCTGTGTGTCTGTGAAGCCACCTCCCAAGGTACACAAACGCATCCACACACCCACCCAACAGCCATCCACCTAACGACAGCCTCCAGCCCATGCACCTTCACCCAAAGTCAGAAAACGTACACCTCCTACGGCCACAACCTCTTCCTCCACTCCCAAACCCCCTCTAGCTACCAGTCCCAGTGTTCCGAAGAAACTTTTCGTGGCCAGCCTTGACCTCTTTCCCTCACCTCCCCCACCCCATCAGTCTCCTAGGGCCCGACTCTCCAGGTCCCAACCTGGCACCTCAGCCACAACATCAGCGGGACCAGTGGTGCCAGTAGTCACCGAATTATGGAGTGCACCAGGCAGCAGGGCAGGCAGTGTGGCAAGGAGCCACAGCACAGAGTACCCCACCTGTCAAGTATCAAAAGTTGGACAGTGCCCGGCAGGAGAGGGGAAAGACACCAGCCACCAAAGCCGCTCCCAGGGGTACAGTTGAGTTTGTGGAGACAGCTGCAACACCATCCAAGGTGGGGAAGGGTCACAAGAAAACCGGCAAGTCCGGGAAGATCAGCATGGCGGACAAGACCGCCATCAGCCCCGCTGCCCAGGAGGCGACCGCCAGCAGCCACACTGCCCCAGACAGGACTGCCAGCAGCAGCCCCGCTGCCCAGGAGGCGACCGCCAGCAGCCGCAGTGCCCCAGACAGGACCGCCAGCAGCAGCCCCGCTGCCCAGGAGGCGACCGCCAGCAGCCCCACTGCCACAGACAGGACCGCCAGCAGCAGCCCCGCTGCCCAGGAGGTGACCGCCATCAGCCCTACTGCCACAGACAGGACTGCCAGTAGCTGAACCGCTGCCAAGGACACCGCCGCCACAAGCACCGCTGCCAAGGACACCGCCACCACAAGCACCACTGCCTGCCAAGGACACAGCCGCCACAAGCACCACTGCCAAGGACACCGCCGCCACAAGCACCGCTGCCAAGGACACCGCCGCCACAAGCCCGGCTGCCAAGGACACTGCCGCCACAAGCACCGCAGGCCCATGAGCGCAAAAAGCTCTGACGCTACTGAGGCCGCCACGAGCAGGATGAAGCACTCTGGGCACAATGCCCCCTCCAGAACCAGTGGAGATTGTCATCCACTACCTCAGTCCTTGGCAGGATGAAGCACTCTGGGCACAAGGCCCCCTCCAGAACCAGTGGAGATTGACATCCACTACCTCAGTCCTTGGCAGGATGAAGCACTCTGGGCACAAGGCCCCCTTCAGAACCAGTGGAGATTGACATCCACTTGAGAGACTGTGGCTTTGCACTCCCCAGGATTGAACAGTGGGAAAACCACCCACTGTAGAGACTTGAGAGACTGTGGCTTTGCACTTCCCAGGATATAGCAGTGGGCAAACCACCCACTGTAGAGACTTGAGAGACTGTGGCTTTGCACTCCCCAGGATTGAACAGTGGGCAAACCACCCACTGTAGAGACTTGAGAGACTGTGGCTTTGCACTCCCCAGGATTGAACAGTGGGCAAACCACCCACTGTAGAGACTTGAGAGACTGTGGCTTTGCACTCCCCAGGATTGAACAGTGGGCATGGGGCCCCCTCGTGGATTTGGCGTCATGCACTCAACCGGCTGAGGTGCCCCCCCTTCCCCCTGAGGTGCCTGTTTTACTTCTATCTGATGCCCTTGCAGTGTTCTCTCCATCTTGTTCGGGTATCTTGTCTGGGCCTCGCCCATGCCTTTTGGGTCCAGTGAGCCTCGGACTATGATGGTGGACTCCCTTGGACTTGTGTTCTTGGTGTATATAATTGTATATGGTATAAATGTATATATTTGTAAATATTTTTGATGTATGTAATTGAATATATCACAATTTTTTGACTCCTTTCCTTTTGTCCCTGCATTCTTCCAAGGGGGGTTAGGGGGTGTAACTGATGTATCAATATGTATTAGCGTGTGTGTTGTAGTGGGTGGGGGTGGGGGTGTTGTGTGTTGCGTGTGTGTGTCACTCTCTTTTCCCTCCCCCCTCCCCTGTGTCGTAGGTGCAGTACTCACTGTTGTCTTCGCCGCCGGCTTTCGTGCTCCTGGTAGAGGAGCAGGAAGATAAAGGCTGGCAGAATCTGGAGCTCGGGTTCCATGGCGTCCTGGTTCCTCGTGGGGTGTGTAGAGGTGAGCGTTTTCCCTTCGAAGTCCTGTTTCCGCAGTGTTTTTGTTCACGGTGAATCCGCCCCGGAAAAGGTGGCGGATTGGTGGGTTGTAATACTGTGGGCGGTACATAGTCTCCCGCCTGTCTGTTGGCGGTTACCGCCGCGGTGTTTGTACCGCCGTGGCGGTCGGAGTGTTAAAGTGGCTGTGTATGTTGGCGGTTTACGCCACGGTTGTAATTCAATTTTTTTTACCGCCGGCCTGTTGGCGGTCTTACCGCCACTTTAACACCGACCACCAGGGTTGTAATGACCACCTGTGTGTTGATTTGAGGGAGTTAAACAAAGCTGTGATAGAGGATCATTATCCGTTGCCTAATGTAACAGAGATCCTATGTTGTTTGGATGGTGCAAAGTATTTTTCATCCTTAGACTTGATATCAGCGTATCAGCAGATATTCAAATCAAATCAAATCAAATCATTAACATTTATAAAGCGCACTACTCACCCGTGCGGGTCTCAAGGCGCTAGGGGGAAGGGGGTTACTGCTGCTCGAAGAGCCAGGTCTTGAGCAGTCTCCGGAATGCGGAGTGGTCCTGGGTGGTCCTGAGGCTGGTGGGGAGAGTGTTCCAGGTCTTGGCTGCCAGGTAGGAGAAAGACCTCCCACCCGCCGTGGAGCGGCGGATGCGAGGGATGGCAGCGAGCGCGAGGCCGGTGGAACGGAGGAGACGGGTGGGGGCGTAGAAGCTGAGGCGTCGGTTGAGGTATTCAGGGCCCTTGTCGTGGAGGGCTTTGTGTGCGTGGGTGAGAAGTCGGAAGGTGATCCTTTTGCTGACTGGGAGCCAACTTGTTTGGTCATGGTGAGAAGAGGGTCCAAGATGAAGCCGAGGTTGCGGGCGTGGTCTGAGGGGGTCGGTGCGGTGCCAAGGGCCGTGGGCCACCAGGAGTCGTCCCATGCAGCCAGGGTGTTGCCGAGGATGGAGACTTCCGTTTTGTCTGAGTTCAGTTTTAGACGGCTGAGCCTCATCCAATCTGCGACGTCCTTCATGCCATCTTGTAGGTTGGTCTTAGCGCTGGCGGGGTCCTTGGTGAGGGAAAGTATAAGTTGAGTGTCGTCGGCGTAGGAGGTGATGATGATGTTGTGCTTGCGTACGATGTCGGCGAGGGGGCTCATGTAGACATTGAAGAGTGTCGGGTTGAGCGAGGAGCCTTGAGGGACGCCGCAGATGATCTCGGTGGGGTCTGAGCGAAAAGGTGGGAGGTAGACTCTTTGAGAGCGGTTGGAGAGGAAGGAGGCGATCCAGTCCAGGGCCTGGCCTTGGATCCCGGTGGAGCGGAGGCAGGTTATTAGGGTGCGGTGACAGACGGTGTCGAAGGCAGCCGAGAGGTCGAGGAGGATGAGGGCGACTGTTTCACCGTTGTCCATCAGGGTTCTGATGTCGTCTGTGACTGAGATGAGGGCGGTTTCAGTGCTGTGGTTGGTTCAGAATCCGGATTGTGAAGGGTCGAGAAGGTTGTTGTCTTCCAGGAAGTTGGTAAGCTGTTTGTTGACGGTCTTCTCTATTACCTTGGCAGGGAAGGGGAGGAGCGAGATGGGGCGGAGGTTTTTCAGGTCGCTTGGGTCAGCCGTAGGTTTCTTTAGTAGGGCGTTGACTTCGGCGTGTTTCCAGCTTTCGGGGAATGTAGCAGATGAAAAAGAGGAGTTGATGATGGTCTGGAGGTGCGGGGCGATGATGTCGTCGGCTTTATTGAAGATGAAGTGAGGGCAGGAGTCCGAGGGGGCGCCGGAGTGGATAGAGTTCATGGTGGTTTTGGTCTCTTCAGTGTTGATGTGGGTCCAGGCGTTGAGGGTGATGGCAGGGGGTGTGGGTTCGGTGTTGCTTGGCTGGGTCTGGTGTCCGAAGCTCTGGTGTCTGAAGATATTGCTTCATCCTCAATCACAGAAGCTAACATCTTTCATGATGCTGTTTGCTTTTAAATTCTTACACATGCCGTTTGGATTCATTTCTGCCTCAGCAATGTTCCAAAGGACAAAGGAGCACATTTTGAGAGGGAAGTGAAGCTATATCATGACGATGTCTTGTTTGGAAAGAGTTAGGAGGAACATGACATTAGATTATGAGAAGTCTTGGGGAAACTTAGTGAAAGTGGGTTGACTCTTAAACTAGAGAACTGCAGATTCAGTGTGGCTAAAGTAGAATACCTTGGTCATTTAATCACAGCTGATGGTATTTGACCAAAGGAGGATATGGTGAGTGTGATTATGGAAATGCCTATCCGGTTCAACAAGGATGAACATTAAGAATTGTTATGGGCAGCCGAGTATTATAGAAAGATGCAGTTGTATGAGAAGCTTGTTGAAGAAAGGGGCAGTATATGTGTGGTCAGTGGAATGTGAGAGAGAATTTGAGGAGGTGAAGACACGTTTGTGTGAAGCCTCAAGTTCCAACACTTTTGAACCAAGAGCTAAGACCATATTGAGGACAGATGCTAGTGCAAAGGGACTTGGTTCAGTTTTGGTGCAAGTACCTGCTGGGAGATGGAACACCATTTTGTTAATTTCAAGAGGATTGCAAAGGACTGAAATCAATTATTTAGTCATTGAGCAGGAGACTATTGCCATGTCAGTGAGAAAACTCAAGAAGTTTGTGTGGATCAGTTCCTTTGAAATCAAGACAGATCATAAACCATTAAAGGAATTTTTTATTCAAAAGGCATTCAATCTCAAGTAGCATACAGAGATGGGTTTTGACACTAAAAGAGTTTGATTTTGTTGTATTGTATCTAACAGGTACCAGGAATACAATAACTGAGTGTTGTTCAAGGTTGTATGTGGAGGATCCATGGAATGGTGGTTTGGGTACAGAGATTTTAGAAGATAAGTTTGGTGATCAGAGTGTGGAAGTGTGTTTAATTTCGAGTGGCATCATTTGTGAAGATGAATAGAGAAGGGAGCAGGAAGATGATAAGGATTTGCTGGAAGCAATTTTAGGCTGAAGGAGGGATGGACAGCAAACAACAAAGGGAGTACTGATAAGAGAGGATTTTGGCATGTAAGAAATGGTTTAGTCATGGTTTGGCGGATTGGTGGGTTGTAATACTGTGGGCGGTACATTGTCTCCCGCCTGTCTGTTGGCGGTTACCACTTGCTAGTGTAAGGTTCAGATTAATTTAATGTGCTTGTGAGAGACATCCACGCCTGACCAAAACAAAGGAAAGAGTCTAGGAGAGTTACTGGTGGCCTGGAATTGATCCTTTGATTGAAAGAGTGGTGAGGGATTGTGTTGAGTATACAAAAAGTGATAAGATCTTGAAGTATACGACGCAACCCATGGTGATCAGGGAATTGGTGCCTGGTCCTTGGGTGGATGTGGCACTGGATATAATTGGTCCCCCCAGGATTTTGAATACGGACAAATTTATCATTGCATGTTAATGATATGATCTCCAGGTAGCCCTAGTTCAAAATTGTAAATTCAGTGAAGGCACCTGGGGCCAGATTTACTAAAAAGCACACTAAAATTGGCACTGCCGGTGTGCCTTACTTTAGAAATGCAGGGATGCACCGTATTTACTAAAATGTGCCCACAGCAACACCCACTGCATGCCCCTTCCACACAAAGGGCTGTGTGTGAAGAGGCCGTATTTACAAGGTGGTGTTAAGCCACAAAAACTCGCTTAACCCCACCTTGAAAATACGGCACAAGGCATTGCGCCACCAGAGCGTCACAATAAGTGACACTCTGGTGGCGCTAGGGGCTCTTAAATATGCCCTGTGATGTGATAGAATTGTTAGAAGACCTATTTTGGAGAAAGGGTTACTCTTTCATGCTATTGACAGATAATGGGGTTCAACTGACTTCTAATACCAAGGAGACGTTTTAGGAAGAAAGAGTTAAAAGACATAAAAAACAGCCTTACTTCATCCAGAGGCCAGTGGCATGATTGTGCGCTTCATCAAAGTCATCAAGAACAGCATTCAGCGGGACAAGATGGCCGCTTCTTAGAGCGGCTCCGATCCCCCACATAACATTTAGCCTCAAAACATCTGAAACATGATTAGCTCATGGGTAAAAGGGCTCATCACTGAGTCCAAATAGCCCTGGAGACCTGCTGAGCGGTTCTGGTGCGACTTTGGATAGGTGCTGCGGGTGGGACGCCTGCCGCTGCCTGCCACAAGACAGGAGCCTAAAGAGAGGAGCAGCAGCCCATCAACAGAGGGTTGCAGCAGATTGTGGGTGCTGCCGAGAGCCGGCAACTGCAGGCAGGAGAGACCCAGAAGGTGGGTACTCCCGAGATGGACCCGCGTGGACAATCGAGCACCCCTCCACCTGGCACCAGGGTGCGTGGCAGGCGATTGGCCCGGGGGGTGGTGGTGAGCTGGGGGCGGCGCCAGGAGGCGATGGACTGAGAGCTCAGGGCCAACCAGGGTCCCTCCCCGCGCCGCTCTGTGGCAGAAAGAGACATGGTTGCCCTGGGAGGCCCTGTTGCCTCGAATTGAGTGCCGGAGAGGAGCGCGAAGCGGCTGGTGTGACGGAGTGGGCCCCCCACCCGAGCCAAAAGTACACTGTGGTGGTGCACCGGGATACGCCATTTCAGAGGTGGGGACGAGTGGCATGGCAGGGAAACTGACAGGCCGATGGGGGTACCTAGGAAAACTCCAGGTTGGGGGGCAGTGAGTACTGCGGCACTGCTCGCTCCCCCAATCGTCCCACTACTCCCTGGGGAGGGGGCCTGCGGTGCCCATCGACTGGTGGCCTGGCCATAACTGGAGGCAAGGGAGGACTCGCAGTCCACCAGTCCAAACTGGACAAGTATGCACTCCCAAAAGAAGCCCCTGGTGCAAGGACATTGCTGGACTCCACTACTCCGGACTGTCCTCTGCCTGAGGCGGGGGTCCCACACGTTACAAGACATGGTGGCTATACAGGTGGTTCGCACTTCCCTGGAAACAAGGATTGACTCGGTGTCCACTGAAGTGTCACTGCTAAGGACGGACCTGCGAAATATGGCAACGCGAGTGAAAGATGTAGAGGAATCAGCTTCCACCCTTCAAGGCAACACGAAGAAGCTGCAGGCACAGGTGGGGGAATTGCATGTCCTGACTACCACCTTACAGGCCTGGTTGGAAGAACTGCAGAGACAGAGACGTGTGCCGTGATTCTGCAGACAGCCCACAGTGCCACTCCTGTACAGTGTGAAAACGCAACTATAACCTTTTTTTCAGATTTCACCATGCACATACAAAAACTTCGGTGTAACTTTTTGGAGGTAAAGAAGGTGTTGCGAGATCGAGGCATAATATATTTTGTGATGTTCCCCGCCATACTACGAGTGGTGGCTGAGGGTAACACATGGTACTTTGAGAAACCACAAGACACTCGACTGGCTGGAGGGATGGCGTACTGTAGGAACGCTGCAACAGAAGACCCACCCAGGAATAAGGTGACAAGGAACAAATAGGCCTGATCATCTAACAAGTCAGGAACATTCCAGAGAACAGGGCGGCTCAACAGAGCAGACTGAGACCTAAAAAGTCCTACAGGAAATGGGAGGCTCGACGACCTTTACTGTTGAACAAGGGGTCTCCCATGGGACTGCCCCTATGGGAAGGCTCGGCACCCCTTGAACCTAACAGCTTCACAGCACTCTGTTTGTCATGATGGTACTGGGTAGTACCCGGACTGGGCAATCCTGCTATCACAAATGGAGCAGCGGAAGCAGGGCCAATGCACTCCTTACGAGAGGCATAAGTTGGGGACTTCTGAATATTGGTAACTGCCACCAATAGTTGAATATGTTGGATTGGGGCAAAAGGACCTCTGCAGCTTTGGGGGTTGGGTAGTTTTAGATCCACCTTGCAGGTAGGTAGGGAGGGGGGTCGGGTTTGAATGTTGTTTTGTTTTGTTAGGAAAAGTGTTATCATTACATTCAGCAGGCAGTACAATCGATTGGATACGACATGCAGCTCTTCCTAGGGGTAGGTATAGTGAGACTGGGCACCTGCCCCCTCCTGATGCTTGGATGCGCCGAGTGATGGATTCCTCTATCGTCCACACCAGAAATTAAGTTAATCTTGTGGAATGTGAACGTTCTGGGTGACAAGCTAAAAAGTGGAGTGATACTCCAATATCTAAAAAGGCATGCCCCAGATGTCGTGCCCTTACAGGAGACGCACTTACAAGGTAACACCTATCGAGCCTTAGATCGTTGGGGATGTAAACTGATAGTGCACGCAGGATACACCTCAGGTTCCCGGGGAGTGGGTATTTTGATGCAAAAGACCTCACACTTTAGGGTTCAGAGCACTTGGGCAGACCAGGATGGGAGATACGCAGCAGTTTCAGAACAATGGGAGAACACTACGGTTAATATAGTTTACATCCCTCCGAGGCTACACAACACTGCCTTTGCCACACTAAGCACCCTTATACTCGAACTCCCAGAAGAGGAACTGTTGCTGGGAGGGTACCTTCACATGACGCACTGTGAGATTAGGGAACGTCGGCCCTCTCGGGGGCCGGGTACCCATCACCAATCCTTGTCGGAGTTTCTGGGGGTCATGGGGCTGCTAGACGCGTGGCGCATCTGCCATCCACACAAGCTGCAATACACATTCCATTCCGGGGGTCACAGAAGCGTGTCATGAATTGACTATGTCCTTGTCCTTTCACACATGACCCCTTGTATCAAAAAGATCGACTACTTGGCGAGTGGAATATCTGATCTCTTTCTGATCTGCCTGACATATGGGGGCCCACCTCCCTCGGAACAGCGCTGTCTGGTAATCAACCCCTGCTACCTCCAAATTCCAATTATTCGTGAAAGTCTAAGAGCGAAGCACTACTTCGAAGAAAACACAGGCTCAGTAGAGCCAGCACAGACACTATGGGCCATATTTATACTTTTTGACGCAAAACTGCGCTAACGCAGTTTTGCGTAAAAAAAATTAGCGCCGGCTAACGCCATTCTGAAGCGCCATGCGGGCGCCGTATTTACACAATGACGTTAGCCGGCGTTAGCCGCTGGCGCTGCCTGGTGTGCGTGGAAAAAAACGACGTACACCAGGCAGCACCGGCGTAGGGGGATATGGGGCTTGTGCGTCAAGAAATGGGGCAAGTAAGGTTGAGGCAATTTTTTCGCCTCAACCCGATTTGCGCCATTTTTTTTCACTCCCAACCCTCATAGAAATTACTCCTGTCTTAGCAAAGACAGGAGTCATGCCCCCTTGCCCAATGGCCATGCCCAGGGGACTTCTGTCCCCTGGGCATGGTCATTGGGCATAGTGGCATGTAGGGGGGCACAAATCAGGCCCCCCTATGCCACAAAAAAAACACTTACCTGAACTTACCTTAATGTCCATGGGATGGGTCCCTCCAGCCTTGGGTGTCCTCCTGGGGTGGGCAAGGGTGACAGGGGGTGTCCCTGGGGGCATGGGAGGGCACCTCTGGGCTCCTTCAGAGCCCACAGGCCCCTAATGCCTGCCTTTTGCAGGCGCTAAAAAACGGCGCAAAAGCGGCCGTACGTCATTTTTTTTGACCCGCCCACTCCCGGGCGTGAATTTTGCCCGGGAGTATAAATCCGACGCACATGCCTCGGAGTCGATTTTTTAGACGTGAACGCCTACCTTGCATCTCATTAACGCAAAGTAGGTGTCCACGCTAAAAAATGACGCAAACTCCATGGACTTTGGCGCTAGACGCGTCTAACGCCAAAGTATAAATATGGAGTTAGTTTTGCGTCGAAATTGCACCAAAAAAAACGACGCAATTCTGGCGCAAACGGAGTATAAATATGTCCCTATGGGAGGCCTACAAGGCAGTAATAAAAGGTCAGTGAATCTCACTAATTGCAGGCAACAAGAAAGATAAGAGGTCACTCCTAGAGGCACATGGGCTCTGGACAGGAGACAGTGCGCCATCAGTTGGCCTTGAACGTGAAAGCGTTTAGGGATGTCGAGACAGACGCGTCCCGCTCACACTACATAGCGCAGCAAAAACTCTTATACGAAGTAGGTGACAGGGCTGGAAAGTTACTGGCCTAGTTAGACGGCAAGGAAAGGGCAAATCGATGGGTACCAAGAAATCGTGACTTACAGCAGGGACCGTGTGAAAGGAGGGCGGCAGATCGCAGATGCATTTGCGCCCCACTACATGCAAGTATATTCCCCTGCTTCGCAGTCTACAGCATTCAAGGCTTAGGAATTGCTGGCAGATATCGAACTCCCAGTCCTGACTAAACTAGACAAAACTCTACCAGATCAAATAGATATCAGATAGATAACAGCAGATGAAATAACCCAAGCTATACATGACTTGTCTCCTGGCAAGGCACCAGGGCCCAATGGCCTCCCTATCGAAATATGCAAACTCACAACTACCACGATTGCCCCACTCTGCCTGACGATGGTCCTCAAAAGCCGCGATAAGGGAGTTCTACCCAGAGATCAGAGGCTGGCTTCCATAGTGGTCATACTCAAAGATGGCAAACCGCCTGAGTTACATACTTCATATAGACCAATCTCGCTCCTCAGTGCAGAAGTGAAAATCCTGGCTAAACTGTTGGTCTCCCGCTTGGTCAAGGTAATCCCCTCTCTGGTCCATCCAGACCAGTCTGGCTTTATGCCAGGATGAAGCACAGCCCTTAACTCGCGTCATCTTTACGAAGTCCTGGGCTGGGTGCCTCGAATCTGTGAAAACGCCCTGGTCTTCTCCCTCGATGCAAGAATGGCCTTTGATATGATCGAGTGGCCGTACCTCTTCGAGGTTCTCCTGCGGTTTGGCTTTGGGACACGTTTTGTAGAATGGCTGTGCCTCCTATACATGGAGCCCCTGGCTCAAGTAACAGTAAAAAGAAGTACATCAACGCCATTCTGATTGCAGCGAGGCACGAGACATGGCTAGCCCTAGCTCTGGAACCGCTGGTGGTCTGAATATGCGGTGACCCCCTGATCCGAGGCCTTAGATGGGCAGAGGACTGAGAGGACAGGATATCCCTATGTGTGGATGAAATTTTACTGTATGTAACGGACCCCACATGCACACTTGACAGAATACTCCATGTCCTAAAGTAATTCAGCTACTGTTCAGGCTACACTATCAATTGGGATAAGTCTTTGACCTACCTTCTCTGCAGTGCGGCTCGGAGCCTGCTGGCCAGATTCTCCACCCAAATAGTCACAGAGGGGTTCCGATACTTAGGCATCTATGTCACTATGGACCCAAGTACATTTAAAAACCACAATTTCATACCCCAGCAGATATGCCTACACAAAGATGCAGAATGATGGCGCTCCCTTCCACTGTCTTTGCTAGGTAGGGCGGCCTTATTTAAAATGATGGCTCTGCCTCACTTTTTGTATGCTCTACAGACCACACCCTACTCTGTCTCTGTCTCTTATTTATGACACATTGATTGTGTGCTTCGCACCCTGCTCTGGGACACAGGCCCTGCACATATAGACCCGTATTTATACTTTTTGACGCTAAACTGCGCTAACGCAGTTTAGCGTCAAAAAGTTTTGCGCCGGCTAACGCCATTCTGAAGCACCATGCGGGCGCCGTATTTATTGAATGGCGTTAGCCGGCGCAAGCAGACCGGCGCTGCCTGGTGTGCGTGGAAAAAAACCACGTACACCAGGCAGCGCCGGCGTTGGGAAAAATGGCGCTAGGGCGTCTTAAAAATGGTGCAAGTCAGGTTGACGCAAAAAATTGCCTCCACCCGATTTGCGCCATTTTTAACGACGCCCAGACGCCATTTACATGACTCCTGTCTTAGTAAAGACAGGAGTCATGCCCCCTTGCCCAATGGCCATGCCCAGGGGACTTATGTCCCCTGGGCATGGTCATTGGGCATTGAGGCATGTAGGGGGGCACAAATCAGGCCCCCCTATGCCAAAAAAAAATATTAAAAAAATTAAAAAATTATACTTACCTGAATGTCCCTGTGGTGGGTCCCTCCATCCTTGGGTGTCCTCCTGGGGTGGGCAAGGGTGGCAGGGGGGGTCCCTGGGGGCATGGGAGGGCAGCTGTGGGCTCATTTTGAGCCCACAGGTCCCTTAACGCCTGCCCTGACCCAGGCGCTAAAATCCGGTGCAAATGCGGGGTTTTTTGCCCCGCCCACTCCCGGGCGTCATTTTTGCCCGGGAGTATAAATACGACGCATTTGCGGCGCAGTAATTTTTTTAGACGGGAACGCCTACCTTGCATCTCATTAACGCAAGGAAGGCGTTCACGCAAAAAAATGACGCTCTTTCCTCATACTTTGGCGCTAGACGCGTCTAACGCCAAAGTATAAATATGGCGTTAGTTTAGTGCTGAATTTGCGTCGAAAAAAACGACGCTAATTCGGCGCAAACGGAGTATAAGGCCCGTATTTATACTTTTTGACGCTAAACTGCACTAACGCAGTTGAGCGTCAAAAAATTTTGCGCCGGCTAACGCCATTCTGAAGCGCCATGCGGGCGCCGTATTTATTGAATGGCGTTAACCGGCGCAACCAGACCGGCGCTGCCTGGTGTGCGTGGAAAAAAACCACGTACACCAGGCAGCGCCGGCGTTTGGAAAAATGGCGCTAGGGCGTCTTAAAAATGGTGCAAGTCAGGTTGACGCAAAAAATCGCCTCCACACGATTTGCGCCATTTTTAACGACGCCCAGATGCCATTTACATGACTCCTGTCTTAGTAAAGACAGGAGTCATGCCCCCTTGCCCAATGGCCATGCCCAGGGGACTTATGTCCCCTGGGCATGGTCATTGGGCATTGTGGCATGTAGGGGGGCACAAATCAGGCCCCCCTATGCCAAAAAAAATATATAAAAAAAAACAAATTTATACTTACCTGAATGTCTCTGGGGTGGGTCCCTCCATCCTTGGGTGTCCTCCTGGGGTGGGCAAGGGTGGCAGGGGGGGGTCCCTGGGGGCATGGGAGGGCAGCTGTGGGCTCATTATGAGCCCACAGGTCCCTTAACGCCTGCCCTGACCCAGGCGTTAAAAAGAGGCGCAAATGCGGGGTTTTTTGACCCGACCACTCCCGGGCGTGATTTTTGCCCGGGAGTATAAATACGACGCATTTGCGTCGCAGAAATTTTTTGGGACGGGAACGCCTACCTTGCATCTCATTAACACAAGGAAGGCGTTCACGCAAAAAAATGACGCTCTTTACTCCTACTTTGGCGCTAGACGCGTCTAATGCCAAAGTATAAATATGGCGTTAGTTTTGCGCCGAATTTGCGTCGCAAAAAAACGACGCAAATTTGGCGCAAACGGAGTATAAATATGCCCCTAAATATGCCCCATAGCCACCAAAAAGCTCACAAGAAGTTGGTACGATGGAGGCATTGTGTTGCCTGACATGCGGGCCTATTACCGAGCAGTTCAATTGATACCTATAAATCATTAGGTCCATCTTCCCAAAACTGAGCCGGCTTACTGACTAGACCACGAGGCCATGAAACCTCAGGGCTTCCATTGGGCACTGTATGGAGGGAAGAAGCCCCAGACCTTCCCCATTTCCACAGTGGTAACCCTCCCCATCTGGCATGAACCACTTCATTCACTGGGTTGGAAAAACATGATTATGCAGGCCACGCCACCCCACCCCAATGTGGGACACTGCAAGCTTGTGCACATTGGCCACGCACCTGGGCTTTCACAACTGGGACCCTATTGAAATAGCGAAGGTGGAAGACCTGTTGAGGAATGACACAGTCCTTTCTTTCTCGGATCTTCAGGTAGAATACCAACTGGCACCCACAGAAACATTCCCATACCTACAAATCTGCACACACTGGACATGGTGCTTCCAAAAGGGGTGATCCTCTCCCAGAGTCCTCCCCCTCGAAGAGCAATTACTAACCGAATACATTCCCAAGAAGGCCATCTCTCTTTCATACTGGAAACTCATTAATAACGCCTCTGATATTTTGGGGAATTTGAGAAGCCAATGGATGTGAGACCTGGGCTATTTGATGACGGGGAGTGGCAGGAGGCTCTTGCTTCCCAGAGGGAGGTGGCTGTGTGATCTGTGTTCTACTTAGTCCAGCTGAAAATCCTTCACAAAAGCTATTATGCCTGCATGATCTTGGCAAAGATGGGCAGAGTGGGGACCCCCCTTTGCTCTTGACATTGTGGACAGAGAGGGACCTTTTATCATATGTTATGGAGCTGCCCGGTCAAACAGAGTTATTGGGAAGCAGTGATGTCTTGTCTCAATACTGTGCACGGGAAGGTCGTTGAGCTTTCCCCTAAGTGTTGCCTGTTGAACATCTGGGGTGAAATGGATCTCACCTGCCTGGTATGGATGACTCTGGGGCTAATAATAGCGAAACGTAACATTGCCCACGTATGGAAAGCGAGTCGCCCGCCGGCACTGGCGGACTGGAAACTAGATGTGGACTGGTGGATGCTGGCGGAACGAGTGGTCTACGCGAGCAGAGGATGCTGAAGAAATTGGACTGGAATCTGGGGACAGTGGAACGCACACAGAGGGGATTTGTGCTCTCCACCCAGGCCCGTAAGAGCGGAGGGCTACAGCCAGAGATAACCATATAACCATATGACCAAGTTATGCTTTGACTTTGCTTAATGGGCCTTGGTGAGTCCCCTGAGGGGATTAGGGTGGCTAAACCACATCCTAATATTGTCTAATATGCTGCTGCAAAGTTTTTGGTTGTTGTTTATATGCAAAAAATTGCAAAATAAAAAAAGAACAGCATTCAGGATTCCTTAGCTAACGGTTTGAATTGGGTGGAACAACTCAAAGCAAAAGTGTGCACATACAGGATGACTTTGCATTCTTCAACAGGAGTTACTCCTATTCAGTTATTTCGGAAAAGAATCCTGAGTAGTTTAATGGTTACGGCATGGGAGATTGCATGGTGCTCAAGGGGTGAATAGAGGAAATGATAAAATGGATGGAAAGAGAGAAGAAGAAAATCTTGAAAAGGAAGGATTATTTTGACAATCGCATCGTTGTTAAGGATACCAAGGTGCGTGTTGGAGTTTGAGTGAAGATAAGGAATCCAAGGAAAAGGGGTTGATGAACAAATTTAATCCATCCATTAAGGTTAACACGTTTTTCAAAAATTCAGTCAAGCGAGAAGACCTCCTCATTTGGAACCTAGGAAGGGTTACTGTTTGGAAATGTGCATCATTAGCAACACAAAAGGATGATGGATGGAGTGCTGACAATGCAAACACTCTCTCACAGTCACAGATCTGGGTTTAATCCATGTTATTTTGCTCACCGAGCCACCCCAGTTTGGACCCAGCCATATGCAAATCAGTCTTGACCTTGTTCCTCATGGGAACAGTCCAGCCCGAACTACCAGGACAGGTCCTCCCTGGACTGGAAACAAGCATCTTGGGACCAGCGTCAGGGTATCATCCTTCATCAGCCAGGCTAGCTTAAATCCAGTGGCACAGTGAGCAAGGGACCCACGTCTGGGCATAGCCTACCCACTTAGGACAACTTTAGCAACCCAAAAGGTTGATGGATGGAGTGCTGACAATGCAAACACTCACCCCCAGTCACAGATCTGGGTTTAATCCATCGTTCTTTTGCTCATCATGCCACCCCAGTTTGGACCCAGCCATATGCAAATTAGTGTTGACCCTGCTCCTCATGGGAACAGTCCAGTCCGAACTGCCAGGCCAGGTCCTCCCTGGGCCAGAAACAAGCATCCTGGGACTGGTTTCAGGGTATCACCCTTCATCAGCCAGGCTAGTTTGAATCCAGTGGCACAGTGAGCAAGGACCCATGTCTCAGTATACCCTTCCCACTTAAGCAACACAAAAGGATGATGGATGGAGTGATGACAATGCAAACACTCACCCCCAGTCACAAATCTGGGTTTAATCCATCATTCTTTTGCTTACCATGCCCGCCCAGTTTGGACCCAGCCATATGCAAATCAGTCTTGACCCTGCCCCTCATGAGGACATTCCAGACCAGTTTTTGCCAAGACCAGAAACAAACATCCTGGACTGGTTCCACAGTATCAACCTTCATCAGCCAGGCTAGCTTGAGTCCAGTGGCACAGTGAGCAAGGGACCTATGTCTGGGCCTACCCTTCCCGCTTAGGGCAACTTTAGCAACACAAAAGGATGATGGACGGACTGCGACGCAAATCCGACGCAAAGCTAACTCCATATTTATACTTTGGCGTTAGACCCGTCTAGCGCCAAAGATCTTGGAGTTTGCGTCATTTTTTAGCGTGGACACCTACCTTGCGTTAATGATATGCAAGGTAGGCGTTCCCTTCTAAAAAATGACTCTAAGGCATGTGCGCCTTATTTAAACTCCCGTGCAAAAATGACGCACGGGAGTGGGCGGGCCTGAAAAAATGACGTCCAGCCGATTTTGCGTCATTTTTTTAACGCCTGGTCAGGGCAGGCGTTAAGGGACCTGGGGGCTCGGAAGGAGCCCAGAGGTGCCCTCCCATGCCCCCAGGGACACCCACTGCCACCCTTGCCCACCCCAGGAGGACTCCCAAGGATGGAGGGACCCATCCCAGGGAACTTAAGGTAAGTTCAGGTAAGTTTTTTTTTTGTGGCATAGGGGGGCCTGATTTGTGCCCCCCTACATGCCACTATGCCCAATGACCATGCCCAGGGGACATAAGTCCCCTGGGCATGGCCATTGGGCAAGGGGGCATGACTCCTGTCTGTGCTAAGACAGAAGACATTTCAATGGGGGTTGGGAGTCCAAAAAAATGGCGCAAATGGTTGAGGCCAATATTTTGCCTCAGACCTTACTTGCCCCATTTTTTGACGCCCAAGCTCCATTTTCCCCTATGCACAAAAAGTATGGCCGCAGGTTCTTTCCTGGAACAGGTTTCAAGGTATCACCCTTCATCAGCCAGGCTAGCTTGAATCCAGTGGCACAGTGAGCAAGGGACCCATGTCTGGACATACCCTTCCCACTTAGGGCAACTTTAGCAACACAAAAGGATGATGGACGGAGTGATGACAATGCAAACACTCACCCCCAGCCACAGATCTGGGTTTAATCCATCGTTCTTTTGCTCATCATGTCACCCCACTTTGGACCCAGCCATATGCAAATCAGTCTTAACCCTGTCCCTCATGAGGACATTCCAGACCAGCTTTTGCCAAGACCAGAAACAAGCATCCTGGGACTGGTTCCACAGTATCAACCTTCATCAGCCAGGCAAGCTTGAATCCAGTGGCACAGTGAGCAAGGGACCCATGTCTGGGCCTACCCTTCCCACTTAGGGCAACTTTAGCAACACAAAAGGATGATGGACGGAGTGCTGACAGTGCAAACACTCACCCCCAGTCACAGATCTAGGTTTAATCCATTGTTCTTTTGCTCACCGTGCCACCCCAGTTTGGACCCAGCCATATGCAAATCAGTCTTGACCCTGTTCCTCATGGGAAGAGTCCAGCCCGAACTGCCAGGCCAGGTCTTCCCTGGACCGGAAACAAGCATCCTGGGACCGGTTTCAGGGTATTACCCTTCATCAGCCACCCCCTGTCACCCATGCCCCCCCCCAGGAGGACACCCAAGGCTGGAGGGACCCATCCCAGGGACATTAAGGTAAGTTCAGGTAAGTGTTTTTTTTTTGTTTTTTTTTGTGGCATAGGGGGGCCTGATTTGTGCCCCCCTACATGCCACTATGCCCAATGACCATGCCCAGGGGACAGAAGTCCCCTGGGCATGGCCATTGGGCAAGGGGGCATGACTCCTGTCTTTGCATTTCTATGGGGGTTGGGAGTGAAAAAAAATGGCGCAAATCGGGTTGAGGCGCAAAAATTGCCTCAACCTGACTTGCCCCATTTCTTGACGCCCAAGCTCCATATCCCCCTACGCCGGCGCTGCCTGGTGTACAACGTTTTTTTTAACGCACACCAGACGGCGACGGCGGCTAACGCCGGCTAACGTCATTCAATAAATACGGCGCCCGCATGGCGCTTCAGAATGGCGTTAGCCGGCGCTAATTTTTTTGACGCAAAACTGCATTGGCGCAGTGTTGCGTCAAAAAGTATAAATATGGGCCCATGTATTACCCTGGGCAGTTGGGGGTTTGGATGTGGTACTGTGAGCTAGTCAAAACAAACCAACATTTACTGATGAAATATGTAGACTAAGGGCCTCATTTACAAGGCCTTTGAGCTACTATTGCATCATTTTTGTTTTGGCCCAGCGTTGGTGCTAGCAGCGCACTGCACTGCTCCATATTTACAAACTGACGCATTGGGCCTAATGCATAAATTTTTAAAGGCCTGCATCACAATATACCTGTGCCAGGTATAATCAATGAGGGGTAGGCCTTCCCACAGGAAGAGCCATGCGTAAAAATTTTACTGCCTGCTCAGAGCAGGCTTAAAATTGATGCAGGGCATTTTCCTATGGGAGACTCCTTGTATTGCTGGAGTTGCATCAGTTTAACAATGCTACTCCAGCAATCCGTGAGTTTAGCGCCATCAGATGCATCAGAATTTCTGACACATCTGTGAAAATGTGCGCCATGGAGCTCTGTAATGTAAATACTGTGCATCCATAATGTTGTTAGGGCAAGTCCGGGAAGCGCAAGAAATCTGACGCATCAATGGCGATGCGTCAGATTCTTGTAAATGAGGCCCTAAGTCTCTGTATTATGAAGTTCTCTTGTTACACACACAATCCTCTAAAACTCGTAGGAATTGTATAACACATTTGGCACTGCAGCCAATGGTCTGGGCACTCTTGGTCTTGGTTCTCCTTGATTTGGGTCCTTCTGAGCCTCGTCGTTTTGGTCCTGGTCATTCTGGACATTCAGATCAGTCCCCTTAGTCTTCCTGGCCCTGGCTGTCCTGGTACTCCTGATCTTCCATCCACTCTGGTCCTGCTACCTCCAAGTCCTGCGTTTAGGCTTCACCTGGTACTTTGGGCCCTGGTCCTATGGTGTGGTCCCCCAGCACTCCTCAGCCTGTTCATGGTCCTCATGGTGCTGAGCCTTCTAATCCTCTTTGCTCTGATTTTGTTCCTCCTGGCTTTGGTACTCCTGGTAGTCTTGGTACAGACCCCTCATCTTCCTTGCTTCTCCTGTTCCCTTGTCCTAGATTTTGTCTTACTGAATCTGGTCCTGATCCTCTTGGTTTTCATGCTGCTTACCCTCATGCTTTTACACAAACCTATCATGGTCCTCCTTTATCTGGTCCTCCTGCGTCTGGTCATCCTCTTGCTCATCTTCCCGGCCATCCTTCTCATAACCCTGTGCCCTGGACCTCCAGGCTGTGATCATCCTGGTCCTGATGTCAGTGGTCTTCATCCTCTTGATCCTTCTTCTCCTCCTCACGCTAGTTTTCTTGTCCTGATCCTCTTGGCCATCATCCTCCAAGTCCCCCAACTGCATCACACATACCTAGGCCTTGTCTCACAACACAAATACAGGCCACATTTTATGTATGAATGGTGTTCTGTGTAGACTGTGGGTACATACCTCTGAGTTGTTTGACTCTGTGGTCGCTGTTGTCCTTCATAGGCACCGTCCGCTGGGACATGTGAGGAGATGGCAGAATCCTCCGGTGTACCGACCGCTGGTGGACCTGTCGACAATGGAGGAAAGAAGTTTGATCATCACCTACAGGTTTGACCGTGCCACAATCCAGGAACTGTGTACCCAGTTGGAGCCAGACCTGATGTCAGCAATCCGCCATCCCACAGGAATCCCCCCTCAAGTGCAGGTGCTATCAGTGCTCCATTTCCTTGCAAGTGGGTCATTTCAAACAACAGTGGCCATGGCATCAGGGATGTCCCAGCCTATGTTTTCCAACGTGTTGTCCAGAGTGTTGTCTGCCCTGCTGAAACACATGCGCCGCTATATCGTTTTCCCTCAGGTGGAGGACTTGCCTACAGTGAAAGGTGACTTCTATGCCATGGGACATATCCCCAACATCATGGGTGCCATTGATGGGACCCATGTAGCTTTGGTGCCCCCCCCCCCCACAGGAGTGAAGAGGTGTACAGGAACCGGAAGAGTTATCGTTCCATGAATATACAGATGGTATGTTTGGCAGACCAGTACATCTCCCAGGTAAATGCTATGTTCCCTGGCTCAGTGCATGACGCCTACATCCTGCGGAATAGCAGCATCCCTTATATGATGGGTCAACTCCAGAGGCACCGGGTGTGGCTATTAGGGGACTCTGGTTACCCCAACCTGTCATGGCTACTGACCCAGTAAGGAATCCCAGGGCCGAGGAATGCTATAATGAGGCCCATGGGCGGACTAGGAGGGTGATCGAACGCACCTTCGGCCTCCTGAAGGCCAGGTTCAGGTGCCTGCATATGACAGGTGGATCCCTATTCTACTCACCAAAGAAGGTGTGCCAGATCATCGTGGCCTGCTGTATGCTTCACAACTTAGCTTTGCGACAACAGGTGCCTTTTCTGCAGGAGGATGGTCCAGATGGCGGTGTTGTGGCAGCTGTGGAGCCTGTGGACAGTGATGAGGAGGAAGCAGAGGAAGAAGTCATTGACAACAGGGACTCACTCATCCAGCAATATTTCCAGTGACACACAGGTGAGAAAACATTCCTGCCTACTACAAGTACTTTAACACTTCTACCTCTATCCTGCCTGTCGTTTTCACCCAGTGTATGGTCACTGAGTTGTCATTTTACCTTTCGGTTTCACAGGTGTGGTTTCCAACGTGTGTCATCTGCTTAGATTCCTCATGGACTTAAGCTGTGTGACATAGGTATGTTGACATGACATTTGAAAAAGCATTTTGTCACTATAATTGCTAATACACAATTTCGAAATCACAGACTGACTCCAGATTGTTTTGTGCTTCAAGGGTGTTTATTGAAGTGCTCAATATTGGAGGGGGTTGTAAAATGGTGAGGGGGGATGGTGGAGGAATGTCCATGGCAGAGTCCAGTCTATTAGTCTCGCAGGTGCATTGCCCATATGGGCATAGGAAGTGGAGCTGGGGCAGTTCCAATATAGACAGGGTTACAAAGTGGGACAGAAGGATGACAATCAGGGTGGTCTAATTTCTTGGCGGGGGTCTTGGCATCGTGCTCTGTCTTGTTCCTGGATCTCAGGGACGCTTGCTGGATGGTTCTCCGTCTGTAGGGGGTGGGGTGCTGGTGTGGTGATCCTGTGGCGGTGCCTCCTATCCATTAGCGCCGACGGAGGTGGTGGGCAGTTCATCGTCCAGGCTAGTGTCAGGGGCCCCTTGGAGTGCCACAATGTCCCTCCTGGTGTTAAGTATTTCCTTCAGCACCCCTACGATGGTGCCCAGGGCGGAGCTGATGGTTCTGAGTTCCTCCCTGAAGCCCAAATACTGTTCCTCCTGCATGCGCTGGGTCTCCTGA
Organism: Pleurodeles waltl; assembly: GCF_031143425.1. Classification (NCBI taxonomy): domain Eukaryota; kingdom Metazoa; phylum Chordata; class Amphibia; order Caudata; family Salamandridae; genus Pleurodeles; species Pleurodeles waltl. The sequence goes on along the minus strand of NC_090443.1, from coordinate 1,003,880,473 downwards.
AACTTGGCCAGGACCGTTGCCATAGTCTCCTGGGAGTGGTGGTATGCTCCCATGATGGAGGAGAGGGCCTTGTGGAGAGTGGGTTCCCTTGGCCTGTCCGCCCCCTGTCGCACGGCAGCCATCCCAGTTCCCCTGTGTTCCTGGGCCTCCATCCCCTGGACTGTGTGCCCACTGCCCTCAGATCCCTGTTGTTGTTGGGGTGGTGGGTTATCCTGGGTTCCCTGTAGTGGTGGACACACAGCTGATTGACGTGTCCTGGGGACGGAGGTATGGGCCCGCTGGGTGGGTGCTGTGCTGGTGTTAGCAGAGGGTGGAAGGTCTGTGGTGGGCTGTGCCTGTGTGAGGGGAACCGACTGTCCCAAGGCCCACAATGGTCCGGACTGGTCATCTGGATCCAGTAGGACAGAGCTGCTGTCATCACTGTGGGCCTCTTCTGTGGGTGGGGTGGAGATGTCTGGGCCCTCCTGTCTGGTGACGTTGGGTAGGGGTCCTGCAGGGGTGGAAAAACATGATTATTGCATCTGTGTGTGTGATGGTGTGCAATGGGTGGGTGACCGTGTACCCCAGTGCTAGCATTCCTGTGTGGGGGCTTGTTTGATGATAGTTGAGGGGGGTGTTATGGGTATGTGCAGTGGGCATGCTATAGTGATGGGTGTCCATGCTTTGTTGTGTCATGCAGGGCTTGGTGTTTGGATGTGTGGTTTGTGTTATTGGTACATTTGTGAGGAGTTGGAGTGATAGGGGAGGGGATGGGGGGGTGTCTGTGATAGCCTGCAGGTAGGGTGGGGGATATGGTGGTTAAAGCTTTGACTTACCAGAGTCCATTCCTCCACCGACTCCTGTGAGGCCCTCAGGATGCAGAATCGCCAAGACTTGCTCCTCCCATGTTGTTAGTTGTGGGGGAGGAGGTGGAGGTCCGCCGCCAGTCCGCTGTACCGCCAGGTGGTGTCTGGAGACCACGGAACGCACCTTCCCCTGTAGGTCGTTCCACCTCTTCCTGATGTCGTCCTGATTTCTTGGGTGCTGTCCCACTGCGTTGACCCTGTCGACTATTCTTCACCATAGCTCCATCTTCCTTGCAATTGAGGTGTGCTGCACCTGTGCTCCGAAGAGCTGTGGCTCTACCCGGATGATTTCCTCCACCATGACCTTGAGTTCCTCCTCCGAGAACCTGGGGTGTCTTTGCCGTGCCATTGGGGGTGGTGTGGGTGATGTGTGGGGTGGTGTGTGTGGTGATAAGTGTGGTGATATGTATTGGTGTGTAGTGTTTTGTGCGTGAAAGTTGTGTGGGTGATGGTTTTGAGTGCCTGTGGCTGCTAGTTTGTGGATGGTGGTGTCTCTCTCTGGCCTTGTCTATGTAATAGTTGTCGTAGGGGTTTGTGGGTGATGTGGGTGTGTGTTTTATATTGTATTGGGTGTGTGGGAGTGGTGTGTATATGTGTATCAGGTGTGTATTTGGAATTGTCCAATGTGGGAGTGTTTTGTAGAAGTGTGTGTATTTTGAGCGCGGCGGTGTGTACCGCCAATGGAATACCGCGGTTGAAAGACCGCCACGTGGATTCGTGTGTCGTGATAGCGTGGGCGTATTTCTGTTGGCGTGACGGTGGAGGTTTTGTTTTCTCCAGTTTATCACTGACCTTTGGTGTGGCGGAGTTGTGTGGGTGTCTGAATTTTGTCGGATTTCGAGATGTGGGTCATAATAGGTGTGGCGGAATTTCGCGGCCGCGCCGGTTTGTTGGCGGTCTTCTGCACGGCGGTAAGCGGCTTTTACCGCCAATGTTGTAATGACCCCCATAATGTATTTGATCATGTTAATAAAACACAAATCTGTGTTGATGCCTGAAAACAAATTCCATTCATTGTCTGGAATTTATGTTCAATTGCAATAAAAGAAAGAATTAGCATCGTCTGCTATGCTTGTTAATTCATCAGATGAATATTAGCAAACACCATAAACATCCAAAAAATACATCAATGCTTTCTACCCTGCTGCCTGATAGTGTACTTTCATGATGTGTCTCAGCATGTGTCTGGTTGCTGCTGCATCTCTGGGACATGGCATCTGTAGTGGACATGCCATTGATGAAAGATTGGTCCTTGCTTTCCTGACATTCACCAGCTGTGCCACCTGCAATGTGGTCAGTTTGCATTGTCTCAACAGCTGTTATGATTTGTTGCAACCCCCTTCATACATCATCACTAAAGTGGCCCATTTCCACTTATACATTAAGGCCCTCATTCTGACTTTGGCGGGCGGCGGAGGCCGCCCGCCAAAGTCCCGCCGGCAGAATACCACTGCGCGGTCAAAAGACCACCACGGTTATTCTGAGTTTCCCGCTGGGCTGGCGGGCGACCGCCAGAAGGCCGCCCGCCAGCCCAGCGGGAAACCCCCTTCCATGAGGATGCCGGCTCCGAATGGATCCGGCGGAGTGGAAGGGGTGCGACAGGTGCAGTTGCACCCGTCGCGATTTTCAGTGTCTGCATGGCAGACACTGAAAATCTTTGTGGGGCCCTGTTACGGGGGCCCCTGCAGTGCCCATGCCGATGGCATGGGCACTGCAGGGTCCCCCAGGGGCCCCATGACACCCCATACCGCCATTCTCTTCCTGGCGGCCAAAACCGCCAGGAACAGGATGGCGGTATGGGGCTCGGAATCCCCATGGCGGCGCAGCAAGCTGCGCCGCCATGGAGGATTCCCCAGGGCAGCGGAAACCGGCGGTACACCGCCGGTTTTCCGTTTCTGACCGCGGCTGTACCGCCGCGATCAGAATGCCCATGGGAGCACCGCCAGCCTGTTGGCGGTGCTCCCGCGGTCGTTGGCCCTGGCGGTTTTTACCGCCAGGGTCAGAATGACCCCCTAAATGTTCTCCTACCCAGGGTTGATGCTGTGTCTGACAATCTGCCGAATGAATGGCTTAGAGTGTCCATTCTTGTTGCACTGTGTTTCTCTCTGCATTTTTGGTTAGTGTCAGTGTCTGCTAGTTGGACATACAATTTTTCAAGAGCAGCTGTCATGCTGTAAATCTTGATGTCCATTTGCTTTTGATTTTCGGCCAATTGTCTGGCCACATTAGTAAATCCAAATGATGGTCTGTAACTTCCTGTTGACTAATTATATTTGTTTTTTGCAGGCATTGAACCTGTAGCATGGAGCTTTCAAGACCTCCAAACACTTTGGTATCATCTACTGGTTGTCATGATTGTTACACAGATCTTGGCTAACGTGTTGGTAGAACATGTTGCAAAAGACGCTTCTGGTGTGGTCAACTGCATTTGTTTTGTGCATGTCCAGCCAGATCTTTTTGTGGGCCTCAGAGAAAGTCATGGAGGCCTTACCAAGAGCTGGTCATGGCTATTGCAGCATTCTTCTGTACGGATTTTTATCTTCTTTTCAGGAAATTTTAATTTTCTTTTCCTTGCCAGCCTTCTCATCACCATGCCGGCATGCCATAACTATGACTTGTGTTCTCCTTGCCTCCAGACACACAACTTTCTCCAGCAGTTTGTAGCACTTCTTCTCTGCATGCTTAACTGGCTGGCAATGAGTAGTACTTCTTAGTTTGAAGGTCATTCACCTGAACCACAAAGTGATTTTGGGCCATATTTATACTTTTTGACGCAAAACTGCGCTAACGCAGTTTTGCGTCCAAAAAATTAGCGCTGGCTAACACCATTCTGAAGCGCCATGCGGGTGCCGTATTTAATCAATGACGTTAGCCGGCGTGAGCCGCCGGCGCTGCCTGGTGTGCGTGGAAAAAAACGACGTACACCAGGCAGCGCCGGCGTAGGGGGATATGGGGCTTGGGTGTCAAGAAATGGGGCAAGTCAGGTTGAGGCAATTTTTTCGCCTCAACCCGATTTGCGCCATTTTTTTCTCACTCCCAACCCCCATAGAAATGACTCCTGTCTTAGCAAAGACAGAAGTCATGCCCCCTTGCCCAATGGCCATGCCCAGGGGACTTCTGTCCCCTGGGCATGGTCATTGGGCATAGTGGCATGTAGGGGGGCACAAATCAGGCCCCCCTATGCCATAACAAACAAAAAAAACACTTACCTGAACTAACCTAATGTCCCTGGGATGGGTCCCTCCAGCCTTGGGTGTCCTCCTGGGGTGGGCAAGGGTGACAGGGGGTGTCCCTGGGGGCATGGGAGGGCACCTCTGGGCTCCTTCAGAGCCCACAGGTCCCTTAACGCCTGCCTTTTGCAGGCGCTAAAAAACGGGGCAAAAGCGGCCGTATGTCATTTTTTTTGACCCGCCCACTCCCGGGCGTGAATTTTGCCCGGGAGTATAAATCCGACGCACATGCCTCGGAGTCGATTTTTTAGACGGGAACGCCTACCTTGCATATAATTAACGCAAAGTAGGTGTCCACGCTAAAAAATGACGCTAACTCCATGGACTTTGGTGCTAGACGCGTCTAACGCCAAAGTATAAATATGGAGTTAGTTTTGCGTCGAAATTGCGTCAAAAAAAACGACGCAATTCCGGCGCAAACAGAGTATAAATATGCCCCTTTGTGTATTTGGGGGGACGGCGCAAATTGCAATTACATTTGCAGTTTGGTAATCACAATTAGCAACTGAGGTCGCACTTAAGGAAATCGCATATTGTGTCCTTCAAAATTGCAGTTTAAATGAATTGTGAGCACAATAAGGGACAAAAAAACACATGTACATTCTATTTTGCCATTAACTAATTGTGATTCACAAAAAAACGCAATTAGGTAATCGCAAAATGGACTGTTCGTACATCTGGCCCCTAGTTCACAATATCCAATGTATATGAGTAATACACTGGATGGAATTTTTTTAACACAACATCCTGTAAAAATCCAATAATCTTGTGGAATGCAAAGTTAAGTAACACACATGGGAAATGTAAACAGGAACTCTCTTGAAACCTGACCCAATCCTCTGTTGGCGGTGAGAAGCATGGGAGTTTTGGTTGGTGCTCAGTTTTCCTAGCCAAGGGTCAGTGGTGCCAAAGAATTTCTGTTATAATTTTTGCACTACCCATCAATCTGTCTGTTTTGTGACAATGAAGCATGGGAGCTCAGTATTCAATGTGTTTATTCATTCATACACTCATTTCTGAAATGCCATCTTTTTGGGTACTGCTTCCAAAATTCTGGTTGCATTCCAATCTATCCAGAATGCAGCTGAATGGATGACATTTGGGCTGTAAAAGTATGGAAGCCTCTCTGACAGACTCAGAGGTTCTACATAATTTGCATGGGGTCCTGGCCTTTGCTCATTGGCCTGTGCCATATTTCAGACAGAAGGTCATGGCAGAAAAGCACATGGAAAAATAACTAAGGGGCATATTTATGTCGAAGTCACGGAGCACAGAGCAGTCCAGTAAGTTACCTTGCTATGTTACATGATAGAGAAAAGGCAGAAATGCGCCAAATTTAAAATAATACAGCACATTCCCGCCTTTTCCCACTGCTGGCACACAATGTGCTGCCCAGTGCCAATGCAGGAACCCTTGCTCTATGGTGCAAGGGTGCCTACGTTCAAAGCAGGATTGTTTTTGTGCAGCATGGGACACAAAAATATACTCTTAGGCATTTTCCTCTTTCTATGTCTGTTGTAGAATGCAGCAGACATAGAAAGAGGAAACAAAGAGGAGAAATATAAATATTTCCCCTTGTTGTGCATCACCTATCGAGGAGTAGCACTTTTGGTGCATTCCCAGGTCTACCACTTATGGTAAGTCCGGGACTGCATCAAAATCCATGGTTGTTGCATGGGAACACCCAGGCACGACTCATGGGACGATTCCTTGGAGCGTTACTCTGCATTTATCAAGCCACTCAGGGCCAAGCAAGGTGGCCTTGTATGGCTTGATAAATTGCATTTTGTAGTTGCTCTGCACCTGCACGCTGTTGTGTGGTGCAAAAGCGACCCAACTACCTCATAACTATGGCCCTAATTCTACAGCATCAAAAAGGGATCACACAACATGTGCTGCTGAATGGCATCTGGAAAGGGACGAGTTTGTCATCAGAGATATTCTGTCCACATTGTAGCCCTGATCACTCTCCAAAGAAAGTCAAGAGGTGTCCCAGAAGAGCCACTTGACAGTGCAGCAGTGTAGGAAGCTGGCCTGGTGTGTGGTGTGTACCTATGGTACTTACACCTTATACCAGGTCCAGGGTTCCCCTGTCAGTGAAATGTAGGCAGTGTCTAGAAGCCAAACTCTAGAGGTAGCTGTGGATGAGCAGCCAAAGCTTATCTAGGAGACATGCAAAGCTCATGCAATACCACTGTAGTCACATAGCAATTACACACATAAAAGAAAACACTCAGGGCCTGATTACGCCTTTGGCAGATGGGATACTCTGTCACAAACATGACGGATATCCTGTCCGCTGTATTACAAGTTCCATTATATCCTATTGAACTTGTAAAATGGCAGGCAGGATATCTGTCACGTTTGTGATGGAGTATCCCATCCACCAAGGTCGTAATCAGGCCCTCCCTGTTACAAAAATAAAGGTACTTTATTTTAGTGACACAATTACCAAAAAGTACTAGAGAAGTAAACCTCCAATAGGAAGTAAGTAACATACTAGATATGTATATTAGTAATCAGAAATAGGCATAAAAAACAATAGAAAACAGTGCAAATATCAACAGACAATAGTAACACTAGGGGGAGCCCAAACCATATACCAAACAAATAGAATGCAGGACCCCTGCCTAGGTAAGTGGAGTGTGTAGAGGGTACCTAGGGGAACTAGGAAACCTCAAAGGTAAGTACTACAGTGCCCTCCAGCGACCAGTAATTTACTGTACTTTCCTCAAACCAACCAAAAGGAAGAAAAAGAAAATATTGCTACACCCAGACAAGACTGCAAGAAACCAGTGGTGGATTCCTGAAGACGAAGACCTGTGGAAGAAGGGGACCAAGTCCAGAAGTGACAGAAGAGGCAGGTGGGGACAGGAGCCTCTACCCACCCAACTGTTGTTACAGGAGTTGGTCGATGGTAGGACAAAGACGTTCAGGAATGCAGCCCTGGAGGAGGTGAAGAATTCCTCAAGGATGCAGTCAACGTCCCACTTCAGATGGATGATTGCAGTCAGTCAGTGGCATGGAAAAGCCATTAACAATCCTTGACAAAGGCAGAAGTTGCGGTGAAGCAAAAGTGGAGATGCTGGGGACCAGCAAGGTCCAGGAGGACTCACCCAACAGGGGGAGTCCTAAGGGGACCCTCAGCAAGACATAGAGTCCACAGAAGAAAGGGCTGGGTGTCTTCTAAGGAGCCCCCAGAATGCATGGAATCATACAACCAATACTGGCAAAGGTATTGGGGTATGATTCCAACATGTTTGATACCAAACATGCCTAGGTTAGGAGTTGCCATTATGTAGCTGGATATAAGTAGTGACCTATGTCCAGTACACGAAAAAAATGGCTTCCCTGCACTCACAAAGTCCAGGTAAATGGAGCTGGAGTTCGTGGGGGACCTCTGGTCATGCAGGGATGCCCTCACACACAGGTACTTGCACCCTGCCCCCTGGGCTAGAAGGGCCTGCCATAGAGGTGACTTACAGTGACATGGTGCAGTGACCTGTAGTGCAGTTTTGCGTCAAAAAGTATAGCGCCGGCTTGCGACATTCCAGAACGCCAGCCAGGCACAATATTTATGGAATCCCGCAAGCTGGCGCCGAGGGTGGGCTTGCGTCTAGGAAAATGACATTCGCCAGGTGGGGCCAGCGGTATGAAGGAAGGGGGTTTTGCACACAAAAAAATGACGCTAGGCTGGTTAGAGGCAAAGAAAATGCCTTTAACCAGCCTAGCATAATTTCCTGAAGCAAAACCATCCGTACCACATGACTGCTGTCTTACAAAAGACAGGAGTCATGCCCGCCACCCCAATGGCCAGCACAGGGGACAAGGGTCCCCTGGGCATGGCCATTGCACCCAGTGCCATGTAGGGGGACCCATTTCAGGGCCCCCAATGGCACTTTAATAACATTTTTTAAATACTTACCTCTACTTACCCTACTTACCTGGGATGGGGTGCCCCATCCACTGGTGTCCCTCTGGTCTGGGTGGGTGTGGTCCTGGGGCTTGGGGTGGGCACCTGTGGGCTCTTTCAATGGTGTTTGACCATGGAAATGGGTCCACAGGCCCCCTAACGCCTGCCCTGACCCAGGCATTAAATAATGGGGCTAAGCAGCCTTAGTGCCATTATTTAGGCCCGCCTTCCCCCGTGCACCTTTTTTGCATGGAAGGATAAATAAGGCGCTAGGGACTTTGAGAAATTTATTCGGCGGGAACGCCTGTCTTTCATCTCATTGACACAAGGTGGTTTCACACATCCAAAAAATGACTTTAACTCCAATATTTTGACGCTAGACGGGTCTAGCGTCAAAATATACAAATGGAGTTAAGTTTGCGCTGAATTTGTGTAAAAACTATGATGCAAATTCAGCACAAGAATAGTATAAATATGCCCCTAAATGACTCGTGGTATGGCTCTCCAGGCGAACCAGCATATACATTGGAGAAATGGGTCATGGGCCTGTACTGCCATTTGATAAAGTTTGTTTTGACCAATGACTTTGTGTTTCACCACTGCGCATATTAGTTGCTCAATGTTCACCAGTAGCACATGGTATGTTTTGTTCAGTTTAGCCGCCTATGGGCTTTGACATTGCATTAGCCATTACTTTCTGTATTCAGTTGAGCCGCCTATGGGCTTTGACATTGCATTAGCCATTACATTCTGTATTCTGCCTATTGGCTTTGACATGCTGTATCCAGTCTAGCCGCCTATTGGCTTTGACATTGCATTCCTATTGGCTTTGACATGATGTATTCAATTTAGCTGCCTATTGACTTTGACATGCTATTAGATATTCTGCCTATTGGCTTTGACATGATATTGTATATTGCATTTTGTATTCAGCTTGGCTGCCTATTGGCTTTGACATGATATTATACATTACATTTTGTATTCAGCTCCGCTGCCTATTGGCTTTGACATGATATTATACATTGCATTTTATATTCAGCTCAGCTGCCTATTGGCTTTGACATGATATCATATATTACATTTTGTATTCAGCTCCGCTGCCTATTGGCTTTGACATGATATCATATATTACATTTTGTATTCAGCTCCGCTACCTATTGGCTTTGACATGGTATTATACATTGCATTTTATATTCAGCTCAGCTGCCTATTGGCTTTGACATGATATTATACATTGCATTTTGTATTCAGCTCAGCTGCCTATGGGCTTTGACATGATATAAGACATTGCATTTTGTATTCAGCTCAGCTGCCTATTGGCTTTGACATGACACTAGACATTGCATTTGATATTTAGGTTAGCTGCCTATTGCCTTTAACTTGACATTGCATTTGATACTTAGGTTAGCTGCCTATTGCCTTTAACGTGGAGTTAGATCTTGCAGTTGAGAATCCAAGCTGTATTTTTCCAAGCTGTATTTTTGCACCAGAGAACCAAGATGTTTTTCTCACAGTAGACTAGACATGATAAGAGAGAGTACATGGGTGTTGTTTTTTCTTCGCTTGAGCTTGGGAACAGGAGTAGTCTTGGAGACCTGGCCAGTCTCCAAAAGGCTTGCTCAGTTTCCCAGGTCTGAGAGGAGGGGGCACACCTTTGTAACGAATGTAACAGGCTGCAGAGAGTCAGATTCGAATCTGCCGGACCTCGTGCTGGAGCTTGGCGCAGGCTGCCAGCAATCCCGTGTGGGTAGATGAATCTCTCTTTCTCGCGGCTGACAGGGGTCATCAGCTTGCAGACCTTAGAAAGATGAAGCTGTAGATAGTTCCCACACGGTGAAGTATTTGTTTTGCTTTGCATTCAATATCTTATAAATATAACCTGCTGTGTATATTGCAAACTGATATATTTTGTTTGATTAACGCGGACTTGAAAGCTACTAATTCGTCATTCATAAATATTGTGGTTGGGGAAGAATTAACAACAATAAAAGTCTTCTTTGACCTCAGAAGTGCATTTCTGTTGTGTTATGTTAGTGCTTAGAAACTAGATAAGAGGGAAGCACTACAATTGGTACCAGGAGTGGGGTCGGTCATTAAGAGGTGATTAAGAGGGTGTTGACGAGTTGGTAGATTTCTAAGTGCACACTTTAAAAGTGTAATTGTTTTTGTTGTTTGGAGAATTACAGAAATTGGTTTCTGTTTGGGGAATCACAGTAGCACGGCAGACCATGTCTGAGACATGTGTTGATAAACTGCCTGATGGTGCTAAGAAAAACTGTGAATTGTTTTCTGTTTGGGGAATTACAGAAGAAAATGCATGTGTAGCTAAAATGCCTGATGTAGAAAACGTGTGTTTTGGAAGTAATGATGACAGAAAGGTCTGGATACCTTTATCTGCTTACAGAGAAATGCAGGAGAAATGTAGGAAGTTGGAACATGAAAATAGGAATTTACGTGAGCAAATTAGCCCGACTGAAAGTTATAAAAGGGCTGTTTTTGAAGAATCTTTTTTGTCCCATTCCAGTAATGAGGGGGTTAAGACAGCTCCGAGCTGCACTGAGTTTTCGTACGAGCCAGGGTTTTTTGCAGACAAAATGCATTCCTTAACTGATAACACGGACGAGAGAGACCAGAATGTGATTTACGAGTTACCGTTGCAAAATGCACAAGTAAAACGAAGGATTTTAGAGCAAGAGACACCGAGTTTCATTAACTTGTTTGATTTTTGGAAAAAGAATAGCCCTCATTTGAGTGAAATCCTAACACTTTTGTATATGGTCACTGTGAAAAATGATATGCAGCTGCGCGCTTGTGATTTGGCAAATGAAATAATGCAGACTTTAGGTTTCTGCGCAGTGCAAGAAGGAAATACTTATGTACATGTAAATCATGAACAAGGAAAGAAAATAGTGCCCCTAGCTAGAATCATACAATGGATCTGGTACTTACAAGACAGGGCTAGAGTACCACAGATAAAAGAATTACCAATGAAGTTGTGTGCACCATTTGAATTCGTGTCTACTGAAGATAAAAAGCATGTTTGTTTTACTAATGATTCATTGACTGAAATGTTGCTTTCTGGCACAGGAGAAGGAACAGCGTTGTATAATGTGTGTCAAATTTTAAAGCAAGAGCTACGTGAGATGTGTCATTTTTATGCTGATTTTTGGTTCTTTGATAATGTTTTAGCCACATGGCTTGTACCTAACTGGTTCAATTACCTTGCAGATGTTAATGAGAAAAATTCAGAGAGAGAAGTGTACACCCAGAATTCTGCCTTAGTGGGGATGGCTAAGTGGGTGCCCCAGAAATGTGAACAGCTGAGAGAAAAAGCCACTTACAGGTGGGCAGAGATGAGAGAGATGCACATTTCCCTAGATTTGATAAAAACTGTGCAGCACGCACAAAAGCAATCTGTCATGCAAGCAGTCACAGAGCAGTTGGGGAAAGGAACGTTACCAGGGCAGGAATGGCAAAGTGATCAGGTTTTAGGGAGAGTGATTGCTGCAAATTACCAAGGAAAAATCGAAATTATGCTGATACCTAGAAAAGAATCTGATTCATTCATACAAATTGGAGACAGAATGGCCCAAATTGACAAAAGTGCAGTGAATGGAGGTTTGGTAAAGAATGAGTCTGCCCCAGCCCTTCTGACAGTGCAAGAAAAGGGAAGCTGTGGCGCAGCAGATAAAAACCTCAGTGCTGATGTGTGGGCTGAAGCCCCAAGTGATCCTCCAGAACCTGCAGCGAATGTAACAAAGGGCCCCAAAAACGTCCTGCTGATCATAAAACAGGGAAAGAAAGAGGAAGGGTGCAGTTTAAATGAAAAATGTTATTTGCAAGAAAAGTCATACTTGTTTCTTTTGCAGATCCTACCATGTTTCGCCACTGTCCCTGAGTGTGCTGTGTGGTCCCCCTTCCGGTGTGTGCGTGTGGGGTCGGGGAAGGGACCGAATCCCCAACCTGAACCTGGCTGAGTAAAGTGCCAGCACCATGGATCCATTTTGCGCAAACTGCGCCTTCAGTTCAAGTTCAACTTGTTTGATTGCATTCTTCCACTGGAACTAAGCTGTGTTTTTTTTTTTCCCCTCTCGTATGGAACTCTGACTTTTGCTTACCTTCCAGCAAACCTTTCAGGTGGACCGTGCATCTTTACATGAGTAGAACTCATGCCACATCAAATTGCTAACACTGTTGAATTAGAGACTCATTCAGAGTATAAAAATTGCCCAGTCTTTTCTGTATAGATGTATCTGATGTGAAAGGTTATGAAATCAATGTGTTAATTCACTTCTATTGCTTTACAGGGATTGCTTTGATCATAATGTTTTTTTTGTTTGTGCTGATGTTTTTTGTTTTTGTTTGAAACAGGAGATATGTGAAACAAAAATTCATTGGTCAAAGGGCGGAATGTACTGCCATTTGATAAAGTTTGTTTTGACCAATGACTTCGTGTTTCACCACTGCGCATATTAGTTGCTCAATGTTCACCAGTAGCACATGGTATGTTTTGTTCAGTTTAGCCGCCTATGGGCTTTGACATTGCATTAGCCATTACTTTCTGTATTCAGTTGAGCCGCCTATGGGCTTTGACATTGCATTAGCCATTACATTCTGTATTCTGCCTATTGTCTTTGACATGCTGTATCCAGTCTAGCCGCCTATTGGCTTTGACATTGCATTCCTATTGGCTTTGACATGATGTATTCAATTTAGCTGCCTATTGACTTTGACATGCTATTAGATATTCTGCCTATTGGCTTTGACATGATATTGTATATTGCATTTTGTATTCAGCTTGGCTGCCTATTGGCTTTGACATGATATTATACATTACATTTTGTATTCAGCTCCGCTGCCTATTGGCTTTGACATGATATTATACATTGCATTTTATATTCAGCTCAGCTGCCTATTGGCTTTGACATGATATCATATATTACATTTTGTATTCAGCTCCGCTGCCTATTGGCTTTGACATGATATCATATATTACATTTTGTATTCAGCTCCGCTACCTATTGGCTTTGACATGGTATTATACATTGCATTTTATATTCAGCTCAGCTGCCTATTGGCTTTGACATGATATTATACATTGCATTTTGTATTCAGCTCAGCTGCCTATGGGCTTTGACATGATATAAGACATTGCATTTTGTATTCAGCTCAGCTGCCTATTGGCTTTGACATGACACTAGACATTGCATTTGATATTTAGGTTAGCTGCCTATTGCCTTTAACTTGACATTGCATTTGATACTTAGGTTAGCTGCCTATTGCCTTTAACGTGGAGTTAGATCTTGCAGTTGAGAATCCAAGCTGTATTTTTCCAATCTGTATTTTTGCACCAGAGAACCAAGATGTTTTTCTCACAGTAGACTAGACATGATAAGAGAGAGTACATGGGTGTTGTTTTTTCTTCGCTTGAGCTTGGGAACAGGAGTAGTCTTGGAGACCTGGCCAGTCTCCAAAAGGCTTGCTCAGTTTCCCAGGTCTGAGAGGAGGGGGCACACCTTTGTAACGAATGTAACAGGCTGCAGAGAGTCAGATTCGAATCTGCCGGACCTCGTGCTGGAGCTTGGCGCAGGCTGCCAGCAATCCCGTGTGGGTAGATGAATCTCTCTTTCTCGCGGCTGACAGGGGTCATCAGCTTGCAGACCTTAGAAAGATGAAGCTGTAGATAGTTCCCACACGGTGAAGTATTTGTTTTGCTTTGCATTCAATATCTTATAAATATAACCTGCTGTGTATATTGCAAACTGATATATTTTGTTTGATTAACGCGGACTTGAAAGCTACTAATTCGTCATTCATAAATATTGTGGTTGGGGAAGAATTAACAACAATAAAAGTCTTCTTTGACCTCAGAAGTGCATTTCTGTTGTGTTATGTTAGTGCTTAGAAACTAGATAAGAGGGAAGCACTACAGGGCCATGTACATATCCTTTCTTATTTATGTAGAGGGGGCGATGAGAGGACCCTTCCCCCGGCGATAAAGTTGGCGATAAAGTTGGTCTTAACACTGTGGAACCTCTCCCTCCACCAGATGGGGTGGTGGAACAGACTGACAGAACAGATGCCCTTGTGGCAAGTGTCCTCCTTGGAGAACTTCGGCCAGTGGGGTCTTATAGGGATCCCCACACTTGGAGACGTGATGAATGGGACTACCCTAAAGTCCTATCAGGATTTACAAGCAGAATATCAGCTTCACCACAATCAGTTTCACAGATATCTCCAGCTCCGCCACTCCTTGGCCCCTATGTAGTAGACGTGGAGGATTTGCCTTAATTTAATCCCTTAGAGGGTAAACTGGGCCTTGGGCCACTATAAAGTTGCACGGATATACCAAACACTTACATCCAATCAACCAGATGCCTTTCAGGCTCTCAGGGCTGCGTGGGAGACAGGTGTGAGGACCCTTGAAAATGAGAACTGGACAGAGGCACTGTGGCCACCGTGAGAGGCTGCAATAGCAGCCCGTCTGCAGCTAATTCATCTTAAATATCTTCACAGAATCTATTTCATGTGGCATAGGCTCTGGCGCATGGGCTTGGTGGCACTCCTGATGTGTCTTTGGTGTGGCACAGAAGAGGGCACATTCATACATACGGTATAGAGCTGCTCGGCTCTACAGCGATACTGGCGTGGGGTGATAGCCTCCCTGGGTGAAGTACTCACCTGGTCAATCCCAATGGAGCCGAAACGCACCCTATTACTTCTTACCAATGATTTGGGCACCAATAAGTATTGCTTATCCCTCTTATACTTAGGACTCACCTTAGCAAAACAAGACATAGTGGTGGAGTGGAAAGCTTCAGCCCCCCCCTTGGTGGTATGGAAGAGTGGGATGGACTATTGCATGGGGTTGGAGGTGGCAGTATATAAAGCACCAGGTTTCCCTCAGAAACATCCCAAGATATGTCACGTGTGGGCAGACTATCGAGGTGTCATACTGGAACCTATCTGCCCATTAGTTTCTTTGCTGGACTACGATATTAGAACATCCACTGGGTGAGTGCTGCCGAGGGGACTGTGGGATTGTGGGCTATTGAGTAACGTATGCAGTTCCATGTACTGCTTACAAGCTAATTGCTGGACTGGGGGCCAGAGGGAATTGTACTTGAAACAGTTTTGATTTTCTATGTAGTTTTCTTTTCTATTGTTAATTGTTTATTCGGCCTTCTGGTCTTCATCTTTTGTTCAACAACTAAATCAATAAAAAATGTTTTTAAAAATCTATGACTTCATGAACTTCCAAGATATAAAACGTTGTTCTACAGATTTGATATTCTTAGTGCAATTCTGATAAACATGAGTATGCTGAGATAAATTCCACAAGTACTAATGATATAACTAGTTTCTCCAGCTTAAATTACCCCAAATCTTGTCAGTGAAGTAAAAAGAAGTTGCTAACTCCAGCCTCTCACTAGAGAAAATATCTCCAAAAATAGCACACAAAAACTATAGGTAACAGGGATCAACATTAGCTTCATACCTCATTTAGGGTAAAAACCAACAGCATTGGTAACTATGGAAGGATCTCCAGGTTTTTGGAAGTAAACTGTCAGTGGAAAAGAAGCAAATTATCGCCAAACATTTTGGAGTCATGGGTGTTCTAAAGACAGATTCCTAAAGGAACAAAATAGCATGAAAATACTGATTCTGAAGGAAATATTTCAGCGTCTAAAAATTTATTTTATGCCAAATTAACACACACATCAAAAACAGCACTTCAGGGCAACACAAGTTGTCCTTGCGTGGCTGGACAAATCTGACTTAGGTTTTGTGTCACCCTTGTGCCCACTTGCATGGTGCAAGGGTGACATAAAACCATGATAGATACGCCCCCTTCTCTTCTGTTTCAGACCAAATCAATCTTTAATGTGGAATCATTATGCTAAGTGCAATTTGTGTATGACGCTTTGAACCTCTGTAACTTCTGTGGTTTTGGCGTAGCTGCGAGTGATAGCTGTGTGTGTATGTGCACACGTTGACTGGTGTATGTGCTTGTTTATGCGTGGCAGAATATGTGTACAGTGAAGGTTTGAGTGTCTGTAAAGGAGAATGTGTGTACAAGTGCTGTGAGCTGTGGAGACGAGGAGAGGGGACTCCTACAAAAGCTCTTTACATGTACCTGCTACTGATTTGAATCTTCTGCCATCTGAAGAACCAGGAGGGGAATGGCAGTGCCAGGATGCAGCTGCAGTAGTAATTCTTTGGGGTCAGTAATTCTCACACACCATGACCTATTAGGTCATGAATAACCACACCTTTAGTATCAGTTAGAAAATATATTTCCCTAAATTAACAATGCTAATATCACGTAAATTAGTCTCAAAACCACATGACATAAGTATAAGAACAACACTGGCTGACCGAATCTTCTAAAGAATCTTATCTTAACTAATGCGTTAATAACTAATCCTTCTAAAGCCAAAGTACAAATCAACAATAAGAGTAATTGCGCAATGATAATAACACACATTGGAATTCAGAAATTGAGTAACATCAATTAGCAATTTAGTTGACGTCAGATTACTATCAGCATGTTGGGACTTCATGCAAAAGAATGTAGTCAACACAAATTTGGAAAACTACTAACTATGGCTCTATCAAAAGGCAGCAGTTGGTACCTAGAAACAAAAGACAAATCAACAATAGGGGCATTTGCAATTCTATATACCTTTTTTTATGGGTCAGCAAGCTGTGATAATCTTCATTGGGTGGACATCAGTTCGATCAGCATTGGCATAGGGACATGAAAGGGAAAATGGTTGGGAATCGGAGACTCTAAGGGCCTGATGTGTGAAAAGTTAACGCCACCTTTGCGTCTTTTTTTTTTTACGCAGAAGCGGCGCAAACTTACAAAGTTATATTTCGTGTTTGCGCTGCTTTTGCGTAAAAAATGATGCAAAGGTGGTGCTAAGTGTTCATAAATCAGGCCCTAAGTTCTCCGAACCATTAGAAAGGCAGCAAAGGTGCTCCAAGCTCTGAGCACCGAGCGCAAAAATAAGCGCAAGTTTAAGCATGAGAAATGTGAAGTATCAAGTGCTGAGTGAGACCGAAGTAATAATAACCCCGAACTCTTTGTGCAGTGCAGTTATGTTAAAGTTGTCCCACATTGTCATTGGTCAAAGAATCATGCACTAGCCATTAGTCCAATAACATTTATATTTCAAATCTAAGATATAACTAAACAGTCTTTCACACATTGATGATTGAAACCTCTTCTTTACGCACATCGTTCAACTTGTCAAGAAGCAACTTTTATATCCTTCTGTCCTTCCTTCAGTACATCTATTGTTAGTTCCCCGGGAACATTGCTTTCTCCTACGCTTTGAATTAACATTTGTAACAGTTTGAGAATGTTCAAGTTTTACACACATTTCCTAAAAAACTGTTTCTTGTGAAGACAGGAAAAACATTTTTGCTACTATTGTAATTCTGGTCAACCTTCAGTTAGAACAGGTTGTCTTCAAACTGGAGGGCCTCAATTGATCCAGGGGGGAGGGGCACCAGGCTCTGGCCAAAAGAAGGATTATGCAGCTAACAGTGCTTTGCTTAAAGTAGAAAACAATTTGTTGCATTTTTAAAAAGGTAACAGAACCTAAAAGCAATGTTTAAATAAGTCTAAACTTGTTTAACCATTGCCAACTTAGAAGAGTAATTGTAAAACATTCTTGGGGGGGAGGGGCAAGATTTTTTTTTTTCCCCCGCTGTGAGGGCCCAGCATGAAAAAGTTTGGAAACCACTGAGTTGAACAATGCATCTTTGTTATTAAGCAAGCATGAGATCATATTTTATTGACATTGCAATTTTCAATGTAAGGCTGTGAAATACTGAGGCCTAAACCTCGCTAACTTGAGGCCTACTGTTGATTTAAACAAATACGTAGCATTTCATTGTAAGTATAACATATTACTACATTTTCACATTCATATGCATTCTGAATAAACATTTAATATGATTTTAATAAAACATTACACCGTAGATGACTGCCATTCAAGTGGGCACATTTCTCAAGCTGCACGTTATTTTCTTTCTATGCAAATTCAAAATACAGAATACATGAAATGTTTATTGGTAGAAATCTCAGCGCTCAAAATCCCTCCTCTGATGACTAAATATGTCATCACACTTACATTTCCCCAAATAAATTTATTTATTTTGTTATATATTTATTTTTCTTCAAAATTTGGTCTCCTTTATATTTGTATTCATTCCTTTCCCCTTCGAATTTTCCCTAAACAATTCTTCCATTCTAATTTCTTCCCTCCTCTTATCGTTTTTCAATCTTTTCATTTTAATCGCATCATACAATTTACATATTCCCCACACCCCAATTAGAGAAGTCACAGTAATCAGAACCACTTGTATTATCTTCATTAATATCCCTTTAACTAGGTTGCCAAGCCAATTCCCCACAGAAGCAATTCCTTTGCCAACATTTTCCTGTAGACTTGGTTCAGTTAATTCCTTTAAGTCAGCTTTATCTTTGGTTAGATTGTTAGTAAAGACTCAAATGTCTCTACTATTCAACTTGGCGGTGGCCAAAGTTGAAATGAGGGCCTAAAATATGTTTATAGAACTAATGAAATCAAAATAATGCAACCAGTTCAGTGCATATAGCAATCTTTAAATGTTGATGGCACAGAAATATTTAGATGTACTCCATCATTTCTAGATTCTTCTCTAGTTCACACATTCTTCAATTATTTCATCTGAGTTGCACAATGAAGTAGTTTCATTAAGTTCAGAATTTGTCCCTGACTCTAATGTTTCAAGCAAAGTGGATGATGAGATTTGCACCATAGTTGGATGACATTTGGACCCAGATTTAAGAGGGCCTAGTGCCTCCTTGCACCACATTAGCATAATTATTTTTTACACTAATGTGGCCCAACGAGGCCAACATCACTGCGCCAGATTTACAATGTGGCGCAATGCCTGCATTGCGCCACTTTGTAACCCCTTGCGCCACATTATGGCTGCGCCAGACATAATGTATGCGAGGAGGGGCGTTCCCCTGACAGGGGGGGCTGAAAAAATGGCATCCATGTGGAAAGTAAGAACAACCTTCGATAAGTCATGCGAACATTCCTCTGAATCAGAATGAATGTCCACAGATATCACTCGAACACTACCCCTAACACTTTTGCAAACACCTTGAAAATGTCCCAATTTGTGACATTTGTTACATTTTTCGTAAAGCTAGACATGATGTGCTGCTGCCAAGATGAGTTTTTGACCCACATCTGAAACAACATGTCACAACCTCTTTTGCGAAAATTTGAAATTTTTATCCTTGGAAGATAAAGCATTAAGGCCCATATTTATACTTTTTTAGCGCTGCATTTGCGTCATTTTTTTACGCCAAAGCGGCACTAACATACAAAATATAGGCCCACATTTATACTTTTTTTGCGTCGCATTCACGTCACTTTTTCACACAAAAGCGGCGCAAACTTACAAAATAGAATTGTATTTTGTAAGTTTGAGCTGCTTTTGCGTCAAAAAGTGATGCAAATGCTCGCAAAAAAGGTATAAATATGGGCCATGATTGTATTTTGTAAGTTTGCACCGCTTTTGGGTCAAAAAATTACACAAATGCGGCGCTAAAAAAATATAAATATGGGCCTAACTGTGTCTGAAATCTGAACAACATTTAAAGCATGATATGTGGTTTCACCAGCAATACATTTGCTGGAAACTATAGACCGTTCAATGGCTTTTGCCAAATCCAAGACCTCAAATAACGTGGGATCTCGACAGATGAGTAAAAGTTCTTGGATCTTCTTTGAGTTGCTGCTATAAACAAGTTGACCCCTGTATAAATGTCTATCGCAGCACCAAATTTGCAGTTTGCAGCTAAATTCCTGAGTGCTGAAAAGTACTCTTCCACAGATTCTTCTTGAGTCTGTTTTTTTTTTTTTTATTGCATCTTTCCAGGTGTATGCTTGGTTGTTCTGTGAATTTATTTTTTAGTCTTGTAATTGCTTCAGTATATTCATTACAATCATCAATATCCTCAGTTGGTCTCACAACAGGTAAGTTAGCAAAAATGTGTTGACCTTCAGACCCTACATTACTAAAAAAGGATAGCTGCTTTCCGTTTTAGTGAGAACTTTTCAGCGTCTATGGCAACTAAATAATTTTTGAAAGACCTGAACTACTTATTCCAAACAATTCGTGGTTTACCCCGATTCTGTAAAAATGGCTACATTTGCACAAATTGTTGAATACTTGACATATCTGTAGTTAACCAGCGAATTCCAAATACCAGTATAAAGAATATCAGTCTTAAATATCTTTTTGTAAACACTCAGGCAAACTCCCCAGGTATTTTGGTTACGATTTGTTAAAGTTCTTCACAAGAACAGTAACATTGAGGGCCTTATTTATACTTTTTGGTGCAAAACTGCACTAAGGCAGTTTTGCCCCAAAAAGTTTTGCACTGGCTGGCACCATTTTTTAGCACCAGCTGGGCACCATATTTATGGAATGGTGCAAGCCGGTGCAAAGGGTAGGCTAGCTTAAAAAAAAATGATGTTAGGCAGTTTTGAGTCAAAATAAATGATTCTGACCAGATTAGCATCATTTTTTGACGCTAAGGGGCATATTTATACTCTGTTTGCACTGAATTAGCATCATTTTTTTAAAACTCTAATTCAGTGCAAAACTAACTCCATATTTATACTTTGGTGCTAGACCCGTCTAGCACCAAATTTATGGAGTTAAAGTCATTTTTTGGAAGTGGAAACCTACCTTGCCTTAATGAGATGCAAGGTAGGCATTCCCGTGCAAAAAAATTACTCTATGGCCTTAACACCATATTTATACTCCCATGTAAAAATGGTGCAAGGGAGGGAGGAGGGGTCATTTTTTAAGACCTGGGTCAGGGCAGGTGTTAGGGGACCTGTGGCCCTATTTCCATGGTGGAACACCATGGAATAAGCCCAGAGGTGCCCTCCCTAGGCCCTAGGGGCACCCCCACCCACACTAGAGGGACTGCAAGGATGGGGGACCCCATCCCAGGTAAGTACAGGTAAGTGCATTTTATTTTTGAAAGTGCCATAGGGGGCCCTGAAATGGGCCCCCATACATGGCACCGGGTGCAATGGCCATGCCCAGGGACCCCTGTCCTCTGTGCTGGCCACTGGGGTGGTGGGCATGACTCCTGCCTTTTCTAAGGCAGGAGTCATGTGGCATGGTAGGTTTAGCTCCATAAAATGACGCTAATCTGGTTAGAGTCATTTTTTTTTACTCTAACCTGCCTAAAGCCATTTTTTAGTGCTAAACCCTCTTCTTCTATACTGCCAGCCCCATCCGACTAAAGTCATTTTTTAAAACTCTAGCCTACCCTTTGCACCGGCTTGCACCATTCCATAAATATGGTGCCCGGCTGGTGCACAGAAATGGTGCAAGCCGGTGCTAAACTTTTTGGTGCAAAACTGAGTTAGTGCAGTTTTGCAGCAAAAAGTATAAATAAGGGCCAATATTTTGTAAGTTTGCGCCACTTTTGTGTCATAAAATGACGTTAATGCAGTGCAAAAAAAGTTTAAATCAGGGCCTTGGTGCTAGATGGGTCTAGCACCAAAGTATAAATATGGAGTTAGTTTTGCACCAAATTAGAGTAAAAAAAAATGACACTAATTCGGTGCAAACAGAGTATAAATATGCTGCAGAGTATAAATATGCCCCTAAATATGGCGTTAAGGCCATAGAGTCATTTTTTGCACAGGAACGCCTACCTTGCATCTCATTAAGGCAAAGTAGGACTACACTTTCAAAAAATGACTTTAACTCCATAAATTTGGTGCTAGAGGGGTCTTGCACCAAAGTATAAATATGGAGTTAGTTTTGCACCAAATTAGAGTAAAATAAAATGACACTAATTCGGTGCAAACAGAGTATAAATATGCCCCTGAGTCTTTGAAAATTAACATGTCGCACTGACATGTATTTGAAATTGCCATTGTTGTGCAATGGGTGTTTAACCTAATTAAATATGGCCACCATTCGCACAACGTGGTGATGTCATCAATCTTCATATACGGAGATCTAAATGGGCTGCTTTGTATGTGCGAATGCTCAGGGCTCACCAATGGTATGCTAATGTACGGCCACATTTACAAAGTTTTGACGTTTGACTTAGGACAGCGCCTCAAACCTTCTTGCTGCACTGCCCTGTGTCAAAAGAAAAGGGCAGAAATATCCTGTATCTACAAGACATGGCACATTCTTGCCTTTGTCCCTGTGCTGCCGCACAATGGGCTGCCATGGTCCAATGCAGACACTCTTGCACCATGGTACAAGGGTGTGTGCTTTGCGGTGATGATTGTTTTTGTGCAGGAAGGGACACCTTCCTGCACAAAAACAATCAATGGAGGCGTTTCCTATTTCTATGTGTGCTGCAGAATGCTGCACACATAGAAAGAGGAACAAACGAGAGAAATAATGTTATTACTCCTCGTTGCATCTCCTTTATGCCTTCCCTGGGAGGCAAAGGCTTTTTGCGCATTCACAAGTTTACAAAACCTTATAATTCTGAGAATGTGTCAAGTGCCATGGGTGTTACGTGAGAACGCCCACTGTAATACCCATGGCACGCCTCCCTGTCGCAGGGTGAGACAACCCAGCAACTTTTGCTGATTTTTCTCACTCCATATTAACAAGGCAATGAAAAGCAAAGCAGAGTGGCGTTAGGTGGTTTTGCAAATATGGCCCTTAGGGCCGTATTTATACTCTGGTTGCGCCGAATTTGCGTCGTTTTTTTCGACGCAAATTCGACGCTAAACTAACGCCAACTAACGCCATATTTATACTATGGCGTTAGAGGCGAATAGCGCCAAAGTTCCAGGAATGTGCGTCATTTTTTAGCGTGAACCCCTTCCTTGCGTTAATGATATGCAAGGGAGGCGTTCCCGTCTAAAAAATGACTCCCAGGCCTTTACGTGGTATTTATACTCCCGGGCAAAAGAGACGCCCGGGAGTGGGCGTGGCTAAAAACGGCGCATTTGCGCCGCTTTTTAACGCCTGGGTCAGGCATGGCGTTAAGGGACAAGTGGGCTCAAAATGAGCCCACAGTGCCCTCCCCTGCCCCCAGGGACCCCCCCTGCCACCCTTGCCCACCCCAGGAGGACACCCAAGGCTGGAGGGACCCACCCCAGGGACATTCAGGTAAGTATATATATTTTTTTTTTTAATAATTTTTTGTGGCATAGGGGGGCCTGATTTGTGCCCCCCTACATGCCACTATGCCCAATGACCATGCCCAGGGGACAGAAGTCCCCTGGGCATGGCCATTGGGCAAGGGGGCATGACTCCTATCTTTACAATGATAGGAGTCATGTTGATGGGGGATGGGCGTCGAAAATAAATGGCGCAAGTCGGGTTACGACGATTTTTTCGACGTAACCTGACTTGCCCCATTTTAAGACGCCCATGCGCCATTTTCCCCCTACGCCGGCGCTGCCTGGTGTACGTGGTTTTTCTCGCGCACACCAGGCAGCGCCGGTCTGCTTGCGCCGGCTAACGCCATTCCATAAATACGGCGCCCGCATGGCGCTTCAGAATGGCGTTAGCCGGCGCAAAACTTTTTGACGCTAAACTGCGTTAGCGCAGTTTAGCGTCAAAAAGTATAAATATGGGCCTTAGTGCTGCAGGTCAAGACAGTCTCACACCAGCAATGTGGTTATGCACATCGGCATTTGCAGTGAGTGAACGGACACTCTTGCTGCAGACACTCTCGCGGTGAATCACAACTCTTCAAATTATTCCCAAAACTCAAGGAAAGCGACAATAGGTGTACAGGACACCCTCACATTGCGTCACAAAATTAACTCATGTGTGGCCCCACCGTCAGGGAAAGACCAGAGGAATATGCAACACACCAACAGTGCATCAGAGAGTAACTCGATCCAACCAGCACTCCTCCAGGTAATACAACGCCACGGTCGGGCTCCAAAGTGGTCACTAAGTTTTGATGCTGATGTTCAATAGACGATGAGCTCCTGATTTTTCTTATATCGTTTCTTCCCTTGTCATCAAATGTGTTATGTGAAAAGGAATATCCAAGAAGGCAGAGGATGTGATTAGATATTGAAGATTTATTATATAAAACAGGAGCCCAATTCCAACATACCTTGCCTCCATGAAATCCAAGCTGCAACTGCCTGAGTTGTTGCTGGAAACCATGGAGAAAGAAAGTCGAACAGTGAGGCATATTAAAATTAATCACAGTAGGTGGACACAAAAAAAGATGCTTCAAATCATGATGAGAATGATTACAGGACCAACAGGATTTGTTATACATGTTAGATAATTTAGCAATGGAGGTGGGAGTATAGTTCAGTCTATGATAAAAGATAAACATAGGACCTTATTTACCAGAAAGTGACGTGGTGCTGCGTCACTTCAGAAATGCAGGGATGTGCTGTATTTTCGCAAATATGGCACACCCATGTGTTTCTGCTGGCACTAAACTTAGCTGCCTGAAGTCAACGCAGGTACCCTTGCACCACAGTACAAGGGCACCTGCGTTTCAGGGAGTTATTGTTTATGAGCAGGAAGGTGTCCCTACCAGCACATAAGGAATCAATAAAGGTGATTGTTACTTCTATGTGTGCTACAGAATGGAGCACACGTAGAAACAGCAAATCATCATTATTTAGTGATTGTTTAAGTACAGGAAAGGATACCTTCCTGCACATAAACAATCACTGACTGCGATTTGCTCTTTCTATGTGTGCTGCAGAATGCAGCACACATAGAAAAAGCAAAAACAAAGAAAAATAAAAGTATTTTTCCTCACTGTGTCAATCTAACCTCACCCCTGAGGTACATTCGTTTTTGATGCTTACCCAGGTTCATAATTTATCTTAAATCTGGGGCAGTGTCAAAATGCAAGGGGTGCTGTGGTGAAATGCCCACAGCAACATCCATTGAACGCCCCTTCCTCACTAAGGCCCATATTTATACTTTTTAGTGCTGCATTTGCGATATTTTTTTATGCAAAAGTGGTGCAAACTTACAAAATATAATTGTATTTTGTAAGTCTTTGCCGCTTTTGCGTAAAAAAAAAAGATGCAAATGCGACGCAAAAAAAATATAAATGTGGGCCTAAATTATGTTAATATGCGCAGGGCATTGCGCCACCGAAACATCGCTAAAATTGGCAGTCTCGTGGGCCAAGGGCCTTGTAAATGATACCCATTGTATGACTACTGATGCTGATCTGGAAATTGTTGATATTAGACTAGATATTGCATTTGCCTCTTTCTGTAAACCATGTGTAAACAGAGACTTCTATAGTTTACTTTTAATGAACTATTTAGCTACTCATGCTGAACAACAAGTTGTCTCTTCTTATTCTGAAAATGTTAAACTTCCATAAGATATTACATTCTCTGCTTTTATTCTATGAATTTTTATGACATTTTTGCTTACTAAGAATCATTATTCTTTTTTTGTTATGTTTTATATTTATTTCCCATATATTATTTACTTTTTAATACTCAGGGGGATATTTATACTCTGTATGCGCCGTTTGTGCATCAAACGGTACAAACTTAACTCCATATTTATATTTGGCGCTAGACCCCTCTAGCGTCAAATATGGGTGTTAACGTCATTTTTTTAATGTGTGAACCCACTGTGCGCCAATGAGATCCAAGGTAGATGCTCCTGTCCAAAAAATTACTCTAAGCCTGTAGCGCCTTACTTATCCTTTATGCAAAAAATGGTGCACAGGTGGGAGGCGGGCCTAAATAATGCCTGGGTCTGACTAGGCGTTAGGGACCTGTGGACCCATTTCCATGGTCAAACGCTATGGAATAGGCCCACAAGTGCCCACCCCAAGCCCCAGGAACACCCCCACCCACACCAGAGGATGAAGGACCTCTTCCCAGGTAAATAGCGTAAGTATTGGTAAGTATTTTTGTTTTAGTTTTAAAGTGTCAATGGGGGCCCAACAAGGTGCCCCCTGCATGGCACTGGGTGCAATGACCATGCCCAAGGGACCCTGGTTCCCTGTGCTGGCCATTGGAGTGGTGAACATGACTCCTGTCTTTTCTAAGACAGGAGTCATGTGTTAGGATGGTTGTACATCCGGAAATGACCCTAGGCTGATTAATGGCAATTTTTTTTGCCTCTGACCAGTCTAGCATCATTTTTTTAGGCAAAACCCCCTTCACCCCTATCGCCACGCTATACTTTTTGCGTATGGTGCAACTTTGCCTCAAAAAGTATAAATCTGGGCCTCAGTCTCAAATTGTTGGTATATGAGACCCATCCCTCGCTCCACTCAGCTATTCTCCTTTCCCTTTGCTATATAAAATTGCAAACAGATTTACTTTTTCATACATTATTTTCTGGATTTCAATACTTACGTTACCATTATTGTTGTTTAACTTAGCGTACTTTACGCTCAATAAAGCTGATTAAAACTCGTAAAATATGAGTATTACAAAATTACTCTAACTCAACCATTACAAGGGTGCAGTACCCCAGGGTGTCACTAGGTGTCCCTTCAACAGAAGGTTGCAGTACCACACTCCATCACGAGAAGATCCGGTTGAGCGCAGGCCACAAGGGTGGAGTGCCGCACCTTACCAACAGGTGTCCCTGTAGAGAAACAAGCGCGAGGGTGCAGTACCGCATCCTGTCACTAGGCGTCCCAGGTGACCAAGCAGCACCATGGTGCAGTACCGCATCCTGTCACTAGGTGTCCAGCAGGAGGACGCACCACCAGGGTGCAGTAGCACTTGTCCACGTTGAGCAAGCGTCTGAACGGTGCAGCATCCTCGGGGTTACCAGATTTGCCTGTTGAACGTGCAGCGCAAGGGTGTAAAACCGAGAACCGTTTCCAGACGTCCGTGGACCCTGATGCAACACTACAGGCTAGAGCTAAGGCCCGGGGACTTAGGCCCATATTTATACTTTTTGACGCTAAACTGCGCTAACGCAGTTTAGCGTCAAAAAATTTTGCGCCGTCTAACGCCATTCTGAAGCACCATGCGGGCGCCGTATTTATGGAATGGCGTTAGCCGGCGCTAGCAGACCGGCGCTGCCTGGTGTGCGTGGAAAAAAAACACGTAGACCAGGCAGCGCCGGCGTAGGGGGAAAATGGCGTTAAGGCGTCTTAAAATGGGGCAAGTCAGGTTGAGGCAAAAAAATCGCCTCAACCCGATTTGCGCCATTATTTTCGACGCCCAGACGCCATTTAAATGACTCCTGTCTTAGTAAAGACAGGAGTCATGCCCCCTTGCCCAATGGCCATGCCCAGGGGACTTATGTCCCCTGGGCATGGTCATTGGGCATAGTGGCATGTAGGGGGGCACAAATAAGGCCCCCCTATGCCACCAAAAAAAATTAAAAAATATAAAAAATTAGACTTACCTGAACTTACCTGAATGTCCCTGAGGTGGGTCCCTCCATCCTTGGGTGTCCTCCTGGGGTGGGCAGGGGTGGCAGGGGGGGTCCCTGGGGGCAGGGGAGGGCACCTGTGGGCTCATTTTGAGCCCACAGGCCCCTTAACGCCTACCCTGACCCAGGCGTTAAATAGTGGCGCAAATGCGGGTTTTTTTGACCCGCCACCTCCCGGGCGTGATTTTTGCCCGGGAGTATAAATACGACGCATTTGCGTCGCCGTCCTTTTTTTAGACGGGAACGCCTTCCTTGCATCTCATTAACGCAAGGAAGGCGTTCACGCAAAAAAATGATGCTATTTGCCCATACTTTGGCGCTAGACGCGTCTAACGCCAAAGTATAAATATGGCGTTCGTTTTGCGCCGAATTTGCGTCGAAAAAAACGACGCTAATTCGGCGCAAACGGAGTATAAATACGGGCCTTAATTTATTAACCCACGAAAGCAATACAATTTATTAAGCGCCTTGATTAGCATTAACATGAAATAAGCCCAGCGTCGCCTGAAAAGAAATGGAGGGAAGGGAACAAATATGGGCCATCCTATCCACAATCCTTTTTTAGTGCCACCTACCCACAATCCTTTGTACAGTATTTACATGCTCAGAACACATTCCCTTCATATTCGTTGCATAGCAGTCTGAAAAACGGCTTTAAATCTCTGTCCATGTTTAGCATACTCTCAATCACATTCCATTTTTTTCTGACAAGACTCATAAAATCACACTTTCAAGAAAGTGGTTTAGCATTGCATGCGACCCTCTCCCGCTGTTCCTGCAGTTGCTGTAAAGCCGTTGACCACCGCGTGTGTTTGGCTTGACTGGCTCGAATGGAAATGAATGGCGGTGATCGTCAAGGCTAATTTTTGGAAGGTCTCTGGTTTCAGAGACTTGTTTCAGGATTAAAATAGAGAAATTGTGGGGCATATTTATACTCCGTTTGGGTCAGGGCAGGCGTTAAGAGACCTGTGGGCTCAGAATGAGCACAGAGGTGTCCTCCCCTGCCCCCAGGGACACCCCTTGCCCACCCCAGGAGGACACCCAAGGATGGAGGGACCCACACCAGGGACATTAAGGTAAGTTCAGGTAAGTATTTTTTTTTCATTTTTTTTGTGGCATAGGGGGGCCTGATTTGTGCCCCCCTACATGCCACTAAGCCCATTGACCATGCCCAGGGGACAGAAGTCCCCTTGGCATGGCCATTGGGCAAGGGGGCATGACTCCTGTCTTTGCTAAGACAGGAGTCATTTCAATGGGGGTTGGGCGTCGTAAAAAAAATGGCGCAAATCGGGTTGAGGCGATTTGACGCCCATACTCCATTTTCCCCCTACGCCGGCGCTGCCTGGTGTACGTCGTTTTTTTCCACGCACACCAGGCAACGCCGGCTAACGTCATTGAATAAATACGGCGCCCGCATGGCGCTTCAGAATGGCGTTAGCCGGCGCTAATTTTTTTGACGCAAAACTGCGTTAGCGCAGTTTTGCGTCAAAAAGTATAAGGCCCGTATTTATACTTTTTTACGCAAAACTGCGCTAACGCAGTTTTGCGTCAAAAAAATTAGCGCCGGCTAACACCATTCTGAAGCACCATGCGGGCGCCGTATTTATTGAATGGCGTTAGCCGGCGTTAGCCGACCGGCGCTGCCTGGTGTGCGTAAAAAAAAAACGACGTACATCAGGCAGCGCCGGCGTAGGGAAAAATGGCGTTTGGGCGTCCAAAAATGGGGCAAGTCAGGCTGAGGCAAAAAAATCGCCTCAACCCGATTTGCGCCATTTTTTTTTGCCGCCCAGACGCCATTAACATGACTCCTGTCTTAGCAAAGACAGGAGTCATGCCCCCTTGCCCAATGGCCATGCCCAGGGGACTTATGTCCCCTGGGCATGGTCATTGGGCATAGTGGCATGTAGGGGGCCACAAATCAGGCCCCCCTATGCCACCAAAAAAAAAAAAAAAAAAAAAACTTACCCCAACTTACCTTTTCTTCCCTGGGATGGGTCCCTCCATCCTTGGGCATCCTCCTGGGGTGGGCAAGGGTGGCAGGGGTGTCCCTGGGGGCAGGGGAGGGCACCTCTGGGCTCATTCTGAGCCCACAGGTCCCTTAACGCCTGCCCTGACCCAGGCGTTAAAAAGAGGCGCAAATGCGGGGTTTTTTGACCCGCCCACTCCCGGGCGTCATTTTTGCCCGGGAGTATAAATCCGACGCATATGCCTCGGAGTCATTTTTTTAGACGGGAACGCCTACCTTGCATCTCATTAACGCAAGGAAGGTGTTCACGCCAAAAAATGACGCAAACTCCATGAACTTTGGCGCTAGACGCGTCTAACGCCAAAGTATAAATATGGAGTTAGTTTTGCGTCGAATTTGCGTCTAAAAAAACGACGCAAATTCGGCGCAAACGGAGTATAAATATGCCCCTTTGTGTGGAAGAGCTCGAAAAGTGTGTTTAGCAATAGATTGAACTGGAATATATACCAAATACAGGGCCGTATTTATACTCCGTTTGCGCCGAATTTGCGTCGTTTTTTTCGACGCTAAACTAACGCCAACTAACGCCATATTTATACTATGGCGTTAGAGGCGAATAGCGCCAAAGTTCCCGGAATGTGCGTCATTTTTTAGCGTGAACCCCTTCCTTGCGTTAATGATATGCAAGGGAGGCGTTCCCGTCTAAAAAATGACTCCCAGGCCTTTACGTGGTATTTATACTCCCGGGCAAAAGAGACGCCCGGGAGTGGGCGTGGCTAAAAACGGCGCATTTGCGCCGCTTTTTAACGCCTGGGTCAGGCATGGCGTTAAGGGACAAGTGGGCTCAAAATGAGCCCAGAGTGCCCTCCACTGCCCCCAGGGACCCCCCCTGCCACCCTTGCCCACCCCAGGAGGACACCCAAGGCTGGAGGGACCCACCCCAGGGACATTCAGGTAAGTATTTTTTTATTTTTTTTTAATAATTTTTTTTGGCATAGGGGGGCCTGATTTGTGCCCCCCTACATGCCACTATGCCCAATGACCATGCCCAGGGGACAGAAGTCCCCTGGGCATGGCCATTGGGCAAGGGGGCATGACTCCTATCTTTACAATGATAGGAGTCATGTTGATGGGGGATGGGCGTCGTTAAAAAATGGCGCAAGTCGGGTTAAGACGATTTTTTCGACGTAACCTGACTTGCCCCATTTTAAGACGCCCATGCGCCATTTTCCCCCTACGCCGGCGCTGCCTGGTGTACGTGGTTTTTCTCGCGCACACCAGGCAGCGCCGGTCTGCTTGCGCCGGCTAACGCCATTCAATAAATACGGCGCCCGCATGGCGCTTCAGAATGGCGTTAGCCGGCGCAAAACTTTTTGACGCTAAACTGCGTTAGCGCAGTTTAGCGTCAAAAAGTATAAATATGGGCCACAATGCTGAGGGGCATTTTGCAAAAGATGAAATATACCATACCAAGGACCATATTTATACTTCAGTTGTGACAAATTTGTGTCATTTGTGTTTTACCCAAAACTCAATGCAAACCTAACTCCTTATTTATCTTTTGACATTAGACTCGCCTAGGATCAAAATATAGGAGTTTGCACCTTTTTTGGGATGTGTGCACCTACCTTTGGTCAATGTGATGGTAGGTAGGCGTTCCCATCTAAAAAATGGTGCTATCCCCATAGCCACATCTTTATCCCGTGTAAAAATGATGCCGGGTGGGAGGAGGAGCTAAATAATGGTGCAAATCTTTCTTTACACCCTTATCTAATGCCTGGGTCAGACCAGGCATTAGGGGTCCGGACATGGCGACTACCTTTATACAAGTAAAGAAGAAAAAGATTAAAAAGAAAAGTAAGAAATTAGACGCACGCAAAATTTGATAATGTACAAAGGGGCATATTTACAGGGAAATGGCGCAGAACAGTGCTGCAAGGAACCTTGTTGCACAGAGCTGCATCATTTCCAGAACCCAGCAACGCGCTATATTTACAAGAATATGGCACATCCCTGAGTTCTCCCTTGTGCCAACACTAAATTAGCTGCCTACCGCCAACACAGGCACCCTTGCACCATGGAGCAAGTGTGCCTGCATTATGAGAGTTATTGTTTTTGTGCGCAAAGGGACACCTCCCTGCACAAAAACAATCATTGATGGTGATTTGCTCCTTCTATGTGAGCTGCAAAATGTAGCACACATAGAAAGAGCAAAAAACAAGGAGAAATAAAAGTATTTCCCCTCGTTGTGCCACTCTAACACCACCCCTGATTTACATTTCCTTGTAAATTTGGGGCAGTGTCAAAAAGCAATGGGTTTTGCGTGGGTACGTCATCAGCAACACCCACTGTATGTTCCTTTGCCGCAGAAAAATGTGTTGGGGTGGCCCATATTTATAAGGCAGCATTAAGCCACAAAATGTGGCTTAACGCCGCTTTGTAAATATGGTTCAGGACATTGTGCCACCGGAGAGCCGCAAAAAGTGAAGCTCCAATGGCACCAGGGGCTTGTAAATATGCCACATAGGCCCATGCTTATACTTTTTTAACGCCACACTTGCATAATGTTTTGACGCAAAAGCGGCGCATACTTGCAAAATACAATTGTATTTTGTAAGTTTGCGCCGTTTTTGCATCAAAAAGAGGCGTAAATGTGAAGCTATAAAAGTATAAATATGGGCCATAGTGTTTTAGTTTTCCCTGATGCTCTTTTTAGGCATCATCAATGTTAGATGTTTAACCACTGCTATTAAATTTGGTTAAGTTTTTGATTTCTAAAACATCTGATTGTTGATATTATATTTTTCACAGGAGTGTGCTCTCCCTGAAGATACAAACGGCAACATTTTGCAAGATAGATGGGGCTGTGGTCAGTCTGTTTGGTCTGGCTGCAATTTAGATAGAAATGCAGGTATCGGTATACTATTCTGTGATTCCACCTTAACCATTCTGAAGGTTAATCATGTGGTTAAAGGCAAAGTGTTGTGTGTAAATGGCATGTGGAATGGCCATGACATATGCCTTGTTAATGTATACTGCCCCACTTCTCT
This sequence comes from Pleurodeles waltl, assembly GCF_031143425.1. Taxonomy (NCBI): domain Eukaryota; kingdom Metazoa; phylum Chordata; class Amphibia; order Caudata; family Salamandridae; genus Pleurodeles; species Pleurodeles waltl. Next base: position 1,003,848,041 of record NC_090443.1, on the reverse strand, counting down.
TAGTTATAGAAATGATAATCTGAGTGTATTGCCCCAACTTCTACTGTGTAAGAAGAATGCTTTTATTGGTGGGGATTTCAACTGTTTACTCCATGCCAATGACAGAGTTTCTCATTCTACTGTTTGCTTAGATCGCAGTTCAAGAACCCTCTTAAAGCTAATCACTGATTTTAATTAACAAGATACATACATAGGCTCTGATTTATACTTTTTGACACAAATCTGCGTTAGCACAGGTTTGCGTCAAAAAGTATACCGCCGTTTAGCGCCATTCCTGGACGCCAGCCAGGCGTCATATTTAAGCTATCACGCTAGCCGGGGGTTAGGCCCAGTTAGCGTCAACATTATTGATGCTAACTGAGTGGGGGAGGCGTAGGGGAAACTGGAGGTTGTGCATGAAAGAATGGCGCTAGTCAGGTTAGAGTAAAAAAAAGGACTCTAACCTGATTAGCTTCATTATTTCCACACGCAACCCCCATGGACATGACTCCTGTCTATGTAAAGACAGAAGTCATGCCCCCCAGCCCAATGGCCATGTCCAGGGGACTTAATTCATCTGGGCATGGCCATTGGGTACAGTGCCATGTAGGGGGGGCCCAAGTTAGATCCCCCTATGGCACTTTGCAAAAAAAATAAAAATACTTACCTGGACTTACCTGGGATGGGACCCCCATCCTTAGGTGTCTTCCAGGTGTGGGTGCGGGTGGGTGGGAGGGTCCCTGGGGGAGGGAAGGGCACCTGTGGGCTGTTTCCATGGTCTCTGTCCATGGAAAAAGGTCCACTGGTCCCTTAACACCTGCCCTGACCCAGGCGTTAAATAATGGTGCTAAGCAGGCTTAGCGCAATTACTTAAGGACCTCCTTCTCCCTCAATGGAGGAGTTTCCTCTTTCTATGTGTGCTGCAGAATGTTGCACACATAGAAAGAGGAGCAAACAAAAGAAATAATTTTATTACTCCTTGTTGTGTCTCCCTTATGCCTCTCCTGGGGGGGCATAGGCTTTGACACATTCACAGGTTTACAAAACCTTGTAAATCTGAGAATGTGTCAAATGCCATGGGTGTTACGTGGGAATACCCACTGTAACACCCATGGCATGTCTCCCTGTGGGAGGGTGCGGCAATGCAGCGACTGCCGCTGGCCATGAAAACCCACGCTGGGTGTCTTTACACGATCTTGCAAATATGGCCCTTAGGGCCTGATTTATACTTTTTTAGCGCTGCATTTGAGTAATTTTTTTATGCAAAAGCAGCACCAACTTACAATATATAATTTAATTTTGTAAGTTTGCGCCACTTTTGCGTAAAAAAATTACACAAATGCAACGCTAAAAAAGTATAAATCAGGCCCTTAGTTCGGCAGCTCAAGACAGTCTCGCACCAGCAATGTGGTCATGCACATTGGCATTGGCAGTGAGTGAACGGACACTCTTGCGGCGAATCACCACTCTTCCAACTATCCCCAAAGCTCAAGGAAAGCGACAATGGGTGTATGGGACACCCTTGCACTGCCAAAGCACCGGCAGCTTCAAAATGTACTCACGTATGGTCCCACTGTCATGGAAAGCCCAGAGGAGCATGTGACACACCAACAGTGCATCAGAGAGTGACCCGATCCAACCAGCACTCCTCCAGGTCATACAAAGGCACAGTCGGATTCCAAAGTGGCCACTCCACAGAAGGTAAGTTTTGATGCTGATGTTCAATAGAGGATGAGCTCCTGATTCTTTTTTATATAGTTTCTTCCCTTGTCGCCAAATATGTTACGTGGAAAGGAATATCCAAGAAAGCAGAGGATGTGATTAGATATTGAAGATTTATTATACAAAAACAAGAGCCCATGTCCAACATATCTTGTCTCCATGAAATCCAAGCTGCAAGTGCCTGAGTTGTTGTTGGAAACAATGGAGAAAGAATGTCAAACAGTGAGGCATATTAAAAAAAACACGGTAGGTGGACACAAAAAAAGAAGACGTGTCAAATCACAATGAGAATGATTACAGGACCAACAGGATTTGTTAGAGAATTTAGCAATGGAGGTGGGAATATTGTTCAATCTATGATAAAGGAAAAACATAGGGCCTCATTTACAAGAAAGTGGTGTGGCGATGCGCCAAAATTGGCAACGCAGTGCTGCATCACTTCAGGAAAGCAGAGATGCACTGTATTTGCGCAAATATGGCACACCTATGTGTTTCCACTGGTGCTAAAATTACCTGCCTGGACTCAACACAGGTACCCTTGCATCACAGTACACTTAGAAATAGCAAATCATCATTATTTAGTGATTTAGGTGCTGCCTCAGGTTTACGATTTATCGTAAATTTGGGGCAGTATCAAAATGCAAAGGGTGTTGCGGTGGAACACCCACAGCAACACCCATTGCACACCCCTTTCACACTGAGGGCCATATTTATACTTATTGAAGCACAGCAGCACTGGTTTGCGTCAAAAAATGTATCGCCGGCTAACGCCATTTCAACGCACCAGGCGGGCGCCTTATTTATGGTTTGACGGTAGCCGACGCTGCGGGCTGGTGAGAGTAAAAAAAAATTACTCTAACCGGGCTGCGCAGGCGTAGGGAAGAATGGAGGTTGTGCGTCAAAAAATGGTGCAAGTCAGGTTTGAGTCAAAAATCATGGCTCTAACCGGACGCACAACCCCCATTGAAATTACTCCTGTCCTAGCAAAGACAAGAGTCATGCCCCCTGCCCAATGGCCATGCCCAGGGGACTGGGCACAGTGGCATGTAGGGGGGCCCAAGTTAGCCACATAAAAAAAATACTTACCTCTACTTACCTCTCTGACCTGGGATGGGTGTACTCCAGGGGTGGGCGAGGGTGGCAGGGGGTGTTCCTGGGGGCAGGGAAGGGCACCTGTGGACTACATCCATGGTCAGAGACCATGGAAATGAGCCCACAGGTCCCTTACCGCCTGCCCTCAACCAGGTGTTAAAAAAATGGCGCAAATCAGGCTGGGCGCCACTTTTTAAGGCCCTTCCCCCGCCGGTGCATCAAAATGACGCAGGAGTATAACTAAGGTGCACAGGCCTTGAAGTCATTTTTTAGACTGGAACGCCTACCTTGCATGTCATTAACGCAAGGCGGTTTCACGCATCCAGAAAATGACGCACACTGCTGAATTTTGACGTTCGCAGGGTTGGGGGTCAAAGTATAAATATGGTGTCGGGTTTGCGTCAAATTTCCATAAACATTTTTTATGCAAATTCGGTGCAAACAGAGTATAAATATGCCCCTAAAGCCCATTTTTATGCTCTTTTTGCACCGCATTTGCATCATTTTTTGACGCAAAAGCAACGTAAACTTACAAAATATAATTCGATTTTGTAAGTTTGGGCTGCTTTTGCATCAAAAAAATGAAGCAAATGCAGCGCTTATAAAATATAAATATGCGGCTAAGCGATGCATGTTAAGGGGCTGTATTAACAAGGTAGAGTTAAGCCACAAAAAGTGGCTTAACACCACCATGTAAATATGCACAGGGCATTGCGCCACCAGAATATCGCTAAAAGTGACACTCTGGTGGCGAAAGGGCCTCGTAAATGATATCCATTGTATGACTATTGATGCTGATCTGTAAATTGTTGATATTAGACTAGATATTGCATTTGCCTCTTTTTGTAAACCATATGTAAACAGAGACATCTATTGTTTACATTTAATGAAACATTTAGGGCCGTATTTATACTCCGTTTGCGCCGAATTTGCGTCGTTTTTTTCGACGCAAATTCGACGCTAAACTAACGCCAACTAACGCCATATTTATACTATGGCGTTAGAGGCGAATAGCGCCAAAGTTCCCGGAATGTGCGTCATTTTTTAGCGTGAACCCCTTCCTTGCGTTAATGATATGCAAGGGAGGCGTTCCCGTCTAAAAAATGACTCCCAGGCCTTTACGTGGTATTTATACTCCCGGGCAAAAGAGACGCCCGGGAGTGGGCGTGGCTAAAAACGGCGCATTTGCGCCGCTTTTTAACGCCTGGGTCAGGCATGGCGTTAAGGGACAAGTGGGCTCAAAATGAGCCCAGAGTGCCCTCCCCTGCCCCCAGGGACCCCCCCTGCCACCCTTGCCCACCCCAGGAGGACACCCAAGGCTGGAGGGACCCACCCCAGGGACATTCAGGTAAGTATTTTTTTATTATTTTTTTAATGATTTTTTGTGGCATAGGGGGGCCTGATTTGTGCCCCCCTACATGCCACTATGCCCAATGACCATGCCCAGGGGACAGAAGTCCCCTGGGCATGGCCATTGGGCAAGGGGGCATGACTCCTATCTTTACAATGATAGGAGTCATGTTGATGGGGGATGGGCGTCGTTAAAAAATGGCGCAAGTCGGGTTAAGACGATTTTTTCGACGTAACCTGACTTGCCCCATTTTAAGACGCCCATGCGCCATTTTCCCCCTACGCCGGCGCTGCCTGGTGTACGTGGTTTTTCTCGCGCACACCAGGCAGCGCCGGTCTGCTTGCGCCGGCTAACGCCATTCAATAAATACGGCGCCCGCATGGCGCTTCAGAATGGCGTTAGCCGGCGCAAAACTTTTTGACGCTAAACTGCGTTAGCGCAGTTTAGCGTCAAAAAGTATAAATATGGGCCTTAGCTACTCATGCCGAATAACAAGTTGTCTCTTCTAATTCTGAAAATGTTAAACTTCCGTAAGATATTACAGTCTCTGCTTTTACTCTATGATTTTTTATGACATTTTTACTTACTAAGAATCTTTTTTTTTTTTTATTGTCTTCTATATGTATTTCCCATATATTATTTACTTTTCAGTAATCAGGGGCATATTTATACTCTGTGCCGTTTGTGGGTAATTTTTTTAATGCAAAAAAGGTGCAAACTTAACTCCATATTTATATTTGGTGCTAGACCGATCTAGCATCAAAATATAGGGTTTAACGTCATTTTTTGGATGCGTGGTCCCACCTTGGGTCAATGAAATGCAAGGTAGGCGTTCTGTCCAAAAAATGACTTTAAGCCTGTGGCGCCTTAATTATCCTCCTGTGCAAAAATGATGCACAGGTGGGAGGCAGGCCTAAATAATGCCTGGGTCCGACCATACTTTAGGGGACATATGGACCCATTTCCATGGTCAAACACCATGGAATGGGCCCACAGGTGCCCACCCGAAGCCCCAGGAACACCCTCACCCACACCAGAGAGGCACCAGATGATGGGGGATCCCATCCCAGGTAAGTAGGGTAAGTATTGGTAAGCATTTTTGTTCTAGTTTTAAAGTGCCACTGGGGGCCCAACAAGAGGCCCCCTGCATGGCACTGGGTGCAGTGGGCATGCCCAGGGGACCCTGGACCCCTGTGCTGGCCATGGGTGTGGTGAACATGACTCCTGTCTTTCTTAAGACAAGAGTCATGTGTTAGGATGGTTGTGTATCAGGAAATGACGCTACGCTGGTTAACTGCAAATTTTTAGCCCCTGACCAGCCTAGCGTAATTTTTTAATGCAAAACCCTCTTCACCCCTACCGCCACCTACACCCTGCTGGAGTCATTTTTTTTCTGACGGTAGCCCAAGCTTAGCGCCAGCTTGCATCATTCCATAAATCTGGCACCCAGCTGGTGCTTTGGAATGAAGGAAGCCGGCGCTATACTTTATGCCGCAAAACTGTGTTTGCGCAATTTTGCTGCAAAGAGTATAAATCTGGGCCTAAGTCTCAAATTGTTGGTTTATGAGTCCAATCCCTCGCTCCACTCAGCTATTCTCCTTTCCCTTTGCTATATAAAATTGCAAACAGCTTTCCTTTTTTATATATTATTTTCTGTATTTCAATATCTACCTTACCATTATTGTTGTTTAACTTAATCTACTTTACTCCAATAAAGCTGATTAAACGTAAAATATAGGTGTTAAAAAATGACACTAACTCAACCATTACAAGGGTGCAGTACCGCAGGGTGTATGTGTCCTTTTAAAAGAAGGTTGCAGTACCACACTCTGTCACGAGATGACCCTGCTGAGCAGAGACCACAAGGGTGCAGTGCCGCACCTTGCTACTAGGTGTCCACGTAGAGAAACAAGCGCAAGGGTGCAGTACTGCATCCTGTCACTAGGTGTCCATGTTGAGCAAGTGTCTGAACGGTGCAGCATCCTCGGGGTCACCAGATTTGCCATTTCAACGTGCAGCGCAAGGGTGTAATATCGAGCACCGTTTCCAGACGTCCGTAGAGCCTGATACAACACTGCAGGCTAGAGCTAAGGCCCAGGAGCCTAATTTACTAATTCCACGAAAGCAATACAGCATATTAAGCGCCTTGATTAGCATTAACATTAAAAGAAGCTCAGAATGGGGGGAGAGGGGCGAATATGGGCCATCCTACCCACAGTCCTTTGTTCAGTGCCACCTACCCACAATCCTATGCACAGTATTTACATGCTCAGAACACATTCGCATTATATTCGTTGCATAGCAGTCTGAAAAAATGACTCTTAATCTTTGGCTATGTTTAGCATACTCTCAATCACATTCCATTTTTTCATGGCAAGACTCATAAAATCACCCTTTCCAGAAAGTGGTTTAGTATTGCATGCGACCCTCTCTAGGTGGTACCCCAATTGCTGTAAAGCCATTGACCACCGCGTGTGTATGACTTGATTGGCGCGAATGTACATGAATGACGGTGATCGTCAAGGCTAATTTTTGGAAAGTCTTTGATTTCAAAGGCTTATTTCATGGTTTAAATAAAAAAATCTAAACATTCTGTGAACTCTGTTTTGTGGGATATTTTAGAACAGATTTCACTTAAAACTATGGTGACAAGTCCTATATTTGTACTTCAGTTGAAATAAATTTGGGGCATATTTATGTTCTGTTTGGTGATTTGATGCCCAATATGAATGGTAGGAGCCCAGAGGTGCTCTCCACTGCCCCCAGGGACATCACCTACCACCCTTGCCCACCCCAGGAGGACACCCAAGGATGGAGGGATGCATCCCAGGAAAGTAAAGGTAAGTTCAGGTAAGTATTTTTTTAAGTGGCATAGGGGGCCTGATTTGGGCCCCCCTACATGCCACTATGCCCAATGGCCATGCCCAGGGGACATCAGCCCCCTGGACATGGCCATTGGGCAAGGGGGTATGACTCCTGTCTTTGCTAAGCCAGGAGTCATGTCAATGGAGGTTGGGCGTAAAAAAAAATGGCGCAAGTCCAGTTTGAGGCCTGATTTTTGCCTCAGACCTGACTTGCACCATTTTGTGACGCACAACTCCCATTTTCCCCTACGCCGGTGCTGCCTGGTGTGAGTCATTTTTTGTTTACGCAGACCAGTCCGCAGCGCCGGCTAACGTCATTCCATAAATAAGGCGCCTGCATGGTGCATTGGAATGGCGTTAGCCAGCGGTAAAAATTTTTACTCACAATTGCGTTGGCGCAGTTGTGCGTCCAAAAGTATAAATATGGTCCTTTGTGTCATTTTTTTAACGCAAAATCAACGCAAACTTAACTCCATATTTATATTTCGATGTTAGACACGTCTAGCATCAAAGGGGCATATTTATACTCCGTTTGCGCCGGAATTGCGTCGTTTTTTTTGACGCAATTTCGACGCAAAACTAACTCCATATTTATACTTTGGCGTTAGCCGCGTCTAGCGCCAAAGTCCATGGAGTTTGCGTCATTTTTTAGCGTGGACACCTACTTTGCGTTAATGAGATGCAAGGTAGGCGTTCACGTCTAAAAAATCGACTCCGAGGCATGTGCGTCGGATTTATACTCCCGGGCAAAATTCACACCCGGGAGTGGGCGGGTCAAAAAAAATGACGTATGGCCGCTTTTGCGCCGTTTTTTAGCGCCTGCAAAAGGCAGGCGTTAAGGGACCTGTGGGCTCTGAAGGAGCCCAGAGGTGCCCTCCCATGCCCCCAGGGACGCCCCCTGTCACCCTTGCCCACCCCAGGAGGACACCCAAGGCTGGAGGGACCCATCCCAGGGACATTAAGGTAAGTTCAGGTAAGTGTTTTTTTTTTTGGTGGCATAGAGGGGCCTGATTTGTGCCCCCCTACATGCCACTATGCCCAATGACCATGCCCAGGGGACAGAAGTCCCCTGGGCATGGCCATTGGGCAAGGGGGCATGACTCCTGTCTTTGCTAAGACAGGAGTCATTTCTATAGGGTTTGGGAGTGAAAAAAAATGGCGCAAATCGGGTTGAGGCGAAAAATTTGCCTCAACCTGACTTGCCCCATTTCTTGACGCCCAAGCCCCATATCCCCCTACGCCGGCGCTGCCTGGTGTACGTCGTTTTTTTCCACGCACACCAGGCAGCGCCGGCGGCTAACGCCAGCTAACGTCAGTGATTAAATACGGCGCCCGCATGGCGCTTCAGAATGGTGTTAGCCGGCGCTAATTTTTTTGACGCAAAACTGCGTTAGCGCAGTTTTGTGCCAAAAAGTATAAATATGGGCCAAAATATCAATCAATCAAAAAATTTGTAGAGCATGCTGCTCACCCGTGAGGGTCTCAAGGCACTGGGGAAGGGGAAACGGGGTGGGGGACAGGGAGGGTCACTGATCGAACAACCATGTCTTGAGGTTCTTTCTGAAGACCAGTAGGTCTTTGGTTTTGCGAAGGTCGGTGGGGAGGGAGTTCCAGGTTTTGGGGGTAAGGTAGGAGAAAGACTTGCCTCCTGTGGTGGTGCATTGGATGTGGGGGACTGTGGCTAAGGCGAGGTTGGCTGATCAGAAGTTGCATGTGGGAGTCTGGAAGTTAACTCTTTCATTGAGGTAGGTTGGGCGGGTGTTGTGGAGGGATTTGTGTGCATGAATGAGGATCTTGAATGTGATTCTCTTGTCTATGGGGAGCCAGTGAAAGGATTTGAGGTGTGGTGAGATTGGTTCGTGGCAGGGGATGCCAAGGACGAGGCATGCGGCTGTGTTCTCGATTCTCTGGAGTTTGCGTTTGAGTTTGAATGTGGTGCCAGCATAGAGCGCGTTACCGTAGTCCAGTCTGCTGCTGATGAGTGCGTGGGTGGCTGTCTTTCTGGTTTCTGGGGGAATCCATTTGAAGGATTCTTTTAGAGTGCGGAGTGTGTGGATGCAGGAGGAGGTTAGAGCATTGATTTGCTGTGTCATGGAGAGGGAGGGGTCGAGGATGATGCCAAGGTTGTGGTGTGCGTGGGTTGCAGGGGTGGGTGCGGTCCTAGGGCGGTGGGCCACCAGGAGTCGTCCCATGTGGTTTTGTTGGGGCAGAAGATGATGATCTCGGTTTTCTTTGAGGTGGATAGTGGTCATCCAGTTGGAGGTGTTGAGGAGAGCGGCTTGTAGGTTGGTTTTGGCGGTGGTGGGGTTGCGGGTGAGGATGAGTTGGGTGTCATCTGCATAGGAGAGGATAGTGATTCCATGTGCTCAGAGGATGTTGGCTAGGGGGATCATGTAGATGTTGAAGAGTGTGGGGCTGTGGGAGAACCCTTGGGGAACTCAGCAGGTGATCTTGGTAGTGTTGGAGTGGAAGGGCGGAAGGCGGACTCTCTGGGTCCGGTCGGTGAGGAAGAAGGTGAGCCAGTCTAAGGCTTTGTGGTGAATTCATATGTTGAGGAGGCGTGTGCGGAGTGTGTGGTGGCAGACGGTGTCAAAGGCTGCGCAGAGGATGGATGAGTGTGACGGTCTCGCCTTTGTCGACTTTGGTCCTGATATCATCAGTGCATGCGATGAGGGCGGTTTCAGTGCTGTGGTTCTTGCGGAACCCAGATTGTGAGGGGTCAAGAGTGTTAATTGCTTCGAGGAAGTGGGATAGGCGGGTGTTGACTAATTTCTCTGCAACCTTGGCGGGGAAAGGGAGGAGGGAGATGGGGCGGTAGTTGGAGAGGATCTCTGGGTCGGCTTGTTTTTTTTTTAGGAGAGCAGTGATTTCCGCGTGCTTCCAGGGGTCTGGGTAGGTGGCGGAGTCGAAAGAGGAGTTGATTATGTTGTAGAGTATGGGGGCGATGGTAGGGCTAGCTTTGTTGTAGATGCTGTGTGGACAGGGGTCGGAGGGGGAACCGGAGTGGATGAAGTTCATGTTTTTTTCGGTTTCTTCGTGTGTGGTGGGGGTCCATGTGGAGAGTGTGTTGGGGGGGTCCTGAGTGGGGGTTGGGTTGGGTGAGTGAGGGGTATGTGTGGTGGGTGTGTGTGGTATGAAGCTGTTGTGGATGTCCAGGATTTTGTGGAGGAAGTGGTTGGAAAGGGCGTCACATAGGGGCTGTGTGTGTGTGTGGGGTCTATGTTGCTGGCTTTGGGTTTGGCAAGTTCATTGATGATGGTGAAGAGTTCTTTGCTGTTTTGAGAGTTGTTGTCAAGGCGTGTCTTGTAGTGATCTCTTTTGGCGGTGCGTATGAGTTGGTGATGGGTGCGAATGGTGATTTTGAGGGTGGAAAAGTTGGTTGTGGAAGGTTCTAGGGCCATATTTATACTTTTTGACGCAAAGCTGCGTTGGCGCAGCTTTGCGCCAAAAATTTTAACGCCGGCTAACGCCATTTCGATGCGCCGTGCGGGCGTCAAATTTATACTTTGACGCACGGCTGCGCAACCAACAGGTGGGAGTCATTATTTCGTGACGCACACAGCGGCGTCAAGTCGTAAAGGAAACCAACGTTAACGCGACGCAAATGACTGTGGGTCGATTTACGACAGCGCAACCCGGAAAGCGCCTTTTTTTTTACGCAATAGCGTCAAATTCGCCCTTTCAGCAGAGGAGAGCCAAAATGGATCCCAGATGCCACAACAGACCCCAGGAAGATGACAGCAGACCAGGAACCAGCCAGGAATATCCATACAGGAACCAGGACATTTATCGAAAAAAAAGAAAGTGTTGCTTCAGTGCAGAGGAGCAGGAAATCATGGTTAAAGAGGTGACGGAACACCAGCACCAACTGTTCATCACCTCTAAGTTGCCAATCAGTAGGAGAGAGGCCATATGGCAAAAAATTGTGGACAAGATCAACAGTGTGGCTGAAGAACGCAGAACAGTCACCGAGTGTAAGAAACGCTGGCATGACTGCAAACGTAGGACAAAAGAAAAAATGGCCAGGAACAGGAAGGCAGCACTGCAGACTGGAGGGGGGAGTCCAGCACACCAGGAGGCCCTGGACCACATGGAGGAGATGGTTGCAGCCGTCATCCCTGAGGAGATCGTCACAGGGATTCAAGGACAGGACAGCGCAGACTACCACGACACAACGCACATGCAGGGTAAGTCGCATGGGGAATTATAATACAATAATGATAACTGCAACCGGGGGGGGGGGAATACCTACTACACAATGCATGTAAGTCAGCATATATATGAAGTGGCATGGGTAAAGGTGCACGGCAGGGGGGCATGGCCAGCACAGACAGAAGCTGGGGCACGACAAAATACAGCACCAACAACAGTCCCATGGGGCCATCCTGTAATGACAACAATGGAGCCAAGGGAAAGCAGCGACAGGTGGGAAGGCCACTACGTCAAACTTACATCCAGGCACTCGTCAGTCAAAATGTATCCTACATCAACTAGGTCCCTATCAGTAATCCATTAGCCAAAACAACAACTGCAATGTAACTGCGACAACAGTTGACAATAACACCTCTGATCTCTGTGCAGCTATAGTAGCAAATGGCAGGAACCTCCCCATGGAACATACATACCTAAATTAGGGGGTGAGGATGACATCTGCAACCATTTCTAGAAATAAGACAAATGCACCAGTACACTCAAATGCCAATGCCCATAGTTGACACATACATCAGCCAAAGTAAACAGCAATAGGAGCCACACAGCACTAAGGACACACACATGCTGCATACGTCAGGGTCCCTCACGTGCCTGGCTAACAAGGCAACATCACTAATGTCATACTGCTCAGACAAAAACATTGAGGAGGGGACACATGCAACTGGTCACTGAAACACACCTGCACAGTCTGAGAACCAAATAGGACTTTGATACGATAAACAGGGCAATCCAATTAAACACACATTACCCAACATCATCTAGAAACATCAACAATGTTTACATCCATACCACATCCTAACATTGGCATGCATAGGATATGCCACATAACAATTACATTTAGGTCAATGTGAATAAAAAGTGTTTGGGGCAGGTCCTGAGAGGCAAGTGTGCTGCCAGGGCAATCACAACACCCACAGCCAGTGAAAGTGTAGTGTGGTAAGTTTTACGTATACTTTGCGCATTAGCTTCAGGCTTTAGGCCTTTGTGCACTTTGCCCGGAATGTATTTTATTCATTTGCTAACAGCTTAGAGCCTCTCTGCACTTTGCACTAAATGGTTTTTATTAGGCTTCGTATCAGTTATTTAGCAAATAGCCAGTTCTATGGTGTTGTTTTTTATTCATTTCACACTGTTTTGCCTACTTCAGCACTGGAGTTCTCCATAACATATTCACTCTGTGCTTCAGTCAAGGATACAGTCTGGTACATTGCCGATAGACGTGGTAGGAGTTTAGATTTGGCATTCCTGCGTAGGGACATTTTGTGATCACGATGACATGTTAGTTATAAAATCACTTCCTTGACCCAATACACGCAAGAGGGAGTTTCCGAACAGAGAACCACAACTAGACGCTGCCTGCCTTGCTGCAGATGCTGAACCAGATCACAGGCAATTGCTCAGGTATGAGAGCTGATGTCTCCCCAGTGATTCAGACAGGCAAGCTAGAAGCTTAACATGCTGTGCTCTAAATAGAACAAGCAGAGGGAGAGTAGAAACTGTTAGGCACCATGATAGCTTTGTTCTAATGTTTTACTCTCCTGATGACTATTTCAATTCTACCATGTTGTATTGTTTGGGTTATTGCGGCTCACACCTAATTATCTAAAAGTCAGTTGTTTTATGAAATCATCATATAAAACAAATACTGTCTTTGTCGTTTGTATATGAGATCATACTGGAAAAGAGAGAATTGGTTTGGATCTGAGTGACCACGACTTCCCTGAGAAGTTCCAAAGATGTCATGCGCTCGGCTGACTAATCATGTCTTTGCTGTGGGAGACATGAGGCACTGCTAGTTAGCCAGAGCAAAAAGAAAGAATTAGGGTGACAGAGTTATTTACAAGTGGGTCAGACTCAGTCCCCCACACCATTAGCTATCCTGCTGCCTAGAAATCCAGTAGTCTCATTTAGGATAATGTGAGCCCACGCAACAAAATGTCTCTCCATAAGAATAGATATACACGGAGGGACGAGTAGGACAAAAAGATGGCTATTCCCAAATTGGTACAAAGCAACACCTAGAGGCGATTAGGCAGACAAGTCTGATAACTCAATATCATACATGTGACACACAGGTGGGCCATAGGCCTATAACAATGCCCATATGAAGGACAGCAGATACCAATACCAAACCAGAGCACAAAGTAAAGTCATCAAAAGGCTTGCATGTTATGGCAAATTTGTCACAACACAGACACACTAATTGTACCCTGTTTCATTGCAGAGGAACATGGATCTCCTGCCGATATGCCTGTCCCTGATTTCCCTGATGACATGGATGACGAGTCCATAAACATTTCCCAGGAGACCATCCAAAAGGTCCTTGAAACCCTCCAGACCCCACCTTCAGTCACAAGGAGGAGCACAGAACAAGCAGCCATCACAGAAGAACCACCCACCACCCCAATTGTAAGACCTGCCAGCTCCAACACAGCTGAGGACTCTGACGACACTGGCACCAGCTTTGAAAGAACTGTAGTTGGTGTACAGCGGGAGCTGGCCAAGGAGGTGCGGGTGGGGATGCAAAACATGGCAGCCAGCCTTGAGGGGGTGCGTTCGTGCATGACGTCATTTGCAGATCAGGCAGCTGCTATGCAAGCCCTAACATCTCTCTTGCAGGAACTTGCGAAAACACAGAAGGAAATCAGCACAGCTGTAATCCAGTTGACACAACACCTACAACTGCAATCCAGTCAACGTGTGCACGAATGCAACATTGAACCCCTCAGGGCCGACCTGACTGCCTACCATCGTGATGTGGCTGCTATTCTCAAAAACCAGCAGGCCCTCCTTGCAGCAGTACTGCCCTTAATAACCTCACAGGGAGCAGCCCCTGGGATGTCTGCCTCCACGTCTTCTAACACTGAGGTGTGTGTTGCCCCTTCACAACCAACAACAACAAGGACAAACCAGGCACCACACACATCAGAAGAAGAAGACATGGAACAGATCACATTCCCACGGAAGAGTACCCGGAAGCACTAGTCCCTGCACCATGACCTACTTTGACCAAGGTCCTACGTTTTGTCAAATGCCAGTCTCACTACAACTACACTCAATGACTGTTCTGCAATCCACTGTATGACTTGTCACCATTGCCAGTGAATGTCTCTCTCCTACTATTTGCCAATTCCTGTCCCTCTGCACTGTCTGTGACATCACCCCAGCATGTCAGGAGCATCATCCACACCCCTTCTGTAGGATCACCATGTAAGAATGCACCAGAACGGACTCAGCAAACATGGACAATGGACATTTTGCACTACAGCACCTATCAATAAATAGCACTTGCACACCTAATATGTCTCTGTGTTATTTCACACATCAACTGTGCAGTACATAACTCTAAAGTGCCTGTGTGGCAACCATGTAGCTTGTCAATACAACTGTCCTGACATCATGTAGTCTGATACATCTGTGCAGTGGCCATGATTGCATCATAGCCTTACCATCCTGAGGAAAATAACTGATGAAGGGACAAACCACACACAATCATGCTGTGTTGGACAGAATAATGCTCCATCTATAGCAATTCTAGTCAACTAATGGTGGCTGAGAAATGTAGGCACCATGCAATACTAAAACATGAAATTATGCAGCAAGATCTAAGCAAACAAAAAAAGAAAACACTGCATCAATCACCCTTTCTGAGTATACTTCCATGAAGGAAAGTCATGCTGAATTATTACACACATGATCTAGGTCAGCAATGAAGGCAACAAGACAAGAGTGTTAACAACACCTCATCTACAAAGATCTCCCTGAACATCACACTGCAGTCCGACCTATTAAATTACCCACAATAACAAGTCTGGAAGCACACTTTGTGATGTAGAATACCTACTCATCAACACAAAACCTTGGTGATCGATGCAAACTATCAATGGTGGGTCTCCCAAATGGTGGATACTTACCAAGTTAGCACACGGGTAGCTGGCATGTTAAACCTCAATTTTCTGTGGTGGGTAGCATAGGACACTAATGTCATAGAAAAACATTCACCTACACTGATGTCAAGGCCATGATAAAGTAGCACCTAACGCATCATGCAAAGGGTTAACTATATATTTATTACTATTTATTCACACAAGGGGCAACTAAGGGAAAAGTCATACCTACACTAATCTAACCTGACTACTACTAACCCACAACTGTCCCTAACTAACCTAAGCTAAACTTACTCTACACATATAACGAAACAATCTAAACATCAACCCCCCACCCACCATTATGAGACAGGACACATGCAGGACAACACATACTAACCTACACACATACTATACTATCCTAAACAATCATATATATATATATATATATTTTTTAAACAAACAGGAATCCCAACATTGACCCCCACCCACCCACCCACACAAAAAAGAAAAATAGAAAGAATAAGGACCCCCCACCCTCTTCCCTAACACTAACTAAGCTAACAACCTATACTAACCTAACACTAATCCCCAAAACCCAACTATCAGTACAAAATAGGAAAGAGGAGAGAGGGGAGGGGTAAAAGTAAAACATGGCAAAAGTCCTAGAGGTTGGCCCTCCGTAGGGTCCGCCTGATGGACCGAACCCTTTTCTTAATATATGCCACATCCTGGCTTAGCTTGTCCACCTTTGTAAAAACTTTGTCCAATTTACGGCTTAATGCCAGGAATGCGGCTGGGTCCACAGGAGGGTCTGCTGCAGTCTGTGTGCTGGCCGAGGTGGACCTTGTGCCAGTAGTTGTATGCCCACTGGACTGTCCTGGGTGTTGAAAATGGCTGGGTCCAGGTCTTGATGACGAGGCAGGGTCAACTGTCCCTGCCGTTGCTGGGGCCACTTGTGGAGACCTGGTGGATGTGGTGGTGGTGGCTGTTGTGGGCAATGTAGGGCCACCCTGTGGTGAGGCCCACCATGCCCCAGAGGCCCGATCTGCTTGGTATTTGCGGGCCATCCTCCTGTACCCCGACTGCACCTGCAGGATGTGCCGGTATCGCATGGCACGCCTCTCAAACTGGTGTCTATCTGCGGCACTCATGTTTGCAGCTGTGAAGAGATATGGCAAATATTTACCATGGGAAATGCATTGGGTGGAATAGCACAATGGGTAATTTGCACATTATTGGTACTGTATTTGTTACTGCAATTGTCACAACATAGTTCATTGAAAGTCTCAGAGGAAGTACATGTGAAGCCTGCATACATAAAACCATCTCACACCTAGCGTATCCATGTCTCTACATGATGGGTGACATCAGCCTAAACTTCTCATCCAAATAATGCCTAATGCAGCTGACATTATGGCTGAACCTCTTCCGCATACTGACTTCACTACATATGTCACTCTATGTGATAACTATCACAACCCTCACTCAATGCCATTTGTAAATTTTTGTTTGCAAATATTGAACCCATGGGACATAACCGAATGTGTACACTAGGTTCTAAACAAAGTTGCAAAAGGTCACAAGTATGTGTAACATACTGGTTGCTACAGTCCTAGGTACCCTATTCCCAATCACATGGCAGTCTTTGAGGGTGGGGTGGGAAGAACAACCAACAATCCCAGATTCAATGCACACCCAGGATTGTATAGAAAGGTCAACAAGTATTTGGCTCCATACACAACACCAATGAAGGGCTAGCAACACTTTGGAGTCAGCCAAACATTGTCCTATCCAAGGTCCACACATGTCAAAATGCACTGACTCAGGCCAACATCACATACTACCAGTGAGGCATATTTTACCACACACAGAGAGGAGCAAGAACACCCATGATCATGAGTCGAATGAACACCTAGGCCATTGCACTCTAGTCCCACACACTTCTAGTTCAACTTGTGGAAGTACATTGCCCCGGAAGATCCAACCTACAGTGTACACAGTCCATCCTCAACTAGGAAGCTGCATATTTAATACAAGCCTTTTGCCGAAGCTATCTGGGAGAATGTCAGTCTGATATGCAGACTCAGTCCAAGCCAAGTCCCAGAGCAACTCTTACATTAACCAGTGTATTCCACATGACTCATCCCACTCCCCACAGCGGGCCGACTGGAATGACCTACAGCCCCTAAATCTGAAAGATGGCTAAGTATTGGTCTACAGAAACAGAAGTGATATTTGAAATCCCACTAAAGCAACAATGCCAATGAACGGGCAGCGCATCAAATCTTGCATTCTGTTGAACACACAGTAGTCCATCATGCATCACTAGCAAACAATAAATATAGCACTCAGGCCACACTCACTGTAGGTATCAGGGTCCTCAAAATGTGCCACCTCTCCCACGGTGTACGGTGCAGGTCCACCTGTAAAGCATGAAAGGAAGAATATACTCAGACTCCGTGCACTGACAAATAATTGCAGTTACTATGACACTGTGTGAATATGACATGCGTAATGATACACTTTCACACATGCTCATACTGCATGGATAAATTTTTAATCAACATTTACATTGGATGAGTCTCCTGTTACAGTTACACACCCTACTACACACATGCAGTGGCCAGGACAGTCATGTGGTGTCAAAGATACACCTCCATTAGTATGCGCCAACAATATCGGGTTGCATTCATCTCATCATGTGCATCCCAGAGAGACATCCAAAAGCTGGTTACTTGAGGACTGCATGACCCCTCAAACTCAAACAGGCTATGTGGACATTTTCAACACACACCAACCAGACACACATGTGACATATGAACAACATAGCTAACTTCATGTGACGTAAAGGCACCACACATTTATAGCATCATCATGGTTTTACAAATTTCTGTCTAGCTATGGCGTCTACATATGTAGGTATGATGTTTCAACATCACTTTTTCACTGGCAGTTATGACCTGTAGAGTTCAAATAGAGGCATTAACGTGTCGCTTGTCTGACACAAAGGCAACACTACATTACATACAGCTACAGGCATCCGGTATGTGTTGAAAACATGAGCCATCTGACTGCTAGCATTGGTCTTCCTACACATTGTGCAACAAATACACATTAGGTTTCCCTAGCATTACACACAGTCAGCTACTTATCTAGCAGATTGGGTAACAATCATCACATGTCCCCACAGAGCTTTCAATTATTCACATGAAATTGATTTGTACTCACCAACATGGCCACCAATCCTGATTCCCAGGTGGTCCAGCAGATCCTGCTCCCTGGATATCAGATCAGCCCAGCGGTGCTTGAGTTGATGCTCATTCCTAATGCTACCATAGACCCGGACCAGGTGATGCCGCACCTTCCCCCACTGGACTTTACGTGCCTCTGTGTGATACCCCTGTATCACACGGCCCCCAGCCTCCAGCATGAGTAGGAGGAAATGGCAAACAAGCCAAATGAATCCCCCCAATTCCTCCACACCCATCCTGGCAAGCCGAGGCCTACCTGACATATTTACAATTTGAAAGGTGAAAAATTAGACAAAAAAGTAAAAGTGGGAAATGGGGAAAGGTAGAGTAGTGAAGGAAAAAGAAAACTTATGAAAAATAGCCCAACTAACCCCAAATTTAAACTACCCAGAACAGACTCCCACAGACAAAACAAAGAAACACTGGATTTGAAAAAAGTATACAAAACAGACTAAGACAATATTAGACAACAAGACTATGATCACAAAAGCACAATATACAAGGTACACAGGACACAAAAGCAGTAAAACACAGGACAACACTTTTCACACAGCCACACAGTCTAGAAGAGTCTGAGACTGCAAAGTGAAAGTGAAAGTAAACTCACAGTACAGATTATGTAAACAGGATATCCTATTACATCACTTCCTGCATAAAATGGCCGCCGTTTTTATTTTTCCATTATGCGTCATATTTTCACGCATACAGATTGTGCGTCATATTTTTTGACGCATAACAGTCAAAACTAATTTCTTCATTGTTCCCTTACATTTGTGTGAGGCTGAGTTTACAGTTCTAGAGTCGAATTGTAATTTGCTGGCAAATATGAGAACCAAATATGAAAATTATATTTGACTTTGCATTCTGTGCACTCCTGTACGTCAAAAAATTATGACGCCCATGCTGTATGCGTGGAAATATGACGCTTCATAGACAATATGGTGGACATGTAATGTAGCTTATTAATTTTTTTTTTTTCATATAATATTTTTTGACTCTGCATTCTGTGCACTCCTGTACGTCAAAACATTATGACGCCCATGCTGGATGCGTGGAAATATGACGCTTCATAGACAATATGGTGGACATGTAATGTAGCTTATTAATTTATTATTTTTCATATAATATTTTTTGACTCTGCATTCTGTGCACTCCTGTACGTCAAAAAATTATGACGCCCATGCTGTATGTGTGGAAATATGACGCATTTTGACAAAAATGTCTTCATTTTTTCAAGTTGTGAAAGGAACTTTGTCATGACCAAACGGTGCTATGTGATACACATTTGTGGTTAGCTATGACACATGTCCCTGATTGGATGTATAGAAGGCATTCCCACTGTAATATTTCTGATTGCTCAAAATGTTTATTAACCATATTTGTACACATATTTTGGGTAATTGCTGATGGCTATTTTGAAATGATGAATGGGATACCAGGATGTATTCCTTCTCAAAAATGTGTCCACATTTATCACGGTAATGCATTTATCTATAGTCCAAACAGGGAGTGCAATAGTCACTTACACTTTTTATAGGGCTAACCATGTCCTAATAATGATTTTGTGTATCTTATTTGTGTTTGACTTTTGACATGTAGGCCACACATGCGCCTTATGCATGTGTTTACTTCACATGTACATAATTAATGTATATTTGGGGGGCGGTAGAGGTGGATTTAGGCCCCCAGCACCCTAGGGTTTGCCCTTCCAGATTTGCTAATTTATCCATGGCTTTCATGTATTCTGTTATGCTAAACCTGCAGCAGCAGGCTCATGGAAGGCCATAGGGTATGAATCACTGTTAGCCATTCAATCATCCCATTAGCCCATTTGATGTTTGCCCTATTGATTATTTGGAGCAATCTGACATACCATTTTGCACTGACTATGTTTGCTAAATCTCGGCGTTCCTCATGTGCTGATGACAAATAGGTTGTTGATGTATGTGGCCCTTTATGCATTACCTGGTTTAGTGGCATGTTACATTCTTCCTGCTAGGTTTGAACTGGGACACTACTGTGATCGGCTGCTTGCAAATATTTGGTTGATTGGATGACATATGTTTATATGTGTGGTCCAATGTAGATCCACTATCAACTGTCTGGGTGTATGTTGTCACTGTAACTTCAAGGTCTCCTCATGAGTTAGTGCCAGCTAATCTTGTTCCAATTGGGTATTGTTTGTATCAAAAATTGATAGAAGCCATTGAGGACATGGTCACGTACACATGGATGGTCCCACCCTGTCACTGAACACGTGTAATGAGACTTTCAAATGAGCTACATTTTTGTGCTGAGTGAGAGACTGTCTCAGGCGTCAGGATCAGGCATGTGTCATTGCCACATTTGTACTCCTGTTGGCCTCTGTGGATGGTAATGTATCATGAAACATCATAGCCTCTGTGTCAAAACATTATGACGCCCATGCTGGATGCGTGGAAATATGACGCTTCATAGACAATATGGTGGACATGTAATGTAGCTTATTAATTTATTATTTTTCATATAATATTTTTTGACTCTGCATTCTGTGCACTCCTGTACGTCAAAAAATTATGACGCCCATGCTGTATGCGTGGAAATATGACGCATTTTGACAAAAATGTCTTCATTTTTTCAAGTTGTGAAAGGAACTTTGTCATGACCAAACGGTGCTATGTGATACACATTTGTGGTTAGCTATGACACATGTCCCTGATTGGATGTATAGAAGGCATTCCCACTGTAATATTTCTGATTGCTCAAAATGTTTATTAACCATATTTGTACACATATTTTGGGTAATTGCTGATGGCTATTTTGAAATGATGAATGGGATACCAGGATGTATTCCTTCTCAAAAATGTGTCCACATTTATCACGGTAATGCATTTATCTATAGTCCAAACAGGGAGTGCAATAGTCACTTACACTTTTTATAGGGCTAACCATGTCCTAATAATGATTTTGTGTATCTTATTTGTGTTTGACTTTTGACATGTAGGCCACACATGCGCCTTATGCATGTGTTTACTTCACATGTACATAATTAATGTATATTTGGGGGGCGGTAGAGGTGGATTTAGGCCCCCAGCACCCTAGGGTTTGCCCTTCCAGATTTGCTAATTTATCCATGGCTTTCATGTATTCTGTTATGCTAAACCTGCAGCAGCAGGCTCATGGAAGGCCATAGGGTATGAATCACTGTTAGCCATTCAATCATCCCATTAGCCCATTTGATGTTTGCCCTATTGATTATTTGGAGCAATCTGACATACCATTTTGCACTGACTATGTTTGCTAAATCTCGGCGTTCCTCATGTGCTGATGACAAATAGGTTGTTGATGTATGTGGCCCTTTATGCATTACCTGGTTTAGTGGCATGTTACATTCTTCCTGCTAGGTTTGAACTGGGACACTACTGTGATCGGCTGCTTGCAAATATTTGGTTGATTGGATGACATATGTTTATATGTGTGGTCCAATGTAGATCCACTATCAACTGTCTGGGTGTATGTTGTCACTGTAACTTCAAGGTCTCCTCATGAGTTAGTGCCAGCTAATCTTGTTCCAATTGGGTATTGTTTGTATCAAAAATTGATAGAAGCCATTGAGGACATGGTCACGTACACATGGATGGTCCCACCCTGTCACTGAACACGTGTAATGAGACTTTCAAATGAGCTACATTTTTGTGCTGAGTGAGAGACTGTCTCAGGTGTCAGGATCAGGCATGTGTCATTGCCACATTTGTACTCCTGTTGGCCTCTGTGGATGGTAATGTATCATGAAACATCATAGCCTCTGTGCAGACATTTGTGGTGTATATTTTTTGTGTGATGAGTGTTATGTCATTATTGCTCAATGAGACGACATTCTTCTTCAGCAAATTCAAACTAAATGTGGGCAGAAATGAATAGGCCAAAGCATGATGTGGTGTTTGTTATCTGTGTTTATTTACAATTGTGCAATAAGTGGTGATATAAGAAATTATGAAAAGAAATTATTTACAAGCTGTTGGCGCCTATGCACTCCAGCAGCCGTGTTTGGTTGTTCCCCCTCCTGTTGCAGGCCAGCATCCTCCTCTTCGTCGTCTTCAGGCATGTCTGGGTCTGGTTCAAGGAGGGGAATGTTCCTTTTTACACAAATATTGTGCAATATGGCACAAGTGAGTATCATCCTACAGACCATCTCTGGGGAATATAGTAGGCTACCGCCAGTGATGTCAAGGCAGCGCAACCTTGACTTTAGGATCCCAAAGGTCCGCTCAACAATGCTGCGTGTCCTCTTATGGGCGTCGTTGTATGCCCGCTCTGCAGCAGTAGTCGGGTTCCCAAATGGTGTCATTAGCCAAGGCTGGATGCCATACCCCTGATCAGCTGAAAGAGAAACACAGAATGGGATCAATTAGATGTAGGAGGCACTCTTGTACAGACCTTTGATGGCAGTAGTTGTCTTGTGTTGTCTGTGACTCTTTTGTGTACTAATGTGACAACCTATACTTGTAGGAGAAAACTTTTGCATTGATTTTTTTCCTTGGCTGAGCAAGTGTTTGTTAGCTAAACGTTTGTCAGCAGTATGTATTTGGATGTTCAGAACAGTGTGCCCTCCCTAGCATTGTGACTTGTGATACACGTGTCCGTGTGTCTTCACTGGGGGTGAGATGATAGTTCCATGCAGAGTTAAAACATGAAAGTGTAGTTAACACGTTCATATGAAAGTACCCTGGACATCCCATACCTTAAGACTTATGCAATGTATTAATATACAGGTTATTGTGACACTTCCAATTTGCAAGGTGACATTTAGGCAACCACACTCATTAATGTCTTCACATTAAGCTGTGGAGTAAATTCCAATGTGTGTCAGGTTCAATGGTGACTTCAGAAACATGGCTAGTGATGTGAGGACCTCAGTGTGTTCCTGGCTAGGTGTTGCTATTGTGGTGTAGGTGTTGTTTGTCCTAGAGGGTTGCTGTGCAGTGTGTATATAAGTTTGATTTTTGTCCTTACCAACAAGTAGTCCATTGCCGTACCGTCCATCCTGGAAGTGTTGGTTGATGGTAGAGTGACTCCCAGGATATTTAGCCACGATGTTGCTGATCAATCCTTGGTGATCGACTATGGCCTGCACGTTGATTGAATGTGTGTGCTTCCTATTGCGGTAGAGGTGTTCTGTTGCAGCAGGTGGCACAAGGCATACGTGTGTGCAGTCGATTGCACCAAGGACGTGTGGGAAGCCACTGATGGCGTAGAACCCCTGTTTAGTTTCCTGCTGCTTCTGCAGTGTGTTAGGGAAGCCGATGTGGCGGGGTGTCAGGCGAATGATGGCATCCAGTACTTTTGGCAGGAATGCAGAGAATGATGGTTGTGATATTCCACCAACCAGGGCACCAGTTGTCTGAAACGAGCCACTTGCCAGCAGGTGAAGTACGGCAAGCAGCTTTGTTTCTGTTGATATGGTGTGGGGTGTCACCAAAGTGGGGGCCAACTGCTGTTCAATATTTCTCAGCAGCTGCTGAATGGCCTGCCAGTTCAACCGGTACCTCTGTATGATGTCGTGTTCCCTGAGGCCATGCAGGGTTGTTCTTGGGCGGAATATCCTCTCCTGCCTTCTGCGCTGCTTTTGGGGTCCCTGCTGTTGTTGTTGTAGCTGCTGTTGTTGCTGCAGGGCTCTGCGTCTACGTGCACGCTGAATAAAAATCACCTCCATGTCTCCCTGTTGCTGCTCTGCTGCTCTGCTGTTTGTTCTGTGTGTTCTGATTAAATACAAGTGTGTTTGCCCCATTTTAACGCCTGCCCTGACCCAGGCATTAAATTTTGACGCACATCGGGCTTTGCGTAATTTTTTTGCTCCGCCTACCGGCCGAGAGTCCTTTCTGCCCGGAAGCATAAATACGGCGCACGGGTGTGTGTGTCGTTTTTTGGACGGGAACGCCTACCCTGCATATCATTAACGCAGGGCGGGTTGCCGCATCCAGAAAATGACGCACATTGCGGATTTTTGCCGTCTGCGGGCTCGGGCATCAGGGTTTAAATATGGGGCAACGTTTGCGCTGATTGTGCGTCAAAATTTTTGACGCACATTCGGCACAAATGGAGTATCAGTATGCCCCCTAGTCTCCATATTTTCTCAGCTTGGCGGCATGTGCGCTTGGAGTCTTAGAGTTCAGGGGTGAACCATGGGGGGTTCTTGAGGTTGCGGGTGGCAATGTGTTTTCTGAGGGGGCTAGTGTGTCTGCGCAGGTAGTGATCCATTTGGAGAGGTTGTGTGCTCCTGTGTTGGGGTCGTTGGTGTGGAGGGGGTTATGGGCCAGTTGGGAGTTTAGTCGTTCTGTGGGGATCTTGTCCCACATGCGGTAGGGTGTGGCGTGTTGATGGTAGTGTGTGGGGGGTTTGGTGAAGGAGAAGTGGACGCAGCAGTGGTCAGTCCAGAGGAGTTCGGTGGTGTGGGTGTAGGCTATGTGCTGGCTTGAGGTGAAAATTGCGTTGAGCGTGTGTCCTGCTGAGTGGGTGGGTGCGGTGACCAGTTGTTTGAGTCCGAGGTTGGTGAGGTTGTCTATGAGGGAGGCAGTGTTGTGGTCTTGTGGGTTTTCTAAGTGAAAGTTTAAATCACCGAGGATGATGTAGTCTGTGGAGGTGAGGGCGTGCGAGCTGATGCTGTCGGCGATGGTGTCGCAGAAGGCGGGGCATGGTCCGGGTGGTCTGTAGATTAGTGTACCTCTGAGGGTGGAGTTGTTGTTAATGTGGATGAGGAAGTGGATGTGTTCAGTGTTGTCGATAGTGTCTTGGGAGCTGGTGGTGACCTTGATGGTGTCTCTGTGTAGGATGGCGATGCCACCGTCTGGCCTGTTGAGGCGGTCTTTGTGTTGGAGTTTGTATCCCTTGGGGGTGGCTATGGCTATGTCGGGTTCTGAGGCGTGGTTGGTTCACATTTCCGTGATGAAGGCGATGTCAGGTGAGTGTGATGTGATGAGGTCCCAGAGTTCTATGGCATGTTTGTGAGGGGAGCGGATGTTGAGGAGCAGGCAGTTAAGGTGGTTGTGGTGGGTGGCGTTGGTGTGGTGCGTGAGGGTGTTGTTGCGGGGTGTGTTCTGGTTGTGGGCTGCTGTGCTGCGGGGTTGGTTGGTGGGGGCAGGGTGGGTGAGTCTTGTGTTGGGGGTGTTGTGTTTGTTGAAGGTGGGGTCACCATGGTTGGTGTGTGGTGTGAGGGATGACGAGCAGGAGAAGTGGCAGGTGTGGCAGGTGAAGGGGCCATGAGTGTGTGTGGGGCTAGATGTGGTGCATGTGGGGCGGGGGCCTGGGTTGAGAGAGTGGAGGGTGAGCGGGGAGTAGGTGTGTCTGAGAGGGCCAGGGGTTCTGGCGCTGGGCGTGGTCCAGGCACAGATGGGTGCAGAAGGGCTTGCCTTTGGCGCGGACGCGCCACGGCTGCCATAAGAGGAGGGGAGGGTGGGAGTGGCAGCTGGGAGGCGGGAGGGCCTGTCGAATGAGAGGGCTGGGGGATGGGGCCGCAGGGGACGCAGCGGTGGGGAAATAGACAAAAGAAGCGGTGAGAAGGAGGGGGGAGGCGGGAGGGGCCACAGGGGACGCAGCGGCAGGGAAATAGACAAAAGAAGCGGTGAGGAGGGGAAGGCGGGAGGGGCCGCAAGGGACGCAGCGGCAGGGAAATAGACAAAAGAAGCAGTGAGGAGGAGGGGGGAGGGGCCACAGGGGGCGCAGCGGCGGGGAAAAAATGCAAAAAGAAAACGGGAAAGGAGGTGGCGCAGAAGGCGGAGCGGGGAGCGACCTGCCTGCAGAAGCAGGGTAAAAAATATAGGAGTTTGGACCTTTTTTTGGATGCGTGCATCTACCTTGTGTCAATGTGATGCTAGGTAGGTGTTCCCATCTAAAAAATGGTGCTATCCCCATCGCCCCATATTTATCCCCTGTGCTAAAATGACGCACGGGTGGGAGGATGGGCTAAATAATGGTGTAAATCTTGCTTTACACCGTTATCTAATGCCTGGGTCAGACCAGGCATTAGGGGACTGGTGGACCCATTTCCATGGTTAAACACCATGTAATGGGTCCACAGGTGCCCTCCCCAAGCCCAGGAACACACACCCTCCCCCCCACACCAGAGGGAAACCGGAGGATTGGGGACACAATCCCAAGTGACTAGGGTAAGTATAGGTAAGCATGTTTTTAAAATAAAATGTAAGTGCCATCGGGGGCCCTAACTTGGGGTACCCTGCATGGCACAGAGTGCATTGGCCATGGCTTGGGGACACTTGTCCCCTGTGCTGCCCATTGGGTTGGTGGGCATGACTCTTGCCTTTCCTAAGAAAGGAGTCATGTTTTTGGTGGTTGTGCACCAGTAAATGTTGCTAGTCTGCTTAAAGCCATTTTTTTGCCTCCAAGCAGGCTAGAGTAATTTTTTGAAGCACAACCTCCTCCTACCTTACTGCCACCCCACCTGGCTAGCATCTTTGTTTAAGCCGCTAGCCCAAGTTTAGCTTCGGCTTGAGCCATTCCTTTAATATGGGCCCGGCTGGTGCTGTGAAATTGGCGCAGCACGGTGCTGAAAGGAACCTTGTTGCACCGAGCTGCATCATTTCCAGAACCCAGCAATGCGCCATATTTACAGGAATATGGCACATCCCTGAGTTCTCCCTTGTGCCAGCCCTAAATTAGCTGCCTACCCCCAACCCAGGCACCATTGCACCATGGAGCATGTGTGCCTGCATTATGAGAGTGATTGTTTTTGTGCACGAAGGGACACCTCCCTGCACAAAAACAATCACTAATGGTTATTTGCTCCTTCTATGTGTGCTGCAAAATGTAGCACACATAGAAAGAGCAAAAAACAAGGAGAAATAAAAGTATTTCTCCTTGTTGTGCCACTCTAACGCCACCTCTGAATTACAATTCCTTGTAAATTTGGGGCAGTGTCAAAAAGCAATGGGTTTTGCGCGGGTACGTCCTCAGCAACACCCATTGCACGTTCCTTTGCCGCAGAAAAAAGTGTTGGGGTGGCCCATATTTATAAGGCAGCATTATGCCACAAAACATGGCTTTACGCCGCTTTGTAAATATGGTGCAGGACATTTTGCCACCGGAGAGCCGCAAAAAGTGAAGCTCCAATGGCACCAAGGGCTTGTAAATATGCCCCATAGTGTTTTACTTTTCCCGGATGCTCTTTTTAGGCAGCATCAATGTTAGATGTTTAGCCACTGCTATTAAATTTGGTTCAGTTTTTGATTTCTAAAACATCAGATTGTTGATATTATCTTTTTCTCAGGAGTGTGCTCTCCCTAAAGGTACAAACGACAAACTTTTGCAAGATAGATGGGGCTGCAGTCAGTCTGTTTGGTCTGGCTGCAATTTAGATTAAAAAAGCAGGTATCGATATACACTACAGAGTGTTGTGTGTAGATGGCATATGGAATGGCCATGACATATGCCTTGTTAATGTATACTGCCCCACTTCCCTTATTTACAGAAATGATAATCTGAGTGTATTACCCCAACTTCTACTGTGTAACAAGAATGCTTTTATTGGTGGGGATTTCAACTGTTTACTCAATGCCAATGACAGAGTTTCTCATTCTACTGTTCGCTTAGATCGCAGTTCAAGAACCCTCTTAAATCTAATCACTGATTTCAATTTACAACATACATACATTAGGCTCTGATTTATACTTTTTGACGCAAATCTGCGTTAGCGCAGGTTTGGGTAAAAAAGTATACCGCCATCTAGCGCCATTCCTGGACGCCAGCCAGGCGTCATATTTAAGCTATGATGCTAGCCAGGGGTAAGGCACAGTTAGCGTCAAAATTATTGATGCTAACCGAGTGGGGGAGGCGTAGGGGAAACTGGAGGTTGTGCATGAAAGAATGGCGCTAGTCAGGTTAGAGTAAAAAAAAAGGACTCTAACCTGATTAGCATCATTATTTCCACACACAACCCCCATGGACATGACTCCTGTCTATGTAAAGACAGAAGTCATGCCCCCCAGCCCAATGGTCATGCCCAGAAGACTTAAGTCACCTGGGTATGGCCATTGGGCACAGTGCCATGTAGGGAGGCCCAAGTTAGATCCCCCTATGGCACTTTGCAAAAAAAAAAAAAATACTTACCTGGACTTACCTGGGATGGGTTCCCCCATCCTTAGGTTTCTTCCAGGTGTGGGTGCGGGTTGGTGGGGGTGTCGCTTGGGCAGAGAAGGGCACCTGTGGGCTGTTCCAATGGTCTCTGTCCATGGAAAAAGGTCCACTGGTCCCCTAACGCCTGCCCTGACCCAGGCGTTAAATAATGGTGCTAAGCAGGCTTAGCGCAATTACTTAAGGACCTCCTCCTCCCGTGCGTGATTTTTGCACGGGAGGATAAATAAGGCGCTAGAGCCTTTGACTCATTTTTTTGCCTGGGAGCGCCTAATTTGCATCTCAATGACGCAAGGTAGTTTTCCGCAGGCAAAAAATGACCATAACTCCAATATTTGGGTGCTAGACATGTCTTGCGTCAAAATATAAATATGTAGTTAAGTTTGTGCCAGATTTGTGTTAAAAAAAAGAAATGACGCAAATCCGGCGCAAACAGAGTATAAATATGCCCCATGGCTCTGCACCCAAATGACCCAAGATTCACTTGGTCTAGTCCCAACTCCTCTACCAAGTCCTGCATTGATTTCATTTTCAGCAATTCCTCAGGACAGATCACCTCATCTGTCACCATACCAGTTATCTTTTCTAATCATAATTTAATTAAGGTTGGCTCTTCTGTGTCTGCAGTCCCCCAGCATATGAAAGACTTATGGAAGCTCAATAGTAGATTATTAGAAGACAAGGCTATTTGTCAGAATGTATTTCCCACTATGAAAACTGGCAGTCCCTTCAAATTTTATTCCCTACAATTAGTGATTGGTGGGAATGGGTGCAATGGGTGTTTAACCGAAATAAATATGGCCAAGAAGCGCACAACGTGATCATGTCACCATTCTTCATATGTGGAAAGCTAAAAACGCTGCCATGTATGAGCGCATGCTCAGGGCTCTACAATGGTATGCTTACTTTTAGCCATATTTACAACGTTTTGACGCAGGGCAGTGCTTTAAGCCTTCTTGCTGCGCTGTACTGTGTCAAAACAAAATAGCAAAAATGTGCACTATCTACAAGATACAACACATTCCTGACTTTGTCCCTGCACTGACGCACAATGGGCTGCCATGTGCCAATGCAGGCACCCTGCGTTGCGGGGATGATTGTTTTTGTGCAGGAAGGGACGCCTTTCTGCACAAAAGCAATCAATGGAGGTGTTTCCTCTTTCTATGTGTGCTGCAGAATGTTGCACACATAGAAAGAGGACCAAACAAAATAAATAATTTTATTACTCCTTGTTGTGTCTCCATTATGCCTCTCCTGGGAGGCATAGGCTTTGACGCATTCACAGGTTTACAAAACCTTGTAAATCTGAGAATGTGTCAAATGCCATGGGTGTTACGTGGGAATACCCACGTAACACCCATGGCATGTCTCCCTGTGGGAGGGTGCGGCAACGCAGCGACTGCCGCTGCGTTTCCTTTCTCCATATCTACAAGGCCATGAAAAGCCACGCTGGGTGTCTTTACACAGTCTTGCAAATATGGCCCTTAGGACCTGATTTATACTGTTTTAGTGCTGCATTTAAGTCATTTTTTGACGCAAAAGCGGCACAAACTTACACTATAAAATTTAATTTTGTAAGTTTGTGCCACTTTTGCGTCAAAAAATGACCCAACTGCAGCCCTAAAAAAGTATAAATCAGGCCCTTAGCTCGGCAGCTCAAGACAGTCTCGCACCAGCAATGTGGTCATGCGCATTGGCATTGGCAGTAAGAGAACGGACACTCTTGCGGCGAATCACCACTCTTCCAATTAACCCCAAGCTCAAGGAAAGCGACAATGGGTGTATGGGACACCCTTGCACTGCCAAAGCACCGGCAGCTTCAAAATGTACTCACGTATGGTCCAACTGTCATGGAAAGACCAGAGGAGCATGTGACACACCAACAGTGCATCAGAGAATGACCCGATCCAACCAGCACTTCTCCAGGTCATACAACGGCACAGTCGGGTTCCAAAGTGCCCGCTCCACAGAATGTAAGTTTTGATGCTGATGTTCAATAGACGACGAGCTCTTTTTGTTATATCATTTCTTCCCTTGTCGCCAAATATGTTAAGTGGAAAGGAATATCCAAGAAAGCGGAGGATGTGATTAGATATTGAAGATTTATTATATAAAACAAAAGCCCATGTCCAACATATCTTGTCTCCATGAAATCCAAGCTGCAACTGCCTGAGTTGTTGTTGGAAACCATGGAGAAAGAATGTGGAACAGTGAGGCATATTAAAAAAAAACACAGTAGGTGGACAAAAAAAGGAAGATGAGTCAAATCACAATGAGAATGATTACAGGACGAACAGGATTTGTTATACATATCAGAGAATTGGCAATGGAAGTGGGAGTATGGTTCAATCTATGATAAAGGAAAAACATAGGGCCTCATTTACAAGAAAGCGGCATGGCATGGTGCTGTGCCAAAATTGGCAGTGCCATGCTGCGTCCCTTCCGAAACACAGAAATGCACCATATTTATGCAAATACGGCACACCCCTTTGTTTCCCCTAGCGCTGGCCCTGAATTTAACCGCCTAGAGCCAAAGCAGACACCCTTGCACCATAGTGCAAGTACACCTGCGTTGCAGGGAATTATTATTTATTTGCAGGAAGGTGTCCCTTCCTACACATAAACAATCAATAATGGCGATTGTTACTTTGATGTGTTCTACAGAATGCAGCACACCAAGAAGTTGCAAATCGTTATTATCTAGTGATTGTTTATGTACAGGAAAGGACACCTTGCAAATTGATGACGTTTGCTCCTTCTATGTGCTGATGCAGATGTCTTAATTAGAAATTATTAATGAATGTTTATGTATTTTGAATAATGACTTATGTAGAAAAAAAAATAATGTAGAAAAATAATGTGCACGTTTGAAATTGTGACCTCGAAGAATGGCCACCAGTGTTCACGAAATGTACTAAATAATGATTAGTCCACATTAAATATTGAAAATGTATTAGATTAATGTAGTAATATGTCATATTTAGGGCTATGAATTATGCTCATACGTATTAATTGAAGGCCTTAACTTAGCAAGTGTCTTGGCCTAGTTTTGACAGGCCTCATGCAGAAGCGGTATTTCTTGGTGTTTAATGAAAAATGCTGACAGAGTGAACAAACTGTGAAATGATCATTGTTTTAATAAAATGCTTAGCAGAGGCTTTCTATGATAACCGGCGGACAGGAGATGAGGGGGCATATTTATACTCCGTCTGTGCTGATTGTGCGTCAAACATTTTGTCGCACAATCAGTGCAAACATTGCCCCATATTTAAACTTTGACGCCCGCGGACGACAAAATTCAGCTGTGTGCGTAATTTTTTGGATGCAGCAACCCGCCTTGCGTTAATTATATGCAAGGTAGGCGCTCCCGTCCAAAAAATGGCTTAAACGGCCGTATGTTGTATTTATGCTTTCGGGCAAAAATTACGCACGGCTGGGAGGCAACAATTTGCGTCAACAAATAACGCCTGGGTCAGGGCAGGCGTTAAAATGGGGCAAACACACCTGTATTTAATCAGAACACACAGAACAAACAGCAGAGCAGCAGAGCAGCAGAGCAGCAACAGGGAGCCATGGAGGTGATACTAATCCAGCGTGCATGCAGACGCAGAGCCCAGCAGCAACAACAGCAGCTACAACAACACCAGCAGGGGCCCCAAAGGCAGCGCAGAAGGCAGGAGAGGATATTCCGCCCAAGAACCACCCTGCAGGACCACAGGGAACACGACATCATACAGAAGTACCGGTTGAACTGGCAGGCCATTCAGCAGCTGCTGCGCAACATTGAACAGCAGTTGGCCCCCACTTTGGTGACACCCCACACCATCCCAACAGAAACAAAGCTGCTTGTCGTACTTCATATGCGGGCAAGTGGCTCTTTCCAAACAACTGGTACCCTGGTTGGCAGAATATCACAACCATCATTCTCCGCCTTTTTGCCCAAAGTACTGGATGCCATCATTCGACTGACACCCCGCCACATCTGCTTCCCTAACACACTGCAGAAGCAGCAGGAAACAAAACAGGGGTTCTACCTCATCAGTGGCTTCCCACACGTCCTTGGTGCAATCAACTGCACACATGTACACCTTGTGCCACCTGCTGCAACTGAACACCTCTACGCAACAGGATGCACACACATTCCATCAACGTGCAGGCCATAGTCGATCACCAGGGATTGATCACCAACATTGTGGCTAAATATCCTGGGAGTGTACATGACTCATACATCTTCCGTCACTGCACCATCAATGAACACTTCCAGGATGGACGGTATGGCAATGGACTACTTGTTGGTAAGTACAAAAACCAGCTTATATACACACTGCATAGCAACCCTCTAGGACACACAACACATACACCACAACAGCAACATGTCAACAGGAACACACTGAGGTCATGACATCACTAGCCATGTTTCTTAAGTCACCATTGAACCTGTCACACATCGGAAATTACTGTACAGCCTAATGTTAAGATGTCAATGAGTGTGGTTGCCTAAATGTCACCTTGCAAACTGTAAGTGTCCCAATGACCTTTACATTAATCCATTGCATAAGTTTCAAGGTATGGGATGTCCAGGGTACTTTGATATGAAGTGTTAACAACACTTTCAATTTTAACTGTGCATGGAACTATCATCTCACCCCCAGTGAAGACACACGGACACCTGTATCTCAAGTCACAATGCTAGGAAGGGCACACTGTACTGCAAATCCCAAAACATACTGCTGACAAATGGTTAGCAGACAAACACTCGTTCAGCCAAGGAAGCAACACAATGCAGATACTACAGCCTAAAGCATAGGATGCCACATTAGTACACAAAAGAGTCACAGACAACACAAGACAACTACTACCATGAAAGGTCTTTTAAATAGTGCCAGCTACATCAACATGATCCTATTCATTTTCTCTTGCAGCTGATCAGGGGTATGGCATCCAGCCATGGATTGTGACATCATTTGGCAACCCAAGTACTGCTGCAGAGCGTGCATACAACGATGTCCATAGGAGGACACGCAGCATTGTCGAGCGGACCTTCGGCATCCTCAAGTCAAGGTTCTGCTGCCTCGACATCACTGGTGGTAGCCTCCTATATTCCCCGAGATGGTCTGTAGGATCATCCTCACATGTGCAATATTGCACAACATTTGTATCAAAAGAAACATTCCCCTCCTGGAACCAGAGCCACACATGCCTGAAGAGGAGGAAGAGGAGGATGCTGGTCTGCAACAGGAGGGGGAACTACAGAACACAACTGCTGGTTTACGCAGGCGGCAACAGATTGTAAATAATTTCTTCTGAATATGATCAACTTCACCACTTTAGTTAACGAATTTAAATAAACACCTATTCTAATCACCATATCATGGTCTGGCTATTCCTTTTTGCACACCTTCATCTCTACTTATCAGAATAAGAGTGTTGCCTCATGGAGCATTGCTGAGATACTGAGTAGGACACGGAACATCCCAGAGCTAATGTGATGCCTAACATACAATGGTCACATACACACACACTCTTAATGACATATACCATGTACATATCTCCTTTGAAAGCCAATAGCAGAGGACCACAACTATTTCACACATACATGTTGAAAGCAAGGTCAAACGCAGCATATGGCACACAACTAAGACACCATCACTCAATAAGGGGAAAACAAGCCCCATACATGAGGCAGTCAATGTGCTTTGGCATCAGTAACAGGAATGCCTGACCAGACCCTTGACAGCAGTTAGTCCAACTGCATCCAATATTTGCAAGGACTATCTGTGACTAGAGTTCCATAGAAGCAGAATATAGACAGCACAAGTGCCACACATATGACATGCATTGCCCACATGACATTCCATGTACATGTCAGGCCATTTCCTAACTCATTACATACCCATGCACCTGGTCACAACCCACCTGTCGGAAGAGGTCCCCGGAATACAAGATGTGTACCCTGATAATACCTCCTCTACACACACAGACCAACATTAGCAAACCAGTGTGCTACACCCTTTCCTATGGTATGCCATTGTCATAGAACATCTGACTGCAAGGACGTCAGGTCAATTTATACACTGTCTTCTAGTTTCAAAGCCCTATTAGCACATGTAGATTGCTTCCCCTTGTGAAAATGTCTGTTGGCCCTTAGAATGCAAGTCTCGCCTTCAGGACTGGTGAGAAACAGATGCAGCCCACACCTATGATCACCTCCATGCACACCACCCATTTAAAAAAGCACTGCCCCTGCTGATGCCTGGAACAGCATAGGAGTTGCCATTATGTCAAATACACTGTCAACCATTGATACTAATTAAGCTGTGTAACACAGCCACTGGGTTCATTTGTCACCTTCAAAAACACAGGACGTACACAGTTTGACATGTCAACTGTCTACTTTGTCCTCAAAACAGTCTCAATCAGACCACTGATTACGTAACTTGTCAAGTAACTGGATCCTGAATCACCTTGCATTCTGTCAGCCTGACTGGCAACTGTCTGTGCGTCACACTAAAGTATCCCTGTGTCTACATATGTACCACACTTGCATTAGCAAACCTCCCATTCATCAGGGGGCATTGGGCATGGGCTTCTTCCATGCATACCTAAATACATTGTATAGCATCATCTGCCTTTTAACTGTACCATTTGAGTTACAACCTCTTGGAAAAGCAAAATTCATGGCCCATCCCTTGTATGGGGTGCATTTATGCATGAATGACAAAGTGTGACAGTCTCCCAGGGCCGTAGGCAGGGTTTGGGTACGGGGCTTTCAGCACAACCAGCAACCTCTGATAATGTCCATGAATAATACACAAATGTCAGGACCATGACAGTTCACACACAGCATCACAGTGCGCACAACATAGTGATGGGCCGTGTGTGGTGAATAGCTGCGAGAATAATCAGCACAGAGGCTATGATGTTCCCAGATGCAGTGGGAAGTGCAGAGGCCAACCTGTGTACAAATGTTGTAATGACACCTGCCGGAAAATGACACCTGAGACATTATCTCACTCAGCACACCAAGGTTGCCCTGTTGACTGTCTCATTACACGTCTTTAGTGACAGGGTGGGACCATCCACATGTTGGTTCACATGTCCTCATCTACTTTACTCACATTGATCAATCAAGGATACTCAGTAGATACAGGAATAGCTGCCACTGACTCATGATGAGTCCTGGACCGAACTGTGACAAATTACACCCCAAACAATCTACAGGATCATCATTGGACCACACACATGAACAAGACACCTATGTGCAATTTATCACTGGAAATATGTGGACCTGTGCTGTCTTGTATGCTGGTCCACCACAGCCACTTGATAGTTGGGGCTCACTTCTATGGCCTCAACTGTGGTGTCATCATACATATGAGATTCACCCTTGTCTGTCTGTGCAAACAACATGGTACCCACTTCCTCAATGCATGTGTATGACTCACTGTGGGATTCACCAACTAGTGCCTAGGAAGCTCTTACCAATACTCTAGGACATAGGATGTAGAAAATGTGGACCATTGACATGAACAAGCGTCTGCCATCCATCTGGTGCATGCTATGTCACATGTGGTGTCTACGTGACCCTAAAACTTGGAAGTACACTTTACGGCTGTTGTTACATGTATGACTAACACATGCCCTTGCTCATTTTCAATTTGACTTGCATCTAAGGATTGGACACATGGACGTCACATTCATACAACCATATGTACAATTATGCTTCATGTGATACACACACACTTGGTCAACCAACACATTAGTTGTCAACGCACACACATTGCTATCCTCTCGTTATTCCAAACATGCACAATTTGTGCAACACATATATGTAGGCCACACTTATGACCATGTATTGCGTCAGCCAACTGTAAAAATACTGTGAGGGGTGTAGTGGATGATGTTCCGCTGCAGTATGATGTCACACATGTGAACATACACCATCAACACCATACTGTCTTCAATTAGCCAATCTCTGATGTGTTCAAAATGTAAAATAACCAAAAAACAAGTAAAAATGCCCCAAACCAGTTAATGCTCTGTAATTTTGACGTCCCTAGCGGTATGCGTCATTTTTTGACAACCAAAACTGTATTTGGTAAAAAAAAATTGATGCACAGGAGTGAAATTTAGCCCGCATCCAGATATTTGTACAGTCCATGTATCATTATGTGGATGCGGGTTAATATTCACGCCTGTGCGTAAAAAAAAATGACGCGAATACAGTTTTGGTAAACAAAAAATGACGCATAACGCGAAAAAGGCGGGACTTTTCATACAGGAAGTGATGTAATAGGATATACTGTTTACAGATCATGTACAGTGGGTGTACTTTCACTTTCACTTTGCAGTCTATGATCCTTCTAGACTGTGTGGCTGTGTAGAGAGTGTTGTCCTGAGATTGTGTGCTGTTTTTGTCCTGTGTGCTATCTGTAAAGTCCATTTGTGAAATAAATATTGTTTGTGTATACTGTAGTACTGTGTTTTGTCTACATTTGTCCATTTATCTTGTGTTTTTCTTGTTTGTGGGAGTCTGCTGTGGGTAGTGTTAGTTTGGGGATAGTTGGGCTCTTTTAGTGTTTAGGTTTACTTTTCTGTTCCCTACTTTCACCCTTTCACCCTTTTCCCCTTTCTATTTCTTTTACCCCTATTCCTTATCGTCACTTATAAGTATGTCTGGTAGGCCACGTCTTGGCAGGATGGGGGAAGAGGAGTTGGGGGGCTTCATCTGGCTTGTGACGCATTTCTTGCCGCTCATGATCCAGGCAGGGGGCAGTGTGACACAGGGGTATCTGACAGAGGCGCGCAGAATCCGGTGGGGAAAGGTGCTGCATCACCTGCAGCATGTGTATGCCAGCCAGAGGAATGACCACCAGCTGAAGCACCGGTGGGCAGACCTCATCACCAGGGAGCAGGATCTCTTGGACCACCTGGGAATCATGATTGGTGGCACTGTTGGTGGGTACGACTTATGTTAATGTGCACGATTAAATGCTCTGTAGTGACATCAGGGGATTAGTGCAATGTCTGCCAGCTAACTTGCTGACTGTGTGTAATGCTGGGGAAATATAAGGGGATCATTGATGCACTATGGCAAGGATCACAATTGCTAGCTGTCAGGTAGCACGTGCTCAGCAAACTTACAGGTTACTTTTCCATGAAGAAAATTGCTGCGGCCTTTTTCTCAGAACAGCTAACAAAATAGGAGCCAATCATGTCTATATAGGGTACTATTGACAGAGAAGTACAGATGTACCAACATTTAGGCCAACTCTGTTGACGCAATTGCTAGACTGACTTTAGGATCACTACATGATGCAGAAAATGAGTGCTGCCTTCACGTCAATTGATAATAGCAAAGTGGCTCAGACATATGTCTCCTGTGAGTCTGGTGAGTGTGGAAGGAAAGCGTTCACAGAAGTACTATGAATGTGTGGGATTATTGTGTTCCTTGATCTTTTTGGATACATGTCAGTTCTTGATTTGAAAACATCGCGAAAAGGTGTAAGGTGCCCTCAGCTAACATCTTAAGATGTTTGCTGGAATTAGTTAAGCCACAATCCAAATATGGATGGCAGTCCAAGTGTATACACATGGCTTCACATATCCATGGTTGGTGCAAATCACCATAGCTGGGCCACATCAATTGACTATACTGTAACAACAGGATGGCTTACAAAAGTCCCTGCCCCTCCCTCTGTATATTGGGCCTATGTGCAATAAATGTGTCATGGCCACAAGGCATGTTTGACTGGTAATGCAGTCCTCAAGTAACCAGGCTTTGGGTGTCTCTCTTGGATGCACATGATGAGACGATTACACTCCATATTTCTTAGTGCTCATCAATTATGGGGCATGTTTGCAACCACATGATAGGGCCAATGTATGTGTGCAGATATGTGTGTAACTGTCACAGGAGACCCATGCTATGTACAAGTTGGCCGTGATATATCAGATCCAGTACCATCATGTCTGAATGGCTGCCATTTCATTATTAAGCCTACACATTGTAAATGTTTATGAAATTGTTGCACTGTGCACAGAATTTGAGCACATTTCTTCCTTCCATACCTTACAGGTGGACTGGCACCC
Organism: Pleurodeles waltl; assembly: GCF_031143425.1. NCBI lineage: Eukaryota > Metazoa > Chordata > Amphibia > Caudata > Salamandridae > Pleurodeles > Pleurodeles waltl. The sequence continues at coordinate 1,003,809,487 of NC_090443.1, read as the reverse complement.
TACACTGTGGGAGAGGTGGCGACATTTGAGGACCCCGACCACTCCAGTAAGTGTTGATATGTCTGTTATGTGTTGTGTTTGCTGGTTATGGACTCGTGTGAGTTGGACGCATGGCAAGGTGTGATGCGTTGGGCAAGCTTTTCACTTGTTCCATGAGTGGAAATGCAGTTCTCACATGTTTTGAGTTTGCCAATGCGTATCCAATGGTATCATGTAGGGATTGTAGGACATCCCTGTAGGCCCCACTGTGAGTACAGGGGATAGTCATGTGTATGACACTTGTATCACCAGGAGTCGCAATGTAAGTCAGCCCCAAATTTAGTTAGCCTGTCAGACCCACATTCTCTAAGATTGGTAGAGCTAATAGCTTTCCAATAGACATCTGCTTCCCTATTTACCTACGTAATTTTGAAACAGCAGGTAGAACCTCCTAGCAGCATGTACTTCCACATGTAGTGCATCAAGTCTGTGGAACCTGAGTGCAATGGCCTAGGTGTGCATGCAATTCATGATCATGGGTGTTCTAGCAACTCTGTGTCTGATGTAAGTCAGGCCTCACTGGAAGTATATGTTGTGTACTAAGTTCTGCATTTCCTTACATGTCTGACCCTATGAGTGCTCTAGGGTTTGCTGACTCCTAATTGTAGATAGACCTTACCTGTGGTGTGTCTGTAGAGACAAACATGTGTGGAGTTTCATATACACTCCTCGGTGTACATGTTGTTGGCAAATTATAGTTGTGTATCCACCGCCCCCGCTCAAACACAGCCATGGGCTTGGGAATGGGGTACCTAGTACTGATGCTACCAGTATGTTACACATACATGTGAATAAGTGATGGTTTGGTTGCATACTAGTATACACACTCAGGTTTGGCACTTGGTACTATACTGGCAAGTCCAGTTACAACTTGCAGACCATGTGGCTTTAGTTTTGCTTTCCGTACACTGACACTTGTAGCCCAGCTCTTGGCGGAGGATATGCAGCATGATTCTTAGATGATAACTGTCAGAACTCAGATTGCAAGTCAAAGCCAGTTATTACCCATCTTGTAGGTTATGGATGTGCTTTGTGTGATGTGACCTTTGTAGTCTGGCCTGCCATATACTTCCTCAGGGACATTCAATGCTCTGTATTGTGATATGAGGTGTTACAAGTACAGTAGATGAAATGTCTGATTAACTTGCTGTGCCGTTTCACACAATGCAGTTACTAATGTAGCATATCTGCATTTGTCTTCACAGCTGCTAACATGACTCCAGACCAAGTCCGTGAATTTCAGCGCTGGGCCATGCGATACCAGCACATCCTGCTGGTGGAGTCGGGGTTCCGGCGATATCGCTATGAACGGGCCTCCGGGGCATGGCGAGCCTTCCCACAGGGTGGGCCTACTTTGCCCACCACAGCCACCACCAGCACAACCACCAATCAGAGCCAGGTGGCCCCACCCACAGCTGCCACTGTTGGTCCAACATCTGCTGGACTTCCTGGCCCCAGCATTGCCACCGGTGCAGGACAGCCCACACAGACCTCCTCCACTGGTAGCCAGACTGCCACTGCTCCATCTGTTGACCCTGCAGCCTTCAACAGAATGGAACATAAGATGGACAAAGTGCTGCGCAAGTTGAGCCACCTGAGCCGGGACGTGCAGCACATTAACCGGCGGGTCAAGGACATTAAGAGGACCCTCCGGAGGGCCAACCTCTAGACACTTTTTTTGATGGACATGATTCCCTCCCCTCCCTCCTCTTTCCTTGTTCTTATAGTTAGTGGGCTTAGTGTTAGGTTAGTATGGGCTGTTAGTTAGTTAGTGTTAGTGGGGTGTGGGGTGTGGGGGCCTGCTTGTTTCTTTTTTACTTATTACATGTGTGGGAGGGTGGGTGGGGGGCTATGTTGGGGTTCTTGTGGGTGAAAAAAAAAAACACAAAAATATGTATTTGTTTAGGATAGTATAGTATGTGTTTAGGTTAGTATGTGTTGTCCTCCATGTGTCCCGTCTCATAAGGGGGGTGGTGGGTAGATGTTTAGAACGTTTCATTACATGTGATAAGTAAGTGTATCTTAGGTTAGTTAGGGACAGTTGTGGGTAATGAGTAGTCAGGGTAGATTAGGGTAGGTAAGATTTTTCCTTCAGTTTCCTCATCTATGGTTAGCATTTAATAAATATTTGGTTACCCCTTAATAGTATGTGTTGAATGGCACTTGATCGTAGGTTTGGATTCAGTGTACATCAATTTGGTACTATAACATCTGTGTCCTATGCTACAAACAAATCCCAACTGAGCTGTACGATTGGCAGCTAGCCCAGAGCTAACTTGCAAAGTGTCGACCCTTCGTTGCAACCACCAATCACAGTTAATATGGATCCCAATGTGTTTCTGTTGATAAGTGTGTTTTCAAAGTCACTAACAGTGCTTCCAGACTTGATACTGGGGAAACAGTTTGAGGTCTGACTGCAGTGTGGTGATCATGCACAACCTTATAAGATGAGTTCTCATTGGCAATCTTGTATTCTTGTCTTCATGACCCTCATACATCATTTGTGACACAGTTCGGCATGATTACCTATTTGTATGTTAACTCAGACACCTTCATTTGTGCAGTTTTTGTAGTGTTTACTTAGATTAGTGTGGCATGTTTATTGTGTTATTTTTGCATGGTGACAACATTTTGCTAACACTATTTGATGACTTAGTTATCCCCTGAGGAAGCATTCTTCTGTCCAACACAGCATGATGGTGTATGGTTTCTCACTTCATCAGATTTGTCCCTCAGGATGGGCAAAGTATGATGCAATCATGGGCACTGTGCAGATTTCTCTGACTACATAATATCAGGACAGTTGTATTGACAAGCTACGTAATTTGACAGTAGGCACATTTCAGTTATCTACTGCACAGTTGATATGCCACATTACCCAGAGACAGATTTGTTGTGTAAGTGCTATTTATTGAAGAGTGCTGTAGTGCTATCTGTACATTGTCCATGATTGTGAGTCCATTATAGTGACATCTTACATTGTGATCCAACACAAGCGTTTACCAAAATGCTTTTGTCATGCTGGGGTTGCTGTTTCAGACAGTGCAAAGGGACAGACTTAGCCAGTGAGTAGGAGAGAGACAATCACTGGGCTGGGTGACATGATATACAATGGTTTGCAGAACAGTGCTTGAGTACAGTTGTTTCAAGACTGGCAAGTTACAAAGCACAAGGCCTTGGTAATAGTTGGCCATGTGGCAGGGACTTGTGCTTCCGGGTCATTTTCCTTTTGAATGTGATCTATTCCATGTCTTCTTCTTCTGATGTGTGTGTTGCCTGCTTTGTCCTTGTTGTTGTTGGTTGTGAAGGGGCAACACACACCTCAGTGTTAGAAGACGTGGAGTCAGACATCCCGGTTGCTGCTACCTGTGAAGGTCTTAAGGGCAGTACTGCAGCAAGGAGGATCTGCTGGTTCTTGAGAATAGCAGCCACATCACAATGGTAGGCGGGCAGGTCGGCTCTGAGGGGTTCAATGTTGCATTCGTGCACGCGTTGACAGGATTGCTGTTGTAGGTGTTGGGTTAACTGAATTTCAGCTGTGCTGATTTCCTTCTGGGTTTTCTGCAGTTCCTGCAAGATAGATGTTAGGGCTTGCATAGCTGCTGCCTGATCTGCAGATGACATCATGCACGAACGCATCCCCTGAAGGCTGGCTGCCATATTTTGCATCCCCACCCGCACTTCCTTGGCCAGCTCCCGCTGTAATCCAACTACAGTTCTCTCAAAGCTGGTGCCAGTGTCGTCTGAGTCCTCAGCTGTATTGGAGCTGGCAGGTCTTACAATTGGGGTGGTGGGTGGTTCCTCTGCGATGGCTGCTTGTTCTGTGCTCATCCTTGTGACGGAAGGTGGGGTCTGGAGGGTTTCAAGGACCTTTTGGATGGTCTCCTGGGGAATGTTTATCGGCTCGTCATCCATGTCATCAGGGAAATCTGGGACAGGCATATCGGCAGGAGATCCATCTTCCTCTGCAATGAAACAGGGTACAATTAGTGTGTCTGTGTTGTGGCAATTTTTATGTGACGTGCCTGCCTTTTGATGAATTCACTTTGTGATCTTGTTTTGTGTTAATTTCTCCAGTCCTTCAGATGGGCATTCTTCCAGGCCTATGGCCCACCTGTGTGTCACATGTATGTTATTAAGTTGTCAGACTTGTCAGCCTCATCGCCTCTAGGTGTTGATTTATGCCAAATAGAGAATTGCCACCTTCTTTCCCTACTCGACCCTCCGTGTACATCCATTCTCATGGTGAGACCTTTGACTGGCTGTGGATGTACTGATGGCCCTGGCAGCACACTTAACAATCTGGACCTGCCCCAATCTCTGATCGTTCACATCCACTTAAATGTCATTGACATGTGGCATATCCTATTCATGGCAATGTTATGATCCGATATGGATGTTGACATTGTTAATGTGTCCTGCTGATGTTGGGGAATGTGTGGTACATTGGATTGCCCTTATTGCGGTATCTGTGTCCTATTTCCTCCTCTGACTGTGCAGGTGTATTTCAGTGACCAATTACATGTGTCCCCTTCTCAATGATGTTGTCTGAGCAGTATGACATTTGGGATGTTTCCTTGTTACCCAGGCACAGGATGGACCCTGACATATGCAGCATGGGTGTGTCCTTAGTGCTGTGTAGCTCCTATTGTTGTTTACATTGGCTGATGTTTGCGACAACTATGGGCATTGACATTTGAGAGTACTGGGGCCTTTGTCTTGTTTCTGGGGATTGTTGAAGTTGTCATCCTCACCCCCTAATTTAGGTGTGTATGATCCATGGGGAGGTTACTGCCATTGGCTACTTGAGCTGCACACAGAGCAGAAGTGGAATTGGCAACTGTTGTCACAGTTACATTGCAGTTGTCGTTATGGCTAGAGGATTGCTAATAGGGCCCTAGTTAATGTAGGGAGTATGTTGGCTGACGTGTGCCAGGATGTCAGTTTGACGTAGTGGTCTTCCCTCCTGTCGTGGCTTTCCCTTTGCTCCATCGTTGGCATGACAGCATGCCCCCATGGGACTGTTGTTGGTGTCGTGTAATGGTGTGCCCCAGGTCTTTATCAGAACGGGCCATGCCCCCCTGCCGTGCCCCTTTACCCATGCCACTCCATGTATTGGATGATTTCCATGCATTTAGTGGTCGGTACCCCCCGCGGTTGTAGATTACATTTTAATTCCCCATGCGACTTACCCTGCATGTGCGTTGTCTCCTGGTAGTCTGCGCTGTCCTGTCCTTGAATCCCTGTGACGATCTCCTCAGGGATGACGGCTGCGACCATCTCCTCCATGTGGTCCAGGGCCTCCTGGTGTGCTGGACTCCCATCTCCAGTCTGCAGTGCTGCCTTCCTGTTCCTGGCCATCTTTTCCTTGGTACTTCGCTTGCAGTCATGCCAGCGTTTCTTGCACTCGATGACTGTTCTGCGTACTTCTGCCACACTGTTAATCTTGTCGACAATTTGTTGCCATATGGCCTCTCTCCTACTGATTGGCAACTTTGATGTGACAAACAGTTGGTGCTGGTGTTCCGTCACCTCTTTAACCAGAATTTCCTGCTCCTCTGCACTAAAGCAACACTTTCTTTTCTTCTTAAATGTGTCCTGGTTCTTGTGTGGGTCCTCCTGGCTAGTTCCTGGTCTGCTGTCATCTTCCTGGGGTCTGTAGTGGCATCTGGGATCCATTTTGGCTCTCCTCTGGTGAAATGGCTGTGTTCGCTGTTTTGTTTGACGCTATTGCGTCCAAAAAAACGGCGCATATCCGGTTTGCGGTGTCGTAAATCGACCCACAGCCATTTCCGCCGCGTGAACGTAATTTTCCTTTACGACTTGACACCGCGGTGTGCGTCAAGAATAATGACTCCCACCTGTTGTTTGCGCCGCCGCACGTCAAAGTATAAATATGACGCCCGCCCGGTGCACCAAAATGGCGTTAGCCGGCGGTAATATTTTTGATGCAAAACTGCGCCGGCGCAGTTTTGCGTCAAAAAGTATAAATATGGGCCGAGGTGTCTTGTAAAGTAACTAAATGTGTGTAAAGTGTGTAAAGGGTTCTTTCCCTAGACGTCAACAATGAAGAAACTGACTGGAGACAAAGATGCAACAAAATTGATACCTGACAAGCCAGATGATGAGAAGGACCAATCAACAACATGAGAACTGTGAAATATTAGAATTGATAGATTTGGTAAAAGGACTTTACTGGGTAGAGTAATAACATACGATTAATTGACCAATTGGAAATTGAGGGATGGTTTGGGGAACTTTGATATAACAACATGACAGAGGAGACCAAATTCAGATTTGAGGAGATTCTAGTCAGACTTATCCTGATTTTGTGAGGCGATATTGAGGAGAGGAGATTCGAGATTCTCTCATTGGGCTCAAACTCTTTAAGAGCCTGATGTTTTGCTGATCGACTGATGACCTGAAGACGAAGACTGATTCTGCTTGCTGACCCATACTGTGGACACGTAGATATGACAATGACTGAATTGCCTTTTCTTTCTAGGTACCAACTGCGCTGACTTAATACTTTTCTTTAGGTAGATGAGTTCCAAATTTGGGTTCTAAATTGTTTTGCATGAAGCCGCACATGCTGATGCTAATTGGAGTTAGTTAAGGTTGCTTACATGACGACTGACAAATTACAGGGACAAATGGTTGACAAACTATTTTGCTGAGCTTCATGGATGTCATAGTTTTACTGAATTGGGTTTTATTAACATTTGGTGTTGATGCCTTAGAATGTCTTTTGATTCAGGCCTTGATTAGATCTCGTCTTCCGCGACTTGCTGATTAACAAGTGTTATTAGAATTGTTTTGATTAAAGTTGATCATTAAAATGAATGACTTAGTATTGGTAACGAATAGGAAATAAACTTACTAAACTTATAATCAAGGTGAGGTTATTCATGGCTGAAGAGTAATGTGTGTGAAAATTACTGACTCCATTGATTATAGATTTGACTAAAGGTTATTAATTATTGTGCATTGATTTCTGATTCTGCGCCGAAGCCATGGTAAGAACACCCTATAGGAATCAAAAGGTTCATCTACCTATACGCGTCCCCTTGAAAGTTTACTTATTAAGGACCGGTGCGCCAGCAGTTATGGTAGCAGACTGATGGTTTGTTTCTATAGGTGCTTGCCATAGTTCTTCGACATAGAGTGACAGGTATTGACAGTTGTGCTAGGAAACTGATGGACAGTTGTTCCTAGTTATGGTAATAGTTTCAAGATTGATCCGTTCGAGAATTCAGTATTATTTAAATTTGGATTTATTTTTCAAAATGGCATTTGTAGAGAGAAAGATGTTCCCTTAAGCCCAGAAATGACTTTCCCAGATCCTGGATCCTGCTAGTAGTGTTGGGTATGTTCCCAGCATTCCAGTGATAGAGTGAGAGAGATGGTTTGCGCTTCCACAGCTTATGAAAATCGCAGGTGAATTGTGATGTATGGGAGAATTTAGGGCGTCTGAGTACTCCAGATGAAGTTTTAGTAGGAGTGTGCATACTCCGCAGTATCAGAGTGGTGCTTTGTGCCCAAAAACTGGCCACATGGTTGTTGATGTGCGGACCCTGTGTGGTCTAAGACTCCGGATTATATTGAAAAGTGTATGAGACACTTGGTTATCTGTTGTCATCTGTCTGGTTTAGTAGGTTGATCGGGCGTGGTCAACAAGTCAGTGTCTATGTTAAGTGGGTGAGAGAAAAATTTAGACTGAGATTTGGCGAGTCCTATGTGCACCAGGACGTACCCATTGATCAGTTGAGAGTAAAATTTGCAGGTCTAATTTTGCTTGCGAGTCTGGGAGACCAAGAAAGAGGAATAGCTGCATGAGCAAAAGGGCCATCAGTGAAAATCCATAAGGTTTCTGAAGCGATTGTGTTACCTTTCTGTAGTAAACCAGCAGATTGGTTTTTGGTTATTGGGTTTTGGTTAGTGCTCGCAATAATTTGCATTAGTTTTGTGTGAGTTGGAGTTTAGGAGGACAAGCCTCAAGACTTTGTCAGCCACAGTGTGTGTGAGTGTGGCGTCACTGGAACTGCGCTGGGATAGGTCAGTTAGAGAGAAGGGTCGCGCACAGATTAGCAGCCGTCCGTGAGAGGCAATTGGTTGAGAAGGTGGGTGAAAGGCATCTTTTTCACCCTGGTCTCCTGTGCTGGCCAATGGTGTGGTGGGCATGACTCTTGTCTTTTCTAGACAGGAGTCATGTGGTATGGATGGTTTTGCAGCAGAAAATGACTCTAGGCAGGTTAGAGTCTTTTTTTTTTTACTCTAACCTGCCTAACATCATTTTTTGGTGCAAAACCCCCTTCTTCCATACCGCCAGCCCCACCGACTAATGTTGTTTTTTTTTACACTTGCCTACCCTTTGCACCAGCTTGCATTATTCCATAAATATGGTGCCCGGCTGGTGCACAGAAATGTTGCAAGTCGGTGCTAAACTTTTTGTGCAAAACTACGTTAGTGCAGTTTTGCCCCAAAAAGTATAAATCAGGGCCTAGGTGTCTGATTACTTGTTCAACTGTTGGAATTGAGATCTAGACAAATAGCGATGATGAGGAAGATCCAGCTCCAGAACCCGGGTGTGAGACTACAAATGAAGAGTATCCCCTGAATGAATTTTTTGCGATGTTCACAGTAAAAAAGCTGCATTCTGATTTGCAGGGAACTGTTCAAGCAAATGTTTGGGATTTGACAGGGAAAGAAGTGGGTTTAATCAAAGGAGTGGAACTGATTAAGGTCACATTAAAGCCGAATGCAGAGTTTCCGCAAATTCGCCAGTATATTATGATGTAAGATGCACTGATGAAGGTGGCTCAGATAATTGGAGATTTCGTGAAGCAGGGAATTTTGAAAGAGGTGTTGAGCAGCCCATGTAATTCACCGATAATGAAGTTGAAGAAACCATGTGGGGAAAGTCCGAATTGTTCAAGATTTGAGAAAAATAAATGACATAGTAGTCAAATGTTGTCCTGTAATGCCCAACCCAGCTGTAATAAGGTTTCAGATGAGATGTGATGCAGAGTGGTTCACGGTGGTTGATTTGTCACAAGCATTCTTTTCTGAGCATCTTCATGAGGATAGTCAATTTCTCTTCAGTTTCAAATTCTTAGATTGTGTCTACTGTTGGTGTAATCTTCCTCAAGGGTACACAGAGTCACCATCCTTGTTTAATCAGATCTTGAAAAAGAATTTGGAATCATTAGAATTTCCTTTCCAATCGACTCTGGTGCAGTATATTGATAATTTGTTGATTGCATCCAGGACAAGGGACAAGTGTAAGTATGACTTGATTGCCCTATTGAATCATTTGGGAAAGTTTGGTCATACAGGGAGTGCAGAATTATTAGGCAAGTTGTATTTTTGAGGATTAATTTTATTATTGAACAACAACCATGTTCTCAATGAACCCAAAAAACTCATTAATATCAAAGCTGAATATTTTTGGAAGTAGTTTTTAGTTTGTTTTTAGTTTTAGCTATGTTAGGGGGATATCTGTGTGTGCAGGTGACTATCACTGTGCATAATTATTAGGCAACTTAACAAAAAAAAATATATACCCATTTCAATTATTTATTATTACCAGTGAAACCAATATAACATCTCAACATTCACAAATATACATTTCTGACATTCGAAAACAAAACAAAAACAAATCAGTGACCAATATAGCCACCTTTCTTTGCAAGGACACTCAAAAGCCTGCAATCCATGGATTCTGTCAGTGTTTTGATCTGTTCACCATCAACATTGCGTGCAGCAGCAACCACAGCCTCCCAGACACTGTTCAGAGAGGTTTACTGTTTTCCCTCCTTGTAAATCTCACATTTGATGATGGACCACAGGTTCTCAATGGGGTTCAGATCAGGTGAACAAGGAGGCCATGTCATTAGATTTCCTTCTTTTATACCCTTTCTTGCCAGCCACGCTGTGGAGTACTTGGACGCGTGTGATGGAGCATTGTCCTGCATGAAAATCATATTTTTCTTGAAGGATGCAGACTTCTTCCTGTACCACTGCTTGAAGAAGGTGTCTTCCAGGAACTGGCAGTAGGACTGGGAGTTGAGCTTGACTCCATCCTCAACCCGAAAAGGCCCCACAAGCTCATCTTTGATGATACCAGCCCAAACCAGTGCTCCACCTCCACCTTGCTGGCGTCTGAGTCGGACTGGAGCTCTCTGCCCTTTACCAATCCAGCCACGGGCCCATCCATCTGGCCCATCAAGACTCACTCTCATTTCATCAGTCCATAAAACCTTAGAAAAATCAGTCTTGAGATATTTCTTGGCCCAGTCTTGACGTTTCAGCTTGTGTGTCTTGTTCAGTGGTGGTCGTCTTTCAGCCTTTCTTACCTTGGCCATGTCTCTGAGTATTGCACACCTTGTGCTTTTGGGCACTCCAGTGATGTTGCAGCTGTGAAATATGGCCAAACTGGTGGCAAGTGGCATCGTGGCAGCTGCACGCTTGACTTTTCTCAGTTCATGGGCAGTTATTTTGCGCCTTGGTTTTTCCACACGCTTCTTGCGACCCTGTTGACTATTTTGAATGAAACGCTTGATTGTTCGATGATCACGCTTCAGAAGCTTTGCAATTTTAAGAGTGCTGCATCCCTCTGCAAGATATCTCACTATTTTTGACTTTTCTGAGCCTGTCAAGTCCTTCTTTTGACCCATTTTGCCAAAGGAAAGGAAGTTGCCTAATAATTATGCACACCTGATATAGGGTGTTGATGTCATTAGACCACACCCCTTCTTATTACAGAGATGCACATCACCTAATATGCTTAATTGGTAGTAGGCTTTCGAGCCTATACAGCTTGGAGTAAGACAACATGCATAAAGAGGATGATGTGGTCAAAATACTAATTTGCCTAATAATTCTGCACTCCCTGTAAAGTGTCACCATTTAAGGTGCAGTACTGCCAGAAGGTAGTGAAGTACTTGGGTCACCAGATTGAAAAAAGATCGAGGAAAATATCCAGAGAAAGGATCACAATGATACTGCAGATGAACCCCCTGACTTCACAGAGGGATGTCAGGATGTTCCTGGGAATGGTGGGTTACTGTCGCCAATGGATTCAAAATTTTGCGTAAATCTCAAAACCATTGTAGAAGTTGACCCAAAAGGATGTTACAGATCCCATAGCCTTTGATGAAGATCTGATGAAAGCGTTCAAGCCCATATTTACATTCTTTTTGACGCAAACCAGCGCCGGCGCTGGTTTGCGTCAAAAATGTTATGGCCGGCTAACGCCATTCATACGCGCCATGCGGGTGCCTTATTTAAGGAATGACGTTAGCCGGCGCTGCAGACTGGTCTGAGTAAAAAAAAATGAGTCAAAACAGGCAGCGCCGGCGTAGGGGAAAATGGGGATTGTGCATCAAAAAAAGGTGCAAGTCAGGTTTGAGGCAAAAATCATGCCTCAAACCGGACTTGCGCCATTTTTTGACAAACAACCCCCATTGAAATGACTCCTGTCTTAGCAAAGACAGGAGCCATGCCCCCTTTCCCAATGGCCATGCCCAGGGGACTTAGGTCCCCTGGGCATGGTCATTGGGCACAGTGGCATGTAGGGGGGGCAAATTAGGCCCCCACATGCCACTTAAAAAAAATAAAAACAAAAATACTTACCTCAGCTTAACTGTACTTACCTGGGATGGGTCCCCCCATCCATGGGTGTCCTCCAGAGGTGGGTGAGGGGGGGAGGAGGCATCCCTGGGGTCAGGGAAGGGCACCTCTGGACTCCTTCTATGGTCAGAGACCATGGAAGTGAGCCCACAGGTCCCTTAACGCCTGCCCTGACCCAGGCGTTAAAAAACGGTGCACATCAGGCTGTGCGCCATTTTTTAAGGCCTGCCCCCTCCTGTGCGTCAAAATGACTCAGGAGTATAAATAAGGCGCACATGCCTTAAAGTTATTTTTGGGCCGGAAACGCCTACCTTGCATGTCATAAACGCAAGGCAGTTTCCCGCATCCAAAAAATGACTCACACAGAGGAATTTTGACATTTGCGGGCGTCAAAGTTTAAATATGGTGCACGGTTTGCGCTGAAAAATGTTGACGCACATTCAGCGCAAACAGAGTATAAATATGCTCCTCAGTGAGTTGAGAGAGAGTTTGTGCAGAGCTCCAGCTTTGGGTATGCCTGACGACACAAAGCCATTCACATTGTTTTGTCATGAGCGTGGTGCATGTTCATTGTCTGTCTTGATGCAGGTCCATGGAGGTGCTCACCGCCCAGTAGCATATTTTTCAGCTACTTTGGACCCAGTTACAGCAGCCTTACCAGGTTGTTTGCAAGCCGCTTCCGCAGTTGGTCAGAGTCTTTCACAGTGTGAAGGAGTAGTGATGGGATATCCCCTGACTGTAATGGTCCCTCACTCGATTGAGATTTTACTGACAAGGACGAAAACCCAATCCTTGACTGGTGCTAGACTGACAAGATGTGAGACGAGCATTTTGGGTGCTCCAAATGTAACACTGAAAAGATGTACAGTGCTGAACCCGGCAACTTTACTTCCAAATGATACTACTGAAATTGAGAAAGAGGAGGATGTTGAACATTATTGTCTCGAAGTAACTGAGTTGTGCACGAAACTGAGACCTGACATTAGAGATACCCGATTGGAAGAAAATGACCAAATTGTTTTTGTCAATGGTTCTTGTCTTAGAGACAGTACAGAGACACTGAGAGAAGGATATGCAGTGTGCACAATTACAGGTACCTTAGAAGCTTCCTAACTTCTAGGAGTGTATTCTGCTCAGGTAGCGGAATTGGTCACCCTTACTAGAGCGTGCCATGTTTCTGCTCGATTGAGAGTTACTATCTATATAGATAGCCAATACGGATTTGGAATAGTTCATGATTTTGGTCAATTGTGGTCGCAGAGAGGTTTCTTAACCTCTACTGGGTCACCAGTGAGAAATGGTGAGAGAATAAAGGAGTTGTTATATGCAATTCAACTGCCTGAAGAAATTGCCGTGGTGAAATGCAGTGCATATATAAAGTCACAGGACTCTGGCCCACATTTATACTTTTTTAGCACCGCATTTATGATGCAAAAACGACGCAAACTTACAAAATACAATTGTAATTTACAAGTTTGCAACGTTTTTGCGTCAAAAAATGATGCAAATGTGGTGCTAAAAAAGTATAAATATGGGCCTATGTGTCCTTGGGTAATGGATATGTGGATCAAGTCGCAAGGGTTTGTACATTGAACTGTATATTGTTCAAAGACAAGTGGGAATTGAAATGTAAAAGACACTATGGCCCATATTTATACTTATCGACACACAACTGCGCCAACGCAGTTGTGCGTCAAAAAATTTAACGCCGGCTAACGCCATTCCAACGCACCATGCGGGCGCCGTATTTATTCAATGACGTTAGCCGGCGTTAGCCGCCGCTGCGGAGTGGTGTGCGTCAAAAAAAATGACTTACACCAGGCAGCGCCGGCGTAGGGGAAAATGTAGTTTGAGCGTGAAAAAATGGGGCAAGTCAGACTGAGGCAAATTTTTCGCCTCAACCCAATTTGCGTCATTTTTTTTCACTCCCAACCCCCATTGAAATGACTCCTGTCTTAGCAAAGACAGGAGTCATGCCCCATTGCCCAATGGCCATGCCCAGGGGACTTATGTCCCCTGGGCATGGTCATTGGGCATAGTGGCATGTAGGGGGGGCACAAATCAGGCCCTCTATGCCACCCGAAAAAAAAAAAAAATACCTACCTGAACTTACCTTAAGTTTCCTGGGATGGGTCCCTCCATCCTTGGGTGTCCTCCTGGGGTGGGCAAGGGTGACAGGGGGTGTCCCTGGGGGCATGGGAGGGCACCTCAGGGCTTCTTCCGAGCCCACAGGTCCCTTAACACCTGCCCTGAGCAGGCGTTAAAAAATGACGCTAACGAGGGTAGACGTCATTTTTTTTGACCCGCCCACTCCCGGGCGTCCTTTTTGCCCGGGAGTATAAATACCACGCACATGCCTCGGAGTCATTTTTTAGTAGGGAACGCCTCCCTTGCATATCATTAACGCAAGGAAGGTGTCCACGCTAAAAAATGACGCAAACTCCATGAACTTTGACGCTCGACGCGTCTAACGCCAAAGTATAAATATGGAGTTAGTTTTGCGTCGGATTTGCGTTTAAAAAAACGACGCAAATCCGGCGCAAACAGAGTATAAATATGCCCCTACGTGTATGAGCTTTGCATTAAAAGTGATCAATACATTAGAAGAGTTAAAAACTTTGCAGAGTAATGTTGACAAAGAAGAGAAAAGGTCATGGATCATGAAATGTGTTCAAAGACAAGATGAGCTGTGGGTATCTGAAGAGGGTCAGATGCGTTTGCTCAATAGCTTGTTGTTCCAGATGGCGAGATAGTATCATGGTCAGGAACACATTGGGAGGGACGCCATGGTTTGTGTGTTCAAAATTTACTGGTTTAACCCCAAGTTTAGACAGGCAGCTGAAGCAGTTTGCCATTGTTGTGTCATTTGTCAGCAATTAAGTGCCGGGAAAGGGACAGTGGTGAATTTGAGCCACACTGGAAGAGCGGGAGGTCCATTCAGCAGAATGTAATTGGATTTCATTTAGATGCCTGCATGTGGAGGTCTGAAATATGTGTTGGTGATTGTGTGCATTTTTAGTCATTAGATTGAAGCATACCCTACAAGGAGAAATTATAGCCTCACAGTAGCAAAATTATTGCTTAGGGAACTGATACCACATTTCAGATTTCCAATCTCTTTAGAATCAGATAGGGGAATGCACTTAAATAACGAAGTGATTAAACTGTTGTGTGCAGCACTGAACATTGAGCAAAAGTTGCATTGTAGTTACCACCCTGAAGCATCAAGACTGGTGGAGCAGATTAATGGTACCTTGAAATCAAGAATTGCAAAAATGTGTGCAGCCACAAATCTGAAATGGCCAGATGCGTTGCCTTTGGTATTGACGTCAATGAGAAACACACCTGACAGGAAGACAGGATTGTCACCCCACGAGATTCTCATGGGCAGAGCAATGAGGGTGCCAGCAGTTCCAGCCAATGCACTTGTCAACATAACATATGATATGGTGTTGTATTACTGCAAAGGTCTGGCTGATGTGGTTTGCTCTTTTTCTCAGCAGGTGGAGCCCACCACACTGCCACCAATCCACGATCCAGGGCACAACCTGAGTGCCGGTGCCGGATTGTTGTCCGCAAGCACATATGCAAGATGTATTTGGAGTCTTGTTGGCGGGGACCATACCAGGTACTCTTAACGACTATGGCAGCTGTGAAGTGTGCAGGAATGCCAAATTGGATTCACGCAAGTCACGTGAAGAAAGTGGCCTGTCCACTGGATCATGAAGAAGCGTTGTTGAGAGTAGTAACAACTGTGAGACAAATTACAGCACCAGAACCAGAAAAAGAGCAAGAGAGAATTGAAGCTGAACCTGAGCTCATTGAAGACGGTTCTATCACCCCTATGAGAGACAAAAGTTAAGACCTCCAGGAGGGTGCAGAGGAACCTATCGCAACTAAACCAGCAGGAGAGACACATACTGAGAGGGCTCTCCCAGAAGCAGACGATTCCAAGAGACAAACAGAGCAAGTGCCAGACCAAGAAGGGGAAGGAGTTAAGCGGCATCAAAGTCAAAGTGATCTGACTCCTCCTGAACCTGTTGTAGGTCCATCAAGTGAAAACACCACAGAAAAGGAAAAGGGTTTGAGACCAATCCTGAAGAGAATACTAACAGAAGGTACACGAAAAGAAGATAAGTGTCCGAAATCGCAAGTGGACAAAAGGAAAGAGGTGATTGTCGATCAAACAATAGAGGAAAAAATAGATACTATGAGAGAAGAAGAACTGAGTGAAGGAGAGTTGAGTGGTGATCGAAAGTTGAAAAGAAAGAGAATAGGAAGTCGAAGATACACAGGTCCTGAATGGGCATATGCAACTACAAACAAATGGCAACACGAGTTTATGTCTTTTTGTTTTGATAGGGAAGTTCTGAGTCAGTATTTTGAAGTGACCTGAAGAAAATTGATGAACTGAACTGTTGAAACAATCTGAAAAACATTTTTGATAAAGAGACTGATGAAATAACCAGAAAAAGACATTGATATCCTGATTTGACATTTGAAACCGATTTTGACAAAGGTGCCAATTTGTTTTTGTCAATGAGAAGGGTTCCTGGAAGTGAAACTAAATTGCTGAACGAATATTCTATTTTTGATTTTTGCTGCACTTTTCTAAGTTACATCTGCTTTCTGATTCTTTACAGATCATGGCTGATGTAGATAAGCAAATTAGGGATGTTAGGCGCTGTGAACATATGAGCATTGGTTTGGCAATTATGTGTGGAATATTGTTTATAGTGTTGATTGCGGGAATGTCTGTTCTTGGCGCAAAAGGAGCCAACCATACTTCTGCTTTTGAGACTACTATATTAACAGCTTTAGAAAGATTTAAGTTAGATTAAAAGTATTTGCATGACTTTAATAATGTTTAAGGAGAGCTTTCTTCTAATGTTTTCTATCGCTTATTGAGTGAGTATGTTGAGACAATTGATGCAAAGGATTGCCTTGTGTGTACGCAGATTCCTTCATCAGTCGAGGAAGGAATCACTTACCATAGTCTTCTACTAACCTATGGAATAAGTTGTAGTCTGTTACTAACAAGATTCAATAATCAAGAGTACATCCAATATTTTTATTCCAATCAGGACCTTGTGTTTTCGTTTGTTCCTATTATTAGGTATTTGAGTACAGTAGCTAAGGATAATAAAACAGAATTAGTTTGAGGATTCTTTGAACCTACACTAACGTTTGGGACTGCTTATGCTCATAAGAATAACCTCACATGCTTGCTTACACCTTTAGAGAAGAGCTTTTTAGATCACACTAATGACAGGAGAAAGGCACTTAGATAAAGATTAGAGAAAGGATTAGCAAAAATGACTTATCAAAATGATTATGCTTACACTGTAATTAAAACACAAAGAGAATTAGCTTTAGATGCACTGCACATAGGGACGTTTTGTATATATAGGCCTAAATCAAGCACTGTCACTTTATTTGTGGGTACAAATGTAGGCATGTGTTTTAGTTTCAGAGTAAATGGATATTTATGTTGGATGGGCAGGACCCTGCGATTCTGGAGAGCTACTATATTTGTGGACTTAATGCTTATTACCGTCTTCCAAGAGGACGGTATGGGACATGTCATTTGTGGATAGTATTCCCAAAAGTTTACCAGATGGAGGATTTGAAAAAGTTTCCGAAATTGACAGAATTACATCGTAGAACACAGAGGAGGGAAACCTCTTCTGCAATAGTGGGAGATATATTTGGAGTGGTGATTCCTTCAGTAGGAGTCATCCTGAATTCAATAAAGATTTGAAAGTTGTCTACTTTGGTGGATAAAATGCTGACAAATTTTTCAGGGGTTATACTCCTGATAGATACTGAATCGGCTGCAGATAGAGCTATAACTCTTCAAAATCGTCTTGCTTTAGACATTCTTTTAGCAAAAAATGGCAGAGTCTGTAAAATGATGATATTCCTAACAATAGTAAAAAGATAAGAGACTTAGGTCCATATTTATACATTTTTAGTGTCGCATTTGCGTCATTTTTTTATGCAAAAGCAGGACAAACTTACAAAATACAATTCTATTTTTAAAGTTTGCGCTGCTTTTGCGTCAAAAAGTCGCAAATGTGGGGCTAAAAAAGTATAAATATGGGCCTTACTTACTAATCTGACTAACGCAAGTAGTGATTTGAAGGAACTGAAAGAACCAAGGCCCATATTTATACTTTTTGACACAAAACTGCGCCGACGCAGTTTTGCGTAAAAAATATTACCGCCGGCTAACGCCATAACTGTGCGCCGTGCGGGCATCAAATATATACTTTGACGCACGGTGGCGCAAACCACAGGTGTAAGTAATTTTTTTTTACGCACACCGCAGCGTCACGTAGTAAAGGAAAACTACGTTAACACAGCGGAAATGACTGTGAGCCGAATGACGACACTACAAACCGGATGTGCTGCGTTTGTTGACGCAATAGCGTCAAAATTCCCCGCAAACACAGCCATTTCAGCATGGGAGAGTCAAAATGGATTCCGGGTTGCCTGTACAGTCCCCAGGAAGATGACAACAGACCAGGAACCAGCCAGGAGGACCCACACAAGAACCAGGACAGGGAGAAGCAAAAAAGAAAGTGTTGCTTCAGTGCAGAGGAGCAGGAAATCCTGGTAAAAGAGGTGACGGAACACCAGCACCAACTGTTTGTCGCCTATAAGTTGCCAATCAGTAGGAGAGAGGCAATATGGCAACAAATTGTTGACAAGATTAACAGTGTGGCAGAAGTACGCAGAACAGGCATCGAGTGCAAGAAACGCTGGCATGACTGCAAGTGCAGGTCCTAGGAAAAGATGGCCAGGAACAGGAAGGCAGCACTGCAGACTGGAGGTGGGAGTCCAGAAAACCAGAAGCCCCTGGACCACATGGAGGAGATGGTTGCAGCCGTCATCCCTGAGGAGATTGTCACAGGGATTCAAGGACAGGACAGCGCAGACTACCAGGAGACAACGCACATGCAGGGTAAGTTGCATGGGAAACTAAAATGCACTAATGTTAACAGCAACCGGGGGGGGGAGAATACCGACTACACAATGCATGGAAGTCATCATATACATGGAGTGGCATGGGTAAAGGGGTACGGCACGGGGCATGGCCTGTACAGAGAAAAGCTGGGGCACACCATAACACAACACCAACAACAGTTCCATGGGGGTATGCTGCCATGCCAACAATGTAGCAAAGGTAAAGCCACGCCAGGAGGGAAGGGCACAACGTCAAACTGACATCCTGTGACACATCAGCCACTATACCCCCTACCTTAACTAGGGCCCAATTAACAACCTCGAGCCATACCGACAACTGGAATGTAACATTGACAACAGTTGCCACTACCACCTCCGCTGTGTGTGCAGCTCAAGTAGCCAATGGCAGTAACGTTCCCATGGATCATACACACCTAAATTAGAGGGTTTATAATGACAACGTTAACAATCCCCTGAAACAAGACAAATGTTCCAGTCCTGTCAAATGTGAATGCCCATAGTTGCTGCAAACATCAGCCAATGTCATCAACATTAGGAGCTACACAGCACTAAGGTTACGCCCATGCTGCATTTGTCAGGGTCCATCTTGTGCCTGGGTCACAATGCAACATCCCAAATGTCATACTGCTCAGACAACAGCATTGAGGGGGAGGACACATGTAACTGGTCACTTAAATACACCTGCACAATCAGAGGAGGAAATAGGACACTGCTACGACTATAAGGGCAATCCAATGTACCACACATTCCCCTACATCAGCTGTACACATTACCAATGCTGACATCCATATTGTGCCATAACAATGCTATGCATAGTATACGCTACATTTCAACTACATATAAGTGGATGTGAAAGATCAGAGACTGGGGCAGGTCCAGATTGTTAAGTGTGCTGCTAGTGCCATCAGAGCACCCACAGCCAGTGAAAGGTCTCACCATGAGAATGGAAGTAGACGGAGGGTTGAGTAGGACAAGAAGGTGGCAATTCACTATTTGGCCAAAACCAACACCTAGAAGAGATGATGCAGACAAGTCTAATAACTGACCACAATACATGTGACATGCAGGTGGGGCATAGGCCTGGATCAATGCTAATATGAAAGGCAGGAACAATGACCAGGAACCAAGATCACAATGTGAAACCATCACAAGGCAGGCATGTCACATCACAAATGCCACAACACAGACACACTAATTGTACCCTATTTCATTGCAGAGGATGATTGATCTCCTGCGGACATGCCTGTCCAGGACTACCCTGATGACATGGATGACGAGCTGACAAACATCAGCCACCAGACCCTCCAAGATGTCCTTAGAACCCTCCAGACCCCACCTTCAGTCACAAGGAGGAGCACAGAACAAGCAGCCATCAATTGTAAGACCTGCCAGCTCCAATACAGCTGACGACTCAGACGACACAGGCACCAGCTTTGAGAGAACTGTAGTCGGAGTACAGCGGGAGCTGGCCAAGGAGGTGCTGGTGGGGATGCAAAATATGGCAGCCAGCCTTGAGGGGATGCGTTCGTGCATGATGTCATCTGCAGATCAGGCAGCAGCCATGCAAGCGCTAACATCCATCCTGCAAGGACTACAACAAACTGTAAAGGAATTCACCACTGCAGTAAGGGAGTTGCCACAACACCTCGCTCCCCAAACCTTCCACTGCATGCACAAATGCAATCATGACCCCCCTCGGGCTGACCTGGCTGCCTACCATCATGATGTGGCTGCTATTCTTAAGAACCAGCAGATCCTCCTTGCAGCAGTACTGCCCCTAAAACCCCCACAGGTAGCAGCTACCGGGATTTCGGACTCCACATCTACACACACTGAGGTGTGTGTTGCCCCTTCACAACCACCACCACCAAGGACAGAGGAGGCAACACACACATCAGAAGATGAAGACATGGAACAGATCACCTTCACACGTAAAAGTACCAGGAAGCTCTAGTCCCTGCCACACGGCCACCTATTACCAAGGTCCTGCGCTTCGTAACATGCCAATCTTGCAACAAATGTACTCAAGCACTGTTCTGCAAACCACTGCCTATCTTGTCAGCCTGCCTTGTGATTGTCTCTCACTAACTCATTGGCAAATCCTGTCCCTCTGCACTGTCTGACACATCACCGCAGCATGTCCAATGAATTGACCTTTAGCACTTGTGTAGGATCACAATGGAAGATGTCACTATAATGGACAATGTACATATAGTACTACAGCACTTTTCAATAAATAGCACTTACAAAGCAACTTTGGCCCATATTTATACTTTTTGACGCAAAACTGCGCTAACGCAGTTTTGCGTCAAAAAAATTAGCGCCGGCTAACGCCATTCTGAAGCGCCATGCGGGCGCCGTATTTATTGAATGACGTTAGCCGGCGTTAGCCGCCGGCCCTGTCTGGTGTGCGTTAAAAAAAACAACGTACACCAGGCAGCGCCGGCGTAGGGGGAAAATGGCATATGGGCGTCCACAAATGGTGCAAGTCAGGCTGAGGCAAAAAAATCGCCTCAACCCGATTTGCGCCATTTTTTTTTCACTCCCAACCCCCATAGAAATGACTCCTGTCTTAGCAAAGACAGGAGTCATGCCCCCTTGCCCAATGGCCATGCCCAGGGGACTTCTGTCCCCTGGGCATGGTCATTGGGCATAGTGGCATGTAGGGGGGAACAAATCAGGCCCCCCTATGCCAATTTTTTTTTTTTTTTAAACACTTGCCTGAACTTACCTTAATGTCCCTGGGATGGGTCCCTCCTGCCTTGGGTGTCCTCCTGGGGTGGGCATGGGTGACAGGGGGTGTCCCTTGGGGCATGGGGGGGCACCTCTGGGCTCCTTCAGAGCCCACAGGTCCCTTAACGCCTGCCTTTTGCAGGCGCTAAAAAACGGCGCAAAAGCGGCCGTACGTCATTTTTTTTGACCCGCCCACTCCCGGGCGTGATTTTTGCCCGGGAGTATAAATCCCACGCACATGCCTCGGAGTCGATTTTTTAGACGGGAACGCCTACCTTGCATATAATTAACGCAAAGTAGGTGTCCACGCTAAAAAATTACGCTAACTCCATGGACTTTGGCGCTAGACGCGTCTAACGCCAAAGTATAAATATGGAGTTAGTTTTGCGTCGAAATTCAGTAAAAAAAAACGACGCAATTTCGGCGCAAACGGAGTATAAATATGCCCCTTTGTCTCTGTGTAATGTGACCCATCAACTGTGCAGTAGACCACTGAATTTTGCCTCCTGTCAAATTACATAGCTTGTCAATACAAGTGTCCTGAAATAATGAGGGCTGATAATTATGCACAGTGGCCTGGATTATACCATACTCTGCCCTTCCTGAGGGTAATATCTGAGGAAAAGAGAAACTATACACCATAATGCTGTGTTGGACAGAATAATGCTTCCTCAAGGGATATCTAAACCATAAAATAGTGCCTTCAAAATGTTGCCTCCATGCAAAACTAACACATGTAACATTGGCCACAAATCTAAGCAAACAGTCACCAAACTGCATGAATGGAGGTGTATGAGTTTACATCCAAATAAGTAATCATGCTGAACAGTGTAACAAATGATCTATGTGAGTCATATACACTATACTACAAGAGAGCTTACTACCACTCACCTTATAAGGGTTTCCTTGGACATCAGACTGCAGTCAGACATAACACAGTGTCCCCAATCATAAATCTGGAAGCACTGTGGGCCATATTTATACTCCGTTTGCGCCGAAATTGCGTCGTTTTTTTTGACGCAATTTCGACGCAAAACTAACGCCAACTAACGCCATATTTATACTATGGCGTTAGAGGCGAATAGCGCCAAAGTTCCCGGAATGTGCGTCATTTTTTAGCGTGAACCCCTTCCTTGCGTTAATGATATGCAAGGGAGGCGTTCCCGTCTAAAAAATGACTCCCAGGCCTTTACGTGGTATTTATACTCCCGGGCAAAAGAGACGCCCGGGAGTTGGCGTGGCTAAAAACGGCGCATTTGCGCCACTTTTTAACGCCTGCTCAGGGCAGGCGTTAAGGGGCCTGTGGGCTCAAAATGAGCCCACAGGTGCCCTCCCATGCCCCCAGGGACCCCCCCTGCCACCCTTGCCCACCCCAGGAGGACCCCCAAGGATGGAGGGACCCACCCCAGGGACATTCAGGTAAGTTCAGGTAAGTTTTATTTTTTATTTTTTATATTTTATTTTGGTGGCATAGGGGGGCCTTATTTGTGCCCCCCTACATGCCACTATGCCCAATGACCATGCCCAGGGGACAGAAGTCCCCTGGGCATGGCCATTGGGCAAGGGGGCATGACTCCTATCTTTACAATGATAGGAGTCATGTTGATGGGGGATGGGCGTCATTAAAAAATGGCGCAAGTCGGGTTAAGACGATTTTTTCGACGTAACCTGACTTGCCCCATTTTAAGACGCCCATGCGCCATTTTCCCCCTATGCCGGCGCTGTCTGGTCTACGTGGTTTCTTCCCACGCAAACCAGGCAGCGCCGGTCTGATTGCGCCGTCTAACGCCATTCCATAAATACGGCGCCCGCATGGCGCTTCAGAATGGCGTTAGACGGCGCAAAACTTTTTGACGCTAAACTGCGTTAGCGCAGTTTAGCGTCAAAAAGTATAAATATGGGCCTGTATGTGACATTGAAAACATACTTAATGAAAAAAACACGTTGGGATCCATAGTAACTGTGATTGGTGGTTGCAATGAATGGTCTAATCTTTGCAAGGTAGCTTTGGGGTAGCTGCCAATGTTACAGCTCATTTGGAATTTGTTTGCAGCATAGGACACAAAATGTAATACAAAAGAAATACTGTACACTCATGCCAAGGCCCTGATCTACAAGCATGTCACACATACTGTAAAGGGTTTACTGCATATTTATTAAAAACAGAAGTGAAAACTCGGGGAAAAGCCTTACCTACCCTAATCTACTCTAACTACTCATTACCCACAACTGTCCCTAACTAACCTAAGCTAAACTTACTTATCACATTTAACAAAATGTTCTAAACATCAACCCCCCCACCCCCCTTATGAGACGGGACACATGGAGGACAACAGATACTAACCTAAACACATACTATCCTATACTAAACAAATATATATTTTTTTGTATTTTATTTTTTTATATATTTTTTTATTGTTTTTTTAACACACAAGAACCCCAACAATGCCCCCCACCCTCCCACACACCTAAAAAAGAAACAGTAGAAATAGTCAGGACCCCTAACCCTCCAACCACTAACACTAACTAAACTAACATCCTATACTAACCTAACACTAAGCCCCCTAAACCCATAAAGTATAAGAATCAGGAAAGAGGAGGGAGGGGATGGAATCATGTCCGTCAACACTGCTACAGGTTGGCCTTACGGAGGGTCCTCTTGATTGACCGCGCCAGCCGGTTTACATGTCGCACCTCCTGCCGCAGTCGACTCATTTTACACAGGACACGGTCTAATTTACGCTGCATCTGTACAAAAGCAGCAGGGTCAATAGCTGCAGCTGGGGTGGTTTGGGTGCCAGCTGAGGAAGTGTGGGGCCGTGTAGTGTCCATTGCTGTGGGCTGCCCTGCAGGTGGTGCTGTGCTAGGGCCTGGAGCACTTGCTGAGGTGGTTGCCGCAACGGTCTTAGCTGCTGGTGGTGCCACCTGGGTGGTAGTGGTGGTGGTGCTGGTGATGGCTGTGGTGAGCAAAGAAGGGCCGCCTTGTGGGAATGCCCTCCATGCTCCGGAGTCCCATTCGTGTTGGTATCTGCTGGCCTTTCTTCGGTACCCAGACTCTACCTGAAGTATGTGCTGATACCTCATTGCCCGCTGTTGAAACTCCCTGACCTGGATGGGTGTCATATTTGCAGCTGTGAAGACAAATAGAAAAACTAACAGTAGGAACTGCATTGTGTGAAATGGCACAAGAAGTAAATCAGACAATACATCTATTGTGCTTGTAACAGCTCATATCATCATACAGATCATTGATTGTCCCTGAGGAAGTACATGGCAAACCAGCCTACAAAGGTTCTATCACACATAGCACATCCAAACCCTACAAGATGGGTAACAACTTGCATGATTTTGGCATCATAGTTCTGTCAGTTGTCAGCTAACAATCATGCAGCACATCCTCAGCCAATGCCATGGCTACAAATGTCATTGTATGGGATGGAAATCTAGGGCCACATGATCTGCAAGTTGTAAATGGACTTGCTAGTATAGTACTCATGTGGGAAAAATGAGCGTGTATACTAGGTTCAGACAAAAGATTCACTGATTTACATGTCTGTGTACCAAACTTGTATCATCAGTCCTAGGTACACTATTCATAAACCCATGCCTGTGTTTGAGGGTGGGGAGGTGGACTAACAACTAACAATTTCAAACAACATGGACACCCAGGAAGCTTAGAAAAGCTGGACTTGTGTTTGGCTCAACACACAAACCACAGGTAAGGAGTATCTACAAATAGGAGACGGCAAACCCTTGACCAATCCCAGTGCCTCACATGTCTGGAAATGTTGACCTTTGTCCACATCATATACTTCCAGTAAGCCATGACTTACAACAAACACAGAGATGCAAGAACACCCCTGGCCCTGAGATGCATGCACACCTAGGCCATTGCACTCAAGTGCCACATACTCGTAGCACTACATGTGGAGCTACATGCTGCTAGGAAGTTCAACCTACAGTTTAATAAGTACATTAGTGAATTGGGAAGCAGAAGTCTGTGGGTCAGCATTTAGCAGCCCCATTCTGGGAGAATGTGGGTCTGACAGGCTGACTAAATCACAAATTAGGGCCTGTGCGACACTGATACAAGTATTACCCACATGACTCATCCCCATTCACATTGCGGGGCCTACAGGACTGACCTAGAATTGTTGCGTCAACAAATGTTAGTAATGAATTGGAAATTTCCACACCTCACAGGCAAATGTGACCTATATCTATACATAATTGGCTCCTGATTTGTGTTGCTGTTTGACAGAGAGGCGGCACAAACTTACATAAAGCAAAAGTATTCAGTAAATTTGCAGCGCTCTTGCTTCCTACCATTGCTAACAGCTAGCAATTGTGGTCCTTAACATAGTACGTAAATGACCCTGTATGTTTCCAAAACATTCCACACACTCCACATCATTGCCGGCAGATATTGTACAAATCATCTGATGTCACTACAGAACGTTTAATCGTGCACATTTACATGATTTGTACTCACCAATAGGGCCACCAATCACAATCCCCAGGTGGTCCAGCAGATCTTGCTCCCTGGAGATGAGGTCAGCCCAGTGGTGCTTCAGCTGGTGGTCATTCCTTGGTGTCCGATAAATGCGTTGCAAGTGATGCAAGACCTTTGACACCCGGAGCCTTTGTGCCTCAGTGTGATACCCCTGTATCACCCGCCCACCTGCCTCAATCATAGGGGGGAGGAAATGGCACACCAGCCATATAAAACCTCCCAGCTCCTCCTCACCCATCTTGCCAAGACGAGGCCTACCCAACATCTTAGCAGCAAAAGATAAATAGGGGATAAAGGAGAACAAAGGAGAATAGGGGGAAAGTAGAATATGAAAAACTTAAACTAAACAACTAAAACAGCCCAACTAGACCCAAACTAACACTACCCACAACAGATGTCCAAAAAACAAAGACAATACTATACAACACAATTGTACACAAAAAACACTCAGACAGGATACAACAACAATTTTTTATTCACAAAATGACAAGAAATGGACCACACAGGAGACAAAAGCACAATTTGACCAGACAAAACTGTCAACACAGCCACACAGTCAGGAAGTATCACAGACTGCAAAGTGAAAGTGAAAGTCAACCCACTGTACATGATCTGTAACCAGGATATCCTATAACATCACTTCCTGACTAAAATGGCCGCCGTTTTTATCGTTATGCGTCAAAAGAATTTGACGGTTACAATCTGGGCGTCATTTTTTTCGACGCACAAGAGTAGAAATGAGCCCGCATTCATACGTTTGGAAATAGTTTAACACTTAAACAATTTTCTGAGGTACAGTGTGGGAGAGTCAATAGTGTTTTCAGGGCATTATGCGTTGTTTTTCGGGCATAAGCTTTATTATGCGTTGTTTTTCGGGCATAAGCGTCATGTTACATTTGTGACACAACTGAGATAGGCTGATTGCACCCACTTTGGTCATGATGGTGTATGGGCACATGTGAGACATGATACTACTGCGGACCATGATTCGCTACTTCATTTACAGGATTTTCACTCTTGACTGACTCACTAGATGGCCATACATGTGGCCTACATATATGTATTGCACAAATTGGGCATGTTTGGCGTCAGGAGAGGATAGCAATGTGACGCACATAAGTCCAATACCTCAATGCCTATGGCTCAATATGTGTGCATTGGCTACTAATGTAGTTGTAGACCCAGTTTGTGTGCATCACAAGATGCATTATTGCAAATATGCTTGTATGAATGTGAAGTCAATGTGTCCAACCCTCAGATGCAAGTCAGTGTGGAAATGAGAGAGGACATGTGTTAGTCATACCTGTAGCAACATCTGTTGTGTGCACTTCCTAGTTTTTGGGTAACGTAAACACCACAAATTACAAAGCATGCACCAGATAGATGGCAGACGCTTGTTCATGTCAATGGTCCCAAACTTGCCCATCACATGTCCTGGAATTTTGGATACTGCTTCCTAGGCACTTGTTGGTGAACCCACTGAGTCAGGCACATGTACAGACTAAGTGGGTACCATGTTATTGACACGGAAAGCCAAAGGTGAACCACAAGTGTAATATCATGCCACAGTTGTGGTCATATGACTGAGCCACAACTCTCCTGTGGCAGAGGTGGACCAGCAGACGAAGCAGCACGTGGCCACATATTTCCAGTGATCAATTTCACAGGGGTGTCTGGTTCATGTGTGTGTTCCAATGTTGATCCTGTATATTTTTAGGGGTCTATGTTGTCACAGTTATGTCCAGGTCTCATCATGAGTCAGTGGCGGCTATTCCTGTATCTACTGAGTATCCTTCGGAGATCAATGGAAGTAAAGCCAATGAGGACATAAGAACCTACATGGGGATGGTCCCACCCTGTCACTGCAGACAAGTTATGAGACTGTCAACAGGGCAACCTTGGTGTGCTGAGTGAGATCATATCTCAGGAGTCATGTTCCGGCAGGTGTCATTACAACATGTGCACACAGGTTGGCTTGTAATGTTCCCACTGCATCTGGGAACATCATAGCCTCTGTGTTGATTAATCTTGCAGCTATTCAGCACACACAGGACATCAATATGTTGTGAGCAATGTGATTCAGCCTGTGATCAGTCAGGGTCCTAACATGTGTGGACTGTTCATGCACATTATCAGAGGTTGCTGGTTCTGCTGGAGGCACCATACCCAATCCCTGCATACGGCCCTGGTACACTGTCACACTTTGTCGCTCATGCATACATGAGACCCAGACAAGGGATAGGCCATGATTTGGGTATTTGGAGACAAGTTCCTAATTATGGTACAATAAAAAAGCAGATTATGCTATACAATTTATTTGAGTATGCATAGAGGAAGTACCTGACAAAATACCCCCGGAGGAATGGGAGGGTTGGGAAAGCAAGTATGCTACATATGTAGCCACAAGGAACCTTTAGGGCAACGCACAGACAGGTGCCAGTCAGGCTGACAGGATGCAGGGTCAATCAGGATCCAGCAATTTCACAAGGTACATACTCAGTGGTCTACCTAAGGCTGGTCGGAGGAAGAACAAGACAGTTGACATGGAAAACTGTGTTTGTCCTGTGTTTTGGAAGGTGACACATAAACCCAAGGGCTGTGTTACACGGCTTATTCTTCTAGCAATGCATAACAGTGTAATCGACAAAATGGCAGCTGCTATGCTGTTCCAAGCATCTGCAAGGGCAGTGCATGTTCAAATGGGTGATCTGCATGGAGGTCCTCACAGGTGTGTGCTGCATCAGTTTCTCACAAGTCCTGTAGGTGAGATTTGAGTTCAAATGGCCAACAGTACCTGGGAAGCAATCTGCAGGTGATAACAGGGCTTAGAGACTACAAGCCAGTGCATTATTTAATCTGACGTCCATGCAGACAGATGTACAATGACTATGGCATACCATACGAAAGGGTGAAGCACATTGGATTACTATTGTTAGTCTGTGTGTGTGTAGAGGAGGGAATATCTGGGTACACATATTACCATTCCAGGGACCTTTTTAGACAGGTGGGGTGAGACCAGGAGCATGGGTGTGTCAGGAGTTAGGACATGGGCTAACATGTACATGGAATGTCATGTGCGCAATGCTTGTCATAGGTGTGGCACTTGTGCTGTCTATGTTCTGCTTATATGGAACTCTAGTCACAGATAGTCCTTGCAAAGATAGGTGCTGTATGACTTACTGCTGTCAAGGTTCTGGTCATACATTCCTGTTACCAATGCAATAGCACATCCACTGCCTCATATATGAGGCTTTTTTTCCCTTATTGACTGATGGTGTCTTAGTTGTGTGCCATATGCTGCGATGAACCATGTTGCCAACATGTATGTGTGAAATAGGTGTGGTCCTCTGCTATTGCCCTTCAAAGGTGAAATGTACAGGATATATGTCATTTACAGTGTGTGTGAATGTGACTGTTGTATAATAGGCATCACAATTGCTTTGGAAATTTCTGTGTCCTGATCGGTATGTCAGCAATTCTCCATGAGGCTACACTTGTTGTTCCCCCTCATGTTGCAGGCCAGCATCCTCCTCTTCCTCCTCTTCAGGCATTTGTGGCTCTGGTTCTAATAGAGCAGTGGTTCCCAACCTGTGGTCCTGGGACCCCTGGGGGTCCTCGACGCCTTCTCAGGGGGTCCGCGACTGCTTAAAAAATTAAAAAATATTTACAAATATTGACAAATTAGGTCCCAATCATACAGTAATGACCCAGTGGGGGTCCCCGGATTCCAATGATGATTCAGTGGGGGTCCCTGGGTTCCATTAATGATAAAGTGGGGGTCCACAGAAGTCAAAAGGTTGGGAACCACTGTAATAGAGGAATGTTCCTTCGTACACAAATGTTGTGCAGGATGGCACATGTTAAAATGATCCTGCAGACCATTTCTGGTGAATATAGGAGGCTGCCACCAGTGATGTCAAGGCACCTGAATCTCGACTTGAGGATGCCAAAGGTCCTCTCGACTATGGTGCGTGTCTTCCTATGTGCCTCATTGTAGGCACGCTCTGCTGCAGTGCTTGGGTTGCCAAATGGTGTCATAATCCATGGCTGGATCCCATACCCCTGATCAGCTGAAAGAGAAAATGATTGGGATCATGATGATATAGCTTGCCCCATTAATATCACCTTGCATGGCAGTAGTTGTCTTGTGTTGTCTGTGACTCTTTTGTGTTATTGTGTTGATTCCTAGGCTTCTAGGATGTACCATCTGCATTGGGTTGTTTCCTTGGCTGAACGAGTGTTTGCCTGCTGACCGGTTGTCAGCAGTATGTTTTGGGATTTGCAGTACAGTGTGCACTCCCAGGCATTGTGACTTGTGATACAGGTGTTCCTGTGTCTTCACTGGGGGTGAGATGATAGTTCCATACACAGATTCAATTTGACAGTGGTGGTGACACGTTAGCATCTATGTACCCTGGACATCCCATATCTTTAGACATATGCAATGGATTAATTTCAACATCAGTGAGATGCTTACATTTTGCAAGGTGACAAATAGCCAAACCTCTCCATATGTTGTGATCATTGACGTTGTGACATTGGACTGTACACTAATTTCAGATGTGTGACACGTTCACTGCAGACCTATCAAACATGCCTAGCGGTGTCACAACCTCAGTGTGTTCTTGTTCACATGTCGCTGTCGTGGTGTATGTGTTGTTTGTCCTAGAGGGTTGTTGTGCAGTGTGTATATTAGTAGGTTTCTGTACTTACCAACAAGTAGTCCATTGCCATATCGTCCATCCTGGAAGTGTTGATTGATGGTACTGTGACGGAAGATGAACGAGTCATGTACACTCCCAGGATACTTTGCCACGATATTGGTGATCAATCCTTGGTGATCCACAATGGCCTGCACATTGATGGAGTGTGTGTGCTTCCTGTTGCGGTATAGGTGTTCAGTTGCAGCAGGTGGCACAAGGCGTACATGTGTGCAGTCAATGGCACCAAGGACGTGTGGGAATCCATTAATGAGGTAAAACCCCTGTTTTGTCTCCTGCTGCTTCTGCTGTGTGTTTGTTAAGCAGATGTGGCGGGTGTGAGTCCGATGATGGCATCCAGTACTTTGGGCAGGAAGGCGGAGAATGATGGCTGTGATATCCCAGCAACCAGGGCGCCAGTGGTTTGAAAGGAGCCACTTGCCAACATGTGTAGTACAGCTAGCAGCTTGGTTTCTGTTGGGATGGTGCGGGGTGTCAGCAAGCTGGGTGCCACCTGTGGCTCAGTGTTGCGCAGCAGCTGCTGAATGGCTTGCCAGTTCAACCTGTACCTCTGGATGATGTCATGTTCCCTGAGGCCATGAAGGGTTGTCCTGGTGCGGAATATCCTCTCCTGCCTTCTGCGTTGCCTTTGAGGTTCCTGCTGGTGTTGTGGTAGCTGCTGTTGTTGTTGCGGTGCTCTGCGTCTGCGTGCACGCTGGATGAGAAGCAGCTCCATGTCTCCCTTTTGCTGCTCTGCTGTTGCTTCTGTGTGTTCTGATTAAATACATGTGTGTTTGCCCCATTTAAACGCCTGCCCTGACCCAGGCGTTAATTTTTTATGTAAATTGGGCTGTGCGTCATTTTCCGTGCAGGAATTTTGCCCAGTAGCATAAATACGACACACAGGCATTTAAGTCATTTTTTGGACGGGAACGCCTACCTTGCCTATGATTAACGCAAGGCGGTTTCCCGCATCCAGAAAATGACGCACACGGCCGGATTTTGACGTCTCGGGTGTCAAAGTTTAAATATGGGGCAAGGTTTACCCCGAATGTGCGTCAAACTTTTTGAAGCACATTCGGCGCAGACAGAGTATAAATATGCCCCCAGGTGTTTTAGAAAAGGTTGGTAAGGGGTTTGCTTCAGTGGGAAATTGCCTTAGTAGTAGTTGGAATGGGGTACTAATGAAAATCATACAGGGAATATTAATTGTCATAGTTTGCTTATTAGGAATATGGGGATTATGTAAATTATAAAAAATAATTATTTTAAAAAGGTCTAAAAATAATCAGAGGAGGGAAGAAAGAAATAGGGAAAGAATCTATAGGGAAAATTCAAGGAGAAGACAAAGGGGGTCATTACAACCTCGGCGGTCTACATGGCAGACCGCCGAGGTTGCGGGCGCCAGAATACCGCCATTGCTGGCGGTATGGCTGGCTTCCTATTTTAACATTTCCGCTGGGCCAGCGGACGGTAACAGAGTTACCATCCGCTGGCCCAGCAGAAAAGTCACATCAACATTGCCGCCGGCTCGTAATTGAGCCGGCGCCAATGCTGATGTGCAGCGGGTGCAGCACGACGGGGCTCTGCCTGGGGGCCCCTGCACTGCCCATGCCATGTGCATGGGCAGTGCAGGGGCCCCCAGGGACCCCCTGAGTCCCCTTACCGCCAGCCTCTTCCTGGCGGTGCAAACCAACAGAAACAGGCTGGCAGTAGGGGAGTCATAATCCCCAGGGCAGTGCTGCTTGCAGCGCTGCCCTGGCGGATTATCACCGCCGGGGCTAAAATGGCGGAATACCGCCGGCCCCGGCGGTGCGACCGCGGGGAGGCACCGCCAGCCTGTTGGTGGTGCTCCCGTCGTTTTGGCCCTGGCGTCAAAATACCGCCAGGGTCACAATGACCCCCAAAATGTTGAAGAGACAGAATTGTGAAATTGTGGGTGGTAAATTTGGTGTGATGACGTATTTAGTTATCAGAGGAGGGATTGCTAATTCAGATGTCTTAGTTAGAGCTTATTAATGAATGTTTATGTATTTTGAATAATGACTTATATAGAAAAATGAATAACGTAGAAAAATAATGTGAACGTTTGAAATTGTGACCTTGAAGAATGGCCACCAGTGTTCACAAAATGTACTAAATAATAATTAATCTGCATGAAATATTGAAAATGAATTAGATTAATGTAGTAATATGTCATATTGAGGGCTATGAATTATGCTAATGCTTATTAATTGTAGGCCTTAACTTAGCAAGTGTCTTGGCCTCGTT
Organism: Pleurodeles waltl; assembly: GCF_031143425.1. NCBI lineage: Eukaryota > Metazoa > Chordata > Amphibia > Caudata > Salamandridae > Pleurodeles > Pleurodeles waltl. The sequence continues at coordinate 1,003,776,610 of NC_090443.1, read as the reverse complement.
TTGCCAGACCTCATGCAAAGGCTGTATTTCTTAGTGTGTAATGAAAAATGCTGACAGAGTGAACTAACTGTGAAATGCTCATTGTTTTCATAAAATGCTTAGCAGAGGCTTTCTATGAGAACCGGCGGACAGGAGATGAGGTCTCTTGTAAAGTAACTAGGGCCCATATTTATACTTTTTTAGCGACGCATTTGCGCCACTTTTTGATGCAAAAGCAGCACAAACGTACAAAATACAAATTTATTTTGTACGTTTGTGCCAATTTTGTGTCAAAAAATGACGCAAATGTAGCACACAAAAAAAGGATAAGTATGGGCCTAAATGTGTGTAAAGTGTGTAAAGGGTTATTTCCCAGGACACAAACAATGAAGACACTGACTGGAGACAAAGATGCAACAAAACTGATACCTGACGAGCCGGATGATTAGAACATCGCAAGGCAGACCAATCAACTACATCAGAACTGTGAAATATTAGAATTCATAGAGTTGGTAAAAGGACTTTACTGGGTAGAGTAATAACGTACGATTAATTGACCAATTGGAAATTGAGGGATGGTTTGGGGAACTTTGATATAACAACATGACAGAGGAGGCCAAATTCAGACTTGAGGAGATTCTAGTCAGACTTATCCTGATTTTGTGAGGCTATATTGAGGAGAGGAGATTCAAGATTCTGTCAATTGGCTCATACTCATGAGAGCCTGATGTTTTGCTGATCGACTGATGACCTGACGACGAAGACTGATTCTGCTTGTTGACCCATACTGTGGATCGGTAGATATGACAATGACTGAATTGCATTTTTATGCCTTTTCTTTCTAGGTACCGACTATGCTGACTTAATACTTTTTTTAGGTAGATGATTTCCAAATTTGGGTTCTAACTTGTTTTGTATGAAGCCCCACATGCTGATGCTAATTGGAGTTAGTTAAGGTTGCTTACATGACGACTGACAAATTACAGGGACAAATGGTTGACAAACTATTTTGCTGAGCTTCATGGATGTCATAGTTTTACTGAATTGGGTTTTATTAACGTTTGGTGTTGATGCCTTAGAATGTCTTTTGATTCAGGCCTTGATTAGATCACATCTTCTGCAACTTGCTGATTAACAAGTGTTATTAGAATTGTTTTGATTAAAGTTGATGATTAAAATTCATGACTTAGTATTGTTAACGAAGAGGGAATAAACTTACTAAACTTATAATCAAGGTGTTGGTATTCGTGGCTGAAGTCATGTGTGTGAAAATTACTGACTCCATTGATAATAGATTTGACTAATGATTATTAATTATTGTGCATTGATTTCTGATTCTGTGTCGAAGCTATGGTAAGAGCACCCTATACGAATCAAAAGATTCATAGACCTATACACGTCCCCTTGTAAGTTTACTTATTATGGACCGACGCGCCAGCATATGTGTGCTGCAAAATGAAGCACACTTAGAGAAAGCGAAAACAAGGAAAAATAAAAGTACTTGTCCTCGTTGCGGCACTCAAACATCACCCCTAGGGAGCTTTACTTTTAGGCACTGCCTGAGGTTTACAATTTACTGTAAATCTGGGCAGGGTCAAAATGCAATTGGTGTTGCTGTGGAACGCCCAAAGCAACACCTAGTGCACACTGAAGTAAGTACACCGGCTCTTCAATTATTATTCTTATCGCTGGTTTTTATTTCCAGTTTAAATGTACGAGACAGAGAAACATGGGCTCGCCCAACTGGCACAACTCCGACCTTTCTTGCATCTCGAGTTCCACATTCCAATTCCCCGTCACATCCTACCCGGACATTCCATTACCCCTAACGTCATATAATTCTACCCAATACATTACTACACATCACCTTCCCTTTTTTTAACAAAAAAAAAAACCCAAACAGAACAAAACTAAAAAACGAAAACAAAAAAAAAAAAACCAAAACAAATATTATAATATAATATATATATATTTTTCAATCACACACAAAGTTTTCTAATACTGTAGGTCTTCTCAAAACCCTGCCGAAACAACTTTTCTTTGCTTCACCACAAGCTACATTTTTATATTGTTCACGCTCATTCACATCACAACCACATTCCCCCATATTTGTAAGAGTTTGAGCACTCTCCTGACAGCGAATTGTACCAAATTACCCAACATCTCTAGAATCTTTGGCCCGTATTTATACTTTTTGACGCAAAACTGCGCTAACGCAGTTTTGCGTCAAAAAAAATAGCGCCGGCTAACGCCATTCTGAAGCGCCATGCGGGCGCCGTATTTATTGAATGGCGTTAGCCGGCGTTAGCCGACCGGCGCTGCCTGGTGTGCGTAAAAAAAAACGACGTACACCAGGCAGCGCCGGCGTAGGGGAAAATGGCGTTTGGGCGTCCAAAAATCAGGCTGAGGCAAAAAAATCGCCTTAACCCGATTTGCGCCATTTTTTTACGACACCCAACCCCCATTAACATGACTCCTGTCTTAGCAAAGACAGGAGTCATGCCCCCTTGCCCAATGGCCATGCCCAGGGGACTTCTGTCCCCTGGGCATGGTCATTGGGCATAGTGGCATAGTGGCATGTAGGGGGGAACAAATCAGGCCCCCCTATGCCACAAAAAAAAAAAAAAAATACTTACCTGAACTTACCTTAACTTCCCTGGGATGGGTCCCTCCATCCTTGGGCGTCCTCCTGGGGTGGGCAAGGGTGGCAGGGGGTGTCCCTGGGGGCATGGTAGGGCACCTCTGGGCTCCTTCCGAGTCCACAGGTCCCTTAACGCCTGCTCTGACCAGGCGTTAAAAAAATTACGCAAAAGCGGCTGGACGTCATTTTTTTTGACCCGCCCACTCCCGGGCGTCATTTTTGCCCAGGAGTGTAAATACGGCGCACATGCCTCGGTGTCATTTTTTAGAAGGGAACGCCTACCTTGCATATCATTAACGCAAAGTAGGTGTCCACGCTAAAAAATGATGCAAACTCCATGAACTTTGGTGCTAGACGCGTCTAACGCCAGAGTATAAATATGTAGTTCGTTTTGTGTCGAATTTGCGTAAAAAAAAACGACGCTAATCTGGCGCAAACAGAGTATAAATATGGCCCTTAATTTCCTGAAAAGCCTTCTGACAGCTTAGAGACCATTCAAATTTCACTTCGTTTTTTAGTAACATTCTCATTTGGTAGGTTTTACCAGAAAAATTTTCTACAAATTTTGAATAAAATTTGGCTAATCCTATAAAGGATCTCAAATCATCTTTAGATGTAGGAGACTGAGCATTCTTAATAGCTTCTACAAACTTTTTCTTGAAGGTCTGATGCCTTCATGGTCGATCTCATAACCTAGATACGTCACTTTCCTTTGTGCAAATCTACATTTGCTGCTTTCTGCGGTCAAACTTGTTTTTGTAAGATGTTCAACACATTCCTCGATTCCTTATCGTGATGTTTCTTGCTACTACCCATAACTAAAATATCGTCCTGAAAGAATGTGACATTACACAAGTGCTCAAACATCTGCGTCATCAACCTTTGAAAGACGGCAGCTGCTGACGCCAAACCAAAACCAAAAGGCATACGTTTAAAACGGAAACAACCCCATGGTGTGCAAAATGTTGTAAAATGTCTACTATGATAATCCAATTTAACCTGGTGGTAAGCAGACGACAAGTCCAAAGTAGAAAACCATTTAGCATTTCTCGTGGCAGACAACATCTCATCAATACGGGGCAAAGGAAACTGGTCTACAATGATAGTATCATTCAACCATCTCAGATCTACACATAAACGCACTTTGTCACTAGCTTTACGTGCGTCGACCAAAGGTGAAACCCATTCAGACACTTCAACTGGTTCTATTATCTGCAAATTTTGTAATCTATCCAATTCTTTCTTTACCTCATCCCTGACAATAAACAGAATATTCTGGCCCATATTTATACTTTTTGACGCTAAACTGCGCTAACGCAGTTTAGCGTCAAAAAATTTTGCGCCGTCTAACGCCATTCTGAAGCGCCATGCGGGCGCCGTATTTATGGAATGGCGTTAGCCGGCGCAAGCAGACCGGCGCTGCCTGGTGTGCGTGGAAAAAAACCACGTAGACCAGGCAGCGCCGGCGTTGGGCAAAAATGACGTTAGGGCGTCTTAAAATGGGGCAAGTCAGGTTGAGGCAAAAAAATCGTCTTAACCCGACTTGCGCCATTTTTTAACGACGCCCATCCCCCATCAACATGACTCCTATCATTGTAAAGATAGGAGTCATGCCCCCTTGCCCAATGGCCATGCCCAGGGGACTTCTGTCCCCTGGGCATGGTCATTGGGCATAGTGGCATGTAGGGGGGCACAAATCAGGCCCCCCTATGCCAAAAAAAATTATTAAAAAAAAAAAAAAAATACTTACCTGAACTTACCTGAATGTCCCTGGGGTGGGTCCCTCCAGCCTTGGGTGTCCTCCTGGGGTGGGCAAGGGTGGCAGGGGGGGTCCCTGGGGGCAGGGGAGGGCACTCTGGGCTCATTTTGAGCCCACTTGTCCCTTAACGCCATGCCTGACCCAGGCGTTAAAAAGCGGCGCAAATGCGCCGTTTTTAGCCACGCCCACTCCCGGGCGTCTCTTTTGCCCGGGAGTATAAATACCACGTAAAGGCCTGGGAGTCATTTTTTAGACGGGAACGCCTCCCTTGCATATCATTAACGCAAGGAAGGGGTTCACGCTAAAAAATGACGCACATTCCGGGAACTTTGGCGCTATACGCCTCTAACGCCATAGTATAAATATGGCGTTAGTTGGCGTTAGTTTAGCGTCGAATTTGCGTCGAAAAAAACGACGCAAATTCGGCGCAAACGGAGTATAAATACGGCCCTCTGTACTTTATGAATTTTGGGTTTCGCACCCTCTTTGAGTCTAACACGATGTGTGAAACCCTTAAGTTGACCCACACGCTCATTGAAAACTTCTGGCAACTCTTTTACAACCCATTTTTTTGTATCCTCTTCATCACACATTACTAAGACTTGTTCTACACTGTTAGGATCTAGTACAATATGTAATTTCTTTTGGTCTTTCCAGCCTAAGACCGATGGACCATCCTTAGCCACATATAACTTGCATACTGCTTGTCTTTGCTTAAATTTGAAAAACAACAGTCTAAAACCAATTGTATCTATACTGTCCCCAGTGTAACTTTCAGGAGAAATATCAGGAGTTTCTAAATGTCCCCCAATACAATGTACAAAATGCTTTTGCCATGTGCTTTCTGAAACAATAGTATACGGAGAACCAGAATCTGCTGCCACCTACAACATAACTCCTCCAAATGATACCCAACACAAAGGTTTGAAGTTTGTCCTGAGATGTTCAAAAGAACAGTTTTATGACCCTTCAGCTTATAATTCATATATTCATCACTATCATCAGAACAATTATCCTCAACCTCCTAAATACAGGCAACTTTACTGTTCACTCTCTTCATTTGTTTCTTTCTGCAAACCCTAGCAAAATGGCCTACAATACCACATTCCAAACATTCAGCATTTTTAGCTGGACACCCATCAAACTTTGCAGAATGATAGGCACATCCGCTACAAAAACATTTATTTCTGGAACGATCAGTTATGCTGGACTTTTGATTCTTTGCAAAAGTGTCATTTTTTTCTTTTGTGAAGTCAATGTCCCTCTCATCCATGGATCCTTTCTTGAGCTTCCGATCATTAACTTTGGCTACGACTTCTTCGGACTTCTTTGGTTTTTCTTGCTTCCTCTGGAAAAATGCGTGACGAGTGACTGCAATGCACACAGCCGGAGAAAAATGATTGTTTAAATCCAAAATAGCACTATGAAACTCATCCTCATCACCTCAGTCGTGTTTTTGAAGTTGATTGGAAATACGAAGTCCTTCTGGACCTAAACAATGGATTAAAACTTAGCATGAGCAGTGCAGGGTCCCCCAGACGTAGCCCTGTCGCGCATTTCACTGCCCGAATTTCTGGCAGTGAAATGTGCAACGGGACCTACTGCACCTGCTGCACATCAGCATTGCCGCCGGCTCTGTGGTAACACTGTTACCATCCACTGGCACAGTGGAAAAGTCATAATACTAAGGCCCATATTTATACTTTCTTATGGCCGCATTTGTGTCATTTTGTGACGCAAAAGTGGTGCAAACTTACAAAATCTAATTGTAATTTGTAAGTTTGCGCCGCTTTTGCCACAACAAATGACACAAATGTGGCACTAAAAAAGTATAAATATGGGCCTAAGGGGCATATTTATACTCTGTTTGCGCTGTTTGTGCATCATTTTTTTAACGCAAAAACAGTGCAAACTTAACTCCATATTTATATTTTGATGCTAGGTCCATCTATCATCAAAATATAGGAGTTAACGTCATTTTTTGGATGCGTGAACCCACCTTGCATCAATGAGATGAAAGGTAGGCGTTCCCGTCCAAAAAATTACCCTAAGCCCGTAGCATCTTATTTATCCTCCCGTGCAAAAATGGTGCACGGGTGGGAGGCGTGCCTAACTAATTATTTAACGCCTGGGTCAGACCAGGCGTTAGGGGACCTGTGGACCCATTTCCATGGTCAAACACTATGCAATGGGCCCACAGGTGCCCACCCCAAGCCCCAGGAACACCCCCACCCACACCAGAGGGACACCAGAGGACGGGTGACCCCATCCCAGGTAAGTAGGGTAAGTATAGGTAAGTATTTTAAAATAAAATTAAGTGCCATTCGAGGCCCTGACATGGCATCCCCTGCGTAGCACTGGGTGCAATGGCCATGCTCGGGGGACCCTGTGTGTGCTTTGTGGGGGGGGGGGCGGCCCTTGGGCAAGGGTCACGCCCCAAAGGGGGCAATGTAATCTAGGCCATTTCTGCCCCACTTGGGGGCAGATTGGCCTAGTTTTTGTAGGCCCTTCTGCCCCCGGGAGAGCAGAAACCATGAAGACACCAGGGATTTTTTTTTTCTTTATTTTTTTGTGTTGGGGAGCGCCCCTTTGGGCATGGGCGGCCCCCAAGGGGCAAAAAGCACTATTGGGCAGTTCTGCCCCCCTTATGGCAGATTGGCCTATTTTATTTAGGCCCCTCTGCCCCTGGGGGGGGCAGAAACCATGAAGGCGTCAGGGTTTTCTTCTTTTTTCTTTCTTTTGTTTTTTTTGTGTTGGGGGGCGCCTACTTGGGCAAGGGTCGCCCCCAAGGGGCAAAAAGCACTATTGGGCAGATCAGCCTATTTTCTTTCAGGCCCATCTGCCCCCAAGGGGGCAATATATTCTATGGCAATTCTGCCCCCTTTGGGGGCAGATTTGCCTATTTTATTTAGGCCCATCTGCCCCCAAGCAGAGAACACTAGACACGAGGAGAAATTTAAAAATGGTTGGTGGCGGGGTGTTTGTCAACTGGTGAAGTATTTGCATTTATGATAATAACAGTTTATTTTTTCTTTTTGTTCTAGTTCAAACCTTTTGCTTCCTTTGCTGTGGCTTGTTGCAGTTTTGGCAGTGGTTGTCTGGCAGTATGCGTAGTTGCATGTTTTAGGTAAGTAAATAAATTTACTCCAAAGGAATATTGTTGCCATGCATGAATGACATGTTTGTAGGTGGTGTACTGAATGCAGGATTGTGTGTGAAATTGCCCTTAGATTTATGCACAATGATTATAGTGAGGTACCATTTTTATTGGGAGACTTGGGGGATCACTGGGTGGAAGGAAATTTGTGGCTCCTCTCAGATTCCAGAACTTTCTTTCACCAAAATGAGTGGAAAAAGTGTTTTTTTGGCTGAATTTTGAAGCTTGCAAAGGATTCTGGGTAACAGAACCTGGTTAGAGCCCCACATGTGACCCCATCTTGGATTACCTTAGGTGTCTAATTTTTGAAAATGTACAGGTTTGCTAGGTATTCCCAGGTGCCGGCTGAGCTAGAGGCCAAAATCCACAGCTAGGCACTTTGTAAAAAACAGCTCTGTTTTTTTGTGAAAATGTGATGTGTCCAAGTTGTTTTTTGGGGCATTTAATTTTACGGCCGCTAGGTCTACCCACACAAGTGAGGTGCCATTTTTATCGGGACACTTGGGGGAATGCTGGTTGGAAGGAAATCTGTGGCTCCTCTCAGATTCCAGAAGGTTACTTTCTGTCACCGAAATGAGAGGAAAAAGTGTTTTTTCGGACAAATTTTGAGGATTGCAAAGGATTGTGGGTAACAGAACCTGGTCAGAGCCCCACAAGTCACCCCATCTTGGATTCCCCTAGGTGTCTAGTTTTAAAAAATGCACATATTTGCTAGGTTTCCCCAGGTGCCGGTTGAGCTAGAGGCCAAAATGTACAGCTAGGCACTTTGTAAAAAAACAGCTCTGTTTTCTTTGTGAAAATGTGATGTGTCCACGTTGTGTTTTGGGGCATTTCCTTTTACGGGCGCTAGGCCTCCCCACACAAGTGAGGTACCATTTTTATAGGGAGACTTGGGGGAACGCTGGGTGGAAGGAAATGTGTGGCTCCTCTCAGATTGCAGAACTTTCTGTCACCAAAATGAGAGGGAAATTGTTTTTTTTGGCCAAATTTTGAGGTTTGCAAAGAGTTCTGGGTAACAGAACCTGGTCAGAGCCCCACAAGTCACCCCATCTTGAATTCCCCTAGGTGTCTTGTTTTCAGAAATGCACAAGTTTGGTAGGTTTCCCTAGGTGCCAGCTGAGCTAGAGGCCAAAATCTACAGCTAGGCACTTTGCAAAGAACATGTAAGATTTCAATGTAAAAAAGTGATGTGTTCATTTTGTGTTTCCTGTCGCGAGCAGTAGGCCTAACCACACAAGTGAGGTACCATTTTTATCAGGAGACTTGGGGGAACAAAGAATAGCAAAACAAGTGTTATTGCTCCTTGTCTTTCTCTACATTTGTTCCTTCCCAGTGTAAGACAGTATGTAAAAAAGACGTCTATTTGAGAAATGCCCTGTAATTCACATGGTAGTATGGGCACCCCGGAATTCAGAGATGTGCAAATAACCACTGCTTGTCAACACCTTATCTTGTGCCCATGTTGGAAATACAAAGGTTTTCTTGATACCTATTTTTCAGTTTTTATATTTCAGCAAATTAATTGCTGTATGCCCAGTATAGAATGAAAACCCATTGCAAGGTGCAGCTAATTTATTGGCTCTGGGTACCTAGTGTTCTAGATGAACCTACAAGCCCTATATCTCCCCGAAACCAGAAGAGTCCAGCAGACGTTACGGTATATTGCTTTAAATATCTGACATTGCAGGAAAAAGTTACAGAGTAAAACGTGGAGACAAATTGATGTTTTTTTACCTAAATTTCAATATTCTTTTATTTCAGCTGTTATTTTCTGTAGGAAAAACTTGTAGGATCTACACGACTGACCCCTTGCTGAATTCAGAATTATGTCTACTTTTCAGAAATGTTTAGCTTTCTGAGACCCAGCATTGGTTTCACACCCATTTCTGTCACTAACTGGAAGGAGGCTGAAAGTACAAAAAATATTAAAAATGGGGTATGTCCCAGTAAAATATCAAAATTGTGTTGAAAAATTGTGGCCCATATTTATACTTTTTGACGCAAAACTGCGCTAACGCAGTTTTGCGTCAAAAAAATTAGCACCGGCTAACACCATTCTGAAGCGCCATGCGGGCGCCGTATTTAAGCAATGACGTTAGCCGGCGTTAGCAACCGGCGCTGCCTGGTGTGCGTTGAAAAAAACGACGTACACCAGGCAGCGCCGGCGTAGGGGGATATGGAGCTTGGGCGTGAAAAAATGGGGCAAGTCAGGCTGAGGCAAATTTTTCGCCTCAACCCGATTTGCGCCATTTTTTCCCACTCCCAACCCCCATAGAAATGACTCCTGTCTTAGCAAAGACAGGAGTCATACCCCCTTGCCCAATGGCCATGCCCAGGGGACTTCTGTCCCCTGGGCATGGTCATTGGGCATAGTGGCATGTAGGGGGGCATGAATCAGGCCCCCCTAGGCCACAAAAAAAATTAAAATAAAATACTTACCAGAACTTACCTTATTGTCCCTGGGATGGGTCCCTCCAGCCTTGGGTGTCCTCCTGGGGTGGGCAAGGGTGACAGGGGGTGTCCCTGGGGGCATGGGAGGGCACCTCTGGGCTCCTTCCGAGCCCACAGGTCCCTTAACGCCTGCCTTTTCCAGGCGCTAAAAAACGGCGCAAAAGCGGCCGTACGTCATTTTTTTTGACCCGCCCACTCCCGGGCGTGAATTTTGCCCGGGAGTGTAAATACGGCGCACATGCCGCGGAGTCACTTTTTTAGACGGGAACGCCTACCTTGCAAATAATTAACGCAAAGTAGGTGTCCACACTAAAAAAGGACGCAAACTCCATGGACGTTGGCGCTAGACGCGTCTAACGCCAAAGTATAAATATGGAGTTACTTTTGCGTCGGAATTGCGTCAAAAAAAACGACGCAATTCCGGCGCAAACGGAGTATAAATATGCCCCTGTGTTTTCTAATTCAACTCTGCCTGTTCCTGAAAGCTGGAAAGATGGTGATTTTAGCACGGCAAACCCTTTGTTGATGCTGCTAGCGCGCCTGGTCCTTAGTAAGTAAACTTACACGGGAACGCGTATAGGTTGATGAATCTTTTGAATCGCATGGAGTATCCTAGTCATGCAGTAATCACTAAATCAATAATCAACATCAATAGAACACGCTGACAGTTTTAAGTAAACTACAAGAACCCCCCCAATCAGAAATAACCATCACTCATGGAAAAGGTTAACAACATTTTATTCCCTATTGATTACAATTCTAATCAATTGTTAATTGTGTCTTTATTAATCAATCTTTATTAGTTCATCATAAGGAAACATTTTCTCGAAAGAAAACATGAGCAACAATGCAAATCATAAGTCAATGAATATCAGCATTAATGATGCAATTCAGCAAATTCATTTGTCAGTCATTTATCACCGTCAACGTCTCCCCTGTCAGCCTACCTAACCAAGATTAGCATCAGCATGTGGGTCTTCAGGCGAAAACGACTTAGTGAAAACATTAATCTGGAAAAATCTACCAAAAAGAGAGAAATTCTACAAAACAGCGCAGTTGGTACCTAGAAGAAAAGGCACAAATTGTTAGTCACATTTTCATAGCTACCTATCCAGGATGGATCAGCAACAAGTCAGTTTTCATCTTCAGGTCATCAATAGTCACCTACGTATCAGGTTCACAGAGTATGAGCCCTCTGACAGCGTCTCCTGACGTCATCAAATTTCTCCTTACAGTTCTGATTTCTCACCCCTTGTCATGGCTTTTTATTAGGGTCTCCCAGCCCATCCTACTAATTGCCAAATGGTCAGTCTATCGGAAGTTATGTCTCTAACCTATAGTTTTTGTTTACCAAATCTTTGATTTTGCATATGTCTTGTGTCCCATAAAACTGATTGATTCTTCTTGCGATGAGAACCTCATCCGGCTCTTCAGGTAACAAAATTGTTGCATACGAGTCTTTAGTCAGTGTCTCTATTGTCCAAGTCTTGGGAAAGTACATTTAGCCTACTCTACACATAATTGTATCAAATTGTCTTCATCATCACCTGTCTGTCAGTACATTTGCAGAATGTTCTAGCTGAGCAGCTTGAACTCTGAGCGGTTCAAGGTTGCCATCCCCGGTTACAAGTCCTGTGCAAGACACTTGAATTCTTCATGTTCAGAGCAAGCAAGGCCCAGTGGAACTAGGCCTTTAGTCCAGCTAATTTAAGAATATTAATTAATATAAAACATAGGTTAAACACTTCGTTATGACATATTAGTGCATTTTCTTATACCTTTTTCCATTATTTTGCATCTGTTAATACATATGGTGACCACTCCCCGAGGGCACATTTTCAAATGCACACATTATTTTCTAAAATGAATTTCTCTATGCATAAGGGTAAGGGCAAGGCTATTTGAATCTTATCTAATTGCTATTGGATGTGCAGGGGCTACAAGTACGACTCCAATCAGGCCGGATTTAAGAGCAACCAGGATCTCACCGGTTACTCCGGGAGTCAGTTCTCCAATGATGGCAAGAAATATCAGGGGTTAGGAGTTCAACTGCCCCCTGCACACTATGTTATAAGCTTGAATAAATGTGATGTCATTTCTATGTTGTATTGAAGTATAATGTGCACATCAAGCAACTCTTCTGTACATAGGCATTTCTCCAATATTATATGGGTTTGTAGTATTATTTAACAGTTAACAGAATGAGTCTTTTGTTTCTAAGTGTAAGTACTTCTTCAATGGTACACTCCCGGTGTCTCCTTAGAATGTAGAGACAATTGGATCGACCGGGAGCTCACCTTGGAATGTTGAGGTGACTGGACTAGGACAGAGGCAGATGGCAAGTGAGGAGTTCTCTGAATAAAGCCTTCTTCTTCTTCTATTTCATTTATCATGCAGCGTCTTTATAACAGTTATGACATATCAGTGCATATTCTTATACATTTTTCCATTATTTTGCATCTGTTAATACACATGGTGACCACTCACCAAGGGCACATTTTCAAATACACACATTATTTTCTAAACTTAATTTCTCTATGCATATTTCTTATTAATAAACACACATTAGTAATTAGTGATTTCTTTAATTAGCATTTCCGCTGCATCAATGCCATTTTCAGGGGAAAAAAACACAAGCCGACTTATGCAGCCCTTTTTCCAAATGTATTTGCAAAAAACATATTTTTCGCTGTATTTTCGCTAATTCAGGGCAACCCACAAAATCTGGTTACCTCTAGAATCCCTAGGACGCAAATTTGGCATGGGTAGCCTATGTGGAGAAATAGTTACGAGGGCCTAAGCGCAAACTACCCCAAATAGCTAAAAAACAAGCATTTGAAGTGCAACGGGTCTCACATTTCTCTGAGTTAGAGCTATTAGCAGTTGTAAACTCCTCACCGGAATTTCCTTGCCACATTAAGTGTAAAAAAAGAGCGCGGTCGCGCTGCTACAGGTCACTCATAGTGAAACCTATCGGCAAAAGTCCAATTATCTGCGTAACCGGCAAAAGTGCAATTAACTATGTTACAGGGTCGATGTCATGCAAAGCGCTCGACTTCTGCCAAGCAAAATCACGCTGCGAAAAAAGATAAAAAGCAGTCCACAAACCGGATGGAAAACAGCAAGTCTCGTATGCTTTTGGTACTTGCTTGCTGCGCTCGAGGAGGGCTAACCACCGGAAAAGGCATAATATATGCTCCCACTAATGAAAGCAAGCAGATTTTAAAAGGCAAGCCCACGAATCAATGAAAGACACTGACGTGACATGGATGGGGCTTCGAGCCCTTTTCTAACTACTAAAGCGTCTCACAAGCGATACGCATGTGCAAGCGCATGCTAGCGCAGGCTTGACCCTAAAAAGCTGCCTATAGGGAGACCACAAAAACGGTAAAGTAAGAAAAGCACACATCCTGAGAAAGGTTCACAATCAAAAGTCAGAAACATGCTAAATAAACACCCAACGTTACACCAAGCACGCCAAGTATCCACTCTAAAATGAGTATGTTTTTTGTTACAGTCCATGCCATGAATGAGTAGGGAGGATATATTTCGAATTATAGTTATTATTACTCCTCAAGAAAAAAACTGGAAATATTTAATTATGACTGTTACAAGCTCATATTTATGTTTTATCTGCCAACCTAATTGGTGAGCTATTAAATTCCCAAAAACAGTTGTGTTAAAATAAAATCATACACAGTATATCTATGCAATACATTTTACCTGCAGTTTTGGTTGGAAAAGATTTGGCAGCCACAGAAGCTATTGCATTGGGAAAAAAGGTAGGTGTGTTAAAACAATACTTCTTAATTCCTTCGATTGGTGTTATGTTGTCTGTGCTTTTATAGTATAGTATTCACCTGTGAGGGTAGACAGGTGCTCTGTAGCAGGTGTGTGAGTCCTCTGGCTTAGTGGAACTTTGCACTAAGCCATCAGTAAAATGCAAATTTTATACAGTTTAACAAGAGTTGTTCAGAAAGTGTATTCCAGGTGTATCAAAGCAAGAACTGAAAGCCACTACAGCTTAAAATATCTTGATCAACATTACCAGTAATCATACCCAGATGACTATTGCTCCATTTCATGTCATAAAATGGCATTTGTATACAATAAGAAATTGGTCTGTTGGGCTGCTTTGTGAATGTAACCAACATTGTTGTGAGCTACAGCTGAATTTAAGAGAGAGTTGCCATGATAATGAGCAGCAGTCTCACTATCTTCTCTCTACCTAGGGATGGTTCACAGGATTTCCTTCCTGTACAACTTCAGAACAGTAGTGATGCACCCAAAACTGATCTGGGTGTCCCTTTAACGGAAGGTTGCAGTACCACACTCCATCACGGGAAGATCCGGTTGAGCTCAGGCCACGAGGGTGCACTGCCGCACCTTACCACCAGGTGTCCCTGAAGAGAAACAAGCGCGAGGGTGCAGTACCGCATCCTGTCACTAGGAGTCCCAGGTGACCAAGCACCACCAGGGTGCAGTACCGCATCCTGTCACTAGGTGTCCAGCAGGAGGAAGCACCACCAGGGTGCAGTAGCACTAGTCCACGTTGAGCAAGCGTCTGAACGGTGCAGCATCCTCGGCGTTACCAGATTTCTCTGTTGAACGTGCAGCGCAAGGGTGTAAAACCGAGCACCGTTTCCAGACGTCCGTAGAGCATGATGCAACACTACAGGCTAGAACTAAGGCCCGGGGCCCAATTTAGTAATGCCAAAAAAGCAATACAACGTATTAAGCGCCTTGTTTAGTACTAACATGAAAAGAAGCCCAGCGTCGTCTGAAGCGAAAATAATTCGGGATAACAATAAATATGAGCCATCCTACCCACAATTCTTTGCACAGTATTTACATGCTCAGCACACATTCGCATCATATTGGTTGAGTAATAGTCTGACAAATTATTTTAAATCTTTGGTTATATTTAGCGTACTCTCAGTCACATTCCAATTTTTTTTATGGCAAAAACTCATAAAATCACCCTATTAAGAAAGTGGTTTAGCTTTGGCTGGGAACCTCTCCCGCGAATATCGCATTTGCTGTAAAACCGTTGATCAAAAAAAAATATTGAGCATAATAGGCCTTTTCCCCTCCTGTGCCAGGCATTTTTTTTGCCTATTTGGGGCAGTTCGCGCTTAGGCCATCATAACTTTTTGTCCACATAAGCTAACCAAGCCAAATTTGCGTTCTTTTTTTCCAACATCCTAGGGATTCTAGAGGTACCCAGACTTTGTGGGTTCCCCTGAAGGAGGCCAAGAAATTGGCCAAAATACAGTGAAAATTTCGTTTTTTTCAAAAAAATTGGAAAAAGTGGCTGCAGAAGAAGGCTTGTGGTTTTTCCCCTGAAAATGGCATCAACAAAGGGTTTGCGGTGCTAAACTCAGCAGCTTCCCAGCTTTCAGGAACAGGCAGACTTGAATCAGAAAACCCAATTTTTCAACACAATTTTGGCATTTTACTGGGGCATACCCCATTTGTGCAATTTTTTGTGCTTTCAGCCTCCTTCCAGTCAGTGACAGGAATGGTCATGAAACCAATGCTGGATCCCAGAAACCTAAACATTTCTGAAAAGTAGACAACATTCTGAATTCAGCAAGGGGTCATTTGTGTAGATCCTACAAGGGTTTCCTACAGAAAATAACAGCTGAAAAAGAAAAATATTGAAATTGAGGTGAAAAAACCATCAATTTTTCTCTACGTTTTACTCTGTAACTTTTCCCTGCAATGTCAGATTATCGAAAGCAATATACCGTTACGTCTGCTGGACTCCTCTGGTTGCGGGGATATATAGGGTTTGTAGGTTCATCAAGAACCCGAGGAACCCAGAGCCAATAAATGAGCTGCACCCTGCAGTGCGTTTTCATTCTATACCGGGTATACAGCAATTCATTTGCTGAAATATAAGGAGTAAAAAATTGCTATCAAGAAAACCTTTGCATTTCCAAAAAGGGCACAAGATAAGGTGTTGAGGAGCAGTGGTTATTTGCACATCTCTGAATTCCGGGGTGACCATAGTAGCACGTGAATTACAGGGAATTTCTCAAATAGATGTCTTTTTTACACACACTCCTATATTTGGAAGGAAAAAATGTAGAGAAAGACAAGGGGCAATAGTACTTGTTTTGCTAATCTATGTTCCCCCAAGTCTCCCGATAAAAATGGTACCTCACTTGTGTGGGTAGGCCTAGCACCCGCGACAGGATATGCCCCAAAACACAACGTGGACACATCACAGAAAACAGAGCTGTTTTTAGCAAAGTGACTACCTGTAGATTTTGGCCTCTAGCTCAGCCGCCACCTAGGGAAACCTACCAAACCTGTGCATTTCTGAAAACTAGAGACCTAGGGGAATCCAAGGAGGGGTGACTTGTGTGGCTCGGACCAGGTTCTGTTACCCAGAATCCTTTGCAAACCTCAAAATTTGGCTAAAAAAACACATGTTCCTCACATTTCTGTGGCAGAAAGTTCTGGAATCTGGGAGGAGCCACAAATTTCCTTCCACCCAGCGTTCCCCCACGTCTCCCGATAAAAATGATACCTCACTTGTGTGGGTAGGCCTAGCACCCGCGACAGGATATGCCCCAAAACACAACGTGGACACATCACAGAAAACAGAGCTGTTTTTAGCAAAGTGACTACCTGTAGATTTTGGCCTCTAGCTCAGCCGCCACCTAGGGAAACCTACCAAACCTGTGCATTTCTGAAAACTAGAGACCTAGGGGAATCCAAGGAGGGGTGACTTGTGTGGCTCGGACCAGGTTCTGTTACCCAGAATCCTTTGCAAACCTCAAAATTTGGCTAAAAAAACACACGTTCCTCACATTTCTGTGGCAGAAAGTTCTGGAATCTGAGAGGAGCCACAAATTTCCTTCCACCCAGCGTTCCCCCACGTCTCCCGATAAAAATGATACATCACTTGTGTGGGAAGACCTAGCGCCCGCGACAGGATATGCCCCAAAACACAACGTGGACATATCACAGAAAACAGAGCTGTTTTTAGCAAAGTGACTACCTGTAGATTTTGGCCTCTAGCTCAGCCGCCACCTAGGGAAACCTACCAAACCTGTGCATTTCTGAAAACTAGAGACCTAGGGGAATCCAAGGAGGGGTGACTTGCGGGGCTCGGACCAGGTTCTGTTACCCAGAATCCTTTGCAAACCTCAAAATTTGGCTAAAAAAACACATGTTCCTCACATTTCTGTGGCAGAAAGTTCTGGAATCTGAGAGGAGCCACAAATTGCCTTCCACCCAGCGTTCCCCCACGTCTCCCGATAAAAATGATACCTCACTTGTGTGGGTAGGCCTCGCGCCCGCGACAGGATATGCCCCAAAACACAACGTGGACATATCACAGAAAACAGAGCTGTTTTTAGCAAAGTGACTACCTGTAGATTTTGGCCTCTAGCTCAGCCGCCACCTAGGGAAACCTACCAAACCTGTGCATTTCTGAAAACTAGAGACCTAGGGGAATCCAAGGAGGGGTGACTTGCGGGGCTCGGACCAGGTTCTGTTACCCAGAATCCTTTGCAAATCTCAAAATTTGGCTAAAAAAACACATGTTCCTCACATTTCTGTGGCAGAAAGTTCTGGAATCTGAGAGGAGCCACACATTTCCTTCCACCCAGCGTTCCCCCACGTCTCCCGATAAAAATGATACCTCACTTGTGTGGGTAGGCCTAGCGCCCGCGACAGGATATGCCCCAAAACACAACGTGGACATATCACAGAAAACAGAGCTGTTTTTAGCAAAGTGATTACCTGTAGATTTTGGCCTCTAGCTCAGCCGGCACCTAGGGAACCCTACCAAACCTGTGCATTTCTGAAAACTAGAGACCTAGGGGAATCCAAGGAGGGGTGACTTGTGTGGCTCGGACCAGGTTCTGTTACCCAGAATCCTTTGCAAACCTCAAAATTTGGCTAAAAAAACACATGTTCCTCACATTTCTGTGGCAGAAAGTTCTGGAATCTGAGAGGAGCCACAAATTTCCTTCCACCCAGCGTTCCCCCACGTCTCCCGATAAAAATGATACCTCACTTGTGTGGGTAGGCCTAGCGCCCGCGACAGGATATGCCCCAAAACACAACGTGGACACATCACAGAAAACAGAGCTGTTTTTAGCAAAGTGACTACCTGGAGATTTTGGCCTCTAGCTCAGCCGGCACCTAGGGAACCCTACCAAACCTGTGCATTTCTGAAAACTAGAGACCTAGGGGAATCCAAGGAGGGGTGACTTGTGTGGCTCGGACCAGGTTCTGTTACCCAGAATCCTTTGCAAACCTCAAAATTTGGCTAAAAAAACACATGTCCCTCACATTTCTGTGGCAGAAAGTTCGGGAATCTGAGAGGAGCTACAAATTTCCTTCCACCCAGCGTTCCCCCAAGTCTCCCGATAAAAATGATACCTCACTTGCGTGGGTAGGCCTAGCGCCGGCGACAGGAAACACCCCAAAGCGCAACGTGGACACATCCTAAATTTTGGAAAAAAACAGAGGTGTTTTTTGCGAAGTGCCTACCTGTAGATTTTGGCCTCTAGCTCAGCCGGCACCTAGGGAAACCTACCAAACCTGTGCATTTCTGAAAACTAGAGACCTAGGGGAATCCAAGGAGGGGTGACTTGCGGGGCTCGGACCAGGTTCTGTTACCCAGAATCCTTTGCAAACCTCAAAATTTGGCTAAAAATACACATGTTACTCACATTTCTGTGGCAGAAAGTTCTGGAATCTGAGAGGAGCCACAAATTTCCTTCTACCCAGCGTTCCCCCAAGTCTCCCGATAAAAATGATACCTCACTTGCGTGGGTAGGCCTAGCGCCGGCGACAGGAAACACCCCAAAGCGCAACGTGGACACATCCTAAATTTTGGAAAAAAACAGAGGTGTTTTTTGCGAAGTGCCTACCTGTAGATTTTGGCCTCTAGCTCAGCCGGCACCTAGGGAAACCTACCAAACCTGTGCATTTCTGAAAACTAGAGACCTAGGGGAATCCAAGGAGGGGTGACTTGCGGGGCTCGGACCAGGTTCTGTTACCCAGAATCCTTTGCAAACCTCAAAATTTGGCTAAAAAAACACATGTCCCTCACATTTCTGTGGCAGAAAGTTCTGGAATCTGAGAGGAGCTACAAATTTCCTTCCACCCAGCGTTCCCCCAAGTCTCCCGATAAAAATGATACCTTACTTGCGTGGGTAGGCCTAGCGCCGGCGACAGGAAACACCCCAAAGCGCAACGTGGACACATCCTAAATTTTGGAAAAAAACAGAGGTGTTTTTTGCGAAGTGCCTACCTGTAGATTTTGGCCTCTAGCTCAGCCGGCACCTAGGGAAACCTACCAAACCTGTGCATTTCTGAAAACTAGAGACCTAGGGGAATCCAAGGAGGGGTGACTTGCGGGGCTCGGACCAGGTTCTGTTACCCAGAATCCTTTGCAAACCTCAAAATTTGGCTAAAAAAACACATGTCCCTCACATTTCTGTGGCAGAAAGTTCTGGAATCTGAGAGGAGCTACAAATTTCCTTCCACCCAGCGTTCCCCCAAGTCTCCCGATAAAAATGATACCTCACTTGCGTGGGTAGGCCTAGCGCCGGCGACAGGAAACACCCCAAAGCGCAACGTGGACACATCCTAAATTTTGGAAAAAAACAGAGGTGTTTTTTGCGAAGTGCCTACCTGTAGATTTTGGCCTCTAGCTCAGCCGGCACCTAGGGAAACCTACCAAACCTGTGCATTTCTGAAAACTAGAGACCTAGGGGAATCCAAGGAGGGGTGACTTGCGGGGCTCGGACCAGGTTCTGTTACCCAGAATCCTTTGCAAACCTCAAAATTTGGCTAAAAATACACATGTTACTCACATTTCTGTGGCAGAAAGTTCTGGAATCTGAGAGGAGCCACAAATTTCCTTCTACCCAGCGTTCCCCCAAGTCTGCCGATAAAAATGATACCTCACTTGTGTGGGTAGGACTAGCGCCCACGAAAGGAAAGGGCCCAAAACACAACGTGGACACATCACATTTTTTTTATAAAAAGCAGTGCCTACCTGTGGATTTTGGCCTGTAGCTCAGCCGACACCTGAGGAAACTAGCAAACCAGTGCATTTTTGAAAACTAGAAACCCAGGGGAATCCAAGATGGGGTGACTTGCGGGGCTCTGACCAGGTTATGTTACCCAGAATCCTTTGCAAACATCAAAATTTGGCCCAAAAAACACTTTTTCCTCTCATTTCGGTGACAGAAAGTTCTGGAATCTGAGAGGAGCCACAAATTTCCTTCCACCCAGCGTTCCCCTAAGTCTCTCGATAAAAATGGTACATCACTTCTGTGGGTAGGCCTAGCGCCCACAAAAGGAAATGGCCCAAAACACAACGTGGACACAACATATTTTTTCACAGAAAACAGAGGTGTTTTTTGCAAGGTGCCTACCTGTGGTGTTTGGCCTGTAGCTCAGCCGGCCCCAGGGGGGGGGGGCAGAAATGGCCTAAAATAAATTTGCCCCCCCAACACCCCCCCCCCCCCGGGACGACCCTTGCCTACGGGGTCGCTCCCCCTGCGTGACATTGGCGCCAAAAAACAAATCCCCGGTGCCTAGTGGTTTCTGCCCCCTTGGGGGCAGATTGACCTAAAATTGGCCAATCTGCCCCCAGGGGGGCAGAAATGGTCTAAATACAATTTGCCCCCCCAGGGGAGCGACCCTTGCCTGATGGGTCGCTCCCCATCTCTAAAAAAAGAAACAACAAAAAAAAACACACAAAAAAAAATTGCCCTGGAGCCTAGAGTGTTCTGCCCCCCCCCCGGGGGCAGTTCGGCCTAATAATAGGCCGATCTGTCCCCCGGGGGGGCAGAAATGGCCTAAAATAAATTTGCCCCCCCAACCCCCACCCCCCCCCCGGGAGCGACCCTTGCCTACGGGGTCGCTCCCCCTGCGTGACATTGGTGCCAAAAAACAAATCCCCGGTGCCTAGTGGTTTCTGCCCCCTTGGGGGCAGATTGACCTAAAATTGGCCAATCTGCCCCCAGGGGGGCAGAAATGGTCTAAATACAATTTGCCCCCCCAGGGGAGCGACCCTTGCCTGATGGGTCACTCCCCATCTCTAAAAAAAGAAACAACAAAAAAAAACAAAAACAAAAAAATTGCCCTGGCGCCTAGAGTGTTCTGCCCCCCCCCGTGGGCAGTTCGGCCTAATAATAGGCCGATCTGTCCCCCGGGGGGGCAGAAATGGCCTGAAATAAATTTGCCCCCCCAACCCCCCCCCCCCCCGGGAGCGACCATTGCCTACGGGGTCCCTCCCCCTGCGTGACATTGCCGCGAAAAAACAAATCCCCGGTGCCTAGTGGTTTCTGCCCCCTTGGGGGCAGATTGACCTAAAATTGGCCAATCTGCCCCCAGGGGGGCAGAAATGGTCTAAATACAATTTGCCCCCCCCCAGGGGAGCGACCCTTGCCTGATGGGTCGCTCCCCATCTCTAAAAAAAGAAACAACAAAAAAAAACACCCAAAAAAAAAATTGCCCTGGCGCCTAGAGTGTTCTGCCCCCCCCCCGGGGGGCAGTTTGGCCTAATAATAGGCCGATCTGTCCCCCGGGGGGGCAGAAATGGCCTAAAATAAATTTGCCCCCCCAACCCCCACCCCCCCCCCCTGGGAGCGACCCTTGCCTACGGGGTCGCTCCCCCTGCGTGACATTGGTGCCAAAAACAAATCCCCGGTGCCTAGTGGTTTCTGCCCCCTTGGGGGCAGATTGACCTAAAATTGGCCAATCTGCCCCCAGGGGGGCAGAAATGGTCTAAATACAATTTGCCCCCCCAGGGGAGCGACCCTTGCCTGATGGGTCGCTCCCCATCTCTAAAAAAAGAAACAACAAAAAAAAAAAACACAAAAAAAAAATTGCCCTGGCGCCTAGAGTGTTCTGCCCCCCCCCCGGGGGCAGTTCGGCCTAATAATAGGCCGATCTGTCCCCCGGGGGGGCAGAAATGGCCTAAAATAAATTTGCCCCCCCAACCCCCCCCCCCGGTAGCGACCCTTGCCTACGGGGTCGCTCCCCCTGCGTGACATTGGCGCCAAAAAACAAATCCCCGGTGCCTAGTGGTTTCTGCCCCCTTGGGGGCAGATTGACCTAAAATTGGCCAATCTGCCCCCAGGGGGGCAGAAATGGTCTAAATACAATTTGCCCCCCCAGGGGAGCGACCCTTGCCTGATGGGTCGCTCCCCATCCCAAAAAAAAGAAACAACAAAAAAAAACACACAAAAAAAAAATTTCCCTGGCGCCTAGAGTGTTCTGCCCCCCCCCGGGGGGCAGTTCGGACTAATAATAGGCCGATCTGTCCCCCGGGGGGGCAGAAATGGCCTAAAATAAATTTGCCCCCCCAACCCCCACCCCCCCCCCCCGGGAGCGACCCTTGCCTACGGGGTCGCTCCCCCTGCGTGACATTGGTGCCAAAAAACAAATCCCCGGTGCCTAGTGGTTTCTGCCCCCTTGGGGGCAGATTGACCTAAAATTGGCCAATCTGCCCCCAGGGGGACAGAAATGGTCTAAATACAATTTGCCCCCCCCCAGGGGAGCGACCCTTGCCTGATGGGTCGCTCCCCATCTCTAAAAAAAGAAACAACAAAAAAAAAAAACACAAAAAAAAAATTGCCCTGGCGCCTAGAGTGTTCTGCCCCCCCCCCCCCGGGGGCTGTTCGGCCTAATAATAGGCCGATCTGTCCCCCGGGGGGGCAGAAATGGCCTAAAATAAATTTGCCCCCCCAACCCCCACCCACCCCCCCCTGGGAGCGACCCTTGCCTACGGGGTCGCTCCCCCTGCGTGACATTGGCGCCAAAAAACAAATCCCCGGTGCCTAGTGGTTTCTGCCCCCTTGGGGGCAGATTGACCTAAAATTGGCCAATCTGCCCCCAGGGGGGCAGAAATGGTCTAAATACAATTTGCCCCCCCCAGGGGAGCGACCCTTGCCTGATGGGTCGCTCCCCATCTCTAAAAAAAGAAACAACAAAAAAAAAAAACACAAAAAAAAAATTGCCCTGGTGCCTAGAGTGTTCTGCCCCCCCCGGGGGCAGTTCGGCCTAATAATA
The DNA here is from genome assembly GCF_031143425.1 of Pleurodeles waltl. Classification (NCBI taxonomy): domain Eukaryota; kingdom Metazoa; phylum Chordata; class Amphibia; order Caudata; family Salamandridae; genus Pleurodeles; species Pleurodeles waltl. The sequence continues at coordinate 1,003,753,567 of NC_090443.1, read as the reverse complement.
GGCCGATCTGTCCCCCGGGGGGGCAGAAATGGCCTAAAATAAATTTGCCCCCCCAACCCCCACCCCCCCCGGGAGCGACCCTTGCCTACGGGGTCGCTCCCCCTGCGTGACATTGGCGCCAAAAAACAAATCCCCGGTGCCTAGTGGTTTCTGCCCCCTTGGGGGCAGATTGACCTAAAATTGGCCAATCTGCCCCCAGGGGGGCAGAAATGCTCTAAATACAATTTGCCCCCCAGGGGAGCGACCCTTGCCTGATGGGTCGCTCCCCATCTCTAAAAAAAAAAAAGAACAAAAAAAAAAAACACAAAAAATAAATTTGCCCTGGCGCCTAGAGGTTTCTTCCCCCCCTGGGGGCAGAAAAGGCCTTCCCAAAAAATTGCCCCCCCTGGGAGCGACCCTTGCCAAAGGGGTCGCTTTGTTGCGTGACATTCGCGCGCAAAAACAAGCTCCCTGGTGTCTAATGGTTTCTGCCCCCCTTGGGGGCAGATTGGCCTTATCAAAATAGGCCAATCTGCCCCCAAGGGGGGCAGAAATGGCCTAAATATATATTGCCCCGTAGGGGAGCGACCCTTGCCTAAGGGATCGCTCCCCACCTAAAAAAAAAGAATTCATCTCAAAAAAAAAAAAAAAAAAAGGTCCCTGGTGCCTAGAGGTTTCTGCACCCCCTGGGGGCAGATCGGCCTAATAATAGGCCAATCTGCCCCCAGGGGGGGCAGAAAAGGCCTTCCTAAAAAAATGCCCCCCTGGGAGCGACCCTTGCCCAAGGGGTCGCTCCCTTTTGCCAATTTCAAGAAAAAAAAAAAATCCCTGGTGTCTAGTGGGGTTTCAAAAGCCGGATTGCAAGCAATCCGGCTTTTGAAACCTGTGAGAGACTTCAAAGGGAAGGAAATACATTTCCTTCCCTTTGAAGCCTCTCGGGGCCTCCCCCATGGGATTGAAAAAGAAATGCAAAAGCATTTCTTTTTCAATCGCGCTGGAAGCTCTGCTTCCAGCGCGATGGGGGAGACCCTGTGACTAATCAGCGCGCGCTCGCGCGCTGACGTCACAGGGGGGTTGGGGGGGTCGGGGTGGGAGGGGAAGGGCTTCCCCTTCCATCCCTGACTTGGGGGGGTGGGGGGGAACCCCACAGAGGGAGCGAGAATGCTCCCTCTGGGCTCTGTGCACAGGACGTAATGGTTACGTCCTGGGCACAGCAGCACTGTGCCTCAGGACGTAACCATTACGTCCTGGGCACAGAAGGGGTTAAATACAAACGCTTGCATGCGAGAAGTTTAATCTTTATTTTTTGTTAATGATAATAATGCATGTTCCAAGCATTGTGGGATTTAGATGGTCCTCCAGAAATACTGTTTTACGTGGGATACCCAAAACATACTTCTAGGGCAATGCGGGCGGGTGGTGGGTTGGCATTTTGCAAGAGATTGCATTGAAGTAAACTGTCCCAAGTGCCAAACCACGGGACATGAAGCTGCGCAGTGTATAGACAAAAAATCCTGTAATCAACGGCTCTAGGCAGCACATGTTTAAGAACTTCCCATCCTCTTACGATATTATTGTATATGTGTAGTGCTTACTACAGGCGTCGAAGCCTGTAGTCGCTTTTCGGCGACTAGCACGCTACTCTGGAACCCAAAAGGATTAGTGGTGGATTAGTATAGGGAAATCTGAGTTAATTAGGGAGGTGGACATGTGAGTCTGTTAATTGGACTGAATAGAATAGTGGAGGAATAGAAGAGGGAAGGATCTAGAAAGTGTTAATTGGGAGATCATGGTAGTAAGACGAGGTAATTGACGGTAACGCTGCAGAGATTGAGGGTCCGCTGCCTCCCACACATGCAAGAGATCGTCCCCGTGAGGAGTTCCAGGCCAAGGAAGCAGAACAAATGCATCTTGGTCTAAAGGATTAGCATTTTGATTTTACAACAGGCATGTGACTGAAATTAATGAGCTCATGGGTCCTCTTGATAAACCAACCCTCCTGGATGACGGAAAGCAGAATGCCTTTGTATTTCATTCTCAGAATTTCCTTGACCATACTAAGGTTACCAGACTCTTCTGGCAAAACAGCGCCTGCCCCCGGGGATGGTGAGACAAAGTCACACTTCCAAGCACAGCAGTCCTCCACCACTTTCTGTGGGAATAATGACAGGCAGATAATGCCTGTGTCAAAAGCAGACAATGAGCCCAGTATTGAGGGTCCTCTATCGCCTCTCCGCTCTTCCTCAGCTAAAGAAAACCTGGGGGCATATTTATACTCTGCTTGCGCCGAATTTGCGTCATTTTTTTTTAACGCAAATTCGGCGCAAACCTAACACCATATTTATACTTTGACGTTAGACGTTAGACCCTGCTAACCTAAAAATATATCAGTGTGCGCCATTTTCTGGATGCATGAAGCATCCTTGCGTTAATGAAATGCAAGGTAGGCCTTCCCGTCCAAAAAATGACTTAAACACCAGTGCGCCACATTTATCCAACCGGGCAAAAATGGCGCATGGCTGGGAGGTGGAGCCAGAAAATGACGTAAACCCCAATTTGCGTAAAAAATTAACGCCTGAGTCAGGGCAGGCGTTAAGGGACCTGTGGGCTCTTTTCCATTGTGGGAGACCATGGAAGCAGTCCACAGGTGCCCTCCCCTGCACCCAGGGACACCCCCCTGCCAACCTAGCCCACCCCTGGAGGACATCTATGGGGGACCCATCCATGGTGAGTGCAGGTAAGTTTAATTTTTCATTTTTTTAGAGTGGCATGGGGGGCCTACATGCCACTGTGCCCAATGGCCATGCCCAGGGCACACAAGTACCCTGGGCATGGCCATTGGGGCCAGGGGGGCATGACTCTTGTCTTTGCTAAGACAGGAGTCATTTCCATAGGGGTTGTGTGTCAAAAAATGGCACAGGTCAGGTTGGAGCCAATATTTTTTACTTTAAACTGACTTGCACCATTTTTTGACGCACAACTCCCGTTCTTCCCTACGCCTCCGCTGCCCGGTTTGAGTCTTTTATTTTGATGCAAGCCAGGCCAGAGCCGGCTAATGTCATTCCATAAATAAGGCACCCGGCTGGCGCGTTGGAATGGGGTTAGCTGGAGGTAAACTTTTTGACGCCAATCTGCCCTGGCGCTGATTTGCGTCAAAAAGTATAAATATGGGCCCTGATGTCATATCCTAGCAGCCAGCGTGACCTTCTACAGAAATGCTTTTAATATGGGTGGCTCACTGCCAGCTGAGGGATCTAGGGATCTCCTTTTAATCTCTTCAGTCAGGAAATACCAAAGGTTCAGCCATCTCATTTGCCTTTAGTTTCTCAAAATGAAACCCCGGTGCACTCCCTAAGGAACGTTGTGGCAATATGAGTAAGTCTGTGACTGCTTTTAAGCCTCCTCTTGCATCGCAAACCTACAACAAACCTGAGGGTTTAGGAGGACTTGAGTCTCCAACTCATGATGGCAACAGCCTATATACTACCCCTGAACATTTCCTGTGCAAAGCCAGGGAATTATTGCCTCAGTTCTATCTAGACCAATGAATAATGTTGACATAATTCCCGCCATCTCTGATTTTACCTACATCTTTAACAATAGATGTGAATCTCCAGTTCCAGCTGGTGATGCTTTGGCAGAGGCTGACTATGCTTGAACTTTTCTCTTTCTCTGACTCCGTTGTTGCTGGTATGGTAGTTGACTGGGGGTAAAGAGGATGACATCCCTGCTGATGAAATTGAAGTGGCCATAGATTTTAAATCTTCTTTAAAAAGGAACAATAAAGAAGGGGATGATGCAGAGTCTGAAGGAGACAGCTGTGACTTTAAAGACTTTGCTGCCCTCGATGTCCAAGGACTATTAAGATCTATGGCGGACATGGCGACTACCTTTATACAAGTAAAGAAGAAAAAGATTAAAAAGTAAGAAATTAGACTCACACAAAATTTGATAATGTACAAAGGGGCATATTTACAAGGAAATGGCGCAGCACGGTGCTGCAAGTAATCTTGCTGCTCCGAGCTGGACAGTTTCCAGAATGCAGGGATGCGCCATATTTACAAGAATACAGCGCATCCCTGTTTTCTCCCCTGCGCTAAATTAGGTGCCTACTGCCAATGCATGCACCCTTGCACCATGGTGCAAGGGTGCCTGTGTTGCAGGAGGGGACACCTTCCTGCACCAAACAATCACTAATGGCAATTTGCTCCTTCAATGTGTGCTGCAAAATGCAGCACATAAGAAAGAGCAAAAAATGAGGAGAAAAAAAGTATTTCTCCTCGTTGTAGTACTCTAACGCCACCCCTGATTTACATTTCCTTGTAAAACTGGGACAGCGTCAAAAAGCAATGGGTGTTGTGTGGGTAAGCCCCCTGCAATACTCACTGCACACCCGTTTGCCGCAGAAAAATTGTTGGGGCGGCCCATATTTACAAAGCGGAGCTAAGCCACAAAAAGTGGCTAAACGCTGCCTTGTAAATATGGCGCACGGCATTGCGCCACCAGAGAGTAAAAAAAAGTGACAGTCCAATGGCGCCAGGGGCTTGTAAATATGCCCCCTGGTGTTTTACTTTTCCCTGATCCTTAGGCAGCATCAATTTTTGTGGTTCAGTTTTTGATTTCCTAAAACATCAAAATGTTGATATTATCTTTTTAACAGGAGTGTGCGATCCCTGAAGGTACAAAGGACACATTTTTGCAAGATAGATGGGGTTGCAATCAGTCTGTTTGGTGTGGCTGCATTTTAAATAGAAAGGGACATCTTCCTGCACAAAAACAATCAATGGAGGCCATTTCCCTCTTCTATGTGTGCTGCAAAATGCAGCACACATAGAAAGAGGAAAAAACAAGGAGAAATAAAGATATTTCTCTCCGTTACGTCACTTTTACGCCATCCCTTAGTAGCAGTAGGCTTTTGATGCATTCCCAAATTTAAAAAACCTTGTAAATCCGGGAACGCGTCAAAATCCATGGGTGTTGCGTGGAAACACCCATGCAACACCCATGGAAGTGCCTCCTTGATGCAAATTAAGGCAATGCAGTGACTTGCGCGGTGCTGCCTTACTCCATATTTACAAGGTCATGTAAAGCCACGCAAAATGGCTTTCCGTTGCCTTATAGATATGGATGGGCAGCCTGCGCTATCAGTGTGTCGCAAAAAGTGACACACCAACAGCGCAGGCCGCTTGTAAATATCAACCAATGTCCTTGAATATTCTATATCCTGGACTCCTGGACTGCGGACTAAACATGACAAAATTAGATGGTTTCTACTTGGAGTTATGTGATCGATTTTTAGTGGATGATGCCTCTTTAACGTCAAATGAACTGTTGTCCAGAATGAACCAGAATGACGTATGAACATTGATGTATCGATGACCAATTGGACTTTGGTCAGATCCCACTAGGTCACATGAGTATCCTGCCTGCAGATGAAAAGCTGAAATCCTTTCTGTATCCTGAATGCTGAGAATCTTGAGGAGATAGTTTTCTTTCTCCTGTTGTCCCTTTGAAATGCCTTGCTGAGACTTAGAGAATTTTCTTCCTAGCCCTCACAGAGGACTCTTGATTGAGCTACTGACAAGCTGACGCTTTCCCTTTTTCCCTACCTTTTGCCCACCTGTTAGCAACTTGTTGCCCGAGATTTCCTTTCTCCAAATTCTTTTGACCCTTTTTGTTCTTTTTGTCTTTTGTCCGCATGTGTTCCGCCCCACACGTGTCTTCCCTTGGTTTGGCTAACTGTAGGGCTTTTCTGTGCCCAGCTAAATTTAACTTTGATGATTTGAAACTGCCTTGATGTTTCTTAAGACTGAGCAACTTTTATTTTCTGTACATCAAGTTCTTTTGTTGCTCTTTTGCATAGTCTTTTTTGAATCATAGTTCTATCAATGTTAGCTCGTCTGAATTTATTTTGTTGCCTTGGGCAACCTTTGGTGATACTATATCTTTATAGCTTTGGCTTACGATTTTCTACATGACTTTGAGCTTGATTTTGTAAAAAAAAACTTAACTTTATTCCCGCTTGTATGGCCACAGTGGTCATACTGTGTAATTAATTGGTTTGTATAGACATTTTGTTGTATGGTTCTACCGCATCCTGTGCATGGTCCAAAGGTCTGTTGACCTTGATGAGCATTGATTCCTGTGAAGGATGAAAATGCTCCAGCAGGTGCCTGGGCTTTTCTTTGGGGAAGGAGACACCTCTTGTACTTGGATTGACTGCATGAAGTCAAACAGAACATTGCAATTTGGAGTTTGAGGTTCCTTTCCCTGTCTGGCAAAATACTTGTATCTAAAACTAAGTTGCATTCTAGTCTGCTTTATGTTGCTATGATTTCTCCTATGTCCCGTTCCTGTCTGAATTTTATTCAGAGATAGATTTTTCAGTTTATCTGGAGTGGTAAATGCACCTTATAGAAGATTTCGCCTTTATTCTGTTTTTATTAACAGTCAGTATCTGTCCAAATATGGGGGAGGGTAAATGGACTTTTGTTTGTAGGTTATGGGTCAGCTTCATAGTATGTAGGGCTTGGGATAAGGATGTCTCCAACAATACTCCACATTTGGAACCCTGCCTTCGTTTATAATTTTGTCAATAATTATTTCAAGAGCTACAACCTAGGCCAGATTCCTATTGACTTGGGGGCATATTTATACTCCGTCTGCGCCGAATTGACGCACAGTCAGAGCAAACATTGCCCCATATTTAAACATTGACGCCCGAGCCAGCGGGCAACAAAATTCTGCTGTGTGCGTCATCTTTTGGATGCGGCAACCCGCCTTGCGTGAATCAAATGCAAGGTAGGCGTTCCCGTCCCAAAAATGACTTAAACGGGCGTGCGTCGCATTTATGCTTTCGGGCAAAAATGACGCACGGCCGGGAGACGGAGACGGAAAATGACGCACAGCCCGATTTGCGCAAAAAATTAACGCCTGGGTCAGTGCAGGCGTTAAAATGGGGCAAACACACCTGTATTTAATCAGAACACACAGAAGCAACAGCAGAGCAGCAGAGCAGCAACAGGGAGACATGGAGGTGATTCTAATCCAGCATGCATGCAGACGCAGAGCCCAGCAGCTACAACAGCAGCTACAACAACACCAGCAGGGACCCCAAAGGCAGCGCAGAAGGCAGGAGAGGATATTCCGCCCCAGAGCAACCCTTCATGGCCTCAGGGAACACAACATCATCCATAGGTCCAGGTTGAACTGGCAGGCCATTCAGCAGATGCTGCGCAACATTGAACCGCAGTTGGCCCCACTTTGCTGACACCCCGCACCATCCCAACACAAACCATGCTGCTTGCCGTACTTCATATGCTGGCAAGTGGCTCTTTTCAAACAACTGGTGCCCTGCTTGCCGGAATATCACAACCATCATTCTCCGCCTTTTGGCCCAAAGTACTGGATGCCATCATTGGACTTACACCCCGCCACATCTGCTTCCCTAACACACTGCAGAAGCAGCAGGAAACAAAACAGGGGTTCTACCTCATCAGTAGCTTCCCACATGTCCTTGGCGTAATCGACTGCACACATGTACGCCTTGTGCCACCTGCTGCACCTGTACCGCAACAGGAAGCACACACATTCCATCAACGTGCAGGCCATTGTCGATCACCAGGGATTGATCACCAACATCGTGGCTAAATATCCTGGGAGTGTACATGACTCCTTCATCTTCCGTCACTGCACTATCAATGAACACTTCCAGGATGGGCAGTATGGTAATGGACTACTTGTTGGTAAGTACAAAAACCTACTTATATACACATTGCACAGCAACCCTCTAGGACACACAACACATACACCACAACAGCAACATGTGAACAGGAACACATTGAGGTCGTGACATCGCTAGCCATGTTTCTTAGGTCTGCAGTGAACCTGTCACACATCTGAAATTACTGTACAGTCTAATGTTAAGATATCAAAGATCACAATGTGTGGAGTGGGTTGCCTAAATGTCACCTTGCAAAATGTAAGTGTCCCAATGACAATTACATGAATCCATTGCATAAGTCTAAAGGTATGGGATGTCCAGGGTACATTGATTAGAACGTGTTAACAACACTGTCAATTTTAACCTGTGTATGGAACTATCATCTCACCCCCAGTGAAGACACAGGGACATCTGTGTCACAAGTCACATTGCTAGGGAGGGCACACTGTACTGCAAATCCCAAAACAGACTGCTGACAACCGGTCAGCAGCCAAACACTTGTGTAGTAATCACACAAGTAACTGAAGTAAATTATGTTTATTTCTCAACTCCTCACAATCCACTGGCACTACTCAATCTCAACATTCTATGGCAAACTCCCGGTTGATCCAAAGTCCCAACATTCTAAGGTGAGTGGAACGTACTACTTTAACACACTTGCAGCATGAAATATGTACATCTTTAAACAATAACTCTATCTATCTATGCTACTATATGTATATACATATTTACAACAACAGAAGGTATTTTTCCCTCACATTTAGGGCCATATTGATACTTTTTGACGCAAAACTGCGCTAACGCAGTTTTGCGTCAAAAAAATTTGCGCCGGCTAACGCCATTCTGAAGCACCATGCGGGCGCCGTATTTATTCAATGACGTTAGCCGGCGTTAGCCGCCGGCGCTGCCTGGTGTGCGTGAAAAAAAACGACGTACACCAGGCAGCGCCGGCGTAGGGGGAAAATGGAGTATGGGCGTCCAAAAATGGTGCAAGTCAGGCTGAGGCAAAAAAATCGCCTCAACCCGATTTGCGCCATTTTTTTACGAAGCCCAACCCCCATTGAAATGACTCCTGTCTTAGCAAAGATAGGAGTCATGCCCCCTTGCCCAATGGCCATGCCCAGGGGACTTATGTCCCCTGGGCATGGTCATTGGGCATAGTGGCATGTAGGGGGGCACAAATCAGGCCCCCCTATGCCACAATTTTTTTAAAAAAAATATACTTACCTGAACTTACCTTAATGTCCCTGGGGTGGGTCCCTCCATCCTGGGGTGGGTCCTCCTGGGGTGGGCAAGGGTGGCAGGGGGTGTCCCTGGGGGCAGGGGGGGGCACCTCTGGGCTCATTCTGAGCCCACAGGTCCCTTAACGCCTGCCCTGACCCAGGCGTTAAAATCCGGCGCTAATGCGGGTTTTTTAGACCCGCCCACTCCCGGGCGTAATTTTTGCCCGGGAGTATAAATACGACGCATATGCATCGGAGTCATTTTTTAAGACGGGAACGCCTACCTTGCATATCATTAACGCAAGGAAGGTGTTCACGCAAAAAAATGACGCTAACTCCATGAACTTTGGTGCTAGACGCGTCTAACGCCAAAGTATAAATATGGAGTTAGTTTTGCGTCGAATTTGCGTCTAAAAAAACGACGCAAATTTGGCGCAAACGGAGTATAAATATGCCCCTTAATGCTTATAACATATATCTCCTTCCCTTACGGAAAGAGTACATAGTCTCTCTGCCACACTGGAGATCTTCGGTCACGTGAACTTACTCTTCTCTGAGAGGTACTCGGAACTTGTCTAGCATTGTCCATAATTCCGGTCACTTCTCCGCGCCTGTCTTCTCCTTCATTGTAAGGTACAATGCGATCCATGCTCCATACCTTACCATCCTGTAGTCTAACTACATTTTGATACACTTCTTTGATTTTAATGGGATCAGAAAATTTACTTCCGCTACCCTGATTACATCTAGGGAGTCGAACCTTTACCCATTGACCTGCATACCATTGCCTGTTTTTGGTTCCAAATTTTTTATTGTACCACTCCTCATACTTATTTTGTTTACGCTTAAAACACTCTGCAGATACATCTCTTTGTTCACAAACATGTTCACCACCTCTTAGCCAATTAGGGTTCAATTTGGTACCGGGTTGCTTTCCCTTCAATGACTGAAAAGGTGACAAACCCGTGACTGAGTTTGGTGTATTATGATATGACCACAGCATCTCATTCAGCGCTAGTTCGCCTTGCATACCTGACATTTTGGCTCTTTGAATGCATTCTTTTATTACTCTATTCATTCTTTCCACCAACCCGTTAGCTTTCGGATTGTACAATGCTGTTCTAAAATGGTGCACTCCCCATTTCTTAAGGAATTCTTTCATGTTATCCAAGGTGAACTGTACTCCATTATCTGTCACCAAGGTGCTTGGGATATCTTCTCTCATAAACGCTTCTGTCAGAAACTTAATAGCTTCAGTTGTGGTTATTTGGCTAACTATCTTGAACATAGTCCAGCGTGAATGATAGTCAACTAAGACAAACATGTACTGACCCTTGTTCCCCAGGTGACTCATAGGCCCCAAAATGTCGAGACCAAGTTGTCCCATGGCTTCAAGGGAATGTCCACAGGAGACAATGGAGCCTTACGTGTTGAGTGAGATTTATCACTCACTGCACATGCCCAACAATCCCTCACTACTCTCTCTACCTCATTATCCATCTGGGGGAACCAGTACGTAGCACGCAGTTTGTTTTTAGTGAGACTGCGGCCTAAATGTCCCTCATGTGCCAGTTCCACCAGTTTGGTCCACAGAGTACAAGGAGGTACAATCCTTTCGACTCTCATTACCAACTCATCTGAAATATGAAGTTCAAATCTGACATTCCAATAACTCTTTAAATGTTCTTCTACATCTTTTGCCTTATCGGGCCACCCATTAATAATCTTATTCTTGATTAGTTGCAATGTTTGGTCTTTTCCTGTTTCTTCTATCCATTTTTTTTTTGGTGAGACAAGCTAGATCTATCCATAATATGGATTCAGCTGCTTGCAAATCCTCTTCTTGTTCCGCAACTTTTCCATCTACTTTGTTACTTCCCATAGATCTGGACAGGAAATCAGCGATGTTATTTTTGTTACCCGGCACATATTCCACATTAAAGTTATACCCCTCCAAACCTAATAACCATTTGGCTATTCGTGGAGTAGCACGTTCCCTGCCTTGCGTAGTGAATACATTAATCAAAGGTTTGTGGTCTGTTTTGATTACGAATGGTAAACCCCATAAGAAAAATTTAAAATGAGTTATGGCCCAGAAACAAGCCAATGTTTCCCTTTCAATGGTAGAGTATCTTTTTTCTGCTTCATTTAATGCTTTTGATACGAAAGCTACAATTCTTTCCTGCCCATTAGATTTCTGACATATCATAGCTCCCAACACTTGACTGCTGGCATCTGTCGATAAATAGGTTTTTAGTTTAGGATCAAATTTTCCTAGGTGTGGTGAATGAATTATGGCTTCTTTAATGTCACAGAATGCTTGTTGGCATTCACTATTCCATTCAAATTGAGTGTCTTTTTTCAAAAGTGTTCTTAAAGGGGCAGTAATTATGGCAAAATTTCTTACAAATTTCGCCATGTATTCAGCTAGGCCTAGAAAAGATCTAAGTTCCTGTTTCTTTGAAGGAGCTAAGGCTTCTTTTACCGCTCTTACTAGATCATTTTTAAGTTTGACACCCTCCTCCGAAATATTGTGACCCAGATATTCTACTGATGACACCCCAAACTGACATTTTTCTTTCCTAATTGTCATTCCTGCCTTGTGTAAAGCTCGAAGAACACTCCTTAGAGTGTCATCATGCTCAGACTTGCTGTTACCATAGATCAACACATCATCTTGGAAGCACAGCACGTGTTCCACATCCTTCAATATATTCTGCATGATGCGTTGGAACACAGCCGCCGCAGAGGCCAATACAAAGGGCATCCTGCAATACCTGTAAGCTCCGAAAGGTGTAATAAATGAGGTGAGGGAGCGTGAGGATGGATGAAGCTCCACTTGGTGATACGCTGACGAGAGGTCCAATACACTAAGGGCCAGATGTAGCAAAGGGTTTTTCCCATTCTGTGTCAATGGGAAAATGTGTTCGTACATATGGCCCTAAATATTTTGGCTGTTCCCATTGGGCTTAACATTTCGTTGATTTTTGGTAAAGGGAGCCACTCTACCCAAATATTAGTGTTCAAATCCCTCAGATCTACACACACACACGTAATCCATGACTCCCAGTTTTCTTGGTGATCACAACCGGAGCGACCCATAATGCACTGTCAATTGGTTCAATGACTCCTAACTGCTCTAACCGGCACAATTCCTGTTTGAGAGGTTCTCTCATGAGTGGCACAGGCCTGGCCCTATGTGCAATGGGGATTACACCTTCTTTAACTATGATTTTGTGCTGATAATGTACTAATCGGCCACGTTTATCCTCGAAAAGGCTTGGAAACTCATTGCATACGATATAATCATTTTCTGGATTTCCCACCAGCCATACCGGTTCCTCCCTGTTAGGGTCTAAGCGTATACCTAAATCACGCTGATGCTCCCACCCTAATAAATTCAAACCCTTGCTGGTAAAATACATCTTGCCTTTAGTCGATCTGCCCTTAAAGGTTATCTGCATAGACATCATTCCCTTCAGAGGTATTAGATCACTATTGTACCCGCCTGGACAGATGTCCGCTGGTTGTAACCCATATCCCTTACTCTTGAATTTACTCTCAAAAGTATCGAAGTTTATAAAAGTAAATGGTGAACAGGAATCAGCATATACTTTTATACGTTCTCCATTGAGATTTATTTCACATGACGGATACGTGGTCTTCATGCCTGTGTTCTCATTGCCCTCTCTCACTTGCAGTACAAATTTGTTATGATTGTCTTGAGTATCTTCCACTTTATGTACAACTTTTCTACCATAATTCTCATTTTTCTCTCCCTTACAAGCTCTTGCATAATGCCCTTTGTTTCCACATTTTTTGCATATGCAATTTCGGGCTGGGCAATCCGGGCTGTTAGCCAAATGTTTCACATTACCACACCTGTAACACCTGTTCCTAGAGTTCCCAATGATGCTTTTCTTATTAGTGATTTCCTGAATTTTGTGTTCCTCAATTCCACTATGTTCCTTGCTTTCTTGGTTGGGTATAGTTCTAACCTCCTTTACTTCCTCCATAATGGGAGAATTTTTAAAAGCTCTTATACATTCTGCTGTTTGCTCAATACTCTTAGCTACCTCAATAGCTTCCTTCAAGGAAGGGCTTATAATTAACAGTTTCTCCTGTACTTTGCTATTATTGGTACATCTCACCAATTGGTCTCTGGTAAGAAAATCTTCAAGGTTACCAAAATCACAGGTCGCAGCCAGACCCCTAAGACTGGCAATATAACTTGAAACTCTCTCATCCCTCCCTTGGACTCTACTGAAAAATGTATGTCTTTCGAACACCACATTTACTTTTACGCCAAAATGTCCTTCCAATTTTTTAAGAGTCTCTTCGTACACATCCAGCTCTTCATTCTCATCCTCCTCCTCCTCCCCATAATCTGTCAAATTGTCATAAACTTTACGCCCATGTACTCCTAAATTGTGCAATAAAATATGTTCTTTCCTTAGTGGTGAAAACTTCTCTCCTCCAATCGCTATCAGGTAAGATTCAAACAACCGTCTCCAGTCCTTCCATAATAGACTGGGTTCCCCTGTATCATTTAGAAAAGGAGGAGGTTGAGACATGCTAGCTGCAGCCATGTCCGCCTATCAGTTTTTCTTATTACTCAATACTACTTACGGTGTATAATATCCTTTTAAAATCCGCAATAATCAAATTCCAGAAGCATTTAACATAACATTTTCAATACATCCACATATAATTTACTTCTTGTTTCAATGTAGAAAAATAATAATTGACTAACAAAATATTGCTTGGCGTAAGCAGGCGTTAGTGTAAAGCTTTTCAACAATGTACACTGTGAAGGACTTCACCTTCCTATCACAAACAGATTATACCGTCTTGAGAAAGCAGGAGTTTACTCTGGACGACGCTTGGAGACTGTCACCTTCGTCACTACGAAATGTAAAATGCTGCCGAAGTGCTAGCGGATCGGGAACAGCCTCCCGATGACGCTCGACAAGCGCTTCAAGAAGGAATGCTGGGGGTTGTAGGAGATCGGTTCCAACTTCTTGATGAGACTCAGGGAGCTACGAAATGTAAAATGCTGCCGAAGTGCTAACGGATCGGGAACAGCCTCCCGATGACGCTCGTCAAGCGCGTCAATCAGGAATGCTGGGGGTTGTAGGAGGTCGGTTCCAACTTCTTGACGAGACTCAGGGATCTCCGCCTCAGCCGTATCCCTGTAATGCCGTCAGCTTTCCGGATCGGATACAGCTTCCGATGAACCAGGAAGCGTCGCACCCGCACACGACTATGTACACCGTCAAGCTGACCTATAGGTATAACGCCTTGCCTTAATCGCTTCTCAGCTTGCCGCCTGAGACACCCTCGAAGTGGTGTACACCCTACACCATCAGTGCTGCTCCGGAGGTTGCCGTCACCACTGTTCCAAGTGGTGCCACCGTGACGGCGTCTCCCAGGTGACTCCTTCCATAGGGATGCGTCCGCTCCAAATCTTCCGTGGCGGTGAAAGCAACCTGGAAACCCGCTTGGCAGCTTGCTATGGTACTACAAATGTAAAATACCATGTCCGCTCCTAATATAGACGTCTCGAAGCCTGAGTAAGACGGGTGAAGGCTTCTCTGTGTCTTCAGAGGAACGCATCAACTATGACTCCGAATGGCTAAGAATATCAGGTACAGGGGTGAGGAGTCACACTGCCCCTGCGCAGTTCTTCAATAGTTGAATCTCAAGAGTAATCCCATCCTCGTCGCCAAATAAAGTTATCCTGTAGTAATCACACAAGTAACTGAAGTAAATGATGATTATTTCTCAACTCCTCACAATCCACTGGCGCTACGCAATCTCAACATTCTATGGAAACTCCTGGTTGATCCAAAGTCCCAACATTCTAAGGTGAGTGGAACGTACTACTTTAACACACTTGAAGCATGAAATATGTACATCTTTAAACAGTAACTCTATATATCTATGCTAATACATATATACATATTTACAACAACAGAGGATGGTGGCCTGCAACATGAGGGGGAACTACAGAACACGGCCGCTGGGATACGCAGGCGGCAACATATCGTCAACAATTTCTTTTAAATATAATCACCTTCACCACTTTAGTTAACTAATTTAAATAAACACTTATAATAATCACCATATCATGGTCTGGCTATTCATTTTTGCACACCTTCATCTCTACTTATCAGAATAAGAGTGTTGCCTCATGGAGTATTGCTGACATACTGATTAGGACACTGAAAATCCCAGAGCTAATGTGATGCCTAACATTCACACAACATACACACACACTGTAAATGACATCTATCATGTACATTTCTCCTTTGAAGGCCAATAGCAGAGGACCACACCTATTTCATACATATATGTTGAAATCAAGGTCCAACACAGCATATGGCACACAACTAAGACAGCATCACTCAATAAGGGGAAAACAAGCCTCATGCATGAGGCAGTTGATGTGCTTTTGCATCAGTAACAGGAATGTCTGACCAGACCCTTGACAGCAGTAAGTCCAACTGCATCCAATATTTGCAAGGACTATCTGTGACCAGAGTTCCATAGAAGCAGAACATAGACAGCACAAGTGCCACACATATGAGCAGCATTGCACACATGACATTCCATGTACATGTCAGCCCATTTCCTAACTCCTGACACACCCATGCTCCTGGTCACAACCCACCTGTCGGAAGAGGTTCCTGGAATACTAAGATGTGTACCCTGATATTACCTCCTCTACACACACAGACTAACAATAGCAATCCAGTGTGCTACATCCTTTCCTATGATATGCCATTGTCATAAAACATCTGACTGCATGGACGTCAGGTTAATTTATACACTGTCTTCTAGTTTCAAAGCCCTGTTAGCACCTGTAGATTGCTTCCCGTGTGAAAATGTCTGTTGGCCCTTAGAATGCAAATCTCACCTACAGGACTGGTGAGAAACAGATGCAGCCCACACCTGTGATCACCTCCATGCACACCACCCATTTAAAAAAGCACTGCCCATGCTGATGCCTGGAACAGCATAGGAGTTGCCATTTTGTTGAATACACCATTAAGCATTGATACTAATTAAGCTGTGTAACACAGCCCTTGGGTTTATTTGTCACCTTCAAAAACACAGGACATACACAGTTTGACATGTCAACTGTCTAGTTCGTCCTCCAAACAGTCTGAGTCAGACCACTGATTATGTAACTTGTCAAATTGCTGGATCCCGAATCACCCTGCATTCTGTCAGCCTGACTGGCATCTGTCTGTGCGTCACACTAAAGTATCCCTGTGTCTACATATGTACCACACTGGCGTTAGCAAACCTCTCATTCATCAGGGGGTATTGGGCATGGGCTTCTTCAATGCATACTCAAATACATTGTATAGCATCAGCTGCCTTTTAACTGTACCATTTGAGTAAAATCCTCTGGGAAAAGCAAAATTCATGGCCCATCTCTTGTCTGGGTCTTATTTATGCATAAATGACAAAGTGTGACAGTGTCCCAAGGCCGTAGACAGGGATTGGGTACGGGGCTTTCAGCAGAACCAGCAACCTCTGATAATGTCCATGAAAAATACACACGTCAGGACCATGACAGTTCACACACAGAATCACAGTGTACAACATATTGATGGGCCGTGTGTGGTTCATAGCTGCGATAATAATCAGCACAGAGGCTATGATGTTCCCAGATGCAGTGGGAATTGCAGAGGCTAACCTGTGTACAAATGTTGTAATGACACCTTCCGGAACATGACACCTGAGACATTATCTCACTCAGCACACCAAGGTTGCCCTGTTGACTGTCTCATTACACGTCTTTAGTGACAGGGTGGGACCATTCCCATGTAGGTTCACATGTCCTCATCCAATTTACTCCCATTGATCAACCAAGGATACTCAGTAGATACAGGAATAGCTGCCACTGACTCATGATGAGTCCTGGACCGAACTGTGACAAATTACACCCCAAACTATAGACAGGATCATAATTGGACCACACACATGAACAAGACACCTATGTGCAATTGATCACTGGAAATATATGGACACGTGCTGTCTTGTATGCTGGTCCACCACAGCCACTTGATAGTTGGGGCTCACTTCTATGGCCTCAACTGTGGTGTCATCATACATTTTAGAGTCACCCTTGTCTGTCTGTGCAAACAACATGGTACCCACTTCCTCAATGCATGTGTATGGCTCACTGTGGGATTCACCAACTAGTGCCTAGGAAGCTGTTACCAATACTCTAGGACATAGGATGTTGAAAATGTGGGCCATTGACATGAACAAGCGTCTGCCATCTATCTGGTGCATGCTTTGTCACATGTGGTGTCAACGTTACTCTAAATCTTGGAAGTCCACATTACGGATGTTGCTACATGTATGACTAACACATGCCCTCTCTCATTTCCACAATGACTTGCATCTAAGGATTGGACACATGGACGTCACATTCATACAAGCATATGTGCAATAATGCTTCATGTGATACACACACACACATGGTCAACAAATACATTAGTTGCCAAAGCACACACTTTGAGCCAAAGGCATTTAGGTATTGTACATATGTGCGTCACATTGCTATCCTCTCCTTATGCCAAACATGCCCAATTTGTGCAACACATATATGTAGGCCACACTTATGACCAACTATTGCGTCAGCCAACCGTAAAAATACTGTGAAGGGAGTAGCGGATCATCGTCCGCTGCAGTATGATGTCACACATGTGAACGTACACCATCAACACCATAGTGTGTTCAATCAGCCTATCTCTGATGTGTCCCAAATGTAACATAACAAAAAAACAGAAAAATTGCCCAAAACCAGTTAATGCACAGAAATTTTGACGTTTCTAGCATTATGCGTCATTTTTTGCCCACCAATACTGTATTTGCGTCATTTTTTTTTTGATGCACAGGAGTGAAAATTAGCCTGCATCCAGATATTTGTACAGGCCATGTACTATTATTTGGATGCAGGCTAATTTTCACTCCTGTGCTTAAAAAAAAATGACGCAAATACAGTTTTGGTTGACAAAAAATGACACATAACGTGAAAAAGGGCGGACATTTCATACAGGAAGTGATGTAATAGGATATCCTGTTTACAGATCATGTACGGTGGGTGTACTTTCACTTTCACTTTGCAGTCTATGATCCTTCTAGACTGCGTGGCTGTGTAGAGAGTGGTGTCCTGAGATTTTGTGCTTTTTTGTCCTGTGTGCTATCTGTATTGTCCATTTGTGAAATAAATATTGTTGGTGTATACTGTACTACTGTGTTTTGTGTACATTTGTCCATTTATCTAGTGTTTTTGTTGTCTGTGGGAGTCTGTTGTGGGTAGTGTTAGTTTGGGGATAGTTGGGCTCTTTTAGTGGTTAAGTTTACTTTTCATCTGTATTTGTACCCCTACTTTCTCCCTTTTCCCCTTTCTATTTCTTTTACCCCTATTCCCTTTCACTTTTCCACTATGTCTGGTAGGCCACGTCTTGGCAGGATGGGTGAAGAGGAGTTGGGGGGGTTCATATGGCTTGTGTGCCATTTCTTGCCACTCATGATCCAGGCAGGGGGCAGGGTGATACAAGGGTATCAAACAGAGGCGCGCAGAATCTGGTGGGGAAAGGTGCTGCATCACCTGCAGCGTGTGTATGCCAGCCAAAGGAGTGACCATCAGCTGAAGCACCAGTGGGCTGACCTCATCATCAGGGAGCAGGATCTCTTGGACCACCTGGGAATCGTGATTGGTGGCACTGTTGGTGAGTACTAATCATGTAAATGTGCACGATTAAATGCTCTGTAGTGACATATGAGGATTTGTACTATGTCTGCCATCTAACTTGCTGACTGTGTGTAATGCTGGGGAAACATACAGGGATAATTGATGCACTATGGTAAGGATCACAATTGCTAGCTGTCAGGTAGCATGTGCTCAGCAAACTTACAGTATACTTTTCCATGAAGTAAACTGGTGCGGCCTTTGTGTCAGAAAACCAAACAAAATAGGAGCCAATCATGTCTATATAGGGTACTACTGACAGAGAAGTAAAGATGTACCAACATATTGGCTAACTTTGTTGACGCACTAGCTAGACTGACTTTAGAATAACTACATGATGCAGAAAATGAGTGCTGCCTTCACGTCAATTGATAATAGCAAAGTGTCTCAGACATATGTCTCATGTGAGTCTGGTGAGTGTGGAAGGAAAGCGTTCACGGAAGTACTATGAATGTTTGGGATTATTGTGTTTCTTGATCTTTTTGGATACATGTCAGATCTGGATTTGAAAATATCGTGAAAAGGTTTAAGGTGCCCTCAGCTAACATCTTAGAATGTTTGTTGGAGTTAGTTGTGCCACATTCCAAATATGGATGGCAGTCCAAAGGTATGCACATGGCTTCACATCTCCATGTTTGGTGCAAATCACCATAGCTGGGCCACATCAATTGAATCAAATGTAACAACAGGAGGGCTTACAAAAGTCCCTGCCCCTCCCTCTGTACATTGTACCTATGTGTAATAAATGTGTCATGGCCACAAGGCAAGTTTGACTGGTAATGCAGTCCTCAAGTAACCAGACTTTGGATGTCTCTCTTGGATGCACATGATGAGACGATTACACTCCATATTTTTTTCTGGTCACCAATTACGGGGCATGTTTGCAACCACATGATAATTAGGGCGAATGTATGTGTGCAGATATGTGTGTAACTGTCACAGGAGACCCATGCTATGTACAAGTTGGCTGTGATATATCAGATGCAGTATCATCATGTCTGAATGGCTGCCATTTCCTTATTCAGCCTACACATTGTATATGTTTATGAAATTGTTGCTCTGTGCACAGATTTTGAGCACATTTCTTCCTTCCATACCTTACATGTGGACCAGCACCCTACACTGTGGGAGAGGTGGCGACATTTGAGGACCCCGACCACTCCAGTAAGTGTTAATATGTCTGTTATGTGTTGTGTTTGCTGTTTATGGACTCGTGTGTGTTGAACGCATAGCAAGGTGTGATGCGTTGGGCAATCATTTCTCTTGTTCCATGAGTGGGATTTCAGTTTCTCACATGTTTTGAGTTGGCCAATGCATATCCAATGGTATTATTTAGGGATTGTAGGCCATTCCTGTAGGCCCCACTGTGAGTACTGGGGTTAGTCATGTGGATGACACTTGTATCAACAAGAGTCGCACTGGAAGTCAGCTCCGATTTAGTCAGCCTGTCAGACCCACATTCTCCAAGATTGGTACAGCAAATTGCTTTCCAATAGACTTCTGCTTCCCTATTTACCAACGTAATTATGAAACTGTAGGTAGAACCTCCTAGCAGCATGTACTTCCACATGTAGTGCTACAAGTATGTGGAACTTGAGTGCAATGGCCTAGGTGTGCATGCAATTCATGATCATGGGTGTTCTTGCAACTCTGTGTCTGATGTAAGTCAAGCCTTACTGGAAGTATATGTTGTGTACCAAGTTCTGGATTTCCTGACATGTGTGGCCCTATGATTGGTCTAGGGTTTGCTGACTCCTAATTATTGATAGACCTTACCTGTGGTGTGTGTGTAGAACCAAACATGTGTGGAGTTTTCTATACACTCCTCGGTGTACATGTTGTTGGAAATTGATAGTTGTTTATCCACCCCCCCACCCTCAAACACGGGCATGGGTTTGTGAATGGGGTACCTAGTACTGATGCTACCAGTATGTTACACATACATCTGAATAAGTGACTGTTTGGTTGGAACCTAGGCCCGTATTTATACTTTTTTTAGCGCCGCATTTGCGTCGCTTTTTGACGCAAAACGGCGCAAACCTACAAAATACAATGGTATTTTGCAAGTTTGCGCCGTTTTTGCGTCAAAAAACGACGCTAATGCGGCGCTAAAAAAGTATAAATACGGGCCTTAGTATACACACTCAGGTATGGCACTTGGGGGCATATTTATACTCTGTTTGCACCGAATTAGTGTCATTTTTTTTAAACTCTAATTCGGTGCAAAACTAACTCCATATTTATACTTTGGTGCTAGACCCCTCTAGCGCCAAATTTATAGAGTTAAAGTCATTTTTTGAAAGTGGAGACCTACCTTGACTTAATGAGATGCAAGGTAGGCGTTCCCGTGCAAAAAATGACTCTATGGCCTTAACGCCATTTTTAGGGGCATATTTATACTCTGCGGCATATTTATACTCTGTTTGCACCGAATTAGCGTCATTTTTTTTACTCTAATTCGGTGCAAATCTAACTCCATATTTATACTTTGGTGCTAGACCCGTCTAGCACCAAGGCCCTGATTTATACTTTTTTTGCGCCGCATTAACGTCATTTTTTGACGCAAAAGTGGTGCAAAGTTACAAAATATTGGCCCTTATTTATACTTTTTGCTGCAAAACTGCACTAACTCAGTTTTGCACCAAAATGTTTAGCACCGGCTTGCACCAGCCGGGCACCATATTTATGGAATGGTGCAAGTCGGTGCAAAGGATAGGCTAGAGTAAAAAAAAATTACTTTAGTCAGTGGGGCTGGCAGTATAGGAGAAGAGGGTTTAGCACCAAAAAAATGACTTTAGGCAGGTTAGAGTAAAAAAAAATGACTCTAACCAGATTAGCGTCATTTTATGGTGCTAAACCTACCATGCCCATTTCAGGACCCCCTATGCCACTTTAAAAAAAAAAAAAATTAAATGCAATCTTACCTGTACTTACCTGGGATAGGGTCTCCCATCCTCCGCAGTCCCTCTTGTGTGGGTGGGGGTGCACCTGGGGCCTGGGGAGGGCACCTGTGGGCTTATTCCATTGTGTTCCACCATGGAAATAGGCCCACAGGTCCCCTAACCCCTGCCCTGACCCAGGTCTTAAAAAATGGGGCAAAGCTTGCTTTGCCCCATTTTTTTACCCCTCCTCCCTCCCTTGCACCATTTTTGCATGGGAGTATAAATATGGCGTTAAGGCCATAGAGTAATTTTTTGCACAGGAACTCCTACCGTGCATCTCATTAAGGCAAGGTAGGTTTCCACTTCCAAAAAATGACTTTAACTCCATAAATTTGGCGCTAGATGGGTCTAGCACCAAAGTATAAATATGGAGTTAGTTTTGCACTGAATTAGAGTAAAAAAGAAGTGACGCTAATTCAGTGCAAACAGAGTATAAATATGCCCCTTAGCGTCAAAAAATTGTGCTAATCTGGTCAGACTCATTTATTTTAACTCAAACATGCCTAACGTGATTTTTTTTTAAGCTAGCCTACCCTTTGCACCGGCTTGCACCATTCCATAAATATGGTGCCCAGTTGGTGCTAAAAAATGGTGCAAGTCGGTGAAAAACTTTTTGGTGCAAAGCTGAGTTAGTGCAGATTTGCACCAAAAAGTATAAATAAGGCCCTTGGTACTATACTGGCACGTCCAGTTACAACTTGCAGACCATGTGGCTTTAGTTTTACATTCCGTACACTGACATTTGTAGCCCAGGTCTTGGCGGGGGATATGCAGCATGATTCTTAGCTGATAACTGGCAGAACTCCGATGGCAAGTCAAAGCCAGTTGTTACCCATCTTGTAGGTTATGGGTGTGCTATGTGTGATGTGACCTTTGTAGGCTGGCCTGCCATGTACTTCCTCAGGGACATTCAATGATCTGTATTGTGATATGAGCTGCTACAACTACTGTAGATGTATTGTCTGATTAACTTCTTGTTCCATTTCACAGAAATGCAGTTTATTTGCATTTGTCTTCACAGCTGCAAACATGACTCCAGACCAGGTCCGTGAGTTCCAGCGGCAGGCCATGAGATACCAGCACATCCAGCTGGTGGAGTCGGGGTTCAGGAGGATGGCCCGGAGATATCGCCATGAATGGGCCTACGGGGCATGCAGAGCCTTCCCACAGGATGGGCCTACTTTGCCCACCACAGACACCACCAGCACAACCACCACTTCAAGCCAGGTGGCCCCACCCTCAGCTGGGACTGTTGTGCCTACATCTGCTGGACTTCCAGGCCCCAGCATTGCTACAGGTGCAGGACAGCCCACTGGGCCTGGCTCCACAAACACACAGACCTCCTCCACCGGTACCCAGACTGCCAAAGCTCCATCTGTTTACCCTGCAGCCTTCCACAACATGGAACGGAAGATGGACCGTGTGCTGCGCAAGTAGAGCCACTTGAGCCGGGATGTGCGCCACATTAACCGGCGTGTTAAGTCTATCAAGAGGGCCCTCCACAGGGCCAACCTCTATACTGTATTTTAAATGGACATGATTCCCTCCCCTCCGTCCTCTTTCCTTGTTCTTATAGTTAGTGGACTTAGGGTGCTTAGGCCCATATTTATACTTTTTGACGCTAAACTGCGCTAACGCAGTTTAGCGTCAAAAAGTATTGCGCCGTCTAACGCCATTCTGAAGCGCCATGCGGGCGCCGTATTTATGGAATGGCGTTAGACGGCGCAATCAGACCGGCGCTGCCTGGTTTGCGTGGGAAAAAACCACGTAGACCAGACAGCGCCGGCGTAGGGGGAAAATGGCGCATGGGCGTCTTAAAATGGGGCAAGTCAGGTTACGTCGAAAAAATCGTCTTAACCCGACTTGCGCCATTTATTTTCGACGCCCATCCCCCATCAACATGACTCCTATCATTGTAAAGATAGGAGTCATGCCCCCTTGCCCAATGGCCATGCCCAGGGGACTTCTGTCCCCTGGGCATGGTCATTGGGCATAGTGGCATGTAGGGGGGCACAAATAAGGCCCCCCTATGCCACCAAAAAAAAATATAAAAAATTAAAAATTATACTTACCTGAACTTACCTGAATGTCCCTGGGGTGGGTCCCTCCATCCTTGGGGGTCCTCCTGGGGTGGGCAAGGGTGGCAGGGGGGGTCCCTGGGGGCATGGGAGGGCACCTGTGGGCTCATTTTGAGCCCACAGGCCCCTTAACGCCTGCCCTGAGCAGGCGTTAAAAAGTGGCGCAAATGCGCCGTTTTTAGCCACGCCAACTCCCGGGCGTCTCTTTTGCCCGGGAGTATAAATACCACGTAAAGGCCTGGGAGTCATTTTTTAGACGGGAACGCCTCCCTTGCATATCATTAACGCAAGGAAGGGGTTCACGCTAAAAAATGACGCACATTCCGGGAACTTTGGCGCTATTCGCCTCTAACGCCATAGTATAAATATGGCGTTAGTTGGCGTTAGTTTTGCGTCGAAATTGCGTCAAAAAAAACGACGCAATTTCGGCGCAAACGGAGTATAAATATGGCCCTTAGTGTTAGGTTAGTATAGGCTGTTAGTTTAGTTAGTGTTAGTGGGTGGGAGGTGGGGGGTCCTGATTCTTTCTATTTTTACTTATTAAGGGCCATATTTATACTCCGTTTGCGCCGAAATTGCGTCGTTTTTTTTGACGCAATTTCGACGCAAAACTAACGCCAACTAACGCCATATTTATACTATGGCGTTAGAGGCGAATAGCGCCAAAGTTCCCGGAATGTGCGTCATTTTTTAGCGTGAACCCCTTCCTTGCGTTAATGATATGCAAGGGAGGCGTTCCCGTCTAAAAAATGACTCCCAGGACTTTACGTGGTATTTATACTCCCGGGCAAAAGAGACGCCCGGGAGTTGGCGTGGCTAAAAACGGCGCATTTGCGCCACTTTTTAACGCCTGCTCAGGGCAGGCGTTAAGGGGCCTGTGGGCTCAAAATGAGCCCACAGGTGCCCTCCCATGCCCCCAGGGACCCCCCCTGCCACCCTTGCCCACCCCAGGAGGACCCCCAAGGATGGAGGGACCCACCCCAGGGACATTCAGGTAAGTTCAGGTAAGTTTTATTTTTTATTTTTTATATTTTATTTTGGTGGCATAGGGGGGCCTTATTTGTGACCCCCTACATGCCACTATGCCCAATGACCATGCCCAGGTGACAGAAGTCCCCTGGGCATGGCCATTGGGCAAGGGGGCATGACTCCTATCTTTCCAATGATAGGAGTCATGTTGATGGGGGATGGGCGTCGTTAAAAAATGGCGCAAGTCGGGTTAAGACGATTTTTTCGACGTAACCTGACTTGCCCCATTTTAAGACGCCCATGCGCCATTTTCCCCCTACGCCGGCGCTGTCTGGTCTACGTGGTTTCTTCCCACGCAAACCAGGCAGCGCCGGTCTGATTGCGCCGTCTAACGCCATTCCATAAATACGGCGCCCGCATGGCGCTTCAGAATGGCGTTAGATGGCGCAAAACTTTTTGACGCTAAACTGCGTTAGCGCAGTTTAGCGTCAAAAAGTATAAATATGGGCCTAAGTGTGTGGGTGGGTGGGTGGCGGGCTATGATGGGGTTCTTGTGTGTTTAAAAAAAACAAATACAAAAAAAAACACCAAAAAAAACACAAACAAATATATATTTGTTTAGGATAGTATAGTATGTGTTTAGGTTAGTATGTGTTGTCCTCCATGTGTCCCGTCTCATAAATAAGGGGGGTGGGGGTAGATGTTTAGAACGTTTCGTTACATGTGATAAGTAAGTGTAGCTTAGGTTAGTTAGGGACAGTTGTGGGTAATGAGTAGTCAGGGTAGATTAGGGTAGGTAAGATTTTTCCCTCAGTTTCCTCTTCTGTGATTAACATTTAGGCCAGTATTTATACTTTTTTTGCGCCGCATTTGCGTCGTTTTTTGACGCAAAAACGGCGCAAACTTGCAAAATACCATTGTATTTTGTAGGTTTGTGCCGTTTTGCGCCAAAAAGCGGCGCAAATGCGACGCTAAAAAAAGTATAAATACGGGCCTTAATAAATATTTGGTTAACGCTTAATAGTATGTGTTAAATGGTACTTGATCCTGGGTTTGGATTCAGTGTACATATATTTTGTACTATTACATGTGTGTCCTATGCTACAAACAAATCCCAACTGAGCTGTACGATTTGCAGCTAGCCCAGAGCTACCTTGCAAAGTGTCCATCCTTCATTGCTACCACCAATCACAGTTAATATGGATGACAATGTGTTTCTGTTGATAAGTGTGTTTTCAAAGTCACAAACAGTGCTTCCAGACTTGGTACTGGGGGAACAGTTTTAGTTCTGACTGCAGTGTGATGATCAAGGACACCCTTATAAGATGAGTTCTCATTGGCACTCTTTTATTCTTGTCTTCATGACTCTCATACGTCATTTGTGACACAGTTTAGCATGATTGCCTATTTGTATGTAAACTCAGACACCTTCATTTATGCAGTTTTTGTAGTGTTTGCTTAGATTAGTGTGCACTGTTATATGTGTTATTATTGCATGTTGACAACATTTTGCGGCCACTATTCGATGACTTAGATATCCGTTGAGGAAGCATTATTCTGTCCAACACAGCATGATGGTGTATGGTTTCTCACTTCATCAGATATGTCCCTCAGGATGGGCAGAGTATGATGCAATCATGGGCACTGTGCAGATTTCTTTGACTACATAATATCAGGGCAGTTGTATTGACAAGCTACGTAATTTGACAGTAGGCACATTTCAGTTATCTACTGCACAGTTGATATGCCACATTACCCAGAGACAGATTTGTTGTGTAAGTGCTATTTATTGAAAGGTGCTGTAGTGCTATCTCTACATTGTCCATGATTGTGACTCCATTATAGTGACATCTTACATTGTGATCCAACACAAGCGTTTACCAAAATGCTTTTGACATGCTGGGGTTGATGTTTCAGACAGTGCAGAGAGACAGAGGGGCATATTTATACTCCGTTTGCGCCGAATTTGCGTCGTTTTTTTCGACGCAAATTCGACGCAAAACTAACTCCATATTTATACTTTGGCGTTAGACGCGTCTAGCGCCAAAGTTCATGGAGTTAGCGTCATTTTTTGGCGTGAACACCTTCCTTGGGTTAATGAGATGCAAGGTAGGCGTTCCCGTCTTAAAAAACGACTCCCAGGCATGTGCGTGGTATTTATACTCCCGGGCAAAAATCACGCCCGGGAGTGGGCGGGGCAAAAAACCCCGCATTTGCGCCTCTTTTTAACGCCTGGGTCAGGGCAGGCGTTAAGGGACCTGTGGGCTCAGAATGAGCCCAGAGGTGCCCTCCCCTGCCCCCAGAGACACCCCCTGCCACCCTTGCCCACCCCAGGAGGACACCCAAGGATGGAGGGACCCATCCCAGGGAAGAAAAGGTAAGTTGTGGTAAGTATTTTTAAACTTTTTTTTTTGTGGCATAGGGGGGCCTGATTTGTGCCCCCCTACATGCCACTATGCCCAATGACCATGCCCAGGGGACATAAGTCACCTGGGCATGGCCATTGGGCAAGGGGGCATGACTCCTGTCTTTGCTAAGACAGGAGTCATGTTAATGGCGTCTGGGCGCCCAAAAAAAATGGCGCAAATCGGGTTAATACGATTTTTTTGCCTCAGCCTGACTTGCCCCATTTTGGGACGCCCAAATGCCATTTTTCCCTACGCCGGCGCTGCCTGGTGTACGTCGTTTTTTTTCACGCACACCTGGCAGCGCCGGTCGGCTAACGCCGGCTAACGCCATTCAATAAATACGGCGCCCATATGGCGCTTCAGAATGGCGTTACGCGGCGCTAATTTATTTGGCGCAAAACTGCGTTAGCGCAGTTTTGCGTCACAAAGTATAAATATGGCCCAGAATTTGCCAATGAGTAGGAGCGAGACAATCACTGGCCTGGGTGACAAGATATACAGTGGTTTGCAGAACAGTGCTTGAGTACAGTTGTTGCAAGACTGGCAAGTTACAAAGCGCAGGACCTTGGTATTAGTTGGCCATGTGACAGGGGCTAATGCTTCCGGGTCATTTTCCTTGTGAACGTGATCTGTTCCATGTCTTCTTCTTCTGATGTGTGTGTTGCCTCCTCTGTTCTTGTTGTTGTTGGCTGTGAAGGGGCAACACACACCTCAGTGTTAGAAGACGTGGAGTCAGACATCCCGGTCGCTGCTCCCTGTGAAGGTCTTAAGGGCAGTACTGCAGCAAGGAGTATCTGCTGGTTCTTGAGAATAGCAGCCACATAACGATGGTAGGCAGCCAGGTCGGCCATGAGGGTTTCAATGTTGCATTTGTGCACGCGTTGACAGGATTGCTGTTGTAGGTGTTGGGTCAACTGTATTACAGCTATGCTGATTTCCTTCAGCCTTTTTTCTACTTCCTGAAAGATAGTTGTTCGCCCTTGCATAGCTGCTGCCTGTTCTTCAGTTGACATCAGCCCTCTAGGCTGGCTGCCATATTTTGCATCCCAACTTGACCTCCTTGGCCAGCTCCCACTGTACTCCAACTACAGTTCTCTCAAAGCTGGTGCCAATGTCGTCTGAGTCCTCAGCTGTATTGGAGCTGGCAGGTCTTACAATTGGAGTGGTGGATGGATCCTCTGCGATGGCTGCTTGTTCTGTGCTCCTCCTTGTGACTGAAGGTGGGGTCTGGAGGGTTTCAAGGACCTTTTAGATAGTCTCCTGGGGAATGTTTATCGGCTCGTCATCCATGTCATCAGGGTAATCTGGGACAGGCATATCCACAGGAGATCCATCTTCCTCTGCAATGAAACAGGGTACAATTAGTGTGTCTGTGTTGTGGCAATTTTGATGTGACATGCCTGCCTTTTCATTAATTCACTTTGTGATCTTGTTTCGTGTTAATTGCTCCAGTCCTTCAGATGGGCATTCTTCCAGGCCTATGGCCCACCTGCATGTCACATGTATGTTATTGAGTTATTAGACTTGTCAGCATCGTCGCCTCTAGGTGTTGGTTTAGGCCACAAAGAGAATTGCCACCTTCTTGTCCTACTCAAGCCTCCGTCTACATCCATTCTCATGGTGAGACCTTTCACTGGCTGTGGGTGTTCTGATGGCCCTGGCAGCACACTTAACAATCTGGACCTGCCCCAATCTCTGATCTTTCACATACACTTAAATGTATTTGACATGTAGCATATCCTATGCATAGCAATGTTATGACACGATATGGATGTTGGCATTGGTAATGTGTACTGCTGATGTTGGGGAATGTGTGTTACATTGGCTTGCCCTGATAATCGTATCAGTGTCCTATTTCCTCCTCTGACTGTGCAGGTGTATTTCAGTGACCAGTTACATGTGTCCCCCCTCAATGCTGTTGTCTGAGCAGTATAACATTTGGGATGTTGCATTGTTACCCAGGTACAGGATGGACCCTGACATATGCAGCATGGGTGTGTCCTTAGTGCTGTGGAGATCCTATTGTTGTTTACATTGGCTGATGTTTGCGACAACTATGGGCATTGACATTTGACAGTACTGGGTCCTTTGTCATGTTTCTGGGGATTATTGAAGTTGTCATCCTCACCCCCTAATTTAGGTGTGTATGATCCATGGGAAGGTTACTGTCATTGGCTACTTGAGCTGCACACAGAGCGGAGGTGATAGTGGCAACAGTTGTCGCAGTTACATTCCAGTTGTCGGTATGGCTAGAGGTTGTTAAGAGGGCCCTAGTTAATGTAGGGGGTATGGTGGCTGACGTGTGCCAGGATGTCAGTTTGACGTTGTGGCCTTCCCTCCTGGTGTGGCTTTCCCTTTGCTCCATCGTTGGCATGACAGCATGCCCCATGGGACTGTTGTTGGTGTTGTGTAATGGTGTGCCCCAGGTCTTCTCAGAAGGGGCCATGCCCCCCTGCCGTGCCCCTTTACCCATGCCAATCCATGTATATGATGACTTCCATGCATTTTGTGGTCGGTATCCCCCCCCTGCTCACAGTTGACATTATTGCATTATAATTCCCCATGCGACTTACCCTGCATGTGCGTTGTCTCCTGGTAGTCTGCGCTGTCCTGTCCTTGAATCCCTGTGACGATCTCCTCAGGGATGACGGCTGCGACCATCTCCTCCATGTGGTCCAGGGCCTCCTAGTGTGCTGGACTCCCACCTCCAGTCTGCAGTGCTGCCTTCCTGTTCCTGGCCATCTTTTCCTTGGTCCTGCGCTTGCAGTCATGCCAGCGTTTCTTGCACTCGATGACTGTTCTGCGTACTCCAGCCACACTGTTAATCTTGTCGACAATTTGTTGCCATATAGCCTCTCTCCTACTAATTGGCAACTTTGAGGTGACAAACAGTTGGTGCTGGTGTTCCGTCACCTCTTTAACCAGAATTTCCTGCTCCTCTGCACTGACGCAACACTTTCTTTTCTTCTTATAAGTGTCCTGGTTCTTGTGTAGGTCCTCCTGGCTGGTTCCTGGTCTGATGTCATCTTCCTGGGGTCTGTAGTGGCATCTGGGATCCATTTTGGCTCTCCTCTGATGAAATGGCAGTGTTCGCGGGGTTTTTTGACCCACAGTTATTTCCGCCGTGTTAACGTCGTTTTGCTTTACGACTTGACGATGCGGTGTGCGTCAAAAATAATGACTCCCACCTGTGGTTTGCGCCGCCGTGCGTCAAAGTATAAATTTGACGCCCGCACAGTTCACCAAAATGGCATTAGCCGGAGGTAATATTTTTGACGCAGAACTGCGCCGGCGCAGTTTTGCGTCAAAAAGTATAAATATGGCCCTTGGTGTCACCAAAATGAGTACAGAACTCAGTTGGCGATCAGTCTTTGATTCATGTTGTTGGGTTTTCTCCTAAAACATATAAAGAAATATGGGCAAATGTTTATGCAAAATACTTGTCTAATGGCAATTGTGACCTTGTGTTGTCTGGGGTACAAAGTTGCTTACCTTTGCGGTCGTTTCTGCATCAGAGGAGATTGTCCAGGTCCTATTACTATAAGAAAGGGGTGTCTCTTAGATCAGTTTGTCGAACAGTTATTCGGAGGCTGTGTGATGGCACAGTCTGTTTGGAAGATGGCTAAGAAATGGCTTCCCCGCCTTCATAATGATTTGGATCTTACTAAGAAGAATGTTCTTTTTGCATAATAAGATCAAGTTCCCTTTGCTATAAGTTTTGGGTTGTAGTAAATTGCATTAAAGACACAAATCAAATCAAATCAAATTTATTATCAGTGTGCCTAATTATTAAACATTGCACTTGTACACATTAAAACACAATAATAAAACTGTTACACTTGTGCAATTTTAGAGCAAAGCGAGTACTACGCAGAAGAATAGACCATCTTTTCCCAACCCAGCTTTGGGCTGATTTGTGTCGGGAGGGTTACATATAGTACAGGATCAGGCAAGGTGCCTGGCAGGGAGCAGGGGGCTGTGTTGTTCGATCTAGACCAGAGTCCTAAAGTGCATGTCTTTTTTTTTTTTTCTTTAAGAAGAAGAGCAAGTGCCTTTTAATTCTAAGGCGTTATTGGTATTGCACCCTTCCATAGACCTATGTCTGATGGTCTACAATGGTTGCATCAGCTAGGGCACGCTCCACTCCTTCCAGGTATCTCACCATATGGGCATTCAGGCCCGTATTTATACTCCGTTTGCGCCGAATTTGCGTCGTTTTTTTCGACGCAAATTCGGCGCAAAACTAACGCCATATTTATACTTTGGCGTTAGACGCGTCTAGCGCCAAAGTATTGGCAAATAGCGTCATTTTTTTGCGTGAACGCCTTCCTTGCGTTAATGAGATGCAAGGAAGGCGTTCCCGTCTAAAAAAATGACGGCGACGCAAATGCGTCGTATTTATACTCCCGGGCAAAAATCACGCCCGGGAGTTGGCGGGTCAAAAAACCCCGCATTTGCGCCACTATTTAACGCCTGGGTCAGGGTAGGCGTTAAGGGGCCTGTGGGCTCAAAATGAGCCCACAGGTGCCCTCCCCTGCCCCCAGGGACCCCCCCTGCCACCCCTGCCCACCCCAGGAGGACACCCAAGGATGGAGGGACCCACCCCAGGGACATTCAGGTAAGTTCAGGTAAGTATCATTTTTTATATTTTTTAATTTTTTTTGGGTGGCATAGGGGGGCCTTATTTGTGCCCCCCTACATGCCACTATGCCCAATGACCATGCCCAGGGGACACAAGTCCCCTGGGCATGGCCATTGGGCAAGGGGGCATGACTCCTGTCTTTACTAAGACAGGAGTCATGAAATGGCGTCTGGGCGTCGTAAAAAAATGGCGCAAATCGGGTTGAGGCGATTTTTTTGCCTCAACCTGACTTGCCCCATTTTAAGACGCCCTAACGTCATTTTTGCCCAACGCCGGCGCTGCCTGGTCTACGTGGTTTTTTTCCACGCACACCAGGCAGCGCCGGTCTGCTTGCGCCGGCTAACGCCATTCCATAAATACGGCGCCCGCATGGCGCTTCAGAATGGCGTTAGACGGCGCTAAATTTTTTGACGCTAAACTGCGTTAGCGCAGTTTAGCGTCAAAAAGTATAAATATGGGCCTCAGTTTTTGGTTGGCAGAGTTGAGGCAGCTTAGGGTCACACATCTGCACGTGCAGACCCCCAGATGTACCTACAGCAGGAGCAGAAGTCTGCGGCGATCTCTCAGGATCCTGATGCATAGGCAAAAAATGTGGGGCACAGTTTCAGATGCTGATCCACAGAGCCGGCAGGGTTATCTTTTGCAGGCCGGCGCCATGGGCTCTCATGCCTGCCTACTGGGAGGACCCCCAAACGAAAAAGCAAGTACTTCCTCATGCTGTAGGTTAAGAGTTCTCCCAGGTATGGCTGGGGGGCTAAATTCTTATAGCTGTTTAGAACTAGCCAGGCATGCTGCCTTTTCTCAAGGGTTAACTTGTCTTCAGTTAGAGACAGGAGCTTTGTTGCTTTTTTAGTTGGGGATTTAAATAGTTTGTGGTTGAGCTCCGATGACCATAAACTCTTGATGTCGGGCTACTTTATGGAGGTGTCAAGATACATTTGTGCCGACGAGCAGGGCTTCACTGTTATTTCCTCCCATATGTTGTAGTTTATAGTGCTTGGTTGTATATGCTTGCTATGGTGCCATCCAAGACCTTGGAGCATCTGCCACGAATTGCAATACTTCCAAAAGCTAACCTGGGAACCACCTTAGTTCTGTCTACTTCTAACAGTGGGCTGAGCGTGTACGTGTTCTAATTGATTGACAATGTCCGAAGTCTCATGGAGAGAGCAGCCCCTTTCTGTCTCATTTCTTCTTTGTGTTTGAGAAAAGAGCCATGACATTTAAACAGAAGATCCAGCTATTTATAAGTTACTGTTTCTTCAAACGTGCTCCCACTGAGGGGCATATTTATACTCCGTTTGCGCCGAAATTGCGTCGTTTTTTTTAACGCAATTTCGACGCAAAACTAACTCCATATTTATACTTTGGCGTTAGACGCGTCTAGCGCCAAAGTCCATGGAGTTAGCGTCATTTTTTTGCGTGAACACCTTCCTTGCGTTAATGAGATGCAAGGTAGGCGTTCCCGTCTAAAAAAATGACTCCCAGGCATGTGCGTGGTATTTATACTCCTGGGCAAAAATCACGCCCGGGAGTGGGCGGGGCAAAAAAACCCGCATTTGCGCCGGATTTTAACGCCTGGGTCAGGGCAGGCGTTAAGGGACCTGTGGGCTCAGAATGAGCCCAGAGGTGCCCTCCCCTGCCCCCAGGGACACCCCCTGCCACCCTTGCCCACCCCAGGAGGACACCCAAGGATGGAGGGACCCACCCTAGGGACATTAAGGTAAGTTCAGGTAAGTATTTTTTTTATTTTTTTTTGTGGCATAGGCGGGCCTGATTTGTGCCCCCCTACATGCCACTATGCCCAATGACCATGCCCAGGGGACAGAAGTCCCCTGGGCATGGCCATTGGGCAAGGGGGCATGACTCCTGTCTTTGCTAAGACAGGAGTCATGTAAATGGGGGATGGGCGTCGTAAAAAAATGGCGCAAATCAGGTTAAGGCGATTTTTTTTACTCAACCTGACTTGCCCCATTTTGAGACACCCATTCGCCATTTTCCCCTACGCCGGCGCTGCCTGGTGTACGTGGTTTTTTTCCACGCACCAGGCAGCGCCGGTCGGCTAACGCCGGCTAACGCCATTCTATAAATACGGCGCCCGCATGGCGCTTCAGAATGGCGTTAGACGGCGCTAATTTTTTTGACGCTAAACTGCGTTCAAGGACTGGCTAACCTGTACGGTCCTTTTATACTAATAAAGGTTTTTGAAAATTAGCTTTCTGGGACCCAGCATTGGTTTCACACCCATTTCTGTCACTAACTGGAAGGAGGCTGAAAGCACAAAAAATATTAAAAATGGGGTATATCCCAGTAAAATATCAAAATTGTGTTGAAAAATTGGGTTTTCTAATTCAACTCTGCCTGTTCCTGAAAGCTGGAAAGATAGTGATTTTAGCACCGCAAACCCTTTGTTGATGCTGCTAGCGCGGCTGGTCCTTAGTAAGTAAACTTACAAGGGGACGCGTATAGGTCGATGAATCTTTTGAATCGCATGGAGTATCCTAGTCATGCAGTAATCACTAAATCAATAATCAACATCAATAAAACACGCTAACCACTTTAAGTAAACTACAAGAAACCCCCCCTAATCAGAAATAACCATCACTCATGGAAAAGGTTAATAACTTTTAATTCCTTATTGATTACAATTGTAGTCAATTGTTAATTGTGTCTTTATTAATCAATCTTTATTAGTTCATCATGAGGAAACATTTTCTCCAAAGAAAACATGAGCAACAATGCAAATCATAGATCAATGAATATCAGCATTAATTATGCAATGCAGCAAATTGATTCGTCAGTCATTTTTCACCGTCAACGTTTCCCCTGTCAGCCTACCTAACCAAGATTAGCATCAGCATGTGGGTCTTCATGTGAAAACAAGTTAGTGAAAACATTAATTTGGAAAAATCTACCTAAAAGAGAGAAATTCTACAAAACAGTGCAGTTGGTACCTAGAAGAAAAGGCACAAATTGTCAGTCACATTTTCATAGCCACCTATCCAGGATGGATCAGCAACAAGTCGGTCTTTGTCTTCAGGTCATCAATAGTCAGCTATGTATCAGGCTCACAGAGTATGAGTCATCGGACAGCATCTCCTGACGTCATCAACATTCTCCTCGCAGTTCTGATTTCTCACCCCTTGTCATGACTTTTTATTAGGGTCTCCCAGCCC
Source organism: Pleurodeles waltl (assembly GCF_031143425.1). NCBI lineage: Eukaryota > Metazoa > Chordata > Amphibia > Caudata > Salamandridae > Pleurodeles > Pleurodeles waltl. Next base: position 1,003,718,652 of record NC_090443.1, on the reverse strand, counting down.
ATCCTACTAATTGCTAAATGGTCAGTCTATCGGAAGTTATGACTCTAACCTATAGTTTTTGTTTACCAAATCTTTGATTTTGCATATGTCTTGTGTCCCATAAAACTGATTGGTTCTTCTTGTGATGAGAACCTCATCCGGCTCTTTAGCTAACAAAATTGTTGCATACGAGTCTTTAGTCAGTGCCTCTATTGTTCAAGTCCTGGGAAAGTACATTTAGCCTACTCTACACGTAATTGTATCAAATTGTCTTCATCATCTCCTGTCTGTCAGTACATTTGCAGAATGTTCTAGCTGATCAGCTTGAACTCTGAGCGGTTCAAGGTTGCCATCCCCCGTTACCAGTCCTGTGCAAGACACTTGAATTCTTCATGTTCAGAGCAAGCAAGGCCTAGTGGAACTAGGCCTTTAGTCTGGCTAATTTAAGAATATGAATTATTTTAAAACATAGGTTATATACTTTGTTATGACATATTAGTGCATTTTCTTATACATTTTTCCATTATTTTGCATCTGTTAATACACATGGTGACCACTCCCCAAGGGCACATTTTCAAATGCACACATTATTTTCTAAAATGTATTTCTCTATGCATAAGGGTAAGGGCAAGGCTATTTGAATCTTATCTAATTGCTATTGGATGTGCAGGGGCTACAAGTACGACTCCAATCAGGCCGGATTTAAGAGCAACCAGGATCTCACCGGTTACTCAGGGAGTCAGTTCTCCAATGATGGCAAGAAATATCAGGGATGAGGATTTCAACTGCCCCCTGCACACTATGTTATAAGCTTGAATAAATGTGATGTCATTTCTATATTGTATTGAAGTATAATGTGCACATCAAGCAACTCTTTTGTACATAGACATTTCTCCAATATTATATGGGCTTGTAGTATTAGTTAACAGTTAACAGAATGAGTCTTTTGTTTCTAAGTGTAAGTACTTCTTCAATGGTACACTCCCGGTGTCTCCTTAGAATGTAGAGACAATTGGATCAACCGGGAGCTCACCTTGGAATGTTGAGGTGACTGGACTAGGACAGAGGCAGATGGCGAGTGAGGAGTTCTCTGAATAAAGCCTTCTTCTTCTTCTGTTTCATTTATCGTGCAGCGTCTTTATAACAGTTATGACATATTAGTGCATTTTCTTATACATTTTTCCATTATTTTGCATCTGTTAATACACATGGTGACCACTCCCCAAGGGCACATTTTCAAATGCACACATTATTTTCTAAAATTAATTTCTCTATGCATATTTCTTATTAATAAACACACATTAGTAATTAGTGATTTCTTTAATTAGCATTTCCGCTACATCAATGCCATTTTCAGAAAAAAAAGCACGAGCCACCTTATGCAGCCCTTTTTCCCCATTTATTTGAAAAAAAACATATTTTTCGCTGTATTTCCGCTAACCCAGGGCAACCCACAAAGTCTGGGTACCTCTAGAATCCCTAGGATGTTAGAAAAAAAGGACGCAAATTTGGCGTGGTAGCTTATGTGGAGAAATAGTTATGAGGGCCTAAGCGCGAACTACCCCAAATAGCCCAAAAAAAACAAGCATTTGCAATGCACTAGGGTCTCGCATTTGTCAGAGTTACAGCTGTTCACAGTTGTAAACTCCCAACCGGATTTTTCTTGCCGTAAAAGAAAAAAACAGCGCAATCGCTCTGCTGCAGTTCACACGTAATAATACCTATCGGCAAAAGTGCAATTATGAACGTAACCGACAAAAGTGCAATTAACTGTATAACAAAGTCGATGGTATGCGAAGCGCTCGACTTCTGCCCAGCGAGATCGCGCTGCGAAAATAGAGAAAAAGTAGTCCACAAACCCAGCGAGCCTCGCATGTTTTCTGTACTTGGTCGCTGCGCTCGAGGAGGGCTATCCACCGGAAAAGGCATGACGTATGCGTGCCGTCTACTAATCAAAAGAAGCGATTCTAACAGGCAAGCCAACGTGCCAATGAAAGACACTGACATGACTTCGACGGGGCTCCGAGCCTTTTCTAAAACCTAGGCCCGTATTTATACTCCGTTTGCGCCGAATTAGCGTCGTTTTTTTCGACGCAAATTCGGCGCAAAACGAACGCCATATTTATACTTTGGCGTTAGACGCGTCTAGCGCCAAAGTATGGGCAAATAGCGTCATTTTTTTGCGTGAACGCCTTCCTTGCGTTAATGAGATGCAAGGAAGGCGTTCCCGTCTAAAAAAATGACGGCGACGCAAATGCGTCGTATTTATACTCCCGGGCAAAAATCACGCCCGGGAGTTGGCGGGTCAAAAAACCCCGCATTTGCGCCACTATTTAAGGTAGGCGTTAAGGGGCCTGTGGGCTCAAAATGAGCCCACAGGTGCCCTCCCCTGCCCCCAGGGACCCCCCCTGCCACCCCTGCCCACCCCAGGAGGACACCCAAGGATAGAGGGACCCACCCCAGGGACATTCAGGTAAGTTCAGGTAAGTATCATTTTTTATATTTTTTTATTTTTTTTGGTGGCATAGGGGGGCCTGATTTGTGCCCCCCTACATGCCACTATGCCCAATGACCATGCCCAGGGGACATAAGTCCCCTGGGCATGGCCATTGGGCAAGGGGGCATGACTCCTGTCTTTACTAAGACAGGAGTCATGTAAATGGCGTCTGGGCGTCGAAAAAAATGGCGCAAATCGGGTTGAGGCGATTTTTTTGCCTCAACCTGACTTGCCCCATTTTAAGACGCCCTAACGCCATTTTCCCCCTACGCCGGCGCTGCCTGGTCTACGTGGTTTTTTCCCACGCACACCAGGCAGCGCCGGTCCGCTTGCGCCGGCTAACGCCATTCCATAAATACGGCGCCCGCATGGCGCTTCAGAATGGCGTTAGACGGCGCAAAATTTTTTGACGCTAAACTGCGTTAGCGCAGTTTAGCGTCAAAAAGTATAAATATGGGCCCTAACGCGCCTCGCCTAGCGATACGCACGCCCGAGCGCATGCGCCGCAGGCTCAAACCTAAAAAGGCCTGGCACCTGAGTGGGTGGAGGGGGAGGGGGGCTGGCAGCGAAGAGGTTAACGTAAAATACGACCGTTACAAGATGACAGTAACTCAACCATTGCAAGGGTGCAGTACCGTAGGGTGTCACTAGGTGTCCCTTTAACGGAAGGTTGCAGTACCACACTCCATCACGGGAAGATCCGGTTGAGCTCAGGCCACAAGGGTGCACTGCCGCACCTTACTACCAGGTGTCCCTGCGAGGGTGCAGTACCGTGCACTGTCACTAGGAGTCCCAGATGACCAAGCACCACCAGGGTGCAGTACCGTATCCTGTCACTAGGTGTCCAGCAGGAGGACGCACTACCAGGGTGCAGTAGCACTTGTCCACGTTGAGCAAGCGTCTGAACGGTGCAGCATCCTCGGCGTTACCAGATTTGTCTGTTGAACGTGCAGCGCAAGGGTGTAAAACCGAGAACCGTTTCCAGACGTCCGTAGAGCTTGATGCAACACTACAGGCTAGAACTAAGGCCCGGGGGCCTAATTTACTAATGCCAAAAAAGCAATAGAACGTCTTAAGCGCCATGTTTAGTATGAAAGTGAAAAGAAGTATGAAGGGAAAAAAATTCGGGATAACAATAAATATGAGCCATCCTACCCACAATCCTTTGCACAGTATTTACATGCTCAGCACACATTCGGACATATTGGTTGAGTAATAGTCTGAAAAATGATTTTAAACTCTGTTTATGTTTATCTTACGCTCAGTCACATTCCATTTTTTTCATGGCAAAACTCATAAAATCACCCTTTCAAGAAAGTGGTTTAGCATTGCCTGCGACCCTCTCCCGCGGTCTTCACGATTGCTGTAAAGCCGTTGACCACCGCGTGTGTTTGGCTTGATTGGCTTGAATGGACATGAATGGCGGTGATCGTCAAGGCTAATTTTTGCAGGGTCTCTGGTCTCAGAGACCTATATTATGGTTTAATAAAAGAAATACTAATTTAGTATCAAAATTGAAAAAAAAAGCACCCGTTTTAACAAAGTATGTTCCAATCATTGTGGGTTTTGGGTGATGCTCCAGAACTTCTGTTTTATGTGAGATACCCAAAACATAATGCTGAGGGACATTTTGTAAGAGATTGCACTGAAGTAAACTGTACCAAGTGCCAAACCACTGGACATGAAGCTGCGCAGTGTATAGACAAAAAATCATGTAATCAACAGCTCTAGGCAGCACATGTTTAAGAATTTCCTATCCTCTTACGATATTATTGTATATATGTAGTGCTTACTACTCATGACGAGGCGTCAAAGCGCTTTTCGGCGACCAGCACGCTACTCCGGAACACAAAAGGATTAGTGGTGGATTAGTATAGGGAAATCTGAGTTAATTAGGGCGGTGGACATGTGAGAGTGTTGGTTGGACTGAAGAGAATAGTGGATGAATAGAAGAGGGAAGGATCTAGAAAGTGTTAATTGGGAGTTCGTAGTAGTAAGACGAGGTAATTGACGGTAACGCTGCAGAGATTGAGGGTCCGCTGCCTCCCACACATGCAAGAGGTCATCCCGTGAGGAGTTCCAGGCCGAGGAAGCAGAACAAATGCATCTTGGTCTAAAGGATTAGCATTTTGATTTTACAACAGGCTTGTGGCTGAAATTAATGAGCTCATGCGTTCTCTTGATAAACCAACCCTCCTGGATGACGGAAAGCAGAATGCCTTTGTATTTCATTCTCAGAATTTCCTTGACCATACTAAGGTTACCAGACTCTTCTGGCAAAACAGCGCCTGCCCCCGGGGATGGTGAGACAAACTTCCAAGCACAGCAGTCCTCCACCACTTTCTGTGGGAATAATGACAGGCAGATAATGCCTGTGTCAAAAGCAGACAATAAGCCCAGTATTGAGGGTCCTCTATCGCCTCTCCGTTCTTCCTCAGCTAAAGAAAACCTGGGGGCATAATTATACTCTGCTTGCGCCGAATTTGCGTCATTTTGTTTAATGCAAATTCGGCGCAAACCTAACACCATATTTGTACTTTGACGTTAGACCCCGCTAATGTCAAAATATATCAATAAATCAGTGTGCGTCTTTTTCTGGATGCGTGAAATATACTTGCGTTAATGACATGCAAGGTAGGCCTTCCCGTCCAAAAAATGAATTAAACACCCGTGTGCCATATTTATCCAACCGGGCAAAAATGGCACATGGCTGGGAGGTGGAGCCGGAAAAATTACGTAACCCCCGATTTGCGTACAAAATGAACGCCTGGGTCAGGGCAGGCGTTAAGGGAATGTAGGCTCTTTTCCATGGTGGGAAATGAACCACACATAGAAAGAGGAAAAAATAGGGAGAAATAAAGATATTTCTCCCCCTTATGTCACTTTTACGCCATCCCTTAGGAGCAGTAGGCTTTTGATGCATTCCCAGGTTTACAAAACCTTGTAAATTTGGGAATGCATCAATATCCATGGGTGTTGCGTGGAAACACCCATGCAACACCCATGGAAGTGCCTCCTTGATGCAAATTAAGGCAATGCAGCGACTTGCGCGGTGCTGCCTTACTCCATATTTACAAGGTCATGTAAAGCCACGCAAAATGGCTTTCCGTTGCCTTATAGATATGGGTGGGCAGCCTGCGCTACCAGTGCGTCGCAAAAAGTGACGCACCAACAGCGCAGGCTGCTTGTAAATATGGACCAATGTCCTTGAATGTTGTGGCCCATATTTATACTTTTTGACGCTAAACTGCGCTAACGCAGTTTAGCGTCAAAAAGTTTTGCGCCGTCTAACGCCATTCTGAAGCGCCAAGCGGGCGCCGTATTTATGGAATGGCGTTAGACGGCGCAATCAGACCGGCGCTGCCTGGTTTGCGTGGGAAAAAACCACGTAGACCAGACAGCGCCGGCGTAGGGGGAAAATGGCGCATGGGCGTCTTAAAATGGGGCAAGTCAGGTTACGTCGAAAAAATCGTCTTAACCCGACTTGCGCCATTTTTTAACGACGCCCATCCCCCATCAACATGACTCCTATCATTGTAAAGATAGGAGTCATGCCCCCTTGCCCAATGGCCATGCCCAGGGGACTTCTGTCCCCTGGGCATGGTCATTGGGCATAGTGGCATGTAGGGGGGCACAAATAAGGCCCCCCTATGCCACCAAAATAAAATATAAAAAATAAAAAATTATACTTACCTGAACTTACCTGAATGTCCCTGGGGTGGGTCCCTCCATCCTTGGGGGTCCTCCTGGGGTGGGCAAGGGTGGCAGGGGGGGTCCCTGGGGGCATGGGAGGGCACCTGTGGGCTCATTTTGAGCCCACAGGCCCCTTAACGCCTGCCCTGAGCAGGCGTTAAAAAGTGGCGCAAATGCGCCGTTTTTAGCCACGCCAACTCCCGGGCGTCTCTTTTGCCCGGGAGTATAAATACCACGTAAAGGCCTGGGAGTCATTTTTTAGACGGGAACGCCTCCCTTGCATATCATTAACGCAAGGAAGGGGTTCACGCTAAAAAATGACGCACATTCCGGGAACTTTGGCGCTATTCGCCTCTAACGCCATAGTATAAATATGGCGTTAGTTGGCGTTAGTTTTGCGTCGAAATTGCGTCAAAAAAAACGACGCAATTTCGGCGCAAACGGAGTATAAATATGGCCCTGTATATCCTGGACTGCGGACTAGTAATTTAAACATGACAAAATTAGAATGTTTCTACTTGGAGTTGTGTGATCGATTTTTAGTGGATGATGCCTCTTTAACGTCAAATGAACTGTTGTCCGGAATGAGCCAGAATGCCGTATGAACATTGATGTATCGATGACCAATTGGACTTTGGTCACATCCCACAAGGTCACAAGAGTATCCTGCCTGCAGAAGAAAAGCTGAAATCCTTTCCGGTATCCTGAATGCTGAGAATCTTGGGGAGATAGTTTTCTTTCTTCTGTTGTCCCTTTGAAATGCCTTGCTGAGACTTAGAGAATGTTCTTCCTAGCCCTCACAGAGGACTCTTGATTGAGCTTCTGACAAGCTGACGCTTTCCCTTTTTACCTACCTTTTGCCCACCTGTTAGCAACTTGTCCGCATGTGTTCCGCCCCACACGTGTTTTCCCTTGGTTTGGCTAACTGTAGGGCTTTTCTGTGCCCAGCTAAATTTAACTTTGATGATTTGAAACTGCCTTGACACTTATTAAGACTGAGCAACTTTTATTTTCTGTATATCAAGTTATTTTGTTGCTCTTTTGCCTAAACCGCCTTGCTAGAGACTGTTTAGGTAAATCAAGCTCCAGCCTTATCTCTACTGGCGATGAGTAACCTGGAAGCTTGCACATTGGGCTGTATATGCTCGCTATGGTGCCATCCAGGACCTTGGAGCATCTGCCACGAATTGCAATACTTCCATAAGCTAACCTGGGAACCACCTTAGTTCTGTCTACTTCTAACAGTGGGCTGAGCTCGTACTTGTTTAAATTGATTGACAATGCCCGAAGCCCCATGGAGAGAGCAGCCCCTTTCTGTCTTATTTCTTCTTTGTGTTTGAGAAAAGAGCCATGACAGTTAAACAGAAGATCCAGGTATTTATAAGTTGCTGTTTCCTCAAACGTGCTCCCGCTTAATCCCCAGGTTGCGACCCCACTCAGGGATCCCTTGCCTAGGATCATGATTTTGTTTTATGTATGGATAATTTGCAGCCCATTCTTAAGGGAGTAGTCTTCTGTGGCTTTCAAGAGACATCGCATACCTACCCTTGTTCTACTGAGTAGTACAACATTGTCCGCATATAAGAGGTTTGACAGTTGCTTCATCCCCAGTTGTGGTGCATGGGAGTTGATGGAAGATAGCACTGTTGAAAAATCAGCCATGAAGAGGTTGAATAAAGTGGGGGCCAAAACGCAGCCCTTCTTTAGGCCTCTAGTCGTTGGGATCCTCCTGGATAGGTTTGATTTGTTGCCCAGTTTGAGCCTAACCCACATGCTGGTGTGCAGGGTCTCAATGGCTTTCAGGAGTTGCGGTGTAATTTGGCAGCTATTAAGTTTCCCCCAGAGCCTGCTTCAATTGGTGCTGTTGAATACTGCTTTGAAGTCAACAAAGCAGAGACCGAGTGGGAGATTTACAGCCGTTGAGGAATCGAGTATGAGCGATAGAGCCATTATGTTAGACTCCGTACCTGAGTTGCTGGTGAATTCTGTTTGGGGGAATTATTAATTTTTGACCAGCCCAGTCGATCACATGTTCGAGGACAGCGCCAGCAAAATATTTTCCTTCATTGTCAATAAGCTCAATCGGTCGATAGTTTCTAGGGTACGACTTTTGTATTGGAGAGATTATGGATCACCTATAGGATTCTGGGATTGGTTCACCAGCCAGGGCATGATTGAAGAGAGGGGCCATAACTTCGGCCCACTCAGGGAGGTCTAGTTTGTAGATAGCCTGAGGGACCCCATTTGGGGCTCCCTTCTTCCTCCCTCTATCAATTGTAGGATTCCTGCCCGTGTGATGTCGAGTTCGCTGCCCCCACTACTGACATTATGGAAATCTGGGTCATCAGTCTGGGTGGACCGACCTAGGCCTCTGGTGTGAACATGATCCACTGCACATTGGGTTGATGAAAGCGAGCTTTCAAAAAGGACGCCCAGCCTGCCTCCGAGATGTTTGAGTCCAAGTGTGGACCTTGTGGGTTCTTTGGGGCATTTACTGTGCTCCAGAATTTGCTGACATTTTGGCCCATATTTATACTTTTTGACGCTAAACTGCGCTAACGAAGTTTAGCGTCAAAAAATTTAGCGCCGTCTAACGCCATTCTGAAGCGCCATGCGGGCGCCGTATTTATGGAATGGCGTTAGCCGACGCAAGCAGACCGGCGCTGCCTGGTGTGCGTGGAAAAAAACCACGTAGACCAGGCAGCGCCGGCGTTGGGAAAAAATGACGTTAGGGCGTCTTAAAATGGGGCAAGTCAGGTTGAGGCAAAAAAATCGCTTCAACCCGATTTGCGCCATTTTTTTACGACGCCCAGACGCCATTTCATGACTCCTGTCTTAGTAAAGACAGGAGTCATGCCCCCTTGCCCAATGGCCATGCCCAGGGGACTTGTGTCCCCTGGGCATGGTCATTGGGCATAGTGGCATGTAGGGGGGCACAAATAAGGCCCCCCTATGCCACCCAAAAAAAATTAAAAAATCTAAAAAATGATACTTACCTGAACTTACCTGAATGTCCCTGGGGTGGGTCCCTCCATCCTTGGGTGTCCTCCTGGGGTGGGCAGGGGTGGCAGGGGGGGTCCCTGGGGGCAGGGGAGGGCACCTGTGGGCTCATTTTGAGCCCACAGGCCCCTTAACGCCTACCCTGACCCAGGCGTTAAATAGTGGCGCAAATGCGGGGTTTTTTGACCCGCCAACTCCCGGGCGTGATTTTTGCCCGGGAGTATAAATACGACGCATTTGCGTCGCCGTCATTTTTTTAGACGGGAACGCCTTCCTTGCATCTCATTAACGCAAGGAAGGCGTTCACGCAAAAAAATGACGCTATTTGCCAATACTTTGGCGCTAGACGCGTCTAACGCCAAAGTATAAATATGGCGTTAGTTTTGCGCCGAATTTGCGTCGAAAAAAACGACGCAAATTCGGCGCAAACGGAGTATAAATACGGGCCTTTGTGTTTAATGTCCTAGATGAGTTTGGCCCAGAATGTCTTAGTATGTAGCCTCCTGATTTCCCATACAGCCTGTTTCAGCTTTCTTTTCGCTTGTCTCAATTTGGGGAGATGATGTTCTTGTTCAGGAAACCGATGGACCAGCTGAAGTGCTTGATTGACTTTCCTCTTTAGCTGTTTTAGACTGTACGAGGTGTGTAACTTTTTTAAGGCTGGCAGGATTGACTTCTTAGTAGGTTTGACATTTCTGGCACATTGCTGAGTGTATGAGTGAATGAACGCATCCCATTAGTCTTTGGCCGACCCTTCTGTTCTTTGGTAGGCTTTTAGGTGCTTGTTCACTTCCTGGGCCAAGAAAGATAGAGAGGCAGATGTCCATCTGATACTGTTTAGTTGGCACAAATATTTGGAGCCAGTAGGTTCTACATTGCTCTTATGTACTGCTGGGATAGGAGTGAAGACCACGTCCTGTGGTAGATGATCACTTTCAGACCTTAGACCCTGTTTGAAGGAAAGTACTATTTGCATAAGTGATAAGGAGACCTAAGTGAAATCGATTAGTGAGTTTTTGTTTGCAGCAAGGAATGTTAAGGAAGGTGGGGTATCTTCACTGAACAGGCTATTTGAAGCTCTGAGTCCTAAGTGTTCTAGAGTTCCCAGTAAAGCTGTCCCTATATTACGTCTTTTTGCTGTCTTGATCAGTGATTGTTCTGGGATAGACCACTGATGTTCATGGACTTCAGTAACCTCATTGGTTCCAGACCCTTCTAATAGGTTTATATTGAAGTTCCCTGTTACTATTAGTGGAAAGAGCGGGTAAGAGCAGTCCACGAGTGATATGATCAACAAGTAATTTTGACATTGCCTCCTGGTTTTTCCATCTCGGGGACATGTAGATGTTAACTAGGATTAGCCATGCTCTTTCCTTCCTTGCAGAAAGGTCAGGTACACTGTGAGAAATGTATCAGAAGAGCACCTTACAGCTGGTATTTAAAGTGGTTGACAGATACAACCCCAGGCCACCTTTCCCGTGGCCAAATTTGCCTTCCTTGATAGCAGGTAGGAGGGCATGGGAATAGCCCGGAATGGAGATTGGTACCATGGCCCAAGTTTCTTGCAAAGCGATGACTGGAAAGCCCTGGAGGTAGTTGAAAGTTTTGGGGTCTTGCAATTTGTCCTTTAGGCCATGGATATTCCAAAAGCAGAGACTTAAGCAGTGACACTACCGGACCTCTTCACCCCCTAGGCCGGAGATTCACTTTATTATTGTGTCTGGTTGAGGATTCGGGCTACCCACCACCAGTCATCTCTCATTGCTGTCCTTCTGTTTAAATGCATGATGTGTGGGCCATACACTCCCTATGGTGTTGGGACCTTTACCCGAGGACGGGTCCCTTGCGCCCTAGAGAACCATGTAGGGAACCTCATCCAGACTTGTATTGTCATCCGATGCACCTTTTCGTGGCCTTTGGTGTATGAATATCCGTGGTCTGGTACCCCTTATAAGTTTATTCCCCACTTCTTAAAGTGTTTGCTTTCCTTAAGAACTGCCCCAGCCAGGGTGGCAGACTGCCAGATGACTTTGGTCATTTCATTGGCTTTCCCTGGTTCCCGCTCTATGAATGCTACAGATTCAATCATTTCTGAGGTGATCTCGATTAGGCCTTGAATCTTCCCTAAGAGTTTTAATATATTTCCTTAATTAAGGATATTGATATTTCCAAGTGATCGATATTCTGGATGGAATAGGGTTGTGCGGCACTGTTCCTCACCTAGAGTGTACCTAGTGGGCGGTCTCTCTTTTGTGTTGGGATTTTCATCCTCCACAGATGAAGACAGTACAGTGTAGTAATTGTCTGAGAAATGGTTTAGAGTGGCTATATTGGGGCCCGATCTAGTCATCCTCCTGACCAGGAAAGGGGATTCTGACTGAAGTTTGGCAGGGGAAGACCACCTTACAGCTTCATTCTGGGACAGCTGTTCCGGCTCCTGAACATGTGGCATCTCATCTGTGTGCAGGATAAACATTTGTGCTACTCTCTGGGGAGAGTTACCTTGTGTTTCTGTAAACTCTTGAAAGTCACAGGATGCTCTCGGCCTAGGAGGGCAGTTTCTCTGTTTTGAGATGTTCTGCCACTTCGCTTTCGGGGTGTACCCCCTCCAGGCTGGTGTAGGGGATGAACATTTCTTATCTCAGGGGCCCCCTTAAAGCTGCTTTTCTCCCCCTTTCATTGCTTGGTGTCAATTAAGTTAACTAGGGGTGACTTTGGTTCATGCTCTATGGGGTGTGCCGCATCTGGGGCTGCCTCGTCGCTGGTTGATGAAGCATTGCCCCCAGTGTTACATCCATGGTGTATCTGATTGGATGCCAGGTAGGTTTGCATGTAGTTTTGGGGTAGTCTTCTGAGTCATTTTGGACTTAACTTGTTTTCCTGTTTGCGCTGGTTGGTGTGTAATGTTGCTCTTACTCTTTTTGCCTAAGAATGGCACTATTGTCAAGTTACGGTGATGCTTCCCTCCCCTCCCCTCCCCAGCGGTGTTAAGAATTTTTCTCGGAGGGGAGGGGTCCTGGCCATTTGTGGCCGATTCTACAAGTGAGATGCCCCTGATTGCATTAAAGACTCTCTTTTGAAGGCACAAAACCTCCTCCTTTTTAAAGGAGTGGATCTTTCCCCACTTCTTGTTAATGCACTTGCTGGCTCTTTTGTTCAAGACTATTTATATAAAGGTATAATTGAATTTGGAAAACAAACCACATACTCTGATAGACAAAAGATAAGATACATTTAAGATTTTCTTTCTTTAGACCTTATGACTTGCGATCTCCCTTGCTTTAAACACATTGAATAATTCTATTCACTTGTATTTGTCTTGTGAACCCGTTTTCATAACGTCTAACCTGCTTTTTATTTCATATAAGTGAACTTTTTACTGTTCAGTTCTGAACTGCTTCAAGATTTTCCCCGGAGTCATGTTATAAAATCTGACATGGATATCATTGTGCTGAATTTGCACTGGGTCTTCACATGGCTCACTGTTCAAGGACTGGCTAACCTGTACGGTCCTTTTATACTAATAAAGGTTTTTGAAAATTAGCTTTCTGGGACCCAGCATTGGTTTCACACCCATTTCTGTCACTAACTGGAAGGAGGCTGAAAGCACAAAAAATATTAAAAATGGGGTATATCCCAGTAAAATATCAAAATTGTGTTGAAAAATTGGGTTTTCTAATTCAACTCTGCCTGTTCCTGAAAGCTGGAAAGATAGTGATTTTAGCACCGCAAACCCTTTGTTGATGCTGCTAGCGCGGCTGGTCCTTAGTAAGTAAACTTACAAGGGGACGCGTATAGGTCGATGAATCTTTTGAATCGCATGGAGTATCCTAGTCATGCAGTAATCACTAAATCAATAATCAACATCAATAAAACACGCTAACCACTTTAAGTAAACTACAAGAAACCCCCCCTAATCAGAAATAACCATCACTCATGGAAAAGGTTAATAACTTTTAATTCCTTATTGATTACAATTGTAGTCAATTGTTAATTGTGTCTTTATTAATCAATCTTTATTAGTTCATCATGAGGAAACATTTTCTCCAAAGAAAACATGAGCAACAATGCAAATCATAGATCAATGAATATCAGCATTAATTATGCAATGCAGCAAATTGATTCGTCAGTCATTTTTCACCGTCAACGTTTCCCCTGTCAGCCTACCTAACCAAGATTAGCATCAGCATGTGGGTCTTCATGTGAAAACAAGTTAGTGAAAACATTAATTTGGAAAAATCTACCTAAAAGAGAGAAATTCTACAAAACAGTGCAGTTGGTACCTAGAAGAAAAGGCACAAATTGTCAGTCACATTTTCATAGCCACCTATCCAGGATGGATCAGCAACAAGTCGGTCTTTGTCTTCAGGTCATCAATAGTCAGCTATGTATCAGGCTCACAGAGTATGAGTCATCGGACAGCATCTCCTGACGTCATCAACATTCTCCTCGCAGTTCTGATTTCTCACCCCTTGTCATGACTTTTTATTAGGGTCTCCCAGCCCATCCTACTAATTGCTAAATGGTCAGTCTATCGGAAGTTATGACTCTAACCTATAGTTTTTGTTTACCAAATCTTTGATTTTGCATATGTCTTGTGTCCCATAAAACTGATTGGTTCTTCTTGTGATGAGAACCTCATCCGGCTCTTTAGCTAACAAAATTGTTGCATACGAGTCTTTAGTCAGTGCCTCTATTGTTCAAGTCCTGGGAAAGTACATTTAGCCTACTCTACACGTAATTGTATCAAATTGTCTTCATCATCTCCTGTCTGTCAGTACATTTGCAGAATGTTCTAGCTGATCAGCTTGAACTCTGAGCGGTTCAAGGTTGCCATCCCCCGTTACCAGTCCTGTGCAAGACACTTGAATTCTTCATGTTCAGAGCAAGCAAGGCCTAGTGGAACTAGGCCGTTAGTCTGGCTAATTTAAGAATATGAATTATTTTAAAACATAGGTTATATACTTTGTTATGACATATTAGTGCATTTTCTTATACATTTTTCCATTATTTTGCATCTGTTAATACACATGGTGACCACTCCCCAAGGGCACATTTTCAAATGCACACATTATTTTCTAAAATTAATTTCTCTATGCATAAGGGTAAGGCTATTTGAATCTTATCTAATTGCTATTGGATGTGCAGGGGCTACAAGTGCGACTCCAATCAGGCCGGATTTAAGAGCAACCAGGATCTCACCGGTTACTCAGGGAGTCAGTTCTCCAATGATGGCAAGAAATATCAGGGATGAGGATTTCAACTGCCCCCTGCACACTATGTTATAAGCTTGAATAAATGTGATGTCATTTCTATGTTGTATTGAAGTATAATGTGCACATCAAGCAACTCTTTTGTACATAGACATTTCTCCAATATTATATGGGCTTGTAGTATTAGTTAACAGTTAACAGAATGAGTCTTTTGTTTCTAAGGGCCATATTTATACTCCGTTTGCGCCGAAATTGCGTCGTTTTTTTTGACGCAATTTCGACGCAAAACTAACGCCAACTAACGCCATATTTATACTATGGCGTTAGAGGCGAATAGCGCCAAAGTTCCCGGAATGTGCGTCATTTTTTAGCGTGAACCCCTTCCTTGCGTTAATGATATGCAAGGGAGGCGTTCCCGTCTAAAAAATGACTCCCAGGCCTTTACGTGGTATTTATACTCCCGGGCAAAAGAGACGCCCGGGAGTTGGCGTGGCTAAAAACGGCGCATTTGCGCCACTTTTTAACGCCTGCTCAGGGCAGGCGTTAAGGGGCCTGTGGGCTCAAAATGAGCCCACAGGTGCCCTCCCATGCCCCCAGGGACCCCCCCTGCCACCCTTGCCCACCCCAGGAGGACCCCCAAGGATGGAGGGACCCACCCCAGGGACATTCAGGTAAGTTCAGGTAAGTATAATTTTTTTTTTTTTATATATTTTTTTGGTGGCATAGGGGGGCCTTATTTGTGCCCCCCTACATGCCACTATGCCCAATGACCATGCCCAGGGGACAGAAGTCCCCTGGGCATGGCCATTGGGCAAGGGGGCATGACTCCTATCTTTACAATGATAGGAGTCATGTTGATGGGGGATGGGCGTCGAAAATAAATGGCGCAAGTCGGGTTAAGACGATTTTTTCGACGTAACCTGACTTGCCCCATTTTAAGACGCCCATGCGCCATTTTCCCCCTACGCCGGCGCTGTCTGGTCTACGTGGTTTTTTCCCACGCAAACCAGGCAGCGCCGGTCTGATTGCGCCGTCTAACGCCATTCCATAAATACGGCGCCCGCATGGCGCTTCAGAATGGCGTTAGACGGCGCAAAACTTTTTGACGCTAAACTGCGTTAGCGCAGTTTAGCGTCAAAAAGTATAAATATGGGCCTAAGTGTAAGTACTTCTTCAATGGTACACTCCCGGTGTCTCCTTAGAATGTAGAGACAATTGGATCAACCGGGAGCTCACATTGGAATGTTGAGGTGACTGGACTAGGACAGAGGCAGATGGCGAGTGAGGAGTTCTCTGAATAAAGCCTTCTTCTTCTTCTGTTTCATTTATCGTGCAGCGTCTTTATAACAGTTATGACATATTAGTGCATTTTCTTATACATTTTTCCATTATTTTGCATCTGTTAATACACATGGTGACCACTCCCCAAGGGCACATTTTCAAATGCACACATTATTTTCTAAAATTAATTTCTCTATGCATATTTCTTATTAATAAACACACATTAGTAATTAATGATTTCTTTAATTAGCATTTCCGCTACATCAATGCCATTTTCAGAAAAAAAAGCACGAGTCACCTTATGCAGCCCTTTTTCCCCATTTATTTGAAAAAAAACATATTTTTCGCTGTATTTCCGCTAACCCAGGGCAACCCACAAAGTCTGGGTACCTCTAGAATCCCTAGGATGTTAGAAAAAAAGGACGCAAATTTGGCGTGGTAGCTTATGTGGAGAAATAGTTATGAAGGCCTAAGCGCGAACTACCCCAAATAGCCCAAAAAAAACAAGCATTTGCAATGCACTAGGGTCTCGCATTTGTCAGAGTTACAGCTGTTCACAGTTGTAAACTCCCAACCGGATTTTTCTTGCCTTAAAAGAAAAAAACAGCGCAATCGCTCTGCTGCAGTTCACACGTAATAATACCTATCGGCAATTATGAACGTAACCGGCAAAAGTGCAATTAACTGTATAACAAAGTCGATGGTATGCGAAGCGCTCGACTTCTGCCCAGCGAGATCGCGCTGCGAAAATAGAGAAAAAGTAGTCCACAAACCCAGCGAGCCTCGCATGTTTTCTGTACTTGGTCGCTGCGCTCGAGGAGGGCTATCCACCGGAAAAGGCATGACGTATGCGTGCCGTCTACTAATCAAAAGAAGCGATTCTAACAGGCAAGCCAACGTGCCAATGAAAGACACTGACATGACTTCGACGGGGCTCCGAGCCTTTTCTAAAACCTAGGCCCATATTTATACTTTTTGACGCTAAACTGCGCTAACGCAGTTTAGCGTCAAAAAGTTTTGCGCCGTCTAACGCCATTCTGAAGCGCCAAGCGGGCGCCGTATTTATGGAATGGCGTTAGACGGCGCAATCAGACCGGCGCTGCCTGGTTTGCGTGGGAAAAAACCACGTAGACCAGACAGCGCCGGCGTAGGGGGAAAATGGCGCATGGGCGTCTTAAAATGGGGCAAGTCAGGTTACGTCGAAAAAATCGTCTTAACCCGACTTGCGCCATTTTTTAACGACGCCCATCCCCCATCAACATGACTCCTATCATTGTAAAGATAGGAGTCATGCCCCCTTGCCCAATGGCCATGCCCAGGGGACTTCTGTCCCCTGGGCATGGTCATTGGGCATAGTGGCATGTAGGGGGGCACAAATAAGGCCCCCCTATGCCACCAAAAAAAAATATAAAAAATAAAAAATTATACTTACCTGAACTTACCTGAATGTCCCTGGGGTGGGTCCCTCCATCCTTGGGGGTCCTCCTGGGGTGGGCAAGGGTGGCAGGGGGGGTCCCTGGGGGCATGGGAGGGCACCTGTGGGCTCATTTTGAGCCCACAGGCCCCTTAACGCCTGCCCTGAGCAGGCGTTAAAAAGTGGCGCAAATGCGCCGTTTTTAGCCACGCCAACTCCCGGGCGTCTCTTTTGCCCGGGAGTATAAATACCACGTAAAGGCCTGGGAGTCATTTTTTAGACGGGAACGCCTCCCTTGCATATCATTAACGCAAGGAAGGGGTTCACGCTAAAAAATGACGCACATTCCGGGAACTTTGGCGCTATTCGCCTCTAACGCCATAGTATAAATATGGCGTTAGTTGGCGTTAGTTTTGCGTCGAAATTGCGTCAAAAAAAACGACGCAATTTCGGCGCAAACGGAGTATAAATATGGCCCCTAAAGCGCCTCGCCTAGCGAGACGCACGCCCGAGCGCATGCGCCGCAGGCTCAAACCTAAAAAGGCCTGGCACCTGAGTGGGGGGAGGGGGAGGGGGGCTGGCAGCGAAGAGGTTAACGTAAAATACGACCGTTACAAGATGACAGTAACTCAACCATTGCAAGGGTGCAGTACCGTAGGGTGTCACTAGGTGTCCCTTTAACGGAAGGTTGCAGTACCACACTCCATCACGGGAAGATCCGGTTGAGCTCAGGCCACAAGGGTGCACTGCCGCACCTTACTACCAGGTGTCCCTGCGAGGGTGCAGTACCGTGCACTGTCACTAGGAGTCCCAGGTGACCAAGCACCACCAGGGTGCAGTACCACATCCTGTCACTAGGTGTCCAGCAGGAGGACGCACCACCAGGGTGCAGTAGCACTTGTCCACGTTGAGCAAGCGTCTGAACGGTGCAGCATCCTCGGCGTTACCAGATTTGTCTGTTGAACGTGCAGCGCAAGGGTGTAAAACCGAGAACCGTTTCCAGACGTCCGTAGAGCATGATGCAACACTACAGGCTAGAACTAAGGCCCGGGGGCCCAATTTACTAATGCCAAAAAAGCAATAGAACGTCTTAAGCGCCATGTTTAGTATGAAAGTGAAAAGAAGTATGAAGGGAAAAAAATTCGGGATAACAATAAATATGAGCCATCCTACCCACAATCCTTTGCACAGTATTTACATGCTCAGCACACATTCGGACATATTGGTTGAGTAATAGTCTGAAAAATGATTTTAAACTCTGTTTATGTTTATCTTACGCTCAGTCACATTCCATTTTTTTCATGGCAAAACTCATAAAATCACCCTTTCAAGAAAGTGGTTTAGCATTGCCTGCGACCCTCTCCCGCGGTCGTCATAATTGCTGTAAAGCCGTTGACCACCGCGTGTGTTTGGCTTGACTGGCTTGAATGGACATGAATGGCGGTGATCGTCAAGGCTAATTTTTGTAGTGTCTCTGGTCTCAGAGACCTATATTATGGTTTAATAAAAGAAATACTAATTTAGTATCAAAATTGGAAAAAAAAGCACGCATTTTAACAAAGTATGTTCCAATCATTGTGGGATTTGGGTGATGCTCCAGAACTTCTGTTTTATGTGAGATACCCAAAACATAATGCTGAGGGATATTTTGTAAGAGATTGCACTGAAGTAACCTGTACCAAGTGCCAAACCACTGGACATGAAGCTGCGCAGTGTATAGACAAAAAATCCTGTAATCAACAGCTCTAGGCAGCACATGTTTAAGAATTTCCTATCCTCTTACGATATTATTGTATATATGTAGTGCTTACTACTCATGACGAGGCGTCAAAGCGCTTTTCGGCGACCAGCACGCTACTCCGGAACACAAAAGGATTAGTGGTGGATTAGTATAGGGAAATCTGAGTTAATTAGGGCGGTGGACATGTGAGAGTGTTGGTTGGACTGAAGAGAATAGTGGATGAATAGAAGAGGGAAGGATCTAGAAAGTGTTAATTGGGAGTTCGTAGTAGTAAGACGAGGTAATTGACGGTAACGCTGCAGAGATTGAGGGTCCGCTGCCTCCCACACATGCAAGAGGTCATCCCGTGAGGAGTTCCAGGCCGAGGAAGCAGAACAAATGCATCTTGGTCTAAAGGATTAGCATTTTGATTTTACAACAGGCTTGTGGCTGAAATTAATGAGCTCATGCGTTCTCTTGATAAACCAACCCTCCTGGATGACGGAAAGCAGAATGCCTTTGTATTTCAATCTCAGAATTTCCTTGACCATACTAAGGTTACCAGACTCTTCTGGCAAAACAGCGCCTGCCCCCGGGGATGGTGAGACAAACTTCCAAGCACAGCAGTCCTCCACCACTTTCTGTGGGAATAATGACAGGCAGATAATGCCTGTGTCAAAAGCAGACAATAAGCCCAGTATTGAGGGTCCTCTATCGCCTCTCCGCTCTTCCTCAGCTAAAGAAAACCTGGGGGCATAATTATACTCTGCTTGCGCCGAATTTGCGTCATTTTGTTTAATGCAAATTCGGCGCAAACCTAACACCATATTTGTACTTTGACGTTAGACCCCGCTAATGTCAAAATATATCAATAAATCAGTGTGCGTCTTTTTCTGGATGCGTGAAACATACTTGCGTTAATGACATGCAAGGTAGGCCTTCCCGTCCAAAAAATGAATTAAACACCCGTGTGCCATATTTATCCAACCGGGCAAAAATGGCACATGGCTGGGAGGTGGAGCCGGAAAAATTACGTAACCCCCGATTTGCGTACAAAATGAACGCCTGGGTCAGGGCAGGCGTTAAGGGGCCTGTAGGCTCTTTTCCATGGTGGGAAATGCACCACACATAGAAAGAGGAAAAAATAGGGAGAAATAAAGATATTTCTCCCCCTTACGTCACTTTTACGCCATCCCTTAGGAGCAGTAGGCTTTTGATGCATTCCCAGGTTTACAAAACCTTGTAAATTTGGGAATGCATCAATATCCATGGGTGTTGCGTGGAAACACCCATGCAACACCCATGGAAGTGCCTCCTTGATGCAAATTAAGGCAATGCAGCGACTTGCGCGGTGCTGCCTTACTCCATATTTACAAGGTCATGTAAAGCCACGCAAAATGGCTTTCCGTTGCCTTATAGATATGGGTGGGCAGCCTGCGCTATCAGTGCGTCGCAAAAAGTGACGCACCAACAGCGCAGGCTGCTTGTAAATATGGACCAATGTCCTTGAATGTTGTATATCCTGGACTGCAGACTAGTAATTTAAACATGACAAAATTAGAATGTTTCTACTTGGAGTTGTGTGATCGATTTTTAGTGGATGATGCCTCTTTAACGTCAAATGAACTGTTGTCCGGAATGAGCCAGAATGCCGTATGAACATTGATGTATCGATGACCAATTGGACTTTGGTCAGAACCCACAAGGTCACAAGAGTATCCTGCCTGCAGAAGAAAAGCTGAAATCCTTTCCGGTATCCTGAATGCTGAGAATCTTGGGGAGATAGTTTTCTTTCTTCTGTTGTCCCTTTGAAATGCCTTGCTGAGACTTAGAGAATGTTCTTCCTAGCCCTCACAGAGGACTCTTGATTGAGCTTCTGACAAGCTGACGCTTTCCCTTTCTACCTACCTTTTGCCCACCTGTTAGCAACTTGTCCGCATGTGTTCCGCCCCACACGTGTTTTCCCTTGGTTTGGCTAACTGTAGGGCTTTTCTGTGCCCAGCTAAATTTAACTTTGATGATTTGAAACTGCCTTGACACTTATTAAGACTGAGCAACTTTTATTTTCTGTATATCAAGTTATTTTGTTGCTCTTTTGCCTAAACCGCCTTGCTAGAGACTGTTTAGGTAAATCAAGCTCCAGCCTTATCTCTACTGGCGATGAGTAACCTGGAAGCTTGCACATTGGGCTGTATATGCTCGCTATGGTGCCATCCAGGACCTTGGAGCATCTGCCACGAATTGCAATACTTCCATAAGCTAACCTGGGAACCACCTTAGTTCTGTCTACTTCTAACAGTGGGCTGAGCTCGTACTTGTTTAAATTGATTGACAATGCCCGAAGCCCCATGGAGAGAGCAGCCCCTTTCTGTCTTATTTCTTCTTTGTGTTTGAGAAAAGAGCCATGACAGTTAAACAGAAGATCCAGGTATTTATAAGTTGCTGTTTCTTCAAACGTGCTCCCGCTTAATCCCCAGGTTGCGACCCCACTCAGGGATCCCTTGCCTAAGATCATGATTTTGTTTTATGTATGGATAATTTGCAGCCCATTCTTAAGGGAGTAGTCTTCTGTGGCTTTCAAGAGACATCGCATACCTACCCTTGTTCTACTGAGTAGTACAACATTGTCCGCATATAAGAGGTTTGACAGTTGCTTCATCCCCAGTTGTGGTGCATGGGAGTTGATGGAAGATAGCACTGTTGAAAAATCAGCCATGAAGAGGTTGAATAAAGTGGGAGCCAAAACGCAGCCCTTCTTTAGGCCTCTAGTCGTTGGGATCCTCCTGGATAGGTTTGATTTGTTGCCCAGTTTGAGCCTAACCCACATGCTGGTGTGCAGGGTCTCAATGGCTTTCAGGAGTTGCGGTGTAATTTGGCAGCTATTAAGTTTCCCCCAGAGCCTGCTTCAATTGGTGCTGTTGAATACTGCTTTGAAGTCAACAAAGCAGAGACCGAGTGGGAGATTTACAGCCGTTGAGGAATCGAGTATGAGCGATAGAGCCATTATGTTAGACTCCGTACCTGAGTTGCTGGTGAATTCTGTTTGGGGGAATTATTAATTTTTGACCAGCCCAGTCGATCACATGTTCGAGGACAGCGCCAGCAAAATATTTTGCTTCATTGTCAATAAGCTCAATCGGTCGATAGTTTGGGTACGACTTTTGTATTGGAGAGATTATGGATCACCTATAGGATTCTGGGATTGGTTCACCAGCCAGGGCATGATTGAAGAGAGGGGCCATAACTTCGGCCCACTCAGGGAGGTCTAGTTTGTAGATAGCCTGAGGGACCCCATTTGGGGCTCCCGTCTTCCTCCCTCTATCAATTGTAGGATTCCTGCCCGGGTGATGTCGAGTTCGCTGCCCCCACTACTGACATTATGGAAATCTGGGTCATCAGTCTGGGTGGACCGACCTAGGCCTCTGGTGTGAACATGATCCACTGCACATTGGGTTGATGAAAGCGAGCTTTCAAAAAGGACGCCCAGCCTGCCTCCGAGATGTTTGAGTCCAAGTGTGGACCTTGTGGGTTCTTTGGGGCATTTACCGTGCTCCAGAATTAGCTGACATTTTGTGTTTAATGTCCTAGATGAGTTTGGCCCAGAATGTCTTAGTATGTAGCCTCCTGATTTCCCATACAGCCTGTTTCAGCTTTCTTTTCGCTTGTCTCAATTTGGGGAGATGATGTTCTTGTTCAGGAAACCGATGGACCAGCTGAAGTGCTTGATTGACTTTCCTCTTTAGCTGTTTTAGACTGTACGAGGTGTGTAACTTTTTTAAGGCTGGCAGGATTGACTTCTTAGTAGGTTTGACATTTCTGGCACATTGCTGAGTGTATGAGTGAATGAACGCATCCCATTCGTCTTTGGCCGACCCTTCTGTTCTTTGGTAGGCTTTTAGGTGCTTGTCCACTTCCTGGGCCAAGAAAGATAGAGAGGCAGATGTCCATCTGATACTGTTTAGTTGGTACAAGTATTTGGTGCCAGTAGGTTCTACATTGCTCTTATGTACTGCTGGGATAGGAGTGAAGACCACGTCCTGTGGTAGATGATCACTTTCAGACCTTAGACCCTGTTTGAAGGAAAGTACTATTTGCATAAGTGATAAGGAGACTTAAGTGAAATCGATTAGTGAGTTTTTGTTTGCAGCAAGGAATGTTAAGGAAGGTGGGGTATCTTCACTGAACAGGCTATTTGAAGCTCTGAGTCCTAAGTGTTCTAGAGTTCCCAGTAAAGCTGTCCCTATATTACGTCTTTTTGCTGTCTTGATCAGTGATTGTTCTGGGATAGACCACTGATGTTCATGGACTTCAGTAACCTCATTGGTTCCAGACCCTTCTAATAGGTTTATATTGAAGTTCCCTGTTACTATTAGTGGAAAGAGCGGGTAAGAGCAGTCCACGAGTGATATGATCAACAAGTAATTTTGACATTGCCTCCTGGTTTTTCCATCTCGGGGACATGTAGATGTTAACTAGGATTAGCCATGCTCTTTCCTTCCTTGCAGAAAGGTCAGGTGCACTGTGAGAAATGTATCAGAAGAGCACCTTACAGCTGGTATTTAAAGTGGTTGACAGATACAACCCCAGGCCACCTTTCCCGTGGCCAAATTTGCCTTCCTTGATAGCAGGTAGGAGGGCATGGGAATAGCCCGGAATGGAGATTGGTACCATGGCCCAAGTTTCTTGCAAAGCGATGACTGGAAAGCCCTGGAGGTAGTTGAAAGTTTTGGGGTCTTGCAATTTGTCCTTTAGGCCATGGATATTCCAAGAGCAGAGACTAAAGCAGTGACACTACCGGACCTCTTCACCCACTAGGCCGGAGATTCACTTTATTGCTTGTGTCTGGTTGAGGATTCGGGCTACCCACCACCAGTCATCTCTCATTGCTGTCCTTCTGTTTAAATGCATGATGTGTGGGCCATACACTCCCTATGGTGTTGGGACCTTTACCCGAGGACGGGTCCCTTGCGCCCTAGAGAACCATGTAGGGAACCTCATCCAGACTTGTATTGTCATCCGATGCACCTTTTCGTGGCCTTTGGTGTATGAATATCCGTGGTCTGGTACCCCTTATAAGTTTATTCCCCACTTCTTAAAGTGTTTGCTTTCCTTAAGAACTGCCCCAGCCAGGGTGGCAGACTGCCAGATGACTTTGGTCATTTCATTGGCTTTCCCTGGTTCCCGCTCTATGAATGCTACAGATTCAATCATTTCTGAGGTGATCTCGATTAGGCCTTGAATCTTCCCTAAGAGTTTTAATATATTTCCTTAATTAAGGATATTGATATTTCCAAGTGATCGATATTCTGGATGGAATAGGGTTGTGCGGCACTGTTCCTCCCCTAGAGTGTACCTAGTGGGCGGTCTCTCTTTTGTGTTGGGATTTTCATCCTCCACAGATGAAGACAGTACAGTGTAGTAATTGTCTGAGAAATGGTTTAGAGTGGCTATATTGGGGCCCGATCTAGTCATCCTCCTGACCAGGAAAGGGGATTCTGACTGAAGATTGGCAGGGGAAGACCACCTTACAGCTTCATTCTGGGACAGCTGTTCCGGCTCCTGAACATGTGGCATCTCATCTGTGTGCAGGATAAACATTTGTGCTACTCTCTGGGGAGAGTTACCTTGTGTTTCTGTAAACTCTTGAAAGTCACAGGATGCTCTCGGCCTAGGAGGGCAGTTTCTCTGTTTTGAGATGTTCTGCCACTTCGCTTTCGGGGTGTACCCCCTCCAGGCTGGTGTAGGGGATGAACATTTCTTATCTCAGGGGCCCCCTTAAAGCTGCTTTTCTCCCCCTTTCATTGCTTGGTGTCAATTAAGTTAACTAGGGGTGACTTTGGTTCATGCTCTATGGGGTGTGCCGCATCTGGGGCTGCCTCGTCGCTGGTTGATGAAGCATTGCCCCCAGTGTTACATCCATGGTGTATCTGATTGGATGCCAGGTAGGTTTGCATGTAGTTTTGGGGTAGTCTTCTGAGTCATTTTGGACTTAACTTGTTTTCCTGTTTGCGCTGGTTGGTGTGTAATGTTGCTCTTACTCTTTTTGCCTAAGAATGGCACTATTGTCAAGTTACGGTGATGCTTCCCTCCCCTCCCCTCCCCAGCGGTGTTAAGAATTTTTCTCGGAGGGGAGGGGTCCTGGCCATTTGTGGCCGATTCTACAAGTGAGATGCCCCTGATTGCATTAAAGACTCTCTTTTGAAGGCACAAAACCTCCTCCTTTTTAAAGGAGTGGATCTTTCCCCACTTCTTGTTAATGCACTTGCTGGCTCTTTTGTTCAAGACTATTTATATAAAGGTATAATTGAATTTGGAAAACAAACCACATACTCTGATAGACAAAAGATAAGATACATTTAAGATTTTCTTTCTTTAGACCTTATGACTTGCGATCTCCCTTGCTTTAAACACATTGAATAATTCTATTCACTTGTATTTGTCTTGTGAACCCGTTTTCATAACGTCTAACCTGCTTTTTATTTCATATAAGTGAACTTTTTACTGTTCAGTTCTGAACTGCTTCAAGATTTTCCCCGGAGTCATGTTATAAAATCTGACATGGATATCATTGTGCTGAATTTGCACTGGGTCTTCACATGGCTCACTGTTCAAGGACTGGCTAACCTGTACGGTCCTTTTATACTAATAAAGGTTTTTGAAAATTAGCTTTCTGGGACCCAGCATTGGTTTCACACCCATTTCTGTCACTAACTGGAAGGAGGCTGAAAGCACAAAAAATATTAAAAATGGGGTATATCCCAGTAAAATATCAAAATTGTGTTGAAAAATTGGGTTTTCTAATTCAACTCTGCCTGTTCCTGAAAGCTGGAAAGATAGTGATTTTAGCACCGCAAACCCTTTGTTGATGCTGCTAGCGCGGCTGGTCCTTAGTAAGTAAACTTACAAGGGGACGCGTATAGGTCGATGAATCTTTTGAATCGCATGGAGTATCCTAGTCATGCAGTAATCACTAAATCAATAATCAACATCAATAAAACACGCTAACCACTTTAAGTAAACTACAAGAAACCCCCCCTAATCAGAAATAACCATCACTCATGGAAAAGGTTAATAACTTTTAATTCCTTATTGATTACAATTGTAGTCAATTGTTAATTGTGTCTTTATTAATCAATCTTTATTAGTTCATCATGAGGAAACATTTTCTCCAAAGAAAACATGAGCAACAATGCAAATCATAGATCAATGAATATCAGCATTAATTATGCAATGCAGCAAATTGATTCGTCAGTCATTTTTCACCGTCAACGTTTCCCCTGTCAGCCTACCTAACCAAGATTAGCATCAGCATGTGGGTCTTCATGTGAAAACAATTTAGTGAAAACATTAATTTGGAAAAATCTACCTAAAAGAGAGAAATTCTACAAAACAGTGCAGTTGGTACCTAGAAGAAAAGGCACAAATTGTCAGTCACATTTTCATAGCCACCTATCCAGGATGGATCAGCAACAAGTCGGTCTTTGTCTTCAGGTCATCAATAGTCAGCTACGTATCAGGCTCACAGAGTATGAGTCATCGGACAGCATCTCCTGACGTCATCAACATTCTCCTCGCAGTTCTGATTTCTCACCCCTTGTCATGACTTTTTATTAGGGTCTCCCAGCCCATCCTACTAATTGCTAAATGGTCAGTCTATCGGAAGTTATGACTCTAACCTATAGTTTTTGTTTACCAAATCTTTGATTTTGCATATGTCTTGTGTCCCATAAAACTGATTGGTTCTTCTTGTGATGAGAACCTCATCCGGCTCTTTAGCTAACAAAATTGTTGCATATGAGTCTTTAGTCAGTGCCTCTATTGTTCAAGTCCTGGGAAAGTACATTTAGCCTACTCTACACGTAATTGTATCAAATTGTCTTCATCATCTCCTGTCTGTCAGTACATTTGCAGAATGTTCTAGCTGATCAGCTGGAACTCTGAGCGGTTCAAGGTTGCCATCCCCCGTTACCAGTCCTGTGCAAGACACTTGGGCCCATATCTATACTTTTTGACGCTAAACTGCGCTAACGCAGTTTAGCGTCAAAAAGTTTTGCGCCGGCTAACGCCATTCTGAAGCGCCATGCGGGCGCCGTATTTATTGAATGGCGTTAGCCGGCGCAAGCAGACCGGCGCTGCCTGGTGTGCGCGAGAAAAACCACGTACACCAGGCAGCGCCGGCGTAGGGGGAAAATGGCGCATGGGCGTCTTAAAATGGGGCAAGTCAGGTTACGTCGAAAAAATCGTCGTAACCCGACTTGCGCCATTTATTTTCGACGCCCATCCCCCATCAACATGACTCCTATCATTGTAAAGATAGGAGTCATGCCCCCTTGCCCAATGGCCATGCCCAGGGGACTTCTGTCCCCTGGGCATGGTCATTGGGCATAGTGGCATGTAGGGGGGCACAAATCAGGCCCCCCTATGCCAAAAAAAATTATAAAAAAAAAATAAAAAAATACTTACCTGAATGTCCCTGGGGTGGGTCCCTCCAGCCTTGGGTGTCCTCCTGGGGTGGGCAAGGGTGGCAGGGGGGGTCCCTGGGGGCAGGGGAGGGCACTCTGGGCTCATTTTGAGCCCACTTGTCCCTTAACGCCATGCCTGACCCAGGCGTTAAAAAGCGGCGCAAATGCGCCGTTTTTAGCCACGCCCACTCCCGGGCGTCTCTTTTGCCCGGGAGTATAAATACCACGTAAAGGCCTGGGAGTCATTTTTTAGACGGGAACGCCTCCCTTGCATATCATTAACGCAAGGAAGGGGTTCACGCTAAAAAATGACGCACATTCCGGGAACTTTGGCGCTATTCGCCTCTAACGCCATAGTATAAATATGGCGTTAGTTGGCGTTAGTTTAGCGTCGAATTTGCGTCGAAAAAAACGACGCAAATTCGGCGCAAACGGAGTATAAATACGGCCCTTGAATTCTTCATGTTCAGAGCAAGCAAGGCCTAGTGGAACTAGGCCTTTAGTCTGGCTAATTTAAGAATATGAATTATTTTAAAACATAGGTTATATACTTTGTTATGACATATTAGTGCATTTTCTTATACATTTTTCCATTATTTTGCATCTGTTAATACACATGGTGACCACTCCCCAAGGGCACATTTTCAAATGCACACATTATTTTCTAAAATTAATTTCTCTATGCATAAGGGTAAGGGCAAGGCTATTTGAATCTTATCTAATTGCTATTGGATGTGCAGGGGCTACAAGTGCGACTCCAATCAGGCCGGATTTAAGAGCAACCAGGATCTCACCGGTTACTCAGGGAGTCAGTTCTCCAATGATGGCAAGAAATATCAGGGATGAGGATTTCAACTGCCCCCTGCACACTATGTTATAAGCTTGAATAAATGTGATGTCATTTCTATGTTGTATTGAAGTATAATGTGCACATCAAGCAACTCTTTTGTACATAGACATTTCTCCAATATTATATGGGCTTGTAGTATTAGTTAACAGTTAACAGAATGAGTCTTTTGTTTCTAAGTGTAAGTACTTCTTCAATGGTACACTCCCGGTGTCTCCTTAGAATGTAGAGACAATTGGATCAACCGGGAGCTCACCTTGGAATGTTGAGGTGACTGGACTAGGACAGAGGCAGATGGCGAGTGAGGAGTTCTCTGAATAAAGCCTTCTTCTTCTTCTGTTTCATTTATCGTGCAGCGTCTTTATAACAGTTATGACATATTAGTGCATTTTCTTATACATTTTTCCATTATTTTGCATCTGTTAATACACATGGTGACCACTCCCCAAGGGCACATTTTCAAATGCACACATTATTTTCTAAAATTAATTTCTCTATGCATATTTCTTATTAATAAACACACATTAGTAATTAGTGATTTCTTTAATTAGCATTTCCGCTACATCAATGCCATTTTCAGAAAAAAAAGCACGAGCCACCTTATGCAGCCCTTTTTCCCCATTTATTTGAAAAAAAACATATTTTTCGCTGTATTTCCGCTAACCCAGGGCAACCCACAAAGTCTGGGTACCTCTAGAATCCCTAGGATGTTAGAAAAAAAGGACGCAAATTTGGCGTGGTAGTTTATGTGGAGAAATAGTTATGAAGGCCTAAGCGCGAACTACCCCAAATAGCCCAAAAAAAACAAGCATTTGCAATGCACTAGGGTCTCGCATTTGTCAGAGTTACAGCTGTTCACAGTTGTAAACTCCCAACCGGATTTTTCTTGCCGTAAAAGAAAAAACAGCGCAATCGCTCTGCTGCAGTTCACACGTAATAATACCTATCGGCAAAAGTGCAATTATGAACGTAACCGGCAAAAGTGCAATTAACTGTATAACAAAGTCGATGGTATGCGAAGCGCTCGACTTCTGCCCAGCGAGATCGCGCTGCGAAAATAGAGAAAAAGTAGTCCACAAACCCAGCGAGCCTCACATGTTTTCTGTACTTGGTCGCTGCGCTCGAGGAGGGCTATCCACCGGAAAAGGCATGACGTATGCGTGCCGTCTACTAATCAAAAGAAGCGATTCTAACAGGCAAGCCAACGTGCCAATGAAAGACACTGACATGACTTCGACGGGGCTCCGAGCCTTTTCTAAAACCTAGGCCCATATTTATACTTTTTGACGCTAAACTGCGCTAACGCAGTTTAGCGTCAAAAAGTTTTGCGCCGTCTAACGCCATTCTGAAGCGCCATGCGGGCGCCGTATTTATGGAATGGCGTTAGACGGCGCAATCAGACCGGCGCTGCCTGGTTTGCGTGGGAAAAAACCACGTAGACCAGACAGCGCCGGCGTAGGGGGAAAATGGCGCATGGGCGTCTTAAAATGGGGCAAGTCAGGTTACGTCGAAAAAATCGTCTTAACCCGACTTGCGCCATTTTTTAACGACGCCCATCCCCCATCAACATGACTCCTATCATTGTAAAGATAGGAGTCATGCCCCCTTGCCCAATGGCCATGCCCAGGGGACTTCTGTCCCCTGGGCATGGTCATTGGGCATAGTGGCATGTAGGGGGGCACAAATCAGGCCCCCCTATGCCACAAAATATTATTAAAAAAAAAAAAAAAAAAACTTACCTGAACTTACCTGAATGTCCCTGGGGTGGGTCCCTCCAGCCTTGGGTGTCCTCCTGGGGTGGGCAAGGGTGGCAGGGGGGGTCCCTGAGGGCAGGGGAGGGCACTCTGGGCTCATTTTGAGCCCACTTGTCCCTTAACGCCATGCCTGACCCAGGCGTTAAAAAGCGGCGCAAATGCGCCGTTTTTAGCCACGCCCACTCCCGGGCGTCGCTTTTGCCCGGGAGTATAAATACCACGTAAAGGCCTGGGAGTCATTTTTTAGACGGGAACGCCTCCCTTGCATATCATTAACGCAAGGAAGGGGTTCACGCTAAAAAATGACGCACATTCCAGGAACTTTGGCGCTATTCGCCTCTAACGCCATAGTATAAATATGGCGTTAGTTGGCGTTAGTTTTGCGTCGAAATTGCGTCAAAAAAAACGACGCAATTTCGGCGCAAACGGAGTATAAATATGGCCCCTAAAGCGCCTCGCCTAGCGAGACGCACGCCCGAGCGCATGCGCCGCAGGCTCAAACCTAAAAAGGCCTGGCACCTGAGTGGGGGGAGGGGGAGGGGGAGGGGGGGCTGGCAGCGAAGAGGTTAACGTAAAATACGACCGTTACAAGATGACAGTAACTCAACCATTGCAAGGGTGCAGTACCGTAGGGTGTCACTAGGTGTCCCTTTAACGGAAGGTTGCAGTACCACACTCCATCACGGGAAGATCCGGTTGAGCTCAGGCCACAAGGGTGCACTGCCGCACCTTGCTACCAGGTGTCCCTGCGAGGGTGCAGTACCGTGCACTGTCACTAGGAGTCCCAGATGACCAAGCACCACCAGGGTGCAGTACCGCATCCTGTCACTAGGTGTCCAGCAGGAGGAAGCACCACCAGGGTGCAGTAGCACTTGTCCACGTTGAGCAAGCGTCTGAACGGTGCAGCATCCTCGGCGTTACCAGATTTGTCTGTTGAACGTGCAGCGCAAGGGTGTAAAACCGAGAACCGTTTCCAGACGTCCGTAGAGCATGATGCAACACTACAGGCTAGAACTAAGGCCCGGGGGCCCAATTTACTAATGCCAAAAAAGCAATAGAACGTCTTAAGCGCCATGTTTAGTATGAAAGTGAAAAGAAGTATGAATGGAAAAAAATTCGGGATAACAATAAATATGAGCCATCCTACCCACAATCCTTTGCACAGTATTTACATGCTCAGCACACATTCGGACATATTGGTTGAGTAATAGTCTGAAAAATGATTTTAAACTCTGTTTATGTTTATCTTACGCTCAGTCACATTCCATTTTTTTCATGGCAAAACTCATAAATTCACCCTTTCAAGAAAGTGGTTTAGCATTGCCTGCGACCCTCTCCCGCGGTCGTCATAATTGCTGTAAAGCCGTTGATCACCGCGTGTGTTTGGCTTGACTGGCTTGAATGGACATGAATGGCGGTGATCGTCAAGGCTAATTTTTGTAGGGTCTCTGGTCTCAGAGACCTATATTATGGTTTAATAAAAGAAATACTAATTTAGTATCATAATTGAAAAAAAAAGCACGCATTTTAACAAAGTATGTTCCAATCATTGTGGGATTTGGGTGATGCTCCAGAACTTCTGTTTTATGTGAGATACCCAAAACATAATGCTGAGGGACATTTTGGAAGAGATTGCACTGAAGTAAACTGTACCAAGTGCCAAACCACTGGACATGAAGCTGCGCAGTGTATAGACAAAAAATCCTGTAATCAACAGCTCTAGGCAGCACGTTTAAGAATTTCCTATCCTCTTACGATATTATTGTATATATGTAGTGCTTACTACTCATGACGAGGCGTCAAAGCGCTTTTCGGCGACCAGCACGCTACTCCGGAACACAAAAGGATTAGTGGTGGATTAGAATAGGGAAATCTGAGTTAATTAGGGCGGTGGACATGTGACAGTGTTGGTTGGACTGAAGCGAATAGTGGATGAATAGAAGAGGGAAGGATCTAGAAAGTGTTAATTGGGAGTTCGTAGTAGTAAGACGAGGTAATTGACGGTAACGCTGCAGAGATTGAGGGTCCGCTGCCTCCCACACATGCAAGAGGTCATCCCGTGAGGAGTTCCAGGCCGAGGAAGCAGAACAAATGCATCTTGGTCTAAAGGATTAGCATTTTGATTTTACAACAGGCTTGTGGCTGAAATTAATGAGCTCATGCGTTCTCTTGATAAACCAACCCTCCTGGATGACGGAAAGCAGAATGCCTTTGTATTTCATTCTCAGAATTTCCTTGACCATACTAAGGTTACCAGACTCTTCTGGCAAAACAGCGCCTGCCCCCGGGGATGGTGAGACAAACTTCCAAGCACAGCAGTCCTCCACCACTTTCTGTGGGAATAATGACAGGCAGATAATGCCTGTGTCAAAAGCAGACAATAAGCCCAGTATTGAGGGTCCTCTATCGCCTCTCCATTCTTCCTCAGCTAAAGAAAACCTGGGGGCATAATTATACTCTGCTTGCGCCGAATTTGCGTCATTTTGTTTAATGCAAATTCGGCGCAAACCTAACACCATATTTGTACTTTGACGTTAGACCCCGCTAATGTCAAAATATATCAATAAATCAGTGTGCGTCTTTTTCTGGATGCGTGAAATATACTTGCGTTAATGACATGCAAGGTAGGCCTTCCCGTCCAAAAAATGAATTAAACACCCGTGTGCCATATTTATCCAACCGGGCAAAAATGGCACATGGCTGGGAGGTGGAGCCGGAAAAATTACGTAACCCCCGATTTGCGTACAAAATGAACGCCTGGGTCAGGGCAGGCGTTAAGGGAATGTAGGCTCTTTTCCATGGTGGGAAATGCACCACACATAGAAAGAGGAAAAAATAGGGAGAAATAAAGATATTTCTCCCCCTTATGTCACTTTTACGCCATCCCTTAGGAGCAGTAGGCTTTTGATGCATTCCCAGGTTTACAAAACCTTGTAAATTTGGGAATGCATCAATATCCATGGGTGTTGCGTGGAAACACCCATGCAACACCCATGGAAGTGCCTCCTTGATGCAAATTAAGGCAATGCAGCGACTTGCGCGGTGCTGCCTTACTCCATATTTACAAGGTCATGTAAAGCCACGCAAAATGGCTTTCCGTTGCCTTATAGATATGGGTGGGCAGCCTGCGCTATCAGTGCGTCGCAAAAAGTGACGCACCAACAGCGCAGGCTGCTTGTAAATATGGACCAATGTCCTTGAATGTTGTATATCCTGGACTGCGGACTAGTAATTTAAACATGACAAAATTAGAATGTTTCTACTTGGAGTTGTGTGATCGATTTTTAGTGGATGATGCCTCTTTAACGTCAAATGAACTGTTGTCCGGAATGAGCCAGAATGCCGTATGAACATTGATGTATCGATGACCAATTGGACTTTGGTCACATCCCACAAGGTCACAAGAGTATCCTGCCTGCAGAAGAAAAGCTGAAATCCTTTCCGGTATCCTGAATGCTGAGAATCTTGGGGAGATAGTTTTCTTTCTTCTGTTGTCCCTTTGAAATGCCTTGCTGAGACTTAGAGAATGTTCTTCCTAGCCCTCACAGAGGACTCTTGATTGAGCTTCTGACAAGCTGACGCTTTCCCTTTTTACCTACCTTTTGCCCACCTGTTAGCAACTTGTCCGCATGTGTTCCGCCCCACACGTGTTTTCCCTTGGTTTGGCTAACTGTAGGGCTTTTCTGTGCCCAGCTAAATTTAACTTTGATGATTTGAAACTGTCTTGACACTTATTAAGACTGAGCAACTTTTATTTTCTGTATATCAAGTTATTTTGTTGCTCTTTTGCCTAAACCGCCTTGCTAGAGACTGTTTAGGTAAATCAAGCTCCAGCCTTATCTCTACTGGCGATGAGTAACCTGGAAGCTTGCACATTGGGCTGTATATGCTCGCTATGGTGCCATCCAGGACCTTGGAGCATCTGCCACGAATTGCAATACTTCCATAAGCTAACCTGGGAACCACCTTAGTTCTGTCTACTTCTAACAGTGGGCTGAGCTCGTACTTGTTTAAATTGATTGACAATGCCCGAAGCCCCATGGAGAGAGCAGCCCCTTTCTGTCTTATTTCTTCTTTGTGTTTGAGAAAAGAGCCATGACAGTTAAACAGAAGATCCAGGTATTTATAAGTTGCTGTTTCTTCAAACGTGCTCCCGCTTAATCCCCAGGTTGCGACCCCACTCAGGGATCCCTTGCCTAGGATCATGATTTTGTTTTATGTATGGATAATTTGCAGCCCATTCTTAAGGGAGTAGTCTTCTGTGGCTTTCAAGAGACATCGCATACCTACCCTTGTTCTACTGAGTAGTACAACATTGTCCGCATATAAGAGGTTTGACAGTTGCTTCATCCCCAGTTGTGGTGCATGGGAGTTGATGGAAGATAGCACTGTTGAAAAATCAGCCATGAAGAGGTTGAATAAAGTGGGGGCCAAAACGCAGCCCTTCTTTAGGCCTCTAGTCGTTGGGATCCTCCTGGATAGGTTTGATTTGTTGCCCAGTTTGAGCCTAACCCACATGCTGGTGTGCAGGGTCTCAATGGCTTTCAGGAGTTGCGGTGTAATTTGGCAGCTATTAAGTTTCCCCCAGAGCCTGCTTCAATTGGTGCTGTTGAATACTGCTTTGAAGTCAACAAAGCAGAGACCGAGTGGGAGATTTACAGCCGTTGAGGAATCGAGTATGAGCGATAGAGCCATTATGTTAGACTCCGTACCTGAGTTGCTGGTGAATTCTGTTTGGGGGAATTATTAATTTTTGACCAGCCCAGTCGATCACATGTTCGAGGACAGCGCCAGCAAAAATTTTTCCTTCATTGTCAATAAGCTCAATCGGTCGATAGTTTCTAGGGTACGACTTTTGTATTGGAGAGATTATGGATCACCTATAGGATTCTGGGATTGGTTCACCAGCCAGGGCATGATTGAAGAGAGGGGCCATAACTTCGGCCCACTCAGGGAGGTCTAGTTTGTAGATAGCCTGAGGGACCCCATTTGGGGCTCCCGTCTTCCTCCCTCTATCAATTGTAGGATTCCTGCCCGGGTGATGTCGAGTTCGCTGCCCCCACTACTGACATTATGGAAATCTGGGTCATCAGTCTGGGTGGACCGACCTAGGCCTCTGGTGTGAACATGATCCACTGCACATTGGGTTGATGAAAGCGAGCTTTCAAAAAGGACGCCCAGCCTGCCTCCGAGATGTTTGAGTCCAAGTGTGGACCTTGTGGGTTCTTTGGGGCATTTACTGTGCTCCAGAATTTGCTGACATTTTGGCCCATATTTATACTTTTTGACGCTAAACTGCGCTAACGCAGTTTAGCATAAAAAAATTTAGCGCCGTCTAACGCCATTCTGAAGCGCCATGCGGGCGCCGTATTTATGGAATGGCGTTAGCCGGCGCAAGCAGACCGGCGCTGCCTGGTGTGCGTGGAAAAAAACCACGTAGACCAGGCAGCGCCGGCGTTGGGAAAAAATGACGTTAGGGCGTCTTAAAATGGGGCAAGTCAGGTTGAGGCAAAAAAATCGCCTCAACCCGATTTGCGCCATTTTTTTACGACGCCCAGACGCCATTTCATGACTCCTGTCTTAGTAAAGACAGGAGTCATGCCCCCTTGCCCAATGGCCATGCCCAGGGGACTTGTGTCCCCTGGGCATGGTCATTGGGCATAGTGGCATGTAGGGGGGCACAAATAAGGCCCCCCTATGCCACCCAAAAAAAATTAAAAAATATAAAAAATGATACTTACCTGAACTTACCTGAATGTCCCTGGGGTGGGTCCCTCCATCCTTGGGTGTCCTCCTGGGGTGGGCAGGGGTGGCAGGGGGGGTCCCTGGGGGCAGGGGAGGGCACCTGTGGGCTCATTTTGAGCCCACAGGCCCCTTAACGCCTACCCTGACCCAGGCGTTAAATAGTGGCGCAAATGCAGGGTTTTTTGACCCGCCAACTCCCGGGCGTGATTTTTGCCCGGGAGTATAAATACGACGCATTTGCGTCGCCGTCATTTTTTTAGACGGGAACGCCTTCCTTGCATCTCATTAACGCAAGGAAGGCGTTCACGCCAAAAAATGACGCTATTTGCCAATACTTTGGCGCTAGACGCGTCTAACGCCAAAGTATAAATATGGCGTTAGTTTTGCACCGAATTTGCGTCGAAAAAAACGACGCAAATTCGGCGCAAACGGAGTATAAATACGGGCCTTTGTGTTTAATGTCCTAGATGAGTTTGGCCCAGAATGTCTTAGTATGTAGCCTCCTGATTTCCCATACAGCCTGTTTCAGCTTTCTTTTCGCTTGTCTCAATTTGGGGAGATGATGTTCTTGTTCAGGAAACCGATGGACCAGCTGAAGTGCTTGATTGACTTTCCTCTTTAGCTGTTTTAGACTGTACGAGGTGTGTAACTTTTTTAAAGCTGGCAGGATTGACTTCTTAGTAGGTTTGACATTTCTGGCACATTGCTGAGTGTATGAGTGAATGAACGCATCCCATTCGTCTTTGGCCGACCCTTCTGTTCTTTGGTAGGCTTTTAGGTGCTTGTCCACTTCCTGGGCCAAGAAAGATAGAGAGGCAGATGTCCATCTGATACTGTTTAGTTGGCACAAATATTTGGAGCCAGTAGGTTCTACATTGCTCTTATGTACTGCTGGGATAGGAGTGAAGCCCACGTCCTGTGGTAGATGATCACTTTCAGACCTTAGACCCTGTTTGAAGGAAAGTACAATTTGCATAAGTGATATGGAGACCTAAGTGAAATCGATTAGTGAGTTTTTGTTTGCAGCAAGGAATGTTAAGGAAGGTGGGGTATCTTCACTGAACAGGCTATTTGAAGCTCTGAGTCCTAAGTGTTCTAGAGTTCCCAGTAAAGCTGTCCCTATATTACGTCTTTTTGCTGTCTTGATCAGTGATTGTTCTGGGATAGACCACTGATGTTCATGGACTTCAGTAACCTCATTGGTTCCAGACCCTTCTAATAGGTTTATATTGAAGTTCCCTGTTACTATTAGTGGAAAGAGCGGGTAAGAGCAGTCCACGAGTGATATGATCAACAAGTAATTTTGACCTTGCCTCCTGGTTTTTCCATCTCGGGGACATGTAGATGTTAACTAGGATTAGCCATGCTCTTTCCTTCCTTGCAGAAAGGTCAGGTGCACTGTGAGAAATGTATCAGAAGAGCACCTTACAGCTGGTATTTAAAGTGGTTGACAGATACAACCCCAGGCCACCTTTCCCGTGGCCAAATTTGCCTTCCTTGATAGCAGGTAGGAGGGCATGGGAATAGCCCGGAATGGAGATTGGTACCATGGCCCAAGTTTCTTGCAAAGCGATGACTGGAAAGCCCTGGAGGTAGTTGAACGTTTTGGGGTCTTGCAATTTGTCCTTTAGGCCATGGATATTCCAAGAGCAGAGACTTAAGCAGTGACACTACCGGACCTCTTCACCCCCTAGGCCGGAGATTCACTTTATTGCTTGTGTCCCTATGGTGTTGGGACCTTTACCCGAGGACGGGTCCCTTGGGCCCTAGAGAACCATGTAGGGAACCTCATCCAGACTTGTATTGTCATCCGATGCACCTTTTCGTGGCCTTTGGTGTATGAATATCCGTGGTCTGGTACCCCTTATAAGTTTATTCCCCACTTCTTAAAGTGTTTGCTTTCCTTAAGAACTGCCCCAGCCAGGGTGGCAGACTGCCAGATGACTTTGGTCATTTCATTGGCTTTCCCTGGTTCCGGCTCTATGAATGCTACAGATTCAATCATTTCTGAGGTGATCTCGATTAGGCCTTGAATCTTCCCTAAGAGTTTTAATATATTTCCTTAATTAAGGATATTGATATTTCCAAGTGATCGATATTCTGGATGGAATAGGGTTGTGCGGCACTGTTCCTCCCCTAGAGTGTACCTAGTGGGCGGACTCTCTTTTGTGTTGGGATTTTCATCCTCCACAGATGAAGACAGTACAGTGTAGTAATTGTCTGAGAAATGGTTTAGAGTGGCTATATTGGGGCCTGAT
Source organism: Pleurodeles waltl (assembly GCF_031143425.1). Taxonomy (NCBI): domain Eukaryota; kingdom Metazoa; phylum Chordata; class Amphibia; order Caudata; family Salamandridae; genus Pleurodeles; species Pleurodeles waltl. The sequence continues at coordinate 1,003,680,789 of NC_090443.1, read as the reverse complement.
CTAGTCATCCTCCTGACCAGGAAAGGGGATTCTGACTGAAGATTGGCAGGGGAAGACCACCTTACAGCTTCATTCTGGGACAGCTGTTCCGGCTCCTGAACATGTGGCATCTCATCTGTGTGCAGGATAAACATTTGTGCTACTCTCTGGGGAGAGTTACCTTGGCCCGTATTTATACTCCGTTTGCGCCGAATTTGCGTCGTTTTTTTCGACGCAAATTCGACGCTAAACTAACGCCAACTAACGCCATATTTATACTATGGCGTTAGAGGCGAATAGCGCCAAAGTTCCCGGAATGTGCGTCATTTTTTAGCGTGAACCCCTTCCTTGCGTTAATGATATGCAAGGGAGGCGTTCCCGTCTAAAAAATGACTCCCAGGCCTTTACGTGGTATTTATACTCCCGGGCAAAAGAGACGCCCGGGAGTGGGCGTGGCTAAAAACGGCGCATTTGCGCCGCTTTTTAACGCCTGGGTCAGGCATGGCGTTAAGGGACAAGTGGGCTCAAAATGAGCCCAGAGTGCCCTCCCCTGCCCCCAGGGACCCCCCCTGCCACCCTTGCCCACCCCAGGAGGACACCCAAGGCTGGAGGGACCCACCCCAGGGACATTCAGGTAAGTTCAGGTAAGTATTTTTTTTTATTTTTTTTGTGGCATAGGGGGGCCTGATTTGTGCCCCCCTACATGCCACTATGCCCAATGACCATGCCCAGGGGACAGAAGTCCCCTGGGCATGGCCATTGGGCAAGGGGGCATGACTCCTATCTTTACAATGATAGGAGTCATGTTGATGGGGGATGGGCGTCGAAAATAAATGGCGCAAGTCGGGTTACGACGATTTTTTCGACGTAACCTGACTTGCCCCATTTTAAGACGCCCATACGCCATTTTCCCCCTACGCCGGCGCTGTCTGGTCTACGTGTTTTTTTCCCACGCAAACCAGGCAGCACCGGTCTGATTGCGCCGTCTAACGCCATTCCATAAATACGGCGCCCGCATGGCGCTTCAGAATGGCGTTAGACGGCGCAAAATTTTTTGACGCTAAACTGCGTTAGCGCAGTTTAGCGTCAAAAAGTATAAATATGGGCCCTTGTGTTTCTGTAAACTCTTGAAAGTCACAGGATGCTCTCGGCCTAGGAGGGCAGTTTCTCTGTTTTGAGATGTTCTGCCACTTCGCTTTCGGGGTGTACCCCCTCCAGGCTGGTGTAGGGGATGAACATTTCTTATCTCAGGGGCCCCCTTAAAGCTGCTTTTCTCCCCCTTTCATTGCTTGGTGTCAATTAAGTTAACTAGGGGTGACTTTGGTTCATGCTCTATGGGGTGTGCCACATCTGGGGCTGCCTCGTCGCTGGTTGATGAAGCATTGCCCCCAGTGTTACATCCATGGTGTATCTGATTGGATGCCAGGTAGGTTTGCATGTAGTTTTGGGGTAGTCTTCTGAGTCATTTTGGACTTAACTTGTTTTCCTGTTTGCGCTGGTTGGTGTGTAATGTTGCTCTTACTCTTTTTGCCTAAGAATGGCACTATTGTCAAGTTACGGTGATGCTTCCCTCCCCTCCCCTCCCCAGCGGTGTTAAGAATTTTTCTCGGAGGGGAGGGGTCCTGGCCATTTGTGGCCGATTCTACAAGTGAGATGCCCCTGATTGCATTAAAGACTCTCTTTTGAAGGCACAAAACCTCCTCCTTTTTAAAGGAGTGGATCTTTCCCCACTTCTTGTTAATGCACTTGCTGGCTCTTTTGTTCAAGACTATTTATATAAAGGTATAATTGAATTTGGAAAACAAACCACATACTCTGATAGACAAAAGATAAGATACATTTAAGATTTTCTTTCTTTAGACCTTATGACTTGCGATCTCCCTTGCTTTAAACACATTGAATAATTCTATTCACTTGTATTTGTCTTGTGAACCCGTTTTCATAACGTCTAACCTGCTTTTTATTTCATATAAGTGAACTTTTTACTGTTCAGTTCTGAACTGCTTCAAGATTTTCCCCGGAGTCATGTTATAAAATCTGACATGGATATCATTGTGCTGAATTTGCACTGGGTCTTCACATGGCTCACTGTTCAAGGACTGGCTAACCTGTACGGTCCTTTTATACTTATAAAGGTTTTTGAAAATTAGCTTTCTGGGACCCAGCATTGGTTTCACACCCATTTCTGTCACTAACTGGAAGGAGGCTGAAAGCACAAAAAATATTAAAAATGGGGTATATCCCAGTAAAATATCAAAATTGTGTTGAAAAATTGGGTTTTCTAATTCAACTCTGCCTGTTCCTGAAAGCTGGAAAGATAGTGATTTTAGCACCGCAAACCCTTTGTTGATGCTGCTAGCGCGGCTGGTCCTTAGTAAGTAAACTTACAAGGGGACGCGTATAGGTCGATGAATCTTTTGAATCGCATGGAGTATCCTAGTCATGCAGTAATCACTAAATCAATAATCAACATCAATAAAACACGCTAACCACTTTAAGTAAACTACAAGAAACCCCCCCTAATCAGAAATAACCATCACTCATGGAAAAGGTTAATAACTTTTAATTCCTTATTGATTACAATTGTAGTCAATTGTTAATTGTGTCTTTATTAATCAATCTTTATTAGTTCATCATGAGGAAACATTTTCTCCAAAGAAAACATGAGCAACAATGCAAATCATAGATCAATGAATATCAGCATTAATTATGCAATGCAGCAAATTGATTCGTCAGTCATTTTTCACCGTCAACGTTTCCCCTGTCAGCCTACCTAACCAAGATTAGCATCAGCATGTGGGTCTTCATGTGAAAACAAGTTAGTGAAAACATTAATTTGGAAAAATCTACCTAAAAGAGAGAAATTCTACAAAACAGTGCAGTTGGTACCTAGAAGAAAAGACACAAATTGTCAGTCACATTTTCATAGCCACCTATCCAGGATGGATCAGCAACAAGTCGGTCTTTGTCTTCAGGTCATCAATAGTCAGCTATGTATCAGGCTCACAGAGTATGAGTCATCGGACAGCATCTCCTGACGTCATCAACATTCTCCTCGCAGTTCTGATTTCTCACCCCTTGTCATGACTTTTTATTAGGGTCTCCCAGCCCATCCTACTAATTGCTAAATGGTCAGTCTATCGGAAGTTATGACTCTAACCTATAGTTTTTGTTTACCAAATCTTTGATTTTGCATATGTCTTGTGTCCCATAAAACTGATTGGTTCTTCTTGTGATGAGAACCTCATCCGGCTCTTTAGCTAACAAAATTGTTGCATACGAGTCTTTAGTCAGTGCCTCTATTGTTCAAGTCCTGGGAAAGTACATTTAGCCTACTCTACACGTAATTGTATCAAATTGTCTTCATCATCTCCTGTCTGTCAGTACATTTGCAGAATGTTCTAGCTGATCAGCTTGAACTCTGAGCGGTTCAAGGTTGCCATCCCCCGTTACCAGTCCTGTGCAAGACACTTGAATTCTTCATGTTCAGAGCAAGCAAGGCCTAGTGGAACTAGGCCGTTAGTCTGGCTAATTTAAGAATATGAATTATTTTAAAACATAGGTTATATACTTTGTTATGACATATTAGTGCATTTTCTTATACATTTTTCCATTATTTTGCATCTGTTAATACACATGGTGACCACTCCCCAAGGGCACATTTTCAAATGCACACATTATTTTCTAAAATTAATTTCTCTATGCATAAGGGTAAGGCTATTTGAATCTTATCTAATTGCTATTGGATGTGCAGGGGCTACAAGTGCGACTCCAATCAGGCCGGATTTAAGAGCAACCAGGATCTCACCGGTTACTCAGGGAGTCAGTTCTCCAATGATGGCAAGAAATATCAGGGATGAGGATTTCAACTGCCCCCTGCACACTATGTTATAAGCTTGAATAAATGTGATGTCATTTCTATGTTGTATTGAAGTATAATGTGCACATCAAGCAACTCTTTTGTACATAGACATTTCTCCAATATTATATGGGCTTGTAGTATTAGTTAACAGTTAACAGAATGAGTCTTTTGTTTCTAAGTGTAAGTACTTCTTCAATGGTACACTCCCGGTGTCTCCTTAGAATGTAGAGACAATTGGATCAACCGGGAGCTCACATTGGAATGTTGAGGTGACTGGACTAGGACAGAGGCAGATGGCGAGTGAGGAGTTCTCTGAATAAAGCCTTCTTCTTCTTCTGTTTCATTTATCGTGCAGCGTCTTTATAACAGTTATGACATATTAGTGCATTTTCTTATACATTTTTCCATTATTTTGCATCTGTTAATACACATGGTGACCACTCCCCAAGGGCACATTTTCAAATGCACACATTATTTTCTAAAATTAATTTCTCTATGCATATTTCTTATTAATAAACACACATTAGTAATTAATGATTTCTTTAATTAGCATTTCCGCTACATCAATGCCATTTTCAGAAAAAAAAGCACGAGTCACCTTATGCAGCCCTTTTTCCCCATTTATTTGAAAAAAAACATATTTTTCGCTGTATTTCCGCTAACCCAGGGCAACCCACAAAGTCTGGGTACCTCTAGAATCCCTAGGATGTTAGAAAAAAAGGACGCAAATTTGGCGTGGTAGCTTATGTGGAGAAATAGTTATGAAGGCCTAAGCGCGAACTACCCCAAATAGCCCAAAAAAAACAAGCATTTGCAATGCACTAGGGTCTCGCATTTGTCAGAGTTACAGCTGTTCACAGTTGTAAACTCCCAACCGGATTTTTCTTGCCGTAAAAGAAAAAAACAGCGCAATCGCTCTGCTGCAGTTCACACGTAATAATACCTATCGGCAATTATGAACGTAACCGGCAAAAGTGCAATTAACTGTATAACAAAGTCGATGGTATGCGAAGCGCTCGACTTCTGCCCAGCGAGATCGCGCTGCGAAAATAGAGAAAAAGTAGTCCACAAACCCAGCGAGCCTCGCATGTTTTCTGTACTTGGTCGCTGCGCTCGAGGAGGGCTATCCACCGGAAAAGGCATGACGTATGCGTGCCGTCTACTAATCAAAAGAAGCGATTCTAACAGGCAAGCCAACGTGCCAATGAAAGACACTGACATGACTTCGACGGGGCTCCGAGCCTTTTCTAAAACCTAAAGCGCCTCGCCTAGCGATACGCACGCCCGAGCGCATGCGCCGCAGGCTCAAACCTAAAAAGGCCTGGCACCTGAGTGGGTGGAGGGGGAGGGGGGCTGGCAGCGAAGAGGTTAACGTAAAATACGACCGTTACAAGATGACAGTAACTCAACCATTGCAAGGGTGCAGTACCGTAGGGTGTCACTAGGTGTCCCTTTAACGGAAGGTTGCAGTACCACACTCCATCACGGGAAGATCCGGTTGAGCTCAGGCCACAAGGGTGCACTGCCGCACCTTACTACCAGGTGTCCCTGCGAGGGTGCAGTACCGTGCACTGTCACTAGGAGTCCCAGGTGACCAAGCACCACCAGGGTGCAGTACCGCATCCTGTCACTAGGTGTCCAGCAGGAGGACGCACCACCAGGGTGCAGTAGCACTTGTCCACGTTGAGCAAGCGTCTGAACGGTGCAGCATCCTCGGCGTTACCAGATTTGTCTGTTGAACGTGCAGCGCAAGGGTGTAAAACCGAGAACCGTTTCCAGACGTCCGTAGAGCATGATGCAACACTACAGGCTAGAACTAAGGCCCGGGGGCCCAATTTACTAATGCCAAAAAAGCAATAGAACGTCTTAAGCGCCATGTTTAGTATGAAAGTGAAAAGAAGTATGAAGGGAAAAAAATTCGGGATAACAATAAATATGAGCCATCCTACCCACAATCCTTTGCACAGTATTTACATGCTCAGCACACATTCGGACATATTGGTTGAGTAATAGTCTGAAAAATGATTTTAAACTCTGTTTATGTTTATCTTACGCTCAGTCACATTCCATTTTTTTCATGGCAAAACTCATAAAATCACCCTTTCAAGAAAGTGGTTTAGCATTGCCTGCGACCCTCTCCCGCGGTCGTCATAATTGCTGTAAAGCCGTTGACCACCGCGTGTGTTTGGCTTGACTGGCTTGAATGGACATGAATGGCGGTGATCGTCAAGGCTAATTTTTGTAGTGTCTTTGGTCTCAGAGACCTATATTATGGTTTAATAAAAGAAATACTAATTTAGTATCAAAATTGAAAAAAAAAGCACGCATTTTAACAAAGTATGTTCCAATCATTGTGGGATTTGGGTGATGCTCCAGAACTTCTGTTTTATGTGAGATACCCAAAACATAATGCTGAGGGATATTTTGTAAGAGATTGCACTGAAGTAACCTGTACCAAGTGCCAAACCACTGGACATGAAGCTGCGCAGTGTATAGACAAAAAATCCTGTAATCAACAGCTCTAGGCAGCACATGTTTAAGAATTTCCTATCCTCTTACGATATTATTGTATATATGTAGTGCTTACTACTCATGACGAGGCGTCAAAGTGCTTTTCGGCGACCAGCACGCTACTCCGGAACACAAAAGGATTAGTGGTGGATTAGTATAGGGAAATCTGAGTTAATTAGGGCGGTGGACATGTGAGAGTGTTGGTTGGACTGAAGAGAATAGTGGATGAATAGAAGAGGGAAGGATCTAGAAAGTGTTAATTGGGAGTTCGTAGTAGTAAGACGAGGTAATTGACGGTAACGCTGCAGAGATTGAGGGTCCGCTGCCTCCCACACATGCAAGAGGTCATCCCGTGAGGAGTTCCAGGCCGAGGAAGCAGAACAAATGCATCTTGGTCTAAAGGATTAGCATTTTGATTTTACAACAGGCTTGTGGCTGAAATTAATGAGCTCATGCGTTCTCTTGATAAACCAACCCTCCTGGATGACGGAAAGCAGAATGCCTTTGTATTTCAATCTCAGAATTTCCTTGACCATACTAAGGTTACCAGACTCTTCTGGCAAAACAGCGCCTGCCCCCGGGGATGGTGAGACAAACTTCCAAGCACAGCAGTCCTCCACCACTTTATGTGGGAATAATGACAGGCAGATAATGCCTGTGTCAAAAGCAGACAATAAGCCCAGTATTGAGGGTCCTCTATCGCCTCTCCGCTCTTCCTCAGCTAAAGAAAACCTGGGGGCATAATTATACTCTGCTTGCGCCGAATTTGCGTCATTTTGTTTAATGCAAATTCGGCGCAAACCTAACACCATATTTGTACTTTGACGTTAGACCCCGCTAATGTCAAAATATATCAATAAATCAGTGTGCGTCTTTTTCTGGATGCGTGAAACATACTTGCGTTAATGACATGCAAGGTAGGCCTTCCCGTCCAAAAAATGAATTAAACACCCGTGTGCCATATTTATCCAACCGGGCAAAAATGGCACATGGCTGGGAGGTGGAGCCGGAAAAATTACGTAACCCCCGATTTGCGTACAAAATGAACGCCTGGGTCAGGGCAGGCGTTAAGGGGCCTGTAGGCTCTTTTCCATGGTGGGAAATGCACCACACATAGAAAGAGGAAAAAATAGGGAGAAATAAAGATATTTCTCCCCCTTACGTCACTTTTACGCCATCCCTTAGGAGCAGTAGGCTTTTGATGCATTCCCAGGTTTACAAAACCTTGTAAATTTGGGAATGCATCAATATCCATGGGTGTTGCGTGGAAACACCCATGCAACACCCATGGAAGTGCCTCCTTGATGCAAATTAAGGCAATGCAGCGACTTGCGCGGTGCTGCCTTACTCCATATTTACAAGGTCATGTAAAGCCACGCAAAATGGCTTTCCGTTGCCTTATAGATATGGGTGGGCAGCCTGCGCTATCAGTGCGTCGCAAAAAGTGACGCACCAACAGCGCAGGCTGCTTGTAAATATGGACCAATGTCCTTGAATGTTGTATATCCTGGACTGCGGACTAGTAATTTAAACATGACAAAATTAGAATGTTTCTACTTGGAGTTGTGTGATCGATTTTTAGTGGATGATGCCTCTTTAACGTCAAATGAACTGTTGTCCGGAATGAGCCAGAATGCCGTATGAACATTGATGTATCGATGACCAATTGGACTTTGGTCAGAACCCACAAGGTCACAAGAGTATCCTGCCTGCAGAAGAAAAGCTGAAATCCTTTCCGGTATCCTGAATGCTGAGAATCTTGGGGAGATAGGGCCATATTTATACTCCGTTTGCGCCGAAATTGCGTCGTTTTTTTTGACGCAATTTCGACGCAAAACTAACGCCAACTAACGCCATATTTATACTATGGCGTTAGAGGCGAATAGCGCCAAAGTTCCCGGAATGTGCGTCATTTTTTAGCGTGAACCCCTTCCTTGCGTTAATGATATGCAAGGGAGGCGTTCCCGTCTAAAAAATGACTCCCAGGCCTTTACGTGGTATTTATACTCCCGGGCAAAAGAGACGCCCGGGAGTTGGCGTGGCTAAAAACGGCGCATTTGCGCCACTTTTTAACGCCTGCTCAGGGCAGGCGTTAAGGGGCCTGTGGGCTCAAAATGAGCCCACAGGTGCCCTCCCATGCCCCCAGGGACCCCCCCTGCCACCCTTGCCCACCCCAGGAGGACCCCCAAGGATGGAGGGACCCACCCCAGGGACATTCAGGTAAGTTCAGGTAAGTATAATTTTTTATTTTTTATATTTTTTTTTGGTGGCATAGGGGGGCCTTATTTGTGCCCCCCTACATGCCACTATGCCCAATGACCATGCCCAGGGGACAGAAGTCCCCTGGGCATGGCCATTGGGCAAGGGGGCATGACTCCTATCTTTACAATGATAGGAGTCATGTTGATGGGGGATGGGCGTCGTTAAAAAATGGAGCAAGTCGGGTTAAGACGATTTTTTCGACGTAACCTGACTTGCCCCATTTTAAGACGCCCATGCGCCATTTTCCCCCTACGCCGGCGCTGTCTGGTCTACGTGGTTTTTTCCCACGCAAACCAGGCAGCGCCGGTCTGATTGCGCCGTCTAACGCCATTCCATAAATACGGCGCCCGCATGGCGCTTCAGAATGGCGTTAGACGGCGCAAAACTTTTTGACGCTAAACTGCGTTAGCGCAGTTTAGCGTCAAAAAGTATAAATATGGGCCATAGTTTTCTTTCTTCTGTTGTCCCTTTGAAATGCCTTGCTGAGACTTAGAGAATGTTCTTCCTAGCCCTCACAGAGGACTCTTGATTGAGCTTCTGACAAGCTGACGCTTTCCCTTTCTACCTACCTTTTGCCCACCTGTTAGCAACTTGTCCGCATGTGTTCCGCCCCACACGTGTTTTCCCTTGGTTTGGCTAACTGTAGGGCTTTTCTGTGCCCAGCTAAATTTAACTTTGATGATTTGAAACTGCCTTGACACTTATTAAGACTGAGCAACTTTTATTTTCTGTATATCAAGTTATTTTGTTGCTCTTTTGCCTAAACCGCCTTGCTAGAGACTGTTTAGGTAAATCAAGCTCCAGCCTTATCTCTACTGGCGATGAGTAACCTGGAAGCTTGCACATTGGGCTGTATATGCTCGCTATGGTGCCATCCAGGACCTTGGAGCATCTGCCACGAATTGCAATACTTCCATAAGCTAACCTGGGAACCACCTTAGTTCTGTCTACTTCTAACAGTGGGCTGAGCTCGTACTTGTTTAAATTGATTGACAATGCCCGAAGCCCCATGGAGAGAGCAGCCCCTTTCTGTCTTATTTCTTCTTTGTGTTTGAGAAAAGAGCCATGACAGTTAAACAGAAGATCCAGGTATTTATAAGTTGCTGTTTCTTCAAACGTGCTCCCGCTTAATCCCCAGGTTGCGACCCCACTCAGGGATCCCTTGCCTAAGATCATGATTTTGTTTTATGTATGGATAATTTGCAGCCCATTCTTAAGGGAGTAGTCTTCTGTGGCTTTCAAGAGACATCGCATACCTACCCTTGTTCTACTGAGTAGTACAACATTGTCCGCATATAAGAGGTTTGACAGTTGCTTCATCCCCAGTTGTGGTGCATGGGAGTTGATGGAAGATAGCACTGTTGAAAAATCAGCCATGAAGAGGTTGAATAAAGTGGGAGCCAAAACGCAGCCCTTCTTTAGGCCTCTAGTCGTTGGGATCCTCCTGGATAGGTTTGATTTGTTGCCCAGTTTGAGCCTAACCCACATGCTGGTGTGCAGGGTCTCAATGGCTTTCAGGAGTTGCGGTGTAATTTGGCAGCTATTAAGTTTCCCCCAGAGCCTGCTTCAATTGGTGCTGTTGAATACTGCTTTGAAGTCAACAAAGCAGAGACCGAGTGGGAGATTTACAGCCGTTGAGGAATCGAGTATGAGCGATAGAGCCATTATGTTAGACTCCGTACCTGAGTTGCTGGTGAATTCTGTTTGGGGGAATTATTAATTTTTGACCAGCCCAGTCGATCACATGTTCGAGGACAGCGCCAGCAAAATATTTTGCTTCATTGTCAATAAGCTCAATCGGTCGATAGTTTGGGTACGACTTTTGTATTGGAGAGATTATGGATCACCTATAGGATTCTGGGATTGGTTCACCAGCCAGGGCATGATTGAAGAGAGGGGCCATAACTTCGGCCCACTCAGGGAGGTCTAGTTTGTAGATAGCCTGAGGGACCCCATTTGGGGCTCCCGTCTTCCTCCCTCTATCAATTGTAGGATTCCTGCCCGGGTGATGTCGAGTTCGCTGCCCCCACTACTGACATTATGGAAATCTGGGTCATCAGTCTGGGTGGACCGACCTAGGCCTCTGGTGTGAACATGATCCACTGCACATTGGGTTGATGAAAGCGAGCTTTCAAAAAGGACGCCCAGCCTGCCTCCGAGATGTTTGAGTCCAAGTGTGGACCTTGTGGGTTCTTTGGGGCATTTACCGTGCTCCAGAATTAGCTGACATTTTGTGTTTAATGTCCTAGATGAGTTTGGCCCAGAATGTCTTAGTATGTAGCCTCCTGATTTCCCATACAGCCTGTTTCAGCTTTCTTTTCGCTTGTCTCAATTTGGGGAGATGATGTTCTTGTTCAGGAAACCGATGGACCAGCTGAAGTGCTTGATTGACTTTCCTCTTTAGCTGTTTTAGACTGTACGAGGTGTGTAACTTTTTTAAGGCTGGCAGGATTGACTTCTTAGTAGGTTTGACATTTCTGGCACATTGCTGAGTGTATGAGTGAATGAACGCATCCCATTCGTCTTTGGCCGACCCTTCTGTTCTTTGGTAGGCTTTTAGGTGCTTGTCCACTTCCTGGGCCAAGAAAGATAGAGAGGCAGATGTCCATCTGATACTGTTTAGTTGGTACAAGTATTTGGTGCCAGTAGGTTCTACATTGCTCTTATGTACTGCTGGGATAGGAGTGAAGACCACGTCCTGTGGTAGATGATCACTTTCAGACCTTAGACCCTGTTTGAAGGAAAGTACTATTTGCATAAGTGATAAGGAGACCTAAGTGAAATCGATTAGTGAGTTTTTGTTTGCAGCAAGGAATGTTAAGGAAGGTGGGGTATCTTCACTGAACAGGCTATTTGAAGCTCTGAGTCCTAAGTGTTCTAGAGTTCCCAGTAAAGCTGTCCCTATATTACGTCTTTTTGCTGTCTTGATCAGTGATTGTTCTGGGATAGACCACTGATGTTCATGGACTTCAGTAACCTCATTGGTTCCAGACCCTTCTAATAGGTTTATATTGAAGTTCCCTGTTACTATTAGTGGAAAGAGCGGGTAAGAGCAGTCCACGAGTGATATGATCAACAAGTAATTTTGACATTGCCTCCTGGTTTTTCCATCTCGGGGACATGTAGATGTTAACTAGGATTAGCCATGCTCTTTCCTTCCTTGCAGAAAGGTCAGGTGCACTGTGAGAAATGTATCAGAAGAGCACCTTACAGCTGGTATTTAAAGTGGTTGACAGATACAACCCCAGGCCACCTTTCCCGTGGCCAAATTTGCCTTCCTTGATAGCAGGTAGGAGGGCATGGGAATAGCCCGGAATGGAGATTGGTACCATGGCCCAAGTTTCTTGCAAAGCGATGACTGGAAAGCCCTGGAGGTAGTTGAAAGTTTTGGGGTCTTGCAATTTGTCCTTTAGGCCATGGATATTCCAAGAGCAGAGACTAAAGCAGTGACACTACCGGACCTCTTCACCCACTAGGCCGGAGATTCACTTTATTGCTTGTGTCTGGTTGAGGATTCGGGCTACCCACCACCAGTCATCTCTCATTGCTGTCCTTCTGTTTAAATGCATGATGTGTGGGCCATACACTCCCTATGGTGTTGGGACCTTTACCCGAGGACGGGTCCCTTGCGCCCTAGAGAACCATGTAGGGAACCTCATCCAGACTTGTATTGTCATCCGATGCACCTTTTCGTGGCCTTTGGTGTATGAATATCCGTGGTCTGGTACCCCTTATAAGTTTATTCCCCACTTCTTAAAGTGTTTGCTTTCCTTAAGAACTGCCCCAGCCAGGGTGGCAGACTGCCAGATGACTTTGGTCATTTCATTGGCTTTCCCTGGTTCCGGCTCTATGAATGCTACAGATTCAATCATTTCTGAGGTGATCTCGATTAGGCCTTGAATCTTCCCTAAGAGTTTTAATATATTTCCTTAATTAAGGATATTGATATTTCCAAGTGATCGATATTCTGGATGGAATAGGGTTGTGCGGCACTGTTCCTCCCCTAGAGTGTACCTAGTGGGCGGTCTCTCTTTTGTGTTGGGATTTTCATCCTCCACAGATGAAGACAGTACAGTGTAGTAATTGTCTGAGAAATGGTTTAGAGTGGCTATATTGGGGCCCGATCTAGTCATCCTCCTGACCAGGAAAGGGGATTCTGACTGAAGATTGGCAGGGGAAGACCACCTTACAGCTTCATTCTGGGACAGCTGTTCCGGCTCCTGAACATGTGGCATCTCATCTGTGTGCAGGATAAACATTTGTGCTACTCTCTGGGGAGAGTTACCTTGTGTTTCTGTAAACTCTTGAAAGTCACAGGATGCTCTCGGCCTAGGAGGGCAGTTTCTCTGTTTTGAGATGTTCTGCCACTTCGCTTTCGGGGTGTACCCCCTCCAGGCTGGTGTAGGGGATGAACATTTCTTATCTCAGGGGCCCCCTTAAAGCTGCTTTTCTCCCCCTTTCATTGCTTGGTGTCAATTAAGTTAACTAGGGGTGACTTTGGTTCATGCTCTATGGGGTGTGCCGCATCTGGGGCTGCCTCGTCGCTGGTTGATGAAGCATTGCCCCCAGTGTTACATCCATGGTGTATCTGATTGGATGCCAGGTAGGTTTGCATGTAGTTTTGGGGTAGTCTTCTGAGTCATTTTGGACTTAACTTGTTTTCCTGTTTGCGCTGGTTGGTGTGTAATGTTGCTCTTACTCTTTTTGCCTAAGAATGGCACTATTGTCAAGTTACGGTGATGCTTCCCTCCCCTCCCCTCCCCAGCGGTGTTAAGAATTTTTCTCGGAGGGGAGGGGTCCTGGCCATTTGTGGCCGATTCTACAAGTGAGATGCCCCTGATTGCATTAAAGACTCTCTTTTGAAGGCACAAAACCTCCTCCTTTTTAAAGGAGTGGATCTTTCCCCACTTCTTGTTAATGCACTTGCTGGCTCTTTTGTTCAAGACTATTTATATAAAGGTATAATTGAATTTGGAAAACAAACCACATACTCTGATAGACAAAAGATAAGATACATTTAAGATTTTCTTTCTTTAGACCTTATGACTTGCGATCTCCCTTGCTTTAAACACATTGAATAATTCTATTCACTTGTATTTGTCTTGTGAACCCGTTTTCATAACGTCTAACCTGCTTTTTATTTCATATAAGTGAACTTTTTACTGTTCAGTTCTGAACTGCTTCAAGATTTTCCCCGGAGTCATGTTATAAAATCTGACATGGATATCATTGTGCTGAATATGCACTGGGTCTTCACATGGCTCACTGTTCAAGGACTGGCTAACCTGTACGGTCCTTTTATACTAATAAAGGTTTTTGAAAATTAGCTTTCTGGGACCCAGCATTGGTTTCACACCCATTTCTGTCACTAACTGGAAGGAGGCTGAAAGCACAAAAAATATTAAAAATGGGGTATATCCCAGTAAAATATCAAAATTGTGTTGAAAAATTGGGTTTTCTAATTCAACTCTGCCTGTTCCTGAAAGCTGGAAAGATAGTGATTTTAGCACCGCAAACCCTTTGTTGATGCTGCTAGCGCGGCTGGTCCTTAGTAAGTAAACTTACAAGGGGACGCGTATAGGTCGATGAATCTTTTGAATCGCATGGAGTATCCTAGTCATGCAGTAATCACTAAATCAATAATCAACATCAATAAAACACGCTAACCACTTTAAGTAAACTACAAGAAACCCCCCCTAATCAGAAATAACCATCACTCATGGAAAAGGTTAATAACTTTTAATTCCTTATTGATTACAATTGTAGTCAATTGTTAATTGTGTCTTTATTAATCAATCTTTATTAGTTCATCATGAGGAAACATTTTCTCCAAAGAAAACATGAGCAACAATGCAAATCATAGATCAATGAATATCAGCATTAATTATGCAATGCAGCAAATTGATTCGTCAGTCATTTTTCACCGTCAACGTTTCCCCTGTCAGCCTACCTAACCAAGATTAGCATCAGCATGTGGGTCTTCATGTGAAAACAATTTAGTGAAAACATTAATTTGGAAAAATCTACCTAAAAGAGAGAAATTCTACAAAACAGTGCAGTTGGTACCTAGAAGAAAAGGCACAAATTGTCAGTCACATTTTCATAGCCACCTATCCAGGATGAATCAGCAACAAGTCGGTCTTTGTCTTCAGGTCATCAATAGTCAGCTACGTATCAGGCTCACAGAGTATGAGTCATCGGACAGCATCTCCTGACGTCATCAACATTCTCCTCGCAGTTCTGATTTCTCACCCCTTGTCATGACTTTTTATTAGGGTCTCCCAGCCCATCCTACTAATTGCTAAATGGTCAGTCTATCGGAAGTTATGACTCTAACCTATAGTTTTTGTTTACCAAATCTTTGATTTTGCATATGTCTTGTGTCCCATAAAACTGATTGGTTCTTCTTGTGATGAGAACCTCATCCGGCTCTTTAGCTAACAAAATTGTTGCATATGAGTCTTTAGTCAGTGCCTCTATTGTTCAAGTCCTGGGAAAGTACATTTAGCCTACTCTACACGTAATTGTATCAAATTGTCTTCATCATCTCCTGTCTGTCAGTACATTTGCAGAATGTTCTAGCTGATCAGCTGGAACTCTGAGCGGTTCAAGGTTGCCATCCCCCGTTACCAGTCCTGTGCAAGACACTTGGGCCCATATTTATACTTTTTGACGCTAAACTGCGCTAACGCAGTTTAGCGTCAAAAAGTTTTGCGCCGGCTAACGCCATTCTGAAGCGCCATGCGGGCGCCGTATTTATTGAATGGCGTTAGCCGGCGCAAGCAGACCGGCGCTGCCTGGTGTGCGCGAGAAAAAACACGTACACCAGGCAGCGCCGGCGTAGGAGGAAAATGGCGCATGGGCGTCTTAAAATGGGGCAAGTCAGGTTACGTCGAAAAAATCGTCGTAACCCGACTTGCGCCATTTATTTTCGACGCCCATCCCCCATCAACATGACTCCTATCATTGTAAAGATAGGAGTCATGCCCCCTTGCCCAATGGCCATGCCCAGGGGACTTCTGTCCCCTGGGCATGGTCATTGGGCATAGTGGCATGTAGGGGGGCACAAATCAGGCCCCCCTATGCCAAAAAAAATTATAAAAAAAAAATAAAAAAATACTTACCTGAATGTCCCTGGGGTGGGTCCCTCCAGCCTTGGGTGTCCTCCTGGGGTGGGCAAGGGTGGCAGGGGGGGTCCCTGGGGGCAGGGGAGGGCACTCTGGGCTCATTTTGAGCCCACTTGTCCCTTAACGCCATGCCTGACCCAGGCGTTAAAAAGCGGCGCAAATGCGCCGTTTTTAGCCACGCCCACTCCCGGGCGTCTCTTTTGCCCGGGAGTATAAATACCACGTAAAGGCCTGGGAGTCATTTTTTAGACGGGAACGCCTCCCTTGCATATCATTAACGCAAGGAAGGGGTTCACGCTAAAAAATGACGCACATTCCGGGAACTTTGGCGCTATTCGCCTCTAACGCCATAGTATAAATATGGCGTTAGTTGGCGTTAGTTTAGCGTCGAATTTGCGTCGAAAAAAACGACGCAAATTCGGCGCAAACGGAGTATAAATACGGCCCTTGAATTCTTCATGTTCAGAGCAAGCAAGGCCTAGTGGAACTAGGCCTTTAGTCTGGCTAATTTAAGAATATGAATTATTTTAAAACATAGGTTATATACTTTGTTATGACATATTAGTGCATTTTCTTATACATTTTTCCATTATTTTGCATCTGTTAATACACATGGTGACCACTCCCCAAGGGCACATTTTCAAATGCACACATTATTTTCTAAAATTAATTTCTCTATGCATAAGGGTAAGGGCAAGGCTATTTGAATCTTATCTAATTGCTATTGGATGTGCAGGGGCTACAAGTGCGACTCCAATCAGGCCGGATTTAAGAGCAACCAGGATCTCACCGGTTACTCAGGGAGTCAGTTCTCCAATGATGGCAAGAAATATCAGGGATGAGGATTTCAACTGCCCCCTGCACACTATGTTATAAGCTTGAATAAATGTGATGTCATTTCTATGTTGTATTGAAGTATAATGTGCACATCAAGCAACTCTTTTGTACATAGACATTTCTCCAATATTATATGGGCTTGTAGTATTAGTTAACAGTTAACAGAATGAGTCTTTTGTTTCTAAGTGTAAGTACTTCTTCAATGGTACACTCCCGGTGTCTCCTTAGAATGTAGAGACAATTGGATCAACCGGGAGCTCACCTTGGAATGTTGAGGTGACTGGACTAGGACAGAGGCAGATGGCGAGTGAGGAGTTCTCTGAATAAAGCCTTCTTCTTCTTCTGTTTCATTTATCGTGCAGCGTCTTTATAACAGTTATGACATATTAGTGCATTTTCTTATACATTTTTCCATTATTTTGCATCTGTTAATACACATGGTGACCACTCCCCAAGGGCACATTTTCAAATGCACACATTATTTTCTAAAATTAATTTCTCTATGCATATTTCTTATTAATAAACACACATTAGTAATTAGTGATTTCTTTAATTAGCATTTCCGCTACATCAATGCCATTTTCAGAAAAAAAAGCACGAGCCACCTTATGCAGCCCTTTTTCCCCATTTATTTGAAAAAAAACATATTTTTCGCTGTATTTCCGCTAACCCAGGGCAACCCACAAAGTCTGGGTACCTCTAGAATCCCTAGGATGTTAGAAAAAAAGGACGCAAATTTGGCGTGGTAGTTTATGTGGAGAAATAGTTATGAAGGCCTAAGCGCGAACTACCCCAAATAGCCCAAAAAAAACAAGCATTTGCAATGCACTAGGGTCTCGCATTTGTCAGAGTTACAGCTGTTCACAGTTGTAAACTCCCAACCGGATTTTTCTTGCCGTAAAAGAAAAAAACAGCGCAATCGCTCTGCTGCAGTTCACACGTAATAATACCTATCGGCAAAAGTGCAATTATGAACGTAACCGGCAAAAGTGCAATTAACTGTATAACAAAGTCGATGGTATGCGAAGCGCTCGACTTCTGCCCAGCGAGATCGCGCTGCGAAAATAGAGAAAAAGTAGTCCACAAACCCAGCGAGCCTCACATGTTTTCTGTACTTGGTCGCTGCGCTCGAGGAGGGCTATCCACCGGAAAAGGCATGACGTATGCGTGCCGTCTACTAATCAAAAGAAGCGATTCTAACAGGCAAGCCAACGTGCCAATGAAAGACACTGACATGACTTCGACGGGGCTCCGAGCCTTTTCTAAAACCTAGGCCCATATTTATACTTTTTGACGCTAAACTGCGCTAACGCAGTTTAGCGTCAAAAAGTTTTGCGCCGGCTAACGCCATTCTGAAGCGCCATGCGGGCGCCGTATTTATGGAATGGCGTTAGACGGCGCAATCAGACCGGCGCTGCCTGGTTTGCGTGGGAAAAAACCACGTAGACCAGACAGCGCCGGCGTAGGGGGAAAATGGCGCATGGGCGTCTTAAAATGGGGCAAGTCAGGTTACGTCGAAAAAATCGTCTTAACCCGACTTGCGCCATTTTTTAACGACGCCCATCCCCCATCAACATGACTCCTATCATTGTAAAGATAGGAGTCATGCCCCCTTGCCCAATGGCCATGCCCAGGGGACTTCTGTCCCCTGGGCATGGTCATTGGGCATAGTGGCATGTAGGGGGGCACAAATCAGGCCCCCCTATGCCACAAAATATTATAAAAAAAAAATAAAAAAAATCTTACCTGAACTTACCTGAATGTCCCTGGGGTGGGTCCCTCCAGCCTTGGGTGTCCTCCTGGGGTGGGCAAGGGTGGCAGGGGGGGTCCCTGGGGGCAGGGGAGGGCACTCTGGGCTCATTTTGAGCCCACTTGTCCCTTAACGCCATGCCTGACCCAGGCGTTAAAAAGCGGCGCAAATGCGCCGTTTTTAGCCACGCCCACTCCCGGGCGTCGCTTTTGCCCGGGAGTATAAATACCACGTAAAGGCCTGGGAGTCATTTTTTAGACGGGAACGCCTCCCTTGCATATCATTAACGCAAGGAAGGGGTTCACGCTAAAAAATTACGCACATTCCGGGAACTTTGGCGCTATTCGCCTCTAACGCCATAGTATAAATATGGCGTTAGTTGGCGTTAGTTTTGCGTCGAAATTGCGTCAAAAAAAACGACGCAATTTCGGCGCAAACGGAGTATAAATATGGCCCCTAAAGCGCCTCGCCTAGCGAGACGCACGCCCGAGCGCATGCGCCGCAGGCTCAAACCTAAAAAGGCCTGGCACCTGAGTGGGGGGAGGGGGAGGGGGGCTGCCAGCGAAGAGGTTAACGTAAAATACGACCGTTACAAGATGACAGTAACTCAACCATTGCAAGGGTGCAGTACCGTAGGGTGTCACTAGGTGTCCCTTTAACGGAAGGTTGCAGTACCACACTCCATCACGGGAAGATCCGGTTGAGCTCAGGCCACAAGGGTGCACTGCCGCACCTTGCTACCAGGTGTCCCTGCGAGGGTGCAGTACCGTGCACTGTCACTAGGAGTCCCAGATGACCAAGCACCACCAGGGTGCAGTACCGCATCCTGTCACTAGGTGTCCAGCAGGAGGAAGCACCACCAGGGTGCAGTAGCACTTGTCCACGTTGAGCAAGCGTCTGGACGGTGCAGCATCCTCGGCGTTACCAGGGCCCATATTTATACTTTTTGACGCTAAACTGCGCTAACGCAGTTTAGCGTCAAAAAGTTTTGCGCCGTCTAACGCCATTCTGAAGCGCCATGCGGGCGCCGTATTTATGGAATGGCGTTAGACGGCGCAATCAGACCGGCGCTGCCTGGTTTGCGTGGGAAAAAACCACGTAGACCAGACAGCGCCGGCGTAGGGGGAAAATGGCGCATGGGCGTCTTAAAATGGGGCAAGTCAGGTTACGTCGAAAAAATCGTCTTAACCCGACTTGCGCCATTTTTTAACGACGCCCATCCCCCATCAACATGACTCCTATCATTGTAAAGATAGGAGTCATGCCCCCTTGCCCAATGGCCATGCCCAGGGGACTTCTGTCCCCTGGGCATGGTCATTGGGCATAGTGGCATGTAGGGGGGCACAAATCAGGCCCCCCTATGCCACAAAATATTATTAAAAAAAAAAAAAAAAATACTTACCTGAACTTACCTGAATGTCCCTGGGGTGGGTCCCTCCAGCCTTGGGTGTCCTCCTGGGGTGTGCAAGGGTGCAGGGGGGGTCCCTGGGGGCAGGGGAGGGCACTCTGGGCTCATTTTGAGCCCACTTGTCCCTTAACGCCATGCCTGACCCAGGCGTTAAAAAGCGGCGCAAATGCGCCGTTTTTAGCCACGCCAACTCCCGGGCGTCTCTTTTGCCCGGGAGTATAAATACCACGTAAAGGCCTGGGAGTCATTTTTTAGACGGGAACGCCTCCCTTGCATATCATTAACGCAAGGAAGGGGTTCACGCTAAAAAATGACGCACATTCCGGGAACTTTGGCGCTATTCGCCTCTAACGCCATAGTATAAATATGGCGTTAGTTGGCGTTAGTTTTGCGTCGAAATTGCGTCAAAAAAAACGACGCAATTTCGGCGCAAACGGAGTATAAATATGGCCCCAGATTTGTCTGTTGAACGTGCAGCGCAAGGGTGTAAAACCGAGAACCGTTTCCAGACGTCCGTAGAGCATGATGCAACACTACAGGCTAGAACTAAGGCCCGGGGGCCCAATTTACTAATGCCAAAAAAGCAATAGAACGTCTTAAGCGCCATGTTTAGTATGAAAGTGAAAAGAAGTATGAATGGAAAAAAATTCGGGATAACAATAAATATGAGCCATCCTACCCACAATCCTTTGCACAGTATTTACATGCTCAGCACACATTCGGACATATTGGTTGAGTAATAGTCTGAAAAATGATTTTAAACTCTGTTTATGTTTATCTTACGCTCAGTCACATTCCATTTTTTTCATGGCAAAACTCATAAATTCACCCTTTCAAGAAAGTGGTTTAGCATTGCCTGCGACCCTCTCCCGCGGTCGTCATAATTGCTGTAAAGCCGTTGACCACCGCGTGTGTTTGGCTTGACTGGCTTGAATGGACATGAATGGCGGTGATCGTCAAGGCTAATTTTTGTAGGGTCTCTGGTCTCAGAGACCTATATTATGGTTTAATAAAAGAAATACTAATTTAGTATCAAAATTGAAAAAAAAAGCACGCATTTTAACAAAGTATGTTCCAATCATTGTGGGATTTGGGTGATGCTCCAGAACTTCTGTTTTATGTGAGATACCCAAAACATAATGCTGAGGGACATTTTGTAAGAGATTGCACTGAAGTAAACTGTACCAAGTGCCAAACCACTGGACATGAAGCTGCGCAGTGTATAGACAAAAAATCCTGTAATCAACAGCTCTAGGCAGCACGTTTAAGAATTTCCTATCCTCTTACGATATTATTGTATATATGTAGTGCTTACTACTCATGACGAGGCGTCAAAGCGCTTTTCGGCGACCAGCACGCTACTCCGGAACACAAAAGGATTAGTGGTGGATTAGAATAGGGAAATCTGAGTTAATTAGGGCGGTGGACATGTGACAGTGTTGGTTGGACTGAAGCGAATAGTGGATGAATAGAAGAGGGAAGGATCTAGAAAGTGTTAATTGGGAGTTCGTAGTAGTAAGACGAGGTAATTGACGGTAACGCTGCAGAGATTGAGGGTCCGCTGCCTCCCACACATGCAAGAGGTCATCCCGTGAGGAGTTCCAGGCCGAGGAAGCAGAACAAATGCATCTTGGTCTAAAGGATTAGCATTTTGATTTTACAACAGGCTTGTGGCTGAAATTAATGAGCTCATGCGTTCTCTTGATAAACCAACCCTCCTGGATGACGGAAAGCAGAATGCCTTTGTATTTCATTCTCAGAATTTCCTTGACCATACTAAGGTTACCAGACTCTTCTGGCAAAACAGCGCCTGCCCCCGGGGATGGTGAGACAAACTTCCAAGCACAGCAGTCCTCCACCACTTTCTGTGGGAATAATGACAGGCAGATAATGCCTGTGTCAAAAGCAGACAATAAGCCCAGTATTGAGGGTCCTCTATCGCCTCTCCGCTCTTCCTCAGCTAAAGAAAACCTGGGGGCATAATTATACTCTGCTTGCGCCGAATTTGCGTCATTTTGTTTAATGCAAATTCGGCGCAAACCTAACACCATATTTGTACTTTGACGTTAGACCCCGCTAATGTCAAAATATATCAATAAATCAGTGTGCGTCATTTTCTGGATGCGTGAAACATACTTGCGTTAATGACATGCAAGGTAGGTCTTCCCGTCCCAAAAATGAATTAAACACCCGTGTGCCATATTTATCCAACCGGGCAAAAATGGCACATGGCTGGGAGGTGGAGCCGGAAAAATTACGTAACCCCCGATTTGCGTACAAAATGAACGCCTGGGTCAGGGCAGGCGTTAAGGGACCTGTAGGCTCTTTTCCATGGTGGGAAATGCACCACACATAGAAAGATCCTGAATGCAGAGAATCTTGGGGAGATAGTTTTCTTTCTTCTGTTGTCCCTTTGAAATGCCTTGCTGAGACTTAGAGAATTTTCTTCCTAGCCCTCACAGAGGACTCTTGATTGAGCTTCTGACAAGCTGACGCTTTCCCTTTTTACCTACCTTTTGCCCACCTGTTAGCAACTTGTCCGCATGTGTTCCGCCCCACACGTGTTTTCCCTTGGTTTGGCTAACTGTAGGGCTTTTCTGTGCCCAGCTAAATTTAACTTTGATGATTTGAAACTGCACTTATTAAGACTGAGCAACTTTTATTTTCTGTATATCAAGTTATTTTGTTGCTCTTTTGCCTAAACCGCCTTGCTAGAGACTGTTTAGGTAAATCAAGCTCCAGCCTTATCTCTACTGGCGATGAGTAACCTGGAAGCTTGCACATTGGGCTGTATATGCTCGCTATGGTGCCATCCAGGACCTTGGAGCATCTGCCACGAATTGCAATACTTCCATAAGCTAACCTGGGAACCACCTTAGTTCTGTCTACTTCTAACAGTGGGCTGAGCTCGTACTTGTTTAAATTGATTGACAATGCCCGAAGCACCATGGAGAGAGCAGCCCCTTTCTGTCTTATTTCTTCTTTGTGTTTGAGAAAAGAGCCATGACAGTTAAACAGAAGATCCAGGTATTTATAAGTTGCTGTTTCTTCAAACGTGCTCCCGCTTAATCCCCAGGTTGCGACCCCACTCAGGGATCCCTTGCCTAGGATCATGATTTTGTTTTATGTATGGATAATTTGCAGCCCATTCTTAAGGGAGTAGTCTTCTGTGGCTTTCAAGAGACATCGCATACCTACCCTTGTTCTACTGAGTAGTACAACATTGTCCGCATATAAGAGGTTTGACAGTTGCTTCATCCCCAGTTGTGGTGCATGGGAGTTGATGGAAGATAGCACTGTTGAAAAATCAGCCATGAAGAGGTTGAATAAAGTGGGGGCCAAAACGCAGCCCTTCTTTAGGCCTCTGGTCGTTGGGATCCTCCTGGATAGGTTTGATTTGTTGCCCAGTTTGAGCCTAACCCACATGCTGGTGTGCAGGGTCTCAATGGCTTTCAGGAGTTGCGGTGTAATTTGGCAGCTATTAAGTTTCCCCCAGAGCCTGCTTCAATTGGTGCTGTTGAATACTGCTTTGAAGTCAACAAAGCAGAGACCGAGTGGGAGATTTACAGCCGTTGAGGAATCGAGTATGAGCGATAGATCCATTATGTTAGACTCCGTACCTGAGTTGCTGGTGAATTCTGTTTGGGGGAATTATTAATTTTTGACCAGCCCAGTCGATCACATGTTCGAGGACAGCGCCAGCAAAATATTTTGCTTCATTGTCAATAAGCTCAATCGGTCGATAGTTTCTAGGGTACGACTTTTGTATTGGAGAGATTATGGATCACCTATAGGATTCTGGGATTGGTTCACCAGCCAGGGCATGATTGAAGAGAGGGGCCATAACTTCGGCCCACTCAGGGAGGTCTAGTTTGTAGATAGCCTGAGGGACCCCATTTGGGGCTCTCGTCTTCCTCCCTCTATCAATTGTAGGATTCCTGCCCGGGTGATGTCGAGTTCGCTGCCCCCACTACTGACATTATGGAAATCTGGGTCATCAGTCTGGGTGGACCGACCTAGGCCTCTGGTGTGAACATGATCCACTGCACATTGGGTTGATGAAAGCGAGCTTTCAAAAAGGACGCCCAGCCTGCCTCCGAGATGTTTGAGTCCAAGTGTGGACCTTGTGGGTTCTTTGGGGCATTTACCGTGCTCCAGAATTTGCTGACATTTTGTGTTTAATGTCCTAGATGAGTTTGGCCCAGAATGTCTTAGTATGTAGCCTCCTGATTTCCCATACAGCCTGTTTCAGCTTTCTTTTCGCTTGTCTCAATTTGGGGAGATGATGTTCTTGTTCAGGAAACCGATGGACCAGCTGAAGTGCTTGATTGACTTTCCTCTTTAGCTGTTTTAGACTGTACGAGGTGTGTAACGTTTTTAAGGCTGGCAGGATTGACTTCTTAGTAGGTTTGACATTTCTGGCACATTGCTGAGTGTATGAGTGAATGAACGCATCCCATTAGTCTTTGGCCGACCCTTCTGTTCTTTTGTAGGCTTTTAGGTGCTTGTCCACTTCCTGGGCCAAGAAAGATAGAGAGGCAGATGTCCATCTGATACTGTTTAGTTGGCACAAATATTTGGAGCCAGTAGGTTCTACATTGCTCTTATGTACTGCTGGGATAGGAGTGAAGACCACGTCCTGTGGTAGATGATCACTTTCAGACCTTAGACCCTGTTTGAAGGAAAGTACTATTTGCATAAGTGATAAGGAGACCTAAGTGAAATCGATTAGTGAGTTTTTGTTTGCAGCAAGGAATGTTAAGGAAGGTGGGGTATCTTCACTGAACAGGCTATTTGAAGCTCTGAGTCCTAAGTGTTCTAGAGTTCCCAGTAAAGCTGTCCCTATATTACGTCTTTTTGCTGTCTTGATCAGTGATTATTCTGGGACAGACCACTGATGTTCCTGGGCTTCAGTGACATCATTGGTTACAGACCCTTCTAATAGGTTTATATTGAAGTTCCCTGTTGCTATTAGTGGAAAGAGCGGGTAAGAGCAGTCCACGAGTGATATGATCCACGAGTAATTTTGACATTGCCTCCTGGTTTTTCCATTTCGGGGACATGTAGATGTTAATTAGGATTAACCCTGCACTTTCCTTCCGTGCAGAAAAGTCAGGTGCACTGTGAGAAATTTATCAGCATCAGAGAAGAGCACCTTACAGTTGGCATTTAAAGTGGTTGAAAGATACAACCCCAGGCCACCTTTCCTGTGGCCAAATTTGCCTGTCTTGATAGCAGGTAGGAGGGCATGTGAATCGTCCGGAATGGAGATTGGTTCCAAGGCCCAAGTTTCTTGCAGAGCGATGACCGGAAAGCCCTGGAGGTAGTTGACAGTTTTGGGGTCTTGCAATTTGTCCTTTAGGCCATGGATATTCCAAGAGCAGAGCCTTAAGCAGTGACACTAGCGACTTCACCCCCTAGGACGGAGATTCACTTTATTGCTTGTGTCTGGTTGAGGATTCGGGCTACCCACCGCCAGTCTTCTCTCATTGCTGTCCTTCTGTTTAAGTGCATGATGTGTGGGCCATACACTCCCTGTGGTGTTGGGACCTTTACCCGAGGATGGGTCCCTTGCGCCCTGGAGAACCAAGTACGGAACCACATCCAGCCTTGTATTGTCATCCGATGCACATTTTCGTGGCCTTGGGTGTATGGATATCCGTGGTCTGGTACCCCTTATAAGTTGATTCCCCAGACTGCCAGATGACTTTGGTCATTTCATTGGCTTTCCCTGGTTCCCGCTCTATGAATGCTACAGATTCAATCATGTCTGAGGTGATCTCGATTAGGCCTCAAATCTTCCCTAAAAGTTTTAATATATTTCCTTAATTAAGGATATCGATATTTGCAAGTGATCGATATTCTGGATGGAATAGGGTCGGGCGGCACTGTTCCTCCCCTAGGGTGTACCTAGAAGGGGGTTTCTCTTTTGTGTTGGGATTTTCATCCTCCACAGATGAAGACAGTACAGTGTAGTAATTGTCTGAGAAATGGTTTAGGGTGGCTATATTGGGGCCAGATCAAGTCATCGTACTGACCAGGAAAGGGGATTCTGACTGAAGATTGGCAGGGGAAGACCACCTTACTGCTTCATACTGGGGCAGCTATTCTAGCTCCTGAACGTGTGGCATCTCATCCATGTGCGGGATAAACATTTGTGCTCCTCTCTGGGGAGAGTTACCTTGTGTTTCTGTAAACTCTTGAAAGTCACAGGATGCTCTTGGCCTAGGAGGGCAGTTTCTCTGGGTTGAGATGTTCTGCCACTTCGCTTTCGGGGTGTACCCCCTCCAGGCTGGTGTAGGGGATGAACATTTCTTATCTCAGGGGCCCCCTTAAAGCTGCTTTTCTCCCCCTTTCATTGCTTGGTGTCAATTAAGTTAACTAGGGGTGACTTTGGTTCATGCTCTATGGGGTGTGCCGCATCTGGGGCTGCCTCGTCGCTGGTTGATGAAGCATTGCCCCCAGTGTTACATCCATGGTGTATCTGATTGGATGCCAGGTAGGTTTGCATGTAGTTTTGGGGTAGTCTTCTGAGTCATTTTGGACTTAACTTGTTTTCCTGTTTGCGCTGGTTGGTGTGTAATGTTGCTCTTACTCTTTTTGCCTAAGAATGGCACTATTGTCAAGTTACGGTGATGCTTCCCTCCCCTCCCCTCCCCAGCGGTGTTAAGAATTTTTCTCGGAGGGGAGGGGTCCTGGCCATTTGTGGCCGATTCTACAAGTGAGATGCCCCTGATTGCATTAAAGACTCTCTTTTGAAGGCACAAAACCTCCTCCTTTTTAAAGGAGTGGATCTTTCCCCACTTCTTGTTAATGCACTTGCTGGCTCTTTTGTTCAAGACTATTTATATAAAGGTATAATTGAATTTGGAAAACAAACCACATACTCTGATAGACAAAAGATAAGATACATTTAAGATTTTCTTTCTTTAGACCTTATGACTTGCGATCTCCCTTGCTTTAAACACATTGAATAATTCTATTCACTTGTATTTGTCTTGTGAACCCGTTTTCATAACGTCTAACCTGCTTTTTATTTCATATAAGTGAACTTTTTACTGTTCAGTTCTGAACTGCTTCAAGATTTTCCCCGGAGTCATGTTATAAAATCTGACATGGATATCATTGTGCTGAATTTGCACTGGGTCTTCACATGGCTCACTGTTCAAGGACTGGCTAACCTGTACGGTCCTTTTATACTAATAAAGGTTTTTGAAAATTAGCTTTCTGGGACCCAGCATTGGTTTCACACCCATTTCTGTCACTAACTGGAAGGAGGCTGAAAGCACAAAAAATATAAAAGATGGGGTATATCCCAGTAAAATATCAAAATTGTGTTGAAAAATTGGGTTTTCTAATTCAACTCTGCCTGTTCCTGAAAGCTGGAAAGATAGTGATTTTAGCACCGCAAACCCTTTGTTGATGCTGCTAGCGCGGCTGGTCCTTAGTAAGTAAACTTACAAGGGGACGCGTATAGGTCGATTAATCTTTTGAATCGCATGGAGTATCCTAGTCATGCATTAATCACTAAATCAATAATCAACATCAATAAAACACGCTAACCACTTTAAGTAAACTACAAGAAACCCCCCCTAATCAGAAATAACCATCACTCATGGAAAAGGTTAATAACTTTTAATTCCTTATTGATTACAATTGTAGTCAATTGTTAATTGTGTCTTTATTAATCAATCTTTATTAGTTCATCATGAGGAAACATTTTCTCCAAAGAAAACATGAGCAACAATGCAAATCATAGGTCAATGAATATCAGCATTAATTATGCAATTCAGCAAATTGATTCGTCAGTCATTTTTCACCGTCAACGTTTCCCCTGTCAGCCTACCTAACCAAGATTAGCATCAGCATGTGGGTCTTCATGTGAAAACAATTTAGTGAAAACATTAATTTGGAAAAATCTACCTAAAAGAGAGAAATTCTATAAAACAGTGCAGTTGGTACCTAGAAGAAAAGGCACAAATTGTCAGTCACATTTTCATAGCCACCTATCCAGGATGGATCAGCACCAAGTCGGTCTTTGTCTTCAGCTCATCAATAGTCAGCTACGTATCAGGCTCACAGAGTATGAGTCATCGGACAGCATCTCCTGACGTCATCAACATTCTCCTCGCAGTTCTGATTTCTCACCCCTTGTCATGACTTTTTATTAGGGTCTCCCAGCCCATCCTACTAATTGCTAAATGGTCAGTCTATCGGAAGTTATGACTCTAACCTATAGTTTTTGTTTACCAAATCTTTGATTTTGCATATGTCTTGTGTCCCATAAAACTGATTGGTTCTTCTTGTGATGAGAACCTCATCCGGCTCTTTAGCTAACAAAATTGTTGCATACGAGTCTTTAGTCATTGCCTCTATTGTTCAAGTCCTGGGAAAGTACATTTAGCCTACTCTACACGTAATTGTATCAAATTGTCTTCATCATCTCCTGTCTGTCAGTACATTTGCAGAATGTTCTAGCTGATCAGCTTGAACTCTGAGCGGTTCAAGGTTGCCACCCCCCGTTACCAGTCCTGTGCAAGACACTTGAATTCTTCATGTTCAGAGCAAGCAAGGCCTAGTGGAACTAGGCCTTTAGTCTGGCTAATTTAAGAATATGAATTATTTTAAAACATAGGTTATATACTTTGTTATGACATATTAGTGCATTTTCTTATACATTTTTCCATTATTTTGCATCTGTTAATACACATGGTGACCACTCCCCAAGGGCACATTTTCAAATGCACACATTATTTTCTAAAATGAATTTCTCTATGCATAAGGGTAAGGGCAAGGCTATTTGAATCTTATCTAATTGCTATTGGATGTGCAGGGGCTACAAGTGCGACTCCAATCAGGCCGGATTTAAGAGCAACCAGGATCTCACCGGTTACTCAGGGAGTCAGTTCTCCAATGATGGCAAGAAATATCAGGGATTAGGAGTTCAACTGCCCCCTGCACACTATGTTATAAGCTTGAATAAATGTGATGTCATTTCTATATTGTATTGAAGTATAATGTGCACATCAAGCAACTCTTTTGTACATAGACATTTCTCCAATATTATATGGGCTTGTAGTATTAGTTAACAGTTAACAGAATGAGTCTTTTGTTTCTAAGTGTAAGTACTTCTTCAATGGTACACTCCCGGTGTCTCCTTAGAATGTAGAGACAATTGGATCAACCGGGAGCTCACCTTGGAATGTTGAGGTGACTGGACTAGGACAGAGGCAGATGGCGAGTGAGGAGTTCTCTGAATAAAGCCTTCTTCTTCTTCTGTTTCATTTATCGTGCAGCGTCTTTATAACAGTTATGACATATTAGTGCATTTTCTTATACATTTTTCCATTATTTTGCATCTGTTAATACACATGGTGACCACTCCCCAAGGGCACATTTTCAAATGCACACATTATTTTCTAAAATTAATTTCTCTATGCATATTTCTTATTAATAAACACACATTAGTAATTAGTGATTTCTTTAATTAGCATTTCCGCTACATCAATGCCATTTTCAGAAAAAAAAGCACGAGCCACCTTATGCAGCCCTTTTTCCCCATTTATTTGAAAAAAAACATATTTTTCGCTGTATTTCCGCTAACCCAGGGCAACCCACAAAGTCTGGGTACCTCTAGAATCCCTAGGATGTTAGAAAAAAAGGACGCAAATTTGGCGTGGTAGCTTATGTGGAGAAATAGTTATGAGGGCCTAAGCGCGAACTACCCCAAATAGCCCAAAAAAAACAAGCATTTGCAATGCACTAGGGTCTCGCATTTGTCAGAGTTACAGCTGTTCACAGTTGTAAACTCCCAACCGGATTTTTCTTGCCGTAAAAGAAAAAAACAGCGCAATCGCTCTGCTGCAGTTCACACGTAATAATACCTATCGGCAAAAGTGCAATTATGAACGTAACCGACAAAAGTGCAATTAACTGTATAACAAA
Source organism: Pleurodeles waltl (assembly GCF_031143425.1). NCBI lineage: Eukaryota > Metazoa > Chordata > Amphibia > Caudata > Salamandridae > Pleurodeles > Pleurodeles waltl. Next base: position 1,003,651,108 of record NC_090443.1, on the reverse strand, counting down.
GTCGATGGTATGCGAAGCGCTCGACTTCTGCCCAGCGAGATCGCGCTGCGAAAATAGAGAAAAAGTAGTCCACAAACCCAGCGAGCCTCGCATGTTTTCTGTACTTGGTCGCTGCGCTCGAGGAGGGCTATCCACCGGAAAAGGCATGACGTATGCGTGCCGTCTACTAATCAAAAGAAGCGATTCTAACAGGCAAGCCAACGTGCCAATGAAAGACACTGACATGACTTCGACGGGGCTCCGAGCCTTTTCTAAAACCTAGGCCCGTATTTATACTCCGTTTGCGCCGAATTAGCGTCGTTTTTTTCGACGCAAATTCGGTGCAAAACGAACGCCATATTTATACTTTGGCGTTAGACGCGTCTAGCGCCAAAGTATGGGCAAATAGCGTCATTTTTTTGCGTGAACGCCTTCCTTGCGTTAATGAGATGCAAGGAAGGCGTTCCCGTCTAAAAAAATGACGGCGACGCAAATGCGTCGTATTTATACTCCCGGGCAAAAATCACGCCCGGGAGTTGGCGGGTCAAAAAACCCCGCATTTGCACCACTATTTAACGCCTGGGTCAGGGTAGGCGTTAAGGGGCCTGTGGGCTCAAAATGAGCCCACAGGTGCCCTCCCCTGCCCCCAGGGACCCCCCCTGCCACCCCTGCCCACCCCAGGAGGACACCCAAGGATAGAGGGACCCACCCCAGGGACATTCAGGTAAGTTCAGGTAAGTATCATTTTTTATATTTTTTTATTTTTTTGGGTGGCATAGGGGGGCCTGATTTGTGCCCCCCTACATGCCACTATGCCCAATGACCATGCCCAGGGGACATAAGTCCCCTGGGCATGGCCATTGGGCAAGGGGGCATGACTCCTGTCTTTACTAAGACAGGAGTCATGTAAATGGCGTCTGGGCGTCGAAAAAAATGGCGCAAATCGGGTTGAGGCGATTTTTTTGCCTCAACCTGACTTGCCCCATTTTAAGACGCCCTAACGCCATTTTCCCCCTACGCCGGCGCTGCCTGGTCTACGTGGTTTTTTTCCACGCACACCAGGCAGCGCCGGTCCGCTTGCGCCGGCTAACGCCATTCCATAAATACGGCGCCCGCATGTCGCTTCAGAATGGCGTTAGACGGCGCAAATTTTTTTGACGCTAAACTGCGTTAGCGCAGTTTAGCGTCAAAAAGTATAAATATGGGCCCTAAAGCGCCTCGCCTAGCGATACGCACGCCCGAGCGCATGCGCCGCAGGCTCAAACCTAAAAAGGCCTGGCACCTGAGTGGGTGGAGGGGGAGGGGGGCTGGCAGCGAAGAGGTTAACGTAAAATACGACCGTTACAAGAGGACAGTAACTCAACCATTGCAAGGGTGCAGTACCGTAGGCTGTCACTAGGTGTCCCATTAACGGAAGGTTGCAGTACCACACTCCATCACGGGAAGATCCGGTTGAGCTCAGGCCACAAGGGTGCACTGCCGCACCTTACTACCAGGTGTCCCTGCGAGGGTGCAGTACCGTGCACTGTCACTAGGAGTCCCAGGTGACCAAGCAGCACCATGGTGCAGTACCGCATCCTGTCACTAGGTGTCCAGCAGGAGGACGCACCACCAGGGTGCAGTAGCACTAGTCCACGTTGAGCAAGCGTCTGAACGGTGCAGCATCCTCGGCGTTACCAGATTTGTCTGTTGAACGTGCAGCGCAAGGGTGTAAAACCGAGAACCGTTTCCAGACGTCCGTAGAGCTTGATGCAACACTACAGGCTAGAACTAAGGCCCGGGGGCCTAATTTACTAATGCCAAAAAAGCAATAGAACGTCTTAAGCGCCATGTTTAGTATGAAAGTGAAAAGAAGTATGAAGGGAAAAAAATTCGGGATAACAATAAATATGAGCCATCCTACCCACAATCCTTTGCACAGTATTTACATGCTCAGCACACATTCGGACATATTGGTTGAGTAATAGTCTGAAAAATGATTTTAAACTCTGTTTATGTTTATCTTACGCTCAGTCACATTCCATTTTTTTCATGGCAAAACTCATAAAATCACCCTTTCAAGAAAGTGGTTTAGCATTGCCTGCGACCCTCTCCCGCGGTCGTCATAATTGCTGTAAAGCCGTTGACCACCGCGTGTGTTTGGCTTGAATGGACATGAATGGCGGTGATCGTCAAGGCTAATTTTTGCCGGGTCTCTGGTCTCAGAGACCTATATTATGGTTTAATAAAAGAAATACTAATTTAATATCAAAATTGAAAAAAAAAGCACGCGTTTTAACAAAGTATGTTCCAATCATTGTGGGTTTTGGGTGATGCTCCAGAACTTCTGTTTTATGTGAGATACCCAAAACATAATGCTGAGGGATATTTTGTAAGAGATTGCACTGAAGTAACCTGTACCAAGTGCCAAACCACTGGACATGAAGCTGCGCAGTGTATAGACAAAAAATTCTGTAATCAACAGCTCTAGGCAGCACATGTTTAAGAATTTCCTATCCTCTTACGATATTATTGTATATATGTAGTGCTTACTACTCATGACGAGGCGTCAAAGCGCTTTTCGGCGACCAGCACGCTACTCCGGAACACAAAAGGATTAGTGGTGGATTAGTATAGGGAAATCTGAGTTAATTAGGGCGGTGGACATGTGAGAGTGTTGGTTGGACTGAAGAGAATAGTGGATGAATAGAAGAGGGAAGGATCTAGAAAGTGTTAATTGGGAGTTCGTAGTAGTAAGACGAGGTAATTGACGGTAACGCTGCAGAGATTGAGGGTCCGCTGCCTCCCACACATGCAAGAGGTCATCCCGTGAGGAGTTCCAGGCCGAGGAAGCAGAACAAATGCATCTTGGTCTAAAGGATTAGCATTTTGATTTTACAACAGGCTTGTGGCTGAAATTAATGAGCTCATGCGTTCTCTTGATAAACCAACCCTCCTGGATGACGGAAAGCAGAATGCCTTTGTATTTCATTCTCAGAATTTCCTTGACCATACTAAGGTTACCAGACTCTTCTGGCAAAACAGCGCCTGCCCCCGGGGATGGTGAGACAAACTTCCAAGCACAGCAGTCCTCCACCACTTTCTGTGGGAATAATGACAGGCAGATAATGCCTGTGTCAAAAGCAGACAATAAGCCCAGTATTGAGGGTCCTCTATCGCCTCTCCATTCTTCCTCAGCTAAAGAAAACCTGGGGGCATAATTATACTCTGCTTGCGCCGAATTTGCGTCATTTTGTTTAATGCAAATTCGGCGCAAACCTAACACCATATTTGTACTTTGACGTTAGGCCCCGCTAATGTCAAAATATATCAATAAATCAGTGTGCGTCTTTTTCTGGATGCGTGAAATATACTTGCGTTAATGACATGCAAGGTAGGCCTTCCCGTCCAAAAAATGAATTAAACACCCGTGTGCCATATTTATCCAACCGGGCAAAAATGGCACATGGCTGGGAGGTGGAGCCGGAAAAATTACGTAACCCCCGATTTGCGTACAAAATGAACGCCTGGGTCAGGGCAGGCGTTAAGGGAATGTAGGCTCTTTTTCATGGTGGGAAATGCACCACACATAGAAAGAGGAAAAAATAGGGAGAAATAAAGATATTTCTCCCCCTTATGTCACTTTTACGCCATCCCTTAGGAGCAGTAGGCTTTTGATGCATTCCCAGGTTTACAAAACCTTGTAAATTTGGGAATGCATCAATATCCATGGGTGTTGCGTGGAAACACCCATGCAACACCCATGGAAGTGCCTCCTTGATGCAAATTAAGGCAATGCAGCGACTTGCGCGGTGCTGCCTTACTCCATATTTACAAGGTCATGTAAAGCCACGCAAAATGGCTTTCCGTTGCCTTATAGATATGGGTGGGCAGCCTGCGCTATCAGTGCGTCGCAAAAAGTGACGCACCAACAGCGCAGGCTGCTTGTAAATATGGACCAATGTCCTTGAATGTTGTATATCCTGGACTGCGGACTAGTAATTTAAACATGACAAAATTAGAATGTTTCTACTTGGAGTTGTGTGATCGATTTTTAGTGGATGATGCCTCTTTAACGTCAAATGAACTGTTGTCCGGAATGAGCCAGAATGCCGTATGAACATTGATGTATCGATGACCAATTGGACTTTGGTCACATCCCACAAGGTCACAAGAGTATCCTGCCTGCAGAAGAAAAGCTGAAATCCTTTCCGGTATCCTGAATGCTGAGAATCTTGGGGAGATAGTTTTCTTTCTTCTGTTGTCCCTTTGAAATGCCTTGCTGAGACTTAGAGAATGTTCTTCCTAGCCCTCACAGAGGACTCTTGATTGAGCTTCTGACAAGCTGACGCTTTCCCTTTTTACCTACCTTTTGCCCACCTGTTAGCAACTTGTCCGCATGTGTTCCGCCCCACACGTGTTTTCCCTTGGTTTGGCTAACTGTAGGGCTTTTCTGTGCCCAGCTAAATTTAACTTTGATGATTTGAAACTGCCTTGACACTTATTAAGACTGAGCAACTTTTATTTTCTGTATATCAAGTTATTTTGTTGCTCTTTTGCCTAAACCGCCTTGCTAGAGACTGTTTAGGTAAATCAAGCTCCAGCCTTATCTCTACTGGCGATGAGTAACCTGGAAGCTTGCACATTGGGCTGTATATGCTCGCTATGGTGCCATCCAGGACCTTGGAGCATCTGCCACGAATTGCAATACTTCCATAAGCTAACCTGGGAACCACCTTAGTTCTGTCTACTTCTAACAGTGGGCTGAGCTCGTACTTGTTTAAATTGATTGACAATGCCCGAAGCCCCATGGAGAGAGCAGCCCCTTTCTGTCTTATTTCTTCTTTGTGTTTGAGAAAAGAGCCATGACAGTTAAACAGAAGATCCAGGTATTTATAAGTTGCTGTTTCTTCAAACGTGCTCCCGCTTAATCCCCAGGTTGCGACCCCACTCAGGGATCCCTTGCCTAGGATCATGATTTTGTTTTATGTATGGATAATTTGCAGCCCATTCTTAAGGGAGTAGTCTTCTGTGGCTTTCAAGAGACATCGCATACCTACCCTTGTTCTACTGAGTAGTACAACATTGTCCGCATATAAGAGGTTTGACAGTTGCTTCATCCCCAGTTGTGGTGCATGGGAGTTGATGGAAGATAGCACTGTTGAAAAATCAGCCATGAAGAGGTTGAATAAAGTGGGGGCCAAAACGCAGCCCTTCTTTAGGCCTCTAGTCGTTGGGATCCTCCTGGATAGGTTTGATTTGTTGCCCAGTTTGAGCCTAACCCACATGCTGGTGTGCAGGGTCTCAATGGCTTTCAGGAGTTGCGGTGTAATTTGGCAGCTATTAAGTTTCCCCCAGAGCCTGCTTCAATTGGTGCTGTTGAATACTGCTTTGAAGTCAACAAAGCAGAGACCGAGTGGGAGATTTACAGCCGTTGAGGAATCGAGTATGAGCGATAGAGCCATTATGTTAGACTCCGTACCTGAGTTGCTGGTGAATTCTGTTTGGGGGAATTATTAATTTTTGACCAGCCCAGTCGATCACATGTTCGAGGACAGCGCCAGCAAAACATTTTCCTTCATTGTCAATAAGCTCAATCGGTCGATAGTTTCTAGGGTACGACTTTTGTATTGGAGAGATTATGGATCACCTATAGGATTCTGGGATTGGTTCACCAGCCAGGGCATGATTGAAGAGAGGGGCCATAACTTCGGCCCACTCAGGGAGGTCTAGTTTGTAGATAGCCTGAGGGACCCCATTTGGGGCTCCCGTCTTCCTCCCTCTATCAATTGTAGGATTCCTGCCCGGGTGATGTCGAGTTCGCTGCCCCCACTACTGACATTATGGAAATCTGGGTCATCAGTCTGGGTGGACCGACCTAGGCCTCTGGTGTGAACATGATCCACTGCACATTGGGTTGATGAAAGCGAGCTTTCAAAAAGGACGCCCAGCCTGCCTCCGAGATGTTTGAGTCCAAGTGTGGACCTTGTGGGTTCTTTGGGGCATTTACTGTGCTCCAGAATTTGCTGACATTTTGGCCCATATTTATACTTTTTGACGCTAAACTGCGCTAACGCAGTTTAGCATAAAAAAATTTAGCGCCGTCTAACGCCATTCTGAAGCGCCATGCGGGCGCCGTATTTATGGAATGGCGTTAGCCGGCGCAAGCAGACCGGCGCTGCCTGGTGTGCGTGGAAAAAAACCACGTAGACCAGGCAGCGCCGGCGTTGGGAAAAAATGATGTTAGGGCGTCTTAAAATGGGGCAAGTCAGGTTGAGGCAAAAAAATCGCCTCAACCCGATTTGCGCCATTTTTTTACGACGCCCAGACGCCATTTCATGACTCCTGTCTTAGTAAAGACAGGAGTCATGCCCCCTTGCCCAATGGCCATGCCCAGGGGACTTGCGTCCCCTGGGCATGGTCATTGGGCATAGTGGCATGTAGGGGGGCACAAATAAGGCCCCCCTATGCCACCCAAAAAAAATTAAAAAATATAAAAAATGATACTTACCTGAACTTACCTGAATGTCCCTGGGGTGGGTCCCTCCATCCTTGGGTGTCCTCCTGGGGTGGGCAGGGTTGGCAGGGGGGGTCCCTGGGGGCAGGGGAGGGCACCTGTGGGCTCATTTTGAGCCCACAGGCCCCTTAACGCCTACCCTGACCCAGGCGTTAAATAGTGGCGCAAATGCAGGGTTTTTTGACCCGCCAACTCCCGGGCGTGATTTTTGCCCGGGAGTATAAATACGACGCATTTGCGTCGCCGTCATTTTTTTAGACGGGAACGCCTTCCTTGCATCTCATTAACGCAAGGAAGGCGTTCACGCAAAAAAATGACGCTATTTGCCAATACTTTGGCGCTAGACGCGTCTAACGCCAAAGTATAAATATGGCGTTAGTTTTGCGCCGAATTTGCGTCGAAAAAAACGACGCAAATTCGGCGCAAACGGAGTATAAATACGGGCCTTTGTGTTTAATGTCCTAGATGAGTTTGGCCCAGAATGTCTTAGTATGTAGCCTCCTGATTTCCCATACAGCCTGTTTCAGCTTTCTTTTCGCTTGTCTCAATTTGGGGAGATGATGTTCTTGTTCAGGAAACCGATGGACCAGCTGAAGTGCTTGATTGACTTTCCTCTTTAGCTGTTTTAGACTGTACGAGGTGTGTAACTTTTTTAAGGCTGGCAGGATTGACTTCTTAGTAGGTTTGACATTTCTGGCACATTGCTGAGTGTATGAGTGAATGAACGCATCCCATTCGTCTTTGGCCGACCCTTCTGTTCTTTGGTAGGCTTTTAGGTGCTTGTCCACTTCCTGGGCCAAGAAAGATAGAGAGGCAGATGTCCATCTGATACTGTTTAGTTGGCACAAATATTTGGAGCCAGTAGGTTCTACATTGCTCTTATGTACTGCTGGGATAGGAGTGAAGCCCACGTCCTGTGGTAGATGATCACTTTCAGACCTTAGACCCTGTTTGAAGGAAAGTACAATTTGCATAAGTGATATGGAGACCTAAGTGAAATCGATTAGTGAGTTTTTGTTTGCAGCAAGGAATGTTAAGGAAGGTGGGGTATCTTCACTGAACAGGCTATTTGAAGCTCTGAGTCCTAAGTGTTCTAGAGTTCCCAGTAAAGCTGTCCCTATATTACGTCTTTTTGCTGTCTTGATCAGTGATTGTTCTGGGATAGACCACTGATGTTCATGGACTTCAGTAACCTCATTGGTTCCAGACCCTTCTAATAGGTTTATATTGAAGTTCCCTGTTACTATTAGTGGAAAGAGCGGGTAAGAGCAGTCCACGAGTGATATGATCAACAAGTAATTTTGACATTGCCTCCTGGTTTTTCCATCTCGGGGACATGTAGATGTTAACTAGGATTAGCCATGCTCTTTCCTTCCTTGCAGAAAGGTCAGGTGCACTGTGAGAAATGTATCAGAAGAGCACCTTACAGCTGGTATTTAAAGTGGTTGACAGATACAACCCCAGGCCACCTTTCCCGTGGCCAAATTTGCCTTCCTTGATAGCAGGTAGGAGGGCATGGGAATAGCCCGGAATGGAGATTGGTACCATGGCCCAAGTTTCTTGCAAAGCGATGACTGGAAAGCCCTGGAGGTAGTTGAACGTTTTGGGGTCTTGCAATTTGTCCTTTAGGCCATGGATATTCCAAGAGCAGAGACTTAAGCAGTGACACTACCGGACCTCTTCACCCCCTAGGCCGGAGATTCACTTTATTGCTTGTGTCCCTATGGTGTTGGGACCTTTACCCGAGGACGGGTCCCTTGCGCCCTAGAGAACCATGTAGGGAACCTCATCCAGACTTGTATTGTCATCCGATGCACCTTTTCGTGGCCTTTGGTGTATGAATATCCGTGGTCTGGTACCCCTTATAAGTTTATTCCCCACTTCTTAAAGTGTTTGCTTTCCTTAAGAACTGCCCCAGCCAGGGTGGCAGACTGCCAGATGACTTTGGTCATTTCATTGGCTTTCCCTGGTTCCGGCTCTATGAATGCTACAGATTCAATCATTTCTGAGGTGATCTCGATTAGGCCTTGAATCTTCCCTAAGAGTTTTAATATATTTCCTTAATTAAGGATATTGATATTTCCAAGTGATCGATATTCTGGATGGAATAGGGTTGTGCGGCACTGTTCCTCCCCTAGAGTGTACCTAGTGGGCGGACTCTCTTTTGTGTTGGGATTTTCATCCTCCACAGATGAAGACAGTACAGTGTAGTAATTGTCTGAGAAATGGTTTAGAGTGGCTATATTGGGGCCTGATCTAGTCATCCTCCTGACCAGGAAAGGGGATTCTGACTGAAGATTGGCAGGGGAAGACCACCTTACAGCTTCATTCTGGGACAGCTGTTCCGGCTCCTGAACATGTGGCATCTCATCTGTGTGCAGGATAAACATTTGTGCTACTCTCTGGGGAGAGTTACCTTGGCCCGTATTTATACTCCGTTTGCGCCGAATTTGCGTCGTTTTTTTCGACGCAAATTCGACGCTAAACTAACGCCAACTAACGCCATATTTATACTATGGCGTTAGAGGCGAATAGCGCCAAAGTTCCCGGAATGTGCGTCATTTTTTAGCGTGAACCCCTTCCTTGCGTTAATGATATGCAAGGGAGGCGTTCCCGTCTAAAAAATGACTCCCAGGCCTTTACGTGGTATTTATACTCCCGGGCAAAAGAGACGCCCGGGAGTGGGCGTGGCTAAAAACGGCGCATTTGCGCCGCTTTTTAACGCCTGGGTCAGGCATGGCGTTAAGGGACAAGTGGGCTCAAAATGAGCCCAGAGTGCCCTCCCCTGCCCCCAGGGACCCCCCCTGCCACCCTTGCCCACCCCAGGAGGACACCCAAGGCTGGAGGGACCCACCCCAGGGACATTCAGGTAAGTTCAGGTAAGTATTTTTTTTTATTTTTTTTGTGGCATAGGGGGGCCTGATTTGTGCCCCCCTACATGCCACTATGCCCAATGACCATGCCCAGGGGACAGAAGTCCCCTGGGCATGGCCATTGGGCAAGGGGGCATGACTCCTATCTTTACAATGATAGGAGTCATGTTGATGGGGGATGGGCGTCGAAAATAAATGGCGCAAGTCGGGTTACGACGATTTTTTCGACGTAACCTGACTTGCCCCATTTTAAGACGCCCATACGCCATTTTCCCCCTACGCCGGCGCTGTCTGGTCTACGTGGTTTTTTCCCACGCAAACCAGGCAGCGCCGGTCTGATTGCGCCGTCTAACGCCATTCCATAAATACGGCGCCCGCATGGCGCTTCAGAATGGCGTTAGACGGCGCAAAATTTTTTGACGCTAAACTGCGTTAGCGCAGTTTAGCGTCAAAAAGTATAAATATGGGCCCTTGTGTTTCTGTAAACTCTTGAAAGTCACAGGATGCTCTCGGCCTAGGAGGGCAGTTTCTCTGTTTTGAGATGTTCTGCCACTTCGCTTTCGGGGTGTACCCCCTCCAGGCTGGTGTAGGGGATGAACATTTCTTATCTCAGGGGCCCCCTTAAAGCTGCTTTTCTCCCCCTTTCATTGCTTGGTGTCAATTAAGTTAACTAGGGGTGACTTTGGTTCATGCTCTATGGGGTGTGCCACATCTGGGGCTGCCTCGTCGCTGGTTGATGAAGCATTGCCCCCAGTGTTACATCCATGGTGTATCTGATTGGATGCCAGGTAGGTTTGCATGTAGTTTTGGGGTAGTCTTCTGAGTCATTTTGGACTTAACTTGTTTTCCTGTTTGCGCTGGTTGGTGTGTAATGTTGCTCTTACTCTTTTTGCCTAAGAATGGCACTATTGTCAAGTTACGGTGATGCTTCCCTCCCCTCCCCTCCCCAGCGGTGTTAAGAATTTTTCTCGGAGGGGAGGGGTCCTGGCCATTTGTGGCCGATTCTACAAGTGAGATGCCCCTGATTGCATTAAAGACTCTCTTTTGAAGGCACAAAACCTCCTCCTTTTTAAAGGAGTGGATCTTTCCCCACTTCTTGTTAATGCACTTGCTGGCTCTTTTGTTCAAGACTATTTATATAAAGGTATAATTGAATTTGGAAAACAAACCACATACTCTGATAGACAAAAGATAAGATACATTTAAGATTTTCTTTCTTTAGACCTTATGACTTGCGATCTCCCTTGCTTTAAACACATTGAATAATTCTATTCACTTGTATTTGTCTTGTGAACCCGTTTTCATAACGTCTAACCTGCTTTTTATTTCATATAAGTGAACTTTTTACTGTTCAGTTCTGAACTGCTTCAAGATTTTCCCCGGAGTCATGTTATAAAATCTGACATGGATATCATTGTGCTGAATTTGCACTGGGTCTTCACATGGCTCACTGTTCAAGGACTGGCTAACCTGTACGGTCCTTTTATACTAATAAAGGTTTTTGAAAATTAGCTTTCTGGGACCCAGCATTGGTTTCACACCCATTTCTGTCACTAACTGGAAGGAGGCTGAAAGCACAAAAAATATTAAAAATGGGGTATATCCCAGTAAAATATCAAAATTGTGTTGAAAAATTGGGTTTTCTAATTCAACTCTGCCTGTTCCTGAAAGCTGGAAAGATAGTGATTTTAGCACCGCAAACCCTTTGTTGATGCTGCTAGCGCGGCTGGTCCTTAGTAAGTAAACTTACAAGGGGACGCGTATAGGTCGATGAATCTTTTGAATCGCATGGAGTATCCTAGTCATGCATTAATCACTAAATCAATAATCAACATCAATAAAACACGCTAACCACTTTAAGTAAACTACAAGAAACCCCCCCTAATCAGAAATAACCATCACTCATGGAAAAGGTTAATAACTTTTAATTCCTTATTGATTACAATTGTAGTCAATTGTTAATTGTGTCTTTATTAATCAATCTTTATTAGTTCATCATGAGGAAACATTTTCTCCAAAGAAAACATGAGCAACAATGCAAATCATAGATCAATGAATATCAGCATTAATTATGCAATGCAGCAAATTGATTCGTCAGTCATTTTTCACCGTCAACGTTTCCCCTGTCAGCCTACCTAACCAAGATTAGCATCAGCATGTGGGTCTTCATGTGAAAACAATTTAGTGAAAACATTAATTTGGAAAAATCTACCTAAAAGAGAGAAATTCTACAAAACAGTGCAGTTGGTACCTAGAAGAAAAGGCACAAATTGTCAGTCACATTTTCATAGCCACCTATCCAGGATGGATCAGCAACAAGTCGGTCTTTGTCTTCAGGTCATCAATAGTCAGCTATGTATCAGGCTCACAGAGTATGAGTCATCGGACAGCATCTCCTGACGTCATCAACATTCTCCTCGCAGTTCTGATTTCTCACCCCTTGTCATGACTTTTTATTAGGGTCTCCCAGCCCATCCTACTAATTGCTAAATGGTCAGTCTATCGGAAGTTATGACTCTAACCTATAGTTTTTGTTTACCAAATCTTTGATTTTGCATATGTCTTGTGTCCCATAAAACTGATTGGTTCTTCTTGTGATGAGAACCTCATCCGGCTCTTTAGCTAACAAAATTGTTGCATACGAGTCTTTAGTCAGTGCCTCTATTGTTCAAGTCCTGGGAAAGTACATTTAGCCTACTCTACACGTAATTGTATCAAATTGTCTTCATCATCTCCTGTCTGTCAGTACATTTGCAGAATGTTCTAGCTGATCAGCTTGAACTCTGAGCGGTTCAAGGTTGCCATCCCCCGTTACCAGTCCTGTGCAAGACACTTGAATTCTTCATGTTCAGAGCAAGCAAGGCCTAGTGGAACTAGGCCGTTAGTCTGGCTAATTTAAGAATATGAATTATTTTAAAACATAGGTTATATACTTTGTTATGACATATTAGTGCATTTTCTTATACATTTTTCCATTATTTTGCATCTGTTAATACACATGGGGCCTTATTTATACTTTTTGGTGCAAAACTGCACTAAGGCAGTTTTGCCCCAAAAGGTTTTGCACCGGCTTGCACCATTTTTTAGCACCAGCTGGGCACCATATTTATGGAATGGTGCAAGCCAGTGCAAAGGGTAGGCTAGCTTAAAAAAAAATTACGTTAGGCAGTTTTGAGTAAAAAAAAATGATTCTGAGCAGATTAACATCATTTTTTGACGCTAAAGGGCATATTTATACTCTGTTTGCACTGAATTAGCGTCATTTTTTTAAAACTCTAATTCAGTGCAAAACTAACTCCATATTTATACTTTGGTGCTAGACCCGTCTAGCACCAAATTTATGGAGTTAAAGTCATTTTTTGGAAGTGGAAACCTACCTTGCCTTAATGAGATGCAAGGTAGGCGTTCCTGTGCAAAAAAATGACTCTATGGCCTTAACACCATATTTATACTCCCATGTAAAAATGGTGCAAGGGAGGGAGGAGGGGTCAAAAAATGGGGCAAAGCTTGCTTTGCCCCATTTTTTAAGACCTGGGTCAGGGCAGGTGTTAGGGGACCTGTGGCCCTATTTCCATGGTGGAACACCATGGAATAAGCCCAGAGGTGCCCTCCCTAGGCCCTAGGGGCACCCCCACCCACACTAGAGGGACTGCGAGGATGGGCGACCCCACCCCAGGTAAGTACAGGTAAGTGCATTTTATTTTTGAAAGTGCCATAGGGGACCCTGAAATGGGCCCCCATACATGGCACTGGGTGCAATGGCCATGCCCAGGGGAACCCTGTCCTCTGTGCTGGCCACTGGGGTGGTGGGCATGACTCCTGCCTTTTCTAAGGCAGGAGTCATGTGGCATGGTAGGTTTAGCACCATAAAATGACGCTAATCTGGTTAGAGTCATTTTTTTTTACTCTAACCTGCCTAAAGCCATTTTTTGGTGCTAAACCCTCTTCTTCCATACTGCCAGCCCCACCCGACTAAAGTCATTTTTTAAAACTCTAGCCTACCCTTTGCACCGGCTTGCACCATTCCATAAATATGGTGCCCGGCTGGTGCACAGAAATGGTGCAAGCCAGTGCTAAATTTTTTGGTGCAAAACTGAGTTAGTGCAGTTTTGCAGCAAAAAGTATAAATAAGGGCCAATATTTTGTAAGTTTGCGCCACTTTTGTGTCATAAAATGACGTTAATGCGGTGCAAAAAAAGTTTAAATCAGGGCCTTGGTGCTAGATGGGTCTAGCACCAAGGTATAAATATGGAGTTAGTTTTGCACCGAATTAGAGTAAAAAAAAATGACACTAATTCGGTGCAAACAGAGTATAAATATGCCGCAGAGTATAAATATGCCCCTAAATATGGCGTTAAGGCCATAGAGTCATTTTTTGCACGGGAACGCCTACCTTGCATCTCATTAAGGCAAAGTAGGTCTCCACTTTCAAAAAATGACTTTAACTCCATAAATTTGGTGCTAGAGGGGTCTAGCACCAAAGTATAAATATGGAGTTAGTTTTGCACCGAATTAGAGTAAAAAAAAATGACACTAATTCGGTGCAAACAGAGTATAAATATGCCCCATGGTGACCACTCCCCAAGGGCACATTTTCAAATGCACACATTATTTTCTAAAATTAATTTCTCTATGCATAAGGGTAAGGCTATTTGAATCTTATCTAATTGCTATTGGATGTGCAGGGGCTACAAGTGCGACTCCAATCAGGCCGGATTTAAGAGCAACCAGGATCTCACCGGTTACTCAGGGAGTCAGTTCTCCAATGATGGCAAGAAATATCAGGGATGAGGATTTCAACTGCCCCCTGCACACTATGTTATAAGCTTGAATAAATGTGATGTCATTTCTATGTTGTATTGAAGTATAATGTGCACATCAAGCAACTCTTTTGTACATAGACATTTCTCCAATATTATATGGGCTTGTAGTATTAGTTAACAGTTAACAGAATGAGTCTTTTGTTTCTAAGGGCCATATTTATACTCCGTTTGCGCCGAAATTGCGTCGTTTTTTTTGACGCAATTTCGACGCAAAACTAACGCCAACTAACGCCATATTTATACTATGGCGTTAGAGGCGAATAGCGCCAAAGTTCCCGGAATGTGCGTCATTTTTTAGCGTGAACCCCTTCCTTGCGTTAATGATATGCAAGGGAGGCGTTCCCGTCTAAAAAATGACTCCCAGGCCTTTACGTGGTATTTTTACTCCCGGGCAAAAGAGACGCCCGGGAGTTGGCGTGGCTAAAAACGGCGCATTTGCGCCACTTTTTAACGCCTGCTCAGGGCAGGCGTTAAAGGGCCTGTGGGCTCAAAATGAGCCCACAGGTGCCCTCCCATGCCCCCAGGGACCCCCCCTGCCACCCTTGCCCACCCCAGGAGGACCCCCAAGGATGGAGGGACCCACCCCAGGGACATTCAGGTAAGTTCAGGTAAGTATAATTTTTTTTTTTTTATATATTTTTTTGGTGGCATAGGGGGGCCTTATTTGTGCCCCCCTACATGCCACTATGCCCAATGACCATGCCCAGGGGACAGAAGTCCCCTGGGCATGGCCATTGGGCAAGGGGGCATGACTCCTATCTTTACAATGATAGGAGTCATGTTGATGGGGGATGGGCGTCGAAAATAAATGGCGCAAGTCGGGTTAAGACGATTTTTTCGACGTAACCTGACTTGCCCCATTTTAAGACGCCCATGCGCCATTTTCCCCCTACGCCGGCGCTGTCTGGTCTACGTGGTTTTTTCCCACGCAAACCAGGCAGCGCCGGTCTGATTGCGCCGTCTAACGCCATTCCATAAATACGGCGCCCGCATGGCGCTTCAGAATGGCGTTAGACGGCGCAAAACTTTTTGACGCTAAACTGCGTTAGCGCAGTTTAGCGTCAAAAAGTATAAATATGGGCCTAAGTGTAAGTACTTCTTCAATGGTACACTCCCGGTGTCTCCTTAGAATGTAGAGACAATTGGATCAACCGGGAGCTCACATTGGAATGTTGAGGTGACTGGACTAGGACAGAGGCAGATGGCGAGTGAGGAGTTCTCTGAATAAAGCCTTCTTCTTCTTCTGTTTCATTTATCGTGCAGCGTCTTTATAACAGTTATGACATATTAGTGCATTTTCTTATACATTTTTCCATTATTTTGCATCTGTTAATACACATGGTGACCACTCCCCAAGGGCACATTTTCAAATGCACACATTATTTTCTAAAATTAATTTCTCTATGCATATTTCTTATTAATAAACACACATTAGTAATTAATGATTTCTTTAATTAGCATTTCCGCTACATCAATGCCATTTTCAGAAAAAAAAGCACGAGTCACCTTATGCAGCCCTTTTTCCCCATTTATTTGAAAAAAAACATATTTTTCGCTGTATTTCCGCTAACCCAGGGCAACCCACAAAGTCTGGGTACCTCTAGAATCCCTAGGATGTTAGAAAAAAAGGACGCAAATTTGGCGTGGTAGCTTATGTGGAGAAATAGTTATGAAGGCCTAAGCGCGAACTACCCCAAATAGCCCAAAAAAAACAAGCATTTGCAATGCACTAGGGTCTCGCATTTGTCAGAGTTACAGCTGTTCACAGTTGTAAACTCCCAACCGGATTTTTCTTGCCGTAAAACAAAAAAACAGCGCAATCGCTCTGCTGCAGTTCACACGTAATAATACCTATCGGCAATTATGAACGTAACCGGCAAAAGTGCAATTAACTGTATAACAAAGTCGATGGTATGCGAAGCGCTCGACTTCTGCCCAGCGAGATCGCGCTGCGAAAATAGAGAAAAAGTAGTCCACAAACCCAGCGAGCCTCGCATGTTTTCTGTACTTGGTCGCTGCGCTCGAGGAGGGCTATCCACCGGAAAAGGCATGACGTATGCGTGCCGTCTACTAATCAAAAGAAGCGATTCTAACAGGCAAGCCAACGTGCCAATGAAAGACACTGACATGACTTCGACGGGGCTCCGAGCCTTTTCTAAAACCTAGGCCCATATTTATACTTTTTGACGCTAAACTGCGCTAACGCAGTTTAGCGTCAAAAAGTTTTGCGCCGTCTAACGCCATTCTGAAGCGCCAAGCGGGCGCCGTATTTATGGAATGGCGTTAGACGGCGCAATCAGACCGGCGCTGCCTGGTTTGCGTGGGAAAAAACCACGTAGACCAGACAGCGCCGGCGTAGGGGGAAAATGGCGCATGGGCGTCTTAAAATGGGGCAAGTCAGGTTACGTCGAAAAAATCGTCTTAACCCGACTTGCGCCATTTTTTAACGACGCCCATCCCCCATCAACATGACTCCTATCATTGTAAAGATAGGAGTCATGCCCCCTTGCCCAATGGCCATGCCCAGGGGACTTCTGTCCCCTGGGCATGGTCATTGGGCATAGTGGCATGTAGGGGGGCACAAATAAGGCCCCCCTATGCCACCAAAAAAAAATATAAAAAATAAAAAATTATACTTACCTGAACTTACCTGAATGTCCCTGGGGTGGGTCCCTCCATCCTTGGGGGTCCTCCTGGGGTGGGCAAGGGTGGCAGGGGGGGTCCCTGGGGGCATGGGAGGGCACCTGTGGGCTCATTTTGAGCCCACAGGCCCCTTAACGCCTGCCCTGAGCAGGCGTTAAAAAGTGGCGCAAATGCGCCGTTTTTAGCCACGCCAACTCCCGGGCGTCTCTTTTGCCCGGGAGTATAAATACCACGTAAAGGCCTGGGAGTCATTTTTTAGACGGGAACGCCTCCCTTGCATATCATTAACGCAAGGAAGGGGTTCACGCTAAAAAATGACGCACATTCCGGGAACTTTGGCGCTATTCGCCTCTAACGCCATAGTATAAATATGGCGTTAGTTGGCGTTAGTTTTGCGTCGAAATTGCGTCAAAAAAAACGACGCAATTTCGGCGCAAACGGAGTATAAATATGGCCCCTAAAGCGCCTCGCCTAGCGAGACGCACGCCCGAGCGCATGCGCCGCAGGCTCAAACCTAAAAAGGCCTGGCACCTGAGTGGGGGGAGGGGGAGGGGGGCTGGCAGCGAAGAGGTTAACGTAAAATACGACCGTTACAAGATGACAGTAACTCAACCATTGCAAGGGTGCAGTACCGTAGGGTGTCACTAGGTGTCCCTTTAACGGAAGGTTGCAGTACCACACTCCATCACGGGAAGATCCGGTTGAGCTCAGGCCACAAGGGTGCACTGCCGCACCTTACTACCAGGTGTCCCTGCGAGGGTGCAGTACCGTGCACTGTCACTAGGAGTCCCAGGTGACCAAGCACCACCAGGGTGCAGTACCGCATCCTGTCACTAGGTGTCCAGCAGGAGGACGCACCACCAGGGTGCAGTAGCACTTGTCCACGTTGAGCAAGCGTCTGAACGGTGCAGCATCCTCGGCGTTACCAGATTTGTCTGTTGAACGTGCAGCGCAAGGGTGTAAAACCGAGAACCGTTTCCAGACGTCCGTAGAGCATGATGCAACACTACAGGCTAGAACTAAGGCCCGGGGGCCCAATTTACTAATGCCAAAAAAGCAATAGAACGTCTTAAGCGCCATGTTTAGTATGAAAGTGAAAAGAAGTATGAAGGGAAAAAAATTCGGGATAACAATAAATATGAGCCATCCTACCCACAATCCTTTGCACAGTATTTACATGCTCAGCACACATTCGGACATATTGGTTGAGTAATAGTCTGAAAAATGATTTTAAACTCTGTTTATGTTTATCTTACGCTCAGTCACATTCCATTTTTTTCATGGCAAAACTCATAAAATCACCCTTTCAAGAAAGTGGTTTAGCATTGCCTGCGACCCTCTCCCGCGGTCGTCATAATTGCTGTAAAGCCGTTGCCCACCGCGTGTGTTTGGCTTGACTGGCTTGAATGGACATGAATGGCGGTGATCGTCAAGGCTAATTTTTGTAGTGTTTCTGGTCTCAGAGACCTATATTATGGTTTAATAAAAGAAATACTAATTTAGTATCAAAATTGAAAAAAAAAGCACGCATTTTAACAAAGTATGTTCCAATCATTCTGGGATTTGGGTGATGCTCCAGAACTTCTGTTTTATGTGAGATACCCAAAACATAATGCTGAGGGATATTTTGTAAGAGATTGCACTGAAGTAACCTGTACCAAGTGCCAAACCACTGGACATGAAGCTGCGCAGTGTATAGACAAAAAATCCTGTAATCAACAGCTCTAGGCAGCACATGTTTAAGAATTTCCTATCCTCTTACGATATTATTGTATATATGTAGTGCTTACTACTCATGACGAGGCGTCAAAGCGCTTTTCGGCGACCAGCACGCTACTCCGGAACACAAAAGGATTAGTGGTGGATTAGTATAGGGAAATCTGAGTTAATTAGGGCGGTGGACATGTGAGAGTGTTGGTTGGACTGAAGAGAATAGTGGATGAATAGAAGAGGGAAGGATCTAGAAAGTGTTAATTGGGAGTTCGTAGTAGTAAGACGAGGTAATTGACGGTAACGCTGCAGAGATTGAGGGTCCGCTGCCTCCCACACATGCAAGAGGTCATCCCGTGAGGAGTTCCAGGCCGAGGAAGCAGAACAAATGCATCTTGGTCTAAAGGATTAGCATTTTGATTTTACAACAGGCTTGTGGCTGAAATTAATGAGCTCATGCGTTCTCTTGATAAACCAACCCTCCTGGATGACGGAAAGCAGAATGCCTTTGTATTTCAATCTCAGAATTTCCTTGACCATACTAAGGTTACCAGACTCTTCTGGCAAAACAGCGCCTGCCCCCGGGGATGGTGAGACAAACTTCCAAGCACAGCAGTCCTCCACCACTTTCTGTGGGAATAATGACAGGCAGATAATGCCTGTGTCAAAAGCAGACAATAAGCCCAGTATTGAGGGTCCTCTATCGCCTCTCCGCTCTTCCTCAGCTAAAGAAAACCTGGGGGCATAATTATACTCTGCTTGCGCCGAATTTGCGTCATTTTGTTTAATGCAAATTCGGCGCAAACCTAACACCATATTTGTACTTTGACGTTAGACCCCGCTAATGTCAAAATATATCAATAAATCAGTGTGCGTCTTTTTCTGGATGCGTGAAACATACTTGCGTTAATGACATGCAAGGTAGGCCTTCCCGTCCAAAAAATGAATTAAACACCCGTGTGCCATATTTATCCAACCGGGCAAAAATGGCACATGGCTGGGAGGTGGAGCCGGAAAAATTACGTAACCCCCGATTTGCGTACAAAATGAACGCCTGGGTCAGGGCAGGCGTTAAGGGGCCTGTAGGCTCTTTTCCATGGTGGGAAATGCACCACACATAGAAAGAGGAAAAAATAGGGAGAAATAAAGATATTTCTCCCCCTTACGTCACTTTTACGCCATCCCTTAGGAGCAGTAGGCTTTTGATGCATTCCCAGGTTTACAAAACCTTGTAAATTTGGGAATGCATCAATATCCATGGGTGTTGCGTGGAAACACCCATGCAACACCCATGGAAGTGCCTCCTTGATGCAAATTAAGGCAATGCAGCGACTTGCGCGGTGCTGCCTTACTCCATATTTACAAGGTCATGTAAAGCCACGCAAAATGGCTTTCCGTTGCCTTATAGATATGGGTGGGCAGCCTGCGCTATCAGTGCGTCGCAAAAAGTGACGCACCAACAGCGCAGGCTGCTTGTAAATATGGACCAATGTCCTTGAATGTTGTATATCCTGGACTGCGGACTAGTAATTTAAACATGACAAAATTAGAATGTTTCTACTTGGAGTTGTGTGATCGATTTTTAGTGGATGATGCCTCTTTAACGTCAAATGAACTGTTGTCCGGAATGAGCCAGAATGCCGTATGAACATTGATGTATCGATGACCAATTGGACTTTGGTCAGAACCCACAAGGTCACAAGAGTATCCTGCCTGCAGAAGAAAAGCTGAAATCCTTTCCGGTATCCTGAATGCTGAGAATCTTGGGGAGATAGTTTTCTTTCTTCTGTTGTCCCTTTGAAATGCCTTGCTGAGACTTAGAGAATGTTCTTCCTAGCCCTCACAGAGGACTCTTGATTGAGCTTCTGACAAGCTGACGCTTTCCCTTTCTACCTACCTTTTGCCCACCTGTTAGCAACTTGTCCGCATGTGTTCCGCCCCACACGTGTTTTCCCTTGGTTTGGCTAACTGTAGGGCTTTTCTGTGCCCAGCTAAATTTAACTTTGATGATTTGAAACTGCCTTGACACTTATTAAGACTGAGCAACTTTTATTTTCTGTATATCAAGTTATTTTGTTGCTCTTTTGCCTAAACCGCCTTGCTAGAGACTGTTTAGGTAAATCAAGCTCCAGCCTTATCTCTACTGGCGATGAGTAACCTGGAAGCTTGCACATTGGGCTGTATATGCTCGCTATGGTGCCATCCAGGACCTTGGAGCATCTGCCACGAATTGCAATACTTCCATAAGCTAACCTGGGAACCACCTTAGTTCTGTCTACTTCTAACAGTGGGCTGAGCTCGTACTTGTTTAAATTGATTGACAATGCCCGAAGCCCCATGGAGAGAGCAGCCCCTTTCTGTCTTATTTCTTCTTTGTGTTTGAGAAAAGAGCCATGACAGTTAAACAGAAGATCCAGGTATTTATAAGTTGCTGTTTCTTCAAACGTGCTCCCGCTTAATCCCCAGGTTGCGACCCCACTCAGGGATCCCTTGCCTAAGATCATGATTTTGTTTTATGTATGGATAATTTGCAGCCCATTCTTAAGGGAGTAGTCTTCTGTGGCTTTCAAGAGACATCGCATACCTACCCTTGTTCTACTGAGTAGTACAACATTGTCCGCATATAAGAGGTTTGACAGTTGCTTCATCCCCAGTTGTGGTGCATGGGAGTTGATGGAAGATAGCACTGTTGAAAAATCAGCCATGAAGAGGTTGAATAAAGTGGGAGCCAAAACGCAGCCCTTCTTTAGGCCTCTAGTCGTTGGGATCCTCCTGGATAGGTTTGATTTGTTGCCCAGTTTGAGCCTAACCCACATGCTGGTGTGCAGGGTCTCAATGGCTTTCAGGAGTTGCGGTGTAATTTGGCAGCTATTAAGTTTCCCCCAGAGCCTGCTTCAATTGGTGCTGTTGAATACTGCTTTGAAGTCAACAAAGCAGAGACCGAGTGGGAGATTTACAGCCGTTGAGGAATCGAGTATGAGCGATAGAGCCATTATGTTAGACTCCGTACCTGAGTTGCTGGTGAATTCTGTTTGGGGGAATTATTAATTTTTGACCAGCCCAGTCGATCACATGTTCGAGGACAGCGCCAGCAAAATATTTTGCTTCATTGTCAATAAGCTCAATCGGTCGATAGTTTGGGTACGACTTTTGTATTGGAGAGATTATGGATCACCTATAGGATTCTGGGATTGGTTCACCAGCCAGGGCATGATTGAAGAGAGGGGCCATAACTTCGGCCCACTCAGGGAGGTCTAGTTTGTAGATAGCCTGAGGGACCCCATTTGGGGCTCCCGTCTTCCTCCCTCTATCAATTGTAGGATTCCTGCCCGGGTGATGTCGAGTTCGCTGCCCCCACTACTGACATTATGGAAATCTGGGTCATCAGTCTGGGTGGACCGACCTAGGCCTCTGGTGTGAACATGATCCACTGCACATTGGGTTGATGAAAGCGAGCTTTCAAAAAGGACGCCCAGCCTGCCTCCGAGATGTTTGAGTCCAAGTGTGGACCTTGTGGGTTCTTTGGGGCATTTACCGTGCTCCAGAATTAGCTGACATTTTGTGTTTAATGTCCTAGATGAGTTTGGCCCAGAATGTCTTAGTATGTAGCCTCCTGATTTCCCATACAGCCTGTTTCAGCTTTCTTTTCGCTTGTCTCAATTTGGGGAGATGATGTTCTTGTTCAGGAAACCGATGGACCAGCTGAAGTGCTTGATTGACTTTCCTCTTTAGCTGTTTTAGACTGTACGAGGTGTGTAACTTTTTTAAGGCTGGCAGGATTGACTTCTTAGTAGGTTTGACATTTCTGGCACATTGCTGAGTGTATGAGTGAATGAACGCATCCCATTCGTCTTTGGCCGACCCTTCTGTTCTTTGGTAGGCTTTTAGGTGCTTGTCCACTTCCTGGGCCAAGAAAGATAGAGAGGCAGATGTCCATCTGATACTGTTTAGTTGGTACAAGTATTTGGTGCCAGTAGGTTCTACATTGCTCTTATGTACTGCTGGGATAGGAGTGAAGACCACGTCCTGTGGTAGATGATCACTTTCAGACCTTAGACCCTGTTTGAAGGAAAGTACTATTTGCATAAGTGATAAGGAGACCTAAGTGAAATCGATTAGTGAGTTTTTGTTTGCAGCAAGGAATGTTAAGGAAGGTGGGGTATCTTCACTGAACAGGCTATTTGAAGCTCTGAGTCCTAAGTGTTCTAGAGTTCCCAGTAAAGCTGTCCCTATATTACGTCTTTTTGCTGTCTTGATCAGTGATTGTTCTGGGATAGACCACTGATGTTCATGGACTTCAGTAACCTCATTGGTTCCAGACCCTTCTAATAGGTTTATATTGAAGTTCCCTGTTACTATTAGTGGAAAGAGCGGGTAAGAGCAGTCCACGAGTGATATGATCAACAAGTAATTTTGACATTGCCTCCTGGTTTTTCCATCTCGGGGACATGTAGATGTTAACTAGGATTAGCCATGCTCTTTCCTTCCTTGCAGAAAGGTCAGGTGCACTGTGAGAAATGTATCAGAAGAGCACCTTACAGCTGGTATTTAAAGTGGTTGACAGATACAACCCCAGGCCACCTTTCCCGTGGCCAAATTTGCCTTCCTTGATAGCAGGTAGGAGGGCATGGGAATAGCCCGGAATGGAGATTGGTACCATGGCCCAAGTTTCTTACAAAGCGATGACTGGAAAGCCCTGGAGGTAGTTGAAAGTTTTGGGGTCTTGCAATTTGTCCTTTAGGCCATGGATATTCCAAGAGCAGAGACTAAAGCAGTGACACTACCGGACCTCTTCACCCACTAGGCCGGAGATTCACTTTATTGCTTGTGTCTGGTTGAGGATTCGGGCTACCCACCACCAGTCATCTCTCATTGCTGTCCTTCTGTTTAAATGCATGATGTGTGGGCCATACACTCCCTATGGTGTTGGGACCTTTACCCGAGGACGGGTCCCTTGCGCCCTAGAGAACCATGTAGGGAACCTCATCCAGACTTGTATTGTCATCCGATGCACCTTTTCGTGGCCTTTGGTGTATGAATATCCGTGGTCTGGTACCCCTTATAAGTTTATTCCCCACTTCTTAAAGTGTTTGCTTTCCTTAAGAACTGCCCCAGCCAGGGTGGCAGACTGCCAGATGACTTTGGTCATTTCATTGGCTTTCCCTGGTTCCCGCTCTATGAATGCTACAGATTCAATCATTTCTGAGGTGATCTCGATTAGGCCTTGAATCTTCCCTAAGAGTTTTAATATATTTCCTTAATTAAGGATATTGATATTTCCAAGTGATCGATATTCTGGATGGAATAGGGTTGTGCGGCACTGTTCCTCCCCTAGAGTGTACCTAGTGGGCGGTCTCTCTTTTGTGTTGGGATTTTCATCCTCCACAGATGAAGACAGTACAGTGTAGTAATTGTCTGAGAAATGGTTTAGAGTGGCTATATTGGGGCCCGATCTAGTCATCCTCCTGACCAGGAAAGGGGATTCTGACTGAAGATTGGCAGGGGAAGACCACCTTACAGCTTCATTCTGGGACAGCTGTTCCGGCTCCTGAACATGTGGCATCTCATCTGTGTGCAGGATAAACATTTGTGCTACTCTCTGGGGAGAGTTACCTTGTGTTTCTGTAAACTCTTGAAAGTCACAGGATGCTCTCGGCCTAGGAGGGCAGTTTCTCTGTTTTGAGATGTTCTGCCACTTCGCTTTCGGGGTGTACCCCCTCCAGGCTGGTGTAGGGGATGAACATTTCTTATCTCAGGGGCCCCCTTAAAGCTGCTTTTCTCCCCCTTTCATTGCTTGGTGTCAATTAAGTTAACTAGGGGTGACTTTGGTTCATGCTCTATGGGGTGTGCCGCATCTGGGGCTGCCTCGTCGCTGGTTGATGAAGCATTGCCCCCAGTGTTACATCCATGGTGTATCTGATTGGATGCCAGGTAGGTTTGCATGTAGTTTTGGGGTAGTCTTCTGAGTCATTTTGGACTTAACTTGTTTTCCTGTTTGCGCTGGTTGGTGTGTAATGTTGCTCTTACTCTTTTTGCCTAAGAATGGCACTATTGTCAAGTTACGGTGATGCTTCCCTCCCCTCCCCTCCCCAGCGGTGTTAAGAATTTCTCTCGGAGGGGAGGGGTCCTGGCCATTTGTGGCCGATTCTACAAGTGAGATGCCCCTGATTGCATTAAAGACTCTCTTTTGAAGGCACAAAACCTCCTCCTTTTTAAAGGAGTGGATCTTTCCCCACTTCTTGTTAATGCACTTGCTGGCTCTTTTGTTCAAGACTATTTATATAAAGGTATAATTGAATTTGGAAAACAAACCACATACTCTGATAGACAAAAGATAAGATACATTTAAGATTTTCTTTCTTTAGACCTTATGACTTGCGATCTCCCTTGCTTTAAACACATTGAATAATTCTATTCACTTGTATTTGTCTTGTGAACCCGTTTTCATAACGTCTAACCTGCTTTTTATTTCATATAAGTGAACTTTTTACTGTTCAGTTCTGAACTGCTTCAAGATTTTCCCCGGAGTCATGTTATAAAATCTGACATGGATATCATTGTGCTGAATTTGCACTGGGTCTTCACATGGCTCACTGTTCAAGGACTGGCTAACCTGTACGGTCCTTTTATACTAATAAAGGTTTTTGAAAATTAGCTTTCTGGGACCCAGCATTGGTTTCACACCCATTTCTGTCACTAACTGGAAGGAGGCTGAAAGCACAAAAAATATTAAAAATGGGGTATATCCCAGTAAAATATCAAAATTGTGTTGAAAAATTGGGTTTTCTAATTCAACTCTGCCTGTTCCTGAAAGCTGGAAAGATAGTGATTTTAGCACCGCAAACCCTTTGTTGATGCTGCTAGCGCGGCTGGTCCTTAGTAAGTAAACTTACAAGGGGACGCGTATAGGTCGATGAATCTTTTGAATCGCATGGAGTATCCTAGTCATGCAGTAATCACTAAATCAATAATCAACATCAATAAAACACGCTAACCACTTTAAGTAAACTACAAGAAACCCCCCCTAATCAGAAATAACCATCACTCATGGAAAAGGTTAATAACTTTTAATTCCTTATTGATTACAATTGTAGTCAATTGTTAATTGTGTCTTTATTAATCAATCTTTATTAGTTCATCATGAGGAAACATTTTCTCCAAAGAAAACATGAGCAACAATGCAAATCATAGATCAATGAATATCAGCATTAATTATGCAATGCAGCAAATTGATTCGTCAGTCATTTTTCACCGTCAACGTTTCCCCTGTCAGCCTACCTAACCAAGATTAGCATCAGCATGTGGGTCTTCATGTGAAAACAATTTAGTGAAAACATTAATTTGGAAAAATCTACCTAAAAGAGAGAAATTCTACAAAACAGTGCAGTTGGTACCTAGAAGAAAAGGCACAAATTGTCAGTCACATTTTCATAGCCACCTATCCAGGATGGATCAGCAACAAGTCGGTCTTTGTCTTCAGGTCATCAATAGTCAGCTACGTATCAGGCTCACAGAGTATGAGTCATCGGACAGCATCTCCTGACGTCATCAACATTCTCCTCGCAGTTCTGATTTCTCACCCCTTGTCATGACTTTTTATTAGGGTCTCCCAGCCCATCCTACTAATTGCTAAATGGTCAGTCTATCGGAAGTTATGACTCTAACCTATAGTTTTTGTTTACCAAATCTTTGATTTTGCATATGTCTTGTGTCCCATAAAACTGATTGGTTCTTCTTGTGATGAGAACCTCATCCGGCTCTTTAGCTAACAAAATTGTTGCATATGAGTCTTTAGTCAGTGCCTCTATTGTTCAAGTCCTGGGAAAGTACATTTAGCCTACTCTACACGTAATTGTATCAAATTGTCTTCATCATCTCCTGTCTGTCAGTACATTTGCAGAATGTTCTAGCTGATCAGCTGGAACTCTGAGCGGTTCAAGGTTGCCATCCCCCGTTACCAGTCCTGGGCAAGACACTTGGGCCCATATTTATACTTTTTGACGCTAAACTGCGCTAACGCAGTTTAGCGTCAAAAAGTTTTGCGCCGGCTAACGCCATTCTGAAGCGCCATGCGGGCGCCGTATTTATTGAATGGCGTTAGCCGGCGCAAGCAGACCGGCGCTGCCTGGTGTGCGCGAGAAAAACCACGTACACCAGGCAGCGCCGGCGTAGGGGGAAAATGGCGCATGGGCGTCTTAAAATGGGGCAAGTCAGGTTACGTCGAAAAAATCGTCGTAACCCGACTTGCGCCATTTATTTTCGACGCCCATCCCCCATCAACATGACTCCTATCATTGTAAAGATAGGAGTCATGCCCCCTTGCCCAATGGCCATGCCCAGGGGACTTCTGTCCCCTGGGCATGGTCATTGGGCATAGTGGCATGTAGGGGGGCACAAATCAGGCCCCCCTATGCCAAAAAAAATTATTAAAAAAAAATAAAAAAATACTTACCTGAATGTCCCTGGGGTGGGTCCCTCCAGCCTTGGGTGTCCTCCTGGGGTGGGCAAGGGTGGCAGGGGGGGTCCCTGGGGGCAGGGGAGGGCACTCTGGGCTCATTTTGAGCCCACTTGTCCCTTAACGCCATGCCTGACCCAGGCGTTAAAAAGCGGCGCAAATGCGCCGTTTTTAGCCACGCCCACTCCCGGGCGTCTCTTTTGCCCGGGAGTATAAATACCACGTAAAGGCCTGGGAGTCATTTTTTAGACGGGAACGCCTCCCTTGCATATCATTAACGCAAGGAAGGGGTTCACGCTAAAAAATGACGCACATTCCGGGAACTTTGGCGCTATTCGCCTCTAACGCCATAGTATAAATATGGCGTTAGTTGGCGTTAGTTTAGCGTCGAATTTGCGTCGAAAAAAACGACGCAAATTCGGCGCAAACGGAGTATAAATACGGCCCTTGAATTCTTCATGCTCAGAGCAAGCAAGGCCTAGTGGAACTAGGCCTTTAGTCTGGCTAATTTAAGAATATGAATTATTTTAAAACATAGGTTATATACTTTGTTATGACATATTAGTGCATTTTCTTATACATTTTTCCATTATTTTGCATCTGTTAATACACATGGTGACCACTCCCCAAGGGCACATTTTCAAATGCACACATTATTTTCTAAAATGAATTTCTCTATGCATAAGGGTAAGGGCAAGGCTATTTGAATCTTATCTAATTGCTATTGGATGTGCAGGGGCTACAAGTGCGACTCCAATCAGGCCGGATTTAAGAGCAACCAGGATCTCACCGGTTACTCAGGGAGTCAGTTCTCCAATGATGGCAAGAAATATCAGGGATGAGGATTTCAACTGCCCCCTGCACACTATGTTATAAGCTTGAATAAATGTGATGTCATTTCTATATTGTATTGAAGTATAATGTGCACATCAAGCAACTCTTTTGTACATAGACATTTCTCCAATATTATATGGGCTTGTAGTATTAGTTAACAGTTAACAGAATGAGTCTTTTGTTTCTAAGTGTAAGTACTTCTTCAATGGTACACTCCCGGTGTCTCCTTAGAATGTAGAGACAATTGGATCAACCGGGAGCTCACCTTGGAATGTTGAGGTGACTGGACTAGGACAGAGGCAGATGGCGAGTGAGGAGTTCTCTGAATAAAGCCTTCTTCTTCTTCTGTTTCATTTATCGTGCAGCGTCTTTATAACAGTTATGACATATTAGTGCATTTTCTTATACATTTTTCCATTATTTTGCATCTGTTAATACACATGGTGACCACTCCCCAAGGGCACATTTTCAAATGCACACATTATTTTCTAAAATTAATTTCTCTATGCATATTTCTTATTAATAAACACACATTAGTAATTAGTGATTTCTTTAATTAGCATTTCCGCTACATCAATGCCATTTTCAGAAAAAAAAGCACGAGCCACCTTATGCAGCCCTTTTTCCCCATTTATTTGAAAAAAAACATATTTTTCGCTGTATTTCCGCTAACCCAGGGCAACCCACAAAGTCTGGGTACCTCTAGAATCCCTAGGATGTTAGAAAAAAAGGACGCAAATTTGGCGTGGTAGTTTATGTGGAGAAATAGTTATGAAGGCCTAAGCGCGAACTACCCCAAATAGCCCAAAAAAAACAAGCATTTGCAATGCACTAGGGTCTCGCATTTGTCAGAGTTACAGCTGTTCACAGTTGTAAACTCCCAACCGGATTTTTCTTGCCGTAAAAGAAAAAAACAGCGCAATCGCTCCTGCAGTTCACACGTAATAATACCTATCGGCAAAAGTGCAATTATGAACGTAACCGGCAAAAGTGCAATTAACTGTATAACAAAGTCGATGGTATGCGAAGCGCTCGACTTCTGCCCAGCGAGATCGCGCTGCGAAAATAGAGAAAAAGTAGTCCACAAACCCAGCGAGCCTCGCATGTTTTCTGTACTTGGTCGCTGCGCTCGAGGAGGGCTATCCACCGGAAAAGGCATGACGTATGCGTGCCGTCTACTAATCAAAAGAAGCGATTCTAACAGGCAAGCCAACGTGCCAATGAAAGACACTGACATGACTTCGACGGGGCTCCGAGCCTTTTCTAAAACCTAAAGCGCCTCGCCTAGCGATACGCACGCCCGAGCGCATGCGCCGCAGGCTCAAACCTAAAAAGGCCTGGCACCTGAGTGGGGGGTGGGGGGCTGGCAGCGAAGAGGTTAACGTAAAATACGACCGTTACAAGATGACAGTAACTCAACCATTGCAAGGGTGCAGTACCGTAGGGTGTCACTAGGTGTCCCTTTAACGGAAGGTTGCAGTACCACACTCCATCACGGGAAGATCCGGTTGAGCTCAGGCCACAAGGGTGCACTGCCGCACCTTACTACCAGGTGTCCCTGCGAGGGTGCAGTACCGTGCACTGTCACTAGGAGTCCCAGATGACCAAGCACCACCAGGGTGCAGTACCGCATCCTGTCACTAGGTGTCCAGCAGGAGGAAGCACCACCAGGGTGCAGTAGCACTTGTCCACGTTGAGCAAGCGTCTGAACGGTGCAGCATCCTCGGCGTTACCAGATTTGTCTGTTGAACGTGCAGCGCAAGGGTGTAAAACCGAGAACCGTTTCCAGACGTCCGTAGAGCATGATGCAACACTACAGGCTAGAACTAAGGCCCGGGGGCCCAATTTACTAATGCCAAAAAAGCAATAGAACGTCTTAAGCGCCATGTTTAGTATGAAAGTGAAAAGAAGTATGAATGGAAAAAAATTCGGGATAACAATAAATATGAGCCATCCTACCCACAATCCTTTGCACAGTATTTACATGCTCAGCACACATTCGGACATATTGGTTGAGTAATAGTCTGAAAAATGATTTTAAACTCTGTTTATGTTTATCTTACGCTCAGTCACATTCCATTTTTTTCATGGCAAAACTCATAAATTCACCCTTTCAAGAAAGTGGTTTAGCATTGCCTGCGACCCTCTCCCGCGGTCGTCATAATTGCTGTAAAGCCGTTGACCACCGCGTGTGTTTGGCTTGACTTGCTTGAATGGACATGAATGGCGGTGATCGTCAAGGCTAATTTTTGTAGGGTCTCTGGTCTCAGAGACCTATATTAGGGTTTAATAAAAGAAATACTAATTTAGTATCAAAATTGAAAAAAAAAGCACGCATTTTAACAAAGTATGTTCCAATCATTGTGGGATTTGGGTGATGCTCCAGAACTTCTGTTTTATGTGAGATACCCAAAACATAATGCTGAGGGACATTTTGTAAGAGATTGCACTGAAGTAAACTGTACCAAGTGCCAAACCACTGGACATGAAGCTGCGCAGTGTATAGACAAAAAATCCTGTAATCAACAGCTCTAGGCAGCACGTTTAAGAATTTCCTATCCTCTTACGATATTATTGTATATATGTAGTGCTTACTACTCATGACGAGGCGTCAAAGCGCTTTTCGGCGACCAGCACGCTACTCCGGAACACAAAAGGATTAGTGGTGGATTAGTATAGGGAAATCTGAGTTAATTAGGGCGGTGGACATGTGACAGTGTTGGTTGGACTGAAGCGAATAGTGGATGAATAGAAGAGGGAAGGATCTAGAAAGTGTTAATTGGGAGTTCGTAGTAGTAAGACGAGGTAATTGACGGTAACGCTGCAGAGATTGAGGGTCCGCTGCCTCCCACACATGCAAGAGGTCATCCCGTGAGGAGTTCCAGGCCGAGGAAGCAGAACAAATGCATCTTGGTCTAAAGGATTAGCATTTTGATTTTACAACAGGCTTGTGGCTGAAATTAATGAGCTCATGCGTTCTCTTGATAAACCAACCCTCCTGGATGACGGAAAGCAGAATGCCTTTGTATTTCATTCTCAGAATTTCCTTGACCATACTAAGGTTACCAGACTCTTCTGGCAAAACAGCGCCTGCCCCCGGGGATGGTGAGACAAACTTCCAAGCACAGCAGTCCTCCACCACTTTCTGTGGGAATAATGACAGGCAGATAATGCCTGTGTCAAAAGCAGACAATAAGCCCAGTATTGAGGGTCCTCTATCGCCTCTCCGCTCTTCCTCAGCTAAAGAAAACCTGGGGGCATAATTATACTCTGCTTGCGCCGAATTTGCGTCATTTTGTTTAATGCAAATTCGGCGCAAACCTAACACCATATTTGTACTTTGACGTTAGACCCCGCTAATGTCAAAATATATCAATAAATCAGTGTGCGTCTTTTTCTGGATGCGTGAAACATACTTGCGTTAATGACATGCAAGGTAGGTCTTCCCGTCCCAAAAATGAATTAAACACCCGTGTGCCATATTTATCCAACCGGGCAAAAATGGCACATGGCTGGGAGGTGGAGCCGGAAAAATTACGTAACCCCCGATTTGCGTACAAAATGAACGCCTGGGTCAGGGCAGGCGTTAAGGGACCTGTAGGCTCTTTTCCATGGTGGGAAATGCACCACACATAGAAAGATCCTGAATGCTGAGAATCTTGGGGAGATAGTTTTCTTTCTTCTGTTGTCCCTTTGAAATGCCTTGCTGAGACTTAGAGAATTTTCTTCCTAGCCCTCACAGAGGACTCTTGATTGAGCTTCTGACAAGCTGACGCTTTCCCTTTTTACCTACCTTTTGCCCACCTGTTAGCAACTTGTCCGCATGTGTTCCGCCCCACACGTGTTTTCCCTTGGTTTGGCTAACTGTAGGGCTTTTCTGTGCCCAGCTAAATTTAACTTTGATGATTTGAAACTGCACTTATTAAGACTGAGCAACTTTTATTTTCTGTATATCAAGTTATTTTGTTGCTCTTTTGCCTAAACCGCCTTGCTAGAGACTGTTTAGGTAAATCAAGCTCCAGCCTTATCTCTACTGGCGATGAGTAACCTGGAAGCTTGCACATTGGGCTGTATATGCTCGCTATGGTGCCATCCAGGACCTTGGAGCATCTGCCACGAATTGCAATACTTCCATAAGCTAACCTGGGAACCACCTTAGTTCTGTCTACTTCTAACAGTGGGCTGAGCTCGTACTTGTTTAAATTGATTGACAATGCCCGAAGCACCATGGAGAGAGCAGCCCCTTTCTGTCTTATTTCTTCTTTGTGTTTGAGAAAAGAGCCATGACAGTTAAACAGAAGATCCAGGTATTTATAAGTTGCTGTTTCTTCAAACGTGCTCCCGCTTAATCCCCAGGTTGCGACCCCACTCAGGGATCCCTTGCCTAGGATCATGATTTTGTTTTATGTATGGATAATTTGCAGCCCATTCTTAAGGGAGTAGTCTTCTGTGGCTTTCAAGAGACATCGCATACCTACCCTTGTTCTACTGAGTAGTACAACATTGTCCGCATATAAGAGGTTTGACAGTTGCTTCATCCCCAGTTGTGGTGCATGGGAGTTGATGGAAGATAGCACTGTTGAAAAATCAGCCATGAAGAGGTTGAATAAAGTGGGGGCCAAAACGCAGCCCTTCTTTAGGCCTCTGGTCGTTGGGATCCTCCTGGATAGGTTTGATTTGTTGCCCAGTTTGAGCCTAACCCACATGCTGGTGTGCAGGGTCTCAATGGCTTTCAGGAGTTGCGGTGTAATTTGGCAGCTATTAAGTTTCCCCCAGAGCCTGCTTCAATTGGTGCTGTTGAATACTGCTTTGAAGTCAACAAAGCAGAGACCGAGTGGGAGATTTACAGCCGTTGAGGAATCGAGTATGAGCGATAGATCCATTATGTTAGACTCCGTACCTGAGTTGCTGGTGAATTCTGTTTGGGGGAATTATTAATTTTTGACCAGCCCAGTCGATCACATGTTCGAGGACAGCGCCAGCAAAATATTTTGCTTCATTGTCAATAAGCTCAATCGGTCGATAGTTTCTAGGGTACGACTTTTGTATTGGAGAGATTATGGATCACCTATAGGATTCTGGGATTGGTTCACCAGCCAGGGCATGATTGAAGAGAGGGGCCATAACTTCGGCCCACTCAGGGAGGTCTAGTTTGTAGATAGCCTGAGGGACCCCATTTGGGGCTCCCGTCTTCCTCCCTCTATCAATTGTAGGATTCCTGCCCGGGTGATGTCGAGTTCGCTGCCCCCACTACTGACATTATGGAAATCTGGGTCATCAGTCTGGGTGGACCGACCTAGGCCTCTGGTGTGAACATGATCCACTGCACATTGGGTTGATGAAAGCGAGCTTTCAAAAAGGACGCCCAGCCTGCCTCCGAGATGTTTGAGTCCAAGTGTGGACCTTGTGGGTTCTTTGGGGCATTTACCGTGCTCCAGAATTTGCTGACATTTTGTGTTTAATGTCCTAGATGAGTTTGGCCCAGAATGTCTTAGTATGTAGCCTCCTGATTTCCCATACAGCCTGTTTCAGCTTTCTTTTCGCTTGTCTCAATTTGGGGAGATGATGTTCTTGTTCAGGAAACCGATGGACCAGCTGAAGTGCTTGATTGACTTTCCTCTTTAGCTGTTTTAGACTGTACGAGGTGTGTAACTTTTTTAAGGCTGGCAGGATTGACTTCTTAGTAGGTTTGACATTTCTGGCACATTGCTGAGTGTATGAGTGAATGAACGCATCCCATTCGTCTTTGGCCGACCCTTCTGTTCTTTTGTAGGCTTTTAGGTGCTTGTCCACTTCCTGGGCCAAGAAAGATAGAGAGGCAGATGTCCATCTGATACTGTTTAGTTGGCACAAATATTTGGAGCCAGTAGGTTCTACATTGCTCTTATGTACTGCTGGGATAGGAGTGAAGACCACGTCCTGTGGTAGATGATCACTTTCAGACCTTAGACCCTGTTTGAAGGAAAGTACTATTTGCATAAGTGATAAGGAGACCTAAGTGAAATCGATTAGTGAGTTTTTGTTTGCAGCAAGGAATGTTAAGGAAGGTGGGGTATCTTCACTGAACAGGCTATTTGAAGCTCTGAGTCCTAAGTGTTCTAGAGTTCCCAGTAAAGCTGTCCCTATATTACGTCTTTTTGCTGTCTTGATCAGTGATTATTCTGGGACAGACCACTGATGTTCCTGGGCTTCAGTGACATCATTGGTTACAGACCCTTCTAATAGGTTTATATTGAAGTTCCCTGTTGCTATTAGTGGAAAGAGCGGGTAAGAGCAGTCCACGAGTGATATGATCCACGAGTAATTTTGACATTGCCTCCTGGTTTTTCCATCTCGGGGACATGTAGATGTTAACTAGGATTAGCCATGCTCTTTCCTTCCTTGCAGAAAGGTCAGGTGCACTGTGAGAAATGTATCAGAAGAGCACCTTACAGCTGGTATTTAAAGTGGTTGACAGATACAACCCCAGGCCACCTTTCCCGTGGCCAAATTTGCCTGTCTTGATAGCAGGTAGGAGGGCATGTGAATCGTCCGGAATGGAGATTGGTTCCAAGGCCCAAGTTTCTTGCAGAGCGATGACCGGAAAGCCCTGGAGGTAGTTGACAGTTTTGGGGTCTTGCAATTTGTCCTTTAGGCCATGGATATTCCAAGAGCATAGCCTTAAGCAGTGACACTAGCGACTTCACCCCCTAGGACGGAGATTCACTTTATTGCTTGTGTCTGGTTGAGGATTCGGGCTACCCACCGCCAGTCTTCTCTCATTGCTGTCCTTCTGTTTAAGTGCATGATGTGTGGGCCATACACTCCCTGTGGTGTTGGGACCTTTACCCGAGGATGGGTCCCTTGCGCCCTGGAGAACCAAGTACGGAACCACATCCAGCCTTGTATTGTCATCCGATGCACATTTTCGTGGCCTTGGGTGTATGGATATCCGTGGTCTGGTACCCCTTATAAGTTGATTCCCCAGACTGCCAGATGACTTTGGTCATTTCATTGGCTTTCCCTGGTTCCCGCTCTATGAATGCTACAGATTCAATCATGTCTGAGGTGATCTCGATTAGGCCTCAAATCTTCCCTAAAAGTTTTAATATATTTCCTTAATTAAGGATATCGATATTTGCAAGTGATCGATATTCTGGATGGAATAGGGTCGGGCGGCACTGTTCCTCCCCTAGGGTGTACCTAGAAGGGGGTCTCTCTTTTGTGTTGGGATTTTCATCCTCCACAGATGAAGACAGTACAGTGTAGTAATTGTCTGAGAAATGGTTTAGGGTGGCTATATTGGGGCCAGATCAAGTCATCGTACTGACCAGGAAAGGGGATTCTGACTGAAGATTGGCAGGGGAAGACCACCTTACTGCTTCATACTGGGACAGCTATTCTAGCTCCTGAACGTGTGGCATCTCATCCATGTGCGGGATAAACATTTGTGCTCCTCTCTGGGGAGAGTTACCTTGTGTTTCTGTAAACTCTTGAAAGTCACAGGATGCTCTTGGCCTAGGAGGGCAGTTTCTCTGGGTTGAGATGTTCTGCCACTTCGATTTCGGGGTGTGCCCCTTCGAGGCTGGTGTAGGGGATGAACATTTCTTATCTCAGGGGCCCCCTTGAAGCTGTGTTTCTCCCCCTTTCATTGCTTGGTGTCAATTAAGTTAACTAGGGGTGACTTTGGTTCATGCTCTATGGGGTGTGCCACATCTGGGGCTGCCTCGTCGCTGGTTGATGAAGCATTGCCCCCAGTGTTACATCCATGGTGTATCTGATTGGATGCCAGGTAGGTTTGCATGTAGTTTTGGGGTAGTCTTCTGAGTCATTTTGGACTTAACTTGTTTTCCTGTTTGCGCTGGTTGGTGTGTAATGTTGCTCTTACTCTTTTTGCCTAAGAATGGCACTATTGTCAAGTTACGGTGATGCTTCCCTCCCCTCCCCTCCCCAGCGGTGTTAAGAATTTTTCTCGGAGGGGAGGGGTCCTGGCCATTTGTGGCCGATTCTACAAGTGAGATGCCCCTGATTGCATTAAAGACTCTCTTTTGAAGGCACAAAACCTCCTCCTTTTTAAAGGAGTGGATCTTTCCCCACTTCTTGTTAATGCACTTGCTGGCTCTTTTGTTCAAGACTATTTATATAAAGGTATAATTGAATTTGGAAAACAAACCACATACTCTGATAGACAAAAGATAAGATACATTTAAGATTTTCTTTCTTTAGACCTTATGACTTGCGATCTCCCTTGCTTTAAACACATTGAATAATTCTATTCACTTGTATTTGTCTTGTGAACCCGTTTTCATAACGTCTAACCTGCTTTTTATTTCATATAAGTGAACTTTTTACTGTTCAGTTCTGAACTGCTTCAGGATTTTCCCCGGAGTCATGTTATAAAATCTGACATGGATATCATTGTGCTGAATTTGCACTGGGTCTTCACATGGCTCACTGTTCAAGGACTGGCTAACCTGTACGGTCCTTTTATACTAATAAAGGTTTTTGAAAATTAAAATCAAATGACTGGCACGCATGAAGATGATTGTTGGTGCACGTCAAGGTTAATTGTTGAATCTCTGTATTTGCAGAGCTCTGTTGGTACAGTTCAAGAAAGATGGCTATATAATTCAGTTGTAGTTTGAAAGCAGAGTGAAAATTGGAAATAGTTATTCATCAATAATGGTCTATATTGTCTTGGAGTTAAATGAATCATGTTGATTAATTTGATATTAATCATACTACCCCAATTCAGGAAGGAGCTTAAAACCTAGCTCTTCAACTAAAGCTCAGAGGACATACCCCTTAGCGCCTTGAGACCCTTACAGGTGAATAATTGCTCTTTATAAACCCTGATTTGAGTTGATTTGATCTGATATTGCATTTCCCAATGGCCTTTTTGTATCCTGCTTAGGCAAACATACTTTTGTCATTTGCCCCACTATAAAACTGTGATATCTGAAGTACAGAGAGCAGCAGGGGGTCCAGGTGGCGAAAGGGTGAGCGGGGGGCAACTTTAGATGTAAAAAGCCAATGAATTGATTAACAATTTAATTAAAAAAAAAAGTGCACTCTTCTGTGGTTCTGTTAGAAAGTGCCCATAATGCCCACGGGCTGATAAAACCTGCAAAAAATATAAAGGGAAGATGGCGGGTCATCAGTTGTCAGGGATCATCAACCACAAGAAGTTTCCAACTACGCCCAGGGTTTGGAGCAGAGGAACTGAAATCCTGTCTTACACAAGCACCAAGGAGCAATGTGATTTGTATCTGGTGCGGGGTACGTGCACTAACGTTTCACGCACCACAGCGCTTCAGGTGAACTTGTTGCGTTACGTGAAAGGAAGAGAGCAGAACTGCACCATTTTTTAAATTAATTCCATGGACAAGTTAAATGTAATCATATTCCAGGAAACACGACCATTCAAGCTCTTAACTTAAGGAGCCAAATTGCTGCAACTTTTTCCCCCTTTTTTACTTGATGCATTAAAGAGCTGGTTTGGATGAAATTACTGCTTGTTCAAAACTCAACTGCTCAGAGGAACTAAGATTGGAATTAAGGCTAAAATCAAGCTGGGTTATTGCAGCTACGGGAGGCCTAGATTTGTTTGAGCTAGGTCGTTTTCCACCTAGTTCTTTGTTGTCCAAGATGTGTGTAAAACATCGATTGGCAGAGCTTGAAAGATATTAGGGGCCATATTTAGTAAGGGCTTGCGTTGCACTTGCATCACACAAGGCGACGCAAGGCAACACAAGCCCTATTAGGCCTTGCAAAGCCACCTTCCATGGCTCAGCGTAATTTTGGAAATCTAAGGTGATGCATTGTCTTGCATTACCCTGGGTTACCTTGTGGCTGGGAGGCGTTCAATGGGCGGAGCGTGGGCGCTTTACCACATCAACCACTGGTACAATGGCACATTCCCATATTTACGAAGTGTTGTAAACCTCGAAATGCTTAAAAATGGTATGCCTCCCAGTATCGAGGAATAATATTTTTATTTCTCACTGTTACTTCATTTTTCTATGACAGATGAATTCTGCATCACACATAGACAAAGGAAAATGCTTTTAAGGAATGTTTTTGTGCAGAAAGTTGTCCCTTCATTTACAAAAACAATCCTGCTCGTAACACAAGCACCCTTGCACAGTGGTGCAAGGATTCCTGTGTTGGCGCTAGGCAGCACACAGTGCTGCAGTGCTATGAGACAGCAGAAATGTGCCATATCTTAATAGATATGGCACATTTCTGATGTCTCCCTTTCATGCAATGCAGTGCAGAAAGCTGCCTTGCTGTACTGCATTGCGTAACATTTTAGTAAATCTACCTTTGAGGGTGTATTGCGTTCTAAGATAATTCAATCAGCTGACCATTAGGATCTGCGTGTGATGACCATGGGACACTTTTGCCCTTGTTAAAAATAAGATTATGGAGGATGGCATGTGAGCTAGCTACAGGGTAGATTTAGGCCCTGATTTATACTTTCTGGTGCAAAACTGCACTAACGCAGTTTTGTACCAAAAAGTTTAGCACCGACGTGCACCATTTCTGAGCACCAGCCGGGCACTATATTAATGGAATGGTGCAAGCCGGTGCAAAGGGTAGGCTAGCATCAACAAAAATGATGTTAGTCGGGTGGGGCAGGTGGTATGGAAGAAGGGGGTTTTGCACCAAAAAATGACGTTAGGCAGGTTAGAATTAAAAAAAATGACTCTAACCAGATTTGAGTCATTTTATGGCACTAAACCTACCATGCCACATGACTCCTGCCTTAGAAAAGGCTGGAGTCATGCCCACCACCCCAATGGCCAGAACAGGGGACAAGTGTGCCCTGCCCATGGCCATTGCACCCTGTGCCATGTATGGGGGCCAGTTTTAGGGCCCCAATGGCACTTTAAAAAATAAAATAAAATACTTACCTGTACCTACCTGGGATGGGGTCCCCCATCCTCCGCTGTCCCTCTGGTGTGGGTGGGAGTGTTCCTGGGGCCTGGGGAGGAAATGGAAATGGAAATAGGCCCACAGGTCCCCTAATGCCTGCCCTGACCCAGGCGTTAAATATTGGTGCAAAGCAAGCTTTGCACCATTATTGGACCTATCCTCCCCCGTGTGTGATTTTAGCACGGGGGATAAATATGGCGCTAAGGCCATAGAGTCATTTTTTGCCCGGGAACGCCTACTTTGCATCTCATTGACGCAAAGTAGGTTTCCACGTCCAAAAAATGACTTTAACTCCATAAAGTTGGTGCTAGACGGGTGTAGTGCCAAAGTATAAATATGGAGTTCGTTTTGCACCAAATCTGCGTCCAAAAAAGTGACGCAAATTTTAGCGCAAAACAAATATAAATATGCCCCTTAGTCACTACTGGATTCCATGTTATGGAATCAGGGCGAGAGAGTAAACTATGATAGCCTAAGGTTCTCAAGTCTGATTAAAATGTTTCTGATACGGAGCATTATACAATTCAGATTTTTATTATAATTGGTGCACATTCAAGGGTAGCCTGCACCGAAATATTGTGTCGCTTTTGAGGTAATTGTCTAGAGTCCTTAAGCCTTGGTACTGTTCTGACTCTTTCAAAAGATGACTGAAATAAATATCTCACTCCACATATTGTTTAATACCAGTGCTTTAGGTCAGAGGCCTTTATTGTTTACTATCATGAACTGGGGTGATGCTATAAAAATGAAGGCCCAGATTTATAAAGCGTTTTAGTTGTCCTTTCGTTGTGAAAAAGCTTCAGTAATATTGCAGCTTGCACCGCCTTTAGGTTACATTACAAGCTAGAGTGCGGGGCATGGGCTTTCCCATGCATCCACCAATGGATTTTGCCACATTCCCAGATTTACTAAAGCTAGTTAACCTGGGAATGCGTGAAAATGTTACCATCCCCCCAGCAAGGCGTAACGAGGAGAAACATCTTTATTTCTCCTTTTTATTTCCTCTTTCTCTATAAGGATTGTTTTTGTGCAGGAAGGTGTGCCTTCCTACGCAAAACAATCCTGCCTATAATGCAGGCACCCTTGCACTATGGTTGGCGATAGGCTGCACACAATGGAGCAAGCAAAAGTGCTCCATGTTTTTGTAAATAAAGAGCATTTCCGCTCTCTCCCTTCCATGCACTGCAGCACTGCAACTTTGCTTTGCTGCCTTGGGTCGCATGAAAGATTAGTAAGTGCCTGCCAGAAATGTATTTATGTTTTAATGCCTGTTGATCCACTTTAAGGGCCGTATTTATTGGTCTCTAGCGTAACACCCATTGCATTTTGACACTGCGTCAGATTTATGAAATTTCGTAAACCTGAGGTAGCGCCAAAATCTGGGGTGGCGTTAGCAGAGCACAACGAGGAGGAATACCTTTATTTCTCCTTGTTTGTTGCTTTTTCTATGCCTGTTGCATTTTGCAGCACGCATAAAAGAGCAAAATGCCAGAAATCATTGTTTATGTGCGGGAAGG
Organism: Pleurodeles waltl; assembly: GCF_031143425.1. Classification (NCBI taxonomy): domain Eukaryota; kingdom Metazoa; phylum Chordata; class Amphibia; order Caudata; family Salamandridae; genus Pleurodeles; species Pleurodeles waltl. Next base: position 1,003,610,861 of record NC_090443.1, on the reverse strand, counting down.
TGTCCCTTCCAGCACCTATACAATCATTTGAAAATGACGCTTTGGCACTTCTGTGTGTGCTGCATTGTGCAGCGCACAAAGAAATGCTAAAGCTTCATAAGTGATTGTTTATGTGCGGGAAGGGACGCCTTCCCGCACATAAACAATCACACCCATCAACACAGACATCCTTGCACGATGGTGCAAGGATGCCTGCGTTGGTGCTGGCAGCTAAATTTAGCGCCAGCGCAGGGAAAAATGCAGGGGTGCACCGCATTCCCTTAAATATGGTGCATCCCTGCGTTTCTAAAGTGACGCTTTTGGCGCAGCACCGCGCTGCGCCACTTTTCCTTAAATCTGGCCCTAAATATTTTTAGTATTGACTAATCACTTTTAACTTGGTAATGAGTAGATATTGTTTATATGGTTATTTTTGTTAACCATGAATAAACAAATTAAAAACTAAATTTAATTTAAAATAATCTGTGCAAGCAGTAAACGAAAACCGAGGAGTAACCCTCCAGCACTGCAGGTGAAACTCTGATGATTTTGTCAATGATTAGTTATTAGTATAGTGTGAAATGATCAGGAGAAAAATTACCATTTAGTCACATTGCACATCTGAAACATATTGCTAACTGTACTAAGATGGAAGTGTTAAATTTGAGGTAGAGTGCTCCTTTTTTACGTGTAAAAAATGAAGAGTCATATTCCTTCCCTCCTGTGCCTAGAGAATGGTGCACCAGGCTAAGATTTTCATCCTTGCACGGTGGCCAATAATAACATTTATAATTCCCAGGGCCCAGATTTATCAAAGGTTTGTGTTCTTGCGTCATGCAAGGTGATTTAAGGGCAACGCAATCCTGAAGTCAGATTTACCAAGCCATGCGAAACCACCTTGCGTGACCCTGCGTGGCTTAGTAAACCTGGAGTAATTCAAGGCAGTGCAAGTCACTGCCTTGCTTTACTCTCCGCTGAAAAGGCGTTACATGGGTGGAGCGTGGGTGGTCCCACTTAGTCCCCATGCTTTTTGCCCTATTCCCAGATTAACCAAGAGAAGTAAACCTAGTAACGCATCAAAATTGTACACCTTCCCGACAGAGGCGCAGCAAAGATAAATATCTTTATTTCTCCTCATTGTTTCCTCTTTCTAAGTGTGCTGCAACAGAGGAAACAGAGGAAAAATCCTCTAAGGATCTTTTGTGCTGTACAGGAAGTGTTGTTTCCTGCCTGCAACACAGGAAACCCTTTCGCTATGGTGCAAGGGTACCTGTGTTGCAGACGATTGTTTTTGTGCAGGAAAGGACCTTGTGTGGGGCACAAGGCAGCACATAATGCAGCAGCGCAGTGAGAGCAGGAACGTGCCATACGTTGGTAAATACTCAGCCTCCTTCACAAGGTAATGAAGCAGATTGGCGCTGCATCATTCCGATAGTGCAGGGATGTGTTGTGTTTACAGAAATACAATGCATCCCAGTTCTTTACCCAGCGCTGGGGCACAAACTGCTGCCTAATGCCAACGCAGGCACTTTTGTGCCATTTTGTAAGGGTGCCGGTGTTGCAGGGATGATTGTTTATGTGCAGGAAGGGACAGATTCCGACAAATAAACAATCTTTAATGGCGTTTTCCTCTTTCTATGTGTGCTGCAAAATGCATGAAAGAGGGCCATATTTACAAGGCCATGAAAAGCCTTACAAGGTGGCTTTCCATGGCCTTGTAAATATGGGCTGGCACACCGCACCACTGCAACGTAAAATAAATGATACTCCTATGGCACAGTGTGCAGCTAAGGCCTTGTAAATGAGGCCCACGGAGCATTCCTGCTCTCGCCATTTGACACAGCGCACCAAACTGTCTTGCTGCGTTGTGCTGCATCAAATGATAAATATAGCTTAAGGTGCTTAAAAGCACATGATGTTTCTTCTATGTATGGCGTTCTCCATCAATAGAGTGAATGTGCATGCGAGTGCTGCACACCTGTGAATTGAACTACCAGGAGGGTAAATGCACCTGTGTGCACTACTCCTGGCTCTGTTAGGCTGTGGTGCAGTGATGATAGTTGTATGCTTCTCCTGACGGTATCTAGACGGAGTGCACTCAGGTGACCAAGGCCTGAATATCCACATGCATGAGGCAGCAGCTGGGGTACATTACTGCAGCCCATAACCCTGTGGAGACTGCAGCACAAGGATTCAATATCGCAGTGTGCAGTACCGCAACCTGTCACAAGACGGCCCTATAGAGCAAGGACCACAAGCATGCAGTACCGCAATCTGTCACTGGGCGTCCCTGTAGATGAAGAAGCACCAGAGTGCAGTACTGCACCCTGTCAATAAATGTCTCTGTTGAGCACGCATCAGGGTGCGCCATCCTCTACATTCCTACCTGTGCTAGCACAAAGGTTATTACATGGCACTATACAGCCTGAAGCAATACTCCTGACCAGAATTAAGGCCCAGATTTATCAAGACTTTGCAGTGTCCATATTTACAAAGTGATGCAAGGGGCGATTTGCTGTCACCTTGCATGGCTTTGTGAAGAAATGTAACACAACGCAGCCAGTTGGGTTGTGTTGTGGTACACTATGGGGCTCGTTTACATGAAACTGGTGCATAGTGGTCGATGCACCAGTTTTCGTGCGCCACCCTGCGCCCCCTTAATGACGCCATGGGAGCACTGTATTTGCAATACAGTGCTCCGTGGCGCGATGTCCACAACAGCGTAAAAAATTCTGACGCCTTTGCTGGACTAGCGTAAAAATGTTCACGCTAGTCCAGCAGTGTTAAGGGGGCATCATAGACAACAGCACAGCATCATCTTTAACGGCTGCCATGGCGCAGAATGGTGCAGTAATCTTCCAGATTTCACAGCGCCATTTCTGTAGAGCTTTTAACGGTGGAACACCTACCTTGCATACATTATACCTGGTGCAATTGTGATATTGCGCCAGTTTGTACATATGGTGTGGAGTGGGGGGCTATTTTGCGCCGCCTTAGCTAAGCGAGCGCTAAATCCTTATAAATGAGGCCCTGTATATAGAAGGCATTCCATGGGTGGAACAGGGGCGTTCCCATGCTTCTTCCAATGCACCTTGACACATTCCCAGATTAAAGGTAGTAAACCTGAGTATGCACCAACATGCTATGCTTTTCCAAGTAAGGTGTAACGAGGAAAAATGTGTTACTTTTCCATGTTCACATTCTATATACCCACACACAGCAGAAAGTGCACATCCTGCACTGTCGATAAAATAATAATTGCAATGATTTGTGAAGGACAGCTATCCAAGAGTATAATGTTGTTCCTTGTCAACTGCAGAGAAAAGGGCATATTTAAGAGCCCCCTTGCACTGCCTTAGTGTCATTTTATTTTACAGTAAGGTGGCACTAAGCTGGCCTTTTCTCCGCACCATATTTACAAAGCATGCGCCACATTATGCCTGCCGCTAGGAGGCCTGCAAAAATGGGGCAGTGAAATTTAACAGAGTTCACTACACCATTTTTGGCATAATTTTTAATGTCTGCTCAGAGCAGGCGTTAAAATGACGCACCCATAGACACCTATGGGCCTCCTAACTCAAGGCTACACTAGCGTCAACATTTTTGACACTAGTGTAGCAAAGCGCCACAATAGCGTCAAAAATGTTGAGGCTATTGTGCTAGCGACCGCCATGGTGCACCATATTATAAATGTGACATAACCATTGTGTTGTTAGGTGCCAGTAGGGGGGCACAGAAAAAATTGCGCTACTTTTTCATAAATATGGGCAAAGTTGTTTGAGTAAAATGTTATACTGAACAGTTTTTCCTGTTTTTCCTTAGAGTTCGTTCAAACTGTAAGTCTGTTGTTGCTTGTATATTACAGTTTTTGTACTGTCACCTCCGATGCTCTTGACGTAGAGGAGCTCTACTTAACATTTCATATGTAAAATGGGTTACATCGTATTGAGCATGCAGATTGGTAAAGCATGTAACTTTGTGTTCACATTGTGCTGACTACAGAAACTTTTGAGCGTATTTTCTTATAAAAGGGCGCATCTCGGGGGGAACAAGGACTTTTCTGGGATTCTTAGGGAAGCAGTCCCTATACTGTACTGTCTATTACTTCTCACTCCCATTCTTAGAGGGCAGCCCCCATGCTGGTTTGTCTTTTGATTTAAACTGAGAAGGCTTTCCTCTAACTTACACAATCTAATTGAGCCTTGTGCTATCTCCTGTAAATATATTTCCTTAGGTTATCTCCTATATATCTCCTTAAGCTACCTCGTATATGAGATTTATTCTGATTTGCTAACAAACTATAACTTTATCTTCTGTGATGACCTTAAACTTCTTTAACATAACTTCATTGGTTTGGATCATAATAAGAATCTCTGGAACTTATGTAAATAACTAAGCAACTTGTCAGGGGTGGCTCTTCCATTAGAACGGAGGAGCGTCGCCCTGCTAAAATGCCCCCAGAAATGCCAGAGATGAAAATTTAAATGGTAATGAAGTTAATTCATTGCCATTATATTTTTCATCAACGCGTTCTGAAGCGAGTGCCAGGACGGGGCAGGGTCTGCTGGAAGGCAGCAGTGGTGGGCTGCCTGTGCACTAATTTAAAAGTGTGCATGTCACTTTGGTCGGCTGTCTTGCAACGGTCAAATTGATATGCGCACATTTAACCTCTCTAAGGCCAGCTGGGTTGAGAGAAAGCATAGGGCTCCACGGTGCTTGGGAGCGCCAAGATAGGCTGCTCCCTCCAATCCTGGTGCTTCTCCCATGCTGGTTAACAGCATGAGAGAAGCACCAGGATTGGGTAAGTGAGTTAACTGGGGCCCTGGACGTGAGGTGAGAAGGAGAAGAGGAAGAGGACATGAACGAGAAGGACGTGTCTGCGGAAACACAGTAAGTAACTTTTATTTTATTTAGCTTTTTAAAGTATTTTTCTTACTGCATGCTCCCACCAGAAATTCACACGCCCATCCAATCGTTAGAGTTGCCAGCCTACACTGCAATGGTATTGATGGTTAAATCTTATCTCTATTCGCTACATTGCCTCACGTATTCTTGAGGACAATCCCACCCCGACCCTGCTTAGGTGCTTTACCTTAAACATTATCTGCAAAGACAGCATCAACAAATTAAAGCAAGTATACCTAATTCTCGAACTTTACATGGGTGAAAGTGGCTGCGAGCCAAAGAAGTTTGGTTATTGAGTTTTAAAATGTTCCAACATTAAGAACACCTGAATTACTTCAATCCCAAAAGGGAATTCCAAGAAATCAGTCACTAAAACAATTAAATCAATACCATATTGTTCGAAACTGGGTTACTGGTAGTGGTAAGTATGAACCCACCACTGGGAATAAGGTCACTAACCAAATATAGGTTCAGTAAAGGTCTCGGTAAATAAGCCCCTTGCTCAACACTTGGTAGATGTAACTGAGCAGGCAGGCCTAAATTAGGAGACAAAAGCATAACACGTTGAAAAACACCAATACAGTAAATAAGTGAGACACAGCACACAATAAAAATCTCACACTGATTTATAAAAATAGGTTACATTTTTATGAGTAAATATACACCACAACAAAAATCAGAGATATGAATTTTTAAAGGAGAAACACTTTCTAGAGCTTAGAAACAAAGCGCTAACTTTACAAAATGTCTCCAAACTTCAGCAGGTGTTTCCTCAAGTCATCAGGGTAGGTACAAAGGGTCCAAAGCACAAATCCAAGGGTCTGGAATCTCCTAGATGGTCCTTGGAACCGGAGATATTAATTTTTCAAGAATAAACACTTCCTAGTGCTTAGACACACAAAGCGCCAACTTTACCAAAACTCTCCAAACTTTAGGAGGGGTTTTCCTGAAGTCCTCCTTGCAGGTACAAAGGCTCCAAAACTCAAACCCAAGCGTCTAGAATCTGCTGGATGGTACTTGGAAAGTTGGACCACAATTCCCACAATGCACCTGGCCAAATCCTTAAAAGTCCATTGGATGCACTCCAGGCTGGGGACTCTTGCTAGAGGTGATGCAGATGAAGCTCTGTTAGTCTGTAGCTGCAGGGTGTCCACTTCTGAGTCCTTCTTGAAGCAAAGCACAGTCCCCAGGGCTGTAGTGCCAGATTGTGCAGCAGGCACACTTCACCCCGAAGTGCAGGCCAAGGGTGCAGATCCAGGTTCCAGCAGGGTGGTCCTTCTTCCTCTTGTAGTTACAGGCAGCAGATCTGAGAGGCGATGCACCTCTCGCATATATATTCCCAGCTCCTGGGCATCAGGAAAGGGGGCACCCTGACCAATAGAATGCAGAGTGACACCCAGAGTGGAGAAGTGTGGCACAATGGTTAGAGCGGCAGACCCTGAAGCAGAGATCTGGCTCAAGACCAGGGTTCAAGTCCCGCTTCAGCAGGTCTTAGGCTCAATTCCCTTGGACCAGATAATTCTCGCCTCAGTGCCTAATCTAATTAATGAGTCCCACTCTGCAATTCTGGGCAATAGCTTGCTTAATCTCCACAACGGCCCCAACAGCGCTTGGATGCCTGGCTTCACCCTGGGGGTGCCCAGGAGTGGGCACCTCACAGGGAAAAGCCAGGAGGGGATCCATAGCGGTATGAGTACAGCGCATTGAGACCCTAACGGCTGAGTAGTGCGCTATACAAGTGCAAAGTTTACAGTTTACCCAGATGCATGCCAACTTCCTCCAAAGTGTGGCATATTCCTGTCCCAGAAAGCACAATTCTTCCAAAATCCACAATGGCTGTCATTTCAGCAGAGCAGTAAGAGCTAACTAAACCAACCAACCACCCAGTGAAGCTTTTTTCCATAGCTCTCTTCCTCCTAACATCTGCAAATTCTTTCCTTAAGCCTGCTATCTGACTGAGGTGCCCAGAAGGTGGGGGTTAGGTGATCTGGCATTCTCCCGTCCTGCTCACCTTTGATGCGCAATGTTTTATTGCCCCTCCCCCTGCTCTGGCATTCATGTAGACCCAAAGCTGCCCTTCACCAGATAGCCTCTACCTTGGACACCATTTATCACCTAATCAAAGCAGCTCTGCTAATCCTGTTAGCACTGACCAATCAGAGGGGACCTTCAGGAGTCCATCTCTTGGTTTACAGAAAGAAAAGCCTTATAACGCCTTTTCTGTACAAGTTGTGATAAATTCACTAATGTCGAATTGCAGGATTTATCTAAATAAATCTTTTGAGCCCTTGCATGATATTTCTACACTTTTCCTTACTATATTTAAAATAAAATACAATATTGCAATGATAGTCTATGAAACCCAGTATCTACAATAGGGGAAAAACAAAATGATTGTTTTTTCCCTCACCAGGCTTTATAAAGTATCTGGGGGTACCTCAGATGTAAAAATAAGACAGGTTATCACATTTAAAGCACCCATAGCACCAAAGTCGAATTGGGACACCATTTCCATTTAAATGCAATCTGCAGAGTCAGGCTGGATTTAAAAATGTCAGGAAATCTCCAGCAGTGCCCACATACAAAGGGCAGCAATTCTGCTGGGCCTCTAATTCCATGCCATCTTATGTACTAGGGTCTTATAGGTACTTAGCACCCCCTTGCCATGTTATTTACTAGGGACATATGGGGGCTGTCACGCAAATGGTAAAAAAGCTCAGAGCCCAGTCACAGTCAGTTACCAACAGTCAGCAACAAATAAATGGGGGTGAACAGGGCAAAACGATGATTTAGCAACACATTCTGATTTCTATACAGTAGGATCAATACAGACTATGGTTAGCATGATACAGAGGTAGTCTGCTGTGTGCGCAGCAGAAGAAGGAGTATTGGAGAATACTGAATTTAAAATATAGCACGCATATATGAAGACATTTAGAGATTCAGCTTCACAAAGTGCAGAATTTAATGCACTTCTTTCAGCCTTACAAAAACAATAATTGACTCCCAACATTCATTGATTCAGGATCACCATTATGAGCGCAGGTGTACAAAGTAAATTTGACACATTGGGACTCCAATGATTACAGACTCACAAGCGAACACAACAGTCGCCAAGATGCTCTTGGCATGGACAACTGGCATCAAGTGACAACTTCCATGGATGGGAGTAAAGCACATGCTGGCACATCTCAGTTAGAGAATGAACTCAAAAGGCAATTTTGCCACAGACCAAGCTGCAAAATCTGCCCTACGAGTTTGCAAAAGTAACAGCGGTAACCCAGTTGCAAATTAAAACAGACCCAGAAATACACTCAGCAGTAAAATCATTGCACAAATAAACAAGATGGGCCCCATAAAGATACAATACCAGGAATAGGAGAGTGAAAAATACTGAATGAATCAGATAGATCTGTAGTAATCAGGGGAGCTTATAATGGGATTGGTGCGGCACATGCAAGAGTTTCTGCAGCTCTATGCATGATGCAAGAGCGCTATTGGTGCCTATCAAAGTCAAATATTACCCAGGAAAACCACATGAAACTCTCCTCACAAAAGCAATCACAAGTTCCGCCTGATAAATAAGTATAAATGTGTGTGCATGTGTGTGTTTTTTTATTTTTTATCAGGGGGTAGAAAGGTGGCCATAAAACCTAATGGGCGCGGGTCTGGAACGCATTGTTCAGGGCAATACAGCTTTTTAGCCTGCCCATTGTTTTAAATGCCTGCAAATGCTGAAAGATGAAGTAATGAGGCGTAGGTTTTTGGCACATTCCCAGGTCTACCCCTTCTGGTACAACTGTGAATGCATCAAAATCCATGAATTTGGGACATCCACCGCAGCACCCATGGACCGCCTTCCTGGGGCACAGTAAGGCAACACAGTGATTTGTGCTGCGTTGGTTTACTCAAGATTTATGATGCCACTCAAGGGCCTCGCAAGGTAGCCTTGTGTGGCTTCATAAATCTCATTTTGGGCTTGTGTCACTTTTGTGCCATGTTGAGTGGTGCAACAGCATCGCAGGGGGGCTCATAAACATGCCCATAGGGTATAGAGAGTACATAACATGCTTACACAAACCTTGACTGTAAGGGTTTTAAGTAATAGTGCACCCTGGCCAAATCACCAGTATAGCGCACAGAAAGCTGAAAAGTATTGCTGAACGTCTCGTCTTATGCAGCAATAATTTAGCTTGAAAATTAAGATGCTGAACCTTCGAGGCAAGAAAATCTTCATGATCAATTATGCTTTGATCTGTTCCAACATTTAAAGCTAATCCGATTAAGGCTCAATGAACAGTAAGCCGCTGCCAAACCATCTGAAGTTAACTCTAATAATACCATTCAAGTAATTGAGATCACTGCATGTATCACGGATATGGAGTGCAGGGCTTCGAAGGATGGCTACCTCAAAAACGTATTCCCCTCTGGCGGAAGGTAGGTTGGGTGCCCCAAACAATGAACTGTATTATTCCGCTGCTCAGCTTCAGTTGCCAATGCATTGGTTGTCTGACACATATAGTCCCGAGAAGGATGACTTCATGGCAGAGTTTGGTAAAACAGATATATTTAGTTGGCTGATGGATAGGGGAAAGGCTATCCCCCAAGTAATATGCTTATGACAGTGGAGAGATGGTGTTGGAACACATATATACAGTCATGAGCTAGACAGATCCCTTATGCACAGGGGCTGCCGCTGTAGTCGTTGCATGACTGCGCTAGATCAGTGGTCCCCAACCTTTTGACTTCTGTGGACCCCCACTTTATCATGACTGGAATCCGGGGACACCCACTGAATCTTTAATGGTATCCAGGGACTTCCTCCCCCACTGAGTTGTTACTGAAAGCTGGGGATATACTCTGTTAATATTATTTAATTTTCTAAGCTGTCGCAGACACCCCGAGGAGGTTTTGTGGACACCCAGGAGACCCAGACCACAGGTTTGGAACCACTGCGCTAGATTAATAACAAGCCATAACATCAAACCTTGGGCAGAAGTGGGTATCCACACCTGTGGGTCACCTCTTTGATAAGGGGATGCTGACCTCCTTCGAAGACATGAGAGAAACATTTAAGTTTGGCCCCTGCAGATATGGGATGCCTCCCACAAAGTATGTGTAATTTCTTCAGTAATGTGGGTAGCCTTGACACACAGGTATGGAAGCAAAGCAATTACATCTCTTTATGCCGTATTACTGCGGACGTGAGATCTTCAAACGGTACCTCTAAAGACATGGTGGGAAACCCAATTAAATCTCGATCTGTTGGAACAAAAATGGTTGAAATGCTTAGGTAGCATTAAAACAAGCTCCAAAAATACCAGGTTGAAATACACTCAATCCAATTATCTTCACCACACTTAAGTGGTAACGTATAGGGCTGATGTATCTCAGAGTATAGAATCCCTGCCGAAGATGCCCTGAGTCCGATGCAGATTTCTACCAGATGGTCTGGCGATGCATGGTAGTGACCTGATTTTGGGATGAGATATTGATATATGTGACTGAGTTAACCAGCAGGCTGATACCTAAAGAGGTGACGCACTGCTTACCTAGCTTACTGCCAAGCACAAAAAAGGGACGCCTCCCTGTACATAAACAATCATTAATGGTGTTTTCCTCTTTCTATGTGTGGTGCAGAATGTTTCAGAATATGGTCCGACACACTGCGCCACCAGAGCATAAAAAAATGATGCTCCGGAGGCGCAGTGTACAGCTAGGGGCTTGTAAATGAGGCTCTAAACCTCTATTGTTAAGATACTAAAATGCACACAAGTTGGGGGTAAATGATTGTCAGTCATGACAATCTTTGCACAAGTTGGGACTCCTCGTGTGGCGTGGCTTTGTATACGTTTTTATAATGTTACAAGTCCTCATTACAAGCAGATTGGGCTACGGGACTCCTTTCTACTCAGAAATCCCCAGACATCTCACAAAAGACTGCAAACCATCCAGAACACAGTAGCCAGACTCTTCCCTCAGTTTCCCATGCAGTAATCACATCATACTACACCACACATGAGGGCACTTTCCTGGGCTCCCGATACCAAAGCACACACAGTTCAAATTACTCACCCATACATACAAAGCACTACACAACAATGGCCCAGGCTGTTTGAACAGCCACATACACTTCCACCCACCATCCAGGCACCTCCTCTCAGGACTCTTCCTAGAATGCGTCTCAGGCATTCACAGAAGAACCGGAGGTCGATGCCTATCTTACATCGCTCCTAAAGAACGACGTCCCACTACACATCAGAGCCTCATCCTTGCTTCTGGAGTTCTGTAACAACAGGCTCAAGACATTGTTCAAAACTATTCATTCACACACCATTGACCCTCCTGTAGTGTCTTGCAAGTTCTAGAACTGAACCTTTCTGGCTCCTAACGGACTAAGTACCAGTGTGACGTAGTCGTTATAATAGAGTGTAATGAAAACTTGGTTTAGAATGTTAGAGTTCACAGGTACTTGCAGAGGAATAAAGACGTGTGATTTACAGCTCAGTGCGTGGCGATGTAATTGGCGGGTACCTAGGCTGGGAAGGATGATACAACTGGCAGCTAGGTAACCCTAAGAAGAAAGTGCTCTCCTGGAGAGTTGACGGTTGGCATATGTGGAGTCAAAGCGCAACTCCAGCCCGTGTGAAGCATGTGACTAGAAGGAAAGCTTCACTGAGAGGTCTGCGCATTGTTAGTCAAGAAGCTACGGCCAAGACCCTACTAAAGAATATGGTGCTGTCACGCAAGATTAAGTTATACATTGTACGGAGTGTTAACGCTGAAGGTGGATACAACTAGGTTTACAAAGTGCAGTCAAAGACAATCATAACTTATCACAGACTATTACGAATAACAGTGCTGGCTGACGAAACAAGTAAAAAGGAAGTACATTGCTATTTCTCTTTCCTGAGTCCTGATAAGTGGAGTGTTACCATCTCAGCACCGGAGAAGAAGCACTAGGGTTGTGCTTACTGAGCTGTCCAATACCTGAAGCGACACCAAATCAAAGCTGCCAGGTGGCGGCTCAGAACAACTCCAGCAGACTTCACAAGTGACAAGGCTCTAATGAAGACTAAGAAGGTCAAAACTCCAAAGACTGTCCTGGATGATCCTGAGGCTAAACCATTGTCAGGCCTCAATGAGGATGCAGCTTCCCAGGGAGAGCTGACCGCATCTGACAGAGCTCCACCCTCAACGCCAGCCACTCCCATGAACAGTTAAAATGCTGCTGTTGTCCTGAAACCACCACTCAATACAGCCAAAAAGAAAATATTAGTGATAGATGGACTGCCGGGATAGAGACATTTCAATCCAGTTCCAAATGCTGATTATGAACAATACCTTTTCAGTTAAGAAAGTTAAAGAGTTGGTGAAACAATCGATGGATGTGTGAAAATACTCGATGCATTCATCAAACACTGCAAGTTCAATTAATTTATTGATGCAGAAGCCATGCATCTTAGAGTTCTTGTTGAATGCTTTCCCGATTCATTAGACAATGAATGCTCAGAGAAACTCTAAGGAGCATATTTATAACCCCCAAGTATGACAGTGCGCCACAGTAGCGTCATTTTGTTTTTTGCGCTTATGTGGCTCAACAAGGCCAAAATCCTCACGCCACATTCACAAAGTGGCACAATGCACCACTTTGTAACCCTTTGCACTACACTATGCCTGTGCCAGGCATAGTGTATGTAAAGGTGGCGTTCCCCCCGATAGAGGTGGCCGAAAAAATGGCACAAGGAAATCTAACAGTTTTCCCTGCATAATTTTTTACCGCACTTTTAACGCCTGCTTCCTACAGTAACCTAAAACGAAAAGACTGAATGACACAAAGTGATGTCTACACGTAAAAAGAAGTTATATTTCAGATGTGGATTTTCATTTCCACACAAAGGAAAGTGTCCCGCCATTGGACAGATATATAAAGGCTGTGGGAAAGAGAACCATTTGTGAAGATGTGTGAAGCGAAGTAAAAAGTAAGTGCATCACGGTGTTAAGACAAAATGGCCACCAGAACATTCCAGAAGCAACTTTCGACGCACACCCACAAGGCCGAACGGCGACATCAGTTGAGGCAAATAAATACTAAACAAAGTCGATTGTCATCTAAATCATTGTCAAACAGATTTTTCACATCAAGAAGAAGTGAACATGAAGAAAGGGATTATGCCATGTTGATGTTTACCTCAGAGAAACATGCATATGTTGGATGGGGGAAGAAAAATGACAGTCAAAGAAGAGCCAACATGGCAATGTTGCCAAATTATAGAAATACTGTCCAAAGACTACATTGAAAATCAATAGGTGTTCAATACCTCTCATTTTCAACAGTGGTGCATCGATAAACATAATACCTGAAGAGAAATACAATGAACTGTCTCCCTTATAACAGCTTATGACATTGAAGCCCAAAGTGTACACTTGGGTTGCATGAATACCCATAAAGAGTCAAAGTTTATTTGTAGCAACAGTTAAACATTAGAAAACGAAGGTACAAGCTGTCCTGTTTGCTCAGTTTCAGCAGCTGCTGACATGGGACTGATTTCTGTGAATAACAACATGAATGCTCATCACAAAATAGTCAGTCAATTCCCTTTGCTGTTTCATGGTTTAGGAAAGCTACAGCCTATAAAAGTAAAACTGCATGTTAAAGAGAATGTACGTCCTGTTACTCAGAGACAAAGATGAATTGTTTTTCACCTGCAAGAAGCTGTTGAAAGAGAACTTGAATCGTTACATAAACTTGACATTTTTGAGCTCTCCACTGGATCATGGGTTTCTCCCATCATAGTAGTGCCTAAAAAGAAAATAACTCCCTACATATGCATTGGGAGAGACCATCCATCAATTTCTTTGGTCCTCTTGACAATGGACATTATCTAATGGTGATTGTTGATGAATGCTCATGTTTCCCGTTGGTTGAAGAGCTCTCATCTATGACTCATGAAAGAGTCATTGAAAAACTTTTTTTAACAAGATCTTTTTATTTAAAATGGGGCAAGTGCATGGAAAACAAGGAATGTACATACCATCAATGAACGGTCATGCATCAATAGAATACCTACAATGTTACTCAGCGTGCAAGTAAGGCTCAACATCCCCACCGACTACAGCAGTCAGGCTTAGTCGGTCAGACTGTAATCCAATGCAGTAGTTTGGATTGAGGGAGGTACAAGGACCCCCATGTAGACCTTCCACCATCCCCATATTTTTATCCATTTTTGTAGGCAACCCCAGCTTTCATAAGTCACCCTCTGCCATCATACACCAACCCATGTCACGCTTCCAGCCTCCCAGTTGTGGTGCTTGTGTCACTTCTCACAGTCTTGTTATGTTACGTATGGTCACAGCTAGTCCTAGGGTCATACAGATATTCTCCAATCTCTTAAGGTCTGTTGCACCCCATATAATCAACAAATTTCATTTCAACGGCCTTCATACAACTCCCACATACTTTGTTCATGCAAGCAACAACCGATTCCCAGTACTGCTGCAACACAGCCAGTCCCATATTATATAGAAGAAGTACCCCTCGTTGCCACAAAGCCCAAGGCAGCCTGCATCGGCTGTACTACGCATTTGTACCTTGACCGTGCATGTAAAGTAGGACCTATGCAGTTTTTTAGACTGCACCAGGTGGAACCCAGATTTAATTGCCACTTCCTGCGGTAATGCCAGGGTTTCAAGCCATTGATCGGCTTCAAAATCCCCCAGATCTCGCTCTCAGTGCGGTATTTCAGTATGTCTGGTGAGTTGTTGATTAATTTCGGATAGGTGAGGGATGTCGCTTTTTGGTGCTTATATTCCTCCAGTAGCCTATTCTCCAGGGGTAATGATTAAGGGAGGTCAGTCCCTCTTTGAAGTGTATGCTGAAGTGCATGTTGCACTTGGAGGTAACAGGAGCATTCAGTTGGCAAGAGTTGAAATTCCCATTGTAAGTCAGTGAAGGGAAGAACCTGCCCTTGTGACCAAATATCTCCCACCTTGAAAAGGCCAATAAGGTTCCATTTGGCAAACCTAGTTGCGACCCCAATTTGCCCAGTTTGTCAGAGTCCCAGAGGGGAGTATCTTGTGTTACCTTTCACCCCACCCCAGCACGTGGAGCAGTGTGTGCCAGAGGCTGAAGGTCACTCCCATTGGGCCCCTAAGGGTGTTACGTCTGGTGTTAGCATAGAAAGCTCTGAGGTAGCATCCCAGGTGCATTATTCAACTCTCCATGCAATAGGCTGGCTCATCTGGAAGAGTGGACCCAGTAATTAATGATCATGAGTTGTGCCGCCCAATAATACTTTTGGATTTGAGGTAAGGCAATCCTCCCCATCATACCATCCCCTGGTTAATTTAGTGTCTGCTATCCTCGCCAGACCCACCACCCCAAAGCAGGGTTCTGAGTTTCTTTTCTATAGCTTTGAAATACATTGTTGGGACGGGTTAAGGCGTGTTGTGCAGGATGTAAAGAAGTGAGGTTGGGTCATCATCTTGAAGAGGGCCACCCTGCCCAGCAGCGACAGTGGCAAGGATATCCAATGATGGACATCGTTTTTTGGCAGTGCCAATAAGGGGAGCAAATTACGAGTGTAAAAGTGGGTGGAATCAGAGATAATGTGGATTCCGAGATAATGGAAACCATCTCTGAGACTTTGAAAAACTTGATGGCATCTTTGCAATATGGGGCATGCCAGCCATTGTAAAGTCAGACAATGGCCCGCTTTTCATCTGTAAAGAAATTCTGCAGCATCTAAAAAAAAAAAAGCATCAAAATGCTTACCCCTTTATGACTGCAGGACAATGGACTTGTTGAGTGTTTTATTAGTACACTAAAGAAAGCAGTACAGCGTGCAACTCTTGAGATGCTCAATTTGAAAACAGCATTGAATTCTACTCTACAAACTTTTCGTTCAACATCCCACTTGACCACAGATGAAAGTCAAAAAATGAAAACATGATTCATATAAGGGACTAGGTTAACAAGCAGAAAATGAAAACTTAGGCAGACAAGTGGCGACATGAAAAAGGCAACTTGTTCAGAAAAGGAGATTTGGTGATCGCCCACCAGTGGGCAAAGAAAATCTGATGCTTCTTATGATACTGAGCCTTTTCAAGTGGTGTATACATACCAGGGGACATATAGTGACTCCTTAGCATCCAGGGAAGTCTGTTACCAGAGACTACGCTCACTTTAGGTTCAAAAATGGTGAAAGAAAGACTCACTTTGAAAACTCAGTGTCAGCTGCTGCCTCTCTACAATCCTTGGCAATCACTTGTCACTGAAAATTAAAGCTTCAAGCAACCAGATCGGGTCATATGATCAAAGCGCCACAAACACAAATCAAAGAGATATAGTGTACATGTTTATATATATATATATATACATGTATGTGTGTGTGTCAACTGATTTTCTAAAAATGTAATTTTTTTATTTAACAGAGAGAGATGTCGTGTCTTGCATGTTCAAGAACAGACCCTTTCTGGCACCGAACAGACTCCATACCAGTGTGACGTAATCGCTAGAACAGAATGTAATTAAAGTTTGGTCTAGAATGTAAGAGTTCACAGGTACACGCAAAGCAATAACGATGTGTTATTTAAAGCTCAGTGTGTGGTGAAGTCATTGGCTGGTACCCAAGCTGGGGAGGACTCTACACCTCCCCCTCTTGTCCTGATGCCTCCAAAAACAACAAATTGTGCTCTTCCCTACAAAATTAACAAATCTAACAGGAACTTGATGTTGGCAATAACTGTTCCTCAGTTCGCAAGGAACTCTTCTACATCCCTCCTTCTGCTATTGTGATACTAAACCTTTCTCTCCTTGGAATTTATGTTCCTTCATTTCAGAAGAAAAACTCACCTTACTCTGGTGACCCAAAACCTTCCTGTCACTGAAAAAGACCTTGTTCATGTATTTCTTCCTTATTTCTTATCCCTCACCAATTCATATCTCCAAAACAGTGTTGTACCTAACTTAAAACCTACACATTTGAAGCTCATCCTAAGAAACAACCCTACCTTCACCCCTCTAATGTCTAGCATTACTGTTTCTTTTCACACCTATCCATGTTGGCTAAGGTTTCGAGAAGTGTGTGCCCTCCCAACTAATACAACATATACAGGAGAATGACCTGCTGAGTCTGTTCCACTACATTTAAGAGCAAGTCACAGTACAGAAACCTCCAACACTCATGATGATTAAGGAGATCACCCGGCATTTTTTGATAAAGGCCATCATTACCACCTTATCCCACTGTATTTAACTGCAGCCTTCAATACAGTCGTCCATCACATTCTCTTCTACTTTGACAAACAGGATTGGACTGCCCCCTCAGAGGTCCCACTCTTTTCAGAGTGCTCTCAAATGGTCAAAATTGTAACAACTTCTTTGACCCTTCTTCCATATTTTGTGGTGCCCTTCAGAACGCCATCCCTAGCACACATTCTCTTTGATATCTAGTATTATATCTTGGATGGGTGAATTTATCACATCCGAATCTCCATGGTACAGTTATTTATCGGTGTGTGATACATATCCTACAGATACTGAGGCACTTGTAATCAAAATCTATGTCTAATAAACACAAGTATCACATGTTAATGTAAGCTCATACAATATAAGTGAAAAATGTCAAAATGTGTTACTTGAAAAATTTACAAAGTTAAGCATTAAGGAAGCCATGCGACTGTCTACTTTACATCACTGCCTTAAAACAGTAAAGACGGATTGGGCCTCACTGACAAGTATTTCGATTCGCAAAACATAGTGGACCCTACTTCTTACAGGCCTTCAGTAAGACAAAGGCGAAAGACAGCCAGCTCAGCTGAGGACTCAACCTGCAGAAAAGCACCTTTTATATTTTGTGTGCTTAGAAGTCATGTCGGTCTTTATTTCTTGTCTGCCATACCAAGGGAAGAAGAAAGTGCCTGAGATTCTTGGCTCAGCATCTATTTTTTGGTTTGCAAGTCCCTCAATAAAAGAGCTGACCCAGGGCCAGATACTCGAGCCTTGAGCGGCTTCCACATAAATGCTGTTTGCTTGAAACTGTGGTTAGATCTTGTAAAGACGCATATTCCATTAAAGTCTTCACAGCAACAGAGGGTTGTGGTATTAGAATTGGGCCCCTCATCCTTCATTTGTCATTATTGGGTCAATCACGGCATCAACAGTATTAGGAAGACTTGTGGCATAAAGACCAGTATTCAGATAACTTCTAGCGCATCTTGGTAGATTATCAAACTGCATGCTGATGTATTCATCTACATACTTCAAATCCCTGGCTATTACCTAAGAAGTTTCAGGGTGATGATGAGTTAGTGTGGGCCCTTTGATGCAAAATGGTGAGCTGCAGAACAAGGGAGGATTGTGGGGATACAGTTAAAAGTATGCACACCATTTACTTGAGAGGGGATATCAGATGCCCACACATCATCTACCCTAACTCTGCTGTGATTCAGTTTAGCATGAGACGTGTGGCACTTGGCTGACCTGCAACCCTTAAAATCACCATAAACAGGACAGTGATAGCAACTGGATTTAAGAAATAGAACACTCTTAGAAGGGGTCTGGAGAGACCACCACCAACAGACGGTCTTCATACAAGTAAATGCAGGATCGCTTTGTGAAGGAGAACAGTCAAAGACGTTGATGTAATGTAATGGTATATTGATAAAAGGAAATATGCCCTTACAATCCATGCCATTAACAGGCATGCTTTTTCCAGGCATGGAATACAATGCGTTGTATTACAGTGTGGCCCTTTACCACACATTTTTATGGTATGTATATATATCTTCCTTCAACTCTCCTGCACGAAACAGTCTGCTTCAACCAATTGCGCTGGTTCATTTTTACCAAGGACTGTACAATAACCAAATGACAGATGCACTCCCCCAATCATTTGGTTCAGGAAAGGCAACACGCCAAAATGAGTCACTAGTTTTAGTTATTAAAGCAGTTTAAATGCAGCTGGAGTGACGTCTCATTCTTCCCACATAACTGTTGGAGTGCATTCGTTTTTGGATACATATTACACAGGAATGGTCGCCACTGTGTGGTTATAGTTAGGTCAGAGTTTCCATAGGAAGAATGTTGTTCAAAGGAGAATCGACATCTCAACTGACTCCCATCTAATGCTGCTGAGGTCACCAGAATACATAAAAGGCAACCTTCCATAAAGGTGCACTGCCACTTAAATAATACTAATAATAAAACATAACATCTTTCCCCTTAACAATACAACAAAACAGATGACGTTGATATAACAACAATCCCCCTAACGTGGAACAAAATATATAAATCTACATTACATTGATCGATCATGGACTCAAACTGGTAGTATTCGGTTCTCTCAAAAATTTGTACGAAATCCATTTGGAATGATAATCTACGGCAACTAACACGTACCTCTTGCCTCCATTCATACCCCCTATTGGACCAATAAAATCCAATCCAAGCTTTTGCCAGGGTTTATCAGGAAAAGGTACAGGACATAACGGCACCTCCCTTGTATGCAAACTCTTATCTGCCCCCCTACAGTCACAGCAATTCTTAACTGCCATCTCCACTTCCGCGTCCATGCCCGGCCACCAATAGTACATTCGCAACCGTTTTCTTGTGCCGGTAATTCCCACATATCCCTCATGAGCCAATTGAACTAATTTGTACCTTAATTCACTAGGAGGTACTAGACGCTCCCCCCTCAAAACAAAACCATCTTCCACATTCAACTCCTCTTTGACTTTGTCAAAAGGTCTCATCACTTCAGGAACGCGATTTCCTCCAGGCCAACCCTCACAAATATACTGTTTAATTAGTAAAAGAGAATTATCCTTGTCCACAGCCTCCTTCCAAGCTTGTCTAGAAATAACCTCTCCCGAAACGAACATACCATCATTCATACCAACTACGACATCTTCATCTTCAGTTTGCTTATTCTCAATTGCAGCACTAACAGGACACCTTGAAAGAAAATCTGCCCTGCCGTTATTTCCCCCAGAAATATGTTTCATTTTCATGTTGAATTCATATAACTTAGCTAATAATCTGGTCAATCTAGGACTGGTTTTATTAAAAACTTTATCATTCCACAAATAAACCAAAAGGCTTGTGATCCGTGACTATAATAAATTCTCTCCCCACACATATGTAGAAAAATGGTTAGCACCCCAAACACAAGCCAACGCCTCCCTCTCTATGGTGCTGTAATTCATCTCAGCCTTAGAGAGACGCCTAGACGCAAATGCGATGGTATGCTCCCTACCCTCCACCATTTGACTCAAAACGGCTCCCAGGCCAATTCCACTCGCATCCACAGTAATAATAGAAGGTACACCCTCACTGAAAGGTTGAAGGGCAGGAGCCTTCATTATAAGATCTTTGAGTATTGAAAACGCTTGCATTTGCTCTTCTTGACACTGAAATTTCTCCCCTTTCCTCAACATCTTCTGCAAAGGTTCAGTCTGATAAGCAAAGTTCTGCACAAACCGGGAGTAATATTCACAGAGACCCAGAAATGATTTCAATTGGTCTTTATCTTTAGGGGACGGAGAATTTTCAATTGCATCTAACAAATCCTTCTTGGGTAAAATTCCTTGGGCCGAAATCCTGTGTCCTAAATAATCTACTGAATCAACCATAAATTTACACTTCTCTTTTTTTACCGTGATCCCATGAGCCTCCAAAATTCCAATAACCTTGTCAAGTTTGTGTACATGTTCCTGAACTGTCTCTGAACCTATCAAAATATCATCCTGGTACGCCAACACACCATGCTCCTCACCAAACATTTGATACATAAGTTTCTGGAACACAGATGCTGCAGACGCTAACCCAAACGGCTTTCGCAGAAACCGGTAAGCGCCAAACGGTGTAATAAATGTCGTGAGACTACGAGATTCTCTACTCAACTCAACCTGATGATAGGAGGACTTGAGGTCAATCGAGGAAAATACTTTCATTCCCCCCAATTGTGCCAACAAGTCCTGAATTTTAGGCAACGGGAAACAATCTACCAAAATGTTCTTGTTCAAAGACCTCAAGTCCACACATAATCTCATGTCTCGTGATTTCTTAACCGCCACTACAATCAGCGGCACCCATTGAGATGAATCAGCTGGCTCAATAACCCCTTCTGCGCATAATTCACACAGGTGATCTTTCAACTTCCCTCTAATACTCAAAGGTACATTCCGCACTTTATGCACCACAGGTACAGCACCAGGTTTAAGTACAATTTTATGTTCATACCCCTTTACCAAACCAAGTTTGTCTCTGAAAATAGTTGAATGTTTATCAAGAACATCTTGAAGAGAATCTAACTTCAAGTCAATTTTCTCAACCAAAGTGATTGGTTGGTCCGTACCTGGTCTGAGAACCATTCCAAACTGCCCTTGGTCTCTCCACCCCAAAATGTTGTATCCTCTCTTTGCCACGTAAACTTTAGTATTAATGGTTTTATGTTGGTAACAAACCTTCTCAACAAAATACCCCATCATATCTATTTCTTGACCATCAAATGCTACAGTTTTTATATCAGGCGGCAGTAAGGTAAGATCATTCCAATTCAAATGGTAACATTGCATCACCTATTTTGATTTCACATACAGGATCTTTCGAAGGCTTGCAACTAGTATTACGGTCATGCATAGCATCAACAATCAAAACACACCTTTTCATAAGGTCAACTTCATTATCCTCTGTCTGCCATGAGGAGTGCTGCTGCTCAACCATCATGACTTTTTGCAATTGTTTACAGACTCGTGCAAAATGGCCTGTTTTCTTGCATTTCATACATACTTTCCCTAATGCAGGACAATTGACTGCATTGGCTACATGTGACTTAGAGCCACACCTATAACAAAGTAAACCCTTAGTATTACTTTTCATAGACTCAGATGTAGCAGACACAATTGTTTTGGATTTTGGGAAAATCATGTTCACATTTTCCACTAAATTCATTTTTGTTTTACTCAGTTCTTTAGAAGCTATTACAGAACGCTCAATACCGCTGGCTATTTCTAACGTTTCATTCAAGGTTGGGTTCCTACAACATAAATTTTTTTCTTGAATTCTAATATCAAAACAGTTCACTACTAATTGATCCCTAAGGTATTGATCTAAGGGGCCTATAAATTCACAAGTGGAAGCCAATACCCTGAGCTCAGCTATAAAATTATCAACCGACTCATGTTGAAGTTGTTTCCGAGTAAAAAACTTGTGCCTCTCAACAATGATGCCAAGATCGTCTTTAAAATGATTTTCTAGCCTATTGACAGCTTCCGTAAAAACATCCCAATGATCAGTGGACAAAGGTATTACTTGGGGTAGGTGGTCAAAAATTATTTGTCCTTCTGTTCACAGGCAATTGTACAAAATCGCTTTCTTCCGAATAGCAGAAAAATTTGATCCATCAATCGCTACCAAATAACTTTCAAAAGATTTAAACCAGTGGTGCCATTTCAGTGTAGGAATGCCAGGTTCAGGTAAAAATGCCACTGGTAAATTTGCCGTTTGCATGGTAAAATTATACCCACAAATTTGCTAATTACAACTAATGAACTGCTTACATTAAGGTGTGCGAATCGCTGAAAACATGGAGAACCAGGTAGAATTAGTGCTTTTAGGATGTGAGCGTTACCGTGAAATTAACTTGCACCACCACCGTTGTTGAATAAGAAGTGCTAATAACTGAGAACTTGTAGAGACAATCCAGTTCGCTTCCTTTAAGGTGTGTGGGGTCACCGTAAAATTGACTCACAAAACAACAGTTTAACTAAAAGTGTGCGAATCACTGAAAATTTGCAGGGAAACACCAACTGCAAACGCTCCTATTATCTTCCTTAAGATGCTTGAATTAAAGTGTGCGAATCACTGAAAACTCGCAGGAACACTCCAACTGCAAACGCTCCTATTATCTTCCTTAAGATGCTTGAATTAAAGTGTGCGAATCACGGAAGAATTATCCAGCCGCTGGCAAAGCTCAATGACTCACTAGGCCCATTGGGAGGTGTTATTTGGTTCGTGAAAATTAAACAGAATGCGAGATGCAAGACTTCTAACTGCGAAGCTTGCACAGTGAAACTCTCACGACTCTCTGTATCTCTTTCGAAGTCTAGCTGGTCAGTAACTATGGCAACTGTGCTGCGAAGAAGCCGGCACACGAGCCCAGGTCAAGAATGTACGGAGTGAGGAAGTATAGCAACAGTAACTATGGTAGCTATGTCGCGCAGGAATAAAGCGCACTGGCTCAGATTGAAAAATGCCGGTAGAAATATTCTTAACTGTGTCACTAGCGAGACATACGTGTTGCCATAAATCAAGATATGAGCCTTTCCAAATAAACAGCGCTGGGAAAAGTCGATTGAACAAATAATATTCTTTAAGCAAATATTTACGAGTCTTCACCGAATTCACTATGCACAGATGCAAACGTCCTCTGAATAAACTTGCCTTTCACTTCCTAACGTAAACATTATTACCTTACAGGAACAAGTAATAGAAAAGGCTGCTAGGACAGCTGAAAACACTTGTACATGCGTAGGTTCCGTTGTTCCGTTGGTGTTGATTTAGTATCCCACCTTCGTCGCCAAATTATGTGGTATCCGGTGTGAGAAAGAAGAGCCGCAGACCAACGGATCTTGAACAGCGGAGTTTATTTCCTCACGTCAACACCAATGTCCTCAGCAGCCATCCAAAGGAGAATCGACATCTCAACTGACTCCCATCGAATGCTGCCGAGGTCACCAGAATACATAAAAGGCAACCTTCCATAAAGGTGCACTGCCACTTAAATAATACTAATAATAAAACATAACAAATGTGTATTTTGTTGTGCTATTAATTTTGCCGCAGTTTTGATAAACCTCCATGAAATTATCCCAACAAAAGTTCATCCATCTAGCAACTTCCTGGAAAGTTTTGGGGTGATGCGTCTAGTGGGGGCTGAGAAAATGTCTGGTGCACCATAATGTAGCCAAACCCTTTTTTTTTTTTAGACCGACAGTTCAGATAGAGGCCTGTAGGCTGAGTTACTAAAAGAAGATTCACAAAACGAATGCCAACAGTTGCCTAATATTCCTGAACATTTTCTGAAGCAGAACCTATTTATTCAATTCTTGAAAAGCAACTCCTTGCATAAAGACACAGTTATAGGATGGAGACATTTTGCTGGAGCAAGACCTTGTGTTATTGTTAGAACTGGTCATTGAAACTTCCAAGCTTTACTGCAAGCTGAATGCTGAAAGAACAGGCAAGCATGATGGGTATTTTGCTTCAACAGTATGACTTTATAATTAGATATATACCTGGTTCTCAAAACCCACTACCTGGGCACCAAAAATAACCAAATTTTATCTTGCAGAATACTTACCCTTGGCAAGTTGTGATGCCAATAAATACAGTTTAATCCGCAGAAATGTCTGCGGATCAAAGTCAGGATTTAGTAAGTGCAGTTAATAATCTTGTTCAAGGTCCAGAGTCTCATGACTGAAAGCACAGCCCTTCTTCAATCATTTAGTACAGCAAGGATCAATGGACTCTTGTTCAGCAGTTTTGTCAAAATTAAGATTGGATGGAAACACTTCCAAATGAAAGGACTTCCTAGATACCTCTCTGATCCACTTCCCGTTCAACCCACATATCTATGCAACGGACCGAGCTGGTGTGGGCTCCGTTATCAGTAACGAGTGGTAATTTTTAAGACCAGGCACCCACACTGATTACTTAAGCCAGTCCTCGCTCTGCCTTTATGACTGCATTCTGAGCTATGTTTGACTATCAAAAATACATCAAGGTTCCATGGCTGTCCAAGCACATGCAAATCTATTTAGGTTTCTTACAAGAGAAACATACTGGACAGATTTTAACTTATGCTCTATTTTCCAAAATGCCTAAATGAAGAAATAAAGGATCATTTAAGAAGAGCAGCCAGACCTGCCACCTTTCAAGCACTGATTGACTGGGCCCTTCAGACAGGCAGCAGACTACAAGACAAGGAAGACTAAGAAGGAAAACGTTCTGTCCGTACACCATGTGCGGCCACAATTAGGAGTGGCTCAGAAGCCATTCGGAGATGAAGTGCCAGGCAGAAGAAACTGGGACTCCGTTTATATTGTGGCATTGTTTTAGTATCTGACCTACATGTTCTGCAAGACAGATGGAAAACAACTGTACTCCGCTCTAGTGCAGGGGGTAAAGACGAGTGAAGAAAAGGAACTTGTTAGTTAACCTGCTTTCTTGTTAGGATTTGAAATTCTTCAAGCCTCCTTGTATGTGGGAGAAAAGATCTTTCAACTTCCTGTCTTAACTAACTGTGGATATAGCACATGCAAAGATATCGAATGTGCCCGATACCATAGAATACCTGTGACGAAGAAAGGAAATGCTCACTTAGTGGTGGCATCTGATGGATTAGTCGCTGAACAAACCCAACTGTTACATCTCGAAAGAACATGAATTGGTTCCATCTGAATTTTAAGGCGTGCCACAGTTCTCAGTTATTCTAGGCAAAATATGGGTTACATGCCCCATTTAGTGTCTGTTCGGCCAAAAGCATGTTCGCTTCTTGTGTTGTACACAACAATGTACTGAGGTTTCCTATTTGAACTAATCAGTAAGCCAAGTGGGTCCCTCAACCACCAATTATTCTGGAGAAGTATCATGAATTTTATAATGCATTCAATTAACCTAAGGAAATAAAATGACTATTCATGGAGTTGCATTGCGCTATAGTTTTGGAACCTGAGGCAATTGTTCCCATTGGTTGAATCTATTCTTTGTCACCCTCTAAAAGAAAGCCTCTCAAAGAATACTGGTTTACTAATTTAGTTAATGGTCCGGTAGCACCTTCAAAAAACATCTCTTGTCAGACCATCACGTTTTTTGGCACCAAAGAATAATAACTCTGAACTCTATTCCTATGCTGATTGTGGAGGTTTTAATCCAGAGTGAACTACAGATATCCGCTTCTGTTAATTTCTCAAATTATGGAAGCTGTTCGAGATGCCAAGGAGTTTACAAAACTTGACCACATTTGGAGCTTACCTTATATTCAATATAAATGCAGGAGACTAATGGAAGACTGCCTTTCGTACACTTTTTGGACATTGAATATTGAGCCATGCCTTTAGGGGGAAGGAAATGCCCTGGAAGTGCTGCGTTTTACGGATGTGAATTTTCCAGACTTGATCCCTTAACACTATGGTTATCTATTTACATGACATACTTATTTTTTTGAAGGATTCTAAGCAACATGAAGAACATTATAAAGTAGTTGTTTTGCAGCATGTTTCAGCTCAACAACAGAAAGGTGATTTAGGTAAAATAAATACTGAATGTTTAGGATAGGTTTTATCAGTGGATGGATTACTAATAGATGACTGAAAGCTGAAGGCTCCTTTAGACTGGACAACTACAATGAATGCCAAAGACACAGAAAGGCACATTTATTTACTAAAATAATAAAAATCATCACACACTGGAGCACAGCAACCAAAGTTGTGCTATGGACAGCGAACTGCAGAGCCATGTCTACTAAGATATAGCACTGCCACTCTCTTCCCAGCTTTGGCATATAACCAAGCTGCCTAGTGCAGGTTTTGGACTGGAAAGGTGTCCTTCCAGTTGCACATATTAAGTCTGGACATACTTTAAAACCTTTCCTGCATTGTATGCATGCTGTCTAGTACAGCATGCATGTATCATTGAAAATGTTAGGAGACATAAAGATTTCTCCTTGTTAGTGCCTGCCTCGCAGAGGCAGTGTTTTCGCATAAAGTGCTGACAACCATTTTTGCAAATAGGGCTTTGAGTCAAAAATCCAGGTGGTAGCATTGGAACGCTTATGAATTGCCCATGAGACACCCACTTGATGCAGAGTAACACAAAACACTATTTATCTAACTTTACAGGGTTTTTGTGAGCATAAAAACAGTTTTCGACTGGAAAGTACATATTTTAACAACACTCTATGCCGATTTGTCAGTTTTCGTGACTGCATTGGCATACAGTGTTGATATATGGGCTCTACAATGTTTCTTGGGACTAGCTAACTGCTATCGAAAGTTTTCTTTTAAAAACTATTCAGCTCTGTTTACTCCAATAATGGATTTCCTGAGGAAAGGAAAACATTCAATTGACCACAGGGTCTTTAAACTAGTTCTCTAAACTGAAGATGGGATTTATAAAGGCTCCTGATATGGTGCACCCTGTTGTTGCCAAACCTTTTATGATTGACAGAGATGGTTCAGATAGAGCCCTGTGAGCTGTTTTACTAAAACAAAGATTCACAAAATGTGTAACATTAGTTGGCTATTACTCCCAAAGGTTTTTGAAGCAGAACTTAAATATTCACTTCTTGAAAAAGAACTCCTTGCCATTAAAGATGCAGTTACAGAACAGAGACACATTTTTCTGGCAGCAAGACCTTGTGTTATTGTGAGAACTGATCATAGAAATCTCCAGGTCTTACAGCAAGCACAATGCTGAAACAACCAGCAAGCGTGATGGACATTTCCCTCCAACAGTAGAACATCCTAATATCATACATACCTTGTTCTCAATATGCACTAGCTGGCTACTCTTCACAACAGTTCTGTGAAAGGATTTTCTTTTACTGAAAGAAAACCTTTTAAGGCCTTTTTGGCCTACATATATGAATTACTATTACATTAATCAAGTGTAAAGCAGGATTAAAAGGTTATGGACTAACACTGAGTTACAAACCTCATCGAAATTAAAGTATCAAGATGGATTATTATTTTTTCAAAACCAGTTGTTTATTCTAACTGAAGATCTTAATTTATCTATCTTGAAATCTTGTCACAATAAACTAATGGCAGAGAAAAAAGGGAATAAAGATACTGAGGAGATATCCTACACAAAGATGTTCAGAAATATTCTTTTGAAGTATGTGCTTAAGCCAACGGTAATACTCAATAGATTTCTGGCCCAATAAAAAAAATCTTTATTGACACCAAACCATGTGATTAGATCTCAACTGGTTTTATTGTTGACATTCTTCTCTATGGAGGATGCTGAGCAATCATGCTCGACATCAATACCAAAACTAAGATGGCTGATTTTTCGTCACTTTGAAAGGTTCCTACATCAACTCAAGTTGCTGTAGTATTTCTACAAGATATCTTCTGGCTTCATGGCCTCCCCATCTGATTCAGGGCCAAACTATGTGCCAAAGGTTTGGGTTACCTCGTGTACAAAAGTAGATAATCTAGAAGAAAGGATGTATGGTTTTCATATGCAGACTAACAGACAAATGGAGAGACATCAATAGATTGTTAGAGGGATACCTATCTTATTTTCTAATTGCAACTCACAGTTGGAAATCCTTACTTTCAAAGTCAAAATACACCTACAGTAAGGTGAAACATTTCTCTACTGGAATTAGCTTTTAATTTTCTGGCTAAGGATTTTATCCTCATATTTGGCCAGTAGTACCACTTTGCGTAGAATCCACCGTTCCAGCAGTAAAAGACATTCTCAACATCCTAAAACGAACAACAAAATTTCTCTTGGCTAACATGAAGAAAGCTTAACAACAGCAAAGCAAACAATCCAACAGGCATGGAAGATCAATGCTATCTTGGAAATGGGCAGACAGCATAGGCTTTTCCTCAGCCAACCTTCTCACCTCGATTCATCCTTTTAATAAGTGCAAAATATTATGGATAATTTCCAAGATAATTAATCCCATTACTATTTGTTTTGAACTCCCACCTTCTTGGAGAATTGATCCAGCCTTCCATGCTTCACTTACACTAGTATTATTTCTTCCATCTCCTAAAAGAAAGACTGCACCACCCACTTCCGTGATGAAGAACACATGGTTTGAGAAATTTGTGGCTCTCATTTTCATTAAGGAATCTTGGAGTACTTTGTTGCCATGGAAGGTTATTCACTCTGTGATGGAACTAAAGATGCTGTATCATTTATTTATACTCTAATTCTTTGCCAGATTTCACAGACTGCACCCCAATAAATCTAGTCCTTCACGAAGGAGCCAGAGTGTTACACCATGAGGCGCAAACAGAGCGAGAGCAGCATCCGGACCACTTCAGCAGTAGAGGATTAAGTTACTGTAGTCTGTAGTTTTTTCCGCCAATGTGCTTGATGCCGTTCCCTTGGGTCTTTTTGGGGATTCCAAACTATAGCCCCACTCAATTGAGGAGACAGCCAGCTTCTTCATGACGTCACCTCAAGTCTCAGCTTTATACCACCTATTAAGAGATTAGGTAAACTGCATTGAATTCAGGTCCTTAATAAATATACGTAAATTGATACAGAACTGGATTTCATTTGGGGAATCGTTTTTTTCTAGAATGCTTTTTGTACTGAATCATACAGGGCAAGTTGGAGAAATAGCCCATCCAGTTAGTTGTTTATCTCCAGATCATTTTTCATATTGCCATTCAAACTAAAAGTAATAAATTGACGTGTTGTGTCAACATTGTTCCAAAAAGCTGCTTGATCCAAGCGGTTCAGTGGATCTTCATTCCCACGTTTTTCTTACACTCCTGATTTGGGCTCTTTATTCTTAGAAAGACAAAACTAAACTATGGAAAAACCACTAAGAGAAATGGTGTCCAGTCTGCTATGTACACGACAATTATCTGTCCTGGAGTGTAAGGTCATTGAAGTAAGTAGCGAGCCCTACCGGTGAACCACAAACGTAGGATAATGGGCTCGGACAGAAGATGTGATAAAAGATGCAGCTTCAATAGCTCAAGAGCAAAAATACAATTTCTCTTTTTCTATCTAGTGGATAAATGTTAATTTGTACTGACAATATTTAAATGGAACACTGGTAGAGGACAGTAATTTTTTGAAAGAGTGAAGCATTAATTTATCTGCCATAGTAATGGTCTTTGCTCAATTTATTGGTTTAAACCATGCTTTAAAATTTATATCGTTTTACATTTTGATATTTTAAGTGTGATATATACTAGTTCACTATGTTGTGAACTACCATCTTAGAATACAGACCACAACAATGCTTCACTTGCTAGACCTCTGAGCATAGAGGCCATACCCAGCACTGGCAGACACCTGAGAAAAATGGTGGGCCAAGGCACTTAATTCAGAGACCAAAACCTGTGACTACCAGATCACAGTGCTGTCAGTAGTGAGGTTTTCTTAACTCAATGGGTCCACTACCCGCTCTAGAAGATTCACTGGAGTTTTGACATTCTGTCCCATCACAATATCGCATTCTATTATGGTCAATGGGAGTACACTACTCACAGGCTGAGAGTGTACCCTTCAAATAAAGAAGTCTATAAAAAAATAATGATTGAAAAGTTACATTTGCAAAACAAAATATCACAATTTTTCGTAATCACCTTTTATTTCCCATTGATCACCTATCAAAGTAAGACATTGTTGTCATTTATATGAAATAAGAAAACAGAGGAAAATAAATACTTTGATGTCATTGATGTTTTATGAAAGAATAAAATATGTCCCCTGGAGTTCAATGATCTGAACCAATTCAGCTCATGGCTGCTGGGAGCATGAACATCTGAGGATCTTCAAGGAGAAGCCACCTTTTTCAAGGGTGCGAACTGTGCCGGATGTTTTCTTCGCTATGTTTGTTGATTTGTCCCACAACAGCTGCGTCAGGTGCTGACTTCATCATCGTAGGCGATGGCAATCCCCCGGCGCCCCTGCACAGCCTTGGTCACAGGAGTCTCCCCAAGCTTCTGCTCAAGGCCTTTCCAGCTCCTGGAGTCCAAGAAGGATGCTGAAAGAGAAGATACAAGGGCACCAATAGCAGTGATGAAATGGCATCAGTCTTAAGAAAAAGACACAAAGCCCTCCAACTCTCCATGACGAGGTATTTCTAGGATGAGTACAAGAGTGCTGGCTGGGGAAACACTGATTGTTTGATATCAATCTAGGTGCACAAGAATCCAGGAGCCATAGGGGTAACATACACATGCAATTCTCAGTATAAACACATTCTGCAAAACTGGTCTAAGCCTCTCAGGACAGGAGGTAATAGAGAAAATAGCAAGAAACTGCTAGCAGAGGTAAGGCCCGATTTTCAGGATGTACACATCTTTTTCAAAAAGTAAATAATATCAGGAACTACTAAGTTTATTCTTAAAATTAAAGGAGCCCACCGAACAGCAACCTACTCCATGAGAGTCCTGCAGCAACCGTCAACGAGAGCAGCTGCCTGGAACATACACACAGAAAAAGATACCAGAATACAGATAATGGTCACAATACAAATGACAACAAGACGCAGGTAAGTGACAGTGAATCATTACATACAATAAATATATCACAGTTAAAAAAACACCATACAAATAGATACATATATACACTAAATGCTACAATGTGTGTATAATACTGTTGAATTAGACTGTAGATAAAGGTATGTCATGAGCATTCTTTGTGTGTGATATCATATAAAATCTTCAGGTAATAAGCTGGAAACTTGATTAGAGGCTCTGAGCCAGTTGGTGAGGTGTGTTAAGAGTGCGTGGTTGACCCTGTTGAAGTACAGTGACAGGCTGTTACTAATAAACCTCTTACCTTGCAACATTGCCTGTTGGAGTGTGGTAAGGGACCATGCAAAGGTGAATGTTTGATTTAATAATTCTTTGTTCTTCTACTCCAATACACCCAAAAAAGGGATCATCTGGCAGCTCAGAGCAACTGACTAACGTTGCCGGTGAGTCACAAAAGCACCGTCAGTCACTCAAATTTTACTGTATGATAAATTAAAATATTTTCAATATAGAAACCTTTGCAATGGATAAAATATATGATGACAAGTGCTTTAAACGGATCTTTAAAAATATCGCAAAACGGGCATCATGTGCTCTAAAAAACACCCAACACAGTAGCAGCAATCATGGATATACGTGCAGAATTGCAAAGTGATTAGTGATAGCTGGAATGCTTATAAAGTGCATGTGTCAAGTAAAAAGATAGTAGCTAAAAAGTTGAATGTCAAATGAAATGGTAGGTAAAAAAAAAAAAAAAAACATAAGCGGAGTGCAACAGTCCATCCTTGCGGTGTGGTGAATGGATATTGCACATCTTCAGTGTGAGAGTCGGCCACTTTCTGGCAGTAACTTGCTGAGATATGAGTTGTCCTTTCCAGGCAGAGTCTATCCAGGCTTTTAAGGCTCTTCTAAGAGTGCTCGTATGAGACTGACGTATTTGCCGAATTTGGCCAGATCAGTTGGCTCTGTAGTAGAAAGGACAAAATTCCTTGCCTAATTGCAAGTTCTTATTCCACTGTTAAGAAAAACAGTTTTAACAAGATACGCCGGGTGGGCAACAGCACTGGGCAGCAGCATAGCAGATGGTTAAAAGACTCAAATTTATGATTACAAAGTCTGCGATCCTAGAGAGGGAGAACAATTCAGGGTTTAGTTATTTGATCTGTGGGCCCCCCCCACCATTCAATCATGTTTGAGACAGGCTTTCTGGCTCGAGTGCTGAAGGTATGAGGTTGAGGGCTCAGGCAATGTGATTGCATGTTGACCTAGGATTTTGCCACAGCTTGTAGCACCGGTGATCTCTTCAATTTTGCCATGTTGCTTATCTTTGAAAGTGATCTTATCTGTTTTTTTCAGAATTGCTTTAAAGGCTGTGTGAATGAGTAGCCGCTTGTGCAGCTTTGTCTATCTCTGAGTAGCAAGTGATTTTTTTAGGTAGTCTGTCCAGGGACCCTTCTCTAGTTTACAAACATGCTGGAGGACTGCTTTCAGGGTTGTGGGCGGTGTCTTTATGATCCTGTAATAATACTTTAAAAAGGCACCCATACTAGCCCATCCATTGCCTTCCAATCCAAACTCCAGTCTGATCAGACAAGTGTGTGTGTGTGTGTGTGTGGTAACTTGAAGACCCTTTTGTACGCTTTAAGCTGACATTTCTTTAGTTATTTTAGAGAGTTGCCCCAGGTAGGCTTCATGGCCCTATTTGATTGCAGGGAGGAGAGTTGCCCTTATTACCTGTCATATTGGGACTGTGGAAGGGCTTTCTAAATAATGTCTTCATAGTACTCTCTGTAGACAGGAAGAATCTCCCAATCCTGGCAATTATGTGTATTATCAATAATTTGTTAATTCGAATATCCTGCAACATAGACCTTGACTGCAGCAGAGAACAGCTGGGCTGTGCAGAAGTAAGGAGTTTGATCGAGCCCAAGGCCTCGACGAGGAGTGAACTAGAGGGTAACTGCAGGACAAGTGTATGCACCCACAACACACGGCGATAGGCAACAAGGCGGGAGGGTGCTGGGGGTGCTGTTGATATGGCTTACTATGGGGATTTAAGCTTGAAGTGGGCTGCCTCATTGTGTGCTTCGGGGATTGTTGTTTTTTTACTGCAGTTTATGTTATAAACTGTTACTGTACGCTGTACATGGTGCAACTATGTATGGGCTGATCAGCCATAGGATTTCGACTGGCTAGTGCGGTTGAACGTGCGCGCCACAGTACTACTGTACTCTTGTATTACTATTTTACATGATTCTGTTATAATGCGGAATATGCTCACAACCTTTAAAATTTCAATCAAACGGAGTTAAAAAATGAAAAAAAAAGGAGGTTTACTGAGGTTTCACAGAACCCTCCCTGCACAGACTGACTTTCATTGCAATTGCTGGCTTGGCACCGGCAGTCACATACATACACAATTTCTACAGGTACCAGACAGCCATCAGCCACAGTCCAAATATAATCCAATTATAGAGAGGGCTTCTTCAGTGCGACGCCACAAGGCAATTTCTCACAGAGGTAAAAACGTACATATCTCGAAGAGGAAAGGATTGCTGCTGGGGAGTCCATCTTAACACCCAAATCACCCTCAGCCTTACCAACCCAACAAGACACCAGAGAAATTCAAGTAAACCATGGGTTGAGCATCTTACCAGCTGGGCTGACCTCAGCCACTGTTAGTGTGGAATTTCTGTGGAGCACGGTAGTGCAGGAGGGATTGGCCTCTGTCTGAGAGAGGCGTGCTGAGCGGAGCGCACCAGTGATCAGAGAAACATCAGTCCATTCTTCCTTCAAGTGATCCTCATCCGGGAATTCGACATGGGAACACGAACCTATTGGGAGACAGCAAGGTAAGATGAGAGTGAGAGAGCAAGAAGGTGAGAATAGAAGGGGTGAGAGTGGAAGAGAAGCGAAGAAGGGAAGAAAAAAATAATGGAAGAATGAGAGTTATGTAAGTCTAACCATGAGTCGTGGAGCGAAAGGTTGGCGGAAAAAAGGGAGGGGGGGAGATAGACGGAGCATTGAACTAAGAAGACAAGCTAGTTTAAGGATTCTAAATAACAGATAAGAAAAGGACTAGGAGGTTCAGGGAGAAGGAAGGGAACAGAAATGTAAAGAAAGAAACACAACACATGAACTGGAGGCAGACATAGTCAAACCTATATAGTCAAACTCTGTTAATCTTTCCAGAGTATTGTGGTGCAATGTTATTTTGTCACTAAACCGTTTGTGTGACCTAAGTACCATCAATTTTATTTTCTGTGTGTTTACTTGTAGACCATGTACATTACAAAATGTAGTAACCCTTTGGAACAAGAACTCTAGTCTTTCGAGTTTTGGACATGAGCAAAATATCTTCTGCAGATAGTAAAGCTACCAGCCAAAACTGGGGAATCTTTCTCGCTGTTTGCTAAGTACTCTGTGCACCTAGTTATAAAGAGAAAAGAGAGAGAATAGGGCACAAATATAGCCCGAGGGACAATGTGTTTAACATAGATCCTTTCGGTCAGTTATCCATTTAGGCCTTAGAGGCTCTGGGCAAAGTTGTCATTGTGCAGATGTCCAATTACATCCAAAGATTTTGGGAGATGCCTAGTTCAGAGAAGACGTTCCTTAAATTCCCCCTTGGGGATCGTATAGGCAGCCCGTAAGTCCCCAAAAGTAACATTTAAGCTGCTGCCACCGATATTGACTGCCTTCCACCTGAACAGGAAAAACCTAGTTGATAGTACATGTTTAAGGTCTCAACCCAGCCTAGAAAAAGCTCAGTATGTTATTTTCCATTATCCAGTCCGTACTTTTATCCAACACCTACTTTCAGAATATTTTCTGCACGTTATCCATCAGGGTTATAAGTCAATAAATACTGGCTCAGTGCTGCAACCCTTATTGTGTACTAAGACTATCTCTGTGCACCTCCAAGTGTCTGGAATTGGTGTCCCAGCAGCTATTGCACAGGATATGGTGGTTACGTAAGACACTTCCTGTGCTGAGCCTAACTGTAATAGAGGTTCCACTGAAAGGCCACCAAGTGCCATTTGGGGTGAGGAATGAGGAGGTGGGATGACGCTAGAAGCCCAAGAAGCTTTAAAAGCCATAGGATTAAGCTAGGCAGATAAGGATCTTATTCTGAATGCCCAGGACTTGCTGCAGGGATGGAAAAGTCCTGAACGCCAAGGTGTCCAGGATAACTCCTATAACGGGGCTACTCTGCAAAGGACGTAGGTGGCACTTTGGTTCACTGATGGAAAACCCCAGAGAGGACAGAAGGGCAACTCATTGGAAGTCAAAGGTGCTTTGAGATGGGTTCCAGCGAGCCCGCCTTGAGAAGTCTGAGTTAACGTACTACATGAATATCCAACCTGTGAAGATGAACCATGAACACTACAATCACCTTCGTACACACCAGAGGTAAAGCTTAAAGGTAAGAGTGCAAATTGGAAGTGTTCTTACGCCATCATGAGTCACAAGTAGAGTTTGTGAGATTGCAGCAAGGGTACATGAAAATACATGTCCTTCAAATCCAAGGGCACCATGAGTTTGGCTGACCACGAAAAGGCTTTAGGAGTCCAGAGGTCCAGAATGAGTCTGAGCCCTTCATTCTTCTTAGGCACTAGAAATCAGTACAAGTAACAACCCCTCGCCTCACTCTGACTGTGGCACCTTCTCTAAGGCTTCCACAGACAGGA
This sequence comes from Pleurodeles waltl, assembly GCF_031143425.1. NCBI lineage: Eukaryota > Metazoa > Chordata > Amphibia > Caudata > Salamandridae > Pleurodeles > Pleurodeles waltl. The sequence continues at coordinate 1,003,575,039 of NC_090443.1, read as the reverse complement.
GTACATTTCCCTCCTCCATAGAGATGGCTGCTTGGCTAGTTGACACTTGAGGTAGTACTGCGGGAATACTAGAAGGGGGCAATCCTTTGAATGAACTGCAGTACTCAGTAGACTGAAGTAATGTATTTCCAGCTAGGAAGGAAAAATCGGATCCTGCATCCTATGAACTGAGTGTGTTCCTGCAATAGGATATCAGAGCGGCTTGATTGCCACTGGCGCAAGGTAGAAGGAGGTACAGGACTGTGATCCTTGACAGTGTGCACGGCTTTGCCACCACCATGTCCGTTGGAGGAATGAAGAGCATTGTGAACAGTCCCTGGATTTCCTGGGAGAAGGAAGAGAACAGAAAGGTAGAGAAAGAAACACAAAATGGAAGTAGAAGAGGGGTTAAAAAGACAGGTTATGAGAAGAAGGATGAAGTACAAATTACTTACCTCCTGTAATACTCATACTGGTGGATACTCTAATTACATATCCTTCACCTTTAGAATATTTCTGGAATTTTTTAAAGGGGTTGTTCCTGCGTACTGGCAGATGGCACAGCTGGACTCTGCGACAGCCTCACTTTTCTGCATGTCACAGAGCTCTGCTGCACATAGGCACCACCCTATGGACTAATATCAGTTTCTACCATGTTCTCTTCTGATCCCTCAGATATAGAACAACTGTGACAGACTGAAGGAGAAACAGTTCAGAGAAACTTACTTGGGGCCATTTTAGAAAGTGCAGATGTCCACTCCATTAAGCAGGGTTGTGGGTGGGCGGTGAGGAATCTTCGCTTACATAGAGTACCCACCAGAAAGATTGCTACCAAAGATCAGTAATTTGTTCTGATGGATACTTTTAACTGCACATTCCTTTCCTTTAGAATAGATACACAAGTAGTACATTCCAAAAGGGAGTGGGTACAAACGGGACAGATATCCCATCCACAGTATTACAATTCCATTATAACCTATGGAACTTGGAATACAACTGATGGGGTATCCGTCACGTTTATGACAGAGTAACCCCTCCGCCAAACTCAAAAACAGGCCCTTTGCTGGTGTACATAGCACAGCCTACACAATCTGCTGCATCAAGGCCAGTAAACTATACATACATTACTGCATCATGTTCATCTTGAACAGTCTGGCCAAAAGTTGTCCCGAGTTCCTCATAAACAGTTGGCAAGATTTTGCTGGTTATGTCCCACAATGCATGTGTAAAGTTGCCTCAAGAGGCAGACTGCATTCAAAGAGCGTAGGACTAGGCTAGTCAATGAGAATAACATTATGCCAAATGGATTCAAACGTCTGGATTCCCTATCTAGAGGCACAGAAAGGAAATAATTTAGATTCACATTGCTAGTTAATGCCTGCACCACAAGATTTCTGCAGTTGAGTTAAGAAGGTCGGATCACCAGGAGTTGGCTGATGCCACCTGACCAGAGGCTGACTGTCTAGGGAAGCTGAGCTTGGTTTCACTCTTGTCCCTGTTAAGGTGGATGCAAGTGCCTCAGTGATGGGCAATTCAAAAAAGCGCCCAGGCCAGGTTAAAGAATCAGCAGCTTGTGGGTTTGATTTTGTCATCACAGTAGCTACCTGTAGGTCAAGGACGTCTGCTGCCCAGTGTAACACCACACCAAAGGAAGCACTCAGCTCAGGAGATGGGCCTGATGGTGACTCCAGCTGAGTTTCTGGAGCGGTATGTAACCTATTTTGAATATCCCAGTATAGTTTAGCATCAGTGTAATGAGGGGCGGGGTATATGGTCCAACTCCTTGCAATCACAAGGAATGTTCTGAAACCCTTGCACGACATTTGAATCAGAGGTGAAAAGAGCCTCCAGCTACCTGCAGTAATGGTGTCATGGACGGGCTAGGGGGCCACATTCTAAAGTGGTTGACTGCACCTAATTTGTTCCTCAAAGACATGGGTCTGGAGCAGGCCGATGTTCTGGGTCAGTGATTTGCGTTTGGACTGTATCCGGCACAGATGCAGTGCGAATGGGGACTGGACGTAGACCCAGTGGTCAGAGAAGAGCTATGGACTGTTGCTGGCAGGAGACTCAGCATGTTTAGTGACAGCCAAATGAGGTCCCACAGACGAAAAAGCTACTGGTGGCTCGTGCAGCTCCACGGGGACCATGATATTTTGACGGACATGGAACAGTGCCACAAATTTCAGCAAGAAGGATACTCGCGACAGCAGAACCAGTTTGTTTGGGAAGAAGGTGAGGTATGGTGGCTTGAAGATCACTTACACACCACTATGACGTTATGATGAGGAGGAACACTGTCTTGAGGATGAGAAGACACATGAATAATTTGAGGCCCAATTCAAGGTCCCACCGTGGCAAGACAAAGGGAGATGGATGATATATGTGTTGTAGGTCTCTCAAAACATACATTACAACATGTGATTTAATTAATGTGGGCTGATCCGGCAAATGTATAAAGGCCACAAAAGTTGAAAGATACCCATTAACTGTGTCCAGAGACAAGTCTTCTCAAGTGAGAGACAAAACAAAACATCTGACAACTTTGCCTATAGGGGGTCTGCTGTTTGCCCCACCAAGCCACAAATTTGTTACAACAGGCATATACTGTCTTTGTTGAGGGATGTCTGGCTGAAAAGAGGACATCAACCACCTCCGCAACAGCAGATCCTCCTGGAGGGGCACCCAGAGTGGAAGACAGAAGCTCATGCCCAGGAGCTCTGGACACCATACGCTCCATGACCAATCTGTGGCCAGTAGAGTGACCTGGACCTGGTCAGTCCTAATCTTTTAGGGCGTTCAGAACTCGGGCAGAAGAGGTATCAGCGGAAAGACATACTGTAGTCGTCAATTCCACCCTAGGTGGAACACATCTCAAAGAGAGAGATGCCTTGGAAACTCCAACGCACATTACTGCTGACACTGTGCATTCTCATGGTTTCACTTCATTCATGGGAGAGTCCTTGGCACCATCTCCAGGTGCAACTGCCACTCATGATCAGCTAGGGGTCACGGCTGAGCTTGCAGACTTTAAATCCCACTGCAGAGCCAGCATGTGCCACCTGGCTTGCTTGACCAGCAGGATGCAGAAGCCTGTCAGTCCCAGCAGCCTCAGAGTCAATTTCACTGAAATCCAGGACAGATGCTGAAAGGCCAGCATAATAGTCTGAATGTCATGGACTCTCTTTTCCGGCGGGGGAAGGCACAAAACTGAACCCTGTCCATAATGGATCAGATGACTGGGGCTGTCTAAGAAGAAGGCAGCTGTGACTTCAAGACCTTTATAGTAAACCCCAAAGAAGACAGGAGGTTCACTGTAGTCTGGAGGTAGTTGACGAATGCCTTGGATGAACTCCGCCTTCAACGGCTAGTCATCGAGATAGAAGAAGAAAGGGACCCCTGACATCAGAAGATGTGCTGCTACCAATGCCATCACTTTTGTGAACACCCATGGCAACTGAAAATGCTTCTGTCCCACCATGAACCGCTGGCAGCGCCGACAGTTATATGGAAAAAGGCATCCTGCAGATTCAATACCACCATCCAGTCTCCAGGGTTGAAGGCAGACAAGACCTGGGCCAGGGTGAGCAACATGAATGTGTCCTTAAGGGCACGCACACCAAACATAGGACGAAGGCCTCCATTCTTCTTTGGCACAGGAAAGTACCAGAAGTAACAGTCATGACCCACTTCTGGCACAGGCACCCTGTTAAGAACCCCTAGGACCAAAAGGGCATATACTTCCTGCCGTAAAATGGATAGATAGTCCTCCGTCAGCCCTTCTAGGAATGTGGAAGGTGTTCTGTAAGACACACCTGGCCGATGTAATGACCCACCAATTCAGTTAGAAACATTGGATCCTGCCTCCAACTGTGTGGCTGTGCTGCACTAAGGGCACTCTAAGGGGTTGGCAGGTCGACCTGTGGGGGAGGAGGTGGGTGTGGATGGGGGTTAGATGACTAAGGTGAGCCACAGCCTATCAAGGCTCATCGCAGCCATCGGGCAGCTGCCTCCAGTGGACACCTCTGCATGATCATGTTACGAGCTTGAACATTTGAAGTGCAGCTGATCAGCTTGAGCCATGGAGCACTCTCAAGGTTCATGGACAACTAACAATAGCTGTGACAGTATAATTTTGCATGGTTGGGCTCTGGTGCCACTGTTACTACACTGGGAGACTGGGAGCCTGCACTGACGATGACTCACGTTTACGATTTTAAACATTTGAGGTGCTCCCTCAATCTGACGCGCCTAACAGAGAACAAATAAATCAAGGCTTGCTTTTTTGTCAATGGGTGTAGCCATTACTGCAGAATATGGGCAAGTAAGAACGGAAACAGAGGAAACAGTCTGATAAGTGGCAATGGGCAGCGCTAGTGGAGGATGAGTAGCAGAGTTCAGCTGAACCCCCTGATTCTGAAGTTAACGTTCTACATAAAGAAATGAAATAGAGTCTGTGGTCTGTCAAAGGAAATATAGATAATTCAACCAAGACAATGGATCAATGTAAGTAATGACTTGACAAGCATGATATGTGCGTTTCAGCTGGAGGAGAGGTTTTCAGATGTAGATGACGCTGCCATGAATCAATTGACACCTTAGCTAAACTAGAGCACAACATCAAAAAGGTGAAGCTGAAGAACAAAGATCGGGTAGGGTGCTTCAGCCACAATAATACCTGTGTTATAGTATAGCAGAGACTGAAACTGTGTCTAATATGAGAAAGTTTGTGGACAGCATGCTGCAAACCCTGTCTGGTCGTGAAGGCTTCTTTCAAGAATTCATCATAGAGCATGCACATAGATCTTAGCACCCAACCCCAAACCTAGGGCACAAACTAAGACCAATAAATGTGCACCTGCTTAAGTATAGGGGTAGGGATGTGGTGCATTGCCCAAAAAGGGTAAATCCTGACCTCAAAAATGACTGCGCTATAGGGTTCCACCCAGACTTTACATTGCAGGTTCAAGAGACCAGACAATTCTGTTCAGCTGTCAAGAGGATGCTGCACAAGAGATTTCTCAAGTACTCCAAGTTATTTCCATCCAAACCCAGTGTGGAGTATAATGGGAAGTGTTTTGCATTCAAACACAATCAATGCAGGAGTTTATTGAGAAATATAAGTCTAGAGGCAGAATCAACCTGTGGGAACTGGAGAACCACAACAGCTGGTTCAAGTGACATCGTTTAAGTAGTCATCAGGACCCCATCAGTGTCCTATGATGTAATGTCTTCTGTGATGTGTACTTTCTATATGATCTACTGAACGTATGTTCCCAATCTAGGTATCCACAAGATAAGTTTGCTCTAAAAGTTGAATATATTACTGTTGATCATATAAAATGCTAATTATTTACTTTGTTTTCAAAATATTTCAACAATCATCTGCCATGCATTAGAGAACTCTCTTGTTATCAGTTGCGATGTATGTGCTCTAAATGATCTGCAGAATGTATGGTCCTAGTCAGGGTTTAAGATTGCTCTGAAAGCTGATTGTTTTGCTACTGATAATATAATATAGTGATCATTTCCTTTGATTTAATGGTCCCCATACTATCAGGGCTTGCACTGTTGTCACCCTCTGCACTATAATAATTTGCTGGGAGAGTAGGCTGGCAGGCTTGTTTTCATTAGTGATGGATTTTATTAATCACCCTTGGCTGAAAATGGGCTCTTGTGCATTTTTAAAGAGCCGGGTATTCTCAGATTACTTGATACATGGTGGGGCCGGTTGGAGGGTGAACTCAAGCCTTCTGAAAATGATGATGCCTTAAGCAAGGACAAATGCCCATTACTTAAATTGCAGGATAACTTGAAAGAGTTCAGGGACTGGCATACCGTGAAGTACTACATTTGGACAGAAACGCTCAGACCAGAACCTTTAGGGGAGTGCTATCGGCCTAGTATTTTGGATTTTGAAGGTATGCTCTGACAGAACACAGACACCAGGTATTGCTACAGCCAACGGTCCAATCATGACATTGCTAACATTCTGCATATTTTTGGGCAATATGCAGAGTGACTGTTTGCATCTTGCTCGTGTCGCTCCTTGAGTGACATAGCTGGGTATCAAAATGATGCCGTACTGCTTTGGGCCTAAGGAGTGATGCAAGAGTTACTTAGCTGCCCCCTCATGCTTGTGGATGTAATAGGTGCAATAGCTGGCCTCACTTGTGGTAAAGCCCTGTGGGTTGATGGTCTCCCTGAGAAGTTTTACAAGGAGTTCACATTTTAGCTCCAAGAGTGCTAGAAGTGTATATTGTGGCCTTTGTTAAAGGTAGACTTCCTCCATCAATGCTGGGGGCAATAATCATCATACTCCCAAAACCTGGGCATGACCTGTGTGCTTTGTACTAGACTCTCTTGTTCCTAAATGTAGACAGCAAAATCTTGGCAAAGATCCTGGGGCAGAGGTTTCAGCTTTTAATACAACTGCTGGCCCTTCCAAAGCAATCCAGGTTTATATCCCACAGATCAAAAGCTTTCAACATGCTCACACTGATGGTGAACCTACACCATATTCAAAGAAGTTTACCAGCAGCAGCTGTCCTATTTGAAGGTGAAAATGTATTTGATGCATTGGACTCGCCATTTATGCAGAAGGTCGTCAGCATATGGGTTTGTGGAAGTGTTTTCTAAAGTTAAATAATTTTAATATACAGGTCCCGTGGCCTGTGTAAAAGCTAACCTATATTAAGATCACCTATGCAAATCTGAGGGCTAGGAAACTTATCTGCAGGCACACATCCTCGTTTATAACGTCACAAACTGTTATTTAGTTCTACAAAGGTTATAGGGTGGTCCTGGAGGGATTGGGTGGTTATCAAACACCTCATAGCAGGAATACTTCCAAACCTTCAGTGATATTGGTACTTATTTATTTCAAAGCTTCACCATTCTAGCCGTGTTTCATCTTGTAAACTATATTCAGATGTTGTATCTCTGCAGGGACGTCCGTTAAGGTTGTTTGCTGTCTCCCCTAATCTTTGCCTTGATTATTGAGTCTTTTGCGTGTATAAGTTGTGAGTACTACTCCCAGCATGGATTTATATTAGGGGAAGGCTGTAAAGGATATCCCTCTATGCAGACAACATTGTGCTATACGTTCAAAGTCCAGAGACTAATCTGGCCCCAATTATTAGGGAGGTTACTCTGGCATGCAAATTGAACTAGGCCATGTGAGAACTGCTGCCTTATGGACAGTGCTAGTGTTATTTTGGGGAGAGTACGGGCTCAGGTGAAAGTCTGATGGAGTGAAATAGTTATTTGGGTGTTCACGTGACCAGGGACACAGTGGAGTTGCTGAGGCAGAATTTTAAAACAGCCTCAGAGAAGCTCAAAGTGTGAAATGAAGTTTGGGCAAAACTTCCCTTGTCGATTTCATGCGCAATTCTCACTTATCATAATGGTAATATTACCCAGATGTGTACAATTATTCAACACTATCCAGATTCACATGCCAAAGGAGTTTTTAACCAGCGTCAACTAGTGCTATCGGGACTGATATTGGGGGGTGACAAGCAGCCGTGTACTAAATGGGAGGTGTTGGTCCAACCTATCAATCATCTTATCCACTCCCAATCCAGCTTTCATAGCAATCACATTATAGAGCCAGCACTTTTAGCCGCCACAGGTAAGATTCGCACCCCTCTAGACCAGGGATCACCAGTTGCCCTCATATTGCTGGACCTTCCTGCAGCAGTCAATACCATGTCACAATCCAACCACCTCAAAAGATTACACAATACAGACATCCATGGCCCAGCCTTTGAATAGATATGCTCTTTTCTCACAAGGAGAATCCAGCGACTCAGACACTCACCCTACACATCGGAGCCAAAGGGCCTGATCTGTGGGGTCCTCCAGGAACATCCCTCAGTCCCACCCTGTTCAATATTTACATGACACCACTCACTGACTTCATCAGTTCCCACAGCATCTCCATCATCTCCTATGCCAATGAAACCCAGCTCATCCTCTCTCTGTCAGACAAGTCCCCCACAACTGGATCCAACTTCACTGAATGCATGATCCATATAGCAGAATGGATGAGAACCAACTGCCTGAAATTAAACACTAATAAGGCAAAAGTGCTGATCTTCTGGAAGAAAAACTCTCCCTAAGACTCCAAAAGGTGGCCATCAGAGCTTGGTCCAACTCCATCACCCACCAATGTAACCTAGGGATCACAGTAGATAACAAACTCAATGTGGCCACACATGTGAACGCAGTTAGCTTCTCCTGCTTCTACATTCTATACAGCCTCAAAACAATATCCAGATGGATTCCCAAAAGCACCAGACTCAAGCCCTAATCACCAACATACTTGACTGTGGCAACACACCCTATGCTGGCAGTGTCATAATGAATCTTGAGGGGGGCCCGTGCTAAATATATGGAGGGGCCCCCATGCTCCGGACTGACTCAGGAGCTCTCAGGCTAGGGACCCACCCCCTATGCAGACAGTGCCGGTGTGGGCCCCCTGGAACTTGGGCTTCCCCACACCCTGGGGGGTGCAGGGGGCTATTGTTGCACCAGTGTATTCTGGAATCCTCCGCCATCTTTAGATCATCAAGAACGCCACAGTCAGACTCGTCCTGGACCTTCCTCAGCACACTTGCATCACACTTCACCTCAGAGACCGCCACTGGCTGGACCATCCGAACTCAACTACTGCCTACAGTTCCACCATCCCGCAAGACACCTACACTCTGCTTCTCGCTCTCTTTCTCGCACACACACCCTGCATTCTCAGAAGCAGAATAGAAGGCCTAGCTTTCTCATACCTCGCACCCAAAACATGGAACAACCTTGCTCTACACTTAAGGGCCTCCACAAGAAGCTGAATACCAGGCTCTTCAACTAAGACCCTGCAGACAACCTTCACACCTGCTGCAGTACCTGGATACCTCTCAGGTGATTAGTTACACTTTACAAATCCCAATAACAAAACAACATGACAATGAGAAACTGGATAGTTGGTTGACCAGGCGTGAGCCCCGGTCAAGCAACAGCCACAATCTCTTGCAGGGCGAACCACAAAAAGTCACTAATTTAACCTGTGTTTAACCTTGGTAGCTTGGCACAAAAAAAGGCTAAACGTAGAGGCAATGTGTTCAGTATTTATCCAGTACACAAACAGCAATACAATGAAAACACAACACAATAAAAATCCCAAATCAATTTAGGAACCTAGAGTACATTTTAATAAATTATCTGATACCAAAACCATCAAAACCAAATTAGTAGAACCAGAGTTATTAATTTGTAAAGTTTAAGCTTCAAAATAGCAAGCCCCAGTTTTGTAAAATGGCTACTGGGGCACCTTTAGCACCACGACTGAGGGTCCAGGAGTAGATGGAGACCTCTTGGGGGTTCAAGACTCGCTCAGACTGCATACAGGTTCAAAATGGTGGGAGTCTGCTATGTCCCTATGGCTCTGAACAGAAGGCCAGCAACTCTAGCCCTTGGAGTCACTTCTCAAAGTCCTGGGTACAGGTGAAGGTACAGGGCTCCACAGCAGGACTGACCTCTGAAGGCCCAGGCAGCAAAGCAGTCATATCAGGTTCAGCAGCAGTCTGGCAGAGTGAACAGCAGGTCACAGCAGCAGGTAGTCCTCAGAGTTTTTCTGCAGGTCCAGTAGTGAACTGAAGAGTGGGTCTGAGAGCCCCATTTTATACCCTCATACCCTGCTTTTAGACATTGGTAGGCTTCCAGAAGGGTTCTTTGAAGTTCTGGGTGTTTCCTGCCTTCACTGCCCTGACTCCTAGCTGGCTGCACTGACAATACAGGGTTATTAAGCCTACTGTGTGGTAGCAGAGCACAGCCTAATCAGGTGCAAGTGGGGCCTTGCTTAGATCCGCGCACATCAATTAAGTTGATGGTCCATTCAGGCTCTGCTAATCCCTCTATTGTGTGACTGTCTGAGATGAATTAACAAAGTCCTAACTGTCAGTTACACCCAATCATGTGACTTAAGGCAGGTTACAGACACAGAGCGCAAAGGACGGGAAAATGCCAACTTTCTAAAATTGGCATTTTCAAACTTGTTATGATTAATTCGATTTTACCATTAAAGAGGGTTTAACATTACAAGTTCATAGGTACCAAACATGACATACCGACCACCTCTGGTTTAGGAATAATAGCTTATTAAATATAATAAGGAGTCCCCAATGTTATCCTATAAGAGGGGTAGGTCTGACAGCAGTGAAAAACGAATTTGGATGTTTTTCACTTCTAGAACATGTAAAACTTAAAAGTACATGTCCTACCTTTTATTTACACAGCAACCTACCCTATGGGCTGCTTAGGGCCTACCTTAGGGCTGACTTATTTGTAATAAAAGGGGAGTTTAAGCCCTGTCAAGGGGTTTTAAATGCCAGTGGGTGGTACAATAAGTGCTGCAGGCCCATTGGTATCATTTAATTTACAGGTCCTGGGTATATGGTACACCACTCTACAAGAGACGTACATGTCAATTAAATATGCCAATCAGGTATATGCCAATCAAATCATATTTCAGGGAGAGGGCACAAGCACTTTAGCACTGGTTAGCAGTGTTAAAATGCACATAGCCCTAAGGCCAAAAAGCAAAAATCATGCTAACAGTGGGAGGAGGAAGGCAAAAAGTCTGGGGTGACCCTGTAGAGAGGGCGTGTTAGAAATGGGGTCTTTGGTTGGTAGTCAGGTTGCAGTCCAAGCAAGGAACCTCACTCTAGTCAGGGTAAAGGAGAAACGCACCTATTTAACCCCCGCTCACCCGCATGGTAGCTTGGCATGAGCAGAAAGGCTTAACCGAGAGGCAATGGGTAAAGTATTTGTATCAAAACACAGAGTAATACAGTGAAACACTATAAAATGGACACCACACAGGTTTTGAAAAATATTAAATATTTATCTAAATAAAACAAGACCAGATACGATAAAAATCCACAATACGCAATGAAAAATATGACTAGCAATTAAACACACAAAAATAATGCCTAGAGCCACAAATGCTGCAATCTGATGTGAAAGCGGTGTTGTGACTAAGTAGTTTCCCACAATGCAACGCCACTGGTGCTTTTTATGAAGTCAAACAGACCCCCAAGTACAATACCTTAGCCAAATGTGTGGAAAACAGCCGGGTGCCCAGAGTCAGGGATCGAGGCGTTGCTGGATCCGATGCAGTGTGGGTTCCGGTGCTGCAGGGGGAAGTAGCGGAGGCGCAGGGTCCTTGTCGTGAAGTGGTGAAGGTGAGGCGGCGTTGGTTGCGAGGAATCGGTCCTGTGGCACCTCCGGCAAAGTCACAATGCTGCACGGTGACCTCACTGGGTCGGATGACGTCAAAGACATTGCGACAGAGTGTCTGTGGTGTTACGAACGTCGGGTGTACGACACTCCAACTCACAAGTTCTTGCAGACGTCAGTGGCTGCAGCAACATCAGGCCTATGTTGACGGTGGGGTCGTCGCGCCTCACCGAGGTCCACAGATCCAGGTGCAGGCGGTGGTGCAGGTTTCGTGCAGCGTGTGTCCTTAGCGAAGTTGCATGGAGTTTCACAGGATTTCACCAGAAATTCACTTCCAGGGAGCCAGGAACTGGAATGGCACCATCTGGCAAGCAATAGACTCAGAGACTGGTTGGTGCAGTCTTTGCTGTCCCTGAGACTTCAAAACAGAAGGCAAGCTCCGTCCAAGCCCTTGGAGATACCTCTCAAGCAGGAATGCACAACAAAGTCCAGTCTCTGTCCCCTTTCACAGGCAGAAGCAGCAACTGCAGGATAGCCCAACAAAGCACAGTCACAGGCAGCATTTCTCCGCTCTTCTCCTAGCAGAGGTTCCTTTTGAATCCTTGAAGTAACCTGAAAATCTGGGGTTTTGGGTCCACGACTTATACCCCTTTCTGCCTTTGCAGTAGGCAAAGTTCAAAGGAAAGTTTCTATTGTTCACAAAATCCTGCCTTGCCCAGGCCTGACCCCGGCCACACACCAGGGGGTTGGAGACTGCATTGTGTGAGGGCAGGCACAGTCCAATCAGATGGAAGTGGCCACTCCTCCCTCCACTCTAGCCCATAGGGAACATCAGGAAATGCAAGTTACACCCCAGCACCCTTTGTGTCAATGTCTAGTGGCGATGTACAAACAGCCCAACTGTCAGTATGACCCAGCCAAGGAATCCACAAACAGGAAGAGTCACAGAATGGTTTAAGCAAGAAAACTAATTTCTAAAAGCGTCAGTTTCAAACTAACAATCCAAAAACCAACTTCACTAAAAATGTAATTTTAAAATGTGAGTTCAGATACCTCAAACTCCTTATTTCTATCTGCTCTCAAAGGGAAACTGCACTTTAAAGGCAGCCCCCATGTTAACCTAAGAGAGAGATAGGACTTGCAACAGTGAAAAATGAATTTGGCAGTATTTCACTGTTAGAGCATGTAAAACACATCAGTACGTGTCCTACCTTTAACATACACTGCACCCTGCCCATGGGGCTGCCTAGGGCCTACCTTAGGGTTGCCTTTCATGTATAAAAAGTGAAGGTTTTGCCTGGCAAGTGGGTACACTTGCCAGGCCAGTGTGGCAGTTTGAAACTGCACACACACACACACACACTGCAGTGGCAGGTCTGAGCCATGTTTACAGGGCTACCCATGTGGGTGGCACAATCAGGGGTACAGGCCCACCAGTAACATTTGATTTACAGGCCCTCGGCACCTCTAGTGCACTTTACTAGGGACTAACTGGTAAATTAGATATGCCAATCATGGATAAACCAATACAATGTATACAGACAGCAAACGCAATTTAGCACTGGTTATCAGCGGCAAAGTGCTTAGAGTCCTAAAGCCAATAACAACTGGTCAGAAAAAATAGGAAGAAGGAGGCAAAAAGTTTGGGGATGACCCTGGAAAAAGGGCCATTTTCAACAATAAAATATGGCGAGATGGTGCCTGTCAATGTGGGAACTGTATCTCTACTACTTGACTGTGCAAGCACATTACACTGAACATTGGGTTTGTGTGCAGATATCCTTAACATGGAAGGATAGAAAGGATATTAGAGGAATCTCATTCATTACACTCAGTAGAATGTGAATAGCCAACTGTTCATGGAGATGATATAGATGTGTTTGGGGTAACTAGCTGGGTCTGGTGGAGATATCAAAACAGGTTGGATGTGGGATACTCTACTCACCATTATTAAACATCAGGTGTAGTCCCCTACTTCAGCCCACGCTGGAGAAAAATTCTGAAAAAATATTGAAAGATATGGGCATTGCTGTTGTTGGTGATCTGTTCCCAAGTGGGGTCATTACAGATCTGTAAGAGTATAAGGGTATAAGGGTTAAACTTGCAGTGGTGCTTGTGCTGTACAACAGAATATGGATGGTTGTGAAGGCCAACTGCCCAGGATCCTCATGCCCCATCAGAATTGATGATACTCACTAAAATGATTCGGAGAGGCGATGCTGGCAAAATGGTCTCCTTGTGTACACAGAAATAGTCAGCAGCAAGAAAACTCAGTATGGGGCTAGATTAGCCTGGGAGTCTGACAGGGAATGTCCAATCCCTGACGTGTAGGTGAGAGTATTGCTACAATCGAGTTGAGGGCACTCGGTGTGATTACATACATAAATTAATTCAATTCAAATTCATTCATACTTTATACCCTACCCTGCATTGTATGGCCAAATTCTCAGAGGAGGGTATTTTACACTGCAAAGATGTAGGGCAACAATGCAGCCTTCCCTCATTGTACACGCTTTGCCACCCTCCACCCCGCCTCCCCATGTTATAGTTTTGGAGCAATGAGTTTAATTCACTGTCTAAAATGGCGGAGTTGGTCATTTCTCCATCCCATATGTCAGCCCGTCTGGGATCAATTGAGAGAATTCCCCAAAAGATTTGTAAGTTTGTGCCAATGGCACTTCGTCTGGCTAAGAGGGGAGTGGTGATGCATTGGATGACTGCTAAATCGCCCAAATACATTGCTGGGTTGTAAGATTTGATTTATCGTAATGAACGTAAGTCTGATTACACTTGCACCAGGCATCCTCAGGATGCCTGGTGTAATTTCAGCTGCAATGTGGGGTGGACTCTGTTTCGTAAACCTGCAATATCTTCCATATTGAATTGCATCTTTATACGTCTAAACTCTAATTAATTCAGCTGTAATATTCTGTTAAATTAAGTATGTCAATGTGTTGCAGAGAACTCAGCATATTGTAATTGAAGGAAGCTGGCCTGGTGTGTGGTGGGTACCTATGGTACTTACACCTTATACCAGGTATCCCCTCTAAGTGAAGTGTAGGCAGTGATAGAAGCCAGACTCTCTAGAGGTAGCTGTGGATGAGCAGCAAAGGCTTATTTAGGAGACATGCAAAGCTCATGCAATACCACTACAGTCACACAGTACTTACACACAAGAAAGAAAACACTTGGTTGTACACAGTATCAGAAAACACTAGAGAGGCAACCCTCAAATAGGGGGTAAGTACACACACACACACACACACACACACACACACACACACACACACACACACACACACACACACACACACACACACACACACACACACACACACACACACACACACACACACACACACACACACACACACACACACACACACACACACACACACACCCCCCCCCCCCCCCCCCCCCTCCCCCCCCCCCCCCCTGCATATAAAAGGTTAGAAAACAGTGTAAAATAGCAATATGCAATAGTAGCCCTAGGGGGAGCCCAAACCATATACTAAGAAAGTGGAATGCGAACACAGGGCCCCCATCTAGGTAAGTAAATTGTGTAGAGGGGAACTGGAGTACTAAGAAACCACACAGGTAATTAATACAGTAACCCACAGCGACCAGGATTGAAGGAGTATAACACTGGATTTCCCCCAAACCACCCCAAAGGATGAAAAGAAGGGAATGAAGACACCCAGAACAGCTTGCAAGGAACCAGCAGTTGAAAACCGAAGATGGAGACCCGTGGAGATAGGGGACCAAGTCCAGAAGTGTCTGTGGAGTCCAGGAGGAGTAGGAGATACTACCCACCCAGAGGTACCTTTTGGAGTTGGTCGGCAAAGAAGGAAGACAGGTTAGCACAGAAGCTGGAGAAGAGTTCCTGATGTGTGCAAAAGCTGTCCCACAATGAAAGCTGGATTGCAGATGGGTGTCGGTGAAGGATTTCCACCAACAGCCTTGGCAAAGGCAAACTTGCGGTTGGAGGAAAAGATTTGCCCATAAGAGCAGAGGCAGCACCTACAGGTGTCTCACAGGACAGGGACACAGAAGTCGCTGAAGCTGCCCACGCAGCACCATAGAAGTTCCTCCCACGTCGCCGGAGAACCAAGCAGAGGCCCAGGAGTTGCAGGATGGAGTGCTGGGGGCTGGAGCTACACGTCACCTGAAGTTTCCCTTGGAGGTGAAGCAAACAGGCCTTGGCCGCTGCAAAGGACGCAGCGCACGGGGGTAATGCCTTGCGTGGAGTGGAAAGGACATACCACCACCAAAGTGCGACAGCTGGTAAAGAGAACCAAGGGAGACTCCCCGGTCCACCACTCATGATGCAGGATCCACACCACTCAGGAGGATGGGGGATCCAAGCCGCTGGTCATCAGTGCAGCCAGGTACCTGTGGTTAGAGGGGAGTGATGCCTTCACCCCAAAGTAGATTCCGTCTTCTTCTTGTGCAGGCTGAAGAGTCGCAGTCTTCTTAGGATGCACAGCCGGGGAAATGTTGCTAAGCTGGCAGGAGTTCCAAATACAGTGTTGCAGAAGAGTCTTTCTCGTGGATCTGCAGCATGTAGGTTTCCTGGAGTCCAGTCGCAGTTCTAGAGGCCAGAAGTCGAAGGTGAGGTTGCAGAGGAGTCCTGCTGGAGTCTTGCAAGCTGAATCTGAAGACCCACCCCAGAGGAAGACCCTATATTGCCCAAATAGGGGGCTTGGTCACATAACCAAGGAACTACCTATCAGAGGGTGCCTCTGACATCGCCTGTCTTGCCGGGCCAACCATGGAATCAAGATGGCAGAACCTAGAGGAGCTCTGGGCACCACCCCTGAGGTGGTGGTGGACAGGGGAGTGGTCACTCCCCTTTCCATTGTCCAGTTTCGCGCCTGAGCAGGGACTTGGGGTCCCTGAACCGGTGTGGACTGATTTATGCACGGAGGGCACCAAATGTGCCCTTCAAAGCAAAACCAGTGGCTACGGGAATCTACCCCTCCTACACCTATTGCTAAAGGGAGAGGGTGTTACCTCCCTTTCCCAAAGGAAATCCTTTGTTCTGCCTTCCTAGGCTTGATCAGATCAAGCAGCAGGAGGTCAGAAAACTGTCTGAGGGGGTGGCAACAGCTTGGCTGCCCAGAAAACCTTGTAAGACTATTGGCAGCAATGCTGGGGGTATCTAAGAAGCCCCCTGAGTGCATGGAATCATACTTCCAATACTTGCAACAGTATTGGGGTATGATTCAGACATGTTTGATAACAAACATGCCCAGGTTCGGAGTTACCATTATGTAGCTGGACATAGCTAGTGACCTATGTCCAGTACATATCTAAAATGGCGTCCCTGCACTCACAAAGTCCAATAAAATTGATCTGGAATTCTTGGGGGCACCTCTGCTAGTGCAGGGGTGCCATCACACACAGGTACCTGCACCCTGCCCTCTGGGCTGAGAGGCCATGGGGTGACATACAGTGACCTGTAGTAAAACTGGGTGTGTGTACCCGGTTCACGCAGACTGCAATGGCTGGCCTGCAGAATCTTTTGCATGGGCTCCCTATGGGTGGCAGAATAACGGCTGTAGCCCACAGGGATTCCCTGAAATCCCAATGCCCCGAGTACCCAGGTACCATATACTAGGGACTTACATGGGGGACCAGCATACTAATTGTAGGAAGAAACAGGAACAATTTAGAGGAGAGAACACAGTTACTGGAGTCCTGGTTAGCAAGCCATAATGACAACAGGCAGAAAATGGGGGTAACAATGCCAAGAAAGAGGGCACTTTCCTACAGTAATGCACTCTTGAGACAAATGCTTCATATTCAGTAGTGATTTGTGCCATCTGGTGTCAAGAATATGTGGTGTTACAGCATAAAAACTTAAAATGTTAACAAAAGTGCCACCTGCACACGTTAAGTAATCTCCCTATTTCAATTATCAGTAATGACACTTGATATGTGAACCTTAAGCATGTGAGCAGACTATATTAAATACAAATTGTGGACTTGCAGACTTAGCTGGCTTGATAAACAGAACAAAATCAGGGAGCCCTGAGCCCTTTGTGTGACAGTGGTGTCTCTGGGGAGAGGGGAGTTTACAAATATTTAGTTTCAGCGTTCACATTAAATTTCCTTGGCAAGCTCAAGCTGTAACCCTTAGCTGCACACTGAACCACTGGTTCTTCTCTAGCTCAGCTCTTCCCATTAATTCACTGGATTTTCCACTGCTACAAGTGAAACACCACTATGTCTCTCACCAGAAACAAATGAAGGATCAGTGCACAAACAGCACAGCACGCATGGTTTCCCCCTACCACCACCACCATCACTCAACTCGCATCCATTCCAATCTAACTGTTAAGGGCCTTCTCATTCACACTCTCCTTCCACTCCTGAATGCCCGCTCAAGTTCATAACACCAGCTAACCTGTCTCTCCTTCACCTTCCTATATCTAACAAGAGTGTCTCAGATGCAAAGAATTCACTTGTCCACATTAACCCACCCTTTTGCTCCTGTACCAACCTCAAAAGCTCCTGATTCCCGATTCTCCTCCTTCCACTGTCATCCTCTAAAAGGAATGGGTCATACATCCTCAATAAGGCCTGGTCCACGACCAAGAACCAAATAAATACCTTGAATGTGTTTTCAGACTCATCACAAGATCCATTTTCCCTAGCAGAAACATTGCTTAGTGATGACGCCTTACCAATCTGTCATCAGGCTATCCCCCTGGGAGAAAAGAAAAAAAGTCCCCAAAGGAAACAACAACCATTCAATTCACCCTTTCACTACAATGACTAAACTCAGATGTACCACACACAGTATCATCCACTCAATCACTTCAGGCTATCCCCCCTCCATATGGCATCCTCTATCGCAGCTGCTCGGGAAGACAGAAGGTGAACTTGCAGAAGTCTTTAAAAACATTAAAACAACAAACACTTAACACTGTACCATGTCTAAAATTAACCCGATCCCCAAGCATTCCAGGTCACACATCCGGATACATAGGCCACCTCCAAACAAATGAAAGGTTGTGTATGCCTTAATTCTGTACGATAAAGACCCATGGAATAAACCACATTACAATAGCCTCACTAGTAAATTACTTGCTTATGTTCAGTTGGTATTCGGTCGAACACAGAAGAAATAGCACATCTATATCAGTACAGTGGATAGGTTGTTGTCTTTTATGCATTTTACTCACCTGACATTTAAGTCCAGGTTGTAAGTAAGGCTCCCAAGTTTTCTGTTTTTACTGATTTCTATAGATAAAAACAGACACAAAGCAATGTGTTCCCTGTCTGTATCAGTGCTTAATTTGTAAATAAAAACGTGCTGGTGCCCAAAGCCCTCTTAAACATGCGGCTGCTGCATTTAAATGTGGGAACACGGCATACAGAGGCAGCGCGTAGTCCTGAAGCCATCTGGGGCCTCTTCAAACCAGATAAAGCCACTCCCTGCCCCTTCAGCTCACTCTAGCAGTTTTCTACGTTCTCCCTTTGTGACGCTTTTTCGTTTTTCCCTTCATCCGTCTTCCACCATATGTGTCATTTGCTAGCAGATAATGCTTGAGGCAGAAGAATAAGCGCTAGCCCTCAAAAATAAGTGCCGGTGCTCAGCACTGGAAACAACAAGCACAAATTAAGCACTGGTCTGTATTTATTTTTAAAAGTGGACAAGTACTGAAAGTTGTGCTTTTGGTGAAAGGTTCTTTATGCTGTCTTTCATGCCAGGAAAAAGCTGAACTTATAGACCGACAGGGAGTTACAAAATAGGATCAGATTTCCTAAAATACAGGCATATGTTAATATATATTTGTAGGATAAAGCTAATATAAACCTATTGGTGTAGTGCTTTGTTCTATGTGGCTGCTTAATTATTAAAATGCGACAGGCTTCCAAGTACAAGTGCACGTCAAGAGTTAAATAAATGTGGAAATATACCAGTTTACATTTATTCTCAAAACACAAAATATTTATGGATAAATACCAATAAGCTGGCCAAAAAATAAATATGGATAAATACAGACGGAAATGTTAAAAAAATAAATACCATAAAACCGGGAGCCCTAGTTATAAGCCAGACACTGAGTGTACCAATGATGTTCATTCATTGTATTACAGAATGAGTGCAAAAAAGATGTGGATATTGGAACCACACTAGTTACTGTAACCTATTCACACTAGAGAACACAAACATTTGGTTTGACCACAAAGACCTAACACAAATACAAATCCATTATATCAAATACAATGACTCACGAGTTCCATCAAATAGCAACGGGACAAACACAAGCAGGTGGACGTAATAGATGGATGCCAGGGAACAAACAGAAATTGAGGACAGAAGTTGGAGTATTAGAATGCAAAGTCCAACTACAATAACAATAAATTCCTCCTCCTTCACAACAGTGCATACAATTTGTGAGTCACAACTGCAAAGAGATTACATTAGGCAACACGGACAAATTATACCCAATGTCCTGCAAACGAATTACACAGGGTATTTAAAGAATTCTGGGGTCTAGAATGAATGTCACCCACAATCGCATTCTCCAACAAGCTTATGCGCACAAAGCATTCCAAGAACAAAACAGCAAACATGTACCCTACAAAGGGGGAAAAAAGTGGAGCTAAAGGCAGGAACAACCAGCAAGCTCTAATCTCCATTAAACAGCTATCCAAGACTAAATGTGGCAATCTAACCAAATAAGAAACCCGACCAGATTGCCAACTGACTGAGCCCAGTTAATATCTTCCAAAGGATCCTTCAAAACAAACATACCAAACCACAGAAATTCACCTGTTATAGTTCGAGTGCTCTAAGGTAACTATAACTCATGCCCTAAGGTAACTATAACTCGCGCCACCGCCATGCACTGTTATATGATCAATAATGTTACTGCAGATGTTACAATTACATTATCAATGATGCTATCAAAGATATCATGAGTGCCGTAATTTATGGAGTAATTAGCAGTGCATGACAAGAGCACTAGTGATAGTTACCTTGGGCATGAGTTATGGTTACTTTAGATAACTCCAACAGATGAATTTCTATGGTTTGGTACACTTAAAATGTGAGCCTAACTATAACGTCCCACTAACCTTTGGTTTTTTAAGTGAATTTCTATGTTTTTTAAAATTCTATTTCCCAACTATAATGTCCTGTAACCTTAAGTTTTTTTCAATGAATTTCTATGTTTTTTTTCATTACTATACGTTAATCCAACCACCGCTGTGCATGGCCTTGGGCCTGCGACTAGACCCTGCAGCCAACCTAACCACCCAACCCCACACTGCGCACAGCAGGAGGTGGCTGTGGCCTGTTTCTCTGGGTGTGAGAATAGGTGTGAGAGGGTGTATCTGGGGGTGAGAGTGGGTGTGATTGTGTCTGTCTGGGTTTGAGAGTGGGTGCATCAGTGTCTTAGTGGGTGCGTCACTTTCTCTGTGAGTCTGAGTGGGTGTGTGTGGGTTTCAGTGGGTCTGTGAGTGGGTGTGTGAGGTTCTGAGTGGGGCTGTGAGTGGGTGCGTGAGGGTCTGAGTGGGGCTATGAGTGGGTGCACAAGGGTCCAAGTGGGGCTATGAGTCGGTGTGTGAGTGGGTGCATGATTGTGAGTGGGTCTGTGAGTGGGTGCATGAGTGTGAGGGGGTCTGTGAGAGGGGGGGTCTGATTGGGTGTGTGGATGGGTGAAAGAGATTGAAAAAGAACTTAAAAGAGAGAGTGAGATGGAAAGAAATAGAGAGTGTTTTAGGCTTTGAAGGATGATTTACTTAGAATGAGATATTTCTGTACAAATTGAAAAGAAAAATGTATTTGTCAATTAAAAAGAGTGAGATCACCTTTTATTATGAACCTACAACTTTTGATGTTGAAAGAAAAAAAATAAACTAGAGAATGACCACAGACACACCTGGACTAGAACCCTCAACTTTCAGTATGAGGGTCTGTGATCTTAACCATTAGGCCACAGGTGACTTGTGCTGAAAAGTAATTGCATGGAGAGACCATTGCAGTGACTATCTCTATCTATCTATCTCTCTCTCTCTCTCTCTCTCTCTCTCTCTCTCTCTCTCTCTCTCTCACGCTCTCTCTCTCCCTCCCTCTCTCACTCTCTTCCGTCCCATTATGGGAGGCCTCAAGGCCCCGGCGGTCCTAGCCAGCTCCCTGCGTCCTGTGAAAGCCGGCACTGCTTGCCCAAGCAGGGAGCTGCTTTAAATAACAGCTCCCTGCATGTGGAAGCATTGTTTTCATCTGTGTTCCCCCCCACTCCGCTTTCTGCAAGGAGAGCTGCTTGACAGCTCTCTCTTGCAGAGAGCGAACTTAGTTAGCTTTTGCTTGGTGGGAGCTATTAGCTCCCACCAAGCAGCTCTCTCTTGCAGAGAGCGAACTTTGTTAGCTTTTGCTTGGTGGGAGCTACTAGCTCCCACCAAGCAAAAGCAAACAGCTAAGTCCCGGGGTGGGCAGCCTGAGACATAACAGGAGCCGGCCGTGGGGGTGGCAGCCCATAGGGACATCAGTGGCTCTTCGAGGGGGGCCCCTCCAACTCTGCATTTTTCCTCGGGGAGGTGGTAGTCCACGCGGCTCTGAAACAAACCCCCTTTCTTTTTTTTTCTTCCAAATTTGCCACAGGGAGGTGGTGGTCACCATGGCTGGAGGGGGACCGGCACCAAAGTTATTAGCAAAACAAAAAACAATTTGTCTATGGGAGAAGTTGGTCCTAAACTATAAATTACTGCTGGTGAGAGGGAGAGAGAGGGAGAAACCTCTCTGGAACCACAATATACAAGAGCTCCCTAAGGGTGTAGTCTATTTCCATGAAATGCTTTTTCTCTCCCTCCCTTTATTTCGTCTTATGCCCCTCAATCATGAAGCTCCTTTTTAAGAGGCGAAATGCAAGATGTAGCTACCACAGCTACAACTCAGGATATTCACTGGAGATGTAACTCGGAGGGCACGTGGACATCTTAGTCATGATTTCCACTGCATGCTTGGAAACGTATGCTGAAGGCACCTGCTTACGAGTCAGGCAAAAAAAGCCAATGGCTGAATTACTCTAATACGGAATCCATTCACAATCTGGTAATTGTTGCTGTGAAAGGGTCCTGCTCTGTTATTCACACATAGATGGGACACCCACCATCTGACCTTGAATCGCAGGACGTTAGTGGTCTAGTGATTTAATTTTTGTGTAAGGAGTGAGATAGTTGGTTAGAAGAGCTGTATGCCGAGAATAATTCTCAGAGGTTATTTGTGAAGTAGGGATCCCAACTGTGTTGAGATTGTGCACAGCTGATTTGTGCTGGCTGCTGAAGGCAGGAATTTGCCCCAGGTGGCTTTGTCACAAATGCGTGCACTCATCCATATACAGTTACCAACTGTGCCCTCCGAACAACCTGGTCTTGAGGGGGCATAATGGTGACCATGACACAAAAGAAGTGTGCTTGGCACGACAGCGGTTTGGGGACACAAATCAGCTGGTTCACAGGACGAACAGGAATGGTATTGGAGATCACCCAAGCTCCTATCCGCATCCTCTGGTTATTGAGGCCTGTAAGATGTGGGGGTGGGAAACTGCCAGGAGATGTAATCTGCATAGAAGGCCAGGAAATGGTTCTATTCTTCTTAGAGGTCAAACTCATTGGAGGAGCAGAGGGTCGCCAGAGGCACCAATGCAAGCAGAACCGATGTGTTTTATGTCAGAAGGGAAGGTGTTGTGCATTGGATGTTGGGATACTGCATCTGATATTCTAGTTCATATTTGAGATACTTTTGCAGTGTGGTCAAGGGAAATCCCAGAGCATGCACATATCTACTACAGAATTTAAACATGGAGACCTCAGAAGTCAAACATGCACTTTGTTTGGAGATAAGTAGTTCACTTCTGAAACAAAATTTGTTTTGCAACAAAACCCTTCTCTACAATTGTGCTTTGATTATGAAAAACTATCCCCTAAGAACTGAGGTACCAAGAACACCTCCTAGAGTTCCACAAAAAACTTACAATTTTCCTGCTCTACTTACAATTGCTCACCGCACTGCTTTCCCCCTTTGTACTCATCGGTTTTAACTACTCCTCCAACATCCGTCAGACCTACTGTTCAACAATGTCCTGATACCAAAAGCTATTTCTTGTAGGAGGTTTTTCATGGTTCTTGCTTTTTACCTTAAAAGTGCACTGGCACCTTCCACAGGCAAGAGCTTGCTATGAGAAAATATATACGTAAAGACAGAGCATTTTTGCTTTTTCACTCATTGTTAAGCCACTCAAAAGCCTCAAGCCTGTGATAAAGCTAAACACTTCGGGAAGATGTGATTC
The DNA here is from genome assembly GCF_031143425.1 of Pleurodeles waltl. NCBI lineage: Eukaryota > Metazoa > Chordata > Amphibia > Caudata > Salamandridae > Pleurodeles > Pleurodeles waltl. The sequence goes on along the minus strand of NC_090443.1, from coordinate 1,003,551,523 downwards.
TGGAGTTTTAGGGAGGGGTTGTGCCTCAGAAAGGAGTCTTTTGCTTCCTGGTACCCGAGTCACACACCACCAGTGTGAGGCTAAGGACACAAAATCTTCAGAGGGACAATTTGCCTCTAAAACTGAGCTGATCAATTGTACAAAGAGGAAAAATATTCTGTGCGCAAGTCACCTTTACCAACTGTAATAAGATTACATTTAGATTCCCACTTTATAAAATATCACAACAAGTAGTACTAGTTTGATGCATGTTCGTAAAACATATGCATGTTCGTAAAACATAGAAATTGGCCTATATGTTATAGAGTGCCACTATATGCCAGGCAACTACATTCTCAAGCCACTCCACCGGCTGCCAGTCGAACATACCCAGTTCAAAATTCTATGCTTAGTACAGAACAGCACACAAATACAGCCACCGAGATGTGATGCTCTTCCACTCCTTTCACAACTCTTATGAACTGTTGTCCTGGGTACCTCTCACCCCCTGCTGACTACCCAGGAGGCAATGTAATGTCAGAAATATATACAACTCTTAACATAACTTTAAACATTCAGGCAGTGTTACCTGGCAATAGATCACGGTAGTCTGTAATGTAGTCTCCAGTCCACTCCCGGGCCCTGTTGCATGCTACATCCATCTCAAAAGGAGTCACAACAGGTCTGTAGAAGTTGCTAGAATCTAGCAGAGAGTTTTCAGGACAGGCTACTAACACATAGATGTCCACTTCCAGGAAGTTTGCAAGCTTTGCAGTGTTCAACTTTCCCATCACGAAAATATAGCTTTTTTTCCCAGCCTTTCGAATGACCGTCTTTAGGTGCTCGATGACTGAAAGGTAATCTGCAACACCAAGAGTGCCCACCAAAATGCCAACAACCTGGGCATCACGTGCCCGCTCAATCAGATAGTAACGCTTCATCAATGCCCTGCTAATGCTCAGTGTCTCACGCCGGCCCTGCCCACTCGATGGGTTGAAGGTGCAGAAAGCACACTTGTTCCACGTCATCATGAAGTTCGTCAGCGTCAGACTCTCTTCACCAATATAAAACACACTGTAACCTTCCAGTCCAAGCTTGCGGTTAATAGAAAACCGGCGCCCAAACTTCTTCACTATCTCTGCATCTGGGGACTCCGTGGAGTCATCAGTCTCGTCAGGGTATGGGTTTGCGCTTTGGATAGAAAGTGAACCTCTGTCCGGTTCGATACTGGAGAATGATGCATATGGGTACTCGGACTGCAACAAGGCTTCAAGCTCACCTGCAAACACAAGAAAGAGAACATCTTCTAAAAGCAGCAGTATTACCAACATATGTTATGACATCTAAGTCAAACAGATAGGTGCAAACCCAACATTAAAAGAGTTCCATTACTATCTTGAGAGTAAATTGATATGAGTAAGTGATCTTACACAGTCTTCAAGCACTCATGCTTATTTTTCGGTGAAGTGGGCATTTGACAAAACAAGAAGCACATCTTATTTAACATTTACAAAAACATGTGAACAAGTCACAAGCTAATGCTCCACCAAGTCTTTTGAAAGTAAGCAAAGGGGGTGAGGCAGCGATGGTTTCGGGAAGAGTTATTGTACCCAATATCAAAATAATTATCAACTATAGCTTGATTTAGAGAGGACTCTATAATGGAAGTTCTCTCAAAACAGTCATTAACCCAATTTGGAGATATTGTGTCTGGTTTTAATGTGAAAAGCTTTACAAATAACAAGGTCATACCAGCTTGTCTTCCAGCGATCATCATAGTTGAACCTCCGTAATTGCCCAATATTTGGACTGCTCTATTGAATGGTGAGTTTGTGTGAGTGTGTGCAAATGTGCTATAGTGAAGAACAGAGATAATCTGTGTGCGAGCATGTGGTGAGTATGGCATATGGGTGCTATAGGAGTTACAGGAACTGAATCTGGGGGTTTAGCGTTTCAGCTTTAAAAACTGCTTCTAAACACAGCTGTCTGGAGAAGATAAATCAGAATTCTTGACCATGTGTCCTTTATAGAACTAAGAAGAATCAAGAGTTTTCAGCAGGAAGATCCAGCAATGGCGAGCCTCTTTTCCATCTGGAAAGCCACACCAGCAATAGGTGGCCAGGAGGGGCAATGATAGGCATGATGATAGCCACTGACTATCCAAGATAATGCTTTCGGTAAAGAAGTAGGCATCAGAGGAGAACTGGCAACCATAGTTGTCCAAAATGCATTATATCTACGAATATTTGCACTTCAAGAGAAAAGAGACATGGCACAGGGTCACATCTTTTTGGGATTCATCAGAACAAATATATGTATTTGCTCTCTTGGCAGGAGGCACCAAGCCGACGATTTCAGCAGAAACAGCAGCCTAGCAGAAGGCCACTCTAGAGCAGTGTTTCCCAAACTGTGGGTCCGTCTTAGCCATCACAAAAGTGCAAGCAATAAATAAAGATGTTTTTAAATGCTGTATTCATCTTGTCACATTTGCTGAGCTTCAAAGACAGAGGTCAAATGTCAGGCTATATCTTCTGCTACTTATCTTGCTATAGTACATGGAGCGTGGAAGGATACATTGGAGGGTGTAATAATTTTTTCGTAACACAACAAAACTTAAACAACTGTAAATGAACTGTACACGTTCAGCATTCAGAAAAGCAAAAATGAAGCACACTTTTTGTAATCATGAAGTGTGATGAAAACAAAGTTTTTAACAGTATCAGAAATAATCAAGACACTTTACTTGACGATGCACAAATAATACCTATTCACTGAAGCCTGATTTCTCCACAGTATCCTTTGTGCATAATATAGTTTTATCAGTAAAACTGCATGCCTGTGCACATTTGTAACCATTTCAATGGAAAATGTGAGGTCTGTAAATGACACTGTGCTACCACAAAATACTTTAACTACGCCCGTCTGATGTCCATTAAACCTAGGCGTTTGTCATACTAAAAATGGGTCGTAGTTCTAAAATCGTTGGAGCAGCGGTTCTTAACCTGTGGTCCGGAGACTCTTGCGTGTGCACAAAGCCTACTTAGGGGGGCCCTGACTGCTTAGAAAATTAAATAATGTTAACAGATTAAGGAAGTGTATATAATTAAAGAAGCAAAATGTAGAAATAACTTTTTTTAAACGTTCTGTAGAAGTGAAGGGATTTGAAATTGGAGGCTAAAAATTAAGTTCGTATCCTCAGATTGATCTGTGAGGGCAGTGCAAGTGCATAAACGTAATGTAGCAGGGATGATGAGAAGCCTCAGTTACATTTAAGAAAGCTCCATCTTTCTTATTAAGGAAATAAATAAAAAATAACCACTTTAGTTTTGTTTATGATTATTTCATAATTTGTGTATTTGTTTGATGAACTCTTGTTTCTGTATTATTAGTGTTTTTGCAGTTCAAGCCATTGAAAATGTTTAGGTCGGGGCCCCTGGCTTCCAGTAATGGCTCACTGGGGATCCCTGGGTTACAGTAATGGTTAAGTGGGGTTCACAGAAGTGAAAAAGTTAAAAACCACTACTCTAAAGTGTTTCTAGTCACTAAATACATTCAGCCCAGTAAAACACAGCCCTACTGTTCTTTGTCATTGTTTGTCAGACTGGGAGACACAAAGCACCTCCTGTGTTTACAGTCACCTTATGGATTGCAATAACTATTTCTGTGTTATCATTAAAGGGTTATGGCCTTTTGGTGGATGTCTCTTAGACTCTCCTTCACCCAGAGCTAACCAGGAGAACCTGTGCAATGAAGCACCTGCATTTCTAGCACAAGATAGATTTTTGGCAATTATTTGTATGGTCTTTTGTTGTTTTTGGCCCCTAGTATATGTCACTACATCCGGGTTCATAAACAAGTTCTCCCATTCTGAAAAACGCTTAAAATTAGATTTTTAACCAGCGATGGTTCTTACAAAATCCTAAGTACAGTTGTTTTATTCATATGACCACCAGGAAGTGAAGTGTTCGTATCAAACACTCCATAATTATAGTGATCTGTTGTCCAGACCTCATTTCTCCAAGAAATGCATATCTTCATTATATCAGATAGCAGCTACCACAGAGGGAGAGTTATTTTTTTGAGGAACTCTCTTCGTCTTCAGAGCTAGAACTAACTTTTTCTTGGCATGCAGGACTTGGTACGTTTGGCGTTTAGTACTGCACCTCGAAAACACTCTCAAAGAGCCTCCAGCCGATCTAGTACTTGACACGATTTATGTGAATTTACGGTGTTAGCTGGACCTTTGCAATTGCCCAGACTATTAGTCGAGTATTCAAAACGGCACATAATTCCATACACAGGTTACAAGTTATTTACACTGTTTTAAGTTGACAACAACGTATTGACAATGGTCTGGCACAGCCTTTGCAAACACTAGTTTTATAAAGGGCTGTAGGTTCATATGCAGTAGCAGCAGGGCCCTCAGAGAGGTCTACGCGTGTATATACACACACACACACAGTGGTATTAACAGGCACTCAAAGTGTTTTTTGTTCATATATACTGGTGACATGGGGGCTTCACAGTGGTCTAGGTTCACCTAAAGAGGTTGCCTTCAGAATGATCCAAGCTGATATATAGTGGCAGCAGGGCTGTTGGAGGTCTAGGTCCATATATAAAAGCAAATGGAAAGTCAAAGTTGCATGTGTTAATTTACAGCTGTGGCAGGACCTTCAGAGTGGCTTAGGTTTGCATTCATCTCTATAGGCGCCTTAGGAATGGTCTACTTTCACCTACAGAGGTGGCAGGACCTTCACAGTGGCATACGTTCACCAGAGGAGGTGAGAGGGGTATCAACCTGGACTTGGTTTGTCAAGAAGGTGGTAAGGCACACAGTTTGGCCTGTGTTTACCTGGAGAACTGGCAGTGTCTTTAGGGCATACTTGATTAATGCACCGTGGTGGCAGGGCCTTCAAGTGGTCTAGGTTTAGATGCAGTGGAGACAGGGCCTTCAGAAGGTCTCTGTTCACCTACAGAAGTAGGCTTGGTTCATCTACATATGTTGCTGGATGCTGACAACTGTTGAGGTCCGTGGCAGGGGGTACTGCTTGTTTTAAGTTGGAACATAGTACTTGCTAGAAGTAGCAGAACATAATCTGTAATGGTTTAGATGGGTTGATTAGTCTTTACTGTGATCCAGATTCAGTGAAGGTACAACCTACAGGGTATTTAAGATGGTCTCCAGCTGAGCCAGTTTGTGCTCAGATAGAGCCCTGGGAATGAATTTGGCACCCTTGATGCTGCTGGTAAAAAAATTAGGCAAAAGCGAGTCCCTTCTGTGTTCAGAGGTTCTGGCGGATGACATTAAAGCAATGACTGGCCTCTGAAAACAAACATTTCTGTTCCTTTCCCAACTCACCTGAATCATCCACAGCAAAGTTGTTGGTGGGAAAGAAGGGGGCAGGGGTTCTTGGTTCCTGGTAGCACAGAAAGATTGAACAAGGGAAGACCTTGATGGGATGCTAAAAATAGCACCTCCTGCATGTGAAAAAGTAAACAGAGTATGAAGGTAATCTCTGCAGTCAAGGAAGAGGACACTACTGTTTTCATAGCGTTTATGCTGAGAGCTCCGTATGCCCCCCTAAAGGGGGGCATGGGCCCATACTGACCATGCTAAGGGATATCCTTGGTCTTTACAGTTCTGACTAGGATGCCAATGCCAAGTTTGGTCTGTAGTGCACTCATTGCATTCTCAGCACCTTAGGAACCCGTCAGTGGTTCAGTACAGTCTACAGGGGAGGCAGAATTGTCTCAGTGAGGTAGTGCCATTTTACAGCTTCCCTGGCATTAAGTTGTCTATGGAAGAAGGAAAGATCTTGAACCACTTTCACAGTTTAGGTTAGATCCCTCATGCCGTAGATGATTTGTTCTCCACGTGTCTTTGAAGGCAACAGACATTGGCACATGGATAACAGAGGATCTCTAGGCTAGGAGGCAGGCACTTACCTCTGGTTCAATCCTTCACAATTAGGGGATGCAAAAGTTATATGGAGTTTGCATCACCAGTTCAGATATTGCCCGACAGAAAGGTTTTAGAGTTTTGACATTTCCAAGATTCAGTCGAGTATCATAATAAAGTTACTAACATAACCCTGGTAGGATACAACCATTGCAGCCTGTAACTTACCAATGATATAGGAGTACACCACATCGCTAACTACCACCACGTGGCTCTGCCGGTCAGGGTATAATGTCCGAAAGGCAGCGGCACAGCTTTTCACATCCACAGGCTGGCACCCAAATATATACAGCACAGGTAACCTGGTGCTTGGGCTCAAGCAAGCCCTTCCGTAATGAACCAGGGAATCTGCCTGCACATGCTCCGCCGCAACCTCGTCCACGCAGCAACTGCAAAGAAAAAATTGAACAAAACAGAGTACAAAGGAAACTCAAGAAAAAAAAAAAATGCAAAAAGAGAGATTAAAGAAAGAAACCTAACTTCTGTTGAATAATGGTAGAGAGTGGTCACAAAACTGCAACTCCTGGTAATTCACATTCTTAAAAAGGGGGAGGCTTAGAAACAGCCAGGATAATGTTAGAGCTGATTAATATTTATGCATTTTAAAGATATGTCTCCATTCATATTTAAAAAGGCATTGCTTTTAAATGAGCAATGAATAGTTAAAAGAGAAACATTGGCCTCTTAAGGAAACAATGGAAAGACTTTGGGCAAAACTTAAATTTGAGAGAAAGAAAGAGGTGAAATCTTGTGTACTGTAACACCACCAACTTCCTCAATCAAGACCTTCAAGATCAGGAAAGTTAAGGTGGGGAATGGTTTAAGAATCAGATGTCCAGAGATTGTCCATGTTTTCCAATATTAAAGCATCAGGGTTCACTTTAAGGCACATCAGCAGCATCCACCAGCTGACGCACTAAAGAAATGTCTTCACCTGACTGAGGATGACACGGGAGGTCCAGTGGTTGTGATGAGAAAGAGGAGGAATTCTGCTTGGCATGTTAGAGAGGAAGCTCCTCAAGGTGCCACAGAAATTTATTTCATAGCTCCCAATGTACTCTTGCAAATTAGTAGTTTAGGCTACCATACTGAGTCACCTAGACTAGTGTAACTGTTGGTGCTCCTTTGTTGATCATTACATGTCTTCAATTAATTCAACATGAGGCAACACTTCTTTCCCTTTGATCCTCCTTTTCAAAATCACAGAAATCACTTCACTGGTGTTAGACCTTGCAGCCTTTGATGTGGTCTTCCCCAAACGTTTTGCCTTCTCCCCTCCTGTTTGCTGAGATTTGTTTTCATTAGGTTTAGGACTCTGTGCACGTTACCACTGCTAACCAGTACTAAAGTGCTTGTGCTCACTTCTTAAAACATGGTGAAACTGATTTACACTCAATTTGCACATTTCATTTACTTGTAAGCCCCTAATAAAGTGGTACTAAATGTACCAGGGCCCCAAATTACATGCTACCAGTAGCCCTGCAGAAATTCTGCTACCCACTTACGTAGCCCTCTAAAACATGTCTCAGCCCTGCCATTGCAGCCTTTGAAGTTTTAAACTTCCATTTTAACCTGGCAACATAATCCACCTTGTATATCTGAAATGTGCTCCATAGCATTCGGCCATAACTATGACTTTGCCCTGGTATTGCACAAGTAGATGCCTGTGGTTGATACTTTGATATTTTAGGCCTACTTTCTAATTAAAACTTTAAAAATTCATAATTCCAGTTCACCTGATTGGATTACATTTGTTTTAGTGTCATTTTATTTATCAAATTTTACTCTGTTTTTTTTTTTTAATTAGTGTAGGATTTTTCCTGTGTTGTGATTTCACTTTATTACTGTTTGTGTGCTTCATGAATACCGAAAACAGTGCATCTAAGTAAAGCCTTACTGCATCTATGCCAAGCTATCAGAGGGTTAAGCAAAGGTTAATTTTGTTGTCCACCATGACAAAGGCTGTGGTTGTCAATTGAGAAGGGCTAACACCCCCCCCCCTCAACCAATAGGTGATCAACAATTAGCTTGGTCATTCCCAAATATAGTCTCGCTTGAGAAGGTGGCTAGGCCTTTTCCATCACTGCTACCAGTCTCTGGAACTCTCACTCTGCATCTGTGCGTATGTGAGTCAAACTTTTGCCTTTCTGTAAAGCATTGAAAACTTAGCTTTTTTCATGACTCCACTGTTAGGGCCGAAGTCTTTGTGTCTCAGCTGGACACACTTTGGGTAACAGCGCACTCAATAAATAATTCACAAATTTACAAGAAGCTAAGCCAAGTGTAGGATGCTCAACCAGAACTTTGCTGCTGCAGGTGGTGTAGATAATAGCTATGGCTGACCAGGTAAAATGCCGCTGAAAGATCCACTGGATAAGTGTAGAAACAACTAAACTACCGGTTTTCTGCACAGTAGTGTGAACATGACACCAATTTGCAGTGGCTGGGCAAAAAGCTCAGCCTAGTAAGGATGCAGATGGTTGCCAGTTTACATAAGATGGGAAGTGGTGCTTAACCTGAGAAGACTTTGATCAGCAATTTCAAAAACCCTCAAACTGCCCTGCTACTCTTTACTGATGAAAGACAAAAATCAAGAAATACGTATCCAGACATAACCAGCTCTAACTGTTCCAACAATGGCAAACACTTTGATACTTGTAAGTAAACCTTAGAGGCGTTAACATGCACTGCATTTACATATTGTATCTTGAAGAAATATGTGATGGCAAGTCAGGCAGTATGCTCCCCTCCCCACCTCTAAACCCTACAAGCTTCAGCATCCTCAATATGTAACGAAGACCAGGAAGCCATGAATAGGTTTAAGAAAATAGTGGTGTTACTGCTGCATGTTTGAATTCAAATACAACTTTTCCAGACCTCCAAGAGGTCTTATCAAGACCATAAATGAGGAGTGCTACAGTATCTTTAAGATCTTTTTATTTTTTACAGTTTTGGTCGGGGTGGCAACCCTGAATAGTAAGAAGAATCAGGTCTCTGGAAGTGTGAGCTGAGAAACTGTCCACTGTGAGCAACCTGATCAACTATAACAGTCTACATGTATTGGGCCAATGCTATGGCAGCAATGCCAGGTGTGCTGTTACTTTCTGAATCAAACAAAGAAGCTTTATTGTAGCATCTGTTACTGAGGCAACCCCTGAGCAAGAGACAATGCTTTTCTAATCTAATCAGGCACCTAAAAAGGCATTTTGAAAGGTCAGTGAAAGGTTTAGACTAGAGTGATACAGCAGAGAAGAGTGAGATACATGGTAGAGGTGTGAGAAGAGAGTAGATAAATCCCACAAGTGAGGGTTGGGGTAGGGTAATGGGAAAAGAATAACATAGGAAGAGGCATGCAATGTTACAGTAGGAAAGAAGAGTGAGACACAAAATATGGGAGGGCGGACGCGAGACATACAAGATGAGACAAGAATGAAGCAAGAAAAGAGAGAAAAGTGATTTGCTGGTATGGATGAGATAGCCCAAAGAAGTGAAACACTGAGAAAGTAGAAAGCTTTGCAAAAAGAAAGAGTTTGATACAAAGAGACTTAAGAAGATACACGGTACATAGATGCTGGACAGGAATGAGATATTGTAAGGAAATGCCTCCTTGGCATGGTTGCCCCCTGACTTTTTGCCTTTGCTGATGCTATGTTTACAATTGAAAGTGTGCTGAGGCCTGCTAACCAGGCCCCAGCACCAGTGTTCTTTCCCTAACCTGTACTTTTGTATCCACAATTGGCAGACCCTGGCATCCAGATAAGTCCCTTGTAACTGGTACCTCTAGTACCAAGGGCCCTGATGCCAAGGAAGGTCTCTAAGGGCTGCAGCATGTCTTATGCCACCCTGGAGACCTCTCACTCAGCACAGACACACTGCTTACCAGCTTGTGTGTGCTAGTGAGGACAAAACGAGTAAGTCGACATGGCACTCCCCTCAGGGTGCCATGCCAGCCTCTCACTGCCTATGCAGTATAGGTAAGACACCCCTCTAGCAGGCCTTACAGCCCTAAGGCCGGGTGCACTATACCATAGGTGAGGGTACCAGTGCATGAGCATGGTACCCCTACAGTGTCTAAACAAAACCTTAGACATTGTAAGTGCAGGGTAGCCATAAGAGTATATGGTCTGGGAGTCTGTCAAACACGAACTCCACAGCACCATAATGGCTACACTGAAAACTGGGAAGTTTGGTATCAAACTTCTCAGCACAATAAATGCACACTGATGCCAGTGTACATTTTATTGTAAAATACACCACAGAGGGCACCTTAGAGGTGCCCCCTGAAACTTAACCGACTATCTGTGTAGGCTGACTAGTTTTAGCAGCCTGCCACAAACCGAGACATGTTGCTGGCCCCATGGGGAGAGTGCCTTTGTCACTCTGAGGCCAGTAACAAAGCCTGCACTGGGTGGAGATGCTAACACCTCTCCCAGGCAGGAATTGTCACACCTGGCGGTGAGCCTCAAAGGCTCACCTCCTTTGTGCCAACCCAGCAGGACACTCCAGCTAGTGGAGTTGCCCGCCCCCTCCGGCCAGGCCCCACTTTTGGCGGCAAGGCCGGAGAAAATAATGAGAAAAACAAGGAGGAGTCACTGGCCAGTCAGGACAGCCCCTAAGGTGTCCTGAGCTGAGGTGACTCTAACTTTTAGAAATCCTCCATCTTGCAGATGGAGGATTCCCCCAATAGGGTTAGGATTGTGACCCCCTCCCCTTGGGAGGAGGCACAAAGAGGGTGTACCCACCCTCAGGGCTAGTAGCCATTGGCTACTAACCCCCCAGACCTAAACACGCCCTTAAATTTAGTATTTAAGGGCTACCCTGAACCCTAGAAAATTTAGATTCCTGCAACTACAAGAAGGACTGCCCAGCTGAAAACCCCTGCAGCGGAAGACCAGAAGACGACAACTGCCTTGGCTCCAGAAACTCACCGGCCTGTCTCCTGCCTTCCAAAGATCCTGCTCCAGCGACGCTTTCCAAAGGGACCAGCGACCTCGACATCCTCTGAGGACTGCCCCTGCTTCGAAAAGACAAGAAACTCCCGAGGACAGCGGACCTGCTCCAAGAAAAGCTGCAACTTTGTTTCCAGCAGCTTTAAAGAACCCTGCAAGCTCCCCGCAAGAAGCGTGAGACTTGCAACACTGCCCCCGGCGACCCCGACTCGGCTGGTGGCGATCCAACACCTCAGGAGGGACCCCAGGACTACTCTAAGACTGTGAGTACAAAAACCTGTCCCCCCTGAGCCCCCACAGCGCCGCCTGCAGAGGGAATCCCGAGGCTTCCCCTGACCGCGACTCTTTGAACCTAAAGTCCCGACGCCTGGGAGAGACCCTGCACCCGCAGCCCCCAGGACCTGAAGGACCGGACTTTCACTGGAGAAGTGACCCCCAGGAGTCCCTCTCCCTTGCCCAAGTGGAGGTTTCCCCGAGGAACCCCCCCCTTGCCTGCCTGCAGCGCTGAAGAGATCCCGAGATCTCTCATAGACTAACATTGCGAACCCGACGCTTGTTTCTACACTGCACCCGGCCGCCCCCGCGCCGCTGAGGGTGAAATTTCTGTGTGGACTCGTCCCCCCCCCGGTGCCCTACAAAACCCCCCTGGTCTGCCCTCCGAAGACGCGGGTACTTACCTGCAAGCAGACCGGAACCGGGGCACCCCCTTCTCTCCATTCTAGCCTATGCGTTTTGGGCACCACTTTGAACTCTGCACCCGACCGGCCCTGAGCTGCTGGTGTGGTGACTTTGGGGTTGCTCTGAACCCCCAACGGTGGGCTACCTTGGACCAAGAACTGAACCCTGTAAGTGCCTTACTTACCTGGTAAAACTAACAAATACTTACCTCCCCTAGGAACTGTGAAAATTGCACTAAGTGTCCACTTTTAAAACAGCTATTTGCGAATAACTTGAAAAGTATACATGCAATTTTGATGATTTGAAGTTCCTAAAGTACTTACCTGCAATACCTTTCGAATGAGATATTACATGTAGAATTTGAACCTGTGGTTCTTAAAATAAACTAAGAAAAGATATTTTTCTATATAAAAACCTATTGGCTGGATTTGTCTCTGAGTGTGTGTACCTCATTTATTGTCTATGTGTATGTACAACAAATGCTTAACACTACTCCTTGGATAAGCCTACTGCTCGACCACACTACCACAAAATAGAGCATTAGTATTATCTATTTTTACCACTATTTTACCTCTAAGGGGAACCCTTGGACTCTGTGCATGCTATTCCTTACTTTGAAATAGCACATACAGAGCCAACTTCCTACATTGGTGGATCAGCGGTGGGGTACAAGACTTTGCATTTGCTGGACTACTCAGCCAATACCTGATCACACGACAAATTCCAAAATTGTCATTAGAAATTGATTTTTGCAATTTGAAAAGTTTTCTAAATTCTTAAAAGACCTGCTAGGGCCTTGTGTTAGATCCTGTTTAGCATTTCTTTTAGAGTTTAAAAGTTTGTAAAAGTTTGAATTAGATTCTAGAACCAGTTTTAGTTTCTTAAAAAGTATTCCAACTTTTAGAAGCATAATGTCTAGCACAGATGTGAATGTGGTGGAACTCGACACCACACCTTACCTCCATCTACAGATGAGAGAGCTAAGGTCACTCTGTAAACTAAAGAAAATAGCAATGGGCCCCAAACCTACCAAAGTACAGCTCCAGGAGCTTTTGGCAGAGTTTGAAAAGGCCAACCCCTCTGAGGATGGCAACTCAGAGGATGAAGATAGTGACTTGGAGGGAAATTCCCCCCCTCCAGTCCTACTTAGGGAGAGCAGGGCTTCTCAAGCCCTGACTCCACAAATAATAGTCAGAGATGCTGGTTCCCTCACAGGAGGGACCAACAACTCTGAGATCACTGAGGATAACTCCAGTGAAGAGGACATCCAGTTAGCCAGGATGGCCAAAAGATTGGCTTTGGAAAGACAGATCCTAGCCATAGAGAGGGAAAGACAAGAGATGGGCCTAGGACCCATCAATGGTGGCAGCAACATAAATAGGGTCAGAGATTCTCCTGACATGTTGAAAATCCCCAAAGGGATTGTAACTAAATATGAAGATGGTGATGACATCACCAAATGGTTCACAGCTTTTGAGAGGGCTTGTGTAACCAGAAAAGTGAACAGATCTCACTGGGGTGCTCTCCTTTGGGAAATGTTCACAGGAAAGTGTAGGGATAGACTCCTCACACTCTCTGGACAAGATGCAGAATCTTATGACCTCATGAAGGGTACCCTGATTGAGGGCTTTGGATTCTCCACTGAGGAGTACAGGATTAGGTTCAGGGGGGCTCAGAAATCCTCGAGCCAGACCTGGGTTGACTTTGTTGACTACTCAGTGAAAACACTAGATGGTTGGATTCAAGGCAGTGGTGTAAGTAATTATGATGGGCTGTACAATTTATTTGTGAAAGAACACCTGTTAAGTAATTGTTTCAATGATAAACTGCATCAGCATCTGGTAGACCTAGGACCAATTTCTCCCCAAGAATTGGGAAAGAAGGCGGACCATTGGGTCAAGACAAGGGTGTCCAAGACTTCAACAGGGGGTGACCAAAAGAAAGGGGTCACAAAGACTCCCCAGCAGAAGGGTGATGAGACAACCAAAACTAAAAATAGTAAAGAGTCTTCTACAGGCCCCCAAAAACCTGCACAGGAGGGTGGGCCCAGAGCCTCTTCACAAAACAATGGGTACAAGGGTAAAAACTTTGATCCCAAAAAGGCCTGGTGTCATAGCTGTAAACAGCATGGACACCAAACTGGAGACAAGGCCTGTCCCAAGAAAGGTTCCACTCCAAACTCCCATCCAGGTAACACTGGTATGGCTAGTCTCCAAGTGGGATCAACAGTGTGCCCAGAGCAAATCAGGGTCCACACTGAAGCTACTCTAGTTTCTGAGGGTGGGGTGGATTTAGCCACACTAGCTGTCTGGCCGCCTAACATGCAAAAATACAGACAGCAACTCTTAATTAATGGGACTAGAATAGAGGGCCTGAGGGATACAGGTGCCAGTGTCACCATGGTGACAGAGAAACTGGTTTCCCCTGGCCAATACCTGACTGGAAAAACTTACACAGTCACCAACGCTGACAATCAGAGAAAAGTACATCCCATGGCAATGGTTACTTTAGAATGGGGAGGGGTCAATGGCCTGAAACAGGTGGTGGTCTCCTCAAATATCCCAGTGGACTGTCTGCTTGGAAATGACCTGGAGTCCTCAGCATGGGCTGAGGTAGAGCTAAAAACCCATGCAGCAATGCTGGGTATCCCTGAACTGGTGTGTGTGAAAACAAGAGCACAATGCAAGGCACAGGGTGAAAAAGTAGAGCTGGAGTCTGGAAAAATGGCCCAGCCTACCAAGAGAACAGGAAAGTCAGTTGGGAAACCAACTGCAACACAGCAAAAGAAAGGGAACCTCTCTTCTCAGGAAGAAGTTCTGCCCTCTGAGGGAACTGAGCCTTTGGAGCTTGAACCTTATCAGGTTGAGCTCTTAGGCCCAGGGGGACCCTCAAGGGAAGAGCTGTGTAAGGGACAAGAAACCTGTCCCTCTCTTGAAGGCCTTAGGCAGCAAGCTGCTGAAGAGTCCAAAGGCAAGAATAATGGAACACATAGGGTCTATTGGGAAGATGGGCTCCTGTACACTGAGGCCAGAGACCCCAAACCTGGTGCCACTAGGAGAGTGGTAGTGCCTCAGCTGTTCAGAGAGTTCATCCTAACATTGGCCCATGACATTCCCCTTGCTGGACATTTGGGACAAACCAAGACGTGGGAGAGGTTAGTCAACCACTTCTACTGGCCCAATATGTCCAGCATGGTTAAGGAGTTTTGCCTCTCCTGCCCCACCTGTCAAGCCAGTGGTAAGACAGGTGGGCATCCAAAGGCCCCCCTCATTCCACTTCCAGTGGTGGGGGTGCCCTTTGAAAGAGTGGGTGTGGACATAGTTGGTCCACTAGAACCTCCCACAGCCTCAGGAAATATGTATATCCTGGTAGTAGTGGATCATGCTACCAGGTATCCTGAAGCTATTCCCCTTAGGTCGACTACTGCCCCTGCAGTAGCCAAGGCCCTCATTGGTATCTTTACCAGAGTGGGTTTCCCTAAGGAGGTGGTGTCTGACAGAGGTACCAACTTCATGTCAGCATACCTAAAGCACATGTGGAATGAGTGTGGGGTGACTTATAAATTCACTACACCATACCATCCACAAACTAATGGCTTAGTTGAGAGATTCAACAAGACATTAAAGGGCATGATCATGGGGCTCCCAGAAAAACTCAAAAGGAGATGGGATGTCCTCTTGCCATGCCTGCTTTTCGCTTACAGAGAGGTGCCACAGAAGGGAGTAGGATTCTCACCCTTTGAACTTCTGTTTGGTCATCCTGTAAGGGGACCACTTGCCCTTGTTAAAGAAGGCTGGGAGAGACCTCTCCATGAGCCTAAACAGGACATAGTGGACTATGTACTTGGCCTTCGCTCTAGAATGGCAGAGTACATGGAAAAGGCAACCAAAAACCTTGAGGCCAGCCAACAGCTCCAGAAGTTTTGGTATGACCAAAAGGCTGCACTGGTTGAGTTCCAACCAGGGCAGAAAGTCTGGGTTCTGGAGCCTGTGGCTCCCAGGGCACTCCAGGACAAATGGAGTGGCCCTTACCCAGTACTAGAGAGGAAGAGTCAGGTCACCTACTTGGTGGACCTGGGCACAAGCAGGAGCCCCAAAAGGGTGATCCATGTAAACCGCCTTAAGCTCTTCCACGACAGGGCTGATGTCAATCTGTTGATGGTAACAGATGAGGATCAGGAGGCAGAGAGTGAACCTCTCCCTGATCTTCTGTCATCAGACCCAAAAGATGGTACAGTAGATGGAGTGATCTACTCAGACACCCTCTCTGGCCAACAGCAAGCTGATTGTAGGAGAGTCCTACAACAGTTTCCTGAACTCTTCTCCTTAACCCCTGGTCAGACACACCTGTGTACCCATGATGTGGACACAGGAGACAGCATGCCTGTCAAGAACAAAATCTTTAGACAATCTGACCATGTTAAAGAAAGCATCAAGGTGGAAGTCCACAAGATGCTGGAATTGGGAGTCATTGAGCGCTCTGACAGCCCCTGGGCTAGCCCAGTGGTCTTAGTCCCCAAACCTCACACCAAAGATGGAAAGAAAGAGATGAGGTTTTGTGTGGACTACAGAGGGCTCAATTCTGTCACCAAGACAGATGCTCATCCAATTCCAAGAGCTGATGAGCTCATTGATAAATTAGGTGCTGCCAAATTTCTAAGTACCTTTGACTTGACAGCAGGGTACTGGCAAATAAAAATGGCACCTGGAGCAAAAGAAAAGACAGCATTCTCCACACCTGATGGGCATTATCAGTTTACTGTTATGCCCTTTGGTTTAAAGAATGCCCCTGCCACCTTCCAAAGGTTGGTGAATCAAGTCCTTGCTGGCTTGGAGTCCTTTAGCACAGCTTATCTTGATGATATTGCTGTCTTTAGCTCCACCTGGCAGGATCACCTGGTCCACCTGAGGAAGGTTTTGAAGGCTCTGCAATCCGCAGGCCTCTCTATCAAGGCATCCAAATGCCAGATAGGGCAGGGAACTGTGGTTTACTTGGGACACCTTGTAGGTGGAGGCCAAGTTCAGCCACTCCAACCCAAGATCCAGACTATTCTGGACTGGGTAGCTCCAAAAACCCAGACTCAAGTCAGGGCATTCCTTGGCTTGACTGGGTACTACAGGAGGTTTGTGAAGGGATATGGATCCATTGTGACAGCCCTCACTGAGCTCACCTCCAAGAAAATGCCCAAGAAAGTGAACTGGACTGTGGACTGCCAACAGGCCTTTGACACCCTGAAACAAGCAGTGTGCTCAGCACCAGTTCTCAAAGCTCCAGATTATTCTAAGCAGTTCATTGTGCAGACTGATGCCTCTGAACATGGGATAGGGGCAGTTTTGTCCCAAACAAATGATGATGGCCTTGACCAGCCTGTTGCTTTCATTAGCAGGAGGTTACTCCCCAGGGAGCAGCGTTGGAGTGCCATTGAGAGGGAGGCCTTTGCTGTGGTTTGGTCCCTGAAGAAGCTGAGACCATACCTCTTTGGGACTCACTTCCTAGTTCAAACCGACCACAGACCTCTCAAATGGCTGATGCAAATGAAAGGTGAAAATCCTAAACTGTTGAGGTGGTCCATCTCCCTACAGGGAATGGACTTTATAGTGGAACACAGACCTGGGACTGCCCATGCCAATGCAGATGGCCTTTCCAGGTTCTTCCACTTAGAAAATGAAGACTCTCTTGGGAAAGGTTAGTCTCATCCTCTTTCGTTTGGGGGGGGGTTGTGTAAGGAAATGCCTCCTTGGCATGGTTGCCCCCTGACTTTTTGCCTTTGCTGATGCTATGTTTACAATTGAAAGTGTGCTGAGGCCTGCTAACCAGGCCCCAGCACCAGTGTTCTTTCCCTAACCTGTACTTTTGTATCCACAATTGGCAGACCCTGGCATCCAGATAAGTCCCTTGTAACTGGTACCTCTAGTACCAAGGGCCCTGATGCCAAGGAAGGTCTCTAAGGGCTGCAGCATGTCTTATGCCACCCTGGAGACCTCTCACTCAGCACAGACACACTGCTTACCAGCTTGTGTGTGCTAGTGAGGACAAAACGAGTAAGTCGACATGGCACTCCCCTCAGGGTGCCATGCCAGCCTCTCACTGCCTATGCAGTATAGGTAAGACACCCCTCTAGCAGGCCTTACAGCCCTAAGGCCGGGTGCACTATACCATAGGTGAGGGTACCAGTGCATGAGCATGGTACCCCTACAGTGTCTAAACAAAACCTTAGACATTGTAAGTGCAGGGTAGCCATAAGAGTATATGGTCTGGGAGTCTGTCAAACACGAACTCCACAGCACCATAATGGCTACACTGAAAACTGGGAAGTTTGGTATCAAACTTCTCAGCACAATAAATGCACACTGATGCCAGTGTACATTTTATTGTAAAATACACCACAGAGGGCACCTTAGAGGTGCCCCCTGAAACTTAACCGACTATCTGTGTAGGCTGACTAGTTTTAGCAGCCTGCCACAAACCGAGACATGTTGCTGGCCCCATGGGGAGAGTGCCTTTGTCACTCTGAGGCCAGTAACAAAGCCTGCACTGGGTGGAGATGCTAACACCTCTCCCAGGCAGGAATTGTCACACCTGGCGGTGAGCCTCAAAGGCTCACCTCCTTTGTGCCAACCCAGCAGGACACTCCAGCTAGTGGAGTTGCCCGCCCCCTCCGGCCAGGCCCCACTTTTGGCGGCAAGGCCGGAGAAAATAATGAGAAAAACAAGGAGGAGTCACTGGCCAGTCAGGACAGCCCCTAAGGTGTCCTGAGCTGAGGTGACTCTAACTTTTAGAAATCCTCCATCTTGCAGATGGAGGATTCCCCCAATAGGGTTAGGATTGTGACCCCCTCCCCTTGGGAGGAGGCACAAAGAGGGTGTACCCACCCTCAGGGCTAGTAGCCATTGGCTACTAACCCCCCAGACCTAAACACGCCCTTAAATTTAGTATTTAAGGGCTACCCTGAACCCTAGAAAATTTAGATTCCTGCAACTACAAGAAGGACTGCCCAGCTGAAAACCCCTGCAGCGGAAGACCAGAAGACGACAACTGCCTTGGCTCCAGAAACTCACCGGCCTGTCTCCTGCCTTCCAAAGATCCTGCTCCAGCGACGCTTTCCAAAGGGACCAGCGACCTCGACATCCTCTGAGGACTGCCCCTGCTTCGAAAAGACAAGAAACTCCCGAGGACAGCGGACCTGCTCCAAGAAAAGCTGCAACTTTGTTTCCAGCAGCTTTAAAGAACCCTGCAAGCTCCCCGCAAGAAGCGTGAGACTTGCAACACTGCCCCCGGCGACCCCGACTCGGCTGGTGGCGATCCAACACCTCAGGAGGGACCCCAGGACTACTCTAAGACTGTGAGTACAAAAACCTGTCCCCCCTGAGCCCCCACAGCGCCGCCTGCAGAGGGAATCCCGAGGCTTCCCCTGACCGCGACTCTTTGAACCTAAAGTCCCGACGCCTGGGAGAGACCCTGCACCCGCAGCCCCCAGGACCTGAAGGACCGGACTTTCACTGGAGAAGTGACCCCCAGGAGTCCCTCTCCCTTGCCCAAGTGGAGGTTTCCCCGAGGAACCCCCCCCTTGCCTGCCTGCAGCGCTGAAGAGATCCCGAGATCTCTCATAGACTAACATTGCGAACCCGACGCTTGTTTCTACACTGCACCCGGCCGCCCCCGCGCCGCTGAGGGTGAAATTTCTGTGTGGACTCGTGTCCCCCCCGGTGCCCTACAAAACCCCCCTGGTCTGCCCTCCGAAGACGCGGGTACTTACCTGCAAGCAGACCGGAACCGGGGCACCCCCTTCTCTCCATTCTAGCCTATGCGTTTTGGGCACCACTTTGAACTCTGCACCCGACCGGCCCTGAGCTGCTGGTGTGGTGACTTTGGGGTTGCTCTGAACCCCCAACGGTGGGCTACCTTGGACCAAGAACTGAACCCTGTAAGTGCCTTACTTACCTGGTAAAACTAACAAATACTTACCTCCCCTAGGAACTGTGAAAATTGCACTAAGTGTCCACTTTTAAAACAGCTATTTGCGAATAACTTGAAAAGTATACATGCAATTTTGATGATTTGAAGTTCCTAAAGTACTTACCTGCAATACCTTTCGAATGAGATATTACATGTAGAATTTGAACCTGTGGTTCTTAAAATAAACTAAGAAAAGATATTTTTCTATATAAAAACCTATTGGCTGGATTTGTCTCTGAGTGTGTGTACCTCATTTATTGTCTATGTGTATGTACAACAAATGCTTAACACTACTCCTTGGATAAGCCTACTGCTCGACCACACTACCACAAAATAGAGCATTAGTATTATCTATTTTTACCACTATTTTACCTCTAAGGGGAACCCTTGGACTCTGTGCATGCTATTCCTTACTTTGAAATAGCACATACAGAGCCAACTTCCTACAGATATTAAGACAGAAGAGAGAGAAAGCAAGATAGTGAGACAGGATGTGGTATTAGATGGACTGAGAGGACAAGACAAGTTGAAGGAGTGAAAGACTAAGAGCTGTTCGAGTTCAAGGTTTATTTATGTTTAGACAAATGTCTTTAAAACAATAAATACATACTCTTAAAATAGTAGTCCTCCCATCCTACTCCACCTTACCCACTACAGAAATCCCTACAACCCACAGGGCCCTACCAAAACAGCTCTGCCGAACCAAGCAAATTCCTCCTGTCTCTCCTTCTAGTACTTCTGGCAGCAAATCCCTCATGTGCAACTTAAACCCAATGTTTCTCATCATCGTATTTCTAGTTCAAACTTATTTAAAGAACTTTGCGAGGGCACATGCCACATCCAAAAATTCCATGCTCATCAAAAGTGGTAGTGCTTAAGTCTGACAAGAAATATTATATTTTATAAAAAACGGTTTTAAATTCACACATCGTATCCTATAAAAGAGCAAGCAATTCTAATAAAAGATTAACAATACAATTTTGGAGTCCTAGTCCACATGTACAATTATTCTCAGCTTTCAGAAGAACATTAAACTTTTCTGCCTTTAGATAGCACACATTCAGAGCTACCCAGAATTTTAAAAGAATCAGGCGTAACTGGGCATTGTGCAAGACAGCTATATACTGCAAAACCCTCTGATTATCCCAGGAATACAACATAAATAGCTGAGGGCTTATCCCTTACATACCATAAGTCAGATAACCTTGACCCTCTTTTTCATGCCTTTTTCAATTAACTTTTCGAGAGATGGGAGGCCTCTGCCAGCTTAAAATTTTCAATTTTTCAAGCCACAGTTATTTTCCCTAATCTATTCATTGTCTGCACCGCCCAAGTTAGCTCACTCTTTACAATTTCTTTTGCACAAAGGATTGATTCACAGTTTGTGCTAGAACCTCAGAGTTGGTTTCAAGGTCAGGAAATTCCAAGTCTGCAAATCCACTTCCAATCTTTTCGCTGGACCCATCCTACTTTTAGGCAGACCAAGCAATTTCTTCAGACATTTGCTCTCACTCTCCTCTCAGATTGCCCCAGAGCTTAAGGAAAATAGCTGGGCTCCATAGAGGTATTGTGAGGGAACCATCGATTTATAGGCAGTTAGAAGCGGAGTCCATGAGGGGCCACCAAAAGACTTCTTAACCCCTTTGCTGCCAGGCCTTTTCCCCTCAGGTGCCAGGCCTTTTTTGGCTATTTGGGGCAGTTCACGCTTAGGCCCTCATAACATTTTGCCCACATAAGCTACCCACACCAAATTTGCTTCCTTTTTTTCCAACATCCTAGGGATTCTAGAGGTACCCAGAGTTTGTGGTTTCGCCTGGAGGAGACCAAGAAATTAGCTAAAATACAGCACAAATTGTTAAAAAAAAAAAAAAAAAAAAAAAAAATGGGAAAAAAGGGCTGCAGAAGAAAGCTTGTGGTTTTGTCCTTGACAATGGCATCAACAAATAGTTTGTGGTGGGTGCTAAAATCACCATCTTCCCAGCTTTCAGGAACAGGCAGACTTGAATCAGAAAACCACATTTTTCACCAAAATTTTGGCATTTTACTGCAACATACCGCATTTTTACTATCTTTGTGCTTTCAGCCTCCTTCCAGTTAGTGCTAGAAATGGGTGTGAAACAGCTAAAATAAAAAATAAAAATGGAAATTGAGGTGAAAAAAGAGCCATTTCTATCCACGTTTTCTTCTATAACTTTTTCCAGCTATCGCACATTTTTTAAAGCAATATACCATTATGTTTGCTGGAATCTTCTGGTTGCGGGGATATATAGGGCTTGTAGGTTCATCAAGAACCCTAGGTACCCGGAGCAATAAAGGAACTGCACCTTGCAATGGGTTTTCATTGTATACCGGGTATACAGCAATTCATTTGGTGAAATATAAAGAGTGAAAAATAGGTATCAAGGAAACCTTCGTATTACCAAAATGGGCACAAGATAAGGCATTAAGAAGCAGCGGTTATTTGCACATATCTAAATTCCGGGGTCCCCATACTAGCATGTGAATTACAGGGCATTTCTCAAATAGAAGTATTTTTTACACACTGTCTTACAATTGGAAGGAAAAAATGTAGAAAGAGACAAGGGAAAATACTTTTTCTTCTATTCTGTGTTCCCCCAAGTCTCCCAATAAAAATGGTACCTCACTTGTGTGGGTAGGCCTAATGCCCGCACAAGAAACGCAACATGGACACATCACATTTTTACATTGACAACTGACGTGTTTTTTGGAAAGTGTCTAGCTGTGGATTTTGGTCTGTAGCTCACCCGGCACCTAAGAAAACCTACCAAATCTGTGCATTTTTGAAAACTAGACACCTAGGGGAACCATGGATGGGTTAACTTGTGGCGCTCTCACCAGGTTCTGTTAACCAGAATCCTTTGCAAACCTCAAAATGTGGCATAAAAACTATTTTTACCCAAATTTCGGTGCTGCAAATTTCTGGACTCTGAGGTGAGCCACAAAGTTCCTTCCACCCAGGATTTCCCCCCCGTCTACTGATAAAAATGGTACCTCACTAGTGTGGGCAGGCCTAGTGCAAAACACTACGTGGACACATCACAATTATCAAATACAAAACTATTTTTTGTGGGGGTGGGGATGCACCTGTGTTTTTGGTCCTGGGCTCAGCAGCCATCTAGGAAAACCTAGCAAACCCAGACATTTCTGAAAACTAGACACCCAAGGGAGTTCAGGGAGGTGTGACTTGCGTGGATCCCCCAGTGTTTTCTTACCCAGAATCCTCAGCAAACCTCAAATTTGGCACAAAAAAAACAAATCTGTGTGGGATCACCGCACCGGGACAAATTTCCTACCACTCAATGTTCCCCTCAGTCTCCCGGTAAATGATACCTCACTTGTGTAGGTGGGCCAAGTGCCAGTGACAGGGAAGAGCCAAAAACATGTCGAAATTGATGGGGTCCAAAGGGCAGTTTAAAAAAAAAAAAAAAAAAATTTTAGGCTGACAAGTGGGGCCGAATTCTTATTGGTATAGATGAGACAATGCTGGGTGGTAGGAATTTTGTGGATTCCTGCAGATTCCGGAAGGTCCCATCACAAAAATGTGGGAAAAATGTGTGATTTCAAGAAAAGTTGGAGGTTTGCAGGCCATTGTGGGTAAGAAAATCGTGCAGGTGCATGTGAAGCACACCACCCTGGGCTCACTCAGATGTTTAGTTTTCAGATGTGTCTAGGTCTCGTAGATTTTTCTACATGGCAGCAACCCAAAGTCCAAAAAGTGCAGCCCTCACCATTCCAAGTGGGACGATTTTGAGAACTAGCCAAGCTCTCATCGCCCAAATGTAAAATCAAAACCCAAATCAATCAAATGTCCTCTTTCTTGCCGTGGGATAAGATGTTTTAGTGTGCAGGGGAGAGCTGAAAGACTGTTACCCCCTTCAGTTGTGGTGGGGGCATAACCATGCCTATACTGGTTGGTAACCACCACCCCACTATTTTTTTTTTATTCCCTGGCATCTAGTAGGCTTTCTGCCCCTCCCCTGCTGGGGAGTGGATCGGGGGTAATTACCCCATCTGCCCACCGCTGGGCAGAACAACTTTGTCCTCATTTATTTGGGGTGGGGTATGGCCCTACTCCCACCCTCTTTTTAAAAAATAAAAAACTCTTCCCTGGTGTCTGGAGGGCTTTCTGCCCCCTTTTGGGGCAGAAATGGGCAACAGTAAAGGGCCCCCATGGGGAGCAACCCTTGCCCAAGGGTCTGCCCCCCCCCCAAACAAAACACACACACACCAATCCGTGGTGCCTAGTGGCTTCTGCCCCCTTGGGGGCAGATCAGCCTGATTAAAATAGGCCGATGTGCCCCCAAGGGGGGCAGAAATGACCTAAAATAAATTTGCCCCCCAGGGGAGCTCCCCTTCTGTGAAACTGACGTAAAAAAATCTCTGGTGCCTACGTGGTTTCTTCCCCCTGTGAGGGCTGATCTGCTCCCAAGGTGGGAAGAAATGGCCTAAAATAAAATTGCTCCCCAGGGGAGCGACCCTTGTCTAAGGGGTCGCTCCCCATCTGTAATAAAAACATTTTTTAAATCCCTGGTGCCTTGTGGTTTCTGCCCGCTTGGGGCAGATCAGCCTAATTAAAATAGGCTGATCTGCCCCCAAGGGGGGGCAAAAATGGCCTAAAATGAATTTGCCCCCCCCCCCCCCAGGGGAGCTCCCCTTGCGTGAAACTGACTTAAAGAAAAATCCCTGGTGTCTAGTGGAAAAGGCCTAATAAAAAAAGCTGCCCTTGGGGAGCGGCGTTTGCCTAAGGTGCCGCTCCCTTTATACACAAACAAACATAAACACAAAGTCCCTGGTGTCTAGTGGGCACTTCCGCAGCCCGATCACTTTATGATCGGGCTGCAGAAATGCTCAGAAAGACATGAAAGGAAAGGCAAGGAAATGCCTTTCCTTTCATGTCTCTCTGCCCACCCCCACCCCCTGATCGGAAGAGAAATGCTTTCATTTCTCTTCCGAGAGCGCTGGAAGATGAGCTTCCAGCGTGATGGGTGCAGCCTCTGATGAGGTCCGTACGCGATCGCGCGCTGACATCATCAGACGCCACAGGGGTGGGGAGGTGGAAGGGGAAGCAATTCCATGGTCCTGGTGCAGGATGTAACGGTTATATCCTCAGCACCCGAGCAGTACTGCCGAGGACGTAACAGTTACGTCCCCGGCACCGAAGGGGTTAAAGCCCACTAGTCCTATTTTAGTTGAAGCTGCACATATATCCGCAGTTACTTTGTGTAGGGACCAATTCAATTTTTTGATAAATATAATTTCTAGATATTTGTAAAAGGTGACCCCTCCACCTTCCTATTGCTAATAAGCAGAAAGGGATTGATAACGGTCGTGGTTAAAATCAACAAAACAGCCAAACTAATTTCCTGTTGTTTCCATCACTTTTTGTCCCAACGCCCACAGGCTAAAACAGTGATCAACGGTCGAACGTCCTTGCTTGAAACCTCCTTGTTCAATAGGGGCAATATCATTAACCTTAATCCAGTTCTTTAAATAGATAAGGATCACCTTAGAGTACAGTTTTGCACCTACGTTGAGGAGGTTATCAAGTGATAATTCCCTGGGTCATCAGTCTCCGTCCTTTTACGTATAGGTTTAAAGATTGCACCTTTCCAGCTAGGTGGGAATATGCCTGTTCTTGTTATAAAAATAAAGACCTTTGAGAAAAAGGGCGCCCACCATATAGGATTAGACTTAATTACGACTGCCGGAAGATTGTCTGGTCCTGCTGCCTTGGTAAATATAGGGAGGCTATCAGTTTTCCTAAAGTTTGTTTTGGAGAAGGGCTCCAAGGACTTCTCCCCTAGTTTGGGCCAGGTTCCTCTCACGGTTACCTTTTTGGCTTTATAAATTTGACTTAGGTAACAGGTCTAAGTATTTTCTGGAACTGTGCACCTCACCAGGGGGTCAGACCTTGTGCACCCTCTCTTTACTAGCTTCCAGAATTTGTTCATGTCCTTATCCTGGAGAGTGCAAATCATAAGATCCAGGTTTGACTGATAATAAGCCTGCCTTTTAGCCCTAATCAGTGTGACATACTCCTTTCTTATACAGTTCTAGTCCCCATTCCCAGTTTCTGCACCTGAGACTCCTTTCATCCTTTCTGCTTTCCTCAATCTCCACTTGGCTGTCAGGTACTCATTATCAAACCAGGGCTGATTGAACCCACTGGTTGTTTCCTTTTTTGGCTCCATAATTACACTGTCTAACCAGAGGGGTCAATCATTGAATTACCTCTGTAGTGCTGTCAGATTACCAGTCCAATGTCTTCGAGCCCAATTCCACAACGAGCCCCATATTATTGGCGATTTTAAATTGCAAATATCTTTGATCTATTCTTGTAGTAAATCATGTAGGGTAGGATACATTCATCTGAATCACCGCTGTCTTGGATAGCTAGAAGAGTCATTTTTAAGGCCCAATGATCACTGTGCCTTATTCTTTGGACCTCAAAGCTTGTACAGTTAATTAAAAAAACATGCCTGTATAAATATATAGTCAATAGTATAGCTCTGATTACCATACACAAATGTTTGGGTCACCTGAATATCCCCCTTGAACCAACCATTTAGGCGGACAAAGCCTAACTCAGAGAGAAATTTTATTAATTGCGGGTCATAATTTGTTTGGGTGCATTCTGGGAAGATTGCGTTATAATACCATAACTCTCTAGCATATAGCTGCCATCGACCTCAAACTGAGCTGGGGCCAACGGACGATTAAAATCCCTTAATAAGAGAGTTAGAGGAGCCCCTGGAAGCTCTATCGAATCCATAAGGTCCCTTAGGAAAACCTCCCATTTTTCCTTCCGGTTCTCACATTGGTTTACACAGACACCGATAGTTAATAATCTGTTGCTACGTGGCACCCATCATACTAGTCTAGAAGGCAAGCCAGGAGCCATTCACTACTTGTCGGTATTACTCTTTCACTTTGCTACATTTGGTGATACCATAGAGCATTAGGGACCAATGTGCAGGCCTTGCTTTAATGGATGAGTCAGGTGGGCATTGTAGGAAGTTGGCTCTGTATGCACTATTTCAAAGTAAGGAATAGCATGCACAGAGTCCAAGGGTTCCCCTTAGAGGTAAGATAGTGGCAAAAAGAGATAATACTAATGCTCTATTTTGTGGTAGTGTGGTCGAGCAGTAGGCTTATCCAAGGAGTAGTGTTAAGCATTTGTTGTACATACACACAGGCAATAAATGAGGAACACACACTCAGAAACAATTCCAGGCCAATAGGTTTTTGTTATAGAAAAATATATTTTCTTAGTTTATTTTAAGAACCACAGGTTCAAATTCTACATGTAATATGTCATTTGAAAGGTATTGCAGGTAAGTACTTTAGGAACTTTGAATAATCACAGTAGCATATATATCTTTTACATAAAACACAATAAGCTGTTTTAAAAGTGGACACAGTGCAATTTTCACAGTTCCTGGGGGAGGTAAAGTAATGTTAGTTTTTGCAGGTAAGTAAACCACCTACGGGGTTAAGATTGGGGTCCAAGGTAGCCCACCGTTGGGGGTTCAGAGCAACCCCAAAGTCACCACACCAGCAGCTCAGGGCCGGTCAGGTGCAGAGTTCAAAGTGGTGCCCAAAACGCATAGGCTTCAATGGAGAGAAAGGGGTGCCCCGGTTCCAGTCTGCCAGCAGGTAAGTACCCGCGTCTTCGGAGGGCAGACCAGAGGGGTTTTGTAGGGCACCGGGGGGGGACACAAGTCCACACAGAAAGTACACCCTCAGCAGCGCGGGGGCGGCCGGGTGCAGTGTGCAAACAAGCATCGGGTTCGCAATGTAAATCAATGGGAGACCAAGGGGTCTCTTCAGCAGTGCAGGCAGGCAGGGGGGGGCTCCTCGGGGTAGCCACCACCTGGGCAAGGGAGAGGGCCTCCTGGGGGTCACTCCTGCACTGAAGTTCCGATCCTTCAGGTGCTGGGGGCTGCGGGTGCAGGGTCTTTTCCAGCCGTCGGGATTTTAGAGTCAGGCAGTCGCGGTCAGGGGGAGCCTCGGGATTCCCTCTGCAGGCGTCGCTGTGGGGGCTCAGGGGGGACAACTTTGGTTACTCACAGTCTCGGAGTTGCCGGAGGGTCCTCCCTGAGGTGTTGTTTCTCCACCAGTCGAGTCGGGGTCGCCGGGTGCAGTGTTGCAAGTCTCACGCTTCTTGCGGGGATTGCAGGGGTCTTTAAATCTGCTCCTCTGAAACAAAGTTGCAGTCTTTTTGGAGCAGGGCCGCTGTCCTTGGGAGGCCGGTAGGACTGGGGCCAAAGCAGTTGGTGTCTTCTTTCTTCTTCTGCAGGGGTTTTTCAGCTCAGCAGTCTTCTTCTTCGGTAAGTTGCAGGAATCTAAATTCTTAGGTTCAGGGGAGCCCTTAAATACTAAATTTAAGGGCGCGTTTAGGTCTGGGGGGTTAGTAGCCAATGGCTACTAGCCCTGAGGGTGGGTACACCCTCTTTGTGCCTCCTCCCAAGGGGAGGGGGTCACATTCCTATCCCTATTGGGGGAATCCTCCATCTGCAAGATGGAGGATTGCTAAAAGTTAGAGTCACTTCAGCTCAGGACACCTTAGGGGCTGTCCTGACTGGCCAGTGACTCCTCCTTGTTATTCTCATTATCTCCTCCGGCCTTGCCGCCAAAAGTGGGGCCGTGGCCGGAGGGGGCGGGCAACTCCACTAGCTGGAGTGCCCTGCGGTGCTGGAACAAAGGGGGTAAGCCTTTGAGGCTCACCGCCAGGTGTTACAGCTCCTGCCTGGGGGAGGTGATTGCATCTCCACCCAGTGCAGGCTTTGTTACAGGCCACAGAGTGACAAAGGCACTCTCCCCATGTGGCCAGCAACATGTCTCGAGTGTGGCAGGCTGCTAGAACCAGTCAGCCTACACGGGTAGTTGGATTAGGTTTCAGGGGGCACCTCTAAGGTGCCCTCTGGGGTGTATTTTACAATAAAATGTACACTGGCATCAGTGTGCATTTATTGTGCTGAGAAGTTTGATACCAAACTTCCCAGTTTTCAGTGTAGCCATTATGGTGCTGTGGAGTCCGTGTTTGACAGACTCCCAGACCATATACCCTTATGGCTACCCTGCACTTACAATGTCTAAGGTTTGGCTTAGACACTGTAGGGGCACAGTGCTCATGCACTGGTGCCCTCACCTATGGTATAGTGCACCCTGCCTTAGGGCTGTAAGGCCTTCGAGAGGGGTGACTTATCTATACTGCATAGGCAGTGTGAGGTTGGCATGGCACCCTGAGGGGAGTGCCATGTCGACTTACTCGTTTTGTTCTCACCAGCACACACAAGCTGGCGAGCAGTGTGTCTGTGCTGAGTGAGGGGTCCCTAGGGTGGCATAAGATATGCTGCAGCCCTTAGAGACCTTCCCTGGCATCAGGGCCCTTGGTACCAGGGGTACCAGTTACAAGGGACTTACCTGGATGCCAGGGTGTGCCAATTGTGGAATCAAAACTACAGGTTAGGGAAAGAACACTGGTGCTGGGGCCTGGTTAGCAGGCGTCAGCACACTTTCAATTCAAAACATAGCATCAGCAAAGGCAAAAAGTCAGGGGGTAACCATGCCAAGGAGGCATTTCCTTACACAACCCCCCCCCCCCAAACGAAAGAGGATGAGACTAACCTTTCCCAAGAGAGCCTTCATTTTCTAAGTGGAAGAACCTGGAAAGGCCATCTGCATTGGCATGGGCAGTCCCAGGTCTGTGTTCCACTATAAAGTCCATTCCCTGTAGGGAGATGGACCACCTCAACAGTTTTGGATTTTCACCTTTCATTTGCATCAGCCATCTGAGAGGTCTGTGGTCAGTCTGAACTAGGAAGTGAGTACCAAAGAGGTATGGTCTCAGCTTCTTCAGGGACCAAACCACAGCACAGGCCTCCCTCTCAATGGCACTCCAACGCTGCTCCCTGGGGAGTAACCTCCTGCTAATGAAAGCAACAGGCTGGTCAAGGCCATCATCATTTGTTTGGGACAAAACTGCCCCTATCCCATGTTCAGAGGCATCTGTCTGCACAATGAACTGCTTGGAGTAATCTGGAGTTTTTAGAACTGGTGCTGTGCACATTGCTTGTTTAAGGGTGTCAAAGGCCTGTTGGCATTCTACAGTCCAGTTTACTTTCTTGGGCATTTTCTTGGAGCCGAGTTCTATGAGGGCTGTCACAATGGATCCATATCCCTTCACAAACCTCCTATAGTACCCAGTCAAGCCAAGGAATGCCCTGACTTGAGTCTGGGTTTTTGGAGCTGCCCAGTCCAGAATAGTCTGGATCTTAGGCTGGAGTGGCTGAACTTGGCCTCCACCTACAAGGTGTCCCAAGTAAACCACAGTTCCCTGCCCTATCTGGCATTTGGATGCCTTGATAGAGAGGCCTGCAGATTGCAGAGCCTTCAAAACCTTCTTCAGGTGGACCAGGTGATCCTGCCAGTTGGACCTAAAGACAGCAATATCATCAAGATAAGCTGTACTAAAGGACTCCAAGCCAGCAAGGACTTGATTCACTAACCTTTGGAAGGTGGCAGGGGCATTCTTTAAACCAAAGGGCATAACAGTGAACTGATAATGCCCATCAGGTGTGGAGAATGCGGTCTTTTGTTTTGCTCCAGGTGCCATTTTGATTTGCCAGTACCCTGCTGTTAAGTCAAAGGTACTTAAGAATTTGGCAGCACCTAATTTGTCTATCAGCTCATCAGCTCTAGGAATGGGATGGGCATCTGTCTTGGTGACAGAATTAAGTCCTCTGTAGTCCACACAAAACCTCATCCCTCTCTTTCCATCTTTGGTGTGAGGTTTGGGGACTAAGACCACTGGGCTAGCCCAGGGGCTGTCAGAGTGCTCAATTACTCCCAATTCCAGCATCTTGTGGACTTCCACCTTGATGCTTTCCTTAACTTGATCAGACTGTCTGAATATTTTGTTCTTGACAGGCATGCTGTCTCCTGTGTCCACATCATGGGTACACAGGTGTGTCTGACCAGGGGTTAGGGAAAAGAGCTCAGCAAACTGCTGCAGGGTTTTCCTACAGTCGGATTGCTGTTGGCCAGAGAGGGTGTCTGAATAGATCACTCCATCTACTGAGCCATCATTAGGGTTTGATGACAGAAGATCAGGGAGAGGTTCACTCTCAGCTTCCTGATCCTCATCTGTTACCATTAACAGATTTACATCAGCCCTGTCATGGAAGAGCTTAAGGCTGTTCACATGGATCACCCTCTTGGGGCTCCTGCTTGTGCCCAGGTCCACCAGGTAGGTGACCTGACTCTTCCTCTTTAGCACTGGGTAAGGGCCACTCCACTTGTCCTGAAGTGCCCTGGGAGCCACAGTCTCGAAAACCCAGACTTTCTGCCCTGGTTGAAATTCAACCAGTGCAGCCTTTTGGTCATACCAAAACTTCTGGAGCTGTTGGCTGACCTCAAGGTTTTTACTTGCCTTTTCCATGTACTCTGCCATCCTTGAGCGAAGGCCAAGTACATAGTCCACTATATCTTGTTTAGGCTAATGAAGAGGTCTCTCCCAGCCTTCTTTCACAAGAGCTAGTGGTCCCCTTACAGGGTGGCCAAACAGAAGTTCAAAGGGTGAGAATCTTACTCCCTTCTGAGGCACCTCTCTGCAAGCGAAGAGCAGACATGGCAAGAGGACATCCCATCTCCTTTTGAGTTTTTCTGGGAGCCCCATGATCATGCCCTTTAATGTCTTGTTGAATCTCTCAACAAGGCCATTAGTTTGTGGATGATAGGGTGTAGTGAATTTATACGTCACTCCACACTCATTCCACATGTGTTTCAGGTATGCTGACATGAAGTTGGTACCTCTGTCAGACACCACCTCCTTAGGGAAGCCCACTCTGGTAAAGATACCAATGAGGGCCTTGGCTACTGCAGGGGCAGTAGTCGACCTAAGGGGAATAGCTTCAGGATACCTAGTAGCATGATCCACTACTACTAGGATGTACATATTTCCTGAGGCTGTGGGAGGTTCAAGTGGACCCACTATGTCCACACCCACTCTTTCAAAGGGGACCCCCCACCACTGGAAGTGGAATGAGGGGGACCTTTGGATGTCCACCTGTCTTACCACTGGCTTGACAGGTGGTACAGGAGACACAAAACTCCTTAACTTTCTGGGACATATTGGGCCAGTAGAAGTGGTTGACTAGTCTCTCCCACGTCTTGGTTTGTCCCAAATGCCCAGCAAGGGGAATATCATGGGCTAAGGTCAGTATGAACTCTCTGAACGCCTGAGGCACTACCACTCTCCTAGTGGCACCAGGTTTGGGATCTCTTGCCTCAGTGTACAGGAGCCCATCTTCCCAATAGACCCTATGTGTTCCAGTTTTCTTGCCATTGGACTCTTCAGCAGCTTGCTGCCTAAGGCCTTCAAGAGAGGGACAGGTTTCTTGCCCCTTACACAACTGCTCCCTTGAGGGTCCCCCTGGGCCTAGGAGCTCAACCTGGTAAGGTTCTAGCTCCATGGGCTCAGTTCCCTCAGAGGGCAGAACTTCTTCCTGAGAAGAGAGATTCTCTTTTTGGTGTTGTGTTGCAGCTGGTTTCCCAGTTGGCTTTCCTTTTCTCTTGGTAGGCTGGGCCCTTTTTCCAGACTCCAGCTCTACTTTTTCACCCTGAGCCTTGCACTGTGCCCTTGTCTTGACACACACCAGTTCAGGGATACCCAGCATGGCTGCATGGGTTTTTAGTTCTACCTCAGCCCATGCTGAGGACTCCAGGTCATTTCCAAGCAAACAGTCTACTGGGATATTTGAGGAGACCACCACCTGTTTCAGGCCATTGACCCCTCCCCACTCTAAAGTTACCATAGCCATGGGATGTACTTTAGTTTGATTGTCAGCGTTGGTGACTGGATAAGTTTGTCCAGCCAGGTATTGACCAGGGGAAACCAGTTTCTCTGTCACCATGGTGACACTGGCACCTGTATCCCTCAGGCCTTCTACACTTGTCCCATTAATTAAGAGCTGCTGCCTGTATTTTTGCATGTTAGGAGGCCAGGCAGCCAGTGTGGCTAAATCCACCCCACCCTCAGAGACGAATGTAGCTTCAGTGTGACACCTGATTTGCTCTGGGCACACTGTTGATCCCACTTGGAGACTGGCCATTCCAGTTTTAGCTGGAGTGGAGTTAGAAGTGGTATTTTTCTGGGGACAGGCCTTGTCTCCAGTTTGATGTCCAGGCTGATTACAGCTACGACACCAGGCCTTTTTGGGATCAAAGTTTTTACCCTTGTACCCAAAATTGGTTTGTGAAGAGGCTCTGGGCCCACCCTCCTGTGCAGGTTTTTGGGGGCCTGTAGAAGACTCTTTACTATTTTTGTTTTTGGATGTCTCAACACTCTTCCCCTGGGGAGGCTTTGTGACCCCTTTCTTTTGGTCACCCCCTGTGGAAGTCTTGGTCACCCTAGTCTTGACCCAATGGTCCGCCTTCTTTCCCAATTCTTGGGGAGAAATTGGTCCTAGGTCTACCAGATGCTGATGCAGTTTATCATTGAAACAATTACTTAACAGGTATTCCTTCACAAATAAATTGTACAGCCCATCATAATTATTTACACCACTGCCTTGAATCCAACCATCCAGTGTTTTCACTGAGTAGTCTACAAAATCAACCCAGGTCTGGCTCGAGGATTTTTGAGCCCCCCTGAATCTAATCCTATACTCTTCAGTGGAGAATCCAAAGCCCTCAATCAGGGTTCCCTTCATGAAGTCATAAGATTCTGCATCTTGTCCAGAGAGTGTGAGGAGTCTATCCCTACACTTTCCAGTGAACATTTCCCAAAGGAGAGCACCCCAGTGAGATCTGTTCACTTTTCTGGTTACACAAGCCCTCTCAAAAGCTATGAACCATTTGGTGATGTCATCACCATCTTCATATTTAGTTACAATCCCTTTTGGGATTTTCAACATGTCAGGAGAATCTCTGACCCTAGTTATGTTGCTGCCACCATTGATGGGTCCTAGGCCCATCTCTTTTCTTTCCCTTTCTATGGTTAGGATCTGTCTTTCCAGAGCCAATCTCTTGGCCATCCTGGCTAATTGGATGTCCTCTTCACTGGGGCTATCCTCAGTGATTTCAGAGATGTTGGTCTCTCCTGTGAGGGACACAGCATTTCTGACTATTATGTTTGGAGTCAGGGCTTGAGCAGCCCTGTTCTCCCTAAGTAGGACTGGATGGGGGGAATTGCCCTCCAAGTCACTATCTTCATCCTCTGTGTTGCCATCCTCAGAGGGGTTAGCTCTTTCAAACTCTGCCAAAAGCTCCTGGAGCTGTAGTTTGGAAGGTCTGGGGCCCATTGTTATTTTCTGTATTTTACAGAGTGACCTTAGCTCCCTCAAATTAAGATGGAGGTAAGGGGTGGTGTCGAGTTCCACCACATTAATCTCTGTACTAGACATTATGCTTCTAAAAGTTGGAATACTTTTTAAGAATCTAAAACTAGTTCTAGGTTCTAATTCAAACTTTCACAAACTTTTAAACTCTAAAAGAAATGCTAAACAGGATCTAACACAAGGCCCTAGCAGGTCTTTTAAGAATTTAGAAAAATAGCTCAAATTGCAAAAATCAATTTCTAATGACAATTTTTGGAATTTGTCGTGTGATCAGGTATTGGCTGAGTAGTCCAGCAAATGCAAAGTCTTGTACCCCACCGCTGATCCACCAATGTAGGAAGTTGGCTCTGTATGTGCTATTTCAAAGTAAGGAATAGCATGCACAGAGTCCAAGGGTTCCCCTTAGAGGTAAGATAGTGGCAAAAAGAGATAATACTAATGCTCTATTTTGTGGTAGTGTGGTCGAGCAGTAGGCTTATCCAAGGAGTAGTGTTAAGCATTTGTTGTACATACACACAGGCAATAAATGAGGAACACACACTCAGAAACAATTCCAGGCCAATAGGTTTTTGTTATAGAAAAATATATTTTCTTAGTTTATTTTAAGAACCACAGGTTCAAATTCTACATGTAATATCTCATTTGAAAGGTATTGCAGGTAAGTACTTTAGGAACTTTGAATAATCTCAGTAGCATATATACCTTTTACATAAAACACAATAAGCTGTTTTAAAAGTGGACACAGTGCAATTTTCACAGTTCCTGGGGGAGGTAAAGTAATGTTAGTTTTTGCAGGTAAGTAAACCACCTACGGGGTTAAGATTGGGGTCCAAGGTAGCCCACCGTTGGGGGTTCAGAGCAACCCCAAAGTCACCACACCAGCAGCTCAGGGCCGGTCAGGTGCAGAGTTCAAAGTGGTGCCCAAAACGCATAGGCTTCAATGGAGAGAAGGGGGTTCCCCGGTTCCAGTCTGCCAGCAGGTAAGTACCCGCGTCTTCGGAGGGCAGACCAGGGGGGTTTTGTAGGGCACCGGGGGGGACACAAGTCCACACAGAAAGTACACCCTCAGCAGCACAGGGGCGGCCGGGTGCAGTGTGCAAACAAGCGTCGGGTTCGCAATGTAAATCAATGGGAGACCAAGGCGTCTCTTCAGCGGTGCAGGCAGGCCAGGGAGGGGCTCCTCGGGGTAGCCACCACCTGGGCAAGGGAGAGGGCCTCCTGGGGGTCACTCCTGCACTGAAGTTCCGATCCTTCAGGTGCTGGGGGCTGCGGGTGCAGGGTCTTTTCCAGCCGTCGGGATTTTAGAGTCAGGCAGTCGCGGTCAGGGGGAGCCTCGGGATTCCCTCTGCAGGCGTCGCTGTGGGGGCTCAGGGGGGACAACTTTGGTTACTCACAGTCTCGGAGTTGCCGGAGGGTCCTCCCTGAGGTGTTATTTCTCCACCAGTCGAGTCGGGGTCGCCGGGTGCAGTGTTGCAAGTCTCACGCTTCTTGCGGGGATTGCAGGGGTCTTTAAATCTGCTCCTCTGAAACAAAGTTGCAGTCTTTTTGGAGCAGGGCCGCTGTCCTCGGGAGTTTCGTGTTCCTCTTGAAGCAGGGCAGTCCTCTGAGGATTCAGAGGTCGCTGGTCCTGGAGAAAGCGTCACTGGAGCAGGTTTCTTTAGATGGCAGGAGACAGGCCGGTAGGACTGGGGCCAAAGCAGTTGGTGTCTTCTTTCTTCTTCTGCAGGGGTTTTTCAGCTCAGCAGTCTTCTTCTTCGGTAAGTTTCAGGAATCTAAATTCTTAGGTTCAGGGGAGCCCTTAAATACTAAATTTAAGGGCATATTTAGGTCTGGGGGGTTAGTAGCCAATGGCTACTAGCCCTGAGGGTAGGTACACCCTCTTTGTGCCTCCTCCCAAGGGGAGGGGGTCACATTCCTATCCCTATTGGGGGAATCCTCCATCTGCAAACGGAGGATTGCTAAAAGTTAGAGTCACTTCAGCTCAGGACACCTTAGGGGCTGTCCTGACTGGCCAGTGACTCCTCCTTGTTATTCTCATTATCTCCTCCGGCCTTGCCGCCAAAAGTGGGGCCGA
This sequence comes from Pleurodeles waltl, assembly GCF_031143425.1. Lineage (NCBI taxonomy): Eukaryota > Metazoa > Chordata > Amphibia > Caudata > Salamandridae > Pleurodeles > Pleurodeles waltl. The sequence goes on along the minus strand of NC_090443.1, from coordinate 1,003,515,565 downwards.
GGCCGGAGGGGGCGGGCAACTCCACTAGCTGGAGTGCCCTGCGGTGCTGGAACAAAGGGGGTAAGCCTTTGAGGCTCACCGCCAGGTATTACAGCTCCTGCCTGGGGAAGGTGATAGCATCTCCACCCAGTGCAGGCTTTGTTACAGGCCACAGAGTGACAAAGGCACTCTCCCCATGTGGCCAGCAACATGTCTCGAGTGTGGCAGGCTGCTGGAACCAGTCAGCCTACACGGGTAGTTGGATTAGGTTTCAGGGGGCACCTCTAAGGTGCCCTCTGGGGTGTATTTTACAATAAAATGTACACTGGCATCAGTGTGCATTTATTGTGCTGAGAAGTTTGATACCAAACTTCCCAGTTTTCAGTGTAGCCATTATGGTGCTGTAGAGTCCGTGTTTGACAGACTCCCAGACCATATACTCTTATGGCTACCCTGCACTTACAATGTCTAAGGTTTGGCTTAGACACTGTAGGGGCACAGTGCTCATGCACTGGTGCCCTCTCCTATGGTATAGTGCACCCTGCCTTAGGGCTGTAAGGCCTACTAGAGGGGTGACTAATCTATACTGCATAGGCAGTGTGAGGTTGGCATGGCACCCTGAGGGGAGTGCCATGTCGACTTACTCGTTTTGTTCTCACCAGCACACACAAGCTGGCGAGCAGTGTGTCTGTGCTGAGTGAGGGGTCCCTAGGGTGGCATAAGATATGCTGCAGCCCTTAGAGACCTTCCCTGGCATCAGGGCCCTTGGTACCTGGGGTACCAGTTACAAGGGCCTTACCTGGATGCCAGGGTGTGCCAATTGTGGAATCAAAAGTACAGGTTAGGGAAAGAACACTGGTGCTGGGGCCTGGTTAGCAGGCCTCAGCACACTTTCAATTCAAAACATAGCATCAGCAAAGGCAAAAAGTCAGGGGGTAACCATGCCAAGGAGGCATTTCCTTACAGGCATGTACAACTTTTACACAGATTTAGAATACCGATTTAAAACAGTATTGGTGATGGGGCACATAAAGCACGGCACACCCCTCAGGAATCCAAAGAGCATTTACAAGAGAACTTTACAGAAAACACTTATAGGTAAATGCAGTACACTACAGGTATCTTTTGTATTTCTAGCTAAACAAGAAGAAACATCACATACACACCACAGATACACATAGACAAGTGTAAGCAGAGAATAAGATCTAGTGAGCACCAATAGTGTTTTATGAAATGCACTAATCAACTGCGTACAGAGATATTTATTGTCGCTGATAAAATATAGAATACTTGTCAAAAGAGGATGGGGTACAACTACCATAATGTAGTTATATATTTCGTGGTCTTCAAATGAGTAAATCAATCAGGAATTTGTAAAGCGCACTACTCACCCGTGAGGGTCTCATGAGTGATGCATTACTGGCTGGTTCACATTTCATTTAAAGAGAATGCTGCTCATGAGTCGGGCCACTTCAGAGCGGAGTTGGACTCCTGCAACTTTTTGAGTGTGAAACACAGAGCACTGATAACTACTAAGCTGAAACGTGCAAATGATTTTCTTCAATAAGTAAATCAAACACATTCTGAGATCAGATTCTAGTTTTTAATGCATTTCTTTTTATGATACAAAATAAGAATGTCTTTATTGGGTTTCCAATAGGGGACACTATGTAACATGATTATAGCTATCTGAAATATGTAAAACTAATAAATGGTTATTAAACGCTTTTGAAACAAGAGTGTGATTGCAAATAGAGGCAAGCCACAAATACTGCATCAACTTTAGAGCCTTACAGCTGTGCAGTAGGAAAGACAGATCATTCTTTGGTCTCTGCTTCACGGATTAGTAAGGATGAACAAAACAGTATCAACTGCATGCTTCAGAGGGATTCGTGGAAATGAAGAGCACATACCACGGGTGTGCAACTAGACAGATTATGTAGAAAGTTGTTAATTAACAAACTATTTTATATCAAATTCTAGGGGTTTTGTGGTGCAAAGGTACACCCCTTGTGCTTTTCAGAGTTTGTATAAATCCTGCCTGAGCTCCTAGATTGTACTAGCTCTATTTTCTTTATGCAGACAGCAGATTTGAATGACAGATCTATTGTGGACACCTGAGAGACATCTGAACTGCATTGAAGGCACAGACGTCAAGTGCTAGACGTAGGGGTGGGGGTCAATCAGCCACATCTTTTTTTAGAGGCTCAGAGGAAATTGCGGCCCATTCTAAAAACCACGCTCTCAGTTGTAACATAGGGTACTGAGTGGATGCTTCTGTAAAGTAGTGCTAGCAGCTCAAGGAAGAAAAAGGAAAAGGCATAAAAAGCTTCTTAAGTGCTGGGTCATCACAGTAGGACAGTTTTTGCAAGGCTGAATTTTTGTATCTGGAAAGACAAGTTGGAGTAGAGGTGACGCTGAAATGCCTGGTTCAGGGTTGTAGCTGTAGCTTGCAGACCTGGAGCAGAGTTGAAATAACACCAGGTTGGGAATTGGCAAGCCTAAAGCAGAGCTGAAGTAGGACCAGGACTGTAGCAGTGTTAGAGATGGGAGGGCTGGAGCAGAGCTCAAGCTGGAAGGACTGGAGTAAGCAGGAACTGTTGCAGGAGCTGGAATGGAAAATCAAACAGCAGAACCACACTGCAGACGTTAGGCCCCTGGTACTCTGATCAGAGATTCGTTACATACTATTAGGACACAAAATACATGACAGGAAGGAGTTGGTCTCAAAAAGACACATATTGAAAGGTGTTGACATTTGGTGGCCGTATTGAAGTATAATCTGAGTTTGGTGGCCATCTTGGAATGGGGTCTCACTAAAGGAGAGTTGAATTGGAGCTTTCCGCTTACAGTAGTCCCCTTTGCTGTCCCAGAACCATAAAAACTAGTGCAATATTGATTTCTTAAGCTAGAAAGCTTCCCCAAAGCAGCTGTCTATGTATTACCCTTACCTTTGACCACAAATCTAAGAATTTGCACCTTGCAGACTTCTTAAACACATTACCAACCGCCACCCTTCCCTCATACAACTCTCCAATATTAGTTAATAATTGACACTGGAAACAATAAAACCACTGCCCTGAACCAGCCAGGACCATTTACCTTAACACAACACCTTTATCGCCAACAGATCAATGTTCTGACCAACTTTTGACCTATTTCAGGAATGCCTACAGTGGCCAACTTGTCCCAGAAAACTGCCATCAGGTAGTTCTCCACTGCCGCTTCAGACCAGACCACTGTACTTTATGTGAACTACATTAATCCTTGTAAGGAAAGAATGACTTGTGGTTTCTTTTGAAACATCACAGTAGGCTCAGGGTAATCTTCATGCTTTCAATTACCATCATGAGCTTACAAAGCAGTGACCAATTCACAAATTAAAGTTGGTCTAAACACTGGCAGAGTAAACACTCAAATCCTGACACTAGAACACAATGAAGTCACCACACGTCATACTAATACTGCTCTCGATCATGCATACCCTCTTCTGTTACTTGACCTATGTGATCTTTAGCACCATCAACCACACAGCTATTCTGCCTATTTCAAAGGGTCATGGATGGACATAAGGGCTTGCCTTTTGTTTCCCCATGATTAGTGTGTTAACTGTAAGATCAAGATTCTTCTTCGAAATTTAGACAACCCAACCTCCCACCATCAACATGTAACTCCTTAATAATCCTTCTGTAAAATGCAAAACATCAAGGTGGGTTTTGAATTTGAACATTTCTTCATAATTTTTAGGAGTGTTTTCATCACAAAGTTGTTTAGGATATCCATGATCCAGGAAGATGCAACATCAGGTCTAAACTATTTCGATGACCTGCACACTGGGTAAAACTGTCTTCAAAACTACAACAGGCCCAGAAATACACAACATAAATCATGAAAATGTTGTGCCCTCTGACCTTATCACCCCAGCAGTGATCTCTTTGTACTGCCTCCAGATAAGGGCAAGAAACCACTTAAAAACTCCACAAGGTTCTAGATGCAAAAGCCCAGGGATACCTCTCTAAGGTCATCTAACAACATCAGCCAACCAGACACACAAGTTGAACCTTTCGGAACCTACTACCGTTCATCTATCCAGATCCTTCCATGCACACAGCTCTGCCATAAGTGGAATCCCTAATGACTCCACCTCAGATTTTAAGAGGAATTTTAAATTAGTCTTCATCATGGTGATTGTGTTGCCATTAGGTTCCTCCCAAACATGAATACTGACTTATTTACATACTGGCCAACTTCTGCTAGCTGAAAGAGAAAAATCTTTCCACTTCCGGTGCTTCTTCTTGCAGATATTACTTGCCCTCCATTACATATTATTGTGTCGTATTCCATACGTTTGCCCTTAGATGCTAAGCACAAGTGCCAATAGTCCTGATGGTGATCTATTAAGTAATATGACAGGGTCAAAATTTTGTTGACTTAACTGTAGTGGATTACTGAGACATTTGGGGTCAAATTAGAGACCTCAACCAAAAAATAGGCCTCCTATTTGGAGAAGTGTTGAGGATGCTTTCAAAGGAAAAAGTAGCCATTAGGAGAGACGGTGTACTGACAGTCATGGATGACGTGCACTGCATAAACTGTACGAGTGTCAATGGAGTTCAACTACAGGTTTGAGCAGAATCTGCTTATTCATGTTTATGCATATGAACTTTACTTTCATTTGCACTGCTCAGCACCCCTAACCTGCCTGTTCCACATAAATATTGTAACCCTAAACTTTCCAATTACAGACTTTCTCCCTTTCAAGTCCCACAATGCAGTCTGAGCCCTCCAAGGTCACCTGCATCCTCCATGAGCACTAGGGTGTCATCACTGCACCTTTGTCATCTAAGTCGCCTGGCCCTCCACTCATACAGCCCTCCCATTATACCTTCCCATTGATTAGCCAAATCCACTACCACCCTCCTCATTTACCCTCCTGGACTAAATGCTAAACAGACACAAAAGTCAAACATTACAACCCAAAGCCCTTGTCCATCTCATTCTACTTATACAATACTAGCTCTATTTGCAACCAAACTACTTACATCACCAACCACTTCAACTATATATCCCCCACATTACACTTTACAGCCATAATAGTAACATGGCTCGATTCAGAAGACACGGTCACTCCCGCTGCTCTCTATACTGAACGCTCCACTTTCTCTCATGTGCCGAACAGAAACCAAAGAAAGGAAAAAGTAGCCTTTTCTATCACCAAATCTCTCACAAACCACATCTATCCTAATATTGTTCCCCCCTTCCTCCCCGACCCCAAAAACACCATCATTACGGCTATTGCCAGGGTTCAACACTCTTGTCATCAGCACTGGCTGCACACCAGGCACTAGTGGCTCCTTCTTTGAAGACCTTGACACCATTACAAAATGTATATGACCCAAAACACAACTTTTCACTCTTAGAATTTCAAGGTAAACATGAGCAATGACTTGCCTACACATAAAAATGATAGAACACTACACCCAATCCTCCTATCTCAAACCATAGCCCACTTTCCTTCAACCACAATCCCTTGTTCCTCAGATTCAGCAATTTTTCACTTGTCAACCACCATGGCTTCCAATTCTTTGCCTACAATAACACTCCTGTTCCCGAACAAAAACACCCACCAAGTGCTATATTGTCATTCTTAAACCAATTTCACAATGGCCTTCAACTCCACATACTATAAGGAATTAAATGGCAGATGTAAAACAATATTCAACTCACAATTACTCCCACTGTGTCTTTTTTCCACACCTCATGTCAACCATGTACAAGTTAAGATGCACTTAAGTGTGCAAAGTCTTGGAATGTGTGCACAGTCTTATATCACCACTCACTTAGCATCACCAACAAACACATGCTGTTTATGTTATCCACCTATCTGTTCACACGTAGCTATGTACAGGGTATTGTGTTGCTACACATAGTGTTCATTGACAAAATGCTTTTGCTATTTTCCTTTCAATAAGTATCATGCCCCAGGAAGAGAAAGGTTGTGGTGATGCCACCGATCAGACAGGATATTAAATCTCAAAGCAGTTTAATTTGAAATAACATAACAGAGGCTAGTGCTGTGAGTCAGAATTGAGAGGTAGCAGTAGGACAGGTGTGGATGGAAGAAGCCTAACACTAGCTGATGTGTTTATAGTAATTTAGATATGATTTATGACTAATTATAATAAAAGTGAGAGGCTCACAGATACTTCTTAAATGTGTCTTAATTTACCAGATAGCACGGATAGTGATAATTAAAAGTGTCCCAGATCTGTCTGCACATGGAAGATGTTAAAGCTGAAAAGTACAACCCGGGACCGGACAAGCTGCTGGTCGATGGCCTTCTTACCTGCCATATGATGTGTCCCCAAGGATGAACATCTTGGAGCTGGTGGCTTCCTCTAGCTTTGCTGCGATGGCAGCAGAGTCAACAAGAAGCTCATCTGGGAACTGGAGAGCAACCTGCAGGAATCAAACACACATGAATCACGACAGATGAAGATCAGCACGTTTTATAAATTCTGACAAAGCCACCTGCTGTATCCCTCCCTCTGATGCCTCCCAAAGGAAGCAGACAGCCATCACTTATATCTTTTTTTACTTCTTTAGCTTTGGATTTTGTGGATTTCAATACAAACATTTTATTCTGCTGTACGGTTTATTCTTATGATCCTGGCTAGTTGTATGCATCATTTAATCACAGTGTGAGGCACAAGATTTTTAGAATGTGTTTTATGCTACTGTCTTCAAAAGAAATTAGAAAGAGTTGGAGGAACCATCAAAATATTAATATGTAGTATGGATTGTTTTGTTAGATAGCCATTAATACACATAAAATGTACCTGTAGTGCTTAACCCCAAAAGAATATATTGGTTACACCACCTATTTATTTCCAAAGACACTCATTCTCAACAATGCTTTTGTGTATTGTCTTAACAGCAGTAACCTTCAAAGATTTGACCAACAGAGCCAGACTTTAATAATGTATTAATTATACCACTTTGCAATAGGTCTCTCTTCTGCGCTTGGCATACAGTAATATTAATGCATGCTCAACCATCTGGTAGTACTAATTTATGTTTTGCAATTTGAATGTATTGTTTTATTGTGAATTTTTATATGTTCTTATAGCACTGGAAAGGCCTCATATTTTTAAAGGATGTTATGTTAACTGGAATTCGCAATTTTTGGAAATGCAAAGTCCAGGGTGCTGGGGGCCTTAGGCCCCCTCTGCTGCACCCCAAAATATTTTTTTACAACATATAAGGTGCACACATGCCAAAAGGGTATGTGTGCTTTACATGTACATTTTAAAAATGCATTTTAAATGCATTTTTAAAATTTGCACATGGTTACCACCAAGTTCATCTTGGTGGTAAATAGTGATTCCTTAATGCCCAATTCGGATTAAGGAATTGCTTCTTACATGTGCTTTAGAAATCGCAAATAAGGAATCCTTATTTGAGATTTCTTATTTAGAGTTTTAAGGAATCGCTATTTTAGCGATTCCTTAAAATTGCTTTCATAATGCCTTTGATACATTCTGAAATGGCTTTTTGCATTCGCAAACGGGCATTCGCACCGTTTGCGAATGCAAAAAGCTTTGATACATCTGGCCCTAAGAAAATTAGAAGCTTTCTTAAATGTATCCTTCAGGAATGGACAAATGTGTCAGACACAGTTTGAACTGGATTGGTTCATTCCTCTAAACCACAAGCTAACTTATTAGGAAAAGAACATTTCAACAATTGTGGAACACTATCAGACTGGTCTTTTGAGGGTTCCATAAAGCTTGTGGCTATCTCTGCTACTGTTTGATGACCTCTTATCCAAATTATCAGTCTATACCGTCTTCTAGTTCTGGAAGTATTCTAAGCACACCCAGGGCTACTTACAGCTTGAGTTCAAAACAATATTTCTAAATACTTGGAGCATACATTCTGGTGGATTAGGGGGAAATTCCTATGTCAAAACAGAGGTAAAATTCCGACCCCAGCTCTGTGTAGAAATGCTAACACCAATTCACCGTCACTCATCTGCGTTAGGACAAGTACAACCCTGACATGTAAGACAAACAAAATGGAAATTGTGAAATCCAGTTTGGTACTGAATTATCCTTTGCCCCTCAGATTAAGTCTGTGGAGAAAAACACTTGTTATCAATAATCCATAGGAAGGCAAGTCTGCCTGCTTTTTTCAGACCAACTACACCATGGATTTTACAAAACCCATACATTATCATTTCTAAAATAGATTACTGCAATATCATGGATGCCTTCATGCAAAAATTAAAACAACAAAAACTGAAATAAATCCTGAACCAGGACACCAGACTGTGTTTAAATGTAGAGTAATCATCCTGTGACCTCTACCTCTTACAGGTCTGATTAATATGCTGATGTACTGTTAACATCTAACAGCGCAGTAAAGGATTCACTTTAATGAACTATGAACCATAAACAAGTCCTTTCAGGATAAAGGAAAACACACATTATTTGCAAAATCTGGACTCCCTACCAACCCACGAGGAATTTAAGGTCCAAGGATATATCTTGCCTACATCACAACAACCCTAGATGTTTAAAACATGGAGGAAGATCTCTCACATTCAGGGTCCCAAGCACTTGGCATGACCGCAACACTTATTTATGAGACCAATCTAACTATCTCGGATACAGAAAATACCTAAAACCCCACATGCTTAGGAAATCTTTCAACATATTCCTTCGCCTTTTCCTAAGGACCAAGTGATTTTACAAAAGAGATCTTATACTAGAACTGATATTTCCCATTCAATATCCCAGGAAGCTGAAGTAACCACCCATACCCTTGTAGCTGAAGGCCTGATCGGACTCAGCAACTTAAATGTTACTGAGCATCTTTAAGTGACCAATAAAACAACATGATTCAACACTGTACAAAACTAAAAATAAAAATAAAGATATGCACATCTTCTCTGTGCTTGTATTTTACCTTGCCCCTGTAGCCGATCCCCATTCTTTGATGCAAATACTCACCCTAACCTTGGTACTTGCTTGTCTCAAATATGTTTTGTTCAGCTTGCCTCTGTTTAGCAATACATGGGCTTAATTTACATCTCCTCCATCTTCATTCAGAATAAGCACACACTTTTATGTTTAATTTCTCAAACATAATGCATTTCAACAACACAAAATGTTCACTATTGTTATCCCACTGCGATCTCCTTCAAGTTTGTTGCTTGAATAAACTGAATTGTGTCCTTAGGTTCATTCTTAAAATAAGATATGCTGATACTTCACGAATTGTGACATTTTCCATATTTGTACAAGTCCTTATACAAATAATTTTATCAGTTGGATGAGTGCCCCATGTGGCATTTTATAAATTCTGTTATTGTCTGTTTTAGTTTGGTCTGGTGTAGAGGCATTTCTGATGGGTGAACTCTAATCAGTTATAAATTGCTACTCCTATAGGTTATCAAAAGAGACAACCAGTTAGTATGATGTAGTACATACATACCTAAAGCTCTGTTTTAGATTAAGACATTGATGTGTATTAGTCTTGTGTGGAATAAATAGTGTCAAACTAGCAAAAGAGTAAGCCTGGGTGGAGTTCTGCTATGTGGAACTCCTCAACAAGCGGAAAAAACTATGAAGCTCTACATGTAGTTCCACAAAGGGTGGAGTTTGGGTAAGTTGTGCTGTTTGCGCTGATGTTCAGCAGCAGGAGTTTCTCCCACACTGTAAAATCAGCACTAACAGTATCACGGGGAGTGCCAGAGGGCGCTAACTTCTTTCTGCCGCTCGAGTAGATTTTCTACTTGAGTGGCAGCTTCCTCAACGCAAGCAGCAGCTTCTTTCTCAATGCAGGCAATAGTGATCTGCCACGACCACCTGTGTTCAGAAATCTTGCTCGCCAACATAGGGATTTCTCTCACTCGCTAACTTAACATTGACGAGCCGCACAAGAGAAAAAAAAACTCACTTTGTGTCGATTCGTGGAGATTTTTCGTAACTCTGCATGGAGCGGGCAAAACTCTGCAAACTCAGCCCGCGGAGCGAATTTTTTTCTCCCACTCCTATAAAAGAGGCCTAATCTATCGATATTCTACCTTCAAACTGGAAAAAGCAAAAACCTTTCCACAACAAAACAGACAATCTCATCAAAGAAGTCTATAAATATTTTATTTATTCCATAATAAAGATTGTATATTAATAAAATAAATGAATGGTAAAACAGCCCAAGCGCTTAAGTGCACTCTTTCGGATGGCTGAGCACATCTGATCAGGCAAAAGGGACCACTCTTAGTGCAAAACTCCTGGACAAAGAAGTATTTTTCAATCAACTTGAACACCTTGCATTTGAAATCAATTTGACCCCATTATTACATACCAAATGTGTAAATAAAAAATTGCTCTCAAAACAAAAAATAAACAACGTCTACACACAAATTATGGGGATGTAACAAAAGACTGATTACACAATTAACTCTGAATCGGAGACAGAACCCTGGAAATGTAGCGCACAGATGTACTTAGGTTTTTGCCTTCTGCAAAGGAGACACAATGAAATCCTGAATCGAGAGATTAGTTCCCCATTTTTCGTCTCCTCTTTTGCTCTTTAGTACTCTTTTGCCTACTTTTCAAGTCGTATCTACTAGAATGCACATGTGCTGTTGCAAGACATTTTCAGCTTAGAGGGCAGATAGAGCTCACCCACTGCTTACAATTGGTTGGCTTTATTGTCACTCTCATTTGCTTGCCTCTTATTTGTAAGCTTCTGTGGGGGTTTGTGGTGGGTTCTTTCGGGTACTTTCATGAAAGACACAAGAATACTTATGACCTGGGTTATTTTTACTGGAGGTATTTTTTTTTTTAAGTGGGGTGTCACAAAAAAAATATATATAACAAATCTTGGTTCATTCTCTTTATCTCTTCATAGTCTCTTTTTCTTTCTCTGTCGCTTTCTGGTTCTTTTTATTCCTTTGTCCTTTTGGTCATTTCTCCGTTGCGTTCGTTCTCTTTTAACCTCTTTGTTTCCTTTTCCTCACTTTAGGTATGTCTCATCCGACGTTCCGTTCCCAGATGGGCGGGATCATGCAGGAAAAAAAAATAGAACCGAGGAGAAACAAAGGTAAATGGACCCCGTTCGTTTTCTCTGAGTTTTTGTGCAGAAATGATAGAGTGGGTAGGGGCTGTAGAACTACGTAAGAGGGACAAAAGCAAATTAAAAACCCCTGTGTGGGTATGAGGGGGACCCCTATAGTCATTGTGTAGTGTGTGCATATACAACACTATTTACAAAGCGTGATCGTGTTTTTAATGCAAAGCCAAGGTGCACTGGAGTTCCTTCCCTTTACTTATTCTCGTCCCACCCAGTATTCTTTCCACCTCCCCACTTCCACCAAAGTCCTGTGGTGTTTGGAATACACACATGTACCTGCACAAACCACGTCCCTCCAGGGACGTGGTTGGGCTCTTGGTTTCCTCCTGCGCTGGAATCTCCACAACTCATATCAGAGACTTCACTCCGGCATCTTCCTCCCAAACTCGCACCTCCTGCCCTCCGGCATCTTCCTCCATAACGCGCACCTCCTGTCCTCCGGCGTCTCCTTCAGTAACTTGCACTTCCTTCTCAGCCACCTCGGCCGCGCCTACCTCTATATTATATCTTCGTTGACCCGGATATCCAGGTTTCCAAAAAAGATCCGGCCTTCCTCTCTCTTGCTGGGACGCCCGGGGCACGACAACATCAGCCCAGTACCTTGCTCTGTGACAGGGTTACTGCCACTCTGTTACAGGGTTAGTTCCGCTTCTTGTGTTTTTCTGTCCGCTGGAGCATGGCCAAAGTACTTGTGTCCTTCCACTGATAACTTCTGTAGCAGTACTTTTTATTCTTTTTTGATTAAGCATTCTGAGAGAGTGTGTGTTTTAGAACTTTCTCCCTCGTGTTCCTTTCTGCTTCTGTCCCCCAACCGCACAGAATCCTGTGTGCTTTTGTGCCTCCCCAATGCTCCCCTCCAGGCTGCTTTTGCACTTTTGAGTGCTCCTGTGCTCCCGCTGCTCTTCTGCATGTTGCACTCTCATCAAGGTGCGTCTGTGCTCCTCCCACATGTTGCTCTTGTTCGTTGGTGTAATTCTCCCTGAGGCGCTCCACATTGCTGCCTCGCGCCTGTGTGCTTTTCGGATCCCCATGTTGCCTCAGTCCCGCCCTGTAGCACTTTACTCATGTATGACGCTGTTTTACAAGTTTCGATACCAGGGCGATCTTCTTATTATCCCAGGCGCTGCAGGTGATTTTCAGCTGTGCCAGGGAGGGGCACTGTGCTGGAAAACACAAGGCTTTCAAAGATGCAACCGTGTTGCACTGGTCTCAATTGCCCTTTCCGTTTGTTCTGCAATTGCAGCTGAAATTAGATGTGGCATACTAGGTTTGAATGGCCGTGCTGTTAACAGAGACAGGTTTTCCTTCGTGTCCATTTTGACTGTTTAATTTTATTTTTTTAAATGTGACTGCCTTAATCAGCAACACCCAGAGTTTCTCTTAATGGTGTTTTCTTTTAGCCTAGGAGTGACTTTTTTTAATCGCCCATAGTTAAGTTGCTGTGGCTGCTCGCTCAGGGCTTGCTTTGTTGCTTCTCAATAAAAATTATTTTAGCCAGTCATGTCATCATGAGTAAGCTGATCCTGAGCCAAAAATAAGGAATTAAAAGAAGAACAGAAAGGCAGGTGGCTATGTTCCTGTTCACTTTTGTACTATGTGCAGAGATAGTTGCACCCAATGCAATAATCTTTGTGCGCATTAAATTACCTCTTTCTCCATCGATTCACTCACAAACGGATCTCTGTAACAAAAGCAGTAATCCACTGAGCTGCCTACATACAATACAGATCTGTGAGTTGCACGTTGTGTTTTACAGCAGGCACATTAACCCTCTGTGCTGCTTCATTAACAGCAGCATTCAGGCTGTCAGAAGGCATCCACAATTCTATCCTTTCCCTTCGCCAGAGGACCAAAAGGGTCAATCACCCTCATTGCCAGTCACTTCAAAATAAGTTGTGAGATCGAGGAATACTTTCTGTATGATGCCCAGTTTGCTCTCCAAGCATCTCACGAGCAAGGCGCCCTTGTATGGGTCCTGTACTCGATCAATGATGTCTGAGCTTTCAGGTACCCCTTTCATGGATTTTATTTCTATAAATATGTGTAATTTATTAACTGGGGTGCTCTGCTGCCTACTGGATCCTGGCGGTATCTTCTTGTTCGGTATTGGCTAGACCGTGAATTTGTTGTCTCAAGGAGACGTGTTGTGTTCAATCTGTGGGCTTCACCCGGCCAATAGGATTACTATTTGCTCACTCCATCATCGCTCTCCTATGCTTTGTTCTAATTTTTGTCCATGACATACATGCATCATGCCTCTTCTCGTGTTTAGCCCTTCCCCAGAGCAGGGACCAAATACACTAGTGTCCATCCACTGCTCTTGTTTTAGGAGCTACTTTTTTCTTTGTGTTTGAGCACTCCACACAAGTACTGGTGTTTTTACATGCTCATCTCCCACCCGCCACATCGCAACCCCAGTCACATCGCCATCACAGCCAAATGCTGCTTTATTTATTTCACTAGCGTGCTCATAATTTTGTCTTTAAACACGCTAGAGAATGTATCTTTTCGCTCACCCCTCTCGAACCTGTAAACACTTCCCAGATCATTTTTCTATTGCATTTGTAAATAATGCGAAAGCGACTCGAAGGTATTTGGGTGCTTTACATGAACACTAGTTCATTTACAGTCAGATATATCTATTTTTAGGCATGGAGAGAATCATAGGACGGTGAGCCTCCCTCCAAGAAGCTTACGAGGGAGTTTTTTTTTCCCCTCTTGTACAGTAGGACTAAAGTAATAAATTAATAGATACTTAAATACACAGTAAGGGAATATATGTGTACGGAATATAATAATGGATATAGTATTTAGAGATTTAAAGTTTTGTTGTATAAACACATACTATCAAGATTTGCAATATTTGAAGTTAATTTATGTGTGTACTTTTCTAACATTATTTGATCTTTCTTCAATTTTTCAATTGCGAAATGCTTGCTGATAAAATAGTTAACATAACATTTGCTCATTGTGATAGATAAAATGAAAGAAGGGATTCATAAGTATCTAATCTAACAACTTATCTAGAAACTATGCAATGACCTATGAACATGTTAAGCATAGAATAATATACACATACATATGTATGCACACATACATAGTATACATACTTATATGCACAGATATATACATACACACACACATGCCTACACACATATACATTTAACCATGTGTAAATATGAATTTTTTTAAACAGGTTTAAAGAGTATGTATATATTTTATTAATGTAAAATAGTAATTATAGATATTTTTTAAATAAATACACATATCTAGAAATGTATACATAATCCGATTATACATGTTTAGCAACACAAGCATATGCATTCCATTGCTGCTTGGATTTGGTGGTTATGAAGGACAGAGCCAACTCTTGAGCAGTCTGCTGAAGACAAGATAGTTATCCGTGGATCTTATATTTGGGGGTAATGAATTCTATAGTTTGGCCGCTTGAACAGAGAAGGATGTACCACCTATTGTCTTTTTCTTATATGGTGGTGATTTAAGGTGGGGTGCGAATCTTGAGTGGAGGTTTCTTTGTTGAATGTATTTGGTGATTTTATTCCTGATGAAAAGTGGTCCTTGTCCATGTATTGTTTTGTGGGTGATACAAAGCAGCTTGAAGGTGGATCTTCTGGCCACCGGTAACCAATGTACTGACTTTAAGGCAGGGGAGATGTGGGCTTGAGGCTTTACATGTAGTAGTAGTCTGGCAGCCGAGTTCTGAATGCGCTGTCGTTTCTTCATAGTAGATAGATATGATCCACGGTAGAGGCCATTGGCGTAATTTAGTTTAGATAGTGCAAGAGAGATAGCAGCCTGGACCTTGGGTGGAAATCCGAGGTGGGGGTAAATGCATCACAGTTTTTTCAAGGTGATGAAGCTTCACTGTGCTAATTTGTCCACTTGGGCATTCATTGTTAACTTGGAGGCCATGGTAATTCCAAAGTTTTTACCTTCCTTAGATACTTGAGGGGGTGGTACCAGATCATTAGGCCAGGTGCCCAGACAGTCATCATTTTTCCTGTTGCCACATGTGAGTATTTCCATTTTGGAAGCATTCAGTTTGAGATGACTCCAAGTCATCCACTGATCAACGGCTCTGAGGCAACTGAAGATTTGTGAGTTTTCAATGTCTTTTGGGCATTCCAATTTAAGGAATATTTGTGTGTCATCTGCATAGTTGTAGCATGTGAGCTGAAATGTATTGATCAATTATGGTAAGGACTTCATGTAGATGTTGAAAAGCATAGGGGAGATGATTGTACTGTCACAATACTCAGCTGGAACTTCGCTGTCGCCAACGTAAGCAGTAGCACAAGCAAAATAATGTTTGTACCTTGTGCTGTCCTACCTTCACCACAGCTTTGGGGTTGTACTTTAATACCGGTAATTCAAATAAATTCTCTATTACGTCACATAAAGCGATTTTTGCTTTTTTCCTGGGCCACACAAAAAAATACATTGAAAAAAAAAGTTAATAAACAGCAAATATTGCTGAATTAGTAATTATTCATTTTACGGCACCTGAAATCTCAAAAATAACAACTGATCCCTCAAATACAGAATAGGGAGATAAATATGAAAATGTGGACTTTTTTTGTTTTTACTGTAAGAATATGCAGCAAAACTCTAGCAGAGTAGTAGCATTTATAATCCAGACGGACTGGAGTCCTTGCAGGCTCTTCTTGGCAATTTGTCAACATCCGGTGCCAGTTCTGCCTCGCCAAAGGCACTGAAGACATATATTTTCACACTTAACGTGGACGTTATTTCACGCAGGCTGCAGTGGCAGGCCTGTGTAAGAACTGTCTGAGCTCCCTATGGGTGGCAAAAGAAATGCTGCAGCCCATAGGGATCTCCTGGATCCCCAATACCCTGGGTACCTAAGTACCATATACAAGGGAATTATGGGCCATATGTACGAACACTTTTTCCCATAGACACAGAATGGGTAAAAACCTTTGCTACATCTGGCCCTATATGTGGGTACCAGTGTGCCAATGAGAATTGGTAAATTTAGTCACTAGCCTGCAGTGACAAATTTTAGAAAGCAGAGAGAGCATAAACACTGAGGTTCTGGTTAGCAGAGCCTCAGTGATACAGTTAGGCACCACACAGGGAACACATACAGGGCACATACTATGAGCACTGGGGTCCTCCCTGGCAGGATCCCAGTGACACAAGGGCTTAAACAACATACATACAGTGAAATATGGGGGTAACATGCCAGGCAAGATGGTACTTTCTTATACAACCCCCCCCCCCAACCAAACGAAGGACAATAAGACTAGCCATGACCTGATGAGTCTTCATTGTCTAAGTGGTAATATATGGAGAGTCCATCTGCATTGGAGTGGGTACTCCCAGGTCTATGTTCCACTGTATAGTCCATTCCCTGTAGAGATATGTACCAGCTCAACAATTTAGGGTTTTCACCTTTCATTTGTTTTAGCCAAAGTAGAGGTTTGTGGTCTGTCTGAACAATAAAGTGAGTGCCAAACAGGTATGGCCTCAACTTTTTCAGTGCCCAGCCCACAGCAAAGGCCTCCCTCTCTATGGCAGACCAACGCTTTTCTCTAGGGGTGAACCTTCTGCTGATAAAAGCAACTGGTTGATCCTGGCCCTCAGAATTCAGTTGTGATAAGACTGCCCCTACCCCTAATTCAGATGCATCAGTTTGAACAATGACTTTCTTGGAGTAACATGGGCTTTTTAGGACAAGTGCAGAGCACATGGCCTGTTTGAGCTCCTCAAATGCTTTCTGACAGCTAGCTGTCCATAATACCTTTTTAGGCATTTTCTTGCTTGTGAGATCATTAAGAGGGGCTGCTATGGAGCCATAATTTGTGATGAATCTCCTATAGTACCCTGTGAGGTCTAAAAAGGCTCTCACCTGGGTCTGAGTTGTAGGGGAAACCCAATCCATGATTGTGTGGATTTTCCCCTTTAGTGGTGCAATCTGTTCTCCACCTACCAGGTGGCCCAGATAAACCACTTTCCCCGGCCCTATCTGGTACTTCGAGGCCTTGATAGTGAGGCCTGCCTTTTGCAGGGCCTCCAAAACTTTCCAAAGGTGGACCAGGTGCTCATCCCAGGTTGAGCTAAAGACAGCAATATCATCAAGATATGCTGGACTGAAAGCTTCCAACCCTTGCAGGACTGTGTTCACCAACCTCTGAAAAGTGGCAGGTGCATTTTGCAAACCAAAGGGCATTACTGTGAATTGGTAGTGTCCTCCTATAGTAGAAAAAGCAGTCTTTGGTTTAGCATCTTCTGCCAATCTGATCTGCCAATACCCTGCAGTCAGATCAAAAGTGCTAAGATACTTGGCAGAAGCCAGTGTATCAATAAGCTCATCTTCCCTGAGTATAGGGTAGGGTGAGCATCGGTTTTTGTTACCTGATTGAGCCCTCTGTACTCTACACAAAACCTCATCTCCCTCTTTCCATCTTTGGTGTGAGGTTTTGGTACAAGCACCACTGGGCTAGTCCACGGGCTTTCAGAAGGTTCAATCACCCCCAAGTCCAACATTTTCTGCACCTCTTGTTTAATGCAGTCTCTGACATGGTCAGGCTGCCTATAAATTTTACTTTTGACAGGCAGTCTGTCTCCAGTGTCAATTGTGTGTTCACACCAGGATGTTGTACCTGGTACAAGTGAAAAGAGGTCTGAAAATTGGCTTAGGAGATTGATGCAGTTGTCTATCTGTTCTGCAGTCAGACAGTCTGCTAAAACTACTCCTTCCACTAAGGCATCTGCTTCAGTGGTGGAGAAGAGATCAGGGAGAGGGTCACTCTCTTCTTCCTGTCCCTCATCTGTTGCCATGAGCAGGGTGAGATCAGCCCTGTCATAGTAGGGTTTTGGGCGGTTGACATGAATCACCCTAAGGGGACTCCTGGCAGTGCCCAGGTCTACCAAATAGGTAACCTCACCCTTCTTCTCAACAATTAGATGGGGTCCACTCCATTTGTCTTGGAGAGCTCTTGGGGCCACAGGCTCCAATACCCATACCTTCTGTCCTGGTTGGTACTGGATCAGAACAGCCTTCTGGTCATGCCATTGCTTTTGCAGCTCCTGGCTGGCCTGAAGGTTTTTACTGGCCTTTTTCATGTACTCAGCCATTCTGGATCTTAGGCCAAGTACATAATCCACTATGTCCTGTTTAGGAGCTTTTAAAGGTTGTTCCCAACCCTCCTTCACAAGAGTGAGTGGACCTCTTACAGGGTGCCCAAAGAGGAGTTCAAAGGGACAGAAGCCCACTCCTTTCTGGGGTAACTCCCTGTAAGCAAAAAGGAGGCAAGGTAACAGGACATCCCATTTCCTCCTGAGTTTTTCAGGGAGTCCCATTATCATACCTTTGTGAGTTTGTATGGAGGAGTTGTAGTGGTCCTTAAAGGTATGGCTTCAGGATATCTTATGGCATGGTCCACAACCACCAAAATAAATCTATTGCCTGAAGCAGTAGGAGGGTCAAGGGGGCCAACTACGTCAACCCCTACCCTTTCAAAGGGCACCCCAACCACTGGAAGTGGAATTAGAGGGGCCTTTGGAGTGCCACCAGTCTTGCCACTGGCTTGGCAGGTCACACAAGACTTGCAAAAAACGTTGGTGGCCTCTGACATACGAGGTCAGTGAAACAAGGGGACAAGTCCTTCCCAAGTTTTTATCTGGCCCAAATGCCCAGCCAAAGGAATGTCATGTGCTAGAGTGAGAAGAAACTCTCTGTACTGCAGGGGAATGACCAATCTCCTGGCTGCTCCAGGTTTTGGGTCCCTTGCCTCTGTGTACAAGAGGTCATCTTCCCAGTATACTCTATGACTGTCACTGACATCCCCATTTTGCTGTTTGACAGCTTGCTGTCTAAGACCCTCTAATGTGGGACAGGTTTGCTGTGCCACACTCAGCTCTTTCCTGGCAGGCCCCCTCCACCCAAAAGCTCAGCAGTGTCTGCTGCCCGCTCCTCTGGTGTAGGTTCTGCACAAGAGGGAAATTCCTCTTCCTCAGAAGGGGAATCATCTGTAGAGGGAGGGATAGTGGGTAGGGATTTACCCTTGCTACCCCAAGCTTTAGGGAGCACTTGGTCCATTGTTCCAGGATCCAAGTTACCCTGTCCTTTTTGCTTTTTGGCCTGAGCCCTGATTAAAGCAAAAATATGCCCAGGAATGCCCAGCATTGCTGCATGAGCCTCCAACTCCACTTCTGCCCAAGCTGATGTCTCTAAATCATTCCATACTAGACAGTCTACAGGTAAATCTGAGGCAACCACAACTTTCTTTGGACCAGTGCCCCCCCCGTGGAGATTCAAATTCACAACAGCCATGGGGTGGCTAGGAGTGTTGTTATGAGCGTCTGTCACTTGGTACTGCTGACCAAGTAGGTGTTGCTCAGGGTGGACCAGTTTTTCCATCACCATAGTTACACTGGCTCCTGTATCCCTGTAGGCCTGAACCTCAACACCATTTATTAGGGGAAGTTGCTTGTACTTATCCATATTAAGGAGACAAGCAACCAAGGTGGCCAAATCAATGGCACCCTCAGAGACTAAAACAGCCTCTGTGGTCTCCCTAACAAGACAAACCCCAACTACATTGCCAATAGTGAGCCCCGCTACACCCTTGGATTGGCTATTAGTAGTAGATTTCCCACCACCACTGCTATTACTAGAATTTGCAGCAGGGGTTGTGGTGGTGGGAGGTTTGGTGTTTTTCTTTGGACAACTGGAATCAGTTGCCCAATGGCCTTTGACTTTACAAAAATAACACCAAGGCTTTTTAGGATGATTGTTGGAAGAGGATTTGGACCCACCACCCCCAGAGGATTTTTGTGGTCCTGATGAAGACTCAGAATGTTTACTTTTGTCTCCACCCTTGTCAGAAGACTTACCATCCTTCTTCTTGCCATTCTTGTCACCCCCTGTATGAACTTTTCTGTTCACCCTTGTTCTGACCCACTTGTCTGCCTTCTTTCCCAACTCTTGGCGATAGGTCAGATCCGAGTCCACTAGGTATTGGTGCAACAAGTCAGACACACAGTTGTTCAGAATATGCTCTCTCAGAATAAGATCATACAGGCTCTCATAGTCAGATACCTTACTGCCATGTAACCACCCTTCCAAGGCCTTCACTGAACAGTCCACAAAATCTGTCCAGTCTTGAGAACTCTTTTCTGGTGTCTCTGAACTTAATCCTGTATTGTTCAGTGGTTAAGCCAAATCCATCCAAGAGTGCATCTTTTAATACTGTGTAGTTGTTAGCTTCACTTTCTCGAACAGTAAGGAGGCTATCCCTACCCTTTCCAGTGAAAGATAGCCACAACATAGCAGCCCACTGCCTTTGAGGGACCAACTGTACCATACAGGCCCTCTCAAGTGCAGCAAACCACTTATTGATGTCATGCCCCTCCTTGTAAGGGTGGACTATCTTGTGCAGATTCTTGGAATGTTGCTCTCTATCAGGATTGCTCTCAGGAATACTACTGCTGCCACCATGGGGAACTAACCCCAACCTCTGTCTTTCCTTCTCAATGTCTAGGGATTCCCTATCTACGGCCAGCTGTTGCTGTTTAAGCTTCAGTCTGGTCTCCTCAACCCTCAACTTTTTGAGTTCCCTTTCTAACAAGTTATCCTCAATGCTTTGACACAGATGACAAATTAGAAACTTCAGAGGGGGACCTGTCCCTAACTGTCTGGACCCTAGTAATCTGGCCTCTAGGGAAAAATAATTCCCTACTGTTATGGGAACTTTTCTCACTGCCAGCATCACTAGGTGCCCTGCTAGAGGGCAGACCCTTGTCAGAACCCTCCCCAGCTTCTCCAGGGGACTCCTCTGAGTCAGACTGGGTAGCTTCTCCCTTTTCTAATCTCTCATTTGATGGTCCAGACTGGTTCTGGTCATCCACAATAAGCATATTAAAAAGAAACTCTTTTGTAGGGTTCTTTCCTATACATAAACCTATATCCAGGCAGAGACCCCTTAAACTCTTGTAGTTCAAACTCTCATATGTTGCATTAACAGTCTTGAGAGTGGAATCTACAACAGACATGATAGTAAAAGGTTTAAGGATAGGGAGAAGAGAAAAAAAGTTTCAGAACTTTTGAAAGCACAGAGAAAAAACTTTTTCTAACGTTTAGAAGTTGTAAGAAACTTTTCAGAACGTTGTAAAAAGTTTTTGGATAGAAAAGCAAACTTTTTGGGTTAAGTGTACATGCACTGTACTGTTTGGTATATGATTCTCTTATGAAAAGTACAAAATGACAAAGTGGTAAAGTAGTAAAGTAGTTACAAGTACTTATCCCACCGCTGCCACCAATGTAGGAGGCTGGCCTGGCTTGTAGTGGGTACCAAAAGGTACTTACACCTTGTGCCAGGTCCAGTTATACCTTATTAGTAGAAGAGAGGTGTTTCTAGCAGCTTAGGCTGATAGAAGGTAGTTATGGCAAAGCAGCTTAGGCTGAACTAGGAGACATGCAAAGCTCCTACTATACCACTTAGATCATATGAACAATATCATAAGAAAACACAATACACAGAGTTACTAAAAATAAAGGTACTTTATTGTTATGACAATATGCCACAAGTATCTCAGTGAGTACCCTCAGTAAGAAGGTAAGTAATATAAACAAGTTATATGTACACAAACCCAAAATAGGTAAGTAAGAGTCAGAAAAGTAATGCAAACAGTGTAGAATTACAAAAGGTTGCAATAGGCAGACATAGGTCTAGGGGCAACACAAACCATTTACTCCAAAAGGGGAATGCGAATCACAAATGGACCCCAGACCTATGGGAGCTTGTAGAGGGTCGCTGGGACTGTAAGAAAACAGTCAGGGTGTCCAAGATACCCCACCCCAATACCCTGAAAAGTTGGAGTAAAGTACACCTACTACCCCAAAAGAGCACAATAGTCGTGATAGGGGGATTTTGCAAGAACAACAAACACCAGCAGTGCACTGAAGACAGATTCCTGGACCTGAAGACCTGCAAAGCAAGGGGACCAAGTCCAATAGTCGCGACAGTGTCCGGGGGGGGGGGGGGGGGGGCAGGAGCCCAGGAAACCCCGGATGAAGGTGCAAGGAAGCTGCCTCCGGATGGAAGAAGCTTGGAATTCTGCAAGAACGAAGAGGACTAGGAACTTTCCCTTTGGATGGAAGATGTCCCACGTCGCGATGAAGGTTGCAGAAGTGTTCCCACTAAGAAATACCGCAAACAAGCCTTGCTAGCTGCAAGGGTCACGGTAGAGTTTTTTGGGTGCTGCTGAGAACCAAGAAGGACCAGGATGTTGCCCCTTGCAGGAGGAGACAGAGGGGGCGCTCAGCAACTCAGAGAGCCCTCACAGAAGCAGGCAGCACCCACAGAAGTACCTGAACAGGCACTTGGAAGATTTGTGAACCGGAGTCCACGCAGAGTTACAAAAGAGGGTCCCACGACGTCGGAGGCCAACTCAACGGGTTGAGCACTGCAGGACGGAGTGCTGGGGACCCAGGTTAGGCTGTGCACAAAGGAAATCCTGGAAGAGTGCACAGAAGCCGGAGCAGCTGCAAATCACGCAGTACACAGGTTTGCAGTCTAGCGTGGAGAGGCAAGGACTTACCTCCACCAAACTTGGACTGAAGAGTCACTGGATTGTGGGAGTCACTTGGATAGAATTCCTGTGATCCAGGGACCACGCTCGTCAGGATGAGAGGGGATCCAGAGGACCAGTGTTGCAGTCTTTTGGTGCCTGCGTTAGCAGGGGGGAAGATTCCGTCGACCCACGGGAGATTTCTTCTTGGCTTCTGGTGCAGGGTGAAGGCAGGCGACCCCCAGAGCATGCACCACCAGGAAACAGCCGAGAAAGCCGGCAGGATGAGGTGCTACAATGTTGCTGGTAGTCGTCTTGCTACTTTGTTGCGGTTTTGCAGGCGTCCTGGAGCAGTCAGCGGTAGATACTTGGTAGAAGTCGAAGAGGGAGATGCAGAGGAACTCTAGTGAGCTCGTGCTTTCATTATCTGAAGAATTCCCCAAAGCAGAGACCCTAAATAGCCAGAAAAGGAGGTTTGGCTACCAAGAAAGGA
This sequence comes from Pleurodeles waltl, assembly GCF_031143425.1. NCBI lineage: Eukaryota > Metazoa > Chordata > Amphibia > Caudata > Salamandridae > Pleurodeles > Pleurodeles waltl. Next base: position 1,003,492,392 of record NC_090443.1, on the reverse strand, counting down.
GGATTGGCCACCAAGAAAGGTAAGAGTCTATCAGAGGGGGTCTCTGACGTCACCTGCTGGCACTGGCCACGCAGTCCAGTGTGCCCCCAACACCTCTGTTTCCAAGATGGCAGAGGTCTGGGACACACTGGAGGAGCTCTGGGCACCTCCCCTGGGAGGTACTGGTCAGGGGAGAGGTCACTCCCCTTTCCTTTGTCCAGTTTCACGCCAGAGCAGGGCTGGGGGATCCCTGAACCGGTGTAGACTGGCTTATGCAGAGATAGGCACCATCTGTGCCCATCAAAGCATTTCCAGAGGCTGGGGGAGGCTTCTCCTCCCCAGCCCTTCACACCTATTTCTAAAGGGAGAGGGTGTAACACCCTCTCTCAGAGGAAATCCTTTGTTCTGCCTTCCTGGGCCAGGGCTGCCTGGACCCCAGGAGGGGCAGAAACCTGTCTGAGGGGTTGGCAGCAGCTGCAGTGGAAACCCCGGAAATGCAGTTTGGCAATACCCGGGTTCTGTGCTAGAGACCCGGGGGATCATGGAATTGTCCCCCCAATACCAGAATGGTATTGGGGTGACAATTCCATGATCTTAGACATGTTACATGGCCATGTTCGGAGTTACCATTGCGACGCTATACATAGGTAGTGACCTATGTATAGTGCACGTGTGTAATGGTGTCCCCGCACTCACAAAGTCCGGGGAATTTGCCCTGAACGATGTGGGGGCACCTTGGCTAGTGCCAGGGTGCCCACACACTAAGTAACTTGGCACCCAACCTTCACCAGGTGAAGGTTAGACATATAGGTGACTTATAAGTTACTTATGTGCAGTGTAAAATGGCTGTGAAATAATGTGGATGTTATTTCACGCAGGCTGCAGTGGCAGGCCTGTGTAAGAATTGTCTGAGCTCCCTATGGGTGGCAAAAGAAATGCTGCAGCCCATAGGGATCTCCTGGAACCCCAATACCCTGGGTACCTAAGTACCATATACAAGGGAATTATATGAGTGTACCAGTGTGTCAATGAGAATTGGTAAATTTAGTCACTAGCCTGCAGTGACAAATTTTAGAAAGCAGAGAGAGCATAAACACTGAGGTTCTGGTTAGCAGGGCCTCGGTGATACAGTTAGGCACCACACAGGGAACACATACAGGGCACATACTATGAGCACTGGGGTCCTGCCTGGCAGGATCCCAGTGACACAAGGGCTAAAACAACATACATACAGTGAAATATGGGGGTAACATGCCAGGCAAGATGGTACTTTCCTACACATGGGACTCAGGAGGAGATAGCCTTGGTCTTCAACTTTTATACAGGCGCACAGAAAATGGTGCAAAAAAAAAAAAAAAGAGATTCAATTTTCTTGTGACCTATGCCTCTGCCTTCATCTTCAACAACAAAAGCAGAAAGGTATATGTTCAATATGTTTTTAGTGATACAGCTCTGCAGAAATATTAATTCATAATGCTTTAAGCTTGCAGCCATTCAAGATGGAGTCCATCACATTTCTCTATAATCTTACAGTCAAACTGGCATGGTCTAGTCGCACTATTTCCAATTTCCAGTCCCCTTGTCCATATTCCAACCCATAACCAATCAAGCAGAAAAGGAGCACTACCTTCCTGTCATTGCATGTTATGGTATTGGGTGCGGAGCTGTCGTATGAAAATCTATAAGAAGAAATAATTATTTTTTAGGTAAGACTTCAACTGACAAACAAAAATTTAATTTCCTATCAAAATAAGGAAAGTGATTTCCTCACACCTCCCCCTCAAAAACATAGAAAAAGTTTAATAAAGGCACTCTAGTTAGACAAAAAATACAAAGTTGGTGCTCACCCTCTTGGATTGGAACTGTTGGATGAAGTTGACTGTTTTCTTTAACTCATAAACCTCTTCCAGGTCATCAGCCAGTGTTCTGTTGCAGTTTTCCTTGGCGACAGAGGCCTGCTTCATGACCTCGGCACTGTCGCTGCTAAATTGCATCGCCATGGTCACCCCAAGGTCACTCTCACTCACGCTGAAATCAACAAGAGAACATGCACAGCCTTATTACAGATGCATAACAAGCATTGAGAAGAACATGTTCAGTTCCGGTCATGTCCATCACCTTTCTCAGGCTGGCTTCATAAATAGTTTTTATGAAGCAATAACCCTATAGGTCCCATGTCGTGGTATAGAGGTTGATGAAATAACTTCTGGGCACCTAAACTTATAAATCACTGATATAAATCAATATGACATGGCTCTATGGAATGAAGAAAATTGGCTTTTATGATCTCTTTGATGAATTAATGATTGGAATACAATGCTTGTCAGACATTTTTAATCAACATTTTTCAACAAAACCTAAGTCTGCTCAGGTCGATAAACTTTAAATATCTCAGTTTGGACAACCCAGTATAGTGACCATCTGTGTGGATTGTGATGATAACAAATACCATTAAGGGAACTTCAGAGCTGCTCAAAGCTGTCAGCTTACTGAGAACCATGAACTTCTATCACACTACTAAGCGCTATGAACCATAAAGAAATAATCACACCTCAGACGTCCTTGTGCACGGCATTGAACCAGTTCTTAGACAGGGTCAAAAATAAAGAGAACACCCTTCCAAACACACACCCTACATTGTGTAGCATGCTGCCAATGTAGGCAAGGGCTTCAGCTCCCCACAGAGGGGTAGTAAGTGGAAAATAAATGCAACACCACAAATCTAGCATGGATTATAATACAGCTGGAAGCCTTTCCGTGTTACTATGCTGCTTATCACTATAACACTGCAGGGAAACATGCATCCCCGGGTTATCATCATCCCTGCTCTTGTTCTGTACCACATGGCGGTAAAGAAAACATCAACAGGAACTGCTACCGCGCTGTCTCACAGTACTGAAAGGGCAGCCTCATAAGCGATTTCTATTACAGGTACTGCACTTAAACACATTATTGAACACAGTTAATGGGTGTTGCTATCACACTGCGCCAGGATCACAGTACTGTTGGAAGACTTCCTGAAGGTCTGCTCTCGTACTCAATCAGACACTGGGCATGTTACCAGGCACTCCTATCGAACTGAAATCCAGGCCTGAACGATGTCACAGAACAGTGCTACTGAGGTATATCACAGTTCCAATAGTTCTATTGTTGCTATCGCACTACACCACAGCATTGAAAAGACAACGTCCTGGGGCCCTGCAGTGGCACAGGATTGCATTATTGCACAACAAGGCTGTATGAGAACAACCCAGGGTGCTGCTATTGCAAATGATCACAGTATTGTACACAGAATTTCCTTTGCCACCGCCATCAAACTCTTTCGTAGTACAGCACAGACAACATGTAAAGAAATGGCTCCCTGTTGCACTTACCCCCCACTTTTTGCCTGATACTGACTTGACTGAGAAGTGTGCTGGGACCCTGCTAACCAGGCCCCAGCACCAGTGTTCTTTCACCTAAAATGTACCATTGTTTTCACAATTGGCACAACCCTGGCACCTAGGTAAGTCCCTTGTAACTGGTACCCCTGGTACCAAGGGCCCTGATGCCAGGGAAGGTCTCTAAGGGCTGCAGCATATCTTATGCCACCCTGGGGACCCCTCACTCAGCACAGACACACTGCTTGCCAGCTTGTGTGTGCTGGTGAGAACAAAACGAGTAAGTCGACATGGCACTCCCCTCAGGGTGCCATGCCAACCTCCCACTGCCTGTGGCATAGGTAAGTCACCCCTCTAGTAGGCCTTACAGCCCTAAGGCAGGGTGCACTATACCACAGGTGAGGGCATATGTGCATGAGCACTATGCCCCTACAGTGTCTAAGCAAAACCTTAGACATTGTAAGTGCAGGGTAGCCATAAGAGTATATGGGCTGGGAGTCTGTCAAAAACGAACTCCACAGCTCCATAATGGCTACACTGAATACTGGGAAGTTTGGTATCAAACTTCTCAGAATAATAAACCCACACTGATGCCAGTGTTGGATTTATTAAAAAATGCACACAGAGAGCATCTTAGAGATGCCCCCTGTATTTTACCCAATTGTTCAGTGTAGGCTGACTGGTTCCAGCAGCCTGCCACAACCGAGACATGTTGCTGGCCCCATGGGGAGAGTGCCTTTGTCACTCTGAGGCCAGTAACAAAGCCTGCACTGGGTGGAGATGCTAACACCTCCCCCAGGCAGGAGCTGTAACACCTGGCGGTGAGCCTCAAAGGCTCACCCCTTTGTCACAGCACAGCAGGGCACTCCAGCTTAGTGGAGTTGCCCGCCCCCTCCGGCCACGGCCCCCACTTTTGGCGGCAAGGCTGGAGGAAACAAAGAAAACAACAAGGAGGAGTCACTGACCAGTCAGGACAGCCCCTAAGGTGTCCTGAGCTGAAGTGACTCTAACTTTTAGAAATCCTCCATCTTGCAGATGGAGGATTCCCCCAATAGGATTAGGGATGTGACCCCCTCCCCTTGGGAGGAGGCACAAAGAGGGTGTACTCACCCTCAGGGCTAGTAGCCATTGGCTACTAACCCCCCAGACCTAAACACGCCCTTAAATTTAGTATTTAAGGGCTCTCCCTGAACCTAGAAATTAGATTCCTGCAACTACAAGAAGAAGGACTGCTGAGCTGACAAACCCCTGCAGAGGAAGAACAGAAGACACCAACTGCCTTGGCCCCAGACTTACCGGCCTGTCTCCTGCCTTCCAAAGAAACCTGCTCCAGCGACGCTTTCCAAGGGACCAGCGACCTCTGAATCCTCTGAGGACTGCCCTGCTTCGAAAAAGACAAGAAACTCCCGAGGACAGCGGCACTGCTCCAAAAGAACTGCAACTTTGTTACAAGGAGCAGATTTAAAGACCCCTGCAACTCCCCGCAAGAAGCGTGAGACTTGCAACACTGCACCCGGCGACCCCGACTCGACTGGTGGAGAACAACCAACTCAGGGAGGACCCTCCGGCGACTCTACGACTGTGAGTAACCAAAGTTGCCCCCACTGAGCCCCCACAGCGACGCCTGCAGAGGGAATCCCCAGGCTCCCCCTGACCGCGACTGTCTGAACTCCATTTCCCGACGGCTGGAAAAGACCCTGCACCCGCAGCCCCCAGCCCCTAAAGAAAGGGAACTTCTGTGCAGGAGTGACCCCCAGGAGGCCCTCTCCCTTGCCCAGGTGGTGGCTACCCCGAGGAGCCCCCCCCTTGCCTGCCTGCGACGCTGAAGAGATCCCTTGATCTCTCATTGACTTCCATTGAAAACCCGACGCTTGTTTGCACACTGCACCCGGCCGCCCCCGCGCTGCTGAGGGTGTACTTTCTGTGCTATCTTGTGTCCCCCCCGGTGCCCTACAAAACCCCCCTGGTCTGCCCTCCGAAGACGCAGGTACTTACCTGCTGGCAGACTGGAACCGGGGCAACCCCTTCTCTCCATTATAGCCTATGTGTTTTGGGCACCTCTTTGACCTTTGCACCTGACCGGCCCTGAGCTGCTGGTGTGATAACTTTGGGGTTGCTCTGAACCCCCAACGGTGGGCTACCTTGGACCAAAAACTGAAACCTGTAAGTGCCTTACTTACCTGTTGAAACTAACAATAACTTACCTCCCCCAGGAACTGTGAAAATTGCACTGTGTCCACTTTTAAAACAGCTTATTGTGTTTTATGTGAAAAGTATACATGCTAAAGTAATGATTCAAAGTTCCTAGAGTACTTACCTGCAATACCTTTCAAAAGAGCTATTACATGTAAAATTTGAACCTGTGGTTCTTAAAATAAACTAAGAAAAGATATTTTTCTATAACAAAACCTATTGGCTGGATTTGTCTCTGAGTGTGTGTACCTCATTTATTGTCTATGTGTATGTACAACAAATGCTTAACACTACTCCTTGGATAAGCCTACTGCTCGACCACACTACCACAAAATAGAGCATTAGTATTATCTCTTTTTACCACTATTTTACCTCTAAGGGGAACCCTTGGACTCTGTGCATGCTATTCCTTACTTTGAAATAGCACATACAGAGCCAACTTCCTACACAACATTAGCAGGTGATGCTACCACACTGTATAATAGTATTGTATAAAAACACATCATCCGGCACCGCATTCTCCCTGTGTCACAGTATAAAGAGAGAACATCACCGGGTGTTGGTGTTGCAGTGCTTCACATTATCTCCTAGAGAATATTACCAGGTATGTCTATCGCTGCTACGCCTAAATCATACACAAACTGTGCCATTATCCCAGTGTCACACTACTGTACGTAGAATGGCATGCAAACTGCACTATTATGGGTTTTCACAGTTTTGTGAAAAGGACATCAAGAGGTGCTGCTACTGCACTATTTCACAGTATTGCACAAAGAATAAGCCCTGCGAAATTTCACGCATTACGGGTTAGCATAATTTATTTTAGCGTCTGTCCCCGCATGGCTGCACTAAAATGCAAAGCTACGCATTTCAGCTGCCTGTGTGAATTGCTTGAGTCTTTATTATTATCTGCTGTGTGCAGTACCTCAGGCAGTTGTAGCAGTGTGAGTCGAAGCCCAGGGTCAAGGAGAGGTGACTGGTTGCTATGGGTAACAAGTTACCTCAGCATGGGCCCAGCTTGTTCAGGTTACATCCTACAGACGTTTACAATTACAGAAGTGTGCCAAGCTGCCTCTGGCCAGCTCCGTGAATGGCATCTAGCCATATATTATCCAACTGCCTCCCTGCAGCGCTGTTTTAAAACGGCATAACCATTGTATTTCTTCCTACGATTTAGGCATGGGTGACAACTATTAACATGAAGCTCAGGTCGCTTGTGGAAGCCGATGCATTTTTCAACAATGACTAAAAACCTTTACGGTAATCCATGTAATTGAGGCAGTCACAGTTAACATTTCATACTTTTCTTTATCATGCTTTCCCTGATAGCATTTGCTTTTTCAAGATGCTGCGTTTCTGTAGTTTTTTATGCAACATATAACTCTTTAATTGTGCATTATGTGAACCGAGTTCCTTCTAGGTGTTTGAGTGAGATCAGGTTATGAGTGTGAATTTACAACAGGCACGACTTCAAGCTCTTGAGCTGAGGCTGGTGGCAGTGTGTTTCTAATAGAGCCTGTTAGTGGGTTATAATGAGGTTGAGACTATATACTCATCCAGTCCCTGCCCTCTCTGTAAAGTGTAATGAGTGGTTGGACTGTCACGCGTGCTAAGTTAAATTACCATTTTTATATTAAAGTGAGTGAAAGATGTATATGACGCTGTTGAAATATTCACCACTCCAGAGGGAAAAAAATGCAGTGTTTGCAGGTGAAGAGAGAGAGTAGGTGTGAGTGACAGCATATTGGAAGGCTTAAGAAAGTACACGCAAGACAAAGTGAACAGACAGTGTTGAAAAGGAAGAAAGACATGAAATATTCAAATGGAGAGTTTTAGAAATATGCAGAAATAAAATGTGTGAATGTGGCTTTCAACATGAGAAAAAAGCTGATCAAAGTGGTATGGTGGCAAGAGCATAATGGATTGAGGCACCTGAGCGACCACTACCTTTACTTGCCTGCCCATGTCAGACCCACTCCAACAGACCACGCATGCACCCTCTGCATCATCCTCGACAGCAAACTGACCATGAAGTGACAAATCAATGAAGTCGTCTCCTTCTGCTTCCACAGCCTACACATGCCCTGCAGGATCTTAAGATAGATCCCAGTGAACACCAGGAAAATGGTCACCCAAGCCCTCGTCACCAGCTGCCTTGATTACAGCAACACACTCTACATTGCCATCTCCGCCAAACTCCTCAAAAGACTCCAACCTCTACAGAACGCAGCAGCCAGAATCGTCTTGGACCTCCCCAAACAGGGCCACATCATCCCCCACCTCAGGCAACTCCACTGGCTCACCATCCAGAGGAGGTGCCAGTTCAAGATCCTCAGGCAAGAGCACAAGGCCCTACATGAATAAGGACAGGCCTACATGAACTACCGACTGAGCTTCCACCAACCCACCAGACACCTGTGCTCCTCCTCACTAGCCCTCTCACACCACCCCACCCCAATCTGTTGCAGCCATATTGGGGGCCACTCCTTCATCGCCGCCAAAACTTGGAATGACCTGCACCTCCAGCTTCGAACAGCACCCTCCCTTGCGGACTTCAGAAAGAAACTCAAGACCTGGCTCTTCAATGGAGATCTTGAACCCCAAATACCCCCCGGGATGACAGGGCTGTGCTCTAGAAATGCTGATTGATTGATTTCACAGACCTCAGTCCGTTTAATCACAGTCTGTTTTCAGAACCGAAATATTTTCAATCCTAAATATTCAAAACAAACTAATTTTATCCCTTATTCGTATGCTAACAAGTACCGACAAAGCAAATAGTTCTGGTTTGTTTTAGAGGTATTTTCATTGTTGTATTATTTTGTCTGGATACAATATCAGGAAACTAACGGAAAACCAGCCAAATGCTGGTCATTACTTGTAACTTACTTACGATAAAGTATCACACATTTGGCAGGAATACCACTCATACCCACAATGAAACAATAGTAATGTCATACAAAAGCAACCTGAAAAAAATTGGAAGGCACGAGAATATCGATAGGTGCTATTACTACACTGCATTACTAAACAAACTCAACTAGCATCCAGAGGTATAGTTGTACTAATCCCAGGGATACGCATCGAGGAACCGGATATGCCTAGGGACTGCACTTTAAACCAACCCCTCACCCCAACATTCAAACCATCCCCCCGACTCACCCAGAGAGCACCCCTTAAAGTTTCTCGTGCTCAGTGCTGGTAGAGCTCATCAAGACGGCCATCTTGGAATGGGCGGAAGTGTGTGAACCACTGCAGGGGGCGTTGTCAACACATCTGTCTGCTTAGACTGCCCATACCTTAGTAAGACAGCGTGTTTAGAGCAGTCAGTGGGGCAGTCTCGCAAAAGCACCGATAGTTAGGTCTTGACAAGTAGCGTCTCTATCTGCACTCTACTCATCCCATAATGGCAACCTTCTAACACGCATATTCAATCTTCATGCACTACCCTGCGCTTTTTATATAGTCCGTGTAAGCCTTCCTTTTTTCTACGTGTTTATGCATCCGTCCTCATACGTTGTTGAGCTCACGAGCTGTTGTCTGTCTTCCCTTTCTCCGACAGTAGCGCAGCGCCACCAAGATGGCTGATAATCTGCGCCGTGACGTTGAATGGGTCGACGACGTACTGTCAGTAGAGTCAGTGGGCGCGCTGGGCTTCACCCTGGAGCGGGAGGAGGCTCTGCGGGACTTGGGAGCAACAGCTCCTCGAGCATCAAGGGTACCTGCGTCTACTGAGGGGCAGGAAGGGGCGCTAGACCGTCAGAAATGAGGTGAGTACCCAGCTCTTGAAAGTGCAATATAAAAGTGCAGATATTTATATTCTCCGAACATCTGTTTGCTTCTGAGATGTGCCTGTACTCTCCCTTTAAAAGTGCTGCACATCTGATGAGGAGTGTTGTACTCTACCATTCGAGCCAAAGATCTACAGTACCTGCCCGTTTAAAGAACTGACATTGATAGTAAAACAACATTAACAGGCATTGGCAAAGCCAAAAAGGCAGCTGACCAGTGGGGTTTGTTAATGCTACTCAGCATTGGCAAAAACAAATATATTTTTTGCTTATGCCACTCAGCATCGGCAAAAGGAAAAAAATGCATAAGGCAGTCAGTTTTGCTTATGAGAACTATTGGCTCTCAATCAATCAGTATTTGTAGAGCTTGGCTACTCACCCGTGAGGGTCTCAAGGCGCTGGGGGGGAGTGGGGTTGTTGCCTCATCCGAAGAGCAACGTCTTAAGGTTCTTCCTGAAGATGGTGAGCGACGGTGTTTGTCTGAGGTGCAGGGGGAGGTTATTCCAGCTCTTCGCTGCAGTGTAGGTAAAAGATCATCCTCAGGTGGTTGTTTTGCAGATGCAAGGGACTGTGGCCAGGGCCATCTGGGTGGAGCGGAGGGATATGGTAGTGGTGTGGAAGGAGATGCAGTGGTTCAGGTAGGCTGGTCCTGTGTTGTGTATGACCTTGTACGTGTGGGTAAGAAGCTTGAGGGTGAGTCGCTTCTCGACCGGTAGCCAGTATAGAGTCCTCAGGTGTTGGGAGATGTATTCTCGGTGAGGGAGGTCCAGAATGAGTCTGGCGGCGGCGTTCTGGGTGAGTTTAAGTTTTTTGATGTTCCTAGTTGAGATGCCGGCGTAGAAGTCATTGCCGTAGTCAAGCTTGCTCGTGATTAAGGCATGGGTGACTGTCCTGCGACACTCTCATGGGATTCATCTGAAGATCTTCCAGAGTTTGCGGAGTGTGTGCCAGCAGTAGGAGGTGACAGAGTTTACCTGGCAGGTCATTGATAGGGAGGGATCGAGGATGATTCCTAAGTTGCGGGCTCTGCCGATATCCTTTCTAGATGCATAACTTTTCTTAATGCTGTTTCAGCATCTTGTTTGATACTGTACAGCATTATAGAAATATATATTTTTTTTAAGGAATTTTTAACAAATGACAATTTCGTGGCCGCTGTGCATATCATTTTTTTTAGTCACATGCATGATTTAAATATGCATGCACACCTACAGAATATGCAACTCAGGGGCTGCATCATCGTATATTTTTTATTGTAAATGTTACTGGGATCCTATAGCAGGTCAGTGAGGGCAGCGAAATTGAGCGGGTAAGAAACATGAAGGTGGCTTGGGGCACAAAAGCCTGCACAGACGAACGGGAGCTACATGGGGGCATAGAAGGACATAGGTGAGAAAGGGCAACACGAGTGTGGGTGAGGACCAGAAGCACACGAGTGAGAGAGTTACACAGCAGACACAGCAGCTCATGGGCGAGAGTTGAGATGGAGGACAAAACAACATTAATAAGGGACGGCAACATGGAGCAGGAGGGAGTGGAGCATGAGGGAAACAGCTTGCAAATGCATGTACTCTCATGGAGTGCTTCAACAAAAAGGGGAAAGTAGCTTCCAAAATGTGAGCAGTTGAAAAACACAAGTACTTGGGCAGTGCTCCAGGGAAAGGTCAAATGCATGAAGACAAAGTGAAGCCCCCACAGGTGGACCAAACAGAATCAAGCAAATGAGTGATGAAGCTAACCACTGGTAAACAATGGACGGTCCCTAGGCCCACTGTAAGCTAACAACCATTATTTCCAGTTGCGTCATTCTGTAGGTGCACGCATTAACTTGTCTAGACAATGGAAGAAAGCCCTTTTTTTTAATTTTATAAATGTACTCAAATAAAAAAGAAATTGTGCAGAATAAAAAAGAACTGCAAGGGCGTGGGGGCTATGGAGGAGCAGTTGGATGTGAAGAAGGGGAATGCCATGTCATGAAGTAGAGTGTAACAGTAGATGTAGAGGAAGATGCACATAATGGAGAGAACAGCAGTGCACAGGGAAGTTTTGGAGAGAGAGGAGCACAAGGGAGAGAACAATTTGGGAGGAGCACATGAGGGAGAGAGCAACATAGTATGGGGTGGGTATTGTCCTGGTGGGAGAAGCATGCAAGAGCGAGCTGGAAAACACATTTTGGTTAAACACTGCCATGGAGCTCTTAACCAAAAAGAAAAAAAAACGAAATCCCTAAAAGTGAGAAGTTGGAGGATACCAGTCAGGCAATCAAAGATATGGTAAAAAGGCTATGCTTCAGGGGAGGGACTACCACTGGAAAAGGAATACAAGCCATTGAATAAGAAGCAAGCCAATAAGTGTGAAATTACAGCTAACTAACTGTAAACAATCAGGACGCTGTAAGCCCACTGTAAATTCAAAATAGGTCTTTCACAACTGGACAATTAGCAGTATTTGGCAGGCGAACCTAAAACAGCTATCTACCATGACACACTGTCATGGTATACAACCATATTTTGCAGAGACAATGAACCTTACAAGCCTGTTCATCACTATTTAAGAAATGTTACCTAAGATAATGGTTGTAAGTTGGAGGAGTCACATTGTCCATACACGTAAAGAATTTACATCGTAACAGTGGTTGAGGTTAACTGTAGTATTAAGACTTAACTACTTCCCAAAGGAATCATTTTTAGCAACTTTAGAAAAATGAAAGATTAGGAGAAAACAAGTCTTGCAGTTTCCATGCAGCTCCTTGATGCTTGTCATAGCTTTTTGTGCTTTATTAGGATTGTATTTTATGAAATGCAAGTAACAAAAGGAACTCTGTGACAAAAGTAGAAACCTGCTGAGCTATCTACATACAATACAGATCTGTGGACTGCATGTTATGAGCGCTTTGCAGCAGGCACATTAACTTTTTGTGCTACGTTGTGATGGGTCAAAACTATGAACAGGCAAAACACTTGTCTTTCTGTCAAACACATTAACAAACCGAATTATTTTACTGTTATCATCCCTGCAAACCCATGGGCACCGAAAGATCTTTGCAGCAGGGACCGTAACCCTGTGAGGTATGTTAGAATGCAGCCTGTTTGTGGCTGTTACTTATTTCTTTAGAGTATTTTTTTAAATAAATAAATAACTGTATGAGTTGGCTCTCAGACTTCACTTTTCTTGACTGTGACTCAATCCCCCTTTCCACTGCCACACCTTTATTTAATTTATGGGCTATCAGAGTAAACTCTGTCCATGTCCAGCAGTGACGGCACCCCAGCAGAGGGCACAATGCAGAGTCAGGTTAAACATGACAACATAGTGTAATTCTTAGTTGGAACTAATTTGATATGTGCATAACAAAGAATACTAGCACCAGCTCCATTAAAAGCCCTTAGTGGAGTTGGTGCTAGTATCCAAATGCATTCTTCTCGTGCTGTGCACTCCATACACCTGCACCAAGATGTTTTTGCAATACTCGCACACGAGGAAGCTCAATACTATACTAACCTTCACACAACACCACAATGGTTATTAAATGGTAATATAACATCACTAGATATTTATTGATCAAATCAGAGCCATCCAAACACAAAGGAAAGTTCCTTTCAGTAGTAATTTTACCTTTTGTGCCAAAACACAGGATTGCGTTGCTGCATTGCATGATAAAGAAAGATGTCTTTATTACCCTCTTGTAATATCGAGTCATCTATTATTCATGCAGTATCTGGATGGGTCATATTGTGTTTATTATTTGCAGTTGAGCTATGAGTACTTTACATAAGCTGCGGAATTTTTGTGTGTGCAGCCACCCCCAGGAAAGATTTCAGATTTCCTGTGCTATTGCCATTTTATATTAATTTGGGAATTGACTGAATGAATTGGGAGTCTATCCAAGCGTGACAATGCCCAGGGCTGGCATCTTAAAAGCATCTGTTCTCTGGGAGTCCGTAGTTGGGCTGCCCTGTAGCTTCCAATCAATTAATACTGTAGCTGGATATTAAATGCACATCATTCTCCTACTTGGGTACTCCCCGCCTTACACCATTATTATTTTCTGAACTGTCATTTTCTTGACGGGATGCATGTTTTCTGCAAACATTTTGATGCAGCAGGTAATCCAGCTGTGAGAAGTAACTATCTAGAGATCTCTTTATTGTTCGGTGTTCATGTGGGAAGAAATCCCTTGTAAAATTGTATGTTGTCTTGACATCTGAAACGTCTTGTAATGTCACATGATCTGCCATTATAAATAGTGCCCCATATTTAGGGAGGGGATGTTACTGTAGCGTGTTGCTCTCTGTAAAGCGCTTCAGTACCACAAAGTAGGGATAGTAAACGTACTACAAATACCATCAGTACCGCCTCTGTACATCTGCTGGCCCCTCCTCTAAAACATCTGACTGTAACCCACAGACCTTCAGTGACCCACTGCGATTTGTCATCAGTTCACCATTATAAGACCTTTCTTCTATTTTGTCTTTAAAAAAATAAAAAAAACACTCTCACCAGTTGAGTTTTTTTTCTCCTCTCCCCCCATCCCTACTGTTGTATCATCTACACTTTTAGTACCCCAATTTGCTGTGGATACTTTGAAAGATTTGTATCTCCTCATGGCTGTAACAATGATCAAATGAAGGGGTGGGACTTGCTCAATAGTATTTATCCCACTCCAGACCCTTCTTGAGCAGCTGCATATGCCACCTCCATTGGGGTACAATCTGTTCAAAGATTACAGGGGAGCAATGTTTTACCAGCTAATAAGATATTTCTATCTGGAGGTCTCCAGAGCTGAAAAAGCCCAAAGCTCTGAACATTCACCCAAAATTGTGTAACTCTCTTCCTCTGTATGGATACTTCATTTTTTGCCTCTTTTTTTTACAGGGAACTGGAGACTTCCTTTCTCTTTCAACAGATTTTTGTCAGAATTGGTTATGCTTGTATTTTGTTGCTTATGTTTATTGGTTCTTTGGGTATAATTCCGACTGGGTTGTCAAGGTGGTTATTGTGTTTTCTGCCAGAGCTCCATTATGTTTTAGCTTTTAATGTTGTCTGTATTTAATGTACCTTAGAGTGGACAATTTTTGATTAGTATGGCTCTTCCCAAAAGATTAATTGTACCGTTTATTTTCTCATAAAGGTGTAAATATTATAAGAGCACATATAACTTATTGGGTTAGAGGCTTTATCTTCAGTCTTTCCCACTTCATTGCTTCTAGCAGTGTATCCAGGGATCACTTGAACATGTTGGTGTGAACTAACACATCTCGTACTTGACTTCCACACCGAAACCACATCTTGTCCCTCCTCAGAGAGCTCCACTGGCCCCCATTCATAAACACAGCCAATTTAAACTATCGAGGCAAACATACAAAGCCTTACACAACACTGGTCCACCATACCTCAACAACTGCATACAGTTTCACCAGCCTGACAGATGCCTACACTCAGTCTCACTTGAACTTATCCCCCGTTTTCACAAGAGCAGAACAGTAGGTCGTTAGTTGTCATACATCACACTAAAAACATGGAACCGCCTCCCACAGCACATCAGAAACTCCTCCTCACTTCTTCAGTTCCTCAAGAAGTTGAAGACTTGTCTTTTTCAATTACTCCGAGAGGAAACTCACCTATGCACTTGCTGAAGCACCTGGATACCCTTACGGGTGATTAGTGCGCTATATAAATGGACATAACATAATATCTAAGGGCCAGACGTGCGACTATTTTTTGTGACTCGCAGTTTGCGTTTGTTTTACAAATCCCAAATTACGAGTTGGAAAACAAAATGTACAAGATTGTCATCCACGCTGTTTGTAATTCGCAAATGGGTCGCTTGGGACCTGCATCACTAATAGTCATGAGGCAGGTTGCTAATTTGCAATTGGGTATGGCAGCACTCACAGGAATAGAGGCTAGCTGGGGTCAGCAGACGACCGTGTCTGTGACTGCTTTTTAAGTAATGCAGTTTTTATTTGTAATTTCTTTTTTTTTAACAGGATGCATTTAAAAATGAAACGTTTCCGTTTCATTTTTTCAGAGTAGGCAGTGGTCCCTGGGACCACTGTCTCCTCTGGAAACACTGTTGGGGACCCCATTCGCAAACAGGAAGGGGTTCCTTGGGGAACTCTTCCCGGTGGTGAATAGGTTACCACCAATTTGAAATTGGAGGTAACTCCAATCGTTTTGCAACTGCATCACGGTCGCAAAACAATCATACATAGGCCAGCAATTCACAACTAGGAAGAGACACCCTTGGAACGCCCTTTTCTAATTGCGAATTGCAATCCCTATTTTGTGAGTCTGTAACTGGATACCGACTCATAAAATAGGGTTAGTACAGCCTACAAGGCCATTTTGCAGTCGCGGAAGGCAATTTGTCAATTTTGCAGCCACAAAATGGTGTCATACATCTGGCCCTTAGTCTCTTGTTATACAGTCCGTCCAGGCACTGCAATGGATGTGTGTATACTTCTAGAGGCCCTTACGGTTGTGGACCTACTCATCCTGGGTCCACACCACCATGAGTGCTAAGTCAAATAATGTTCTCTGTACTGCAACATCATCATAGGAGAGTATGTCTACCAATATATACTTTGATACAATGACAGATCACCACAGACTGCTCAGGTGAACAGCATGTGGTCTAAGTTCGGGTTGTCCTGCTTAATTCCAGGAAGACTGGGTCTATATACATTTTTTTGGTTAAACCCCAAAAACATTCATTGTATTGAAATGCAGCATATATGGATACTCTGAAATTCTGGCATTGAGTTTTTCCCCCCTCCTGAACATAAATGGACCCACCATTCTATGGTGAAAGAAACTATTCTTTGCATAACCACTGAAATGCTAGAACTAGTAATTAACACTGCTATATTTTGACTGACCAATAGAGGGTTGTAGAACAAATATTATTCTCTGCCAGATCACCAGAAGGCTGTATGTAAAGTAATGTAGACTGTTATATTGTAAGAGACTACTGATCCACACCTCAGCTGACTCTATAAAAAATTAACCCAGATGGAATTCAAATATTGGTAGAAGAAGGTCTAGTTGCACTCAGGGCAATAGATCTGACAAAATGAAAGAGAGGTTTCCCTAAACATAGTGAGTAGGTTTAAAACCTGTATATGTGTATCTCGCTACATGCAGTGTTGCCACAGATCGCTGTAATAGCTGTTTTTTAAAAACGCTTTACACAAAGGTGAAACATTTAGGTGTCTTCCTTGATGCTAAAATGTTCAAGAATGCTCAGATAGATGCTGTCTTTGGTAGCTGCTTTCACCAAGTTAGTAAACTAACAAGGTAGTGGTAAATTCCATCTTGACTCCTGCTACAGCCCGTGCACCACATGAAATGCCTACAAAGGCAATGAAAAAGCAGCTGTCAAACTGATCAGTCACGGCTCGCTTCGGTCAAAAGGAGTGGGGCGGATGCGGCGTGCAAGGAGGGGGTGGAAGGATTGGCCGACCTAAAATTTAATAAAATAAAATGTAAAAAAAAAAAAAACTTTTTGGCACGGGTCCCGCGCCGCACTCCTCTTCATTGCTGGCTGAATGCAGGAACAGGCTCCGAGCCTGCCCTGCTGCCAGTCCTGACGCTGCTCAAAGCAGTGTCAGGATTGGCTGGGAGCGCCCTGCCAGGCTCTCAGTTGCTGGGCTGGAGGGAGCCTACTGCGTATGTGTGTTTGTCCGGCTCGAGACGGTCGGCCAAACATACATGCGCAGTGAGGGGGAGCATTGACCACCCCACCTCACAGCTCCTCACTCCAGATGCCCGCCCCTTTCACAAGGGACAGTTTATTATCCCCTGGTTGTGAACGTTTTGCAGCTTCTGCGGCTGGCGGGGGAGCGATGCTCCTCCACCCTAACGGAGGAGCCGGCCCTGGAACTGACCTCCGGTGTAGGGAGAACAGATGATGTATCCTGGACCAGAAGCAGTCTCTACTGGTTAACAATTCAGGATAGAATCCCAATCACTGGGTTGATTAATGTTCAAATGCATGTTTGTTGTATTTATGTAGCACAAACCTAGATAAAAGGCAACAGAGCACATTTTAAGGGACAAAGACAAGATGCTGTCAATCAGTAATTGGAGGAGTAGATACTTTCTGATAGAATGTGGCCTGTTACTTTATTACTGTTTTCTAAATTGGACCAGAGTTGTACCAGTTGTGATGTCATTCTATACTCTGGGCGCATAGATGGAGAAAGCCTGTTGCCTTCTCATTTATTTCTATTGTACTCTTCCATCTCCAGTCTGATATTGTCCTTTTTTTTTTAATGTCCCAAAAGCCTCAAGGGGTGGTGAGCTTGTCAGCCAGGTAATTGGGGTGCTCGTCATATAAGCATTGTGAGTGACGCATTTGAAGATTTAAAAAAATATATATATTATTGTCGTACGTGATGCATTTGAAGATCTTTTAAAAAAATAAACAGCCATTTGTCAGAAGATATAGCCAGATATTTAACCTCTGTCTTTGAATGTACAACAAGTGTACCAAGATAAAAACAAAATTTAAAGGGCTCTTTATTGCTCATGAGCATTCTGAACTCCTGCTTGGTCGCACGCATGCATAATTGATGAACTCGTAGTGCAAGTGACAAGTAGAATCAGTCATGCGTACAAACCCTTGTCAAAGAAATACAATGTGTTTTTTTATTTTTTTTATTTTTTATAACCCATCGAACTGCAGTAGCTGTCAGTGAGCTTGCATACAAGGGAGACAGCTGAAAACACAAGCACTCTTAGGGAGTGTGTCGCATAAAAGAGTTCCTGGAAGGTGAGCACTTGTGAAAGAATACACGGAGCCATTGAAAGAGGTGGTGAATAAGCCATGCTCCAAGTGGGGGAGGGGGCGCAAAGATATGCTGGACAGCCTTAAACAAATAGCGCCAGTGAATATAACAAATGTGAGATAAAAAACACAAAGCCACTAGTAAGCAATAGGCGAAATGCATTCTTAGATAAATGTTCCTAACTCCTAATCTGTCTTTGCAACCAGACAGCTGCTCTGTGTGATAGGCTTCAATCTAATATACTACTCTACATGTCTATCTTTAACTTGTGTCTGTGTGTTGTACCTTGCCGGATGGTTATTGTGTAATGACTTGGAGAGTTTTGCACTGAAGTATTAGAACAGCCCTTCAGAATGAGAACAGGTGGAGCAAGAAGAGGGTCACTTGACATGGTCTGTATTTATTGCTGAAGAGATGATGTCAGAGGGTGGATAGACATGAACTGTGTGGAAGCAAGATGTGCAGAGAAAAAAGGGTATCACCCACTAAGTCTGTGTCAGAACTGAACGTCTTGTTTGTACAGGTTATTTACAGCAAGGGTGTAGGGGCAGGAGAATCTCTGGAAGCCTTAGCAAGAGCTAGACTGCTGCTGCCATATATGTGCCTGTTAGGCTGAAGAGAGCACCAGTACTGCCACTTGGATCACTGATGCAAGTGGTGACAAGTTTAAGAAATGTGTGTTTTTGTTGTGTTTGAGATTTGAGGGTGATGGGCATTCTCCTGGTGGGGAAGCCGAATAGGGGTGCCTGTGTATTGTCCATGTATCATGAACGTGGAAGGAAGTTGTGGTTTTTTTTACCTTTGAGTGTAGTCAAGCCTGGGGCTGTTGGGAATGGATTGGTTGATGAGATGCACTTTTCAGTCAAGCTGCCAGAACTACTATTTACACTTTTCCTTTTGGTGATTACTTGGAATAGTTGTAAAAAATTCTAACTTTTCAAACTTACCTGCAGGCGTCATAGGTGTGGCTGTCTTTTACTATATATAATTGATGAACTACCATATTTTACTTATTCATTAAGCCATTAGTGGCACGACTTATTGTGTTTGTGGCTCAGTTAGTACAGCCTTAGCGGTGCATGGTCACTTGACATGAGAACTAGTTCTAGTCTGAACGCCACACTGAAATGAGCAAAAAAGTAATGGGTAGAATGTTTTAATTAATCTTAGCCCCTGGTAATCACTCAGGGCTGCTTCCCAGTCAATTTTGTTTGCCAACAATGTCGCCTCAGATTAGATGCAGCCATATTCAAATCAACTTTACTCTACCACTGGAACCCAGCTGCACCCACCTGGCGAGCTCTAGTCAGGGCAAAAATGGTCTTGGGTTAGTTGTGCTTCGGTTCATAGTGGACCTGGCTTGGCAGTTTGGGCTGGACTGTCCTATCAGAGCAGGATCAAGACTGATTTGCATATGGCTGTGTCTAATATGAGATGGCCATGTGGGCAATAAAACGATGAACTGGAACGCGGCCCAAGTTATTACCAGTGGCTGAGGTTAATCCAAGCATCCTATCCATCACCTTTTTGTATACTCCTGAAAGCCGGCAGGAAAGGTTTGACTTTAGATAAAATATTTGAAACCTTGGTTTCCTGTCTGCACCACAGAGCACTGAGTAATGCCTACGGGCACAGATAACAGTGTAAGTTCCAAGAGTGGCGAGAGCACCAGTAAGGTAGGGCAGCAATGCCAGCACATGAGGATGTTAGGAGAGGACCATCGGTTTGCAGCGCATACATTATACATCTCATGCAGCGACAGTGGTATATCAAAGCCTAGAGTTATACAGCAGTGGGGTTCCGCTTCTTATATGTCCTATATGGGTGTTGCCCACAGCATCAATGCCAGAAGAGAGGGAAGCTCAGCAACCACCTGGAAGTGAGTTGTCAGCAGTTCTAGAACCTAGTGCAGTCATGTTCCTACCTACAGAGGTGGAACTAGTAGTGCTGGTGGCACAAAAGAGGTGGTAGAACATAGCACTGCAGAGGAAGCATGGGAGAGCAGAGGCTGGACAGAATGGGCATGAGATCAGCACTGCCTAACCGGGAAGAGCTAGAACAGCAGTACTGGCACAGAGGTGGATGGGTCAGCTACAGGCTTCAAGTGGTCATTGTCTTTTGTGCATCGTGAGTAGCAGGGCGAGGACCAGTGAAAGGAATTACACTGGCAGCGCCTAGAAGCCACCAGGGCATTGCTGCATGTGCAATGAGGTGACATTACTGCCCTTAATGAATGTATCATCTGTAAAAGTGGGAGAGGCAGCATTGGCATGTTTGCTTTGAAGTCTTAAATTATGTTTGTCTACATTCTGTAAATCTGTCAATTAAGAGATCAGCCTGCTTATACGGGGTAGACGGCTACATCACATTGATGGAAGTGAAAATAAATATCTTCAAGTTGGTTGCAGAGTTAATAAATGCTATTCCATACTTAAATGTTAACTTTACATTGGTCTTGCACATGCAGAAACTGAAAAGCTGTTAACCATAGTGTGTGCTGTTTAATATTGTCAAAATAAAGATTTGCTGACCAGCTTGATGAAGATGATATCAACAAGTTTAGCATTACTTAAATGAACTTTATGGCTCTGGCACTCTTATTCAAAGTTTTGTCAACACAGAACTCATCGCCATGCTGCACAAATGTCTGGTCTTTAAATTGTAATGTGTGTGAGTAATTTAGACATTTACAGGTACTTAACGATGTTAAATTCTCTGTAGCTCTGCCAATCACTCTGTAGTTCGTATGCCCATTCAATTACCAATAGAGGAAGCCCTAAGTTCCCTAGTCATCAGTAGTAGAGCTGTAAAATGGTTGACTGGATCCCTCGTGCTGTGGGAGACAGGACTGCCTAGATAGCATTGCAAGCACCGGTGCACAACATTTTTTCCTACATATTCAACAATTTGATGCATCTGACAGACCTTGTGTATTGTTAACTGCTTTATTAGGTACCTTTTGAAGGCATTAGACTAATTACTGCATCTATTGTTGTATTACATTAGATTTCTCCAGAGAAAAAGTTGGCTTGTAAATCCTATCCATTCTACCCCATCCCTCCAAAATTAGTGTCTATTGCTTTCTCAGCCAGTCCTGAAACCACAGGAAGTCCTACATATCATCTAATATGGGCCTGGAATATTTATTCACTGCTTCCAAGGATTGTTTCTTGGCTTTTGCACACCACCCTTAACTGTCTGTGCAGTGTTTTTTGTGTAGTTCAACCATGCTCAATGAATTCTTAACAGTTGTAGGAAGTTGGCTCTGTATGTACTATTTCAAAGTAAGAAATAGCATGCATAGAGTCTAAGGGTTCCCCTTAGGGGTAAGATAGTGGCAAAAAGAGATCATTCTAATGCTCTATTTTGTGGTAGTGTATTTGAGTGGTAGGCTTATCAGAGGGTAGTGTTAAGCATTTGTTGTACATACACACAGGCAATAAATGAGGGACACACACTCAAAGACAATTCCAGGCCAATAGGTTTTTATATAGAAAAATATCTTTTCTTAGTTTATTTTAAGAACCACAGGTTCAAGATTTACAAGTAATACTTCAAATGAAAGGTATTTCACTCAGGTATCAACACAATATCATGTACAGTTTTGGCAAAAATGGCAATAAGCTATTTTAAAATTGGACACAGTGGAAAATTCAACAGTTTCTGGGGGAGGTAAGTATTGGTTAGTTTTTCAGGTAAGTAAAGCACTTACAGGGTTCAAAGTTGGGTCCAAGGTAGCCCACCATTGGGGGTTCAGAGCAACCCCAAAGTTACCACATCAGCAGCTCCGGGCCGGTCAGGTGCAGAGGTTAAAGTGGTGCCCAAAACGCATAGGCTTCAATGGAGAAGGGGGTTCCCCGGTTCTAGTCTGCCAGCAGGTAAGTACCCGTGACTTCGGAGGGCAGACCTGGGGGGTTTTGTAGGGCACCGGGGGGGACACAAGTCAGCACAGAAAGTACACCCTCAGCGGCACGGGGCGGCCGGGTGCAGAGTGCAAACAGGCGTCGGGTTTGCAATAGGTTTCAATGGGAGACTCGGGTCTCTTCAGCGATGCAGGGAAGGGGGGGGCTCCTCGGGGTAGCCACCACCTGGGCAAGGGAGGGGGCCTCCTGGGGGTCGTTTCTGCGTGGGATCCTTCAGGTCCTGGGGGCTGCTGGTGCAGTGTCTTTATCAGGTGTTGGGTTCTTTGAAGCAGGCAGTCGCGGTCAGGGGGAGCCTCTGGATTCCCTCTGCAGGCATCGCTGGAGGGGCTCAGGGGGGTCAACTCTGACTACTCACAGGGTTGCAGTTGCTGTGTAGTCCTCCCTGTAGTGTTGGTTCTCCGCAGGTGGAGCCGGGGGCGTCTGGTGCAGAGTGGAAAGTCTCACACTTCCGGCGGGAAATGTGTGGTCTTTAAAAGTTGCTTCTTTGTTGCAAAGTTGCAGTCTTTGTGGAACAGGGCCGCTGTCCTCGGGAGTTCTTGGTCCTTTTTGATGCAGGGTAGTCCTCTGAGGCTTCAGAGGTCGCTGGACCCTGGGAAACGTGTCGCTGTTGCAGTTTTTCTTGAAGTGGGGAGAAAGGCCAGTAGGGCTGGGGCCAAAGCAGTTGGTGTCTCCGTCTTGTCTGCAGGGCTTCAGGTCAGCAGTCCTTCTTCGTCTTCAGGTTGCAGGAATCTGTCATCCTCGGTTCTGGGAGCCCCTAAATACTCAATTTAGGGGCGTGTTTAGGTCTGGGAGGGCAGTAGCCAATGGTTACTGGCCCTGAGGGTGGCTACACCCTCTTTGTGCCTCCTCCCTGTGGGGAGGGGTGCACATCCCTACTCCTATTGGGGGAATTCTCCAAAACCAAGATGGAGGATTTCTAAAGGCAGGGGTCACCTCAGCTCAGGGCACCTTAGGGGCTGTCCTGACTGGTGGGTGGTGACTCCTTGTTTTTCTCATTATCTCCCCTGGACTTGCCACCAAAAGTGGGGGCTGTGTCCAGGGGGCGGGCATCTCCACTAGCTGGAGTGCCCTGGGGCATTGTAGCACGAAGCCTGAGCCTTTGAGGCTCACTGCTAGGTGTTACAGTTCCTGCAGGGGGAGGTGTGAAGCACCTCCACCCTGAGCAGGCTTTTGTTTCTGTCCTCAGAGAGCACAAAGGCCCTCACCACATGGGGTCAGAAACTCGTCTCTCAGCAGCAGGCTGGCACAGACCAGTCAGTCCTGCACTGAACAATTGGGTAAAATACAGAGGGCATCTCGAAGATGCCCACAGTGTGCATTTTTTAATAAATCCAACACTGGCATCAGTGTGGGTTTATTATTCTGAGAACTTCCCAGTATTCAGTGTAGCCATTATGGAGCTGTGGAGTTTGTTTTTGACAAACTCCCAGACCACAGGGGTGTGGAATTTATTAAAATATCTACTTGTCCAGGGGACAGGTTGCTTCTCAAATCTACTTGTCCTGTAAAAAGATCTACTTGTCCCTTTGGTGCCATTTAGTGTGGCGACAAATTATGGCAGCAATTAATAGCCTCTCTGATTATGCCAGGGCTACTACCATAGTAGGGCTTGAATACTTGAAGTTTCAATTCCTACTGTAGCAATTTCATTATTTTGCCACCTTTCTGCAGATCTGCATACTGGGGCTGGAGGAAGCAGTAAGCAATAGTTCCAGGGCTGGAATGCCTTTGAGTCTGCAAGTCTACTAACCTGCATGTTTTAAAGATTTTTACCAGCTTCTCTCGAATATTTTCCCATAATAAGAAAGGTTGGACATTTACTCCGGACAATAGCAGAATTCGAACTTCTTCCAGAGTTGGGAAGAAAGTGGCTGGAGGGAAAATGAACTTGCAAATGCTCAATAGATTTTCACATGAGCAAATCTACACATCGTATTTACCCATGCTAAAATACAGTTCACAAATATTTTACAGGGGTACGACATATACCCTGGTTGCACTTTTGTGACTTTCTTTAAAAATTTGGGTCCACATGTAGGTAGGTTCAGATTTGTGACCTACAAATTGCGAGTCGCAAATCCGAATGTAGGATGGTGTCCTTGACACCATCTGTGATTCGCAAGGGCTTCGCAAATGCCCACCTCATGAATAATCATGAAAATATAAAGCAGTTATTTTTTGTAATGCAGCCTGTTTTCCTTAAAGGAAAACAAGACGCATAACAAAAATGAAACGTTTTCGTTTAATTTTTTCAGAGCAGGCAGTGGTCCGCAGGACCACTGCCTGCTCTGAAAAAATGTTTACAGTGACATTCACAATGGGGAAGGGGTCCCATGGGGATCCCTTCCCTTTTGCGAAAGTGTTAGCACCCATTTGAAATGGGTGCAAACTGCGATTGGTTTGCGCCCGCGTTCGCGGTCACAAAACAATCCTACATTGCACTGCGAGTCGCAATTAGGAAGGGAACACCCCTTACTAATTGCGAGTCGCAAACCCGTTTTGTGATTCGGTAACCAGGTTACTGAATCGCAAAACTGGGTTTGTGCATCGCAATGTGCTTTTCGCATGTCGCAAACAGCGAAAGTCGCTGTTTGCGACATGCAAAAAGCTACCTACATGTGGGTCTTGGTCCCTAATTAGGTCTGGTGTGAACAAAGACATTTTGTTTTTATTAAACTTCTATTTCTCTCTCTTTCGGCTGGCTTTACTGTGAGTGATCGCATTCTGCTCTTCCACAAGGAGCATATTGCCACACAAAGTAGTTTTGTTCAGTGTCAGGAACTACAGTGGCAATCAGTGACGTAACGAAACTGGAGGGTGCCCCTTTGCAAAGAACATGGAGGAGCCCCCTCTCCAGACTCACTCAGGGCAGGTGCTGTGCTGAAGGGGCCCCCTGGAGGGCGGCTGCGGGCCTTTGTTATGCCGCTGGTGGCAACGTGTGCTTTTAGAGTTCAAAAACATTTTGGGGGGGTTTTGCCAGTGTTTGTTACAATGTTGAGGGCCTGGTAGCTCCCACAACAATAAAGTGTTACAAAAGCCATGTCAAAACAAGACACGCATTGATGAAACTAAAAGACTTATAAAAATATGTCAGATCAGTTGGCTTTGTCAGTGTTTGTTTATTTTCATGCTTCCTATAATCGTGTTGAAAATGGTTACTCTGATTTTCCATTAGAAATATTTTTGGGAAATACTAGCATGCATCAACACATTTTACTAAATGACACTTCATTTGCATATAATCAGAGAGCATTCTGGGAGCATTATACTTAGCCTCTTAGCCTAAACTTTTCAAACATGTATGTACACGTATTTTTTTTTGTACTGGAACCAACGTCAGTAGTGAAGTGTGACCTTAAAACATTTATTTACAGCACTCACTCTAATAATGAAGACTTTCAAATAATGAACCATAAATACAAGTTCGAACAGCATTATCTTTAGGAAACACATTACCTCAACTGCAGAGAGTTCCACGCTCTGTAAACAGGCAGCCAAAGGGTTTGTGCTGCAGGGGGTTGGGCCTACTTGTCCCAAGGACAAAACAAACATAAAAACTTGTTGCCCTTGACCCCAAACAAGATGTCCCGGGCGGATAGGAATTCCACATCCCTGAGACCATATTCTTAATATGGCCACAACTGTGCTTACGATGTCTAAGAATAGACTTAGACACTGTAGGGGCATAATGCTCATGCAGCTATGCCCTTGGGGCTGTAAGGCCTGCTAGAGGAGTGACTTACCTATGCCACAGGCAGTATTTTGTGTGCATGGCATCCTGAGGGGGATGCCATGTCGACTTTGCCTTTTTCTCCCCACCAACACACACAGTCTGCAATGGCAGTGTGCATGTGTTAGGTGAGGGGTCCCTTAGGGTGGCACAACATATGCTGCAGCCCTTAGGGACCTTCCCTGGTCACAGGGCCCTTGGTGCCACTGGTACCTTTTACAAGGGACTTATCTGTGTGCCAGGGTTGTGCCAATTGCAGACACGTCTGGTGGTGTTTTGTGCATGTAAGAAGTTGTTTTGAACTTGGCATGTATTGCTGCTATTACACTCTTAGGGAGACCCAATGGAATACATGTTAAGTTCCACCTTCCCCATTACCCTGAATAGAAATGTCATAAACAATGTGTCTGCGATTTCTGCTGGTCACCCAATTGGAAGGAAGTTTTGCAACCCACTTGTTGGTTATGAATAGTGTGCATAATAGGAATGTGTGGATTTACCATTCCCATGTAGTCCTAAAGTTTTTAGATTTGATGTGTTCATCAACGGAGAAGACCCTCTACTCCTTCATACTTGTAAGAGTTTTTTTAGATGTAGCCTTGTGGCTAGAGGTGTTGACTTTGGAAGTGAGGAACCAGGTTCGAATCCCGGATTTGGTTCATTATCTGATGATTTGGGGCAAATCAGTCGCCGCTTGTGACAAAAAAATAACAAATAAATGTGTACTACCTGGTTTTCTAGTAAAGCTATCGCTCAATATAAACTGCAGTAAGTAAAAGATGCCTACAGTAAATTGCACTGCTTATTAACTGTCTATGTGCAGTGTTTTTTGTGTAGTTCAACCATGCTCAATGAATTCTTAAGTTTACTCATTCTTGGCATGGTGGCACCAACTCCTGGTGTAACACTAGCACTGGCACGATAAAACGATAAAACACCCCTCATCTCATCCATGCACTCGACCATCCATCCAGCAGTACATGAATTCAGCCGCTCACTCATCCATTCACAGGCTCACCAATTCACCTAACTGTTAATGCATTCATTTCATTTTCTAAATGTACGATGACTCTCACACTTTCCACTCGTTGAGAAGCACCTTCACTTACTAGATAGCCAGACCTGCTAACTTTGCCAGTAAATGCCTACAGTAAATTGCACTGCTGATTTTACTGCTTTTGCACACCACCCTTAACTGTCTATGTGCAGTGTTTTTTGTGTAGTTCAACCATGCTCATTGAATTCTTAACAGTTTACTCATTCTTGGCATGGTGGCACCCACCCCTGGTGTAATACTAGCACTGGCTTATTTATTTGTTTAAGAACCCCCAAAAGCACAAAAAGCTATTTTTGGCGTCTTACTGCTCCCTTGTCCCAAAGGCATGAATATCTAAGATTATTTACTCCTTAAGGGGGCATAAAAATCCCACCTTTTCAAATATTTCAGGAAAGTAATTTTTGGGAGGTTATCTAGCCGAAGTCCTCAGAAGGCAGACAGTTCACCCAATAGAGCTCCATGCGGTGCATAATTGGAAAATAATTTTCACTTGTGTTGATGTTTCTCACCAGATGAGCAGTGCACTATTATAATTATGCACATGGATGCTTGTGCATTCCACAAGCCTTCTAAACTCCAGTGGAATTGCCAGGTTCAGGCCTTTCAAGGAGTGCACCAATAAGCAACTTAACTGTACCAAAAACATTGTAGTTTCTAAGCAATTACAGCAACATTTGAAAATAGATTAATTTGAGTGGTGAAGAGTCCTCTCTTTAGGCCAAGATGGAATCTTCACTGTAGGTGATATTGAGATCCCCTGTAAGGAAGAAAGTTCATAATCGTTTTTTGAGTCTTTGTTTTAGGGATTAGGCTAAAGTTCACCAGAGTTGGTCGTAATCATTTCTGGACTGTTGGTCAATCCATGGCTCTTCTAAGACACCCATAACCTGTTTGTGCATATGTCAACATAGCTCACTTCCAAGTGCTAATCAGTGGTGAAATGGAAGCCAGAGTAGAATAAATTGTGTGTTAGGTAGCTTGCTGAAAGTCATTCAGCAGTATGGCTTGGAAGCATTGCTTTGCCCCCAAAGCAGCGCTCCTGCACTATAGGAGAACTCAGTAGCCGACGGCTGATTGAAGATCTTTCAACTTTGAAACACCTAAATGACGATATTAATCCTGGAGTTTTGTGTTTTGTTTTCGCTCAGGTGACTGGTTATGGATACCCTTTTACCAGCATTCCTCGTAAACCAACATCAGAGATGGAGTCCTCAACACCAAACAAATCCACAGGGACCCTCCATTCGTCCGACAAACATGCACAACTGATCCTGGCTCAGATGAACGCTATGAGGGGTCAAGCAAACCTATGCGATGTACGACTGGTGGTGGGGGATTCTCAGTTTGCAGTGCACAAGCTGGTGTTGGCTGCCAGCAGTCCTTACTTTGCCGCCTTGCTCTCCGGAGGCATGAGAGAGTCCTCAAAAGATGTGGTGCAAATCTTGGGTGTGGAATCCAGTATCTTTCAGCTTCTCTTGGATTTTATTTACACAGGTACAGCAGAGGCAGATCTCGCCCTAGAGGTCATGCTATCGTGGCAGAAAGGGATATTGAGGTCTTTTACCAAGACAGGCCCCCCTCCTCTTAGAAAAATGGGATTTCTAGGCTACAAAATATGCCACTTACAGATAGGAAAGTTTTCCTTACACACCGAGGTTAACATAAAGTGCGTCCACAACCGGGAAGTGGCTCTTTTCCAGTGAGGGATATAACTGACGAATGTAAGCCCACAGACAGGGAGGTGTCCTACTTTTATAGTGGTGAGGGTCTTTTAAAATGAGGTGTCTTGAAAAATGAAACACGAGTTCACAGATTGAGTTTTTTTTATATAGTGAGGGGTTACAAGCTATAGATTCCAAGCCTAAAATGCAAAGGTTTTTTTTTAACCATAGAAAGTTTTGCAGTGGATATTATATATGTTGCCTCTGTAAGTGTGTTGTTCTGTTTTCAACACCTCTCCCCTGCAGGTGTCGTCTCCATCAGTCCAGAGAATGTGCAGGAACTTCTAACGGCAGCTGACATGTTGCAACTCACTGAGGTGGTGGATCTGTGCAGTGATTTTCTGAAGAGGCAGGTTGAACCTTCCAACTGCATTGGCTTCTTCCAGTTCTCCGAGCAGATCAGCTGCCCCAAGCTGCTAGAGTTTACAGAGAACTACATACACACACACTTTTTGCAGGTGCAGGGTGGGGAGGAGTTCCTGGCCCTCACCAAGGAGCAGCTGGTGCGCTTGCTACGGAGCGAGGAGCTGAGCATCGAGGACGAGTACCAGGTGTTTGCAGCCGCCATGTCCTGGATTCTCAAAGATCTGGTCCAGCGTCGACGGCATGTGGTAGAGGTGCTGGACCCAGTCCGATTCCCACTGCTACCGCCACAGCAACTTATGAAGTACATTGAAGGTAACAAAGTCTTGAGAACATCCTAGCCTCTGCCTATAAATAAGGAAGTCCAAGGGATTCTTTATATGCAAGAGGAAATTTATTTTTTTGGGTATCTGTCTATGTGGGCACAACTTTACAGGGGTTCAGTTGTTGAGAATTGAGGACCATTGGTGTGCAGTGATACTCATCGGCCCGGGGCCGCATGCGGCCCTCCTGACCTTTACACGTGGCCCCCTGCCCAACAGCAGCAATGGGCTGCTTTTTATTAGACTCCGCACTGAAATAAGAAAAATGTTAACTAAACAGCTTCCAGGTTAATTGAAGTTAAGAAAAGGATTTAACTAGGTTGTCTTGCTCCATTTAACATTAGGAACACTTTCATTTGTAAAGACATCTTGCAGCAAAATTGTAAAAAAAATAATAATAAGGGCTCTTCAGAATTCAAAAACCGTACTTCATTAGCATGTAGAACCGTTTCACCTTAGTAAATCAGATTAATCGGTGCACAGAGAAGGTTTTTTTTTTTTTTTTAACAAAAAGTGCTGATTTTTTTAAAACGTGTATTTGGAAACATTCATTCTTTCCCTACCCTAGGCACAATGCAGTAGTGAACTAAGAGGCAAGTCAGTTGTTAGG
Source organism: Pleurodeles waltl (assembly GCF_031143425.1). Classification (NCBI taxonomy): domain Eukaryota; kingdom Metazoa; phylum Chordata; class Amphibia; order Caudata; family Salamandridae; genus Pleurodeles; species Pleurodeles waltl. The sequence continues at coordinate 1,003,462,530 of NC_090443.1, read as the reverse complement.
AGACCCTTTGGGTGGCCTGGGTTCCTATTATACATGAACAACATTATAGCTTATTAAGTCCCACAGGAGAAAGTTTAGTACAGCGTGCATCCTGAAATCCTGTGTTTTGAGTCCTCTTATATGTGGTAATGGAGGGAAAGTGGAATAAAATAATTGCCTAGGATCATCAAACAATTTGGCAAAGTGGGGAATCCAGGATTAATCCCAGGTTTTCTCGTTTCACATTGTCCATTTCAGCCAATAGATGTATATGCTTTGCTTCCCCCTAAACCTACCTTACCTCCAACCCCCAATAAAATCACCCAACCACGACCGCCACCCTGTTGGCATCAGGTCCATCGGTCACATCACAGACCAAAATGTTGGCCCCCGGGAAAATCTTTGTGAGTACTCATGGGTGCAGCTGTGTGTGGATCTCAATAGTAGATTTGTAGATTGTGCAGTGGATTCGGACTGAGGTGCATTGCTAGAGCTTCTCATTTGTACTAGTACTAAAACAGCAGACAATACTTTTGTTCAGTTGTGGCACACATGGGTGCGTTACAGTACAGGAATACCATGAGATGATGCAGGTCATGTGTGAAATACAGTACTGTTGACCTTTGTTTGTCCTATTAGTTCAATGGTTGGTGAATTTTAAGTCTGGGGTGAGGTGTAGGTGCAAAACTGCTTCTTTCACTGTATTCTGCATCCAGACCTGAACAGGGCTATGTTTCCATGTGGCACGCTACAAGAAGGTCAGCTCGCGACATTGCACTGTCTCTTTCCACCTTACTGAACATCGTCAGCCTCTCTGGATTGACTGCATCTTCCATGTAGCACAAGCCACATGTCATCATGTCTTTTTTTTCTTTCTATATCTTATTATTTCAAAGTGTTGTTGCTGAGGAGTAATTGTAAACTTTCAAAGATACAAACTAATCTCCCGTTTTGCCATGTTCAAACCTATCCACGCAGCAGGCCAGAATCTCTCCACCCTCAACATGACCACATTCTACATAGTAGACACCAGAACTGCAACTCTCCCTTGCACATGTAGACCTCTCTACTAACACCATGGGAATTGAATCCGAATACATCACACCTGCACAAGCACCTCTCCTCCTACAAACACCGCTTTCACCTCACCTGTGCAAGAGTATCTGTTCCATGACACTTAATAAAGTGAACTATATATACAGGTGATAAGCTAGAAATTTTACTTACGGGTGATAAGTTGCGCTCTACAAGTACTGATTGATTGATACAGAAATACCTGTTAGAATTGCACTATGTAAAATTGGTTTGTTGGAATGACAAAATTGCTCTTGAGTGAGCTGCTGAGGAATATTCGTTCCCTGACAAAATTGCTCTTCACCCGAATGAATCATGCCATATGCAGCTGCTCCCGAGCAAAGCTGCATCTGAGTCCGCTGCATAGTAGCAGTTACTTGCTGGCGTAACTATGTGAGTGCACTAACAAAAAATAGCAGCCCCTGAAAGAACTGCATTTGAATCATTGGAGCAAACGTGTTGATCCCTGACAAAAAGAAAGAAAAGAACTGTGCCCGAACAATTGCTACAGCACTTGTTTCCTGATTAAAAAGGGCACCTTCAATCTCCGCACTAACGTACTGATTCCCTCAACATAAATCTCCAACTGCAGCAGACTTATCCGCCCACCCCACAAAAAAAAACTATCAAGAACTTCATTACCCAGTCAACATTCACTTAACATCCCACTGTCCTACGTATTCACTCTCATTCCACTCCCAAACACTCGATCAACATTACAGATCTTCTCATTCAGTACTCCGTATGTAACCAAAAGCTGACTCACACTCTCTTCCATTGTAGACTCGGTGATAGGCTCATCCCAGACCGGTACATCATCTTTCTGCTGCTCGTCTACACAAAGCAAAGAGTACATTCGCCACTCTCCACAAACTCGCTTTCACCCTCACCCCATATCCCTCACCCACATCACACAGCTTCTCTACTCACCCGTACTGCCTATCAGCTGGTCTATTTCCATCTCATATACTCCTGCCTTGGATATAAAACACACTTTATAAAGAGGTTCTCCAACCTTTTGGCCTCAAACACTGTCTTTAGCACGAACACCTACCTAATTAAGTAAAGAATGACCTCCGTGCTGTCTAATCGATCTAGACAAGTACCTCAAAAGAGGACAGAAGTGGAAGGTCCCAAGATGAGTGTCTTCTCTGCGCTATCTAGAGTCCCGCTCCTCAGCCTCCTAGTGAAGTGCCATTGGGGCCTATAGAGAAGCCTATAGAGGCCTCCCTGGTAGTGCATGGAGCTTGCCCCTCCTCCTTCCCTCTGATATGCTGCTGCAATGGCCTACGGGCAGTGAAACATGGTCCTGATGGTGCCAGGCCCTGGAGTGCTTCTCTCAATGATAGTGGTGCATGCGACTTACTTATCAGCTCTACAGGGAGTGCAGAATTATTAGGCAAGTTGTATTTTTGAGGATTAATTTTATTATTGAACAACAACCATGTTCTCAATGAACCCAAAAAACTCATTAATATCAAAGCTGAATATTTTTGGAAGTAGTTTTTAGTTTGTTTTTAGTTTTAGCTATGTTAGGGGGATATCTGTGTGTGCAGGTGACTATTACTGTGCATAATTATTAGGCAACTTAACAAAAAAAAAAATATATACCCATTTCAATCATTTATTATTACCAGTGAAACCAATATAACATCTCAACATTCACAAATATACATTTCTGACATTCAAAAACAAAACAAAAACAAATCAGTGACCAATATAGCCACCTTTCTTTGCAAGGACACTCAAAAGCCTGCCATCCATGGATTCTGTCAGTGTTTTGATCTGTTCACCATCAACATTGTGTGCAGCAGCAACCACAGCCTCCCAGACACTGTTCAGAGAGGTCTACTGTTTTCCCTCCTTGTAAATCTCACATTTGATGATGGACCACAGGTTCTCAATGGGGTTCAGATCAGGTGAACAAGGAGGCCATGTCATTAGATTTCCTTCTTTTATACCCTTTCTTGCCAGCCACGCTGTGGAGTACTTGGACGCGTGTGATGGAGCATTGTCCTGCATGAAAATCATGTTTTTCTTGAAGGATGCAGACTTCTTCCTGTACCACTGCTTGAAGAAGGTGTCTTCCAGGAACTGGCAGTAGGACTGGGAGTTGAGCTTGACTCCATCCTCAACCCGAAAAGGCCCCACAAGCTCATCTTTGATGATACCAGCCCAAACCAGTACTCCACCTCCACCTTGCTGGCGTCTGAGTCGGACTGGAGCTCTCTGCCCTTTACCAATCCAGCCACGGGCCCATCCATCTGGCCCATCAAGACTCACTCTCATTTCATCAGTCCATAAAACCTTAGAAAAATCAGTCTTGAGATATTTATTGGCCCAGTCTTGACGTTTCAGCTTGTGTGTCTTGTTCAGTGGTGGTCGTCTTTCAGCCTTTCTTACCTTGGCCATGTCTCTGAGTATTGCACACCTTGTGCTTTTGGGCACTCCAGTGATGTTGCAGCTCTGAAATATGGCCAAACTGGTGGCAAGTGGCATCGTGGCAGCTGCACGCTTGACTTTTCTCAGTTCATGGGCAGTTATTTTGCGCCTTGGTTTTTCCACACGCTTCTTGCGACCCTGTTGAATATTTTGAATGAAACGCTTGATTGTTCGATGATCACGCTTCAGAAGCTTTGCAATTTTAAGAGTGCTGCATCCCTCTGCAAGATATCTCACTATTTTTTACTTTTCTGAGCCTGTCAAGTCCTTCTTTTGACCCATTTTGCCAAAGGAAAGGAAGTTGCCTAATAATTATGCACACCTGATATAGGGTGTTGATGTCATTAGACCACACCCCTTCTCATTACAGAGATGCACATCACCTAATATGCTTAATTGGTAGTAGGCTTTCGAGCCTATACAGCTTGGAGTAAGACAACATGCATAAAGAGGATGATGTGGTCAAAATACTCATTTGCCTAATAATTCTGCACTCCCTGTATTCCTGTGCGAAGATTGAGCCGGCATTTATTGTCACCTGCACCTTTAATGCGCTTTTGTGTTTTTAAATGTTTAGAGTGCTTCTCCCTCACCAGCCTCAACTTAGGCTGTTGTTGGCACCCTGCTGATTTCGGTGACTCCTGGCGCTGCCATCTCCACTGTGTTCATTCTGCAGATTCTTTACACAAGTTAACTCCAAAGTCAAGTCGTCGTATTGTTGCCATCATTTGGTGCCATTTTCTTGAGAGTGATTTACACTAGATTTTCCAGAGGCCTCCCATTACCTTTTATATTATTAGTAATTTCTTAGAAAATGTGGTCTTGTAAGGTTAAAATTGTTTCATCATTAAGATGTTCTTCTCTATTCTTTTCCCACTCATACAAAATGGAATATTATAACTGGGTAGGGGTTTTGTATGGGAAGCCTCCCTCCTTATTTCATCAGTCAACATGTTTCTGCTGATTCTAATCTTACCTGTTGGTTATGTGACATTCTACAAACCAAAGTGGAGCCCTAAATCCTTTCATACCCTCTTTTTTGTCTCTGTACTGTGTGTTTTGTGCAAGGATTACACAGAGAAAAGTAAAGCGCCTGTATATTTGAAATGTACAGGAATATCTTGAGCCTAGGATAGTTTCTAAATCTTAGCCTTTTTCTAAAGTGTACAACTAAAGGAAGGTAATCGGGTAATCTACCTTGTGCAATATAAAAATACTTGTAATACTGTTGTTTTTTTGCAGCCTGTTCCATTGCCCACGTATCATTCCCATCTAGATTGGGCATGCATTGTTTCTTAGACCATCACGTCCCTTGCCATTTGAAGATTCCTGAGGTTTTGTGTCGGAACCTGTTCAGATGTTTTGGAAGCAGTGGTGGCCTTATGACATTGCTTTTGTGTTTATAGTTCAAGGATTGGTTCCTGGAAAAACTAGCAGCTGGATTCCTGTACCTGTCTAAGATTTGAGTGTTGAAGGCAGCTAGGAAGTAATCAAGGTTCACATTACCGAAGCAAATCACTTAGGTTTTGTTACCCTGCCCAAGAGTGAAAAGGTAAGTCATTAAAGTGGCACGGCTGGGAAGCGTGGCCAAGTTGGAAGCAAGAAAGGAGCGTTTCCACTGAGCTCCTAGCCACTGAGGACACTAGCCACTGTCCTCATCTGCATCTACACCCTGAAGGGTCTCTTCCCTGTAGACGAATATGGGAACACATCAACAGTGGGGAGGGCCCACCAAGCATGGTCCAGTACCCCACAGGAGTAAAGAAGGGGCACCGGTGGCAGCATGGCATGGGGATGACAAGAGACTTAATACAGCAGAAAGCGAGCTTACTTCTCTATAGCTTATGGGGCCTGGGCATTCCCCACCTTACTCGCTGCTACTTATCAGCACAACTTAGATACATGGTGGAATGGAACAGGTTGCTCCCAGAAAACATTAGTGTTTCCTCAACCAATCCATAGAAGAGGTGCATATTTGGAAAATCCCCTGGCTCCCTAAAGAGCACCGCCCTTCAGGGGTCTGTACTTCACCTGTCACAGGGGCGATAGTGGAGGCCTGGGACAGGGTCATGATAGCAAAGGGCCTACCCACTCTCATCTCTCCTCTCACATCCATTATCGGAAATCCTGCATTCCCCCCTGCTTGATCTGCAACAAAGTTCCAAGCTTGGCAAACATCCAACTACAAACAAATCAGTGACCTCTTTGACCTTACAGGGGTACTAGAATTCCTGCAAATCCAATTTCACTACGGCTTCCTGCTACTGATCACTGTCATTACACTGAAATCAAACATTGGGTCACCCAGCCTATGTTCCACCAACATGCCTGTAGGCTTACTTTCCGAAATATACAATTTCTTGAACAAACCCCCAGACTGCTGTAGATTTCTAGCCCAAAGACGATGGGAGACTGAGGTGGAATGCACCTTCATGCCTAAGGAATGGTCCTATATCCTTCACCGAACCCGCACCTCCTCCCTCAGTGCCACTGGGAATGAGTCCCTGCTTAAGGCTCCCAGTACTGGTACTATACCTCAGCCAGACTGACGAAAGGAAACCTAACAGCACAGATGTCTATTGGCGGAATTGCGGCGAAGCAGGCACACGTGCTCCGGCGTTGCCCTAAACGAAACGGTTATTGAGAGGCGCTGTTAAAAGGAGAAACAGCCTTTACAATGTGGACTGAGCCACATGTGCCGTTTCCATGCAAGCGGAACAACGCTTGCCTAATCCGCGCATATGCGTGTTTAAAGCAGACAGTGGTTAGTTTTTTGGCAGGGTGAAGGGTTGAGGGCTAAGGGGTGGGCGGGGTAGTTTTAAGGGCTGGGGCTGGGTTTTCGGGCCCAAGGCGGAGGGGGCAGTTTTCAGGGGTCTGGGACAGTTTTAGGGCTCAGAGTTGGGGGGGAAGAGGGGAAAGGGGCTTGGGGTCTGGGTCATTTTTTTAACGGGGCAGGGTTCTAGGCCTCAGGGTGGGCAGAGGGAAAGGGGTAGTTTTAAGGGCAGGGTAGGTTTTAGGGCTCAGGGGAGGGGAAAGAGTAGTTTAGGGCTGGGGCCGGGTTTTAGGGCTTAAGGTGGGGGGTCGCGTAGCTTGAAGGACTGGGGCCGATTTTGGGTCCCAAGGTTGGGGGGGGGGGCGGTATTAGGGCTCAGGCTGGGGGGCTTGGGGGTCGGGCTAGGTTTTGTCAGAGGGCAGGGGTTTAGGCCTCAGGGGAGGGGAAAGAGTAGTTTAGGGCTGGGGCCGGGTTTTAGGGCTCAGGGTGGGGGGTGCGGGTTGAAGGGACAGTTTTAAGGGCTGGGGAGAGGTGGATTGCAGGGCTGGGGTATCGGAAGTTAGGGCGCAGGGTGAGGGTACTGCAGTGTGTAATTTACAACGCATATTCCTTTAGCAATCATACTTTTAGAACGAAATTCATTGTAAAGGTATGTGTAGCAAAGGCATGCATGGTAAAGCCGTGATTGTGGTTCATACTGCGTTGTTTAGGCATGTGTGCTTTAGGCTTGCATGGTTATGTCATACAACCATTACAAGACATTGATGAAATCTTTGCTACGGATGTCCATTGCTTTTCCATTTATGCCCTGCTGGGCCTACCAAACCAGCTGATCTACCCGCTTTACTCCGATAGGGGAGAGGAAATCACACTGACTTTTTGTGAAACCAGACAAGTTGTCACATCCAAGTGGGGTACAGACATAACACCAGTCCATTCCGACTGGTTACACAAACATTGGGACACTGTTGCAATAGAGAAGCTCCCTGCCTATCTAGGCACTGCACCGTTTTGATAAAATGTGGGAACCCTGTATACAATTCTTGACCCAAGGCTTCCTGGAACTTAACTGCTCCCTCTACCTCTGTGTACTCAGACTAACAGGAGACGAGGGCTTCACAAAACCTTTAAACTGTTCCTGCATGTAAGGGCCCGGACAGATCCTTCAGCTCAAATCTGAGACTCTAAACATTCAATAATATCTCTTGCCTCAGTGGGCGAGACCACTTCCTCTCCTCCTCCCATACTGTGGACCCCTCCCTGTCACCTTCCCTCCCTCAGTCCCTCCCCACACCACTATCCTACCCCCACCTCTTGCTGCTTCACCTCAGTTGCCATTTGGTGTAAGTGAGAGTATGTTATTCGAAACCACAGTAAAAAGATTTGAACCATAAAGTGGCACAGTTGATTCCATCTTGTTGTCTACACTGCATCTCCCCAAGATGGATATTAAATGTAGACACCTGTTGCTGATGTTTCCCTTTCTCTGTTGAAAACTGTGAGACATTTCATCCATTTTACATGAGGAGCAATAGCCCCTGAAAGTTTTGATGCTTACTCTGCCAAAGTATACGCAGTTTGGCAGCTTTGTAGAATAATCTTACATCTGAGATCTGTGTGGCAGCCGTGTGATCCTCTCCAATTGCCTTGTGCACTGGTACTCTGCAAGCTTGAGGGCAGTTACCCATACCAGCAAAGCTGTATTTCATAAGTTGGTCACTAAGCACATCTCCTGCCCTAAATTGTAATTTTTGTCATAAGATGCCACTGTTCTCCTTTTGTCTGCCTGGTGTACTCTTTTTGAAGAGTTTGGGAAAAGAGCATGACTAGACGTAAGAGTAAAGGAGAGTTATTCTGCCTTAATAATGTGTGCACTAACTCTGTTGCTTCCTTTCCATTGCTGTTAATCTTACCTACCCCAGCTGAGAAACAGCCATTTAGTAACCTGGATGCTACATTTAGAACTGAGGTCTCTTGCTTTTTTAGCTACTAAGCAAAGTTTGCAGTTCTTCTACAAATAGTTATCCATAAAGAGTGCCCGAGTAACTGCAGATAATTATCCCTTGTGTTTAAAATTAATTTAAAAAGAGGATATGCAAAGAGAAGATCTGAGAATTGGGTCTAGTAGATTTGCTAAAGAATTGTCTTCTTTTCAAGGGATTCCAGACTTTAATCTCCGCGTGGCTCTTCAGACGCTGTTAAAGGAATACTGTGAGGTCAGCAAAAGCCCCAAAGAGAGCAAGATCTGCAGCTTTCTCCAAACATGCAAAGTGCGCCCGCGGAGAAAGGCCAGGAAGTACATGTATGCAATTGGTGAGAATTTGTTCAAGCTTTCCTAATTTCCTTCCTGTTAGCGTCTTGTTTGGTATAGTAGTATCTGGCCTGAAGTGGTTCCTTCAGTTGCTTACTTCATCTGTGTTATTTGTGTTGATACTTTGTGTTGATACTTCTTTATTGCAGTGAATCTGCTCTTAGGCCTCCGAGTGTAAGATTTGTAATGCGCTTCTATTGTAGTAGACTTAACCTGCAAGTCTCCCACACAGTATGTGTTCAGAATGAACAATTTTCAGCAACTGTCTTCTAACGCTGAATAACCTCTCTCTTGCTGCAGAACTTCAGAGTGTCGGGAAGGAATGAAAAATAAGATATTGGTAGCAAAATGAAAGGTGGTCCACATTAACAAATCATCTTTCAAGATCTTCATAAGACTGTTTTTTATACTGATTAGTGGTGCATTTTACAACACAGATGACTTGTAACACTGTACAAAACTAGATTGTATTTTAAGATATGCTGACCCTTGAAAATAATTTTGATTTAAATCAATGGCAGACCAAATTGCTTGAGTGTGTGTGTTTTGCCTCCAGCCGGATTACCTACAAGCAAGAAACAATGAAAGAATAAAATATAAAAGCATGGAATATATCAATTGTATCCCTGGTTCTATACCTCCTTCCAGTCCCAGCAACTGCTCTGCTCCTGTGTTTCAGTACTTACAGCACTATTGACCCTACTGTTAGGAAATCTGCATAAAATAGCACAAAATACCCCACCGTGGCCTTTTGATAAAGATGTTTGGCACTATTTCAATGCCAAATAGTTTCTTCCATCTGGAGAAGTGTCTGCTGCTTCTGCAGGTTCCCCCTCATTGATTGATGCAGTTTGCTGCTTCTTTCGCAGGGTTTCTAATCTTGGTGGCTCAATTATAGTTATTGCAATTTTCTTATGGGTTCATGGAATTCCCATTTAGAGATGCTGGGCCTTATTTAGAGTTTGATGGATCGGAAACACTGCCTCAAACGTGGTGGGTTTCCTATCTGCCATATTACAAGGAAATTATAGCCTATGATACTTGTAATAATACAGATGGGCTATCTGCCACATTTAAGTGGAGTATTCCAGTATGCAGATTTTACCACACATGGGGCCAGATATAGCAAGGGTTTTACGCATCGCAAACAGCGATTTTCGCTGTTTGCGACTCGCAAAACCCACATCGCAATGCCCTATTCCCAGTTTTCCAAGTCGGTAAACTGGTTACCGACTCGCAAAACGGGACTGCGAGTCGCAAATAGGAAGGGGTGTTCCCCTTCCTATTTGCAAGTCGCAGCGCGATGCAGGATTGCTTTGTGACCGCAAACGCGGTCACAAAGCATTCACAGTTACCACCAGTGTCATACTGGTGGTAACCCATTCGCAAAAGGGAAGGGGTCCCCATGGGACCCCTTCCCCTTTGTGAATGGCATTGAAAACATTTTTTCAGAGCAGGCAGTGGTTCTGTGGATCACTACCTGCTCTGAAAAAATGAAAATGACACGTTTAATTTTTTCATTTTGTAATGCATCTTGTTTTCCTTCAAGGAAAACGGGCTGCATTACAAAAAAAAACTGCTTTATTTAAAAGCAGTCACAGACATGGTGGTCTGCTGTCTCCAGCAGCCACCATCCCTGTGAGTGCTGCGATAATATTAAGGAGGTGGGCATTTGCGACCCCCTTGCAACTCGCAGATGGTGTCAGGGACACCATCCTGCATTGCGACTCGCAATGCTGGATTTTCCTACATCTGGCCCATGGTTTTATCACATACCCTTTTTTCTAAATTATACTTTACCGTGCAGGTGTGTGTGTGTGTGTGTGTGTGAGTATGTGTGTGTGTGTGTGTGTATATATATATATATATATATATATATATATATATATATAGTGTGTGTGTGTGTGTGTCTATGTATATTTATATGTGTGTGTGTATATTTTTATATATATCTGTATATATATATAATAGTTGTTTAAAAAATGGATCATAGGTTTAATCTGTTTGGGGTTAGGGGTTGTAAGTACGTTTAGGGGTTGGGTAAGGCTACAGATTAGTATGTTTTTTTTTTTTTGTTTTGCGGTTTAGGGAAGAGTAGAGGTAAAAGCAGGCAAGAGGTTTACAGGAATTAGTGGCAGGTGGAGGTAAAATGGTGTAAGGGGTTTAGTGATGGGTAGATGTAAAGGGAGATCAGAGGTATAGGGTTCAGGGAATGGTAGTAGCAAATGGAGATAAGAGGTTCAGGGGAGGGTAGTGGTAAATGGTGGGAGAGAATTTCAAGTGAAGGGGAAGGAAGAAGTAAATGAAAGTATGAGACATTTTGGGTAGGGTACTGATGAAGGGAGCTTAAGAGTATTTATTTAGGGGAGGGAAGAGTTGAAGGGGGAGAGTGGTTAGGACAAAACAAATTAATGAAATCCACCCAGAATCTTCCATATATTGTACCATATAGCCAGCACATGCATGCAACATACAAGCACTGCACAGCACTACACACCAATCTGATGCAGGCTAAGGGTGATTTAAGCAGACAGCAGGAGAATTTTAAATGAGATATCCTGTAGGCCTCACTCCAGGTGTGCACATAAAAGGCCTGTTCACTCCTACTGATCACTACACAGCATGCTGCCACTAGCTGCTTAACTCCTTGCAAAGGCAGTAGCCTTTCACCATTATGAGGGCAGAGCTTTGGGTTTCCCATCCCGGTCCCAACAGACCACACTCAGTGAGACAGGCCTTGATGCACATGCATGATCCATGTTCGCCCATGACAACAAAAGTCCGCACACTCTCTCCAGCACTAGCAATGTTTGTAACATTTGGATGCTTTCATGCACCTTGGGCTTTAATTGGTGTGCCTATTGTTCTTTCTGTCACGTACTTCATGTTCTTATGGTCCTTCAGAACTGTCTTCTGAACTTGTCGCAAGGTGATGGCCATGTGGCAAATAGTGTTTTCGTTAGCATTTCAAGTTTGATTTTCTTGCAGTCTTCTCAACATAGCTCTTGTTCTTGTGGGTTTTTAAACCAGGCAATGTACAACTATGAATTATCCAATTGACATTGTCGTGGTCAATAACTAGCTGAATATATCAGAACTTTAATCATAGCAAATGTTCTTGGGAATTAAGTCTGATAGTCTGCTGGTAAATTGGATCTTGAGAACTAATTGATATTCTGTTCTTGAAATGAGTTGTTCCGAGGGCATTAGAAAGCAACAGTGTATTTCTGAACATTCAAGATGAGATTTGGTTAACATTCCTTTCCTGGTGGAAGCCGATGCTCTAACAAATTGCTAATGTTCTTGTGGATCCGAGGCTCAGGAAGAAGCCTACACTCACATTGTGATTCAGTTAATCTTTGTGGGCCTTTAGAGAAGGTTCATTTTTTGTGAGTTTGTGTAATGAGAAGTATCTTATGTTCTCTTGATCTTGATGCTACATGTCATCTTGAACAGTTTTGAGTAACCGATATTATCAACTCGTATTGGTTTCCTCTTTCTCCTTTCGATAGGGGGATACACTCGGCTGCAGGGTGGACGTTGGAGTGACAGCCGTGCGCTGAGCTGTGTAGAACGCTTCGACACCTTCAGCCAGTACTGGACCACGGTATCTTCTCTCCACCAGGCCCGCAGTGGGCTGGGCGTGGCATCGCTAGAAGGACTAATCTATGCGATTGGAGGTAAAGGATATGTAAATTAAGTTTATTGGCAATAGCACTGTCATGCATTTCCCAATAATCATTTTGTCTGTGTGCGAGAGAACCACTGTCCCTCTTGCCCAAACACCAGAGACAAGGGTAAGTGTAGGCATTTCAGCATGTTAAGAAGAAGTAAAATAATAATGTTTACCAACTTTACATAGTGTATGATTTTTTTTGTCTACCAAAAATGTTTAAAATTGATTTAGAGACAGAATTTTATTTTACATGAGGAGGAATGCTTTGTAAAACTGCTCTTACATCATTATTAGGGCGTCTGTTTTTTGTTTACATTTCCATCTGTATTTATCCATATTCTTGTGCCATATTCTCTGTATTTATCCATATTTTTTTTGTGTTTAGTGAATAGTTATAAAATCGTATGTTTCCACATCTAATTAACTGATAAATGTGCATTCATACTTAGATGCTTGCTGTGTTTTAGCAAATTAGGTAGCCAAATAGAAGAGAGCATAATACTCCCACGGGTGCATATTAGCATTATACTACAAATGTATGTTGATTTAGGGCAATGTTTAAGGGAATTACATCATTCTGTGTTTTTTAAATACCCTTCTTGTCTATCAGCTAAACTGTTAGCATGGAGTTCATGAATGACAGCACAGAAAGTCATTTTAAAGAATCCCAATCTTTTGTATTTTTCCACTTTTAAAAATGAATGCAGACATAACACACATTGTTTTCAGAGTGTATTTACCTGTAAAAACAGAAAACGGGAGCTCATATGTTAGGTTGGCAGCTTAGAAAACGAAGTCCTGATTTAGAGTTTGGTGAACCGGTTACTCTGTCATAAGGGTAACGAATTTCCCATCCACTGAAATACGATCTCAATAGGATACTATGGGATCGTAATACCTCAGACGGGATATCTGTCACGTTTGTGACTGAGTAACCTCCTCTACAAAATTCTAAATCAGACCCATCGTCCCTTCTTCAGTTTGCTGGAAAAAGAATGGAATGACTGTTCGTTTCTGTTTCTTGCGTTCATTCTCATTGTAAAGTATCATGTATTGAAGGGAAATGGCATGTCTAGTCAAAGCAGGGGGGACATTCTTTTGTTTAGGTTGTATTCATACTAACTGCATTTTATAGGTATAGGTGGGAAATGTAGTGTTGGTAAGAGGAAAGGTCAAACTTGTTATTTGATCAACTGATTTCCTCTATCCTTGTAAGCAGTTACCCCTACACCACGGTTAGTGATGTGCAAGTAGTCCTTATGTGTATAATGTACATCCACTTCCTGACTGAAAACTGATGTCCACCTGCAGAGAGTCAAGCGCTTGGGCTGACTCTCACATTGGGAGGGAACAAGTTGTATAGAGGGTTCAGTTACAGTCTGTGTCTTCCTTGCATGCTGCCAGAAGATACGAAGGAGGGGTGTGCTGTGTGTTGCACTAGGAAGCCTATGGCCCTGGTTAATGCATATTGAAGGTCCCCAAATGTGACTTATTTTTACTTTTTATGCCCGCCTGTCTCTGAGTGCTTGAAGCCCCTATTAAAGATTGTCACACTCTTGCCTTTAATTGTTTGCCTTTGGATGGAATTAAGTTTCTTCATCATAATACATGCAAATTGAGCATTTTATGTGTGCAGGCAAATATACCACATTGGTAGACGTGCAATTGCATCAACTACAAAATCCCACTGACTATTCTACCTACATAGGAATTAAGCAATCATTTCCACAAGGCACTTTATAATAGCAACCACTATAAAAAAATAAAACTTTTTCTAAAATGCTCTTTCTTTTGCTTGCAGGGTGCCGTTTGACCTGTAGTGGAGGCAGTATTGTTTTACAAAGGGGAGCCATGGTCACACATGGCTGTTGAGTTTCCAGATAGGGGTGACGTTAAGGGTAGCAGTGAACAATGGTGGCTGGAAAAGTCTAACACTATTGTGGTGTACATAAGCTGTACGTTTGCACAGATCGAGTAGCAAAAAGATATTGCTTCTGTTGTATCCGGAAGAAAGGGTTTGAAGTATTTTTCTCTGCATAAAAATGTATTCAACAAGGGGACATATTTTAGAGCATAATGTCTACCTAAACGTTCTAAAAAGACATGGGTTTAACATATGCACTCCTGGCACAGTCCAGTGGCCATGCAAGCCTGATCCTCATACGTGGGGATTGCCCTCTCCCAAAAAATTTAAAACTGCAGCCACAACCCTTGTCAAAACCTGTTCAGAAGGCCACAGGGCTATGGGCTTCTGCTGGGCCACAACCATGGTGGTTGGATGTCTCTGCCTATTCTGTTCTGGGGTCTATCCGACTATGTCTTTGCAAACTGGGCCAAGTGCAATACCTCTGCACTTGACTCTCAGCGTAGCGGGCAATTATCTAAGGAAGATAGTGCAGGGGTAGAGACTTAGAACTCAAGCAGTTAAACACCAGGCACAATAAGTTACTGTCCAGACCAGGTATTGTCTTGTTAAAAAGAGGTGTACTTTGATCTCAACTATTGCACACATTAATGGGGGGTCAGCTATGTTGCACCACTATAGGGCTCTAGCCAAGTTCTACAGCAATGTCATACCAGACAATAGAGTTCTATCAGCAGTGAAAATATCGAAGGCAACTTCTCTGTTCAGTCTGTTCAGCATCCCGTACGTCAGTCCATATCATATAGAACGGAAAAGGGTTGTCATTGGCAACTGTTACTCTCGCTAACATAAATAATTATTCTGAGTCCAAGAAAAGGCTTTCAGTTTCTACATTCAGAGTTGTGTTACCTTCCTTGTTTGCAAACAGTGCAGGAGTAGGTGCTGCACCCTTTGTAGTCACACACTCAGTGCCTCATCCAGTGGGCATGAGATTGTGGGCAGCGATGATGTCTCCCAGGTTTTGACATGCGATGCAGGACAACATGGCATGCCTCTAGAATGATCACCCGTCTTCGTCAGTGGTGGCCCCCAGGGCAGTGGATGTCCTCTGCTTTGACATTGTTCTTGGAAGTCGCAGGACTCAAAACACTTCTTGGGCAGCTGCAGAACAGCTCCCTCGAGTCACGCTGCAGCGATGCCTGTGATGCTAGAGGGGCATGCTGTTGCTTGGGGTTGGGGATACTTCACATGGTTTGCCACAAACTATCTAGGGAAGCCACGAGACTCCTCATTGTTCAGGGCAGTGTCACTTTCACTTCCTTTAACAAGTCCACTCTCCTAGATGACCCACTCAGGAATCATGGCTGGGCTCCTCCTGGACAGTCTCTCCTCATGGCACAACCCTTCGCTATCTGAGTAGGAAGGGAAGCTTCTAGGCAGATCCACAGCTTTGTGGCAAGTTGTGCAGATTTAAGGAGATGTCCTCTTGCCTCTGGGACACTGGCAGCCCAACAAACATCAGCCCTGGAATACAGTATCTCTTCGAGTGCTCTGTGGAGCGCTCCCTTCATTGGTCAAAAAGATTTTTGGGAACTGGAACAAAGTGAGATGGTTAGGGTCCCACCTTTATACTGGTTTTCCAGACAGGGTGTTTGGTCACTGTCCGAGTCAAAGAACAAGGTTGGTTCTTTATGGTTTAAGTTTGGTTCTTTTTCAAATTTCGGTTTTTGACTTCAGTGCAGACAGTCTTTATGACTGGTGATTGGGCTCACAATGTGGTGATGATGCCGGCTCCAGGCAGAAGTGCCAAAAATATGGACAAAGTGGAGTGGGAAATCTCTGTCCTGGACTGTCATCAGCTTTTCTGAAGTAGCACTCTGGTAGAGACGAAAAGGGGTAGGCCATGCCAGAAACCACCCTACCTAAAACAACAGAATTTGCTACTTTACTACCATTCCCTCGCACTCCCCATTCAATCAAATGGCACTACTCAGGGAGGACCACTTAGCAATTCCTGCTACAAGGGCCTCATTGAATTTCTAAAGTCAGCCCAATGTCCATCATCCTCCTTTCAGCTTCAAAGATGCAGCTAGTACATGTGCACTCTCTGGGGAAGCTTTATCCCCACCCCCATGTTGTGCCATGTAAAATAGATCTCTCTGGTCGATGTCCAGCTACCGTCCAGGATGCCAGAGCTAGGGCTTCGGTCCCGCATGTAGACAGAACTTCGTATGAGGTGGCCTGTAGGCATACCCTTCTATCTGTATCAGAAAAAAGGTCTGTTCAGTATGATACACCAAAATAATGGTACGCTGCTAACAATCCATGGCAAGGATAGTAGTCCTATGTCAAGCTAGAGGGTATACTCGGTGCATCTCTCCTCTACTGCTATACTTGTATCCTACACAATCCTGACTCCCCAAAGCTACAGTATACCTGGACTCACACTTTGCTGACAGAATTGAAGTAAAATAATCCACATCAGCTCTGCTGGTACCAGAGTCCTCCTCCTTGACTGTCCTGCCAGATACTTCCCTTCTGTTCTGCAGCTCTCCACCTCTTCCCCCTCCTCCTTCAGCCCCCTGGCACTGAGGCCCTTAGATCTCTAGCCATCAGGACTGACTACCTCAAAGAGCTCTCCTCCAGCCTATTATCTGCAGTACATCAAAGGGTATTTGCCAGCACTCTGACCTAGATACACTGCACACAGGTGACTCTAGGCTTATCTATGCCTCTAGTGTTCCACGCCTGCTGCTACAAGATGATGACCCTGCACATGCTGAGGTGAACCAAGAAGACAAATTAACTTGGATTTTATACACCTTAAAATGCAAGCAATTGATTCTGCTACAAAGTCCCAGTTGCAAGATTTGCACCACTTTAGAAAATAAGGTGCTTGTGTTTTAATCTTCAATGAATGCAATTTCTTTCCGGTGCTGTTTCATCTGCACACCAGCCTAGGGTTCCTGGGCTCACCAGGAAGATACAGAAACAAGAACCCGGGGTTCGGACTGGAGGAAGCATGGAGACTTTTGGCCCTCTATTAAGTTTGCCCCTCTTTATCCACCTACCTTCAACTTAAATGAATGTATAGTTGTTGTAAACACTCGCAGCATAAACCATAATCAATAGTTCGATGACACGCTGCCTTATTTCGTATTCTCCTGCCTTACAGCACTTCGCTCCTTGACTGTTTTCTTCAAAACATTAAAGCCTGGATGTCTCCCTGCTGATTTATACATAACGCTCTCAAATCTGTATATCTCTGTATCTCCCTTCTTGTTCTACCACCCCAGTTTAATCCCGGTTGGGCTCTTTCAACATGCTTGACAGCACTCCATCTATCATGGAATGAACAAAATCCCTTCTTTTGTTTCCTGATTCTGATCCTCGCCTCCACACATGCATCAGCGACGATGCGGAAAAGGCCCACGAGCAGTAAAGACTGCCTTGAGACCTGACACCCATGGGCGTAGGAAGTGTGGGGGACGCGGGGGATGTATCCCCCCCCCAGATTTTGGAGGACGGGGGACGAAGGTGGGGGGGGACAGGGGACAAAAAAAATTCCCCTCTCACTTCTATTGTTCAGAGGGCCATTAGCGCACAAAAGCACTACTTATAATAGCCCTGTACCGACCATCCTCCAATCTGATGGTAACAGAATGAAGGTGAGTCCGGAGGCCCCCTGCGCCCTCTGCCCTTTTGTTTGTCCTGTTCACAGCTGTGGGCATTAATGGTGCTCATAACAACAAAGGGCACGAGGAGGAGAAAAGAGTTTTTGATGATTACTGTCTGCATCACCTGCTGCCGCCTTGAAGAGGAGCACTTTAGGACGCCTTCAAGAGGAATTGCAAGACAATGAGGAAGATCTAAAGAGGAAAAATAGTCCCACTCACCCTGATGCCTGCAGGCTAGAAAGGAGACTCTGTGAAACACAATATTTGTATTTGCCTAAGATCACACCAGTTGGTGAAACAGTGAAGTTGAGATTGAGCCCAGATTTGACCTTTTCACACAACAATTTAGCTATTATAAGGATATATTTTTCTAACATTTATGTTTAATGTTTTGTTATCTAGGTAATGAAGGGCTTGATTACAGCTTGGCTAACAGGGAGAAGCCATATTTCATTTTGGAGCGTTATGCCTAGCGTTATTATTTATGTTGTTGTTATCGTTACATACTTAAGCATATTGAAGTATATTATCTTTTCTCTATCTTTTCTTCACTCTACTCTGAAACAATCTACCCTATACCACTGCACCCTACACCACTTTTCTCCACTCTGTGCTACTCTACGCCACTGCAATCTATGCTGTACCACTCCACTCTACACCACTCTACACTACGCCACTGTAATCTATGCTATTCTACTCTAACCAGAGTACACTACACCCCTGCACTCTGCCAGTGCACTCTTCACCACTTTACTCAAAACCAATGCACTCTATGCCACTGCACTCTATGCCAATCTACTCTGCACCACAGCACTCTATTCAACTGCTTTCAATGCCGACGTACTCTGCGCCACAGCACTCTATGCCACTGCACTCTATGCCACTCTACAACACACCACTGTACTCTGCGACCCTCTAATCTGCAACATTGCGCTTTCTGCCACTGAACTCCATGCCACTGTACTCTGCACCACTGCACTCAATGCCACTGTACTCTGTCCCACTCCACTCTTTTCTGCACCACTCCACTGTAGGGCACTTCATTCTGCTTTGAAATCATCTCCTCTATGCCACTGCAATCTACGCAACTCCACTCTATGCTATGCCAGTCCAATCTACCCTGCACCACTCCAATGTACCCTGTGCCACTCCAATGTACCCTGTGCCACTCCAATCTGCTCTGCACCGCCATATGCTACTGCACTCTACATCACTATGCTCCTCTCTGCAACTATCTACTCTTCACCACTATACTGTACTCTGCAGCAGTCTACTCTATGCCGCGGCACTCTATGCAACTCTTTTCTACTCTGCACCACTGTACTCTACGCCACTCCTTTACTCTGCATCACTCTACATCACTGCACTCTATGCCAATGCATTCTGTGCCACTCTGCTCTACACCACTGCCCTTTATGACACTCTACTCTGCTACACTGCACTCTGCCACTAAACTATACTCCTCTCTACTCTGCACCGCTCAACTATATGCCACTCTACTGCACTCTACACCAATGTACTATATGCCACTACACTGTAGGCCACTCTACTCTGCATCACTGCACTCCACCACTACACTCTACACCAGTCTACTCTACCTTGCACCACTCCACTCTACGATGCACCACATCACTCTGACACAGCACTCTGAACCACTGCAATCTATGATGTGCCACACCACTCTACCATGCACTGCATCATTCTATGACACAGCACTTTGCCCGACTGCACTCCACACCACTGCAATCTATGATGTGCCACTCCACTCTGCTCCCCTCTACTCTTCACCACTCTACACTAATGCACTGTACGCTAAACCAGTGCAGTCTTCACCAATGCACTCTACACCACTTTACTCAAAACCAATGCACCATATACCACTACACTCTACACCAATCTACTTTGCACCACTGTACTTTATGCCACTTCACTCTAGACAACCAAACTCCACTCTGACACTTCACTCTGACATTACACTCCATGATACTAGACGCTGAAACTCTATTCCATTAAATTCTAACACTTTCTCCACTCTGTAACTCCCTACACAACTCCCTATAGGCCACTTCATTCCACTTTACTCCACTCTATACCACTCCACGCCACTCTATGCCACTTCAATCTATGATACTCTACGCCACTGCACAACCATGTATGCCACTCTACTATACAACAATGTACTATGCTCAACAACACTCTACGCAACTTTCTCTATGCCACTTCACGTTACTTTACTCTATGCCATTTCACTCTTCTTTATGCCTTTCCACTCTATGACACTCTGCCACTCCACTCTATGACACTCTATTACACTGTGACACTACTCCACTCTACTACTACTTTATGGCATTGGCGCTTGATTAGAGATTCAGATCTCTGTTGATTGCCTTCTCACTCATATGAGACGCGAGTCAGATTTATCTTCGCCGTTTCGGTTACAAGCACTCTGTAACCCTTTTAACTCAAGCTTAAGGAAGGCTTAGGATGATTCTGATACTTGTCTAGGGGATCGAAATATCGACGGCCAAAGTACCTTGACTTGAATTTGTGATATTATATATAAATTGGCATAAGCATAGGCACTATGAGCTAATGACTTCTAGATTCACTATTTGAGTCATTCATGTAAAAGTCGGGGTATAAAAGCTTGTAAATCATTATTGTGGATGCTAACCTTGTAGGAAAGTAGCCTCTTTCTAGCTTGGTTACCCACACTTTTGGCCTGTTTGCCAGTGTGTTTGAGTGTGTCTACTGGGATCCTGCTAATCAGGACCCCAGTAGTTATGCTCTCTCCCTTAAATTATGGTTGTTGCATACTGGTAACCCAGTATTTCACCCACAATTGGCATACTGGTGCCTCCTTATAAGTCCCTAGTATATGGTACTTAGGTACCCAGGGCATTGGGGTTCCAGGGGATCCCTATGGGCTGCAGCATTTCTTTTGCCACCCATAGGGAGCCCATGCAAAAGGCTTCTGCAGGACTGCAATTGCAGCCTGCGTGAAAAGGTGCATGCACCCTTTCACTGCCATTTACACTGCACCAGGTCACTTATAAGTCACCCCTATAGCAGGCCCTCCAGCCCTGAGGGCAGGGTGCAGAGTACCTGTGTGTGAGGGCACCCCTGCACTAGCAGAGGTGCCCCCACGACCTCCAGGACCATTTTCAGAGACTTCTTGAGTGCGGGGATGCCATTTTACACGTGTACTGGAAATAGGTCACTACCTATGTCCAACTACATAATGGTAACTCCGAACATAGGTATGTTTGGTATCAAACATGTTGGAATCATACCCCAAGGCTTTTGCAAGCATTGGTTGTATGATTTCATGCACTCTGGGGGCTCCTTAGAGGACCCCCAGTATTGCCATTCCAGCCTTCTGAGGTTTTCCAGGTAGCCCCAGCTGCTGCCACCTCTCAGACAGGTTTCTGCCCTCCTGTTGCTTGAAAAGCTCAAGCCCAGGAAGGCAGAACAAAGGATTTCCTTTGGGAGAGAAGTGTTCCACCCTCTTCCTTTGCAAATAGGTGTTACAGGCTTGGGAGAGGTAGCTTCCTTCCCCAGGCCACTGGAAACGCTTTGAATGGCACATTTAGTGCCCTCCTTGCATAATCCAGTCTACACCGGTTCAGGTACCCCCAGTCCCTGCTCTGGCACGAAACTGGACAAAGGGAAGGGGAGTGACCACTCCCCTGTCCATCACCACCCCAGGTGTGGTGCTCAGAGCTCCTCCAGAGGGTCCCTGGATTTGGCCATCTTGGATTACAAGTTGGCAGCGAACTCTGGAAGCATCTGAGTGGCCAGTGCCAGCAGGTGGCGTCAGAGCTGTCCCCTGATAGGTTACCTGTTTAGCTGACCAATCCCCCTTTCCGGGCTATTTAGGGTCTCTCCTTTGGGAGGTTCTTCAGATTCGGATTGCAAGACTCCAGCAGGAATCCTCTGCATCCTTTACTTCACCTTCTCACCGAAGAAATGCACCTGGACCCTCCAGGAACTCCACAAACTGAAACAAAGAAGCAAAGACGACTTCTGCAACATTGTATCTTCAGCTCTGGCCAGCAAATGCAGCTGTTCCCCGGTCGTGCATCCTCAGAGGACAGCCGGTCTTCAGCCTGCACTAAAAGAATGAAGGAATCTCCCTTGGAGTGAAGGAGTCACTCCTCTGCTTCAGCCGGCACCTCTCTGCAATAACAACCATCTGCGTGGGTCCCCTCTCCTGATGAGTTGCATGGATTCTGCATCACGGGTGGTTGACTGAAGTGGTCCCGATGGTCCTGACGTCCTACTGTCCAATTTTGGTGGAGGTAAGAGCTTGCCTTCCCACGCAAGACAGTACCCCTGTGCACCACGTGTTTTTCAGTTGCCAAGGCTTGTTGGCATCTTTCTATGAAATTCTTTGTGCACAATGTAGCTCCGGCCCCCAGCACTCTTTGCTGCGATGAACAGCTTCCTGAGTGGTTCTTTGGCAGCATGGGATCCTTTGATTTTGTGCTGCGTGGGCCTCCTTTTGCAACTCCTTTGTCCCCGTGCTGGGGGACTCCTGTGTGCACTGCCTGGTCTTCTGTGGGCTCTCTGAGTTGCTGAGAGCCCTCTCTGACTCCCCCTCCTGGGTAGAGTCCACCAGGTCCCTCCTGGTCCTGGCAGTGCCATTTTCCGCTAACCGTGAGCTTTGCGTGTGCCAAGGCTTGTTGGCGGAATCCAGCGAGGCAAACCAGACTGCAGTCATCCATCCTGTGTGGGATATCATCTGAACCAACCAGGAACCCGCATCCATCTTCTTGCGTGCAGTACTGACTGTTGTTCTTCACCAGTGGTTCTTCTTTTGCACCTTGATTCGGGTTAGCAGGGGCTCCTGTCCTCCTGGACTCTTCTGTGCTTCTTGGACTTAGTCCCATTCTTCCACAGGTCTTTAGGTCCAGGAATCTACCCTTTGTGTCTTGAAGTCTCTTCTGGTTCTTGCATTATCTTCTTTCTCGTGTTCTTGTGTGTTATAGGATAGTTACTGTGATTTACTCCTGCTTTCTTGGGCTCTGAGGTGGGTTCTATTACTTACCTTTGATGTTTTCTAATACTCCCAGCACCCCTCTACACACCACACTTGCCTAGGTGGGAAACCAACATTAACATTCCACGGTGTTAGTATATGGTTTGTGTTTCACCTAGGCCCATTTCTAACCATTGTGATTTTCACGAATTGCACGGTTTTCTAACTGTTTTTATTGCTATTACTGCATACTAGTGTATATAATTGGTGTATTACTTATCTCCCAAGGGAGTATAGTCTCTATGGTATTTTTGACATTTGTGTCACTAAAATAAAGTACCTTTATTTTTGTAACACTAAGTATTTTCTTTCATGTGTGTGAGTATTGTGTGACTACAGTGGTATTGCATGAGCTTTGCATGTCTCCTAGATAAGCCTTGGTTGCTCAGCTACAGCTACCCCTAGAGAGCCTGGCTTCTAGACACTGCCTACATTTTACTAATAAGGGATAACTGGACCTGGTATAAGGTGTAAGTACCATAGGTACCCACTACAAACCAGGCCAGCCTCCTCCACACCACTGTACTATATAGGTTACTTTTTACATTTTTCTTGTAATTGGTGACATTTACAGATAACTTGTGTAATGCCTGAATACCAGTCTTTCTCGATTTCCTCTGTTGATGTTTTCCCACTACATTTGCTCTTTTATATTTTGATTGAATAAATGCATGACACATTCCATTTGCATACTACTTTAATATCATTTTTTATGGGAGTGGTGTTGCATTTTATTCAAGGGACCCCTGTTCCTTTAAAGTTAGTTTCCTGCTCCATTCTAGGACACTCTACTTACTCCATGACACTACGCCACACCGGTCGATGACACATCATTCTCCTTTATGCCATTAACTTTGAGCCATGCTGAATAGTAGTCGTACTAGTGTACAGCATGGCTAAAACACATTGGCAAAGGCAATAGAACTTGCATAGGCAAGACCTATTGGCTTTGCCAATGCTTGTTTATAAGGTATGAACTTCAAGGTGACTTGCAATATCCTTATGTACGCAGGGGGTATTTTACCCCATATAATACATGATCACACCACCAACTTTCCCACAAACCACTTAAAACCTTTGTGCATAGCTTCTGTCATTCCAAGCTGTTAAAGTAGAGCAGAAGAAAGAAAAGCAACATTCAATTTTTTTGCTTTAAACAGCTGCATTAATTATGCTCTCTGACCTGATCTGCCTTTCACCTTGGCTGCTAGCTCTGGCAGAAGGCATTGTAATGTCAGAACTCGACTGTAATAAAACTATCATAGTCATTTTCTGATGTCTTTTCTTTTTAATCAGCGACTTGGTGCATCACAAACAGCTGATTCTAAAGAAATTAGTGACTGCAGTTTACAGAGATTAAAGAATCCATCTTTATATAGCCTGTAACTCCAAGAGCGTCTTCAGTTGAAATGCTTCTAGTTATGACTAATGTGGAGCTGAGCTTCCCAAGATCACACACAGGAGTAGAAGTGTTATTAGAACTGTGGTTTCCGAGCACAGCTTACAGCTGTTGTACCTAATCGCTTTTGATATCTCCAGTGCGGTTCCAATTGGCATGAGGCGAAGGGCATGATGGGTGTGGGACGCAAAGGGCATGTTCTTCCTTTTTACCCTCCTACCTTTATTTGCTTGGTGCATGAAGATGCAAGGTTAATCAACATGTTATTTTCACATTTGAGCTAATTACTTTGTGATTGTAAATAACAATAAAAGATACTTTCAGACTGTGAAAACATGCCTTCCTTTCTCCCTATTTCACTTCTAATATATATGATTGTGTATATTTATCGGAGCCTGCAGTTCGCAAACAACAAGCGATTTGTATAGGGTTGATTGAAAGTCCCCAAGGCTGTCCCTGTCCCCCCCAGAAATGTATTGTCTCCTACGCCCCTGCTGACACCCCTTTTCAGCTAAGCATGACTTATTTCAGATTGTATTCCGGGTGTTTGTTTCAGTGTATTAAGGTGACTCCGAGGGTGTGGTCGTAGTCTTGCTTTGTTTGTGGGTTCTGTCTGTTTTATCGTAGCCTAACCGGTCTGCCTGAAGGTGGTGCCTTTCTGGTGTGTTCGGTGGAAGCTTCCATACTGTAGTTAACCTGGGCAGCCTGTAGGTTTGCACTATATACAGGACAACCTTTTTTCATCAGTGTAATGAATGCCTCCACGCTGTCTGTTCTTTCTATACCCCCCCCCCCTTCCACCCGCCTCTCCTCGCCCACACCCCCAACCCAAAAACACACACCGGTGAAGGAAAAGGTTCCACCCTAGAAAAAATACTACAAAGCTACCTGGACTTCAACATACAGGGTTCTTTCACCTGCTTATTCCCTTGTGTAGCACACCTGACCCTGCACAAAACCCCCAAATTACATTTTCCATATTAGTGACACTGAGCAAATGCGCAGCGGAAAACGATCATGCAGAACTACATCATGAGTCACAGGAAGCAAGAGACTGACGTTCCTAGCGTAGGACCTAACATTTAGGACACACGTGACATAGTTAATGGGAACCCAAAAATAAATATTTCAAAATAATGCAAACATCTGTGATCTGAAAAACGAATAAATAAAACTAGAAGGTTCTTCATTTCCAACACAGTCCCCAGCTTCTCCACATTGTCATGCAATCTGCAAGAGACACTAAGACAAACAGCAAGGGACCCTCCTCCCCTTCTGTTCGAAGATGAATGTGAACCTGGTTATTCAACCTTCTGAACCCTGCAGGCACAGACGTCCTATCCTGTCTAGACGAAGACACCCATTATCATGAAAAGATGTGCACAATAGGGCTACTGGCACTTACCTAACTCTGTAATTCAGATGATTGCTTCACGGACAGCTGAACGCAGCACATGGTTATTAACATGTTTATTCTTTGCTTGTCTTACCAACCCTGAATGTTCTTATCACATACTTTAAGATGAAACTGGAGAGTTAAATAAGTGTTTCTGAAGTTTACTAGACATATATTTCTCTTCACTTGTTGATGTATTCATTGTGATTGTACTACATAAACATATATGTACCTGTTTTTCAGTCCTACTTCTGCTGAATTTGTTTCTTTCTCAGACTCCAAAATGGAAGCAGATCACTCTTCTCTATAAAGGAAGAATGTAATTTATCTTTTTAATAACTGCCTGCGCTAAAGCCCTTTATATTTTTTAAGCCAACAAATTGTATGATCTAACCTAACTAAGATTTCTCACTGCCAATTCTTACGTTTTTGCCTGTTTCTTTTATACTGTATTCAAAGCAGAATAGCTACATCTATGCTGCTGCTGGGCTACATCTGTGCTGCTGCTGGGCTACATCTGTGCTGCTGCTGGGCCTTTTTTTTGGCTATTTGGGATAGTTCGTGCTTAGGCCTTCATAACCTTTTGTTCACATAAGCTACCCATGCCAAATTTGCGTCCTTTTTTACAACATCCTAGGGATTCAAAAGGTACCCAGAGTTTGTGTGCTCCCCTGGAGTAGACCAAGAAATTAGCTAAAATGCAGCAAAAGTTTAGTTTTTTACAGAAAAATGTGGAAAAACGGCCTGCAGAAGAAAGCTTGTGGATTTTTCCCTGAAAATGGCACCAACAAAGGGTTTGTGTTGCTAAAATCACCATCTTCCCAGCTTTCGGGAACAGGCAGACTTGAATCAGAAAACCACATTTTTCAACACAGTTTTGGCATTTTACTGGGACATACCCCATGTTTTCTATTTTTTGTGTTTTCAGCCTTCTTCCAGTTAGTGACAGAAATGGGTGTGAAACCAATGCTGGATCCCGGACAGCTAAACATTTCTGAAAAGTAGACAAAAGTCTGAATTCAACAAGGGGGTCATTTGTGTAGATCCTTCAAGGTTTTTCTACAGAAAGTAACAGCTAAAATAAAAAAAATATTGAAACTGAGGTGAAAAAAATTAGCCGTTTCTGTCCACGTTTTCTTCTATAACTTTTTCCAACAATGGCAGATTTTTCAAAGCAATATATCGTTATGTCTGCTGGACTCTTCTGGTTGTGGGAATATATAGGGCTTGTTGGTTCATCAAAAACCCTAAGTACCCAGAGCCAATAAATGAGCTGCACCTTTAATGGGTTTTCATTGTATACCAGATATACAGCAATTCATTTGGTGAAATATAAAGTCACAAATAGGTATCAAAATGGGCATAAGATAAGGTTTTGAGAAGCAGTGGTTATTTGGACATCTCTGAATTCCGGGGTCCCCATACTAGCATGTGAATTACAGGGCATTTCTCAAATAGACGTCTTCACACAGTGTCTTACATTTGGAAGAAAAAAATGTATAGAAAGACAAGGGGCAATAACCCTTGTTCTTCTATTCTGTGTTCCCCCAAATCTCCCCATAAAAATGGTACCTCACTTGTGTGGGTAAGCCTACTGCCCGCAGCAGGAAATGCAACATGGACACATCACATTTTTACATTGAAACTGATGTGTTTTTTGGAAAGTGCCTCGCTGTGGATTTTGTCCTCTAGCTCAGCCAGCACCTAGGGAAACCTACTAAACCTGTGCATTTTTGAAAACTAGACACCTAGGGGAATCCAGGATGGGATGACTTGTGAGGCTCTCACCAGGTTCTGTTACCCAGAATCCTTTGCAAACCTCAAGATTTGGCATACAAAACACTTTTCCCTCAGATTTTGGAGCTGCAAAGTTCTGGAATCTGAGAGGAGCCTCAAACTTCCTTCCACCCAGCATTTCCCCAAATCTCCTGATAAAAATGGTACCTCACTTGTGTGGGTATGCCTAGTGCTCGCAACAGGAACTGCCACAAAACACAATGTGGACACATCACATTTTCCCCAAGAAAACAGACCTGGTTTTTGCAAAGTGCCTTGCTGTGGATTTTGGCCTGTAGCTCAGCCAGCACCTAGGGAAACCTAGCAAACCTATATATTTTTGGAAGACACCTAGCGGAATTCAGATGGGGTGACTCTGGGGCTCTCACCGAGTTCTGTTACCCAGAATCCTTTGCAAACCTCAAAGTTTGTCAAAAAAACACTTTTGCCTCAGATTTCGGTGCTGCAAAGTTCTGGAATCCGAGAGGAGCCACAAACTTCCTTCCACCTAGCATTTCCCCAAATCTCCTGATACAAATGGTACCTCACTTGTGTGGGTAGGCCTAGTGCATTTGTCAGGAATGGATCACACAACGGTCAATGTTAGTCCTTACATGAGAGCAATTGTTGACCCTGGGGTGATCCATTCCTGACGCAGGCACTTGATACAGGCACTCAAGTGGGGTAGCATTTTTATCAGGACAGGTGGGGAAACACTGGGTGGTAGGAATTGTGTGGATCCCAGCATATTCCTGTAGTTTGTATGACAGAAATAGAAGACAAAATAGAGTTTTTATTCAACATTTCATCTTTGCTTGGTATTCTGGGTAAGAATACTTTGGGGAATCCACACAAGTCACACCTAAGTAGACTACCCCGGGTGTCTAGTTTCCAGAAATGTCTAGGTTAGGTAGGTTTCCCTAAATGGCCGCCGAGCCCTCTACCAAAAATGTAGGTTCCTGCTGTACAAAACCAGGTTGTTTTGTGATAGATAATTTTGATGTCTCCAAAATAGGATTTGGGTGGTGGAATTTGTGGCTGAACTAAATTGGGGAGCTCCCTAGAGAGTAGTCTGTCTGTGCTTGCCAAAACATGCACCTGCTGTCTGGGTTGGGCTAACCCGCTGTTGTCCCGCTGCACAGACTGTGCTTGTGAAGGGACAGCAGGACTGTCGTCATCACCTTCCTCAGAATCACTTGAAGAGGAGTTGTCAGGGAAAATCACTCCCAGAGTCTGCGCCATTGTCCTATTTCTCAGATGCTGTCTCAGTATCTGCTGTCTCAGTCTTTGATCCTATGTCACAGCTGTCCTCCATAACCCTAGTTAGGGATTGAGCAGCAGACATCTAACGAGACATCTCTGCTACTTGCTAAACTCTTGCTCCAAAACACTATCCTATGTAAACAGTCACAAAAATGCTGTTGGCTGTGTTTGTGATGTGTGCAACAGTAAAGGTCAGTCACCTTACCTTTGCTTCTTCTCTCAATCGCCACGTTCTCTTAAGAAACTCAAAAAACAAAAAAGACACACTATTAATTCACCTTGTCACATACCAATTGTCAAAGTCTTTAGAGCCTCTGGCTAATACATTCATTATTGGTGCTCCCACTACCATGACCTCTTCCTCGGGTTCCCTCACTACCACCCAGCAAAAGTGCCCCTCCTCTCTCCATAGCCCCCCTCGCACATATATTTCATTTGTATTATAGCGCCGGTAATGGCTGGCTTACTAATCCACTCAGCTATTTACATAAAATACAGATTTGATCTTTGCAGTAGGCATATAAACCTTCTGCGCTACTTTATGGCATCAAAACTGCTACTAGACAAAAGTCATATCCTTTTGTAGCAGAAACATTTTCACAAGTTACTTGACTTTTTCATTGCTGTCTAAAAGCTACAGTTGAAACGTGTCCGTTCAGGGAAACCACACACACATTGACAAAAGTGTGTGTGTGTGTGTGTGTGTATGTGTGTGTGTGTATATATATATATATATATATATATATATATATATATATATATATATATACAGATTGTGACGTGACGTGAAAACAGATTGTCACTTCAGCGTCACAAATGGGGAGGCGGGGGAGAGAAGGAAGCTTTCGTGTCTCCCCAGGGGGTTTAAATAAAAAATCCTCTGGCGCAACACACCAGAGGATTTTTCTCAACACCCTCCCTGGTGTCGGCCACTGATCGTGAAAAGCACCTAAGAGGTTAAGGAAGTATTATTATTTTTTATTTCATAGTGAAGTGTTTTCCATTCTTACAAGAGAAACCCAGTAGCTTTTTCTTCTCATTTGAGCAGATCATTTTGTATGGTATTATATCCACTCTTTGACAGAGGTGCTTAGGGTTTGTGAGCATGAGTTTAGGTTTCAAGGTTTAATTTATGTGCCAGCACCTGGATAACTGAGACAACCTATATATGTTTGAATTGGCTTATAGGCTGCATGGGTTATCTCCATCTTTCTTAGTTATCTTGTTTTTGAGCCTGCCTGTGTCTTGCTGAGCCTTTATCTAGCTTGCTAGGCTGGCCTCTTTTTCCAAACTTATTTCTTTGTTGATGATCTTTTGTCTTCTGCTTCCCTAAAGGTGAAAAGGATTCCATGATCTTCGACTGTGCTGAATGCTATGATCCTGTAACGAAGCAGTGGGCAGCAGTGGCATCTATGAATCACCCACGATGTGGACTCGGAGTGTGTTCTTGTTTTGGAGGCATCTATGCACTGGGTAATATGGATAGCTCACTTTCCCAAAGAGTACTCCTTCCCCTGAAGCCTATTTGGCACAAGTTTGAACACCTAATTCTTTGTGTGCTAAGCTTCATTATCTGACAGCAGGTAGATCCTGACAAATGGGTGGTCTGGTGCAGACCTATCCCTGCTCTCTTCACTTTATCACAGTGGTGCAGGAAGTTCCAGGCCACATAGAGGTATTTACTGCTGAAACGACAGCAGTCTAATTCTAGCCCTTTGGTTGAAACAAGTTTGGATTTTCATTTCAGGTATTCCACAAACTTGAATGCGGATATATTTCACCCTTTAAATTTGTAGGGGTTCCTAAAGGCTCACTTATAATGCCCTAAAGAATGGGAGTCTTCAGATCTTTGTTGTTAAAATGGAGGTCTTCCACAAATGTATTCAAAGATTGAGGATCAGATTCAAATTGGTTTGCAAAATCACTTCACTGGAGATGTGAATTAAAAACAAGGCAATGTTTTAAGTGGGTATACAACAGTTGAAAGGAAACAAAAAATATAATCATTGTCTCTTACTGATGACAGCAAGTGCCATTTGATACCTTAATGGCCACTTAAATGAATATGTGAGTATGCTGTTTGTATGTTAAGTTATGTCTTATTTTGT
This sequence comes from Pleurodeles waltl, assembly GCF_031143425.1. Taxonomy (NCBI): domain Eukaryota; kingdom Metazoa; phylum Chordata; class Amphibia; order Caudata; family Salamandridae; genus Pleurodeles; species Pleurodeles waltl. Next base: position 1,003,431,751 of record NC_090443.1, on the reverse strand, counting down.
GTTGTGGGAGGGCATTGTGTGATTTATCTTGATGGTTAGTGGTGTTGTACTTTAACGCCCAGCTGTATGGCATGTCTGTGCTGTGGTAGTTGAACAGTTATAATCGTTCGGTGGCTAGTTGTGTTATTATGGCATGTTAATGGGCCCCATTGAATCTATTTGAGACATATCTGAGTTATTATTTATTCCGCCTGAGACTTGTCAAGCAGCATTGCTTATGTGGCCAGGTTCCACTATGTATTTGTTAGAAACAAACAAATGAAATAAACATTTTGGTGAAGTCCCTCATGCAAAGGGCAAGAAACCTATGCACATGTTTGCCTTATAGGTTGGACATCATCAGCCCGGTGATGCTTTTTGTCTGTAGTTACAGCAAAGCAAAGCAAAGGTCTACTCTAATTCACATTATGCTCACCTTGTCCAAATCTATACATTGCCATTAACAGATTAATACCAGGAAAGAGCAATTGACAGTCCATTTGCCCCATTTTGTATAAACTCCACTAATTCCCTGTGGATTATTAAAACTCTAACCTTTCTACATTCAACCCAGAGTTTAATACTGGTGAAAAAGTTATACTTTCTTAAATACAAATATGATAACATATTGAGCAGAAGAAAAGACAAAAGGTTTATGTGAATTAAAGTGGGTGAAGTTGTTGAAAGTTACCTGAAGTGTAAGAAAGCAAACTCACACAGATCTATTAAACTTAGGAATGTCATTATTTACATGAAAGAGGACAAAATAACATCAATATTTCAAAATGACTGTCTTTTAGATTCTTATATAGCTAATATTTAGTAAGAGCTGTACACTAAATAAATAGATCATATTAAACTGTCTTCATTTTTGTAAGAAGCAGAGAACAATTAAATAAGTCCATGAAGTCTGTTTGAAACAATCTGATCCTGACTCTTATGGAACCATTTCAGCATTTATCAACATTAGAAAAAGTTGCAGGTCATGCTGTAGATGCTACTTTACAGTAGAAGATTAACCCCAAACTTCTGGCTTCCAAGCTAGAAAAATTGGTACATAACCTTAAAAACCCTCTGTAGGAAGTTGGCTCTGTATGTACTATTTCAAAGTAAGAAATAGCATGCACAGAGTCCAAGGGTTCCCCTTGGAGGTAAGATAGTGGCAAAAAGAGATAATTCTAATGCTCTATTTTGTGGTAGTGTGGTCGAGCAGTAGGCTTATCAGAGGGTAGTGTTAAGCATTTGTTGTACATACACACAGGCAATAAATGAGGAACACACACTCAAAGACAATTCGAGGCCAATAGGTTTTTGTATAGAAAAATACCTTTTCTTAGTTTATTTTAAGAACCACAGGTTCAAGATTTACACACAATACTTTAAATGAAAGGTATTTTACTCAGGTATCTTAGGAACTTTGAATCAACACAATATCATGTACAGGTTTAGCAAAAATGGCAATAAGATATTTTAAAATTAGACACAGTGCAATTTTCAACAGTTCCTGGGGGAGGTAAGTTTTGGGTAGTTTTGCAGGTAAGTAAACCACCTACAGGGTTCAAAGTTGGGTCCAAGGTAGCCCACCGTTGGGGGTTCAGAGCAACCCAAAAGTTACCACACCAGCAGCTCAGGGCCGGTCAGGTGCAGAGTTCAAAGTGGTGCCCAAAATGCATAGGCTTCAATGGAGAAGGGGGTGCCCCGATTCCAGTCTGCCAGCAGGTAAGTACCCTCGACTTCGGAGGGCAGACCAGGGGGGTTTTGTAGGGCACCAGGGGGGACACAAGTCAGCACAAAAAGTACACCCTCAGCGGCACGGGGGCGGCCGGGTGCAGAGTGCAAACAAGCGTCTGGTTTGTAATAGGTTTCAATGGGAGACCCAGGGGTCTCTTCAGCGAAGCCGGCAGGCAAGGGTGGGGGGCTCCTCTGGGTAGCCACCACCTGGGCAAGGGAGAGGGCCACCTGGGGGTCGCTTCTGCACTGGAGGTCGGATCCTTCAGGTCATGGGGGCTGCGGTGCAGTGCCTTTACCAGGCGTCGGGTTCTTGGAAGCAGGCAGTCGCGGTCAGGGGGAGCCTCTGGATTCCCTCTGCAGGCGTCGCTGTGGGGGCTCACGGGGGTCAACTCTGGCTACTCACGGGCTCGCAGTTGCCAGGGAGTCCTCCCTGTAGTGTTGTTTCTCCGCAGGTCGAGCCGGGGGCGTCGGGTGCAGAGTGGAAAGTCTCACGCTTCCGGCGGGAAACGTGTGGTCTTTAAAAGTTGCTTCTTTGTTGCAAAGTTGCAGTTTCTTTGGAACAGGGCCGCTGTCCTCTGGAGTTCTTGGTCCTTTTTAGATGCAGGGTAGTCCTCTGAGGCTTCAGAGGTCGCTGGACCCCGGGGAACGCGTCGGTGTTTTTCTCGAAGTGGGGAGACAGGCCGGTAGGGCTGGGGCCAAAGCAGTTGGTGTCTCCGTCTTCTCTGCAGGGCTTCAGGTCAGCAGTCCTTCTTCGTCTTAGGTTGTAGGAATCTGTTTTCCTAGGTTCTGGGGGCCCCTAAATACTCAATTTAGGGGTGTGTTTAGGTCTGGGGGTTAGTTGCCAACGGCTACTAGCCCTCAGGGTGGCTACACCCTCTTTGTGCCTCCTCCCTGAGGGGCAGGGGGGGGCAGATCCCTAATCCTATTGGGGGAATTCTCCATCTGCAAGGTGGAGGATTTCTAAAAGTCAGAGTCACCTCAGTTCAGGACACCTTGGGGGTTGTCCTGACTGGCCAGTGACTCCTCCTTGTTTTTCTCATTATCTCCTCCGGCCTTGCCGCCAAAAGTGGGGCCGTGGCCGGAGGGGGCTGGCATCTCCACTAGCTGGGATGCCCTGTGGCGCTGTAACAAAGGGGGTGAGCCTTTGAGGCTCACCGCCAGGTGTTACAGTTCCTGCAGGGGGAGGTGAGAAGCACCTCCACCCAGTTACAGGCTTTGTTCCTGGCCACAGAGTGACAAAGGCACTCTTCCCCATGTGGCCAGCAACATGTCTGGTGTGTGGCAGGCTGGTAAAACTAGTCAGCCCACACTGGAAGTCGGGTATGTTTTCAGGGGGCATCTCTAAGATGCCCTCTGGGTGTATTTCACAATAAAATGTACACTGGCATCAGTGTGCATTTATCGTGCTGAGAAGTTTTATACCAAACTTCCCAGTTTTCAGTGTAGCCATTATGGTGCTGTGGAGTTCGTTTAAGACAGACTCACAGACCATATACTCTTATGGCTACCCTGCACTTACAATGTCTAAGGTTTTGCTTAGACACTGTAGGGGCATAGTGCTCATGCACCTATGCCCTTCCCCTGTGGTATAACGCACCCTGCCTTAGGGCTGTAAGGCCTGCTTAGAGGGGTGACTTATCTATGCCATAGGCAGTGTGAGGTTGGCATGGCACCCCGAGGGGAGTGCCATGTCGACTTAGTTGTTTTCTCCCCACCAGCACACACAAGCTGGCAAGCAGTGTGTCTGTGCTGAGTGAGGGGTCCCTAGGGTGGCATAAGACATGCTGCAGCCCTTAGAGACCTTCCCTGGCATCAGGGCCCTTGGTACCAGGGGTACCAGTTAAAAGGGACTTACCTGGATGCCAGGGTGTGCCAATTGTGGAGACAAAGGTACAGGTTAGGGAAAGAACACTGGTGCTGGGGCCTGGTTAGCAGGCCTCAGCACACTTTCAAATCATAACTTGGCATCAGCAAAGGCAAAAAGTCAGGGGGTAACCATGCCAAGGAGGCATTTCCTTACACCCTCATATCCAGGATTCTTGAGAGGACAATTCTCTTGTACAGTATTTGGGTAATTTACCCCATTATTTAAAAAGCTGACTACGTTGACTCCCATACTACCGCTATAGCTTGAATGCACAGAAGGCTTTCAACAATTTATCATGGATTTTTCTTCGTTCAGTACTATCCAAGTTCATATTCAGAGATGCTTTTACCAAGATTGTCGTGGCACCATATGATAGTCTGGGAGCCACAGTAAGTGTTCATAGCAATCTGAACCCTTTGACATGATATGGTACGCGACTGGGCTACCCGCTCTCACCACTGCTTTATCTTTTGACACTTTAACCCACATTTGCCTCAGTGAGAAATTCTGGCTCTTGATTGGGTGTCCATTATGGCCATTCATCTGGAAAATGAGCCTTTGTCTTAAAGTTAACAGGACAAAAAGAGGTTTATTTAAGATGGGTACAACTACCCCTAAACATGCTCTTCAGCAACCGCTTGCTTTCTCCTCCTGGAGTCTACAATATTGAATCCAGCAGTGGAAGCATTCAGTTGCTAGGATACATAACATCTACCTTCTTTACAAAATTGTTACAACTTTAAACAACATTACAATAACAATAACGCTAGCCATACGAGCAGACGTAATCGCAAACAATAGGGTGAAAACAAAATTCATGACCAAACTTAGGGCGTGATTTAGAGTTTGGCAGAGGAGGTTACTCTATCACAAATGTGACAGATACCCTGTTCACCATTTTATGATCTCAAAATAGCTTATGGAAATCGTAATACGGCAGACAGGATATCCGGCACGTTTGTGATTGAGTAACCTGTCAGCCAAACTCTAAATCAGGCCCATAATCTTTGTGCCAGACTGGTTTTCTTCTGATCCACTCCTTCTTAATGCCCATACTTTCCATTCCTGGATCGATCTCCAGCATATTCCCTCCTTCCTTCTTTCTTTTCCAACAAGATACTATGCTCCAATGTGTTGCACAATGTAACTTTCCTAGTATTCCACAATTCTACTTTTGAGCACGGAGAAGGGCATCTCCCTAGTAGCCACATGGGGAGTATTCCGGTAATTCCACAATGTCTCCTTGACCGCTTTCTTGTAATCCATTCCATTTTCATTAGCTAATTGCACACACTCTTTTAACACCCTGTTAAATTTCTCGACAGGACCATTTCCTCTTGGGTGGTACACTTCTGCTCTGTGATGAAGTACTCCTTCCTTCTTTAAAAAGGTCTGAAATTCAGTAGCAACAAATTGTGGTCCATTGTCAGTAGGAACACCTTCCCAGTAGGATAACCCTTACAAAAGTTCTAGGCAGGAAGGTTTTGTCTCTAAGAAAAGCCACCTCTGGTCATTTGGAGAAATAATCTACCAAAACTATTGCATATTTTACTTCAATGCCTCTGCTGCTGAATGGTTCACAATATGGTCATTGCCAAGGTTTCTCTAGTAGTTTAGTTGGTGATGGTAGATTCCTCTACCTTGTGGGACTTGTCACTGCATATACATGATATACAATGGCACACAAACCTTTCTATGTGTTTGTCCATGCCCAATCACCAACAATCTGTTCAGGCCCTTCTCTTCATGTCTGACATGGCCCCCCTGTAATAGCCCAAATAATCTAGACCTCAACCAGGGGTGTGGAATTTAATAAAATATCTACTTGTCCAAGGGACAAGCTGCTTCTTAAATCTACTTGTCCCTTTGGTGTCACGTAGTGCAACAACAAATTATGGCACAAATCTCATTATGTAAGAGCTCTGATAATATCCTCTCTGATAATGCCAGGGCTACTACTATAGTAGGGCTTGATCACTTGCAATTTCAATCCTTACTATAGCAATTTCCTTTTTTTGTCACCTTTCCACAGATCTATATATTGGGGCTGGAGAAAGCAGTAAGCAATAGTTCTCCACACCCTCCAGACTCACTCAGGGGAGGTGCTGTGCTAAGGGGGCTCCCTGGATAGGGGCTGTGGGGCGATGGTTACGCCACTGGTGGCAATGTGTGTTTTTTGAGACCCAAAACTTTTTTTCTTTTTGCCAGTCTTTGTTACAATGATGAGGGCCTGGCAGTTTCCACAACAAAAAGTTTTACAAAAGCCATGCCAAACGAGACACGCATTGACGAAACCAAAAGACTCCCAAAAAGGCTGGATCTGTTGGCTTTGCCAGTGCTTGTTTATATTCATGGTTCTCATATTCTTGTTGAAAATGGCTACACTGATTTTCCATTAGGAATATTTTTGGGAAATACTAGCATGCATCAACGGGTTTTACTAAATGGTGCCTCAGAGAAATAGCACCTAAAATTTCATAGTAGCAAAATGTTTTTTTCCTACTTGCAATTCTTTCTGAACATTTTATTTTGAAAGCAAAGAATCATCACTCTTGCTTACAAGCTTCTGCAAACATTTGCATCTACTCAGAGAGCAATCTGGGAGCATTATACTTTGCCTTATATTGTTAAACTTTTCAAACATGTGTACACTTTTTTTTTTATTTTATTTTTACTGGAACCACTGTCAGTAGCGCAGTGTGACCTTTAAAACGTTTATTTACCGCGCTCATCCCTAATAATGACATCTTTTCATTAATATATGGACACACACATTGCCTCAATTGCAAACAGTTCCCTTCGCTGTGAACTGGCAGCCAAAGGGTTTGTGATGCAGGAGGTTGGGCCTACTTGTCCCAAGGACAAATAAACATGATAACTTGTTGCCCTGGACTCCAAACAATATGTTCCTGGCGTCTGGCGATAAGAATTCCACATCCCTGCTCAACACAGTAGCACCACCAAACTTTCATTCCTTCTCAGTACTCCATCCACAAATGACAACTCTGACTGTACCATCCTGTAGTCCCCAAACTCCTTCCTCACACTCTGTGCCTGGTTGTTGGTGAAGGACAAAAACATAGCAATTTGCCTTAGTATGTCATCTTCCAACTGCACTCTTCCACTCGTCCTGTGTTATGACTCCACAACAAGACTCATTTACACTGGTGACCAGCCACTCATCACTATCATTCTCCTATCATTCTCGCCCTCTTTGTTTTAATGGTAGACACACCAAACAATTTGTGTTCAAGTTCTTGATAACTGAGACATACTGCAACACAGAGTTATACTCCTGCAGATGATACAGCCATTTGACGATCCAGCCCCCTTGGTGGAAAACACATCACTTAGGGATTTATGGTCAGTTGGTAATTTAAAGGTAGTTCTGCACAAGTATGTTTTAAAGTAACTCACAGACCACCAGCACGCTAGCACCTATCTCTCTATTACGGAGTATGTTTTGCTGGCACCTTCATCCCGAGGATCAAACGGCTTTAAAGCCACCACCTTCACAATTTCTTACATGGTTTTTCTCAAATGCTTTCTGACACTTCCGTCCACTCAAACTGCGCACCCTTCTTCGTTAGTTTACTTAGCTCATATACCTCCTCAGCAAAATGCTGCACAAACATTGACTAATACTCAGCTAGGCAGAGAAAGGAACAAAGTTGTTCCTTATCAGTAGCAGCAGGCGCACATTCAATAGTCTTGAGCAATTTCATCTTAGGTTCTTCTCCTTCCCTCAACAGTGTGTGTCCATGATACTCCAGATTTGCACTTGTCCATGCTGTCAGTCCAGCTTCTAGTAGTTTTTCCAATACCACATCTAAAGTGTAATCATGACATTCCACATTAGCACCCCATACCAAAATGTCGCCTTGAAAGACCAGCACATTCAGAATCTCCTTTAACACACTGCTCATGAGCCTATGGAAGACTATGGATGCCAACACTAATCCAAAGGGCATACCCACAAATTGAAATGAACCTTTGGGCATTATAAATGATGAAAGGTGTTTGGACTCTGGATGCAGCCACACCTGGCGGTACTCACTGGACAGGTCTATGGAGCAAAAGAACATGGCACTTTTAATGCTTGAGATCATTTTATTTATGTGTGGCAAAGGGTAATTGTCAATCCATGTACTTTTATTTAGGTTCCTCAGATTGACATACATGCTCAGTTTGCCATTGGACTTGCGTGCTAGGACAATGGAGCGGAGCCACGTAGATGATTCTATGGGCTCTATCATCCCAGCTGCACACATTCTTTCTAGTTCCTCCTTGAGTTATTCTTATTCTAAGCAAGTAGAACATTTCTCACCCAGACTTAAGAATTATACAGTGCTCGAATTTCTCTAAGCACCCTAATGTTTTGCTAAACAATTTGGGATATTTAGTGCTCCACTGCATTTTGTTTGCTTCCTCCTGTAAGCAACATCTGTTCAGGGTGATTTGGGTTGAGAATGATGCCTAATACCTCCTACTCCATCCCAAAAGTGCCCTCCCCTTTTCCACCACGTAAACTCTCCCATTAGCATGTCTGTCCTTATGTGTTGTCTTGCTATTAAAATATCCTAACTGGCTGGCAATTTCTTACCACAATACTCCTCTGGTTCAATGTCGGGAGAACTCAATCGACTACCACCCAGACTCTCCCATGTTACTTTGTCATTCATCGTGTACTGGGAACACAAATCTGCCCATACTGTAACATTTTTCTCATTGATTTTCAAAACACATTTGGAAGGGCGATGTCTCTCTTGTATTTCAATTACAATATTCTTGCTTAACACCAAAACTTCAACTTTGTCGTCATTTTCATCCTCTTCTGAATAGCCATCGCAACTGTCACACACCACACTTATAACTTTTTTTTTTTCCCTTACTACAACCTTCAGACTTGCACATATTGGAGAAATGTTTAAATTTTTGGCATTTAAAACTTTTCACTTTTACTTTCACTGTAGCTGGGCAGGTATCAACATCTGCAACGTGCTTCATGCTCCCACATCTGTAACACACTCATTTTTCACTATTTGCATGTGCCTTGCTCAGTCCCCCAGCGGTTTTCTTCACCTTTTGTTCCCTATTTACCTTGTTGCACTTACTACTCCCCTTATGTTGATCCTCATTAAGTTCTCTCACATACCTAAAAATGTTCTCTACATGTCTTACTGCATTTATGACTTTTTGCAAGGAGGGGGTCTTTCAATTCCAGAAATATCTCCTGGAATCTTGACATTGTTGGTCCTATTTATAAACTGGTCCCTTATAATTTCTTTGTGTAGCTCCTTAGATTTATAAGTCGCAGCTGATGTACTCAATACAGAGACATACTGTTCTACATTTTCCTTTGGTAATTGTGACCTAGAAAATAAATTGTCTTTCCCACACTAGGCTTACTTTTGTGCCATAATTGTCTTCCAAGGCCTTCGTAGCATCTATGTATTCATCATTAAGCACCTCTTCTGAATGACGCTCCTCCCCATCATGGTTTGTCAATGCAGCATGTGTAGGTTTAGGCAATGTCTTTAAGACGTTTCTTCCTTCGATGCCTAAATTATGCTTCAATAATGCTAATTTACATGTGGATGCAAATTCTTCCCCACCTACAGCCTTGAGATACTTTTCGAAGGATTCGCGCTAATCTTCCCCTACCATGACTGGAGAAATTTGATTCTGCATGAATTTCGGAGGAGCTACAATGGAAGAGGCATCCATGACTAATTAAAGATGCTAGCTGTTAGATGGACAAAGTCACAACAATGCAGCACTTTGTCTTGATATAATAGGCTGAAACTAATAAACAAATTACACAACAGTTTTTCCAAAATAACAGACCAAAATAAACAGTTGTCACCGTCATCTGACTCAACTAAACAACTGGCTAAAATAAAGGTAGACACCATCATCGGCGCATTACACTGGATCATCCACTTTCATACTGAAATACACTGTTTCTCTTTGTTTTCCTGTATTCTCTTGTGCTCTTTTGTTACACTTCTTTAAGTCGTTGCACAACTTTCACTTCATGAATCCCGAGGCTTGATTATGCCTCTGAGCAAGATGAACGAGTTACTTACCTTCGGTAACGACTTTTCTGGTGGATACATTAGCTACCTGTGGATTCCTCACCTAATGAATACTCCCATGGCGCCAGCATTCGACGGAAATCTTACTAGTCTCTGCACGTCGACGAGGACGTCACTCTAGCCCACGCGACGCCGTCTGACGTCATACAGGCAATAAGAGGTCCTCGCCGACGTGCCGATGACAGTACCAACATTTTTTACGTGCATGAGAATAATAATAACCCAATGTAATGAAAGAGCAAAGCAACATCTCTTAATATTGTAAATCACACAACATTGCAATAAAATAGCTGTAGATTTAATATAACCTTTTTTTTTTTTTTTTTTTTTTTTTTTTTTAAACAAATAAATATATTTATACAAACGAATCATGTATATACACAATATATATAGATTTATATATAAATATACACATATATACAAATATCATATATGCAAAATGTATTGCAACTTTGAAGACCAAAAGGAGCACACTCAAGGATTGCTTGGAGAGACCAAAAAGGCAACGGGGAGGCGGGTGGGACCGTGAGGAATCCACAGGTAGCTAATGTATCCACCAGAAAAGTCGTTACCGAAGGTAAGTAACTCGTTCTTCTGATGGATACAACTACCTGTGGATTCCTCACCTAATGAATAGAGTCCCAAAGCAGTACCACGCCCGGCGGTGGGTGCCTAAATGGTCAAACCAAGAAATCCTGCAGCACTGACCGTGCAAAATGACCGTCCCTTCTGACCTCAGAGTCCAAACAGTAATGTTTCACAAAAGTGTGAAGGGACGACCAAGTTGCGGCCTTGCAGATGTCGACCACAGGAACACCCCTGGCCAAGGCCGAAGAGGCCGACTTAGCTCTGGTGGAGTGAGCTCTAATGCCCTCAGGCGGATCCTTCTTTGCCAAAGAGTAACAGATTTTAATGCAAAGAACAACCCACCTGGAGAGTGTTCTCTTGTGGACTGCCTTTCCTCTCCTCTTGCCCACGTATCCGACAAACAGCTGATCCTCCAGCCTGATATCCTTCATTCTGTCGATCTAGAAGCTCAACGCCCTTTTTGGGTCCAGGCGATGTAGTCTTTCTTCCTCCTTTGAAGGATGAGGCGGAGGATAAAACGTGGACAAAGTGATTGTCTGAGCCAAATGGAAGGGTGAAACAACCTTCGGAAGGAAAGCAGCCTTGGTCCTCAACACCACCTTATCCCCATAAAACGTTATATAAGGGGGTTTAACCGATAAGGCCTGCAACTCACTCACTCTCCTTGCAGATGTTATAGCTACCAGGAATACTGTTTTAATAACCAAATACCTTAAGGGGCAAGAATGCATAGGCTCAAAAGGGGACCCCATAAGGAAAGTCAGGACCAAGGACAAATCCCATTGAGGCATAACGAATGGTTTTGGAGGATATTGATTCAGAAGACCTTTCAAGAATCTGAGAACAATAGGGGATTTAAATAACGATGGTTGGTCTGGAAGACAAATGAAGGCTGACAAGGCCGACAAATAACCCTTAATGGTAGCCACTGCACAACCTTTCTGCGCTAGAGACAGTGCAAAAGACAAAACATGTGACAGATGAGCATGTAAGGGATCAATCTGTCTCTCTCCAAACCACATAACAAATTTAGACCACCTATTAGCGTAGATAGATTTAGTGGAGTGTCGCCTGGCCGCTAAGATAACATCCACTACATCAGGCGGGAGAGAGAAGGAACTCAGGTTGCCCCGTTCAATCTCCAAGCATGTAGGTGCAGACTCTGGAGGTTGGGGTGTAAAACCTGCCCCTGAGACTGCGAGAGGAGGTCTGCCCTGAGAGGGAGACGGAGCGGAGGGCACAGTGAGAGTTGGAGAAGGTCGGAGTACCATACCCTCCTTGGCCAATCCGGAGCTATTAAGATGACTTGGGCCCGGTCTTGGCGAATTTTCCTCAACACTCGAGGAATCAAGGGTATGGGGGGAAACGCGTAAAGCAACTGGTCGCACCAGGTTATCTGAAACGCGTCCCCCAACGCTCCCTGCATCGGATACTGGAGGCTGCAGAATAACGGGCAATGCGCGTTCTCCCGAGTGGCAAACAGATCTATCCGAGGAAACCCCCACATCTGGAAGATTAAACAGACTTGATCTGGATGGAGACGCCACTCGTGGTCTGCCGAGAATTGGCGACTGAGACTGTCCGCACGTACATTCAAGACCCCGGCCAGATGATTTGCCACCAAGCAAATCTGATGGTCCTTTGCCCAGGACCATAGCCGAAGAGCTTCTCTGCAGAGAAGGTACGACCCTACTCCTCCCTGTTTGTTTATGTACCACATCGTGGTAGTATTGTCCGTCAGGACTTGTACCGACTGACCACAAAGGGATGGGAGGAAGGCCTTGAGAGCCAGACGTACAGCCCGTAACTCCAACAGATTGATATGAAACACCTGTTCCTCTGGAGACCAAAGCCCTTTGATCTCCAGATCCCCCAGATAAGCTCCCCATCCTAGGGTGGAAGCATCCGTTATGACCGTGGCCACTGGTGGCGACTGCGCGAACGGCTTCCCCTGTGAAAGATTGTTGCCCGCAATCCACCACTTCAATTCCACAGCAGCATCTCTGGAGATCTTGACAGTACCTTCTAAATCTCCCTTGTGTCGAGACCACTGCCTTCGGAGGCACCACTGAAGAGCCCTCATGTGCCAGCGAGCATGCGTGACCAACAGAATGCAGGAGGCGAACAGACCGAGCAGACGAAGGACCTTGAGGACTGGAACTACCGCTCCATTTCGAAACATTGGAACCAATTCCTGAATATCTTGAATCCGCTAAGGCGGAGGAAAGGCTCGACTCAATGTTGTATCCAGTACTGCCCCTATGAACAGGAGGCGCTGAGAGGGCTCCAGGTGAGATTTGGGCACGTTCACCGAAAAGCCCAGGTCGAACAACAACTGGGTTGTTGACTGCAGATGATGCGACACAAGCTCCGGGGACTTGGCTTTGATCAACCAGTCGTCCAAGTAAGGGAATACTGCTATCCCCTTCCTTCTGAGCTCCGCCGCAACCACTGACATCACCTTTGTGAAGACTCGAGGTGCTGAAGTAAGACCAAACGGGAGGACCGCAAACTGATAGTGCTGCGACCCTACCACAAACCGGAGATACTTCCTGTGCGACTTGAGTATCGGGATATGAAAGTACGCATCCTGCAAGTCGACAGACACCATCCAATCTTCCTTGTTCAACGCCAAAAGCACCTGTGCTAGGGTCAGCATCTTGAACTTTTCCTGTTTGAGGAACCAATTCAAGATCCTCAGATCCAGGATTGGTCTCAACTGACCATCCTTTTTGGGAATCAGGAAGTATCTTGAGTAACAACCTCGACCCTTTTCCTGCTCTGGGACCAACTCTACCGCGCCCTTTGAAAGGAGGACTTGAACCTCCTGTTCTAGCAACAGGAGGTGTTCTTCTGAACAATAAGATGGGCGGGGTGGGATGAGGGGCGGGAACTCCCGAAAGGGAAGGGCGTAGCCTTTCCCCACAATGCCGAGAACCCAAGTGTCCGTTGTGATAGACTTCCACTTGTGGAGAAAATGCTGTAATCTTCCCCCTACAGGAGAGGAGTGAGTGGGAAACGGTGGAAGCCTAAGGCTGCTTCCCCTGCTGCACCCCTCCAGAGGACGAGGAAGAGGCAGAGTGCTGTTGAGAGGCTCCTCTGGTACGGGCCCCACCCCTCCCCTCCCTCTAAATGACCTATAGGGGAGGGAAGAGGCGGGTTGCTGGAACCTCCCCCGAAAGGAAGAGGAAGAAGAGCCACGCCCAAATCCCCGAAACCTCCTGAAAAATCTAGAAGAGGCAGAGGAAGAAGGAGCTTGCAGTCCTAACGATTTGGCTGTGGCTCTGCTCTCCTTAAATCGTTCCAAGGCCGAATCTGCCTTGGCTCCAAACAGTCTGTCCCCATCAAACGGGAGGTCCAGCAGGGTCGACTGCACATCCGCAGAAAACCCTGAGTTTCGGAGCCAGGCCTGTCTTCTTGCCACCACAGCCGTGCCCATCGCCCTGGCCACCGAGTCGGTCGTGTCCAGCCCAGACTGGATAATCTGGGTCGCGGCAGCCTGGGCGTCCGAGACCACATCCAAGAGACCCTGGGGGAGCTCCGTAAATGAAGACGAAATATCATCCATCAGAGCATGGATGTACCTCCCCAGAATGCACGTTGCTTTGGTGGCCTTCAACGCCAAACTGCATGACGAAAATATTTTCTTGGACTGCGCATCCAGTTTCTTGGAGTCTCTGTCTCCAGGCACCGTCGGGAAGGAACCAGGCGCTGACTTTGAGGAACAGGAGGCTTGCACCACCAAGCTCTCCGGCGTAGGGTGTCTAGAGAGAAAGCCAGGGTCAGATGGTGCAGCTCGATACCTCCTGGCCACAGCCCTATGAACGGCCGAGGAAGACACCGGCTTCTTCCACACCTCCAACACCGGATCCAGCAAAGCCTCATTAAATGGCAAGAGAGGCTCAGCTGCCGCAGAGGCCGGATGCAATACCTCTGTCAGCAAATTCTGCTTCGCCTCTGCCACCGGCAAAGGCAGGTCCAAAAAGCTCGCTGCCTTCCTCACCACAGCATGAAAGGAAGCAGCCTCCTCCGTATATTCCCCTGGAGATGAAAGGTCCCACTCAGGGGAAGTGTCCAGCCCACTGGCTGTATCCAGACCATGTAGTCCGTCTCCAGAGTCCTCAATCTCTCCCTCCTCTAAGACTCGCTGGTACTCCTGCTCTTCTAAAAGACGGAGAGCACGCCTCCTCGAATGAAGTCTCTCCTCGATACGCGGAGTCGACATGGCCTCCGCCGACGTCGAAGAACGCCGATCTCCAGAAGCATCGGACGCCGCGTCCGGCGCCACAGGCAGCTTCGGCGCCGAGGCAGGAGCCGGAGGACGAGGTCTTGGAGCCGATGGACCAACCGGAGTCACAGGGCAAAATCCTGACTTCGACGGAAGGGCAACCTCCGGGGCCGAAACATCTGAAGCCACCGGAGCGGCCACCGGCGCCGAGCCCACATTCCCAAAAGGGAGAAAGGGCATAAAGGGTGCCGGCCGAAGAGGCGCAGGATCACCCAACGAAAAGGCCAAGGGCCCGAAGGACCAGCCGGAGCAGCTCCTGGAGCCATCTGCTGAAAGATGGTATACATCGCATTAAGAAACGCGGTACTATCGGCTCCAGGAGTGGGAAAAGCCGGATACTGGGGTGCCTGGATCTAGGGCGACCCCGACGCCGGCCTCGATGTCTGCGACGCCGGAGAAAACACAAGAGGCTGCACCACCTCAATCACCGACGCCTGACCAGGCGAAGTCGGTGACGCCGGAGAGGGCAACGGCGTCGATGGATGCGGCGTGACCGTGGGGCTGACCTCCCAAGTCCTCCGACGCCGAGCCGAAGGTGACCTCGAACGAGACTCCTTGCTGGAATGACGTCGTGAGTCTCTACGGCGCCGGGAGTCTCGATGACGCCGGTGAGACCTTGGCGAAGAAGACTTCTTATGATGTTTCTCCTTCTTCTTTGACTTTGCCATGAATAACTTGGCCTCACGCTCTTTGAGGGCCTTCGGATTCATGTGTTGACATGAATCGCAAGTCGAGACGTCGTGGTCGGAGCTCAAACACCATAGACAGTCGGAGTGAGGATCTGTGACTGACATCTTGCCCCCACACTCTCGACAGGGCTTGAAACCCGACTTCCTCTGAGACATTATTACCGCAGAGAAGACTACGCAGCAGACAATACACTGTAACCACGAAGGTAACAGTAGCTCCCTCGAAGATAACCGTTTCGAATGCACGGAAAAAAGGGAACTGTCATCGGCACGTCGGCGAGGACCTCTTATTGCCTGTATGACGTCAGACGGCGTCGCGTGGGCTAGAGTGACGTCCTCGTCGACGTGCAGAGACTAGTAAGAAGATTTCCGTTGAATGCTGGCGCCATGGGAGTATTCATTAGGTGAGGAATCCACAGGTAGTTGTATCCATCAGAATCAAGCTAATTTCACTTCTGCACTTGGGAAGGCGTGCTAGTATGCGTCTTGCACCTCGCAGATGGTTGCTGTAGTAACGTGGAATAACAGTAGCTGGGGTGCGGCACGTTCAATGACATGGTGCATGTCACCCGGCTTGTCATGTCAATATGCGCGTCACACTGCAAGCTCAGTCGGCTTCAGCATTGTCGTTCTGAGATTGCAGCCTCACTGAAAGTCAAAAGATACTGATTGCAGGTAAGTCTGTTCAGCTCCCCTCACGCCACCTGCACGCTCTCCCTTTCAGACACCTACAGTGCAGGGAACAGTCTGTGCCCTCCTTATGTGCAACAGTAAACACATGCACTGTAGGGTCACAAGCACCGCCTACAGATTGTGCACGGCACACAAACCACGGCACCTTCAAATGTAAATACAGCAGCACATTACACGCGTCAATCCCGTCCTTCTCAGATCTAAATCCAAAATCTTTGGAAAAACTCTCCCCTTTTATCCAGCTAGTATAACTCCTGCATGCCGCACTCACATGTCAGAAACACCAAATGTCTTAGTTGTTGATTGCGAACTGTAAGAACTAGGGGTCGTCCTCACACCAAGTTCTCTACTGAGGATTCTTTTCGAACTTCATAAGACGGCTTCTTGTTTTTCTGAATCCCATCCTTGTCGCTATTTTTAAGTTGACAGGACGCAAAGAGCTTTAAATAGAAGTTTATTTCAGATGGGTACAATGACTCATTAACATATCCTAGCTCCTCAGCAACCACTTGCTTTCTCCTCCTGGAATCCAGCAGTGGAAGCATTCAGTTACTATGATACAACACTCATTCCTTTCACTTCCTAATATTCTTGGCAGAAGCCAGTACATCCACTACTGTGAGACTTGATATCTTAAATACATATGATCAGGATTTGGAATATACCCTTAATAAAGGTGAACCACATGTTTGTGCGTAAAACCAGTTATGCTTTCTAGACATATTAAAGGACATTGGCCTTGGTTGGCAACCCTCCTATTTTAAACGCCTAGACATCTGGTTTAATAATGCTGTCCAGGAAATTTGCAATATTCAGTTAGAAAATAACAAGATTCCTGTTTATCCAAATACTTGATTTGGTGGGGAAGATTGAAAACAATCAAGATGATGGCTTATCCATAATTTACTCCCTATCTGGTATATTCAGCCTGCCCAATTACTATTTTCAAACCCATTGATGAATCTAACTTCCTATGAAAAGACAGAAAACCCAGGATCTCACTCCATAGACTGGATCATTAGGTCTTAACTAAGCAATTTTTCACATGTAAAACATCAAACATAGTAAGGCAAGTAGTACTTTGGCTCTCTTTCACTGAGTTGAAACCCCCTGTCTGGCTGGAAATGTAAACTTTTTTTACTCACTTTGAATCATTTTACCTCCATCATAATTAATAAGATTAAGAGTCTTCATTGCAAACATATCATACATTAAAGGTACCAGGCCATACTTCAGATTTATAGGAAGCTACCTAACAGAATGTCACTGTCCTCCATGATGTCCTCCAGAGATAATAAAAAAAGTTAGAATTGATGGTATATAGTCTTCTTAGATATTTGGCATAAGGCTGGATGGACTGTTCCTATTGACGAAGGGCCAAGACAGATATGTAGATGACTGTTCAAAGTCTGGAGTGGCATAGTGAGCGGAAAACAATTTTTTGCATAAATCTGACATTGCATTAATAAGGGTCCTTGGACCCCATAACTGTGCCTTATTTGTGATGAATGAGAAAGAAAATTCAATATATAAAAACGTACATTTCTGGATTTCCTAGAGCATGCATAACACATCGGTGACGATTTCCACAGCCAGACATGTTAACCATGGACATGGTTTTTAAATTGAATAAAATACTCACACCAACAAAGTGTAAAATCAGAAAAATGCAGCAGAAGTCGAGTACGATCTAAGCACAGAAAAACTCACATATCATACAGGGACAATGGACAGGATCAATTGTAACAAATGTTTCCACCACTCCCACCCAAATTAGGTAGCTAAGGTGTGCACAGGCCGTTTTGGACTTTGTTGGCAAACACAAGCTTAAATTTCTTCCCACTCACACCTGATGGCTCTGACAAGAATGGAAAAGTGAGCTCTGCATTGATCTGTTAAGAGCAGATTAATCTACTTCTTCTGGACTAAGATATCTGAGGTTTTTGAATGAGTGATTTAAATTGACATGACAATCAATTCAATCTTAGACTGTTTGGTGGTATGTACCATTTATGACATACTGAACCTAAACCATAAGGATACCTTTCTCCTAGATTTATTTTTTACCAAGGGTCTAAAAGCAATACTAACTGGTAGAACACTTATCATATATCTGCACATTCAGATGTCTTGAATAGCAGGGCATGTGATAGGACAAACCAGATGCATACCTACAGAAAAGCAACCAACATGAGTCCTGTCCGTTTAACTTGCACCCACTTGCAATATATTTCCCTTCTAATTGCTTACCTTAATGTTCCTCTGCATGTTTGATTGATTCATCTTTTAAAATGTTATAAACTTGTTATGTTAAAGTTCTGCAGTGACGCCAGCCACTGTATTACAGAAAGTGCCCCGGGGGTGCTACGGCGTGTGTGCCTGCTTTGTCCGCCTCAGAGCACTTTGGTGTTATGGAAGGAGCTGCAGATGCTTGTACGGCCCTTCTGTAATACTGATAGCGATGGTGCACATGTAGCACCAACGCTATCTTCAACAGGTGCTCCCTCATTTGCATGAGGGCCTTGCCCCATGCAAATGATGGAAGCACCTTTTCTCTATACCTTATTACTTATGGGGCACAGAGGCAAAGAGAGCATTAGGTGATGTACTGTCAGTCCGCCCCAAGGGCAGCACTCTGGAGGAGTGAAAGGGGGGAGGGGGGTCACATGTTCCCTCTTGGACATCTTCCTGAAGGCAGGTGCAGTACCTCAGTGCACCTGCCTGCAAGGAGATCTTTCCTCCACAGAGAAAGACAGAGTGATGGTATATTTGTAAAAGTTTAGTAAGGATCATTGAAATAAAGAAAACTAACCTTTTTGCATAAGTGTGGTCAAAGAAGGCTCCTTGCCCTGCAGTACTACACTGACACTCCCATTGACCCCCCTATGCTTCTCAAGCCAGCAGCTGCCGCATATACCAGGAATACATTGTGCTGCTAAAGAAGCACAATTGCAGTACAGTGGCTTCAAGGCCAACACATGTGCAGAACTCAATCTTCATGTTTATTAAGAAAAGCTTAGTGCCCTCTTTTATATGCCATCTTTCATGCAGAAGCTTGACTGGTCTGCTCATGTGATTACTTTCATCACTTCAGAATGAGAATCACATGTTTTCTATGCAGTTGCTGGTAGGATAAACTGAGTTTTATTTTCTCTGTCAGGTGGCTGGATTGGAGCAGAGATTGGAAACACCATTGAAAGATTTGACCCGGTGGAGAACATTTGGCAAGTTGTGGGCTCAATGGTCTTACCACGGTACTACTTTGGCTGTTGTGAGATGCAAGGTGGGCAAAAGGGAGCTGTGAAATGCTTTGAAAATATTGTCTGTGACTGGGTATTTTATGATACTGGCTGTTTACAGATCGAATGTCTTCACTGATACTAATACTGATGATTGGTATTCAGAGACAATTGTTTTGTGCCTATCATTTAATAGCCTGTTTCAAACATGTGGGCTGTTAGACCGCTTTTTTTCTAGGCTAGCATTGATTCCTTCAGAAACCTAAAGTGCATTCTGTTTAGCTTTCTTTGTGGAGGACCACAATTGTAGCCATTGGCACTGAGATATGATAAAGCTGTGCACTTATTGTACATGCACCACTCTAATACTTTCTGTGACTGAGTCAGCAATCAACCAGGCTGAAATACTGAAGTTCCACTTAGCTGTTTTCAGTATGGAGTAGGACCACAAGGCCAGTGCAGCACATTTCAGATCCAGCATCTTCGAGCAAAGTCACATTTCAGTTCTGAAGAATTTTATTGTTGGCATTGTTCACTGCTTGTGGCTAAAGGTTAGTTTAAGTCAAGAAAACCATTAAGTGAAGGGAGTGACTCTGTCATTAGTGAGACTGCAGTAGACCCAGAATGGAGGGTTTAAATACCCAGTGGAAATAGAAGCTGCTCTTTCCTTCTGCGTACTATTGGCAAACCCCTCAAAGGGAACCACTGAATGTCATGAGACTGAGCTGCTCTAATCCTATCTTCAGGAAAAGTTTCTTTTGTCATGACTAGTAATCAGAGTTCTTAGGCTCTCGCACGTCAGCATCTCATAAGAACTTTCTTCCCCTGGTGGCAAGAATCAACTGGATTTTTTAATGAAATATTATTTAAAGTCAGAAAATGCCAGGGTGAAAGAGACTGAATTTGTCTGAGCAGGACCCTAAATAAAGTGTTACAAGGGACAATGCTAAACTGTTATTTGTCTCTTGAGGAAGTATCCAGAAAGTTACACAAATGTTTAGTGGTCATATTGTACAACACTCGTGCTGTTTGTAAGAAAACCTTTGGTTGCCTGAGCAGCATCGGAGACGGTGCACTCAAAATAACTAGCTGAATCTCTTGCCACAATAGCTGTTTTCAAAGATTTTGGACAGTGATTCAGCCCCATGCCAGACCCACCCATATCTCACTCACTAGACAGATTCAAGAGCTTTATTTGCACTGCCCAAACTACCTCTCTGCAACCCAAGCGACCTCGTAATTTCTAAAGTTTCACCTATAGATTTCGTTGATGCAAGGCAACAATAAACAAAGATGATCTTCTCCCCTTGGCTATCTTGTAATTCCTTGCTAATGAAGCACGCAAAGCACACAATGCATCTTCTCAGATTGCATCAAAATGGGACTTCTTCCACCTGCTGGAAGAGTTTGAGAATGAGCTAGCCGACTACAGATTCATGAACCATTCAGTTGAAGGATAATACCAAACGCAGTTGCCATCCAAGAACATATGGGAAAGAAACAAATCCACACAAGTCTGCTTCCACACACCATGGTGTGACAAGACAGCAACCATCTAAGTCCTGAATGAAGCCCTCCTCAGTGCAGACAACGGCTACCCGTGTTCTTATGTCTACTTGACGTCTCGGCTGCCTTCCACCATTTCCATTAAGCTCTTATCAGCATCCTGCTAACCCATATGGAACTGAGCCATGCCACAATTCAGATTCTCATCTTGCCCACCTGTCAACACCAACTTGTCCTGAAGGGCTCCCATGTAACACAGTAGCTGAAAGTGGTCAAAGAAATTCCACAGGTTTCTGTCCTTTGCCATTTGCTCTTCAGCCTCTACCTGGAACTGTTTTGCACCCTTCTTGCCTCCAACAACTAAAACATACAGCAAACAACTTTATTCAAGAGACCCCATAGTCATGAATATAGACTCACTCAAAGACTTCCTCTCAATAACCCAAAGATTAGCTATTAGGGGTAAGGTTGATTTATTGTGCCAAAAGTGTTTCTGCTTCCCATCTGGAGAATGGGTGGTTCCTTTGTGAAGGAAGGTGCAAAAATAACTAAGCGTGGATCCAGTGAGTAGGGAAATGTAATCATAAAATAGTAGTTCCTGAGAAGAATGTAACTCTTCCGCCATCCTCCCTTCCTACATGGTGCAGGTGGGACCGGATGTTTATCATTGGTGGTGGGTTGGTGATGGGTAAAGTAATACTTACAGAAAGAATACATGGTCACCCACATAGCTTCTGTTCAGTTTTTTCCTTACTACAATCAACATTTGGAAATTCATTAAAGGCGCATAGGTGCTGCAGAAACATGAAAGAATGAACTCTGAACAAACCAGCTGAATTTTACAACAGAGAATCGGAGGGAATTGAATATCTATAAACAGTAAATGTGACATCATCATATAGGAGTGGGTTTGTGGTGGAAACCAAGTGATAGGAGGTCATCTTTCAGCACGAGTTAAAAGCCGATCACATGAGAACAGTTAGGAAGGGAATTTCAGCTCCCAGGAGCATTCAGAACAAAGGTTTATGCAGAATATGCCCAAGGCCACAAGGAAGAGGGAGGAAGTAGCCAAAATAATGACTCAGCTCAGAGTTGGGGCACCTTGAAGACAATAGAATTTTGCTCTTTGAGGGGTGACTAAAGAGTCCTGCGAACTGCAACTTAGGATGGTATTGTGTTTCCCTGACCATGGAAGAGAGGTTTGAAAAACAAATTAACATTCTGATTGAGGCATTTCTACCACTCTAAAGACAAAAGTCTGAAGAATGTCCCTTTAAATGCGTGGGTATTCCTGTCTCTCTTCTGTTCAGAGTATTGCCATGGAAATGCATAAAGGACATTCTCTGACTTTTCTTAAAAGAAAACAAAGAAATCCTAGAAATAAAGTTAAAGGCAAGAATTATATGAAAATGCCGGCCTTGCACTTCTCCAAGAGAAGATGTCTGGCAGTAGGAGGCCCATGTTGAATAAGATGAACAGGTGTGCATCAGCTATTCTTTTCCACTCATCAGCAAGATGCACATCCATCCAAGCAGCTCAGTAAATATTCTTACCTTAGTGGGTGTTGGATGATCATTTGACAAACACTAGTTGGCAATATTTCTACTGGATAGGACTACATCCACGTTGGCTAGAATTCCCAGAGTGCTCATACAAGTAATTTTACATATCTGCCAAGAACATTTTTATTTTGGCCGCAGTGGTTTGCTGCTGACACTTGGCCTTCAAGTCCTTCCACGATATGGGATGATGAAAGAATGTATTTGTAACTCTTCAATATGCTTGTAGTTTGGATTACCATCCTTTTTGAGTGACTCTCTTCTCTTTTTTTCAGGCTTGATTTATGTCATCGGAGGGATCAGCAATGAGGGAACAGAGCTTCGCACATGTGAGGTGTACAATCCAGTCTCCAAACGTTGGATGGCACTTCCACCAATGGAGGCCCGCAGAGCATACCTTGGTGTGGCGGCTCTTAATGACTGTATTTATGCTATAGGAGGTTGGAATGAGAGTGAAGATGCTCTCAACAGTGTGGAAAAATATTCAGTGGAGGAGGTAGGAAGTGCTGCTGACATGTGCTTGAAACTTGCCAAACTGTAAATGCCAGAATTGCTCAGTATTGCAACCAATAGAATTTTCCATGCAAATTAATTTTGTTAGACAGGCTTAATAAAAGCGATATAGCCTCTATTCCATTGCATTTGGTTAAAACTACAACGGTCCTAATATTAGCTTCAAAGGAGACATCTAAATATATGGCTCACATATGCCTCGCTCCCCCATCATATAATCTAAATGTCTATCCTTGTGCAGCAAATGACCTACATGTTGATAAACTGTTCTCCTCTATTTTTTATTAAGTCATTCCAGATTGGTAAGCAAGCTTGAATGAATCTCCAGCTCACATTCCATCCTTACTGTTTCCTTTTGTGATAGAAAAACTGCACCAGTGCTAGAGAATGGAGCAGATTACATAACTGCTTGAATCACCTGAAAGGGAAACTTGTCCTTTAATGGAGCTAGTAGCTTCACTGCACCCACCCACTGGCAGCTCTCATAGTTGAACACTCAGTTAATGTTTTGCTGCCTATGGGCAGTCTCTCCATGCCCTGACTGATGCCCTTTTCCCCTTTCCCAACAGGAAACAACTGTGCTTTTCGAAATACCCTGCTTTCATTAGACATTCTTGAGTATCAGCTCACTTTTTCAGCAGTTATGTTTCTTATGCAGGTGACTTATTTCAACAATGGTTATCCATGCCTTCAGTTTTGTGAAGTCCTTCCCTTAGGAGGAATTAGACAGAAAAAATATCTGATGCACCCGTCAGACTCTAATGATGGTAAGGAGTGCTGTTGTTGTCAGAATTGTCCAGGAGAACTCTGAAAGCCTTCAGCAGCATCTGAATACTTAGAAGACTAAAGGATGCCAAGAGTATTTCTACTTTTAGAGTGGGCTGGTAATCCTATTTTAGGTGAGGACTACTCTACTCTGAGCCATCAAGTGGGAGATTAGAAAAAGAACACCAGAAACCTTTCCCTGACAGTCTGGCATCCATTTGCATTGATGTTGAAGGGCTCATTGCCAAAGAGCCATTTGTTTGCCATATGAAGCCAAAGACTCATTCACTGCAGAGGGAGGACCCCCTTGATGCAAAACATTCTTCATCATCACACCATAAGCTGTCAGTGACCCCTTAGACATCAAGTCCACCTTCAATGTCATGATCCTTTTCAATGTCAAGAATCCCTTTGATATAATTGAACGCTTAATCATATGGTAAATCCACTGGAACTGTGTAATCTTTACTCTTGAATATCCTCTTTTTCCCACTGGTTTTCTTCCGTGGTGGCACTAAATGACTATTATGTTGAAATGAGCTCTGTTCTCTCAGGAGCTGCTCGTCCAGACAAGGAATGGATGCTTCACGTGTGACCTGGGCAGCTGACATGGAAACTGCTAGGCACGTGGTCTGAGAAAGAAATTACCTCTTATAACAACCTTCTGGAACCTAAGGTGGTCTGTCTAACCCTACATTCCTTCTGCTCCTTTGCAACAGATTCAAACAGACAACACAACAACTTTCTGTCACCTAAACAAACAGGGAGTCAATGACCAGAACACTATCAATCACAATGCATCTGGTGTTAGCTCATTGCATGAAAACCAACAATAATAGCTGCCTCTCCTGTAATGGATACAGATTGTGAAAGCTTATGCCTTGTGTAGAATCTTTCAATAGAACCACGAATGGGGGCTGCAGTGCTATTCAAGAGAGAGGCTTTACCAAAACAAGACATACTTGCCAGCAGAGACAACAGGAAATTCCAAGTCTTCACATGCAAGTTCTACAAAGTTAGGATAAGAGGATCTCTTAATTAATTAGGTGACACTATCGCTTTATACTTTTTTGACGTATTTTATCAAATACTTCTGGTCCTCATTAAGCAGATGAGGGCCAATAATACAATGAGTCTTGCTCTCATTAGAATGGCCCAGGTTCATACTGGTAATTTCTAATTGTCCTCTGGATGTCCAAGACCTCACACCTTGTCTTGCAGGTCAGTTCTCCTCTCCGGGTTCCATGTCAACATTACCCTCCACAGCCACCATCTTTACGCTTGATGGACTTACTTGTAATTGTTGTCAGACCTTCTCTACTTTACCAAATTGAACTTGCTGTTCTCCTCAGTTTAAAAAAACACCGACATTGATAGCAATTTATACAAAGATTCTTCCCAATGTGTCTTTTTTCCATAATGAACAACTTCTCAAGGAAAATTCAAAAAGTATCTGTTGATAATTAGACCTTTAAGACCAAGGGATCTTAGCATTGCCCTTTTCAAAATAACGGGCCCTGATTTAACCACATGAATAGATTCTCTCTTCAACATAGCCCGTAGAATGATTGAGATGAGTGTTATGTTCCCATGTCTGATTTCCATACAAATCAATTCAAATCCATACTCTTCCTTCCCGAATCAGAGTCCACAGACATTGGATTCTAAGGCAGTCCTGTATTACTGCTTCAATAAAACCATGGACATGAGAATATTATATGCAACTATTTATGAACCATGGCCTAGCTATGCCGAATTAAAAACATCTACGCTGTCCATAGGGAGATGAATTCTTTCCTGCATTATACTATTATCAGAAAACCAATTAATCTCTTCTAGGAAATCCAAATTATGAGAGAAAAGGCTGCCACCATAGCTCTTTGAAGTTTGCCCATGCTGAATCTGCTTACGCAGGCAGCTGAAGTTCAGTGCATACAAATACCTCATTGACCATCTTATTTAACACTCCCAGACTGACACCCAAAAATATCAGGTATTTTTGCATAATTTGTTTTTCTAAATTTCCCTTTATTGTTTCATATCAGTTACAGATTCTCTGAGTTCCCCGCTGCCTTCACAGCCCGATGAATGTATGTTTATATTTAATATTTTGCTACTGGTGATATTATGGTGGAAAAAAACATTATATCGCCATTAGCTAGCTATCTTTGTGGGGTGGAATAGAAAAGAATGCGTGACCCAGGTCAGTGACAGAGAACTATTCCGCTTCACAAGGAATCTGGAACAAAATTACAGCAGGATTCGGTACCACTGGACAACAAGGAACAACAATTTCATTCACCTTTCTCAAATCTTGGACTTTGCAGTACTTTCCATTGGGCTTCCGCAGTCCCAAAATTGGGGAATTACAGGGACTTCCCATGATTTCTTTAGGGACACCTTGCTCGTCAAAATTTTCAAGTACAGGGGTAATGCCTGTAATTACTCCTGGGGCCATATTATAAGGCGGGATTCTTGGAAACACTCCATTTGACTTCACTGTGATTTTAACTGGCTCAACACCTCTTATTAGTCCAATATCTTTCCCAAAACTTCATCATCACTGTTCCTTGCAACTCTTTGGTTGAATTATTAACTGTCACCATTGGAAACAGGGAAATGACAGGGTACATTTCATCAATTTTGCTAGGTGTCTAATCATCACTATTTGTTTGAATGGCTATTCCATTGTGGGTGTAGCTAATGGAACAATTTAGCTTGCACAACGGATCGTGTCCTAACAGACTCACAGGGCTTGAATCGCAAACCACAAATTGGTGCAGATCGTCAAATGACCCTATTTTAACTGGGATATGTTCTGTAATCGGGTTGGTTAACTGCTGATTTGCTCCTCCTTCCACCTGAACCTTTCTACCAATGGCACAGTTGGTACTTCTGCAGTTCTGACAGTGGAACACATTGCTCCTGTGATAACCAAAAATGAAACACTGTGTTCCATAATGTTAGCATTTACATAGGGACCACATTGATCCTCATCACTGAAATCCATAAAAAATGATTGTGTTACCAGCTGATTCACATTTGCGTTTGCTCTCTGATTCATGTTTTGCTGAGGAACCATCACTTGCTGCATGGGCATTGGGGCTCCTGGAACCTGCATTTTCTGTGGGACTTGACTCTGTTGGGGGACCTGCATCTGCTGTAATCCTGTAGGAACAGTTACCATTTGGATGCTGGGTCTTTGAAGTCTTTGAATTTGAACTTGACCACTGCCACAGTCTGGGCAACATCACCAGTCTGCACCAAATTATTCACATTACTGTACAGACACTCCCGCTTCCAGTGCCTGCAATTGCTGCAAGTGTAACTGGTGCCCAGGGCCTATAAATTAAATGTTACTAGTAGGCCTGTCGCACTGATTGTGCCACCCACATAAATAGCCTCTTAACCACGTCTCAAGCCTGCCATTACAAGGCCCGTGTGTACAGTTTCACTGCCACTTCGACTTGGCATTTAAAATACTTGCCTAGCCTTAAATTTCCCTTTTCTTGCATATAAGTCACCCCCTAAGGAAGGCCCTAGGTAACCCATAGGGCAGAGTGCTATGTAAGTAAAAGGCAGGACATGTACTTATGTTTTTTACAAGTCCTGGTAGTGAAAAGCTCACAAAGTTGTATTTCACTACTGTGAAGGCTTATCCCCTTATAAGCCAGCATTAGAACTGCCCTCATATACTTTTAAGTGGTAGATTCTGATCTGAAAGTAGTAGCCCTGCCATGTTTATTATGGTCAGAATGGTAATAGAAAATCTTGCTTACTGCGAAAGGTGAGTTTAATATTACTATTTCAGAATTGCCACTTTTAGAAAGTGGGCATTTCTCTGTGCTTGCTGCCATCTGTGCCTTACAGCCTGTCTCCAATCCACGTCTGGTCTGTGCCGGTTGACAGCTCGCCTTGTGCAATCCACCCAGACAGCCATAAACACAGTACACTCATTCACATCTGCATTCATCTGCATGCTGAATGGGTCTCCCTGGAAAGGAAGGGTGGAGGGGGCTCTCGTTTACACTTCAAAGGCCAGTGGCCTGCCCTCACACAAAGGACTGATAACCCTGCACAGGGATCCTGCCACACAGGGCTGGGTTGAAAGGGGAACTTGTGCACTTCAAAATCACTGTTTGAAGTTTCCCCCACTTGTAAGGCATTTTGGGGTTTACATGCTGGGTCTCTGACCTCACCAAATCAGACACTTCTGGATCTAAACCTGGACTCTGTCAGAGGAACTGCCTGGACGCCGAAAGGACTCATCTGGACTGCTTTGCTGAGAAGGACTGCTGCCTTGCTTGTTGCTATGCTGCCTGCTGGCCTCAAACTCTGCCTTCCCCACAAGTGCTCTCCAAGGGCCTAGATTGAGCTTGCCTCCTGTTCTGAAGTATCAGGGACACAAAGACTTTGGGAAATTTGACGCGGCGCCTGCAGAAATGGATGGAGCACTTGCCTTGTGGCTGAAAATTTGCATCATCGCCTGCTCTTTCTTACCAGCGTGTCAAGGATTTCCAATACAACGACCCAGGGTGTCAAAATAGCCCTGCATCACAGTAAAGAACCAAGGCTGCACTCCTGGAAATTGACGCATCACCTTGCAGCGTGGAAAGAAATGCCGCGTAGTCTGTGCCACGCCAGAAAATCCAACGTAGCACCTTATTTTTCAAAGCAAGCATTTCCTCCTCTGCGGCCCTGTGCGTCATTATTTTTTATGCATCCCAGATACTGTGTGTAACAAGGATTTAACCACTGATTCTTAAGGATTGAGGCTCATTTAAACCTTCAAAAAGTGATATCTCGACCTGTGCATATTAGATTTTTGTCGTTTTGATCTTATTTTATTCAGATAAATATTATCTATTTTTCTAAACTGGTGTGGAGTATTGTTGTGTGTTTTCACTGTGTTACTGTATGAGTTATTGCACATTGCCTTCTAAGTTAAGCCTGCCTGCTCTGTGCCAAGGTGCCACAGGGTGAACACAGGGTCATTTGTATTACGTTTTGACTTACTCTGACTAGGATTGTGGGCCCTACTTGGACAAGGTTGTATACCTCTGCCAACTAGAAACCCAATTTCTAACATACATACACTGTAACATTTGAAACACAATGTTGGAATTTCATCAACTTCTCAAACTAGCCATAGAACCACTCAAAATGTGGGCAACATTTTGAAACATAAGCACCACCCCACTATCAATTTTGTTAACTCTAATACTGCACAAAAGTATAGTTACCCCTCCGAAAGGACATAACCGTCACTCTGCTACCAGAGTTGCTAACACATTTTTCTCCTCCTTCACAGGATTCGAAAATGCTTCTCTTAGGTTGAGGGATTTTTGCACCCAGTGAAGAGTGTGGTTAACCATGAATAATCGTTTCAAATACAACAACAAATTTAAACACAATGACCAATGAGGCCACAGAAACAAAACTCCAACCAGGGAAACATTTCAAAGCTTTATTTTATAACCACAAAGCCAAAGTCACGTAAATTGTGCGCAAAATCCAATTGGAAAAGACATGGGTTGACCAAATCTATGGAACAAGTTTAATCTACTCAATATCATCACCATTAAGCATTCAAGAAAAATAATGAATATTTATAATGAGACAATATATGAACATACTTTGAATCAGACTGGGAAGACATTAGTCAAATCAAATTACAAAGATTTAGAAATCAGGATTTGGACACAGGTAGTCCCTACTGCTAACCAAATTAGGTCAAGCGTGTGTGGGAACCGGCTAACACATGTGGGCAAAAGTCAAAAAGAAAGAGAAATATAATTTGGAAAATCATCTATCTCGGGCTAAGTTAGACTAACTGGCAAATACAATAGGCAGATGGCAGCATGCTAACTTCTACCAAGGAAATACTGGTCAGGGAAAAATAGCATTTGCAATTGAATATACCTCTCCTAGAATCAGCATTCAGTTCAGATTTGTCAGCAAAGCATGTAGTTTATCAGCAAAGTCCATTAGGCGCACCATCAGGGGAAATGCAGAACACAAACTACACAGTGAACAGCAAGAACAACTGCTCAGGGCAAAAGCCAGAAGAGGAACTAACAAGAAATTTTTTGAAGTCCATCCCTTAGTTCAAAATACCTAAAATATCTTGATTGGCCAGTTCAGTGGGTCCACATCACGCAAGAGAGTCACTGTCCAATTAGGTTGAAGTCATCTCCCCTATCAGTTGGACTCCCACAATCAGTGGCAATTTTGTATACCACTCGATACACTACACATTCTTCCCAGGGTGTACGATGATTCCAACAGTTCTCATGGGAAAGGTTTATTTTAACAGTATCAACTGTTTTAACGTTTTAGTTCATGGATCTAGATGTTCGATAACAAAGATCATTGGGAAACAAGTCTTGTTGACCGAACAGTGGGACCCTTTACTATTCATAAGTAACAATTAAGAATGTAAAGGAAAAATTCATGTTCGAGAAAGAACAATGATTTATCACTTTTACATGACTGCAAATACAAGGTCTGCAGGCCTATTTATGCTAATACACGAAATATGGACGCATTAATATTCAGTTAAACTTGCATAATATTCAAACGTATAAACCCGAAGTTAAAGTATATTGGCAAAGAGAATAAAAACAGTTAATTTAATATTGCAACTGTTAAAGCATCATGTTGAGCATGACAGAGAAGTGTCAGTTATGCTAATACTTGGGCATCATTTAAATCTGGTTAGCACATTATTAAATCAAGTGGGCACAATTGGGACCGATACAGAACAAAAACTATTTTTAAAATGTGTTAGAGCAACTTTCTACGTTAGGCTTTTAAAACATGAATATAAATGTCACCTAATGCTGACATCCGAGTCACTAAAAAGCATTACCAGATTCTTGCTCCAACACCGGTACTGTGCTTACTCGAGTAGGATTCACCTAGACAAGTGGTGCAATATTGTGCTTCCGCCTGAGCCTCCCAGCCATGGCTCACCACAAGGCCTACAAAGCAGTGCTCCTGCTGAAGTTATTCTCTGCGACCAACCCCACAGTATTGACGGCATCCCTGTATTCATCTCATCAGAAGACTAAGTTTGACCTGTGTTTTCATTCCAACTTAGTTATTAATTCTGATTGCCTTCACTTTAAAAGAACAACAAGCACATTTAGTTAATATTGTCTGCATATAGGCAAGCATAAAAAGATTTTTAGGGGAGCAGTTCCCTTTAAAAGTGCTCTGGAACCTGCACACGAGTTTAGGTATTCAGTGTGTAATTTAAATAATGATTGCCATGATGAAAAATTAAGATTACAAATTAGAATCTCTGTCACGCATCTACACCCGTCACCATGGCTGGACTCATTAGACGCAAACTGTAGCCGTTCCTTGGATAATCAGAGATGGCTCTCTCATATCTCATAATGGACCAACCTTTCATACATAGTAGGATTAGCTAAGGCCTTTTACGCTTTCAAAAGACCCAGATAATTTCTCTTTCTCAGAGGGATTAGAGCTGGATCTTACATCTGTCTGGTTTAACAGTGACAGACTCTCACTTCTTATCAATGGCACACCTTCTGCCCATGGGAATCTGATAAATTCACCTTTTTTTAAGCGAGTACCAAATAAAACATAGCTTATAAATGTAAGAAAAGGAACAGGCATAGGCTAACTTTGGTAAGAGAGCTTGTCTGCCTTTGGTTCATGTGCTAGTTTGTTTTATATTCATGTCTAGTAATAGTTTCTCTTTGTGTTCTTTTTCAATCAGGAAAAGTGGGTTGAAGTTGCGGCCATGAAGTTGCCCCGTGCTGGCGTTTCCGTGGTGGCGGTCAATGGTTTTCTCTATGCTGCTGGGGGCCGGGCCTCGAGCCAGGATTTCTCTGCTCCAGTCACTTCAGATTCGGTTGAAGTTTACAACCCTCACACTGACACGTGGACTGAAATTGGCAACCTTATCACCAGCCGATGTGAAGGGGGTGTGGCTGTACTATGATCCACGCTTGGATCGCATTATCTGATTTCTCATGAGCTGCACTTGAAGAGACACTACTACATAGAGAGGCAGCACCTGAGCACACTGCTGCATGGAGCAGTGGAGGTTGTGCTCCATCACGTACTTGCTCCAATATGTTGTGCAATAGTACCACACTGCAGTTCAGCTCTTGGGACTCCTTGCTTCAGCACACAGGGTTTGATTTGAGAGGCCATTGTGTGGCAACCTAGCCTACAAGATGACTATTCTAAGCAGACTGCTTCTTCAGATGATATATAGTGACACTTTGAAACCGTGGGAACGAGTACAGCAATGCAGACACATTTGCTAAGGCAGTGTCGCAATCTTAGTCTGTTTCCTGAGAAACCATGATGTTGTGATCTTGGAGGCGTTTGGTGGGGCAAAGTGAAGTCTAAGGGATGACCACAGAGAGAACAAGCTTATGGTATGCGACGGACCAACAACCTCTTCTGCTGAAAACCCAGCCATTAACACCCATTCCCGGCCTGTAAAAAAACATGGTGCCTTGTCTCTTCCTTACAATCCAACAAGCACTCTCATATGTTTCACGCTAGTGCATGAGGCTAACCGTGCAATGATTGCGAGTCTCTTTTAGGCGGGTTAGTCACAAATTCACCATCCAAATCCTGATTTCCAGTTCAGCACAAAAAGCAATATTGGAAGGCTGACTCACAATTTTCTAACGTAGAGCGCTTGTTCTTAGAGCGGTCTTTTGGTAAATAGAGCTTTAGCAGCTCACCTGCTTGCCCGTTCTCCACCTCGTGGCAAGATGTCAGAAGTCCTTCAAAAATAAATAAGTAACTTCCCCAGACTCATAAACTTTAAATTATGTTCAGGACAAGAGGAAAGATCTTTAAAAGTTGAAAACATTTTACAACATTTTAGAGACTGAATAGAAAAAAGTGCACTTTACATTTGTCGTAGGTGGCTCGCTTGATGCTCTTTAGTGGAGTAAAAGTCTTACTTCATTTTTTCCACTTCTCATAGCTGTGATTTCTGTATATATTTTCTTGTAGGAGCTTTTTGAATGGAATATTTATTGTTCCTCTCGGGGGATTTTACCTCCATTTGTGTTGGTTTCAAGCATTTTAATAATATTTTATATATTTTCTGGTTCTCGGTCTCCTAGAAGACATAGCACCCGCTTCGGTCTCTGTGTTAGTTTGATAGCAGGAAGGTCAATCTGGCTATGATTTGTCTATCATCCACACATGAATCTGCTGATTGCAGGAGCCTAAAGATCTCAAGTAGCAGTGGATGGTGGTTCTAGCCCAACTTCAAGGAAAAGTTTTCCTGGTAAGATAACTGTGTGCAGCAGAGGGTAAGCCTCCGATTGTGACCAGTTCTGTCCACAGTCGATTTTAGGTATAGGGGTTACTGTCCTCCTTCATATAAGGTACGTTCTGCATTGTTACCTACATTATCCTGTTATCAGAAAGCTAATAATGCCCTTCCAGAGAACTCGTGGAAAAAGAGGGCTTCGAGATAACTCATTAAATCACATGCATAGTGAAGATTGCATAGCAACACTAGACCGATATGATATGCTCTCCATGGTTATATGACGGATTAGCATGCATGCCTTTAGAACGCAGGCAATACAACAAATGCATTGTTACCCAGTGTTCCTTTACCACGCAAGTCGTTGCAATGACTTGCCTTAGGGAAGCGTTGGACTTTGTAATAGTATAATTTACTATTCTAACTCCAGTCTGAGCAACTGTAGGGAAGGTGTTGGACTTAAAATTCAACAGCAGTCCAACAGTGTGTCCTCTAAAGCAAGTTGTCGTAATGACTTTCGTGGTAAAGGAACACATGGTAACAACGCGTTCATTGTATTGCCTGCATTGGAAAGGCACTGCATGGTTCTGGCTGCGTGTTAAAGGCTGTTTTCTGCCTCCATCCTATCAGAATAGTACACAGGCTGTATCTGAGATTTACAGCAGGTCCCCATAGCCAGCACAAAGTTCATTGTTTCGGCTTGACATGCTTTATGTTAGAGAGAAAAGTCTTGGAGGTACCCGAGGAAGCTCTTTTCTCTGCAAGGTGTCACCAACGTGACCTGCCAACCTCTTCTAGTCATTACATGAAAATTTGCTCTAATTTAATATATTCCATCAGGATCCATGACGATAGGCCCAATCCCCCCAAAAATCCAGTACAATGCAGACCATTATAAGCGTCCAAATCCACATCCTAAGCAGCCACGTTTCAGAAGCATTACACAGAAGATTCATACTACAGTGATACATTGATTACATCTATATGCATTGAGGGGAAAATAAAAATGGCCAAGCTTTGCCTCCAGACATCCACTGCTGGGTTAAATATCTGTGGAATTTCTCTGAAAGATTTGTTTTTTAAATTACTTTGCACAACCCTGAATTTCAAGGCAGCCCAGTTGACTGTCGTCTTGACCTAATGTGGAATATACATTTTGATCACTGGTCTGTGAATTCTTACATTAAATTACATAATAGGAAAATCTGTCTTTGTAAAGATCGAGGTCACACAGCAGGGCTCACAAGGATCTTCAGGAACTTAGTTGCGGTGTCCTTGACAAAGGCTTTAGCCGTCTTTGCATCTACTTACAATGCTCTTCTTTACAAGAAGTCATCTAGGATTTTATTAATGGATTGCAAAGGTATTCCGTGCCAGAGCATAGACAGGCCATGTCTTGGGAAAGCGATGCATAAGATTTAAATGAAACTTCTTTATTCTTCCCTAGTGGCATAGTGTTTGTGCAAACTCTATTCTTTGAAGAACAATACATGGTCTTTCACAGTGCATACGTGATGTGCTAATCCACTCACTCTTCATTAGGTAATACTAGGATTCTAATCAAATTCTCAACATTTTTTTTTCTTAAATTCCTAATTTCCAAAAGTACAATCTTTGCACATGTTGGATGTTAAAAGTCTGCAGAAATGTTAATTGGACAAAATATATAAATTCTAAATACACTGTTGCCAAGCTATGTTCCAGTTAACAGACGGGGTTGTTTTCCAAATAGGCCATCACTACATGGGTCTTTGGTCACACAGGTTTATGCAACCAGGACATTAATAGATCTCTGCTGGGATAACAGCAAGGTGTAAAGCAGTAACCAAAGAGCTTTTGGAGAAATGGGCAACACTCAGAGGCTTGCCATCCAGCCTATTGGAAATCTAGTTATACCATTTGTAAATCATAGTATCCTGACTCCAGAACCAGAAAGGATTCCTAAGTAGGAGAGCACTTATAAACACATCTCTTAAATTGGGCAACTGTGCTCATAGTAACCTCTCATTTAAATGTGAGATCATGTTCTCTAGTCTTTTTAAAGCATACAAGTCCGGAGAGGGTAGCTTGATGAAAAAGCAAAAGATCTTGCACAATAGTATCCTCCTCGAATTCAGAACTGAAGCACCCACCTCCCTGCCTGTGGACCGGTCTGATATAATTCAATAAACTTACGTGACTGCCTTGGAGTTGACCATTGAGATACATTTGGGGAGCACTGCTTAAAAATGACTCTATTTTGTTTCTGAAACGTCAAAAGGATATTTGTAATTTTTAAAAGCTGGTTTTGGGGTGGTAACAGGTAAGGATTTAAACGTAGGAATCCAGACAACACTCGCTGGAAAACTATTGACTCAGATGATTGACTTTTCTATGTAGTCAGTGTTGTCAGGAGTGTTTTTTTTTTTGTTTTTTTTTTTGCAGTGGAACCTGATGATGTTGACAAAGATTAGTTAACAATAAGTTACTTCGATTTGAGACTTCTTCGTTTTATGTGCAACTACGGTAATCTGTGCCACAGTCGGCATCTGCCTGCAGGCTGGACAGGTTTCTTAGTTTATGAATGTGTCATTCGATAGTGGAGAAAAAGAAACATTAGAAGGTATTCATCGCATCAACGAATGATAGCTCCCATCCTTGACATAGTTGTTGCAATCGCCTCTAGGTTCAGACTGATTGTAGGACT
This sequence comes from Pleurodeles waltl, assembly GCF_031143425.1. NCBI lineage: Eukaryota > Metazoa > Chordata > Amphibia > Caudata > Salamandridae > Pleurodeles > Pleurodeles waltl. Next base: position 1,003,396,273 of record NC_090443.1, on the reverse strand, counting down.
ACGTATCCTCGAGCAATAACATCACAAATTTGTTTGCATCTGTGTAGAGTTCACAGCACACAAACATGTTGCTGGTATGAGATACCCGTGGCACAGTAGCCCTTTAGACTGTATTTCAATTGTGTTTCTTTGAATAGGGCTACCCTGCCACCAAGGTTGTACGTCTGACCCTGCAGAAATTTAATCTGGTGAATGGTGAGTGTGATGTTTCTTTCTTGCTCCCTTTTCTTTGGAAGAAACAGAGTGCAGTCTGGAGTACCCACATCCAAGTTACTGGAGACTCGAAATAGGCAAAGATGCAGCCACATATATCTTGAAGAACATGTAATGTGAGACATAATGTGTCGGTTCCCTTGGCAACATCCAGTCACTGGTAGGATATTCAGTTCACCCCACACACTTTGCTCTATTTCGGAAGAACTTTCTGTTCATGACGCTGAGGTGGCAGGTACCAGCACCTGGTGTGGTAGAACTGCTGAGGCTCTAATTCAGCTATGAAATCAGGACCACTGGAAGAAGACTGGAATAACTGTCATCATTTAAAATTGTACTTGTTTACACATGGCACTAGTGTAAAAACTGCTTTAAGTATGTAATTTGGCAATTCAGAGTAGGAACTATCTAAAGCGATTTGGTGAACATTTTTTTTTTTTTATATCACTTGCATATTTGAGTTGCCCGATTTTGATTGTTCTGTTATCTGAAAACATGTTTTTGTCTTGCTGTGTATCATATAATGGACTTGCAGAATGTGTACCTGGGGAGAGGGATATGGCATCTGTTTAGCACTACATATGACGTGCTTCATCATCGCCATTTCCCCTTCACTTAAAAAGCCACAGGTCCTGTCTAGTAATTGTGTTGTAGAAAGGGGTATGACAGTGTTGTCTAAACCGGTGTGTGTGTGTGTGTGTGTAGTTTTGTTTTAAACCTTACTTTTTTTTTCTTTCTCTTGCCAAACACACTTGTTCCTAATACAGACTATGTTTGCTTGTTACAGTATGCGATTCTGATCTCATACTGTACTGATTGCACGTGTGAATGAAATTCTGTTTTCAGCCTAGATTTCCACAAATCCATGCATCTTCCACTTAAGGCCCTCTCATTGTTGATCATCTGACCTACGTGTCAATTACTTTTTATCTGTGCTTATTATATGCTGGATCCTCTGTGCTGGTTATCTGATGGATATTTCTAGCTGCATATTCATCACCTTGTGAAGCTCACCAATTTGCCAGACTGGATTTGGGAACCTATAACAATAGCTCTTGCCTGCAGGCAGGTAGTGCCATCATCCTTGTTTGTAACTCCATACTGCATCTGAAAATGAAGCTAGTGTGGTACACAGGAGCCTCCCGTGCACTTCCATCTTTTTTTTTTTTTTTTCCTTGGCCATAGACGTGAATACTGGGGGCTCTGCTCCTACCCATTTTGCTTTTACCAAAGCTTGTTTCACACTTTTTTTTGCTAGTGGGCAGTGATATCACACCTAAAAACGACTGGCCTTGTCGAATGCTGATATCGGTAATTACCTGCATAAAATTTGTTGTTGGTAACTCGGCAAAAAGCATGACTTAAATTCCTTAAACTGGCAGTCTACTTTCAGGAAAAGGTTATTGATATATACTCTTCCTTTCCAACCATAACTAACCATGAAGTCATTAGTGATCAGCTTGCCAATCCCCAGCCCTCATCTATTTCATTTGCAGCTTTTCAGCTTCTGACAGAAACTTCCGTTATGGACCTCCTCCATAATATCAAGTCAGGATCCCCCTCTTGATCCCGTCCCTCCCACTAACTATAATATAACCATTGACGAGGATTCTAAATCACCTTCTAACTTCAGGATTTTTGCCACAATCACTTAAACATGCTGTCATTAAAACTCTTTTGAAAGAGCCTAAACTCAACCCCACCCTGCTCAGCAACTACAGGCCTATCGCTCTCCTTCCAATCTTAGCCAAAATCTTGGAAAAGCATGTCAACAAGCAATTGACATGTTTTCTGGAGGATCATGACCTCTTAGACTCCACTCGAATGGGATTCAGACCCCAATACAGTACTGAATCGGCCCTTCTGGCAGTTACTGAAATCACCCGTCAACTGTTAGATCATGGAGGGCATGCAGCCATTATTCTACTTGATCTCCGTGCTGCTTTTGACACTGTAGATCACCACACCCTCCTTCATAGGCTCTCCAGTATAGGGATAGAAGGTACAGCATTAGCTTGGTTTTCTTCTTTCCTTAATGGAAGAACCTTCCAAGTCCTTGACCATTCTTTTTTGTCTGGCATATTTCCCCTCACCTGCGGAGTCCCACAGGGCTCCTCTCTGAGCCCTACTCTTTTTAATATCTATCTATCTTTCTTCTTTAGCTAACGTTGTCAAACCATATGACCTTGCATGGTCACACATGCTGACGATACCCAACTAGTAGTATCGCTTTCCAATACCAAGGATCCTTCTTTAACTAATCTTTCCCTCTGCCTTGCGGAGGTTGGCAAATGGATGAATATGTCCAAATTGAAACTTAATGACCTAAAATCAGAGGTGATGATTGTAGGCAATGGTGCCCCTTCTAATCTTTCGGCATTATACCCAGAGATTTTTAGCAACTTTCCGCCTCCCAAGGATCATATAAAGAGCCTTGGCTTCTGGCTGGACTGTCGTCTTACAATGAAGCAGCAATCTATAAAGATTTCTTCTTGTTTTGGCCTCCTTAGAACCCTAAGGAAAATCTTTAAGCTGCTACCCCCCCAGCGAGAAGAATTCTTATCCAGGGCATGATACTCTCTTGACTGGATTATGGTAACTCTCTTTTTCTCAGTTCTCCTGTCTATGTAGTGAAGAAACTCCAGGTTGAACAGAACACGGCCGCAAGACTACTTAAGAATCTACCTAGACATCAATCAGCCTTAGCTTCGTTTCATTGGTTACCAATAAAACAGCGGATTCGCTTTAAGTCCCTATGCATGATGCATAAAGCTTTGCACAATAAGGGTCTCCACTTTCTTAGACAAAGCATCTCTCTTTATGCCCATACAAGAAAGCCGAGATCCTCCACCACCCAGTTAGTTCACATATCACGGTTCAAGAGCTCTTCAGGGGGAGGTAATTCCTTTTCAATCAAGGCAGCGTGCCTTTGGAATTTCCTACCTCTAGAACTCCAGCAAGAACCCTTGGAACTACTGTTCCGGAAAAAATAAAAAACGTTCCTTTATTCGACCTAACCTCCTTATTTCTTTATAGTTTCTATTTTCCGCATCAGAACTGTCACTTCCTTTTTAGCGCTGGGAGGCCTTTGGGTAGCTATACACTTTATAAATCTGTTAAACAAACGAAACAAAACTTCTGCAAACGGTCTTTGATGCATCATATGCCTTCAGGCAGTGGGAAGCCAAACTCAACATAATTATGCACAAGAAAACAGGATTGATCCGGTTTAAAGTCATGTGGTCACTCCCAGTCTCCGCCTTTATCTTCAAGTAAACCTACGTTGAAGAGAAAACAGCAGAAAAGAAGCACGGGTAGGCCTTTGGCATCATGGAGAAGCCTCATAGTTTGAGTTCGCGGAAGCAAGCCCTGAACTCCAACTCTGATCCCATGTTGAATCCGGCTCTGATGCACCTGATTTTGCCTGGTCATCATTACTCTGGAGCAAATGGTGTCCTTCAAAAAGACCATGGCACGCCTTTTTCTAGATGTTTCTGTATCCCTCTTGAACTCCTTCAGGCCCATGTGTCCATCCAGGCCTCCTGTTAGACTTCTGACAGTCAGTTTTTCTAACTGGTACCAACTGACCCCAGACACTGCCAGCCGACTTTGCCATCGGCACCAGGCAATGACTCCACTCTAGCACCATAGCTGATTCTTCCCCCATTTGATGCTCCCAGCTCGCTCCACCTATGCTGATGCCTAATCTATTTGAAACAGAGGTTTTGGACCTGAATTCCAGCTTTGGCAAGGAGTCATTCTTTGCTGTGTTATATCATCACCAAAGCCCAACCTCAGTCACCCCTTGCCTTAGCAATGTTTCTGGTGCATGCAGCCTTTTCTTCGCTCAGATTATGATGCTCCTCAAAGCCTTAGCATGTCCACATAATAGGGATGATCATGACGAGGCAGATCTTTTGCACCCTTTTCATTACACTTATGGTGGTTTATCTTAATTTTTTAAATGTCAGCCGTCCGGATACCTTGTCCTAGATGGAACAGAATTTGTCTTTGTGCCCCCAACAGAACACAATCCTTTTCCTGTGGTCGTTTGTAGAGCTGCAGAAGCACTATGGCCCATATTTATACTTTTTGACGCTAAATTGCGCTAACGCAGTTTAGCGTCAAAAAATTTTGCGCCGTCTAACGCCATTCTGAAGCACCATGCGGGCGCCGTATTTATGGAATGGCGTTAGCCGGCGCAAGCAGACCGGCGCTGCCTGGTGTGCGTGGAAAAAAACCACGTAGACCAGGCAGCGCCGGCGTTGGGCAAAAATGACGTTAGGGCGTCTTAAAATGGGGCAAGTCAGGTTGAGCCAAAAAAATCGTCTTAACCCGACTTGCGCCATTTTTTAACGACGCCCATCCCCCATCAACATGACTCCTATCATTGTAAAGATAGGAGTCATGCCCCCTTGCCCAATGGCCATGCCCAGGGGACTTCTGTCCCCTGGGCATGGTCATTGGGCATAGTGGCATGTAGGGGGGCACAAATCAGGCCCCCCTATGCCAAAAAAAATTATTAAAAAAAATAAAAATAATACTTACCTGAATGTCCCTGGGGTGGGTCCCTCCAGCCTTGGGTGTCCTCCTGGGGTGGGCAAGGGTGGCAGGGGGGTCCCTGGGGGCAGGGGAGGGCACTCTGGGCTCATTTTGAGCCCACTTGTCCCTTAACGCCATGCCTGACCCAGGCGTTAAAAAGCGGCGCAAATGCGCCGTTTTTAGCCACGCCCACTCCCGGGCGTCTCTTTTGCCCGGGAGTATAAATACCACGTAAAGGCCTGGGAGTCATTTTTTAGACGGGAACGCCTCCCTTGCATATCATTAACGCAAGGAAGGGGTTCACGCTAAAAAATGACGCACATTCCGGGAACTTTGGCGCTATACGCCTCTAACGCCATAGTATAAATATGGCGTTAGTTTAGCGTCGAATTTGCGTCGAAAAAAACGACGCAAATTCGGCGCAAACGGAGTATAAATACGGCCCTCTATTTGAAACAGTAGAGACTAGAGCTAACTAACTGATTTTTTTTTTTGCAGCCATAGCCTTTGAATTCCTCCCTGAACGAAGCTCTGACTGAGATATCCACATGGTTTAAGCCTTGATTAGCTCAGTCAATCGCCACATTGTTAGACAGCATATACCTGCACCAGGTGATCTGACATTCCGGAGTAAGCATCCTACAACTGAGTGCTTTAGAGTGCAGGCACCAATGACCCATTTTAACCCAAAATCTTTTCTTTCTCTGCCTTCCTCCAATCCAAACAGAATTTTAAAAAGTATGTTATGGGCAAGCAGGTCTTCTCATCTGCCAGTCTAGCACTTAGCTTTTTAAGTGCCATATGTCTTCTTGGTTGATATAATCACGCCCTCTAGGAAACGGCAAAAGAGATTTTACCCATGTTGCCTGAAGACTTAAGAAATGTATTCTCCCAGACTGCAGGAAGCCCAGGGTGCTGCAGTGTGTGGCCTATTGTACTGCCACCCTTTTGCTAGCTACATTAGTCTTTTTACTCTCTTTCAGGAGGAGGAGAGTCAACTATACCTACTAGAGATTCAGGTATAACATGGCCACGTAAATAAGGTAGGTCATTGACCGAGGGTTTATACTTTGTTTTTATTTTTTTTATATCTACTCTTAGCTTGACAACCTGGGCTTTGACCGCCTCTGGGAATGTCTTGGGTGCTGTTTTTAGCATTCCTTTCAGCATGGGGAAGAACTGGAGGGTACACTGTGCTTTGTAGAATGTTTCAACCAGGACGTAATCGTCAGACGGGGACTGTTTTTCCAGATGAAGCCCAAGCTCTGTGTCGTCTGGGGGAACATTGTCAAAATTGACCCTCGCTTCCAGATCAAAGGAAATATCATAGTGCTCTTAAGTACAATGGGCTGTGTTCCTCTTCCCTGTCTGAAGAGTGTTGTGTCCTCTCAGGTGAAGCTGGAGAAAGTGGAACCATATGGTGGTGGCTGTGAGAGTGGAGGAGGAGGGCGGGCAGGGCTAGGGCTATTGTCCTTGTGTCTTTTGTGCTATGAAGGAGGTGTGGATTCCAAGGCAACTAAATCCTTGAAGGACAGCTTTTGTTTCTTTGCCAAGGCCTTGTGCGCTTGTGTTGGGACAATGGTGGCAATTTTTCATATCTGCAGGTGTATACAAAACGCTTTTGTGATCGTTCAGCTTGTCCTCTAAATGCTGGAGAATTGTTTGCCCTGACTCTTCAGAGCTCACAGTCGACGGCACCTTTGGCATCTAATTTGTTTTTGGCTTAGACTGTTTCGGCTTCAGTGTCCTCATCGGCTTTCGTGCCAGGGCTTTTGGCTCTGGAATGGAAGTGCACGTGGACTTCCAGGAGGGCTGTGGTTTATGAGTGGCCTTTGCAGTCAGAGAAGGGATCGTTGTCCACTCTGAAAGCTTTGGCTCTGAGGGATTCTGACTGTAACATCAGTGCTAGCAGTGGTGGACCTGCAGGGTGCTAGTCATGCCCAGGGCTCTATGCCCGACTGCAGGTGGGGCAGTGCTCTGCCAGGGCAGACTTTCTGTGAGCAGCTGCTGGTTGCAACTGTGTAGCCATACTTGTGGTTGGAGTCTCTAGGTCTGGGTTCTCCTCATTGTCATATTGAGCTGATGAAGTGGCTTCAAAACTGGACTGTAGCGGTTGTGCCCAGGAAGGGCCCATCTCCTCCTGTTCTTCGATGTCTGGTTCCATGCAAATGTCAGTGGTGTCATGCTTATCTTGCCTCTGTATGCTCCAGTGGCCCCACCAGTACTGAAGGGTTTTCTTTGACTGGGAAGTGAGGTAGGCCTGACACATGGTCTTGTTGTACTCTGAAGGGGAGGGGCAGACTTGGTGGCAGTCAGTCTGGAGGGTCTTAAAGTGGCACTGGAACCAGTACTGGAATCACGTCCTTTCCATTACTTACTTAGCATTGTCAGCCAGAAAGCAGCAGTGATTCAGGTGGGAGGCCTTGAGAGGGGTCCAAGGCCCTGCATGAAGGTGTTGAGGTTTGCATGGTTCTTTGATAAACGCTGACAACAAGGAACTTGGATTACATGAAGATTGCATTGAGTCAAGTGGAGAGGGTGACTCTAAAAGGCCCAGCAGAATGCACTATTGGGTGCCAAACACAGAGCCCCATCAGAAACCATCCAAAACCAATGGCAGAAAAAAACAATCTAACAGTGGAGCCACTGCCCATGTGCATTACCAGACAAAGGAGGAGTCACTATACCCAGTTACTCAAAAGAATTCTTTGAAGAAAAACAAGTTGCAATCACCCAAACTCAACACTAGATGACAAGAGTATGCAGTGTATAGAATCTACAAAGCAACATGCTATGAAGAGATGCTTACTCTGTAACATATTCCATTATTTTGCTGACACTATGGGGACCAGTGTTGTAGTCAGATGCTGTGCTTGGATGCATTTTGGATCTTCCATGCCTCAACTATAAGCCTGCTTTCTGATGTGGCTATACTGTTTGGCAAGAAAACAGATGCTGCTCTCAAATGCTTTAAGGCTCGCTCCTTGGGGTTACATTTTCATTTGCTTAGTCCATCTGCAGGATCAGAAGTGTCCAAGTAGTTGAGGGGCCCTGCTTGGTGCCAGTTGCAGCCCTCTCAGCTTGTCCGGTAGCCAGATGAACTTCTTTGTTGCTCTAGGGATGGGGCAGTGATAGAGGACTAGGTCACCAATAACAAAGACAATCCTCCTCATCTTCAAGCACTACTGCTAAACTTCTATGGTTTGCTGCTAGCTACTAGGAAGAGGGCTGACTCCAGCATTGCTTACACCACCGGCGATTAGGTACTTCATAGCAATGGGCCCATCAAATTGTTGTACGTTATGTCCTTAATTTTCTATAGCCTCCATCGACCTCCCACCCAATAATTCATCTTTTTATTTTGCTCAAACATCATTAGATCAAGCTGCTATGGCTGTCCAAACAATTGATGGTGTTGCTCACCAAGGGAGTGTTTAAAAATGTATTGGAGGCAGAGAGAAAAGTGACGCTGTTGCATGTACTTTCTGGTTTCTAAGAATGACTGGGCCTGAGACCTGTTTGGACCTCAGGTTGTTGAACTTGTTTTTCAAACAGGAATTCAATATGTTAACACTTGCTCAATTTCTGCTGACCTTGGACACAGTTGACTGGATGGTGTCATCACCCTGCAAGACATCCTTGCATGTGCTGATCCTTTAGAACAAAAAAGACATATCTGCTTGCTTCTAGGTTTACACCAAATCCAATTAATTGAACCTGATATCAGCCCTTCAGGTCTTTACAAATGGCCTTTTAGTGGTTGTGGCCCATCTTCACAGATAGGCGATATGAGTTCCTGTACCTCGATACATGGTTGTTAAAGGCTAGCTTGCCTTTGCTAGTTTTGGACCACCTTAAAGACCATAGTCGTCATTGGCCTAGGTTGCTTTCTCTTCCTTCAGGGCTGTCGTAATTTTTTTTTTTGAACAAATATCTTCCATGAGGTCAAAATCATTTATCAACTAGTCTTTGTAGTAACAATGACATGGTGGGGCAGTCGCTGGTTGGTTTGTGAGATCTGTGCTGAGTAGTGCACCTTTCTTGGTCCTCAAGTAAAGACTGCAATAAGGGTCTTCTTGCAAGTTATGCTACATGCTATTTATTACAGAAATGTTATTTTCAAGCTCACTGGAAAAAAGATGTTGGTATTTGCAATGCTGTGATTGTATATAGTGCACTTTCAATAAATACCTTCCTGGTGTTATTGTTTTCTGTTTGTTTATTTTTTTTAAACTTTCCCAAATAAACTTTTATTGAGCTTTAAAAAAAAAAAAAAAAACAACACCAAATTACCCACAGATAGGGAATATCCTTGAGGAGGTGCGCATGCCCTTTAATCAGAACATTAAGCCACAAATAAGTCATTTGTCTTAGTATAAACAATAATAGGGTGCAATGACAAGGATGACATGCTACACATGCAGAAAGCAGCATTGCTCAATCAAGTATATCAAAGGTGACATATATTATAACATGTCCATACTCGGCGCGGCCCATGCATAATTGTCTAATTCTCTTTATATCACCTAACATCGCTCTGAAATGCAGACCATGACAATGTTGAGATAGAAAGCCCGTTGTTTTCAGTAATCACAATACAGAGAGTATAGGAAGATTGTTCTATGTACCCTAAGGTTAGTTTCATGGTGTAGGGAGCTGGAGCACATTAAGACAAATCTAGACTTATCTCAGATTGACCACTTACCAGGAACAATACATCACAGCATCAGACTTCCGATTCCTCGTCTATATACATATATATTTACTGAAGAAAAAAAAAAACAAAGGCTACAGGGACGTTCTAGTTAGGTTCTGAATTTACTCGCACAAGACCATAGAAATTCAGCAGTTATAGTTATTTCAAGTAAGTATAACTCGCAACCCCACCATGCACAGTTTTTTCTTCAATAATTTGACTTCTAATGTTTCATTTATATTTTTAATGACATTATAGAAGTTGTCATGAGAGCTGTAATATCTGGGGTAATTAGCAGTGAATGGCGAGTGCTTGAGTTATAGTTACCTTAGGGCAAGCATTATAGTTACTTGAAATAACTAACTATCACTACTGAAAGTCTATGGTTCTGTGTGAGTAAATTCATAGCCTAACTAGAATGTCCCTGTAACCTTTGGTTTTTTTTAAGTGATTTCTTTTTTTTATGTATAGTAATTTTAATTGCTATACGTTAATCCAACAACTGCGGTTGGCTGCAGGACCCATCTCGCTGGGTGTGAGTGGGTATGAGAGGGAGTCTTTGGCTGTGAGTGGATGTTTGGTGACCAAATCCCACAATTTGAAACCAGATAACCTGGGATCACGTCTAGCTTCCCTGTTTGTCCAAATTGTGAGTTGTAGACAAATATTTTGTTTCAAGGAGCCGCCTTTTTCCTCATTATTACATACAAATCATGTGCGTTCAAGGTGTGCACTGTACAAAAACCTCGTGTGTCTGATTATACACCAAGCAACACAAATGACTAAAACTATAACGTATATACAAAGAATCTGGGCCACAGTTGACAAAAGACTTGCCTCTTAGTTCACTAATGGCATTATCACCAGGACCTAGGAGCAGGAATGCTTAAGTTCATGTTTATAACTATCAGTTCTAATAAATATCTCACAATGCAGTGATATAAGTTTAAATACAAAGGTGAAATGCCCAGCCAGGACTGTAAAGAAATGCACTTTCTAAATTTGAAGATAATTTGATCATATTTTTTCACGGTGATGGTTGCACAATTTACATGCCAAATACTTTCATATCAGCTTATCAAAAGCTACTAGAGAAACAGACCCTTGCTGTGCTGTCCTTGTTAATTGGTTGTTTTGCTCACCTCTGTATGGACGTGTGCATGTGAGTGAGTATATGTATGCGTGAATGTGTTTTGTTGGTCGAAGGCAAGGGGACTCATTTGTGCCTAATGAGCCCCATCTATGACATGGAAATGATGAGGCAAGTAGACATCTCATTTCCTAGCTTTCTAGCAGGGGACTGGCCAGTGCCATCTTTAGGGCGCTGTGACAGGTGTCACCACATCAGGTGGAAAGCTCTGGGGCACTGCATTTTGAAATGGGTTCAAGGGTTTTGTTCCAGCAGTTTTCAGGCGATAGTAAACATGTCAATTTAATTCTGGTGATTAATGTATCTGGTAGAGAAATCGGAGTTTTATCTTTTCCCAGCTTTGACTCATCATAATGTAGTGCTGAGGGATAATGTGCCTCTTGCAAAGCACAAGGTGTAATGTGCAGATCAAAGAATTGTATTTTTTTGCAAATAGCTCAGTGGGTTACTGGTGTTGTCAGAGTTCCTTTTGTTACTTACAGTTCATACGTTACAATCCTAATATAGCACAGTGAGCTATGAACCAGAATCAAATTGCAGAACGAAACGGCAGGGCACGGGTTTAGAACCTTGTTTTTTCTCCCCCTCAATCTTTCATAAATAGGGTTCCTTTGGATAATAATAAATACTTATTAGTAAAGACAACCCCAAACACTATGTTACGTTTTAAATCCTGAGTTTGTATTTCTCCAGCCCAAGCACGTGTAACATATACTGCCTACTAGTACTGATCAGGTGACTCCTACATCTTGAGGTCATCATTGTTTTATGTAACATTTTCTATACACTGATACCCTACATTGGTATGAGTAGTGCTATAAAGGAAATTAAATACACACAAGAGGGTCTATGGAGAGAAGAGGGGCATCACTGGAGGGTGGTAGTGTGGGAATGTGTGAAGGAGGACTTTGGGGGGGGAAGGGACTGGGGGGGGTGCAGGTTGTTGCACCAAGCACCATCAGCACTAAAGTCAGCCCTGGGACTGGAAATAAATTTAAAAATGCACTCAGTTATGAGTGAGACTCAGGAGTAACTAAACAATATGTGAAATGCATTTTGAAAATTGCAGGCCATATATGACTTTGTAGAGCATCGATTTACTTAACTGTTGCAAAATATAGTTCTTTAGATTTTTTTGCGACATTATGCTGAATTAGTCAGTGTTTTGCCACTAATTGCGCAATGCTGTCTTGGCGTGGATGCATCCCAGCAACCTTGGAGATGTAGGATTTGTCTGGCACACTTCAAACGTTTTGGAATATTCTAATAATGCCCTTTTAGAACTGCCGGGATTTTTGTCAAGGTGTGTCATAATTGTGCTGTACAATGTATCATTTGGCCCGGTGTGGTTTTTCCCAAACTTTTAACAGGAGTGAACTCGTTCCAAACCCATTCTAAGGTCAGTCTCACTCACTGCAGTTCAGTTGGAGAAAGGAATTTACGCCCCACCATTTTCAAAGTTTCTCAGCCGCCACTGGAGTTGTGTTTGCTCTGACTTGGCGGGAGCTGTCAAAGCTGCTGCCAAGTCAGAGCAAACAGCAATGTCCCAGGGGTGGGCACCCCAGGACATAGCAATGAGCCGTTCCTGCGGGTGGTGGTCCTAAGGGCTAGTTTTGGCTCCAGGAGTGGGGCCGTGCAGCCCCTCTCCTGCTGTTTTCATGGGCCGCACAGCCCCCTCTCCCATTTTCAAAGGTTATTTCAGCTGAGAGGTCCCCGTCCCAGGGACCCCATTACTTTAAATTAGCCTCAGGAAGGGCCCCCCATTACTTTGTTATCCCCAGGGAGGTGGTTTACGGGGCAGTGGGGAGGAGGTCTGGTCCTCTCTATCCCCCCCCCCCCCCTTGCAAATATTTAGCCCCATGGCGGTGGTGAGCCTCAGGAAGTGGTGAGCATACTGTGCCCCCCTCCCTTTATTTTTTATTTTTTCCTGAAACAGTGCCCTGGGGACCTGACTTAGCTGGGGCTTTTTTCCAAAACAAGCCTGTGCTTTTATTTTTTTAATTAATTTTCACAGGATCCGCCACAACTCTGAAAAGTTTGCAGAGTCTTCGCGTCCCTATCCATACAAACTTGAATTTTCTTTAGTATCGCAAACTATTCAGTAGATTTACACCAGATAACAAAAAGGACGCTTTCTGGACCAAGAGCTACTTTTGTGCCAAATTTGGTGTAAATCCGTCCAGCGGTTCAGGTTGTTGTCCTGTTCAAAACCCCTATGGGAATTAACATTGAGAAAACATGTTTTGGGACGTCGCACCCTTTTTCTCAGCCCTCGCTTGATGGTTCAGCCCGAAACTTTCCAGACCACAACTAAAGTGTCAAATTTTTTTGAGGAAATTTTGGGAAGATTCATCAACCAGCACCAAAGATTTAGGGAAGTACAAAAAAAAAAAAATAGAAAAAGCTTCCTCTATAGAAACTAGGTCCTAACTAGAACTACCTAGTGGCGACAACCACTAGGTAATACACCTCAGTACTCTGTCTCTTGACTTTTAAGGTCACTATTGTCATTGTCAGGAGTATCGGTGGAAAACATATAGGAAGGATGGATAAGAGAGAGGACGAAAGATGGAGAAAATGCAAGAAAGAAATTTAGGAATTCCCAAATTCCCTCAAGTAGAGTAATTGCGTGAACTGTCAGGTTTGCTTATCTTACCATCTGCTCCGTTATTTGGCAATAGTTTAAAGCGGGTGTTATTCAATTTTTATTGCTACTCTCTTTCTTGTATCCACATAGAAACAGTGTGTTTAATCGTGTTCGCTGTGAATACATTTTGCAAGCAGTGCAAAACGGTAGCTATCTACACAATGGTTAAGACTCTTATGGCCATGTGGAGTAGCCACTGGGCGTGCAGTTTGGCGACCAGGTCAAGGTTTTACATTTGTTCTCTAAGTTGCAACCCCAAAGGCCGATCTGAAAAGAAAGAATCGATCTTTACCTCTTTAGCTGCTGGGCAACTCTTTCCCAGCAGGTGTCTATCCCAGTTGAGGATATCTACACTCTGCCAACTGGAATGCACATCCCATTGGACATATGTGTCCTATATTTCTTTTGTGTTTGGGAGCTCTCTAATAATAGAGACTTTAAATATATTATTTGGGGCCCATTTCACTCGCTCACCTAGCCTGGCAATGCTCAGAAAAGTGTGCACAACATTTTGGTTGGAATTATGATTTCAAAGGTGGAACACATCCTCTTCAGAAATTGTTTCTCAGCAGTGCAGCCAGATCCGGGGTTAAACTACTCTCCCCTCTCCCAGTCAGTTATCTGCTTTCCCTTAGAACCCTGCAGGGGTTCTGCAGTCATCTGCTCAGGACATGAGGCTCCTGTTTTGTCTTCCCATCCATTCCCCACCATGTCCATGACAAAGTGGGCATCTGTGCTCTGAACACTGAAAACGTATTGTGCTGTGGCAGAGCGGACAGACCCTGCAAGAATTAATAAAGCCCGGCTTAAAGAAGCCTAGACTGAGAACTACTTGTGGGGAATAGCCTGCCCAGCCTATCAGGCCTTATCAGAATCCACCAAGCATCAGATTTGAGAACATGTAGGACCGTCAAATGGTCTGACTATCGGGTGGCACAACGCTTTGGCCCACACTACTTTGTGGGACTGCATACAACTGCTTCTCTTTCACCGTAGGTACGTCTGGGTTTCCCCATTGGCTAAGACTGGCTAACCTGTTCTCCAAAACGAATTCCCTTTTTGGTCTACGGTTTCAGAGATAAAGGTAAGGCAGGGCTTTGTTGTATCCTGCCAGTATCTTGGTGCTCATTTTAGGAAAAAATCCCAACCGTGACCTACTGTTTCCAAGGTATATGCCTGTAAAAATTTGATACCTCTGAGGAGACCAACCTTAAGTATAACTTACCCTAATAACTGTATCTGCTTTCTGATTCCCAGCTCGTTATGGGACTAGCTATTCTGTACCACCAACTGTTCAGGTTAGTTATCCCAGTTCCCTTTAGGGTAAGGTTATAGGGGACCTTTAAGATTTGTTGACTCCTTTTCATCTATCCGAGCTTCACCCTCCGGTGTTACCACCTCATGCACATAAGTGTCCTGCTAAACATCGAAAATTGCTGATACTTTGTATTACACCAGACGCCCCATGCCACTCTTTTTGGCTCCACGTCTGACAGAAAAACATAATTAAAGGTAAAATACTAAGAAAAGAAGGACTTCCGGGGTTTGGAGAGACTGGCTATCTGGTCCACAGTCGATGAACTACAATGTGAACTGTATTTTAGGACCTTTTTGAGTAACTCCTACAAATCACTGATAGAAGCCACATGATAACAGCCCAGTTACCTCTGAAAGGCCCAAGACCCGGGAAAGGGCTGGACATGAGGCAGTGGAGACAATATAAAAGCCCTGGATGTTTTTGTATTGTACAGCACAAAAAACTATTAATGCATCCAAGCCAGAAGAAAGCCCTCCAAGTCAAAGAAAGGAACAGCCACTATTTCTATATAGTTAATATTTATTTAAGAGCACTCCGGAAACTGGAGAACGAAAACATCTGTTAACAAGAAGCAGACAGGTTCATGACCTCTAATAGGGTGGATGATTTAAAAGGGAAGTGAAAGAAGACAAGAGGGAAAGCTCTGTCTACACTATATCCCCTTCGCGAATGCCATGATTCCAATGGCCAAACGTGTCTTACTGAAGCGTCCATCAGAAACTGAAAAGCACAAGGCCAAGATGTGATTCGCAGCGTTTACCAGCACAGCACTGGCAAATGAACCTATCAATTCTCTTGATGCTCTGAGATCCCAACAACTGTGTATTATAATGCTGGCACTTTACTCAATTAAACCAAACTGGCACCTTCTAGCTCTCACACAGACCCTGCATCAAGTACACCTTTCACAGTACCGTTTAAGTTTCATAATTTGCAAGCAGATCTGATCTGGAGACCAAAGGGCTCAAAAGCAGTTCTTCCACCTTGGCAATTGCTTTTGTTCAACATTAGGCCACATGACCTCACCAATGATTGTGAACTTGGACGATCCTAATAAAGACCTTCATTAGACTCGGGGAAATGGTAGTGTCTCATGCCACTATGCACAATGATGCCTGGTGGTTTAGGTACTCTGCAGGGACTTCTCTGGATATGTAGCTGATGCCACGAGTGTGCCAACAAGAGAAAAAACAGCAACCACGGTGAGGATTGTTCTGAGTGCCTTAAACCAGGCAGGGTAGGTTGGGAGAAGCCCAAGGTCGTAGTGCAATGCAATGCCAAAGCCCATAATCACTAGTAAGGTGGCCTCAGTCAGGTTATCGTGGAAGAGGAGTGCTCCCCAGGCCAGCAGGGGTGATACAACGCTATTTCCCAGGTTCATCCAGTCTGGCTTGGCAGGACTCCCTTCAGGAATGGCAAATCCCCACCTGGCTCCTCCGAGGAAGGAGAGGATAGAAGCACCATATGCCACCTGGGCAAAGGCCAACTCAGGGTAGTAGACTTCAGTGACACCCATAATGAGTGGCACGGAGACAAACGGGATGAGCCCAGCCAATCCCAAGTAGATTGCAGGTTTAGGGCTATTTTTTATTGCCTTCATGTCATATCGTAGCAAGTCCAGCTCTCTAGGCTCGGGCTCTGCCGGTATCCTCTTCTTAAAGCAATGTGCTGAGACGTGAAGCCGCCGTGACTGGTTTGTGGCTAGTATGTGCCCGCTGGACAGGCTCATGGAGCACATGTGTTGCTGGCAGTGGTACATCAATGAAGGCCTAACACATTGGATAAGCACACCCTGGTGCCAAGGTTCAGGAAACTGAGCTGCAGCAGGGTTTCGTAGGAGACGAAGCAGGTGTACTCCATGCCTTTGCACCTGTGGGATAAAAAAAATAAACATCTCAGGAAAATAAGTCATACACAAGAAATGAGTTCTGCACAGAAGGGCCTGATGCATTAAACCGGATAGGATCCATTCAAGCTGCCAGGCTTCATTCCATTCACACCCTCAGATGCTGCTCCTACTCAATTGGGTTTCTCACCATGGCTCAACAGCCCTCCTTTCCTGCCTCACACTCGGGATCGCCGCAGGTGGAGGGAATGTGATAAACCCAGGGGCTAGGTGGTAATTGGGATGTGAGGGTCTCCCCTTTAACTCCGAGGACATAGTCAGTATGTACAGACATGTATACATCAATAGGTGTGTGCAAATATACTGTTACTGTAGACAGTTTAGGTTTATGTGAAGAACTGTAAGGTCCAAGGAATGGTGTCTGATTAGTACTAGATTACACAGGAGTGTGCACGTGTCAGAAGCAGTAAACCCCCATGGGGTGGGTCAAACAGAACCCATGCACAAACCACCACAGCTATGACTGTGCCCAGACAGCCCCACTGTATCGCCACAAACCAGCCCACCCACTCTACTCCCACACTACTACACAGAGACCAGGGTAAGGACTGTGGTTCATAAAAAAATTAATATCATACCTGGAGGCCTGTTTGGAAGCATTGTCGCATTAAGAAATTAATCATTTTCTTGTTTTAATCAGCAAAACCCCCTGAAAAAGAAATATATAATGTAAGGCAGATGACGAAAATGTTCTGTAAGGTGACACTACAGTATCCCTGGGGGGGATGAGATCGCTTAGTTGTGTTCTCTGCCTCCTGCAGGAATGCAGAGCTTCTAGTTGCTCAGAATCACTGCTGTTGGGGGTGAGGGATACGAGTCAGTGTGGGCTGCCCAAGATCACAGCGATACCGTGGGATCTATGGGAGGTTCACCTGTGTCTACGAACTTGCTGTACTATGGTATTTACAGCTGATTCCCCAGCGAGAACACTTCAGGTGAGCTCTCGGAGGCAGAAATGGTAAAGCTGTGTGGGGTCAATGGCAAGGTTTTTAGACTGTAAGTAGGTATACAATGCCAAAAGTCAGGGATCCAGTCAGTAGTGTCCTACAATCAAGAAAGTTGAGATCCCTTGGCGCACGACCGGGGTTGGCATCCCCTAGATCTGGCCAAGATATAAATAAAAATCCATAATACTTAATAAACTGTTAGTGTTTTGCAATCTACAGCACACTTGTACTGCCCCTATAGTAACTCATTACATACCGATTTTGGATTGATGTCTTTTAAAAATGGTAAGAAAAAACAATGAAGCCCCAATGAGTTGGAGGGCACCACAAGAAAACCGCTGCAGAAAGCCATGGAGGTGCTCAGAGGGAGCAAGCACAAGAGAGTACCACACTGTCTAAGGAAAGCAACCCTCGGAAAGGCTGCCAATGGGAAGACTAAGTCACACCAGAAAAAAACTGGCATGACTAATTGGTACACGTGGTATATGCTATGAGGTGCTCAGAAAAGTAGAGGTTCTGTTGACAATCTTAAGTGTGGTGATGAAACATGGAGCAGACGTACTGCCTTTCCACGGCCCGTGAGGCACAGCAGACGCTGGCAAACTTGGACACTTATAAAGCAGCTCAACAGTGGACAATATAAGGAGAAAACCTAAGAAAAGGAGATTGGTAGGATAGTTTCACACAGTAACGCTGGTTCAGTCATAGGAGGGACACAACCACAGTGATATAAACATTACTGCTGCGGCTTCACCTTTTTTGTGGGGACATTTTTTCCACCCCTCTGATTGGTTGACCAATCAGAGAGACTCAACCTGTGAACGTACTAATTTATAAACAGTACTGCTAAACTGTACACACTACAAAATAAAAGAGGGTGCTTCTATAAAATAGACAATTTAAAAATGGAGACACCTCAGGGGAGCTCCAGAGGTAACCCCAAAGGACCTGACAGCAGTCACCCAGACTTACAATCGGTGTTCTTTTAGCAAGAGGCCAAACCCATATGCCAATTTCAAAAGTGCACCAAGCGCTACAACCGAATGGATTCCTCTGGGGTAGGTGAAGAACAAGGAGATTTAACAAGCCTTAAATACCGAATATTCAGCAACGCCAAAGTGCAAGGTCATTGATTACCACTTCTGCCGTCTCCCTCATCCTAGTCCACATCTGATAAAGGGAACCCACCCCTGGAGACGGGTGCTCTAATAAAAACAACCAGGTTACTTTTATAACTCCTGGGGCAAAGGCATACATGTTCCTCTTTTTTGTATAAAATATTTAGTTAACATTTAAAAGTTTACATGGAGACATTGCTCTAAACTACATAGCACTTTCCGTGTACACTTCTGCCCCACCTGGAATCAGCAGACATTCTGAGGTCCTACTGAGTTTTTCCTCCTTATCAGTGTGGGCTTCCTAATGATTGCATTTTCAAGATCCCTAAAGCGTACCCTTGGATCTCACTATTATCATTGTGACCACTCTCTCTCAGTGTCTTCTCTTCGTTGTACACCTTGGTTTCTCAAACATCACACACTTCCTCTGTTTCTTTTTCCTTCCTGATTGTCATACCCCTGAAATTTATTACACCAGACAGCAATCTTCCTCACCGCTGGATCTTGCCCTGATCTCTGTAATACTGCAATGTCCAGGTGAACTTATGTGAGAAAAACTTGTCTACCTGAACAACTTTCTTCTATCCCTAGATTACGAGTAGTGCATGCCTTGAGTTTGGCTCAGTCGTTGGCACCATCATCAGGCCATTGTCTAGAGCACCTGCAAGCTACAGATTCACACCACATGAAAGTTCCCTCTTGTGTTTGCATCTCACGTATCCCAGTTGTACTCTTCAACTCATCATTTCGACCTTGAGTAATATAGCCAACAGAAATGTGTACAACTGTATCAATTGGAATCTGGAACTAATAGTTCCCATTTGCGTTTCTTATGTTTTTCTCTCTTTTCTTCCTGGTCCACTGGGGCCTATGGTAGGAGAACACCCATCTTTTCCAACTATGATTACTCTAGGACGTCATCCAGCGAAATGCTTGGACACTTAGTGAGTGCGAGTCTCGTTTGTAAATATTGACGTAACTAATTTCCTTCTGTTACTCCCCTTTCAGCTCATCAAGTGACATGGGGGGTCATTCTGACCCTGGCGGCTGGTGGCCGCCAGGGCCACCGACCACGGGAGCACCCCCAACAGGCTGGAGGTGCTCCCACGAGCATTCTGACCGCGGCGGTTCAGCCGCGGTCAGAAGCGGCAAGTCGGCGGGCTCCCGCCGACTTACCGCTGCTCGGGGGAATCCTTCATGCGCCATGAGGATTCTGACCCCCCCTACCGCCATCCTGTCCATGGCGGGAAAGCCGCCATGAACAGGATGGCGGTGGGGGGGGGGGTCGCGGGGCCCCTGGGGGCCCCTGCCGTGTCCATGCCAATGGCATGGGCACGGCAGGGGCCCCCGTAAGAGGGCCCCGCAAAGTATTTCAGTGTCTGCCTTGCAGACACTGAAATACGCGACGGGTGCCACTGCACCCGTCGCACCTTCCCACTCCGCCGGCTCGATTACGAGCCGGCATCCTCGTGGGAAGGGAGTTTTTCCCTGGGCTGGCGGGCGGTCTTTTGGAGACCGACCGCCAGCCCAGGGAAAAACTCATAATACCCTCCGCGGTCTTCTGACCGCGGAGCGGTATAATGGGGGCGGAATTCTGGCGGGCGGCCTCCGCCGCCCGCCAGAATCAGAATCACCCCCATTATGTTCTACTTCGTAACATTCCACAGATTTCTAATTCGATTAACCTCCCAATTTCCCCTTCCCCAGATGACTCAACTCCACCCTATAGGTAACACCACCCCCACCCACAGTTCACCCAGTGCCCTGCGTTGCCATCACCAAGACCTTAAATCACTGCAGTCGTTGTAGAAGGAAGCGCAAGAGGCAGTGTTCTCTGGTTCGTATTCATCTTTATCGCTACAATATTTACATCACTTGTTTGTATTCCTGTATTATATTCAGCATTCCTCCTCTTAATCTGTTAGTTTCTTACATTTGGTAATATTATATGCACCCTATTCCACTTTACCTAAATGCTGTACTACTTGCATGGATCTTGCTCAAAATGTAACCTAGCATTTTGCAATGCAGTATGCAACCTCACAGGTCTGATCTACTCTATGTAAAACTACTATGAACAAATTAAAATGCCAGCATCCCGATGTAGGCGGATTTTATTTTTTTATGCCAAAAATTATCTGACTTTAGCTTCTCCTTCTGGTATTCCTAAATCTTAATATGTATGCACCAGAGGCAAGGAAATTGCTTTTCCATTGGTCCGCTCTGACTCAACATCAAAATGCCAGAGACACCAAAGATCTCTTAAAACCATAGCCGCTGCACTGTCCCAGACTTGCTCTGAGGTGTTTTGTAAAGTGATGTGGTTCAGGTGTCCAGTGATATCAAGGTGCTATAAGTGTCAAGAAACCTCATTTTCGGATACGAGTCACATTCTATGAAAGTCCTCAGAGATACAGATGGAGCAAGGTTCTAAGAGGAATAATAGATGACTCTTTGAAAAGCACAGAACTGGTCACACATCTGTTTGCTTGTTAAAATGTGCATTCCATTTTCCCTGCGTACCAAACATAACAAGCATTTACAATGCAACAGGTCTCTCATTAGGGAGAGTTAGAGCTGTTGATGTTGTAAATGAGAATGTCAATGTCGCCTTTGAGATCCTATAAATATTTAGCGATGCAGCACATTAAACCTTTATCAGAAATAAACTGTGTTTGTGCATTCCTTCATACACTTGGCATTAGACTAATGGTCCGAGCAGTCCCTACAGAGCACAATATTAAAAACAGCATTTGAAAGAAACATGGTCATCTAACCATATAGTCACCCCTAGAGGGCATGATCACATTGTAGTGTAACCATATGATCAGCCCCTTGAGGGCATAGTGTGTTACACATTTTCAGGCCTAGCAGGCCTTTTAAATATCAGTTAACTGTGGATACAGCTGCAGAAGGGTGCAGTGCCGCATGTTGTTACTAGATGTCCCTGTAGAGTCAAGAGTCAATAACAAAAGGTGCAGTACCACTGGTCGTGGAAAGATGTCCCTGTGGAGTCAACAGCTGAAGGTGCAGTACCACTGATCATGGCTAGATATCCCAGAGGAGCCGACTGAGTTGTGTCTTGGGGCCATTATCATACTTCAGCCCCTGGAGAACATAGTGCATTACACATTTGCAGGCCTGGCAGGACTGTCAGAATATTATTACAAACAAGTCCCTCATAACACAAACTCCCCTCAGCTTAAAAACAAAGGTTATAGCTATAAAAGAGAGGTTAAATATATACTGAATGGTGTAAGATGTTATGTTTGTTGGACCCCCTCTAACCTAATGTGACCCAGAAGATGGCCTGGACAGAGAGAGTACATCATTCTGAATGTTTTAGTGGCGGTCCCATTGTCCCCAACCACCATAGGTGGAGTTATGGGCAGAAATGTGTTGTAAAAGGAATACTTGCAAAGCATTATGGGGTGAGTTTTCCCGTGTGCAGTGAATATTGTAGTATTGACTCTCCAGCTGTGCAGGGAGAGCCACTGTTGAGGATTCAATACTTGGGTTGATTTCATGCTATATAAAGCTACAAAAAAAATGTACGAAACACATACAAGACACAACTACATGTATATACTGGTTATCTATTTAGCACTTACTATCCCTCAGTAGGCACTGAAATGCTTTAAGGCGGGTAGCTCATTACTCTGGAGCCCAAGATTAATGGTTAATATACAGTTACTCATTCACTTCATAACACACTGACTCACTTGGTCACCTTTTTCCTCTGACTCACTTTCTCATGTACCTTATTCACTCACCTACTGGTCCCACTCCCGCTCACCTATGCAAACCACTTAGTCACCTACCTATCTCATTCACTTGCTTACTTACTGGAAACTCACCACCTATCCCATAATCTTACTTACTCACTGTTCTCAAACCTACTCACCTACATATCCCTCTCAGTTGCTCCCTCACCTCATCCACCGACTCACAAAGAAAGCTTGCTGGCCGAGGCAGCCTTCACATGGCTTCAGGCTGCCACTCACACTCTATCCTCAGACATCAATAACGCAAAGACGGCATTAACTGGCCTCGAACATTTTTAAAAACGTTGCTAGACCTGCATCTACGCGGCCTATCTTTTTTTTGCAAATAGCAGTCCTGCCCTGCCATCCATAAAATCTGTGGCCACCATACTGTTTTATACGAGGTGGAGACTTGCCAGGATACCAAGAACTTAGATACACACAAAACCCCCAAATACAGGCGGTGAAATAACATCTCAACACAAGCTTTCAGGCATTTATCTTTTAGTTCTGCTGCTTTTAAGAAGCTCCAAAAACTGGTGTTACGATTAACCAATTTAGAACTGAATTTACTAATTTTTGGAAGGCTGAGTCGCCATCTTTGGATCTGGGTATCTTCCAATTACTGCATGTTTTCATCATTGACTGTTCATCTAATTGAATGCCAAAATGAGTTTTCTTTGACTTTTTTGTTCTTTTGGGGGCAACTGCCCTTTGCAGAGCTGCAGCTCTTGATTGTAACATTTGTGAGGACTGAGGTTGAGCTTCCATAGGTTCTTGCTTGCTGGAAACTTTTGTAACTTCGTCGTATGGGAAGTTTATCTGTGCTTGTTCAGGTAGTTCAGCTGTTAACTCTTGCTCCTGTTTATTAGATTTCCTTTTTTGAATATCGGTGGAAGGCTGATAATTGTTTAATTTCCAAAAGATTTGTCAAAATTACTCCGAGCCTACTTAACTTATCAATTATTGGACCGCAGGAGCAATTTGCTAGGGATGCCGAGTGGATGGGCTGAACCCTTGTTATTAAACCAGTTACATTTTCCAGCTTTGTGTTTATGCCAGATATATATGAAGCCATTAGATGCAACAATTATTTGGTTTGTGATAAAAATATGATAGTTAAACATTTAGCCCAGTTTGGTCTTTGACGTTTTAAGTCTTTGAACGCAGTAATGTAATGTACTAAACTGAGTGACATTCATTAAAAAGTTTCAAAACATAAGGAAGCTGCTCACCCTGACTGGCACATCAAGAGTGACATGAGGAACAAGTGTGTGCCCGTTAAATATGTCTGATATGGTCATTATAGATGAAGCCATGTTATCATTTATTAAAACATATAAATTTAAGGTATTTTCAGAAAGCACACCCCGAAGAGAATGGTCTTAATGGGAAGTTCAGGGAAAGTGAAGGAAAGTGGTTTTACTAAGATCACCAAGTGGGGAAACTGGGTTTGAAACAGTTCGGCCACTTGATTTATATCATTGTCACTATGCTGTTTAACACAACTGCTTTTTGTTCAGTTTTATCAAGAAATAAATAGTGGCCAGTGCTAAAGAAATACAGTGATCACATGTTAAGTCAAAGGTGTTCAAATTCGGTCCAGGAAGGCTGAATCCTTGTTATATTTTAAGGATTCTGGATCCAGCCTGCTTAGAGCTTCATAAAGCATTTATCTGCCTACTGTTAAATCAATCTGACAAATATAATTTTTAAAATGTTCCTTTAAGGGAGGACAGAGCACTGTTTAAATGTCAATTAGCGAAGGGATGAGCAGGAAATTTGGCCTGGGCCAGGTTTCAGCCTTGCACCACACCTATATTTACGTATCTCTGCCTGTTCTTCTCATATCTGTACAGACTCTGTGCACAGCTCACATTGGACACAGTTTACATCTTACACTTCTCATCTGCTCATCAAACCTTTTAACTCTTTCTGACCTAGCATCGGCACCGCTTGAGGATAACGGAGAGGGAAAGGCCTCCTTACTTGGGTTCAGACAGCTCTGAGATCCAGTTGTGACGCGATTTATTGATTTCCTGGACAAGCAGTGAACACCAAAACAGTTTCAGATAACAAGGTACGTGTAGCTGAATAAAGATTTGGCTTCAGATCCAGCCAGAGCTGGGAAATAAACCATCAACTTCATGCAAAACAGGTTTTGCTTGAAACTGGTAACAGTGCAATGGTGCAGCCATTCCGGACTTCATACTAGAATTATCTGGCACTGAATGCTGCCTTGAAGTAAAGTTTAACTCAAAAGGAGAAGTCAGTGTGACTTAGGCCACTCTGGCAACCTCCACACAGAGTGCCAGGCCATAGAGCCAGTGACAGATAGTACATAAGGAAAAATACAACGCTGTTTGACTCCGTTACAACCAACAGCATTATTCAGACAGCAGTTTTCAGAAAATGAAACATTCGAAAGTAATCCTGTTTTTCTCCGAACAGGGTATGCCACACTGCACATACAGAGGTTTTAGAGTCTCATACTTTAATTAGAAAGGCTTGGAGCAGCAGGTATTACTGCTCCTATCAATTTGTGCAGTATTCCCTCACCCCAAAGTACTAGCAAGCCTCAGAAAGACCTCGCTCAGTTTAAAATCAGCTTGCCACATATAGCGAGAGGAATTTTCAAGGAAACTGCAAAACAGGAGAGACAAAGATATATCAATCTAGTAATTGAATTGCAAAATGTGAAAAACAGAAAACCGGGGATCAATCCAGGTTTCCCCACGTGACCAAACTGTGTAATCCTAGGCAAATATTTTATTTCACAGAGCTTTGTTAGCACAAGTGAAGCTACCTTTAAATATGTGAGTTCAGAATGTCCACTGTAAAAACAAACAAAAAAAACTGTTATTCATTAGCCCATAATGTTCATCTATGTATAAAAAGAATAGGTCACATTGAAGGCGGGTGATAACTAACTTGCTTTAGTAATTACATCATCGTCACGCTGGGAGGTGCCAAGCACATTCAATATTATATTGCCCCTGTGAGAAATTAGGTTGTTGGTTGAATGGGGTGTAAGCCCTAGTCAAGCAAAAGCCAAAATCCTTTGCAGGGTGAACCACAGAAAGTCACTAATTTAACCTGTGCTTAACCCCGGGTATCTTGCCACAAAAAGCAGGCAGGCTAAACTTAGAGGCAATATGTTAAGTATGTTTGCAGTACAGAAACCCCAACACAATAAAAATCCCAAACCAATTTAGAAAACAAAAGAAAATGTTATCATCCATAACAAATTATTTGACAATAAGACCATCAAAATCCAATTAGTAGAACCGGAGTTATGACGTTTTAAAGTTTAAGGTTCAAAATAACAAGACCTCAGTTTTAGAAAATGGCCACCTTTAGCACCACAAACAAAGGTCCAGGAGTGGATGGATGCCTCTCAGGCTGGGTTCAGATGCAGGTTTAAGATGGTAGGAGCCTTTTAAGTCCCTGTGACTCGGAACAAGAGACCAGCTAAACTAGTCCTTGGAATCACTTCTGAAGTTCTGGGGGCAGGTGGTGATGCAGGGCTCTACAGCAGGGTTGGCCTCGGAAAGTTCCAAGCAGGCTCCAGACAGCAAAACAGTCCTTCCAGGTGTAGCAGCAGTCTGGAAGAGTGCACAGCAGGTCACAGCAGCAGGCAATCCTCAGAGTCATTCCGCAGGTCCAGTGGCGAACTGAGGAGCAGATCTGAAAGCCCTATTTTTATTACCCTGGTGCCCTGCTCCTAGAAGTTTGGTAAAGTTTCCAGAAAGGTTCTTTGAAGTTCCAGGAATGTCCTGCCTCCCCATCCCTGGCTCCTAGATGGCTGCACTGACAATACAGGGTCATTATGCCTATTGTGTGGTGGCAGAGCCCAGCCTATTCAGTTGCAAGTGGGGTTGTGTTTAGTTCCGCCCCCCATCAAGTCAGTTAAGGGCCCATCCAGGCTCTGCTAATCCCCCTATTGTGTGATTGTCTGGTGTGAATTTACAAACACCCAACTGTCAGTTACACCCAGTCATGTGACCTAAGGCAGGTTACAGGGGCTAAGGACAGGAAAACTCCAACTTTTTAAAAGTGGAATTTTCAAAATGTTTGAATGAGACCCTGTAGACAGGGCCATTTCCATCAGCCCCCAGCTGATCAAGTGTCAGCAAGCAGCAGCATGGGTGCAGGGTGTGTAGAAGTATGAGTCTGAAACATGAAGACAGGCAACAAAAATGACAAGATAAATGACAAACCTGTTATCACAAACATGTACACAGACAAACCTTAAAAATGTATTTATGGTAACAGAATTTCTATTTACCTTGGCTAAACACTATGCACCACAGAAGGCCTACAGGCGAGTCAAACTATTTCAGTCTGAGAGATTGGGGCAGCTTTCTTTAATACAATGTACCTGTGTAAAGCCACTGTATTCAATAGGGCCTTGTTTAGCATTGGATTCCCCTATGTTCCTAGCGTGGCAGAACTTAAGAAATAAATCTGCTCACCTACTTGCTACAACAAGTCAGATTTTATCAGGGTATCCTATTTTTAGGGACATGTGGTCTGGACTGGCAAGAGAACTTGAGCTTGCAAAGACAGGTGTTATGTTAATTCAGAAAGTGTATGAGCAATAAAAATGTCTTTAAATTGTTTTATCTTGTCGCATTTACTGTGTTCAAACAAATGTCAGCTTGTGTCTTCTTACAAATGCTTCTTATTGTATCTTGGAGATTAGTGTTTACTTTTCTTTCTCTGACTGTAAAGTTAGAGGATTTTGTTAAGTTAATTGCCTGACCACCGTTCTGGGTACCCAACATGTAAGTAGCTGGGAAATGAACTGTGTAAATATTAAATATATTTGAGCAGTTAGGAAAGCACCTTTTTGTAATTCTGAAGTAAGATAAACAATGATTTTAATTTAATATGATCAAAACAAATTAGCATGTTTTACTCAGTGATGTGCAAATAATAAATATTTGCTGAAACTCGATTCCCACACTAGCATTTGTATGCTATATAGTTTTATCAGTAAAACTGCGTGAGCGGGAGCTTGTTGCCATTTCAATGGAAAATGTCTGTCTGTAAATGGCGGTGCTTAAAAGTGAGAGTTTTAAAATACAAACTGAGAACCATTCCTGCCCCCACTCTGAAGACAGCGCTATTAGTGAACCAAAAGGCAAGTCGGGGTCTTGTGTACTCCGTAAGTGAGCAATATTTTGTTATATAAGTAGCAAAATGTTAGTCTATTAAATGAAATGAAAGTTTTTTTTTTTTTTTACAGCAAACATTCTGAGCTCACCTATCTGTAGGTGTTCTTGTACGTGATAATGAAGAAAAAAGGCAACTTTTGAAATAAAATATTTGCCTGGGATAAGACAATTTGAGACGAGTTAATGGATCAAGCACATTACATTTCCAAGTCCTGTGTGGTCACCAAACACAATATCATCAGTACAACATGTGCTAACATTTTGCGAGTGCTGTATAGCAAAAGGTTGCATTAAATTAGCCGCAGGACATTGATTATAACTAGTGAAGCAATTCAGGCATTAGCTGCCTCACCAGGTTAGGCCAATAGTCAGGAAAACTGGCTTGACCAGACAAAAAATTGACTCGTCACACTGAGTGGGTGAGTAGATTTTTCGAGGCATGATAAGCAACGTATTTTGTACTGCACCAACCAATCAGTGCTGGATGCCCAAGCTTGCCATCCTTGAACTCTGAAAGCAGACACAAAGTCTGAAGAACATTTTGTGGGGGAAAAAACAGTGTACACAGTATGCATCAAGGTCACTTAATCAAAAGAATGGCCATCACATACTGAGCAATATGTTTTATATGTGCAATTGAAATATACAATTCACAACACATTTTTCCATATATAATCCACATGCATGGGTATAAGATTTAATATTTTTTTGTTTTACTGGTACCATGGAGAGGCTGCCTGACTCTTTGAGCACTATAAAAAAATATGATCGATTTTATCCCAACTGGAAATGTGAAAATAACATGTAAGTAACTTTACTAATGTGAATTACATGCATATTTTTCACACATTAAGGAGATGACCTTATGAATGAGTCAAAATGATATTTTAAACAAGGAGTACACTTGTTTGCTGTTTTTAAAAAAGTCAGCTTTTCAACAAGTACAAATTCTGCCTGTTGTGATGGCTGGGTGAAAGGTATGAGATAGGAAAGACGGCTCTGAAACGCAGCCTTAAATGTCTTTGACATCCGAGTCCCCTTGAGAACTGCTGATCACTCTTTCACACCTTGTCCTTGTGAAAGAAGGCGCCTGGGAGCACATGAGCCTTTCGGTCATCAGTGTGAAAGGTCCTGCCGAACCCGTGGCCATAATGCATTAACTATAGGTGGAGGCCCGCCAAGTCCCACAAGAAACTAAAACCCGGCGTCTGAGCGCCCACTGCTGAGGCATGCCCGGTTTAGAATATCCCGTCACCCTGCTATAAAGGATTCCAGTGTGCTGACGTTATGTCCACGTCGCGACATGCTGTGAACTGTGCAAAAATTACATTACGTATCTGTTCTTTGCAGCAGGCATATTAACCCTCTGAACTACATTACGGCTTGTCAAAGCTGCAACTAGACGAAACTCCAGCCTCTGTCTAGCAGGAACATTAATCGCAAGACTTACTTCGACATTTTTGTTGCTGTCTAAAACCTGGAGCACAAGGAACTCGTTAACAGCTACTTTTAAATCGAAAGTTGTTGCTCAACACAGCCCCCCTTCTGGGGACAGCTCCCCCACTCCGCTCCAGGTCGGTCAGCGCCCAGAGCGGCCGCACTAGCCGCACCCCCCTACAGCAGGCCCTGGTGAAGTGTATCCGACAGACACCTTACCTGCTGTTGTTAAATTAAACGTGACCCTTCCAGCGATGGGTCGGCACTGTTCGACAGCCGGGGCACGCTGCAGTACAACGGCAAATCCTGCTGTACTTCCGGTCCGTCGTCAGTGTTGTTGGCAGAACCGGAAGTTTTGTGTTCTAAACTCAGCAGTTTGTGTTTTTCCAACCGGTCTGTCGCGGGAGAGAAGCCGGGTGTTACAGGGGTTAGAGAGGTATTATAACGGAAAGATCCCGGACTGTAACTGGTCAACTGTAGGTGTTTTCTTTCTTCAGTATATCGTTTTTTTTGCTGTAATATACAGCTGGTCATGGGAGGCTGCTGTAGAGCAGGCGTCTTCCCAAGGGGCCTACGTTCATGGTTCTTCGAGGAGGGCTGAGAGAGACCACCTTTAAGGAAAGCCGCCCAACAGTTGAAGGATCCCGGGTTGAGTCTATAAGTCACCAGGACGCAGGAGTAGAGCGAGACATGCGCCAATACAAAGCTTGAGTTTTGACTCCTACCCTCCCTTACCATGCTCTGGTGATTCGGCTGACACGCGATGCTCCTCTAATCGCTCTGTAATAACCTCCAGAGTCGAGGCTTACTGTCACTATCTTATATATTTAGCCTTTTAATGTGCTCGAGCTTTCTACACGATTATACAGTGGCAAATCCATTTTGACGGGGCACAGGTAAAACTGACATTTGCAGGCTAGGGCATTGCTACTAAGCAAACGACACTGTGTTATTTTTACAGCCCAATCCATTTCTAAGTTCAGTCAACAAGTAACTTTAATCTTGTTTTTTAAAGCTTCTAGCTGCTCCCAGACCACAGAGGCCGAGTTTGATTTCTGAGGAGGGATCTATGAATGACGTCCAAATACAAAATAATTTGGAAAATATAGCCACAGGGTGTTTTTTCCAAAGAACAACGAGCCACTTATCAGATCTCAGATTTTAGGTTTTTGCCGTACCATTTGTATTTAAGCAAGTGTCATCTGCTACGAATGGATGTTTTTGCAGTGTTGCACCCGTGAGTTAATGGGAGTGCGGACACTACCAACTACAAGGTGTCAACAGGGGTGTTGCCACGGCAACACCCACATTGTATGCGTTGTTGGTTTCACTCTGGCTCACAGGAGCCAATGAAAATAAAGAAATGCCGGTGACGACGGAGAAGTCAGTGGAGACGCTGAGCGTCAGGGAAGCGGACTTCTCCCTCGGAAATGAGGCAGTATTATTTAATTAAAACACAGCGGTCCAAGTGTTCTTTAGAGCGGGCAGCGCCGCGAGTAAGAATACCACACTGGCGACAAAGGTAGGCACCACTCGCCTGCCCAGAGACTGAAGGATTGATCCAGACAGTCACAGAATGCAGTGCTCGTGCCTCGCCCACATTCACATGGCGAGGCGGCCGCACACTGCC
The DNA here is from genome assembly GCF_031143425.1 of Pleurodeles waltl. Classification (NCBI taxonomy): domain Eukaryota; kingdom Metazoa; phylum Chordata; class Amphibia; order Caudata; family Salamandridae; genus Pleurodeles; species Pleurodeles waltl. The sequence goes on along the minus strand of NC_090443.1, from coordinate 1,003,365,725 downwards.
AACAAGAAGGATCTAATCTCATTTGGTCCCGGAAGAAAGAAGGCCTCCACACGTGGTGTTGCCGGTACGGTCACTGGCCCTTGACCCCAAGCACTGCCTCCAAAAAAAAACCAGAGACCTGTGAAATAAAAAACAGGACTGCATGCTGTGTGTGCCTCACCTCCCGGCTGCATTTAAATCCATAGCACAAAGAGAATTGTGAAATAAAAACAGGACTGCATGCTGTGTGTGCCTCACCCCCCTGGCTGCATTTAAATCCACAGCAATAAGAAAAACCAACACAAAAAAAAAACATGAGGCAGCAAGCTAGGTTAAAGTTTGTCATCACAAAACAAAGAAAGAGGAATGCAATCTACAGTTGACCAACCAAGACATTAACCCCTCAAAAAAAAAATACAAAATGAACACAGTACCCACCATTGAACCGTTCATAGTAGAAGGAGCCCCATCCACACAGGCATCGCAATGGAATGAATGGGTAGAGCGTCTTATGTTTTATTTTGAAGCAACAAAAACTGACGATGAGCAAAAAAGAGCAATGGTGGTGCACCTAGGGGGAAAAGACATATACCGCATAGCAAGAACAATAAATGAAGCGGAACCAAAGACGCATCTCACACTCATTGCAGCGCTCTGGACGCATTTTGCACCCATGGTCAACGTTGACTATAAAAGGTTCATATTTCGACAAGCTCGACAAAATACTGACAAATCTATCGACATGTTCTATTTGAGATTGAAAGAGCTTGCGGCCACATGTGCATTCCACAATGAAAATGACGAGATCAGAGATCAAATCATTCAGTGTTGCGCATCATCTAAACTTAGAGAAAGGATCTTTGAAGAGTCAGGGCGGTCCTTGCAAGACATTCTTACTGTGGGGAGAACCAAAGAGCTGTCAAAGGCGAGAGCGTCCCATATGGAAGCTGCTCTTCAGACCCCAATCAAGACGGAGCAGGTAGCAGCAATGATGGTAGCCTTCTCAAAGCCAAAGATGCAAAAGACACCACTATCGAAAAAAACATGTGGGAGATGCGGAGGGATAAGTCATCCCCTCATCAACTGCCCCGCCAAAGGAAAAAAATGTGTAGGGTGTGGAAAATGTAATCACTTTGTCAAAGTGTGTAGAGCAACGAAAGGCACAAATACCCAAACCACAGTAAACACTGCCATGGAGGTACAACCCAGAGGCAGTGACATGGATGATGATGAGGAAGGAATACAAATAGTTCACTCAATTTTCACCATCAGTACAGCCACGAGTCGACAGGAAAAGCTGCCCAAGTGTCAAATACGAGTAGCTGGATGCCCAGTGCAATTCATAGTAGACACTGGAGCGTCCATTGACATCATGGCATAAGCCACGTACCAAACGTTAAACCCAGCTCCACCCCTTACACCGACACAAGTCAGAGTGTTTGCATATGGTCAGGTGCGACCGCTGACGATGAAAGGAAAGTTCCGTGCTACTGTGGCTCACGGATCACAAGAAACTGAGGCCTACATATATGTAGCAGAAGAAGGACAGCAAACTTTACTAGGATGCCACACTGTGGAAGCCCTGGGCATCGTAACTTTCACATTCGAGATATACATGGAGTCCCTGAGTGACATACTAGAATCATATGCTCACATTTTCGAAGGCATTTGGGTGTCTAAGGAACAAGGAAATCACACTGCACATCGACAAGTCAATCCAACCAGTGGCTTTAAGACATAGAAGGATAGCATTCCACCTACGACCCCTAGTAGAGAAGGAACTATGCAAGTGTAGTGCTTTCCTCTTAGCTAGTTTCTAAGCACTAACATAACACACCAGAAATGCACTTCTGAGGTCAAAGAAGACTTTTATTGTTGTTAATTCTTCCCCAACCCCAATTTTTATGTATGACGAATTAGTAGCTTTCAAGTCCGCGTTAATCAAACAAAATATATCAGTTTGCAATATACACAGCAGGTTATATTTATAAGATATTGAATGCAAAGCAAAACAAATACTTCACCGTGTGGGAAACTATCTACAGCTTCATCTTTCTAAGGTCTGCAAGCTGATGACCCCTGTCAGCCGCGAGAAAGAGATTCATCTACCCACACAGGATTGCTGGAAGCTGGCGCCAAGCTCCAGCACGAGGTCCGGCAGATTCGAATCTGACTCTCTGCAGCCTGTTACATTCGTTACAAAGGCGTGCCCCCTCCTCTCAGACCTGGGAAACTGAGCAAGCCTTTTGGAGACTGGCCAGGTCTCCAAGACTACTCCTGTTCCCAAGCTCAAGCTAAGAAAAACAATACCCATGTACTCTCTCTTATCATGTCTAGTCTACTGTGAGAAAAACATCTTGGTTCTCTGGTGCAAAAACACAGCTTGGAAAAATACAGCTTGGATTCTCATCTGCAATGTCTAACTCCACGTTAAAGGCAATAGGCAGCTAACCTAAATATCAAATGCAATGTCTTATATCATGTCAAAGCCCATAGGCAGCTGAGCTGAATACAAAATGCAATGTATAATATCATGTCAAAGCCAATAGGCAGCTGAGCTGAATATAAAATGCAATGTATAATATCATGTCAAAGCCAATAGGCAGCGGAGCTGAATACAAAATGTAATGTATAATATCATGTCAAAGCCAATAGGCAGAATATCTAATAGCATGTCAAAGTCAATAGGCAGCTAAACTGAATACATCATGTCAAAGCCAATAGGCATGCAATGTCAAAGCCAATAGGCGGCTAGACTGGATACAGCATGTCAAAGCCAATAGGCAGAATACAGAATGTAATGGCTAATGCAATGTCAAAGCCCATAGGCGGCTAAACTGAATACAGAAAGTAATGGCTAATGCCATGTCAAAGCCCATAGGCGGCTCAACTGAACAAAACATACCATGTGCTACTGGTGAACATTGAGCAACTAATATGCGCAGTGGTGAAACACAAAGTCATTGGTCAAAACAAAATTTAACAAATGGCAGTACATTAAGCTAGAATCCACAGGAATCATAGAGAAAGTGGATGGCCCGACACCATGGGTATCTCCGATTGTGGTAGCTTAGAAACCCAAACAACCTGGAAAAGTCAGGATCTGTGTTGATATGAGACTGCCTAATGTAGCCATAAAATGAGAACAACACTTTACACCGATGACCTAATAGGAGAACTGAGTGAAGCCAGATGGTTTTCAAAACTAGACCTCAGGTCGGGGTACCACCAGCTAGTCCTGGCGGAGGAATCTAGGTATATTACAACCTTCTCTACCCATGTTGGACTCCGCCGCTACAAGAGACTAAACTTCAGAATTTCAAGTGCAGCAGAAGTTTTCCAAAACACGATACGAGAATTACTGATAGACTTGAAAGGTGTCATAAATGTCAGCGATGACATCTTCGTCTTCGCAAAAACCATTCAGGAACACCATGACAATCTCAAAAGAGTCCTCCAGCGGATCCATGAGTCAGGCCTCACTCTCCACAGACAGAAATGTGAGTTTCTAAAGGAAACAATAACATTTTTCGGGTACACTTTTTCATCACGCGGTGTTGCCCCTGACCCGGAAAAGGTGACAGACATTAAAACTGCCCAACCCCCGACGACAGTAACTGGGGTTTGAAGTTTTCTGGGTATGGTGAACTACTGTGGTCGGTTTATAAAGAACCTCACGTCACTAACACAACCATTGAGGGACCTCACAAAGGTGTCATCAACATGGTCCTGGGGCCCTGAACATGAACAAGCTTTTCAAGCAACAAAAGAAGCGCTGTCAGCAGACACCATCCTGCGATATTTTGATCCCCGCGAGAGACATCCATTGCAGTAGATGCCAGCCCAACAGGGCTAGGAGCAGTCCTCCTCCAAAAAGTTAACGCGGAAGACTGGGACCCAGTCGCATATGCGAGCCGCTCGCTAACTGACACTGAGAGAAGATATCCACTGGGGATGTAAGCATTTCCACCTATGTATCTACGGACACCCCTTTGTTGTCACTACAGACCACAAACCATTAATACCACTTTTCAAAAGGCACAGCGTCCAAACCACCTCCACGCATTGAAAAGTGGATGCTCCAATTGCAAGAATACAATTGTAAAGTGGAGTATCGCCCAGGATCAAACAACCTGGCAGACTATCTCTCAAGGCACTCCAGACCTGCCACCCAGAGAGAAGAAAGTAAAGCCCGTGAGACAGAGGAATATGTCAAATGTATAGTGGAGAGTTCTCGACCACCACCGATCACGATGGACACAATAAAACAAGCCACGGAAGTAGATGACAACCTCCAGAGAGCTATACAACCGATAAAGAACAACAATTGGCGCACTGGACCGAAACAGTGGCAATCACTAACAGCCGAATCGAGAATGGTCATGGAAGGACTACACCGAGTGCAGCAAGAACTGACAGTGAAGACGGATGTCTTATTCGAGATCACAGGCTAGTAATGCCATCCAGCCTCACAAATAGAGTAATTCAGCTAGCACATGCTGGCCACCAGGGGATGGTGAAAACGAAGAACAGGTTGAGGACGAAAGTATGGTTTCCACAGATGGATGAAAAGGTAGAGGAGTTAATACACTCATGCCACTGGTGCCAAATGACTGGAAATCCCAAAACACCAGTCCCGATTGAGACAGAGGAACGACCCCACAAACCGTGGGTATCGACCAGCCTGGATTTTGGGAGTCTGCCTAATGGAGATCATCTGATGGTCATGATTGATGACTATTCTCTATACCAAGAGGTAGAAATAGTCCGAACCTCAACAGCGTCCGAAGTGATTTCAAAGATGGAAAAGATGTTCGCGTCTCATGGCCTAGTAAGAGAGGTTAAGACTGACAATGGGCCGCCATTTCATGGAAGTGAGTTTGGCGAATACCTACGGTCACTCGGCATTAAGAACAGGAAGATCACTCCCAGATGGCCTTAGTCCAACGGGGAAGTCGAAAGATTTATGAGGACGTTGAATAAGATTGTTCGAATCGCACTGGCCAGGAATGAAGTACCAGAAAGAGCTATTTACTCTTTTCTCCGTGACACCCCACTCTACCACAGGAGTAGCTTCTGGTCACTTATCAATGGGTCGAATAGTGGCCGATGTCATACCCCAGCATGAATCCTGGAAGCCGAGTCCCATAAATGAAAGGAAAGAGTATACCAAGAGGAAGCAGTCAAATGATATGGCAAGCAGACACAGGAGAGCATGCCATTCGGACATCCAAGAAGGAGATGCTGTACTTATCAGGGACTGGTTCCCAGGGAGCAAATTTCATCTGCCTTTTGAAGACAAACCGTGGATAGTTACCTGTCGTCAAGGATCAATGATTGTGGCAAAGAGAGGGCCTGAACAAGTTGTGCGGAACATATGGTTCAAAAGTGAGGTGCCTGACGTCAGTCCAGAACATAACGTTCCAGCAACAGAAATGGATGGGTCTGAAGAGGATGAGGAGCTCGAGCACCGCTCGATCAACCCAGCCCCAAACAACACAAAAAGCATAAGTGAGAGACAGGACAGTTACTCCGACACTAATCCCAGGGACACAGAAACCACTCAATGGAAGAAATGTCCTGATCAAGACACCACCTGAGAAGCAACCTGGCACGCTCGACGAAGCTGCGTGCCTTTTCTGCTATAATTCAGTGGAGCTGATTTCATTATTAGACTTTGCCTTTAATCTAGTTGGGTTTGTTTTTGTTTATTTGTTGTGAAATTTTGGGAAGGATGTAGTGTCGCGCCCGTGAGTTAACAGGAGTGCGGACACTACCAACTTCAAGGTGTCAACAGGGGTGTTGCCACGGCAACACCCACATTGTATGCGTTGTTGGTTTCACCCTGGCTCACAGGAGCCAATGAAAAATAAGAAATGCCAGTGACGACGGAGAAGTCAGTGGAGACGCTGAGCGTCAGGGAAGTGGACTTCTCCCTCCGAAGTGAGTCGGTATTATTTAATTAAAACACAGCAGTCCGAGTATTCTTTACAGCGCACAGCGCCGCGAGTAAAAATACCACAGTTTTCAGTCTACACCAAACATCTCTGGCTTATCCATGCAGGCCATCATCCGCAATCTTATTCACAGAAAATGAACGGATACAAAGAAAGGGACAGCCCCCTGGATCTGTTTCAGAGACTGCATTTTTGCAGAATTTAAGAAGGGTTGGAGAACTTTAAGACCAACTTCCTGATGGCAACCCTGTCGGGTGCTCTTCCATTCCTTCCTAGGACACACATTGAATACAAAAATAACTTTTCCATGAAAAAGTTCATCTCTTGCAGACTGCCCGAAAAGTGGATACCTGCCTAATCTGGGGCATCTTTAACCTGTCCTTTTTCTAGAAAAGGGTAGGCACTGAGGCCTGTCCTACTGCTCTTAACTATGCATCATCTTACTGCCTGAAAACATAACCTTTGACGCTGATCTCATACATGCCAGCGTGTTGCCAGTTTTGGATGACGACTTAGAAAAATGAGCATGTTCTGAAGATCTCCCTCCCTTTAAAACTTCCACGCTCCCTGGAGGAAAAAATTGATGGGAAAGGCATTGGAAGTTGTCAGTCTCTGGGCCCTTTTGACCTGTTCCTCCAGCATAGGCCTGGAGGCTCCAGTCTGTTAGATTCACTTTCCAGTGGAATTTTTCCCCAGTTCGTTAATTTCTTACAATAGTGCAAGACGGGGACATGGGTTAAATACATCACCATATGGTGCACACTCCTACCCAGAACTATTAAGACAAGCATTAGAAACGTGCACATTGGGACAACCAATTCCAACCTTTTCCCTCGGGTTCTTTTGCCCTGTTGTCTTTATTACCCCTAATGCTGCCCCTTGCTGTTTTACTCCTTCCTTTTTTTTAATTTTCTCCAAACTGTACCCCTCCCCCAATCCTCGCATCCTGTATACGCTCTACAATTTCTCTTACATTGGTGTTGCTGCACTCTTCTTTTTTTCCTGGATCATCTTCCTGATATTCTTTTTACCACCAAGTCACAGTAGACAAAATGAAGGTTTGTCAGGTTTACATTTTCATTTTGGAAACCCGTTAAAACGACAGACTTCCCCTTGGATGGGTATACAAGGTCCATTGCCCCTATTAAAAAAAAAAAAAAACACAGCTATAGATGATATAGATTAGGCAGAGGGCACTATAGACAACCCACTCCGTACTCGGCAGGCACACAGGTTAGTTTGGGAGATCTCATGACCCATCCACCCTTATGGACAAGCTGCATGACGATAATTCACACCCTTGAAACCACCCACACACTATGTTGTAGTTCAGCAACAAAGTCACCCAAACGGAGAACATGTATTGCGTCAATCACCATTAGAGGCTGATGTCTGCACATGGTGCAATGTGGTCAGCTAGCTGGCAAATGCTGCCCTAATACAAATACTTGTATATTTAAAAAGTGTGTGTTCAGGGTGCGGTCCATGGAAGTCGCTGTATTACGTTTTTATACAGTACCGATAACGCAGGAGTGATCTTTTTTTTGTTGCTGAAGGACTTGATGAAGCAAGTTCTTCTGGTGGAGGTTAAGAATCTCCAGAAGGGGGTGGGAATCTTCTCCTGTTTGTTGCTAGTGGCAAAATCCTCTAAGACTTTCTGTCCTCCAAACAGTTAACAGGTTGGTCAAGAACATCTCGTTTTGGATGGAAAACCTTCAGAACATTTTCAGTAGCTTCTACTGGGATTACATGCTGATTATCGGTATGGAAGATACTTGCTTTCAGTGCCAACCATATACCCAGCCTACAGCAGTTACCTCTGCTTTATAAAATCGCAGGGCCAATTTATTTTGGAACCCAGCTGTTCTCTCTTAAATATGTACCATGTGTATTGCCAAGTCCCTTTATGGAAAATCAGCAGATTGAAGCAGTGTCTGGATGACTTGGAAGTCCACAGTCCTGTGTTCTTTCAGATAGGAATAGATGGCAGTGTAGCTTGAATATAAGTGAACTAAACAGATAGGGCTAGGGCTAACCAAAAGGAAGAACCTGGGTAAGTAATCTTGTTATAGGTCACGATCGTTCAACCACAGCACATGAGTATAAAGGACCATCTAAAGAGCACATACTTTGAAAATGTGAACTTGTATTGAAATCCCATCAATATAGTAGGGTAACGAAACAACAACGCAATTTTAAAAAGTGCTCAGTGCGAAACAAAGTGATACATTGAAAGTGCCACATGAAAGATTCCAAAATCATTTGACCCATGTGTATAAAAACATAGGTGATTACATGAGTTTGGGTCGATCCAAAAGTAAGCGTTTTTGAGAAGTTACATTGTCCAATTTAAAACCATGAGTACACAGCCGACAGTTTCAGCCCTGGGCAAAAACATTGGGGGGGTATCATCAGGACCGAGCAATTTGTATGCATGAGCGATTTGTAGTCCATGTGAATAATTAAACTTCTATAGCTTGACGGGTTTCAACTGAAAAGTCAGAATTACTGCAAAGAGCTCACTTATAAAAGTCAAACAGCAATCCCACAAAAACAGTCACTTTCCGCACTCGATCAGTAATAGTCACAAGCCGCAATTGCCATTTTCTCTAAGCTGGTTCGGGGTGACACTTCACTCTTACAATAGTGAGACAGGGAAATCCAAGGCTGTAACACTTTCATATCACTTTTTAATAGATTATGCTGTCATTTTTTTTTACATTTTAAGAGTAAAGTAATTTATACACATACAAATAATACTCTAAACGTACAATAGCGAAAACAGCATCGAAAAGCAGAAATCTCTAGCACCTTACTGGCTGGAAACACAACAGAAACATTACAGTGTTTATGTACTCAGTGCGATAAACATATTTTACAACAAGGTTTGTGGCCACTGTTGTCCAATAGAAAGTGATCACGAAGTCCCAGTCTAAACCCTCAGGGCTAGTCTCTGCTATGTTTGCTAAAGGACTCTGAAAACAGTAGCACCAAAATATTATTCTTGTAAAAGTTATACTTCATAAGGTAAATATACACTTTATTCACTGCACTTCAAGGGCATATTTATCTTTCTGTTTGCATAAGAGTGATTTTAGTTTCAGTTACTGGTGCTGGCTTGTCAATGGTTTGCATGCAGAGCTACAAACCCTTTCCCAACACTCCAAACTGTTTACTGACCCTTTGCAAAAGCAACAAATTACCAACTCAAGCTTGGCAAGAAGAAACAGTAATGTTTGGAGGCACAGCACCCAACAGATTGTCAGCCTCAATTTGGATAACCAATAATAGCAGTCAAGAAATTCTAGTGCCAGAGGTTCTGGAGTACTGACACTCTCTAACAACAATAGCAGGAATGACGCTGGAGAAGATGTAATTTGTGCGAGATGGACCAGATGGTTCAGGTTTAAATATCTCTAACATTTTAGGCTAGAAAGATAAGGTTAACAATTTAAGGCTCATAGCAACTTCCTCTAACTGTCTCTTCGACTTTCCAGGGTAGGGGTAAAACTGACCTCTGTAGACAGCTGGAAAGCACACATAGGCTTCCTTGCAGCAAGGACAGAGTCAGGAAAGATACTCGCTCTCAATAGCAGCAAAAGACAATGGCTTCTGGGTTAAATGTGATTCTGCAGATGATGTTGGTAGATTCTCTTTCAGCTGGAGGAGGACCTCATGCACTAAAGCTGGTGCAATACTTTGAGGGCTACCATAAGTTCTCTTCGGTCAGCCTCAGGTCCTTACTGGTTGGGAAGCACTCTGTGAAAGTTGCAGTCCTGCATCTTCTCATTATGCAACAGTCTTTCCTTGCATAGGACATCTTAATGGTGCATCCTCTCAAGTCTTTGGTGCCAGATTGGTAATGGAGATAGTCCTATCCCTAAATTTCAGGTTCTTCTAGGTGCCACTGGTTTATAGCTTCTGCTTGGATGATAAAATAGCATGGAACAAGGTACTGGTCAAGGAAGGTGTCAGCATAGAGTTTTGCATCGAGAGCACCAGGGGGAGCTGAGTGCAATTAGGCCACTATAAAAAGGAAGCTCCTGTGGTGTTCTGGGCAATGCAGAGGTTCAAATAGATGCTTTAAGATAAGCTTTATTGCTCGATTAATAAAAACCATTGCAATGTTGTACAAAATGGATAAGTTACTTACCTGTAAATCCTAGTTCTCTTCCAGGGGTATCCTCATCAAAGTCATAAACATTGAATATTCCCGCCCTTGTGCGGGGACCCCGGAGCATATATATATAAAATACATACATATTATCATGTGTAAAACAGCAATGCAGGCTATAATCATAAATAGGCTAAAATGCTTTATTTCTATGCAAGTTTTTTTTTTTTTTTTTTTTCATATTATAAAATCACAATAGATCATAAATATCTACCTAAGCCCCCAAAAACTGGACTTAGGGAAGTAAACAGCAGTAAATAGCAGAGAAAAATAGAAAAAAACACATTGAAAAACAATGAAGCATTCTTAGCCAATAGGCAGCATGCAGGTTAACACAGGAGAACCATAAAAACTTTGGCACCGTGCCTTTAAGACCCTGAGCACCTCCAGTATCCCACCATGCCTCAGGGGTGAAGGGAAGGTGACAGTTGGTTCACAGTTAGGTCAGTACTTTTTTACGGTGACAATCTGTGTAACTGATCAGAAAGATAAACTGTCCTGCACTTCTAGGAGACTTGAGTCCGGGAAGGAGGGTGGGTTGTTTATGACTTTGATGAGGATACCCCTGGAAGAGAACTAGGATTTACAGGTAAGTAACTTATCCTTCTCTTCCAGGGGATCCTCATCAATAGTCATAAACATTGAATAGATTAGCAAGCCCATCCCTAGACTCTGCGGACTGTCTGAAAGAAGTGCAGGAAAGAATACATATTTATGCAAATAGATTTCTAAGAGAGGCCTGCCCCACCTGGGCATCCGCTCTTGCATCCGAGTCTAAACAGTAATGCTTAGTAAAGGTATGCACAGACTTCCATGTAGCAGCCTTACAAATCTCAGAAATTGGTACATTGTTAAGGAGGGCAGCAGTAGCCGCTTTTCCCCTTGTGGAATGCGCTTTTGGCCTAGCCAGTAATTGCTTATTAGCCAGCTGGTAAGTGTTAACAATACAAGACACAATCCATCTTGATATCGTTCGTTTAGACGCTGCCTCTCCTGTTCTTAAATGACCATAATTCAGAAACAAATGGTTAGAATGTCTAATCGGTTTTGTTTTGTCCAAATAGAATTTCAGCACTCTTTTCAAGTCTAAAGAATGCAATGCTTTCTCAGCCGGAGTCTCCGGATTGGGAAAGAAAGTCGGTAAAGATATAGTCTGATTGATATGGAATTCTGACACCACCTTCGGAAGGAAAGATGGGTGAGTTCGCAGAACCACTCTATTATCGTGAAAAACCATGTACGGTTCTCTGCAAGACAGAGCCTGAATTTCGCTGACCCTCCTCGCTGAAGTAATGGCCACCAAAAAAGCCGTCTTCCACGTAAGGTGCTGTAAAGAGGCCTTGTGGATAGGTTCAAAGGGAGGGCCCATAAGTTTTGACAGGACTACATTCAGTTCCCATGGAGGAGAAGGTCTCCGAATGGGAGGAAAAACCTTTTTCAAGCCTTCTAAGAAATCCTTGACTACAGGTATCGTAAAGAAGGATTCCTGAGAAGGCGACTTACGATAAGCTGTAATTGCCGACAAATGTACCTTAATAGATGATACCTGCAGACCAGACTTCGCCAGATGAAGCAAATAGGACAGTATGACATCCTCCTGAGCTCGTATGGGGTTTATACCTTGTTGAGAGCACCAGATGTAAAATCTCTTCCACTTAAAAGCGTAAGAACGCCGCGTGGAAGGTCGTTTTGACTCTTTCAAGATGTTCATGCACTCCTGTGAGAGCCCTAGGTGCCCATACTGCAGGAATTCAGGAGCCATGCTGTCAAGCTCAGAGAGGGAAGGTTGGGATGTAGGATTCTGCCTTCCATTCTGCTCAGGAGATCCGGTCTGCACGGCAACCTCCTGTGAGGTTTTTCCGATAAGTTGAGTAGATCCGTGTACCAGAATTGGCGGGGCCATTGTGGCGCTATCAGAATCATTCTGGTTCTGGAGTTGTAAAGTTTGTTGATTACTGCCGGTATGAGGGGAATCGGTGGAAAGGCGTAGAGAAATATCCCTGACCAGTTGATCAACAGGGCATTCCCTTGAGATCCCGGACGGCAGAACCTGGATGCGAAGTCTGGGCATTTTTTGTTTACTTCGTCTGCAAAGAGATCCAACTGGGGTCGACCCCATTGACCGAAGATGTCCTCGGCGACTTCGTCGTGTAGGACCCAGTCGTGCGCGTCTTCTAGATGTCTGCTCAGGAAATCTGCCTCTACGTTTTGCTGACCTGGCAGGTGTACCGCTGTGATAGACATTCCCCTGGCCAGGAGCCAATGCCATATCGTTTGGGACTCTCGAGATAGAGGTAGTGATCTTGTTCCCCCCTGTTTGTTCAGATAATACATTGTGGTTGTATTGTCTGTCTGAATTAGGAGAGATTTCCCCTGAACCAATGGAGAGAAAGATTTGAGAGCCAGATGGACCGCTCTGAGCTCCAGTAGATTTATGTGATAGTTCTTTTCCTTGTCAGACCACAGACCCTGAGCTTGGAAGGAACCCAGATGAGCACCCCAACCCTGAAGAGACGCATCCGTTACCAGAGTGTCGGCTGGAATTGTCTGGTGAAACGGAGAACCTATCGACAGGTGAGGTCTGTGCATCCACCATTGTAGTGATTGAAAAGCCGCTGCTGGTAGTCGCACTCTGTCGTCCCAGCGACCAGTCTTTTGGCTCCAGTTGTTCTCTAATGCCTCCTGAAGGGGCCTCATGTGTAGCCTGGCGTTCGGGACGATGAAGATGCATGAAGCCATGGAGCCCAGAAGCGATGTCACCTGACGAGCAGTAGGTGCATCAGCTTTTAATAGTTGTTGACACTTCCTGTGGATATATAAAAGTCGTTCCTCCGAAGGATACACTCTTTGGAGCTCTGTGTTTAGTATAGCTCCCAGGTAGTGAAGGTTTTGTGTTGGAATCAGGGTTGACTTGTTGTGGTTGATTTGAAGACCTAGAGACTCGAAAGTTCTTAGTACAATGTCTCGATGTTTTCTCGCCTGATCCGGAGAGGAAGCCTTCAATAACCAGTCGTCCAGGTAGGGGTAGACGAATATTTTTTGTCTTCGAAGATGTGCCGCTACCACTGCTACACATTTTGAAAAGACTCGGGGTGCAGACTTCAGGCCGAATGGTAGGACTCTGAATTGGTAGTGCTGTGACGCTATTTGGAAACGTAAGAATTTCCGATGTTTGGATGCTATTGGGATGTGAAAATATGCATCCTGTAGATCGATGGAGCACATCCAGTCTCCCTGATGCAGTTGCGGAACAATCTGGTGAAGGGCTAGCATCCTGAACTTCTGTTTTCTTATGTACTTGTTCAGGAGCCGTAAGTCCAGAATTGGCCTGAAGATGCCCTGTTGACCTTTTTTCGCCACCAGAAAGTAACGGGAGTACACCCCTTTTCCTCTTTGTGCCGGTGGAACCTTTTCTACAGCTTTCTTTTGTAGGAGTGCAAGAACTTCCTTGCGTAGCAGGCTGAGATGAGAAGGAAAACATCTTGCTGGTGGCAAGTGTGGAGGAGGTTTTTTGAAAAGAAGAGAATAGCCATGTTCGACAATATTGAGCACCCATTTGTCTTTTGTGATGGAGTGCCACTCGTGAAGATGATGCGTAATACTTCCCCCCACCGGAGTGGTGCACAGTGCTGAGGGAAGCAATGCTTCATTGCTTTGTTGGTGTCTTTGCTGTAGACTGTTGAGGTCTACTTGCCCCTCGGTCTCTTGTGGGTCTACGCGCCTGAAACAGGGGACGCCCCTGTCGTTGCTGTGGCCTCTGAGACCAGTGAGGGGTTTGAACCCTCTGCTGGAATGGGCGTCTGTCGTACGGCCTGTACCTCCGCCTGAAGTCTTTCTTACGTTCCAGGCCCACTGCCCTCATAGTGTCCACCTCTGTTTTCATTCGGGCCATCTCTTCATCCGCGTGGGTACCGAACAACGAATTCCCGCTGAATGGGAGGTTTAAAATACGTTGTTGTGCTTCCTGTTTCAGACCAGTGAGCCGTAGCCAGGAAGACCTCCTAGCGCAGATTCCGTGCGCATACCCATGCGCAGCCAAATCCGCCCCGTCCGCCGCCGCGCTGATGACCTGGTTAGATACTAGGCCCCCTTCCTGCAAGATTTCCTGGAAGTCCTGTCTATCTTCCCTGGGCAACTTCTCTGTAAATCTGTGGAGTGAGTCCCACAGAGAGCGGTCATATCTGCCCAGAAGTGCTGAGGCGCTGGAGACCTTCATGGCAGATGCCGCCGTACCGCACATCTTTCTCCCCAGGGAGTCTAGGTGTCTGCTCTCCTTATCCGGGGGGACTGTGGAAGATGATGCCACAGAGTGTGTCTTTCTGGCTGCGGCTAAGATAACAGAGTCCGGTGGCGGATCCTTCCGCAGGAATAAAGGATCTTGCTCCGGAGCTTTGTACTTCTTTTGAATCCTAGCCGGGGCAGACTTGAGAGTGGCTGGAGTCAGAAAGGTGTCCATAGTAGGTTGCAGCAAACCCGGTACTAGTGGCAGCAGTTTTCTCGAGACTGATCTGTGTTGTAGAGTCTCAAAGATAACTGAGGATGAGGTGGCCGGCTCCGGTACCTCAATATTTAGTTTCTGCGCTCCCCTTAAAAGAACCTCATTAAAAGTGGTGATATCATCCACCGGTGAGATCCTAGCAGGTGGAGAATCTGTCAGTGTGGGGGAGTAGCGCCCAACAGACGATCCTGAAGAAGACCAAGAGGGTGATCTTCTGTGTGGTGTTCGCGACCTGGTTCTCCTTCGGGAACGAGACCTGCTACGAGAAGCTGTAGCAGAGTGTGCAGGTCTTGTGGTCGGCTGACGAGGAGCAGAACGAGCCCGTCCTGCTCTAGTTGTAGGCGATGGCGTTCTAGGTAATGAGGCAGTAGGAGAATACATCCTAGAGTATTGGGAATCCGGGGATGCTGCCGGTCTATTCAGGCTCTCTAACCATCTAGGTGATAGAGTGATGGGAGAAACATGCCCGATGAGCCCGCTCTGGAATGGGATGATGCACTCCGTATAGAGACCACCGGTGAGGGAGCTTTATCCGCTGGCTCTACTGCCTGTGACACAGCTGAAGGTTGTGTCGACGGCGATTGCATCCTCGACGTCGAAA
Source organism: Pleurodeles waltl (assembly GCF_031143425.1). Lineage (NCBI taxonomy): Eukaryota > Metazoa > Chordata > Amphibia > Caudata > Salamandridae > Pleurodeles > Pleurodeles waltl. The sequence goes on along the minus strand of NC_090443.1, from coordinate 1,003,350,516 downwards.
GGTGCGATGGCTCGGCTGTTCTCGACGTCGAAGGTCTTGATGTCGAAAGCCTTGACGTTGAATGTCTCGACGCCGAGCGTCGATCGCGGGATCTGGACCTACTCGCCGTCGTGTGCCTCGACGTTGAGTGGCGAGAGGTCGACGGCGGATGTTCATGCCGTCGTGGCGATTTTGACGTCTTATCCTTCGACGCCAAGGGGCGAGACGTTCTCGACGGCGAACGGGAGCGCCGGAGATGGCTCGACGCCGAACGGCGGCCTGCCGTCGACGGAGATGTACCCCTGTGCTGTCCATGCTTCGACGCTTTGTCCCTCGACGTCGGTCTGGACACCGTCGACGGCGATCTATGCCGGTGAGACGGTGGCAACGATGACGTCGATGGAGAACAAACAGGCACAATCCTACCTGTCGACGTCGATCTGGCCATTCCTTCTGTTGGAGGCCTGGGAAGTGAAGAGGCTGTTGACTTTTTCCTCTCCTGAAGCCCATGCAGCCTGATTTTCTCTCTGTCTTTGAGAGTCCTCCTTGACATCTTCTTACAATACTTGCAGGTGTCAGGACAGTGACTCTGTGGCAGGCAGACAATACACAGAGAGTGTGGGTCTGACTGGGCTTTCTTCTTCCCACAAGAAGGACATTTTACAAAAAGAGATGGCATTTTCTGTCAGAAAAGACTGCCAAACTCAGACAAAAGATGTTATCTGTCGAGTAAACAGGAAAAAACACTATTTTTAGGGATTTTTCTGAAGAAAAACTCAGAAAAACTGAGAGCTCAATGCTCCAGGATCCTCTCAGAAGAAGCCGGAAAAAAGAACTGACCTAACTGTGAACCAACTGTCACCTTCCCTTCACCCCTGAGGCATGGTGGGATACTGGAGGTGCTCAGGGTCTTAAAGGCACGGTGCCAAAGTTTTTATGGTTCTCCTGTGTTAACCTGCATGCAGCCTATTGGCTAAGAATGCTTCATTGTTTTTCAATGTGGTTTTTTCTATTTTTCTCTGCTATTTACTGCTGTTTACTTCCCTAAGTCCAGTTTTTGGGGGCTTAGGTAGATATTTATGATCTATTGTGATTTTATAATATGAAAAAAAAAAAAAAAAAAAAAAACTTGCATATAAATAAAGCATTTTAGCCTATTTATGATTATAGCCTGCATTGCTGTTTTACACATGATAATATGTATGTATTTTATATATATATGCTCCGGGGTCCCCGCACAAGGGCGGGAATATTCAATGTTTATGACTATTGATGAGGATCCCCTGAAAGAAAACTGAACGTTCATTCGAAACAAATAAGATAAAACCCTGGAACCATATGAGTGATTAATGTCATGGCTACTGACCTGGATCAACCTTGGTCAGTTTCTTTTGAACTAGTTTTAAAAACTTACCCCCTGCAACAAAATGGGCTTGAGTTGCCCTTAAGCCAGATAATGACCGCTAATCTGCAAGAACGAATGTGGTTCGTCAGAAAGGCAGGTTTTAACAGCTTCTTTCTTTCAGGGCCTAGAGCTGGGCAGGTGCAGAAGGCACACAGCAGTGATTCCTGGTGGTAACCACAAAGGCGACAGTTCTGGATGAGGTGCTGCTCTTTCTAGGATGGGCGAGTGTCTTTGGTGTCAAAAAGGCCCATTCGATACAGCAAGAATTGTTGTTTTCTTTGAGAGGAAAAGTGTTCAGTTACGTAGCGTTGAGGGGATGGAAGCAGATAAGAACCCTAGGTCTCCACAGGCGTGCCTTCTTTTGGCTAGGGAAGCTTGGTTGGTGATGAGAGAAAGTGAGCAAACTCAGAGGTTGACTAACTTCTTGAATGTGGATTTCCCTGTGCCGCTTTTCCTAACGTCTTCCATGCCCAGGCTGTTGATTAGTTGGTTTAAGTAGCTTCCCCAAGAGCCTTTTCTGTTACAGATTTGTTGGGCCTGGACTTCTTGCCAGCAGGAGTAAAGTATGGATGTGTTCTCTGCCGACCGTAACCTCCATGATGCTTTGAGGAATGTTCCCTGGCACTGAAAAATCTGGTTTGTTAGGCCCATCTCCAACCTTACCTGGACTAGAGAGACATTTTTTGGTAAATTGAAAACGGCCTTATAGGTTCTGACTTGGCGGCGGTTTAGTGATAGGATCTCCTGGCCCTTTAATACTTCGGTCCCATAAGAGATGGCTGGCAACAGCTGAGCTGACATAGGGCCTCATTCCGACCCTGGCGGTCATAGACCCCCAGGGTGAAGGCCGGAGGTGGCACCGCCAACAGGCTGGCGGTGCTACATGGGCAATTCTGACCGCAGCGCTAAAGCCGCGGTCAGAAAAGGGCAACCGGCGGTTTCCCGCCGGTTTACCCCTGCCCAAGGGAATCCTCCGGGGATTCCGACCCCTTTCCCGCCATCCTGTTCCTGGCGGTTGTTACCGCCAGGAACAGGATGGCGGGAACGGGTGTTGTGGGGCCCCTGGGGGCCCCTGCACTGCCCATGCCACTGGGCAGTGGGCATGGGCAGTGCAGGGGCCCCCTAACAGGGCCCCATTAAGATTTTCAGTGTCTGCCTTGCAGACACTGAAAATCGCGACGGGTGCCACTGCACCCGTCGCACCCCTTCAACTCCGCCGGCTCCTTTCGGAGCCGGCTTCATTGTTGAAGGGGCTTTCCCGCTGGGCCGGCGGGCGGCCTTCTGGCAGTCGCCCGCCGGCCCAGCGGGAAAGTCGGAATGACCGTTGCGGTCTGTTGACCGCGTAGCGGTCTTCCGACAGGGTTACTTTGGCGGGCAGCCTCCGCCGCCCGCCAAAGTCGGAATGACCCCCAAAATTCTTAAAAGGTGCGACCAATTTGGGCAATTAAGCTTTTTCTTGAGTAGCATGAAGCTGTAGGTTAATGAATTGGCCTTTGGCTGAATTGACTGCAGATGACGTTTCCATTTCAGTCATGGTTCAAGATGGACTCCCAAATATTTATAAGACTGGACCACCTCCACCTTTTTGTCTCCTAAGAGCCAATTGAACGATTTATGGTTTGTCCTGAGGAGCCTCATCAGTTTGGTTTTAGCCAGTTTAATTTCTAGACCTTGCTGGTCCATAAAGATTTTGAGTGCCAATAAGCTCTTTTGCAGGCCTCGTGGAGTGTAACTCAAAAGCAAGATGTCGTCCGCATATTGTAGGCATCCAATCTTCTCTAGGCTGAGGACTGGGTGATGACTGTCTACTTTTGCCAACACGCTAGCGAGGTCGGCAAAATATAAATTAAAGAGTGGGGCCAGGACACAACCTTGCTTTAAGCCAGAGTTTGTGGGGGATTTTCTTTGTGAGTTTTGTGCCATCTCCGATTTTAACCTGAACCCAGGTGTCAGTGTATATATCTATAATGGCCCTTAACAAGATAGAAGGAATGCCCCATTGGGCCAACTTGTACTAGAGTCTTTCCCTGGGGTCCCGGTCAAAGGCTGATGTGAGGTCAATGAAGCATGCATAAAGGCTCAATGTCTTGTGACTGTCCCTTTCCTCTGTGAGGGTGAGGGCGGTTAGGTTTGTTGATATTCCCAGGCCAGCCCTGAAGCCTGTCTGAAATCTTGGGAGGAGCGTATTCTCATCGGCCCAGGCCTGCAGATGTTGTTACAGGTAAGAGCCGTACACTTTGGCTTTCAAGTCAATGAGTGCTATTTGTGATAGTTTGTGGGTAGGGCCGGGTTTCCACTTTTGAAGATTGTGTGTATGATGCTACCTCTCCATGAATCTGGAATGCGGCTGGCCAGGGCGGTAGTGGTGAAGAAGGGCAGAAAGTACTGTGCCCAATACTCTGGGTGGATTTTGAAGAGTGCGTTTGGGAGCCCATTTGGACCGCTGGCCCACTCAGGTTTCATCTTCCTAATCAGGCCGGCTATTTGGTCCGATTTTCAGACTCTGCCCCAGGGATCCGTCTTGGTGATGGTCAGTGCTTGTCGGCCTGCTGTGTTGGTATGATTCGAGGGTAATTGCTCCCCTTTCCGGTTGAATGGGATGATTCCTTTCCTGTTTGCCGGGCCATACACGCTGCGGATGTGACTTTTCCACATGGCCGGATTGATCCTGTAACTGAGAAGGCGATTTTTTCCCAGGGCCAGGTCATTCACCATACTCCAGAAGGCTTTGCTGTTTTTTTGCTCGCCCAGAGTAACTTGGACTAGTGATCTTCTAGAAAGTTTATCTTTGCGGCCCAGCAGTCCACCTGGTACTTTTTTGTCAAGGACCTCAGGGAGGCTATGTCGCCTTGCGCACCCCGCCTAATGGCGTTTGCCAATTTTCTGGCCATCTGCACGATGTGTGTTTTCTGAAGGCGCAGGGCTTTATTAAACCAGGATTGACTGTCTCAGGCCTTTTTAGAATCAAGGGCCAGGTACTGAGAAGGAGCTTTTTGGACAGTTGGAAATTTTGAAAGAAGCCCGCTGCTGAGCTCGGTCCAGGCATCAATCCGCTTTACTTTGAGAGTGGTACTTATCTGATATTTGTTCTCTCCTCTAAAGACCCGGCCTTTTGATACACCTCTTCCTTCACTGCCGCAACCCCTGTTTGACTCCATTTCAGTCTCTTGAGGTTGAATGTTGCTGGGGCTTAGAGTAGGTCATTCAAAGTTTGTAGTTTCTCAGGTTTATAAGTCAGCTCCAGTGATGGTGGAAAATGATTGCTCTCTGCTCTGTTTTTTATTTGAAAGGAGCGCACCAGGGGTATTGCGGAGTTACTTATTAAGGTGAAATCGATGGTTGAACTTTTTTCTTGCTTACAAAGGTTACTGCTGCTGGAGAATCCTTTTCACTGTTACCGTTTAATAGTGTTAGACCTAAAAGATCCAGAGATTTCCTATGGGTACTTGCCAATCGTGTCTTCGCAGTACCTCCTTTTGGTGAGAGCAGTTTAATATTGAAGTCACCGCTGACAATAAAACGTGGACTTGATGTGTTGCCTTTGTAAGAGCTTGATTAGTTAGTCCAATTTTTCCACTTTCCCCCCCTTTGAGCCTTTTTGGGGTGAATGTACACGTTTATGAGGATTACATCTAACTGACTGTTTTGCTGACTGCTGAGTGTGACTTTAGTTGCCTGTATCCAGTGTGACTCTGTGTCAATTGCGATTTTATGGCCTACGATGGCAGAGGAGATCATGGTTATCATGCCTCCTTTTGCATGAGCATATTTGCTTGAGCTCTTGGCTGGGGTATAAAAGGCGGTATTCCCCGATACCGTGATCACATCTAAACACCAGGTTTCCTGGAGAAGGATAATACTGTGCTCCTGAAGAAAGGCCTGGGCCTCTGGATCTTGATATATTGACTTGCTGCCATGTACATTTCATGAGCAGATGTTAATGTATGAGCTTCGAGAGTCCCGATCTCCTCGCTGTTGGTCATGGTCAGGGATGTTTTTGAGAGCTGGGGGGAAGAAGCTCTTTTGAGGCCCAAAGGATATGGCCAAAACCTGGATTGCCCATATGCTTCACTACCATTAGATTGTTTGTGGTTGTTGCTAGTGTGCCGGCTCCCGTTGCCCCTCTTAATATTGATTTGTTGCAGGCTTTGATGCCCGCAGTGGTCCCGGATAACGGGGTGGTCCACTTGTCACAGTTCAATACCCCATGAGTAAACAATATCAGAAAAAGTTACTAATTGATCTACTACGGCTGCCAAAGACCATGTGGCCTCTTGGTCGGTCCTTTGTGGATGCGGTTTAAATTAGATGGTGAGAAGATCTACTGAGGTTATCTGAGATAGATCACCTATTTCCCTTAGCAGTTTTAGGATGTTTCCTCTGTTGAGGGTATCAAAGTTTCCCTCTGGCTTGAAGTGCGGTATAAGAAGTAGTTTGAACTCTTCTAAAGACGAGACGGGAGTTGGGGCCACCGGTTGCATCTCCCTGCTGTAAGGTAGTGGAAAATTATTGGAGTGCGCAGTTGAGCGGTGCTGGGGCAGTTTATGTGACCGCCGACTGGTGGGCCAGGTGGGCTCCTCTCGTTCCTGCTTTGGTCCCGCAGCTTTTGGGTAGTCTGTTGTTGCAGACTGCCAAGCTATTACATCACTGAATTCAGTGCTTGTGGGAAGGCATGCTAAAGTATGGTCGGTGTTGACTGGCTTTATCTCGCCTGGCTTACTGAGTCTATCGGCCTCTTTGACTTTGTTGATTGACCTCTGTGATGGATGACTGGAAGGGGGCACTTTGGGTTTTGCTACTCTGATCCCCCTCTGCAATAAATATGGGTGATTTTTGGGGGCTTGGATCTGGAATGGGTTGATCCCTTGTGGTGCTAGACTTATCATGTTCCGGTGGGGAAGAGGATTCTATGGTTTATGTTGTTGTTGCTGGGGGCCGGCCATTCGGACACTTGCGAGTTGGAGGTTTGGCTTGTAGAATGACATGTGGTTGAGAAGACCATTTTAGATTCTTTATCAGGGGTCTTCCCTGTAGTTGTTGATTCTGAAGGGTCAATTGAGGCCAGGGGGGTTGAGGGCAGAATGGTTAAAAAGTCAGTGATTTTATAAACTGATTTTTTTGCTGACAGAGCTGGGGTAGATTTGCAAGAGTTTGCCGTCTGTTTCACAAGCTGGACTCCTTCGTTTGGTAAGGAGACTGTGAGAGTTAGTGAAGAGTTTTCTGAGGAGCTCTGTCTAGTCCTGTTTTTGTGGTTGTTTCTTCCCTCCGTTGGGAGCCCCCTGGGGTCTGCGGATTGCATTTGCGCTGGCCTGCTGGAGGTGCTGGATTTAAGGCCAGCAGCTACTTGGCAGATAAGAGAGGTTCTCTGGCTTTTTTGCTTGAAGGGGCGGTGCGGGTGCTAGATCAGCGTTCGGGTGAGCGGGTCTCTCTTGGAGGGACACAAGCTGCACCCAGGCCTGGCTTGGCCTCTTCTGTGAACCCCCTGGGCTCGCACTCAGCAACGGCTGACTACAGCCGCTGCGCTCAACGACCCCCTGCAGGTACCTCCTGGCCAGAATCGTGGATAAGCAGGAGACCTGGTGTGGCTGATTGGCTGGCTGGCTGTGACAATATATGCCACTCCGAGGGCGGCCGGGTTTGCTGCTGGTGGGATTTTGATGTCTTGCCTTTTCTTCTCCTTCTTCTCTCCCTTTTTGTGCAGGCCTTAATTTGAAGGGGAGTGAGGTGCAGGGCTGCTTTGAAGTGGTTTGTAATGGAGTGTGGCGATGGAGGTTGCCTCCGAGAAGCTATGCGCCTCCGGCTCCTCGAGTGAGGGTCCTGGGTTCTGTCCCTTAATGGCTCTAGGGCGTTGGCCCTCCCCCCATTGAACAGCGTTGGCAGTGGTGGGGCCTTGGAAGGAGACGGGGGAGGCAGCGGGGGCAGTCAGGGGGTAGTCGCAATGATCAGGGCGAGGTAATGCCCGATTACTTCTGGCCCTGTCAGATGTCGGTGTCGTTTTAGTCAGTACTGCTCCCGTCTGCACCCGTCCTCTGCTCCTGCTTTGCGTACCACACCTCTCTGGTCCGATCCGACCCGGAAGCTCAACAGCTCTCACCCGGAAGACGTCCAATATGACGAGTGCCAAGAAACCACTGGGCCCGGGAAAGAGAGAGGGTGCGAGAAAGGCAGCAATGGTTTGTTTCTGGCTTATTCCTAGTCACTCTTTGGTTGACATTGGTTGGCTGGCATGTGGGTATGCGTTCATCTTTAGTGGACGTTGGATCTCTCACGTTTTCTTCTTTTACAGGATATGGCAAGTCGGATTGAGGCTGCTTGAACTTAACTTCCTACAGTGATACTGGAAAAAATGGGGTTCTGTTTGGAGCCAGCAGAGCAGCTTATGTGACAGGCCAAGAATTGCGCGCTTTGTTTCTTGTTAGGATTCGTTCACATTTGCTCTTGCTGTCTGCTCCGCACAGGAGATGAGCCTTGACTCTCGCCCATCAATTCTGTTAGAATAGAATCTGCTAGCCCTGAGGGGAGTGCGGTGGGTGTCTTTCTAACGATGAGAAGTTCAAATAGTTTTCATAAGGAGTTTGGTTTGATGTGCTCTCAGACAGTGGCGGCTGGTAATTTTAAGAAGGAGGGAGGAGATTACACCTGCACAAATGCACCTCACTCACACCTATTCATTCACACACGCACTCACACACCCATTCACAACACTCACTAACAAATACACATACATTCACACATGCATGCACCAAACATTAAAAAAATAACATAAAATGTACCTCAGCAGCTCCGACAGGGAAGCCTCAGAGGTCCCAAAAGGGTTGGGACTGCTGCCTTCCATCATTGGCTGGCCTAAGCTTAGCCAATGAGGGAAGGTAGTAGTCCCAACCCTTGGAGGTCCCAGGAGGGTTGGGACTGCTGCCTTTCCTCATTGGCGGCTGACCTAAAGTCAGCCAATGAGGGAAGGCAACAGTCCCAACTCTGCACAGAGTGGGATGGGGTCAGTGAGACTTTTGACCCCACCCGACTCTGTGATGAGGTGCCACTGATTGATGCACTGCGCTGGGTGCTTCAGGACTTAGGACTGAAGTGCCCACCCAGGTCTGAAGCAATCAGTAATGTTCCCCCTAGTCATGAGGGGGAGGGCCTCAAGGCACCTTTGCCAGGCTGAAGAGGTGCCACTCACAGGGCTGTGACTTCTTCAGCCCAGCAAAGTTCAGCTCAGGCAGCCAGGACTCTGCACATTTAGCATGAGAAGTTCAAATAGTTTTCATAAGGAGTTTGGTTTGATGTGCTCTCAGACAGTGGCGGCTGGTAATTTTAAGAAGGAGGGAGGAGATTACACCTGCACAAATACACCTCACTCACACCTATTCATTCACACACGCACTCACACACCCATTCACAACACTCACTAACAAATACACATACATTCACACATGCATGCACCAAACATTAAAAATGTACCTCAGCAGCTCCGACAGGGAAGCCCCAGAGGTACCAAAAGGGTTGGGACTGCTGCCTTCCATCATTGGCTGGCCTAAGCTTAGCCAATGAGGGAAGGTAGTAGTCCCAACCCTTGGAGGTCCCAGGAGGGTTGGGACTGCTGCCTTTCCTCATTGGCGGCTGACCTAAAGTCAGCCAATGAGGGAAGGCAACAGTCCCAACTCTGCACAGAGTGGGATGGGGTCAGTGAGACTTTTGACCCCACCCAACTCTGTGATGAGGTGCCACTGATTGATGCACTGCGCTGGGTGCTTCAGGACTTAGGACTGAAGTGCCCACCCAGGTCTGAAGCAATCAGTAATGTTCCCCCTAGTCATGAGGGGAGGGCCTCAAGGCACCTTTGCCAGGCTGAAGAAGTGCCATTCACAGGGCTGTGACTTCTTCAGCCCAGCAAAGTTCAGCTCAGGCAGCCAGGACTCTGCACATTTAGCACATGTCTAGCTCCTGGCTGTCTGACCTGAACCAGAAGAGTATCTGTCAGGCTGAAGTTTTGTTCAGCCTGACAGATACTCTTCACATGATGAAAAAGGTAGGGGGGTGTGGCCCCTCAGCCCGGACGGATGAGCTGCTGCTGCTCTCAGACCACAAATGCATGCAAAGGATTTTTGAAAAGAAGGTGCTAGATGTTGTTTCTTCAAATATCTGTAAGTGGATTGTGGCTTTACAGGACTGCCACTTCTTGGTCAGTTACATACCTTGGGTTCCAATAGGGCTACTGATTGTCTTTCAAGATCAGTTATCCAGGTGCTCCCTGTTGAAGGGAATATGTTTTTATTGGGGGGGTAATGACATTGCCAAGGGTTCTGTGGGAACAGAAAATTGCGTATCTGAGAAGGAGTGATTGGAGGACATGGACAACAATGGAATTTGGGAGTTAAGTCATGAAACATGAGAGAAAAGTTGAGGAGTTTTGGTTGGGTAAATGATGAGTTGTAAGAAGAAGTCAGGCTTCTATTCAGGTCTCTATACTTGTCCCTCACAGAAATGTGAGGTTGTGTCTTATTGAGTTTGTACATGAAGGCCACCAGGGTTTGATTAAAAAACAGGGACTGAGAAGTTGTTATTGGTGGCCAAGAGTTGACCTGATGGTAGAGATGACACGTGTATAAATTGTTGTTTGAGTGCTAAAACCAAGATCGGAACTCTGCTCTTGGTATATAGGGATGGGTCTGATGAGCCCTTTGAGTAGATTGTTTAAGACATTTTGGGTTCTCTTACATCTGCTCCATTTTGGCTTATCTTCGGATGGGCATATATTCCAGGAAGTCTTAGGTTGCCGTAGTTAGAGATATTGCAACACATACTGTACTTAAGTTTCTGTGCCAGGTGTTTGCTTTTGAAAATAATCCAAAATTACTTGTTAAGGATAATAGAGTTCAGCTAAGCATTATAGAAATGGAGGACATTTTTAGAGAGAATGAGTGGACTTTTCTTTTTACCAAAGGTGACTTTTGTATCATGTTCAAACCAGCAGAATAGTTAAGAGGTTTAATAGAACTTTGAAGGAGTGTGCACAACTGTCAATAACAAAGATGAGAGACTGGGAAAGTAAGACCTATGGCAGGGCGGAGACATACAGGAGTGTCTCCCTATGAGCCTTCCTCCAGAGAAAATCTTGTCCAATGGCATATCTGCCTTGAATCAGGAGATGCACAGAGAAGAAGTGGAAGGGGGACATTTTGGAAAAAAGTTGAAATGAACGAGCTGTGTAGGTGGAAATGCAAAGGAGCAACCACAGTATACGTAAACCTCTGGATATTTTGCTCCCCTCAAGGTTTTCAAGTTACTCAGAGAACAGTGACGTTTGGAGTCTGAACAATATTGCTGTAATAAAAAAAATAAGTTATGGTTTTGTTTGCTTTTTCTGCATGCTCCCACCCATTTCTTTGTTGTTGGGTGCTTGTTGGGAGGGGGCATGTGGTATCTGTGGTTAACTTTGTAGTCTTTCTTTACAGAATCCTCCTTTCTGTTCTGTGTTAGAATGTTTAGCTATGAACGTCATTCTGTACAGTTTGATTTCAAGAGGCATTCAAAAGGCCACATAGATGTTGGTGAGACTCCCGTTTATTGAAACATAAAAGAAATTTTATCCACCATACATGTGAATAAAAAAAATTATGCTGCAAAAAACTGAAGTCTCACAAACACATGGGTGGCGCCTTTTGAATGCTGAAGAATACTACAACATGTACCCAAGAGGTGGGAGTAATTGCAATATGAGGCCCAGTCAATAATTTTAGGGTGCGTGCATGCTCACCACCTAACTACAAAACTCCTTTATTTTTAGCCAGTACCAGTTCCAATGGTGAAATCACCCAGTGGACACTGACGTCTGGCATTCAGGGCTTAAGGGTAGCTGAGCAGGAGGTAGGGAGTCAGATGTATGCAAGGTTACGGGCATTTAATATATGTTGTGAAATACCTTAAATGTAATAGTTTTTGTCTGTTATTCATGGAAACAAACACTGTTTGGGCACACAAATAATACCAGCAATAAGTATGTTTCTCAACTAGCTCAGCCTTCCATTGTCTCTTAGCAGGGAATCCTCACTATTTCTTAATCCTATTGTCAGGACATATAATCCTGATATCCCGTGTCAGAGACCTTGAGAGAGTAAGACCCGGTTAAAGGCACAAACTAGTCTTCTGCTGGGATGCTCAGGGACACTGCCCTCAAGGCATGGAGTTTTCTGAAGTATTTGAACAAGTCAAGTGGAGTATCAGGCATTCCCTGTGATTTATAAGTGTCCAACACTGTTTTATATGCCCTAAACATGGCATGTGGGCCCTCATTGGTGATTCTTTAAATCACGTTTCTGCAGAAAAGAAACAGAAAAGGGTGTTGTTCATGAGGGGAAGTGCAGGTCTCTAAAGTTGGGCATGTCCTGCCAATTTTGCCATCCCATGCCATGACAAAATGGTAGTTTCCACTGTGTTTATGGTCATACAATGTCTCTCAAGTTGGGAGGTAAGGACATTTTGCAGCATTCCTACTTCCTCCATGTCCATCTTGAAAATTAGATAAGAAACATGGGTGAGAGATGCAATCAGAAAATGGCACAATGGCATCTGAGGGTCTGGGCCTAAGAACCCTCTTGTTATGGGGCAATGAGATGACCTCCCAACGAACACAAGGTTGTTTGGGATACTGAGGAACATATATAAGAAATGTGTGAGGAGTATCATCTTTATTAGTGCAAGGGGGCGTGGCCGGTAGCCGATGAGGCTGCAAGCTTAGTGCGGAGCTCCGGAGCTGAATCGGGGCCCGGCCGGCATATCTACCGCACTGAACCCAATGATTTAACAGCGGACCACCGTGGACCCTTCCGGAGTTCGGCTGGACCTAGATATGCTACTTCTTCTTGAGTATTGCACTCTGTTAGAGGAGAGTTTTGTGAAACTCTCGGTCGGCCGGAGAAAGTAGCGTGAAAGCAAAATGGCGACCGCTTCATACGCGGCGCCCATGGAAGGCCAGAGAACGAGAGGAAACCCCTGAGCAAGCGCAGCAACCAGAGCCCGAAGCCGAGTCCAAAAAAGTGCAACAAAGAACCCGATGAGTGAATGAGGGCGTACGCAAAAGAGAGCAGTGGAGCGCCGCCGGAGAACCGGGAGGGCGCAGAGGGCCGCCTTTGGCGTTGGGGTATGAAATAGAAAAGAAACAGCTGATCACCGGGACCAGTTTGACACATGGGAAGATTCGGTGGGCTGCCGCCGCATTTCCAGTCTGTGCTGAGCGGAGATCACTCGTTACTGGCTCGGAGAGATGGGGGAAAAACCAGAACTATCCCATTGTAGGACCGTTAACACCCGCAAGCACAGCGGAGACCCCCCATTTTAAGAATAGGACCCGTGAGCCACTACACCTGCATGACTCAGTAGCCGAAGAAGGGTCCGGGGTGCTGGAACAAAGTACCCCCGCTTCGGGGCCTGCACGGTAAAGAACCTGAGACACTACTTACCAGGGCGAACCCAGGACCCGTGGGACCTCCTACCTGACTCAGCGCTCTGATTCAGAACCTCGTGCTGGCCTCACCGAGAAACAAACGCACCAACGAGAGGTGAGGCACAACAGCGTGTCCCGGACGCAGCCCTCGGATCCCTCTCTGAGGGTTGGAGCCGTCCCCCCTGGAGGCACACTAGATAACCGACGCGTCAAAGCCAAGGGAGTAATCATTAACAGCAGAGGGTCTACACTGAAGGATCTCAATGGTAAACAGCTATAAAACACCCGGTACACCCCAACCTGCACCGTGAAACCTGGCCCCGCATGAACACCCCAAGCAGAACACGCAAGGGGGCGCAGAGTGAGGGGCGGGGAAGACCCGAGCACCCTCGTCAATGATAGAAACTTGTGGACAGTGGTAATTGGGTGGGGAAAAAGACAGGCAACCTGAGCAGAGACCGCTAAGTTAGACCCCTGCACTGGTAAAATTTGCACAACTCACCCACTTTATCCATAGCACAGTTCCAGCCATGGGGAAACCCAAGAAGCGAGATGATCAAGCCCAAACGGAATGTACAAATGTGCATCAATCCACCCAGTCCTCCAGCCAGCACTCCTCACACTGCCCTACCACTCAAGAAGCAACGTTAGACACGGTACTCCTGGCTATCAAAGAATCCCGTGAAGCACTCAAGGGGAAAATCGACCATCTCTGATCTGAACTCTCACTACTCAGAGACGACCACAGCAAATTGAAAGAAAGAGTGGACACGAATGAAAAATCTTTAACCAATATCGACCTCAAGCAACAAACTGCATCCAAAGAAATGGTACATTTGACTTCCCGAATTAAGGCATTAGAAACCAGAGCGGAAGATGCCGAAAACCGAGCACGTAGGAATAACCTTAGACTTATTGGAATACCGGAAGGCATGGAGTCCTCAGCAACCAGCACTGAAGCCTTTCTGGAGGAGTGGGTTAGAACCAGTATGGCACCAGAGGGCCTGACGGCTTACTTTGCAATATAAAGGGCACATAGGATCCCCAACAAAGCGCCGCCCCGGGAGCTAGGCCACGCACAATCATAGCTAAACTGTTGCACTACAAAGACCGAGACCACATCCTCGCCCAGTCAAGACAACTAGGCCAAATATTATGCAACAACCAATGGGTCATGATCTTCCCGGACTTTACGAGAGAGACCCAGATGCAGAGGGCTTCCTTCCACGGGCACAAGCGCACTCTAAGAGACAATGGGATTAAATATGCAATGTTCTTCCCTGCTCAGCTCAGAATAGAACACGAAGGCAAAACACATTTTTTCTCTTCGCCACAGCTGGTGGAGGAATGGCTAGAGTCATTGAACCTGACCATGTCGACGATGCCCTCCGGCCCCCTCAATGAACCGAAGAAGAAGCACAGCCACTCATCTAAACGGATCACGAAAGCGGCCCCCCCTAAGCACCAATCCTTACGGGAGATGCGAGATGCTGTAGAAGCGGCAGCGGCCCTCAGCAAGGGAACTAAGCCTAGACACCGAACATCGAGCAATCTGTCAGATCCTGACTCCAGCGGAGGGGGCTCCCCTATATCCTCTCGAGACACGGCCACTAGCCTACCTAGAATAACTCCAGGAACATCTGAAGAAATCATCTGACGCTAACAAGAGTGGGTCCTCTGATCCGTGAGTACTTAAGAGAAAAACTTATAAACCCGGCTAGGATCCTTACCCAGCAGTTGGGCCGGGACAATAATTGTTGATTCTTGGGATAAAAGAGTGCATAACTTTGATCCTACCATTTTGAGGCCGGGCCCCGGGAAAAGCCCAGGACACGCACTCTCGGTCCCTATCACGCCAACCTCCTATAGGATTATAGAACCGGAATGCTATCAGTTTGGACAGGAAGAGTTTTTGTAACCGGTCCTGGGGAGTGGGAGTTGGGATTTCTGTTTTTTCAATTAGTTATAGGGGAACTTCGTGCACTGAGGCCTAGAATGGAAGATATATCTAGTCCCAAACATTTACTAGAAAGTTGTAGCGAAAAAGCACCCCTGAACCACACCTACATTATCCACCAACAACCAATGAACTAAGTCCATGACCTCAAACTACAAGCTAATAACCTGGAATGTTAGGGGGTTAAATAATATAGCTAAGCGATATAAGGTACATAGCTACATCAAACGCAGAGGGGCACATATTGCTATTTTACAGGAAACCCATTTGCTAGAGCAGGAAGTCACAGCACTGCGAAAAAGGTGGATAGGCCAAATATTTGCCACTAACTACTCGGCATTTGCGAGAGGAGTACTAGTTTGGATACGCCCTGGCATCCCTTTTCAAGCATTACATACATACATAGATAAAGATGGTAGATATGTAGTCATCTTGGGCAGACTAGATGGGAGAGAAATAACCATCGGAGGCCTCTATGCTCCGAACCAAGACCAGAAGAAATTCTTTGACAAAATGTCTGGGGAGGTGAGTCCGATTCTGGCGAATCCGAAAATAATAGGAGGTGACTTTAATTGCATCTCTGATATTACGATGGACAGATCACACCCCCCCTCTCACAGACTCAATCTATAAAAGCAGCTAAGGCCCTTTCAGAATGGCAACAAGGCTGGCAAATCAGAGACTGCTGGAGACACCTCTACCCACATAATAGAGAATATTCCTTTTATTCTGCGGTTCATGACCTACACGTAAGATTAGATACAATACTGGTCTCTCTCGAGCTACAACCCGTTGTAACCTCATCTGAATACCTGAGCCGTACCATCTCAGATCACAACCCCTTATTAATCTCAATTAATTGGCATAAAGAAAAACCAGTAATACCCACTTGGAGTCTCAGTACTGAGATATTAGAGGACGAGGCCTTTAAACATCACCTCCTCAATAGTATCAAAGAATACTTCAAACTAAATGCAGGAACTGCATCCTCTAGAGCACTAGAATGGGAAACCTTTAAAATAGTAAGTAGGGGTAACTGTATTGGGAAAAGTATTGTAGTGCGCAGATCTATAGAAACAGAGCTTAATAAATTAGAAGACTCCCTAAGAGATACTGAGTGCAAGCTCCCCTCTAACCCTGAACTGTCCTCTCTTTTGAGGAAAACTAAAACGAAAATAATAGAAGAGAACATTAGACTCTCCTGCTTCAACTATAAGCAATACTTAAGTAGACAGCATGCGGAAGGGGATAAAGCAAGCACTCTTCTGGCTTGGCTAGCTAAACCCCCCAAACTTCAAACTATTATCCTTGAAATAGAGATAGATCCAGGGATTAGAGTACTTAGCCAAAAATAAATTAATAATTGCTTCTTTGAATACTACTCCTCTCTAGATGCTCCACCCTCTGAAACAATGAATTGTACCCAGATCGCTGAACTGGAGTCACTAAGGCTCCCTAGATTGGAAGCTAAAGAAAGCACAACCCTAGCAGCCCCTATCTTGATTGCAGAAATCAAAACTGCAATACAAAGCATGGCAAAGGGTAAAGTACCGGGAGCAGACGGCCTCCCGTCAGAGTTCAGCTATATCAGGCCACTTTAGCACCCAGACTTTGCACACTATATACGGAAGCTTGGCAAAATAACAAATTACTGCATTCCACTAATAAGGCCATAATGATTCCCTTATTAAAACCAGACAAACCTGCTACCGATGTCTGCTCATACTGACCGTTTTCAATGCTGAATTTAGACTATAAAATATTAAGTAGAGTACTAGCTAACAGACTTTTACCACACATTACCTCTTTGATTCACCAGGATCAATCGGGATTTATCCCACTACGCAGCACAGCGCTAAACATCAGGCGATTAATATCACTTCTTCATTCCCTACCTGACACCCTATCGCAAGCTGCTATAATCTCAATAGACATCGAAAAAGCATTCGACAGCCTGAGATGGGATTACCTAGAGCAAGTCATGTTAAAACTTGGACTGGGAGAGGGCTTCGTCCGCTGGAAGAAATTACTATACACAAACCCCACAGCAAGAGTACGTACGGGCTACACCTTCTCTGAGCCCTTCACGGTGGGAAGAGGGACTAGGCAAGGCTGCCCACTCTCCCCTCTTTTATTTGCAATCTCAGTAGAACCCCTTGCACAAACTGCAAGATCCAAAGGTCACTTTGAAGGCATCCCAATTAACAATTGGACACACCACATCGCGCTATATGCAGATGACATGCTATTATTCCTTAAAAACTTGGTGGCAGATCTCCCCGGAGTGATAGAAATGCTAGAAAATTTCATCTCAGCCTCGGGACTCAGGATTAATTGGAGAAAATCCTCCATTTTCCCAACCTCCAAAGACACCCCGAAACCCCCTGACACTAAGGGCTTACCCTGGGCCTCATCCACCTTCAAATATCTTGGAGTCAATATCTATCATTCAGTAGAAGATTTACTAGAAGGGAACATACAAAGCGTAATCAGGGGAATTAAAGCTAGCATGCAATTCTGGAGCACCTTACCCCTTACAGTCGCTGGAAGAATTGCACTGATTAAAATGATAGTACTGCCCAGGCTTTTATACTTCTTCTCCACGCTACCTCTAATAATTCCCTGCTCGATATTTAAAAGTGCTGAGTCATTAATTGCAAGCTTCATTTGGGGTCCCAGTAGACACAGAATAGCACTTCAGACCCTACAAAGACCTACCTCAGAGGGGGGATTAGCTGCATCTAACTTAGAAATCTACTATTGGACGGGACAAATGCAATGGTTAGCAAGGCTGATTAACCAACCCCGAGTCGCAGCTGACTTACAAATAACATTAACCTGCCCATTAAGCAAAATCCTGCACATAATACTGATCCCCAGGAAACAGAAAGAGCCGCTTCCTATAGAATGGGAATCCATCAGACACTGCTGGGAACAGTACCTCAAACGCTCCCGTTTAAAAACACCTTATGCTCCTGAAATCCCCTTGGAAGCTCTGAATTGCTTCCCAAATAAGCAAATCTTCAAACATATTAACAAACTGACCCCGTTCAACATCACGAAAATAGGTGAGCTATATGGTAATGGGAAACTTCGTCCCTTTGTGGAGCTGCAAGATCAGTTTGATCTCCCTCCTGGATTGTTTCTCACACATACTGCCATTGTAAGAATCATTAAAAGAACGTGGGGTAAGGGCACCTGTGAACCCCCAGCCCATAAGGGATGCAAACTCCTATGCTTAATGGGCGAGCAGAGGAGGTTAATCTCTGGTATATACAAACTCATGCAAGGCGACACCTGCACTCCGCTAAATAAACTCAAGACAAAATGGCAAAATGACCTTGACATGATATTAGAAGACAATCAATGGGACAGAATTACATCCCACATCTACACTATCTCTAGAAATGCAAGATTTAAATTGATAAATTTATACATTTTCCACAGAGCTTACCTAACTCCTAAAAAGATAGCCAAAATATATAATACAAATAAATCTGATTGCCCACGTTGCTCTGATCCGGCAGCAGACACAATACATATGTTTTGGAAATGCCCCCTGTAGGAAGTTGGCTCTGTATGCACTATTTCAAAGTAAGGAATAGTATGCACAGAGTCCAAGGGTTCCCCTTAGAGGTAAGATAGTGGCAAAAAGAGATAATACTAATGCTCTATTTTGTGGTAGTGTGGTCGAGCAGTAGGCTTATCCAAGGAGTAGTGTTAAGCATTTGTTGTACATACACATAGACAATAAATGAGGTACACACACTCAGAGACAAATCCAGCCAATAGGTTTTGTTATAGAAAAATATCTTTTCTTAGTTTATTTTAAGAACCACAGGTTCAAATTTAACATGTAATATCTTGTTTGAAAGGTATTGCAGGTAAGTACATTAGGAACTTTGAATCATTTCAATTGCATGTATACTTTTCAAGTTATTGACAAATAGCTACTTTAAAAGTGGACACAGTGCAATTTTCACAGTTCCTGGGGGAGGTAAGTTTTGGTTAGTTTTACCCGGTAAGTAAGACACTTACAGGGTTCAGTTCTTGGTCCAAGGTAGCCCACCGTTGGGGGTTCAGAGCAACCCCAAAGTCACCACACCAGCAGCTCAGGGCCGGTCAGGTGCAGAGTTCAACGTGGTGCCCAAAACACATAGGCTAGAATGGAGAGAAGGGGGTGCCCCGGTTCCGGTCTGCTTGCAGGTAAGTACCCGCGTCTTCGGAGGGCAGACCAGGGGGGTTTTGTAGGGCACCGGGGGGGACACAAGCCCACACAGAATTTTCACCCTCAGCAGCGCGGGGGCGGCCGGGTGCAGTGTAGAAACAAGCGTCGGGTTCGCAATGTTAGTCTATGAGAGATCTCGGGATCTCTTCAGCGCTGCAGGCAGGCAAGGGGGGGGTTCCTCGGGGAAACCTCCACTTGGTCAAGGGAGAGGGACTCCTGGGGGTCACTCCTCCAGTGAAAGTCCGGTCCTTCAGGTCCTGGGGGCTGCGGGTGCAGGGTCTCTCCCAGGTGTCGGGACTTTGGATTCAAAGAGTCGCGGTCAGGGGAAGCCTCGGGATTCCCTCTGCAGGCGGCGCTGTGGGGGCTCAGGGGGGACAGGTTTTTGTACTCACAGTCTTAGAGTAGTCCTGGGGTCCCTCCTGAGGTGTTGGATCGCCACCAGCCGAGTCGGGGTCGCCGGGTGCAGTGTTGCAAGTCTCACGCTTCTTGCGGGGAGCTTGCAGGGTTCTTTAAAGCTGCTGGAAACAAAGTTGCAGCTTTTCTTGGAGCAGGTCCGCTGTCCTCGGGAGTTTCTTGTCTTTTCGAAGCAGGGGCAGTCCTCAGAGGATGTCGAGGTCGCTGGTCCCTTTGGAAGGCGTCGCTGGAGCAGGATCTTTGGAAGGCAGGAGACAGGCCGGTGAGTTTCTGGAGCCAAGGCAGTTGTCGTCTTCTGGTCTTCCTCTGCAGGGGTTTTCAGCGAGGCAGTCCTTCTTCTTGTAGTTGCAGGAATCTGATTTTCTAGGGTTCAGGGTAGCCCTTAAATACTAAATTTAAGGGCGTGTTTAGGTCTGGGGGGTTAGTAGCCAATGGCTACTAGCCCTGAGGGTGGGTACACCCTCTTTGTGCCTCCTCCCAAGGGGAGGGGGTCACAATCCTAACCCTATTGGGGGAATCCTCCATCTGCAAGATGGAGGATTTCTAAAAGTTAGAGTCACTTCAGCTCAGGACACCTTAGGGGCTGTCCTGACTGGCCAGTGACTCCTCCTTGTTGCTTTCTTTGTTCCCTCCAGCCTTGCCGCCAAAAGTGGGGGCCGTGGCCGGAGGGGGCGGGCAACTCCACTAAGCTGGAGTGCCCTGCTGGGCTGTGACAAAGGGGGGAGCCTTTGAGGCTCACCGCCAGGTGTCACAGTTCCTGCCTGGGGGAGGTGTTAGCATCTCCACCCAGTGCAGGCTTTGTTACTGGCCTCAGAGTGACAAAGGCACTCTCCCCATGGGGCCAGCAACATGTCTCTAGTGTGGCAGGCTGCTGGAACCAGTCAGCCTACACAGACAGTTGGTTAAGTTTCAGGGGGCACCTCTAAGGTGCCCTCTGTGGTGTATTTTACAATAAAATGTACACTGGCATCAGTGTGCATTTATTGTGCTGAGAAGTTTGATACCAAACTTCCCAGTTTTCAGTGTAGCCATTATGGTGCTGTGGAGTTCGTGTTTGACAGACTCCCAGACCATATACTCTTATGGCTACCCTGCACTTACAATGTCTAAGGTTTTGTTTAGACACTGTAGGGGTACCATGCTCATGCACTGGTACCCTCACCTATGGTATAGTGCACCCTGCCTTAGGGCTGTAAGGCCTGCTAGAGGGGTGTCTTACCTATACTGCATAGGCAGTGAGAGGCTGGCATGGCACCCTGAGGGGAGTGCCATGTCGACTTACTCGTTTTGTCCTCACTAGCACACACAAGCTGGCAAGCAGTGTGTCTGTGCTGAGTGAGAGGTCTCCAGGGTGGCATAATACATGCTGCAGCCCTTAGAGACCTTCCTTGGCATCAGGGCCCTAGGTACTAGAAGTACCAGTTACAAGGGACTTATCTGAATGCCAGGGTGTGCCAATTGTGGATACAATGGTACATTTTAGGTGAAGGAACACTGGTGCTGGGGCCTGGTTAGCAGGGTCCCAGCACACTTCTCAGTCAAGTCAGCATCAGTATCAGGCAAAAAGTGGGGGGGTAACTGCAACAGGGAGCCATTTCTTTACACAAGCCCCCCCCAGCCCACAGGCCAGGAGACTCAGCCCAAGCTGGGAGAGTCTTCCTAGTCTGTCAGGCGAGGAAGAGTAGGAGAAATAGGCTGGTTAGTTGCAGGGCCTACTCTGCCTTACATCCTTCTGTTCAGGTCATTCCCTTTGGGGAACTGACCCACTTCCACAGTGATAGGACCTAGTCTGAATTGCCTCTTGTCTGCCTCTTCAATGTCTCCACCCATTCTTTTTATTTTGGGTTTAGAGGTATCCACCTCTGCTAATCTTATCTTAGCCAGGGTCATCCCTAGCTTACCCAAAGAGGTTACCCAGAGCTGGAGTAACCCCACCATGACCAACAGGGTCAGGGGGCCTAACTTGCTATTTGGCATGGGGTCTGACCACCATGCCAAGGATAGTGCAGCCATAAAGGCTAACACCCAGCAGAGGCCACTGACAGCTGTCAGTGCCCAGAACCACACCTTTAGCTCTTCACCTACAAGGGAAGGGGCTAAGTTACAGGCTTCTTTGGGTTCAGGGTGCCTGTCTGCTGTATTAGAGTGGGGGGTTACCACATTTTGTAGTAAACACCCTTCTTCCACTCTTTCTTCTGTTAGCTGAGGAGCCACCCACTCAGGTTTAACAGTTGCCTGACTAGCCAGGACTTCTTGTGGGTCAGGTTGGACTTTATCAGGGCCATTTTTGGAGTTCTCCCCTACTGGAGCAGAATCTCCCTGGCTTGCTGTAACCTTGGCTAAAGGTTGTCCACCCTTCCTACTCTGTTTTCTTTTCTTCTTCTTCTGGGGCCTGCTTGCATTTACTGCAGAGGCAGGACTTCCAGAATCCTTGGGAGAGGACTGGCACTGGACCAGTTCCTCTCTTGGGCTCTGACTAACCTCTGGGTAGTCATTTCCAAGGAGACAATCAAGGGGGAGGTCTGTACTGACTACTACCCTTCTCCAGCTAAGAGTGCCACCCACTTCTATGGGTACTAAAGCCATAGGCCTCTTAGTGACCCTGTCTAGGCTAACTCTTACCCTGGCAGTCTCACCTGGGATGTACTGGTTTGAGAGCACCAGCCTGTCATGCACAATAGTGTGACTGGCACAAGTGTCTCTCAGGGCAGTGGTTGGGATTCCATTCACCAGTAGGTGGTGGAAGTGTCTGCTTCCCTCTGGAATCTCCAACTCACCTGTTGGGCCCTGTTTCCAGTTGAAGGCTAGGAAGACCTCCTCATCTGAGGAGTCATCTCCCATGGCTACACTGGTTACCCCAGGAATTTTGTTCTGGGGTTTGTTTTTGGGACAAGAAGTGTCCTTGGTGTGGTGCCCAGACTGTTTACAGTTGTGGCACCAGGCCTTAGTGGCATCCCAGTTCTTACCCTAGTACCCACCTTTGTTTTGGGTTGTGTCTTGGGGCCCACCCACCTGTTCTGGTTTTTGGGGGCCTACAGAGGACTCTTTTTCTTTGTTTCTAGTGTCACCCACTTTTTCCTGGGGAGTTTTTGTAACCCCTTTCTTTTGGTCACCCCCAGTGGAAGTTTTGGTTACTCTAGTCTTGACCCAGTGGTCTGCCTTCTTTCCCAATTCTTGGGGAGAAATTGGACCTAGGTCTACCAGATACTGATGCAACTTTTCATTGAAGCAGTTACTTAAAATGTGTTCTTTCATAAACAAATTATAAAGCCCAACATAGTCACACACTTCATTTCCAGTTAACCAACCATCCAGTGTTTTTACTGAGTAGTCTACAAAATCAACCCAGGTCTGGCTCGAGGATTTTTGAGCCCCCCTGAATCTAATTCTATACTCCTCAGTGGAGAATCCAAAGCCCTCAATCAGGGTACCCTTCATGAGGTCATAAGATTCTGCATCTTTTCCAGAGAGTGTGAGGAGTCTATCCCTACACTTTCCAGTGAACATTTCCCAAAGGAGAGCACCCCAGTGAGATCTGTTCACTTTTCTGGTTACACAAGCCCTCTCAAAAGCTGTGAACCATTTGGTGATGTCATCACCATCTTCATATTTTGTTACAATCCCTTTGGGGATTTTTAGGATGTCAGGAGAATCTCTGACCCTATTTAAGTTGCTGCCACCATTGATGGGACCTAGGCCCATCTCTTTTCTTTCCCTTTCTATGGCTAGGAGCTGCTTTTCCAAAGCCAATCTTTTGACCATCCTGGCTAACAGGGGGTCATCTTCACTGAGAGCATCCTCAGTGATTTCAGAAATGCTGGACCCTCCTGTGAGGGAAGCAACATTTCTGACTATCATTTTTGGAGACAGGGCTTGAGAGGCCCTGGTCTCCCTATTTAGGACTGGAAGGGGGGAATTGCCCTCCAAGTCACTAATTTCTTCCTCTGTGAAGTCATCCTCAGAGGGGTTGGCTTTTTCAAACTCTGCCAACAGCTCCTGGAGCTGAATTTTGGTAGGTCTGGAGCCAATGGTTATTTTCTTTATATTACAGAGAGACCTTAGCTCCCTCATCTTAAGATGGAGGTAAGGTGTGGTGTCGAGTTCCACCACCTGCATCTCTGTATCAGACATTATTCTGCTAAGAGTTGGAATACTTTTTTAAGAATCTAAAACTGTTTCTAGAATCTAATTCAAACTTTTAACAAACTTTTTAAACTCTAAAAGACAATGCTAAACAGGGACTTAACACACAAGGCCCTAGCAGGACTTTTAAGAATTTAGAAAAATTTCAAATTGCAAAAATGAATTTCTAATGACAATTTTGGAATTTGTCGTGTGATCAGGTATTGGCTGAGTAGTCCAGCAAATGCAAAGTCTTGTACCCCACCGCTGATCCACCAATGTAGGAAGTTGGCTCTGTATGCACTATTTCAAAGTAAGGAATAGTATGCACAGAGTCCAAGGGTTCCCCTTAGAGGTAAGATAGTGGCAAAAAGAGATAATACTAATGCTCTATTTTGTGGTAGTGTGGTCGAGCAGTAGGCTTATCCAAGGAGTAGTGTTAAGCATTTGTTGTACATACACATAGACAATAAATGAGGTACACACACTCAGAGACAAATCCAGCCAATAGGTTTTGTTATAGAAAAATATATTTTCTTAGTTTATTTTAAGAACCACAGGTTCAAATTTAACATGTAATATCTTGTTTGAAAGGTATTGCAGGTAAGTACATTAGGAACTTTGAATCATTTCAATTGCATGTATACTTTTCAAGTTATTGACAAATAGCTACTTTAAAAGTGGACACTTAGTGCAATTTTCACAGTTCCTGGGGGAGGTAAGTTTTGGTTAGTTTTACCCGGTAAGTAAGACACTTACAGGGTTCAGTTCTTGGTCCAAGGTAGCCCACCGTTGGGGGTTCAGAGCAACCCCAAAGTCACCACACCAGCAGCTCAGGGCCGGTCAGGTGCAGAGTTCAACGTGGTGCCCAAAACACATAGGCTAGAATGGAGAGAAGGGGGTGCCCCGGTTCCGGTCTGCTTGCAGGTAAGTACCCGCGTCTTCGGAGGGCAGACCAGGGGGGTTTTGTAGGGCACCGGGGGGGACACAAGCCCACACAGAATTTTCACCCTCAGCAGCGCGGGGGCGGCCGGGTGCAGTGTAGAAACAAGCGTTGGGTTCGCAATGTTAGTCTATGAGAGATCTCGGGATCTCTTCAGCGCTGCAGGCAGGCAAGGGGGGGGTTCCTCGGGGAAACCTCCACTTGGTCAAGGGAGAGGGACTCCTGGGGGTCACTCCTCCAGTGAAAGTCCGGTCCTTCAGGTCCTGGGGGCTGCGGGTGCAGGGTCTCTCCCAGGTGTCGGGACTTTGGATTCAAAGAGTCGCGGTCAGGGGAAGCCTCGGGATTCCCTCTGCAGGCGGCGCTGTGGGGGCTCAGGGGGGACAGGTTTTTGTACTCACAGTCTTAGAGTAGTCCTGGGGTCCCTCCTGAGGTGTTGGATCGCCACCAGCCGAGTCGGGGTCGCCGGGTGCAGTGTTGCAAGTCTCACGCTTCTTGCGGGGAGCTTGCAGGGTTCTTTAAAGCTGCTGGAAACAAAGTTGCAGCTTTTCTTGGAGCAGGTCCGCTGTCCTCGGGAGTTTCTTGTCTTTTCGAAGCAGGGGCAGTCCTCAGAGGATGTCGAGGTCGCTGGTCCCTTTGGAAGGCGTCGCTGGAGCAGGATCTTTGGAAGGCAGGAGACAGGCCGGTGAGTTTCTGGAGCCAAGGCAGTTGTCGTCTTCTGGTCTTCCTCTGCAGGGGTTTTCAGCGAGGCAGTCCTTCTTCTTGTAGTTGCAGGAATCTGATTTTCTAGGGTTCAGGGTAGCCCTTAAATACTAAATTTAAGGGCGTGTTTAGGTCTGGGGGGTTAGTAGCCAATGGCTACTAGCCCTGAGGGTGGGTACACCCTCTTTGTGCCTCCTCCCAAGGGGAGGGGGTCACAATCCTAACCCTATTGGGGGAATCCTCCATCTGCAAGATGGAGGATTTCTAAAAGTTAGAGTCACTTCAGCTCAGGACACCTTAGGGGCTGTCCTGACTGGCCAGTGACTCCTCCTTGTTGCTTTCTTTGTTCCCTCCAGCCTTGCCGCCAAAAGTGGGGGCCGTGGCCGGAGGGGGCGGGCAACTCCACTAAGCTGGAGTGCCCTGCTGGGCTGTGACAAAGGGGGGAGCCTTTGAGGCTCACTGCCAGGTGTCACAGTTCCTGCCTGGGGGAGGTGTTAGCATCTCCACCCAGTGCAGGCTTTGTTACTGGCCTCAGAGTGACAAAGGCACTCTCCCCATGGGGCCAGCAACATGTCTCTAGTGTGGCAGGCTGCTGGAACCAGTCAGCCTACACAGACAGTTGGTTAAGTTTCAGGGGGCACCTCTAAGGTGCCCTCTGTGGTGTATTTTACAATAAAATGTACACTGGCATCAGTGTGCATTTATTGTGCTGAGAAGTTTGATACCAAACTTCCCAGTTTTCAGTGTAGCCATTATGGTGCTGTGGAGTTCGTGTTTGACAGACTCCCAGACCATATACTCTTATGGCTACCCTGCACTTACAATGTCTAAGGTTTTGTTTAGACACTGTAGGGGTACCATGCTCATGCACTGGTACCCTCACCTATGGTATAGTGCACCCTGCCTTAGGGCTGTAAGGCCTGCTAGAGGGGTGTCTTACCTATACTGCATAGGCAGTGAGAGGCTGGCATGGCACCCTGAGGGGAGTGCCATGTCGACTTACTCGTTTTGTCCTCACTAGCACACACAAGCTGGCAAGCAGTGTGTCTGTGCTGAGTGAGAGGTCTCCAGGGTGGCATAATACATGCTGCAGCCCTTAGAGACCTTCCTTGGCATCAGGGCCCTAGGTACTAGAAGTACCAGTTACAAGGGACTTATCTGAATGCCAGGGTGTGCCAATTGTGGATACAATGGTACATTTTAGGTGAAGGAACACTGGTGCTGGGGCCTGGTTAGCAGGGTCCCAGCACACTTCTCAGTCAAGTCAGCATCAGTATCAGGCAAAAAGTGGGGGGGTAACTGCAACAGGGAGCCATTTCTTTACACCCCCTAATTAGCGCATACTGGTCGGAAGTATTCGGGGAGCTAGCTGGCTGCACTGAAAGAACGCTATCACCTACCCCGATAGCAGCAATCCTGTGGGACTTACCATGCCCATCGACACATAAGATGTCAAACAAATTCATAGACCTAGCTTTGATCTTAGCGAGGAGAGAAATAACATTACATTGGAAGGACCCAGGTGGACAACTAATAATTAGATGGCTAGGTGCACTAGAAAAATGGGCCGAAATAGAGAGCACAGTACTAATGAAAGAAGCATCCCGAGGCCAAAGACCCAGAGAGAGTGTTACGCAATGGGACTTACTACTTGAAAACTTAAAACTGGCTGATGCCCCCTCCTCGGACGAAGACAGCTCTTTATCGAACTCAGACTCTGAACACGCTGCTACAACTACTTAATAACAATGCCGGAGCGTTGACCTACCTCGAGACTTTTGAGACTTTTCATCATAAGAAATATATTGAAGGACTTAGTGCACGATGGGGGGCGGGAGGGTTTAAGTTGCCGGGGAATATCACAACGTGTTTTGATTCATGTTATCACCCTTATAAAAGTAATAAAAGATATATTTAAAAAAATATATATTTATTAGTGCAATTTTACATGCTGTTGAGAAAGATAACCTAATCCAGCTGTCCACCAGGGTGGCTCATATATCAACCACTGAGTTGTAATGAGTTGTAACTTTCCGAAATTACCTTAGTTCTATCTCAGTATTTTAAGTCACCTGTGTCAAGTATTCTAGCTCTTCTTAAACAGTGGCAGAAGTGAGCAGGAATAATTCTGATTTCTCCATTTTATTCAAATTACAGAAAAACACAAAGATTTGATAATGTCCTGAAGAATGGGCATGGGGTGTCTGGATATGTATGACAGTGTAGGTTGTTGTCTGAGTACATTGACACCTTCAACCTCCTTGTGGCACAGACAGCCATTAGAGCTACTGGTCGTTGCCTTCTAAGGCAGTACTTCCCAAACTTTTTAGAAGCACATCCCACTTTTCAACATGACCAACTTTTGCGACTCATCTAGCTTTGGTGGAGAGGCAATAACTTTTTTTCTGTAACTAAAGCATCATGTGGGTAGGACTCTGTCATTTACAGACAATGCATTTAGCTTTGTAATGGCCACTAAATTTGCACAGACCTACAGTATTTTTAATAAAACTAAATTGCACACAAATGATAATGTGTGTAAATCGGGTTTCAGTGAATATTTATGTTTTGTGTGTCACCAAGTAAAAGTGTCTTGATTTGTTTTGATCTTAATAAAATCTTTGTTTCCATCACACTTCAGAGTTACAAAAAATGTGCTTCATTTTTGCCTTCAGAACTGCTGAATGTACATAGTTCATTTGCAGGTATTTACACTTTGTTGTGTGTTACAAAAAATGACATCGTACAACCAGCTTTTCCTCTCAGCCTCTGTACCCCAAGAAGATTGTCACATAATTCACTTTACTTTTCCTTTCTCTCACTGCAAAGTGAGATGAGTTTGTAAACACCAATCCCCCAAAGTAAGCAGCAATTTGTCAGAACACACAACCTGACATTTGACCTCTGTCATTGACGTGCAGCAAATGTGACAAGATAAATGCAGAATTTAAAGGCATCTTTATTAATTGCTTGGACTTTCGCAAATCATCAAAAATTGACTTGTGACCACAGTTTGGGAAATAGTGCTAAGGAGCAATGGCCTGTTGCTCCATAGCAAAGCAAAAAATAAGATACATCTCCTGGGTCTCTCTGGAAGTCCTGGAAGGGTGCGGTATTCATTATTCTGGTCTCTAGCTGCCTGGTCTCTGTCTTTATGGAGTATGCTTTAAGGTTTGAGCACATAATCCCCCAAACCTTCCCTAAAAATTATGACCAATGAAAGAGGCCTTCCAGTGAATTTAAAGCTTTCTCTTGAGCAGTTAGTAGTGCTACCACTATAATTTAGGATTACAGTACTTCTGTCCTTTTGCTCCCTGATAAGGTTGTTTATGTGGCAAGATCATTTTAGCAGTGTGTAACACTTAAACTGAAATTTCCCCAAAATACCTTGATGCTCTGGAGAGCCAAGTGCCTACCCCAGGATCTATATTTTTTCCAACATGCCCTGTAGCTCCCTTCAAACCAAGGTTCTGGGAATGTGTCATGACACTGCAGTGGCTGGTCATCACAGAGTTAGCCTTGTGTTCCTTTTGATGGCTTAAATTTCACCTGGATGTACAGTTATATGTAAATTCCTGTCTTGTCTACGCACAATCCAAGGCAGTCCGCTATAAGCCTTTTAGGTTTCTCCAGCCTTTGCTTGTTCCTCTTTATCCATGGCACAATAGTGCCACTGACTTTCTTGGGGATATACACCTTCTGGAGATAATACATTGAGTGATCATGGTTATTGTGAACCTTTGTTTCCCAAGATGGCTCATTTTCCTTGTTCCGGAAACCTCCATGTGCAAGTCTGATAGTAAGGACATTTTTGGTTGACATACTTCACCTTCACAGTATCCCTGACACCATAATTCCAGTCAGGGCCTCTCAATACATTTCAAGATTTTAGCTCTCAATTTTTTTTACCTGGGAATCCATTAGGCTCTGTCCTCAGGTTACCATCCCCACTCCAATGGACAGACTGACAGAGTCAACTAGAGTCTTGAACAGTATCTGAGATGTTTCTATAATTCCCCACAATCAACCTATCTAAATACTTATTTTTCTCATTTTACTGTATCCTCTTGTGCCTGCTGCTGCAGAGTTTCTAGAAAGGCCTGCTTCTGAGCGACAAGTGATTGCCAGAAATTTACAAGATTCTAAAGCTACTATGAAGGCAAGAACCAATAAGTTAAGAAGACAGGTCTCAAACCTGAAAGTGGCCGATAATGTTTGGTTGTCTTTTACGTTTTTGTCCACTCAAAAATTACCAGTCTGGTTTTGTTCTCAATATTTTGGTCCCTTTGTGATGACCAGACAGATCAATACTGTTGCCATTAGGCTCAGTCTTCCTAATTTATGGAAGATTCACCCCACTTTTCATGTCTCCCAGTGGGAGCCTTTTGTGGAAGGGCTATCCTGCTAGTGAACGTCCCTGGGTTCCTGGCTGTCAAGCCCATGCATCTGGATTGGTTTGTCACTTTTTTTCTTGCCTTTCCTGACAAGCCTGGGGCTTCAGAAGTGGTGTATACTGTTTCCTTCACGGAGTCTATCTTAGCTGTCTGGGCACCTGGGACCAGCCGTAACTTGGGTGGTCCTGTGGTTCCCAGGCCTCAGAAATCATTGCAAGAGGCCTGCAGCTGCAGGCTTTGAGTCTCACTCAACAAGTGTTGCCTTCCTTTGTGTTCCTGTTCCTTGCTGCTCCAGTTCCAAAATTGCAATTACCTGCCTTGTGGGGTTGCAGCTGCCTTTTGTAGATACTCCACAGGTAGTCCAGTTCATGTCTTTGTTTTCTTTTCCTTTTCCATCATAGCTGTTGTTTTCCTTGGTTTCTTCCTCATTTTCCAAATCTGTTATGTTTCCTGTCATGTGATGTTTTGATGTCATTTCCTTTTCCTGTTCTTTAGCTATATAAGGACTTCCATCTGGTTGGAGGGTGTGCCACAACAAAGCTGTGTTCCTTCGGTCTTTTTCTCGCTCCCGCCACTTGCTGATCCTGACTCTTCGCTCATGAAAATTCCACTGTTGGACTCCTGTTTCCAGGCTTACTTCAAACTTTTGAAGTCTTAATTCTGTAAGGTTTGTTTATGCCCTTAGCTTTTTCCTCCCGAGAAGGTGGCAGGTTCTTGAGGGCACTTACCTACCACATATTCCTTTTTTATTTTTTTATTTTTTTATTTAGTACCCCCAAAAAAACCCATAGATAAACATATGTATAGTTACCAAAAATCACAACAATAAATCTGCAGATCATTTAACCACATATAAAATATCTTTGTAAAATCATCACTTATTGGCAAGCCATTCACCCAAAAAAAAACATATTTCTCGCCCTTTTTGTCTCCCTCTTTTCCCTTTTCGCTCATACAGGGCCTTTTCCAGCTGATATACTGCAAGGAGACGATCTAGCCAATTCTGATATTTGGGGGTTGTTTGATCAAGCCATACCGAAGAAATACACAGTCGATATACTGACATAACCATAAAAAGACATTTTCTAACAGTAGGGCCCCCTTTGCTTCGTGACTCCTAATATAATATAATATAACCAGTGATAACTCGATTTCTAATCCTACAACATCTTTAACAAACTGTTCCACTTTTCCTCGAAAATTCACTAATTTTATACAGGTAGCAAACATATGGATTATATCCACGCCATGTTGCTGACATCTTGGGCAATGTACTCCTTGTTCCCGACCCCACTGTGCTAATTTCCTGGGCGTGATATACAAGTCAAATATTGTTTTATAATGTTGTGCCTGGAGAGATGCTGACAACAGGGAGGTGCGCCCTAACTCTAGAGACTCATAGAAAGCTTCATCTTCCACATTTAACTTAACACTCCATTTTTGACTATGCTTCACCGGATCATCAGATAAGTTATCTGTAAATTCCGAGTATAATAATCGTATCGTATTCTTATCAGGTGAAATCATCTTTTCTAGTAAAGAATTCTTAACAAACCCTACTGGCCCACCAGTTTTTCGTAAGATAAAATCTCTTACTATGTAAATATTTGAAAAAACTTGTTTGGGCTAATTCGAATTTCCCCTGAAGGCTTCCAAAAGCCATAATTGTAGAGTCCTCAATAAAGTCCCCGAACCTTTGTATGCCCTGTTGATTCCACCGTTCCATGATACTGTTGTGAAAAATCTCAGGGAGGAACATGTTGTCTTTGATCAAAGTATAATAGTTATACCTGCCACAGACCCCAAATTTTGGAAGCTGCCTGGAGGACTTTAAACCGAGTTTTCTGAGAGTAACTTGGTTCCAGAAGCTTAAACATCGCCCCTTTTGCAGCCGGGCCAATTAATACCTCATAAATACTAGGGACATATTCCCAATCATTTACCAGCGCTCCCCTTATAAACAGTGATTGCATATACTGCATTGCAGCTGCCTTCCGATACAATTTAAAGTTGGGGAGGGACCATCCACCCTTTCCCCTTGAAAGTGTCATACATTTGCTTGCCCTGCATATCTTACCATATGACCAAACAAACCGCATAATTAGCTGATCTAGTTTCCTAAACCAAGATTTCTCAATTTCCAATGGAATCGCATGAAATAAATATAGTACTTTAGGTAGAAACGTCATCATTATCATATTACACCACCCCATAATTTTCATATGAAAGTTATTCCATCTGCTGAAATTATATCTAGCATTTTCTATAATAGGCAAAAGATAAGACCGGACAATCTCCTCTACCTGAGGTCGAATATCAATCCCTAGGTACACTGCGTGCTCTACTTTCCGTGTATCTGACGATCTACAATGTTCATTCATAACTATTTGTGTCTTATCTCTGTTGAGAAGATAGCCAGAGACTGCCCCAAAATTTTCTGCTGCATCCTCAATTTCTCTCAGGGCAAGATCTAGGTTCGCAGTTATAACTGCCACATCATCTGCATAAGCCAAAATTTTTGTAGCCCATGTGTAGTGATATCATGGCTTCAGGAAACGGTTGCCCTTCCTTAGGCCAGCAAGAGACATGGGCCCAGATTCCTAGTAAGCTTCCTGCATGAACACACTTATATGTTCCCATCCCAAAGTATTTTTTGTTTCTTTTTATGGATCAAATCTGTTTATTAAGTTTTTCAATTATAGAACATCGCACATGTACTACATCACAGTATTGCCAAAAGGCACGTAGATAGCTTATTGCATGCGAAACAATAAAAAAAGAAGATTAAGGCCCTCATTCTGACCTTGGCGGGCGGCGGAGGCCGCCCGCCAAAGTCCCGCCGTCAGGTTACCGTTCCGCGGTCGAAAGACCGCGGCGGTAATTCTGACTTTCCCGCTGGGCTGGCGGGCGGTCGCCTTCAGACCGCCCGCCAGCCCAGCGGGAAAGAGGCTTCCACGATCAAGCCGGCTCGGAATCGAGCCGGCGGAGTGGAAGCTGTGCGACGGGTGCAGTTGCACCCGTCGCGTATTTCACTGTCTGCGCAGCAGACAGTGAAATACATTTAGGGGCCCTCTTACGGGGGCCCCTGCAATGCCCATGCCAGTGGCATGGGCACTGCAGGGGCCCCCAGGGGCCCCGCGACCCCCCCTACCGCCATCCGGATCCCGGCGGTCGGACCGCCGGGATCTGGATGGCGGTAGGGGGGGTCGGAATCCCCTCGGCGGCGCAGCAAGCTGCGCCGCCTTGGAGGATTCAATGGGGCGGCGGTACACTGGCGGGAGCCCGCCAGTGTTGCCGGTCCGACCGCGGCTTTACCGCCGCGGTCGGAATCCCCATTGGAGCACCGCCGGCCTGTCGGCGGTGCTCCCGCGGTCCTCCGCCCTGGCGGTCTTTGACCGCCAGGGTCAGAATGACCGCCTAAATGTTTAACACAACTATGTTTCCCCACTGCTGGTTTTAAATGCATTAATCAAAAGATCTCAGGCTCTATTACCATATAATTCTAGTCCAGAATAAACATCCCGTCGTAGGCGACCTCCCCGGCAACCAATTCAAATTCAAAACCCTCAGATAAGTTGGACATGTCAGCTCTGAAAACTCCCCAGATAGAATACGTAAAAACGGTTGCCAAAGTTCCCTAAAGTCCCCACTCTGCAGCTGTGAAGTCAGGGTAAGCTTTTCCATAGCGAGGATAAACCAGAGCTTGTGTAGCCAAGAGACTGTCGACGGGATCTGCTCTGTCCCCCCACACTGATAGCAACAGCTGTACAGCAGCATTCAAGGCTAAGGCCATCTTCCGACCCTTCAAAGATCTTAGGGGAAAAGTGAGCGGGTTGGGGAGACCCAGCAAAGTATACGCAGGAAATCTAGGGATCTGAGTGTCAAAGGCCCTGTCCACAGTGTCTATTATGTCCTTCCAGTACCAATGTAATTTGGGACAATGCCATAGTAGGGGCACAAGCAAGCCCCCACCCCCACACCCCGTCCAGCAAAAACTAGATTTGTCATGATTCCAAGCATGGATCCTGTTTGGGGTGTAATACCAGGAAGAGGCTACTTTATAGGCTGTCTCTGTACCTGCTGAGTTATAAGCTGTGTGGTGCGCCCTATAAAAAACACTCTCCCACTCATCTTCCAATAGCTCCCTCTCTAGTTCCTTCTCCCATCTCAATTGACCCTTAGTCTTGGTTGCACGAGCCTCCCCCACAGGAGGACATAGAGTTCAGAAACCACACGCTTATCACCCTTTTTCATTAGAATCCATTTTTCAAACGGGGTTAACGGCCTATCAATTAATATCCTATTGGCTGGAAGCAGGGCCCAGTGTCTTATTTGGTAGTGCATCATCCTGTCGGCCTCGGTTAGGCCATATTGCTCCTTCAGCTGGTCGAAAGGGATAACCTCCTGCACATCAAATAAGTATCCCACCCTTTTGCAGCCCCTCTCATACCACCGACGCAGTGCTTCCGGCTGTAGGCCAGTGCCAAAGCCGGGGTTCGCGCCCAGTGGAGTCATTGGGGACAGGAAGGTCGTCAAACCCGCCCTGCCGGCCACCCAATCCCACACTCTCATCATAACCTCCGTAACCGGTGATATATACAACCCCTGCGCCCTGTGACAGCGCCTAAGCCAGGGTTCCTTCCATATGTGAGAGCCAGCCACTGCCTGGTCTATGAAGCACCAATGCTTCTCAGGAGATGGTCGGCTCCATTCCAAGAGGAAACGCAACTGTGCTGCCTGAAAGTATCGAAGGAGGCAGGGGACCGCCAGCCCCCCCTCCCTCTTAGGACGATACAGAACCTGCCGTGATATCCGCGCCGCCTTTCCTTCCCATATAAATCTTAAGACCGCCGTTTGGAGGGACGCTATAGTTCGCGGGGGAGGTTCCAGCGGGAGCACCTGGAACAGATAAAGTATACGTGGTAGGATGGTCATTTTCACCGCCGCAACCCTGCCCAGCCAGGACAATTTAAGCCTCCCCATGACTCCAAGTCGCGCTGCACCTCTTGCGTTAGTTTCGAATAGTTCAACTTCGCTGTACTGGCGACTGTAGAGCCCAGCTCAATCCCCAAATATGGGAGCCGCGAAGAGGTCCATGTAAAGTGGAAACGGGCCTTCAGGTCCCTTTCATGTTCCGCAGTGATAAACTTGCCCAAAGCCTGCGATTTAAGCATGTTCATTCGGAACCCCGAAACCCGTCCAAATTCCTCTATAACACCCATTAGCGCCAGTAGTGAGGTCATGGACTCCGCCAAAGTAAGAATGACGTCGTCCGCGTATAGCGAAATGAGATGCTCGTCCCCACCAAACCTCATACCCGTGATCTGAGGGTTGTCCCGGAGCCTCTGCGCCAGTGGCTCCATGTAAAGTGCGAACGGGAGGGGCGAAAGTAGACACTCCTGCCTGATACCTCTTTGGACGGCGAATGGCAAAGAGAGCGTCCCATTAACACGGACCGCTGCCCGAGGCTCTTGATAAATGCATCGAATCCATGTCATAAAGCCTGCACACAGTCCAAAGCGTTTGAGCACCCTGAACAGGTATGGCCAGTGAACCCTATCAAAGGCTTTCTCAGCGTCAATAGACAGGAAGAGCGCCGCCCTACGGGAACGTTCAGTTTTGTCCAAGAGGTGGAGCAATCGCTTGGTATTATCGCTGCACTGTCCATGGAGTATAAATCCCGACTGGTCAGGGTCCACAAGCACCGGCATATAATAGTTGAGACGGTGTGCCAGAATGCCAGTGAACAGTTTGGCATCGATATTCAGGAGGGAGATCGGCCTACACGAGGCGCATTCCACGGGGTCCTTCCCCGGTTTCGGGATAACAACGATAGTAGCGTCTAACATACTAGGCAAAAGCACACCCGTTTGACGAAAGGAGTTAAAAAGTCGCACAAGAACGGGAACAAGTTCCATACAGAAGGATTTATAAAAAAGCGCAGAAAAAACATTGGGGCCAGATGACTTCCTGGTCTGCAACCGAGCAATCACAGATATAACCTCCCCAGCCCTAATAGGTGGGTCTAACGAGGCTGATTCTGTCACAGACAAAGGAGTGATTGCTATGTCCTCTAAGAAGGGTTCTGGGGCTAAGTCACCGGGCTTCTCAGCCATGTACAGACTTCAATAGAATTCCGCAAAAGCCTGTGCTATTTGGTCGCTCGTACACGCCTCCGCCCCAGAGGGGAATCGTACCATTTTTTATCAGTGACGCTGCACGCTGTGCTCTCAGCCTATGCGCCAGTAGCTTGCCGCACTTATTACTTCCTACGTAATACTTTTGCTTGAGGCGGACTACCGCATACTCTGCCTTGTCCCAATCCAACCTCCTCAGCTGCTTTCGGACCTTCTCGAGCTCTCGCCATATTCTAGGAGCACCGGTGTGTTTATGTGAGTGCTCTAACACCCTCACTCGCTGCTCCAAGTCCCACCTGAGTTGAGCCCTGGCCTTATTGTACCTAGAAGAAAGCGACATCACCTCGCCCCTCAAGACAGCCTTCAGTGCCTCCCACAGTGTTGCAATGCTTGTTGTCCCGTTGTCGTTAAAGCTAAGGTAATCTATTATTGCCCTTCGGATCGCCTCTACCGTTGCACCGTTCTGAAGCATCGAGTCCCTAAATCGTCATCCCGATGGACTGACCCTCTCCATGTCCGTGTGAATCTCAACTGTTACCGGAGCATGATCCGACAAAGCCCACGGCTCAATCGCCGGGTCTCTAACCCTGGGGAGAAGCTCCTGGGAAGCCAGAAAAAAGTCCAATATAGCATATGTTTTGGTTGCCGATGAGTAAAAGGAGTAGTCCCTCAACGTGGGGTGCGCACTCCTCCACACATCCACCAGACCACACTCACTCAACCACTGCCGCCCAGCATCCAACAAAGACCCTGTCTGACCATACCGTTGGCCTGAGCGATCCAGGTCCCCATCCATCACCAAATTAAAATTAACCCCCCAACAATACAGCACCATCAGGGGATTGGAGCAGCGGAGTCAGAGACTGTTTCAAGAAGGCTTCTTGTTGGGAATTGGGTGCATATAGGGAAGCGATCGTGAAGGAGAATCGCCGATCAAATCCTCATGGCCAAGAGCCTCCCCGGAACCTCATGCAATTTGGATATGACTTCCCCCAGGAATGAGCGTGATAAAAGTATCACCACCCCTGCATGGTTTGACGGTAGCCAGGACCAGAACTGCCTGGGAAACCACTTAGAGCGCATGCATTAGGTATCTTTAAGGAGAAGGTGCGTCTCTTGCAAAAGGCATACATGACTCCCGGATCTCTCTAAAGCTGAGAGGATGGCTAGCCTCTTAGTAGGGTTATTTAGCCCCCTAACATTTAAGCTTATACATTTGATGGTCATAGCCTATACTGAAGAAAGCAAGCAGAGGAGACAAGAGCACAACATAGGACTACCACCCACAATATTATCTAGACCGCCTAGAGTACTCAGGCCTGAGGATGCTTTCTCAAAAGACCAGCATCGCAGGGAAAACCAACAGCAAACAATCAAAAAGCACAACAGGTGCATATGACACAAAAGTCCTCGATCAACCATCATTGCAAGGTAAAATCTCCACGGGGCAGTATATCCCACCAGATTAGTAACTCGGCCCATTGCCCCCGCTGCCTCGACCCACTGCGACAATCAACATATTATTACGACTGCGGCCTGTAGTAATCCCGGGTGCTCCCGGGTGTCCAAACTAGGCTGAAGTACCGGCGGCCACGCTGTTCAAAGCGGCTTCTCTCTCCGATCTCAGCTCCGAGGTCGTCGGGCGCTGCAGCTTCCTTTTCTTCTCTTTTCTTCTCTTTTCTCCGCCACCGAGGAGGGCCCCCCGCTGATAGAGCCGCCCCCTTGCTCGCCTCCCGGCCTATATCCTCAAGGCCCAGGACGTGGCCAGCCTCCATAAAAGATTTCACCTGCCAAAGCTGTTCCTCCCAGCTGTAGACCAGGCGGAACGGATGGCCCCAAGAATAGGACACATTGTGCGCCCTCAAGTGATCCGTGATCGGCCTGAACTCTCTCCGTCTCTGTAAATTCTGCACAGATAAATCATGAAAGAGCTGGAGTTCATGCCCTCGACAGAGTACACTCTGGAGGTTGCGGGCCCGCTGTAGAATCTTTTCTTTAAGGACAAAATTGTGGAGACAGGCTAAAATGTCTTGGGGGCGGCCTCCAGGGGTCCCAGCGCGCCCAACTCGGTGCACCCGGTCCAGGACTACCTCCTGTGTCTCTTCTGTGCCAAGCAAGGAGCGAAACAAATCCACCACGTAGCCCCCAATGTCCCCTTTTTCAGCGCCAACCGGGGCCCCTCGTATACGAATATTTTGTCTCCTCAAGTGATTTTCCAAGTCCTCAACCGCCATCTGAAGAAGGTCCTGTTGATCTGGGAGGCGGACTACTTCCTGTTGCAGGCCCGCGACCTCTTCACCGCGAGGGATCTCACTGTCCTCCAACTGAGATACACGTTCACCCAAGGAGGTAACCTCTCCTTGTATCTCCTTCACCTCCCGTGAGATGTCCCTACGCAGCTCTTGGATATCGCCCCAGAGCGACTCAAACAGGGAGGTCAGAAAGCCCTTTGTAACGGAAGAACTCTCCTCTGGATCAGTCTCAACTCGACTCTCCAAGGCCCTCATCTCAGGTAAGTCCTCCGTCACAGTCCCAGGTGCAAAGCGCGCCCCTGCCAACATATCCCTCACTGAGCGCTCGCGTTTGGACTTTGATGTCGCCATGGCGCGCCGGCCTGATCACACCTCACCGGCTCAGTTCCGCAGGTCCTCCAAGGTCACTTTCCGAGGCCGGTCAGTGTGTGCTGCTCTATCCGGAACTGCACCCAGGTCCAGCTCCCAGCCGCGACCACTTAAAACGGTCCGCTCCTTGCGCCTTTTCGCTAGACTGCAGGGCCAGGCTTACTTAAAAGTTCAAATGCTGGGGTTGTGCCACCCGGAGGCCAGGTATCTGGGCCCACACTCTCCACTGTGGCCCCGCACCTCACCGACCCCGCTCCATGGCCGGTCCAGCGGGGCATATGAGAGCACCTCTCACCCCTCAGGCGCTCCAACCACAAGACGCCGGGTCCCGTGGCGATCTCCAGTTATTAAGGGGCCCAAGGGAGGCCCTCGGCCCTCAATCCCTGTCGCCCCGTCTGCAAAGGCCGCCGAGGGGAAGGTCCGTCCCGTGGCCCAGGCCGCGCCTCGCGCAGCTCTGCGGCCGCACCCCAACTCTTGGGCCGAGCCCTGCTCCTCCCGCGGGAGCGGCGCAACTTGGCCCCGACCGAAGCCGAGGAGCCAGAACACCTGGGGGGAGCCTTGCGATGTAGGGAAATCCTCCAGGCTTCCCCCAAGCTGGCTGCAGGACACTTTCTCGGGCCGAGGCGGCGGAGCGCAAGCAGAAACGTTTTAGTGCTCCGCCATCATGGACACGCCCCTTTTGTTTCTTTTTAAAAGCCATTATTTAGCATTTCTTTAGATTTTTCAGGAGGAAATAACTGTGCTCATGTAGCTCAATTTCATGATTAGTAGTTAGATCAAAAGTTATTAAGTCACCTGCACAGAATAGCAGAAAAGTAACTTTCTTCCTCGGTATGGAAGAAACATTTGGATAAAGAAACAGGACATTGTTGAAATCAAGAGAAAATAATGGGAGCCAATACATTTTTGTCATAGTCCATTGAATCACAATTTTTAGAAATTTCGAAATTATTGAATTTATGCAAACTTATTGAATGCTGATATGACATTGAGATTGTGGTGTATACTGGCATCTGCTTCTTTCCATTTATTTTTCGGTAATCCACTGTACTGCTAGACTATTGTCTGTTCCAGAAGAAACTAGCCAAAACCTAATTATGGTTTTCAGATTTCCAAACCTTGCTGGACTATTCGGCACCTATAAGATTATTTGATTTCTGTAATTGCATTACACACAAATGACATACGCTCTCAGAAATCGAAATTGATGTAATTTTCTGAAGTTTCAGAGATAATTTTCAGACATTTAAATGTTTTTATTTTAGTAGTATCAGTGGGAGAAGACCTAAGTTGAGCCTCCATTTTTACGAAAATGACTACATTTTTTGAAGTGTGTTCCTTACACATTAAATAACCTTTTCAGAATCTTGTGACCTGAATAAGGAGCTTTCGATAACAAAATTAATCACACATTTGCTTAATAGATTTGCTTCTTGTATTTTTGGCAGAACTTTTCCCTTTATGCAGGGGCTTATACCAGATATTTTAAAATAAACCAAAATTTAAGAGATTGTAATAGATCGTAGTGAACATCTAAATCAGCTTATCATGATCTCCAACAGACTTACATTTACAAAATCAAACTCTAATACAGAAGCTCACCAAATAGTATATTCCCTTATATCCACTTTAGTCCTAGTCTATTTTCTGCTGGCTTTCTTTAGATCCTCATTACAGTGGTTTTACTTTAAAATCTGCATACATGTAAAACCAAGGAGACATTTCAGAATACAATGGTCACTTAAATTGGTTGCCCCCACTTCCATACTTGCCACACCAGAGATTTCTTCATAGTTACCCATTACATAGCGCAATGTAAAACATGAGGCTAGAGTTCCAGGAAGATTTCCTTTTGCTATTTGTTTTAAAAAAGTGAATCTGGAAACAATGAGGAAAGTCATAAAAATGCCCCACTTTACTTCCTAATGTATTAGTGATCACAGTTCCTGCACTGGACTATTCTTCTTCTTGCCCTGGGGCTCTAATTTTTTTGCACAACCAGCCCAGTTCCCATGAAGTTCCCAGCCCCAGAGAACAGGGTTGTCCTGGTCTTGGTGGACCATGCTGCCCGCTACCCAGAGGCTATCCCTCTGAGGTCAGTGACTGCACCTGTGGTGGTCAGAACTCTGATGGGGAGTTAACCCTTGTTGGGTTTTCCATAGAAGTAGTGTTAGACCTGGCATCCGTGGCGTGATTTCCCCTGTCTTTTTGCCTCTGCTTCCTGTGTTTTGACTGTGTGCTGGACTTTGTTTTTGCAGGTTTATGGTACTCTGGGCACTTTACCACTGCTGACCAGTGCTAAAATGCAAGTGCTCTATGTTTACACTGTGTGTGTAATTGGCTTATCCATGCTTGGCATATTTGATTCATTAGTAAGTCCCTGG
This sequence comes from Pleurodeles waltl, assembly GCF_031143425.1. Classification (NCBI taxonomy): domain Eukaryota; kingdom Metazoa; phylum Chordata; class Amphibia; order Caudata; family Salamandridae; genus Pleurodeles; species Pleurodeles waltl. The sequence goes on along the minus strand of NC_090443.1, from coordinate 1,003,309,790 downwards.
TAAAGTGCACTAGAGGTGCCCAGGGACTGTAAATCAAATGGTACCAGTGGGCCTGCAGCACTGATTGTGCCACCCATGAGTAGCCCTGTAAACATGTCTCCGACCTGCCACTGCAGTGACTGTGTGCACTTTTAAACTGCCCCAACCTTCCCTTTTTGTACATGTAAGGTATCCCTAAGGTAGGCCCTACGTAGCCCCATGGGCAGGGTGCAGTATATGTTAAAGGTGGGACATGTACTAATGTGGTTTACATGTCCTGACCGTGAAATACTGCCAAATTCAGTTTTCATCTGATGGGTGGTTGCCAGCAGAGTACTATTCCGCATTCTCAGCTCACCTACCCCAACCACTTTTGGATGTGCTGCATGAATCAAAGATGCAGTCATCTCTTTGACTTTCAGCGTGAGGGGCTTATAGTGGTTCTGCCTAAACTGGGTCGATATCCCTTGGATGTGCGCACATATAGGCCCCTTTCATTACTTAATTTGGACAGTATAGAATTGGGCAAAGTGCTTAATGAATGGAGCCCCAAGTGGGGAACATGACAAAGTAGTGGTGTCTTTCGACATAGAAAAGGCCTTCAACACTCTCGGACTGCCCTTCTTAAAGGAGACACTACGCTGCATGGGCTTCGGCTCTGTATTTTTGGACTGGATTACTATAATGTACTTTAATATTCCAATAGCTTACCTATTTGCTGCTGACAGAAGTGCCCGCTCTCGCCACTGTTATTTGCGATAATAATTGAACCTGTTAGCCTCTCATCTACGACTATGTGCGCAGCAATGTGGGTTCCCAGATCTGCACATATTTCACATCATCTCCCTCTACGCCGATGATGCATTAAGATACTTGCGCAAAAGTTCATCCTCATTACCAGAGGGCATGCAACTACTGGATCTTTTCTGGGACTTATCCAGTTTACGCGTGACATGGATAAAGTCCTGCTTATTTCCGTTGGCCCCTATTCAAGAGCATTTGTGGCCCGCTCTCCCAGTACATTGCTTGCCATGGTGTCATGATACCTTCGAATATTTCAGCATTCAAATTACCACACCACTGAGGACCTCAGGGAGGGCAATCTGGGTCGAGCAGTTCGCCCGAGCCGCAGATCTCTGCCTCTATGGGGTTCCTTACCACTGTCGCCTCTGGTACATGTGCGATTGCAAAGATGCTAATACTCCCCAGATTGCTATATTATTTTACTGCGCTACTGGTGGTGCTGCCCGATTATTCTGCTCACTACATGGTCTGATGTTAGAACTACTGTGGGGAAACAATCGGCGCTGAGTCGCCGTAGCTATCACAAATTATCTTCTTGAGGAAGGGGGCCTGGGTATGCCCAACTTTGAGTTGTATTATGTAGCGACACAATTACAATGACCGCTTTGCTGGCTTCGGCACTCCCCCACAGCAGAGAGGGCAATGGTACTTGACAGTCTAGGACACATAGACATGTTGACATAATTGATAGACCACACATGTCCTCCCCTACGCAACAATAACCTGATGGGCACAGCCCCAATTTGTTAATGCAGATTCGTACGGAGTAGAGGCCCAACACTATCCTACTCTTACAGGACCCCATTGCTCAGTATGCAGGGCACAAGGTAATTAAACACAAACCATACATTGGCACATGGTTGGCAGTGGGACTAACTATGGTCGGGGACCTCTTTAGGGATGGCTTTCTCATGACATACACTGATATTGAGGATACTTACAACATTGGCCCTGGACGGTTCCTAACATACTGCGCCATGAAAAAGCTCAAACACGATACCAGGTGGGAGGGAGATACAGAACATTCAACATCGCCTATTCTTTATGATCAGGCTTAGATCTTATAAAAGTTGTATCCCTGCTGTACAGCACCTTTCTTAAATCCACTGACACAACACAGACGGGAGTACGGACTCGATTGGATGCGGTTCTCCCTACTCCACTATTCCCAATTGTATGAACCAAGGCGCTCCAACAGGTAAAGTGTGTCTCTCACAACCCATTATTCCGCTTTACTCAGTTTAACTCTCTCCATTAAGCGTGTCTATCCCCTCACCGGCTCCAACAGTTCCCCCACACAGATGCCCATGGTGTGGAGAGCTGGAAGGTGCTTTCTACCACGTGGTGTGGACCTTCCCGCCCATACAACGTACCTTGCACATAATCCCTACACTGACGGGGGAATTGGCCGACAATGCGCTCTCCCCCTACGTCCTGTCTACTTGGCATCTGCACTTAGGCTAAAGGGGACAAACAACTACAAGGTTCATAGACTTGGCCTTTGTCTTATTCAAATGCCTCATAGCAATGCATTGGAAGGTGCCTTCCACACCAGATGTCAACAGTGGCTGGGTGAGATGCTGCAGTGGGCTAGGGCCCACTCACAGGCACTCTGCTCCCTCAGCAACAGAGGTCTGGCTTTGGAAAGACACAGGGTGTGGGACCCCTTCATAGTCATGACTGAAGCAAAAAATGACACCCAACCTCCCTGAACAGCAAATAAGCGTTAGCACATGTAGTCCTTGGCACTTCAGCAGTGCATCCCCAGTGTACATGGCGCTGTAGACCACACATATTACTGTAAAACATCACACTTGTGGCCCCCCACAGGAGCCACTACATTACATTGTGGCAAGCTCTGCCACCTCTTGCCATGACTGCTTCCCCCTGGGTTGGATTCTCAGAATAGTAAGTACCCTTGCACCTGGACACAAAGGTCATTTCCAAATGGTATCACACCACTGCACCCCCATCTATTGCTATAGGCCTCTTGTAGCACTATACACATCCCTTCCTATTATGAAACTGTAATCTGTAAATGTTATGATCACATGTACCTGTCCATGTTCATGATACTGTTTATTGCCAAATGCTACCCTCATGTTACCTAGGCTCTAGTACTCCCTCTCCCCACTCTTATCCCTTGTTTTTCTTTTTCTTTGCTTTTAAATGTAACTCACACCCAGTGTCCTGTAATTGTTGGTTATTTTGTAATAAATAATAAAAACAGATTTGAAAAAAAATTGTTTTTCACAGTTGAACGGCCTATCTCTTTCATGGGTTAACCGGGTTACTGCCTTTAAATATCTTTTAAGTGCGGTTTCCCATTGGGAGCAGATAGAGATGTGGAGTTTGGGGTCTCTGAACTCACAATTTTAAAATACATCTTTTGTTAAAATTGTTTTTTAGATTGTCAGTTTGAAAATGTGCTTTTAGAAAGTGGGCATTTTCTTGCTCAACCATTTTGTGCCTCTGCCTGCTTGTAGAATCCACGTCTGGGTCAGACTGATAGTTGGGCTGTTTGTGAATTCTCTCTAGACAGTGATGCAAAAGGAACTGGGGTGTAGCCTGCATATCCTGATGAGTCTCCTGGGCTAGAGTGGGGAGGGAGGTGCTGACACTTACACCTGGAAGGGCTGTGCCTGTCCTCACACAATGCAGTCCCTAACCCCCTGGTCTGTGTCTGGGGTCAGGCCTGGGCAAGGCAGGATCTTGTGAACAACAGAGACTTTCCTTTGAGGTTTGCCTACTTTAAAGGCAGAAAGAAGTATAAGTAGCGGACCCAAAGATTTTTATACTACTTCTTATAGGAAATTACCCTATTTTTGGCATGGTTACCCCCACTTTTTGCCTGTTGTTAGTATGTTTTGACTGTGTTCACTGGGATCCTGCTAATCAGGACCCCAGTGACTGTGCTCTCTCCCTTTAAATGTGGTTGCTTGGACCACACACACCCCACATTTGGCATACTGGTGCCCGCTTATTAGTCCATAGTATATGGTACCCAGGGCATTGGGGCACCAGAGGGTCCCAATGGGCTGCAGCATGTATTATGCCACCTATGGGAGCCCATGTAAAATGTGTCTGCAGGCCTGCCATTGGAGCCTGTGTGAAAAGGTGCATGCACCCTTTCACTTCAGGTCACTGCACCAGGTCACTGTAATTCACTCCATGGTATGCCCTCCTAGCGCAGAGGGCAGGGTGTGGGTACCTGTGTGTGAGGGCACCTCTGCATGATCAGAGGTGCCCCCATGAACTCCAGCTTTATTTTCCTGGACTTCATGAGTGTGGGGACACCATTTTACACGTGTACTGGACATAGGTCACTACCTAGGTCCAGCTACATAATGGTAACTCCGAACCTGGGCATAATTGGTATAAAAAAATTCAGAATCATCCCCCAATACTGTTGCCAGTATTGTTTGTATGATTCCATGCACTCTGGGGGCTTCTCAGAGGACCCCAAGCATTGCGCCTACTAGCTTTCTGGGGTTTTCCAGGCAGCCCACACTGCTGCCACCCCTCAGACAGGTTTCCTGCCTGCTGCTGCTTGAGCAGCTCAATCCCAGGAAGGCAGAACAAAGGATTTCCTTTGGGAGAGGGAGGCAACACCCTCTCCCTTTGGAAATAGGGGTTACAAGGCTTGGGAGGGTAGTCTCCCCAAGCCACTGGTATGCTTTGAAGAGCACATTTGGTGCCTACCTTGCATAAATTAGTCTGCACCAGTTCAGGTGCACTGGCACAAAACTCAACAATGAAAAGGGGAGTAACCACTCTCTTGTCTATCGCCACCCCAGGGGTGGTGCGCAGAGCTCCTCCAGGTGGCCACTCGATTCTGACACCTTGAATCCAAGGTGGGCAGAGGCCTCTGGGAACATCTGAGTGGCCAGGTCAGGCAGGTGACGACACAGCCAAACCCTGGTAGGTAGTGACCCTGCTAGGTGACCAGTCCCCCTTTCTTGGCTATTTAGGATCTCCCTCTTGGGTAGATCCTCAGATTCAGCTAGCAAGATTCCAGCAGGATTCATCTGCATCACTTACTTCGACTTCTGGCTCCTGGGACTGCAACCGGACCCCCCAGAAACCAACAATATGCATCCACGATGAAGACTCTGCTTGCAACATTGTTTCCACGGCTCCTTCCAGCAACTGCAACATTTCCCTGGCTGTGCATCCTCTGTGGGTGCCAAGTCTTCAGTCTGCACGAGAAGCAAGAAGGAATCTTCCTTGGAGTGAAGGAGTCACTTCCCTGCAGCACTAACTGCAACAATGACCGGATCCCCTCTACCGATTCCACTTCTTTGGGTGGGGACATGACATTTGCATTCCACTTTCTTAGTATATGGTTTTGTTTCCCCCAGGCCTTTATTATTGCCCATTGCTTTTCACTGTCTTCTATTGCTTTTTATGCCTATTTCTGATTGCTACTGTAATGTATATAGTGTATTTACTTACCTCCTATTGGACTCTTGCCTACCTAGTGTTTTAGCAATGTGTTACTGTAATAAAGAGCCTTTATTTTCATAACACTGAGTGTTTTCTTTCATGTGTGTAAGTGTTGCGTGACTATAGTGGTACTGTATGAGCTTTGCATGTCTCCTAGATAGGCCTTTGCTGCTCATCCACAGCTACCTCTAGAGAGCTTGGCTTCTAGACACTGCCTATACTTCAGTAAAAGGGGATACCAGGACCTGGTATAAGGTGATAATACCACAGGTACTCACCACACACCAGGCTAGCTTCCTACACTTCAGGATCAAGAGGAACTTCTGCCAAGGAGAAGAGCTGGAGGAGGAGTACTGCCCCTTTGCCTGTGAGTGTGCTTTGCTGGGTTGGTCTATAGTTGCTGCTTCTGCCTTTGAGAGGACAAAGTCTGGACTTTGCTGTGTTTCCTGTTTATGAAGTGTCTCCAAGGGTTTGGCCTGAGCTTGCCCCCTGTTCTGAAGTCTCTGGGCCATCAACAACGTCCCCTGCCAGCACCTCGACTCTCTTGCTGAGACGCCTGCCAAGTGGTGCCTAATCCAGTCCCAGGGCCCTTGAAAGGACAAGCTGGTGGAACCAAGTCTGAAATCCATGCACAGGAGCTGTGTAGGACAAACATCGACGCAGCATCTTCTTCGCTGCTGCAAGATCGACGCACCACCTGCATCATGGCTGGGAAATCGACGCAAAACCCGTGTGCGGCTGGCAAAATTGACATATCACCTACACTGTGCGGCTCTTTACCACTGTAAATCGTCAATGGGTGTCAAAACCATAGTAAACCTGCATGGACTGGAGGTTGCCCATCTGGAAATCGACGCATTGCTCTTCTGCGGGAGAGAAAAATTATGCATCACCTACCCAACTGGAGGAGAAACGACATACAGCCTCACTTGTGAGTAAGGAATTGATGCATCGCAGACTCTTCCTATGCACACTCGCCAGTCTGCCTTATTTTTTACAAAAACCAGTTACTTTGTGTAAAAAAAACGCATCCATTTATTTCTATAGATTAAGACTTCTTTTACTTTCAAAATTCATAACTTTGCTTGTGTATGTTGGATTTTTGTCATTGTGGTCTTGTTTGATTTAGGTAAATATTGGCTATTTTTCTAAATGGGTGTTGTGTCCCTTTTGTAGTGTTTTCACTGTATTACTGTGTGTGTTGGTAGAAATACTTTACACATTGCCTTTGAGATAAGCCTATCTGCTTGTGCCATGCTACCAATGGGGTGATCAGGGGTTGTCTTATGAGTGTAACTCCCTTACCCTAACTAGAGTAAGGGTCCCTGCTTGGACAGAGTGCAAACTGACTGCCAACCAGAGACCCCATTTCAAACAGGTAGTGGATGGCAGAGGCACTAACTTCATGTCCACGTACATGAAGTCCATGTGGGATGAATGTAGTGTAACTTAATACGTTCACCACACCCTATCACCCCCAAACCAATAGTCCTGTGGAGAGATTCAACAAGACCCTCAAGGGCATGATTATGGGCCTACCTTAACCCATGAGGCATAAGTGGGACGTCCTCTTGCCCTGCCTTCTCTTTGACTACAAGGAGGTGCAACAGAAAGAAGTAGAGCTTAATCCCTTTGATCTCCTCTGTGCCACCATGTTAGACCCCTGAGCTTTGTCAAGGAGGGTGGGAGCAAGCTCTCAGGAAACTCCCCAAGATGTGGTCTGTTACATGCCGGCCCTCTGCAACCAGATGCACAGCTTTTGGAAAAAAGGCAAAAAGCAATTTTGAGGCCAGTCAAGAAGTCATGAAACTCTGGTATAACCAGAAGGCCACTCTGGTGGAGTGTCAACCTGGCCAGAAAGTATGGGTCATGGAGCAAGTGGAGCCCAGAGCTCATATAGGACAGCTGGACAGGTCCATATGAAGTAAAGGCGTGGAAAGGGGAGTCCACCTACTTGGTAGATCTCCAAACTCCTATGAGCCCATTAAAGGGGCCCCATATTAACCGACTTAAGCCTCACTTTGAGAGGTCCAAAGTGAGCATGCTCCTTGTGACAGATGAGGGGGTGCAGGAGGAGAGTGAGCCCCTCCCTCACCTCATCTCTGCACAAGACCATGACAAGTCAGTAGAAGCTGTCAACCTCTCTTCTACTCTGACCCCACAGCAGCAAAGCAAATGTTACCAGTTACTGGGACAGTTCACCTCTCTGTTCTCCCTCACCCCTGGACTCACATACCTGTGCGTCCACAGTATTGACACTGGAGACAGCTTACCTGTGAAAAACAAAATTAGCAGGTTGTCAGATAAGGAGGGAGCCAGTATCAAGGAGGAGGTCTCCAAGATGCTGATGTTAGGTGTGATTGAGCCCTCTACTAGCCCCAAGTCTAGACCAGTGGTGTTGGTACCAAAGAATGCCTCACTGGCCAGCACTCCAGAACTCAAGCTCTGTGTGGACTACTGAGGATTCAATTCCGTCACCAAGATGGATGCACATCCCATCCCGGGCTGATGAGCTCATCAACAGACTGGGCACTGTGAAATTCCTCAGTATGTTTGATTCGACATCAGGGCAGTGGCAGATTGCCCTGACTGACGGGGCTAAAGAGAGGTCAGCATTCTCAACCCCAGAGGGCCACTCCCAATTTTGGGTGATGCCCTTGGGCATGAGGAATGCCTCTACCACCTTCCAGAGGTTGGTGAACATTGTCCTGGATGGTAAGGAGTCCTTTCGTGCCTCCTAATTAGACGATACTGCTGTCTACAGTTCCAGCTGGGAGGAACACCTGCAACACCTCTGTGAGGTGCTTTAGGCCATGCAACAGGCAGGAAGGTCCATCAAGGCAAGTAAGTGCCAGGCAGGGAGGGTTCCGTTGTGTACCTGGGTCACCTGGGAGGTGGTGGAAAGGTGCAGCCCCTCCAGGCCAAGATTGAGACTATCGAACAAGTTAATTACCTTCAGTAACACTTTTTCCAGTAGATACAGTATCTACCTGTGGATTCCTCACCTTTTGAATATCCCAATGCGCCAGCATTACACAGAAACGTTTCTTTATAACTCTCCACATCAACATGGACTTCACAACGCCACAGCTCCACACCCGACTCCATATGACATCATCAGAACCATAAGAAGTCCTTGTTGGCGTACAAATGTCAGTTTCCACCCACTGTTTTTGTGCCTTTGTGGCAAACAGGTGAAACCAACATCACGAATGCCACCACATGTCACAATCCACAAATATTTATATGAAATAAGAAATACATAAATAATTTACAAACAGATTTATTTCTGGTATATGCAAACAAGCAACAGGGAGGTTGGTGGGTCAGAGAGGAATCCACAGGTAGATACTGTTTCTACCAGGAAAAGCGTTACCGAAGGTAAGTAACTTGTTCTTCTGATGGATACATCTACCTGTGAATTCCTCACCTTTTGAATAAAATCCCCACACAGTCCTGCACTCGGAGGCGGGTGCCTGTCTGCCTATCACAAAAAATCTTGTAAAACAGAACGGGCATAGTGACTGTCCCTCCTTACCTCAGGGTCTAACCAATAGTACTTTACAAAAGTGTGGTGGGAGGCCCAAGTTGCCACTTTACAAATGTCAACTACAGGGACACCTCTAGCTAAAGCAGAAGTAGAAGACTTAGCTCTAGCAGAATGTACTCTTAATACCTTCAGGTGGTTCTTTGGTAGCTGTGGTGTAGCAGATCCTAATGCACAGGATGATCCATCTCGACAATGTCCTCTTATGCGTTGTCTTTACCTTCATCTTGGCCCACATAGCCAACAAACAGATGATCGTTGAGCTGGAGATCACGAGTTCTGTCCACATAGAAGCTCCCGGCCCTTTTAGGGTCCAGCCGATGAAGCTTTTTCTCCTGTTTAGATGGATGTGGAGGAGGATAGAAAGTAGGATGGGTAATTCAGAGGAAAGCCGCCCCGGTTCTCAATAGCAGTGTATCTGCATAGAAAGTCGTGAAAGGGGGTTTCACACTTAGGGGGTGATTCTAACCCTGACGGGCGGCGGAGGCCGCCCGCCAGAGTTCCCCCCTCCAGAACACCGCTCCGCAGTCATAAGACCGCTGCGGTGATTCTGGCTTTTGCACTGGGCTGGCGGGCGGCCGCCAAAAGGCCGCCCGCCAGCCCAGTGCAAAAGAGCCTTCCCACGAGGACGCCGGCTCAGAATTGAGCCGGCGGAGTGGGAAGGTGCGACGGGTGCAGTGGCACCCGTCGCGTATTTCAGTGTCTGCAGGAACATGATGGCGGTATGGGCTGTCAGAATCCCCCATGGCGGCGCAGCAAGCTGCGCCGCCATGGGGGATTCCCAGGGCAGCGGAAAACCGGCGGGAGACCGCCGGTTTTCCACTTCTGACCGCGGCAAAACCGCCGCGGTCAGAATGCCCTGCGGGGCACCGCCAGCCTGTTCAGAATCAGGCGGTAAGGAACGGCCGGGGTCAGAATCAGGCCCTTAATGCCTGTAATTCACTAACACATCTAGCTGACATTATGGCAATCAGAAAAACAGTTTTGAAAGTAAGTAATATCAAAGGACCACTATGGGTTTAAATGGAGTACTCATAAGTTAAGTTAACACCAAATTAAGAGCCCACTGAGGCATGAAAAACGGAGTGGGAGGATATTTATTAGTAAATCCCAATATAAACCTTAACACTATAGGGGACTTAAAATGAGAAGGTTGGTCGGGCAAACAAAGGAATGCCAAAAGGCAGACAAATATCCCTTAACTGTAGCAACTGCACAACCTTGTTGCGCTAGGGAAAGCACAAAACTTAAAATATCCTACAAATGGCAGTTAAAGGGACTACCGAATTCTCCCCACACCACTTTAAAACCTAGCCCATCTGCCAGCATAAACCGACTCAGTGGAGTGGCGCCTGACTGATAAAATAACATCCACCACTTCAGGTGGAAGAGAAAAAAGAATTAAGGCTGCCTCATTCAATCTCCAGGTATGTAGGTGCAGACTCTGGGGGTGGGGTGTAAAACCTGTCCCTGCGACTACGAGAGGAGGTCTGCCCTTTTGGGGAGACAGAGCAGAGGGCACAGAGAGAGGTGAAGAAGGTCTGTGTACCACGCCATTCCCTGCTAATCCGGGGCTATTAATAGGAATTGGGCCCGGTCTTGGCGAATCCTCCTCAGAACTTGAGGAGTCAATGGTATAGGGGAAAACGCGTAAAGTAGCTGGGAGCCCCAGTCCAATATAAATGTGTCCCCCAATGCTCCCTGCATCGGATACCGGCGGCTTCAGAACGACAGGCGGTGCATGTTCTTGTGAGTGGCAAAAAGGTCCCCCATCACCAGAAGATGTGAAGCATCACCTCCGGATGGAGTCACCACTCGTGATCGGCTAAAAAAAATGCCAACTGAGTTCAGAAGTCCGGCCAACCGATTTGCCACTATGCAAATCCAATGGTCCTGAGCTCAGGATGAGAGTCGTAGAGCCGCTCTGCAGAGAAGATACAACCATACACCTCCCTGTTTTTTACATACCACATTTCAGGAGCATTGTCCGTCAAGGCCTGCACTGACTGACCACAAATGGGAGGGAGGAAGGCCCTGAGAGCCAGACATATTGTAAGCAATTCCAATAGATTGATATGAAAAATCTCTCTTCGAGGGACCAAAGTCCTTTGATCTTTAGATCCCCCAGATGTGCTCCCCTTCGTAGAGTGTGGCTACTAGAAGTGGAGGGCAAAATGGCTTCCCCTGAGATAGAATGTCGTCCACACTCTATCTTCGAAGAGCCACTCCAATGTCTCTGGATATTTTGACTGACTCTCTGAGATCTCCGTTACGTTGAAACCACTGCCTGCGGAGGCACCACTGTAGTGTCCTTATGGGTGACCAAGAGACTGCAGGAGGCTATCAGACTGGACAGGCGCAAGAGCAGAACCATTGCTCCATTCTGAAACATCAGAATCATAGCCTGAATGTCCAGGATCTTCTGAGTAGTAGGGTAGGTAGGATTAACTGTAGTGTCCAGTACTGCCCCTATGAACAGGATGCACTGCGAGTGATATAGATGAGGTTTGGGCACGTTGATGTAAAAGCTCAGGTTGTACAACAACTTGAGTTGTCAACTGCAGTTGACGGAACACCAACTCTGGAGACATGACTTTGAGCAGACAGTCGTCCAGATAAGAGAATACCGGTAATCCCCACACTCTGAGATGTGCTGCGACCACCACCATCATCTTTGTGAAGGGTCAAGCTGCGGAAGTAAGACCAAACAGAAGGACCACAAACTGGTAATGTTGAGAACCCATCGTTCAGCAGAGATACTTCCTGTACGACCTGAAAATCAGTTGAAACCTTCCAGTCTGCCTTGTCATCACAATAAGACCCTGTGCCAGTCACCATTTTTTATTTTTCTTGTTTGAGGAACCAATTCAAACCCAGAGGTCTAGGATCTGAAGCAAACAACCATAATTTTTGGGAATCAGCAAGTTCCGAGAATAACATCTCTGACCTCGTTCCTGCTCTGGAACCAACTCCACTGAGCCCTTCTGAAGTAGGCATTGGACCTCATATTGGTGGAGCAGAAGAAGTTCTACTGAACAATAACTGTAGGGGAGGATAAGGTGGGGGAGTTCCCAGAAGCGCAGGGCATACCCATTTTCTACTATACTCAAAACCCAAAGGTCTGATGTTATGGACCTCCAATGTGGGAGAAAATTAGATAACCTTCCTCCCACTGGCAAAGAATGCTCCAAGAAGGTGAAACTAGGGCTGCTTTCCTGTGACGTTGACCAGGGAAGTAGAGGAGGCAGAGGAGGAAGGCTGATGGGCGGCTTCTCGCTGTCTAACTTTGCCATGCCCTCTGTAAGATTCATAAAGCAGACTGGAGGCCAGCTGCTGGAACTGCTGCCACACACGGAGTAGCTCCAGCAAATCTCCAGAACTTGCCAAACAGCCTGTAGTCTCTAGGCTGAGATTGAAGGCCTAAATACCTCGCTGTCGCTTTACCATCTTTGAATCACTCCAAAGCAGAATCAATTTTGATGCCAAATATTCTTGCACCATCGAAGGGCAAATCCATCGGAGTGTAGTGTACATCTGGTGAAATCCAGACCCCCTCAGCCAAGCATGTATCTGTGTAGCAATAGAGGTCCCCATTGCTGTCCAGGCCTAACTAAATAACATGCCTCGCTGCTGCCTGGTTGTCATTTAACAGTTCTACAAAGTGCCCCTGAACATCATCTGGCAGCTTTGGAACCACTGCCCTGGCAGAATCCATCAAGGCATGGCATGAATATAGCGGCCTAAAGGACAAGTAGCATTGGTCGACTTACGAGCCATGCTCCCCAGAGAAAACACTTTCTTCACAGATTGATCCATTTTCCTAGACTCCCTGTCTGATGGAAAAGTTGGAAAGGATCCTGGAGTCAACTTCGAGGAACAGGAAGCCTGCACCAGCACCACCAGACTATTGGGTGATGGATGACTACTCAAAAACACAGGATCCTCTGAGCAGTCTTGTACTTTCTTGCAATGGGACTCAACGCAGCCGGGGTTTGCACAGATTTCTGTAAAATATCCAACACAGGCTCAGTTAAAGCCTCATTAAAAGGCAATAGTGGTTCTGATAAAGAGGAAGCAGAAGGCAGTGCTTCCATCAACAGATTTGACTTAAATTCCACTGTAGGAAGGGGTATTTCCAACAAGCTCACAGGTTTCCTTATTACTGCATGATAGGATGTGATTTCAGGAGGAGGCATGCCTTTTGCTGATAAAAGCTCCTATTCTGGTGAAGTATCTAAGCCACTTGCAACATCTAGTCCCTCAAAATTTGGATCATTTGAAAGAATCTTACTCTCGCCCAAATCAGTATCTTGCTGACACACATATTGTTCCTCCTCCAAAACGTGCTGAGCTTCCCTATGGGATTTATGCCTCGTCTCCAGCTGTGGTGCCGGAGAAGATGGAATCGGTGCCTTAGATGTCAGTAGCGGCTCAGAAACTTTGATACCTGAGCTGCAGAATGCACTGAAACTGGATTCGGAAAATGTGACGCTGGCATGGAGCCATCCAATGTTGGTGAGGGCATAATCAGAGCGGTTGACTCCTGCTGAGTCTCAACTGGAGAAGGAGTTACCTTCTTCAGCACCTGAGAAGGCCAGGCTACCTAAGCCATTGGCATGAATGCCAGGAACGGCACCTGCTGGGAATTCTCCCAACAAATACGACATCACCACAAGTGCACCAGATGGAGTCACGGCCCTGCTAAAAATGCTGTACATCACATTTAGGAAGCTGGAAGAGTCTGTTCCAGGAGAAGGGAAGGCTGGATACTCTTGCTCCTGTCAAGAAGGCGGAGGAAGCACCGGAGTTGGAGGAACCTCCTCTGGCTCCGGATTAGGACACACACCGGCAACATCGGAGACCTCACAGGACTCCAAGGTGATGCCAAAGTAGCGGCAGGAGATGAAGCCGGACAGACTTCCTTTGACCTTGAATGTGAGGAGATGGACGTCGGAGAAACATCTCTCACAGATCGATGTCGGGAACTGTGATGCCTCTTCTTCTTATGCTTCCTCTTGGATGACTTCCAGGAGTGAGGAAATGGCAATTTGGTTTGAGGTTGAGACTTCAGACGAATTCTTTTTTCCTTTCTTGCCTTGGGCTTTTTTTTTTAAGCCTTCGGGTTCATCTTCAGGCACGAAGAACAAGCATCGATGTTGTGGCCGGAACTAATACACCAAAGATAGTCATCATGAGGGTCCATGATCGACATCTGACTCTCACGCTCCTGACTGGGCTTGAATACGGACTTTCTTGGTGGAAACATTGTTGCAGAAAAACACGTTCGTACTGTTTTCAGACCTGAAACATTGTTGCCAACCGCAAACCTAACAAGAGATGAAAAAAGTTATTCCTCAAAAGCGCGGAAAAAAGGGAACTGATGTCAGTACACCAACAAGGACTTCTTATGACTCGAATCACGTTATATGGAGTCAAGTGCGGAGCTGTGGCATTGTGACATTACGGGAACAGACATGGAGTGCAAGTGAGAGAGAAGCTTTTGCTGTGGTCTGGCCACTGAAGAAGCTGAAACCATACCTGTTGAGGTGATCCATCTCCCTATAGATACCCTCTGGGGTCAGACCACACCAATGCTGAGGGCCTCTCTAGGTTCTTCCTCCTCAGTGAAGAGAACTCCCAAGGGATTGGCTAGCTCTTCCCATTTTCAGCTGGCAGGACAAACGTTAGACTTGACAGCCATGGAGTGGTCTTCCTCCCAACTTTTTGCCTACTTCCTCCACTTTTCAGACCTAATTTATGCTGGTATTAGGACTCTGTGCTCTTTACTACTGCTAACCAGTGCTAAAGTGCTTGTGCACTCTCCACTAAACATGGTAATATTGGATTATCCCCAATGGCAAATGTAATTTACTTGTAAGACTCTAGTAAAGTAGTACTATGTGTACCAAGGGCCTGTATAATAAATGCTACTAGCCTGAAGCACTGATTGTGCCACCCACTTAAGTAGCCTCTTAACCATGTCTCAGAGCTGCCATTGCACAGCCTGTGTTGTGTAGTGTTACACTACCATGTCAAGCTGACATAATAACCTTTTTCCCAGGTGCAAACCTTCCCTTTTTATATATATGTCACCCCTAAGGAAGGCCCTGGGCAGCCCAGAGGGCAGGGTGCAATGTGTTTAAAAGGCAGGACATGTACTTTTAAGTTTTACATGTCCTGGTAGGGAAAATATCCCAGAGTTTCACTATAGCAAGAACTATTGTTCCCATAGGATAATACAGGGATTCCCTTATTACATGTTATATGTGTAAGTCACAATTTGGGAGAGATAAACCTTTTGAGTTTGGGGTCTCTAGAATCACAATTTAAAATCACAACTTCTGGTGAAGGTGGATTTTAAGTTGCAATTTAGAAAATGCCATTTTTTAAAAGTTGTCATTTTCTTACTTTAGCCATTTGGTGCCTGATGCCTTTCTATGGTCACGTGTCTGGGGTGGAAGACACCTGTGCTTTTTGTATTCCCCCTCGACAGCCACACACACTGGAAGCTTAAGTGTGACTTGATAGGCCGTCCTGGGAGGATGAGAGGGAGGAGCTGGGCACAGTCTCACTTACACCTGAATAGGCTGTGTCCTGTACACACACAAAGGACTCCCTGTAGTAAATCTGGGGCCAGGGCCTCTGTGCATTTCAAAAGCCTGTCTGAAGTCTCCCCCACTTCAAAGGCCCAAATAGGTGTAAGTACTGGACCTCTGACACCACCACTTCAGTACACTTCTGGACCTATGAATACTGTCAGGAAGAAGAAGTGCTGTGCTGCTGGAGGACTGACATTCTGCTAGACTACTGCTTTGCTGGACTCCTACCTTGCTGTTCTACCTGGTGTTCCCCTGCATGGGTGAGAAGGACTGAACCTGCATCACTTGAACGTAGAGTGACTCCAAGGGCTAGCTGTCAGGTTTCGTGATCTGAAGTCTGAGGGACATACAAGATGTCCAGCCACTCTTCTTCTGTACCTGGACTCTGCCATCTGTAAGTTTACCTTGCCAAATGGTGCCACCCCAGTCCTAGACCACTGTAAGTGGGACAAAGGTGTTTTCTCAGTGTTACAGACGCTAGCTCTGCTGAGAAATGCATCCCCAAACAGAACCAATGTATCTCATTGGCCAAGTGGTGCATCCTCGATCAGAACCGATGCATCGCCACTGTTGCGTGGATTGGACCCGTCACAAAAGAGTTGCATTGCCCCTGTATCCTACATCTTGGGTTTGAGGCATTGCCTTCTGAACCACCACTGCGTCACGCTTTTCTCGGTGCAAGCTCCTTGCATCTCCCTTTCATTGCAGCCTCGACCACGATGCTGAAACCCCACATCACAGCTTCACTGCTCATTGGATCAGACAAATCACCTCAACTGCGCAGCTCACACTAAACACCGGCCTTCGCATCTCAAGTCCCGTCGGGAGGATCCTCGACAGCGACGCAACAGGACGTTGCACCACAGCCTCGCCACATCTTGGAACCGATGCATCACCTCAGCTGTGCAATGTATCTTGGACACAGATCCGTGCAACTCTCTGCAACCACTATTTAAGGTACTTTGGTTCTGCAGGCCTTACTGGGTCCCTGGAGCCGGTCCGTGCTCTATCGCGATCGTTCTGAACTTTTGACTTTGTCCTAATCCGGCGTGACCAGATATCCCCAATAGTGCGTTTTGCTTCTTGGCACTGTTTTTAGTTAAATCTTTGAATTTCAGTATCTCTAGTTCTACTTATTGAATTTCTGTCTTGTTTTATTTATTAAATGCAGATTTGTTTTTTAACTTAGTGTGGAATCTTTTTGGTGGTCTTCTCTTTTTGAAGTGTTGCACAAATACTTTACACACTGCCTCTAAGTTAAGCCTAACTGCTCTGTGCCAAGCTACTAGAGGGTGAGCAAAGGTTAATTTAGGGTTTGATTGACATTTACCCTGACTAGGATTGTGGTTGCTGTTGGACTAAGGTTTATACTCCAGTCAACCAGCAAACCAAATTCTAACACTGTTCATCTTAGAATTTTTTTACATGGATACAAATTTCTTGTATATTTTGTAAAAGACCAGGATATCATTGATATATATAATAATAATGATGTATTTGTGCAGTAGATCTCAGAAAGTATAATTTATAAGATGCTGAAAAGCTGCAGGTGTATTATAGAAGCCAAAAGAAATCCTCAAATATTAAAGGTGCCTGTATCCTGTGCTGAATGTAGTCCTTCATAAATATTCTGTTTGTAAATTGTAGGCTCCTCGACAATCAGTCTTAGAAGAGATCTTGGCTAATTTGATCTGATCTTATAATACGGAGATCAGTGGTATTTCCTTATTTCTGGTTGTGATGGCATTAAGTTCTGTGTACCTATGCATGGTCTGGTTTTTGGGATGAAAACTATTTGGGCTCCTGCAGGTAAAGTGGATGACAAAAAAAAACTCCTGTGTAGATTTTCCGATAAATATTATTTTTGTAAAAACGTTATTTAATTTTTGAGTACGGCCTAACACCTACTAACAGAAAATCAACTACAAGTGGGTGCATAAACATTTATATCAATAAGCATCCTGGGATATTACAAAAAAAAAACAGATCATGATGCTTCTCATTATTATGACTGACAAACAGGTAATTAATAAAGTTGACTGGTCTCACCTTGGCCCAGGATCATGTTGTCTCTCTCTGATCAAGTTATTTACAGCACAGTCATTTTCTGGTTCAGTATGTGTCATCCCACAGCCTTCTTTGTCTGTATAAATGCTTCCCTGCTAAAGTGCTGTATCTGAGTTTAAATTCTTGGGCAGAAGATAATGCTTCTGGGAATCCCATACATACCCTTGGAGCAGTAAGTGATTGGCATAAACATAACATACTTGTCCATTTTTCATAACAAAACACCAGGTGTGGCTTAGCACTACAAGATGGCGGGCCTGGTTTGAGAAGGCTCCAGCTTCCTGGCCTGCGATCCAGCAAAATGCACTGCCATCTGAGGGCACAGCCTGCACTGCTTGGCGGGATGGTGCGGCCCGACAGAAAAGGCATCTAGAAACCAGCTTGGGGCCGGGCAACCTCCTCCATTTGTGCAATAGCTGCGGCGGTCCGAAGGGAGGCCCAGAAGCACAGGGATGGCCTGCGTCTGGAGACAGCCATCAGCCTGAACACGGCGCTGCATCGAGTGGCGGCTGCGGGGGACGCAGACGGAGATGTGACCCACCCCCTCTCCTCCAAGTGCGGATGGTGAAGTGAGTGCTGCTTCTGCTAGAATGTGCTGGTGTGAACGGCCTGCAATGGAAATGAGCGCAACTGAGGGAGGACCGGTGTAGGGCGTCCCCCACTGGCCTTTCCTGCCAGAAGGCACTAGACGGCCCACAAGAGGGGATGCGGCTGGGCCGGGTGTGGTGGGTGGGGTGGGTGGCACCCCCCTGAAAGGAGAAGCCAGAACAGCAGCTTGGCCTCCTGCAGCACTGAGACAACTGCTGTGCAGACACACAGCTGTATGAGGGTATCCAAGCGCCGCTGGTAAGTGTGTGCCACGGGCCCGAGAGGGCAGCAGCAAGGGGCCTACTGGTGTGGCGATAAGTGGAGCAGCTCTACATAGGTCCAGCTAACTTGGCACGACCACCTCTGGCGCCTACTTCCTGTGATGCTGAGCTGGGCTGCAGAGGCGCGCTCTGGGCTGACGGGCCCCAACTGCTGGCTCCTTCCTGGAGGCCTGCGTAAGTTCGAATATTGAATTCCAAACATTGCACCCTCTCCCTTCCACAAGCCTTCCACGATGCTCATTCCCTGTGTGACAGATTGCCTCAGGGGCACCGGAGGGAGGCACAAGCGGATGTATGGGACCGTCACTCCCTTGCTGGAGCATACTTTATTTTATTAATCCCGATTGAGATCGACATTGGGCTGCTGTTGCCCCACCCTGGGCCTTTGTGGTACGCTGGCGGATGGGGGCAGGTGCTGGGTGGTCGGTGCCTGAGGGCTACTGAGGGCTGAGGGGAGGGGTGAGAGCAGGTGGCCTCTCTCGCTGGTCCACTAGCTGCCCAGACCAGCCTGCAGGGCTCCATTCTGCTGCCCATGAGGGCCACGCCGTCTCAGATTGGATGCCTGAGCTGCCTGCATAGCTTGTCTGTTTGAGCAGTAGGGAGTGACGACTAGACAAGCTTCTGCCGGTTGTGGCCTCTGCGCTCGCCGTCCACAGCCTTGGTGCCATGGGTAGGCCGTGGGAGGGCTCAATGCTGGCCTACTGCAGCGCCAGGCGGCTGTATCCGCTCCCCCCCTCGGAGGCACACTGCACACAGGAGACTCCGATACCCAGCCTGCAGGATGACAAGCTCAACGAGATCCTGGAAGTGAGACAGGACTTATGCACTCAAGTGGATGCTGTGGCAGTGGAAGTTGGACTATTGCGAGAAGAGAATCCGGGAACTGGAGTACCGAGCGGAGGATGCGGAGGGCCAATCCCAGTAGAACAACCTTTTGATAGCGGGATAGTGGGGTTTCCAGAGGGAGCGGAGGACTCAGACCCAATCCGTTTCTTTGAGTTGTGGTTGGCCCGAACGGTAGGAGCAGACAATCTACCCCCGCACTGCATCGTGGATCGAGCACATAGAGTACCGGCCCACAAGCCGCCAGCTGGGGCTGCCTTTTAAACTACAAGGACAAAGAAGCAATACTGCAGAAGACACAAGCAGCGCCACTGCTCCAGTATGAGAACGCTGGTGTTTATTTATTCCTGGATTACACAACTGCAAACCAGAGTCAGAGGGCCTCTTACTCGGGAGTGAAGAATCGACTGCATCAGGACGGCATAACATACTCCATGCTGTTCTCGGCCAAACTCAAGGTTATCGCCAATGGTACTAGCTTTTTTTTTACTGTCCCATGAATGCCTGCGACTGGGTGGAGCAGCGCAGGTATGAGACCTTCACACCACGGATCCACATCCAACCACCGAGACAAATGAAACGCAGAAGGAAACCCATTAAAGACCTGATTCAGACAAAATGAAATGTGCTCCTACCCCAGCACAGGCCCATATGGAACAAAAGCAGGCCCTTTCAACTGTGTCTGCGCAATGGCTGGATAGGGGATCGATCCTGTTGCAGGACAGTCTGAGTCAGAGGCCTCTGTCAGTGAGACTCCCTCTGAAATATTGCTGGAGGTCACTCTGCAGACAGCAGATTTGCTGATCTAGGGGGATCTTGCCTGCCTGAGTGCATGTTGCCCCCCTACCCCGCAACCCCTCCTCCAGGCCAGCTGGATAAGACTGATTGAGAAAAGGAACCTCATGCCCACGATGGGACACTGCATCCTGTTAATCACAATACACTGCAGGCTGGGCCGCGCACGTCCCGGATGCTGCTTCTGCGAAGCCGCCTCCGTAGAACTAAGTACTGCATGGGCCACCCACCACCACACCCTGCTCCTGGGTTCCTGGACTAAACAGAGACCCCATAGTTTGGGACTACACGTTCATGGTTTGGGCATACTCTGAAGTTCGAGAACGCCCTGGGATGGGAGTTGTGGGTAATAGCTGTTGAGAGGAAGTCACATGTTATGCACAAACACAAGTTTAGTCACGGGCTCGCAACAGGGAGAGGCAATCCTCCCCATACCCTTCCTTCTTACTGCAGTTACATTAAAATAGTTACCTGGAATGTTCGAGGTATGGGCATGATTTGTAAAAGACATGCAATACAACAGTACATCCGGCACAGGAGGGCTACTGCAGGAATAACACATAGCTATGGGGGGGAGGACATCAAGCTACAGTGTTGATGGCATGGATAATGCTACTGCACTACGTACTCTGGGTTTGCACGCGGAGCCATGGTTTGGATCCGTGCAGGAGTCCCATTCCAATCCACAAGCATAGATATAGACCCAGACCACCGTAATGTCTTTGTGGAAGGATTACTGGATGCTAGGCCAGTGCTGTTGGGCAGCGTCTACTACCCTAATGTCTCTCAAATAGCTTTCTTTACCCTATTATCTACCATTTTGGTAAGATGGGCACATCTCCCATAGATAACATGCGGGGATTTTAACAGTGTGCTCCATATTGACTGTGACCGTTCATATCCCCCACTACCCACTTCACTTGTGGTGTCTGCGGCTTCACACTCCTCCCAATGGCTGCAGCGGTGGGCGTTGCGCCACTGCTGGTGCACACTACACCCCATAGACAGAGAGTTCTCTTACTATTTCATACCACATGACCTGCATGTCTGACTAGACTATATGCTATGTCAGTCCCCTTTGCAATTTTTGGCCACCGCTGCAGAATATTTGGGGAAAATGTTATTTGATCACAATCCCCTACTGGTACGATTTTGCTGGGGGCACCCCCGACCACTGATTCCTGCATGGAGGTTGCAGCCTGTGGCACTGGAGGACCAAGGGTTCAGGGAAGCCACAAAGGAAACTTTGGAGCACTATCTGACCGATAATTGGGGCTCAGCAACAATTTATTTGGTTGATTGGGAGCCATTGAAGGTAGTTGTACGAGGGCACTGTATCCGCATACCGGTGGGGGTTCGGACAACGATACACAAGGAGCTAAGACAGTTAGAAAACACACCTCCCCTGGGGGAAATCATCAGTTACTTGTCGCTACTAAGCAACTCTGCTGTCTTAACTTTAAAGCTTTTCAGGGTAGGATGCATGCTGAAGGGAACAAATCGGGTCATCTGCTGGCATCGCTGTTACGTAGCTAAGCCCCCCTGTCGCCTATTACATCGATCAGAATGTCCCCAACATGCCTGCTAACTAACCAAGTAGATATCCATGAGGCCTTTACTACTTATTACCGAGATTTGTACAGCCCTCCACCACTGGTAAGAACTAGGAAGATAAATGCCTTGCTTCTGTGAGTCACCCAGCCAGTACTACCCCCTTCCAGCATGGAGGAACTTAATCTGCCTTAGTGAGGCTGTAAGATCCAGGAGTTAGAAGGATACCCCATTGAATTTTATAAAATCTATTTGCCGATTGTGGCCCCCAAATTGCGAGAGGCCTGTCATACTGCATTGCAGGAAGGCAGGCTTCCCCCGTCTATTAGGGATTCCTTAATCGTCTCTCTCCCCAAACCGGGCAGGAACCTGCAGAGCTGGCTTTTTATCACTGCCCTCTCAATGCTGGGATATGACTATAAAATTTTAGGTAAAATGATTGCCTCCAGGTTGCTAGGCCAACTGCCCCGACTGATCCACATTGACCAGAATGGTTTTGTTCCGTGCAGATCCACGATGCTCAACATTCGCAGACTGCACAGAATCATGGAGAGGGTGCCAGCCCAATGGTCCTATGCTGCATGCCTGGTCATAGATCTGGAAAAAGCGTTTGATATGCTGGATTGGAATTATATGTTATTAACTCTTACAGCCTTTGACATTACGGACCGCCTGCATAGCCTTATCCGCCTCTTGTACGTATATCCCATTTCCCGAATTAGGGTGGGTCAGTGTATTTCCCTCTCTTTTCCGGTGAAGAGGGGCATGTGTCAGGGGTATCCCTTATCTCCCCTGCTTTTCACCCTAGCCATTGAGCCGCTGGCTCAAAAACTACGTCAGGAGGGTGGAGATTTGGGAATTCCTCTAGAAGACCCTGCACGTCGCCTCCTTGTATGCGGATGATGTGCTGATTTACATCTGCAACATTATAAGCGGCATAACTGCTATCACTGAGATCCTATCTGAATTCTAAGCAGCATCAGGCTTGGGGCTAAACTGATCTAAATCCTGTCTGTATCTCCTCCACCCACACTGTCCTCCACAGCGGTTACAAGTGGGTACAATGGAAATTCGATGGGTACCACATACCCTTCTTTATTTACGTATACATATGTATCATTCCACTCAAGACCTGCTGGATGGTAATTTTATGAGGGCTATTACCTCTATACGCTCTCAGATGGCTTTGTGGTGCACGCTTCCCCTCAGTTCAAGTTAGGATTGCACTATACAAAATGGTCATACTCCCACACTTATTGTATTACTTCCATAACCTCCCATTACTTATCCCTAGGAAAGTATTCCGTATGCTTCATGCTGACCAGGGCACCTTTCTTTGGAATAAAGGTAGACATTGGGTGGCACTGTGCAAACTGCAACTCCCAATTGAGAAAGGGGGGCTGGGAGCTCCTAATTTTGAGCACTGCTATTTGGTAGGGCAGCTACAATGGCTTGCAAGGTGGCTGGCGGTCGACTGCTGGAAGAGCTTGGGCAATGCACAACTAGAGAGGCACAGCGTATGGTTCAAGAGGCCTTTCTTCTATCCACCAAGCCATCCCCACACTGTAGCACACTGTTAGCGGTAGCCCATGCCAGCTATAAGGGGGGGCCTCGAGCCCCTGCAATAATCTCCAGACATTCAAATGTCAGACATTTAGCCACTCCAAGAGTTGCTAGGCTGCATGGGGCTGCGACACTGGAAAGCATGGGAATTAGCACTGTGGGAGCTCTCTTCCATGATCAGGTACTGGAATCCTTTAATCATCTGCACGTTAGTAGGGCCATACCTAGGGGTCACTTCTTAGCGCACACCAGACTTCCTGCCATACTGACCGATCTCTTACAGATAACAGATTTGGAACCGGACTCTCACCTCTTAATGTACACACTATATATCATCGGCAGTGGTAGGCACCTGATCACCAGGTTCACTAGGGCACTGACATACACGGCCCAGGATCCCTTGCAATCGATTCACAGAATTTGGGAACAGGATATATGCAGGGAGTTCCTAGATAAGGAATGAGACAGGGTATTGATATATCATAAAAAAGTATTGCGGAATGCCAGGTTTCAATATATAGAATACAACATATTACACAGGGCATATCTTACGCCACCAGCACTTCACCAAATGTTCGGTTCCCCTTCAGACTGTCCCCGCTGTCACAATCCGGCTGCTGACATGATCCAAATGTTTTGGTCCTGTCCGGAGTCGAGCCCCTTCTGGCTCCAGATACTGGAGACAGTCAGAAAATTAACCGAACGCACTGACTTACACACTGCTGAGAGTGTCCTACTGGGCCTCTTTCACCACCCTAAACGAACAATAGTAACCAACTGCCTTACTGATTTTATATTAGTCATTGGTAGGCGAGCCATCGCCATGAGCTGGAGCGCAGCCTCGCTCCCGTCTATCTCCCATTGGTGTGCAGTGGTTTTGAAGTGGAGGAGAGCTGGGAGGGTGGCACTTAGGCTGGAAGAAGCAAGAGGATTACAAAAGGTCCCAGTGGCGAGCGGGTGGGACATGTATGTGCAAGAGTTACAATCCTATTGTAAGCGCATACAGCCTAGACAGCCCTACAATAACAACTTAGCTAACTGGCACCAGGCCGACCATGACTAACGCCTTGGTCCCCTCTGGCGCCCCACCATATGTGAGTTGGGTTCTAACCCCCACACTGCAAGGCCCACAAACGGTGACTCATTTAATCTCACATACTGCCCGACCCCCGATACTGCAATTAGTGTACTACTACTATAAATGTGTTCTGCCTATTGTAGCTCATTATTATTGTTGCAGACAGATCTTGTATATCTCTTGTCTATATTTCCTTTTCTTTTCCAATGCTGAGTGTGATGCTACCTTCTTGTTTGCCAATCGAGTTAAGTTCTTAATGTTGTACTTAATAAACCAGCGACTCCTGTCTTACCTACGATACATACGAAAATTGACATTTCTTATGCAAGGAGATGCATTTTTGTATGTACTACATAACGTAGATCAAATAATCTGTATACCTATGTGTAGGAAAGTGGCCCTTGTTGCAGTTACCCCACCCCCACACTCTTTGCCTGATATTGATGCTGACTTGATTGAGAGTGTGCTAGGATCCTGCTAACCAGGCCCCAGCAGCAGTGTTCTTTCCCTAAAACTGTACCATTATTTCCACAATTGACACACCTCTGGCACACAGATAAGTCCCTGGTAAGGGATACCAGTGGTACCAAGGGCCCTGTGGCCAGGGAGGGTCCCTAAAGGCTGCAGAATGTGTTGTGCCACCCTAAGGGATCCCTCACCAAAAACATGCACAGCCATTTCAGATTGTGTGTGTTGGTGGGAAGAAAAAGGCAAAGTCGACATGGCATCCCTCTCAGGGTGCCATGCCGACAAACCACTGCCTATGGCATAGATAAGTCACCTCTCTAGTAGGCCTTACAGCCCTAAGGCAGGGTCACTATAACACAATTGAGGGCACAGCTGCATGAGCAATATGCCCATACAGAGTCTAAGTCCATTCTTAGACATTGTAAGTACACTGTAGTCATATTGAGTATATGGTCTGGAAGTTTGTCATTACGAACTCCACAGCTCCATAATGGCTTCACTGAATACTTGGAAGTTTGGTATCAAAGCACAATAAACCCACACTGATGCCAATGTGGAATTTATTGAAAAATGCACCCAGAGGGCATCTTAGAGATGGCCCCTGTATTTCCCCCAATCCTCTAGTGTAGGGCTGAATGGTCTGTGCCAGCCTGCCACTAGCAGACACATTTCTGACCCAATGGGGTGAGGGCCTTTGTGCTCTCTTTGAGGCCGGAAGCAAAGCCTACTGTGGTGGAGGTGCTTCACACCTCCCCCTGCATGACCTGTAATACCTGGCGATGAGCCTCAAAGGCTCAGGCCTCCTGTTACAGTGCCCCAGGGTATTCCAGCTAGCGGAGATGCCTGCCCCCCTGACAAAGTCCTGCTTTTGGTGGTAAGTTCAGTGGGAAACTTAGGAAAAACAGGGAGGAGTGACCCCCTCAGCTGGGACCAACCCCAAGGTGTCCACAGCTGAGGTGACTCCCTCCTTGCAAAATCCTCCATCTTAGTTTGGAGGGCAGGGACCTGAAACCGAGTGCCCCCAGTCTCCATAGGAGCCCCTGTTAACTTTACCTCAAGTTTGACCTCTGCACCCAACCAGCCCCATGTAGATGGTGGTGGGTGTTTGGGGTTAACTTGAACTCCAACCTGTGGACTTCCTAACCCCCGAGACTGGAACTGTAAGTCGTGTACTTACCTTCAAAACATACTAATTTTTCTTCCCTCCAGGAACTGTTTCTGAAAATTGAACTGTCAACTTTTAAAACAGGATTATTGCCATTTATTAAAAAACTGTATGACTTGCGAATTCGAATCAAAGTAATAGATGTACTTACCTGCAACTTGAATCTTGTGGTTCTAGAAATAAATTAACAAAATATATTTTTTATATATAAAAACAATTGGTCTGGAGTTAAGTCATTGAGTGTGTGCTTCTTCTATTGTCTGTGTGTGTACAACAAATGCTTTGCACTACCCTCTGATAAGCCTAACTGCTCGACCACACTACCACGAAAGAGAGCATTAGTATTATCTACTTTAGCCTCTGAGGAACACCTGGACTCTGTGCAAACTATATCTCATTTTGATATAGTATATACAGAGCCAGCTTCCTACACTATGTATGAAAACTAATAAAATTGGTTAAAACACCAGGTCTGCCAGCCACTTTTTAGCAGTTGGTAAGTGTCTTGTGTCCTTCATACTTTCTCGTTAGCCGGCACCTCCTACATCCAAAAAGGCCACCAACATTTAGTAAGGGTCCTTATGAGCAAGCTATGGTTAGTTACATCACAGGTGTTGCCAGCAGGTGAGGAGAAGGGGTTCCCCTGGATATGGTTAGTGGATAAGACAGATGAATACAGATAGGTTCAGATAGGTACAGAGAACTGACAAGTCCCACTGCAGAAGGGGCAAATTTTCCGCAATCTATCACCTCCAAGGGAAGTGCATTAAGGTATTGATTAGTCTACCATAGCTCTTTCGCTGGGGAAGGACTATGTAGGAAATCTACCTTTTCTGAATCGCACACCCAGATTATTCACCTTTTGCTGAAACCTGTATTTTTGATGGCTTTAGAACTTTAGACTTGCTGTCCAATAATAAAGTGCCTGTGCTCTTCCTTTTAACATGGTTGAACTGGCATATTCATAATTGGTATATCTAACATACCTACATGTTCCTAGTATATGGTACAAGGTATGCACAGGATGCGAAAGTTAAATGTCACTAGGGAATTTCATCACCTATTATGCCATCAACTACAGTGGCAGTGCAAACCTGGCTTCAGTGCTCCCACTATAGCCAGGCTGTAACAGAGCAAAACATGCACTGTGACCCCTTTTGACAGGTAATCCCCTTCCTTTTACATATTAAAAGGTCATCCCTATGTAGGGCTTGTAGTCCACAAGGCAGGGTACATGGGATGTAAAAGTAGGATATGTAGAAATGTAATGTTAGCCTAACCTTACAGTGAGTAGCCCCCTGAACTATTTAACTGTATGAAGGCTGGCTAGCCAATAGAGAAAGACCGGAAGCAACATTAAATACTAATACTGTTATCTTGGAAAAGATACCACCCAGAGAAATAGTTGAACATCTATTTGAATAGCTATATTAGAGATCTGATTCAATGGTGAGGTTGGATTTTTAATCAGTATTCAAGAAAAATAGCTTTTAGAAAGTTACACTTTATATACCTGAACTGTCATAAAATGAATTAACATAAGCCTCTGCCAGCTCTCAGCCAGTGATTTCCCTTTGAAAAGGTGTAAAATACCTCCCAGGAGCAAATAATGGTCTGACCTGACAGTGCAAAGATGACTCTTTTGAGCTCCGCATTATATGCAGGGTGGGGCTTAAGGCATCATTTAAAAAAAAATGTATTGGTCGTTTTCAATTTGTAGCTACAGATAACAACATAAGCACATTTGTCATCAATAATGATGTATATCACAGGTACCATGCCTAGCTACACATACAGTCAACATAACCTGTGGGTAGTACATGCACATAGAATATATTACATAGGACTTTCGTCCTAGGTTTCTTTGAAAAGCAACAGGAGGTATGCAGTCATGGATGCCAGAAATCTTTTGGTCACAATGGTTGCAGCAGCTTCTGGGAGTATGTCTCCATTTGGTTTCTACAATATGTAATGTCTCGCAACCATTGTTTGAGCGCAGGGTAGAACTTCTTTCCCCAATGAATGGTGCCCCTCCTCTTGGTCAATCACAAGGTAGCTGCCACCAGCATTTTAAAAATAGCATGTGTAAGTGGAATGGGTAATATTTGTAAATAGATAAACCGAGGCAGGACTACCATCTTCGTCATGGTCACTCGGTCCGCCATAGAGATCGGTAGCTGTGACCAGCTTTGTACTTGTCTTCCAATTTGGACATCGCCCTGCAATAGTTATACCTAACCACCAACTCTGGATTCCGGTGAACCCAGATAACTAATTATTTGACTGGGTTTGATCGACATTCCAATGAGAATTCTAGTGCATAAAGTTCAGTGCTCGTGGTAAGGGGCACTACATAGGATTTTGCCAGATTAATGCTTAAGCCAGAGTGTTGCTCACACCGTATATATTTGCAGATGAATGGTGCAAAGTGGGTCTCTGAATTCTGGACCTATAAACCCATGTTGTCTGCGTACAGCGGTATGGCTAATGAGCGAAGGTGAAATTTCAAAGAGACTGCGACATGTTAAATTTTACACGCCAGGGGCTCCAGTGCCAGCGCAAAAAGGATCTGCAATAGCGGACACCCTGCACTGTGTCTCTGTGTACTTTAATTATGTTAGACATGATGCCATTGATTCTCACCTGTGCTACTGGGTCAGTCTGTGTAAAAGGTAAATCCACCCAGTAAAGACTGGGGGGACCCCCATTCACTGTAAAATGGCAAACATATATGTCCATGCAATAGAGTCGGAAGCTTTAGCGGAGTCTAATAAAATTGCTACAGCTCTCCAAGAAGAGTCCAGGTGATGTAGTATGGCAAAGAAAGTATGTAAGTTCTGCGAAGTGGATCAGGTGGGGGTGAATCCTGACTGATCCGGCAGAATCACATTGGTGATGAGTGGTTGAAGTCTAGTGGCAAGTAGTTTAGCTGGGATTTTAGTGCCAATATGGATAAGGGAAAATGGTCTAAATCGGTGGTTCCCAACCTTTTGACTTATTTGGCCCCCCTCTTTATCATTACTGGAGCCCGGGGACCCCCACTGAATTATTATTGAATTCCAGGGACCCCCCACTGAGTCATTACTGAAAGCTAGGGACTTAGGCCCTCATTATGAACATGGTGGTGCCGGCCCAGAGCGCCAAATAACAGATGCGGCAAAACCGCCACTAGCGTAACTCCGCCACAGCCAGGTTTCCGCCGCCAAGTAGCCTGGTGATGGTGGAGTTACATATTTGACAGATTACCCTGCCAGGGAAAGGCTGGTGGAATGGGTGTCTTGTGGCCCCCCTGGGGGGCCCTGCACTGCCCATGAACTTGGCATGGGCAGTACAGGGGCCCCCGTGCACAGCCCCATCGCGCATGTCACTGCCCGATTTACGGGCAGTGATATGCGCGACGGGTGCTGCTGCACCCGCTGCACTGCTACATTGCCGTCGGCTCCATGTGAAGCTGGCATCAATTAACAGGCCCTGCATTCAGCTGCACGGGCTGGCATAAAGACTGTTTCCACCCACCGGCTCAGCTGAATAGTCACTATCTCAACAGTACTTATGCTCATTTTAGCACATGAACATAAGAAAAAACAGAATAAAGGCCCTTGTGTTGACGATGTTTTGATCCCTTTAATAGGATAGTGGGATCATCATCAGTACCTACAAATATAAGCCTGAGAACCTTAGAAGAATCGTACACTTTCTGAACCAAAAGGCCTGAAAGGGAAGAAACCAGAAAGGAAAAAGGGAAAAGGCAAGGAGAGAGAATGAGAGAGAGGCATTAAATCAAACCAATTAAATAGCACAGTAATAATTACAATCATCGACAACATCATGCACACAAGTGAACATGCACAAACCACCAAAAGCAATGCGCGCAATTGCGCAGTCTCCAGTGAATCAAGGGAACACACTAATTTGAGACAATGCCCAAAATGGATCAAGTGGCTACGCTGGTAGTAGTAAACACACCATGTAGGGCTCAAAGTGGAAATACTCAGCAAAATCTGTGGAAACTGGTGCACCATGGCTCAAAGAACCACTACAGCACACAAAATGTGTGGTACCCCAAGTTTAAAAAAAAATCTCTTCATTTAAGAACCTATTGCTGTACTACTGCCCTTCCTATTTAAGAGTTCCTTGGCAGCCCAAAGATTTGGACAAGGTGGACTTACTCACATAATGTGACATGCTTCATCATTGGCCACCTTCTCTAACGCTGATAAGATAATACTAAAGGGCGGAGTCAATCTCAAGTTGGGCTATCTTAAGGGAGTTCTTAGATACTAAGCTTGCATGATATTCAACTCAGATCCAGATGGTAGTCTAAAAATATCTTAGGGTAAACCACAAAGTGTCATTTTTATTAAGGTGGTACCGTAGTTATGAATAAAGCAATACCGTAAAGAATTAATTAGAGGGTATTATGCCCCATGGTGACCTCTATTTATGCTGATATGTTTCTGCCCTTTTATTTATAGCCTATCAATGTCTCGGGCATTCATCAGGGTCTATCTATACAACCTTCACCAGAATTCAAGGAAGGTTGGTGAATAAAGCGTAGAGTAGACCTAACTTTATTTCATCACTACTCAAGCAGAACCCTGTAGGATATAAAAATAGAAGAATAGCAACTGACTTAGTTCAAGAGAAAACTAACCTTATCTGTTTCATAAACTCCTTTAATTAAGGGTTTAGGTAGATATAATCCAAATTTAAAAGCACAATTATACAAACATCTCAGTGGGATGGTAGCACACGATGAAAACCACAGACATGCAGAACACACATGACAAAAGACATGTGAAGAAAACACACACATGTACTTATCATATGTAGGTAGGTCACCACTACCTATATTTAATGGCCTATTTGCCTCATGGTCTGTTCAGGGAGGGCGCCTCCTATAGTCACACTCTAAAAATGAGGAAATGGTCAACTCACATGCGAAAAAAGCTGTAATTTCCTGTCTTCAGTGCAATTTTTTATGTGCAATAGCTCTCTCCCCAGAGTTCTCAGGGATAGAACTCATACGCCCCCCACATGTATATGTGCAGGGCCCCAGTCATACACCCTCCTTTTATTAGCACTTACTTCATCAAAGAAAAATGCCCAAATGCATCCTACCCCATCTTGTGAGACAGCCAACTGGAAGACCGGTCGTCATAACACAGCGGACTTTTGTATGTGCCGTTCCCATCAGTGCACGTTCACCTTGTTTCTTCAAACAAGATTTTTTCCAGGAGGCCAACATTTTAGCTAAATAAAATTCTATGCTAGGGGGTACCAACACAAATTAGTGAAAGGATCAATGAAAAGAGCTTGGTATTGTCCAAAAGAAGCACTTCTTACACCCAGAATGAGAGAAGACAATAATCGTCTAGTCGGTGTTACCACTTTTTCTGCAGTCTGAAACCGCCTGAAAAAATGTATTCTCAAGCACTGGTCAGTCCTTAATGTGGGTTATCTCAACCTTGAATGCCCCCTCTTTGCCTTTCACAAAGGAAAAAATATTAGAATATTAGGGGCCATTTGGTGCAGGCTGCAGTTTCACCTAAGAAAGTTTGCCAGACTCTCACTGATTTATGGGGATTACACTCAGTGATGGGCCATACCAAATGTGAGATCCGCAGTGTATGCCAGTTCACGATTTATACCAAACAATTTGTACATGACAAAACAAGAGTCACCTTGAATCAATTTTCTAACTGTAACACGGCTAATGTTGTTTATGCTATCAAATGTCCATGCAATAAAATATACACTGGCCAGACAACTCAGAAGGTCTGCATTCATCAACATAGGAGTAATCTACGCTGCAAGATAGCCAGCTGTTTTGCTTTTCACTAATGACCGAGCTGAAACACTCATGCACTGACAAAAATCTCTGGAATGCGCTTCTTAGTCCAAAGGAGACATGTATTATTTCACTACGCAAGGTTCCTAAAAGGAGATTAGCATTTTGAAAGCACACGTTTAAAAATGGTCTCCGCAATTAAATGAAAACAAACACAAACGATTCTCCACTGCAAAATACACAGCAAATATACGTATCTATATTATAATGCAAAGCAAATAATTAATAAAAATGCTTTACCGTAGGGCCTGTCAGGTGCTTCATCTTTCTCCTGCCAGCAAGCCGATCACCCCGTTCGACTGCGAGAAAGAGAGATCTCTATGCTCACTGGAAATATATCAGGCATTCGACGTCTAAAATCCTGATTGAGGTCTCTGAATCTCCTACTGTTGATCTGGGTCTCTTTTATATCTTAAAAAAACGAAGAAGGAGCTTTCTGGAAAAAACCCTCCTGCTTGCGCAAGAAGTATTCAAACATGCTGGCTAGTTTAGGTAAGCTTTGAAAATAACACGTTGGGATTTAGCCACAATCCCAAGACGTCAAGTCAAAGCAAGGCCGTTCCCTGCCTTCTGAGTACATTCTTATCAACTATAGCCCTTGGTGGGAAGAAGTACGATAATAAGACAGAATGCACAGTGTACAACGTTGAAAATCACTTGCAGCTTTTAACATGGCGGTGTCTAATGCTAAGATAAAGTCAATAGGAAGAATGATGCTAAGGCTAAACCGAATACACAATGGAGTCTGTAACTGGTGAAAACTGGACAGCTAAACCAAGTGCAAAGTGGTGCAACATAAAGTCAGTGGTCAAAACACACATTTCACTACACCAGCGCACCCCTGGTAGATCACTACCAAGAAGAACACCATACAGAAGATGTCTTAACAATGGCAAGAGGTCACGGTTGTCAAGCCACCCCCCAGAGGTGCCAAATTTCATCCATTCTTGACAAAGAAGAACTGAAGTGGTTATTACTCACTAATAGTCTGCACACTGGCCTCAACAGGATGGAAGATTGGACTGCACTTGTCATTTCAGCTTTTTTCCATTAGATTCTACGATTGGAGGCTTCTACTTTCCCTCTCTTTAATTATTGTCCCTTCAGGATGGTGACTCTTGTGGGCCAGTATTGGCCTAGCCTGGACGCTTGAGTGTTTATGTTTTAGGTCCTTGCAAAAATGTTGGTTCCTTGGTTTGCATTATGCATTCCTAAATCTGTATGTAATTTTCAGAGGGTTCATCATTGTCATTGTTCTGATTGCACAATGTGCTTTAAGAATTAGTAGCCTAAATAAATCATCTAGCTGGGACTGTATGAAGCGCACTGTCACAGTGGTTTGGCTGGTTTTAGAAAAGTTACAATAAAAGCATGGGGGGCACAACACCTCTCGGGTTGCCACATTATACGTTTTTAGCACATGTGGTGCAGTTATATCCGTTAAGGCCTAGCAAAGATCTGCAGCTAGGCTGTCAGTGCCTGCGGCCCTCCCCAGAGAGATATGTAAAAGCTGCTTTAAATTTAGCTTCTAGGTTTAGAGAAACTATTACTGAACAGGGGCCCGCACTACATTGACCAAGGAGCCCAGAAGGGCAAAAGGAGGAAACTGCCATGCTGGAGAGCGCCTGAAATTGTGGAGTTTTTTGTCACGGCACAAAATGCTGTTACTGGCCAGGGGGCTCGCACTTCAATGACCAGAGAGCTATGTAAGGCAGGAGGTGGAGTCTGTCAAGAGGGACAGCGTCTGAAATTGTGATGTTCTTCCTTGCGATGTGTCCTGGGGGAAGACTGGACCAACAGCAGGCTGCCTGCGGCCAACAGAGCTTGGGGTAGGGCCCCCCACTCTCACAGTTTCTTTCCTCATCTTCTTCTCTTTTATGGTTCTGGTTGACAAAAAGATGGGGAAACGAAAATCTGATGTTTCTCGTCCAGGTAAAGAGTCTTCAGTTACTCCAAGCATTGTGACTTTTCTGACTAAGGCTACGGGGACAATAAATGAGATCTGTAATGTCTAAGAGAGACTGCTCAACACACAGAGTGCCGTGAGAGGAGCGAGCAACAAGTCCATTTTATTGCTGTTTTTTGAGGAATCATACAGGTCTAGTGTGGTGTATTGCCGCCGCTCCCGCGTGCAGCCGGTCTCCACGGAGACGCCGAGTGTGTTTATCTCGAGCGGTCTCCATGGAGAGCGAGGCTTGACGGAGAACGACGGTTGAAGGAGGTCGGATGGTTGGGGTTTAAAGGAAATAAAGTAAACTTACTTAATCCTTTGATAGATCATTTTTTGTATGCGGGACCCCATCTCACATTGGCGACGAGGATGGCTCCAGGTGCCCCAACATCATATTGGATATTTCAAAAGATCGAGGAAGTTCAGCTGATTTTTTTTTTTTTTAATCTCTGTGTTAAACAGCAGGCTGAGTGTAGCCCGAAGTGAGTGACGTGAGAAGCGCTCAGCAGTGAAGATATCCAGAGCTGTTTTTTTGTCTAGTGTTATTCCTGGTATGCTGTTTCCTGGAGGCGTGGCCTAAGTTTTTTTTTTCTTTCCCTTAAAGGGATGGTCTAAGCTACAGCATTAAAGGGGAAGGTGTTCTTTGCTGTTCAGCTGTCATGGACATTTTCAAAGGAGAAGTGGCCGGATGGTGACAACTGTATTCTTTGGTGTTCAGCTGTCATAGACATTTTCAAAGGAAAAGTGGCTGGATGGTGACAACTGCATACGGTGACAGGCACACCTTCAAGAACGCTTTAGCCCGTTTCGTACATTGTACAGTGACAGGCACACTTTGATCATCTAAGAGCATTTTACATTGTTGAGTACATTGTACAGTAACTGCGACGTATTTGCGTGTGGTGTATTTATTTTGTACAAACACTCATTTAATGGAAAGTGTTTGATGTTATACTTGTATTGGGGGGTTCAGAATTTTGTAATAGCATTAGTCTAGCAGTATTTATTGGGAAGTGTTTTGGGTTGGTTACTAAAGATTATCTTTAAAAAAAAAAGAATAATGCAGAATGTAACACCCCCTCCTTTCTTCTTAAGTAGTCCAGGAGATCCTACATATCCGTGGACTAAGTGGAAGAAAATGTTTATGCTAGGGTGTGTGGACCGACACTCAGCGCGGAGAGGAAACATGCACTTTTGATGCACTGTTTGGGGGGTGAGGGTCAAGAGGTACTGGAAAACTTACCAGATTTAAGTATTGAAGAGTCTAGAAATCTAAATGAATATGAACTCTGCATTAATAAATTAGACAAACATTATATTCCGAGAGTCAGTACGATAATGGAAAGATACTATTTTGGCAGAAGAGAACAAGGAAAAGATGAATCGGTGGAGGAGTACATTACAAGTTTGAGGAAACTAGCCGCGTCTTGTAAATTTGGAACGTTAGTGGATGAAAGAATAAGAGATCAATTTGTACTAAGGTGCAGTAGCGACAAAATAAGGGAGGAATTGTGGTCAAAAGACGAACCACCTTTGGAAGAAGTAATATTAGTGGCAAAAGGAGTTGAGCACATGCTTAAGTGTGTTAAAGAATTAAATTGTAACGAGGGTATGACTGGAGAATTTCCGAAGGTGGATGAGGTAGTATGTGAAGTGAAAAGCAAAGAACTTAGTGTATTGAAGAAAAAAGAGGATGAGTATAAGTTTAAAGGAGAATGTTTTCGTTGTGGGAGGAGTGGTCACAAAGCTAATGCTAGCAATTGTCCAGCATTGAATGTGGTGTGCAATGGGTGCGGGAGGAAAGGTCATTAGTATAAATGTTGCCGTAATAAGAAGAAAAGGAATGGAAGTAGCAGCATGACGAGAGAGATTAAAGAGGTGTCTCAGGATGTGGTTTTTCAAGTTAAAACAGGTGGTAAGAGTGAGGAACATCCGAGTGAGGTAGTGAATGTAGAGGGTGTTGATTTGTTGATGAAGTTTGATTCCTGTTCACAGTTAACAATTATTTCAAAGAAGAGTTTTGATTTATTAACAAATAAGGATAGAGTGTTAAAAAAAATGGATGTACGTCCAGGAGGTTATGGTGGACAACCTATAAAAATGTTAGGATATTTTGAGGGTCATCTTGAATTAAAAGGTAGACATTTAGTTGGAAAGGTCTATGTGTCCAACCAGGGGGACAACCTTTTAAGTTGGACACATCAGAGATTGCTAGGGGTTGTGTTGAATCCAAATGCACAACCACAAGTGCAAGTGCAGTGTATTAACGGTATTGAAGGGGAGTTAGTCTCTGAATTTCCTGAAGTGTTTATGGAGAAGTTAGGGTGTTTAAAAGGATACAAACATAGAATTAAACTGAAGAAGGGTGCCATTCCGGTAGTATCCAAAGTGAGGAAAATTCAGTTGGCGCTACAAGATTTAGTGGTGTTGGAACTTAAAAAACTGCAGGATTTGGGTATTATTGAAGAAGTGGAAGCAACAGAATGGTTGGCGCCCATAGTTGTAGCAAGGAAGGGAGATGGAGACATCAGATTATGTGTGGACCTTAGAGCTTTGAACAGAGAGGTTGTTGTTGACAAATTTCCCCTTCCTAATATTGAAGAAATTGTGTCCACAGTTGGGGGAGCAAAATATTTCTCGACGCTAGATTTAACATCGGCGTATCATCAGGTAGAGTTGGAGGAAAATTCGCAAGAGTTGACGGCATTTATTACACCTTTTGGTGCCTTTAAATTTAAGAGGATGCCTTTTGGACTCGTATCGGCAGCCTCTGTGTTCCAACGCATTATGCATAAGATTTTGGGAAATGTAGGTGGAGTGAAGTGTTATCAGGATGACATTTTGGTTTTTGCAGATACAGCGACAGAACATTGGGAGCGTGTGAGGGTGGTGTTGAGTAGACTAAGTCATGCAGGTTTCTCTCTTAAAAGGAAGAAATGTAGGTTTGGTCTAACAGAAGTGGAGTACCTGGGACATTTGATCACATGAGAAGGCTTAAAACCCAAACCTGAGTTGGTTATGACAATAAAAAGATTATCAAGTCCTCAAACCAAGGATGAAGTGAGTTCCTTTTTGGGGATGGTAGAGTACTATGGGAGATACATCAGGAATTTGTCAGAGAAGACGGAGAACATGAGAGGACTTTTAAAGAAGGGAAAGGAGTTCATTTGGGACACTGAATGTGAAAATGAATTTGTAAAAATTAAGGAAGAACTGAATAATGCTCTGTGTCTTCAGGCTTTTAAACCGGGCAGACCTACTATTATTGTCACTGATGCCAGTGCCAAAGGTTTGGGTGCGATTTTGATGCAAGATGACAAGGGAAAGAAGTGTTTGATTGCTTGTGCATCTAAAGCTTTGAGTGGTGCTGAGTATAATTACTCAGTAATCGAAAGAGAGTCATTGGCTATACACTGGGCACTAAAGAAATTCAGACATTTTGTTTGGGGTACGGAGTTTGTAGTGTTTTCTGATCACAAACCTTTAGTGGAGGTGTTTAGCAGCAAAGGTTTGAATTGTATATCTGCAAGGATCAGAAGGTGGATCATTTCTTTACAAGAATTCAAATTTAAAGTAGAATATCTTCCGGGCACATTAAATTTTTGTGCGGATTGTTTGTCCAGATTAGTTGTGAAAGGTGAGAAGGAGGGTGAATGTAAAGTATTACCTGGGCAGGAGGATGATGCTTGTGATTCATTCTGTGATGTATGTGAAATTTCATGTGGGGTGACAACTGAGAGTAAGTGGAAAAAAGCTGTGAAGGATGATGTTGAACTAACTGAGGTGTGCAAAGCATTAGAAATTTGGAAGATTTAGATCACTGGATAGAGTATGGAATTTGATAAGAAATGAATTAGCAGTGGATAATGGAATTCTGTTGAGAGGCACGAGATTAGTGCCACCTGAAGTGTTAAGCGCTAAGATCATGAACCAGGCACATAAAGGCCATCTAGGTATTGTTAAAACAAAAGAAAATGTGATAGAAAATTTCTGGTGGCCAGGAATGGATTTGCAGGTGGAACGAATAGTCAGAGAGTGTATTCAATGTTCACAGAGCGATAAAATATTAAAAACTCACAATGTACCGATGTGTTGTAGGAAGTTGCCATGCAAACCTTGGGATGAGGTCGCTATAGACATTGTAGGCCCATTATCAGGGGAACATTTTAACCCATTGTAGACGGGTCTCCGATGCCGCGTCTCCTCCTTCGATACACAGGAACCTTCCAACCAACCCCGTCACGTCATTTCCGCGTTCCCATGGTAACATGGGAACGCTACTGGACGCGTCGGATACGGATTTCCGGTGGCAGGGCAGTGAAAAAAGGATGGACTCACAGGCGAGAGGACGCCACGGAGCGAGGAAAAGAGGACAGAGAACGGAACCCGGACGAACGACGACTCTTCTCAGGAGGACAGGAGACCGACACCCATTCCAGGGAGATACCGGAACAGAGCAGCCGAGGATCCCGCCACGACCCAGGAGGGTCGTGGCTTTCTAAGGTACGGTCCCTCCTGGGGACGAGGGAGACTATAACTAAAGGGGCACCGGGGAAGGGAACAGGGGAGGTGGGAGAGGGAAAAGGGGACGCGGCACACACCCACTAGGAAAAGTAGTTCTCCCCCTCTAACTGGGAGCACTAAGATCTATTATAGGCACAAATAGAAAGTATTGTATTTTATTCACATTCACCGTGGGATACCCTCACTCTCTCTCCCTCTTGGAGACCCTTCCCCTTCAATTCCCCTAAGATAAACCCCAGAACCAGCCCCCACTCACCTTCGCGTTTTTCCTGTTGTCTTTTTCCGGTAACCCGTGTTGGAGCCTCCAGAACTCAGCAGTCGCCGACCTAGAAGAAAGAAAGGAAGCAAGAAGGCACAACAATTAACGGGGAACTGGAACACTACCCCAAGAAAACATGGAACGTATACTGGACTGTAATACCAATTGGAAAGGAAAGTAAAATATTGGTTTACTCACCGAATTACTAAGTCTCAGCCTTTTTTTGTACCGCCAAAGCCTGCTACACCCATATCTGATTGTGTTAATTGACTTATATTCCAGGTGGGTAGAAGTCAAAAATGTAGGTGATGTTTCCTCTTCCAGTGTTATAAGTTTTTTAGAAGACATTTTTAGGAAAGAAGGTTTTCCAAAA
The DNA here is from genome assembly GCF_031143425.1 of Pleurodeles waltl. NCBI lineage: Eukaryota > Metazoa > Chordata > Amphibia > Caudata > Salamandridae > Pleurodeles > Pleurodeles waltl. The sequence continues at coordinate 1,003,271,058 of NC_090443.1, read as the reverse complement.
TCTTTGTTATCAGACAATGGTCCACAATTTTGTTCTACGATTTTTGAGAAATATATGTGTGAGTGCGGTATCAAGCACAAGAAATCAGCAATATATCATCCCGAGACAAATGGTGCAGTAGAGAGATTTAATAAATTTCTCAAAGAAAGTATCCAACTGGCAAAGGTGAACTTTTTGAATTGGCGAGTAGAGTTGTTGAAGAGGATTACAACTTATCGGTTCTCTCCGCATGCTACCACTGGAAAATCACCTTTTGTACTGTTCAAGAAAAGGTTACCTAATACCAAGTTGTGTCCCGGTTGGATGGAGTGGAAGAAAAATGGTTTCAATTTAGAAAATTCTGATTGGCGAGATAGAGAACTAAGGGCCATATGTATGAACACTTTTTCCCATAGACACAGAATGGGTAAAAACCTTTGCTACATCTGGCCCTAAGACTCATAGAGAAGAGAAAGCAAGAATTTGATGCGAGGAAAAAGGTTTCAAATGTGAACATATCTGTGGGTGATATAGTGAAGATAAGGGCACCTATTGGGTGTGTAAAAGGATCAAAATTCACAAGACCCTATGTAGTTATCAAACTATTTAAAAATGCTATAAAAACTTCTGATGGGAGAATTTGGAACATGAACCGAGTTGTTCGGATTAAGGATGTGGTTCAACCAGAATCGAATATGGAAGATAATAATACAGGAAGATTTTGGTCAAGAACACATAATGACAGCTCTGATGGTGTGACAAGATGTGATGGGATGAGGAGAAGTAGTCGGAGGAAAGTCTCTCCTGAGCATCTTAAAGACTATGGGGGTTATTACAACTTTGGAGGAGGTGTTAATCCGTCCCAAAAGTGACGGTAAAGTGACGGATATACCACCAGCCGTATTACGAGTTCCATAGGATATAATGGACTCGTAATACGGCTGGTGGTATATCTGTCACTTTACCGTCACTTTTGGGACGGATTAACACCTCCTCCAAAGTTGTAATAACCCCCTATGTCTTAAATTGATTGTAATTGTACTATGGTAATGATAGGATAGTTTACTTTGTATTTTTTTAGTGATAGTATTGCATCCTCTAATTTATGGTGCGTCAAAATTTTGTATGTACGTAACGCAGTTCTTAATGTGAATTTGTTTGTTATTATAAAGGGGGAGATGTGTGGTGTATTGCCGCCGCTCCCGCGTGCAGCCAGTCTCCACGGAGACGCCGAGTGTGTTTATCTCGAGCGGTCTCCATGGAGAGCGAGGCTTGACGGAGAACGACGGTTGAAGGAGGTCGGATGGCTGGGGTTTAAGGGAAATAAAGTAAACTTACTTAATCCTTTGATAGATCATTTTTTGTATGCGGGACCCCATCTCACATCTAGGCCCAGATGACCTAACAGCGTTAAATAATCTATGTGTACAGTGCGACCCGCAGTCAATCGACCTAGCATCTTCTCGGGAACACTCTGTATTTGCCCTCGGCTAAAAGGGGCTGTAAAGTCATACGGTATTGCCCGGAAAAGGGGGATAGCCTCATCCTAAGAAAAAAAGTCACAGACTAAGGAGGACAATGGCATGATTGAGCCCAAGGGCTTAGACATAGCATTCCTGTAACTTTTGATGGACTGTGTTGTCACTACTTAATGCACAGTGGAAACCTTTACAAGAGACTCTTTCAGGCGGGTTTTTATTAAGATTGACTCCCCATAAGAGAGGGTTACTGAAGCTTTAAAATCACCCATTTTATCCGCACCAGGTCAAGAGAGGAAGGATAGTGGGGTGGTAATCTCCGAGCCTCGTGTCATCCAGGTGAAAGAAGTAGAGGGAGATGCAAGATGAAAATTAGATCGGGTCACATGTGACATGGGAACAAGGCCCAGAAATAGTGTGATCCAAAAAGAGTGCGGACTTGTGAAGTATAAGGCTCAGGCCAACTAGCCCTCCAATTTTAGAAAGGAGACACCTAAGACTTACCCATGCCCTTTATTACAATTGCACCCAAAGGCAACACCATGCATTATTACCCTAAAGGGGGTGCCCAGATTAAGGTTAGACCAACAGAAGGGCTGGGGAGAATTAAAGTATAAAGTTTGATGCTGGCTAGGAAGTAAAGATGATAAACAGCACCAGTTATTGGACGATATCACCATGGTAAGTTATGTAGAAATGGATTGGACCCGGCCCAAAAACTTCAAAGGAGGACTGCGTGGTGGTAAATTTTAATACAGCATATTTTGCAGAGAGCGCTTGTCTTCTCATAGATCGACGCCCCCACCGGCACATGGAATATGTGGTCCCATTAGGTTATTTCTATCGCTCATTTGACACCTATGATAAGGATCCAGCAAACAGGGGAATTAGGGATGAGCTATTGGGCCCACAAAGGGGTATCTATAACCCTCCCACTGGATTGCAATTTGGAGAGAGTACCCATAATCGATATACTTGGCTCACGGAAGACCACCAGCAGGGATGACTGGTGGCAGAAGCAGGTGAGGCTCTGGCATTAATTTACCCAGTAGCTACAGGAACACTGTTTAGGGAGGTGCATTGAGGTTGTGGACAGGGGGAACATCCTTCTGAGTTATGTAGCAACATATCACATATATCCACAGATAGAGTTAAAGTTATATGTTGGAATATTGTGGATGTTTGGGCCAAGTTAGAAAATCCAGATTGGTTACATTTTATTTGCAAATATCCGATTTTATGTTTCCAAGAAACCCTGAGCGATAGAGCCTTTTATCTTGGAAGGGTTCTGCTCCTTCTGTTCACCAGGCATTAGATCAAGTCATGGGAGAGCTAAAAGAGGCTTTGCAATCCTGCTATATTTAACCATTCAAGGTAGTGTCTCCAAGAAGGTTGTGTACTCTCCACAATATCAGATCATTAGGGTAAATCTGAAGTGCATAGGGGACATGGTGTTAATAAATTATTATAAAAAATTTTTTGCTAGCTCAAGGACAATTGTAGTGAATACCTCAGAATACGACCTAAAAATCGTTTTAGATTAAAAGGGAAGAGATTGTCTCATTATATAGCTCCGTGATTTTAACATTATTATAAATCCACCTGATGCAAAGCTAGTTTGCAGGTTGACAACTGGGGTGAGGAGATGATGCATTTTATTCATGACAGTTATGGGAATGTTCTGAACAAATGTTTCATGAAAATTAATGTTCTATTAATTATATTTGTAAATCACATGACGAATACATGCCAACCCTAGTAAGGAGGAATTGCTCAAGTACTATTGTATTTTTTTCTTGTTTCAGAAAATAGCATACCTTTTGTTGAAGGTTTTTAAATATTTCCAACCTGTATCAGTGATCATAACCCACTTGTGCTACTCACTAATTGGGTCATCCAGGGTGATAAGCTGAGTCTGCCAGGTCAAGCTTTAGAGGTAGGAAAAAGGAACGGTCTTACACTCAAGTTGGATAAAACTGATTCAGGGCTGCTCCTACATGCAGTGATTAGGAGGAAATAGGTGGATATCTACCTTGTTGAGACTTCTGAGGGAGGCTACATTGCTAGAGCTTGTATGGAGTTAGGCAATCATATGAGAGGTCTGACTCACCCTGTACAAAAGCTCACACAACTTTAAAGGAGGTATTAAAGCCAAACCTAAGGGACACAGACAGGGTAATAGAATGTAGGAGGCTTTGTAAAGATGCACTGAAAATATGCAGGTGGTTTTGTAACCCCACCGGCAAGTTTGCAAAAAAAAATCCCCAAATGTGACAAGCCCCCCATCTGGGGCAGAAAGATACTACTGACCCCACTGGGGAAGCAGTATGGCTCAATGCCAAGATATGGCAACCCATATGTTCATTTTAGTGTCATTTTGAAATCACTGGAGTCTAACTGAGAGGAGTGGCAGATTTGGAATGATAACCTTTCAACCCCCCTCCTCCACCCCAAACACCATGAGAGGCAAAAAGTCTGTGTGGCCCCACGGTAGGGGGTAGAACAGGCCTATGCCTCAGGGGACACTCTCCCCCAAATATTATTGCAGGGAATTTAGTCCCTTCTGTCCAGTGGGCTTTCTGCCCCCTGAGGGGGTGGCAGAAACACTGTTGACTCGTTTAGTTGGGGTGGGGGAATAGACATGCCCATGGTGGACAGCCCCAACCTTATATTTAAAAAGATAAAAACATTCTGTCGCATCTAGTAGTCTTTCTGTCCCCTCAGGGGGCACATTTGGTGTAATTACCCTATCTGCTGCCCAGGGAGACATAAAGACTGTTTTCCCATTTAATTGGGGTGGCAACATAGCCATGCCATGGTTGGCTTCCCCAACCTGTATATTTTTATAAAAAGAAAAGAAGGCCTGGTGTCTAGTGACCGTTCTGTCTCACCCAAGGGCGACAACTTGGGGTAATCACCCCCTTCTGCACCCCTGATAGCAGAAAGACTGTTGCCATGTGCATCAGGCTGGGGGCCTGTGATTGCCCTGGTAGGCAACTCCAAATCCCAATATTTGTATTTAAAAAAGGGTCCCTCGTAGGCTTTCTGCCCCCCCTTGCCGTCCCAGGAGGCAGACCAGGGATAATTCCCCCCAGACTGATAATTTAAAGGGGTGCTGGGAAGCACAGTTCTTTATATAAGGGATGGCTCCCCTTATCCCTGGTGTCTAGTGGATGGGTCCCTGCTTTGGGTTGCTCTCTTGCAACAGGGATCCACTGATTCTCCCCTTTTCAATGCTACCTCTCCCGAGAGAATCAGTATTCAGGGGGCTAAGATATACCCCCAAGCACTGATTTATTGAAAGTAAAACAATCCCATTGGTTTGTTTTACTATCACTTTTAGGAGTCATGACATCAGCACGCCCTGCGCACTGATCCCCAATACAAATAATAATACATTTTTAAAATGTCAGGCTGCTCGGTAAGCTCTTATGATCAGCTCAAGCTGCAGAAAAATAGGAAACCCTCTGGTGCATAGCACCAGCGGGCCCTTTCTCACCCTCCTCAGTGTCAGACAATGGCCAACAGATGCACTAAGAAGGGAATGCGGACTTCGGCCACTGGCCACATTTAAGAAGTTAAAGTCTCTCTCCCATGAGTACTGTTCCAGAAGCTTTCCTGTATCAAACTAGGAAAGAAGTCCTGGTTTCCTGGGTTTATGCCATATACTATGACCGAGATCTCGAGTCTCGCCCAACCTTCCCTGAATTATTATGTAGTGCTCCTGAGCATCTTTGACCATGGCCACATGCTAGAAAGGAACAGTCATGTTGTTTTTTGATAAAGAATTTTTATTGATTTTTGCAAAAGAGAAAATAACCATGATACAAAGGTCATAACACGATGCCAACGGGCATCCAACATTGGTCGAACCTGTGATCCCAGATAGCACTAATATTAAAGATAACAGATAACATAGTATTCAGGAGCCTAGTGCGGCCTCCCATTTCCCCCATATCCTATTATATTTATTCGGACATCCTCTAGCCTCATATACAAGTTTTTCACTCTGCGCACACCAATCCACTCCTTGTCTCCATTTAGCCAACGATGGGGCATTCTTGGCCTTCCAGTTTGCCACTATGTCCCTCTTAGCCACTAAGCACGCCACCCCAAGGAAAATTCGATCTGGTCTCCTTAGCTCGATGTCACCCATGATCCCGAGGAGGAGGGGTAGAGGCTCTCTCTCTATATTCTCCTGCAACACCTCAGAAATCTCCCCCAGGACCGCTCCCCAATAGGCTACCATGGCCGGGCAGGTCCACACCATGTGGAAGAAGTCAGCTGTAAGGTTTCTGCAGCGAGGGCACTCCGCGTTGGGGCGGAGGCCCGCTCTGTGTAGTTTGTCGGGTGTGAGGTATGCTGTGTGCAAAAAGTAAGTTTGTATCAATCTGAAACGGGTGGCGATCGCCAGGGCCCGCGGGCCATTAGCGCCTCACCCCATTCCATCTCTTCCATGGGGCCCACCCACCCCTCCCATCTCTGGCGAAGTACCCCCAGGGAGCCCGAGGTGCCGGAGACCAGGGTGCGATATATCTGGGAAACACCTCCCCTACCTAGGCTCCCCATCAATGCCTTGGCCTCCATGAGGCTGCATTCAGGTATGTTTTCCCCCTCTCGGATGTGTACTGATAAGGCATGTCGGAGCTGGAGGTATCTGTGGAACTGTGTCTTGTTTAATGAAAAGTTTTTCTGGAGATCTTCAAAGGACCGTATGTGTGACCCGTTCCAGACATCGCCTAGTGTGGAGATGCCTATGTTGTCCCAGTTCCGAAACCCCTCCAAGCCCGCCACCTCCACCAATTGCCTCCCATGCCACAGTGGGGTCCGCTGGGTAAGTCGTCCCCACCACCCCGTTGACTTTTGAGCCGTCCGCCATCCCTGTAGAACCACCCTGGTCACATCTGGGACGTCTCGAGAGATCGGACAGTCATGTTGTTAATATGGCCACTCCAAGCGTCACTCCTTTAGCATGCTAAGTATACGACGAGAAGTATCTCGGCATTCCTCAGCTCTTGCCAATCCTATCTTCTGGGGTATAATTTTTGCTAGAAGGCAATGCAACACTATGTCTATTTAAATACCACTTAGTCTTACGAATTCTTATGGTATGATTGAGGCCCATGCCAGCATGTTTAGCCTCAGACTGCCCCACTACTCGGCCATTCACATGTTTCTCTCTGTGAGGTAATATTGCAGTCCTCGTTCGGTATCGTCTAGGTTTGGTTGCATGTCTAAAGTGTTGCATATCTCGCTTGTTGCATTCCAGTAATTGTTCCTGTCACCTACTTGAGTTTCAAACATCCCTGACCCCCCTTCCCCGCCCCCACTCGGTCCTTCAAACCGAACAGTTTCTCCCCAAAGTAACAAAAGCAACTGAAACCCAGAGTAATGGGTGCATTGTGCACTAGAGACACAACCAACTTATCATCAGGCCTCCTGTGGTATTATTAGATGCTGGGTGCCAGTGAGTGGTACATTATAACAAGGTCCTGACTGATGCACCCTAAATAATGAACTAATTAGTACGCTTAATGTTCTTATATATTCTAGATATTTTTTTAAGTGAAAGGGTCCCCCAAGCAGTGTAACATCTTAAGGAGCTAAATACACATATTTCGACATCTGGTTGTGTATTATTCCACATCGTTCCCCCTGATTTAGCTGGTTCGCTGTCCTTTATCCTTTCCCAAATGAATATTTCATTTCTCTGAGTATTCTTTTTTCATTATTATATGTGAATACCTTCCAATACAAGTGTTGTATAAAAACCTCTCGAATTTGATTTAGTACACTATAATGTTACATCTATAATAGGAACGTAGGTCACAAATAGGGTGCACATGAGAAGGGACCTGGCTCTTGGTTCACTAACAGCCTTATGGTAAAGACATTGATGTTTTGAAACTCATGCTTGAAATCTATTACTGTCTCTCAATGCAGTGATATATCTTTGACTGGGATGGAACGCCCCATTGTAGGGAAATGCACTTCTTACATTTTGAGAAGACCTTAGCATGGTTAAAAATATTGCTTGTCGCACGGTTTGTCGCATGGCAAAAAAAAAACATTCAGGGCTAAACTTCCGCATGGTGCGCATTCTGCTCCCCGTCGTAGCACTCGAAATTTCCGCAGGCTTGTACCATACGCACTCCCGAGCTCTGTCTACTTTCAAGCAGTCCCGTGAACTGTGGCTACTTCATGGTCACAAAAGCTCCTCGTGATCTCCGAGTCCCACGGGCTGACGCACTTCGCCCTCACACTCGCTCTCCTCCTCAATGCCAGTAGCTACTCCCTCCGTGGAACTGCGCACTACAGGAAAGATCACAAAACACGGCCTGGTGGGCGTGGCCAAGGCCCAACGGCCACCTTCTTTTCAGGTAAACATAAAACTGTCAGAGGAGGGAGACCCCTGGAGCCACGCCCCCTGAAGGCATTGGATAGGGATATGTTTACCTAGACCGAGCGCCCGTGACGCTCGCGCCGAGGTTTGGGATAGGAGGGTGGGGCGAGCGTCGGCGCGTGCGTGGTTGAATGACAGGCAGCATAGGTAAGCGAGCGTGGGTCAGACGCATAGTAAAATCACATGTCGTCATCACGTCAGTGTTGGCGTAGCGCGTGGTGTGTGCTGCTTCGTCTCGCGGGAAGAGGGGGGGGGAACCGGAGGAGAATACTACGCCGCCATCTTAGGCCACACGGAGCGGAGGGGGCGGAGTAGGTACCGGAGCCGTGAGTCTAGAACCCAGGATTGCGGAGCATGCATTACAGCGGTGAGTGAGCAGGTAACGGGGGATATATGCTTGGGGCCTAGTTGGGCCCGTGTGTAGGGGGCGGGGTGCACGCTGCTGGTTCAAGGTGAGGGTTTGAGCGACGAGCGTGTGGTGGGGGCCTGTCAGTGTCATGTTGCAGCCTGTGCGGTGCACGAGGGGTTGTGCATTGAGCGCAGCGGGTTCATGGGCAGTTGCAGCTTTCCTGGAGTTTCAATGGGGTCTAGGATGCACGCTTCTCTTCCTGGGACAGAACTGGGCCGTGCCCGGGGCCTGAGAGTTCAGTGTAAATTGGTCCTGAGACCTCGGGGGGCGGGATCGCAGCGCCTACCTGCGTGTAACACGGGGCCTTGCGTGTTCCACGGGTGGTAAACAGGCAGCCGCTGCGCTGCTGCACTATGTGTAATTAACCCGATGATCACTGTTAGGGAGGGATGTCCCGCGTGCAGTGACAATAACCCGAACTCACGATGGGCATCTGTTCAGGGAGTGTGTGCACTGAGAGAAGGCGCAGATAACGGAGGTTCCCCCATGCACTCCTTAGGCTTTTAACAGTATAGTGCAACAACATGTCAGCAGCGCGTGCCCAGTCTGTGTTTGATTCCCCACTCCTTTGCCATGATGCACCTCATCTGCAGGGACAATGTCGCTGAAAGTTTGTGTACTTTTTTCTTATAATGCAACTATGAAGCAATTCCAGCAGCGTGCACAAAAACAACATTCTGGAAATCCTTTGTCGCATTTCTTCCTCCTTCATTCAGTGGTGCATAAAGTCATGGTCGGGGTTGGGGGTCTTGCACTGCTTCTGACCGGCTTCTCTGCGCGCTGCAATCTGTCAGTGTATCATCCTAGCGCGCGGACAAGCATTCAACGCTTTCCCTCCAGCAAGACTGACTACATTGTTCTTCAGTTCGGCGCACACCAAAATATTCTTGCACCCCGCCCCCAGCGCCTATAAAAGCCCGAGCTTCCACTTCCACATTCAGCTGGTTAGACTCCTTAACAGCAGATGTCGGGTTCACGTTCTGCAAAGAATCACGTCGTTTTTGTTCGCTGTTTTACCATTTGAGATGATTCCGTTTCGTGTTGTGATGTGTATAGTCTTCGGACTTGCACATTAAATCATTCCAGTTAATGTTTTTGTTTGGGTAGCGTGTCAGGGCGTGTGACATTTGGTTGGCAAATTCAAATTTTAACTTTTCTTCATTACTTTTTTATTGTTATACATAGCCACAGAATGATTATAGGACTGCGAGTGAAGTATTAGTTTGTCATACTTTATACTTTTGTCCAGCGCTTATTTTATCCGGGTTATTTTGATTTAATACAACACTGCACGTCCACGGAAATCATTCAGAACTACTGTCATTGTTATAGTAAAACAATAAGTTGGTGACCCTTTTTAACCGCTTTCTTCACACGCACTGCAGTTCTTGTCTATAAGCCCAATAGATCTCTCCCATCACTCCCGATGTTCTGCTTTTCATCTGGGGCAGTGGTTCAAAGAAGTTCATGCGTTTGCCAACCGGACCGTAATACTTCCTCTCTTAGAGTAGTTTATACAGGTATTACTACCGCACATACATATGGCAGCAGTCGGGTTAAGAATTCTCTTACACCGCATGCTTTCTATGGATGTTAGCACAGGGCCTGGGGGCCCCACCAGCAACAATGATTACTTTGCCCTAGTTGTTTCTTCACTTGCCCGCTCAAACTGTGCTGAGTCGTAGTGGTTGCTGATGGTCACTACTGGGACTTCTGAGCCCGTTGTTTATTAGATGCTGTACTCTTGCGCCTTTATTTTTGCACATCATTAAATATGCAGCTGTACGGTTTAGTATGTAGTGTATTACGCCACATGTTTTAAAACTCAATTCTTTGCAGTACCCAAAAGCATATAGTAAAAGCTGTCTGCGGTAGCATCAGATCGCAGCATTTACTAGTGTTCTAGACGAAGGTGCAGGCCTTGGGGGTAGCTTTGAGCTTTATCCCTGCACGTGATCTGCTGGGAGAGTATTCCCTCACACCATGCTCACCCATATTTACTTCCAAGCACTCCACCTGATACGTCCAGAATTTATCAATACAGATTATGGACCACAAGAATGTGTGACTGGAGCCCTTGAAGACTGAAAGGGAGTGATACAGTCAGGTTAGAGTCCAACCCCCATTGAGAGTACTTACCTCTGTAATAATATTTATCATGTACGCGGTTAGGATGGGAAACAGGATAGTTTGAAAAAACTGTTAAATGTAATTGACGTAATAGAATTGTTAAATGAATAGAGCAGTGGATCTCAACCGTTTGACTCCTGTAACCCCCGCCCCCCACTCAATCATTACTGGAACACAAGGACCCCCCAATGAATCACTATTGGAATTATTTAATTCACAAACGTCTATTTAAACAAAATAATAATAATGGTAAGGTTGGAGCGTTTCTAAATTAGTTGAGACCACTAGTCGTCCCTACTACTTTGGTGGAAGCTTTGCAAGTGCAAATACAATCAAAATGAGGACATTTGATTTTTAACCTCCACGTTTAAATTCCTTCACATTTTATAGAACGTTTTAAATGTTAAGATTACAATTTTGTTTTTCTCAATTTCTATACCCGTTCTTAATCTGGTCAATATTATGTACTTTTATAAGCAGTCACGGACCCCCAGGGGTTCCTGACCACAGTGATAGAAGTTGAAATTCGGAGTTTACAGATAAGTCTAATCAAAATGACTAAACATTAGAGTTATACGGAAGTACAGTGGGATTAGCTCCTTTCTTTCAACCGTCGTTTCCGGGCTGGTGACTAAGGATTTACTTAGTCGAATGATTGAAGATTGCTAGAATAAAAATAAGGCAGGGAGGGTGGCAGAGGTGAAGTTGTGTGCTTTGCCGAACCTCCACCATATCTGATGTTTTTGAAAAGTTTGCATGCCCTTTCTCTACTCTTGAATTCCAGTACACTCCTCATGAATAGGACATTAGGAAAGACACGTTTCAATTTTCCTCCCTTCTGCACCTGTTTTCATATTTTAGTGAGTTCTCGTTTCTTGCATTCAACATTTTTTTTTGTTACATCATGCACGTTTCCCTTTTCATAGCAAATATATTTAATACAATGTGACGTTGTGGTACATGGTCATCTTGGCTCAAAATTCGTTTTTTTTTTTTCCAGTGGTTATAGTTTGATGTCGTGCTTGAATGTTTAGTGGTTCTCCACTTTGATTAGCACGTTTCAAGGGATAAGCAAGGTTGTTGTAATGATAACTAACATTCTTACTATGTACACATAATTTATGAATTAACTTTCTTTTTTTTTTCTTTTTCCTTTTGCAGCGAATGACATTTATGCTGGATAAACATTTCAGTTGAAATGCGGCTATCCTGAGAACGTGTGACGCTGAAACAAATCGTTTTAATACTGTGACCTGGATTTATTTTCCTTTTTTGGATGTTGTGACTTGGAAGTGGAACCATTTTTCTGGATGTTGTGACCAGGAGGCTATCTTTTTCTTGGATGTTACCTCAGGAATGTTTCTCACTGTTGTGAACTGCAAGTGGATCCCTCATTCTTAACGAGCTATTCCCAACGAAGGCCCTTTCTTTGCTAAAATGTCAGCGGATGGGAGATATGTGGAATAAAAAGGGATGAGCAACTTAAATTGCGAGCACCACTTTAATCCCCATTTTTATGATAGGTTTCATTAACAACCTACGAGCTGTAAGGCTTATGGGGATGTGGCTTACAGCATGTGCAAAGCATTTAGTTGTCAGATAAGAAACTAAGGGTGGAATAACTTCTCAAAGGGTTAATTCTAATTTTAACACTCACCGGAACAAAATGAAGACGCTGTAAGGCTTAAAATGGAACCCATGTTTTAAGGCATCCTTTCGAGCGCCATATGACGGGAAGAAAACACATTTGCTTGATTTTTCTTGAAGAAAGGAAACTTCCAGGCCGATGGTAGTTTTCACTGTACATTGTCTGGGGCCCACTGGCCGCAAATGCCCTTCGATGTTGGATGCTGTTTAGGTAATGGGACTCAAACATGATTTAGCGCTGCTGCTGCAGTAAGGAAAATGGGATTTTAATGAAGTGAACGTGGCAGACGTTTTCCTTTGTGAGACATTTACCTTTTCAGGTATACATTTTTCCTTCACATATACTTGGAAATTGGAAAAGATGTGCAGTTGAAGGAATAAGGAGGTGTGGCTGGCACCCAGTGCATCTCCGGGTGCATCAGTGGATATCAGACCTCCTTGAAGACGCTCAGTATTGTTTACCCTCTTGAGGAAACTCGTACATTAGCCACCTCCTCCTTCGGAAAGGAAGAACTATACGTTGTGTAACACATTGAAAGAAACTGGAAGAAAGAGGGACATACTGGGTAAAGTTCTTCTTCCTCTTTTTTTTCCCTACTTCTCAGTCTAACATTTTGCTATTTTAAACAAGCATTGGCGAAACAAATGTCTCACTTTACTAGCGCTTTCTGGCTGTCGTTTTTGGCGTTCTCATTGCCAGATGCTTTTATAATCCATCAGCATTTGTGAAGCCAGTAGCGACGATGGGTGATACTAATTTATAGAAAACAATATGCAAATATTGTTTTCTATACTTCAAGATGACACCATGTTGCAGGAGGCAGCATAACACAAAGCAGCAGTCATCTAGAAAGTGTAGAAAATATTTTTTTCTATTCTTTCCGTGCACTCGACAACCTTCACGGTGCATCACATCGGCACATTTGATGATGTGTTTTACCAGGGTTAGAATTCCAGTGGTTCACCTCAGTTTGTATTTGTTTGGTACATTGTTAACTTTAGTACATTTAGATTGTTGCTTACTAATGAATGTTAGTATTGCCATACCCTTATTGTGGTAGAAAACACTTGCCACAGATGCATTTAAAAAACATTTATAACGAGGTTATGTGAAGAGCAACCAACGGTTTGTGGGGTGTGTGTGGGTTTATTTTTTAATTTTTCTTATTATAAACTTGTTTTGCAGTGTGTTTCTACTGTGGTAATTCTCTTCAGTTTCGCTGAATGATTGCGTTGGTCTCTAGTCTTAGAAATTGCAGACTCTAAATTGGGTTTTGGTGGCTTCAAGTCAGTCGTGTTCTCGCTTGTTCAAGTTGTTCTTGACAGTTTGTTTCAATTTTTTTTGTAGCTGCCCATGTGGAAATGAGGTTTGATGCCTCAGTTTACTAACCAGACACACTGGACCTAAATGGCGCAACATGACTTTGTTCCTGCCTGGCTTAATTTCTCAACGCCGCAGTCCACTAAGGTAATAATGTCCTTCACACTTTTGTACTTGTTCTGGACAGCACTGCATTACACTGCGTGGCCTTGGACTGCAAGACCCAGTGTCCCAAACGTTGGTAGGAGGTGACTGGGCCACGAAGCAGTGCTGCACTGTAAAGTGTGTTACAACAGGAGGGAGAAACACTCTTATACTAGTAAATGATCGAAAATTCTTCTGAAAAATGAATATCCCACAGAGACCCCTAAAACAGAGTTAGATAGAACTTCAGTCAGTGAGTACCAATATCACGAAACACGTAGTAAGGGTGTTCATTATTTATTTCTTGTTTCAGCTTTTAAAATATGGACAGTGACACTGTGTTTCGTCCTGAAACCATGGGAATCCAACAAAAAAAAGCCTGTTACACCACACAGAAGTTTTAAGAAATACTTCTTCTGTGTTGGACCCTGCCAAGTGTCCCTATGATGCGAATACTGGCTCCCATAACAGAGAGGAGACTGAATTGTTTCAATAGTGTTTAAATGAGCAATTTGACAGTCATTTAAGTCTGAAGAATCTTGTCAAAGACTTGTTTCTCGTAAACTAGGAAGATTGAATATTTAATCTGACTGAATTAGTGCCTACCATGAAGGCATCCTGTTTCTTAAGGATTGACTAACAGGGCTAGAAGACGAAGAAATCAAGCATGGCTCATAAATAAATGTTAGTAATGCCACTGATTTTTCGTCTACACAAAGTGCAGCAGTCTTTTCTGTCTTTTACCCTCGTTCATCCCCTGCACCACACCATCCTATGAAAGTTCTGTTGCAATTCTCTCCCGATGTAGAAGCTCTTTAATTGGTTGACTATACTCAGTGCTCCTTTGAAGCTAGCATCGTGGCCAAAGTGTCGAGGGTGCTCAGTGGAGTGTAAGGAGAATCTGGGTTGAATAGAATGTGGCTAATTTCAGATATCCCTTAGTCGTGGCCACTTTATTTCATAGGTTGACTCACTCCCCATTGTGGCATAGCCCTATTCAACTGCTTCCCTTGGACTACTTGTACAAACTTGATGATGGATTCAAGTTAACTGAATGTTGTTTCTGTCCAAAGTAGTTTACGTGAGCCTTGTCCTGTTTGTCATGGTTTCTGATTACTTTGCCTCCTTGAAATTTTTAGTCGAAACTGTCTAATTATTCTATTACTACAAGGTAATTAAGTAGTTGTTCGGTGTTACAATGGTCACCTCCTCAGTTATTAATCATCCCACTCGCCATCAGTGTGTAGTGCCATTAGACATGTCGAGTCTGATGTTGATGTACAACACATCCCCTTGGATCTTTGTGTCTTTATCTCATGGAATGTTGTATGTTGTACTAAGCTGGATAACCTGGACCGGGCCTCCTTAGTTTAGAGTAGTGTTTTTCTCTGTCTCCAAGAGATATGGTCCTTGGAGACCGTTCGTGTTAATGGCTATCAAACATAGGCTACTCAAGAGTAGGTAGGGTTAAGCTTAGGGGTGGGGTGGATCCATTTTTAATCTTGAATACACTTCTAGGCAAAGTATTGTTGGGTTTATCCCCTTTATAAATTAATGATTGGAATGTCCGTTTCCTTGTCATTTTCTAGTGATTACTTTGTTTAATAATGTTTGTTCACAATTGCGGCATCGTTATTTCAATACATTATAATTTTTTAAAGTAGGGGGGGATTAACAGCAAAGACTGCTCGATTTTTATGGGTGGGAGATTTTGTTTATCTCTGCATTTTAACTACGGTGGATCAGCAACCTCTTTCATATTTGTGGTGAATCTTTAAATAGTCTTTTAATGAAATATCAATAGTTTCTTTTTTTTTTTTCCAGTGAGAATTTGTCCCTCTATTCTCTTTGGCGCCAGTCTTCATCATAGTGGAGTGGTCTGCCATATCTAGTTAAACATTTTTCTTAAGAGAATTAGCAATTTTATTTTCCCTGATTTCACTTTATTGTGCCGGTCGTTACAATCTTCTTTTATTGTCTTTTTGCCCCAGGCGTAGTCTCTAATTCAAACTTCTGATGAGGGCACAATGCTAAAATAGGCAAACGGAAATCCTATTTGACACTTCACATATTTGTTTCTCTAAAAAAAAGAAAGATTCTGGGAAGCTTGGACAAACCAGTGACTGTTTCAGTAATTCTGAGGTTGTTCAATGTGATTTGTGAAGAACTGGGATGTTCATGACTGGTTCTGGCCACCCCTTGAAGCAAAAACCATTTAGTTTGACTCCATAATATGGAACAAATTACATAAACTTTAATAAAGAACAGTGACGCAGTGGGCTAGTGCAAAATGTGCTCAGATGCTCTCGGTTACAATCACTGCTTTATTAGATATCGGGGACAACTGCTGTTTTGTTATAGCTATACACCAGGTCCCTAGTGATTCTCGGGTTTCCTTTGTTCTGTTGATACTCTGAATGTTCTACAGTACATAGAACTCTTATGAAAGTCCGAAAACAAATCTCACGTATTCCGTCCGAGTTCCATGCTTACAAAACTAAGTTTTAAGAATGCATTGAAGGCTAAGAAGAATTGTTTTATGGAGGCTGCTTGGGCCCTGTTACAGACTGCTATCACTCTTGATGACAAAAAAGCTTTTTGCAGTGTTACTAACACTCCATGTTTTAAAGCAAGTTAATTTCCATCTTTAGTGGTTCTTATATCTGCCCGTGAACGGCTGGATCCTTTTAGTAATGTTTACTTCTGTTTGCAGTTAAATGTAGTCTACCCAAATTTAGATGTGGGTATCTTTTTATTTCTCTTTATAGTATTTGTCGTTTGAGGTCATGGAGATTGAGTTAGCTATAAATAGGAGCCTCAAAAGCAAGGCCCTCTGTCCCTGAAGGGATGCCCATGGACACTTATAAAAACAAAGTTTTTGTAGGCCTCGTTATTGACAGATGTTTAAGAGCATTTTCAGTGAGCAAACTCCCCTATATCCTGGTCCGTAATAGTTTCGGTTTCAAAAAAGGTAATAAAGCAGGTGCCTCTTTCTGTCGTCCCATCTCTCTTTTAGATGCCATTGTGGAAGTCTTGGGCAGAGTCCTTTTGGCAAAAGTGGGAAGATGGGCTCAGGAGTACTCTTTTCTTTACGATTTCCAGTTCTGCTTTCACCAGTGGTTTAGTACCTGAATATGTATGTACCTAACAACCTTCAACTACACTGTGGCTAAACAACGGTCCTTGCTTCTAGTGTTTGTGGATCTCAGTAATTTTTCAACTGTTATATCGGTCCAAAGTTTGGTCTGTAATGTCATCCCTGGATGCGAGGACTCCATTGTGTATTTTCTCAGAGAGCTGCATACGGAATTTCGAACTGCATCCGTTATGGCCCCAGTGGGGAATGCAATGACTTGTTTAGAATCGGGAGAGTGTGTATTGGCCTTTTTCCCTTTTCCTCTTTGTATAAACAATTTTGAGAGGTTTTTGAGGATGAATGGACAGAATATCTAATTTATGTGCAGCTAATTGCTGTGCTTCTTTATGCCGATGATCCCCTACTAATGGCAATTGGGTTCTGTTTCATGAATCACCTGGACCTCCTTAACAAATTAGCTAAATCTTTCATTGTGTGCTACAAAAACTTGTTCACGTTCTATCAGTGGCACTCAGTTACTTATCTTGCTCCATTTTTAGGTGGAGCACACAAACGCTTTGACCTGTTGTGAGTATTGTGGGGTTTTAACCACACCCATGACTCATTCGTTCCTGGGCTTGCCTTTCAGAAATCACTTGATGCCATTGGTAAATGCTTCAGGTTTGTCTTGTCTTGAGGCTGTTTTTGGCACGCTTCGCAGACTGCCCCGGTTACATGGATTATTTCACGATTGCCGATATACTTCAGCGTGGACGAACATTTTTTTTTTATTTGTCTCTCCCCTTCATGCTGCATGGCGCTCTCATGGCTGGAGCTTTTGTTTTTACAGCTGGGAAGTTTTGTTTTGAAGACCTTGTTTGTAATATCCTTGCAGTAAGCCTGCTATACCTACCAATGGCCTCAGGGGCTAAGTATATGGTTACACTCTATTACTTTCTCCGTTTTTTTCATGTAGTAATGCTCTCTCTGGGCTAACAATATGGATCCATGACCATGTTTCTTACAAATGTTTTTGTTATGGTGCCCTCTAGGGGATGTTTTTGACATTACAGTCTAATGTCAAAAGTTTATTTTTGTTAAAGGTTGATATGATAATTGTATGTTTTACTAATCTCTCCTTATTACAATGATGACCATGATTCAGGCCAACTTAACATCCGTATTACACAATGACTGAAAACGTGATATGTTTGGGTGACTATTCTAGTTTATTTCTCCTCTATGGCTCTCTTGTGTCTTTGTTTTTGGGAAATTGTCTTAGCCAGCAACTCTGATAGTGGGATGGTGAAAGTGGTATTCTGATGGACTTAGCATGAAAGATTAAAATTAGGATGCTAAATGGCAAAATTTTATTTTTTTCTGCAGATAGAGGAAGAATGTAAATGGAAGTGCTTTAGTTATATGTAGGGCCACTGGAAATATTTGGCAGGAAAAGACGAAACTATGAGGCAGGGTTGACCAATTTATGTGGCAAGAAAAGTGGAGTTATGAATTTACTATGCCAATAGCTCAAACTCAAGCAAATGCAAGACCTATTGCATTACAAATGCTTGTTTGGTTGTTTCCATGGATTGAGCTTTTGCTTGGCGTCACCTTTGAACTGTCAGGCAATAGCAGTTCGAAAGGTCGATAAAGGCAGTATTTGAGTTTGTCTGAAAAGTAGGCATTGTTGTACCTTACCTCTGCCGAAAGATCTGTTTTTATGACTTGGAAAAAATTGATGTCTTGCTCAACACCCAGTAACATCAGAATAAACCATA
The DNA here is from genome assembly GCF_031143425.1 of Pleurodeles waltl. Taxonomy (NCBI): domain Eukaryota; kingdom Metazoa; phylum Chordata; class Amphibia; order Caudata; family Salamandridae; genus Pleurodeles; species Pleurodeles waltl. The sequence continues at coordinate 1,003,252,690 of NC_090443.1, read as the reverse complement.
ATTTGTACTTGTTTTCACGCTGAAAGGCTGAGGTCTGTAAATACCATATGATTAGAGCCTGATTTACACACCGCAACCATATTCAGAAGAAGATACAAGTTCAAACATAAATCAGCTGTCCCCAGTAGGAGTCTAAATGTATCTTCTATATTGGAAAGGATATGGTTATTTATCATGGGCCTAGATAATAAATCTGTTAAAAAGCACCCTTCTAGTAACTTTGACAGCCCAGTCAACCATATAAGCCTATAGCAAACAAGGGAGACCTGTCACCTTTTTAAAAACTGTAATTTTAAGGAACTTAGACCAGATTTAGAGATGTCCCGCTTTTTACTGATCTGATTCATTAATAACTTCATTCATTGGGATGCCCAAACCTGGGGTTTTGAGACAAATAGAGAAGCTGGGATCGCATCAGCACCCGTGGAGTTTTACTCTTAGCTGACCAATTGTCTCCTTCACCTCCTCAAGGGAGGAAAAAGAATTGCGGAGCAGCAGAAGTGTGTATTCAGTATTCTTTGAATGGCGCAGTAATGTAAGGTTAATCTTTGCTGTCTCTTACCAATACCATAGAACCATATCTTACACATGTAGTTAATACTCAACTCAGATCTTTGCTAGCAAGTTTTTGTTTAAATAAAAAATATATATATTTACTTCCACAAAGATTTTTTTTTTGGGGGGGGGGGCAACAGGGAGGGGATACTGTCACTTTGTCCACGTGGTAGGTGTTCTATACAGTCTGTTGCATTTTATACAGCACACAGAAAATACATTCTAATACCTCTGCCTGATACAATAGTACTAATAATATGCAACAATCTAGACCTGCGCTTCTTGTTCTGCAACAGTTGTCTACATATTATTTTTAAGCTGTGCTTAGTTTTATTCAACAGGCTGTTAGAATCAGGAGCTCCGTGTTAGATTATTAAGAAGAATGTATGCAATTGTTATTGCTTTAGCTACTGTGCTCCAAAATTAGTCTTTAATATATGTCAACATGCAGTACTTTATGGCTGTGCTGTAGAAAATTAAATGCGCCACAACTGATGTCTGTTATCAGGTTAAATGTTTTTCTATTGTCTGTTTTTATCTTGTCTTTGGCAGTTTGGGCTGGACTGTTCCCATGAGGAACAGGGTCAAGACTGATTTGCATATGGCTGGGTCCAAACTGGTGTGGCATGGTGAGCAAAAGAACGATGGATTAAACCCAGATCTGTGACTGGGGGTGAGTGTTTGCATTCAGCACTCAGTCCATCATCCTTTTGTGTTGCTAAAGTTGCCCTAAGTGGAAATGGTATGCCCAGACGTGGATCCATTGTTCACTGTGCTACTGGATTCAAGCTAGCCTGGCTGATGAAAGGTTATACTCTCAAACCGGTCCCAGGATGCTTTTTTCCGGTCCAGGAAGGACCTTGCCTGACAGTTAGGGCTGGACTGTTCCCATGAGGAACAGGGTCAAGACTGATTTGCACATGGCTGGGTCCAAACTGGGGTGGCATGGTGAGCAAAAGAAGGATAGATTAAACCCAGATCTGTGACCGGGGGGGGGGGGGGGGGAGTGTTTGCATTGTTCAGCACTCCGTCCAACATCCTTTTCTGTTGCTTTATCTTGTGTCTATACATAATTTTTACTGCCCAAGTGGCTACAGTCATCGTTCAAAGGGTTGTGAGAGGGAATCTAGTGCCGTTTGTGGCTTGGAATATGCTTCTACAGGTAATAGTGGCTCAATATTCTCGTGCCCTCTGGGGTTGTGTTGCTTCTAAGACTTATTTAAATGAAGTCATGCTCTTCAGTTAAAGCTTGCATATTTTTATTCATGCATGTTTTAGTTCATTCTCAGAGATACAAGCTCCACCCCGGTAGTGGTTTCAATGCCTTTGAGGAAACATTGAACGCAACACCGATCCTGCTTTTTAATTTCTTTTCAGCCAGCAAAGGCCACCTTCAAATTTCCAGACCCGCATGGAAGCAATCAATTATCCTTGGATCTCGCCAACCCACAACACATTGATTACCTCTCTGCCTTTCGGCTATCCCCCACTTGCAGGCGCCTTCAGACATCCAGTACTTTTTATAATGATGTGCTGCAAGGTTTAATGGGAATCGGAGAGTAAAGATTCTCCTCTCATTTATTAGAAATGGTGAAGTGTTGTGTTTTTAATTTTATTTATTTGTTTTGTTGGTGTACGTTTAGATGGCCCACGGGGGCTGCTTGTTCAGTCTCTCTTCTCCACCCCATGTTGAGAGCGCAGCCTTTAATGTCTAGGTACGTTAGCCTAACAATATAAGATGTAGTTTAACCAACCGTTTTATTATCTACAAACCACAATGAGGAAGAAATATATTTGAGAGCCATGTCGGCAAACTGTTAGCTCGTCAACCCTATCAAAGCTGACAAAGTTCTGTGATAAGGTGCTTCAATTATGCGCATAGGTTTAGTGACTGGTTTGAAAGTGCATGGTGTCTTTATATCCCTTCCTTATCACGAGCTGGGACATAAGCCCTAAAGTTCGTTTTGTTTGGCTTATTTGTTTTTTTTGGTTTGGTATCGTGAATTTCTACATTCAGGGGCGAGAAAACACGTAATAAAAATCCACAGAGAACAAGAGCAGATATGTAAATCATAAGTTTTGCTGATTTTGTAAATGTCCGTGATGCTCAAGCACACTTTTCTAAATAATGCTCTGGGATGGGGTGTGGTGGTTGGGGGTGGGCACTGTCTGGAACGTTGGGGGGTGGAGGGGGCGGGAAATTCCCACATTGCACTTAAATATAAAGATCAGGTCATTGTATTGAATGTCTATGCATGCGCACCTTTGCAGTGATGCTTTGAAGTGTTGTGAAAAGGGATGAATCAGTTGCTTTTGTGTTTTTATGTATGTTTTATGCAATATATTTTAATTGTGAAATAAACGTGGATTGAAATTCCTTATACCAGCCACCTAGACACTGTTGCCCAACATCAAGGTCTTATAATTGTCATATGCTTGTGTGTGCGCATTATTGAGAATTGATTATCTACATGCGCTGTTCACCTAAGATGCCAAGAGGGACATCATTGGCCATTCTCGCTTGTCAGCTAAAAGTGAATTGCAGCACCTTTCCATGCCAAAACCTTTATACCCGTTAAACCTTATTGAACCATGTGAACTTTGTCCTTGTGGAAGCTATTTTACACTGGACCTACTTGTTGCTGCCCTAGGACAACTAGGCAAAGCAGATTGGGTTAAAGCTCCTTTTCCATGATTCACTGACTTCTTCCCATAAGAGATTTAGTCCATTTTAGGTCATGCTAACAGGCCTTCTGTGGTTCCAGAGGGTCCTAGTGTATATGGTCCCTTGTGCCCTATTAGGTCAGAAGGCTAAACTTCTGCCTTAAGCTGTTTCCATTTCTAGCCTCCGAGCCCCACATGTCATTGTGATGTGATCATAAGAAATAAACATTGAGGGCATTGACTTTAGTTGTTACCTCAGATTTTGCAGAATATCTTTGTGGAGGGCATTGTGGATCTATGATATGGACACTTTTATCATAGCTGCCAAGGTGACAAGTTACAGATTATATTTCTTTTTTTGGTGGGAGGGAGGAGGGGAGCAGTCCCCCAGTGTTTTTACTTGTGCCATGCCTCTCCTACTGTTGATGCCATAGTTTGTGTTGGTTATTTGTGACTTACAGCTTCTGGCTGAGCACAACAAAGTGACACAAAAGAAGTTATTCCTAGTGTTTAAGCTTTTGTCAGCAAATGTTCTTTGAGTGAGTAAAAGAATGTTATGTTACATACTTTATTCTCTTTTTTTTTTTGTTGTTGTTTTTTTTTGTTATAGCGTCTCCGTTTTATTTTTTCCAATACTATAATTTATTGTAAAACACTAGAGCTTATGTCGTTTCTTTAGCATGTGCCTGATTATTAAAGTAGTTGTAGGTGTTTACTCCTTTGCATGCTATTTGGTTTAATAACTGCCCCACCCCAGGTAAGAGTCTCTCTGCAGGTTAGGCTGCGTTACTCACATGACATCAACTTGGCAGGTGGAGAGTTATCACTAGTGTCGTCGATGAATGCTGCTTAACCTGGTTAGTTCAGCTCCAGGTTAAATTAATCGCAGCGTCTCGTCTTCAGAACCATAGCTTATTTTTCATCATGAGGCTGTTTACCATAATCTCAATGCAAAAGCTATTATGATTCTGCTTTTGGGAGACGTTTTTCTTCCCTAAGAAAGAACTTGATGTTCATATTTCCAGTCCCATTTGCCAATAGAGGTTATCTTAAACATACATCGCTGTCTAAGTTCTGTATCCCTGCTGAATGAGCTTTGTGTTGGTTTATGTAAGTAAGCATTGGCTGGAACTCTAGCCGCTCCTCAGTCATCTTTGGTTTTATTTGAATCTTCCGTAAATGGTGCAACAGGCAAAGAGCCAGGGAGCAAATACACGGTGCCTGAATGGTGGCACTTTTGCACCTAGCTGTGGCATGCCTACCCTAAAGCTTAAACTCTTTTACTCTCTTCCACTCCTTTACATCCTCCTTGATGTAAGATCTCTCCACTTTATCACCTTTTGGACCTTTTCTGGGTAGGAGCACTTTGGAAGCTTGGGGCAATTTGGCAATGGGTTGGGGCTCTGGATAATAAATAAGGGTGCAGTTATTATGGAGGAAGGGGGAATGTGTGCATGATTCACAATAATTGGTAACGTGTACTGTATTGAACAGACTCCTGATTGCAGGTAGCACTGTAATTTTAAATCCTGGACACAGGTTTTCAGCTTTGATTTGAAGTTTTGTGTATGTTTGTGTCTGTGAGGGTAAACCTTTGCCTTGGTAGTGATAGACGTCCCTGAATTTCAGGCTCTGTAATGGTCAGCATATAGAGACAGACCTTAGGGAGTTGTTGGAGGAAAGGATTGTTAGTTTTCCTTTTTATGACCGCTGTTGCAGTGAAATTCTCTGTAAGTGTAGGATGTGAGATCTTTGAACACTGGCCATATTAGCACTTTGCTAAGACCATGGCAGAATTGTAGTAATGAAATGGGTTGACGCTGGGGCAAGCTTGAGACTGCTACATTTTGCTTTCAATAAGTACATTGCGCTTCAGTGCCTGTGGTGCAGACATGGCATACTTATCCTTTTGAATTTGTTATGCCCCTTTAATCAGTGTGTTTAGGTCTTTGAATTACATAGCCATCTTTATTTGGAATCTTTCTCTAAATAAGACTCCAACACCTATTTACTTACAAGAACAATTGAACATTTTTGCAAGCGAAGTGTTGGTCTGTTTTTGTTGGTTGTATAATCAGTAGTTCTGATACATACAATATTTGCTATAGCTGTGCATGTTTGTTGACTCGGCATTTTCTTGCAGACGTGTATAATTAACTGTATTCTAACTGTTCAACGAGGGTGAGTCATGCATTATGACGAAACAATTCTTTCAATGAAGGGCTTTACTTTGTGAATATGGTGAGCTAGTCTGGAGCTTGTGGCATCCAGGCACACATGGCCAACGGGCAGGTGGAAGCATTTTTATAAAGTGTAGCTGACAAATTGCACATGCCATGACGGCATGTAGCTGCATCAAATTTAGCTACTGGTGCTGTTTTATTGTTGAACTTGCAGGGTAGATGTCTTGACCTCTGCATGCGAATGTATCGCAGCTTGCAGGAACCGCACCATAAGTGTTTGGGTTTTGACATATGTATGTGATATTTCTGTTGCGCCAACCTAGCACGCAAAAAAGGTCAAGTGATCCCTTTGTGGCCAAGGACGAGAATAAATTAAACAAGTGAGCGAAGAGGAAGATGGGTGTGAGCGGTTAATGCATTGTGATGTAGTCGTTTTTTGAAGAGGTGGCTTTTCACTTTTTTGGAACCGCTTTGGGGCCGTCCGGATGGATACGTGAATGTTGTTCCTGATTCTGAGTGGATGGCTGTCAAAGACCTATTGACCTGTGTACGTTTTTATTATTATTTTTTACATTTAGTCCGCAGTCTGATGGTGCTGAGCTGCAGGTGTGTAGAGCTCCACCAGAGATGGAGAGCTTGTCTACAAGTTAAGTGGGGTGCTGGTTGTGATCACTTTGTAATTAATCCAGCTGGTTTTGAAGACAGTGTATGGTCTGTAAAGGGAGCCGACGGCCTTCCATCGGTTTGGGGAGGAGGGGTGAAGTGATCCCCAGTGTAAAAACTGTAACTTCCGACTCTGGTTAAACTGGACACTGTGTTGCCGAGTAGAGCTCCCATTCCGCAGTGTGACGTCTCATAAATGTGATCCGAGCAAGATTTGCATTACTAGTATCTCGATCTGTGCTGAAAATATGGTTCTTGACATGGGACTAGTTTTTTTTCATCCTCTGTTGCAGGGAGAGAAACAACAAGCATTGGCAAACCCAGTATGTATCGTCTTTGTGTAGCCGTGCCATGGTGGGGCTGCTGCCTCATTTTATAGGAGTGAGCCAACACTCGCATCTATAAAGCAAGGCAGACATTCTCTTCTTTCATTTACCAATCCAACATGGATTGGTAAATGAAGAGTTTCAAAAAGGAGCTATGATGCTGATGCATAATTTCGTAGAAATGCGCCGACACTCGTGCATATACCTACAAAATGAGGCTAGCATGTATTTTTGTGTTTGCCAAGCTGATGGATTGGTAAATAAAGAGTAGTGCCAAAAGCATTTTTTCCCCTCAGAATCGCAGCTTCTAGATAACTCTTCCCTCCACTTCTAATTTTCACGACCGACTGATGTCAGGAAACCATGATCAAATGTGCTTTAACAAGTTGATTGCTTGTGGAAAAAACACTTTGACAGTATAACTGACATAACCTGTGTACCATTTTATGTTGCATTTTCGTGACCTCGGGTTCATTGCTGCAAATGGCGCACCTTGAAAAGGTTAATTCTTCACCTTTCTGCTGTGAATAAAAAAAAATTCTAGCTTGCGCGTAAAGAATTTTCAATTCTATTAAGGGCACGGAGGCGAGGATTATGCTTCTCTCTTTACTGCAAATAATAAAACAGCCAATCAAAACTTACATAACTAAGAAACTACATTTCCCATGAACCCATATAACAATGTGCACCAATCATAGGGCTGACTCCTATATATTAGTCTCTGCAAACACAGTCCGTCCTCTTTCTTTGCAATGAAAACAAAAAGTACTTGACTCCTAGGAACTGGAATCTCTTCAACCGAACCAACTCTGGGGAAGATCCTGACTATCCTTTTGAAGAGCATCGGATCGCGACAAAACTTCCATCTCCAAAACACCGATCAGGTGCCCTTGTTATCGGTACCTAGTAACAAGAAAAAAGCATGCCATTAATATCTTGTTCTTGGCAAAACATCCTAAACACAATATAACGGAAGGGTAAACAATCATTAATCATAATACAGATGACAACTTCCAAATAGAAAGAAAATAATACAGTAATTTCTCTGTGGGTGGGATAATCCTCGCCTCTGTGTCCTTAATAGAATTGAAAATTCTTGAGGCGTAACCTATAATTTTTTTTTTTAATTCTATGTCAGGACCGGAGGCTTCGGATTATGCTAGTTCAAAGCTGATCTACCACCGCTGTAACCACCTCCACAATTGGTTTATGATAAAATATTTTAAAAGTGGAATCTGATGACCAATCAGCCACTTTCATAATATCCTCTAAACGAGAACCAACTGAGAATGCCTTAGATGCCATTGCTCCTCTGACTGAATGTGCTCCAAACATAGAAATATCTATACCAGCTTCCTGCAGGAGCCATTGTACCCATCGTGCCAAAGTAGCTACAGATTCAGGACCAAAAAGTTTCTGGAGGGAAATCAATAATTGTCCCTTACAATCTCTAGGGGTACATTCTTTATATGCTTTTAAACATTTCACAATACACAATTTCTGATGGTGAGGAAAAGCTGGATAAGAAACACATCTGGAAGATGAGTTTGTATGATTAGAAATAGTAAAAGAAACTCCAGAAGGAGTAAATACTCTACCCGCTATATCCAGTGCACATACATCCTACACTCTCCGACAGGACAAAAGACACAGCAACATGGTCAACTTCGCCGAGAGTTGTTTGCAAGAAAGATCCTCAGTACATGGCCAGGCCATCAAGAATTGTAGAACTATATTTACATTCCAAAGGCAAGAATATTTAGGCTGATTCCACGAAGGAGTTTACAAACTAATGGGTGCTCCCCCACCGGTTTCCCTTCAATAGGGGGATGTCCATCTGAAAGAGCTGATCTCAGATTGTTGATGGTTCTATATGCTAAGCCCTGAGTGGCTAAGTCGTAAAGAAAATTGACGATCATAGCAATGGAGGACCCCAAGGGATCAACACCTTGCTCACCCCACCAACACACCCACTTCTTTCATGAAGATTGATATCTTTTGTGAGTGGGAGTAGCCCAAGATTGGGACAAGAAAAACATTGCGTTGTCCGAAACACCGGGCACTTGCCAGTGTCTCTGAAAATTCTCCACGACATAAGGACCAACTGCCCGTCTCTATCAGAGGATGAGTATACCCCACTGGGTCCAGCAGCAGTTGAGGGTACAGCAGAATCGCAATTGGGAGAGCACACAACATAGACATTGCCACAGGAAACCACGGCTGTGCTTTCCAAATGGGGGTCACCAAAATCAATTCTGCTTTCTGTCTCCTCGCCTGAGAGAGTACTCTGAATCATGACCAATGGAGGAAACGCATAAAGGATCCCCATGTCCCAAGACTGGAGAAAAGCATCCGTCCCCGACGCTAAAGGATCTGGTCTCCAACTGAAGAATCGAGTCAATTGAGCATTGAGTCTCGAGGCAAAGATCTATCACACAAGAACCCCACTGAAGGTTCAACTTTGCGAAGATCTGAGGCTTCAGTTCCCAATCGCCGCCATCCCTGAGAAAGCGGGAATTCCAGTCTGCAGTCAGATTGGCCTGACCTTGAAGGTATTCCGCAGTCACTGAAATGTGGTGTTGCAGACAAAACTGCCAAAACTCCTTTGCGATTTCTACCAGAACACAGGACCTGGTCCCTCCCAGGCGATTGATATACTGGACCGCCGAAATGTTGTCCATCCGAAGAAGAATAAAACATTTTGCTTGACGAGGAGATAAGGAGCGAATTGCAAATGCTTCTGCTAGTAGTTCCAGGCAGTTGATATGAAGGTTCAACTCTTCCTGGGACCATCGGCCACCTGTCTGAATCGGACCACAACGAGCTCCCCAGCCCAATGGCTGCCATCAGATTCTATAATCACTTCCAGGCTTGAAGCAAAGATGGCTCTGCCATTCCATGCATCTGTGTGAGCCAACCAACAATCTATCTCCGCTCTGGCTTCTGCTGACAGAATGATCTGTTCCGCATAAGATAAACCCTTGTGAAGTTGAAGGATCTTCAGCCGTTGTAAGGCTCGATAATGAAGAGGGCGGTGTGGTTCGAAAATAGGGACTGAGGTAGGTGCCCTTGAGATCCAATCGAACTAAGAAATCGCGTTATTGAAGATGATCTCTCAAAAGATGGATGCCTTTCATCTTGAAATGTCGGTAAACGACCCATGAGTTGAAATGTCTCAGATTGAGAACTAGGAAAGACCCGCCTCCTTTTTTCTGAACCAGAAAAATGGAGCTGACGAAACCTGTGGGGTGACGACTGGCACAGAAAATGGTGCGTTTCTGCAGAAGAAGCGATCTCGTCGTCCATGAAAGAACTCTCTGCTAGGAAAAAAGAACGGGACGCGGAAGCGACTCCGGAGTAGGCGTGGCGTAAAATTTTATTCTGTATCCTCGCACCGTTTGGAGAATCCATGGGTCTTGAGAGAGACCCTCCCATGCTTTTCGGTGTTTAACTGACCCCCTAGAAAAACCTTTGAAAACGGAGTGATTCTCACCTGTGGAATTTCAGTCGGCTGAGTTGAAGCCGCCTCTGTTGCGGAAACCGCAACCTCTACCTCTACGGTTTCTCGTTGGATAGAATCCAGATCTGGAATAATAACCTTGGGCCTGCTGGTTGTAGTCTCCAGAGATCTGAGAGTAACCTCGTCCTGACGCTCGACCCCTGTAGCGTCCGGCCCTGAGAAAAAAATCCCCTGTTGAACATCTTTCTCATTGAAGATTGTGCTTTGTCTAGGGCGGAAAAAGTGGCGACTTACTTCCCTAAGTCCTTGACAAATTTGTTGCCAAAAAGTAAGCCATTGGCTAGTGATCCCGTGTCTTTGGGAGCCAGTTCTGCTAGTTTGGGGTCAATTTGCATCAAAAAGGAACGTCTACGCTCTGTGGACATGGCATAGTTCGCTTTGCCCAATAAGCATATGGCTCGTTGAGCCCACTCCAAAACTGTCTGAGGGTCCAAGGGAGAATCAGATTCTTTGGCTTGAACTGCCAACTCTAGGATTTTCGTGATTGGTCCTGAAACGTCTAGCAACTTATCTTGGCAGCCTTTCCATGCGTGATCTAGTCCTTTTTTAGGATCTTAGGAAAACTTTTTCATAAACGTTGTTGTCATTTTTTAGGCTCCTCGGGCAGCGCCCGCTTCCGAAGGCTGGTCTTGGGAACCAGAATCAAGTAGAGAGCGGCCTCTCAATTCACGTTGGCCAAAACGCATAAGGGGTTGAGTGAAGGGTTTCAAAGCGTTAATAAGAGCCTGGTTAACGGAGTCCTGGTCATGATACCCCAGTGCCTCCACTAATCTTTCCTCCATCAGGTGTTCCTCATTTATTCCAGGTTGATCCTGGTAGTACTCATCCTCTTCGGCGTAGTGCGCCATGTTAAAGCAGGATGTATGGAGGAGTTCAATTGGGGTGGGGATGCCCCAGCAGGGAGGCGTGCAGAGGAGGTTGAAATAAATATCACAGCCAAATTTGTTTAAAATGTGGAGGGAGCCCCTGCTTCTTCCCTAAGGCAAAGCCTTTGAACGTTGCACGCGCCCCGTCAGGCGTTCTGAACTTGGGCTCCGGAATAACAAAAACGTGATCGGAAAGAGCTAAAAATAGACTCCTTTCCGATCGCTGCGTGCAAACCAAGCACCTTGCCTCTCAACTAGCACTGAGAGAGCGAGTGCGCGTGATGGTGGTAAAAAGAGGACTAGTCCTCTTTACGCGCACTAGCGGTCTAGGAGTCCGTGGGACTCCCAAGCTAGACGTGGGCCATGCCCGCATTTGGGAAAGTACTTCGCTGAGGAGGCAAAAGTTATTCGGGCCGCGATGATCGTGAATAAAACGATCGGGAGAGCGGCTTAATTAAAATAAAGCACGCAGAGCCCGCTCCCACTCCTCGCTGTGAATAACAGTAGGAAAATTCACACAAGTAGAATAAAAGTTGCACAAAACAAGAAAGACCCTATCTCTAGGCTGCAGCAGCAAAGAAAGAGGACGGACTGCGTTTGCGGAGACCAATATACAGGAGTCAGCCCTATGATTGGTGGACATTGTTATATGGGTTCATGGAAATGTAGTTTCTTGGTTATTTACGTTTTGATTGGCCGCTGTACTCTTTTTGCAGTAAAGAGAAAGAAGCATTATCCGGAGCCTCCGGTCCTGACATACAATTAGTGCATTTGTGTATTAACCTCTCCATGTCTAAAGATATGGATGTCCAATCCCGAGCATGGCCTCTCCTCTGCATCCCTAAAGGTCACTTTTGCTATTGACCTTAATAAATGTAAACTTGGGAAAGAATGAAACAATTTTACCTTACTGTATTACTAGCTAAACAATTTATTTTGTTTTAACCCACAGTTGTGGTGTTGGATACAAGCATGAATGGATTTGTGAGGCTTATACATTTTTCATATTTTTGGATATTGGCACACTCTGTGTACAGACATAAAGATAACATCCTGAACGCACTCTGTGATCTGCACATTCTGCCACCTTGATGGTCGGCCGGAAAACCTGTAGAGTGTTATATATGCAGCTTACCACCTAGCAATCCATGCTTCAGTGTGGTAGTGGAATTTCCTTTGCTATGACCTGGGATTTTAACCAACAGGTTAGTGATGCCTGCATGCGGAGCAGTTTTGGGAGCTGGCCTGTGCAGCAAACCGTAAAGCTGCAGTATGTAATGCTATGTTCCCTGAAAACATAATACTGCTTTCAGAGCACATAGTGGAATGACAGAGGTGTTGCTGGAAAATTCTCTTCTGTACAGTGTTGTCTCTCTTGATGGGAGTCCTGTTACGGGATTGAGGCAAAATCATGATTCTTCCAAGCAAGACTCCTACCACTTCACAACTGAGGGGTGGGCGAGGGCCGTAGTATGCTGTTGGAAGGGTTAATCACTGCTTCAATGCCATAATACTCAGTAAGGAGTAGGTGATTGACCTCCAACTGTGTCCAGAAATTTGTGAAATAAAACGTAAGAATATAGTACTCATAATTTTTATGTATAATCCATTACTATTCCTGTAAACCGGACAGAGTTCTGATGGAATGAATGTGAGAGGTAATGAGATTTGAGAGGAAAGTGAAATAGGAGTGTGAATGAGTGCAGTACCAAGACTTTCCACGCTTAAAACAGTCTAACATAGGTCTATTGGCCAATGTGTGCTTTAGACTAATCTACACAAAAACATGTTTAGTAAACCCTGGAAATACAGTTTGGCTTTTTTGGCAGATAAGCAGTTGAAAAAAACATCGAGCACTGATTTGAAAAGGTTTGAAAAATGCTGAAGCCCTCAAATAATAAGCACTACAGAAATGACAGCCTACCTATTACACGCAGTAACGAGGATATTCTTGTTCTAGTTTGTTGTTTACCACAAGTTGAGGTAATTTGGCATGAATTGCCCTACCCGACCATTCGCTGTATCTATTTCCCACTGGTAAAATGTGTACTTGCATTGTAATCGCTTACAGTCTTTTAAATTGCTTAATGCAAGGTTATTTGCAATAATTTTACCTCTTGAACAGCTCTTTTAATTATTGCCATGAAGCTCTCTCCAGTCATATTTCCCTCATGACCCCATGGACTTTTTTTTTTTCTTTCTTCTATGATTTATTCTTAGTCCCCACACAAGCCACTTAAATTCTGTTCTGTTAAATGAGGGGATGTTTGTTTTGAGTTGGTCGCATTCCCACACTCCAAAAAATAAATTTTTCATGTCCTGGAAGTATTGGTGCAGTGGAGGTAGAACACACATGACCGACTAAATGGAACCGAGAATGTTTGTCAACGACAATGGAAAAATTGCGTCCCGGTTCTACTGGTCCAGAACAGTCACCTACCACAGAAGACCATGTGTTCTCTGGTTGGTCAGGCATAAACAGTTTTGCAGTTGAATTTGAATTACCAGTGCTCTTGCAGAATTACACGGTATGCTTGACTAAAAGGTAGAACCCATACCCTTTCTCTCAATTTATTGTTGATACAGTATGTAGATTATTCTCATGAGTAATAACTTTCTGCTTCTCTGAACTTGTGGTATGACAGTTCTGTTTACACTCAAGTATAGCACACTGTCAGTGGTGTAATGGTCCTTCTACTTGTTTGAATGTTAGCATCTTACCACTCTTAGCACACTTTTGATATGTTGCTGCGGAGTTGACACACTTGCATTTATTTGTTTGAATTGCTTTAATTATTTCTTGTCGTCACAACGTCTTTTGTAGCCTTTTCCAGTTCTGTTGCTAGTTCTCTGTAATTGACTTTCATAATTAAATGTGTATGCTCGTCTATTAGTGAATTGCTTACTTCAGTACCAGACTGTGGCTGGTGTGATATATAATTTGCTGTATTGTAGTCTAAGGTGGGTTTGTGCACAATTTTAACATCCTAATCCGTGAGCCTCGTTCAGCATATTTCAATCCACCGTGGATTTTTTTTGCCTTTGGATTTATGTATACAGCAACAACTGCTTGATAGTCCTTAACTTTCAAAAATGGCTTTCCACAAAGAAGCAAGTGATGTTAAACAGGCAAGTTTTCCATTTCAGCTTGAGAGTAGGTGTCCTCCATTTCTATGAAACCTCACCTCGCACATGGTTATTTGCTTTGCAAATCTTTTCTTGATTTATGATGAGTGAGTATTGCCCCCCAAACTAATTGAACTGGCATCTACAGACAACCTTGTACAGGTTTCCTTGCACAAATTGCTTCTTCATTTTATTTGACCAAATGCCCTGTTGCAATCCTTGGTTAATTTCAGAAGGTGATTTTTTTTTAGACAATCAATGTAGTGGTGTGGTGATTGTTGCAAATTGAGGTGTGTAAAACGCACTGCAACCTGCCATCTCACGCCATGTCTTCGCTAGAAGAGCGAGTTGCCTTGCCTCACAACTTGATGACACATCAACCAATACAAGAACACCATGGCTTTCAATCCAGGGCACTGCCTATAACCGAGCTCACTGGAACAATTATCCAGCTACACTTCTAGAGAATACTATAATTAAATTAAAAGCAAATTAAGTGTTTGAATCCAAGAACTGACAATCTTATTAAAGTATTCAGGTGCTATGTTTAGGCACACCTGGGTCTAAAGAGACCTTCCCATATTGCAAGATTATGAGTATATTAATTACGCAACAAGAAATCCTCATTTCTTGTAGGCCTTAACCTTATTACTGCAGTCCAGTCGCTACTAATAAATAGCACTGCAGGTGTTTTTTAGGGACTACATGTACAAGCTATGTTTAATTGCATCTTTTATTGGCCCTGCCTTGTGCTTTTTTTTTTTTTTTTAAACACTGTTTCTTATAAAGCATGATGCTGTAACTCGTGAGTTGGTGAAAATCTTTTAGTAGAATTGAGCTTCTTACACATTATTTTTGCTGTAGGTGATTCCTTAAATGAGGTGTCTATATTTACATGTGTATTTTAGGCCTATTTTATATTAATTGTCAAGTCAGAGGTGACATCCTCACCTGGCAAGTGATCTGCATACCTAAAGCAGGCTCCCTTTCCTCCAGCACGTTTCAAATAATTTGTTGTAATTGTGATTCCAAAGGCAGGAAAAACTGTTTTTAATCGTGAATTGTAGGCCAGTTGTTCGGACACATTTTTAGTCTAGATGCAACGTTTCTGGCCAATAGACTGACAATAGTAATTGCATGTATCTCTCTGCAAGTAGAATTATTAGTATACATATGAAGATGCAAAAAAAAGGCTATAGTTTCTGCTACATATTTCAAGCTGTTCTCCTGCTAAACCAATTAGGCCCAGTTTTTAAAAAATATATATATTTTTTTATTAAATCAAACCATTAAGCCTCTCCTCAACATCATGAGGTTGCTGTTACAGTAAACCGGGTAATCCCAGATTATCGTTCCAGAGAGAAACTATATTGAATTTAAGATACGCAGACAACAAAGGCTCAGCGTATTCAAAGCTTTCTCCTGTGTAGGCATTCCTAGGTTTATCTCTGATACAGAACAATCTTTCCAAAAGTATTTGTGGCAGTAAAATAATTATTCCCGAATATACAGTTTAATATATATTTCACACCAATCCAAAATTATGACAAGGTATCTCTTTAGGTTTTCAGTGGCAGCTGAACAAAATCAAGTACCTAAGAATAGTGCTGCTCAACGAATTAAACAAAATGATGGAAATAAGATGGTACCAATTCTTTTACCCATGTGAACCTAAGTTTGACAGATGATTCCACTCAAATTGCCATACACCACTTTGAAAGTTAATCAGATTCTCAGAATTCTTATGGTGTTAAAATAGACCAACTTAAACCTAATCTTGTGAAAGTGTTGATCATTGATTTTACTTAGCAGTTGTGACAGGCTGCCTTACTTTCAATGCAAGCTACAGAGTAGCTTTAAGACACCTTTAAAATCCTGTTTGCTGTGGATAAATGTTAAGAAGATGTGCCACCCATTAATGTTGTTTTTTATCACGTTGATGGTTTGAGAGCAAATTTTGCAAAGTTTGGTCATTACCATCTTGCAATCGGATTTATAAATGTCAACAGTATTTTAAGTAATTAAACATCCCATTAAACAGGAATGCTAAAAAATTGAATGAAAACCTCACCAGAAGGGTGTTTTTGGAAGAACAGGCATTACTTTGAGTTCTGTTTGGCTCACACCTGTCGTTTTTACAACTACTAGCAAAATACAGTTTTTAAAGTCCTATTTTACTGTCTTAAAGTAGAACATGAATCATTTTTCTAAAACTGAAATGTGCATCAATAATATTAGCAATTTATAGAGCTCATGTGAAATTATAAATGGCTCATTAAAAGGTAATACTTTGGGTAAGACTGTCTTCAGTTAAAAAAAAAAAAAAAAAAAAAACCCTCATTTATAACAAAAGATGGGAGGAACCAGAAATGTGTCCCGACTCTGGTCAGACCCAAGAGTTGACACCAGAAAGGCACCCTCCATCAACCTGAGGACAGGAGGCATGAGGGGGGAAAGAGTATATGCAGATCCACACCCTCACCTCCTCTCTGTTGCATCTTAATGGTTAATCATTGGACTCTTGCCATATTCAGATATCAGGAGTTTATTCGTGTTGTGCCTTCCCAGTTTAAGAGTAAACAAAATTAGCTTTATAGAAAACTAGAAAAGGTTCCCACGCTCTCTGGCATTTGACTGAGCTGTTACTACAATCTAGGTCAGATTCTCTTCACAGACAATACCCAATCAGTATGAGTAGGGGGAGATCTAGGGCTCCACTTAATACATAATTCCCACCATGCTATCAACACCAAATAAAGAGATGAGCCTGAAGTTTCTCCATTTTATCATGTATGCTCCTCCCAAATCCCTCTTATAATCCAAATACTATCATTGGTAGGCTTACCTCTACTCGTCAATTTATGATGGATAAAATCCCATAGCCTACTTTTTCCCAGAAAGTTTGAATTGAATGAAAATGTACATTGTCGGCACCCTCTAGATCACACTTAGGGCAGTTACTCTTCCTGTGCACTCCTATTCTAGCTAACCTGCCGGGAGTTCAATAGGCCCAATACATAGGGAATAGGTGATTCCTCCTTAATGGGGCGGATTTCACCACAGACCAAAGTATATTCATTGATGCCTGCCAATAATGAGGAAGGTCGGGGACCGGGAGGTCAGATTTCCAGAACTCTACGGGTAATGGAAGAGAAACATCTTCTGCTTGTATTAATGCCTAGTACCATCTTGAGACTTATTTATTTAATCTCAGAGTGCCTATAATTGCACTTTCCCAATCCGTGACGAGCCCTGTCTCAGGTTCTCCTTGTATCCAGCTTTTAATTTGTATATATTTGAACCTAGGTAGCCTAGCGTTTTTTCGCCTCAGATAGGGACTCCCATGGATCACAGCACCCCCCATAGCTATTTGTCCCCATCGTAAAATTCCTACCTCTATCAATGGAATAGCTAGTGCATCTTGTAAACATATCGGTGTGCCGGTCAAATCCAAGATTGGAGCCAGCTCACTATAGTACGGGATTCCTAATCTTATCACTGCAAACCAAATCCTACAAGCTGTTAAGAACTTTTAATCTTACTTTTTTGTAATACCTAGGATGGCCACATTTATAGAGTAAGACTGTCTTCAGTTTACTATTTTAATTCATGCTTTACCAAAACAGTTAAGGTAAAAGATACCTAATTTCTGGAAATTATCTCAAAAGCAAAGTAACAGCCTCCATAGCTGAAACCAGGGCTTATCCTTAGAACATCTTGTTTCAATTTTGCATTAATTGAGTCTACTTTGCAGTCTTGCTTGCACTGCCAAACTAAAACTAAGGAGGGTGACATGCTTCACATTAGATGGTTGTAAGGAATTATGAATTTCTGAAACCAGGTCTGACCAAATATTTTCTCTATTTTGACACAGAACTGAATATTTCAGACTTCATCCAGCCTTGCCACGTCCTGCCTAAATTGCAGAAATCTGTTAGATCTACTCGGAGCCATAGCCATGAAAACTATTTTTATGACTGAAAAGAGCTGGGGTCAAAATCTCAGCTTGGTGGGCTTGAGTCACCTCCAGATGCATAAGTGGTAGTGTAGTGCTATGGACCAAACACTTAAGTGCGATACAAGGCTTTAGTGAACAGCCTGCATACATTTTGAGGGAGACCCGTCATGGAACCCCCTTGCCTGAAAATATGCACTTTTGTGGCCAAATACATACTTAGGAGTATGTATAGCATATAACTTGATGACAGATTGAAGATGAAGTGTTAACACAATAATAAACAGTCATTTATTCACAAGCATATTGCTATTTTCAAACTTGCTGTCTGATATTATCTATGCTCACTGATTGTTTGTTATTTTGGAACTATCTCCATTTACAGTTCCTAGTATTTGCTCCAGTATGATTACCTACATCGTTACCTTAACCCCTTAGCTGCTGGGCCTTTTCCCCTCCCCAGTGCTGAGCCCTTTTTTGGCTATTTGGGGTAGTTCGCGCTTAGGGCTTCATAATTTTTTGTCCACATAAGCTAACCACGCCAAATTTGGGATTCTAATGGTACCCAGAGTTTGTGGTTTCCCCTGGAGGAGACCAAGAAAATAGCCAAAATACAGTGAAAATTTTGTTTTTTCCAAAAAAATTGGGAAAAAGGGCTGCCGAAGAAGGCTTGTGTTTTTTTCCCTGAAAATGCCATCAACAAAAGGTTTCTGGTGCTGAAATCACTATCTTCCCACCTTTCAGGAACGGGCAGACTTGAATCAGAAAACCACATTTTCCAACACAAATTTGGCATTTTACTGGGACATACCCCATTTTTGGTGCTTTCAACCTCCTTCCAGTTAGTGACAGGAATGGGTGTGAAACCAATGCTGGATCCCGGAAAGCTAAACATTTCAGAGAACTAGACAAAATTCTGAATTCAGCAAGGGGTCATTTGTGTAGATCCTACAAGGTTTTCCTACAGAAAATAACAGCTGAAATAAAAAAATATTGAAATTAAGCTGAAAACAGCCATTTTTCTTTATGTTTTACTCTGTAACTTTTTCCTGCGATGTCAGATTTCTGAAAGCAATATACCGTTTTGTCTGCTGGACTCTTCTGGTTGCGGGGATATAAAGGGCTTGTAGGTTCATCAAGAACCCTAGGTACCCAGAGCCAATAAATGAGCTGCACCCTGCAGTTGGTTTTCATTCTATACTGGGTATACAGCAATTCATTTGCTGAAATATGAAGAGTGAAAAAGAGGTATCAAGAAAACCTTTGCATTTCCAAAATGGGATCAAGATAAGGTTTTGAGAAGCAGTGGTTATTTGCACATCTCTGAATTCCGAGGTGCCCATACTAGCATGTGAATTGCAGGGCATTTCTCAAATAGACGTCTTTTTTACACACACTCTTATATTTGGAAGGAAAAAAATGTAGAGAAAGACAAGGGGCAATAACACTTGTTTTGCTATTCTATGTTCCCCCAAGTCTCCTGTTAAAAATGATACCTCACTTGTGTGGGTAGGCCTAGCGCCCGCCACAGGAAATGCCCCAAAACACAACGTGGACACATCCCATTTTTTGACAAAATACAGAGCTGTTTTTTGCAAAGTGCCTACCTGTAGATTTTGGCCTCTAGCTCAGCCGGCACATAGGGAAACCTACCAAACCTGTGCATTTTTGAAAACTAGAGACCTTGGGGAATCCAAGATGGGGTGACTCGTGGGGCTCTGACCAGGTTCTGTTACCCAGAATCCTTTGCAAACCTCAAAAAGTGGCTAAAAAACACATGTTCCTCACATTTCGGTGACAGAAAGTTCTGGAATCTGAGAGGAGCCACAAATTTCCTTCCACACAGCGTTCCCCCAAGTCTCCCGATAAAAATGATACCTCACTTGTGTGGGTAGGCCTGGCGCCCACGACAGGAAATGCCCCAAAACACAACGTGGACACATCACATTTTTTCATAGAAAACAGTGCCTACCTGTGGATTTTGGCCTCTAGCTCAGCCGGCACCTGGGGAAACCTAGCAAACCAGCACATTTTTGAAAACTAGAAACCCAGGGGAATCCAAGCTGAGGTGACTTGTGGGGCTCTGACCAGGTTCTGTTACCCAGAATCCTTTGCAAACCTCAAAATGTGGCTAAAATAACACGTTTTCCTCACATTTCGTGACAGAAAGTTCTGGAATCTGAGAGGAGCCACAAATTTCCTTCCACCCAGCGTTCTCCAAAGTCTCCCGATAAATATGATACCTCACTTGTGTGGTTAGGCCTGGTGCCCGCGACAGGAATAGATCACACAACGGTCAATGTTGGTCCTTACGTGAGGCAGCTGTTGACCCTGGGGTGATCCATTCCTGACACAGGCACTAGGTGTAGGCACTCAAGTGGGGTAGTGTTTTTATCAGGACAGGTGAGGAGTCACTGGGTGGTAGGAATGTTGTGGATCCCAGCATATTCTTGCATTTCTGTCACACAAACTACAAGAAAAATTGAGTTTTTTTTTTTTCTCCAACATTTCAGCTTTGCAGGTTATTCTGGGTAAGAAAACTTTGGGGAATCCACACAAGTCACACCTCTGTGGACTCCCCCGAATGTCTAGTTTCCAGAAATGTTTGGGTTTAGTGTGTTTCTCTATATGGCCGCCGAATCCAGGACCAAAAAC